>NC_083356.1:97482500-99957500 GCF_030254825.1 Meriones unguiculatus | reverse complement strand
ACTCAACACTCATACCTACACTAGCTTTCTGGACGTGAAATAGCTGTCTTACTCAACTTATGCTCTTGATCTCATCTTTTGTTCCTTTTCACGGATTCCACCCCCCAACAGCTTCTCAAAAACATGCTCAAATGGTTTCCTACTTCAAAATAAAGATGTTTTCCCTGACCCCACATAATATTCTAATTTGCTACCTTTTATCTCAGTTTGTTGGAAAAAGAGCCTATAAGGTAGCATCTCCCTTAACATACGTATTAACCATCCTATCATTTCATGGTTTTTAAACATTTTTGTGCATATGTGATACATGTATGTGTAATATGTTCATTTGTGTGCACATGGAAGCCAGAAGCTGATTCTGGTTATCTTCCTCTTTTGTTCTCTACATTAATTTTTGAGACTGTGTTTGTCACTGAACCTGATACTCTCCAATTCATCTTGACTGACTGGCCACAGAGCTCCTGGATCTTCCTAACTGCAGTGCTATGACTAGGGTGATGCCAGGCTTTGACATGGCTGTTGAGGATCTGAACTGAGGTCCTCAAGTTTGCACAACAAGCACTCCATCCTGCTAAACCATACCTCTGGGACATTTTATGAATTAGCATCTTAGGACTCTTCACTCTTTAGCAATGCTAAGTTATTCATACCCACTTTTACACAGTTATTTTGGCTATACAAAGTAACATTTTCCCACTTTCTTACCACCAATCTGACTAGAGGCTGCTCCTCAAATCTTTCTTAGGTGCCCCAGGGATCTGTCCTAGCCCATTTCTTTGATACCTTATCTTTCTCTAGGCGATCTTTACTTAACCTCAAAGCTTCCACTGTTACTTATGGTAATGTTGTGGTACTGGAAACTGACTCTGAGTGCTCCTTCTGAAATGTGGAGGCTTGTCTAGCCAACAGCCTATCTGATGTTTCTGTGTAGTTCTCTAAAATGAAGTTAAAATACAGAATATATCTAAAATATAACTGAGTTACCTGTCTCAATCTGATTCATTTCCTGCTTTCTTATTCAGTAAGAGGCCTATTTGTGTAACATAAAGACAGATGTTCTCTAGTCTTTCTCTCTCATCCTAGCACATCTAATTTCCTGGCAAACTTCAATGAACCTACCTCTAAAACATACCTACACTAGCCTAGTTCTACGATCACTATCAGCAATACCACATGCTAACTATCCATTACCAACTCCAGCAAGAGTTTTGACAACAGACCATGATTGATTTCCTACAGGTCTGGTCTTACCCAGACATCTATTCTCTAAAGCAGCCAAAAAATTAAGATCTTTTCAATTCTGCTCCCTTCAGTGGCTTCCCATCATAGTTAGGTAAAAACTCAAGTTCTAGCCTCTATTTTTAAAAGTCTTTGCATGAGCTAGCTTCTGCTAGTCACTCTTATCCCACCTGTATCAACCAAACCTTTACCCAACTACTGGATGCCTGCTATACCATGCACCACTCAGTTTCTCAAATATACCTAAGTCATTCTTATTAGCTGCTTTCTCTGCTAAAATGTTCTTTTTGTTCTGGAAGCCATTTCCTTATTATCAAGGTCCAAAATTAAACGGTGTACTCTAAGAAAGATGCTCCCTTAACAACCAACACCACAAAGCAGGTGCCTTGTATGCCTTGTTTAATGTGCTATAAACTCCAGTTCTGGAATTGTGTCTGACTCTCCAAACAATATACAGTACACATCAAAGAATTCCCTGACAACCTACTAAATGACACAGGTAATAAATCTTTTTCCAAATACATAGCTAAGTGGTGAGTGTGCCTAACTAAAAGGATTGTATATGCCACAATCACTGGTTAAATTATAATTTTATATAGATACAAGTATAAACAAACTAAATAAACTATGAAAAAATTGTCAGCTGAAAAGCCTACAATATGTGTATCTCTTGGAAAAACACTTGAAAACAAGTATCTAAAAGGGTGGTGTCTCTTACCAGAATTAATTTTGGCCTGTAACCACTTTTTCATACACTCCTGGTGGACATACTGCAGACTCCCCGTGCATTTGCATGGCTCTATCAGTAAGTTGGATGACGATGCAGCTGCCATCTGACAAATTCTACATAAGTCCCCTTCTTCTTCTTCAGAGTCCTCCAAGAGAAGGCTGAAAAAGAAGGCATACATTTCAGAGCTACCCTAATTCCTCCTAGATGGCCATTTTTAAACAATTTCACTCTTTCATTGAAAAAGAAAAAAGATAATCAAGAAAGAAACCAAAGTTGATGTTATTGTGACTAAAATGCTAAAGTAAATAAAACCTATTATACCATCACTCATCTTCAAATGGTTTACTTTTTGTCTTTGGTAACACATCTTAAGTTCACCTCTTTCACAATCACTAAGACTTTAATTATTTAAGTATTCTAGGTTACTGGAAATGCAATAGTATATGAGTAATATACACATTATTTTGTCCATTTGTCAACTGCAAAAGAATTTTAAAACTACTTCGATGAATTAAGTACATACTGATCTATTTCTCATTTACATATTATCAAAACTGACAAATGTTTTGTATTTGTCAAATCAAAATTTTATAAATAAAGACTTAAAAATTCTCCATTACTCTACTCTCAACAATCTTACTAAATCATTCTGGTATCTATAAAGGAAGGCTTTTAAAACACCCAACATGGGAGCTGGAGAGGTTAAGAGCACTGGCTGCTCTTCCAGAGGTCTTGAGTTCAATTTCCAGCAACCACACGATGAGATCTGGTGCCCTCTTCTGGAGTGCATGTATGCATGCAGGCAGAACACTGTATACACAATAAATCTTTAAAAAGATAATAAAACATGCAACATTTTCTATTTTCCTCTGCCCTCCATTTAACACATATTATTTATATGTGAATTCACTTTGTAATGAGCAGAGTTTTCTGTTAAAATTCACAGTTAGTTCACTGATGGCACATAAAGTGGCAATCAGTAAACTGACAGTACTGAAAGATGAACTGCTATTGAAATACAGCCTGACAGTGTAAGTGAATTTAGCCAAACACTTACGGAGAGAGACACACAAACTATAAGGCAGTTGACTTTGTGCCCCAGCTTAGTCAGAAACATGACACCAAGCACAAATTATTCTGAAAAGCTGAACATTTTATTTCATATTTATCATTCTTCCCTTCATATTTTAATTACTTTTTACTAAGTAGATCCAATTTTTCTGTGTTTATTAATTTAATCAGTCAAGTCTTAAAATCCTCATACACAAGGCAAAATACAATCAACATACAAAAATATATACTGCAAACACTGTCAAAATAAATGCGGGTTTAAAATGACACAACCAGTGCTCGCTTCGGCAGCACATATACTAAAATGACACAACCAGAACCTGCGGTGGCAGTATGTGTCTTTAAAACAAATACACTTAAGACAGAAACAGGTGGATATCTATGGTTCCAGGCCAACAAGTGCTACAAAGTGAGATCCTGTCTCAAGCAAACAAACAAAACAAAACAAAAAAACCCAAACAATAATAACAAAAACCCACCTAACTAGACAGAGTGGTATAGAATTGTAGACCAGCCAAGATCAACAGTTATAGTGAAGGTAAGAAATCTAAGCTACATTCTTCAGATAGCTTACAATCAGAGGAAGTTGCTATAATGAACAAGTATTAAAACTATATTATGAGGAAGAGTAAATATTTGTTTAAAATAAAAATGTGTAGTTTTAACTAACACAAAAATAAGTGGTAAACTAATTAACATATTAAAGGCTAATACAGATTGGCAATTCATTATTATTTGATTCCTTTTCCCAATTAAATTCTACTTAGTGATACTCTAACTATGGAAAAAAAAGAAATTATTTGTGTTTGTGTATATCAAGATAAATTAAAATGTTAGATCATTTTAAAATTCATACTCCAGAACCTACCTTATATATTACTACCATTTGTCTGTACGACATAGTAACATATAAGTTTAAGGAAGAAACATCAGATGAGAGCTATTTTAAATCTAATCTAGCTTTACAATATATACTGAATATATAAATTTACCTTTCTTTTATTTTCTGCAGTTTTTCTGGGTCTCTCGAAGGTGCAGTCTTAGTTTTATCACTTTTCCCATCAGCTGAATTCCATCCTGAAGGAATAATATCTACAGTAATCATGACATTGTCAGTCAGACTGCTTCCAAGTGCTGGCGGGACTGCAAACCGGAATAAGGAACCAGGAAGAATCCCTGCGATTCCTGTATTTCTTCCACCCTGAGGCAAATCTGGTGTGGAGCCACCTGCAGAGGCACTGCCTGATGCTCCAGATGCTTGTGGTCTGTTGGTAGCAGCCCCAAGAGGGTCACTCTGTGCTTCAAGGTGAACTACTTCATTTGATTCTCTTGTAAAAATATGAGACCTAGGTGGTACATCTGACATAGATACTCTTGAAGATCCATCTCTTCCCTCTCGTCTTCTTCTAGAGAACAAAGGGGTGCATCTATTTCGAAATGAGGAAGACAGCCACGGTCCTGTATTTCTACCTTCTGATTCGTGATTAAAATTTTCTGCATCTGGTTCAGAGCTATGATTTTGGCTAAGAGACGACAAACCCCATCTGCGCCTAAGAAATCTAAATCCCTGAGAAGCTTCAGATGCCCTGCCATCATTGACTTCAGAAGATGATGTTCCACTATTCCGAGACTGTGAAGTCAAGGTTCTTGGGGAAATATAATTTTCAGAACTCAGTGATCTTGTATTCAAGGAATCTTGACTAGATCTTCTTGAAAAAAAAGTAGACGACATGCTAGAAGCTATCCGTGACAGCAACCTCCTAGTTGTACGCCTCCCTTCGTTGTCAGAGGATTCTTGAAACGGTCTCCGAGATGAGCCCACCCTTTCTGAACTGCTTACAGTTGGGGCTTCATCTCTACTTGAGAGATAAGAAAATGCGGGGTGAGAACTACTGCGAAAAGATTCTGACGGTCTTGGAGAAAAATGGGATCTGAAAGAACTTCTGCTAGAGTCCCTAGAACTCGATGCTGTCTGACGTTCAGAAGGCAGTTGGTGATTGGTGGATGAGGAATTCAACTGCAAAGTGCTCACTGAATTCTCTTTTGGTCTTGCTCCCTGTGAATATGAAGAAGGAACTCTTTCTTGAACATCTATTTTTGAAAGAAGGGAAGGTAACCAATTATGAAATAATTTAAGCATTACTGAATGCACATTTATTGACTAAACTGAAAGACTAGAGGGTTTGAAATAAACACTGCTCTCTTATATCTAATAGCTTAAGTATTATAGAAAAAAAATATTCCTGAAGTACTTCCAAGTAAAGTTAACATTACCAATTCAAAAACAAGGTATGAAAGCTTATAAAAAAATGGATGAAGCAAGTTGAGTGCATTAATGAGAAACTGATACAACGGAAGACTCTCTAGTTTCATACAGAACTTGAGGCCAAGTAATACAGTGCAACAGGAGAATAGTTTTGGAGATTCTTCTTATTCTATGCAATAAATACAAAGATTATGTTACTGCCCATCTAATTATTTAATAATATACCTTGTTAACAGTAAGAAGTTCTTTAATTTTTAAAATTAACAACAATGGTTACTCATCAGACACACCTAAGCCTTTTAATATCAGTTTGGAACTGTGAGTCAATACAGGCCCTTCTGCTATCTGCATTTTCAAAAGTAGGGCAGGGAGAAGAAGCATGGCAGCACTTGGGTTGCATAGGGAGGAGGATCACAGAGTTCCAGGCTTGTCTGTGTTACAGTATAGCCTTACTTTAAGGACAACAGCAAGATGAAACAGACCTCCTTGACTATTTCAGTCAGAGTGGGGATAAGAAACACCATTACTCTTGAAAAACACTTCCTATATACCCTACGTAAGAGGTACATTTATTATGGTACTAACATATGGAGACCAATAAAAGGATAAACTGTTACAGGTTGAATCTATTCCTGTCCCAGACTTTGATTAAACTAAGTACAAACCCCACTTTTGCAAAATACTTTTGTTTATTCTGATCAGCACTCTTTTCCTTCAGCTACTTAATGTGACTGTTTCTGAAAAGTCTACCCATAGAAAGAAAAGAACATTTGAAAATTTAATTAGGATCAAGATAAGCACACAGTTCCACATAATCCTTAAAATGATGAGTTCAGGGGCTAGAAAGATGGCTCAGCAGGGAAAAGTACTAGCTTTTTCAGAGGACATGGGTTCCATTCCCCAGCACTCACATGGTGGCTCACAGCCATCTATAACTCCAATCTAGAGGATCTGTCACCCTCTTCCAGCCTCCCTGGGCACTAGGCACACCAGGAGTGCACAGACATATATTTAGGCAAATAAACCCATACATATAAAATAGCTCAAAAGAGTATAATCAGCAGTTACTTCATAATTCAGTTAGAGTACACACTTAAAACTTACAGACAAGGCAGACTATAGTATGGAAGAATTATCTAGGAACACTTCACTAACGTGTATAAAAATTTTACAAGACAGGATCTGAATACTCAAGAACATCTATTTTACACTGTTTCTACCTTTAAAAGTAAAACAAGAAACTAAAAAAAAAAAAAAAAATCACACAGTTCTGGTATCTCCATAAGAAATTAAAATTCACCTCACTTCCTCCACTGTATTCCTATCAATGACACAGAGAACATCTATGTTAACACATAAGCTATACTTCACAATATAGTTTATACATACATGATGGAGTTGTGAAATCACCACTTCGGTGATTATAATCCATAAGACTGCTAATGGAGGAATCTGTCCTCCTCTCCAAATCTCTCCTTTCTCTCATCAAGTCTGTTCCAAATGAACCAAGTACCATTGATGAAGATCTGGGAACCTGACTACGCCTCCAAGAAGAATCTTAAAGTAATGGAAGAAGTTTTATTTTAGAGAAGGTTTTTAAGGTTTCTGAGGCTCATAAATCTTTAGTAACACACTGAAGATAGCTATTATCATTACAGCTATCCCTAGCCATATAGCCACAATCACAAGCCAAGTTTATAGAGTTTACACTTCATAAAAACAAAAAGTGATATTGGAAGCCAAAGCCAGGAATGGTGGCTTTAATCCTACTACTAGGAGGCAGAGGCAGAATCAGACAGGCAGATTTCTGTGAGTTCAAGGACAACTTGATATATACACAGTAAAGTCTAGGCCAGCCAGAGTTAAATAATATGACTGTCTCAAAATAAATAAAAAATAAAACAAAGCCAAAGCTATTTTGATATGGTAACTGGATTACAGGACAAATACAATTTTATCAGAAAAAGTTTTTTTTCCCTTGCTGAGAATTGGACCAAAGTGCTTGCATATTCTAAGCATATAGTCTATCAGCCTTAGAAATATTTTTACTGTCACATTTTACTCACCCCCCCCCCCCCCCACAGGGTTTCTCTGTGTATCCTTAGCTGTCCTGGGCTGGCTTTGTAGATCAGGCTGTTCTTGAACTCACAGAGATCCGCCTGTCTCTGACCTCCCTTAGCGCTGGGATTATAGGTGTGCACTACCATACCCTTGCTCATTCTTTAAGAATTAATGTATTTTTACAATAATATTCCAAATTATATATGATTTCACTAAAAAGTTAACTAAAATTAATTCTCAAACCTACTATCCCCTCACTATTTACTTTGAAATTTTGTTTCTTCCTTTCCTAGTTGTAGAATCTTTATTTATTTTTTTCCTGTTTTTCAAGACAGGGTTTCTCTGTGTATCACAGCCCTGGCTGTTCTGAACTTGCTCTGTAGACCAGGCTGGCCTTGAACTCACAGAGATCCACAGTGTGCGGCCTCCTGAGTGTTGGGATTCAAGGCGTGCTCTGCCACACCTAGCTTTCTTTCTTTCCCAGCTTTAACAATTCTTCTACATTTAGGGAAATCACCCAGTAAACTTAATGTTACACCTTCACAAAATGTACAGCAAAGATGTTTCTGCAAAGTAATGTGTGTCTACAAAGCTGAGGTCAGCCTGCTCTGACCCATCATACCACTTCTAGCAACCTTCAGAGGTGCAGTCTTCCCCTTGGGGGTCTTATCTATCAAAACAGAAGGGAATCACTTTACACTGATTCAGTTGGTAAGCACAAGCATTTTAACCTGGTCTACAGAGCGAGCTCCAGGACAGCCAGAACTACACAAACAAACAAAAAGTAAAGAAAGAAAGAAAGAAAAGAATTTTCTCTTTAACTGTGTCATCACAAGTTTTGTCTTCTTTTATAAACAACTTCAGGAATTGTCTAACATTTTACTGGAGGAGTTTCAGTTGAAAAAAATCTGCTTTCCTAACACGGATTTTTGAACAACAGGAATACATTAGCCTAAGTATAAAATGTAGGAAGCGTGGAGCTTTATGCCATTCTTACAGACTGAGAATCCTGACTTTCTCATTCCTTATATAGAGCTCTTAAGTTTTCAACTTGTTAACTGAGTTTTCACATTTTATGAAAACAAGTATCATATACTATGTTTATCATTTCAAGAACATAATGGGAAAATGCTTAATGCTTATCAGATGTGGCTTTCACAGGAACACTTTTAAAAGGTCTTTCTCAAAAATAACCAACAGAAGTCTCTTGACTTTCACCAATATGATTAATCCATACTAATGTTAGAGCCGAAATAGTGGCATATGCCTTTAATCGACACACTCCATTGTGGACCAGTCAGGGCTACACAGTGAGACCGTGTCATCACAACACAAACCAAAACAAAAGGAACTATTCTAAGTAAATTAAAATCTACTAACATTCTCTGTGTTGTAAATCAAAAAGAAAAAGAGTTGATTTCATTTTTACTACCAACTTAATGTAAAATTTTGCAAACTAGTACGTTTCCAAATCCACTGTCTTATATAAACTATTTAATTGAAAACTTATAAAAACTTATATAAACTATTTAATTAAAAACTTAGAGGTGGGGACTGGAGAGATGGCTCAGAGGTCAAGAGCACTGGCTGTTCTTCCAGAGGTCCTGAGTTCAATTTCCAGCAACCACATGGTGGCTCACAACCATCTATCAGGAGATCTGGTACCCTCTTCAGACGTGCAGGTGAACATGCAGACAGAACATTGTGTACATAATAAGTAAATAAATAAATCTCAGAGGGGGAAAGGGCTTTGTTCAAAAACACTCATAAAGTGACTTTAACAAAAACTGAGTTAAATTCTTACCTGATACTGTATTTAAACCGCTTCCAATATTTCTCCCAGCTGAGGTAGATGTACAATTTGTACAAGAAAGTTTAGGTCTTTTTGAGTCGTGATCCCGTTGCTGGTTTTGTGATCTTGCTCGTGCGCCCTGAGTTATCTCAGATTCACTGTACCATGTAGACTGAAAGGGTGATGCAGATGCTGACGCTGATGCAGACTATTGAAAACATTAAGAAATAACTGCTGTTTAAGTTACTCAGCTTCACAGAAAGTAATAACATTCAAATAATCAAGTTAAAGGCTGTTGGTAATGTAGCTTCCTAAAAGGCAGGTGAGATGGTTGTGCTGGGAATGACCCATCTCTAGGATACAAGGTACACACTACTACTAAGAGAAACCCCAAGACAGAATGATTTACAATCAGACAGAATATTTACAATATTTAAGAATTGTATTATTTCACCCACTGCTTTGTGCACACACAAAGTCAGATTAGTAAGTATTCTGATTGGAAAAAGAGAATTAAATTTTTAGTGCACAGATAAAACCATCTCAGCACACACCACTTCAGCTAAATTTTTAAATTAAAATTTGCTTTCAAAATGCAAAGCTTTCTAATTTTAGAAAATATTACATACAAGAGTATAATCTCTCATCCACAATTCTAAAGTCCCCACATTTTGAAAATAATTAACTACTTATTTTGTTTTTATTTTAACAATCTAAAATTGTAGGGTGCAGCAATTTTGGAAAAAACTTTATGTACCAACAGTTTTTGATTTTGACTATATACATATTCAGGTTAAAATACTACCTGATATTCAGAATCCAGTCTAAAGGAAGAGTCTCTAGAATGGTAAGAATCATTTAAACTAGTTCCTCTGCTTCCAGACACCATCCTAGCACTTAATGAGCCAGAGGGTTGAACAGAAATTCTTCTCGGGATCCTGGAAGGTTT
The DNA here is from genome assembly GCF_030254825.1 of Meriones unguiculatus. Taxonomy (NCBI): domain Eukaryota; kingdom Metazoa; phylum Chordata; class Mammalia; order Rodentia; family Muridae; genus Meriones; species Meriones unguiculatus. The sequence goes on along the minus strand of NC_083356.1, from coordinate 99,947,392 downwards.
AGACTCCATTCTTAAGGTTTCCTGTGAAATGTAAATTTGTGTTAACTCTATTGGAAAGACATGCAAGCCACTCCTACGCTTCTCCCCAAACAGCAACAATTTCTTCTGAGAAATTTTGTCTGAGACACAATTTGGGCCTCATTGATAAGAAAGCAGCCATTTAAGAACTGCCCCAGCCCGCTTCACCAGTAAAGGTGCTAATCTTACAAGTCTGTGAGCGAGCTGTCTCCAGAGCCCAGACACATCTATAGAAAATCACACTCTCAGAGCTCCCATGATGGAGATGAGAGGGAGAGATGGGAGGCAGAAGCAAGAATTACCAAGCCACCAAGGCCAGGCAGCGGTGGTTTTGAATACTTTAATCCCAGCACTCAGGAGGCAGAGCCAGAAGGACCTCTTGAATTTGAGGCCAGCCTGGTCTACAACTGAGTTCCAGGACAGCCAAGGCTACAGAGAGGAACCCTTGTCTTGGGAGGTGAGGTTGGGACTGGGGGAGGGGAGGAATCACCAATTCACCAAGAAGTTCTCACATCTACCAGCCAGGAATAAACAATTCTTATGGGAAACAAGATGAATACTTGACTGAACAAGGAGGGAAGAAAGAACTGACTCCAAAAAACTATCTTCTGCCCTCTGTGCATGCATATACAAAATAATTTTAAAACTTAAAAAGTATCAAATTGTCACCTGAAAACTACCACCACCTTTCTCCTTGAAGGCAGAGCTTTAACAGCATTCAAGGTTTCCTATGCCCATTTAAGAAGCATGGAAAGATGCCCAACAAAACACACATCTGTCTTCCAATGCCTGAAATTCTTCCTCATATACATTTGTCCCAGACTCTCATACCATCCTTCTTAATACATACGCCTTTTGGGGGGAGGGAGGGAGAGGGGAGAGGAATTAGAGAAGAAAATGAGGAGCATGGTGCCCTCCCCTCAGAGAGAAAATCAAAGTCAAGGGAAGGGGAAGAAAGCTAGGCAGAGAGAGCACATACACACCCTTTATACTGTTTTCACATCCTTTAACAAATTATTCTCAGCCCTTTGTACACACCTGGGAAGCCTAAACATTCCTTCCCTAACTTCTGCCCATCAGATTATATCAGCTTTATTCTGTGTCATCCCACTTTTCTCCTGTTTTTGTTAGAACATCACACTACTTTAGGCTGTTTTTTGTTTATCAGTCTTTTTTCCCTTTCTCAACATTCAATTTCTTTAGTCAGGCTCACTTAAGTACTTCTAAAGCACTGCCTAGAATAGGTGACTGCACAGGCACAGTCCTCCTTTGGCTCTCAGACATTGAGACCACAGACCCAAAGAACTGCAATGTCTACATGAGCTTCACACTAAAGGAAAGAAAAAGCTAGGGCCTGGGTGTCAAACAGAGGCAAAACTGTGTCGTCCCCCTGCCCCAAAAAAGATTTCACAGAGTTCTGACATGCTCTTAAACTACCTGGCAGCAAAAACTGACGCTGATCAAAATTGTCAGGGCTGGTAAGGAGCACGCTTTCATCAGGACTGCTTAGTTATGCACACCTCTTGCCTTTAACTGAAATCTACATCTCAGGGTTGGAGTGATGAGGTCAGCAGTTAGGAACGACTGCTGCTTGCTCTCACAGAAGGTCAGAAATCACAGCATCCACATCATATGCCTTACAACCACGTTTAACTCCAGCTATAGGGTATCCAAACCCTCTCCTGTGGCCTCTAATGGCAACCCTGCACAGGTGCACACATACAACACACACATAAAGAAATGAACCTATACCTACCTCGTGTTATAACGCTGAATGGACTCTGTCTCTCCCTCTCTCTGTCTCCCTTCTTTGTTTCTTTACTCTGTGTAATTGGTCTGTTGAGGACAGGTGGCTGAACCTAGCTTGTTATGGCTGCCCAGACTCTGACCCTAACAATGTGGGAAACAGGCACTCAAAACGTAGAAGTTGAAAATTATTTGTTTGCTTATTTTGGGTTTTTCAAGACAGGGTTTCTCTGTATAGTGGCTCTGGCTGTCTTGGGCTGGCTTTATAGACCAGGCTAGCCTAGAGATCCGCCTGCCTCTGCCTCCTGAGTGCTGCTCACTATGCTCACTACCAGCTGTGAATCTTAACAGAACAATAACTATAAATTGAGTGTGACATACCCTATGCCTGTATCCTACCATTCCAGAGCCTGAGGCAGAAGAACCAGAGAGGGCAAACTGAACTACACAGGGAAAACATGTCTCCAAAACAATAAATGTTTTCCTTTTATTTATCGCTGACAGGATCTCTTAATTACAGCATACATAAAAGCAACAGCTGATATTTACCAAATATCGTATGAGAATGAGAGACTACTCAACTCCAATCCTGTGAGACAGGTATTCTATTAGCTCCACTTTATAAGAAAACTTACTTATAATTATTGGAAAACAATGTTTTAAGTGAGAAGATCTATAAGATATATAAACCAGAGATAGTACTGGTAACATGGTAATTTATGGTGGTGGCTCAGCTGATAATTTACTTGCTGTGCAAGCATGAAAAGCTAAATTCAATCTCCAGCACGCACTTAAAAGCCAGGCTTTGGAGGACACAGCTGTAATCCCAGCCTGAGAAGGCAGACGCAACGAAGGTCTCAGAATCTCCTAGTAGAAATCTCTAGTTCTAGGTTCAATAAGAGACTCAAAAAATAAGCTGAAGCACAATTCAGGAAAAAACCTGGTGTTGACCTCTGTCCTCCACACACACTCCCCTACACAAACACACACACTCACCCCTAAGGTGAGTTAAATATAAAATATTAAATTCAGTTGCTCTTGTAAAATACAGAACTGAAGGCATATGCCTGTAAACCCATCACTCAGGGAGGTGCTCACGGCCAGCCTGGTCTACAAAGTGAGTCCAGGACAGCCAAGGCTACACAGAGAGACCCTGTCTTGAAAAACAAAAACAAGACAAAATAAAAAGCGGAACTGAGTGCTTTTCACTTCTACAGATGCAGAGTTAAATTTCTAAATTTCCTTCAGAGTATTAAACAAACAATGGAAATTAATTCTGTCTGGCTCTAAAAGCATCCAAGACAACAACCCCTCCCATGAAGACAAAAATCTTCAAATTTTTCTTTGCTCCTGTTTTTTTATTAACCTTAGATTATCACACCCTCCAAGAAGCCACTCTGTGGGCATTCCCAGCATAGGGCCATTAGGGCTCATAAAGTAGTCGGGCAGAAAGTATGTGCGACCTCATGTTGAGAGTGCCCAGTGACAAACAACCAACGGCAGGCTCAGGATGGTGTGAAACCTGATTGGTCACCCAAAACTATCTATCCTGCTCTCTCTTCCAGAATAAACGAGTCTGCAGCTACTCGCCCTCGGAATGCATTCGCCGGACTCCAGGTGTGAGTGCTGACTCCGCTCTTTTCACCCCCTTGGTCTGGACACCCTGTCCTTACCCATGGGCTTGTCCCTTGGGAGGGGGACCAACACCATTCCAAAGTATGGGAGGTCATACCTGAAAGCTTGTTTTCCAGAAATACTCAACAAAACAAATACTGCATGTAAGTTACTTTGGTCAGCATAGAAACCTTTATCGTTTACATCTTTATTTTTATTGGCCCGTAATTGTGCTAATCTATGTGAAGATTAGAAGTACACAGGCACATTCTAGAAGCATCTATTTTTTTCAAACTAATGCTCAACTGAGGAACCCACCTTTCTGATCATCTCTTGAAAAAAAAATCATGTGAAAGACTCCTTTAGAACAAAGGGTAAGTAAGATGGTCACTGAACACAGGTGCCAACTATCTTCTAATAATGGTGGTTGGTTGCCAATAAAGTTTTCTTTCTCAGTCATTCTGCCTCTTGAATCACTGTCTCCATCAGAAGGTAGCAGAATATTCTTGTGCAATTCCAGCTTCATTTGCTTAACATTTGTGAGGTTCTCTCATGCTAATTTCTCATGAATAGGTGTACATATTAATTTTCCCATTCTGTCAATGGAAATTAGATTGTCTCTTATTACCAACACCATTTATATATGCATATAGCCTTTATAAACTGAAAAACCTGGCAAGACAGCTGAGAGGGTAAAACACCTAAGCCTGAGGACAAAGTTCAATCCTCCCAGGAACCATTCAGTGAAAGGAGACAACTGACTCACACAAGTTGTCCTCTGATATTCACATGTGAACCTTGGCATGTGCAATCACATAAATTTATGGGTTGGAGATATAGCTCAATGGTTAAGAGCATGTATAACGAGGCTATGGATTGATTCAGCTCCTAGGACCCATATCAGGCAGTTCCAAGGAAATGCCTCTGGCTCGCTCAGATACCTGAACATACCATTCACACCCCCAACAATTAAAAATACTGAAAATTCTTTTTAAAATTTCTTTGAGACAGGGTTTCTCTCCGTAGCCTTGGCTATCCTGGACAGCCTTTGTAGACCAGGCTGGCCTTGAACTCACAGAGATCTGCCTGTCCCTGCACCTGGCTAAGAATTCTTAAAAATAAAAAATGAAAACAAAGGGGGGGGGGGACTGAAAAACTTAAGAAAAAGTTGCCGCCCCCACCCCTGCCCCTGTAGGGAATATACAAGTCTGGAGACAGCCACAATTTTAAGACTACAAAGGGAATCAAGATACCTACATAGTCTCCCTAACTTTGCATTAAAAAACTATCTTTAAGATCAAAACCTGTTTTTCCTACCCTGTAAATTAGAGTTCAGGCAAATATACAGCCACTACATGTCTGATGGGCAGTTTAGATTAAGACTGCTTTACTAAAATATTCAAACTTCAGACAAAATGTCAAATTCACTTTCAGCAGTCTTGATATGCTATCAACTACTTTTGTATTAACCGTATCTTTCTACTTACATTTCAACAAAAGAATTTATTGCATTAATCTTTGTCTTAAAAAACATAGTAAAGTGAATAAATTATAAAAAAATAAAAAAGCAGAAAAAAATAAAATATATCGGAATGTGACATTAAATGAATGAGGAGAGGGCTGGAGAGATGGCTTAGAGGTTAAAAGCACTGACTGTTCTTCCAAAGGTTCTGAGTTCAGTTCCCAGCAACCACATGGTGGTTCATAACCATCTCTAATGAGATCTGGCATCCTCTTCTGGCGTGCAGGTGTTGATACAGGCAGAGCACTGTATACATAATAAACAAATCTTTAAAAAAGAATGAACAGAAAGCAGGACAGGCTGTGCCTTGCCCAAAAGTTACTCCGTTGTACAAACATTTTCCATTTTGCTAGTCTACTTAGAGTATAGTATAGGTGTTAAGGCAAAATGAACAGGTAACCAGTCAGGGCAAATAAATAACAATACTGGATACACAGAATTACAGGAAAAACAACCCCCAATCGTACTGCACAAATAACATTTATGTTAATATAAAGTACTCTTTGTAAACTTACCAAATTAAATCAGGAATACAGAGACATATGAAATCATATCAGAAACACCAGGCATTTAGGTTAATAAAAAAATCAGTCCAATAAATGATGCAACCCTGACCTGAAACATACAAATGAAGAGTACCTAAGACAATGACAAAGAGGCAACAGCAACTTGCTGTCATGACCACTTTCGGGACACATCACTGGATTCTGGAGATGAGCAAGGCTCTTCCATACCCTGGTTCCATGTCTGCCCACCTCAATGCTAAGCTAACAGCCATGGGATCCTTGCCTGGATTGCATATTAACCCCTTATTACTTGCAGGGACTGCCATTAATATCACCCCTACGTGTTCACTGTCATTTACTGGCCACTTTAACCCTTTGTTTTTCTGTATTTGCTGAGTGAACCATGGAATGTATGACCACATATAACAGACATTACTAATTAAGACTGGAATATAATAAAGAACTTTGTGAAATCAGTGGTAATCAGTAAAGTAAAACCAATAAAACTTAGGAAGCTTGTGAATTTGTTACTAAATAAATTGACACTGAAAAAATGTCAGACTGTTTCTGGCTCTAACATAATAAAAATTAAATAACTTATAATTCTGTAACAAATAAGAAAACAACATGTCAAATATCTTATTATGCAACTAAGAATTTCCAGCAAATGAAAATTGGGAGTAAAAGCAATACCAGATGTGGTTAAGGCAACCCTATCAGAACTACTGTGAACAGGCTATTCTTAACAGTCTTTTTCTCACCTCTTAAAACCCAATGAAGCAAGAGCAAATGAATCAAAGATTTAAATCACTGCGGGCAAGAGCTGCCAGATTTGTCTGGGGAATGTGGAGTAGGAAAAGTCCAGTAACTCTGCAGAAGATGGCGTTATAGTCTAGGCACCCACAATGAGGTAAGAACTACAACTAGAAACAGCATTTAACAGGGAAAAAATCTGGAGATAAAAGAAACCAAAACCAAACAAACAAACAAAATGACATCAGAGCGTAACAGGATTTCTATGAATACAGCACCACAATTCCTCAAAAAGAAGCAGAATTATCATAGACCCCAACAATTCTACTTCTGGACATATACCATAACATACTAAATCAAACCAAACCAAACTAAACCAAACGAAAATACGGTCTTGGAATATTTGCATATCCCACAATACAATACAACAGTATTGTTCACAACAGAGCCCAAATGTTATCAACAAAAGATAAGCAAAATGTGGTACATGCATACAACTCATTTTCATCCAGCCTTAAAACCGAACGCTGGATGATAGCTCAGCAGGTAAAGATACCTGGCATCCAGCTGGACAAGCTGAGCTGGATCTCAGGAATCTACATAATGGAAAACTCAACTGCCACAACCCATTCTCTGACCTCCACACATATGCCCATGAGCATACACATCATCTACACACCAAAATGAGCTGGGTGAGATAGTACACATCTTTAATCCCAACACTGAGGCAGAGGCAGGCAGATCTCTGTGAGCTCCAGGGCAGCCAGAGATACACAGAAAGACCCTATTCTCAAAAATATAAGAAATGTAAAATTTCAGAAAGCTTTAAAGGGGTCACTCTGACCTGTGATGGAATATTAATCAGCCGTGAAGAAACTACACTTGGAAAATAAGTCACACAAGACAACTATTGTATGATTTTACTTAAATATTTACCACATTCATCATGACTATGAAGAGCAGTGGAGACAGGCAGTGATAATGTTTGTACAGTGTACAGATATATTTAATATTTAATAAAATCAACTGTATAACATACAGGATGGTAAATTTTGTGATGTCATTTCACTAAATCAAAAAAATTGTGGGAGAGAAAAAAAGATGATGTGTGAAGCAAAAAATTCTGTTTAATTATAAACCTATATTTGAAGAGGGCTAGGGAAACAGATCAGCCAGCAAAGTATGGTGGTGTCTGCTTTTAATCCCAGCCCTGAGGAGGTGGAGAAAGTCTGGCCGCCTAGCCTAGCCTGCATGCCAAGTCCTAAAGCCCAGTGATAGGCACAGGCGCACAGACAGACACACGCACATACACATACACACACTGAAACAAATGAAAGTAAGGACAACTCCTGAGGAGTGATAACCGTAGTTATCACTGGCCTCTAAGTGCGCTACACACACAAACACTTAAATCCCTGTATGTGGAGAAACATAACCTCACAGTCTTCCCAGCTCCATTTAATCACTGGGGGTGGGTGAGGAATCTCGCAAGGACTACCTTCCTCCACTGCCACCATAATCATTTAATAATGTATATACTTGATATTGAGACCCAAAGTCTCTTTTCTAATCCTATTTCTCTGATACTGTCAGGAGATTTACAACTTTCAGTTCTTAAATCACTAGAAAACACAAGAGGTAAGGACAGAAGAGATAGCTCAGCAGTTACGAGGGCTTGCTGTTCTTGGGTTCCATTCCTAGCATCCATGTAACAATTCACAACCATCTGCAATGACATATGTGGTGCACATATATACATGCAGGCAAAACACTCATGCACATAAAAACATACCTAAATATTTTAAGCAGAAACAAAATCAGAGGTAAGATTTCTAAATAATATTTAGAACACTCTCAAAAAACTAACTTGCTGGGGTACCACGTAGCTCAATGTAAGAGTGCTCTGCCTGGCTTGCACCAGACGCTGGTGCATCAACAGCATAGGGAAGAAGGGAAAGACGAAAGGAGGGCAGGCTAAAGTCAACAATCTCACTCAAACTACACCAACCCCCAAGTCCACTAGTTATCAAAGGTAGCTAAGCCAGGCGTGATGGCCCAGCAATCTGGGAGGGAGAGGCAGGAGGATCTTTTTGAGTTCGGAGGCCAGCCTGGTTTACAAAGAAAGGACAGCCAAGGCAACACAGAGAAACCTTATCTCAAAAAGGTATCTAACCTGCTTTTTCCTAATAACAAACATCAAGTGTAACTAACTCAATGAATTGATACTATATAACAGATAAAAATAAATTAATGACAATAAAAGAAATGTACAGGTGCATGCCTGTGATCCCAGCACTCAGGAACGCAGAGGTGGGCAGATAGATCTCTGTGAGTTCGAGGCCAGCCTGGTCTACAATGTGAGTCCAGAACAACCAAGGCTACAGAGAAAACCTGACCCAAAAAACCAAAAACAACATCAACAAAAGTACAGAAGGAAATTTTCCAAGAAGGAAATTGAAAATTATCACACTAAAAGGGATCAAAGTAAGATGTGTAAGTATATGCAATCAGGATCCTAAGAGTTATGGAGATTATAAATGTGGTAATAAACTTAAGAAAAACACTGAGGGACTAAGCACAAAAACTGAAAATAAACCAAGGAAACATTACTTTTCTCATTGCTGTGTGATCTGTGATCACAAAATAAAAGAGGGGCATGGGAGGAGATAAAGAAGGGAGGGTGGGATTCAGAGGGAATGGGGGAGGGGGCTACAGCTGGGATACAAAGTGAATAAACTGTAATTAATATAAAAAATAAATACCTAATTTAAAAAATAAAATAAAATAAAAAATAAAACAAAGAAACAAACACCACTGACAAGAAGCAAATGAAGATTCTATTCTGACTTACAGTTGAAGGAGTATGGTCCACCAGAGAAAGGACATGGCAGCAAATGAATACACTGGTCACAAAACATTAGCAGTGAGAAAACAGAGAGCAAAAGGGAAGTGAAATTTACCCCTCAAATAGCAGTGAGAAAACAGACAGCAAAAGGGAAGTGAGATTTACCTATCAAACTAAAGGGCTCACTCCAAGAGACTCACTGCCTGCAGCAAGGCTCCACTTCCTAGAGGTCCCACAACTAAGCAACACAGCTCTAGCTAGGACCCAGATGTTCCAAGACATAAGCCCACAGGGGACATTTCATATTCAAGCCACAACAATTTCAGTGTGAATTTTCAGAAACAGACTAATGGGAAGATCCTACAATCTGCCAGAGGAGGGAAGGGAATCCATACAGAGGGACAAGTAACCAGAAACCTAGCAATATTCAACCATTAAAATAAAGCCTGAAGTACTGAAAAGTGTGTATCTACCATGGATTATATATAATCCATGAGTGTTAGCTGAACAAGACACATTTCAAGACTTGCATAATTAATCAGAGAAAAAAAATGACTGGGGGCATATCTCAGCACTACCAAAGGGAAAGGCCTACCATCATGTATCTTAAGACCTTGTCCTATAAAATAAAAGTGCAAAGCATCCTTCAACCATATAAAGAACCTAAGAAGCTGTGACAAAAGAAACATTCAAGGAAAATAGCAACAAAAAACCTTAGGGAACAACTGATCACACTGGAGTAGAAATAAAGGAAAAAAGTTCTAAGAAATAAAGCATTGTGTGGAAACTACATTTTATCAGCAAGCAATGTGGCAGAAATGATGGGTGGGTACAATTGGAAAACTTAGACCTGAGTACCTAAAACAAAAGGTTGTCTTATTTTAAAAATGAGGAAAGAAGTTTAATTATTTTATTATTTTTAAAAAGAATCAACATCCAGCTGGGTGGATACAGCATACAGCACACGCCTGTAATCCCAGCACTCTGGAAGGCAGAGGCAGGCATGTCTCTGTGAGTTTGAGGCCAGCCTGGTCTACAAAGTGAGTCCAGGACAGCCTCGGCAACACAGAGAAACCCTGTCTAGAAAAAACAAAAACAAAAAAAAAAAAACCTAACCAACAACAAAAATCAACATCCTACTGATCAGAGGGCCAGAAAAATAAAAACTGACTACTGCAGAATACCAAAACCTAGAAAAAAATAAGTCTAAAGGAAATTCATTCTGATACCAGCACTGTGGAAAAATATTACACATTTCAGCCTTGTATCATCAAGGAAAATATATTTGCACTATTGGGTCTATGACAAAATGGCATTGCCTGTAATATAGGTACAAATTCAACTACAACAAATATCTAACATAATACATACCTAACAGAGCAGCACTAATTCCAGATCCTAGTTACTAAACCCAAATGAAAACAAACCAAGAATAAAAGTGGTTTATTGGTTTTTACAATATTCTAAGGACAAGAACTGAAGCTGCTATTTTGTTCTGACATGAAGGCAGGTATGTGGAGCACCTAGTCTCAACTGTCAGGTATGTAAGAGCCACTCAGCACCAACGGTTTCCGAGTTCACTCACTCGACCCTCCTTTCCCACTGTAATGTAAGTTCTAACGAGCCTAAAAAGTCTTCTGAAAAATTTTTGTGGGACCAATGAGACAGCTCAGTAGATATAAAGATGCCTTATGCCAAACCTAACAACCTGAGTCTGATGCTGGGACTCACATGAGACATGACTCTAAGTTGTCCTGACCTCCATATATATATGAACTCACACATTTACACAAAATAAATTTAAGATATTCAAAAAAGGCAATTGTGATAATTTGGGAAAGGAGATATGCTTCTATTTGAATGACTGCTAATATTTAGTCATAACAGTATTAACAGGCTACTGAATTTTATTATAATATGTGGAAGAATTTAAAGGAAAAGGACAATGATAACCAAAAAATAAGTTTATTAAAAAAAATAAATAAAAATAAAAACTGGCAAGACAGACCAGAAAGGGGGTGGAGGGAGTGGAAGTAGGACAAAATGATTCATTTCCTTCTAAGTGAAATACACATACTTCATCATTTACCTAGAAAAGTCTGAATTCCATCTGCAAAATCCTGATGTAGGATTACCGTGCCAGGATAAGTCTGTCTGGAGACAGCAGTCCTACTATGTAATTCTGGCTGTCCTGAAACTCAATACATAGGCCAGGCTGGCCTCAAACTCAGAGATTTGTCTATTTCTGCCTCATGAGTGCTGGGATTAAAGGCTTATGCCTTTAATTATCCAGCTCCCAGGATAATTAAGTACCTGTGATGTTTTTTTAAAACTGCAGATGTTAGATAATAAAGGGATACAGTCACCTAACTCAGGAATCTTTGTATCACTGGCTTTTGTCATTTATACCCGCATTTGTCTGTACAAAATTTTGTTCATTAGAAAGAAGTGAAATTTTGCATTGGAAATTTAGTCATATATTAGGAGAAAAAATATTCACAATCACTGACATTCAAAAGTATATCAGTGACTCTTCAGCACTAAAAGCCTAGAGCATACTGACAAAAAGCTGTTACTTTATCAAGGTGGCTATGAAAATATTCAACAGAGGACTGTATCTGTGGTGAGGACTTTGAACTGGAAGGCAACGTTCATTAAAAGATACATGCCCACAACTTATTTTTTAGAAGCACAATGGTTAATTATGCCTCTTATAATTCACTGTGACTGTATTCATACCTAGTTCTTTCTTGTAAAAAGTAACTTAGTAGGATATCTGTTCAAAACAAACCTCTTGAGAGATGACAGAGAGGCAGAGTCATTCGAGAGATATAATTTGATACTGGAGGAAACTATTTTTGGCAATGCTGCTACATAAACTGATTGAATTTTGACAATGTAGGTTTTACGTGAAAACTTATGTAATTTGGTTGCGTAAGTTGTAGGTCAAAAGCAGAAAAAAGAACAACAAAAAATAAAATTCAGTCCTTGAAAGGAGTTTAAAAGTCCATTCACTGAATAGACTTTATGGAATGTTTATGATGTGCTGAGCACATTAAACAAGGGAATGGTGCTGACAAGACATGCGCACTACAGAAGCTGTAGCCTGGGGAAGAACAAGCTTTACCACTGCTCAGCTCTGCAAGAGTAACAGCAGAACACAGCGCACTCAATTTACACTTAGTACTTCCGACGGTGCTGCACTGAGCTGGAGAGTACCTGACATTCAAAAGGAGTCTCAGTCACAGGAAGTCTACCAGAATTCTGTGCTCATGTCCCCAAACACAAGCAAGCACTGACAGGTGGACACATTTTCTCATCTCTACAAAGTGTTGAGTGCAGAAAGAGCAAGTAAGCCACAAAACAAAGCAATTACAGCCTTAAGTGTTTGAAGCTGTCACTTTATTGAACTCTCAACCCCCAAGATGAAGTCTCTGGGTAAAGACTCTCTGTAATCACTGTTTAATTGCTATTTATGGAATCATCTATATCTTTATTGTAGCCTCACCTCAAAACAAATTTTTTCAGATTTTTAAAAATTCATTTTCGGCTGGGTGTGGTGGTACAGAGGCAGAGAAAGGAGGATCTCTGTGGATTTGAGGCAGCCCAGTAAGTTTCCAGACAACCAGACCTATATACATAGTGACCCTGTGTCAAAAACTGTAACTACATTCAATTTTATTTATCCTGACATAAAATCATTTTAATAGTGACTTAAATGCACCGAGTTATGTGTACAAATTCTCATGTTGGTAATTCTTATAAATCAGTAGTATCAGTAGCTTGCTCTAGCTACTAAAAAGGATTCCTCTTGCTGTCGATAATTTCATTCATCTGAGAATCAAAGGAGGCCCTTCAGAGCTCTCTACAGTTAGTTCATGCTTTTGGTGGTGTTATACATGACTCAAAGGGTCTTTGCACACATACGAAGCATTTAAGCACGATCAAATCTATTCCATGGAAATAATTTTGAAGTTTTCTTTTGGTCCATGTAAAAGCCTAAAGAAATCTGTCATCACCAGATGCTAATATTTGAAAATTAAGTCTCCAACTGATGTTAAGTGCTACCTACCAAGTTGTCTGTTAAACCCAAGTCTCGTTAATAAAACAATATAGGCCTACAGTAAATCACTGGAAGTTTGTGAGATGATTTTTAACTCTGCAGCATTAATCATGAAGGCAAAGCCTAGCTACACTTAAGAGAAGAATCTCAAGAACCCTATCCAACTCTCACTCCCTGTAAAAGCACCTGATGGAAAGAAGCTGTTGGTAGGGGAAGGCTAAATAACTGAGCTTCTATAAAAATTCTGTATTGATAATAAGGTTAAAAAGTCTGTGAATGCTGGGGAGGGCCTATGAATCCCATTCAGCTAACAGCGGCCACCAATATAAGGCAGAGAACAGTTGGCAGAAGGGACAGAAGCTTACACAAAATCTGACTGCATTCTAGACTTCAGAATGGACAGAAAACAGGAAGGAGGGCAGGTACACTGAGAAATCCCCACCTCTCAAAGAGAATCAGGCAGAGCGCCGGTCTAAGAAGGAAGCACCAGTAAGATGAAAAACACTTCCCTAAATATGATTTTGCTTCAATTAGTACAATGCAAAAGTAGTCTACTTCTGAAAAAAAAAAGCCTGAGACCCATCTGTGATATAGAACCTTAAATTTTTTTAAATTTAAAATTTCCGGCCCCAGCCTCCAAGCCTAATATCTGAGTTTGACCCTCTGGAGCCACCAGCTCCAATGCAGAGAACCAATTCCCACAGCTATCCTGACCTTCATATGCAGTCTGTGACTCACCTGCCACTAATACACACACACACACACACACACACACACAACAAAAATTCCTGCTGTCAGCACAGTGCTACTGAGAAGAAAGCACACAGCCTTCTAGGCCTCACACTAAGGACAAAGCAGTGGCGATCCACAACTGGAGGAGTTTCTAGGCAGACAAGGCTGTAATGCAGCTTAGACTCAACTACAAATTAAACCCACACTATCCATTACACTTCTACCCTGGCAGAAATAGAGCACACAAATACAAACTAGGATAATTAATATCACACCTACATAGAAGGCTGAAAATAATGATTACAAAACCCTCAAAATGTGGGCCAGTGAGAAGGCTGTTCAATCCCCAGAATCCACATCGTGCAAAAAAGAACTTGCTTCCATAGCTGTCCTCTCACACACAAATTACAAGTTTTTTTAAAAAAAAGAAAAGAAAACTAACCTCAAAATATTATGGAAACACTGATGTTTCCAAAAAAGATGAAGACAATCTTTTCACAGATAGTATTTGAAATGACTTATTGATGACTGAAAATAGAAAAATAATGCAAAGATATTGAAGCATGTTTAAGAATAATAAAACTCAGAACACGTTAGGAAGGGTGAGATTAAAAGCACAGGAAGTCAGGAAGAGTTCTGAAGGTAATAAATGCAGAAAGCAGATCCCTGCACATCATAAAAGCTGGTGTGCTCTGCTCAGGTGTGTGCACTTAGGGTCTCTCCCTCCACTACTGTTCTAGAGCTTTCAGAGATGAAATAATTACCTTTTATTCCAGAAAACTTTTATAAATTACAGGGCCAGGAGTGGTGGCACATGCCTTTAATCCCAGCACTTGGGAGGCAGAGGCACTCAGGTCTCTGTGAGTTCAAGGCCAGCCTGGTCTACAAGGCAAGTCCAGGACAGCCAGGGCTGTTACACAGAGAAACCCTGTCTCAAAGCAAAACATCAAGAAAAAAAAAAAAAAAAAAACAAAAAAAAACTTAGAGCTCCTCCACTTTTTGAGACACTAAAAGGACCTGCCTAATGGAACCCCGACCTCCACTTTATAGCAAGTCAATACTATAAAGTTTAGAAGCTACTCAAGATTTTCAAACAAGCTCAGTCAAAAACAAAAGTCCCCCCACGCTAGCTAGGCAACCAGTCAAGATACAGGATGAGAACCAGGCTCCAAGACCTCTTGAAGACCCAAAGAGAAGAAATAAATTGAAGGCAGATTTTGATACATACCTCCAAAGAAAAGAAAGGACCTGAGAACTAGTGAGGGAGAAGGGAGTAATTACTCAGAATGCTAATGAAGTAATGAATCTTACTGTTTTCCTTTTTCTTCAAGATTGAGAACAGGAACCAAGAAAGTACAAATAAGAGGTTTTGAAGAATAGGGCAGAGAAGGGCAAAGGCTCAGTGGTTAAGAGTGCATACTGTTATTGCAGAGAACCCAAATTTGCTTCCCAGCATCCATATTGGGGACTCGCAACCCTCTGTAACTCCAACTCCAGGGACTGACATCCCTTCAGCCTATACAGGCAATCGAATTCTGTGCACAAATATGCAAACACCCAATACATATAACAGGAGAAAGAAAACTATGGGCAGCACCTATGAAATGGCTCTTTGGGTAAAAGTACCTGCTACTAAGCCTCGAGTTTGATCTCCAGAAACTACCTGGTGGAAAAGAAAACTGACTTTTCAAAGTTGTCCAAATTCTACATGTGTACCCACATACACACTGGCACATAAAAATTTTTTTTAACTGAGTAAAAAAATAATAGCCCGATGGCTGGTGCACAACTTTAATCCCAGCAATCAAAAGCATCTAAGTTAAGGCCAGCGTTGTTTATATAGTAAGCTCCAGACAGACCATGTCTCAAAAGAAACAAAGAAACAAGCTAGTATCAAGTGACCACAAGTCCAGATGACTTTGTTAATAAAGTTCTGAAAGTCCAGCAGGGCAGCGCAGGCCGATTTTAAATCATGCTCATTTTTACTCTTTATCAGGCCGATAATATGCTATCCCTTGGTTTTCTGTCTGTACTATACCTTCTACTCGGTCAGCCTATGCCCTACTCTTCCAACTTTCCTAGAATAGTAAAATCTGGAGTATATCTGAAGCCTTGAATGCGGTTGACCATTATCTAAATTTTAACACATGCCAACTTCAGATAATTTGTAGAAAAATGGTAAAATGTAAGCTTTGAAGTCTTTAAGTGGCACAATTCTACGTTTAATCTCTAATGTTCACGTTTTTCACCTACAAAATGGTGATATTACTTTCAAAAGTGTATTGTAAGATTTGCTGACCTACCACATACTGAACAAATACTAGCTTTTATGAAACATTACCGCCAGAGTTAGGGATGTCACAGAAAGTCTACCAGCTTTTTTATTATTGAAAAGTTAACAAGACTTTAAGACTCCCTCAGGTTTATATGCAGGTCGTTCTCTGCTACATTACCTTCTGAGCAACTTTGCACTAAGACTACACAGGGGCTGGAGACAGCCCTGCAGTGGTAACCTTTACTGCTCCAGCAGAGGACTGGGTTTGGTTCACAGCACCAGTCACCTGCACGAACTCCAGTTCCAGGGATCTGACCTGCCCTTCTGACCTCACTGGACTCCTATACATGTGCGGTGCCTGTGTATACACACATACATGTAACAGAAACGGATAAATCTAAAAACCTATCTCAGCCCAATTCCTGTTGACCGTGAAGAGTGCTGAAGTGGGGCGTTAAGGCTAGGGTATATTAAGTTCAGCTGGCAGAATACTTTCCTAGCACGCAGAAATACATAAAATTTGGTGTGGCTGATCCTGCAACCCTAGTTTATAATCTCAGCACCTAGTAGAGACATGTGTATTATTAGAAAGTCAAGATCCTCCTCACATAAATAAGGCCAGACTGGGCTAGAGACCCTGTGTGAAAAAAATAAAGGAAGGGAAAATTGCTCAGTTGGGAACTCATCTTTGTTTTTTTTCCAAGTCAGGGTTTCTCTGTGTAGACTTGACAGTCCTGGACTTGATTTGTAGACCAGACTGACCTCAAACTTACAGCGATCCACCTGCCTTTGCCTCCCAGAGTGCTACAGCACTGGGATCACAGGCTTGCGACAACACAATGGCTTCGAGTAACTTATGTTCTGCTGGAGAAGATTTGTAGCCTCACCTAAGAGCAGGATGTGGTGGTGCACACCTGTGCTGTCAAACAAAGACAGGAAGATGCCAGGGGCTCACTGGCTAACCAAACTAGTCCATGATCAGTGAGTTCCAGCTTCATTTAGAGACTGTAAAGACCTTAACACAAGGTGTGGTAGAGAAGACATCAAGATGCCAGGCACTGACCTCGGCTTCCACACACAGTCACAGTGGCTTGAGAACACACATATATATGCATACAACCACACACACACACAGAATGTAAACAGCTGTTTACGCCTCAGCATCTACACACAAAGTAAATATCAAAAAGTTCCGAGCTTATAAAGACTAAGATGAGGTCAGAGTCACAAAAATAGAGGGCACATCACCTGGTTTTGAGGAGTTAAATTTCCTATTAAACTCTTAAACATACGGAAAGTAAGAAGCTCAACGGTGGTGCACACCCTTGATCCCAGTACTAGGGAAGCAGAGGCAGGTGAGTCTTTGTGAGTTTGAGACCAACTGGTCTACAAAGCAAGGCCACTACAGCCAAGTCTACAGAGAAACCCTGTCTCAAAAAAAAAGTAGGGAAATTTAACTTCCACATACTAATCAACAACGTGATACATACTGTGTGGTTTGAAAAAGTCCTAAGAAGTCTGTAGCTTCCATTTTCATTCCTCAGATGCTACTCTGAAACATCATACCATAAAAGATCATGCGGATCAGCAAGCTCCAAGTATCAACCATCACCACCATGCGAAAGGGAAGCTAAACGTAGCCAAATGAGGGAAGCCCTTCGACACACAAAACTTCTAGGGCCTTTTAGAAAAATCTCTTGGCTAACACATACAGTATTCCTAATATTTTAAGGTAACCTTTATCTAGTTTTTTAAAAGGCAAAAATCTAGCATCTTAACCAGAGACTATAACTGATACTATCAGTTCTACAACACTTAAAGGTAACCTGTTCTCTCTGAAATGAAATTTACTGTTTAGCTGTCACAATTCAATCTTCTTTCAGCAACTGCAAACCATCTGAGTCCTTTGTGCAAAGACAGAAACACACCACTCCTAGCTTTTCCAAGCCTACACTCTTCACAGCTGTTGGCAAAAATGGGTGCAGAGGAGCAGGTGATTTTAAAACCAGCTCTTCAAACTTATCCAGTCTAACCAGTGGTCAGGGGAGATATACTTGAGAACAGGTAAAACCAGCTTTGACTACATTAAGTTCATGTCAATGTAAAAAATTAAAAATTAAAAGCAGACATCAAATCTCAATCAACTCCCAAATTACAAAGCAATTTTTTCATTTCTGCTCAGTCCTTTTGGATTTACTCCTAGCAACTTTACTAATGAAACAATTTTCAAAAAATATGTATATAAATGTATGAATTACCTCAAATGGAATTCTCCTTCGGTGATTCAGAACTTTAGTAGGAACTCAATCATTTTTAAGCGGTGATCTAAGTTGGCCCATTATTAATCTAATAGTTTAATAGCTCATTACTTATTACTTAATTTGTTGCTTAAAAGCATGGCTTGATGCAAGCTTATACACTCTAGTAAGTATTTCCAAGTTTTTTACTGACACACATGCAGAAATCTAATGATGATCTTATTTGGATACAACAGACCTCCACTGCACAGCACAGGCACTAAACCGTCTAATGTATTACAGAAAGCCCTCCGTGCTAAGTTCTAACCTTCCTTCATGTCACCTTTCAGCCGTGGGAAGCGAACAGTTACCTCCCAAAACAGACCATACCATCACAGCAGATGCTGGGCAACCTTCAGTTTAGCTCAAGGAGTTCTCCCTTTAAATTTTTCCAAGCCTGAACATACTTTATACCCCACAGTCTTTCTGTACAGTGTTTACAGAAAGGTACTGACTGCAGTTGTTTACACACTGGTCTGATGACTAAACTGAGAGCTGTGGAAGGAAGATATTGCGTCAAACTCATTCTTGCAAGGGGAAGCCCTGACTTGGAAAACAAACAATGCTTTATATTACTTGATAAATTTTCCACTGTTAAGATTACTTTCCTAAAATATATTAAAATGTGAACAACTCTTAATGATGTAACAGATAAAAGAGGTGTGTGAGATGGATATGGAATTGGCTAAACACTGTCTACATTAAATGCTATGGATGACTTATGTCCAAGCTGATTATCCAAAACCTTCGTGTAGAACACAGAGGAAAATCTGTGAAGTTATCCTCCTTATTCAGGCCACCTCAAATCAGAGAACAAATGCTTAGCAAGCCCCAAGACCCTACACTGCGTTAAGACAGCTGACCCATCATGAATAAGGTAATGGGGGGAGAGGACGACACTAAATTCCATTATAAACATATAGGAAACTGTCAAAGAATGAGGAAAAATCTCTAGGCCTGGGGGGAAAGGGAGTGTGGGGGATGGTGTACCAAATATTTAGGGCAAAACCAGAGCTGTGTAGTGTTCTGGGATCTGGTGGCAAACTCCAGCACTCAGAAGGCTTAGGCAAGAGTATCGTAAGTTAGAGGTCAGTCTGGGTAACACTGTGAGTCGGGTGCCAGCGTGATATACAGGGTAAGAGGCCTCTTAACAACCAAAACAACTCTAGCTACATGAAGCTCTGGAGATACATTTCCCAAAGTCCAATTCTGAAGTGTTGTTGTTTTGTTTTTTTTTTTTTTCCCCTGACCAGAGTACTTGGTTATAAACTGGTGGTCAATTTCATTTGTTTGTAGTCATTAAAAATTCACACTGCAGGTACCATGCCCTGTAGCGAGCTGTCTGCTGACTGCTTCACACACTATCTCATCACAGTGAAAAAACGGCTCTCGCGAGCAGGGGGAACTCGTCACAAGCAGGAAATCCGAAGAGGTTAAGTACGGCCATAATGATGCCAGAGTTTCTGATTCCATGATTCCACTGCCACGGCCTCACCACTACAGCACAACTGCTGCCTCACACTCGCCGGAGCTGTTGAAAGAAAACACTGACCCCGTTTCCGGTTGTCCCGGGAGAACACACAGAATCTACCTTCTGAGCGAGACTACTCTCGTTCGATCTGCAAATCAGAGATTTATCTCGATGCTTAACGTCTTCCATCTGGATAGTGAAGGGGTAGGCGGGGGGTGGGGTGGGGGAAGATAAGAAATAAGGGATCCCAAAAGGGTGGGCGGGGGAGGGGTAAGAAATCAGGGCATTTCAAAAAACCATGTTCGGAGTGCCTAAAAACTACAAAATGGTGCGTGACCCGAGGCCGGCTCTTTAAAAATTGTCTTCACCCTGGTCCTGACGATGTGTTTATTACCCACGCGGATTTCCGGGTCCCCCCCATGCTAACATCCACTCCTGCGGGGAGGAAGGAAAGTGCTCATTGTAGTGGTCTCGGGCGGCGAGGGGCTCTTGGCCTCGGCCACGCAGTGCTCCAGACGAGGGAGCCTCCCCCTACGCGCACCCGGGGTGCCCGGGGCCGGCCCCCCGACGCCCCTCGGCCCCGGCGTCCCCCTCGAGACCCGTCCGCGGCCGCACACGCCACTCGGGTTGCGGGGCCACCGAGAGGCCTACGTCCTCGGGCTGCGAGGGGCCCGGGGGGCGAGGCCCGAGCCCGTACCTCCCGCCGCCGCCGCCGCCGGGCGGGCGCCACAGGCCGCGGCGGGTTCCCCACGCCCCGCGGGGGAGGGGAGGGGACACGCACCACCCGTCCTCCCCGCTCCCGGGGGCCGGAGGGGGAGGGGGCGGCCCGCGCTCCAGCGCTCCCCTCCCCCCGCCGCCGCCGCCGCCGCCGCCCTTTACCCTCTTCCAGCTGGCTCTCCGCAGGGCGCGTCGGCCTCGCCGCAGCCACACCGCCGCCGCCGCCTCCCTTCGCCGCGCCCGCTCTCAGGCCGCGGAAGCGGAGCCGCTCGGCGACCGAAGCACAATGGCGGCCGCCCCTCCGGATGCGGCGCAGAAGTGGCCGCCGCCGTTGGCAGCCCCGCCCTTCCTCCTCCTCCTTCTCCTCCTCCTCCTCCTCCCTCCTCCCGCCTCCTCCCCCCCACCCCGCCCGCCGCTGCGCGCTCTCGCC
Source organism: Meriones unguiculatus (assembly GCF_030254825.1). Lineage (NCBI taxonomy): Eukaryota > Metazoa > Chordata > Mammalia > Rodentia > Muridae > Meriones > Meriones unguiculatus. The sequence continues at coordinate 99,926,403 of NC_083356.1, read as the reverse complement.
GGCCTCTCGCGAGAGTGGCCCGGCCGCGCTGCGGGGGAGCCGGGAGCCGCGGGCGGGCTAGACGTGCCCCGCCGCGGGGTGGTGCTCTGACTGCGGCAGCCGTTGAGGGCCGCCTCGGGGGAAGCTGCGAGGCGCCACGGTAAGCGGCCGCGGCTGGTCGGCGACGTGCGGGCGGGCGGGCGCCGGCAGCGGCGCGGGAGGCCGGGCGGAGTGCGAGGGGCTCGGCGCCCGCCTCGCTCCCGCTCCCGCCGCGGGCCCCTGCAGGCCCGCCGCCCCGGGTCCCGCCCGGCTGGTTGCGTGGGTGGGTTTTGTTTTGTTTTGTTTTGTTTTCCCGTTTGTTTGAATCGCGCTTGGCAAGTGGCGCAGCGACTGTTTACTGAATGGACTCGAACACTGCCTCCTCCCACCTCCCCCTCCAGCCTCCCTGGCGCGTCCCTGCCCACCTGGTAGGGTTTGACAGCTCTCCCTCCACCTGCAGCCTTCGGAGGGATCCGAACACCCTTTCTGGCAGTTTGCTTGGAATAAATAAGTTTTAGTGGTGGGGCAATTTTTATTTATTTATTTTTTTTTAGGATCACTTTTTCCCTTAAGATTACGCTATTAAGCTTTGAGAGCGCAGCCACAGGTTTTGCAGCAGACGTTTTAGAAAGAGCGAGGAAATCTGTGACGTAGCCTGGTGACTGAGAAGAAACTTTCAAAACCACCGTAAATGTGGTAAACTAAGATGTAAATGAGTAGTGATCGATACAAAGGAGTGTAGCAATCCACAGATTACGTGGATTTGAATGATGTACCAAACGCAAGTTGCTTAACGGTAAGTTCTTAACGGAAACTTGGAAGCATAGTAAAGGCACTTGGGTTTTTTTTTTTTTTTAAGTGACCTACTTGATTTATTTTATTTTTTTTTTATTAAAGAATCCCTTGTACCCAAACCCACTAAATGAAATGTGGTATGTGTATAGATTTGTCATTTCGTCTGAACACAGTATCAGTCACTAAACTTCGCTGTTTCATCGGTCTTCACTAACCACTATATTTTTAGTTAGCACTAACTTCAGGTTTTGGAGGAGGTTGTTTTTGTTTTTTTGTTACAGTTGACACAGGTGTCAGCCTTTTAGGGTGTGAAATGTAAACAAAGTATCTGGTAGGATAAAATTAAGTACAGATTGCTTTTGAGGAGATTTCATTTGTCCTTTAAAAAAATACTTGTTCCTTCTGTTTGGCCTTATAACACCCTTAAGAATCAGAATTCATGGGTTCAAATAGAAGCCCTCACTCTTACTACCTTTATCTTCAGCATTATTTTTAACCTTGCTAAGAATTCCTTAACCCAGGCTTCTTTCTGTGGATTAGGGTACCTTAATCCAAGGTGCTGCCTAAAATTCATGGTGGTGGTGAAAGGATTAAATGAGGTGATCTGTCAGTTCTTAGAACATAGCAAGTATTCCATGATTGTTAACAGTTACGTTCCTAAACCACCACTTGGCCTTTCTGGAGTAACTTCCAGATAAGTCCCTTGAACATCATTGTGAGTTTAATCTGTGTTAGGAGGAGCAACTGCAGTACCTGAGTTAAAGTAGACAGATCTGGTAGTGGGAACTACTCTACAGAACCCCTAAATCTGGCAAGGACGGAATGATTTCATCTCCTCCCAGTAGTGAGGGTACCATGAGAGGTGAGTGTGGTGCCAGCTTCTTACTGCACAGAGCTTCCAGGTGTTAACTATTTAAAAACTGTTGTTACTTATTTGTATAGTGTGTGTATGTGTGTGAGAGAAATTCACTCTCTGTCGTGAATTGTTAAGTAATTTATCATTCTCAACAAATAATTACTGGAATTTTTCTGTTAAAGGCATTTTATGTTCTTCTAGGAATTATGGATATAAGTAGGTATAGTAGTGACTGTTTTTCAAACCGGTGATCCGAGCAAACAATGGGATGGCAAGCATCTGAAATCCGAATTTTTCTAAACAAGCTAGACTCAGTCCCCTTTCATTTGTAGAGTTCTCTCACGTGGCCCTTTGATAATCTCTCCTTTATGACTGTGGCTCCTTTCTGAATTCAAGTGTCTCTGTTGACTTCTTGCCAACACCATTCTCACTAATTTCCATTTCATCTCTAAGACAGAGTTTTAGTGGCATTTATTCACTTCATCCCTCTGCTGTATAAACTTGTCTGTCATCTAGCCATGGTCATACAGCCCTTTATTCTTAGGCTTGAATATTGTTGTGATTGTCAGTTAAACCACTGGATTACTTAGAATTCTCTTTCAGATTTTCCATTTCATGTTACCTGTTTTCCGCTTCTCATCGCTGTACCACATAACCTTCCTAGGAGCTCCTCTATGCATCCTTCACTGTTGAGAAGACGGAATGAGATTAGCTTTTTGCAAATTGATCATTTTTGATTACAGATTATCTTAATCTCTTGAGAAACAAGTTTCTCCAGTGTGAGACAAGTATTTATAGGACCTTTTTGGGATACCAGTTTCTTCTCAAATGAAAATCTTATTAATCCCTAGGCTAGGGAAGGGAATGTGGGGTCATCAACTAACTTGACAATCTACCATTTAAATTTATAGGTAGCGCCTGGCATGGTGGCACACACCTGTAATCCCACCACTCGAACTCAGGAGGCGGAGGCAGGAGGATCACAAGTTCAAGGCCAGCCTGGGCTACAGAGTTCCAAGCCAGCCTGGGCTATGAGACTCTAACTCAAATAAACAAACAAAAATAAATAAATAAAAATAAACATATAGGTAGGTCCCATTTTCTAGATTAAAGATCCCTATTTGTAATATGTTACATGAAAGTCCTGTGATGTACATCTTTGATAAAAAGAATTATTTTTGTGCCAAAAATTGTAACTCTTGTATTTAATGGTTTCGTAAATTTTATCTTCCTCAACTTTTATTGAAAAAATGCAAAATTTAATAAATGAATATCTAAAACATTCCTTTAATTGACTTCTGCTTTTTTTGGCAGCAAAAAGTTTAATCTCCAAAGGTAATAATGAAAAATGTAAGAAGACATGAAAATAATGCCAACCAGCAATCCTAAGAAATTGCTCTCACACTTAAACTTCAGTTTAGGTTTCATATTAGAGATCATATTCACTCATAGTTGTTCCATAATGTCTGTCCTAGCAAGGATGATTTCCAATTCAAGGGGCACAATTTCCATTACATGTCCAACATGCCTTTTACTCTGCTTCAAACCTAGAATGTGGGCTAGAGAGATGGCTCAGAGGTTAAGAGCACTTGGAGTGCCTAGCATCCACATCCAACTTCTTACAACTGCTGTAACTCCAGCTGCAGGCCATCTGATACGCTCCTTAGGCCTTCAAGCCACTGAATTCACATGCACAAACCGTCATACTGACATACACATACACACCTAATTAAAAATTTAAATCTTAAATGTGTTTAGCGAAAGCAGCTTTTATTAATGATACAGCCAGGGTTTAGAGAACTCAGGCTAAATCTCACCCACCAGCTGTTACTGTAAATACTTTTAATGGAGCAGTCATGCCCATTAGTTTATGTATTGTCTATGTGTTAGTCAAGGTTCTCTAGAGGCGCATGGGCAGTCGTATGCCACCCATTAACTGTCACTTACCAGGAGATTTACGTTAAGGGTTGGCTAATACAATTACGGTGGCTGACAATGAAATTTATAAGGCAGGCTGACGTGTAGAGTCACGAGTCTTCGACGGTCTTGAGGGAGGATTTCCACTTTCCTGGGAAACCTCAGTTCCTTTGGGGCACATCGGATGAGGCCCCTCTACACCAGTGAGAGTACTCTCCTTCACCTACAGTTAGCAGCATGTAGCTGTGCTCCACACCTCAAACATCCTCCACAGCATCTACAGAGAAGTGTTGACTGTGTAACTGGGTACTGAAGTCATGTCAGCACAGGAAACTAAGCGTCACTTGTCTATGGTTGTTTTCTTCCTACGGAATCAGAATTGAGTACTTGAGACAATATGACTGAGAAACACTAGAATAGTGGCTATCTGGTCCTGTACCCATAACTTGTCTTGTTGCAACAACAAAACACCTGACAAAAGTAACCTAAGGAATGAGGCAGTTTGTGCTGGCTGAAAGACGCTAGGGGCGTTTTGGAAGAGGGGGCCTCAATTGTTAAAATGCCCATAAGCAGGTTGGCCCATGGACAAGCCTGTGGGCAAGCCTGCGGTGCGCTCTCCTGATTGGCGATTGACATAGGAAGGCCTAGATCAGTGTGGTGGCGCCACCTGTGGACTGATGGCCCGGGTGCTGCCAGAAGGCAGGAGGAGCAAGCTGGTAAGGTATTCTCCCATGACCTCTGCATCAGTTTCAGCCTCCCTCCAACCACGGTTTTTCAGTGATGGAGTGTAATGGGGGACCAACCCTAAGCTAAAATCCTTCCCAAGGTCCTTTTGGTCATGGAGTCTTATCGTAGCACTAGAAGCCTTGCAACATCATAACGTGTCCCAGTTTGAGGTGGTACTCTATTGTGGCAGAGAAGACAGGGCGCGGGACAGGGAGGCGCTGGCCACATTGCCTCAGCAGTCAGAAAGCAGACATACAGGCTAGTGCTGTACTCTCTCTCTCTCTCTTTTTTTTTTTTATTTAGTCTGGGTCCACAGCCCATGGACTGATGACAGCTCCATTCAGGATGGGTTCTCAAGCTCAGTTAAACATATCTGGAAGTGCCTTCTCAGGTATCCCAGAGGGTTGTCTCCTAGGTAACTCAAAATCGCATCAAGCTAACAATGAGGGTTAACCGTCACAGGTTCTTTACAGAAAATTTGCAAACTTCTGGGCTGAACCATAAAACCATATTAAACTGATTACTGCTCCTGTAATACCATCTAGACACACACACACATACACATACATGCACACACATGCACACAGACTTTGTTATGGTAATAAGAACTCGACCTCCACTGCCTCTTTGTGTTTCAAGAGGCTGGAAGCAGGAGCAGCTGTGGAGAGAGACTGTGGATACTCCCTCTCACAAGCTTGCTACATCCCCACCTAAGTTTTTACTGGAGTACCAAATAAACATGTCTGTACGTCTGTATGATGACTAGTTTTCATTATCAACTTGATACAGTCCAGAATCACCTGGGAATGACAGCTCCGGGGTTGTCTAGATTAGGTTAGCCTGCGAACACGCCTGTGAAGAATTTTCTTGAGTTGACGGGGGTGGCAAGCCCACCCTCCATGTGGGCAGCATTGAGGGCTGAGCCCTGGGTTGGATGAAAAGAGCTGACTGAGCATGTGTGTATTGATTCACTGCTGTCTGCTGTCGACCGTGGCAGTGACCACCTCTCTCCAGCTTCTGCCGCTGTGGTTTCCCTGCTATGATGGTGTATAACCTGTCACTGAGCCAAAAGAGCCCTTTCTTTCGCCACTAAATTGTGTTGTTAAAGTATTTTGTCATGGTAATAGGAAAACAAAACAAAAGATAAAATAAGACATTTATGTGTATTTGTATTTAAAGTGTATAGTAATTGTATTTCTATCCTAACTATTTTAATATAGTGCTTTTTGAGGGGATGGTTTTTTTGTTTTTTGTTTTTTTTTCTTCCCTTCCACACTCTACCTTCTGCTTTTTAATTTGGCCCTCCTGCCTCTACTGCTTCACAAGCATCCTTTGCAACCCCACTGAGAAATTACTGTGTGTCCTTCCACTGTTCTCTGTGCACGGCCTTGTAGCTATAAATGAGGAGATAAAAGTAAGGTTTTTACCATTTGTATAAAACGGTAAAATTTAAGTCTGTGTCTTAAGGAGCTGGGGATTGTTTACTGGGAGAATATCACCTACCATAGGAAAAGCCTATGTCAATCCAAAGAACTTTAAACATATAAATACATAATATAGTAAGTAGATCACGTGTTTAACTATTAAATCTAAATAATGTAGAAATTTAACAAACATTTAGGAATAATGTCGATTATCCAATCATTTGAGATTGAGGAAATATTCATCCTGTCCATTAGTATAGAAAATCTATTAGTAGAACTTTCTCTTTTTTTAACTTCCTATATGTACTTTAGGACCACATCAGACTATTATTTTTTTTCTTCAACAATTTAGTATGGTTTCTTTTCTTTTATGTGTGTTGGTACTTTGCCTGCATGTATGTTTCTGTGAGACTGTTGGATCCCCTGGAACAGGAGTAACAGGCAGTGGTGAGCTGCCCTGTGGGCGCTGTGGATTGAAGCCGGGCCCTCTGGAAGAGCAGCCAGTGCTCTTAACCTCTGAGCCATCTCTCCAGCCCCGGAATTTCTCTTTTGTTACACATCTACTGTTGCACATCTACTGTTGGGGAAGTACCATAGCCTTACTAGTAAAATGTGTACGTTAAAACTTTCTTAGGGGCTGGAGAGATGGCTTAGTGGTAAAGAGAGTTGTCTGCTCTTCCAAAGGACCTAGGGTTCAATTCCCAGCACCCACATGGCAGCTCACAACTGTCTGTAACTCCAGTTCCAAAGGATCTGACAGAGCTTTTATACTAATGCACATAAAATTTTAAAAATCCATAAAACTCTTTTAAAAATTGTTTACATGTGTTTATTTTGTGTTGTGTATATGTATGATATGTGTGTGACTATGGACATGCATGTGGAGGTCAGAAGACAACTTGCAAAAGTAGGGTCTCTTTGCTAGTGGATGCTGAGGGTTAAACTTAGGTCACAGGCTTGGTGGCACACCCCATCACCCAGTCATTTTACCAGCCCCATGTGTTGAAATGTAACAGCCAATACAATTATATTACAAACTGGAGACTGCCAGGCAGTGGTGGTACATGCCTTAATCCCAGTCCTCAGGAGGCAGAGGCAGGCGAATTTCTCTGAGTTCAAGGACAGCCTGATCTACAGAACTAGTTCCAGGACAGCCAGGGCTACAAAGAGAAACCCTGTTTCAAAAAACAAACAAAAGCAAAACAACAACAAAACGTGGAGACTTTGTAGGAAATTAAATCATAAGAGCAAAGCTCCCAGACAGGGTCAAAGACTTTATAAAACATTTGAGAGCTGGATGTAAGGTGGCATAGGCTTATAGTCCCAAACAGGGGAGCTAACAAAAAGAAAAACCTCCAGGTGGAGGTCAGCCTGAGCTATACTGTGGGACCTTGTCCTAAATGGGGGTGGGGTCCAGTTAGAGGAGGTGGAGGGTAGCTTGAAGGAATTGCTTTATACCTCTTAAAGAAGACATAGCATTCCTTCCTCCTTATTGGAGGATACAGCCGGGCTTTTGGAAACAGAGTAACCTCTCTCAGGTAGCAAACCTTTCAACATCTAGATCTTAGGCTTTCCGGTCTCCAGAACTGGGAGAAATAAACTTCTACAGCACATAAATTCTCAGTCTGTTATTATTTTGTTACCGCAGCACAAATATAATGAGAGGTTACAGGTTGTATTTGCATGGCCAACTTTTATTTAAATAATGAGCTATAAATACTACCTATAAATACTATCCTATCTATAAATACTATCTATAAATATTAGGGTTTAATAACAAAACAAGAAATGATTCAACTATTTTTTATGCTGAATGTCTTAATAGCAAGCCATTAAAGTATAACATTTTCCTATAATTTGAGAATTGAAGGAAATAATCCTTAAGGGGTTCGGGTATGGCTTATTTGTTGGAGTTCTTGCCTAGCATACTGGAAGCATGCGTGGTTCACTTCCCAGGACAGTGTAGAAATGGGACCCTTGGTAATCCGTGCCTGTAATCCTAGCCTGTTAGGCCATTGCTTCAGGTGGAAGAATCAGAAATACAGAGTGTTCTAGGTTACATAGGGAGTTCATGGAACACACGAGACCTTACCGTGAAGAAAGAGGGAGAGAGAGAGAGAGAGAGAGAGAGAACACAACACTTAAAAAGTCTCTTGTTTTGTTTTTTATTCCGAGGCAGAGTTTCTCTGTTGTAGCTCAGGCTGTCCTGGAACTTGTTCCGTAGACCAGGCTAGCCTCAAACTCACAGGGCTTACCTCTGCCTCTCCAGTGTTGGTATTAAAGGCATGTGCCACTACCACCTCCTACTTAAAAACTTTTTTAAAACGCTTTTTTTAAATTATGGGGGCTGGAAATGTAGCTCAGCAGTTAAAAGTATTGGCTGCTCTTCCAGAGGTCCTCAGTTCAATTCCCAGCAACCACATGGTGACTCACAACCATCTATAATATGATATAATGCTCTCTTCTGGCATGAAGGTGTACGTGAGGATAAGGCACTCATATACATAAATTAAAAAAACATTAAAAAAATAAAAATCATGTATGTGTGTGCATGTGAGTGCAAGTGTAGAGGCCAGAATTCTAGTCTAAATATTTTTTAATTGCTATTTTTTTCAGATATATAACTAGCCTTTTTTCCTATAACAATTTGACTTAATTCTGTAAGATTTTAAGTACAAGATTTTTGTAAATCTTAAAAGATAATACAAACTTTTCAGAATAAATGTGTAAGACTTCCTCTGCAATACTCGTATTATCATAACTGTCTAGGCTAGATTCCAGAAATACAGGATTAATGCCAACTCTCAAGCTTTTTAAATTCTTTCTGTTTTGGTGTTACAGTTTGAACCCAAGTTATCGTACTTGCTAGGCAAGCATTGCCCCACTTCGACATACCCCAAAGCTGTGATATGCTCTCAGAGCTTTTGAAAAGGACGTTTATCTAAAAGAACAGCGTGCTTCACTGAAGATAAATGTGTAGATGATTTTGCACTTTTTATTTTGTCTGTGCAGAAGCCAGAGAACAGCTTTGAGGAGCTGATCTCTCCTTCCCCCCACGTGGGTCCTGGAGAGTGAACTCATGCTGTCAGGCTGGATGGCCAGACACCTTTACCACCTGAGTGATCTCGCTGGCCCCGAATTTCTTATTTTTAATTAAGCGAATATGTATATGCCAGTATGGGGCACGTGCACATGCAGTGCCCATGGAGTCCAGAAGAGGGTGGTAGAAGCCTGGAACGGGAGCTACAGGCTGTTAGCAGCCGCCTACTGCGGGGGCTGGGAACCCAGCTCAGGTCCTCTAGAGGAACAGTGTGCCCTCTCAACCACTGAGCCACCTCTCCAGCCCCCATAAGTAATTTTTACACTTTTAGTAATTTGAATGCTTTAGTATAGCTGGTAAGACATGGAATTCTAAAACTTTGTGCATCCTTTGCTATGTTGTTTGACTACATATCTGTGATACATACCTTCTGTATGTTTTTCATGGACAGGTTGAACATTTTTTAGAATCACTTAAGTCATTTCTACTTAGAGATAGTATTGACAGCTTATCTATTTCACACTCGAAGGAACAGTTAGAAGTCTATCACATTTTTATTACCCGACATCTTCAATAGTTTAAAAAGTTTTAATGTTCTTTACATGTGATTGTTTGCATATATACAAATATCCCCAGCATCGCTGACTTCCAGAGTTCCAGTGAGGAACTATGATCAGTAGTTCTTTCACAGCAGCAATAAGTTCTGCGAAAGACATTGTTAGACAATCTTATTATTGTGCAAACATAGTTTATTGTACTTGTAGGCAGTGTAATTTTATGAGACCACTGTGACATATGGAGCCTGTTGGGAAACATCATTATGTAACACATGACTGTAAACATAAGAAGAAAACCTTCAAAGCAACATATTATAGGCTTGGGGTATAGTTCAGTAAAGCGTTTGTCTAGTGTGCAGGAAGCTTGGGTTTGGTCCCCAGCACCAAATAAAACTAAGCATATGACACAGGTCTAATGCCAGTACTGAGGAAGTAAAGGCAGGAGGAGCTGAGGCTCAGGATCACGTCTGAACTACATGAGGCCTGTCTTAAAAAGTAAAGAACATATTATAAGTGAAAATGGTATAGATAAATAAAGTTCTAGGAATTCTGAGTGAAAATTTATTAAAATTTTAGATGAATCAATTTTAGTGTAGTTTTGTGGATATGGTATTAAAGTTTGGGCAAGGAGAAGGGTTAGGCCTCATAGGAGAAGAAAACAAGAAGAAACAGGCTGGGTCACTGTTGACCACAGCACTGAAACAATTATTAGCAGCTATGCACTAAAATTTTTTGTATGCTCTATAAAGAATAGAATTTGAAAAGTCAACACTGTTTCTAAACCAATTTTTAATAATGGCTTTGATGTGGTTAGGCCACCTTCAGTACTGACTTGCTGTATAATCCAAAAACATCCGACAGAAAGGCATGACAGTCTTACAAGAGAAGCTTGTAGGGGCATGCCGTCACCCTCTCAGAGGATGCTGAGCATTTCTGATTCCATCCTGCAGTGTTTGCTGTGTCATCACACACGACATCTGAAGTCTGGAATTACCAAACAGTAGTACTTGCAGGTTGTGGCATGCACAGTATGTTGATGGACTGTTGAAACTCATCATTGTGTTGGCATTTGAATTTGGTTGCATATGGAAATTAAGTGGTAATTATCTGATAGTATTGCCTATGTACTAGTATGTATAAGGGAGTAAAATATTTATTACTAAAATATCTTCAGTTCAAGATACTATTTCATTATTATAAAATCTTTTTAGCAATTGAAAATTTTAAAGTTTTTAGTGCTTTGGAAATTGTTTTTTAAATATATAGGTTTTAATGCCTAAAAACTACTAAGTGAGAAAGAAAGCATGATTCAGAGGATTATTAAAATCACTCATCATAATATAAAAAGTTATAGGAAAAGTTGAACCTCTGAATGTATGAGGTAGCAGTACTTTATAATAAAATATTTTATATTGGAGAGAAAATAAGGCTATTTTGTACTACATAATAGTGTTTGTCAGAATGGGCTAAACACTCTCAGAGTATGTGAAGCAGTAGTAGGTTCTTGTTTGGGGGTTGGTTTGTTTGGTTTTTGTTTTTTTAAGATTTATTTCTTATTTATACAGTATCCTGTACTGCATGTGTGCCTGCAGGCCAAAAGAGAGCATCAGTTCTCATTGTAGATGGTTATGAGGCACCATGTGGGTGCTGGGAATTGAACTCAGGACCTTGGAAAGAACAGCCAGTGTTCTTAACCTCTGAGCCCTCTCTCCAGCCCCTGTTTTTTATTTTTTATTTTTTGAGACAGGGTTTCTCTGTGTAGCCTTAGCTGTCCTGAACTCAGTATGTAGACGAGGCTGGCCTCAAACTCACAGAAATCTGCCTGCCTCTGCCCTGGGAGTGCCACCATACCTGGCCTTTATTTTAAGAAAAATAAAGTCTTTTTCAATTCCAGGGATTGAATCTAAGACTTTGCGTGTACAGGGAGGCAGTCTACTGCTGAGCTATGCCCCTAGTCCTCCTTTATACTACAGTATGTTTATGTTGAGGGGCAAGAGTAGGTTTTTGAAATCTGGACTTTAAAGATAGCATAGTGTCCACGGATTGTCATTTGAAGCCCAACCTGTGCTACACCGTGAATTCAGCACCATGGGCTCCTAAGCAAGACTTTATTGCAAAGGAAATAATGTAAACTGGGTCTGTTTGTGTAAGCCTATAATCCTGGCTGCTCAGGAGTCTACCTGAGCAACAAAGTGAGTTCAGGACCAACCTGGGCAGCTTGAGTCAAGTGAGAACAGGGCGTGTAGCTTGGTGGTAGATGCTTTCCTATTGTTTGGGAAGTCCTCCATTCATTCCCAGTAGAGATAAAGAGAGAGAAGAGGAGGAGGGAGGGAGAGATGGAGAGGGGACAGGAAGGATGGAAAAAGGGAGTCCAGGAAGACATCACAATGAGTGCTCTGACATTGGTTAGTATTTAAATTGGGAAAAATTAGTTACTAGTAATTTTCATGAAGGCTTTTCATCCGACATTTCAGAATACTTTAAGAATACTAATTAAACCTTTAAACCCCTCACATGATAGCTACATATAATTTAAATAATTAGATATTTCATAGAAAAAAAAAAGCTGATAGAGGCAAAGCTATTTCCCTGTGATTGCCTAGTATTTAACTGATGGAAACTGAGTAATCCCAAATCCCTGTTAATCAAATGTAACTCATGTAATACCTAACCAAAATAGTAATACCTAAATTCTGACTCCACAATTTATTTTTTAATGTTTATTTTTAGATTAATTGTATGTGTGCATGTCTATATGTCATGTCAATAAGTGCATAGAGTACAGGTGCCTGCAGAGTTCAAGGTGTTGGATTCCTCTGGGTCTGTAGTTGCCGGTGCTGGTGAGCAGCCTGATATACATGCTATGAACCAAATACTGGAGGAGCAATGAGGCTTCTTAACCACTGAGCCCCTAAAACATAGGGGCTTGACATTTCTATTAAGTTTAAACATTTCGCTTTTTTTGTTGTTTGGTTTTTTGAGACAAGGTTTCTCTGTGTAATAAGCCCTGGCTGTCCTAGACTCACTTTGTAGACTAAGCTGGCCTCAAACCCACAGAAATCCACCTGCCTCTGCCTCCTGAGTACCTGAATTTAAGGCCTGGCTGGGCTCTCTTCTTTTAAACATAGGTCACAAAAGACAGAATTGTTGAAAACTGTGTGACATTTCCTTAAGTAGACCTTATAATAAACTGTTTATTAAAGTTGACTATTTAAATAAAAATAACTTTCTAGTGGAGAATCCTAAGCAAGAATTGGTAACTTCTTTCGATTAGAGGAATATTGGAGACAGAGAGATAGCCCAGAACACTTTAGTTCAATCCCTAGACCCATATGAAGAAGGCTGCTTAGCCCACGCCTGTAATGCCAGCCGACCGGAGGCGGAGGCAGAGGCAGTAGAACTTCAAGTTCAAGACTAGTCTCGGCAAATAAGACCCTGTCTTTAAAAGGTGGGGATTGATCTAGAGGCTGTGGGTCAGTGTAGGGTCCTGCAAAACAGGAGAATATCTTTAAAATACCCTCTCACTGCCTCATCTTCTAATACAACTAAAAAGAAAAAAATCGATTTTATAAAAGTAGTGGACATTTTAGTCTTACTTGTTTTCAAACAAATTTCTCATGAGAAGTTTTACTGATGTCTTTCGTTTATACCCTTCCAGAACAATAAAGTAATAAAATGAACACAGCTTCAACATTTATTATCTTCGTGTAGTGCACGCCTTTGATCCCAGCACTCGGGAGGTAGAGTCAGGCACATCGCTTGAGTTCGAGGCCAACCTGGTCTGCAAAGTGAGTTCAAAAATGACAGCCAAGGCTACTCAGAGAAACCCTGTCTCAAGGGGGGAAGGGGAGAAAAAGGTGAAACTTAGAACTGTGTCACATATCCTATCTTCGTATTCTTACTGATTCAAAGTGTTTGCATTTCTTAGCCAGTATTCTGAGATTTGCAGTTGATCTCAACATATTCAAGCTATACCTTGAACTTCATAGTGTTCACCTTTTCCCAGAAAATCAGCTTAATTGGCAAATGAAAGCCATTCTGCTGGCTGATGTTGTTACTGCTTTTGTGAGTATACAAAGCACAAGGGTGAAAAGGAACTTTTATTCACCTGTTTGCACTGTGGTCTTGGAGGCTTACTGCCTCCTTCTGCTAACCTAGGCCTAGTCCTGGAAGCTTGTAGCTTCTGTACAATCTAACCTAGGCTTAGAATGTTTTCAGCCTCTGCTGAATAAGCTCACCCTTTCTTGTTCTTTCTGAGCTCATAGCTGGATGGTTCATCTCAGCTGTTCTGGCTCAGATTTCTCTCCCAGCTGGGCTGTTGGGGGAGCTAGAAGGCCTTTTCCTCCCAGGCCTTCAGCTGAGCTAGCAAGCATTTAGCTTTGGGCTTTTGGCTAAGTAGGAAGATCAGCTGAGTGCTTTCTCTGCCTCTCTGAGCCAGTAGATTTTCATCCCATATCTGGCTCCCGAGTCTTCATTGGTAAAATCAAATGATTGGGATTTTCATTTGTTGTAACAACACAAGGGTTCTTTCTTGTGCTCTTTCTTGGTCTCGTTGTTGGATGCTACACCTTCCAGAAGGCCCTACTGGATTTAGGAATACTTGCTACATTTGCAGAACTGTCTAGGTAGAAGCAGTTCATAAGACAATCTCGAACTGTTAAACTCTTAACAAGTCGATCTTGATCCAGAAAAATGGAAGTTCTGTAATGTGCCCTAACATGGAGAAATCTTGAAAATGTCATTGTAAGTGAAAATGTCGTTGTAAGTGAAAATGTCGTTGTAAGTGAAAAAGGCCTATTCATGGAGATGGAAATAGATGAGTATTGTTGGAGACTAGTAAAAGCATGAATTAGGAATGGCTACTAGTAAGTATTGGTTTTCTTTCAAGGTGGTGAAAGTTTTCTCCACCTAGATGGAAGTGGAGGTTTTATGAATTTGGGAATATACTAATGTATTAATGTACTAATGCTTTAACAAAGACTGAGGTGAAACAGCGGCTAGACGTCCAAGATCAGCATGTCCTAAGAGTTGTTTCCATTCTGAGGCAGTTTCCTTGTCGGTGGCCATCTTGCTGTGTGGTCCTATGGTTACCCTTCAGTCTGTGTCTTGCCTGAGTCTTAACAGAGTCTTAGAAGGAGAGCACGCATAATAGATTAAGCCCACCCATTTAAAGTCCTTTTACCTTAGCCACTTCCTTTAAAGGCCTTATCTCCAATTCTGTGTAGCCTTGGCTGTCACTTTGTAGACCAGGCTGGCCTGGAACTCACAGAGATCTGCCTGTCTCTGACTCCCTGAGTTGCTGGGATTACAGGCGTGCCCCACAGTGCCTGACTGGAAGTTCTTTCCTGAACCTCTTCATTTAGGGATTTATTTATTAATTTTAATATAATATTAAATTAAATATTAATCTGATTAATTAAATATTGACCACTGGTGAATGGTTCACCCTTTGGCTCTTCTGCCCTCCTTTACAGGTCTAGAGGTAGGACCTGTAAAGCGTCTACTATCTAATTACATGCTTAATTTCTCTGTCTACCAGCTTCCACTATTAGGCTAGTTACATTATTGGCATAAACTGAGAAGTTGCATATGAATAACAAAACAGTGTCCCTTAACCTAATTTTTTTCTAAGAAATCCAGAAAATTCCAAGAATCCTGACGGCACTGTGACAGAAACTGGGGACAAAAGTTAATTATTATATTTATCAGAGTTGGAAAATAAGAATATTTTAAGACTGAGGACATAGGTCAGTAATATGCTATGTTTAAGATCTTGGGTTTAATCACAAGAGAAACAGAGATGGAGACAAAAGAAGGAATGAGGAAGAGAAGGAAAGGGAAAGAGTAGCATATTTGAAAATTTTTGTTTGGGTTTTAGTTGTTTTTTTTTTTTTAAGATTTATTTATTATTTATACAGTGTTCTGCCTCTATGCCAAAAGAGGGCACAAGATCTCATTATAGATGGTTGTAAGCCACCATGTCATTGCTGAGAATTGAACTCAGGACCTTTGGAAGAACACCCAGTGCTATTAACTTCTGAGCCATCTCTCCAGCCCTGGTTTTGGTTTTTTTGAGACAGAAGTTTCTCTGTGTGGCCTTGGCTGTCCTGGACTGGCTTTGAGGACCAAGCTACCTCAAACTCACAGGGATCCACCTGCCTCTGCCTCCCAGAGTGCTGGGATTACAGGCATGTGCCATCATGCCTGGCCATATTTGAAAAATTTGGCACAGAAATGGAAGGACAAAGGAGGTGGATTTGGTCAGGAAGTAACTGTGAAAGAAAAGGTCTTACAGCTAACTTCTCTGTGTTCTTTTGAATAAACAGTCCAGAGAGCCTCATTAACAAGGTCTGCGAAGCCCTGGTGATCCCGTTTACCACCACAGAAGTGTAGTACTGCTCTGCTTTGTTTCTCATACTTCTGCTCTGAACCTGCCTTCAACTCCCCTCCTCTCACCTTGCTTTATTTGCTTTGTTCTTGGAGCAGGATAGATGTGCTTTTGTGCTTCAGTATATAAACTGTGTGAATCTCCACCATCCTGCCTCATCTCCAAAGTCTCAATTCTAGAGAATATCTGCCTCCAGGATTTCTAATAAAGAAAAATTGTAGGCTTTTCTTGCTGAAGGTGAAATATCTCCTATCTTAATTTTCTGTTCTTTTTGCTAGCTTTAAAGATCTTTCTCTTTATTCATCCTGCCCACATTTCCACCCTAAACTATTTGAGTCTGACTATCCTGTTTGATATTCAATGGTATATTATTTTAATCATTAATTGCATGGAAAAGGTGGATCGTCACATGTTAAGTACTGCTCCTCCACTATTCCACACACAATAATTCCTAGGATTATTATCCAGTCTCTCTATACAGTTACCTTTGGTTTTTTTAGACAGGTCCTCAATCAGTCTCTTGAGACTGTAGCTGGGGATGGCCTTGGATGTCTGATCCTCCTGTCTCTGCTTCTCAGCATTGGGGATGACAAGCGTGTTCCACCTGTTTCTGTGGTGCTGGAGACTGAGCCCAGAGCTTCATGCGTGCTGGGCAAGCACTCTGCCAGCTGAGCCACAGCACCTTTGTATGGAATGCTCATCCTGTACTTTCCGTAGACAGTACTGTCCAAATAAAAGTGATTTTCTTCATTTTTCTTCTCTTAATTACATTTTCCTTTGTTTACATAATGAGCAACCATGTGCTCAAAAAAAAAAAAAGGAGGTACAATAGTGGGGGACAATTTGGCAGTCTCCTAGAAAGCTAAGCATACACTTCCCATTCAACCTGACAGTTTCATTCTTAGATACTGATCCAAGAGAGCCGATAGTTTTATATTCATAGTACAATTATGTGTGGAAAATTCTCAGTGATCTGAAAAGTGACAGCCCTCCTGATGATTGTTGAGCTTCTGCATCTGCCAATTTCAGCTATAGGTGAAATACTTTTAGATACACTCAACCTGGTCAGTACTACACATGAACAGACTCAATATTTTCTCCAAACAATACAGTATAACAACTATGACGTACCACTTACACTGTATTAGGAATTATAAGTAGTACAATGACATTTATAGTAGATGGTAAGATTTGTGTAGGCTTTATGCAAACATGAACATCCATGGATTTTTAGAACCAGTGAGGGTTCTAAAACCTCCACAAGTGCCAAGGAATGGCTACATGAAAAGTGCAACAATTGGGATAAACTTCAGGGATGTCATGAGGTATAAAAGAAGCCAGAGTAAAACATCTCTAGACCATGATGATTACATTTATATGACATTCTAATAAAGGGGAAATTATAGAGGTTATGGTAAGTGGTTCTCAGGGGTTAGGAGGCAGAAGAATTGCCTCTTGTGACAGCTGAACAATAGTTCCTAAAAGTCCCTGTCTTAATTTCTAGAACATGAGATTGTTTCCTTCCGTGGCAGAGAGACTTTGAGGTATGGTTAAAGATGGGGTAGGTATCTTAGATTAGCTGGGTAGACCTCGAATGTAATCACAGAGGTTCTTAGGAAGGGCAGACATGTTAAGAAAAGAGAAAGCGCCAATGTGAAGACAAGACATGGTAAGATTAACCAATGATTAACCAATGACAGCCACTAGAACTGGGAGAGGCTTCCAGAAGGAGCCAGCACTTGTCACACCTTGATTTTAACCCATCTAACTTTTCTAACATTTCTGACATGAAAAATTAAAATTTTGCCAATACATGAAGTTTTTGTTAATTCACTATAGCAGCAACCAATAAACTAAGATAAGTATAGGATTGTGCATCCTTTTGTCTATTCTGGGCCACATTGGATGAAGAATTTACATATTAAATGCACAAACACTATCAAAAGCTGATAAGAAAAGAAGCCCGTATAATTTTCATGGTATCCACCACCATAGGTAAGCAAAAAAGTCCCCATATATTATATGGGATCCTGTTCAGAGGTTGTTTGTTTGTTTTTGAAAGCAAATCCTAAGTTTGTAATCATTAACAATAATAATAAAAGAACTTTAAGTAATAAAAATCTTCATTGATTTACTTTATTTGTATTATAAATGTAAAAGAAACGAGGACAACACAAACCTAGTAGGGTAGCAGCCATTACATTTGAGAAACCCGTGTGTCGTTTTCTGGCAAAGTGCACACAGTGGAAAGTTTTTAACACTCTCCTCAGAAACTTTGATTCTCAATTTCCTGTTAGTGCGCTGCAGCCTTGAAAGAGGCGCTTACATATGGAGCTGCTGGGCGGGGGCAGCAATGACATGAGTAAGGCAGGACCCTGGGCAGGAGAATTGCTGCTAGTTTGAGGTCAGCCTGGGCTGCATAGATCCCCCCATCTCAAAAGAACAAATAATGATGATACTTAAGCCAGCAAACGTAAAGCAGATTGTGTTGTGATCAATGTCACTGACTCTTTGATCAGTGTAGCTGACTCTTTCAGCATAAGCTTTCCTCACAGGCAGGCTTACTTTAAGTAGATGCCTTACTTAAAGTAGTGCTCTCCTCTTCCTCCCCTTCCTCCTGCTCTGTACTCTTCCATCCCTCCCGAGCTATTTTCAAGCTCCCTGCGCCTATGCCTCAGGCTAGGAGCAGGGCTTTATGAAGTCCCCTCTGGCCTTCAGGGCAACATTCCGGGAGGGCATTGCTCATTCCCAATACGCGGTCGCAAGGCTGTATTTCTGTCTTCTTGGGTCCATACCTTTCCATAGACCTGAAGCGTGGGCTGTTGATAACACATTTCACTGTACTCTCTTGAGGTGGAGTAACAAGCAGGGTAACAAGAAGGTGAACTGCTCTCTTCTTCCTTGTTGTGCCATGCAGCAGATTTTTTTAGGGCAATCAGAGAAACTGAATTTCTACCTGCTAACCGCTTGGGTTGGACACAGAACCAGACAGTTTATTTGTATTTCTCTTCAGTGTTTTGAAGCACAGCTATATTTGTTTTTGTTTTGAATGTGTCTCCTTTCTCGGCCTCAAAGTTTTACCCTCACTTTCTTTTCCATATTTATTTTGTCTATTTTCCTCCTTTTTTATTGCCTTGTCAAATCAGCCACTCCCTTTCTCTCCTTCACAGTTGCTCCTTCTCCCTTAAATTTTCCCTTCCAGCCTCATGTGCTCTCCTTTTTTTAACCCATTGAGTCCACTTAGTGCTGTCTTTGTGTACACGGGTTAGGACCATTCGTTCGTTAGAGACTGGCTAGCTTTTTATGGCCCACATCCCTAAATAAAACTGACTTTCCCTCCTCCAGAACTTACCAGTTGCCAGCAGCTACTTAGCTACAGGTGGGACATGATGAGCACTTCCCCCTCTGTGCTTTGATTTTTGTCTGCTTTGACTTTGCACAAGTCTTCTGTGACAGCCGCTGTGAGTTCATACACACAACCGCCCTGTTGTGTGTTCCCCTATTTCATTGTAAGCATCCACCAACTCTGGCTCTTAAAATCATTCCACACTCTCTTCCTCAGTGGCCCCTGACTTTTTGAGCATTTCATACATGCATACAGTGTATTTTGACCATATTCTTTTTGCCATTTCTCCCAGCAACTCCTTCCTCATTCACTTCTAACCCCAAACTTCATGTCCATTTTTGTGTCACTCCTTTTTGTGGCTGGAGAATTTTATGCATGCACGTAATGTTATGATCAAGTCCACCTCCTCCTGTTCTTTCTCCTGTAACTACCCCTATCTCCACCACCACTCTTCCCTCACAATTTCATGTTTTCTTTTTACTGCTAAATCCATGGAATCCACTTAGTGCTGCCAGAATGTGCATGGGTGTAGGGCCATCTACTGAAGCTTTCGTGGGGGGCTGTATCACTTAAGAAAATTGACTCGCCTCCCTGAAGGCATCAATTGCCATAGCTCCTGAGAAAGAAGGTAGGCTTTCCTGATAACCACACCTGTGCATTCTGGGATTTTTGTCTGGCTTGATCTTGTGCAAATAGTCCCAGCCACTGTTAAGTCATTTGTGTTACTGCCTTGTGTCCAGAAGACAGTGTTTTGCAGTATTCATCCATTACTCCTGGTTCCTGCAATCTTTCTGCCTCCTCTTCCCCAATGGTTTCCTGAGCCTTAGGAGCAGGGATGTGATATAGAGGTCTCCTTTAGGGCTCTGCACTCTGCAGTTTCTTATTCTCTGCTTGTTGACCAGCTGTGGGTCTCTGGTAATCACCATCTGCTGTGAGGAGACGTTTCCTGACGAGGGTTGAGAGACACACAAGAATAGGCCTCTAGGAGCTGGTCTAGTACTATGTTCGTTTAGCAGAATGGTCAGCAATAGGCTCTCTGCTGTTGTTTTTCTTCTCGGTGTTGCTCACACTGTCGCAACACAGGGTAACCTCCTCTTTTTCCTTCTCTCTTCCTGGAGTCTGTGGATGACTGGCTATGCAGACTGTTCCATCAGTGTTTCTTGCTCATTCTTGAGAAAAATCACCCAATAATAGACCCAGATTTAAGAATGGTATTGAGCATTGTGAGCTTTTTTTTTTCTCTGTAAAGCTAAAGTAATTTTATTGAAATGATTGTTGAAAATATTTTTTATCTTAAACCAGAGATGAAAATTTGCTCAAATAGGAGTCTCAACCCTTGTTGTGTAGTTGATTTGTCCTTGAGCATTCTTGGGCCACATTCGAGTGTGTACCGGAGAAAGAGGACGTGCGGATGGTGACACATTGTCACTTCCCTCTTAAGTTTCTAAGTAAGTTATGACATATGTCTGTGTTTAAAGGAAGTAGGATTATTCAACCATTTCATTTTCCTATACAAGAAGGAATAATTGTCTTCTTAATGCTAATTTCTGAATAATCATGAAGTAGTTTAGGCATTTAAATATTTATTAGGACGGTAGTATAGGTTAGTGGTAGAGTGTTTGCCTCACGAGCTTCAGGCCTGCGTGTAAACCCTCAGTATCACCAAAGGAAAATATTTATATTGAAACCATTGTTCTTCTGAACGTTTTATTTTCTACAAACATTCTATATAAACATGGGAACCAGGAAATATATATAATAGTACACTACCTCTATTTAAAAATTAAGAAAAAATAAAAATAAATAAATAAACAAATAAAAATTAAGAAAGAGCCGAGGGTCTTTCTTAAATGTGTGTGGCCATGCTTTTCATGCTCATTATGAACTTTAAACCTCAACTGTTCTTCACTGGAAAATGTGCAAACAAACTGACTTAACGCCTCATACTGTCTTACACACTGTGGTGTAATCTCCAACGTACTACAGAATAGTGCCCGCAATAAAAGGGATGAACTAGTAGTCCATTAAACAAGAATGCACTTCAAAGGTGTAAGAAATACACACTATCCCCAACAGTATTGTGAGAATTTTGGAATTTTGGTTTTTTTTTAAAAAACACAGAAATATTATAAGACTGCATTTTTATTTTAATCCCAGGTATGGAGATATGGGTATGCTTCAAATTTGGAATTCTGGGGACTTTTCAAAGGATATATAAATGCTAGGGCCCCAGTGAGGGTGTTGCTGATGGTGGTTGGATGCTGTTGGTCATGGTTTGTTAAGCAGTTGTGCAAAAAGAAACAAGAAGAAATTATATATCCTGATGGTGAAGATGAGACTTTCCCCAGGGGACTTGACACCTTAATCAGCAGGAAGTAGTCTAATGATATTGTGCCCCTTTCTGCCTCTGTCTTTTTTCCTCTCATGTCTAGTGTTATGGGGTTGAAAAGGTGGAGAAGGGTGGAAGAAAAAGGAACCCATAAGGTAGCAAAGGTCGGTTACAAAATATAATTCACGTGATTACATTTATAAGCTGTTCTTCACAGTCAAATGTTAGTAAATCAATGGTTGGCAACTGTTAGGACTGTAAGATTCTAAAAGCTTAGTCTAAAGGATTTGGCAGAGGAGATGGGGCTAAGAGAAGATTCTGTATCTTGATTTTGGTCTCAGTTACAAATCAGTACATATTGTTGTTTGTATGTTTGTTTGCTGTTGCTGTTGTTTGTACTGACGGGAATCAAACTCTGGGCCTTGAGAATGTGAAGCAGTGTTCCACCACTTAAGGTGCACCCCAAAACAACACGTTTTTAATTCATAAAACTACTTACTACAAGTCAAGTTCGTTTATGGAATTTTAAAGTTTTTTTCTTTCTTTCTTTTTTTCTTTTTTTTTTTTAAGATTTGTTGTTGCTGTTGAGACAGGGTTTCTCTGTATTTGCCTCGGCTGTCCCAGACTCCCAACAAGCACTTTACTCAAATGAAGATTTCTTTAGTGCAGAATTTTTTTAATCACTTAGCATTAAGTAACAGCAAAGCTCTAGGAAGTTATTCTGTGAGTCTGCTGGTGACGCATAACCCCTGACACACATCCTCTGGCTGTAACTGGTGAGAAGGCTGCCGTTGAACTCATTGCCTGTGGAAGTCTGAAGGTACGATTTTATTGCCAGAGAACTTTCCCTTTTATTTTTAATTTGTCAAGACAGGGTTTCTCTGTGTAGCTTTGGCTGTCCCGACCTCATGTTGTAGACCAGGCTGGCCTTTAATTCACGGAGATCTGCCTGCTTCTGCCTCCCGAGTGCTGAGATTACAGATGTGCACCATCACACCTGGCTGCCAGAGAACTTGCTAAGTTTTGGGGATTTTGTTTGTTTGTCTGTTTTGTGTTTTTTGGGGAGGGTTATTGAGCCAGAGTCTTTCTCCATCACTCCGGCTGTCCTGGAACTTACCCATAGACCATGCTGACCTTGAGCTCACAGAAATCCACCTGTTTCTGCCTCCTGTGTACTGGGATTAAAGGTGTGTTTTTTTCTTTTTGGAACTATGAGTACATCATTTTCTCCTTCCCTTTCCATACTCCAAAGCCTCCCATTTGCCCCTCCTTGCTTTCTTTCAAATTCATGGCCTTTTTTCATTAATTGTTGTTACATGTATGTATGTATGAATAAATATAAACATACATACTTCTAGATATAACCTTCTCCGTCTGTATAATGTTACTTGTATGTATGTTTTCTTCATTTTTAAATGTTTATTTGAAACCAGGCAGTGATGGCCCATGCCTTTAATCCCAGCACTCAGGAGGTAGAGGCAGGCTTGGTCTGCAGAACGAGTTCCAGGACAGCCTGGACTACATAGAGAAACCCTATTTCAAAAAAACAGGTAACACTCAGGGAGGCAGAGGCAGGCAGATTTCTGAGTTTGAGGCCAGCCTGATCTACAAAGCAAGTCCAGGATAACCAAGGCTGCACAGAAAAACCCTGTCTTGAAAAAAAAAATAAAAACAAACAAACAAATAAATAGAAATGTTCATTTTGAATTCTGTGTAGACCACTAACTGGAGATGCAAACAATATAGCCCGTGTTTCTTGTATAATTTGCTTTAAAGTGATTTTATACAGTCTTACTTACATTTTCTAGGGAAGAGAGGATAAAGCAAAGACGCATCCATAAAAGCACTTGGTTTCTGTTTTTACATGCTGTAACAACCTGGGTTTTAGAAAAACTCAACTTCTGAAACTCTAGTCATTTTAATGATGATTAAATGTTTAATATCTTGTTTAACGGCATTAAATCAGAAATATTTAAGAGTTAAAAAGATAAAATGTAAGGGCTGGAGAAACGGCTCAGTGGTTAAGAACACTGACTGCTTTTCCAGAGGACACAGGTTCAATTCCCAGCACCCAAATGGCAGCTCACAACTGTCTGTAACTCCAAGATCTGACACCCTCCCACAGACGTACATGCAGGCTAAACACCAATGTACATAAAATAAAAATAAATAAATTAAAAATAAAGATAAAGTGTGAGATTGTAGAAATGTCCCAGTGGGTTAAGAACACTTCCAAGGGCTGGAAAGATGGCTCAGTGGTTAAGAGCACTGGCTACTCTTCCAGACAACCTGGCCTCAATTCCCAGTACCCACATGGCAGCTCAAAACTGTTTGGATCTGACACCCTCACACAGACATACGTACAGGCAAAACCACTAATGCCCATAAAATAAAAATAAAAATAAATAATATTTTTTAAAAATTATTTTTAAAAAGTGCTTTTAAAGTTTTTTTAAAAAGTGCTTCCTACTTTTGGAGAGGACCCGAGTTCTCTTCCCAGAACACAAGTCAGGCAGCTCATAACAGCCTGGAACTCTAAGACATCCAGTGCCTGCTTCTGGCTCCCGAGGGTTCCTGCACATATGTGGAATACACACACAACAAACACACACACACACACACACACACACACACACACAAAAGTAAATTCTTTAAAGAAGATACATTGTAATTTTTTCATTTTCTAAAAAAATTTAAATTGTTTTATGTGTAGTGGTGTTTTGTCTGCGCAGGCGCGCGCGCACGCGCGCGCGCGCGCGTGTGTGTGTGTGTGTGTGTGTGTGTGTGTACCATGTGTGTGCTGCTGCCTGCACTGACCACAAGAGGGCATCAGATCCTCACAGATTGGAATTAACAAAAGTTTGTGAGCTGCCGTGTGGGTGCTGGGAATTGAATTGTCTGGAAGAGTACTCGTTATTATTATTATTATTATTATTATTATTATTAGTTTATTGAGACAGGGTTTCTCTGTGTACCCCTGGCTGTCCTGGAACCCACTTTATAGACCAGGCTGGCCTTGAACTCACCAGAGCTCCACTTGCCTCTGGCTCCTAGGCTTACCATGGCCAGTACATTAGTCTTTTAAAGTCTTCTATATATCGTTGATTTAAACAAAACAAAACAAAACAACATATCCAGAAATGGAAATACATAGCTAGGTATGGTAGCACATGCCTTTAACCCCAGCACTCGGAAGACAAGCAGGAGAATATCTATTAGTTCAAAAGCCCAGCCTGGTCTACAAATTCCAGGGTACACTACATAGAGAGATCCTGACTCAAACAAACAAAGGGCAACACAGAATAGTGAGGGAAAAAGAAACTTCATAGAACTGTGGAAAAACAAACCAGCCAATGCACAGCAGCAACAGAAATGTTAAAAGCCTGGTTCATCTCTAACATGTTCTATGTAGCACAGGCCGACCTCTAACTAGTAATTCCCTGCTTTGGCCTTTGAGGTGCTGCCGTTACAGGTCTGCATCATCTGTGTTGCCTCCTAACTAAAAAGAAATACTTTAAAAATGTATTGTAAAGGACTGGAGAGATGGCTCAGCAGTTAAGAACCCTGGCTGCTGTTCCAGAGGCCTGAGTTTATCAGCACCCGCAGGCTGGATCAGAATTGACTATAACTGTAGTCCCGTGCAATCTGTCTGTCCTCATGTGCATATACACATGCAGACAAAGCACCCAGTTACATAAAATAAAGAAAGAAAGCTAAAAATGAAGATTCAATTATTGAAAACTAATTTAATTTTTTGATAGTGTCATATAATCTGTAATGTTTTATAATATGCCTCATTACTCACTCTTTTTCCTCGTACTTCCTGATCATTTCAACTAGCTCCCCTTCACACTCATGCCTTTAATTTTAATTTGATGACCCGTGGAGTTTAGTTAGGGTTGTGTACATAGACATAGACAAGGGATGATTTACTGGGCAACAGAAGACAATTTTTTAAAACTATGTTTAAAATAGAAAGCACAACATTTGCTATTTTAGCTGTTGTGAACTATCCAGCAGAGAAGACAACTTGAACATAGGTTTAAGCCAATAAAAAGTCTATATTAGCTGGCTGGTAACTACACTGGGTGTTGGGGAGCATCTCAGTGTAAGCTTGTAAGCACAAAAACCATATCCTGGGTTTATATATCTCAGTTAGCAAGAACAGTTATCCAGAAGCGGAACCACAGAAGTCAAGGTCGGTACATTTAGAGACTTAAATGGACTGGGTCTTTGTTTTCATTCTTTGGCCAGTGGTGCTGTGTTTTATGACCCTATGGTACTTCCACAATGGTGTCAGTTGTGCTGAGGTTTGGGGTCCACTAATGTCTGGGAGCCTGTTATAGTAGCCATTTCTAAATTTGTAACGTCTACATCATAAAATTTGCTGTTTTGCCCTTCGAAGCTTGTATGAATTATATCACACACATTGTTTAACAATCTGCTGTTTACAACACCTTTTCATTATCATAAACTTATGGCAAAATGATATTTCCCTATTATTCCTGGTGTCCTGATACATTTTCTGTTTCTACAAATTTGCTTTGATTGACTCAATTGTATAGTGATATTGTATATTGTATATTAGATACAAATTATTATCTACTTAATGGTATATATATTACTTTTTCACTTGGATATAAAGATTGAATGTAATAAAATTATAATATCACTTAAAATATAATGAAGTATTGAGTGGTGTCTGCAAAAAAAAAGAAACTATGAAGCATTAAAAAAAAAAAGTCATATGTCCAGGAGTGATGGCGCTTGTTTTTAATGCCAGCACTAGAGAGGCGGAGGCAGGCAGATCTCTGAGTTCAAGGCCAGCCTGGTCTAAATAGGGAGTTCCAGAGCTACATAGTGAAATCCTATCTCAAAAAACAAGCAAATAAACAAACAGAAATCTTAGTTTAAGTGAATTTACTATGTATGTTATTCGCTCTTCTAGGTACTTGAGTTCACGTTATTTTGCAGAAAGAAGAGAACTAGAAATTCTTTAGAACTGGAATGTGCTTTATCTTAGAACAAAGGTCAAAATATATGTCCACATATACGTAAATATACAAAATAAAGAAACAGAATATGTCTGAGTTAGTAGGGTTTATAAAGCATCTTTCGTTTTATGGTATTTTCCATTTGTATCTCCAGCTCCCAAGTGTATACACTTTTTATACTTTTTAAAAGATTTGTTTGTTTATTGTTTATACAGCATTCTGACTGCACAGATGCCAACAGGCCAGAAGAGGCTACCAGATAGAATTTTAGATGGTTGTGAGCCACCATGTGATTGCTGGGAATTGAATGTAGGACCTTTGAAAGAACAGCCATTGCTCTTAATCTCTGAGCCATCTCTCCTGCCCCACTTATACTTTTGATCAGCGATCAGCTTGGATTTTACCTACTATGTCTAGCAAATGATTCACCAGTTAATAGAAATCTTCACCATTAGTTTTACAGCTCCGTAATTTATCATACTCCAGTGTGTGGCTGTTCTGTGTTTTAAGCTTCCAATAGCTGAGGAATTCTAGTTCTGGAATCACAAGAACTATACTTCATGACCTTGCCCACCCTTATTTTTATGCTTATAAAAGCATATCTTCACAGTAAATTTATAAGTTAGATTGTTATGTAGAGATAACCACATATATCCTTTATTTGACATTGCTAAATTCTTCTCTGTAGACATTATGAGGTTTTATATTCCTAGATGCAGGGAGTAAATTCTTCTTTTCCTGAAGTCACACAGAGTTTATTGTCAACCTTTGAATTTTTGTTGATCTACAAGGTGAGAAACTGTATGGATCTCTGTGAGTTTGAGGCCAGCCTGGTCTACAAAGACAGTCCAGGACAGCCAGGACTGTTACACAAAGAAACCAAGAAAGAAAGAAAGAAAGAAAGAAAGAAAGAAAGAAAGAAAGAAAGAAAGAAGGAAAGAAAGAAAGAAAGAAAGAAAGAAAGAAAGAAAGAAAGAGAAAGAAAGAATAGGAAGAAAGAAACTGTATCATGTTAATTAATATTTGTCTTACGACACTGAAACTTAATAGATCTTCATGTTTTTAACAAAAAGGTATTTTATATTATTTTTCTGAATTTATAAATGTCTTCTAAAGTTATTTCAGTCCTTGCTGATTCAAAAGATGGATGTTTTAGTAATAGTTTCTCCTTTAGCCTCTCACCTGTGATTTTCGTTGCAGTTACTTTCTCTGTCGTTTGTCTGTGGGCTAAGGTATTCTTTATTGTGGTTTGCTTTGTCACAGGGTCTCTCACGATACAAGGCTGGATTTGAACTTATGACCCTTCTGAGTACTGGTATTATAGTTATGTGCCACAATGTCCAATTTATGGTGTGCTTGCTATGTAAAATTTTCATTTTATTTATTTGTTTGTTTGTTTAGTTTTTTTTTTTTTTTTTTTTTTTTTTTTTTTTTTTTTTTTGAGACAGGATATTTTGTGTAGCATTGTCTGTCCTGGATTTGCTTTCTAGACCAGCAAGGACTCAAACTCAAACAGATCCGCCTGCCCCTGGCTTCCCCAGCGCTGGCATCACAGGTGCGTGCCATGGCACCCAGCTCAAAATTTTCATTTTAATATGTCATGTTTATCAACCTTTTATTGTATATGGATTTTGAATTCTACTTATAATATTGTTCTTTTCACCTAAATTGAAAAGAAGTTGACAAATTTTGGCTGGAATTTTGGTTTATTAGTAGAATAATTTTTGTAGTCCTTCCATAGCACTGAAAAAAGGAAAGAGAAGGGAAGGAAACAAAGGTGAGAGGGAAGGAAATGGAAATTAAAAAGAGGTGAAGGGACTGAAGAGATAGCTCAACACTTAAGAGCGCTGGCTGTCTTTCCAGAGGACCCTGGGTTCAATTCCCAGCAGCTCACACCTGCCTTTTGACATATAGCTTCAGGGCTCTGACATCCTCACACAGACAAACCCCCAGGCAGAAAAGAAGGGAAAGGAAAGAGAATGTGCTGGACAGCAGCATGTGCTGTCTTTCATTTTCATAGTTTGCATTTAGTCCCCTAGTCCATTTGGTTTTGTTTTGTTTTGTTTTGTTTTTTTTGCTTGTATATATGAATTCAAATGTATATTTTCCCAAGTGGCTGTGAAATTTTCCCAGTATGCATTATTAGAAGCATACTTTCTCTTCTGTTCTTCATGGATGGTACTTTGAATGCATGCTGAACTTCTAATTCTGTGCTTGCATAAATTTCTGGATATCTTCTTCTTGCTTACATTATGGTCTCCTGTCTATTCATATGTCAGTGCCACAATAATAGAACTGATAGCTTTCTAATATGTTTTAATGACTGAAATGTCCAGGTTTTTTTCTTTCAAAAAAATATGTGTTTGAGCCAGGCATTGGTGTCCCACGCCTTTAATCCTAGCACTTAGGAAGCAAAGGCAAGCAGATCTTTGTGAGTTCAAGGCCAATCTGGTCTACAAAGTAAA
The DNA here is from genome assembly GCF_030254825.1 of Meriones unguiculatus. Taxonomy (NCBI): domain Eukaryota; kingdom Metazoa; phylum Chordata; class Mammalia; order Rodentia; family Muridae; genus Meriones; species Meriones unguiculatus. The sequence goes on along the minus strand of NC_083356.1, from coordinate 99,897,548 downwards.
TTCCAGGACAGTCAGGGCTACACAGAGGAACTCTATTTGGAGAAAAAAAATTTTAAGGATGTATTTGTTTTTATTTTGTGTGTGTGATTGTTTTACTTGTATGTATGTGTATTCATCTGTGCCTACTACTAAGGGGAGGTGTTGGGTAACCGGGAGTGGGAAATATAAACAGATGTAAGCTGCTTTGTGAGTTCTGGGAACTGAACCCATGTCCTCTGCAAGAAAAACCACTGAGACATCTCTCCAGTCCCAAGTTTTTCTTTCTATTGCTTTTTCTTCAGGGTCATCAGCTATACATACATAGTGACATACTCATTCTAACTTTAATGTCAACTTGTTCAGTCTCAGACCAGACTGGTTATAAATTAATTTTACTAGAATTTATGTTTTTCTAATGCTGAATCATTGATGAATGTGGTATATTTTTATACTCTTTCAAAAATTATATTTTGTAATGTTTTCATGTTTTCTTCATATTTTATGTTATCTAGGTAATTTTTCTTGTTGTTGTTTTGAGGCTAGAATCCAGAGATTCACACACACTAGGCAGACACTAGCAGTGAGCTATATTCCCATTACTGTTTAAATTGGTTTTTCTCTTAACACAAACACACAACAAAAACAAAAACCTCAAAACAACAACAACATCAAAACGGCGTTATGCACACTAGCAAGTGTTCTACAAGTTAACTGTATCTCCAGCTCTTGGTTTTCTGAGACACCGTCTCACTAACAGCCTAGCTGGAGCTCACCATGTAACCCAGGTATGCCTTAAATGCCCACTGTTTTCCTCTGCTTCCACCATGCCCAGCTTCTGTTAGATCTTAGAATTATTGTTGACTTGTATGAACATGAAAATATTTTTTATTACAAATATATATAGTAAGAAAAGTAAATATAACTGGTGACATTAGTAAAGCATATCCTTTAAATAAGGCTTTTTGCTCCTATAATGTGTTCAGAGTTGCTGAAAATATATTTACATGTAACTGTCTTAGTGTAGAGCCAGAGGTAAGAACAAAACTTCAGATGGAAAAAAAAAATGGCTTCAGGGGCTGGAGAGATGGCTCAGGCTCAGTGGTTAAGAACGCATTCTGCTCTCACAGAGAACCTAATTTCAGTTCCCAGTACACAGGTCCAGTGGTTCACAACTGATTGTTGCAGCTCCAGGGGATCTGCTTCTTATTTCTGGCCTTCATGTACATTGCACTTACATGCATAAACTCACACTATGACACACACACATTGCAAGATATTTGATCCCATTGTGATCCCTGAGATTGTGAACTGTAAAAACCTGTTTTATGTTTGGTGTGGCTCAGCCCTATGACACACCTTTAATCCAAGAGCTTTCTGTATACCGGATTTAATAAAGTTAACCCTAGGTCAAGAGACAGAGCAAGAAACCAGCTGACAGGGATTAACAGAAAGGAGAGACTGAGAGACAGGTATTGAAGACAGCATGGAGAAGGGTGATTTAGCTCTTGAACGATCAGCTCCTTGGCCTTTGGCTCTTTTAGCTCTTTGGCTCTTTGGTTTATTAGACTTCAGGCTTTTTGCTCCTGTGCTGTCGGGTGAGCTAGCAGGCCTTTTCCTCCTGGGTCATCAGCTGAGCTAGCAAGCTTTTAGCTTTGAGCTTTTAGCCTTTTCCTTCTGGGACATGAGCTGAGTAGGAAGGTCAGCTGGGTGCTTTCTGTGCCTGTCTGAGCTGGCAGGTTTTTACCCCAGCATCTGACTCCTGAGCTTTCACTGGTAAAATCAAACACATACACACACACACACACACACACACACACACACACACAATTACAGTAAAACTGAGTTGGTGAGTTTCTTTGTATGTGGTTTCCTGGGGTGTGGCTATCCAGGTTAGCTGGTGCACACCTCTGAGAAGCTTGCATGAAACTCTCTTCACCTACTTCCCATTTCTGCAATCTCCGCCATGGAAATAGTGGTCAGAGTAAAGTTTTGAGTCACAAGGCTCAGGGCTTCCGCGCCCACTTTCTCAGGGGACAGTGTTGTGCGGCTAGCAGCTTGAGATCCTTGCATGCATCACTAAGTGGACCAGCTATATTTCCGGCCTCTTATTAATATTGTTCCCTTCATAGGTAATAGAGCAATGAAAAGCATAAACAGAAAGCTTAACCCAGGAAAAGTGACAAACAGACCAAGGCTCCAGCTGTGAATTGCTGTGGGGAAAGAGAAACTGAATAAGTGAGGCAGCGCTGGTAAAGAACAGACCAGCAGCCCTGCCCACAGGGCGAAACCCACAGCTTTCCACAAGCCTAAAGCCACTGGAGGAATTCGGTGGAATCATGACCCCTCCTGAAGGGTAGGCCAACACTGGAGAAGAAATCCGTTTTGTTGGCTCCACATATCTTGAAGGGCTGATGCTGGGTCCTTTAGAAGGGTCCTTGTTAGAGAGTGAAGTGCTCTTGGAGACCTGGAAACAGGGGACAGTAGCATCTGAGTGAGTGCTGGGAGATGGCTGCAAGCAGCAGCCCTGGGAGGAGGTGCCAATTGTTTGACAGCAGTTGGGCTCACTGGGTTCTTGTTTGCTAGAGGCAGGGTTTTATTATGTATCCCTGGCTAGCCTGGAACTCACTGATCTCTTAAGTGTTATGAGTAAAAGCATGTATCACCGTGCCTGACTCCATGCTCTTGGCCTTTCATTCAAAGAATTAATAATAAAGGCTCACACACATTTGCTAAAGTGGTAAGATAACTGCAAAATGAAGCAGTAACAGATTAGAAAAGGTTCCATGTCAGGAGTGACAGGGAGTCATGTGAGTGGGCCCTGATTATTATTTGGGACTTCCTCTTATGGACTTTAAGTGATTGCTAAGGTTCTCTATTTTGGTTGCTAGATTGGATCATACAGTCATTTTTACACTGTGCCTGTCCCCACAATGCATCAGATTTTAATCTTAAATACACTCAGTCATGTGTAAGATGGTATTGAGGGTTCCTCCCTAAAAGTTCACACAGTAGTATACTAATGCACAAGCATCTGAAACCAGTTGAGGTTGGATTGGCCTTTTCATTCACACTGAACTAGGAATATGTTTGAAAAGAAACTGTCTATGCTTGGTTGTTGTTAGGAGAGGAGAAACATCATTGCGTGAGAGACATGACTATGTAGCCTGATTAATGGGCGGTGGGGGCAGACACATTGTTTGGAGAGGGGTTTGTGTGCACAGTACCTGCAGGTAAGGGAGGTGGTCTCCAAGACCATTGTTAGAAAAGAGGGGTAAACATAACTCAAGCCATGCGGAGTCCCATGTTATTAAGCTATCCTGTGCTTGCCGGCCTCAGTGGAATGTGTACAGACTGAGACGTTTAGGAAACAGGTGCTCGGGCCACTCTGTCGGGCCAACCTCGAAGGCCTAAGGAATTCCAGTAATCTTTTAGTGACTTCAGCTCAGGCCAATTTGGGATTTGTTGTTTTGATATAGAAAAGAATTTCAAGACTAGCTAGTATGATGCAGAGATTTTTATTAAAGTTTTTTGTTGTTGTTGTTTTGTTTTGGGATTTTTTTGGGGGGGTGTTGGTTTTGATATTGGTTTTGGCTTTTCAAGACAGGGTTTCTCTGTGTAACAGAGCCCTGCCTGGCTGTCCTAGACTTGCTTTGTACACCAGGCTGGCCTTGAACTCACAGAGATCTGCCTGCCTCTGCCTCCTGAGTGCTGGGATTACAGGCATCATGCATGTGTCACAACCAATTCATTAAAGATAATTTAATACACTTAGCAGAAGAAATGCTTAGGAGGACACACTGGAGAGCATGACTGTGGGCTTGAGTGAGCTGCAAAGTTTGGCTGCCTGCTCAAGGGAGTACTGAGTTGTCTGAGCATTAGCCGTATTTACCCGTTCCTGTGGTTCTCACGTCACATCTTAAAGGTTGCATAGAAACCTTCTTTTGTTTTATCTTGTTTTTCTTTTTTCTCTCTTTAGACAAGTTAGATTATAAAGTGATTCAGAGATAACTTAGATGGAATTGCAGTCTCATAAGGTAAATTCCAGAGCCACTAGGGGTTTAGGAAATGTTCTTTCCCTACAAATGGCTTTTAGGTGAGATTCTTAAAAAACTGCAGGTTTGCATTTATGAAGGGACAAAGGCTCTAAGCAGTTATTAATTGTACTGCAATTCTTGTGTCTCTGAGAGAGAAAGGCTTCAACATGATTCCTGAATAAGGGCTCCTCTCTCTCTCTTCTCATGTGTCTGTAATTCTCTCTATATTGCCTCACTTGAGTCTCATTCCTTATGTGGACTCATTGCTGGCTGGGACTGGAAAGCTGGAACTCTGGCAGGCAGATCTAAGTTCCCCTAGTTCTCCCGGATACACTTCAGAAGACAGCTTTTGCCTGGGACCTTAGCCAACCCAGGCTGCATAAACTCGGTTGTGTCTAGGGGAAGTGAGAGCCTCCTGGACCCACAGACCACAAGGCTAAGTGTGACAAGCATTGGCTTCTGGTGTGCAGTGAAGGGAAGCATTCAAAGTGACTGAGGTATGATGGACAAGTGATTCTAGACCAGCCTTCTTTACAAAGCTTTTAGGGTCAGAGCCTCACCCCACCTTGGTCCAGCCACCCACCCTCCAGAAGCCAATTAAAACACTTAAACACAGCCAGTCAAGGAGGGGCACGCCTGCAGTCCCAGCACTCAGGAGGCAGAGGCAGGTGGATCTCTGTGAATTTGAGGCCAGCCTGTTCTACCACATGAGTACAGAACAGCCAAGGCTACACAGAGAAAACCTGTCTTGAAATACAAAAGCAAAACCAACACAAAACAAAACAAAAAGAAGCCCCACTCATACACAGCATAGTGAAAAGCAGAAAAAGGAAATTTATTCCATGTAGCCACTTATGTGTGCAAAGAGGAACAAAGGAATATATTGATTCCCCTCACCGAACACTCAACTCCATCTTCCTCTTCCTGACTTGAGTTTTTGTTTATCGTGTGTGTGTGTGTGTGTGTGTGTGTGTGTACACTTGTCCATCTGCATTTGGAGTCCAGAGGGACTTGATGTTGAGTCTTTCTCAATCTCTTCCCACTTTCTTCTTTGAGATGGAGTCTTTCACTGAATTGGGAGGTTTCTGAGTTGGCTAGTCAGGCTATTCAGCAAGCTTCATGAAGCTTCCTGTCTCCACTTACTTAGTGCTTGGCTTCTGGAAGCATGCTACACACCTTAGTTTTCATCTTGTTTTGTTTTGCACGGGTTCTGAGGAACTGAACTTAGGTACTCATGCTTGGTGGCAGCTGGTTCACTGAGCCAGCTTGCCAGCTCAGGTTTAGATTTAAGTAGAAGACAAGGGTATGCATGACTAAGCAGGCCTGGCCAAGGTGTGGTTGTGTTCATCATTGCTGCAAGGCTCCAGTCAAGTGAGGTGTCTTGATAAGCTGTGGAACTGCGTGAAATAAATACCTTTCTGAGAGACAAGCTCCTCCTGTTTGCTGGCACCAATCCCCAGATTTTTTCTTCTCACAGTGTAAAATTCTCTGGAAAAATCCAATTTTCTGGAGACCATTGTTTTCAATAGTATGATGGGAAGGTTCCTGTGTGTCTTTAGAGTATTTTCAGACCTGCTTAGGATGGCCTGAGCTTGGGCAAAGAACCAGCCTGAATATATGGAATGACAAAGGATTCTGGCTTTAAGACTCAGGTCTTTAGAGGATCCAGGAAGAAGCCATTCCAGGTCAACTTTCCTTCCTTCCTTCCTTCCTTCCTTCCTTCCTTCCTTCCTTCCTTCCTTCCTTCCTTCCTTCCTTCCTTCCTTTCTTCCTTCTCTATCTTGTTCTCTTTTTCTCTCTCTCTTTCTTTCTTTCTTTTTTGGTTTTTTGAAACATGGTTTCTCTGTGTAGCTGTCCTGGAACTCTGTAGAACAGGTTGGCCTCAAACTTAGAGGCCCACCTGCCTCTGCCTCCCAAAGGGTAGTCTGAAAGGCATGTACCACCACCGTGTAGCGCTTTATTATTCATTAACAATTGATTTTACTATATTTAAAGTATTTCTAAACTTTTTTTGTTTCCTTGTTTTATCTTTGTTTTTGTTTTCTGAGACAAGGTTTCTCTGTGTAGCCCTGGCTTTCCTGGAACTTGCTCTTTAGACCAGGCTGGCCTTGAACTCAGGGATCTGTCTACTTCAGCCTCCCAAGTGCTGAGATTAAAGGTGTTCACCACTGCTGCCCCGTTTTAAATTTTAATTTAAAAGGTTTTATTATTTATTCTTACCTTTATCTAATTCTATTCACATACATTTTAGTGTGGTTAGATTTCATCTCTTACTCTTCCTCATATTTTAGTTTCTTTGTTTAGCCTTGCTTCTTTCTTTACTGCTTTCCACATTTATTATATTCTTACCATAACTTTTCCCATCCCTTATGCTACATTATTTTTCGCTGTATTCTTTTCTTTGCATAGTTAATTGCGCTATGCAATGAACTGTAATTAATTTTGATTTTTGTTTTTCAGTGTCTGGTTTGTTTCATCATTATTGCTGTTAAAATGTTTGTTCTCTTCTCTGAGTAGAATGCGGAATTAGTCTTTCAAAATAAAACCAGAAGAGATGGCCATCCTCATACATGCTGCAGATCACAACTTAGGGACACGAAAATTTGGAAAGGCAGGAAAGCATAACTCCTGCAAAGTACCACAACTCCTTAGCACCAAATCTGAGACACTGAAATGGTTAAGGTTCTGGAAAAAGAACTCACAAGCCTATTTTTAAGAATGATCAATTGGGGCTGGAAAGATGGCTCAGCGCTTAAGAGCACTGTCTGCTCTTTGAGAGGTCCTCAGTTCAATTCTTACATGGTGCCTCACAATCATCTCCTGGGATCTGATGCCCTCTTCTAGCATGTAGGTGTACAGGCAGATAGAGCACTCATACACATTAAATAAGTAGATAAAAGAATGATCACTAACCTCCAAGAGGGGTCAGACAGAGAGACGAATGAAGAAAGCGTCTGGGCAAGAAAGTCAACAATATGGCTAAGAAAATCAGGAAGGAAACTGAGACTCTGAAATGTAAACTCAGAAAAAATGGAAGTGAAAACTCACAAACCAAATTTACTAAAAGACTAGAAGATGGAGTATTAGGTATGGAACTGTGTCAAGAAAATTCTACATCAGACATCAAGAAAGATGTCTGTTTTTCTGAAACAGGGTTTCTTTGTGTACCGTTGGCTGTTCTGGAACCCACTCTGCAGATCAGGCTGGTCAGGAACTCAGTGATTCCCCGTCTCTGCCTCTAACAGCTGACTAATTGGACTTAAGACCTCCTCAAAAGGAGAGAATTCATGCCTGGTACTATAAATCTACACAACTTCCCATGGCTGATGAGGTCATAGACCCTAAGGGAGAACCTGCTAGTGCCAATATGACTTCTCCATCTTTTCATCCCTTCCTCCCTCCCTCCTTCCTTCCTTCCTTCCTTCTCTCCTTCCTTTTTCTTTTTACATTTATTTAAATGGATAAATAAGTGGATTTACCCACTGAGCCATCTCACTGGAGCCCTACCCATATGATTTCTAGCTGTATCCTTATGGTCACACATAATTTTACCTCTCATCCCTAATCAAGTTTCCTTTTGCAAAGATGGAGACTATTACAGAGATCACAGTTCAGTTTTTAAGAGGATAAAAAATTAGAAGCTGGAGAGACATCTTATCTATACAAGTGCTTGCTGTTCTTGTAGAGAATCTGAGTTTGGTTCCACTACATTGAGGGGCTCCAAACCACCTGTAACTCCAGCTCCAGAGGGGTGCAATGCTTCTATCTTATGAAGAATATACAGATAATTTGAAAATATTTCTAATCACTTGTGCACGAGGACATTTATAATGCTGTTGTAGCAATAGAGAAGAGACAAACCACATATCTGCCAGAGGAAATGGTTTACTGAACTATTATATATCACACCTGTGAAACACCAGGCTATGAAATTGAAGGAGAGCCAGGTGGTGGTGGCGCACGCCTTTAGCCCCAGCATTCAGGGAGGCAGAGTCAGGCAGATCTCTGTGAGTTTCAAGGTAGCCTGAAACTCAAGGCTACACAGAGAAACCCTGTCTTGAAAAAAAAAGAAAAGACAGTTCAGATGCCTATGAATATTATGTATCATTGCTATACCATCTATTGCCAGCATGTAACTATATATTGTGGCACATTTCTATAGATAGTATTTGGGGGGAAAGCAGAAGGATCATGCGAGGCCATGAGTTTGAACAGTTCACTATGCCGAGGGTAAGATAATTAGTGGGATCATGATTGCAAATGATCACATATCTGGGCAATGTAGTGAGAACCATCTTTAAATTCTGTTGTTGCCATACACATGATGAAATGCTATACAGCCACAAATGAAGGTTAGAAACTATGACTGTATGCAACAACTATATGTAGATGAATCCTACAAGCACAGTGTTCGGTCAATAAAGCTAGATGTAAAACAATGCTACATACCATAATTACATAGTATTTTGAAACTGTCAAATTCTATGTCAGAATTCATAACATCTACTATTTTTAAAATATGTTAAGGAATTGAGATTCAGATATGTTAGTCTTCTGATATACTAGTGTGTGTCTGTTTCTCTTTCTTTTTTTTCCATTTTAAATTTTTATTTCTTTTTGGGTGGTTTTGTTTTGTTTTGTTTTGTTTTGTTTGTTTGACTGACATGATTTCTTTGTGTAGCCCTGGCTGTCCTGGAACTTGCTCTGTGTTCCAGGCTGGCCTCCAACTCACAGAAATCCACCTGCCTCTGCCTCCCTAGGGCTGGGATTAAGGATGTACCACCTTAATCCACCACTTGGCTTAAATGTTTATTTTAATGTTTTAAAGTTTTTAAATTTTCAACTAAAAATGTAAAGATTTTTTAAATTGTTTTCCATTGTGTGCATAGATGTGGGTGTGTGCACGTAAGCACAGGTACCTGCAGAGACCTGAGGTCTTTGATCCTCCTGGGGTTATAGTTGCAGGCAGTTGTGAGTCATTGGCCATGTGTGCTGGGAGCTGAAATGTGGTCCTCTGCAAGAGCAGTAAGCACTCATAGCCACTGAGCATTCACTCTAGCCCCATGTTCTGTTTCAACACTGGTTTTTTCTTTAATATACTTGCTGCATGTTCTTTGGCTGATTGAACTTCAGTTTAAATGTTTTTGAATGACTGAGATGTTGGTTAATTGAAAACTGCTTGTCTAGCTCATGCAAGTCTCTTGGTTTGATCCCCAAGACTGGTGAGGATATTAGATAAAATTAACCTTCATCAAAGGGGCCTTAAAAATATATCAAATAGGGCTGGACAGCTGGCTCAGAGGTTAAGAGCATTGACTGGTCTTCCACAGGTCCTGAGTTCAATTCCCAGCAACCACATTATGCTCACAACCATCTATAATGAGATCTGATGCCCTCTTTTGATGAGCAGGTGCACATGCAGATTAAGCATTCACGTACATTAAATAAATAAATAATGAAATAAATAAATAAATAGATGTATCACATAAGTCAATAGATAGATGTTGGTTTTATTTTGTCATCTCAGAATTAAAACAACTAGCAAATAAGACAGTCACACAGCAAAGAAAGCTGAATAACGTTTGTGTATTAATGTGAGGTGGTCCCTGCAGGTATCATGGCAGGCAGGAAAATGAACCCTGAAGAGGTGAAAATGAAAATTTGGTTCAGGCTAACTTAGTCAACAGGCTGGATCAGACCTCAAGAGTCCAATGCCAAATGATTTATTGCCAGTGTATTTAAACAGTATAATTTGGAAGAAAAAAAAAAAAAGAAAAAATTTCCTGGTGTAACAGTCCCCGGTGCACAAGGAAGCATAATTACATTAAAACTCAACTCAGGGAACATGTCATTTCCTTCAAGAAGATGGGTTCTGGAGATAGGCTACTTGTACTAGCTTAAGGGCCTAAGGAAGTATCAGGCATGGTCTCTGTCATACAGATAGTGTAAAGGTCATTGGGGATATTAGCCACCTTCAGTCCTGGTCGTAGGAGCTTGGGGAAGCCACTGCCTACAAAGACAAGGGTCATTTAGAATACTAGCCACCCTCAGTCATGGTTGTGGAAGCTTAATATGGCCTCACCCAGCAGATAGCACAGATCATCAGATCACTTCCAATTCACAGCCTTCTAAATGGAAAATCAGGTATTTTCTCCTTTGAGGAGACACACATGGGTGACTAACATTCCTGATTTCTCTAGTGATCTATGGATACAGAGACCTTCAAATGCTCCCAACGTTAATATTATCTAAACTAGTATTATTTTGTTATTTTGTGATGTCAAATTGTACATTGATAGCCAGGCAGTGGTGACGAACACCTTTAATCCCAGCACTTGGGAGGCAGAGGCAGGCTGATCTCTGAGTTTGAGGCCAGCCTGGTCTACATAGTGAGTTCCAGGACAGCCAGGGCTACACAGAGAAACCCTGTCATTAAAAAAAAGAGAAAAGGAAGTTATGCAGGATGAGGGACATAGGGCAGGCCATGGAATGCTTCCCTGTGTGCCTGATTCCTAGAAGCACACTCACACAGCAAGTGAAGAAATGATGTGTGATTTACTTCAAGTAACCGTGTGAGGCAAATGATAGAGATAGAGGACAAGAACATGTATGCTTTCCTAGTGTCTGAAACTGTTAAAAGGACATGTAAGGTTGTAAATGCTACCATCTCTATTACTCATAGTCCTTCAGCATTTATCTAATAATACTAAGAGGCTTAAAAATCAACCAAATGTCTTCTCCTTAAGCAAGAGAAGTTTTTGTTGCTGGCAACCACTGTTAAATATTGGAGCCACAGTATGAGGCTGTATCTGTAGGGGCTGCAAAGATGCCGCAGTGTTGAGATCACTTGCCGAGGACCTGAGTTCCTGGCCTGCACCGTGTTGGGCAGCTCACAAACCCCTGTAAGTTCACCTCCAGGGGCATCTGATGGCTGCGCCGGCACACACATCCACAAATACACACAGGGCCACACACACAATTAAAGCAAATCCTACAGCAAAGCAAAACTGGGCTTAATTCTTCCTAGAAAAAGCCTATGGAGGCCTGTGGGATTGCTCAGTGGTTAGGAGCAGGGGCTGCTGTTCTGGAGGACCTGGCTTCATTCCCCAGCACCCGCATGGTGGCTCACAACCATCTGTAACTTCAGTTCCACAAGATCCATTGCCCTCCTCTGGTCTCCCAGGCCACGGTGTTCATGTGGCACACACGCACACATGCAAAAGCGCCCACACACATGAAATAAAAAATCTTCACAGAAGAAACGGGGAGTAACTGTTTCAGTCAAACTTCTTTGGTGGCCTGAGAGATGCCCAGTGGTTAAGATCATTCACCACCAAGCCTAACGGCACTCGAATCCCCAGAACCTGGCAAGTACTCTCACTGCCACATGCTGGCTCCCCAAATACGTGTAATAAAAAGCTGTTTGAGAGCTGGGCGTGGTGGGACAGTTGTGGAATGTTTCTCGCAGACGTACTAGATACTGTGTACCTCTCAACACACTTATAACCCACATCAGATGAGAGTCCTAGCAGGCCTGGGAAGCACAGTGCGGCCAGGGTGTCAAGCACTGTGACATTGTTGAGGGGCTTCAGGGAAACAAGTAAATTACAGAAGAGTAACTGTCCGTCAGCCCTTACCATTAACAGAGAGAGCTTGTAAGAGAAGAAGGTAGGTAATGATGGGGCAGATGGAGAGGGCTTACCTACTAGACATGACACACTGTGGAAAGATGAGGGGAGTGAGGTACAGTGTGTAACTTTGGAGGCTATTCTTGGGAAACGAAACCTAGCCAAATTACAGTCTGAAACTTACCACACAGAAAATCTGGAAACCAAAGAAATGCTTTTCCTTCAAAAGACTATACCTCAAGTGCCAGCAGTTTGTTTTTCTCAGAAAAATGTAGATTCGAGAAGACAATAGAACGTCATCTTAAAAGCTGCCACAGTAGATAAGTTAGCCCTGGATTCCGTGTCCAGTGAATGTGTCCTTCAGGCACAATGACAGAATTAAGACAACTGTATGAATGGGAAACTAAGAGACGTTTGTCTTCAGCAGATCTGTGCTGTCAGAAATGATCACAGAAGTTTCTCATGTGAAGAGGAAGGGACACTAACAGAACACCTGGATCCTCAGGAGCGCATGAAGGCCAGCAGACATGGTAAATGGTAAATACTTCTTAAAATAAAACACTGTTTTATTTTCTAAATTATTTTAAGAAAAGTGTGGATAGTTACAGTATAATAGCCCCCTAGAGTTTTCAGTGTAGTGATTGCCTACGCATGTAATAAATCTAATACATAAAACTGTTAGAAAAACCTGGATGTGGTGGCCCACACTCCTCAAATCCCAGCACTGAGACAGAGGCAGGAGAATCTCTGTGAGTTCAAGGTCGGCCTGGTCTACATATTCCAGGACAGAGATGGTGTCTCAAAACAAAAACAAAAACAAAACAAAAAAACTCCAAAAACATAATACCAAAAATAAGAACAACAAGATGCCATAAAATTACAAGAAAATATACTATCGGGAGGAAGAAGAGAGATCTATATGCTTTTCTGATGTTTGTCTACATTTTACATGAAAGAACAGTGTTCTAGGTGAACTCTGCAAGACTGAGTTGCAGGGGCTGGAGAGATGGCCCAGTGGTTAAGAATGCTGGCTGCTCTTCCAGAGGACCCACGCTCCGTTCCCAGCAACCACATAGTGGCTCACAGCCATCCGAAACTCCAGTTCCAGGGCATCTGGCACTCTCTTCCGACCTCTATGGACACCAGTCATGCATGTGGTGCACAGACATATAAAAATCATATACTCAAAATGAGTAAAAATCTTTTCTAAAAAGACCAAATTGTAGCTAAGTGCACACGCCTGTATACCCAGCACTCGGGGACAGAGGCAGGCAGATCTCTGAGTTTCAGGCCAGCCTGATTTACAAAGCTAGTCCAGGGCAGCCAGGGGTACACTGAGAAACCCTGTCTCAAAAAAACAAAAACAAAAACAAAAACAGACAAAAAAGACTGAGTTGTGTTTTATAATCTTAGAGAAACTACTATATGATACAAAGAAATATAGTTAATGAAGCAATAAAAATGTGATAATGAAAACCGAAAGTATTTTAATTATCTTTAACATGATATGAGGGACAAGAACAATTACAATTGTATGAAGTGTGATGACATCAATAATTATTTTAAATATTAAATAGTAATTACCTCAATTTTAAGGAAATTGTCAGGGCAAATACAAAGAATACCAAGCTATACTATCTATAAGAGTTAGGACAAGCCAGCTGATGTTGGCACATGCTTTTAATCCCAGCACTCAGGAGGTAGAAGCAGTTGGATCTCCATGAGATCTAAGGCAACTTAATTTACAGAGAGAGCTCCAGAATAGCCAGGGCTACACAGAGAAATCCTTCTCAAAAAACAAAATAAAACAAACAATAAAAAAGAAAAGAGTTAATATAGTGTAACTCTAAAAAGCTCATATTTGTTAAGAATAAATGAGTAGAAGCTAGATTGGTGGTGCATGCCAAAGGGAGTAATCCACCATTTGGGAAGTAGAGACATGCAGATCAGAAAAGAATTTAGGGTGAACCTTAGCCACATAGCAAGATCAAGGGCAGCCTGGGATAGAACAGACCTCCAGAACAACCAAAAATAAAATAAAATTAAGATTAATAAATGGACAAAGTTTCACATGGCAAATACTAAAACTGAAATGCAAAGAATGATGTCTATAGAAATGTTCAATAAGTTTAAAGACTGAGGGTAAGATCAGAAATAATGAATGGTATTATCCATGGGGGCTAGAGAGACGGCTCAGCAGTTGAGAACACTGACTGCTCTTCCAGAGGACCCAGGTTCAAGTTCCAGCACTCACATTGCAGCTGACAACTGTTGGTAAATATAGTTCCGGGAATCAGACATCCTCATTTAGATATCCATGAGTCAAAACACTAATGTACATAAAATAAAATTATTAAGAATGGTATGCTAAAACAGAACAAAACAAAACAAAAAATGGTATGCTATGAGGACTATGATTGGGATGTAAAGTAAACAACTAACTAAATAAAGTTAAAAGTGGAAGGAAGGAAGGAAGGAAGGAAGGAAGGAAGGAAGGAAGGAAGGAAAGAAGGAAAGAAGGAAAGAAGGAAAGAAGGAAAGAAGGAAAGAAGGAAAGAAAGGTTGAGCAAGCCATGAGGAGCAAGCCAGTAAAACAACACCCTCCATATTCTCTGCATCAGCTCCTACTTCCTGCCTTCTTTGAGTTCCTGTTTGGCTTTCCTTTGATGATGAACAGTGATTTGAAAGCATGAGCCAAATAAACCCTTTCCTCTCCAGGGGGTGAAAATGGTATTCCACTGTTAAAGGTGCATATTTTATTGTGAAGTGATAATTGTGTCTGTTTGTATTGAATATCATCTTAAAAATACATAAAGCAAAAATTTAGGTAACAGTGTAGTTTATCATCCTAACTAATTGCAAAAAAAATAGAGAGGACGTGGCATATTTGAATAATCCTATGAACTGTCTTGATTTGATATTTATGGAATACTATATCCTACAGATTCTAAATATGAATATTTTCCATGTATATATAGTATGTTCTTAAAGAAGACATCTGATGGGTGACAGAAAACAACAGAGAGCCAGGAATGTGTGGCACACACTTTCACTTATTTATTTAGGTTTTTCGAGACAGGGTTTCTCTGTGTGTTTCTCTTGGCTGTCCTAGACTCACTTTGTAGAGAAGGCTGGCCTCGAATTCACAGGGATCTGCCTGCTTCCCCAACTACTGGGACCACAAGCATGTGTGACCATGCCTTCGCTCATTTTTTATTCTAAGAATTAATGTATTTTTTCAATAATATGCTAAATTTTGTTGTATCATTTCACTAAGCAATTAACTAATGTTAATTCTCAAACCAACTGTCCCCTCACTATTTACCTTGGAAATTTGTTTCCTCCTTTCCTAGCTTGAGAATTTTTTATTTTCTTCTGTTTTTCAAGACAGGGTTTCTCTGTGTATCACAGCCCTGGGTGTCCTGGAACTTGCTTTGTAGACCAGGCTGGACTCAAACTCACAGAGATCCACCTGTGTGCTGCCTCCTGAGTGTTGGGATTATAGTCAAGGCTACACTGAGAAACCCTGTCTCAAAAAATAAAACAAAATAACAAACAAACAATCCTGGCCTCAGAAAATTGCCAAAGAAAATGATGTCAGCATATGCATGGAAGGAGATATTAAGCGTTTTCAAGTAGACATGTAAAGGATCTTGTTTACAGAATATAGAAAGGACCTTACAATCCACTAGTGAGAATAAAACAAGTCTAATAAAAAACGGGCAGAAATTTTGCTTAGGCATATTACAAAAAGAGGCCTTTAAATGGGGCTGGAGAGATGGCTCGTGGTTAAGAGCACTGGCTGGGCTTCCAGAAGACCCAGGTTCAATTCCCAGTACCCACATGGCAGCTCCAACTGTCTGTAGCTCCTGTTTCAGGGGAATCCGACACCCTCACACAGACATACATGCATTCAAACATCAATGTACATAAAATAAAAATAAATTGTTTTAAAAAGAGGAAGCCCTAAAATGGGTAAACATTAAAATATACTTAGTACAGTTAGTCACATAGAAAATATGAAATGAGCTAGACACGGTGGACACCTGTGATCCCAGCACGTGGGAGGCAGAGGCAGGCGGATCTCTGAGTTGGAAGCCAGCCTGGTCTACATAGTGAGTTCTAATACAGCCAAAGCTACACAGAGAAACCCTCTCTCAAAAAACAAACACCAAAAATGCAAAATGAGACTATTTTCATGCTCATTAAAGTTATTACAACTAAAAAGATGTCAGCATTGAATGTAGTAGAATGTGCACCAACTAGAATGTTCATACATGCTGGCAGACATTTAAAATTCAACAACTTTGGGAGATGGCTTGAAAGCTGATTAAAATGTAGCAATAAAATGGCTGGCTCTATAGCTCTGTGGTGGACTGCTTGCCAGCATTTGAAGCTTTGGGTTTTTTTCCAAATCTGTGCATAGATACAACCTAGAGTTTTCAGTAAGAGGACGCCCACCACAGTGGGAGAAAACATTTGCAAATCATGTGTCTTAAATTTATAAAACCACTTACAATTCACTGAAAAATAACTAATTGAAAATGAATAGCAATTCTGAACACACACACACACACACACACACACACACACACACACACATACGAAGTTCTGCGATGAGCCAAAAGATGCTCAGTGTTCTCACCTGTCAGATGAGTACTGCTGTGAGTGTGAGAAACTGGAACCTTGCCTGTGTTGCTGGTGGGAATGTGAAATGTTCAGCTATTGTGAAAAATGGCTTGACAGTTCCTACTAAGTCAAACATGGAATTACCATGTAACACAACAGTTTTACTGTTAGGTTTACCCGATAAAGAATTATATTAGTTACACTTGTATCACTGTAACCACAATACCTGACAAAACCATAAGGGGAATAGTTAAATTTATTTG
Organism: Meriones unguiculatus; assembly: GCF_030254825.1. Lineage (NCBI taxonomy): Eukaryota > Metazoa > Chordata > Mammalia > Rodentia > Muridae > Meriones > Meriones unguiculatus. The sequence goes on along the minus strand of NC_083356.1, from coordinate 99,881,015 downwards.
TTCAGTTTTCAAGCATTTATTACATTGGCTTCCTTGCCCCATGGAAGGAATTCCATTGGGTGGAATTCGAAGACGCTAGGAATATATAGTTTTAACCCTGTGGTAGAAAGCAAAGAGGAGCCCAGGAAAAGATGTACACTTCAAGGACACACTATCTGTGACCGACTTCCTGCAGCTAATTCTTGCCTAAGTTTCCAGAACCTTACAAAAACAGTGTCACTAACTGCAGACCAACCCTTTATGATATAGAAGCCTGTTGGGAGATACATCACATCAAAGGGTAACAAAAACAGAAAACAGGTATGCAGATTCTATAACTGAACTCTTCACACTGGCCACAGACAGAAACAACCTGCTTTCCCTTCAGTAGATGAGCATATAAAATAATGCAGTGTCTTCATATGGTAGAATATTATTCAGCCGACAAAAAGGGATGAGACCCTGACAAGTGCCACAACATAAATGAGCCTTGATAACATCGTGCTGAATGAAAGAGTCAGGCATAAAAAGCCATATTTGTTGGCTCCATTTATATGAAATATATAGAATAAGAACAAAATAGATTGGTGATTTCCAATTTTTAGAAGAATGCATAATATATCTCTTCCATGGTTATGAGATTTAATTATGACATAATAAAAATATTTTTATTAATTGCAGCTTCATAACATTATAAATGTATTAGCTACCACTAACTTGCTCCCTTTAAAATGGTTTATTTAATTTCTACCTGCGGTGTATATGTGTGCTTCTGTGTGGCCCTGCATGTCCAAACACAGAGCCTTGTACATACTGAAATGTGTGTTCTACCCCTGAGCTGTACCCCCAAGCCTAACATGGATAATTTATATTGTGTGAATTCCCACGTTTAAATACATGCAGAGAGATAAGCTCACAGTGGATGCCTTTGCACAGCAAATAGAGTAGATATAATTTACAAGCCCAATTCAGTATTGCATCTTGTTACCCTTGTGGAGGAACTAGAATGTTTGTTTACTGCTGATGGGAATATAAAATTCTAAAATCACTTTGGAAAACAGCTTGTTGATTACATAAAAAAATTGGACATAGGCCTGAGGAAATGGCTCAGTCAGAAATGTATTTGTAACACAAGCATGATATACGTTTTAAAACAAACAAAACACACACACACAGGAAAAACAACCTAATAACAAAAACAAGCACAGCAAGCCTATGGTAATACCACAGTGTTCCCAGTGGTGTGTGTGTGTGTGTGTGTTTGTGTGTGTGTGTGTGTGTGTGTGTGTGTGTGTGTGTGTGATAGAGACAGGGAGATTCCTGTGGCTGTCTGACTAATCAGTGAGCTCCGGGTTCAGTGAGAGACACTGTGTCAAAAAATAAAGTGAAGAGTAACTGAGGAAGACATGTAACAATCCCCTCTGGCCTCCACATGTAGTATGCATGCATGCACGTGCAGCCTGCACAGATGCACAGACACGCATCAAAACACACCCCAGATTTCAATACAAATGAACCACACGGTCCCAGTCATTCTTCCTTAGGAATTTGTTCCAGAATAAGAGTATTTGTTCATGCAGACTTTTGTATTCTGATACAGTGATTTACACAGAAGCTTTATTTTTACCTTCTCAAATTAGAAACATCCAAAATGTTCAGCATTAGATCCCTGAATAAAGAAATTATAGACAAACTCATGCAATATAAATTTGACACAATAAAGTTGAAGCATAAAATAATTCTGCTAAATAGAGAAGCCCATCTATTTTTATTATATGATTTCATTCCTAAAGTACTAAAAGTCAGGTTGCATGCCTGTAATTCAGCACTGTAAGGCTGCTGTAGAAGACATAACTGACTAAATAAATACTCTTTAAAAATAGAGACTAACCTGGCAGTTGTGGTGCATGCCTCTGGGGGATCTCAGTGAGTTCCAGACCAGCCTTAGCCACACAGCCAATTCCAGGACAACCAGGGCTACAGAGAGTAACCCTGTCTCAAACAAAAACAAGACAAAACAAATAAACCAGAATAATCCTTAGCGATACTAAGTAGGTGATTACTTGTCTGAGGTCAAAGTGGGGACATAATGAAAGAGAAAGAGTTTCCAAAGGAGTAAGAAGACTTTTTAAAAATTAATTTTATGTGCATTAGTGTGAAGGTGTCAGGTCCCTCATAGACAGCTGTGAGCTGCCACGTGGGTACTGGGAACTGAACCCGGGTCCCTTGGAAGAGCAGACAGTGCTGTTCACCACTGAGCCTTTTCTCCAGCCCTGTGAGCAGACTTTTAAAGAGCTGGAGAGATATCTCATGGTTAAGAACGCACACTGTCAGAAGGCCTGAGTTTGGTTCTGCGCACCCATGTTGGGCACCAGCTCACACTCCGCGCGAGGACCTGGACTGTAGGAGCACCTGTACTCATCTGTGCACACGCCGACACACATGCATATTCAAAAACCAAAACATTTTTAACTTAAAAACTTTTTCAGCTGGGTGTGGTGGCGCATATCTTTGATGCCAGCACTTGGGAGGTAGAGACAGATCTCTTTGAGTTCAAGGCCAGCCTGGTCTGCAGAGCTAGTTCCAGAACTGCCAGGTCTACACAGAGAAACCCTGTCTCAGAAAACCAAAAACCAAACCAAACCAAACAAACAAAAGCAAAAGACAAAAACCAAAAAATCCCATGCAGGCTCCCCACTCCTGGGCATGCAGCTGACCCTGGAGCACGGTTGACTCCACTCTCCACAGTAACACTCCATGGGAGAAAACTGATTTTACCTTTTTCGGGGGGTATCGATTGCAAGCTTAGGGGTGTGGCTTTTATCTACGCCCCCTTCTCAGTGCAGGAATTTTGTCAGGCTTGAACCTGTGCAGGTTCTGTGCATGCCATCAGTCTTTGTGAGTTCATACGTGTGTCAGTCCCATTGTGTTTCCTAGGAGTCATCCAACACCTCTGGTTCTTAAAAATTTTTACCTCCTTTTCCATATGGATCTTTGGGCCTTGAGAGGCAGGGCTTGATGCCGCCATCACATTTAGGACGGAGTGCTCCAGAGGCTCACTTAATGATACTAAGTATCAAACGAGTATAATCGTAGACCATATGTTCTTCTATGTCTGGCTTGTTTCTCCTGCCAGTATTTTGACTGCTGACCGTGTATTACCAGACCTTAGTTCATCTTCAGGGACAAATACTAATCCATGCATGAATGTGTGATCTATCACATTGGTTTCCGGTCCTTCATTTGATGATACCTGGATTGTCTCTATCTGTTGTCCATTATAAACTATACTGCTCTGAATCGTTACTTCTAGGGGCACATTTTTATTTCTGTTGTTGTTTTGAGTCAGAGTTCCTCTATGTAGCTCTCCCTAGCACTGAACTCACAGAAATCCTCTGCCTTTGCCTCCCAAGAGCTGAAATTAAAGTCGTGGACCTTCAGGCTCAGACACATTTTCATTTTTTAAAACTATCCATTTAAGTGAAAAATGGATAGCTTACAGGAAGGGAGGATGGGCCCAGGAGGAGATGAGGGAGGGGGGCTACAATCAGGATATAAAATAAATAAATTACAAAAAAATAATAAATTTTAAAAAGAAAAAAAAACTGATGGCTTACATGATAACAGTATGACTAGCCTTTTAAGGAATGGCCAAATGGATTTTACAAAATACTGGTAAGTGAAATAAGCCAGACACAAAAGAACAAATGCTGTCTGATTATATTTGTATGATTCTTAGTATCATCACATTCTTAGGGCAGAGAGTAGAGCACAGTTAGAATGGAGGCAGAGTTTCTATTCTTGATGAAGAGATCTCTTTGGGCGTCATAGTTGATAGCTGTGTAGAGTTGGGAGTGCTTAATGCCGCTGAAGTGTGCAGTTAGCAAAATTAAATTGAGCTGGGTGCTGTGGCGCACGCCTGGAATCCCAGAATCAGAGGCAGGTGGATCCGGATGAGTTTGAGGTCAGCCTGATCTACAGAGCCAGTCCACGACAGTCAGGGCTACCCAGAGAACCGCTGTCTCCAAAACCAAGACGAAAACCAAAACAGAAATTGTTAAATGGTGTATTTTTATTTATCAAGAAGTACTATGCAGGGGCTGGGGAGATGGCTCCGAGATTAAGAGTACGACTCTGCTGCCTGCTCATCCTGAGTTCAATTCCCAGCAACCACATGGTGGCTCACAACCATCTATAGTGAGATCTGGTGCCCTCTTCTGGTGCACAGGCATGCATGTAAACAGGATGCTGTATAAATAAATCTTTAAAAAAAACTACATTTCACTAATAGACAATTTTAAAATGATATATTAGCTGGGGATGGTGGCGCATGCCTGTAATCCCAGCATTCAGGAAACAGAGACAGGCAGATCTCTGTGAGTTCAAGGCCAGCCTGGTTTAAAGCAAGCCGAGGGCAGCCAGGGCTACACAGAAAAACCCTGTCTTGAAAAACAAAAACAAAAGAAATCACTGTCGATGGTGTCCATCTTATTTTGACATAATTCTAGGGCTGTTGTTAGGCTGTCCTTTCGGCCAGCCGGACACTGTTTTCCAAAAGGGAGTTGGGGGGTCTCTTTCCTTTCCAGGTTGTCAGGAAGGGTTTCCTACAACATGGTAGCATGGTGCTTTAGCAGGGCCGGCCCATGCCTCATGAAGGAGCCTTGTCTACAAAGAGAACCCAGTGGGGACTTTTCCGGGCACACGTTTGTAGAGTTGTCCACTCTGTCCTGTTTAGGATTTGTCACCTATGTCGTCCTCTGGGTAAAAGGTGGCGGTGTTAAGGGAGGGGCAGGTTCTTGTTCAAACAGCTGGACCTCCAAGAGTAAAGTTGATATTCTAGGAGTCCTCTAGCAGTAACCGGAGACTCCCTTTGGTTCTCACCGTCCTGCCGTGTTGTGTGGGAGTAGTACAATCAAGTTGCTTCCCATGGTCAATTTAGCTGCCTGTGGACTCAACGGAGCCAGTGCAGTGTGACTTTGAGGCCTGCTGGCCAGCCGTTTGCTGCACGAACATGGCTAGTTTGTGCCAACAGTCAATAGTTAGAATTGGTTATACCTCAGGGAAAGAGAATTAAACGAAACTAAGTACTGACTGTTGGCACAACTTAGCCATGTTCTTGGGTACACCAAACAATGGAGGAGTGACTGAGTTCTTTCCTGGGTATCTTCTGTGGTGACATAAACAAAGAGGTTATCTGTATGTTGGAGGACCTTGGCTTAAAGGCTCAAGAAGTTGAGCTGTTTTCTAGAAATATTAGTATATTAGACAGGAGGAACAGAACTCACAGCGTGTGTGTGTGTGTGTGTGTGTGTGTGTGTGTGTGTGTACACATATATACAGGTATGCTCAGTTGCTTGGGTTTTAGTTGATTCCAGGTGTAGTCAAATTGACAACCAAGATTATCCAACACACTAGATGAGGCTGTAATCCCTCGAGGAGGACCATCCAGGCGAGTTGAATAGCCTGGAAGGTTGGGTTTCAGTTCCATCCCTGGGACCCACATGATGGAAAGAAAGAACCAACTTCTGCAAATTATCCTCTCGCCCATACACACGTGCCATGACATGCACACCTACAAATGTGTGCACAGATGAAGATGGATTTAACAAAAATTGTTTAAAAGATCTGGTGTCTCCGTTGACTCATGATCTATGTTGGCATTTTTGATCTGGACTTCCTGAGTCCTCTAGAAAGGTGGCAGGCATTTCTTCTGCTCCCTGAATTACTAGAGAAAGCTTAGAGGACTTTAAAGGTGTATTGTGGGTCCCTTCTAAATCTTCTAAGATGCACAGTAAGGACTGCTTTTGTTTCTGTCAGGGGTGGAGGCAGTTACAACCCTATTCATGGTTATTTGCGGGACTTCCTGCCCACCAGTGTTCTGTCAGAGTCAGTAAATCTTCTTGATTTGCCTCAGACATTTCTTTCCCCTACTGTTCTATAGCCTGTGAGACTGCAGTCTTTTCTGTGGCTGTCAAGGTTTGGATAATAATTAGGCCAGGTGTGGTGGCGCACTCCTTTGGTTCCAGCACTCGGGCGGCAGAGCCTCTCTGTGAGCGAGTTCAAGGCCAGCCTGGGCTACAAAGCAAGTCCAGGACAGCCTCAGCTCTGTTACACAGAGAAACCCTGTCACAAACAAACAAACAAACAAACAAACAAAACTTAGCATGAGGGCGTGCAGGGGACTCAGCAGCCTCATGCCCTTGGCACCAAGCCTGAAGACCTTAGTTCAGCTCCTGTAACCCACATGGTAAGACAGAGAACAGATTCCAGCAACTTGTCTTCTGACATCCACACACGCACTGCACACACTGCACACACAGAGAGACACAGAGTAAAACATGGAAACCCAAAAATTTTAAGGTATGATTGAAAAAAAGAATCAGCATGATGTCTTTTTGTGTCAAATTGAAGGATTAGGCTATTCTCTAGAAAACTACCATATACTTGTTAGGGTTTTCTGAGAATGTACCCAGGTTAGTTTTTAATGCCTTAAATCTTGGAGGAAAGGGGGAGTATGAAACAAATTGGGTCTTCCTTCAGACCCAAGTGTGCCTCTAGGATAAAAGAGATGGGTATAGGGCCTTTGGAGTTGCAAGGAGGCATTGAAAGTTTTTCTTTCTAGATGGAGGCTTTTCCTTGTCTTTTGGACAATTTTCCTGCCTTGGGGGTGTAATGAAAGTTTCTGGATAAGCTGTCATGATAGCTTGCGTTTGTGAATCTACATGGCATTTTTGCCATAATGCAGGTTTGTCTCTCCAAGCAGAGCAAGCTTGCACATAAGGAGTCTCAGACCTTGTTCCCTCCTCCCAGCAAAACAAGTCTAATTGTGAAATAATGTGATGCTTGATGCTTCCCTTTGGGGTTCCCCTTTCTCCATCTGCCAACAGATAGCCAGGCCGAACTTGATGTCAGAAAAACATTCAGGGGGTGGGCATGGGGGTGTCTGGGGTCAGACTTTGGTATTCTTAAGGATACGCTGTAAAGGAGAAGGACTCTGGATTGTTCATCTGTGAAATAGCAAAAGAGAAAACACATCCCTGCCTCCCTTTCTGTAGGTTACAGTCCCGCATTCCTTCACCTCCTCTCACTTTAACCACAAGAGGGGCCTCTCCTTTGTCTCTGCAGACTTCACAAGGGCCCCAGGCTTGGAACTGCTTCAGGCCTTGTCCTGCTGTCTTACTGGCAAGCCATCTGAGATCAGAACTCTTGGGCCTTATGCTCAGATTTTCTAATTATATCTGAATAGGATTATTCTTTAAATTTTCCTCGGCCAGTAAGAAGGGTCTCTGTAGGAGGCTCTTTGGGGTCGCTGCTATCAGGGAGAGGCATTGGCCTACGAGGTGTCCAGATGGTAAGTGGGCCTTTAGAGTTGAGAAGGGCAAACATGAATATCAGGAAGAGAGAAAGGGAGAAAGACATTAAAAGAAACCTTTCACCTGGTCTACATAGCTAGTCCAGAACAGCCAAAGCTACACAGAGAAACCCTGTCTCAAAAACAAACAAACAAACAAACAAACAAACAAAGAAACCTTCCAAGTGTAGGTGAGAAGCCTATCCTATTCTATTCAGTCCAAATTATATTATTAAATAATGGGGAGGTTCCAGGGTAAGACTCGGTCCCCATTGACAGAGTACTCAATAGCTAATTAAATGGATTTTCTTTTTAAGTCTGAGGATAGGCACGGCTATTCTGTCTAGTTTGTATGTGTTTTGAGACTCTGGATAAAATTTCCCTCCCATAAGTTGGGGCCTGCTCATTGTCCAGTTTTCCATTGTCCTTGAAGGGACAGTTAGTGTGTCAGTTCAAGAACCTGTTTAAGCACCAAAATATGTGGGCACAGGGGTCTTTTTCTGAGACTGATACTCCATCCAAGGACCATTCATGGAGATAACCTAGAACCCCTGCTCAGATGTAGCCCATGGCAGCTCAGTATCCAAATGAGTTCCCTAGTAATGGGAACAGGGACTGTCTCTGACATGAACTCAGTGGCTGGCTCTTTGACCACCTCCCCTTGAGCGGGGAGCATCCTTACCAGGCCACAGAGGAAGACAATGCAGACTGTTCTGATGACTGTTCTGATAGGCTGGGGTCAGATGGAGGGGGAGGAGGTCCTCCCCTATCAGTGGACTGCCCCGACCCGTGGGACTTCAATGTGGGTTCCTAAGGGAGGAGAGTGGAAGGAATGGGAGGGGACGAGAAGCGCAAGGAAGGAAGCCAAGTCTGTTTGTCTGATCAAGGCTTCATTTATTAGAAATTTTTACCCAACTTATATAGGGAGAAGGCAGGAAAAGGGGGAAGGTAATTAGCTGCTGCAGGAGACAGGAAGAGTGCTTTCATGTGTTAAATAGGGTACCTGCAAGATACCATAGATGTTTTCTCACAGATGCTCTAAAAAAAGGATGTCCTCACAGTCTATCACCCATGAGTTAGGGTCCTAGATAACTTTTACTAAATAGCTTTAGGTCTCTACTAAATGACCTTTGCTCACTATTTGGCTTTGGCCTAGCAAACACCTTTTGTCTCCACTAGATAGCTTTGACTCACTAATTGACTTAGGCTTTAGTAGATAGCTTTGGCTCCTGGCAGGGAACTTTTAGAGGGGCTTGGGAGGAGATGAGGGAGGGTGAGATTGGGAGGGAATGAAGGAGGGGGCTACATCTGGGATACAAAATGAATAAACAGTAATTAATTTAAAAAAAAGAATCTGTTTAAGAATTCAGTTCTTTAAATTCTTTTCTGTTGTTAGAGGAAAAAAAAGAAGGCTCTCCCTGTCAGAGGCAGGCAGATCTCTGTGAGTTCAAAACCAGCCTGGCCTACAGAGCAGGGTTACATAACACCCAAGGCTACATAGAAAGACCCTGTCTCGAGGAGAAAAAAGAAAGAAGGAAGGAAGAAGGAAAGGAAGGAAGGAAGGAAGGAAGGAAGGACCCAATTAGTATGAAAGGTGGAAGAGTCCTTACCAACCAGTTCAGAAGGACAAAGCTGATTTAACAGTGGCTCACACTGAACATTCCGTTGGCTTTTTTTTTTAATCTAATGGCAAGATTAAGCTTCACTGTGTAGCTTTTGTACCTCTTCCTGTTTCTGGACGTAATGTGAATGTGCTAAGCAGGAGCACTAACAAGGACACATGCCCTGCCCAGCTAGCAAATAATCTGGGGCGATGCGTCTCTTCACAGTTGTGATGGTCCAAAGAGCCAGTGGAATGACTCTGTCAATGGAGTGCTTTGAAGTCATGACCTGAACTTTGAAACAATTACGCTGTGACAGTTTATGACGCTCAACTGCTCCACTCAATGCCATGGTGTGTATCACAGCTCTGGAATTTTTTTTTTGCAAGAAGATAGGAAAGTAGTAATGGAACAAGGGCTTGTAAATAATTATAGTCTGATCTGAGAGGGCCGCTTGATTCCCATCTACACTTTATATACCTCAAGCTTACCCCGCCTGGAATTAAGAAACATCAAGGGCATTCAACACAAAGGAAGCCATGCTCTAGAACCAAGTTTCATTCGGAGGTCAGGTGGGCTTTTGAGAGAGGATAAGGAGGAAATGAGTCATGAAATACAAATGGGCTGCTGAGAGTGTGAGGGGCCAGTGATTTTGGTCTAGTTGAGTTGCCTGTTAAATGCCTTTCAGTGACAGCCTAGTAACTGTGTTTTAATACAGAATGCCTTATTTGTTTTCTGAGACAGGGTTTCTCTGTTTAGCCCTGGCTATCCTAAAATTCACTCTGTACAGCAGGCTGGCCTTGAACTCAGAGATCAGCCTGCCTCTATCTTCCAGAATGCTAGAATTAAAGGCGTATGCCACCACTGCCCAGCTATACAAAATGTCTTAACAGGAAGCTTCATTACAAATGCCCTAAGCACTGTGAAGGGAAGAAATTGGTAACATATGCAAGAAATTGGTAACATATCCAAGAAACATATCCAAGAAATTGGTAACATATCCTGAGGATTGGTAAAGGTAAGGAATAAAATCATAAACGTAGGTATATGAGAAGGTTTAGGGTCTCCTGGGAACATTGTGTAAAAACAGCTTTTACATTGGTGGGTCTCTAGTGATACTGAAGTCAGCTCCAACATTAATGTCTGAGATAAATAAAGTATTTGAGTTGGAAACAAAAGAAAAAATCCTTTTCCTCTATGTTGGTGTAAGGGGACTCTATGAGTAAAGTTTGTTTGCATGCTCTCCAAGACCTCTGTTGTGGTCTGCAAGGGTTCTGAGCACAGATGACGAGATTCCCAGCTGTGCTTGCTGTTTATGTTCCAGATGTGAATTTGAGTTCCAGGGACCCATTGGAGTTGCCAGGCTCTTGAGTCTAAGGACAAAGAATTGTACCAGATACGCATGATTGGAAGGAGAAATATAGACAGTTTATTGAGAAAAAAAACATATTTGTGAGAAATGGGAGTGAGCTAATGAGCTAAAGACAGACACGATCCAAAGAGCCATAGCCCCCTTGCTGAGCAGTGGTGACACACTCTTTAATCCCAGCATTTGGGAAGCAGAGGCAGGCAGATCTCTACATCCAAGGCCAGCCTGGCCTACAGAGTGAATTCCAGGTCAGCCAGGGGTACACAGAAAAGCAAACAAAGCAAAGTACACAAACCAAAGCCACAGCCCCTCATAGGTCATTTGCACAGCACATCCTCTCCCATGTTTGTATGTTGCAGCCTTTCTAAAGTAAGCTGGTATGTGGAGGCCAGGAAGGGGAGGGCTTCCGGCCTTCCTCTGCCAATTGTCTTCTTTCATGTTAATCATGGCGCCTCTTTTTCCAGCCTCAAAAAAGCTGGTCATATTTTGGCCCATATGTGTGGTTTGGGCAAGAAGGACACAGACATTACTGCTTTGTCATTATGTTTGGGAGAGTTGGGGTAACGTGAATAGGAAAAACATTAGTGGAGAGATGTGAATAAAATGAATCATAGTGTAGAGCAGACTAAGGGGACAACAAGAAAATCAGTTAAAGCCTTCTGGGAGTGTGTGGAAGTTTGCAAAAATAGACAAATTATCAACAGGGATGATTCAAGGACTTCCAGCTAGAAGCTATTGATAACATCTAAATTCTAAATATCTACTTTTATGTTTCCTCATGAAGAGAAGGCTTAGATCTTCTATAAGGTTATAGGACTGGTCAGACTTAATTTCTGTTCCCTGAGATAGGTTTTAATTTAGAAGGGTGAATCCAAATGCTGTTCTACATTGCTTGCTAGCAGAGTGTATTTAAAAGAACCTGTTATGGTCCTTTACATTAGGATTGTCAGAGGGTGTGACTCTTCTCTTTAGGACCACCTAAATCATCACTTCCTTTGAGGGGGTAGCTGTTCAGACTTTTTCTCTAACAATGTATTTTTAGTTTCTGTGCATTAATGGTTTTGCCTACATGCCTCTCAGAGAGGCATGTAAGCAAGAAGCGTCTGGAGTTACAGGCAGTTTTGAGCTGCCATGGCGTGCTGGGAATAGAACCCGGGTCCCCTGAAAGAGCAGCCAGTGCTTTTCACCACTCAGCCAGCCATCTCTCCAGCCCCACGACCTTTTCTTTTTCTTTTTTTCTCTCCCTCACTCTCTCTTTCCCTTCCCTCCCTCTTTCTGCTCTCTTCCTTCCTTCCCTCCCTCCTTTTTTTTCTTTTCATATATGACAAGGTCTTCCTATGTAACCCTGGTTGGCCTGGCCCTCCTTACACACAGGCTGGCCCGGGTACTATCCTCCTATTTCAGATTCCTAAGCGTTGGGATTACAGATGTGTGCTACTCTGCCCAGCTGGAACCTTTCTTCCATATTATATAAAAGTTTATTGCATCTATCCTAGATTGTCTGGATAATTGACAATCTCTTGGTTCTGAATCAAAAAGTAAACATTTAGTCAGTAAGGGCCTCTCCATAGCATATCAAAACAGCTAAATTGTAAGGTCTGTTTAGGAGCTATTCTTACTCTGGGAAGGGCTGCGGGCAGCAATTTTAGCCAGGACTAGAAGTTTCCTGGCAAGGTCTTTTTCAGGGTATGATTACCCTTTCCAGCCTTTCTAGAGGTTTCCCGTGCTGCATGAAGTTGATAAGTGAGACCAAGTGCAGTGGAGACTGTTGTGTTGATTTTGCTGGGAAGGAAGATTGCTTTAACAGTGTAGGTCATGGCCTTAGAGACTCCATGTACCTATGCAGACCTACAGAGCTCCTCAGTCCAGCCAGTGAAGTGTAGTGCTTATAGCCTTGCAGTAGCCATCTGCATGTGTCTATTTGCTACTTCTCACTTAAGTAGCTATGCCTCCTGAGGTCTGAGTTAAAATCCGGTTTTAGTCCTCCCCCAGGATAATTAAGGTAACAAAATGGTTAGCCCCTTAATCACTTCCCTGGCAGTTTGTGAAAGACCTTTTTCTGATAACGCCCTGAGAACTGAGTGTCGCTTCCTAACGCCCACAGAAGAAGCGTGGACTTTACTTTCTCCACTGGCAGCTGTTGTGAGCGGTAGTTCTTCATCTATGGTGTAGCATCCTTCTGGTTTAGTATTTATCATTTATTTACTTATTTCTATTTTATGTGCATTGGTGTTTTGCTTGCATGTATGTCTGTGTGAGGGTGTCAGATCCCCTGGAACAGAGGTTACAGACTGCTGTGAGCTGCCATGTGGGTGTTAGGAATTGAACCTAGATCCTCTGGAAGAGCAGCCAGTGCTCTTAATCACTGAGCCATCTCTCTAACCCTCTTTCTGGTTTATTTTGATGATTTCTTATGAGAGCCAAACTATTCCATCTTGGGGATAAATTGGTCTGTGAGGTATTTTCTTTAAAGTCTTCCTTCTTGCCTTGCCTACAAAATCGTTTCCCTTAATAATATTAGCATCTTTTTGTGACATTTTTAATAGATAACAGTCAGTTCTAATGTCTCTTGAATTGCCTGTAAGAAGGGAATAAAATCTCTGTCACATTGTTCTTGGGGGATTTTTTTCCCCCGATCAATAATTCCCTTTCCTTTCATATGGCCACATGAGCTGTTAAGGCAAAGAAGGCAGATGTAGCATCTCTGTGGTGACTTGTTTCCCTAACCTAACCCAAGTGCTTACCATCGCTGTTGGGATTATACATTTTTTAAAAGACTTATTTATTATTTACACTTATTCATACGTATATGAATGCCTATAGGCCAGAAGAGGGCACCAGACCTTATTATAGATGGTTACAAGCCACCATATGGTTGCTGGGAATTGAACTCAGGACCTTTGGAAGAACAGACAGTGCTCTTAACCTCTGAGCCATCTCTCCAGCCCAGGGATTATAAATTTGTATAGTCACTTTACTATACTGGAAGTTTCCAGAAGAAACTCCAGCCCCAGTCCCACTTTTTTTATATACCCGTAAAAGATTTGAAATCAGAAACCAGAATATCATGTTCATTTTGCATTCATGTTCATTACAGAACCATTAATAATAGTCAAGTCATAGACTCAAGCTAGGTGTCTACTAGCATATTAATGAACAAAGAAAATGTGGTATGTATGTACAGTGATATATTGTTCCACCTTACAAAGAAAACAGAATTGTGTTGAGACCATATAGATGCATTGGAGAGCTTTACGCTAAGTGAAAGAAGCCAGCAGAGAGAACTAACACCACATTATCATCACATATGTAGAACCTGAAACAGCTGAACTCATGAAGTACAATGCAGGTGATCAGAGGCTTGAGGGGAGGTTGGTCCAAGGTACAAGACCTCAATTAGACAGAGGAAATGTGTTAGATGGCTTTCTATTGAGGTGCTGACCAGTGCCACAACATAATAACCATAATGCATTGTGCATTTCAAATGTCTTACTGTGAAATGAAAGGTTTTCACTACCAGAAATGATAAAGATTTGAAGTAATATGTTAATTAGTTGGTTTAATTGTCCTACATTGTTTTCATAAAATCATAACATCATTGTAACCTTTTTGTTTGTTTGTTAGTTTGTTTTTGAGACAGGGTTTCTTTGTGTAGCCTTTGCTGTCCTGGACTTGCTTTGTAGACTAGACTGGCCTCCAACTCACAGAGATCCGCCTGCCTCTGCGACCTGGAGTGCTGGGATTATAGGGGCCACCACTCCCAGTGGCTTCATTTCTTAATACCATTATTTTGGGAGTTAGAATTCCAACATATGAATTTGGGAAGCATGGACTGCAAGGCCTTAGCAAGTGCCATCTGGTTCCAAGCTCCCTTCATCCCCTTGTTTGGATGTTTTGGATATATGCCTAGGAGTGGTATAATGGGATCTTGAAGAAGAACTATTCCTAATTTTCTGAGAAAGCGCCAGATTGATCTTCGCCATTTTGATGGGTATAAGGTGAAATCTTAGGGTGGCTTTGATTTGCATCTCCCTGATGGCTAAGAATGTTGAGCATTTCTCTAAGTGTTTCTCTGGATGTCTTGAGGAACTTCAGTGTGGTCTGACTTCTAGTCTTGTTTTGCCACACTATTACTGCTTCCTCCTGCGCCTCTGTCTCTGTGAGTGTGTATGTGTGTGTTTGTGAGTATACAAATGAGGAGCCAAAGAATGCTTAAAAAATGAGCTGGGCTTGATAGTACAAGCCTTAATCCCAACACTCAGGGAAGCAGAGGCTGTTGGATCCCTGTGAGATCAAGGCCAGTCTGGTCTACAAAGGTAGTTCAGAACAGCCAAGGCTATCCAGAGAAACCTTAGCTCAAAAAAACAAAAATAAATAAATAAACAAACAAATAAATAAAAGAAAGAGAGATCAAGAGATGGCTCAGCAGTTACAAATACTGACTGTTTTCCAGAGGACCTGGGCTCAATTTCCAGCATACACATGGCAGCTCACAACTGTCTGTAACTCCAAGAAATGGGGGAAAAAAACAAAAAGATTACCATTGACCGACTGCTTTAGTTGACTTTCAGTTAGATCCTTTTATTGTTTGAGTTTTGGTTCTGGTTTTGTGGTTTTGGGGATACAGGCTCTGGTGTATCTAAGCAAGTGTTGTACCACTGAGCACACCCTGTTTACCCACGTCACATTCTGTGTTACTGACTATAGCATCTATTGTAGTTTTTGAGTGCATATAGTTCTGACATGAACATTCATTATTATTTTTGTTTAATTAAATGAATAAGATGATGGACTGAGGGAGGGGCATGGGAGGAGAAGAGCGAGGAAAGGTGGGATTGGGAGGAGGTTACAGCTATGATACAAAATTAATAAATTTTAATTAATAAAAAATAAATTAATTAAAAAATTAAAATAAATTAAAATTGAATAAGATGAAAGTGAAACAATAAATATGTGTTGGGGCCTGGCATGGTGGCACATTTTTGTAAAAATCAGCTGAGACAGGAGGCTAAAGAGTTTAAGAACAACAAACTAAAGAAAATGAAAAATGCATCAGTAAAAAGATGTGTGTTGAAGCTCTTTATCACTGTCAACAACTTGCTGAATTGTTTATAACTTTCAAATATTAGATTATTTTCTCATTTTTGGTTATTTCAGTGCAACACTTCAAATTTTATTCACACACATCTTCTTTTGAGTCAGGGTGTCCTGATGTAGCCTTGGCTAGCCTGGAACTCTCATATGCCTCTGCCTTCTGAGTGCCGGGATTAAATGTGTGTGCTACTGAGATTATTTTAATGTTTAAAGCCTGAAGGAAGGCTAGCTAGGTGAAGGCATGTCCAGTAATGTCCTGAGGGGTAGACCTAGTCTTACTGCATTCTTTTCCCTGCCCTCTAACTATACAGTTGGTAGGAAGCCAGCCCATATGACCAGGCCAGAACTGTTTGTAGTCTTGGTGCCTAAAGTGGACCAATCATTTCAAAAGTCAATTCCTTTACCCATTCATGTAATGCCAAAGTATATACGTCACTACTTGCATTTTTTTTTCCCTTAAAAACTCTGTACCCCTAGACCTTGGGGCCACATTCCTCTTCTGTTTCCACAGGAGGTTTGTGTCCGGTGTTTGGACGCGTATACAATTAAAAAAACCTCATGTATTTACAGCGGAGTCTATTCCTGGTCTTTTGGGATTCATCAACTGGGCATAACATTTTGGGGGCTCTTCCTGGGACCCCAAGACTCCAGGAACCTGACCTGGAGGTTTTTATGCCAGCGGTAAATGTCTAAATGTCTCTGTGCAATGTCTGTGTGTGCATGTACTTTCTGTCTTCTATTCCGAAAATTCCTCTGAGCCTTGGGGTGTCAGTATCTGGGTAGCAAGACATGATCAAGGCAGATGTCCTGGTGGCCACAGAAGTTCAGGGCAACGCCCCTACCTTCATCAGTATTTTGGTGGGCAATCTGTCTAGTCTGCTAGTCTGTTTTGTGTTTTGTGTCTGTTGGAGTAAACAGACACAAAACACTTCTGACATAGCGTTGCATGGCGACCTTGCACTCCCGGCTCAGGAAAGGCCCCGCCAGTGTGAGTTCCAGGAGGCCAGTGCTCACAGGCCCAGGCTGCCTGGTCCCAGCAAGCACCACTCAGTGTCTCCCCGGGCCGCAGCCCGCTCTCAGTGTCTCCTGGGCAGCGGCAATGGCAGCAGTGCCTGTGCCCCCTGCACCCACTGGGCACTGGGGTGTAGCAGCGGGGGGGGGGGGGGATCATTTATCAGTTTTCACCTCCTTGAGGTGGATGTTGTGCCTGTCTCAGAGGAGTCAGTTTTGGTACCAGGGAAATTAGCCCTGGTACAAACCAGGTTTTTGGTTTGCTTTTGGAAGAGGCCATAGTTTCATTTCTGTGAGTGTGATTCATTGTCTGTGGTGACTGTTCTTATTTATTAAGATGGGACTTGGACTGACGGACATTATGGGATGGACTTCCTGTAACTCCCCCTGTTTTTCCCAACTCCACCTGCACGCCCTGCTTCTGCCAGCAGTGGACCAGCCTGTGCTCTGGGTTGGGAAAAAAAAAAAGGAGACGTGAATGAAATTGTCAGACTGCTTTTGGCCAGCTGGTTGAGTGTTTTTTTTGTCTCATTGTCTCTGTGTAGTATTTGTTTGTGTCTACCTTCTGTTTTCTGTTCTGAAAGGCCTCGAGGTGTCTGTAGGAGCGGTGGGATGTGACTGAGTGGACACACTTGAGAGTCATAGCCGTGGGGCTCAAGAGGAAAAGTCCCTGGGCCTGGGGTAGATGAGGAATCCCACCATCGGTTTTAGATGGAGTAAGAACAGTTTTGTCTGTTTAAATATATGTATGGCTATCATATGCTTGCCTTCAACTGATTTTAAATGGTTAATATGCTCTGTAGGTCATGGTTACAGATTAAGAGTTATTGGGTATGTTTAAAGGTTGAATTCAAGCTCTTGTTTAAAACATGTATGCGTGCCTATGTGTTTATAAGGTCTATAAACGCATGTGTTTATGTAGCGACGATGTAGACCGCCACGTGGAATGTGATGTGACTCTGCTATCTTGACATGGCCATGTGGTGTGGTTCAGGGAAAGAAAAAAGGATTACAGAACCATTTATCATTCAATTTCCTTTTAGGCTAAGAAGTCTTATTTTAAATTGATACTGGTTTTAGAGATTAAACTGTTTGCACTGATAAATTTTGGTCCTAAAATTTAGTTTTGACTTTTAAAATTATGGATATGTTTTGTGAATTTATTCCTAAAGAGGGTACTTTGTTTTGATTTTGCAAAAACAGGATTTGGAGAATGTTTAAATGTTTAAGGTGATGAAACGTTTTAAAGTTTATCAGGCATTTTAAACAATGATCTTGGGCAGTCTAATAAAAAAAAACTTGAAACAGTTTCTTAATCTTTTGGGGGAGGACAAAAAAAACTTTGGTATTTATTTTATTAAATTTATCAAGTGAAACCAAGCAATACTGTTTGAGCCAATTGAAAAAATGCAGTTTTGACAGTGTATCATGTGGAGAACTACTTGTTAAGCTGCTTTATTTATTAAAAGAAAGATGTTTCACCCTGGCCTTCACCTTGAGACAGAAAAAAAGAGGAAGTTTCCCTAAATTCCTTAAAACTTGTTCTGAGTTCCTTAAAGTTTGTTTATATGACCTTAGACCACCTTATCTGCTACAGGGAATTTTAGAAAAGGAGTTTAGCAGTTTCAGAACTTCTTTTTGTATTTATGTGACTTGTTTTTGCTTTGCCTATTAAAAAATAAATTATGTAATAAGCCCACGCTGGGCTCCAGCAGGATCATGTCAGGATGGAAAGGATTTTGATGGGAGTTTTTATGTTGTCTTAAAAGCAAGAGAGAAGGCAAGAGACTGGGATATTAAACAAAAGAATAGCTTGTCTAAATTAAAAATGTCTGGTTAAACCAGAAGAATGTAGTTACGAAAAGCTAACCTGAAGGTATATAGAATGTTACAGAAGATCAGTGTATGGATGAAAAGCCAGGAGGCATATAAAGTGTATTTGCTTTGGTTCTTTGTACCTGAAAATATGATTTGAGAAAGAACTGTAAAATATGTTGTTCTTCATTTAAAAGGCTGGTGATTCTTCAATGCAAAATATTTTCTTATGCTCTTTAAAGGGGGAATAATTCTGGCCGATAGGTTTGGTGTGGCCAGAATAGTTTGTACAGTTTAAAATTGTTCTGTACTGTTCTGTTTTGTAGTTGGTTCTAAAACTTATTTGATCACAATGTTAGAACTTTTGGTTATGGGAACTGTGAATGTTCCACAGAGCTTGCTGTATCGTGGGAGGTAGCAATGCCATCAGCGACACCTAATGGCTATGTTTTATTGTCAGCCACAGCCTGTGGCAACACGAGGCCAGCTGCCATGTTGGTTCAGAGATAAAGAGGGTGGAGTCATGGTTTTGCCGCCATCTTTGTTTAGGGCTAATCAGCTATGTTCAATCCTCTGATTAGTGCTAAGTGCAAAGCTTTTTTTTTTTCTGTTCAGTTTTAACGCAATGTGGGTGGATCAGAAAGATTTGCAAGCCCCTCTATGAACTATCTGATTAAAAGATAGCTTTGATTTTAGTTCAGAAAGCGCAGACTTAAAGTTATGCTAAGTACTGCAGTTGAGTACAAGATTGAGTCTTACCTAGGCTCTTTGTTTAGGTTTTTTAAGGATAAGCCAAGGCTGGGTAACTATGAAGATTGCCCTTATAGATCTACTTAAAATATAGTTCTAAAACATGCATCAAAGAATATGCCAGAATCAGAGAATATAGCATTCTGTTTTACAGGATTCAGTTTAGAGCAGATAATAAAAATAGATAAAGAGTAACTCAGATATGCTGGCCCTCAAGCTTGTCAGAGATCTGATGAATATGGCATTTTAACATGTGTAAGCTTATTGTGACAGAGAGTCCCAAAATCCTGGCAGTAGCTCCCCCAAGTTCTCTGAGAAGATTTGCCCCTACTGGCCCACTTCTTGGGCCCAACCTAAACTGTGGACAAAGCTGTGAACACCTAGAGAGCCATTGTTTCATATTGCGGGAGGCACCCAACATGAGGTTAATCTCTCATGTTCCTTTTTTCCACAGAAGAAGTCTCATCTTCTGTGCCTGGCTGGACCGCCTCTGCTCATGATGCCATGAGACCACAGGAGCCAGGGACACTGCCTAGGTGATGGACTAACTAGTCATCTCTGTCATTTTGATTGGCACATGGATTGGTACATTTATTTAGCTTATAATTTATCCTTCTCAGGATCCTGATCACATTGACAGCTAAGCTAATGGTAGCTTTGCAGCTAAAGAGCAGACAATTAGATCCACTGTTAGCTCATTGGTCAGTTCATTAGCTAGTTAGAACTACTAGGTACTACATCTCTTATTTAGAAGGGCAAAAAGGTTTGCCTTGCTCACAGGCTTTATGTTAGTTGCCTGTATCTTATGGTGAATAGCTGGATAAAAAGATAATGGAGTTTATGTAGGGTCTGAGGATATAGGAATTTAGGTCATAAGAATCAAAAAATGTGGTTTGGTTTGGGAAAATGATTCAGGGTTGATAAATGCAAGAAAGACTGGAGAGTCAAAAATAGATGTTTTAAGAATATAAATATGAATTGTAATGATATAAAAATGATTTAAGGCATGTTAAAAATGGGAGATATGTTAGATTTCTCCCCCCCCCCCTTTGCTATTGTTGTGCTTATGTTGTTATAAGATTTTAGAAGTTCAGAGTTTTGACATCAATCAGTAGGGTTCTGATAAGTTGATGGAGCACTGACTGCTTATTATTCAGTCACAAGCTTGAGATTTTAATTTCCTTTGGTTGTCTTCTGGGAGATAGACTTAAAGGTGCTTCTCATGATGCTAAAAAATCTGTTTAATGTGTATATCTGACCAAAAAGCCATAGCTTTTACTATGGTATTCTTTTTATCTGCCATTTCTGAGGCAGACTTTGACACAGAATTATCTTAAACATATTCCTTCTAGTTGCTTTGTAAAGGAAAGTCCCAGCATCCAGAGTTTAGCAATTAACCCATGAATGTATTTTCGCCTAACTTTCCAGTGTGACATGGAGATGGGGGCTTAAAGTAGATGCTGAGTGTACAAAAAGTGGCCAAGCTCCATTGGTGGCTGATTACTGATAGCTGTACCCACAGTTAAAGTGTTAGAGTTTCAAATTGTGCACATACTTAAGTTGTTTATAAAGGATACAAAATAAACAGTGAACTGATTCTCATTCTGTTGCATGTTACCTGTTACTCTCAGAATGTTGTTACATTAGATTTGCTGATATGTTACTTTTCTGAGTTTTTCTTTCTGTATTTCCTTTTGTAAACTAAAAATTCATATGAGTTTCAGGAAATCAGAAAGTCATGAGACCTGGATTTGGCATAGCTCAAACGGACCCCAGATGAGTTTTTCCCCTGGTCTTGGGTTTCCTCACTTTTCCCATTTAATAGACAAATTTTAACTTCTGTCTCTAGTCTGAATTTGTCTCAGCAGATTTTCACCTGGTTGACTCTATACCGGGATCAGCTATGGACTGCAAGCTGAAATCTGGACTTGCTGGAAGCTGACATGATTGTTCCCTGCCTCTTCAGGTGGATCAACTAACCAGATGCTTCTGAGGACTGCCCCATTGCCCAGCCTTTGACTGGCATTTCAGCCTTCCTAACCCCTGATGGCAATGGTCCTATTGTTAGAGCTGAAGAAGTTTCAGAAAAAGAGACCCTTGGCCCTAAATCCCACCCAACAGGCTGAAATGCTAAGTCAAAAGGGGCTCCCTGACATTAGCTATCATATTGGGGTTCTGCTTAGCTGGAATAGGAACTAGTATTGCAGTAACTGTACTAAAAGCCTAGAGAGATCTTAGAGAGAAAGGATTCCAGAGGATGGTTTAAATCCTGGTATAACAGTTCTCCTTGGCTTACTACCCCTATAGCTAATCTGAAGGGATCCGTACTCATTTTTATTTTTACCTTTGGGCCATGTACTTTAAATTGCTTGATGGCTCTCATGAAAAAATGTTTGGTAGCAATACAGTAATGGTACTCAGATCCCACTGTAAAAACGTAAATCTATAGGATACAAGGGGTCATATCTGGAAGACCCAAGATTGGGTCTTCAAATCATCATGGCAAGGGGGGAATGAGAGACCAAAAGATTAAAAATCATTGGCTATTATTTCAAAGTTTAAAGCCTGAAGAAGGAAGGCTAGCTAGGTGGAGACATGTCCAGTAATGCCCTGAGGGGAAGAACTAGTCTTACTGCTTTGTTTCCCTCCTCTCTAATTATACAGTTGGTAGGAAACCAGCCCATATGACCAGGCCAGAACTGTTTGCAGTCTTGGCGCCTAACATGGACCAATCATTTCAAAGTCATTTACCCCATCATGTAATGCCAAAGCACGCTTGTTGCTGCTTTCACTTTTTTCCCTTAAAAACCCATTACCCCTAGACCTCAGGGCCGCATTCCTCTTCTGTTTCCACAGGAGGTTTGTGGCGCGTGTTCGAACGTATACAGTTAAAAAACCTCATGTATTCACAGCAGAGTCCATTTATTCCTGGTCTTTTGGGGTTCGCGAACTGGGCATAACTACCAAACCTAGTCCCCACCCTCCCTTAAGTATCAAACATCGGTCCTCAATCTTCCTCACCCTTTAATAGAGTCCCTCATCTTAGGGTAACCCCAACCATAAAATTATTTTTGTTGCTACGTCATATCTGTAATTTTGGTACAGTTACAAATTGTTGGGGCTAGGGAGATGGATCAGAGGTTAAGAGCCCTGGTTGCTCTTCTAAAGGTCCTGGGTTTAATTCCACATGGTGGAATTTAAAACCACATGGTGCCTCACAACCCTCTATAATGAGATCTGGTGGCCTCCTTGAGCATGCAGACATGCAGGCATGCAACTGTATAAATAATAAATAAATATATCTTTAAAAAAATTGTTATGTAGCTAGGCAGTGGTGGCACACCTCCTTAATCCTAGCACTCAAGGGGCAGAGGCAGGCAGGTCTCTATGAGTTTCTTTGATCTACAAATCCAGGATCTAGGACTTACTACACAGAGAAACTGAGAAAAAAAAAAAAACCAACAAAACAACATAAAACCCAGCCGGACAGTGGTAGTGCATGCCTTTAATCCCAGCACTTGAGAGGCAGAGGCAGGCAGATTTTGTGAGTTGGAAGCCAGCCTGGTGTGCAAAGGGTGTCCAGGACAGCCAAGGCTACACAAAGAAATCCTGTCCTGAAAACAAACAAACAAACCAAAGCCCCAAATGTAAATATCTGATATCAACCCCTGTGAAAGGGTCTTTTAACCCCCCCCCACAAGAATGGCCACTCAGTTACAGAAACACTGGTTTAGACTATTATCAAAATTTAAAATTATAATGAGATTTGTTTTATGAACATTTCCATGGTATGAATATCATAGCCCATTTCAAGCTACCACTGTGACATCTCTGAAGAGAGTCAGGAGAGACTAGAGGACACAAGTGCCAACACCTTTGTTGCTGTCCGGGTTTGTATAAGAACAGCCCCCTTAAGCTTTTCTATTTGTTTGCTTAGCTACCAGGGAATGGCAGTGTTTGAAAAATTAGAAAGATTATTAGGTGGTCTTGTTGGAGGAAGTGTGTTCTGTCTCTGTTTGGGGGTGAGTGGGAGGGTAGGAGGCATTTAGGAGATGTTGGGGTGTGGGCTTTGAGGTTTCAGAAAACCCATGCCAAGCTCAGAGTCTTTCTGAAGATCAGAACGTGGCTCTCAGATACTGCTCCAGTACTCGCCTGCTCGCTGATATGCTTCCAACCAGAAGACAACAGACTAAACCTCTTAAACTATGGCAAACACCCACTTAAATACCTTTTCTATTCTGTTCCTTCCCCCTTCCAATTTTTGAGACAGAATCCTGGTAGTCCTGAACTCACTTTGTAGACCAAGCTAGGCTAGAACTCATAGAGCTCTGCCTGCCTCTGTTCCTGAACACTGGGATTAAAGGCGTGTGCCACACTTCTTTATTAATCAATTCCTAAAATAATGAGTTGGGGCTGGGTCTAGGTTCTTTAGTGAAAAAGGACTTCCAAACTATGCATACAAAGCTGTAAATGCCACAGATTCCATCCCCTGCTCTACAAAAGAATGACAGCAATGGGCTGCTCTTCTGGACCCTGGTTCAATCCCAGCACCTGCTTGGTGGCTCACCACAGTCTGCACCTGCAGCCCCAGGGGATCTGACCCCTCTTCTTTGGCACCAGGCACACCTGATGTTGAACAGACATATATGCAAGCAAAACACCCATACACATAGGAAAAACAAACAGATGGATAAAAGAACAGCAACAACAAAATCCTAAGAAATACTCACTGGTTCTTGTTACGCTTGGTCTAAAAATGATCCCATTGCTGGGCGGTGGCACAAACTGCCTTTAATCCCAGCACTCCAGACACAGAGGCAGGGTGGATTTCTGTGTGTTCCGTCCTGGTGTAGAGAATAATTCCAGGACAGCCAAGGCTACACAGTGAAACCCTGTGGTGAAAAACAAAACAAAACAAAACAAATTCCCCCACAGGCTCATGTGTTTGAACCCTTGTTCTCCAGCTAGCAGTAGTGTTTTAGGAGACTGTAAGGTTCCCAGTTGAGGCCAACTGGAAGAAGTCCTTTTGTTGGTTGCAGGCCCTAAGCTTGACATCCTGACACCACTTCCTGTCCTAGCCTTGCTTCCTGTGCTGCTGAAGTGATGGTAGTCGCTGGCCTCCATCATGCATTCCCAGCTGTAGGAGTCTCCACCCTCTGAGTCAGCCGAAGATGATTCTGTCAGGAATCTGGTCAATACAAGAAAAGTAACTAATAATATAGACCTTTCCCTAGCTAACAATGTGAGCTTGAATAAAACAAATTGCTAGGCTTTGGTTGACCTCTAATGGTGTACACTGCCTCCTGCCTCCTGTTCATATTGTTCTCCTCAAATTGGCTCCCAAGTCCTCTTGACAAGGCATCTACACCCGTTAACGGTTTCTGTAGTAGTACGACACTCTATTCTAAGTCCATCCGAAGTATTTCTGCCCCAGACTTGGAGTCAGCTGTTGCTTCTGGGCATGCTCCTGGGCAGATGGTGTTTAGATGTAACCTGAGGACTGGTTGAATTCCCTGCTTCCAGATGTTTACAGTGGGCACAGGGAAAGACACAAGCAGGTTTAAATGTAAACTATACAATGAGTTCATTTTAAGGCATAACAGTTTTTCATGTCTCACTTGTCCACACCAAAGGTTAATTTTCTCCAAACACTAGATTATTTAGTTGCTCATTCTCAGGCTATGCATGAAGAGTAGTACAGTAACCCCACTGGCAATAGCACAAACACATTGTTTCTGATAACAGCGACAATTTGTTGTTACTTTGAAATTCTTTTTCTTTAGTATGGTGGAAGCATTGCCTTGTTAGAGAATGTGATTAAGTTTTGCTTGTTTGGTGGCTGATGGGGACCTTATGAAGGCCCTCTCACAGGCTGCATTGTTCCACATTGAGGTATACCCCAAGCCCTCATTATACTGTTTCAAAAAGACGTGACTAGTTCTTTTCTGTACAGCTGTGGCACTAAATACAAGTTCATCATTCATGTACTTGATTCTCCCCCTCCCCCCCCAGAGCTGAGGACCAAACCTAGCCTTGTGCTTGCTAGGCAAGCACTCTTACCACTGAGCTAAATTGCCAACCTCTTGATTCTCCTTTATAATAGTTATTTTATGTGGTTCTCCAATCATGTCTACTGAACAGATTTTATGAGAAAGTCACAGACTAGTTCTGTTTCTCTTTCATCACCCTGCTCCCCTCATTATCATAGGTAAACTTGTTCTTGTTCTTTTAATGTATCGTTTTACTTGACAAAACCTAGGTAAAATACAGATGCTAGATAGCATATAAGTTTTTCCTCTACCCTGCTTTTTGATGCAGTATTTTTCTAAGTTACTGTTACGTACTTCCTTTCCCATTCATTGTCATTCCTTCAGATGTACATAGTATTCTGCTGTGAGGGTGTGCCCTGAATCATGCATCCATCATCCTACAGCAGACACTTGGTTTGTTTCTGAGCCTTTTCTACAATGAACAAAGCCTGCTTCACTGCATGACTCCCTATATACCTATTTTCATCATTTTGAGCCTGATTTTTGAAAGTGAGACTCTATTCTAAAAGTACATACATTTGTAGCTTTGTTAGAAACCGTCAAATTCTCACATGTTGAGATTTTTTCCCCCATTTTGTATTCAAGTAAACTAAAATGCAGAAATGGGGTGTGGGCCATCCCATTCCTCATAAGAGCCTTACTAAGAGGCTGTTGTGAAATTTAAGATTTTCTTTGTCAATCTAAAGGATGAGAAATAGTATCTGTGCGATTTAATTTGCATTTCTCATCATAGAAAGGTTGCAAATGTTTTTCCTTCAGAAACATTTGCATTTCTTTCATGTAAAATCTATTTCTGTCTCTTGGATTTTGCTATCCAGTTGTTTTCCTGTGTCTGAAAATAATCTTTTTATATGAGGTTATTAGTTGTTACAAGTGTGTGGAAAAGTGCCTTTCACAGTTTATCACTTATATTTATACTTTTTCCTTAAGTTTATTTGATGTGATGAAATTCAGCAGTTTTTTTTACTTTATTCTACATAATTTTGACATGGCTAGGAAGGTTTTTCTTGACTTTAAGGAATTCCCTTTAGTTTTATACTACAAGATGTACATTTTATATGTAAACATCTGATCTCTGTGGAAAATTATTCTTGAAAAGATCGAAGTTTATCTTTTTCTGTATGGAAACTTTTTTTATTTTTTATTTTTTTGAGACAGGGTTTCCCTGTTGTAGGCCTGGCTGTCCTGGACTCGGTTTTGTAGACTAAGCTTGCCTCTCACTGTTGCCTCCCAGAGTGTGGGTAGTAAAGCATGCACCACCACTGCCTGGCTCAGTTTCTCAGTTTTACTTATCAGCAGTTACATTATAACTGTATAAATAATTCAGTAACTAACATGACTGGCCCCACTCCTCTGTTTTAAAGCTTTCTTTTCCCCATGAATGTTGTAATGAGTTTCTGCTTCTGGTAGTATTTACCACAGACACTTTTGGAGAGGAAGTAAAAGGGGACAGGGAGGAAGGGAGAGGAGGGAAGGGAAAAAGGAAGGGGGACGGAAAAAGAGTGCAGGGGAGGAGATGACAAACCAGATCACCAAGAAATCTTTTGGGTATATACATTTCAAAAAAGCTTTACACTTGACTTTGGTGAATATCATTTGAAATAAAAGCCTGTAGAACACAGTGCTAAATTATGATTTCCGACTGTCTTATGACTTACATCTCCCTACACATTCTGGACTATAGATAATGACTCCAGCATTGACCCAGTTCCCTAAGCTAGAAATCCCTCTAGCCCCCCCTTTACTCATCCTCAACCTTAATTCTGTTGTCCTTTAGTTACACTGAAAATTTGCCCAGATTATCTGAGTTTAAGTCTCCAATGCCACTCCCTTTTACTGAGTCTCTTTTGATTTGCTTTTTTCATTGTGTTTATCTTGAGGTAGAGTCTTGCTGTGCAGCCCATGCTGGCCTTAGACTGTGGGGCTCTTTTCTCCCTCGGCTTCTCCACTTTGGCTTGGACGACAGGCCTGCACCGTCATCCTAAGATAGTTAAACAACCATTCATACTACAGCCTGTCATTTGCACTGCCTGTGCAGTTATTATCCCTTTAAACCAAGGTCAGTCATGTTAATCCTTTACCAACATTTGTTGCCTCTCAGGATAAATTCACCCACCTTACCATAAAAACCTAGGTCTCCAGTATTAGAGCCAGCCTCCTCTTACGGCTTCATCCCTGTCATGCCATCTGTCATTCTTCATCCTTCACACTGAATGTTCCTATTCAATTGCATTTCTTTATTTTATTATTATTATTATAAAACCAAATAATATTTGGTTTTTTTGAGACAGGGTTTCTCTGTGTACCCTTGTTTGTCCTAGACTTGATTTGTAGACCAGGCTGGTCTCAAACTCACAGCAATCCACCTACCTCTGCCTCAGAAGTGCTGGGATTAAAGGCGTGCCATGAGCCACCACACCTGGCTTATTTTAGTTTTTCAAGACAGGGTTTCTCTATGTATACCATGCTGGCTTCAGAAGATGCCCCTGCCTCTGCCTTCCAACTGGGATGAAGGGCATCTGGATTGCATTTCTTAGTAGTGGGTGAACTAGTAGCTCTGTGTAAACAAGGATTCTTTAGCTTAGAACACCTGTCTGCCTCCTTCCCTCAATTCCTAACCTCTTTTGTCAGGTAAGCTCTTAGTACAAGATGCTGTTCAAATGTAGTCTTTGATAAAGCCTTTTAAGTCTCTAGTCAGAATTTAGTAACTCCATTTTTATTCTCACAAAACTTTATCATTTGTGTCTTTATATATAAAGTGCTTTCTCTCTTAGGAATTTCACACTTTCAACATCAAACAGAAAGCGAGTTCTTTCTATTTTTTTGCAGCTTCTGGCACAATGCATACGCATACAGCAAGCACTCAAATGTTTGTTCAGTGAGTGAAAACAAATAAAGCTTCATTAGTGACTGAAACAGAAATAAGATCTGCCCTGGCTAGCTCAGTACATTAGAAAGCTGTGGTTCTCAAGCTTTCCAATGCTGCAACCCTTTAATACAGATCCTTATGTTGTGACTGGCGACCGTAAATTTATTTTGTTGCTACTTCATAACTGTAATTTTGCTACTGTTAGGAATCATAAAGAAAATATTTGATATTCCACCTTCAGTGGGGCTGAGGCTCACAGGCTGAGAACCTTTGGTATAGAACCTCTGAATTCCTTTGTGTGTTTCTGTTGTTATTTAGAGTTCTTACACTTTTTGGAACCACTGACAGAATTCATAGTACTAAATTGGATCTCTCTCCATCTCTGTCTACCTAGTGTAAAAACAGATGCTGCTTTATGGGAACAATACGTTGGTTCATAGTGGTGGCATAATTAGTCCATAGGGCAGGTAAAAAAGAACTGCTCCATCATTAAATCCTCTCACAACTGTGCACATGGTTAAATGCTGACTTAGGTGATCCTGGGTACCAGACAAAGTGCTGTGGGAGCTGAATTATTTGATAACTCCAGTAATTATTTTATCTGATTTTTCTCAGCTCTATGAGCTAATCAGTGCAAAGATCATGTGAAAACATGAAAAAGGGATGACATGATCTCAACAAGACATGAAGCAGAGCTCTGTAAGACGTGTCAAGTACCTGGAGTAATCCAGCTTAAGATTCGTAATGAATGCATCGTTACTTTACAATATCAGGTTAAAATATAGGCTAAATTGTCCAGGTGGTGGCAGCAGGCAGCGCACACCTTTAGTCCTAGAACTGGGCAGGCAGAGGCAGGCGGCTCTCTGAGTCCCAGCTTGGTCTACATGGTGAGTTCTAAGGCAGCCACAACAATGCAGAGAGACCTTGTCTCAAACAAAACAAAAATATATGAGACTACATTAGATAACTAATTTATTTCAATGGCTAAATACCCGAAAAGACCCAAAGCTGTATTCTAATATAGAAATGAAGTCTTTATTATTGATAGAAAAATATAGAAATTGGTTTAGAATTTTGGGGGGTCAATACTTGATTTGCATCAAACTTTATTTTGTGTTTGAGACTGCCACAAAAGTATTTCCCTGATTATACAAAAACTCTTGATAATTTTTAAATGTTCCGAAAAGACATTACTATAAAATTCTTTACCATAACCACTTTTCCTCTTGTGTTCAAACCTTTTAAAGAGACTAAGGCTCATTTCGCAATAAGTTGCCACTAGGGAAAAGACAATTTTTTGTTGTTAGTGCCTTCAATTTAAATGGCATTTTACATACTTTTGAAACATTTCAAACTCTGGTTGTATAATCATTCAGATGAATGATACTCTTTTATAGTAACTAATTGATTATTATGTAGATGTCTTTTTTCCTTTGTTGGGTATGTTTCCATGATTTAGTTATTATAATTTTTCTTCTAAAAGTCAAGCAATGTAAATTACATATCCTTAGGAAACCCATTGCTTGGGGACCTCCTAGCATCTGCAGACCAAGTTTTACTTTAAAGTATTGTAAGAATACATATTTGGAGGGCATTGGCATTACCTATGGAAGCAGAGTAACATTCTAGGTTTTACAGGTTATTTTTCACCAGGCATCATTCTTTAAGGAGAACTTCATCTTAAGAGAACTCGGCAATCAACACAACTGAAATCAGCTTCTTTTCCTTAGTTTCCAAAACAAATGTCAACTAGGCAAAGTGTCAGTAACAAATACTGAAATATCAACATTCAACTTTAAATGCAGGAATGACGCAAAGTTCCGTCTGAGTAATGATCACCATTATAGAAAGACACAAGAACTTTTTTGACTGTGACTTAGGATCATAGTCTACATGTTACCATTCATATTTACATTGTAATCTCATTTTCACCTGAACATTATTAGTAAATTTTGAGATGGTGAAATTGTTGACCTAGTCATACATGTGTAGAGCTTGGCCTCTGAGTTAATTAAATATGAGTTAATAATATATTGTAAGGGAATTATTGTCTTTATTACAGTTATTAGGTAGTTACTGAAATTATAGTTTGAAAGGAATGCAGAGCATGGAAAACTCAGGATTAAATTATGCATTTGAACCTTAGGCCAGCTTTTACTATAGAGACAGTTTGCTGCTAAAAGAGAAATTGTATGTCATTGAAATTAAATGCTTTTCTGGGGATGGAAGATTCCAGTTTTTAATGAAATTACTGAGTGTGGTGTAGTGAAATGATTAAAATCTGTATTCCGGGAATGTGGCAGGGAAAAAAAATCAATAAGTGCTAGCACAGCTTTGCTGCTCAATGTGAATCCTAAGATTGAAATAAACTACTACAAAAATAATAATTAAAAACATATCAGCACATTAATTTATTTAGCATCAGTCTCCCGAGACATCATCTTCACTAATTTTTAGCATACATTACTATGTAATGAGCAGCCGTCTTTTCAGATGCCCCTATTAGAGCCGCAGTGTTCCTGCCCTTCCCCCCACGCTCCTGCCTTGCAATCATTGTACTTGCACTTATTATGTTACAAATGACCGAGGTAAGGCTGACATTCTCAGCGCATGCAAAGAGACCTAGTGTGCCAGCTTTTTTTTTCTTCCTAATGAAGCAGCTTTGTGAAATCTCCCCATGTGTTAATACTAATGAAGATCCTCCAGCACAATTAAAATCACAGCCAGTGGTTGAGCAGGAAACATAAAACAATAGCATCTTTTAAGATACATCCAGCCACATATGTGTGCATAAAATAATATATGGCCAAATTATTCTCCGATAACTAAATTTCTACTTGGTCTTCCCCCTGAAACCTAAATTATCTAATTTGTAGTTATATATACTCAAGACTTTATTGTGTTCTTAAGGGGGAAAGACACCTTAGTGAATGTTTCTCAAAAATTACCTTTCTTCGTGGGTAATAAACTGTACCAAGCTTAAGAATTTTTTTTTTAATCGTTTTTAGGAGGCTGCGGGTACACTCTTGGAGACGGGGTGTAATTTACCTTTAGTTTAACTTGATTGGTTGGAGGGAACTGGGGAGTGGAAGGTTAAAAACTGAGTCAGCTGCCTGACATTCTGCGGATCAGATAGTGTCCAGCGA
The DNA here is from genome assembly GCF_030254825.1 of Meriones unguiculatus. Classification (NCBI taxonomy): domain Eukaryota; kingdom Metazoa; phylum Chordata; class Mammalia; order Rodentia; family Muridae; genus Meriones; species Meriones unguiculatus. Next base: position 99,849,980 of record NC_083356.1, on the reverse strand, counting down.
GCCTGTCTGGTTGGTAATGGGCTCCTGGTCTTTTAAGAGTGTTTAGTTCCTACACTTAAACGAGCTTTTCTTTTTTTTTTTTTTTCCCCCTAACCGAAAGTAGGGGGAAAAATGAATTACGGCGTACAATTTATACAAATAACTGTAAAAAGACTTACTGTTTAAAAGTCTCCCATTTGAATCTTATTTTGCCTCAAATCATGAACATTACAGCCAGTTTTAATTCGCCCATGGAAAAGCAGTGGTAATTTACCTTTAGATCGCCTTGCCTTTTGAGTCCTAGCACCCACAAATTCTTGATATTTTAATTTAGCTTGTAGGCTCCAACACACTTTCTGGTTTACAAACCTGAAAGTTGGTGGAGATGGCTAATCTATGTTGTTCCCTAACAGTCCGTTTATGTTCTTAAAAAATTAAGTGTTTAGATCTGTTTCGGCCCCCCTCTGAAAAGCAACACAAAACCTTTTAAGTTTCCTAACTTTTTCCTGGGACGAGGAGCGAGCGGTGCAAACTCAAAGATACAGTATTCTTGGAATGAAGAGGCAGCCCCCCTCCCCTGGCTCCTTTTAGAGCTGATAGGTCATTTATTATTGGAACTGAAATGGTATAAACAATTCTCTCGCTCTTTTTCCCCTTGTTAACAGCAACTTTCATTGTTAGAGAGAGGAGAGAGAGAGAAGCCTTGTTGGTTGACGTCACTTGGTTCATGAAGCCTTCGCCTAGAAGTGAAGCTGCTGAACAAACCTTGAGAAGAATCATCTCCTGCTTCAATCTGCCGCTGGATAGGAACTAATCAGAGAGCGGGCGGCGGAAGACGGGGCCGGAGGGAGCCGGGCTCTCGCGGCGGCGGAGCTCACCTCCACTCCAACTCCCTAGACTTTCTTGTAGAAATTATAGGGGAGATAAGGAGGCGGCGGGGATTCGGAGGAGCTGAACCTGCACCCGGGAGGGGCGAAAACCCCCTTTCCCCGCAACTCAGTTCGAAAGTGAAGGTGAGTTCGCGAGGCGGGGTGCGGGGTGCGGAGCGGCGGGTCCGGGCAGCGGCGGCCGCGGGCGGGAGGCTCCCGGGGCGCCCGGCGCCCGCCCGCGCCGCCCGGAGCGTCTCTTTGTTGTGCGGGCTGCGACGCCGCGGTGGCTCCGGGTCCCGAGCGGGGCGGCGGGCGGGGGGCGCGGGGTCCCGGCGGGGTGGGGGCGCGGGCGGGCGGGCGAGTGCGGGCGGGCGCGGGCTCCGCGGAACGGAAACTTTGCTGCGAGTGCGGGCGGGCGCGGGCGGGCGCGGGCGCGGGCGGGCGAGCGAGCGAGTGCGGGCGGGCGCGGGCGGGCGGCCGGGCCTCGTCCCTCCATTGTGCCGCCCTCGCCGCCGGCCTCGCCGCGTCCTCCCGCCCGGCCTGCGGCGGCGCCCCGCGGGGAGGCGGGCGAGGGCCCCGGGCGCGCCCCGGCCCGCCGCCCGCCGCCCCGGCCAGGCCGCCGGCCCCCGAGCCGGTGGGGGTGGGGCCGGGCGGGCGGGCGCCCCGCTCCCCCGCTCTCCCGCTCCCCCGCGGCGGCCTGGCCGCGGCCCCCTCCGCCGGGCCGGGCTCCCGGGCCCGGGCTGCGCGCCCCCACCCCCGCGCCCCGCGCCCCTCCCCGAAAGGAGCTCCGCGAACCCCACGTCCGGGACCCCGAGCGGCGGGGAGCGAGCCGAGCCTCCGAGCCGCCCGCGGGCGGGGGCCGCCTCCCGGCCTCCGCTCCGTGTTTATCTTTTGTGTGCGGCTTCCCCGGAAGGAGAGAGGCAGCTGCAGCCCGCGGCCGAGTTGTCGAAATTTATCCCTTTGTGTATATTACAATATCCTCCATTTTTCCCCTGCCCTCCAAACAACAAGCGTTTCGCCATCTTGGGCAGTTTTTATTCCCAAGTCCGTCTCTCTCTCCCAATTTTTAAGGAAAGGAAAGAAGCCGCAGAAATGCAAAAAGTGTGTCTCCGTGAGGCTCAAAGTTTGGGAACGGTTCGGGGGGCCATGTGACGTCATGTAAACTTTATCAAGAAAATTTCCCCAAAGTGTTTTTTTTTTCCCTTCAAAATGTTCTCGTTTTACGGAATCGTGTAACTTAGAGCCTAGTGGTAAGTTGCGGGGTATATTTTTGTATTTGCACGCAAAACGTATCGCAAAACCCGCAATTTAATGTTTGGTAACAAGTGAAAGATTATTTTAAAAAATGATCGAAACTTTTGTTGTGCCACTTAATAGTCACCTAATTTTGTGCATGAAGTATTTTTTTTTTTTAAGTTTCAAGTGTATTTGTAACAGTATCTATTTTTTTCTCACGTGGTTCCGTATATTCATCAAATTTAGTTTCATACATATGTATCACTTGGGTTATGTGCCTCCCTTTTGTAATTGTGTTCTCCTCTTTTGTGTTTTTTTACATTTTAAAAGGACTACTCAGAATATCCTGATACTTTTACATCTCAGTAGTGAATGTTAAAGTCAAAGGGTTGCTCAAAAACGTAGTTCAGGATATAAAAAGGCAGAATTAACTTTAATAGATAACTTATAATCTTTTGCTGTAAACTTTATTAACCAGAATAAAAATAATGATAAAACACTACCATTTAAAATTGTTTGTCCTAAATAGTTTTTCACCTTACAAAAAAACAGTTGAGCTGGTCACATGACCATGCTTACTGATACACTCACTGACAAGTATATAAATAGGCACAGTAAATTGAATGGGAAAGTGTAATTCTGTCTCCAGCAGTCATTTTCAGTCAGCATATTTACATCTCTTCTAACAAGGACATGAAACTGTCTGTATTTAATTTGCATTCCCTTTGTCTTCTGGGTTGGGGAAAAACATTGACTACAGTGAACTTTTTAAAAAAGCAAATAGAAAAATTCCAAATACTTTAAGAAGATTGTCTAATATATGAAAACTTACATTGTAAATGCTATGTTTTAAATTTCTGTAGCAATATTCTTTGCTGTTTTCTGCTATTTTTCCAGAAATTTGCTGTATGATTGCTACATAGAAATCTTGACTGAATTGAATGTCTGCTATTTAGTGAATTGTAGGTAGGTGAAAAATGTTTAAATAGTTAAAAGCACATAGAACAGATGGCTCTAAATTATACATGCAACAAAGGACTAGAAGATTTGGCAGATTATAAATGGAAGCAACAGAGGATAAGCAGTTTAAGAAAATGGCAGTTAAGTACGTTGGTGTCTCACACCTATTGTAAACACTGCTGTACAATCAATAATTTAGATGACATTTGTATGTCTTAGCAGAAAAGATTTGACAAATATTTAAAACAAATGTTCAATGTAAAATCTATTTAAGCTATGGTGACAAATAACTTTATTTTATTTTATTTTTTTAGGAAATCAGATTGTATGCTTTTCAGACAGGAAGTTATTTATCAGAACTTATTGTGTTCATATAATGGTTTTCAGAGAAAGAAACAGAGCTAGGTACATGTTTTAAAATCTAGATGATAGTGTGTGTTCTGTTGTGGGTTAAACTACTGCCCTGACTGTGTTAACAGAGGGCATTCACTCTTTGTACTAGTGAAAATGCAATCTTAGCAGCTCAGTCCTGGGAAATGCCTTGATTAGAGTAATGTCGGCCTCATTTACTAGTGTGAAGGGAAAGGCCATATTTGAGTTTTGTACATAACACTATGATATTGATTTGATAAATATAATTTACTATTCATTTATAAATGTAAATATTTTGTGTAATTCTAGTCTTTCTGGAAGAATCCAAGTATACTTATTTAGAAAAATATCTTAAAAGTATTGGACTTTGCAGAAATTTGCTTTTGGTTTATAGAAGCCACTCACTTAAAATGCACATAAGCTCTGAGGGAAAGCTTGGGATTCTGTATGTGTTGCCCTTTCTCCCATTTCTTTGTTTGCATGTTTATTATAGACTTGCAGTGTAAAGGAGCAGATGTTTTGCCAAACATCCTGATGTGTTGCTTTTTCTTATGGGAGTGCATAGCTGCTCCTTCTGATGCATCAACCTGACAGCTGGTTGATTTCATGGAGCTGCTAAGAAGCCATTAGTGGTGTCATTGAATTGAAACAGAACAGTCACTCCCAGCTTGAACTGCAATTGTTAATGTCTTTGTTGCTACTTTTGTGTTACTACACAAGATGTGGGATAATACAGTTGCACTGAAGTTCAAGGTTTCTGTCTTATCTTCTTGAATTAGTGAAATGAAAGGTAGTGTATTAGGCTTTGGTGACTCAAAAAAATTTCACAGGAGAAAAGGATTTGAAATTGTGGTTTTGGGGTGTTTGAACTATTCTTTCTTAGAAAACCACTAAAAAAAAAAAAAAAAAAAAAAAACAAGGTGCAGTGCAAAGTCAGAAGGTGAGATTGACCCCTGTAAGAAATTATATAATCAGGGGTCAGTGATTTTTAATATACTTAATTTCCTGAGGGATTAATCAAATTGTTTAGTAAGTATTTTAGGAGGTTTTTTTTTTAATTACATAAAATTAAATATTTTGACTTACAAAGCTTTAAAATATTGTGGCTTATTTAATAAATATTGGCTCGTTTGGCTTAATGTTTCTTTAAACTTTTACTGTGGGAAAGGATCAGAAAAGATGTAATTATTGGTGAATAGACCATTTTGCTTGTAATTTTCTAATGAGGCCAAAATGCGTTTAAAAATTCATAAGACCATCTCCTAAATTATTCTCCTAGCAGCTATTTAATGATTGTTCTAAACGAAAAGCATTCTTTTGTTATAGAAAGCGCGTTCTGTGTGTTTGGAGAGTCAGGGTCTTGCCTGCAGCTCTAGCTGGCTTCCAGCAGGTCTTTCCCTGGCCTCCTGAGGGCTGGCCTCACAGACTTGTACCGCTTCTACCTGTAGCTTCAGCTAGTCTGTAACTTACTATTACAACCACGTCATCATCCTGGTGGTGCCTGAGCTTTGTACCTTGTCTAATTACTTGCATAGTTTTGGTAGGAGGAGAAATAAGAAGGAGCAAAGGGTAAGAATAAAAACTAATAGCCTCAACAGACAGAGAGACATGGTAAGAAAGCTGGAAAACAAAAACAAAAACTTGGAATGGTATGATGCTAGAATGCAATGTATTTTTATCATCTTTTGAGACCTTTTTTAGTCTCAATATTTATTGAATTTGTTTTCAAAGTTTTGGATCTTAAAGTAGAATACAAATTTAACAATTCTTCAAAGAGCATAACTTTAAAAAATAAAGACATAAAATGTAAAATTGATCGTTGGAAGGCATAATTTGCTGAAGTAAGTATTATTAAAGACTTCCTGTAAATCTGGGTGTTGTGGTGCACACCTTTAAACCCAGCACTCTGGCGGCAGAGACAGGTAGATCTCAGAGTCTGAGGCCAGTCTGGTCTACAGAGTGATTTCTAGGACACTCAGGGCTACACAGAGAAACCCCTGTAGCAAGCAAAACAAAGCAAAACAACAACAACAAAATTTGCTCAAATAATATGAGCAATTTGGATGATACACCTGGAGACAATTCTGAGGTTATTTCCTGAAATCATAAGTTTCTGGATCTTTGCTTTTAGGGAAGCCATGCGTTACTGTCCTACAGCTAGAGTTTATATGGAGGCACAACGTTCAAGCCTTTTTGTCTTGTAGCCATAAAGTTCCTTACAAAGAAGATCTTTATACATATAGCCTTAAACTGTGCGGAACTCCTTTTAAGAAAAGATATATTTGTATTATTTCTAATTACATGTATGGGGGAGGGGGCGGGAATTTTGCATAGGTGAATACAGATGCCCCCAGAGACCAGAGGAGTCAGATTTCCTGAAGCTGGAGGCACAGGCTTTTGTGAGCCTCCTGATGTGGGTGTAGGGAGCTGAGCTCAGGTCTTGAATTCTGAGAAACCTCTCTAGCTCTTTGACTCACTTTTGAAGGAACGTATTTACTTAGTTATTTGTGTCAAGGCAGATATTCATATAAGTCAAATTCTGGTAATTTTTTTTAATTTCTTATTTAACTTTTATTAATTACACTTTATTCATTTTGTACCCCACCCATAAGCCCCTCCCTCCTCTCCTCCCAATCCCAAACTCCCTTCCCTTTCTGCATGCATGCCCCTCCCCAAGTCCACTGATAGGGGAGGTCCTCCTCTCCTTCTTTCTGATCTTAGTCTATCAAATTCTGGTAAATTGAGTTATCCATTAAGGATATTTCCGGAACCATGAAGTTTTAGTTCAGTGTGAGAGGTGGTGTGTTACCTTTCAGCAGCTACCATGCTCTTTCAGGAGGTTTCGGCCTGATACTGTTCAGGAGAGGACAGTCCTGGAGAAGTGTGCATGAAGTTTAAACTCCAATTCACATGTTATTGTGTTGCTCATGTTACTTTGAAACTATGGCTAGCCCGGTGTGATGGCGCACACCTTTAATTCCAGCACTTGGGAGGCAGAGGGAGGCAGATCTCTGAATTGGAGGCCAGCTGCGTCTACAGAGCGAGCAGTTCCAGGACAGTCAGAAAGCCCACGGCTACACAGAAACACTGTCTCAACAGCTTCACCCACCGCTGCCCCCTCACCCCCACCCCAGACAAAAAGATAAAAAAGAAACAAAGAATCTATGGGTAATAAATATATTTGTTTCATTTGCAAAAACATAGAGACTTATAAAATACTGGCAACATCTGCTGAAAGCAGGGAAATTAAATGAAGTTGTATGATTTTTAAATCTGCCTTCAGTGTTGTTTGATTTGGACAACTCAAGAGTTTGAGATGTAAAATACCTAATAAGTTAAACTTATAACTTGCTTTTCATTATAAACTTTTAATATCAGTTAAATATCTAATTTTAAAAATTAATAATACTCATTTACGAGAGTATGATGTGAAATAGTTTATCTCACTTTTGTTTTTATTATGTTTTTTTGAAGATAAAGTTGTTTTAAAAAATAGTTATTATCTAAGGCTTGGCATGTAACTTGGTCTTTCAGTGAAAATTGATGAGCAGTGAGGATAATAACAATGAAGGTGATGATAGGTAGGAACCCTCACTAATTTTGTTTGTGTGTTTATAAAGTAAGGAAGAGATGCATGTGGTTGGAAGATGGCTTCTGCCCTGGTACTTTCTGGTACTTCACTTACATGTCTGCATAATTGTGTGTGTGTGGATTTTTTTTTTCTTTTTTTTCCCACTTTCTGTTTTCTCCTCTTAACACTTTTCTACAAACATGCACTCATTAATCAAAGAGCGCGCACTCCTGCTGAGGGCAGAGAGGTTCATCAAATTGGCAGTCAGCTTGGTGTAAAAACGGTGTGCTGAAGCTCTTAACTCACTGGGACATAAATAAATCTAAGGTCTTTGTATGCAAACCCTGGAGGTTAATACTGTATAATTCAATGTCCTGTCTTTGTTTTTATGATTGATGTTTTTAAATGTTTCAGGCTTAGTGCAAGTCTTCTAGTAGATCGGGTCTGCCTATCTGATTGGCTGTGGTGAGAACACATTAGGTTGTCAGAAGGACTTTTGAGTATGCTGCAGAGATTTTGATTTTTCTCCCCTGCAAGATCATTGTCATATTGCGTGAGCTGTTATAGGACTGTACCAATGATTGACATTCCCTGCTGTGATAATGGACCTAGTGCATGAAATGCCAAAGGCTTGGTCCTGTTTGTTCGGAAGCTTACTGCCATTTGTATCCTTAACTGAGCTAACATGGAGAACAAGCGAAACTGCTGGGAGTCCTCTGTAGAAATAGTGCTGGGATTTGGCTTTAGCATGAATTGGTTGCATATTCATAATTTAAGAACAGCTGGTTACAGCAAGCACATAGTCATTTGCAAGCTATTATAAACCATTCCACTTGCATGAAGCCTGTGCTTGGCGATTTTTTTTTTTTATTGATCTACCTGCATTTAAAATCTAGTCACTGCTGCTATAGAAGCTCTTCATTTTAGCTGTGTTTGCAACACACAACAGCTTCAATTTTAAATAATTTATTTAAGTAGGGTTCTGAATAAACGAAGGACCTTAGAACGAAACAGGTATGAAAGGTTGTATCTTATCTGCACAGTATTTAATCTTGATTAAAACCCAGGCAGTCGCCTAAAAATAGCCTAAATTATAGAACTAGTAAGATATTGAACAATAAGATGTTATATTTTGTCCACAAAAATAACTGAGTTGATTTTACTTGAGAATTCATTGTTTTATTAGTTACAGATATTTTCAGAAACACTAGATTGACATTAAGTACTTTGTAAAATAATGTCTTCCTGTGTAGGAAGGAGGTAGTACCTCTAGCTTGTAAGTAGCTAAAAACAAGATGAGAGATAGATGACAGGATTTGGTAACTGGATTAGAATAATGTGAAAGCCGTACGGCTACTCACCGTACGGCTACTCAGATTTTGGAAGGACTATTAAGTTTTTTTCTGGTTTGAGGGTCTTGTACAAATTTTAAGACATCTGTTAATCAGGCTATCATAGTTTCCTGTGCATTGTCATTTGTAACTATAAGCGGAGAAAAAACAAAAAACCAACCTCAGCATCCCAAGCTTTCAAGAAGAGTGGGAGGAAACTGTTAAATGCTATTTAATGTATCCTTTTGTGAGTGGCAGGGAGCGCACAACAAGTGCCTACATGAGGGGTTCCTAATGATGCCGTCGTCCTGAGCTTTCCACACAACATGGTGGCATCCTCACATTTGTGCTCGCATGCATTTGTCCCCATGCAGAATGATGAAGTAGCTCTCATACTTCAAGGCTGAGAAACAGTCCAAAGAGTGCATTTCACTTTTCCTTGGCTTCACAAATGACTGGGTATGTTGGTAATATAACAGAATATATGGCCAAGTTTAGTCTACCTGATAGTAGGTTGTCCTTTTATTTTTTTTAAAATAATAAATTTAAAGGTTATTAAAGGACAAGGTGTTACATTTTGGTTTTGAGTTGCATAGGACCACAACTTTATACAGTTAAATTGCCATTATTTAGATTAGTCATTTTGTGGACTATTCTGTCCGTTCATTCCCTTTGGACAATTGTCCTTTCAGATATTTCTCTGCTCCATAGAGTCTCATCAATGAATAAACAAAGGAAACAAAAGGATTTTGTTGTTATTTTGTTTTGTCCTAAGACTGAACTAAGGCTCACTACTAAGGTGAAGGCTCAGTAAACTTGATTTTCTTAAGATTCAGTCAGAGATTTCCTGAGTTGTTCATGGAAATGAAGGTTTAGAACTTTGCCTTCCAGTTCTTATTACAAAGATAACTTTATGGAGAGAAGAGGAAGGGTGAGATAAGTCAGTAAAACATGAGATGTAGCATTCCTTTGAAAAATGAATGGAGTCACATCAGTCACAAGAGAATATAATTAATGCAGTTTTATTATTCTACTAATAATAGAGGAAAGAGAGCCCAGAGCTTTAATTTTCCAAGTTTATTTTGAAGTTTTTTTTTTTAAAGATTTATTTATTTATTTTATGTACATGAGTGTTCTATCTGCATGTACACCTGCACATCAGAAGAGGGCACCAGATCTCATTATAGATGGTTGTGAGCCACCATGTCGTTGCTGGGAGTTGAACTCAGGACCTCTGGAAGAGCATACAGTGCTCTTAGCCACTGAGCCATCTCTCTAGCCCCTGAAGTTTTGTTTTTGTTTTTGTTAAAGCATGCATTTGGAGAGCTATGGATAAAAGCTTAATGTAAGTTCAGAATAGAAGCCAGGGAGATGTCTCAGGCAGTGAAAGTGCTTGCTGTGCAAGCCTGGGCATCCTAGTGGGGATGAGCTGTGATACATCCTGTGTAAAAACGTAAAAACGTGATGCAGTGGGCAGGACATCCCAGGACTCCTCCAACAAGGTGGAGGATGGAGACTGGAGAACTGGCCAGAAGAGAGTACAACACAGTGACAGAAACAAGAGAGACCTTGTCTCAAAAACAAGGTGGAAGAAGGGAACCCAGGCCTGCAAGTCGGCTTCTGACCTCCACATGGATGCCGTGGCACACGTGTGACTGCATTCAGAGATACAATAAATCTTGTTGTTTGGTTTTTGGGACAGGGATTCTCTGTGTATCCCTGCTGTCCAGGAACTTGATCTGTAGACCAGGCTCTCTCTGCCTCCAGAGTGCTGGGATTAGAGTGTGCAGCCACCACCTAGGCTACACACTGAAGTCTCTGAAAAGATCAGAATAGGAGAGTATTCTGGTTGGAATACTGTTAAAAGTTTCTTTGGTTTTGGTAGCACTGGATTGGTCAAGAAAATGAATGAGCTGTGGATACTCAGTGGTCACAAAGGACCCAACAAAAGGATGCCAGTGGGAGCTGAGCCTGTGTTAAGGAAAAAAACAAAACAAAACCCAGAACAACCCACTGAAGCTATCCCACTGGGAACCTTGTGTAGTTGTACAACTTATTTTGAGATCATCTCAACTTAAACCTTTTCCACTAGGAAGATGCTATCATGGAAACTCTACCTTCCTCTGCTGCTTTCAAAGCTGACTGGCTTTCTCTGAAGAAAGTGGGCTAATGAGTCAAGCTATTCAGTGATCAGCTTGGCTGTGCAGACCAGGTTAAAAGCCACCGGGCAGCAGTGGCCTTTTCTGCTCAGAGGTATTTTGGTCTTTTTCTGATTAACAGAGTCCCTCCCTTCTCTTTTGTTCTCCTCTGCTTTTGTCAGGCTTTTCTCTTTTAATCTGCTGCTCTACCTGCCAGGCATAACGAGGGTGGTGAAGACCGTTGACACAGGACCTGCCCTCCCCCTGGCGTTGACACACCGACCTTCATTCCAAGGCAATTTGATGGTGCTAACTTGAGAAACATTCCTCTTTCTTTTAGGCAGACTGGCTAAGCAGCTCATCACAGCCACCCATAAGGACAGAAGACAAAATCAGTAGCATCAACACAGAGTTTCAATAAAACCGGGAATATCATTCCAGATAGAGAACATGTGGGTCATCGAAATGACTCAGTAGCTTAAGGTGCCTGTCACGCAGTCTGATAACCTGAGTTTGGTCCCCAGAACTGACGCCTGTGACCTCTACCCATGTACCTATATATAGATACATACATGCATACAAAATAAAACAACTAACATGTAATAAAAAATTAAGACCTAACACTGAAAACAGAAAGAGTAATCAAATATTCAAACACAAAAGTACAAAAGGCCTTGTGCACTCTTCATCCGTTGGTAGGGGAAGAGAAGATGGAACTTGGGTGACAGCTCTCATTACTGGTCCTTCCAAAAAGCCTCTCAGTGTTTGCCAAGACTACAACACTGCAGGAGTGTTTGGGAGCACGTGCAGGCGTTTTTGTGTTGTGTTTGAAATGGGAAAGTAAGAAAAAAGGCCAAACAGAGTGTGACTAGAGTTCCACCTTTTAATTCTTTTGGTGGTCCAGGCTGGTCTTAAACTTGTCCTTGGCTCTCAGCCTCATGAGTATAAAGATTTACTTTTTTCAATGTCTGATGACTCCAGTTCCTTGATTTTTTTTTTTTCCATTTTAACCTGAGGATCCTTTGTGAAATAACTTTTCAGCTTCTTAGAAATTTTCCGTGTTTTTAGAGATTCTTGCTGTGTATTTGAGGGCGTGCACACGTGTGCCCGCTGTGGAGGTTCGAGAGCAAGCAAGCAAGCACAGGCGTCATTCATTACCGGCATTGAAACAGGAGCACTGTTCACTGCTGCATCCGTTAGGCTGGCCTGCTCTAGGCTTCCAGGGTTCCGCCGTCTCTGCCTGTCAGCTGGCCAGCGGGGCCCCGGGACCTCTGAGAATGCTGTGAAGGAGGAACAAGAAAACTTGGACTATAAAGCAACTTGGGAAAGAATATACACACTAGCCAGGCTGTGGCGAGGCATGCGTCACACACATCGCAGGCTCGGGAAGCAGAGTTCCAGGCCAGCCCGGTCTACAGAGTGAGTTCCAGGACAGCCAAAGCTACACAGAGAAACCCAGTTTTGAAAAACCAAAACCAAACCAAATCAAACCAGAAAAAGGACAGCAACAATAACAAAAAACCCTTATTAAAGAGGCCATTGCAGTCATGATACTGGACCTCACACTCAATCCCTGATACACTTTTGAATCCACCGAGGAAATTCTCATTCCAGACACATATAAACACATAATTGACGGGTGTGAAGTAGATCTGTATCAGAATTAACAGTTGTGTTTTCGCTTAAATTTTTCTTAATGTAAATTTTATATACCGCATGAGTTTAGTGATAGCTTCCTGCATTTATAATACACCTCCATCATCTCACCATCTGCATTATCCTCGTTCTCTTGCCCCGCTCATTGCCCTTTCTTCTGCTTCCTTGCCTTATGGGTGGGGGGTGGTTAGGCAGGCTTTTCTGCGTAGGTCTGGCTGTCCTGGCACTCAGTCTGTAGACAAGGCTGGCCTCCAACTCAGAGATCTGCCTGCCTCTTCCTTCCAAGCGCTGGGTTTTAAGGCGTGCGACATCACTGCTTGGCGTTCGGTTTTATCTGGTTTTCAAGGAGTCAGATTTTGGTTTGTCTGCTGTCTGGTTCTGCATCACTGGTGTCTGCACTACCACACACGGGGCCCACTTCCGTGCCTTGTTTAAGGAGTGCCTGGAAGTCACTGTGTAGGCCATGCTGCCCTCAGCTCTGTCCTCTAACCTCTGCCTTCTGCCTGTTAGGATTACCGGTGTGTCTCATGTCTTGTTTTAAATCTAGATTCTGTGTGAGTTAAAATGAATTCTTCTGGATATAGCTTATCTCATTTAATATAGTCCCAGTTCTGTCCATTTTCCTCTAAGCTGCATGATTTTGTTCTTTATTGCTAAGTAACACATCATTATATTTATATACCATATATTTTCTTTATTCATCTGGTTTATATGTGCATATAAACTGACTATAAACAGACATTTTGAGTTCAAGCTGTGGCTGTTACATACTGGCATTGATTCCTTTGAGAGTCTGCCTGGGAATGGCATCAGGGGACCTCATGGTATGTGGTCTGTTAAGGTTTTGAGGAGCCCCTGTAGTAATTTCCACAGTGATTACTAATTTACGCCCCTACCAACAGTGTGTGAAGGTTCCTTTTCCTGCAGCCTCGCCTGCCTTTGATTTTGTTTGCTTTGTGGAAGCTATTTTGACTGGGATCAGATAGAAATCTCACTGCAGTTTTATTTGCATTTCTTTAATGGCTAAATATGTTGAATTCTTTATGTTCAGAATTAATTTGGCCATTTGGAACCTTCTCTACTTTCTACATGAATATTATGACCTTTTCCTCTTTCTGCAAGAGATGTCATTAGTGTTTTGGTGGGAATTGCATTGTCTCTGTAGATGACTCGGTGATGCAGCCTTTTTGCAATATTAGTTCTGCCGACACACCATTATGTTACTGACTTCATCTTCTCTCATGTTCTGGAGTTTTCCTTGTCGGTGTCCTTCATCTGCTGGGTTATATGTGTTTCTAGGTTTTTTGAGGCTGTTGTAAACAGGGTTCCTTTCCTGTAAATAGGATTTCTTTCTTAGCATGCTTAGTGTTGGTGTACAGGAAAGGCACTGAATTTCCTATGTTGACTTTGTATTCTGTTACTTTGCTGAAAGGTTATTTTTGAAATCCAAGAGTTTTCTGGTGGAGTCTCCAGAGACTTTTTTAGTGTGGAATACTTAATGTGCAATTCGGGGTAAACTGATTGCATCCTTTCCTATTTGTATCCCCTTTCTCTCTTCCTTTTGTTTTATTGCTCTGTCTAAAAATGTTCTACCTATGCTGACTAGGAATGGCAACAGTAGACCTCTTGTTTCATTTTTTTCTTTATTTACTATAGTACTGAGTATAGGTTTGGTGGATACGGCTTTTATGATGTTGACGTATATTTCTGTTCCTATACCCTTCAGGGATTTTTTTTTTTTTAAATCATTAGAGGCTATGGAAGCCTTTTTCTGTATTTATAAGATGATTGTGTGGTTTTTCCTTGGTTCTATTTATGTGTTCTAGTTTGTTTATGATTTATATATGTTGAAACAGCCTTACATCCCTCGAATAAAATCACGTTAAAGAACTTTTGACATTTACTTACTTGGTAGATTTGTGTGGTACATGTCTCTGTGGGGGAAACACTTGTTTTGTAGCGAAGGCTGGCCTTGAACTCAGATCTGCTTGCCTCTGCCTCCCAAGTGCTGGGATTAAAGGTGTGTGCTGCTGCACCCAGCTTGGCCTTTATATTCTTTTGAGTAGGTGATTAGCAGTAAGATTTTCTTCTGAAGTGCTATTTTCCTTAAATCTGATTCACTGTAAAATTTTAGAAATTTGGGGTTGGAAAGATGGCTCAGTGGTTAAGAACACTCAGCGTTCTTGCAGAGATCCTGGCTCTGATTCCCGGCACCCACAGGGCAGCTCATAGCTGCCTATAACTCTAGTTCCAGGGGATCTGATTCGGTCTTCTAACCTTTGCAGGCAGCTGTGTTCATGGTGCACATACACATTAAAATAGCCCGGCGAGGGTGGCACACGCCTTTAATCCCAACACCCAGGGAGACAGAGGCCTGCAGATCTCTGTGAGTTCTGCCAGCCTGGTTTACAAAGCAAGTCTAGGACAGCCAATGATACACAGAGAAACCCTGTCTGGAAAAACCAAACCAAACCAACAAAAACCCCTTACAAAATTACAGAAACAAATTTACTTGCTTGGCTGTCCAGGCTGGCCTCAAATTCACAAGCATCCTCCTATCCTGCCTCCTGTGTGCTGGGACTAAAGGTGTGTCTCACCAAGCCCAGCAACTAGAAGTACTTTTAGTCCTTGTTGTCCCTTTCCTGCCTGCCTCCTCATAATCTTTACTCTTTTTCTTTTTTATTGAAAGTTGACTTTAAAATAGGTAACTTAAAAATTTACCTCATATATTGAGATTCTGTGCAAGATATTGACCACATGAGTAAAAACACAGCTGTGGGTTTCTCTAGTATGGACTATATGCTTTTTCCATCAATAGCTTTTGTATTTGTATGAAGCATAAACTGCCTAACATTCAACTTTGCAGTGGTTATAGCCTACACATCATACATTAAGAGCAAAATTTTCTCTAAATCATGATAAAAGTTGCAATCCATGATTTCACGTTATACTAAAAACTGCCTTCACTATTCCAATTTAAAACATGTTCTTGTTTATCATCATTCCTTGTTTTTGTGTGTGTTTGACACGTGTGTGAGTGTAAGCATGTGTGTATGTGTGGAGGCCAGAGAACAGCTTTGGGAAGTTGACTGTCCGTCCACTGCTGTCCACCTCAGCAGTGGCGCTCTGGTCATTAAGTGGTTTTCCCACTGAACCAGCTCACGAGCTCCAGTGCTTCAGTCTTGAAGAAATGCTTTTTCAGTACTGTATTCTGCATGGAGACTCTGGCTTCTCGGGAATTTTCTTTCCTGGATTCTACTGCTTCAGCCAGCTTTAGTGGTTTTTGTTCCCGTGTATCCCAGTACTCTTTCTTAGTGACCTCCAGACAAGGTTTGAGAAGATTGTTGGCCACATAGGTCAGTCGGTACGAGCACTTGCTGTACGTGTGCAGGTGTGAGGACTGGAGTGCAGATCCTCAGAGCCTACATGAAAGCCTGGCCTGGTCATACTGTGCCTTTTAACACTGCTGCGGGGGCTGCTGGAGGTGGGAGGGTCTCTGGACTTGTTGGCCAGGTTAACCCAGGTTCAGTGAGAGGCCTGCCTCAGCTGAATAAAGAGGACACCCACGCTCTCCCCTGGCCTCTCTGGCAGTGCTAGAGCATGCACACACAAGGAAATCACACCTGGACTCGTACAACAAACAAACAAACAAATGGAAATGGAAAACCCAAATCCACATCTACACATTTTTGTTCTTGGAGTTTGTCTTATGTAAACCTATGCATATTTTAAGCATAATCCAAGATCCACCTGCCTTTGCTTCCTTAGTGCTGGAATTAAAGGCATGAGTCACCACTCCTGGCTTTTGAAATATTTTAATAATTCTTTAGGGATATCTGATTTTATAAATGTTACAGAAGTATAATGCTTAGGTTCCGCACAGTATTGGTATTGCATGATTTGTGTTGCTTAATTGTTTTCAGTAAAACAGCTCTGCCTGAAGTTGTCTCAAGCAAAGGTGAGTGGATACCACTTGTGGAAGCAAGTGTGTTTGTAGATGGAGTTGGCTAGTGTAGCTGTTCCCGCTCGGCAGATGACAGACAATAATGCAAGCAGACTGTCTGGTTTGAGGCTGAAAGCACATGTTTGGGTCTGGCTGAATTGACCCCAGAACATCACATGTGCTAAGTGCGTATCCACCGCCGAGCTGTGTCCTCAGCACCCATGAAATGACATGCTTTAAGGCTTCAGTAGTAATTTCTTTTAGTTTTAAGATCCTTTGAGTACTCCTTTACTGAGTTGGATGTAAGATTCCAGTTAGATCATTATTAATGTATATATCATTAATAACAATAATTAAGTATATTGGGCTTTTAAGTATAGTATGAAATTTTAATGAGAATGCAGAAATTGTAGAGCAGATTATTATTGTAAAGACAACACTGTGCATCTTTGACCAAAAAAAAAAAAAAAAAAAAAGACTTACATTCAAGTTCCATCAGGCTTGGTGGCTTACACCTGGAATCCCAGCACTCAGGATGCTGAGATAGGAGAATAGCTGTGAGTTTTCCACCATCCTACCCTATCTGCATAGTAAGTTTTAAGCAGCGTGAGCTACAGTGTGAGAATCCTTCTCACAAAACAGAAAGGGGGGCGCGGTGGAGAGATGGCCCAGTCGTTAAGAGCACATTTTGCTCTGACAGGAGACCCGGGTTCAGTTCCCAGCACTGACATGGTGGCTCAAAACCATCTGTACCTCCAGCTCTATTGGCACCGGGCATGCCCATGGTACACAGATACACATTCAGGGAAAACACTCGTAGACATAAGATTAAAATCTTGCAAAAAGAAAATGATATCCCAAGTTCAAAGCCAACTAATAAGTAAGTGCTGTTTTAAAAGATATTCAGGATTTTTTTTTTCTTGTTTTGTTTTTTGTTTTTTTTTAAGACAGGGTTTTTCTGAGTAGCCTTGGTTGTCCTGGATGGACTCTCTTTGTAGACCAGGCTGGCCTTGAACTCAGTGATCTGACTGCCTGCCGCTGCCTCCCTGAGTGCTGGGAATTCATGCTTCCAGCCTAAAATGCAGGGTTCCTTCCCCGCCCCCAACAGGGTTTCTCTGTGTAACAGCCCTAGTTATCCTGACTTACTTTGTAGCCCAGGTTGGCCTCTAACTCACAGAGACCCACCTGCCTGTGCCTCCAGAATGCTGGGTTTAAAGGCATGTGCCACCACACCTGGTTTTAAATTAAATGAGTTTTATTGAAAAAAATTAAAGTCTACAATTAGAAAAACAAAGTTTTGAAAAAGTGGAGGAGGGAAGGAATTTCAATCATGAATATTAAATCTGACTTAACTCATATTAAAATATTTTCTGAGTTAGAATAGTAATAGTAAGCGACTTCTGTCAAAAACATGCTTTAAGTATAGAAAATATAAATATGCTTTAAGGTATATAAAGAAACAACATTTATTTAAGCCATTAGTGTTCTGATTGTTGAGTTTTTTGAGAGTCTTGTATAGGATATCTGGCCTCAACCTTACTTTTTCTTTTGCTTTCAGAATTTGTTACTGTTTTAAAATTAGTTATCTGTTTTCTCTCTTGCTGGGCTCTCATCATCTTTATCCTTCACTATGGATCTGTGGTCAGTTCTGATTGATCTCTGTTTTGTTTTGTTGTTTTGTTTTTCTCACTCGGTAGCTCCAGCTGTTCTAGAACTTCTTAGACCGTGCTGGCCTTGAACTACACAGATTGCCCTGCCTCTGCCTGATGGGCTTTAAGGCTGTGTTACTAGGCGAAGCTGATTGATCCCCTATAACCAAGCACCATTTTAGTAAAAAAATTTAATAAATCATCTCCTGGGTGCAGCATCGCCATGCCTACTGCCTTTGCTTGGTTTTCTGCAGTTAGGAATTCATAAGCTCAACTTTCCCCCTTCCGCTCAGACTCTGACTTGTGTACTCACACATCTTGTGGATATCTCCAGTTGAACAGGAGCAGTGTTGAGTGTCACGCCTGAGTGTCCAGTGGCACTTCACTCTCCCCCTCTCCACCTCCCACAGTTCTTGTCATCTTGGCTAGTGACAACTTTCTCTATTAGTCACAAGAAACCTCGTGGTGGGTCAACAAGATGGCTTAGAGGGTAAAAGGCACTTTTGCCACCAGACCTGGTGGTCCGAGCGGAATCCTGGGACCGACGTGGTGGAAGCAGAGAACTGATGTACAGCATGTCCTCTGGCCTCCAAGGTACACTGTGTCCTTGATCCCCTTCCCCCAAATGAATGCATGAAATTAATTTCTTTTCAAAAGAAATGTGCCATGCCAGGTGGCGCATGACCCTAATCTCAGGCAGAGGCAGGCAGGTTTCTGTGAATTCAAGGTCAGCTTGAGTTTCAGAGCATCCAAGGCTGTGACACAGTATGGCCCTGTCTTGAAAATAAACAACAACAACAAAACAAACAAAAAAATACATTGTGGTTGACTTGTTTCTCATACCCACATTTTTTTCATTTTTGTATATCTTAACTCTTCTCACATTCCACTTGAATCACATCAACAAATTATGTTGGCTCACCTTCCAAAGTCTGTGCACACTGATCACCACCTGCCACAGCGTACCCAATTTATTATTTCATCATCTCCATCATCAGTTCCTGAGGGGGGGCTCATGGAACGCCTCTGGCTTTTGAAACAAAGCAGGCCATGTGATTCTTTTAAAATCAAAATCAGATCACGTGCCTGGGTGCTCAGCCCACCCTGCGAGTTCTTTTAGTGACTATATGGCTGGATGTGGCTTGTTTTCACTGTTTCTGTCTCACATCATTGTTCGTAGAGAATCTGTCTGGCCTCGAACTTGCTGTTCTTCTGCCTCCTTTGTGCTACGATTACAAGCGTTACCATGTCCAACTTCATATGCTTTCTTAATGCTTCTGCTGATTTCAGACACACTCCTGCTCTAAGACATGCATTTCCTATTCCTTCGTTGCTTTCAAACTCTTGCTCAAATATATCCCTCAGTATGACTTCCCCTTTAACACCCTAGTGAAAATTGTACATCCAGCTTGCATGCCTCTGTGTCTTTTCTTCATTTTAATTTTTCTTCTGGTATTTATGTTTCAAATATACTTTGTCTGTTTCATCAAGAAGGCAAGGTTTCCTCCTGAGTAGCACTTAGACAGCAACGGTCACACAATAGGTATCAAATACATTTTTTTTTTATGGAATAAATGAGTTGTCTTACTAATTTGTTGTTGTTTGTTTTTTGAAACAAGATCTCTTTACATAGTCCTGGCTGTCCTGGAACTTCCTATGTCAACCAGGCTGGCCTCTAACTCAGAGATCTGCCTGCCTCTGCCTCCTTGAATGCTGGGGTTAAGGGTGTGTACCACCATGCTTAGCACAAAAGTTATTTTTATTGGAAATACTCTTCATTTATGAAGTAAACTTACCTCTCTATGACCTTGTCATTTGCTGTTCCAGAATTCTTTTTAATAGTTTGCCAGGCTGTGGATGGCTGTGGGTGGCTGTGGATGATTTTGGATGGCTGTGGATGACTGTGGATGGCTGTGGATGACTGTGGATAGCTGTGGATGATTTTGGATGGCTGTGGATGACTGTGGATGGCTGTGGATGACTGTGGATGGCTGTGGATGACTGTGGATAGCTGTGGATGGCTATGCGTGGTTCAGTAGGTAATGTGCTTGCTGCACAAGGAGGATCTAAGTTTTGGTTTTCGGCACCCGTCCATGTCAAGACTGTGTGCTGGTACCTGTGTGTGGAATCCCAGTGACAGGAGGTAGGGCATGAGGATCTCATGGACTCACTGGCCCTCTGGTCTAGCCAGTGCCTGAGCTCCAGGTTCATTAAAAACCTTGTCTCAAATAATGAGATGAGGTAGAAAGAGGAAGTCATCTGACCTTGACCTCTGACCTGCACAGGTACTCATGGGTATGTGCACACAGGAAACATTTGCTGTAGGTCCTTTAGACTTTATGATATGTATTTAAATTTTTTCTAATATGTATTAATTTTTAGTGTTTTTTCTACTTGTGTTACAAAATGTCAGAATGGATAGCAATTTTCTCATAAAGTACACAGTAGCATATAAACATTTTTTAAGCATTTCTTCATCAATAGCCATTATATTTGTCTGTAAATTTGGGAACTCAGAGGATTGTACAGAGTTAAATATTTTCTTTTCTGTGCATTATGGATAAATGGTGTGTACAATTTTCTGAGTATTTCACCATAGACCTCTTTTTTTAATGGACTGTGTAATCTTTACAGAGAACACATCATACCACTGATTAATCTTTACAAGCATTTGGAACTCTCAGCTATAACTTTTAACTATAAGGGAACTAAGACTAAGTTAGTGGAAAATCAGAGCAACAGTCCTGTCATCCTGACTCTTACTGTGTGCTGCTCTTTTTAAAGTCTTTATTGCAACTGTCTGTCTGTCTATCATCTATCTATCTATCTATCTATCTATCTATCTATCTATCTATCTATCGGCACGTGGGAGTTGGGGGAGGCATATGTGTGGCAGTCAGAGGACAACTTTGAGAGTTATAGATTTCTGCCATGTGAGTCCCGGGATGACTCGGATCATTGCATTCACATGTTGGGGTAAAAAGGATTTAAAGAAGGAATCGAAAATGCCCTTTTTCTAGGTGTTGGTCCTATTGTTCCAATTTTTCATCTGTTGACACTGTTTTATTAGTTTTATTTATTTATTTTTTTAAAGATCCGGAGCTCATTGTTCTCATTTTACAGGTTGAGAAGTTTAGACACAGAGAGACACACTCCTTAACTACTGACAAATATTTGGCTCAACTTTCAACAGTAACTTTCCTTACTTCATTTTGGGCTTTGTGGTGTTTGCCATTTGGTGAGGCAGGTTTGTTAAGCCTTCTCAGCTTAATGAATAGTTTATTTACTTTTATTTTAGTGCTTAGCTGTCTAGAATAAGCAGTTAGACAATGCCTGCTGAATTAAATTCACCTCTATTATTCTCTATTTTTATTTGAATTCTTCAACATGTGAATTGTCACCTTTTGTTGTTTTGTTTTCAGTGTGTGTGAGTGTATGTATGTGTGTGTTTCTATTTAAGATTTGTGGCAGGGTCTTGCTGGATAGCTGGGGTGG
Organism: Meriones unguiculatus; assembly: GCF_030254825.1. Lineage (NCBI taxonomy): Eukaryota > Metazoa > Chordata > Mammalia > Rodentia > Muridae > Meriones > Meriones unguiculatus. Next base: position 99,828,781 of record NC_083356.1, on the reverse strand, counting down.
CCTTGAACTTGAGCTTCTCTTGCCAGCCCCACTCTTGAGTGTTTAAAGGCTTGAGTCATTTTCTTGTCCTTTTGCACCTTTGTATTGTTTTTGTTGTTGTTTTTCTTTTCCTGCCATATTCCTGTAGGCCATAGAGTAGTCGGTCTTTTCATTACAGCTAATGGTTGTATAATGAAGAGAATTCTTTGAGTTTGGTGCTTTCCAGAATCCATGCTGACCTTATAAATGCAGGTGAAAAATTAAAAGGCGTTAGATCAAATCATAAACGTGTAGAAACTTAGAATATGAACTAAGATGTTTACTTAATTTAAAGCTTTCATGTTTTAACATGATTTAAAAGATCTACTTTTGGTTTTTCGAGACAGGGTTTCTCTGTGTACTGTGGCTGTCCTGGACTTGTTTTGTAGACCAGGCTGGCCTTGAATGCACAGTCTGCCTGCCTCTGCCCGCTCAGTGCTGGAGGTGAAGCTGGGCCCCCACACCTGGCAAGATCCATGTTTTAACACTAATTCAGTAACTGTATAACTTACATCTGAATGGAAACTTGAAAAACCCACTGGCCCAGCCTGAAGAAGCAAAGCTATTTGTAATTCTTAATTGGAAACATAGTAACACTGTAAGTTTTTATAAAGATCTGTATTGATGGCTTGGTTACTTTGTATAATACTCAAGTAAAACATAATAAGTTCAAATTAGATGACTGCTTACTTATTCTGTTTCTGTAGCTTGTTTGTTTGTATATTGTTTATTGTCTCTAGTTTATTTATTCTGATGTTCAAGAGTTGATGGGCGTCAAGAGTCCCTAAACCACATGCCAGTCAATATTCATTCGTGGCTGATTTTTTAACTTCATTGCCAAGCCGTGCATGTTATTAATTAAGCTTCTAAGAATAATCAAAATACTGAAATACTCAAAGTCAGTCATGGAAATAGATTATCTATGTGTAGATTATCTTGAAATAGAAAGTGATGTCCATAGGGAGACATAGCCTTCCCTTGTTTAGGTCTTCTGATGTTCAATTTCTGAATTTATTCCTCCATTTTTAGAAGTGTTGAAATTTGTCACAGTTACTTAGGAGATTTGTAGGTAAATCCAAAGTGACAGGGAACCATCTAAGTGCCTGTGTTCTATCCAAGACACTGTGCGCAGGAAGCTCGAGGGAGGGAGTGGAGTTCAATTGTAGGGCACTGGCCAGCCAACTCAGCTTGGGCTCTGAGTTCTGTCCCCAGCATTGAAGTGGGGGTGAGGGAGGGAGGGTGTAGAGGAAAAGAGGGAAGAGAGAGAAATAGAGATGCATAACTGTGCTTGATAGCAAGACTCACCTAGCATGATGGACTTGAGAAATGCTAGCTGCCAGTCAAGACTTGCCTTGTAACCCAGGTGAAAATGACAAGTGTGCTGTGTGCGCCTGCAATCCCAGCACTAGGGAGGAGGAATCCACCTGGGACTTGAAACCTAACTGGTGACCTGCAGGCCGGTGAGAGCCTTTTCCTCAAAGAAGGTGGATGGCGTTCCCCAGGTTGGTTCTGAAGGTGGCCCGTTTGTTCTCCAGATGGGCACACACACACACACACACACACACACACACACACACACACGCGCGTGCATGCATGTACACCCACACTTACATGCTTACATATGCACATACACAAATACACACATATGAAAAGAAAGAAAAAGGAGCGATACCAGGAATGTGTTATCTTGAGATAAATAGCAATAGTTTTCATAGTACTGGAGGACTACTGGAGGAGCTCTGGGGCAGATGAGGTTGCTTTGTAGGCTTGAAGTGTGTAGCTATTGACAGGAGTCTGGGCAAGTCTGGAAATTATGTTCACTGTTACAATACAGGGTGTTGGCTCAGGCGCCTTAAGGACAGAGCCATGGCTGCTTGGGAACTCAGCAGGCGCACTTTTCTGCAGCCTGTCTTGAACACCCTTGCTTAGTTAGACAACTTTTAGGAAAGCCATTGACACTTGTTGCTTATTGTGTGAGAAATTTTCAATTCTTATGTGTTCTTTCTTTGCAGAGTTTTCATATTGATGGCCTCCCTTTGTATTATTGTTTATAAAGGAAATGGCTCCTCCCCCTGACTTTCTCACTACATTATGGGAATGGGGATATAGCTCAATGGTAGAGTGGGTTTAATCTCTAGAACTGCTAATGACAAAAGTGAAACCCACACACACATTTGCTTTACTTTGTATTTATGTAGTGTGCTTTTTGTGAGCTGGTGACTGGACCTATGCCTAGTGCATCTGCGCAGGAATTCTACCACGGAGAGGTTTTATAAGTATTCCAGGCAGATGCACAGACTCATGGAACTTTCTAAACTTTCTTGATCATCTTATTTATTCTTTACTATGACATTAGTCACTGCTAAGGCCGTGCATTTTGGCTTGGCTTTGTCACCTTTACACACTTACTTCATCAGAATTTCTGTTCATATGTTTTTGCAAATTTTGATCATTTTGTCAAAGTTCGGAATGTTTTGATTAGTTTTGATTAGGAGTGGGTTAAATTTACTAATTTTGCTTTGTATCACTGTCTTATTTAATTTGTAGCAATAAACATGTTGTATGTCTTCATTATTTTCCAAGTAATGTCTGTTTCATGCCTTTAAATTTCAATTGTTTTATTATTGTGTGTGCGCATGTGTTTATATACATGCATGCACACGTGATGTGTGTGAGAGCATGTGTCAGGGTGTACATGTGGAGGTACACGCAGGCTGTATGGGGTAGCATCTTCCTTCTGCCTTTACCTGGCGTCTAGGGATTGAGCTCAGGTGACCAGACTTGTGTGGTAAGTCATTTTTACCTGCTTAGCCGCTTTGCCAGCCCTGTTTCAGATTTTCAGTGATAAAATTTTTGTTCAGTTTCCTTTCTTCATGTGACTGTGGGAGGTTAACTTGCCTCCATATAAAAGTCTACTTATGTAGGTCATTGGGGTAGTTTGAATGAGAACAGCCTCATATCCATGTTTGGATAACTGGTCTCTAGTTGGTGGAACAGTTCGGGAAAGAGGAGGGAGTGTGTTCTCGTTGGAGGATCTGTATCACCCAGGTACGCTTTGAAGCCTCCTGCCATTCCAAGTGTGCTCGCTGAGTCCCCACAACCCCTTCACTCTTACTGCCACCATGTCTTTGCTTTGCCATCATCAACCTGAACTCTGAAACCGCAAGGCCAATTCAATGCTTCTTTTAATAAGTTGCCTTGGTCATGGTGTTTTATCACAGCAATGAAAAAGTAATGACAGATCTAAGAATATGGCTTGTGAATTCTTTTCAGCCCCCCCCCTTATCTACAACCCTCATTGGTATAATAGTTGTGAAAAATAACACCTTAGAAGATTGAGATATAGTTGTATTTATTTGTAAGTATTTTTAAGTTTTATTGTTTAGATTGATTTTTCACTTTCAAGTTCTGTGCGTGTGTGTTTGCACGTGCATGTGCATGCGCAAGTGTGGGTGTCCGGGGAGGCCCGAGAAGAGCCTCAGAGCCCTTGAAGCTGGAGTTGCAGACGGTTGTAAGCCTGCGCCGTGGGTGCTTGGAACAGGACCTGCGTCCTCGGCAGGAGCAGCAGTAAGAACAAGCTGCAGTCACTATCGGAACAGAGTCAGAGATGAATGTTAAACTGCTCTGTTAATTTTCTTCCAGCGAAGCTTCTGCAACAGTGAATGTTTTAGATCTGTGGCAAGGAAAGACTTGGCTCCATGATAGTTGTGATGATGCAAGCTAAAACTTGTCAGTGAAGAGCTTCCCGAGAGGGCCGGGCTGAGGAATGCTAGGCGGCACTTACGCTCATTTTCCTGTTGGTTTTCACATGTGTGCCCCTAAACATGATTGCTTTTCGAACCACTGCTTAATTCAGAATTTTCTTATACAGTTTTGCAAGTGAAATACGTATTTCTTGCCGAATGGTGTGAAATGCAGTTGCAAAGCACCAGTGGTGAGGTGTCTGGGCAATATTGCAGAAGCAGTTTTATTGATTAAGATCTCATAGGATAGTTACACTGTGATGGTTTTGCTTTTGCATGATCATTTCTAGATTTTTCTCATCTTTTCATGTCACATGACCAGAGTCCTTCAGTTGTGTATCCTTATGGTATGGTGCATGGAAGCTCTCTGTTCTTTACCATGTTACTCAGGTCATTTAGTCCCTCAGCTCCAGTTTTCTCTTCTGCAGTGATATTTGCTCTTTGTTCTATGTTGATAAATTAAGAGCTGATACAAAAGTATAAACATTCATATATTATAAAATCTCATACATATATATAATTTGAGGTAGGATACTATAATCTCAGCGAGTCATGGATTCTTAACTACTGACATCGCTTCTATAATTAGTGAGTGCATTAAACACTTCTGTGCATACAAACTCTCCCTCATTTTATGATATATGTATATGGTACATAGAGCATATATTATGACTATGTAAGTAAAACCAAAGGTACTATATTAGTTTTAAAAGCATTGCCCATGAACTGTATGGTATTTGCACAAGTATATTGATCTGTTGGGAATATATTTTAGCCTAACCATATAAATTTCAGTTTTCTAAGGCTCATATTTTGTAGAAACCTAGATAATAGTGGGTAGAAAACAAATTTCAACCTATTATCCTGCTGTGGTCATATTTTCTGTCACCCTTATTACTGCTCTTTTTTATTAGAACTAAATAACAGCAAATTAGGATGAACGTAACAGTGAGAAATAAGATTAAACTTGTAGTTTTGAAAATCTAAGAAAATTTCCATAGATTTTTCTTTAACTAGTTAATAAAATCAAAGCATTTTGCACTCAAATATTGCTTGTCAGAATCTGCATTTAAATTACTGTGTCTGAAGGAGGTGTGACCTTGGTTATTACAGATTCAAGAAGAATGTTTTACAATATCAAATGCAATAGGAAAGAATTTTGAATAAGTACTTTTACAGTTTAATACTGTTTCTCAGAACCTTTTTTAAAACTTAAGACATTGCAAATATATAATTAAATAATGGCACGAACATAGATGTACCTATCACGTATGCTTCCTCTTATTTTTAAATTTTTTATTATTACTTTATTTTATGTGTGTGGGTGTTTTGATTACTTGTATGTCTGTGCCTTCAGAGAGCATGGGATTCCCTGAACCTGGACGGACAAATGGCTGGGAGCTGCAGTGTGGGTACTATTAGTTAAATCGGGGTCCTTTGTAAGAGCAGCAAATACTCTTAGCCTCCTCTTCAGATCCATTGCTTTCCTTTGTGAGACAGGATTTCTCTGTGTATCCTCCTTGGCTATCCTGGACACCACTCCCTGCTTCTTGCTATGCTCTGCCTCTGCCATGATGATAATGGACAAGCCTCTGAAACTAAATGAGCCCCTAATTAAATGCTTTCCTTAGAAAGAGTTGCTTTGGTTCAGGGTGCACATCTGTAAACCCAGCACTAGAAGGAGGAGAGGCAGGCGGATCTCTATGAGTTTGAGGTAAGCCTGGTCTACAAATTGAGTCCAGGACAGCCAAGGCTACACGGAGAAACCCTGTCTTGGGAAGGGGGGGGAGAGAGAGAGAGAGAGAGAGAGAGAGAGAGAGAGAGAGAGAGAGAGAGACAGGTATGGTGCTGAAGAAGTAACTGAGAGCTACATCCTGATCCACAAGCAGAGGAAGGTTGTTGGTAGTGGGGGAGGGGGTGGAGGGAGAAGAGAAGGGAAGGGAAAAAAATAAGAGGAAAGGACAGGGGCTAGCATGGGTTTTTGAAACCTTAAAGCTAGTGACACATTTTCCCCAACAAGGCCACACCTCCTAAGCCTTCTAATTCTTTCAACAGATCCAGTCCCCAGGGACTATGTATTCAAATAGGGGTCATTCTTATTCAAATCACCACTTGGTGAAAAAGGATATTGTTTTCTTTTTTTTAAATTCATACATTTCATCCTATCTCATTTCAGATCCCCCCAACCAACTTTGTTCTTTAAAAAGAAAGAAAGAAAGAAAGAAAGAAAGAAAGAAAAGAAAAGAAGTAAAACAAACCAAAAAAGTCCACAAATAATTCTATTCAGTTCATTTTCTCTTAGCCAGCTACTCCACGGGACCTGTCCTCAAGTGTGGTTGTTACACCCAGTGAGACTCCATTGGGGAAAATTGGTTTTCCTTTTGCCAGTGGTTATCAGTTGCAGATAGCTTCTGGGTTAGGGGTGGAACCCGTGTCTGCTCCCCCATCTCAGTGCAAGTATGGTATCCGGCTCACCTCTGTGCAAGTCTTCTGTGTGTCGCCATAGTCTCTGAGTGTACGTGTGCGTTAGAGTGGCTGTGTCAGTAAAGGGATATCATTGAACTTGTCTTCTGCAGTTACCAAAGGGTACACATTTCAAGTTCAGCTTGTGCCCTGCAACGATTTACTGTTAAAAAATTGATCTCTTTGATAGTTGAGCAGTTAACAGTCTATTAAAAGTGCATGCAGGCTTTAATTTCTTAAGAGTCTTAAGTGAATTTGATATTATCAGCATTAAAATTTTAATTTGGCTGACTACAAACTGGTAGCTGAATATTTATATTTCCCTTTTCACCTGGTTGAATATCTTTTCTTTGCCCACTGTTTGCTCACAGTCTCTTGAGCCATTTTTTTAAAAATTGGTTTGTTTTCTATACATATTTAGAGTATTCTTTGGAGATAATTTGCTCATATCTTGTTCTTTGACTTTGATTAAACTGTTTTTGTTTTATGTTAGCTTTAACATTATTTCTTTAGGGTCAGAGATGGCTTAGTGGCTAAACGCAGTGGCCACCAAATCCTGATTAACTTGAGAACTCAGGTTAGAAAGAGATAATTGACTTCTGAATGTTGTCCTCTGATCTCCAATATGGGCCCCACAATCACACTTGGATAGCATAGGCGTGCAAACATACACATACACACACACACACACACACACAGAAATTAATAAAATTAAAATTGTTCATTTACTGAATGTTACTGGTTTTTAGTATGATGATGCTTGCATATTACACATTTGGGGGATTCACACAGTATGCCTTTTTATGTTTTGTTTTTTTAAATAAAACAAAACAAGGAACTATTCTAGTGAGTAGCCAAAAACTTAATGGCTTGAGACAATGATTTCATTATATCTCATGGTTTCTGTGTATTAGGAATTCAGAGGCGGCCTTGCAAGGCTGTCTTGTGTCTGTTCTACAGTGCTCAGATGGCGGATTTGACAGTTGTGTCATGTGGTTGATGGTGGTTGTGATTAGACTTCAGCTGGGCTCCTAGCCAAAAATCCTGCATACTTGTCCACACTGAGGCGTAAGTTAGAGGCCGTGCTGAATAGAGCTGATGATAATAAACATAGTCTTTTTCCTTGCACACCGGGGAAGCCATTTAAATGCATCACTCAAGAATACTAATGTTGTCGAGTTGAGCTTCTCACTCCTACTTCTACTCACCTCTTCTCTGTTAACCTAAATCACATAAGAGTTTGAAGGAATAATATAATTTTCTCATTTTCATTTATTAATGTGGTCAGTGTTTATAGTACTTTAAAGATAAATTTCTTGTGTTCTTCCAGTAGAGCTTACTCAATTGTAAGATAGCGATAGTGTTTTCATATCTTGATGGACTTGGCATATCTAACAGGTGGGTTTTGTAACAAATTGATTTTGGTTTAAACTTGCCCTTGCTTTATGTCTTCTCAATTTGCCTTTCCTCTTTGCATGAGAAACAATTGCAAAGAAATGAAAGAGGAAAGAAGGAGCAAAGAACACATGAAACAGAAAATAGCTAGAAAGAAGGTGGAGTAGATCCAACCGCACCAGCACCTAGGTTTACCAGTTAGGAGGAAATTGATCGTCATCTTGGATGAAATACAAGACATAAAGAGCTGTCAAAAGAGGAGCCCTTTAAAAATATAAAGTAGAAGTAGTTTAAGTAAAAGGACTTAAATATGCTCTACAAAACAAATATTAGTAACAGACAGGAAGCCGGAGTGGCTAAGCTAATTTCGGACAAAGTAGATATCAGACGATTACAGCAGAGGATAGGTGGTCATGAAAAATGAATACCGTCAGAAAATTTCAAGACATAACACATGTACCTAAAAAAGTACATAAAACGATCGTCTGTCTTAGTAAATCCGAAGTCTGACGTAAAATGGATAATTTCTAAGAAAAATATAAGTAAGCAAAATTATTTCAGTATTTGAGGTCCTCATTACATGAGTGACCCCTGACTAAGCTGGGGCAGGAGGTGTGACTGGGAGAGCTTGCACGCGTGCACAAGGGTTCAGGGCCCAGCACTGAAAGAAAAGGGGTACTAGCAAGGCTGTACATGTTAACAAATAAAATGAACACACTGACTTGTATCTCCATTTACTCTTCATTCGTTTACTAACTTATACAAAATATACTTCTTTAATACTTCTTTATATACTTCTTTAATACCAACTTGGCGTCCAGCAATGTAAATCATTTGCAGCAGTATCCGTGTTTGGGTCTCAGATTGCTCCTATCTTAAATGTCAGCCACAAATGGGCCTCCTTTGCCATTTGCATTTCAGCTTGAAATGGATTGCCTACTATTGCAAGGTCCCCAAACCTCCTCATCTCCAATTATTTGGTAGATTGACATATTGGATTTGGAAAGTGCTATAATTATTGTTGGCGCTAACTTCAACAGATCTAAATTAACACCTTGTTGAGGAAGTACATGGGGTCCTGAGGGTGGGCGCTGTTTGCCCTGAGTCAGCGTGTGCCACCTCCTTCCTTTGGTTTTTAAAGGGAGTGATTAAATTGGTTGCCTTATTATTATTTTAAAGATTTATTTATTTATTTTATGTATACGAGTGCTCTGCTTTGATGCATACCAGAGGAGGGAATCATATCCCATTACAGACGGTGGTGAGCCACCATGTGGGTGGCTGGGAATTGAACTCAGAGCCTCTGGAAGAGCAACCTATGCACTTAACTGCTGAGCTGACTCTCCAGCTCCCAAAGTGGTTAAATTATGAACTCGCATTCCAGCCCCTTCTAACTCCTGCTGGTAGGCCTTCTAGAGACTAACCACATCGTGAAGCTGCTTAGAACGTCCCCTCGTCAGCTCACCGGGTAGACCAGCCAACTAGCCATTTGGTGTTGGCGCACACCTTTAATCTCAGGCAGAGGCAGGCACATCTCTGTGAGTTTGAGGCCAGCCTCGTCTACAGAGGGAGTTCCAGTACATAGAGAGAAACCCTGTCAAAAGACTAGTCATTTCAAGATTGCAAAAGAAGATAGGTTTTAGGAGCTATGGGTTAGAAGCCAAACAGAGGCCAAAGACTGTGGATGAACTTGCTGTGCATCCTGCTCTTCCGGATTCCTTGGCCTTGAAGGGTTGAGTGGGCCAGGGTTCCCTGTTTTATAGCAGGCTCTGATCTCTATCCACATCATTGTAACTCTTAGCACTGAGGGGCCGGGATGTCTAATGAAAGGGAACAAACTGCCTTTGCCATTCGTGGGCTGGTTTTGTTTGCTTGCTTTAAAGCTGGGAATGGAGTCCAAGCCTTGGGCATAGAAGGCAAGCACCCCTCCACTTAAAGAAGACTAAAGCTAATTGATGGAAAATACTCTAGCTGGCCCTGGCGATGGAGCCTTCTAATTCCAACATTTAGTGGACGAAGGCAGAAGGTTGGCGAGTTTGAGTCAAGCCAGTTCTACAGAGTGAGACCCTGTGCCAAAATGAAAAAAGAAACCAGTAGAAAGGCTTGACGACATAAGCCAGTGACTCAGTGACTGAACTATGCACAGCATCTTACTGGGTATTAAGGTTGTGTGGTTCAGCCAGGACACAGCAGATGCAGCCAAGTGTAACTCAGGTCACACTGTGCAAGGCAGAGGCTTAAGGGTTTCTGGAAGAGGCCACTGTTCACAGAGAGAGCAGGGGGACAGTAGGGAGAGGGGGAAAATAGTGTCCTGAGCTACAAAGGGAAGAGAAAGGTCAGTCAAGGTGGACAGTCATTCCTCAGTGATGTACACTGTAGATTTTCATATTGAATACACTCTACTTTTTATCTCTTGTCATTTTTTCTGTAGTGGAATCCCATTAAAAGTACTAGAATGAGGAGACAGGCACGGGGGCTCGCGCCTATAATCTCAGCAGTCAGGGAGGGAGAAGCAAATGGACCTCTGTGAGCCCCAGGCCATCATGGCCTACAAATCAAGACCAGGACAGCCAAGGCTACACAGAGAAACCTTGTCTTGGAATCCTCCCCCCACAAATATGAATGAAACTGCCAGTTTTGAAGAGAGAAATTGATTATTGTCTGCTTGTTTTTTGATACTGGATTTCTCTGTGCCCTTGCCTATCCTGGACTTCCTTTGTAGACCAGGCTGGTTTCGAACTCACAGAGATCTGCCTGCCTCTGCCTTCCAGAGTGCTGAAATTAAAGGCATGCACCACCACCATCTGGTGAGAAATTGATTTTTAAGTAAGAGAATATTAAGTTTTAAACCAAGTATGAGTCTACTGCCCACACGTTTTTGTTACAGCACAGAGGAAGCTGTTGAGAACATTCTGGATGCTAGATACCATACACAGGCTTACAGAATCATAGAACTTCTGTTTGTATTATAATGTGTTGAGTTAACGTTTCAATTAAGATAGACAAATACATCTCCCAAGTCGATTGACTGCTGTTTAGGGCTACTTTTTATTTATATACATTTAAAAAATAGTTTGACAGTAAAGTAGTTGGAAAGTTCAATCATTTCTAAAAATTGAAACCAAGGAATGAATTCTTTTTTTTTTTTAAACTGTGCATCCCAGATTGGCCTCGAACTTGTGATCCTCCTGCCTCTGCCTCTTTCAGCAAACCCTACTGGTGTGTGCCATCACAACTGGCAAGGAATGAATTCTTATGAATGTATTTTTTGTTTTTTTGAGACAGGGTTTCTCTGTGTAGCAGTGGCTGTCCTGGACTCACTTTGTAGACCAGGCAGGCCTTGAACTCACAGAGATCCGCCTCCCTCTGCCTCCCTGAGTGCTAGGATTATAGGTGTGTGCGCCACTGTGCCTGGCTTATGAATGTCATTTTTTTTTTTTTTTAAGATTTATTATAGTGTTCTGTCTGCATGTACACCTGCAGGCCAGAAGAGGGCACCAGATCTCATTATAGATGGTTATGAGCCACCAGGTGATTGCTGGGAATTGAACTCGGGATCTTTAGAAGAGCAGCCAGTGTTCTTCACCTCTGAGCCATCTCTCCAGTCCCCTAAATCTTTCTTAAGTTAGTAAACATGTTTGGTGTAGTGGTATGAGCTGATAATCATCTCAGCATTGGAGTGCTGAGGCAGGGGAATCATCAATTTTGAGACCAATAGTGATTAGCCTGGACTACATAGTAGGTCATTGTCTTTCTTTACAAGGAAAAACAAAGTAAAATAGCAGATACTACATTTGCATCTTTTTGTGCTATTTCTGTTTAGTGGCCTAGTATTTGCTGGTTGGTGAGCTGGATAATTTTTAGAAGTTAAGCCTCTTTTGTGATTTTGTAGATTTTTCTGGTAGTGTCTTAGTGTACTAGAACACAGTCTGTACATTTGAAGGTGTGTTGCTGTTCCTGGGACTCTTGAGAAATAACCAGTTTCATTTTTTATAAGTCTTTTCTCAATTATTTTAGAAACTGAAGATAGCCATTCTTTTTTGTGTTTTTTAATTTACTAGCAGTTTGAAGACAACAGTAGTGACCTTTTCATTTATTTCACTTCCTTATGCTTAGATTGGGAGTGAAGTTATATTGTGTAAGCACGTAATATTTGTGTATCACAGATGGTGTAACAAACACATGCTCAAGTGAGAGGTCAGGACATAATAGTGTGTGTGTGTGTGTGTGTGTGTGTGTGTGTGTGTGTAGATGGTTCTGTGGCTGAGAGCGTTAAGACTTCCTGCTTAATCATGAAGACCAATGTTTGGATCCCAGAACTCATCAAGTGCTCACAACTGCCTATAATTCTAGCTTCAAGGGATCTGATATGCTCATCTGACCTCCTTGAGCACCTATACACAGGGCATCGGTCATAGACACGAACCTATGAATAAAATAAAAATAAACCTTTAAGAAGAATAAACAGTGCGGGCGGTGGCCTTTAATTCTAGTACTCAGGCAGAGGCAGGCAGATCTCTGGGAGTTCAAGGCCAGCCTAGTCTACAGAGGGAGTTGCAGGACAGCCAGGGCTACACAGAGAAACCCTGTCTCAGAAAACAAAAAACAAAAACCAAAAAAGAGGAAGAAAACATAATTTTTAGCTGCTCTACTAATTACAACACTTGGGAGGTTGAGGCAGGAGGACTGAGTTTGAGGCCAGCCTGGGCTACATGGCAAGACCCTGTCTCAGCAAAGATTAGTTTGTTACAGAGAAGGTGGTATCAGTGTTACTGAGTAAATGCTGCTTACGCATCTATGCATCTATTGTTAGACTAGACCCAAGTAATATGGGCACATCATGGAAACATGGGTAGGAAAACATTCTAAGTGGGGCAACAAAACCCACGTGCTTATTTGCTTTGACAGCAGCCAGTCTAAAGTTGAGATATTCATCCGACCTAACGAGTCAGCCTGTCCGCCAATCAAATCATACCGTTTTAAATTCTACGCTTAGAATCAGTTAGGAAGCTCCGAAATCAAAGAATTTTTACACTCTTGAGCAGCATGAACTCTTTCTTAATACCCAGGAACTTAGTTTGTTTACTTAATTTTCAGTTAACTTTTCACAAATAAAATGGTTTTCAGTATTTAGTTTATTTTAGAGGTAATTTTGTTGTCTGCCTTCGTTAAGTGAGGCTGAATAAATGATTCGCTATTGTTTCTCAATCTGCAATCTACTGTTTTTGATAGTTTCTCATGTGATGCAGCCTGCTTACTCTCTAACTCTTGCTGACAGTTTTAGGTTTTTGTTGCCTTTCTGTAAATATCATTTGATCACTAACGGGGCAGTATAGCTCATGTGTGAGGGAGGAGAATTTGCCAGGGGCAATGGAAAGAGTCGGGGACTGACGTGGAGTGGTGTTTCTTTTGGTACGGAATGGTGAGACAGTATTCTGGAGTTCGCTGTGGTGGTAACACACGGCTGTGAATGACACACTACTGTATCACACTCTGAACTGATTAAAAGGTGAGTCTTTGTCTCAGTAAAAGCCATTGTGACTTTACAAATTAAAGCACATGGCATCCTGGATATTTCGGATTTTACCCTTGGTTCACAGTAATGGGTGTCGTAGCTGAAGCATGTCCTTCTCGCTGCTAAACTGCTCAAGCACTGGACCGATGACTCCTGGAGAGAGGTTAAATTGTCCTGAATGCGTGGTTGTATTTTTGTTTGTAAGAAGATGATTCCCGGGGGGCTGGAGAGATGGCTCAGCGGTTAAGAGCATTGGCTGCTCTTCCAGAGGTTCTGAGTTGAATTCCCAGCACCCACATGGTGGCTCACAACAGTCTACAATGAGATCTGGTGCCCTCTTCTGGTGTTCATGAAGACAGAGAGTTTACATACATAACATACCTGAATAAATAAAATTTAAAAACCAACAAACGAAAAACAGAAGCTGATTCCCCCTAAAGCTTTGTAAACGTTAGAACGAAGGCCGGCTGGCTGCTGTTCCTTCTTTGCATTGGCCACGGTAAATGTAAAGGTGTATGATATTCTCCAGGTCATAGGTTATTGTGACATTGTTTTTGATACCAAAATTATTTTGGCTCCATCTTATTTCTCTCAACTTCTCCAGTTCTCTTTATTTTTTATGTTTTGTACCTTTCATCTGACAGACCAGGGCAAAGTATAAAGATACAGCAAAATGCAAAAGGATCTTTTAATTACAAGGACAAAATTTGTAAATGTGAATGTGAGTAATGTACCTAAATTAACTTAATATATAATTTGTTGATAGTTTTTATAACTTCCAGTTCTGAACTTATCTTGGTGTCAAGAGGACATGGTGGGAATCGTTTATAGAGGAAAAGGAGCTTAGAAGACGAAGAAGACTCCTGCGAATAATTGATGGATGAATGGCTTGCTCTTTGACTGTTTGCTGAATTACAGAATAAGGGAACAAGGAAAATCGAAAAGTAGAAATGGGTCAATAAGAGGCGGACAAAGGGAGAGCAGCGCAGAGATGCTTTTCATTCTTAATTGCTGGCCTCACTCTTTGACTAGTGTGGATCCTATTTGGATCCTATTTAAATCCCACTGTATGTAATCAAACAAGAGCTGTGCATGGCATTATTTTTATTCTCCACAGCTGCATGTGTGTCATTTAGAAGGGCATTGTTGCATATCATGAGATACATCATTACATAATATTTTCAACATGACAGCCTCTATTATAAAATAATGTTTCTAAAGAAATTTTCATTCAGTTATCTATGTGTGGTATATTCTCCCCAGATTCTCAGTAGTTCTCAAATAACCCCTTAAGTAGCCACATCTTAGGTTCATTCGTTTTCCAGCAGGCAGGACAATTTTGTGCATTTATTAGGTGCTGATTAATAATTAATCATGCTTCTGTAGCTTTTGCATCATCATTTCCCGCAGCAGAGATGTGCTGTCCTGGTCTGCTAACTGCAGGCCTTTGAGATAATTTCCTCTTGCAGGTTACAGCCCCACCTGTGTTCTGTTTCATGGGCAGATCTCTTACAGAGGTTTCTCATGCTCACCTTTCTGCTTTGTTGCTTCGCTCAACCTCTTTGTCCTCATGATTCCAGGAAAAACAGCATGGTCCTGGGTACCGTTAAAATTTGCCTTGCTAAAATCAGCTCTCAAGTATTTTCTGAGCAGCACTTTTTTTTTTTTAAACAAGTGCATCGCCCTCCTTTTCCTGTAACTCTTCATTTTATTGTAGCTTTCTGAAAACTAAACTATTTCTTACTGCTGTCCCCCCAAGCGTCTTTTCCAGTGCGATGATACTTTTCCAGTCAGTATTCCTCACCTCATTGCTGGGCAATTCTTTTATTCAGTTCTGGCCCCTTTCCTCCATACTGACCCATGAGCCCTGAGCCTCACATACGCTTAAGTTGTTCCTTATTATGTGCTTTGCATTTTGTCTCTCAGGGAGCATATCCTAACCATTTGTCAACACCAGGGGTAGTTCTGTGAGAGACATTTTCCTGAGCCCCTAACTTAGTCTGTGTGTTGATTTTCCTCCTCCGTGCCCAACTCCACCGTTTTTCTTAACAGTGGTTAGAGTGATTCTGAAAGATAGGCCTCCCAACTCTGAGTCAACACATACTGTATGACTTTCAGGGGCCCTGGGATTCTGTCCAATCTACTTGCTGTTGCTTTCCAAGCTTTTGTGAGCTCTGCTTTCTTTTCCTACCCTCAGTTTCAATTACTGCATCCCGGCCCTGGGCCTTCTGAGGTTTAAACACCAAGACTTCCCACCGTAAAGCCTTGATACTTGTTAGTCTCCTCATCTGGAGTAGTCCTCAGGCTTCATTCTGGTCTTCAAGGGCTGCCTTCACTGCCATTACTCTCTTTCCTTGCTCTTCAGTGTCAGACTTATAACTGTAAATTCCATAAATACAGAGACTTGTCTTGTACACTGCTGCAGTTCCTGGTCTATCTAGCACCATGTCGCATAGGAAGTACTCAGTAAAGTTAGGCATGATGGTACATGCATGTAAATCCAGCGCTGATTGTGTTTCAGCCTTTAGATTGCGAGTCTTTGCCTCAAAACACCCAGAAATATTTACTACCTATAAGAAAAATAATTATTCGATTAATGGTTCAGGGACTGAATGAATACATGTAGAAAGTTGTTTTAGTTTGCTTTCAGTGCCCTGATAAACACCAGGACCAAAGGCAACGTGAGGAAAGAGTTTATGTTACACGTCCGGGGAGCAGTTCATTCCTGAAGTACATTGGGGCAGGAACTGAAGCAGGACTGCGGAGGAGTGCTGCTTACTGGCTTGCTCCCCGTGTGCACAGGTTGCTTTCTTTTGTTCCTCCCACAACCATCATTAATCAAGAAAATGCCCGCACAGGCTTGCCTACAGCCAGTATGCTGGAGGCAATTCCTCAAGTCATGGTCCTTCTTGCCATATAACTAGTTTGTGTTAAGTTGGCAAAAAACCGCAATTGCCTCCTTGTCACCATTTCATACAAGTACATCACTGTTAAACCACACTCTTTTCATACTTGTTTGACCCCTCTCCATTTCTGCCATCCTCTTGCCTGGTAGGCTCAGGCTGTCTCCACTCCATGTCTGCTACAGTCCTACAGTCCTGGCATCTTCAAGACGCTGGACTCTCAACTGCAACTGAGGCCGTGCTTTAACTGAGGCCGATGGCTTCTTCTGTCCTGGGTCAGTGTGACAAGCCTCAGCTGCTCTCCAGGGTGGCTTCAGATTCAGCACAAGTGGGAGATTCCTACACATTATCAAGCCTGGCTGTTAGCTTGAAATTTAGATTTGCCCCGTGTGATACTATCCCCCTGTTCTGTGTGCTGATCCTGAGGGAGAACTTCCCAGAAGATTTCACTCCCCCTAAAGCAAAGGTTTCACTTTGATGCTGCTGGTCAACCACAGCTGGTTCTTCAGCCCCAGTTAACCAGAACATAAGGATTCTTTTGGTTTGTTGTTGTTGTTTCAAGGCAAGGTTTCTCTGTCTAGTGCTGGCTGTCTTGGACTGGCATTGTAGACCAGGCTGGCCTCGAACTTACAAAGATCTGCCTGCTTCTGCCTCTCAAGTGTTGGAATTAGAGGCATGCACCACTATCGCCCCAGTTGAAATCACAGATTCTTAATTCCAGTGTATTACATGAATCCGGATACAGTCTGCTTCTCTCTGAAACGTCACAGGCCAGGTCTTTATCTGTATTGCTTCAACACTTTTTATCTCCTGAGCTCCCCCAGAAGAGCCATTACGCTTGGAACATTCAATGGCTGTTCCAGCCCAAGGTTTCACACTTTCGCTATCCTCCCCCAATCAATAAGGTCAGGTCTGTCACAGCACTCCCATAGTCCTGGAACTAGTTTCTGTCCTAGTTTGGTCTCCCTTGTTGTGATGTACCCCATGGCCAAGAGTAACTTAGGGAGGGAAGAGTTATTTGGTGTTACACTTATAGGTGACAGTTCCTCACTGGGGCAGTCAACAGGACTGCAAGCCATTGCCTGTAGAGGCAGAAGTACAGGGGAGACATGCTTCCTGCCTTGCTTCCCATGGCTTGCTCAGTTTGCTCTGTTACACAACCAAAGACCACCTGCCCTTGAGTGGCACTGCACACAATAGGCTCAGAGTACCCACATTCCTTGGTGATCACGAACGTGCCCTACCGACTTCTCTGTGGACCAGCTCCTCAGGTCATGTTCTGTCTTTGAGTCTAGTTTGTTTGAAGTTGAGGGAAAAATCTAACCAGCATAATAGTTTTAAGATTAGGCTGTTATTTAAATCCTGATTTTCACACGTATTAAAATTTTTGTTGCAATATATACATTAGATTTATTATTTTGGCCATTTAAGCTTAGTCCTATATATAGCTGTAGGAGCTGCACTATCATCAGTCAGCCCTGTTCTAGGACATTTTTCATATTCTTGGCTGACACCGTGTGCATTAAATATACCCAGCTATTTATTTTCCATATCTATGATTTTGACTGTCATAGTATGTTTGTCTTTTGATGCTGACTTATTCTGCTGATCATAATGTCATTAAGATTTACCTATATTTTCATTGTTGGTTGTTTTTTTTTGTTGTTGTTGTTTTGTTGATTGTTTTTAAGTAGCATTTTCATCAAATAGAAAGCAAGGAATTGTATTTATGTTCTGCACCTTTCTCTTTCGTCTGTGTGCCTCAAAATATTCTATAATCCTCATTAACTAAATTTCACAATTTCCCTGTGAAGCTGGCAGTTACAGTATAGTGCAGTGAGGGCCCAGTCTATCACCAAGTACATCATGAACGTGTCGATGTGAGGACCAGAGCTACACAGTCCCTTGTTAGCCAGGAGCATTAGGCCACATGTCTTTTTTCTTTTAGGTTTCACTTATAGGTAGCATGACATCATTCTAAAAGCCCTAAGTGGGGAAGAAAAACTCAAGCCTACAGAAGCATTAACTGTTTAATAATTGATTGTTTAATAATTCCTAATGAATCAATGGAAAAATTATTTAATAGAAAAATGTCTGAATTACCTGTCTAGTCTGGCTTGGTTTTAAGTATATATTTCCTTGGCCTGTGCAATGTCAGGTGGCGTAATTGCTTCATCAGTGTCCCTAGTCATCTTCTGATATGGATTTTTTTTGTTTTGGTTGGAACAGTATTACTTCATATTCTTAGTTATGTACATAAAACTTTGTAAAAACTTTGAGTGTATGTTTGACTTGTTGCTGGCTTGTTCAAATTAGGGTTTGTTGTTATTATTGCTGCTAAGACTTTGAGTTCCGAAAGCCTTGTGCAGGGTCCAGATACTCTGCTCCTGAGCTCTCTATCCAGCTGGGGCTCCCATGCGTGGAAAATAGCCTCTTACCTGACATTTGTTGATGGGATTACAACAGATTTAATTTGATTGAAACTCCCTTCCTTCCTTCCTGCCTGCCTTCCTTCCTGCCTGCCTTCTTTCCTTTCCTTTCTTTTCTTTTCTTTTTTTTTCCGAGGCAGGGTTTCTTTGCGTGGCCTTTGCTGTCCTGGACTTGCTTTATAGACCATTCTGACCTTGAACCCACAGAGATCAGCACACACCTTTGCTTCCTAGAGTGCTGGGATACAGATGTGGGCCTCCATGCCCGGCTGAACTGATTTTTTTTTCATATTTAGATAATGTGATTTAATTTAAAGTAGTTCCTGAACTATAGGGTTCCTGTGTTGCTATAATTTGACTTCCCTGAAGAACCTGTTTTTTTAGAAGTAAAGGTATAGCTGAAACAACATGAAACCAACAACGTATGCTTATTCTCAAGTGAAACATCTATTACTTCACCCACGTGATTGGGTCACTTTGGATGTAACCTCCAGAAGGTTTCAGCACTAGTTGGCAGTGCTACCACCTCCTTCCTCTTACGAAGTCCATTTGTGGCCCAGAAGTGGAACTGTGAACAGTTTTGAGTCCAGGCTTTTGGGAAGTGCTAGTTTGTGTTGAAAGAATAGAGTGGTAAAGTTCGGGAGACAGGCAGTGTATGTGTAACTTTTAAAAAAAGATTACCAAGTTCAGTGGACAGTTTTACTCTGTATGGTTTTATGAACAACAGAACATTTGGCTTCTGGCTAAAAGTGTTGTGTGTCAGCCTAGGGGAACTGTATTCTAGGGAGGTTTTGGTCACATGCAGTGGAAGGTGGAGGGGAATATGCAGATGAATTTTGACAGAGTGCCGTGTGTGTGTGTGTGTGTGTGTGTGTGTGTGTGTGTTTCCAGAAAGGACAGTGAGATAGCTTGCTTGATGTAGCACGTTGAGCAAAGAACCATTATAGCTGACGGTCTTAAAACAAGTCTCTTAGTTTGAAGGGCTGGCCAAGATAAACCACCATTGCTCTCTACTTCACTTGTGGAACCAGACGTGTTTCCTGCTCTAGGCCATTCTCTAACTGTGGGCATCAGCTCCATGCATTGCAGCTCAATTCAGTTGGGACACAGGCTTGGGGTTAGCTCCAGATCCCACACAGTAAGGACTCAGCGCCACAACAGTGCACCCTCTTCAGATACCAGATTCTGATCAGTAAGCTGTGCATTAGGGCTTTTCCTGTGGATCAGTGATTTGTTGTGAGGGTTCACAGAACTCAGAAGCATTTTGCTTAGGTTTACCAGGTTTTGCGAAGAATTTTTATGTGTGTGCACACGTGCCTATGTGTATGTGGATGTCTGGGGAGGGAGGATCCTGCATAGGCCAGAAGAGAGTCCAGGTGCCCTGGAGCCAGCCTTACAGTGGTTGTGAACCGCCCTATGTGGGTGCCAGGAAGAGAACTCTGGTCCTCTGAAGAGTAGCAATCACCTTTATGAGCCGCTTTATGAGCCGCTCAGTTCGTGGCTATGTAACGATTTACCAGGGACTGATACTGAATTAGAGGCTGCTTATCTTATTACGAAAAAGTCCACTGGGGTCACCAAAGCCAGAATCCCCAATAAATAGAACTATGATGTTGTTTTTGCTTTTGTTGATAAGGAATTGCCAACTGTCAGAATAAAAATTGATGGCTTCTGGCTAGAGAGATAGCTCAGTTAAGCAGAGGACCTAGGTTCTGTTCCTCGCACACATGGTGTCTCACAACCATCCCTTTGTAGGGGTATGGCACCCTCTTTTGGCCTCCATGGGCACCAGGCATACACGTGGCACACAGACACAGACAGGCATAATACCCATACAATAAAAAAAAAAAAAAAAAAACAAAAAAAAACAAAAAACCAAAATTGAAAGCTTTGTTTTGGCAAGCCTGTCAGACTCAGTTTCTTTCATCATTACAGCGAACAAACGTTCCTGGAGTCAGTTATTACCAGTTTTAAGACTCTGTTCTTGAGTTCATTGTAGCTTAGCAGGGATTTGTTTGCATCAGCAGGTAGGTATCTTAGGAGCTGTTGTCTTCATATCCCTTTGACCTTACGCAGAGAGCACACACATTTTACTTTTGCCCTTCCTTGCCTTCAGCAGTTGAGACTGAAGTCAGGAAGCACCCGCACAGTCTTGTGCCTCGTACAGGCCTGGAACTTCACGCAGTCTGGCTCTTTCCCTCTTTTTCTATTTTGGATGTGTTAATGGTTCTGTTTGTTTGCTTTATAAATTAGGAAGGCAACTCCAGCACTTGAAATAAGGACCTCAGCCCCACCCAGCAGAGGCTCAGTATTAAAAAGTAGACACCAGAAACTAGAGGCTTTCTAGTCAGACTGCTGAGTAATACCGTTAACACTGGACCACTTCAACCAATCACACACACACACACACACACACACACACACACTCACACACTACTCAAATGTTTATATATTATATATATGTATATGTGTATGTGTATACATATATATATATAATATATAAACATTTGAGTAGTGTACACATATACATATATATATACATATACACATATACATATATATATATACACACATGTATATGTGTATGTATAATCTGTCTTTTCACCATATATATAGATATATAGATAACATATATATACACACATATATGTGTATGTATAATCTGTCTTTTCACCTTTGGCCTATCACTTTTGAAGTCTGTCACTGCTGGGGAGCCATAACAGCCTCTGGTTCTGAATGCAGCTTGCTTCATGAATTACTCTTTGTTCAAGTGAGCACATTTACCGTGGCTGAAGTTGGTTTTTCCTCCTCCTTTTTGAAACAGATGTTTTGTCTGCAGAGATTAGCAAATACCATTTGGCCTGGGTTCCAGCATAGTGTCTGCACAGCTCAGGGAATGGTCGACTGTTTGCTTGCTGCATTACATTTCTTTCTTTTTTTTTTTTTTTTTTTTTTTTTTTTCAGTTTTTTGAGACAGGGTTTCTCTGTAGCCCTGGCTGTCTTAGACTCACTTTGTAGAACAGGCTGGCCTCAAACTCAGTAAGATCTGCCTGCCTTTGCCTCCCTGAGTGCTGAGATTTCAGCTGTGCCCGGCATGTAACTACTCTTAAACGAGTGTACAACACATTAAAAACCACCAACAACAACAAAAACCTGAGTAACTCTTGCTTTTAGTGATTATAGGTGTCATCAATAGTTTCCTCCATGTTGAACTGGCTGAAAACATAAGGAGGTATTATTTCCTTCCATCCTTTCAGTAGACATAACTATTTTGACTTTGTATGTACAGAAAGTTACAGGATTTTGTTAAGTGCAGGTTAAGATGACATACTAAAATTCATTATATGAAAAGGCCTGACGAGGCAAGACGGTTCAGTGGGTAATGTGTTTGCTGCCAAAGCTGATGACCTAAATTCAGTCTGTGGAAGGAGAGAACTGATGCCCAAACATTGTTTCTGACTTACACATATATGCTGTGGCACACATGAAAACACACACACACACACACACACACACACACACACACTAATAATAATAATAAATATAAGAAACTTCAAAAAAGAAAGTCCTTCTATTTGGGCCAGAGTAAGAGTAAAAATGAAGTCAGTACATGCTAATTTCTTGAAAAATGGCCATTAAAAATAACTAAAATGGCTCTGTACATGAGAAGCATTGGTACGTATTTTCTGAGGCGAGGTACAGTTAGGGGATGTCTGTATTATAATGGTGAACTGTGGAGAAATGGTACATAAGCAATATATTAGTTTAATTATATTTTCATAAAATAAAACATTACTTTTTATATGTGTGATTTGAATACATTTCTTAGTTTTAACATTATTTTAGAGAGCTATCTGTTGCTTATAAAAGCCACTTGAGAATTTTATGAGAAGTTTTATATTTGTCTGGCTTTATTTTCTGGAATCATTTCAGTTATACAGTTTTTCTCCCTCATGCAAGCACCTGCTAAGTCATGTGTGAAAAGTGCTGTGACAAGAAAGGAAATGTCTAAACTTATGTTCAATATTGTGAACTCAGGGTTTTAGTAAAGCATATATATTTTAAGTAAAGCGTATTTATGTTTCAACATAGTTTTGTAATTTAAAAAAACAAAAACAAAAAAACGGGGCATTGGTTTTTATCTTTTTATCCAGCATGTGAATATCCTTTGCATCTGTTTACACACATTTTATTACCTCCTCAACATTGCAGAGTTTTATAGAAAGTGTAGTTATTCTAACTTTTTTACCGTTTATTGTGATGGTTAAAGGGAGAGCATGGTGCTTCCATGGGTGCAGAGGGAGGATATCCTTATTCACCTAACGGCTTGGAAGGACAGAGAAAAGTGACTAATACCTGTGTGTTTTAGTCACCTCCCAGTTCAATGTGAAAACATGCTAACACATGAAGTTTGTGTTCCTTGAGGTCAGCCCTTTGGATCCAGTGAATTCAGTGATGGCTTTTGTCAGCGTGGCCTCTTCTGGTCTGCTGTGCTGCCGTCAGGCCATTGAGAGGGAATTGTTTTCAGGCTCAGCTTCCCTGACTCCTGCCTGTTACCTGAAGCTCCTCGGAACGCTCTCTTCAGAGATGCCTCGTCGCTTGTCTTTGCAGTACTTTCCCTTTTTCTGTTGAGTCGTAAGCCTTGCTACATCCCCTCTTTGTTTCTCATGAGCCTTATTTGTAAAAACCCCTCCAAAGCTGGGCATGGTGGCTCTGGCTGTCCTGGACTTACTTTGTAGACCAGGCTGGCCTCGAACTCACAGTAATCTGCCCTCTGCCTTCCAGAGTGCTGGGATTACAGTGCGCACACCACACCCGGTTTATAGGACTTATTTTCAAATCTTAGATTATTTTGTTTTAAAAATTTTGAATAAGCTTTATTGTTAAAAAAGACTAACAAGGAAATAAAAATACCAAATGCAAAATTAACCAGACTCAAAATCCAGAGAACTTAATAAATTTATGTATTGAAATGGAATCTATGAAGCTTCTCATTAGTTTTACACTTTCAGTGTCATTCATTATTTGAAATCTTACCTGCTTGTGGGAACGCCTCTCCTTGAATGAACAATGATGGTAACATAGACCTTTCTGTCTGTTCAAACCAAAAGTCGACCTGCTCTACATGTGTGCTTCATTGTGGAGCTTAGAATATTGAATGGTCTTTGCCATCATTGTTAATTTAACATGGGTCCCTCTCATATCCTCACTGGGGCGATGGCTCAGTGGGTGAAGCTTTTGCTGTGTAAACCTCAAGACCAATGTCTGGTCCACAGAGCACACAGAAAGCCTGGTGCTGTGGTGTTCCTCCATAGTCCCAGAGTGTCTGCAGTGTGGGGGGAGGTAGAGGGAAGAGAACCCGTGGAGAGCTGATGTCCACAGCAGCAAAGAGCGAAGAGGAAATCCTGCGTCAGTCAGCCATGGTGGGAAGCACAGGCCTGACACTTGATGTGGCACCCTAGGCCTCCTGATCTTTACCGTCACTGTAGACTCACACACGCGCGTGCGCGCGAGCACACATGAGGACAGACGAGCAGTCTCCCACACATCATGCATATGCACACAGATCTTTAACAACAACAACAAAAACGTATCTTGGCTTTTCGATTTCTTCCACAAGTATTAACTCTTAACTCCCCAGATTCTTTACTACCCTACTGTCTGTAACTCACAATCCCCAGTTTCCCATCACTCACTCTTGCTTCTTTGGTTTTATTTGTTTGCTTAAATGTAAGAATTTTAAATGCTTCCTGCAGTGAGTTTTGAAAATGTTTATCAGGTTGCTGTGGCTTGTTTTCCTTAAATAGGCAGTAGTAATTGTGTTTCAGCGCACATTTGTAGCTCTGCGGATGATCCCTCACACTAGGTGCCGCAGGGACTCTGCAGCTCCCTTTTCACTCAGTTACTCGGCACCTGAAAGCTGAGCACTTTCTGGGTTCCAGCACTAACAGCAGGGCTCCTGTGGCCTCTCCTCACGGAGCTTGGAGCTGGCACTGTTGGCGGGCTGTCAAGGTGGCATGTGTTTTGTATTTTGTTGCTTTATTTTCTATTCACACGTCTTTTGCCTACATGTATACCAGTGCACCACACACTATGCCCGCCAAGGCCATGACAGCTCCCTTCTGTTTGGTCAATTCTCATATCCTGGTGCAAGCTCCTCCCTGAGTGTGTAATGAAAGCTGCTCATCTCTGTTTCTTTGAAGGGATTATTATGAGGATTTGTTAAAACAACACATGAAGGCTCTTAACCTGAAAATACTGACAGAGTGTTAGTTTTTAATGCTCAAGCATTTAAGAGATGTCTTAAATCAAGCTTTGTTAATGAAGAAGTTTGCAGAAGGTCAGATTTCTCAGGGATAAACTGCAAGTCATTAATAGCTTAGGAAGTGGCTTAATGTGCAGTTTCCCTTGGGTTCGGGGCTTACCCTGGATCCATCCCAGTGATACTTCTGATCTTTGAGAAGGATTAGAGTGTAGCAGTTTCTCCTGCTTTCAGTCGGTGACATTTTGACTGTAGGTTGTGCTGCTAATCATAGAGGAAGCATTTGTAATCAGTCCACTTTGTGTTCTATTTAAGGCAGCATTTCTTGATAACAATCTGAAAAGAAACGAGAATATCTGAAAATAATGCAAGTGCCCTGTAGTTTATTTTTAGATAACTAGTGTTGCTGACCAAGAACTGTGGCCACCCTGTCTCACTGCAGTGTCAGGCATTCTGTGTCTCTTTGTGTCTGCCTCTTTATGTCTCCTTCACTTCAGGTTAACCTGAGTAAAATAAAGACAGAGTTGTAAAGAAGTTGTTTCTGAAATTACTCAACTCAAGTGTGACTCAGCTGACTTTACCTCTGCTTTCCCATTGCAGGTTTCTCAACAGTGATGTCACAAGACTGACCACGCTGACACAGTAAGACCAAAGTCACAATTCAGTTTCTAAGGATGGATTGCTTTCTCTGAGAATAAGAATGAATTAAGGGATATCTATCAATAACTCTATTACAGTTTTCTCCCACCAGCCAGTTGAATGTGTACATTTTCAGTGACTCAAATTTCATATTGCTAGTTATTTAAATAACTTGTAAAATTCGTTAAAGGAATTTAAAATAATTTATGATGAAAATTTAATTTATAACTAAAATTATTACATGCACATTTCACTGTGGATCATACTGGCATGTTTTTCTCAAAAAAAAAGGGTCTTCACAAGTAACAAAGGAGTGAGTTTTGGGTAAATTATTTGTTTCTTGGACTGACTTTGAGCACTCTTGTTAACTGAGCGTAGGGGCAGTAGGCAGCAGGAACATTGAAGTTCTGTAAAAGGCAGAGCCACGTGGAGCCAAGCTTTGTAATTATGTCCAGGATTCCTGTTGGAAATCACTTGAAGTTTGCTGTTTTGTACTGACTAGAGAATGTTTATTCTATATCTAAAGGCTCCCTGGTCATTTTGTTTCACCGATGATCATGGAAGCATTTTTACTTTCTCTTAAAATAGTTCCTTTCCTCTCTTTCCTGCCTCTTCCCTTCCCTCTTGTGTTTCTCTCTCCTTTCCTGTTTTGTTTTTCTTCTCATTCTTTGTTGTGGTAGGGATGGAGTCCTGGCCTCACATATGCTAGGCAAGTGCTGTGTCACTGAGTTATAGATAAAGATTTGTTGTGTTGGTTTTAATAATCAGAATTCTGTTGACCTAACAACATTTTGCAACAACATACTAAAGCATTCTGTGGTAGCCTTGTGTGTGGCATGTCCTGCTTTAAATCAAGTTAAAGTTTTTTGTTCTGAAGCCAAGAATCTCAGGAAGCGGCGATGTTTAGTGGTGTCAGACACTAAATAAAGACAGGAAGTGTCCCTTTGAGATGAAGTGACCGTGGGTAGAAACTCAACTTTGTGATGATGGCAGGGCTGTTCGCCTTTCGTCACGCCTGCTAGCTAGGAGAGACAGTGGATTGCATCAGGGACTCATGGGGGGTGCTAGTGAAGGGTACCCCCCCAAGCCTGGGCAGAAGTGAGGTACTGATCTGTTGATTTGTTCTAAGACAGTGGGAAGCCAAGGACCCAACCAGAGATCCGCAATCTGGTTATCATGCGATGGCATAGCTCTTTCAAAGCTAAAGCTATAGGCAACATTTCTGTGTGTGTGTGTGTGTGTGTGTGTGTGTGTGTGTGTATGTGTGTGTGTGTGAGTGTTTCCAGACAGGGTTTCCTGTGTAGCCTTGGCTGTCCTGGACTCTCTTTGTAGACCAGGCTGTCCTCGAACTCAGAGATCAGATTGCCTGTGCCTCCCCGAGTGCTGGGATCACAGGTGTGTGCCACTGTGCACACACTTGTCTTTTTTGAGACAGGGTTTCTCTGGGTAATAATAGCCCTGGGTGTCCTGGACTCCCAGGTGCATGCCTTAAGCCCAGCACTTGGGACTCAGATCTCCCTGCCTCTGCCTTCCCAGTGCTGGGATTCAAGGCGTGCTTCACCACACCTGGCCCGAGGCAACATTTCTGTGCTCTTTAATATGCAAATTTATTTTTTTTAAACATTTCAGCAATTCTTAGAAAAGAGGAAAATTTTATTTACCACTCTTTCCCTCTATACTGCAATCTACAGAGATTACAGAACTGTCTCGCTAGTTTTGTTGTTGTTATTTGGCGTTGTTTTGAGGGGAACATTGTCAGCCAATTCCATCAAAATTTGTACATGATCTTCAGTTTTGTCTAGTTAAAGTATTTCCCTAGTAAAAGACATTTGGTGATTTCCTGCTTCTTATTGGTTCCCATCTATACTTTGTCCTCTAATTAGCTACTGTAAACAAGAATATGCTTATTCTCATTACTTATATTTATACTGTAACCAAGAATGTGCATATGCTACATTAAATCTGTATTATGCCATTCTGATAGTGATATCATTGTTTTTACAGAGTATTCTTCTAGCTTTTCAAGCTTTAAAAATTGTTCTGATGAAAGGAGATCTTCCTTCTAATGCTCTATTTGGTCATCTCTCGGAGGTCTTCCCCAGTCATCCTAACTGAAAGTGATTCTCTCTCCTTAATAGTTTGGTAATAATTTTTATTAGTTCTATTTTACTGATCATTGACTCTTATTTTTGAATCGATTTTGAAAACACAAACCTTTCTAATGTACTCAGCAAGTGTTGGTATTCTCTCTGATTCTTTAATTTCTGGCAGAGAGGCATTCAGTTAGAGCTGCTGATGCAGTGCCCTTTATGTGGGAGAGCAGGCATACCTGCCTGGGTTGCTAACCTCTTAAAAGGCCAGAATGACTTTTAGGACCGTTCTGACGGGGACTGTAATGTGCATCCAGTTGAGGGGTGATGGTATGCACAGTAGTTAGGAACATGGCCTCGGGTCAGAAATGGTTACATTTTCCCTCTGGTTTATGTAATAGTGGCAGTCTGTGCCGAGTGCTTAAAGATTCAGGTTTCTTTCCCTAGAAGTACTACGTAGGTCTCAGGAGGGTTGTGAACAGTAGAAGAAATAACTTTCATGAAGCACTCAGCCCAGAGGACAGCACGTACTAACTTCTTTTGACTCTCATATACATTATCTATAGTTACTTGCCTAAGACATCTGTTATGTAGTTCTGTCTTGTTTTGACATAATTAGTATTACTGTTTTATTAGTATTACTGTTTTCCCGTAACTTGATTAGAAGTCTCTATAGCATATATACAAAGCATAATAGAATAATTCTGTTAAGAAAACAAACAGTGTGGGGGTTGGGGTTGCATGCCGCAGTGGTCATATGAGGGCCAGAGGACAACATGTGGAAGTCAGTTCTTTCTGTCCTTCTCCGCATGAGCCCCAGGCACTGAACTCAGGTCATACTTGGTGGTAACACCTTTACCTCGTAAGCCAGCTCACTAGTTCAGAATTAGTCTATTTCTTCTTGCATCCCAAGTCTTCTTCTCTAAAGAGAATATCTTTTTATTTATATCCAGTTTTGTGTGCATTGAATTTTTATTACAGTGGGTTGTTGTAGTGTTACTTGTGTTTTTAAATAATATTATTTAATATTTTGCTATATACCTAATAATTTATTATAAACAACTTTAAATGTATAAAGTAGTGGGGCTGGAGAGATGGCTCAGTGGGTAAGAGCAGTGGCTGCTCTTCCAGAGGCCCCAGGGTCCAATTCTCAGCACCTACATGGCAGCTCACAACTGTCTGCAACTCCAGTGCCAGGGCATTTGACACTCTTTCACAGACATACATGTAGGCAAAACACAAGTGAACGTAAAATTAAAAAAATAAATAAATTATTTTCCGGGTGCATGCCTTTAAGCTCAGCACTTGGGAGGCAGAAGTGGATGGGTCTCTGAGTTTAAGGGCAGTGTCATCCACGGAGCAAATTCCAGGACAGCTAAGGGTACACAGAGAAACCCCGTTTCAGAAAACCAAAACATAAATAAACAAACAAAAACCCTCAAAGGCTAAAGTAGTCTTTACTATTCCATTAAAAAATTCCTGTCTTTTTCCTTAGTCATTTTCTTTTGAATATTACTTCAGTTTTTTAGATCTACACTAATAGAAATAGTTAATTTCATAATTGATACTTAGAATAATACAATCTTACAGTGTCCCCATGATTAGACACATCAGTCTAGTGTTAGGTCTCTCTCCCCAGATAAGACATGATCAGATAAGGCAGTAACTGGTAAACTTTGTCTGATACTTTCACCCTTCTGGGTTGTGTCCCTAGCATGTAGCTGTGTGGAGTAAAAAGATCTTGATCTCCCTTGCAGTTAATGTCATGGGTGTGCAGCAACAGTGTGTCTAGATCGTGTGTCCTGCTTGTGTTACTGTTGTTTGAGGCAGGGGGACTCTGTGTGGCTTTATTTAGCTAGCCTGGACCTCACCGTGCAAGGCCTGGCCTCAGATTTATAGCTGTCCCCTGATTGTCTCCTGGGAGCTGGGATTGTAGACATTATCTGTCCAACTGCGTAGAACCCATGCTTCCAGGAAGAGGTGGGCACAGTGTCTTCCTCCTTGTTGAAATGTAGCTGTGGTAATTGGACCGTGGCTAGAGACCCTGTACCAAGAAGGGGAAACCAACGGTAGCAACCTCACAGTGCCACCTGGCCTGCCCTGGCGTCTTACATCTACACTTCCTTTTGTCAGAGTGAAGTTTCCGTGTTGTGTTCATTACTGGCTTTCTGTTACCATGGCTTAAACTTGCCTTGAGAACACTAATGTAGCTTTAGTTTTTAGAAAGAAAACTTACGCCATTGGGAAAACGTTGTAGGGTTTATCTGTTTGCTTTTCTCTTTTCACTTACTTGAACTCTGCTGTTACTTTTGGTGGTTTGGGTTTGAGGAGATTAGAGAAACTATAATGAGGCACTGTCGGTGAGTCAAGCCGTTCATTCCTAGAAGTTTAGTCCTGTAACCTCACCTATGCAGGAGCCTGAGGTTAGGAGGGCTCAAGTTCAAGGCTTGCAGTAGTTACAGACTACATTCAAGGCCAACCTGGGCATTTTGTCATCTCTCTCTCTCTCTCACACACAATAAAAGAGTAAAAAAGACTATGCATGTAGCCCAGGGTTAGAGTACTTAGTAAGTGTGTGTGAAGTCCTTGGTTCCATGTGCAGTAAGAGAAGCTGAGATTTAAAGGTGCAGGAATTTTATTCCAGTATTGCCAAAATGTAAAGTTTGTGATAGTGAGTGAGATTAAAATGTCATATATAAATGTCAGATATAAAATGTTTGTAAACCATGAAGGAAATAGGTATCTATTGATAAGTTCTGTTAATATTGATGATTTTAGGATTTATTATTTTTTGTTAAATATTTTAATATTTTTGTTAAATATTTTGATACATGTATCAAGGCTCATTCAGTTTGGACCTTTAGCACTTTAACAATTTAGATAACATAGGATTACATTTTATAAATGGATAGCTAAGATTCCCAGTGGATTCGAGTGGTTAATGATTCTTGTTAAACCATTATCTATAGTCAACCATAACAGGTCTGTTATCTGATCACCATTTTCCCTTGCTAACACAAAAATTAGAGTAAGTAGAGTTTAGTAAGTCTACACAGGAATGCCCAGCCTCTATGTAAATCAATACATCTAACATGTTAACAAATCAATAACAAAATGAAGTTAAATAAGATATAATACGATCTATAATATATTGTAGAGCTATAAAATCTTAGACTTTATAAATCTGAATATTTTGAAAAAGATCTTCAGAATTACTGTATAACAACCATTAAATTACTTAATATAAATCCATTTCCATTGCTTGTTCAAATGTGTTTTTGAATAAAAGAACCTTTACATTCACCCATGCTACATTTTCTAAAGTTCTGCACAAATATATCAGTTTATAGTGGGAAGCGCATGTGCTGGTCTGCGGTTGTGTAAATGATACTATGTTTCACAGATACTATGAGATACGTAGTATCAACGATACTGTTTCTCAAGTTATACCCTTGAGGGTTTTTTGTTTTGTTTTGTTTTCAAGCAGGAAACTCTCTTACGCAGTTCAGGCTCACCCCAAACCCGTGGTTCTCTTGCCGCAGCTTCCTTAAAGCTGAGGCTCCAAGTGTGTATCACCACATATGTCATCAGTGTTTGAACATATGAAAGTGGACAAAATCAAAACATCAGTTGGTTTAAGGATACTTTCTTACCTGATTGCCTGAAAATAGAAACATTAAAAGCTCTAGGAATACCCACAAAAGCATTAGAGGGTGTAAAAGACAAAGGCTTTTTTTCTTTTTATGATAGTACAGAGACTAGGAACTAGACCACAGAAATATTTTTATATCAAGACTGCTTGGAGTTTAATTTGGTTAGTATAATATTCACTTCTCACATTTTGTAGGACACCAAGGTCCATTTGAAGTACAAGGTATGTCTGTACAGACAGGTTAGTCAAGCAGCAGATGGAATACAAAGGTAGTCTGTCAAGATCACATGCATATAGTAAAGAAAGCAATGGAGAAAAGCTGTTTACTATACAGCCACCGTCACCTAAATTAGCATGCTGTGGATGTTTTAAAAAGTCTAACACGGGCTGGAGAGATAGCGCAGAGGTTCAGAGCACTGGCTGCTCTGCCAGACATCCTGAGTTCAGTTCCCAGCAACCACATGGTGGCTCACAACCATCTATAGTGAGATCTGGTGCCCTCTTTAGCCTGCAGGCACAAGTTCAGGCAGAACACTATATACATAATAAATGAATCTTAGAAAAAGTCTAATCAAATAAGGTATATATTTCCATACCAATGTAAGGCAGTTTGTCCTTCCTTCCTTCCTTCCTTCCTTCCTTCCTTCCTTCCTTCCTTCCTTCCTTCCTCCCTCCCTCCCTCCCTCCCTCCCTCCCTCCCTTTTTTCCTTCTTCTTCTGCCACTTTTTTTCTATGAGACAGGGTTTCTCTGTATAGCCTTGGCTGTCCTGAAACTAAATTTAATGCTACAATAATACAAATCTTTCTTCATAGAACATCCCATTTTCAGAGTTAAAATTGATCTCTCCTTTATGCTTCTAGTATTTGTCCTTTCTATTATAGCGGTGTTCTTCTGTACTGGAATTTTCAGGCCTGTATGCACTTTTCTCTTTCTTGGGTTTGAGGTGAGCCTGAACTATTTATAGAAGAGAATAATATGTGTATATATTTTTCTCACTAGCATCTGTATACACACCTATGTATACACGCACACAAATATATATATGTATAATATACATATATAGATACATGTATACAACCTCACACATATAGACACAAGTGTAAGACATGTGTATAACATGTATGTATACACATATATATGTACACATTCGTATATAACTGATCCCTCATTCATATTTCTTTTATAACAGTGTATTCTGCACTATGATTTTCAGGCTTGTATGCACTTTCTCTTCTCTTTTGGGTTTGAGGTGAGCCTGGACTAATTAAAGAAGAGAATAATGTGTGTGTGTGTGTGTGTATATTTGTATATAAATACATATGTATGTGTATAGACACAAATACTAGTGAGAGATATTCTAATTTTTATATTAATAATAAAAATTAACACAAATATATTCCTAGATCATCTAAAATTTCCATTCTAGAACCAGTATCTGCCAAATGTTTTCAAAGTATGGTGGCACATGCCTTTAATCCCAGCACTTGGGGAGGCAGAGGCAGGCAGATCAAGGCCAACCTGGTCTACAAATCGAGTCTAGGACAGTCAAGGCTACACAGGGAAACCCTGTCTTGAACCCTCCCCCCCCCAAAAAAAAGACTTGATGATTCTATAGAAAGCTGAAGCAAAGCACTGTATTAGGAAGAAATGGTGTGATTACGTGCCTCATGGAGCCATGGCACACCACAGCTATGACAATTCACACGTAGTTAGAAAGTGTGATGGTTAGCATGTGGGAGAGACTGTCTTGTTACGCTAATTGATTCTAGAAGACCCATCTTAATTGTGGTGGGACCTGGGTTGCAGAAGTGGAAAAAAAGGACTGAGCACTTAATATACATCCGTTAACTGCTCGCCTGATTGTGTAACCTGGAACCTTGTGCTAAGTAGAACCTTTCCCCCATACATTGCTTTGTCAGAGTATTTTATCATATACGAGAAAAAAACTAGGGCAGAAAGTGTTTCTGAGGATAGGGCTGCTGCTGATAAACAGGACTTTGTAGCTTTTAGGACTTTGGAACTATTTTATGGGAAGAATGTGAAAGAATTTATTTTTCTAGAAAAACGAATGGGTGCTGGAATCAGAGCATAACGGGCCATCTTTTTATTTGTTTGTTTGAGACATGTATCCCTGGCTGTTCTTGAACTTTCTGTTAGACCAGGGTGCCTTTGAACTTACAGAGATCCACCTTCCTCTGCCTCTCAAGTGCTGGGATTAACAGTAGGTGCCATGGTGCCTGGCTTAATGGGCCATTCTTACAGTAGCTTAGGAGGTAGGAATGCTGACGGAGATGGAGACACCTGGGCCTGGGGTGTATGGTTTCAGAGGGGAACAAGCAGTCCAGTCCACCAGGAGCTGGGCCAGGGGCCATTTGTGTGATATTTTGACCAATAGTCTGGCTTTAATTAGCTATGGTCATGCCAACCTTAGTGAAGTTGATCATGAGATGATGGAGTAGTTTGGTAGAAGAAGTTTCAGGACAAGAGAGCATTCAGGCTGGTGGAGAGGAATCAGCTGTGATTGTGAAGGAGATCACTACTGTGGACACTAAGCCTTCTGTGATATGCCTGGATGGTAGAGGTGTCATGAGAGCCACGCCCCCCCCCAAGGCTTCATTTAGTGAAGATCCAATTCAGCTAAAGGAAGAAAGCTTAAACTAAGGGGGTTCCCTGATCTTGAAAGCAACTGCCTAGAAAAGTGAGTTAAGCAGTCTTAGGGTGTGTGTGTGTGTGTGTGTGTGTGTGTCTATGTGTGTGCGTGTACCCGTGTGTGCAGGGGTAGCCTACATTTTGAATGAAGGAACTTGACAACATATCCAGGTGGTACTTGTTTTGGAGGCACAGCAAATGCAAAATTGAGGGGTCATGGAAAACCACTGAGGCTGGGCACTGTGTGATAGGTTTAGAGTTCCTGCAGAAAGTCTGGAGTCTACTTCATGATGCTGTGAATGTGAAGACTCATTTGCCATGGAGACCCCAGGTCATTGATGATGCCCAGCCTATGGGATGCCCACTAAGAGGAGTTGTGGGCATGGAGGGGAGCCAGCCTAGGAGAGAGTCAGCTGTATGCTACAGATGGAAGAAGTAGAAGAGTGGGGCTGTAACCCATTTGGAGCTCCAGATGCCAGACATGGACCTGCGGGATTTGGTGTTTGACCTGTTTGATTTTAGTTTTGCTCTAATGTAATTGTTCTGATTCCTCCATTTTGAAATGGGAATGTTTACTTTATATTGTTAAATATACAAATTTGGAAATTTGTAATTTGTTGTTTGGTTGGTTTTTGGGTTTTGGTGTTTGAGATAAGGTTTCTTTTTGTAACAGCCCTGGCTGTCCTAGACTCATTCTGTAGACCTTGAAAATGTGGCCTTGAAAATCACAGAGATCTACCTGCCTCTGCCTCTAGAGTGCAGAGATCAATGACTTGTGCCACCATTGCTAGCTTACTCGTTTTTTTTATTTTTATCTCACAGTTAAGACTTTTGCCTTTTGACATTTTAGAAATGTAAAAGACAATGGAAACTTTTAAAATTGGACTGGATGTACATCAAGGTATAATATAAAAGCCTGTGTGGACAGGACAGGTTGCAGAAATGTTTGGTTTTTAAAACCGATGTATGAGGGTGTAGGTTGACTAGGGATGGGATTATGACGGTTACTACTAGTTCTCTAAAATCACTTAGGAGCAACCAGGTATTGCTTTGTGAGGTATTGCTTTGTGAGGTATTGCTTTGTGAGGTATTGCTTTGTGAGGTATTGCTTTGTGAGGTGAGGTATTGCTTTGAACTCTCTTAATCAGTGTAGCAGCTGTGTGTGGGACTTGAGCTGAGTAAGTGTTTAAAACAGCTGATGTTCACTTGTATACATTCGTTGCTCTTGCCTTTTGCACGCAGATGTAATGGGCCTGGAACAGTGGGCCAAATGAGCTCTTTCTCCCTTAAGTTACCTTTTAATGATTCATTTTTGTGAAGTCATCATGTGATACCAAATTGAAATCTGGTCGTTTTCTTTTCTGAACACATTTGCTCATTCATTTTGGTATTATATTTGGATAAGATCCTGAAGCCAAAGGAAGATTTCATCCTATCCACAGTTTTATCTTTCTGCATTTCATTATTATAAGAATCTAATTAAGTTCATACAGGCCATTTACTGTAAGTTTTTCTTTCAAAAGGAGTTTACGTACAACTAAAGTTTTATAACATTATTAAAATCTTAGACGCCTTGTATGATGAGCTGTGTGTTCAAATGTTTTCTGTATTAAACTGTAGAACCTTTCTAACCTGGTGAAGGCATAAAGGATATTTAATCATTCTCACAGCTCCATTAGAGTGTGTTTAATAGTATCTTGTACCTAGTAATAATCCAGATAATACTTGTGCATCAATGTGGCCTGTGCTAAGTGTGATGTAGAGCAAATTTATAGTCCCTTTGCTTTCTTAATGTGTTGATGATCTGTCACATTTAAATATATTGAAAAGAGAAAGATGGGGAAGGAAAGGAAGAGAGGAAATATTTGCATTGCTGTAGTGATTGAGTTTTGGGTTTGCACATGCTCTGTGAATACACACTTAAATATCTGATAGTATTTTGATCACTCACAAGTGTAGTGCTATTTTCATTTAAGCTAAACCTAATTCATTTTTCTGTGATGTATATATCTTGTTCCAGACAATCCTAGTAAAGCAAATATTACAATAAAGCAGGCAAACCAAATTTGGGGAGTTCTTTGTGCTTGTAAGTAATATTTATATTATATGTGCTCTGTTAGCCATACAGTAGCTCTGTCTGTACGAGAAATGTTTATGTGTTATTTTATTCCTTAAAAAAGTGCATCTGAGCCCTCAGGTTGTCTTTATCATTCTGCTGTTAGAGGGTCTTATCTGGACGAAGCCTAATGTGTGCTGACTGCCTGCCCTGCTGGTTTGTGGCAGCTTCTTCAGCTAAGATAATGGAGTCTGAATCTCGAGATTTTTCTGCAGCATCTGGTGCGGTTTGATAGCACTTTATTCGTAGTAAAACTTTGAAAATTATAGTTGTCTCCACCCTGCACTGCTTTATCATTGAGTTTATGTCATGTATTCTGAATCTTCCTTGACATTTTAGCATTGTCAGTAGTATCTTTACCAGGAGGGAACTCAGACTCACTTTCTGTTATTTGCACATTCATAGGAAACAGTTCTTTATCATGTTT
This sequence comes from Meriones unguiculatus, assembly GCF_030254825.1. Classification (NCBI taxonomy): domain Eukaryota; kingdom Metazoa; phylum Chordata; class Mammalia; order Rodentia; family Muridae; genus Meriones; species Meriones unguiculatus. The sequence continues at coordinate 99,792,479 of NC_083356.1, read as the reverse complement.
TATGACAGGATTGTACCATTGAGTTCTTTCATGTTCTACTTAAAAATCCTTTGCGAATTCCACCAGACTCCTGTGTTTGTTTCCTTTCGTTGATATCTCAAAACCTTAAAGTCATCCTTGAAGGCTCCAGTGAGCTTCTTCCAAACTCTTGGAAATGCTGATACTTTGAGTTCTTCCCACGAACCATAGATGTTCCTAGTGATAAATAAAATGGGGACTCTTTCAAGCTGTTTTTTCTTTTTGAGACATGTTTTTGCTAAATAACCCAGGATGGCCCCCAACTTGAGATTTTTCTCCCAAATGTTGGTATTGCATGCATGCCGTACCCCTTTACAAGTTTTTTCGGTTTACTTTGCTAAAAATCCATTATCTGGGACTGGAGAGATGGCTCAGCAGAGCATGGCTGAGCTCCCAGAGGACCCAAGGTTTTATTCCCACCACCTACATGGGTGCTCACAACCATCTGTAACTGTACACATGAAACACAATGATAAAAACGTTCCTTACAAATGTAATCAATCATCAATGGCTTCTATAGCTCCACTTTCTTTTTTTTCATCCTGGTGCTTGAAAGTTAAAATCACTCTGCTATCATAGGTTCCAGAGCGGATGTTATATTGACAGGCATGAAAGCATCACTGACCTTATTTTGCATTTCACTGGGTTAACCATTGTGGGGTACACGCACATGTGGGGCCCAGAGGTTGACATCAGGTGTCTTTTTTTTTTTTTTTTTTTTTTTTTTGGTCATTCTCCACTTTAATTTTTGAGACAGGGTTTCTTACTGAACCCGGAGGTCACTTCTACGCTGGACTGGATGGTCAGTGAGATGGACAGGCCCCTACCATGGTCTACCTGTCTCTGCACCTCCCTCCTGTACTGGGGTTACAGGCATGAATTACTGTGGGAGGCTTTTATGTGGGTGCTGGAGACCTGACCGCAGAGCTTCATGTCTGCACAAGTACTTTACTCACTGAATCATTTTCCCCGCCCCAAGTGGTAATACTTTAAAAGGAATAATTTTCTGTAAAGAGTAGGTCTCAGCAGTGGCCTTACTGATCACACTTGTTAAGCAGATTTGTTGTCATCCAGGCCTTTCTTTCTACTCCTTGAGCAAAGGTAGAGTTGGTGATTCTTAGGGATCCAGAGTTGTCCAACTGGTGAACCAGTGTTGGTTCCCTTGCTGGATTAGCCTGCAGTGAAAGAGTTGGCCTGAAGTTCTAGGGCATGAAGTTAGGCATTGACCTCTCTTCTGATGTCCTAAATGTCTAAGCTATCCACAAAACAGCCTTCCTTTAGAAGCTCCCCTCAAGCCGTGGTGGTGGTGGCACATGGCTTTTTCCCCAGCACTCAGAAGACAGAGGCAGGCAGAACTCTATGAGTCCAAGGCCAGCCTGGTCTACAAAGAGAGTCCAGGACAGTCAGGGCTACACAGAGAAACCCTGCCTCGAAAAGAAATTCTGCTCAAGCTAAAGTTATCTGGGAAGAGGGAAATTAAGTTAAGAAAAAGCCTTCCTCCCATTGGCCCATAGGCAGGTCTGTGGGGCTATTTTCTTGAGTAATTGTTGATGTGGGAGGAGTCAGTATAGTAAGGGTGGTCCAGGGCTGCGTAAGAGCGAAGTCTGAGCCAGCCATGGAAAGCAAGCTAGCAAGCATGGCCTTATGGCTTCTGCTCTAATACCTGCTTCCAGGTTTCTGCCTTAAGTTCATTTTACCTCTCCTTCAGGATGGACGGTAAGCTGTAAACTAAAACAAACTTTTCTCTCCAAGTTGCTTTTGCCTGTGGTCTTCATCACAGCAATATGAAACAAATGAGGCCAAGTTACAACCAGGTGTTTTGAATGGCACCTTTTTTAGCTTTCTTAGTCTCTGGAAAATGTACTGCGCTTTCTATGTCTGGATTTGTACTGTAGAGAGCCTTTCCTTAAGCCTCCCGAGTCATCCTCTGTAGCTTCAAACACCTTCAGCTGCTCTTACCCTTCCTGGCATTGAAGCTGGTTAGGCTGTACTCTGGCTTAGATGTGTCTAAGGGTGTGTGGCTAGACTGTTTTCTCTGTGTCACCAGTTTGACCGTACAGTCCATGGAACGCCATCTCCTTTTCCTTCAGGTTTCCCTCTGCATTCATAACTGGGTCATTTGATCCAAGAAGCTTAGCCTTCCGCCAGTCTTGGTTTTCAGTGCCTTTCCCACTAAGCTAATCATGTAAAGACAGAGCGGCGTTTGATTCTTCTTTCCCTTAAACACCTGCCGGCTGTAGTAGGATTAATTGGTCTACCTTCAATATTGTTGTGTTTCTGAAATTAGGAATTTAATTGGGGCTGGCTGGCAGTGCAGAGGTTTAGTCCATTGTCATCATGGCGGGAAGCATGGCCTTATGTAGGCAGAAATGGTATGTAGATCGAGAGTTAGCTGAGAGTTCTACATCCAGATGGGCAGACAACAGGAAGAGAGTGAGACTCTGGCCTGGCTTGAGCATCTGAGACCTTAAAGTCCACCCCCAGTGACAAATACTTCCTCCAACTAGGACACACCTACTCCAACAAGGCCTCATCTCCTAATAGTGCCATTCCTTATGAGCCTGTGGGGGCCATTTTCATTCGAACCACCTTAGTATCCTAATATGGAAGCAGTTCATTCCTGCCCCACGCTTTACAGCTGTGACCTGGAACATCCCTGCTCACCGATCACTGGAACAGATGTAGTAATAATGGTGAAGTTAGAAATGTAACACAGAAATCAAGTCAACACATGCCCTGAGAAAACTGGTGTCAGCGAGTTGCTCAATGCAAAGGGTGCCATGTTTGCTTTTACAAAGAGCAGCACGAGGCTGGAGAAATGGCTTAGTCTGTAAAGTGCTTGCTGGCAAGGACGGGAAGATCCCCAGGGTTCTCTGACCAGTCAGTCTAGAAACAATCTTGAGGAAAAAGAAAAACCTTTTCTTAAAAAAAGAATTTGCTAATAGAGGTGACAACATTGAGCCCAATACCATTGATAGTCCTGAGGTAAATTTTCATTATTTACAAAATCTTATTTTTCCTGAAAACAAAAACTCATTCTCAATGTTCAGCTTTATTTCATAGAAATACAGGGAATTAAAGGAAATAAAAGCTAATACTTTTGGAGTCTCTCATAGGGTAATGCTAGTCACTGATTGAATTCTTAATTATGTCAGACACTGTTTCATGAGCTTATGATATTAACTTCCTTTTCCTGCCTAACAGCTTCATTCCCCTCTTCTCTTGCAAGTGGGAAGACAGAGGTATGGAGAGGTTTTCTTAGTGCTTCACGAAAGGAAGTGCTGTTCAGGCCTCCGACTCTGAAATTTGAAATTTGACTTAAAGCCTATGTCCTTGCTGCCTCCTCCTCCTTTTTCTTCTTCCTTCTTCTCCTTTGTTGTTGTTTTTCGAGACAGTTTTTTTTTATATAGCTTTGGCTGCCCTAGATTGTGAGCCACCATGTGGATGCTGAGAATAGAACTCAGGACCTCTAGAAGAGCAGACAGTGCTCTTAACCTCTGAGCCCTAGACTCCCTCCTTTCAAAGGACTAAAAGCTTGTGTCCGGATGACACAGATGGTAAATAATTTTCTCAGATTCTATGATGGTTGATGGTAGAGCAAACGTTACAACTGATGAATGTATATTTCTATTACAATCTGGATGTGTAAGAACATTTAAATGGTAACACATATCTGTAGTCCCAGCTACTCAGGAGGCTGAAGTAGGAGGAGCATGGCTTTGTGTCTGTCCTAAGCAACTTATTGAGACCATTTTTCAAAACAAAGAAACAAAGCCTCCAAACTAAACCAATTAAAAGCTTGAAGTTCCTGAAACGTGAAATTGCCCAGTGCTTTATTGTTTCAACAGATAATTACTGAATGGCTGCCCTGCTTGTGGGATATCCCTTTACCCTTTGTAAGTCGGTCATCATTAAAGCCTGTTTTACACCTGTTGCTTCTAGGTAAATAGGAACTCAGAGTCCTCAACAACTTTTAGTATAACAAAGACATTTGATGTCCCCTATGATTTTCTCTCTTTCAATTCTTTTTCTCTAAGTGATGAATTATGGTGATGAATTATGTGTTAGACAGCTTTTATTTGTTATTTTGTTACACTCACTAATATAAAGTAACAATTCCAATTTGACACACTTAGGAAGGATTATAGCTAAGGTTTATATTCACAGCTTTTAACCAAAGGCAGTGATATGTGTACCATAATGCACTCAGTGTAAAACTGACTTGTGTTTTAAAGGCTTTAGTATATGTATGAGGAAAAGCAAGCATAATGATCAATAACTATTTTCTAGGTGTTTAAATGACCAGTAGTATTATAGAGGAAAATAATTACAGATAAACTAATTTGCCATGGTTTAACTTTCACCTCCAGAATTCATCTTATAGATTAATTGCCATTGTGCCAGCGTTAAGATGTGCAGACTATCAAGTGGTATTAGGTTATAGGGCCCTGAACTCTTGAATTAAGGCCTTTAACATGATAATTTAATTGTAATGTGCGGGTGAGGAAATTTTGATCTCTGCCCTCTCCAAACACACATCTGTCCCACATATGATGTCTTCTTCCATGTTTCAAGAGAAAGCAAGACAGCAGTACTTTACTGTCTTGACTTCCAGCCTCCAGAACTGTGAGCCACGCTGTTGATCAGAATGAACACATTAAGACATAGTGTGGCTACTGAGGGAATTTTGAATCACATAATAACTAAACCAGTGTATACTCTACTAATCTGTCTTATTTAGCTTTATTTTTATATAGCTAAGTTATACTATAGATAGTAAAGGAATAGATACAAAGCTAGATGTCAAATGGAAAATGTCTTGCTTTCAGATATTGCCCAGATAAGAAGTATGAGCCATTCATTGATTTAACCAGTACTGTGTATACTCATATCAGTCACCCATTTGTGCATTTGTTCATTTACAGGTATTTGGAGGGTTGATCTCTGTCTTCCTTGTCCGTATACGCGGGACAGTAGGACAACGTTCTTTTGTCATTAACTTCTCCTTGGGATATGGGAGAGGAGAAAATGAACCTCAAAGATGGGGGAAGAAGTGTCCCTACTCGAGGCAGTGGGCTGAACTAGGGCAGCATACACCTAAAAGTTAAGAGTGGCCCCTTGATAAAGTGATACTGTGTTGAGAAATGAGGACGAAAACCCTAGGACCCAGGAGTTTTTGGGTCCTATCAGGAGCAATAAGGCAGGGATCCTGTACTGTAAGCGGGGAGAGTAGAGGCGTGCAGATGCCAGTCGGGGCAGTCACTAACTGCCGAGTGGCTCAGTAATAGCGCCTTTGCCTAGCATGTGTGAGCCCTCAGCTTCAGCCCCTGCTCCACACCCTTCAGTGGGAAGTCGAGCCACTGGAAGGTTTTCTTTCATTAGATTTGTACCTGCCTCCACGGTTATTGTTTAATGAGATTGTTTTATAGTCAACACTTTTCATATTGGCTGTTTTAAAGGAAGAAACTATGTTTAATTCATTAGTGACATTAAATCATTATTATAAATTCTCAGGCTTTGTATGAATTTATGTCTTTGTCAGCATTTCACGATTTTGTCCCTAAGCTATACACTTGTAGCCTACTTAAGAAAGTCCCATTATCTTGATTCAATAAATATTGTATTCTTTTTAACTTGTTAAACTTATAAAAGTAGAAAATACATACACAGTTCTGTTCTTTCAAAGTTTTATAGTCTAGTGGAAAACAAGACATATAAAATGAATGTAACCAGTTTGCTCTGTGCCTCGAGAAAAGTGTACGTAACCATGAACATTAAAAGATGGGAGAGGGCATGTGATAATGGCATGAGAACTACAGTTCAAACACTCTGAAACCCATTAAATGCTGATGGGTGTAGCCTCGTGCTTCCAGCTCCACTCTGGGTAGGTAGAGATCTGAGAGGGAGCCAGCCATGTCAAGGAGCTCTGGTTTCTACTGAGAAAGCCTGCCTCATCTAGTAAGGTGGGAGAAGGACCAAGGATGATTCCCAGTACCATGTATGTGTACATGTGTGTACTTTTTGAAAGAGTAACAAAGTTAACACTGTCTGAGCTTTGGATGCTGATACTGTAAACCATCTTTTCAGAGTATGCTTTCTATATGTATATTCACTCGCGCACACACATACACACTACAACTTAATGTATATGCAGAAGTTGAATTGCTTTTCTAAATAAAGGTAGAAAAGCATGTGCCACTGTTATAATAGACAATCTCTCACCTAGGATGGTTCCAACATGGCTTTCAAGATGTTGCAAAGTCAAGATGAATGCAAGTCGCGTGCATTCAGTAGAAACAGAACTTTAAATTTTCAGCTGTGGTCTTCTTCTGGCGGTGATATTCTTATGGTGCTGGGCAGTTGCCGCGAGCCCAGCTTGTCAGCCATGAGTCCACAGCTGAACACCACACTGCTGAACTTTGACCTTCTGTAGCTGGTCTTTGTTGTATATCTTTTTATGTTAACATTGACAACTTACTCCTAACCTTTTAGCAAATTTTGCCAATTTGTTCTTTGAAAACAGAGGATTGTGGTTATAAAAAGGTAAGCAAACCAAGGAGAGGGCTCGGTGCTGTTTTACAAACAAGAGGACCTGAATTTTATGGGATCCCACATAAAAAAGCCAGGCAGAGTGGTGTGTGCTTGTAATCCCAGCCCTGGGGTGCATTTCCATCCCGCTTCACTTCATGCTTCGATCTTTGACATTTGGAAACTTTAGAGATAGCAGGTACCAGTGCTCCACCATGACAGGGATTGAACATTTGAACCTGACTGCCATCCAGAACCACGCATGACACGTGTTTATGGTAGATAACCCAGAATGTATTACTGAGGTGGAAATTTAAGCAGTTAATTCATTCGAAAATACAAATATTTCAGGATATTTTATGAACCTCTGAGTGATGGCTCCGTGGTTAGGAGCACATAATACTCTTTCAGAAGACCCAGGTTCAGGGTTTTTAACACCTACAGTAAGTAGTTACAGCCTCGTGACTCCACCTCCAAGGGGTCTGACGACTCTGGCCCTGTGGGTATATTCGCACACATGCACGAAACCTCCTTTAACCACCTAGAGATACACATACTAAAAAAAAAAAGAAAAGCTTCATATCATGGGTTCCAAGCTTCTTCCAGATGAAACTGATTTTCCCTTTCTGTCTAGTCTTTGTGTTGGGATGTAAGCCCTCAATCTTGTCTACTCAGTTGACTTGACTTTTAAAATGCATCTGTGTAGGCATTGCGTATGTATGTGTTCAACAAATGTTTATGCACCATCATTTCACAACGCTATGACTCAATTCTGTTTTCTAAAGTGTGATTGAGGGATAAGGTATTAATAATTTTATACTTAGGGACCAGTAGTAAATTACCATAAGCAACAGGCCACTTGCCGTACATACATTGAACACTGGCCAAAGGATTATTATAAACAGTGGCTCTAGATTACTTCTTAATGTGGGGCTTGCTTGTCTGAATGTTAACATGGAAACAATGTTGGAGTTGTCATCTAAAATCACGCTTAGGTTTTTGTAGCTAACACCTGTATTCTTTCGTGTTTTTGTCTTCAGTACCGGGCTGTGATCATTTTTACTAATGTGCTATTGACTTTACGTAGTAAAATGAAATTTTATTAGTTGTATTGATTAATTTGGCAGTGGTATGACCAAAATGCTCAATAGAACCAACGCGAGGGAGGAAAGGCCTATGGTTCCCATCCGGTCGGGGAGGCGTGGCAGCGTTCTTGACAGTCAGCCATCTGACCGACCCCGTGTGTGGGTGCAGACGTGGAGGTGAGAGAGGCCGAGCAGAGCCCGGGCGCCTGTAACCTGCAGTCCTTCCTCTTGTGTGTACTGCCTGGCAATGACTGCGCAGGCCCCCGAAGGCCCCCACAGTGCTGTCAGCCACTGAGTGCGCGGCAGCACAGGAGCCTGTGGGGGCTTCAAACCCCAACCTTCACACTAGCCATCCTGTCTTTCAAATAAAATAAAGGCATGTTTTAATCAGAAAGAAATGATTGGGGAGGTCAAAGACTTTGAGTAGAGGGACATATTTTCCCCCAGAGAAGAAACATTTATCATGCTTGAATGGGTGTAGCACTTGCCAATTTAATTATGTCCAGGTTGAATATAATGTTAATGGCAAATAAGTATTAAAGAATTAAAAAGCTCTGGAATATGATTTTAATTATTTATTATCATACTCTTTGAATGAAATAAATAAAGCAAGTTGCTTGAAATTAACCCCCCTTGAATGTTTCTTAAAATCAATTACATTCCTATCAAAATTAAAATCACTAATTAAAAATATGTTTAGAATAAAAATCATTTCAGAATATTAATTTAAATTCTAACTTGCTAAAAAAGTGCTTTTTTCACTTGCTTTATGCTTATGTTCACAAATAAACATCGTATCATGGGAACAAATTTGGAGTCTTTTTAAGTTTTTATTCTATATGTGTGGGTGTTCTGCTTTGCATACATATCAGTGTACCACGTGCATGCCCGAGGCCTCCCGAGGTCAGAAGAGGTTGTTGGATCAACACGTGGGTGCCAGGAAGTGAATGAAGTGAGCCCAGAACTGCAAGAACAGTGTTTTCAACCCCTGAGCCAGCTCTTCAGCCCCCACACATTGAAGTTATTGCTTGAAATGATGAGGAGTCACCATGCAAGCTCAAAATATAATATCAGTACAATTTTAACTTAAGTGTTAGCTTTTAATTTAGCCCTTGTTAAATGAAGCACTGTGCTGATCTTTATTGACAAGTTTTCATGTGACTGCTTTTCATGTGACTGCAGCTCAGATACAGCCTCTCCCTGGAAGCAAAGCTGAGTGATGGCTTCCTGGGCACTGTGATACATTTAAAAGCCAGTTTTTACTATTCCACATGTCTCCTCCTCTTTCTCCTTTAAAAAAAAAAAAAATCCCTGCCCCCGTAGAGTTTGTTTAAAGACAGAGACAGTATCCCTTTTGGCTTTTCCTTTGACCTACCAAGGGATACGTAGCGAATGCCATTCATGGCTGACAGAATCAGCAGAAGAGGGCTCATTTTCAAAGTTCTGGCTTGGCCTTTGGAGTTTGGGCAGTTGTGTAACTGCTGGAGAAAAAAAAAATCTTTCCTAGTTTTCCTTGGTTTTGATCTAGTGCTTTGTCTTGAGTCTGTCAGGGTTAAGATCTTTTAAATGTTGACCACTCCCATAGCTTGAAAGCTGTAGAGGAAGGAAGGTAACACGCTATGCAATTGTTTAGTGTCCATAGTCTATAGAAAAGAGAGCTTAGAGTGACAGTGTGTGACACACAGGTGTTATAGCACAGAACAACACTGGAGTCTTAATTCTGTATCTAGCATTCTTTTAATATTAGGTAACCTTTTTCCTTTTTAGTGCATTCTTATTCTCTCATTGTTTTAAGAAGAATCTGCAGGCTGTGGTGGCTCATGCCTTTAATCCCAGCACTCAGGAGGCAGAGGTAGGTGGAGTTCTGAATTTTAGACTGCCTGGTCTAGAGAGCGAGTTCTAGGACAGCCAAGGTTACAAAAAACAAAAACAAAACAAAACAAAAACAAAAAACAGTCTTGAAAAACCAAAACCAACAAACCAAATAACCCTCCACAAATACATCCCCCCCCACAAACCAACAACTAAAAAAGAATGATTCTGCTTCACGCCTGCTTCCATGAATAAAAGTCACCAGATTCCCACGGAGATCTTGGCCTGCTGTGGCGTGTTCTTGCTCTTCCTACTCCAGGCAGTCAGGCCGTAAAAGGAGATGTGATGTCGCCCCAGCACTGTTTAAGGCGCTGGTTTTCACTCATGCCACCAGCCCCAGCTCATGCTAAAGACAGCTCGGTCTGTTCCCTCGCTGCTTTCTGTTTCCCCTTCTCACATTGTGGATAGCATAGCCACATTAACGTGTCTGAAGTCATGATTTCTTTTTCTCACATTTATTTATGCTGCTACTCATTTTGTGGAAAATCCTTTCCCACATCTATGTTAGCCAAATGTTGCACATCCTGGAATACCCAACTTTCAGAATCATTTCCTTTTGGGTTCTAGCCGAAAGGGAGTGTGAATTGCAAAATCTGGAGTCAAGTGGCTTCTTTCTTTATCGTTTGACGTCTGGGCACATGGTGCTCTCTTATCAAGGAATGCTGGAGCAGGAAGGTTGTAGACGTCATTTCTTCCACTTACTTTACGCTGTTGAGTAAGTGGCTTTCCTGGACTTAAAATATCTGCATGTTCAGGCCAGAGGTATACACAGACACAGCTCTCCTGATCTCAGTTCCAGAATGCTTTCCTCTGTATTAGACTTCCTCTCACTGTAAAGTGGCTTGTCATTTTAGATGCTTTTTTTTTTTTTTTTTAAACGGGAGAATTTATGGTTTGCTTAGCCTGAGAACAAGAATGTCGTTTTATACTTTTCTGTGTAGCCTGTAGGTCAGCAGATTTTAATTGTTCCTTTGTTTTGGAAGGAAAGCCTGCTTTTAGAGTAATGTTTCAAGCTTGACACGGTTGTCTATACTTGTTATCTCAGCACTTGGGATCATGGGACAAGAAGCTTCTGACTTGAAAGCCAACCAAGGTTATTTAGTGAGACCTGGTCTCAAAATAAATACATAATGCAGAGGAATATTTTAGATAGAATTGTATGTCCGTTTGTTAAAGCTTAGTGACCAGATACTATGGTATATTTGTTTAAAAGGATGGCGAAGTAACTGTACGTATGTCTACACACACTCAATTACTCATTTTTATTTTATGTGCATTAGTGTTTGCCCAGATGTCTGTGTGAGAGTGTCAGATCCCACGGAACTGGAGCAGACAGTAGTGAGCTGCCATGGGGATGCTGAGTATTGAACCTGGGTTCTTTGGAAGAGCAGCCAGTGCTCTTACTCACCGAGCCATCTTTCTAGCCCCTATTTATATTTTTGTAAAGGCAATGCCTTATATATTCTAAGCTGGCCTTGAACTCATCATGTAAATGCGGGTGGCCTTGAACTGCCGATCTTTTTGTCTCTATTTCCAGTGGGACCAAAAGCCTGTGCCACCGCACCGTTCTGATGGTGTTATGCACCCACCTAGAGCTTCTGCATATACTGGATAAGTACTTTACCAATTGGGCTACGTACTCTGCCCCAGAAGTATTTTTAATAGTCTTGATAGTAACCATGTGTTCCTAATACTTTATTGAACACAAAATAGTGAGAAACAACAAAATATGATCGAAAAAAATTTTCATTCTATTTTGGATTTGGCTTGTTTATGGTATCAACAGCCTGACTTAAGTACAAAACTAGACATTACATCATTGTTGTAATGTCAATTTCTAAGGAGATAAGCTATTTTATTAAAAAAAAAAAAAACCCAACAGTTTTGAGTGGGTAAGGATTTATTGCAGGAGTGTTTGTTTAGTATCAGCAAGGAAGGCACTTGTTTCATAGCACTGCCCACCCTTCCCAAAAGGTAGCAGGTTTTTATTAAATAGAAACGACATTGATAATAATAAAGAACGATGACACTTCTCAAATTATTATTTTTTTTGTGTGTGTGTGTGTTTATGTGTGCATGTCATGCCATGTGTGGAAGTCCGAGGATGACCTGTGGAAACAGGCTTTCTCCTTCTGTGACGTGAGTGCAGAGGATCAAACTCAGTAGGCAGCCAGGGCCTCTGCCACTGAGCCTTCCCCCCAGCAGGAAAACAAAGTGGCCACATTCTGCCGTTTTGGTTTATAAGCCGTTATCGAGAGCTGCCTCGTGGAGTCTTTTGGGTCTTAACGTTTTGTGAATATGCCTGATTTAAAGTATGTAAGTAAAGCAACCAGAATCATAGGAGGTACATGCACTTTATAATTCTCTTGCAACCCAGCATGAATAAAAATGGGGCATTAGAAGGTACCTCGAGGGTGCACAAAGCACGGGCGGGCTTCACGTGTGTGTTTGAGGAGATTCATCATCGGCCGTAGATGTATTTCAGAGGTGACACCAAGGTGAAAGCAGGCTTGCGGAATGGTTGGAAATCATTGATATTCTAACTTGGAGGCTGGAAATGGCTCAGTGGCAGATGGAGTCTTTGTCAAGGAAGAAAAATGGCAGCTTTCTAGTCCATAGATGCTTTGCTAGCAACTCAGCACACAGGCTGTGACCTTTCTGTATTCACAGACTTTTCTCGGCTCTAATAAATTGTCCTCAGCTTTTATTCACCAAAAGTAGATAAATAGTAGTCATTACATTTGAGTACAAATTGAGGTGTTTCATTATGAAGAAACATAAACATGTTTTATTGGCTACTCTTTAAGGAAGTAAGCTTTTAAGGGAATTTGCATTTCTTGTCATCAGAAACCCTGGGTTTCTCAGTTGATTTGCAAGATTAAAAGCACCTAATGTAGTTTTAAAATCTTTGTTTCAGGATTTAAAAAAAAAAAGATTACAATTTGAAAGTGTGCTAGAAAATCCTAGAGCAACACACTCAGTTTATAGAGGAAGAGACTCAGATTATAGATGAAGAGACTCAGGGTAGTGTTTCCAGGGCCTATTTTGCCAATTCACTGTTAGGTCTCAAACCAGGACCAAGGGTTGAGGTGTCTGTTTAACGTATCAAAGCAGACCTGGCCTCCAGGTTCTCCCAGCATTCCTCGGTCTTTACCTGTTACAGGGTGTGGCTGGCATAGCCTGTCCTCTACCCTAAACTTCTCCAGCCCAGGGGCTGGGCCTTCCTTCCCCCAGCTGTCCTTTCTTAAATAATCCATCCATTTTCCTTACCCAACCCTTCTTTCCTACCTCTTACCCTCCTGACCTCTTTGTCTCCTAGCTCTACCCTCCCACAGCTCCTCACACTCCTGGTTAAGGGTCTTGTTCACTCTGGACTCTCCCAGATGTACCTGCCTCTGGCTATGCTCTCCCTTATTTCTGCAATAGTTCCTCCTCCCCCAAACCTAGGAGCAGTCTTGTCCTTCTTTTTTAAATTTTTTTTTATTCATTCACTACTTACAGTTTGCTAGGTTTTACTATTTGTTGTACTTACGAGTTATTTTTAAATTTGGAAACACTACTGTAAGCGAAATAAAAAATACCATAGAAGGGACAACTTATTCAGAGTAGCAGTCTAGTAGAAACAGCTGTTAAATGTTTTATTGCTCGTCCAGTTTCAGGTGTTTTTATTAGGAAGAATCCCAGCTCTCACTCTAGTCTGATCACTAGAGTGAGGGACAGTTGGGCGGTTGTTTTACACGGAATAGGAAGTGACGCAGCATCAGTTTGTTATCACCGAGCAAATGCTTGTTTGTGCCCTAAGCAGTGGAGGCTTCAGACAGCTCCCCAAAATGCATGGCTCACCTCTACACCGCCGTGGAAGCACTGCACATTCAGCAGCTACTGTACTTTGAAGTTTGAATTTTGATCTTTTGCTGGGCTAGCGATAACGTGGGAAGGTGCAGCCAGAGTGTCGGGCCTGTCAGCTGTGAAGTCACGAGGCTAGAAAGCAGGAGTCCGTGCTACACCGCGGTGCTAACTTATGATTTCGTCAGCGAGGCTGTAAAGTGTGTTTCCAGTCACAGCATTTCTACCTTCCACCACGTTTACTGGGATTTAACCCAATTACGAACTGAGTAGTATTTATGTTGTATTGTGTTGGCTGATCTGAGTTTTAGAAATAGCACATTTGATGTTAAAATACGTAAGAGTTTTGTAAATTGTACTCTGGGGTATTGTGAGAATTTCTTGTATGTGTCTGTGAGAACTTGTTCTGATTTTCAGTGGACTGTAAGTACCTGTGAGAGTATATCGTCATACAGAGTATGTTCAGTTGAACAACTAACCCTTGTTGGAGAGTAATGGTGGAATTAAAGTGGAAACACCACACACCTAAAATCTACTGCAGCAACTGGCAGTTTGTGGAGCTAGAGAAAGACACTCACGGATATCAGTGGACAGCCCTTCGCTTTAGAGCGGCATGCCACAACTTCAGAGCCAGACCTGTTGGCAATGTCCACAGAAGTTACTTGAAGGAGAATTTCCAGCAGCAGATAGATTAACCTGCCATCTGTGCATCTTAGAAAGATAACATTGTAAAGTCTTATAATAGTTTTTTAATAAGAAAATTAGAAACGTTTGAGCTAAGAGTTTCCAAAATCCTGAAATGACTTTTAAAAACAAGAAAACCCAGTCCTGTGTTTTATATAGAATACAGGTATGAAAAATAGGAGCCAGGCTATTTTGAGTGAGATAACCACTCCTTGTGAATAGTTGATAAGTATCTATTGCATATAAAGGAGTTAGCTACTTCAGTATGAAAGCCTGATAGTCAGACAAAGGTTAAATGATAGTCACTGAGTTATTCAGCAGCTGCCTGCTCTGCGGTTGTTCATAGAAAGTGGTTAATGACTGGACAAGGCAGACTTGCTCATGAGACTTATTCTCTGGGTAAAAGACAAGATGAGGTTGGATTTGCTGTGTGACAGTCAGCACTGTGAAGAAAAGTAAGGTGACTTAAGGGCTCCCAAGTGCAGGGTGTAAGTTACCGTCTGTCACGGAGTCCTTACCGAGGGCCATTCTAGTCAGAATGTGGTTGAGCTGCCCGGAGACTCGGCCCCAAAGGTGCCTTCCAGAAGGACAAGTGGACCTGCGTGGTGGGATTCTGGAAACAGTGAGAATAAAAAGGCTTTATACTATTTGGGTCTTTTTATTTTTACTGTGGTTTTTTTTTTTTTTTTTTTTTTTTTTCCCTGAGACAGGATTTCACTTTGTTGCTTAAGCTGGCCCAGAACTGACTATGTAGCCTAGACTGACTTCAAATTCATGACAGTCCTCCTGCCTCCTGAATGCTGCGAATACAGGCATGAGCCTGCCATACCTGATTCTTTTTTTTTCTTAAGATTTATGTATTTATACACATAAGCACTCTATCTGTATCTATGCGTGCATGACACAAGAGGGTGCCACGTCTCACTGTAGATGGTTGTGAGCCACTGTGTGGGTGCTGGGAATTGAGCGCAGGACCTCTGGACGGGCAGCGGGTGCTCTTAACCACCGAGCCATCCCTCCAGCTCCCGGTACCAGGTTCTTGTTGTTGTCAGACTAGTGTTTTCCAAAGTAATTTTGTTAAACATTGGTTGTGTGTAGCATTACATAAAAAGAAGGTTCCATGCTTAAGTAAAATTGGGAGGTGCAAGTATTAATCTTAGGCCAGGCACACGTGTGACACATTCTAGTAATTGCTGTTTAGAAAGCTCAGGTAGGAAGATTGTGAGTTTGCTCCTGTCTCAAAAGAAACAAGAGATGGAGGGAGGCAATTAGGAAGGAAGAGAAGACCGGCAGAGGGAGGGAAGAATGAAATACGGAATTGTCAAACAGGCTTTGTTTCACTGAGCAGCTGTTTCTGGGCATCTGTTAAGGCACTAATGTGTTTGAGCCTCTATAACATATTTACTCTTCTAAGAATATCGTAGGAAAATGCGTCGTTCATGTTGTGGTAAATGCGTACTAGGCAGCACTAGAGGGGAATGCCCGTTAGTGAAATCTTCTCCAAATATTGCTGCTGCACGGTGCCTTTGCTTCCCTTTGGGAGCTCTTCGGGCCTGTGATTTTATTGAAAACATACTTGCTTTTTAAATATTTCTCAAATTTATTCTTCTCTATTTATATTTGAAATCTCTGCCCCACACTGCTAGTGTGCATGCGTGTGTGTGTGTGTGTGTGTGTGTGTGTGTGTTTATGTATGTATGTAGACAGGGTCTTATTCTGTAGGCTAGCCTGCCTTCGAACTTTTGGAAATCTTCCCCCCCTCAATTTCTCAAGTGCTGGGGTTCCAGGCGTGAGCACCCACACTCAGCTGGATGCTGAGGAAGTATTTGTGTGCATTTGCATGATGTCTCTGCCCGTAGCAATAAACTGCTGCCTCTTGCTGAGCCCTGCGCAGCCTTCTCTCAGTGATGATTTAATTGATCCCACAGATGTAACTAGGCCATTCACCTCCCTGAAATCCTGCACGGACTTGCCGTCGCTATGGAGTTCTTGTTACTCACAGACTCATGAGATCATTTGTAGTCTGTCCCTTTTATCTGAGGTTAACGCCCCAGCTTCTTGCACCCACTGCTCCCCGCATTTACAACCACTTAACTGTGTTAGCCAGGGGGTGCCTGGGTGGTTTTCCCTCAGTGCTCACGGACACACCCTTCTGTGAGTAGCCTGATTCTTAATCTCCCTCCCCCATTTGTTCTTTGAGACAGGTCTCACTATGTAGCTCTGGCTGTCTTGAAACTTCCTATGTAGGCCAGGTTGGCTTCAAACTCACAGAGATCTGCCTGCCTCTGCCTTTTCAGTGCTTGGGATTAAAGCGTGCGTCACTGCAACATACTGTTATTATTATTACTATTACTATTATTATTATTATTATTTTAATCTTTCAAAGTTTAGATGCTGGTGTATGCCTTTCATCCCAGCACTTGGAAGAGATGGAGAGACAGGTAGAGCTCCGAGTTCAAGGCCAGCCTGGTCTACAGTTCCAGGGCAGCCATGGCTACACAGAAAAACTCTGTCTCGTAAAACAAAACCAACAATGTTTAGAGTAGATGTCATCTACAGGACTAATGAAGATTATGCCCGGGTGCCAGGTACAGTGATGCATGCGTTTGATCCCAGCACCTGGGACGAAGAGGCAGGTGGATGTCTGTGAGTTTGAGGCCAGCCCCAGTCATTACAAAGCAAGTCAATGACAGCCAAGTCTACACAAAGAAACCCTGCCTCGAAACAAAACAAAACATAAATCTTCCTGGGTAAATCATGGATAAATCTTTCCGAACACTGTCAGCACAGTACAATATAAATTTAAATCTGTGTTTTCCCCACTCCCTGTGCACTGCACTTTATATTGTGTTAAATGTCTGATCCCATAAACAGATATTGTAGAGTTGAGTTTAGCTAAGTAATGGAAGGCATTCTGATGGAAAAAAACCCTATCAAGTTATCTTTCAGTCCTCATAAAACTGTTTGGACTGTAAATTAAAATGTATAGCAGTAAAATTTTAAAAAGAAAACTTGAAAATTTATAAGCCCAAACTTGGGAATGAATTCTCATATATGATAGACAAAAAATGTTATCTGTAAAGAAAAACACTCAGTAAGTTGGGTATCATCAAAGTTAAAGATACGTACTTTGCAGAAGATCCCATCAAGCTAATAAAAGGTCCAACATGGGTGGAGAGGGGCTCCTAAGCATTGACAGTTGATGACTCTAACAGGAAAGGAAAGCCTGTTTCCTTAGGAGCATCGGCACTGTAGGCTCCCTGTGTCCCATGGTGCTCTGGCATGAAGATGAGCACAGCACCAAATGTACTCAGTGTGCTAAAAAATAAGGATTAAAAAAAAAAAGATAAGAGGATACTTT
Source organism: Meriones unguiculatus (assembly GCF_030254825.1). Taxonomy (NCBI): domain Eukaryota; kingdom Metazoa; phylum Chordata; class Mammalia; order Rodentia; family Muridae; genus Meriones; species Meriones unguiculatus. The sequence continues at coordinate 99,775,085 of NC_083356.1, read as the reverse complement.
GAAGAACTGTTTGAATGCTACGTATGGGAGATTATGTCAGGTATAAAGAAGTACACAAATCAATACCAAGAATGTTAACCAATTAAAGATGTACAAAAGACATATGTTTTACTGTGTAGATACTTTCTGAGCTTATGAAGAAATGATTGTTTTCACTGGGCACCAGGAAAACCCCAAAATGACATTTGATTCTTCACTCATGAGAAGAGTACAAATAAAAATTAGAGCTTGGGAAAATGGCTCAGAGAGTAAGAGTGTATGCTGTGTGAGCATGAGGACTTGAGTTCACATCCTTCAAACCCGTGTTTAAAGCCATGTGTGGTCATGCAGAGCATGTAACCCCAGTGCTGGGGAGTGTGGGAGGGCAGGGGGACACCAGGCGTCCTCCTCTGGGCTCACATGTGCACTCCAGCATCCACACGCAGAGGCACCGCACAGGCACACCACACATGTCAACGAAAGAAACATGTTTTATTGTAGTGACAGCACCACACATCCTGACAAGAATGTTGAGAAATTGGATTCTAAGTACATTACATGTGCACGCACACACACATATAATCATAACAAGCAGTCACATTTTTGTGCTTTAATTGTACACAATACAATAGCTTCTGTACACACAGAAATCTGAACACGACCACAGTAACTTTATTTATAATACAGCCAAACCAGAAACAACCAAAAGGATTTGCAACACATGGATAAGCAAAAGATGGTTCATCGCTACCGTGGGATTCTATTAAGCAATAAATGGCCATTAAGTATTGATTCACACAACAGTGTAGATCCATGTGCAGTGTATCTGACTAAAGAAAATATGCTAGTCATAAAGGGCTGCTGTGAACTGGGCATTGTTGGTGTACGTTTTAATCCCAGCACCCAGGAGCCAGATCTCTTGAGTTTGAGGCCAGCTTGGTCTACAGAGCAAGTTTCAGGACAACCAGGACTACATGGAGAAACTCTGTCTCAAAAAACCAAAAAAAGCAAAATATATAATATATAAGCCAGAAAAATGTATGGTTCTTAGGGGTTAGAGATGGCAGAGGAAAGGGGCTTGAATGTAACTTTAAAGAGTAACAGTTGCAAACACATTTGTAATTGGCTTCTCAGTTTTGAAGTGCAACAAAAATAGGGCATAAGGAAATATGTGTGATGTCTTGCATCATCTTTTCATTTTCCTGCAAACACAGTTTTTTAAAAAGAAAATGATTTTAAAATTTGCTGACCTATGACTTGTACCCAGGGTCTGAAAAAATGCTGGGCAGGTAGTCTACCAAGGATCTGTCCTCCAGCCCTCTTGTAACTTGTTATTTTGTAAATCTGGCCTTGCTGTCACTGTGTCATCCTGGCTGTCCTTGAAGTCGGAGTTCTCCTGTCCCAGCCTTAGAATAGCTGCTGTTACAGGTCTCCCCTGCCAGGCTGGGTCGGCTCCTCCTTCTTTCTGTTCACCTCAAGAACAGAAGAGTTTCACTTCCTCATTCAAGTTAAGTCTGTGTTCGTGCTTCATGGTTTGTATCGCCTTCTACCTCCTCCAGAGATTCTCTTTACTGGTTGCGTAACATACCCACTGTTTCCTTCTTAGTACTTTTTTTTGTTGTTGTTCATTGACAACTGTAGACTTGCCCTGTTCTAAGTGAGATGATGAAGAGAAGCTCAAATTATGCCAGCCCTGCCATCCCTAAAGTTGAGTTGGCATAGAAAAGATCTCAATCTCATTCTTTTTAACCACTGTGTGCTATTTCATAGTAGAAACATGTCATAATGCTTTTGATGTACTCATTTCACACTCTACCTTGAGACGGCAATTTAATTTCTTACATATGACTCTCTATGTCCACATTTCAGAACTCCCCTTGCTCTACGTGGAATTACCATGTTATAGGCTTCACGCAGTTTTAACTTGATAGCATGCTTTCTAGCTCTGTGTTGCCTGATAGGTGTCTGTATTTCCTTTCCGCTTTATACTGCGCCTGTCAAGGGCTCCTGGCTCTGCATGTTAGGCATTTGCTTAGCTCTTGCTTTCCCAGTCCCTGCCTAGAATCTGTTATGAAGTCTAACAGATTTTAACATCTACTGTTTCTGTGGCCATATGACTGATCTTGCCCAGTCTGTCGGATATTAGAAGGTAAGCAGAGTTTCATTACTTAGTATTAGACGAGAGGTTTTACTACAATATATATGTTATAGAAAAACATGCGTATGATATTTTATTCATTATACATATATTTAATTTTTTGACTCTGATCAAAATATTAAAATATTAAAAACTCATTCTTTACTTTGGAGCTTTGACAGTCATCTCTTTGTTTTGTTTGCTTTTTGTTTTTTGCCCACACGTTTGTATATGTAAGGATATCAGATCCCTAGAACTGTGAGCTGCCATGAGGGTGCTGGGAATTGAACCTGGATCTTTTGGAAGAGCTGCCAGTGCTCTTAACCACTGAGCCATCTCTCCAGCCTGATATTCATCTCTTTTGTTTATGCCTTTTTTTCTCAAGACTAATCACAGAATCCTATTCTTGCTTAAACTAGCTCAGTAGATAAAATATCACAACTTCCTTCTCAGAAATTCATTCCTGTTCCAGTTTGTCCTACTTAAAACTATGAAGTCTGTATTTCTGCACGCGTATGTGGGTGTGCGCATATGCCATAGCCCGTGTGCAGGGATGAGAGGACGGGGTTGGCCCTCTCCTTGCCCTGTGTGGTTCTGGGGCCTAACAGATTGCCAGGCGTAGTGGCAGCATCTTTACCCTCTGGCGTTTTGTCTGCTTCTTGTTTTTAGATTTTTCTTTCTTTTTGTTTTTTTGGAGACAGGGTTTCTCTTTGTAGCCCTGGCTGTCCTGGAACTTGCTCTGTAGACCAGGCTGGCCTCAACTCAGAGATCCACCTGCCTCTGCCTCTTGAGCCCTGGGATTAAAGGCGTGCGCCACCACTGCCTGGCTCTGGATTAGTTTATCTTTAATGCATAGAGGATTATGCTTATCAAGTGTGGGCTGAGTCTGCATTCCATTAAAGACATCTCAAGGGCTGTGGCCTTTGCTCCTTCAGCCAAGAGCGGTTGAGCTTGAGTGGTCACCTATAGGCTTATTCCCTTTGCTCCAAATAAAAGGTACAGACATTCCTATTGCTCGATTCTGTACAATTTAATTAACATTTTGCTGCATTAACAGAAGTTTATGTTTTTTAGTAAATACTATGGGTTAGTTACTGCTCTTAGGTTATGTGGTCATGTGTTTAAAACCGTCCTCTAACATTTTTATCATCATTATTATTATTTTGTTTGAACACTGTAGACTGAACTGAAGACTTCAAGTGTGTTAGATAAGTGCTTTACTGCTGAGTGACCCTGTCAGCCCCCATATTTTATAATGGCCTCAGAGCTGTGAGAAAATCAGAGGCAGAAAGTTGAGCTTAATAAATAATATCTAATTATCTCATTAGTTTTTCCGGTAGAACTAGAATTGATAATTGCCCTTTGTTATTTTTAGCATATCTTTGTAATTTAGACATTAATATGAGGTTTTAAAATAATGTTTTATTTTGTTTGTTTGTTTTTTCAAGACAGAGTTGTCTGCATAGCCCTGGCTGTCCTGGAACTCTCATTATAGACCAGACTGGCCTCAAACTCAGAGATCCACCTGCCACTGCCCTTCTGACATTAATGTGATATTAAAATGAGAATAGGAAACAGTTTTTCATTTAACTTTGGCTGTTTGTGGCTGTTTGTGGATATAGGCACTGGGCGTTACCTTTACTCCAACCCCCCAAAAGGTATTTTGAGTTAGTGAAATCATACAACAGATGCCTTGTCTGCAGCAGAGGTGGACTAGAACATCTGGGCGCACTGCCAAAGGGGTGGATGGTCTGCTTCAGTAGCCTGTGCTTCAAAGGGGGTAAATTGACTGGGGCATTCATACTGCCAGCTTAACAATACCAAATACTCTCAGGCTTATAACAAAATCATAAATCTTTTTTAAAAAGTGTTCAGGGGGCTGGAGAGATGGCTCAGCTGGTAAGAGCACTGTCTGTTCTTCCAGAGGTCCTGAGTTCAAGTCCCGGTCAGCACATGGTGGCTCACAACCATCTCTACTGGAATCTGATGCCCTCTTCTGGCATACAGGTGTACGTGCAGATGTAAAACTAAATAACATCTTAGAAAAAAAGAGTGCTCTGAATTACTCACTTTTGACAAATGGGAATTAGCAATGACCATATATAGACCCCAAAGTTAAACATTTTGGGAGAAACCAAATTTTTATTTAAAAACATTAGAATAATTTTTATGTTGATACTTAATATGCAGCCGTGTATTATTGCATTTAGTAACTGGCAGTAGTAGAATATTTTAGAGGATTTATTAAAGGTGACTTAAAATGTACTTACTATTGTCTTGATTCTTACTCATCATTCACAGTGCACTGAAAGTGTGTGTATGGAATTCATATCAAACGTTGATAAAAATTTCAGACCAGATCTCACACTAGTCTCCAGAAGGAACCTTTCTTTGTTTCTTCTGGTCGCCTCCATTGATTTTCTTTTTAAAGGTATTAATAGTGCTGATGAAGCAGTGCTGTTAGAGTTTGCATTAAAAATAAATGTGGGGAATAAAAAGCAATTCTGTATGACATTAGAGTCTTGGTTTTCCTTTCCCAGTAAACTCTTCAATCTAAAGGACAAAAATACTGAACAGGTCAGGGGAAAGAAAAGGCCAAAGAAGGAACAAATGATGCAAAAAGAAAATGACACCGAGGCCCCAGTTTAGTACGGATGTATTTCAGGCTGATGGTGCTTTCATTAGCAGACCTCATTGTAATGCAGTGTCTGTTCTTCTGCAGCAAAATGAATCTTGTACTCACAGGCTCTGCGTGTGTCTCTTATGCTGCAGTTACTGGAAGATACAGCTCTCTCTGATTTACTTTACCATATTTTTAAGGAAAAGAAAGAAAATTGGATTCTATTATTTTGTGGCTAAATTATTTTTAAAAGGCCTTTATATTTGTGTTCCAGATGTTTTCTATTTTTGTCCTCTGTGAACAATTATAAGATGGTTAATAATGTGAACAGGTTAATTAGCATATAATTTTAAGTGAATAGCATATAAACTCCATTGATTGGGCTAGTAATTTTTTAGCTACATAAGCATATAACACACACACACACACACACACACACACATATATATATATATAACATTTTAAATATTGGGAATGGTTTCTTTATTAAAAGCAAGATCTGAAAGCTGCTACTTTTTGCAGTAGCAAAAATTGTGCGTAGAAATCACTGCAGTTTGAGTTTTTATAAAAAGATTCTGGAATTAACTATCTCATTGGCCTTATGTTTGAGGTAAAAAGGGAATAGCAGTACAGACAGGCGAGTGGCTGCAGCCAGCGGTCATAGGCTTGGCGCAAACTAGAGTAGACAGGATTGTCATTTTAGTCATTTTGTGGCTTGACAGCACTTTTATGAAGTCTGTTGGTTTGGAGTAGTGTTCTAAAAATTGTCCCCATATGAGACCCAGGGTTTGTGTAAGTACAAGTTCGTTTTATAACATGTAAGAATATATGTGGCAATAACTGACCTTCTGTTTCACTGTATGTAATCCTAACAGTGTCTTGACTACATTAGGTCAACAAGATCTGTGATATGTTCAACAGGTTATTAATGTGTCATCTTAAGTCAATTTGTTCTACGAGTACTGCATATTGAGTTTTATTCATTATGACCAATGTAAACAAACAAACAAACAAACAAAAAATCCCAAGCTGTTCTAGAGTTAGTGAGGGAAAGATTGTTGGCCCTCTTAACAAGACTCCAAGAGAGGGTCACCCTGGGTTTGCTGAAAGGAGAACTGATAATGAATGGAGAAAAGCTATAAGAAACAAAGAATAATCTGGGAAGGCATAGGATATAATGTTACCATCTTATAAGGTAGAGAGAGACCCCCCCATTGTATCTGTTTGATTTGCTATTACCTGTTTATTTATAGCCCGTGAAAATCTGAGTGTAGTATTGTTAAATTTCAGTTGTGTTCAACCGAGGTACTTATCAATTGACATATTACAGAGTAACATTTGAGGGCTGTTTTCAAATGATACAGGGGGAGTTTGCTGACTTTCGCCTGACTGGTAACATACAAAGCAAGCTTCATCTGTGCAGACACAAGCTCAGAGTGGAGAGTTAGGAATCAGAGTGACTGATTAGGAGGAGAAGTCACCACAGATTGGACTACAGGTGGATGAGTGGAGCAAGCCCATGAAAGGTCACAGTGAAAGAGGAGCTGGAGGCCTCTGTGCAATACTTGGGTTTACACCCTAAATCTCTGCCTCTCTGAAAGCACACAATGTACTGAGCCTGCAGCAGAAACTGCATTTAGAAAAGAGACTGAATTTAGCGTATGAAACTGAATTTAACAAGGACATACACAGATTCAGATTAGGTAAACTAGATTTCTTGGCTGCATAACTTTTTATTTTAGTCATCTTTTATTATGCTATGACTGTGGCTTGTATTAAGGAAATGATAGAAGGTGGCATAGGAAATTCATTGTTCTAATTTCTGTGAATACACGGAGAAAACTATTTTACTGAAAGCAAAAAAAAAAATATGCGTTAATTGTGGGAACTAGATAATTGGGATTTTGCCTGTGAAATGGCATTTTAGGGAGGCCAAGGAGTTTGGAAATTTCTGATTACTTCATTCAGTTCTGCCTCGTATTGTACTGTTCTTACTTTAAAATTTTTTGAGATGGTGTCAATATGAGCCAGGTGGGACCAACTCAGAATCTTTCTGCGGCTTCCTGGGTGTTAGGACTGTAGCTGCGTGCCTCCACATCTGGACAGGATTTAATTTTTCTTCATATAAGCTCAACGTTTAAAAGATACTCTTTCCTTCTGCTTGCAAGTCACTTTAAATTCTGTTGGTGTAAGATTGGGTATAAGTAATGTTTCTATCTTATTTACTACTGTGTGTGTGTGAGTTTGTGTGTGTGTGTGCGTGTGAGAGAGAGCTTGTTTCTGAGTGTATGGGTGTGTGAGTGCAGGCATTGACCGGCCACTGTGTGCTTGTGAAGGTGAGAGAACAAACTTGAGCAATGGGTTCTCCTCTTGTCATGAGTTTCAGGGACCAACCTGAGCCATCGGTTTTGGGTGCAAGCCTTTTCATTTGCTGAGCCATCCCACTGACCCTTTCTTGCCTCTTGTTAACTCTGGTTTGTTAGACTTGTCAGGGAGTGGGGATCTTTCTGAGGCCTTTTGTTTTACAGCCTCCCAGACCCCAGTTGCAGGTAGTTGTCTAAGTGCACCCAATCCTCGTGTCTGGGCGAACAGATGGGTAGCATGGTGTCCACCCGAGAGGAGGGGAGGAGCCCTTTGTAGTCTAAGAGGAGAGAGCGCCTGCACATCACCTGCTCCTTTTGACTGAACCACAGCCCGTCTTCAAAATTTTATTGATGTGTGTGTGTGTGTGTGTGTGTGTGTGTGTGTGTGTGAGAGAGAGAGAGAGAGAGAGAGAGAGAGAGAGAGAAAGATATCAGAGAACAACTTGTGGGAAATAGTTCTCTCCTCCCACCACGTTGGTCCTGAGCCATCTCCTGCGCCCAGAACTAGACGCTCTTGGCAGGAAAGCTCACTGACTTCTGCTGAAAGAGCCACTTAGAGTGAAGCATCTCACTCATCTTCTGTTGCTTTCCATGGTTTTCTTCACCACTTTCTCAATGTGAGCAGTTGTGGGACCTAACATAGCCATGGACTTTTGAAAAAGCTGAAATAATAATTTTATAATTTAAACCTTTGTCTTGACATATGAATACATAGCCAAAGCTATGTACAGTCAGAATTAATTTACAGTTTTCCATGATGGACTAAGGACCATGTTTGCACGCAGTGAGAAAGTAGGCTATTTCTGTTACTGAATTTGATACGAATGATAGCTGGAACTCTTAACTCCTTAGGTGTAGTGTTCAGAAAATTCCCAATTTCATTGGAGTAAAAGCATTGGTGATGATAGCAATTGTGCTAAGGTGATGTAACACCCCGTAGAAACAGCACAGACTTCTGAGATTCTGTCAGTCTGGCCAGAGTTACCTGTTCCCATGGCTTTGGGTTTCTGTTACTGATTTTGTTGACATTCTTGTTTCTTTTTCTATGTCAATACATAAAAATTTTATTTTGCCAATGAGTTAATATAAATTTAACTTAATTCAATATTTTAATACTTAATGTGCCTATTTTGTTGCAAATGGTCTTTCACTTATTACATTAAAAATGATTGAATCTTACATTCACAGCTACAAACATGTTAGTATATATTTAATAAATATAAGATTACTAAGTACAAGTTTTACAGATTTTTAAAAATCCCCTAGCTACTTTGAAAGCAGTAAGTTCTGTTTTTGTTTTTTTTTTTTTTTTTTTTATGAAGCTCAGAATTCTGGATTTTGTGGTCAACCCCCATCCAAATGCATTACATATTTCAGAGAAAAGGGAAAAGAGCAAATTGGGAGGAAAAACCTAAGAAGAAAGAAATGCATTTTCAAATTAATAATTTTGTAAACAGTAAGGTGAATATTTACAATTTTATTATATTTTGAAAAAGCAGTTTAAATTGTGGGCAACCATTTTACCTTACGTAAACTTTTTGAAACATGATTTTTTCAAAGATTGTTGAATATTTATACAGTAGTTTAATAAAAATAGACTCATGCTTTGACTAAAAATTTTCTTTTTAATTTTTTATTTTAACTCAGAAATGGAATTTAAAGTTTTTTTTTTAAGCACTTGAGCAATTATTTTTTTCATAAAAACAATCTTGTAACCAATTTGTTTGCAAAAACCAATTTTTGAAACCTGCGTAAGGCTTGTTGACCAGTCCGAGTTCACGCGGGTCAGAAATAAATCGTTCTTCAAAAAGGACGGAAGAGGGTTCGTCTCTCGTTGGAGGCTTTGACCTTAAATGAAGACGGAGCAATTACCTGAGCCGTGCCCCTCACCTGGCTTAGTGCCGTCACGTGAGCATCCTCGGTTACCGGCGAGCCGAGCGCTCCACCTGCCTCCCAGTTTGTTTACCAGGAAATCAAGATGTGTAAACTGCAGGAAGTACTATTTGACCCTCTCCGACAGTATCTCATTACAATAATTGCTAATCTCTGAATAAGACAGCCATGTTTTGCGAGAGCGAGGTTGTGCTAGGTAGATTTTAGGTGTTTCAACAAGCAGGGCTTTGTAAACGCTTACTGGGATTGTGTTTTCATTATAGCGCTTGATAAAAGGCAGACTGTGACCTCTGGGGTCAGCAGAGCTAGGACACGATAGTAAGTATCCTCTCCCGGCTCTGGGCTGCAGGGACCCCGGCTCGCTGCGGAGCGCTGCCTCCGCGCGGAATCGAAAGGATAATGGCTACTTCCTGACTAGACCTCTCCACAGTAAGCTGCGAGTGTGTGCCGAGCGTCGGTCTCCCGCCGCGCAGAGCTTGCTCTTTGCTTTCCTGTGTCTCACTGTGTTCTCATTGATGAGGCTCTTACAAGTATTTCCTGAACTTGAGCCTGCGTTTAGAGTAGAAACTACTGTTTGAAGTTTGGAGGATTTTAGAAATTCGATAGTGTTTCTGTTTTGCATCCTAAATCCATCTCGTATACTTACTAGATCTTGGTTAAAGAGACGTGCTTAAAGACAGCAGCAGGATAAATTAGAGTAAGCTGCCACTTGCTTCGTGCTCTAAGCAGAATCCCAAAGTAACATGTCGTCAATCAGACTGTTTTCAAACTCTGGGATAAATTCTAACTTCTCTTTTCTGTAAGAAATTTCTGTTTACATATTGTCACTGTATTGTTTTAATTATTACATTAAATTGCTTTTGTACGTTAATTATGAGGGTTCTGCCATATAAAAATGAATGTTAATACTGAAAGCATAAGAAGGGATAAATAGCTGCTTAGCTTTAATCCCGGAGCTGGTGGCCTCCCCATCTGTGGCCTTGGGACAGTCATTTAAACTGCTTACCTCCTTTTCTGGTCTCCTACCCAGGTGCTTAAGTCAAATGTGTTTGTTTATTGAATTACAAAATGCAAAGGAACAGGTCTTACAGGTCATCTGTAACATTAGAGAACTGCCTTCAAAGATGGGGTGTTGTATTATCAGTGTATAGAAAAGCAGGCGATTCGTGGCTTTACAGTGAAAAATCCAATTCAAATTAGTGTCCGGCTTTCTATGTAACAATAAATTACTTATCATTACAAAAAGGAACAGAACTCTGGTTTTCATGACCATTATCCAAGAATTATGAATATTGTTGGATGCATGACTAACAGAGGTAGGAAGCTGACAGTTAAATAGTAAGGAGTCACCAGTGTGCTTCTGGCTTTCTAAACATGAGGTTCTAGACAATGAGCACATTCTGTGCACTAGTAAGTGTAAGTTGTTTAAATATTATCGTCTTGAATAGTTCAACTCCAGTAGGAAGCATTTTGTTCATGTAAGAGATAACATTTTAAAGTTATTAAAAATAAAATACAGATTCTGAAGAAGCCTTTAGAATCTAAGATCAAATTATTTGTAAGTATTCTGGGGAAATATAGTCTAGCTTGTGTTGAGAATTAAGGTACTTTTTTTCAGAATGCTTATTGAGTTCATTTTATTTGAGTTGGTAGTTTTTAATAAGTTATTTTATCACAAGAAGGTTCTAAATCTTATGTTTAATGGCAAGTTATCAAGATAAAATTTACAGTAGTGCCTCTGTTTCCTTTTGTAATGATAAGTAATAGATGTCATTTATTGTTACCTAGAAACCGGTGAGCTAATTTATCATCTTATAGTCATGATAATCGCGTTAGGCATGGTGTCATTGCTTCTATTTTCATTGATAAAGATAAAATTGTAGAGAATTCCAATATGTGACTTAGGTCTTTTTGCCAATGTCAGAGTCAGGTTGAAAACACTAAGAGAACTCACAGTGAGGCTTTTAAGACACTTTATATTTTGAAGATCCTAAAAATGCTCATGCCTTTGGTTTAGATGGAATTAATTATCAGATATTATAGTGTGCCTCCAAGGTGTCGGACATTGTAAGAAATACGATTACTAACAGTAGGAAGCCAAACAGAATGCCTGTTTCAAAAGTTCAGAGTCTAACAGCAGAAGAAAATTAGCAGGCTGTTATAGTACAATGTGATAACTGATACAGGATACGTCAACACACAATGCTGAAGTCTGTACAAGGGGAAAGCCAATTTATTGTTCTTTTGTTTGTTTGGTTTTGTTTTTTCGAGACAGGGTTTCTTTGTGAAACAGCCCTGGCTGTCCTCCACTGTCTTTGCAGACCTGGCTGGCCTCTAATTCACAGCAACCCGCCTGCCTCTGCCTCCGGAGTGCTGGAGCTAAAGGCTTGTGCCACCACTCGGGCTTCCATGTCATTGTCATCGTCTTCTTCCTTCTCCTCCTCCTCCTCTTCTTTCTTCTTCTTCTTCTTCTTCTTCTTCTTCTTCTTCTTCTTCTTCTTCTTCTTCTTCTTCTTCTTCTTGACATTCTGAAAATAAGGGCTTAGAGAATGTTAGGCAGGTGCTTCACCACTGAGATGCTTCAGCCTACCTCATTTAAATAATGAATTTACATATCTTCTGGAGTATTCTGGATACCTGGGAAATAACAGCAAATAGATCTTCCAAAGGTTTATTTTTGTGTAACATATAGTTCAAGTGGAAATTAAACTATCCTTATATACTTAGTAAAGTATATAGCACGTTAGACTGTAAATGTTACTAAAAAAGAAACAAAAAAGAAACTAAAGAGAAAGGAGCAGGATGAATTTTGTGGCTGTTCTAGTCTCAGGAAGGACTCAACAAAGGTGGTGATTGAGCAATGACTAAAGTAATCTATGTGCATCCCTTTCAGGAGAACCTTCAGGGCAGAAAGCATTTGGTAGGAGTGTGCCTGTTATGACTTGGGAAACGAATGGAGGATGTTGTGATTGGCGATATGAGTGAGGAGGAGGGGAGAGTAAAAGGAATATTCAGAAGGAAGGAGTGGAGAGTTGATTCACACGAGACCTTTAGACCCTGTTGGGACTTAGTGGAACTCAGGCTTCTGCATGGGCATGGGTCCAGTTTGTATTTTTAAAGGATCATTAAAAAAAAAAAAAAAACAAATGATTTATTTATTTATTATTTATACAACGTTCTGCCTGCATGTGTGCCTGTACATGAGAAGAGGGCACCAGATCTCACTATAGATGGTTGTGAGCCACCATGTGGTTGTGGGAATTGAACTCAGACCACTGAAGAACAGCCAGTGCTCCTAACCTCTGAGCCTTTAGGGATCATTTTATTGGCTCTGTTGAAAATAGACTGTAGTCATGGAACATCAGTACAGAGTTCTTAGAGTAATCTCATGGAAGGGAGTGGGCTTGGTAGATTTTGAACTCTGGATGTTTTGGAAGGGTAAATGGAGATCTTTTCATGGTGCTTGTCGATGAAAGGGAACCGATGACTAGATGGTGGTGTCGCCATCACTGTGAGCTGCCGAGTTCCAGGTGAGCCAGGGTGAGAAGGGATAAAGAATCAGGACTTTGCCCATGTGGTACATTTGAAGTATCTAGTAGTTGTGCAAAGCGAGATGTAGGAAGGCATCCATATCTCAGGAGATGGATAACAATTTAAATTGATATTGAAGCATAAATTGGACTTATCCCACATATCGCTGGGAAGACCTCAGGTCGCCTTGCCATTGTCTTCTTTGCATATTTACTAACTGGAACAGCATCCAAACAGCCAGAGAGTATTTATTTTAAAATTATTTATTTTTATTTTATGTACATTAGTGTTTTGCCTGCATGTATGTCTGTGAGGGTGTCGGACCCCCTGGAACTGGAGTTACAGACAGTTGTGAGCTGTCATATCAGTGCTAGGAATTGAACCCACATCCTCTGCAAGAGAAGCCAGTGTTCTTAACTACTGAGCCATTTCTCCAGCATCAAGTTTTATTATTTTAAGAGCAATAAAAGTGTTTATGTCAAAGAACTAAGTATCAAGGATTATTAAATTTTGACAGCGTTTCAGCAACTAATCATAGCTGTCCCTTAGTGCTTTAGCTGTTGATTCTCAACATGGTGCCACAAGGGAAAAACATTGAGAGATAATCAGGACAAGAGAGATTGCTAATTGTCTAGAGTTCTTGGTGATCAGTTAAGTTTTTGATAGATAGCATTGACCATGCTGAGTGTTTTAAAAGTGTATACTTTTAAAGTTAAAAAAAGAAAGAAAGAAAGAAAAACTTTTGTTTAAGGACCCAAGAAGTTTTTTTTTTTTTTTTTGCAACATTAGTTTTCATCCTTTATTGTAATACAGTGATACTATTCACAACAAGCTTATGAAATTTTGGTCATGGAGTAAAACCATCTGTTGGTCATTTAAAAATTTCTATACAGTTTGACTACCCTCTCCTGTCACAGAGATTCATAAAAATCATAGAAATCATAATCCAGCCCTGTGAAAATTATAAAATCTCAGAGATTAAGGGGCAATAATTTTCTAATTAATAAAGACTGATTTTTAGCGTGTTTTGTCATCTTAGAGACCATTTTTGTTTGCTATCCTTTTTGGTTTCTGTGGGGGCAAGTGCTTTTCCTTGACTGACTAGAAAACGAATCTCCAAGATGCTAATGGATGTTTTCAATGCATAAATGAACTGCCGTTGTTCTAAGTCAGTACGGATTGACACTGTACCTTTGAAACAGGTTTGCTTTTGAGACTTTTATTTTTATAAGTACATGCCTTTATCTTCAGTCTTTTGATACAGTGCTTAACGTTCTATACCGATTTTTCAAAGGAATAAAAACAGTTCATTCAAACTTTTAACACCTTTCTTTAAAGTCTTCTACTTTATTATCATATTGTAACAAGTTTTGTTAAGTATAATTTCTACCATAATCATTAAATAAGGTATTTAAATGATTTGGTTGGTCTCAAAAATATATTTAAAAGAAATTGTAATTAAACTATCTGTAATTTTCACATCTTAAATAACACTGCTAAGATTAGAATTATTTGTGTTGACTATTTAGGCCTAGAAAATATTAGCATACACATTAAATGTCAGTGTGTTACTCATTTTAAAAGTATTTATTTGGACAGAATCTTTTTTGTTTCTGTTTTTTGAGAGAGGGTTTCTCTGTGTAACAGAGCCCTGACTCTCTAATTCTTGTAGACCGGGCTGGCCTTGAACTCACAGAGATCTGCCTTCTGCTGCCTCCCCAGCACTGGGATCAAAGCTGTGCATCACCAGGCCCCGCAGCATCGTGGTTTTTATTCGGTCAGGGAAGACGGGAGTCAAGTGGTTGCTTATGCCCAACATCCCAGCCCTGAGGTCCTTTTGGAAGAATTGCCTTAGAGTTTGTGGTCAGCCTAGGGTGAAGTTGCTTAGGGGGACCAGCCTCTGCTGCAGTGTGAGGAGAGATAGAGAGAATTTTTAAAAACAGTAGGCAGGTGTATTGAATTAAGTATATCATTGACTGATTGAGAGGTCCATAAATCTTACATATTTTCCTGGACTGTTTTCCCTTAGCATTTGTTATAAAAAATTTCAGCTAATGTGTTTGTGCAAGTGTAGGACTGAAATTCATGTTGCCTTATATGTAGTGTATTTTTAGACCCTGTTTTGACAGCCTGAGCCACTACAAACATACTTTGGCAAATAAAATCCAAACAAATATTAAGTATGAGTATTGATTTGATAATTTAAACAATTCACTTGGTGTTATAAGCAATGCATAATCAAATATTAAATGTGTTACAGTAATTTTAAACACCAGACACGTCAAAGGGGATACAAGATTAAGTGCTAAGTGAGTGAGATGTATACATGAAATACTTTGAATTAACAGTAAGGGAAATCTAGTAAGTAAATTGCCAGAGAAGGAATTTATGTGGAAAACAGAGTGAAATCCCTAAGCACCAAATAAAGCTTCAGAGACTAGTTTAAGAAATTATTTTCCAGAGATGGAATTGACTCTTGGTAAATCTTCTGAAACAGTGATATGAGCTAAGTGCAAAACAAGTTGAAGTGTGTAAATGCAGCTTTATTAGAAGGAGCTCTCAGCTGCCTTGCAGGACAAGGGAGGCAGGGAGGGAAGGAGGGAGGGAGAGACAGAGAGGCAGAGAGAGAGGCACACAGTGAAGAGAGGAAAAGAGGAGACACAGAGAAGAGGCGGCAGGGAGGGGGTTGGGGTGGGACAAAATGTCTGGATTATATAGTGAAGTGGGGAAGGGAAGCCCTTGCTCCTAGGCTGGAAGTTTAGGGTGAAGGGTTGGCTATGCTAGCAATGCCCTGCAGCAGGTAGGGCCCAAAGGAGACTGGGAGAAACTGGGAGGCCAGGTCCACTTGGAATGGTCTGAAACCCAACAACTGTCTATCAGATCACCCATCTACAATACACAATTCAATAATTTTGTTTTATGTCATTTTGGGGAAAAAAAAAAAATATATATATATATACCCAACATCCCAGCTTGCCATTTGAAATAGTAGTTTTTTCAGGTTTGTTTTTTTCTTGCTTTTGGGTGTGCTAGGCAAATGCTCTATATTGACCTATACTCCTGCTCCCAATTTTGACCACTTTTTTCTTTGCTTTGGAGACAGAGTCTCACTGTAGTGTCCTGACTGGCCTGGAATTCACTGTGTATACCAGGTCACCATAGGACTCACAGAGATCTTTGTGCCTCTGCCACCCAAGTGCTTCCATTGGCGGCCATGCCACGATGCCTGGCTTCTTGGCCATTTCAGTGTATGTAATTCAGTTAGCTATACTCCCAGTGTTGTGCAGCAGTCACAGTTATTTCTAAAATGTTCTCAGCATCTAAAAAAATTCTGAATCATTAAACAGTGACATCCCAACTCTTGCTAACTTTAATCTGCTGTTTGTCCTATAAATCTTTCAAATGTATATTTATACAATAATTATGGTCTTATTGGGCAAGTTTGTTTCGCTTACCACAAAGTTTTCAAGGATTATCCCCCCTTTTAGGATTTTCAGAACCTCATTGCTTTACCTAATTCAATTATATAAATAAAAGTAAAGAAACATGATCTATTTTTCATCTATTTGCCTGTTAATGGGTAGAATCTTTACAAGTTCTGCCTTCAGTTCGTGTGGTAATATTATGCTTAGCCTTTTGAGAATTGTCAAATGTTTTAGTGGCAGTTGAAAAAAAAAACAAAACTAGCTTTATGTACCTAGTATTAACTAGAAAGCATGGAGAGCCTTGGAGACATGGCTCAACAGTAAACTTGTTTACTGATCTTGCAAAGGGCCAGTGTTACCCCTCAGCACCCAGGTCAGGGGCCCACCTGCAGCTCCAGCTCCAGGGCATCTGACACCCCTTCTTGACCTCCCTTGGCACTCACATGAGCATGTACACACATGTAAGCACAAATAAGTAATAAAGTAAATGTTTTTTAATAAAGTAAAATTTTAATAAATACAAATTATGGAAAAGATTAGGCTGACTGATTATAGGTTTCAGCACATCAGGTGTTTTTCTTTAGAAAAAGAGAGAGAAAAGCAGCCAAATGTGCTTGTGTGGAAAAGGCTGTTGTTTGCCTACAGTGAAGCTATCAAAATGAAGCATTCTGGTTGTACACAGTCTCTAGGAACACTTTAAAACAAATATGTATCGATGTTTCTGTAGGCAAGTCTTGTAATTTAGTGTATTTCTGCCTGTTTTGAAGATTTCTTATGTTCAGTTGCTTAATATCAGTAGTAAGTATTTTCAGAAATGGGAAGCAAGAAGAAGCCTTTGGCCGCAACAGCAAATTTTGCTAAGGGGAATATATAATATTCCCAAACCACAAACAGCAACAACACACACAGGCACATACAGAAGTTAGGCAGCCTTGGGCATCACTATCAGGAATGCCACCCGTTTCCAGTCAAGACAGAGTCTGTCATTGACCTGCAGCTAACCAATTAGGTTACACAGGCTGGTCAATGAGCCCAGACAGCCTCCTCTTTCTGTCTGTCCAGCTGTGGGATTATCCACAAACCATGCTTCCAACTTTTAATCAGGTTCTGGGGCACCAGTTCAGGCCTTCATGCATACAAGGCAGTTGCTTTACCAACCATACCCCCCCCCCCCGCCCTTTCTTTTTCCTGAGATGGTTTCTTTGTGTAGCCTTGGCTGTCCTGGACTCACTCTGTAGACCAGGCTGGCTTCAAACTCACAACGATCCGTCTGCCTCTGGAGTGCTGGTATTAAAGTGTGCCTTTTGGCCCTTTTACGTCAAAGAACCCCCTAAACATTTATGGTTAGAATATCCACTTCTGTGGCTGTATCATACCCGAGAGCATTCATTTGTGTATGTATGCATGTGTGTATATAAACACATAGACACACACATACATAGCGTTTTTATTTTTATTTCAAAGCGTATGTACTTTGAGCTGGAAATGGGTGTTTTTGATTTAAATACCAACGTATATTAAATTTACAAAGAATAAAGCAAAGCATAGGTATTTGGTTTCTTTTACTCAAGTAACTTGATTGGGTTCTACATGATTCTCAAGTCTGCTGAATGCTAGAAACATCTGGTGGCTGGGTGCAGCAGCTTTCATTGGAGTCACAGTTCCTCAAGACTTAGGCAGGATTATTCCTGAAGCTCTGTTTTAAGCCTGAACATCATAGCAGTGTTTAGTCAGAAAGAAAGGAGAGTGACAGGTTCAGGCTAGAGGCATTGTGTAAGTCATTTTCATAATGCGAATTCTTACTCATCAAGATTTAAAATGAATCTATTGTGACATAAGATAAACATATATTTTAAAATCAAATCTTATCTACTAAAGTGATTTTTTTTTAAAAAGAGCACTGTACTATGTACCTTGGCTTAAGTTAAGTTATATTTCCAGTTTGACCAAAAGAAAGCCAAGTTAATTATGAGAAACTGACAGCTCTAGATTTGAGCTGTGATATATTTTATGTATTTGTGCTTAGGATCTCATTTACATTTAAACTGTGGAGAACCAGTCTTTTATGGCTATTCTTAAAAGTAAATAGTGTTCAGTTTGGGACTTACTAGTCACATGTGACTTGGTTGGCATCTGCGAATTACTGTGTGCATACTTAGTAAAATAAAACATGATCAGCCAAAGCAAGTGAGCTGGTGGAGTTTGCTGCCCTAACTCCCTGCCGTGAGGAATGTGAGAACTTCTCTGTAAATGTGGGTAGGCGAAGTCAACGACAAACTAAATCTTAATGTTTTGACAATGGATTAAATCAGGAGAAGTGGGTGTAGCGGCACATGCCTTAATCTCGGTTATGAGTTCAAGACTACCCCATGTTCCATAATGAGACTTTGTTGGGGGTGATAGTTGGCAGTTGAGCATTGATGGCTCTTCTAGAGGATCAGGGCCTGGTTCCCAGCACCCATGTGACAGCTCCCGGTCATCTGTAACTCCGGTTCCAAGGGCTCGAATGCCTCCTTCTGGCCTCCTTGGGTACCAGGCATGCACATGGTACACAGAATACACGCAGACAAAATGTTCACCTAAGTGAAATAAAATAATAAAATTCTAATTTTTGTATAAGAAAATGAAAATTCCTAGAAAAGGCTATTGTGCCAACAAGAAGCTATCATCAGAGTATTTTGTATCATATACTTTGTAGATCAAGTTAATTGAACAATAGGACAAATATAAAAGTCAAAATCACATCTTTGTCTCAATGACCATGTTATAGTATGTTTTTACAGAGATCGAACAGAGCTTGGTATTTGGTTCATCATTTTTTGTTTGTTGGTTTGTGTTTTTTGAGTCAGGGTTTCTCTGTGTAGCCCTGGCTGTCCTGGAACTCACTCTGACTAGTTTATGACAAGACCTCGCTGATTTAGGTTAATGACTTTGGAAATGGAAATGTCTGTAACATGTCAGTCCTTGTAGATGATTCTTCATTCATTCTATTCATTCTTCAATTAAAATTTTATTGGGTATATCTGTCCATAGGCTGTTGTAGAGAAGGATTTCAAACCCTTTGTTCCTGTGTCTTGCAGAGTTGAGTTGTGGTGTTAGAGGAAAACTTAGGTAGGAGATGCTAAGTGTGTTCCCTGGACAGGAAATGAAGACTTGTGCTTCCCGGTGTTTGAGACAGGGCCTATCACAGGGCTCAGTGTTTGGCTCAGTGGAAGAGCACTTGCCTTGCCTGTTTTAGGGCCCAGTTGTAATCCCAAAACCTGCTCTTTCAAAAGAGAGAGTTTGGGTCTCATGTCATCCAGTTTGAACTCACAGTTCTATCAACCAAAATAGAGTTCTGCCCATTCCACACCCCTTAAGAACCAAATTCCTCTCTCTTCCATAAAAGGGAAGCTCGGAACAGCCAGGTTTGAGAACCCTCACTCCTGTGACCCGCTGTCAGCCTTGAGACTGCGCACTTCCGAATGTGCACCGCCTCTTTACTGAGAATAAAGCTGCCTTTCCTCTCCCGTACATCTGTCTGAGCCTTTATTTCCCAGTCTTTGAATACGAGGCCAAGATCCTAGAAACCCCCAACCCCAGTCCTTAGAGCTGTGTGTAGGCTGACAGAAAATGAAGAATTCGGTTTCTCTTGGTGATTTAAGAAAATATTTTAACTGTCTGTGCTGATGGCTGCACTAATCTGTGAATACACTGTAAACTAAATGACATTTGAAAAATTATATGATACACAAATCAGATTTCCATAAAGCTGTTGAAAACAATCTTTTTGGATCTTGCCGATAGAATGTTGTTTAGACTTGAGTAACTCCTGACTCTGGCCTCTGATCAAGACTGAATGCAGAGTGTCTGTACTTTTCATATGTGGCGTAGGGAGATAATAGTGCAGGAGTCCAGGCTACTCTCAGGCGTCCCTCTTTTTAATAATCTTAAACCATGTTGTATGCGTTCAGACAACAAAGCAAAAGTCACCGTGCTAAGCCACATGAGCTCAGGTTAGGAGCTAACTAGTCTGAATCACCACTTGCCAGACTTGTTTCACAACCTCATTCCAACAAGCCAGACTAGCTATGCTGTTATAAAAGGGAACCATAAGCCCCAGATCCAAAGCACATGTGCTAATGACAGTATCGTGGGTCCTCACCTCCAGCTTAATATGTGTGTGTGTGTGTGTGTGTGTGTGTGTGTGTGTGTGTGTTTTACTTGGAAATAAGATGACATTAGATAGAGTATTATTACATTTTTTTCCTATGGCTTACTGAGAGTGTAGAATTACCTAAAAGAAATTGACTGCTTCAGAAGGATAGGAAAACATCAGCAATGATGAAACTGTTGTTTCTGAAGAGAACAACGAAGATCAGGAAGAGTCATATGGCATGAGCTAATATGACAGCAGCCATCACTTCACCAAAAGTTTAAATTATGCTTTTGTTTGTTTGTGTGGTTGGGATAACAGACGGCAAAGTTGGAATGCAGGATTGCAACTGCTAAATACTAGCTTTAGCAAGGATGTGAAGACCTTCAACAACGCAGTCGGAAACACTGAAATTAGTGAATATCAAAGGACCGTTAAGGGAAACCAGAATCTTATACAAATAAAAAATGAAGTCATCAAACAGAAAAACTAAGAAAGAAACCAAGCCTGGTGACTCGTGTCTATAATTCCAGCGCTTGGGAGGCTGAGGCAGGAGCACTGTTAGTTCAAGACCACCCTGAGCTGAAGAGTGGAGTTCTGTCTTAAAAGAAAAAAACACACACAAAAACATTTTTAAAATAAAAACAAGAATGGAAAGTTGGGGAGAGTAGGACAGAAAGGATCTAGGAGGCTTTATTCAGCATCAGCATCGCCGCGGGTAAGCACACAGACAACCCTCCTGGCGGCTGAGTTTGAGTGATAGGCTAAGTGAAATGTGTAAAGCTAGCTGATCAGCGTTCTTTCCTCTAAGCTTTGTTTTAGTGGGTTAAAATCCTATGACAGACATTTGGTCAAGTTGTTACTGACTTTGAACAGCAATAAAACTGCCATAGATCAGAACAGGTTAGTTGTTCAACTGAACATACTCTATATGACGATACACTCTCACGGGTACTTACAGTCCACTGAAAATCAGAACAAGTTCTCACAGACACATACAAGAAATTTTCAGAATATCTCAGAATACAATCTACCTTAAATGCAGTGTTTCTAAAACTCAGATCAGCCAACACAATACAACATAAATACTACTCAGCTAGTAATTGGGTTAAATCCCAATAAACGTGGTGGAAGGTAGAAATGCTGCGACTGGAAACATACTTTACGGTCTCACTGATGAAATCAGAAATTTGCCTGTAAGAGAAAGGTGCTTGTTGCTGTGAGTCCTCTGGACAGTTCAGTCACCTTTGCTCACATTTAACCTACAGAGACGTGGCGTTGACTTACTAAGCTTTCCTGTTTTTGTGTCTTTCTCTTGGGAAATCAGAGCAGTTTTCTACTATGTTGTGACTAATCGAAGGGCAAAGCATCCAGCTGGAAGAGTGCTAGGCCCTTTCACTCTTAGGGTTGCACTTTGAAGTATAATCAACCCATTTTACTGATTCAGAAACTACGGCTGGGCAGACATCCTACTGTGTGCTGTAGAACACAGAGAGTTCGGGAACAAAGAGCAGTAAGAAGTCAGTAAATTAGCAGCTCCCTGGGTAGATGCTAAAGCTGGGAGTTGTGACCTGGAATTAGTGAATTACAGCTGTAGGAATAAAACGACCAGAGGAGGCTGTGGTGCAGCCTTTTTTTCAGTCATCCTGGACCTGGCTCATCCAATACCAGTTGCCTTCACCATGGAACCCATTTTCGACCTCAAAGAGATCAAGCTGTGTATGTACCTGAGGTGCATCTGAGGCGAGGTTTGCGCCACATCCACCTTGGCCCCCAAGAACTCCCTGGGTCTGTAGCCAAGGCACCTGGTGGCTGGGAAGGTCTGAGGATTACTTTGCAACTAACCACTCAGAAGAGACAGGCCCAGATGAGTGGTGGCCTCGGCCGGATCATCTACCCTCAAGGAGCCACAGAAGACAGAAAGAAGCAGCAGAACATTATGCACAGAGGAAATAATCACTCTTCATGAGATTGTCAATGTTCCTACCAGTTATGGCGCCGGCCTTTAGCCAGAGAACTTTCTGGAATTATTAAGGAGATTCTGGGTATGGCACAATCTGTAGGCCACATTGTGGACGGCTTCCGTCCTCATGACATCATAGATGACGTCAGCAGTGGTGCAGTGCTATGCCCAGTTCATTTAGAAGCAAAAAAAGAAAACACTGAAATAAAAAACCAAATCAAGTAAAAAGACTCTTGCATCTGTACTTGATGCAATATGGTGTTTGGAATATTGAAAGGGAAACATATCTCAGGCATGTAAATAGCCTGAGTAGCGAAGAGAACAGGCTAGTATGACATGGTATTTGTTACGGAAATTTCTGCCAGCCTCTTTAGGTTGCAAGAAAAATAACTCAGAGAAACACAAAAAGCTCAGTGTGTAGCCAAGAGCTCAAAGAGTAAAGGCAATCCAAAAGGACAGTTGTAAGGCACAGAACCTGGATTAGCCACACTGCCTGTCCGGGCTGCCCAGCTCCTCCGGGTGTGCCCTTCCATTTTCCCAGCCCGTGTGTGCTGGTTAGTGTTGCCACCTTGACACAAACTGGAGACTTCCGGGAAGAGAAGCCTCAGTGAAGGAAGTGCCTCCACCAGTGTGTTCTCTTTCCTGATTACTGACTGTGGGGTGTCCCGGCCCCCGTGGGCAGTGCCATGCCTGGGCAGGAGGCCTGGGCTGTATATAAGGACCTAGGGTGGGCAAGCCAGTAAGCAGGGTTCCTTCATGGTTTCTGCTTGCAGCTTCCTGCCTCGGCTTCCCTTGATGACGGTCTGTAACCCGTAAGCCAAACAACCCTTTCTTCTCCAAGATGCAAAAAAACCAACAAAATGAGAATACAATGTAGCGTACCAAGCCAGACAGAACCCTTTCCTCTCCAAGGTGCAAAAATACCAACCAAACGAGAATACAATGTAGCGTACCACCTCGTTTAACTTGTATCTCAGTTCACAGCCTTGATTCTCATATCGGAAAGAACTTGATTAGATTATATTTAGAGACAAATAACATGCGTAGTTTTCCTGCCAGCCATTTTTTGAGTCATGGCAACTTAAGTTTCTTTTTTTTTTCCCTCGGTGTAGGGGAGTAATGACTTGTGGGAATCAAAGCAGGGTCTTTAGACAGTAAACTACTGAGTTCCATGTCAGATGCTGTGTTTTCAGCAGAATAATGTATGCTTTTTCCTACATCACGAATGGAAGTGGCTGGAGGGCACACACTGGTTTCATGAAAACTTTTATCACTTAAAATTTACTTCAAAGTAAAAGACTTTTCCTCCTCCCTGTAAAAAAACAAAACAAAACAAAACACAAATTATTGGGAACCTATGAAGATCGGTATTTTCCAGTGGTCTTTAGAATATTTTGGTACTTAAAAAAATGATCTCATTATGTAGATTTCATGAACTCTTAGAGGGTTATGACCCACAACTTTTAACCTGCTATTAGACCTGTGACTATTCTAAGCCTTAAATTCTAGGGTTGATAGCCATTGTTCAGGTTAGTAGCCAGTGTTTTCTACACGTTTGCTTTGACCACTGAGAAAGATTTTTATACGTGGAGATAACATTATATGGACTGAGCAGATTATATTTATGCCTTAGGAATCCGCACATGTGTAAGAACAGTTAAAGAAAAAGAAGCCACAGATTGAAAGAGAAAAGGGGTGGTAGTCCATGGGAGGTGTAGGGGAGGAAATGATGTAATTACACATCAAAAAATAAAAATTATTCTCAAAAAACAATTCTTTTTAACAGCTGTTCCTGGAATTCTGGTGTGAGGGATGTTAGTGAAAGGCGTCAGCATCCTGAGCACCAGTGAGTGGACGAGCCTGAGTCTGCAGTGCTCAGTGTCCATGTAGCCTCCCCTTCTACCTGCCACTCGTTCTCCTTAAGCACAGGGAGATGAGCATGTGTTTTGATGGATTCTGCCACAGTGTTGCAAAAGGCATGGCATTTTTGTGCTTTTTACTATCATGTCTTGATTGGTGAAAACGTGGGAAATGATGAAATAGGTAGGTAGGATCATCCGACATTACCTTTTGGGTGGTTGGCTTAAATGAAACCTTTACAAGTCATCTAAGTTTTATTTAATGAAATTCCTACTTCTTGACAATGGTCAAAGTCAGTCATCCCAGAAAACATGCGGCGTGTTGATTGTTGCAGGTATGCCACTGAGCTGACTGCCGATTCAAATAATTTCCGGCACAACCCTTTGTCAAGAAAACTTGACTAAGGTAGTGTCTACCCGAAAGCTACCAATTTTTTAAATATGTAACAGGTTTCCTCACTGAGCAAGAGGTCAGCCATTTAAGTCCCGGTGCTGTCCACTAGTCGTTCCTGCAAGGATGCTGCTATAGTTATTACGCCCTGGGAATGTTAGTGAGGTAGCTCAACCTTCAGTTAAATTTATGCCTGTGACGATTTATATATTCCTTTTTGTCCTGTTGTGTATGTGTTTTGTTGTTTGAGGCATGGTCTCACTCTGTAGCCCAGGCAGGCCAAAAATTGATGGCAGGTTTTGAACTTGAGCCTCCGAGTGTCGCTCGTGTGTGTGATAAACCCCATCCAGCCATGCGTATCGCCGCTTTCTGGTTGTGTTGTTTTGATTCCCGACGAGGAGGAGTGTGCTGTTGCCTAGACTGGCCTTGAAGAGTCTACTGGAAGGAACCCTGACCCTCCAGCCTGTACCTCGAAAGCAAGTGCTGGGGCCACAGGTGCCGGCCACCATACCCGTTTCATGTGGGGAGGGGTCAAACCCAGGGCTGCCTGTATGCTGGACTGAAGTACTCTACCTGCCGAGCCACACCCCAGCATTCTGTGCGGCCTTTGGTACGCTGATTGTGTTATAAAGACTCTTGCTTTCTTGTCAAAATCTACCCTTAAATATTGCAATGAATTGTCATGAGGGGGCCTGTTTTTTTACATGTAGTTGAAGGTGTAACCACAGAGAAGATTATCTCAAGTAATTTCTGGATATTGTAGTTTGACTCTGTCGTAATAGAATATATGTTAGGGTAGCTATTGTCATTCTGAATTGTTGGTGGCATGTTGTGACATAAGTCAAACAAGTGGTTGTGAATTAAATTCTAAAAGTATCTTGGACTGATATTTTGGTCAGTGAGTTAAGATTTCTCACAGATTAAAAATGAGGACTGTGTATATGAAAATTGATAAAGTAGAAGTTTGTAGTTTTGAATTTGAATTAAAAGTCTTGGTATGGTGTTACCAAAATGACAGTTACTTCTATTGAATGATTTTCCTTGTAAAGTGTGTAGTCATTCTAAAATGGATTTGAGAGAGAATACCAGTTCTCTTGTCAGGATTTTATACCCTGATATTAATGGCAGCAATGTTTCACCATATATCTGAGCTTATTATTATTTTTTGGCCATGTTAAATGCCTTGACAAAAGTCAGTTCAGAGGAAGGAGAAAGGTCCATGATGTTGGGGCCGAGGCACAGTGGAAGGAGCTGAGGCAGTGTCCCTGTGGTCAGGAAAGAGTGAATAATGGATGCTCACAATCAGCTGACTTTCTCTTTTTCTACTCAAGTATAGTATTAATTTTAGGCACATACACAAAAGCACGCATACCTAAGAAGGAATTACTGTGTGCAAAATATTCCCAAGAATACAAGATATGACTGGCTAGTTTTTATGCCACCCCAACCTAAGCTAGAGACATCTGCAAAGAGGGGCCTCAGAGAACTGCCTCCATCAGTGTGGCCTTCAGTTGAGAAAAATGCTCCCGCCAGACTGACTTGTGTGCAAAACTGTGGGGGTTTTGTTTTTTGTGTTTTTTGATTGATGATTGATGTGGGTGGGCCCATTTCACATGGGGCCGTGCTAGCCCTGGGTGGGTGGTTTTGGATGGTATAAGAAAGCAAACTGAGTAAGTCATGAGGGGCAGCCATATGACAGAGGCCTCCATGGCCTCTGCTGCAGTTCCTGAGGTCCCTCAGTGACAGACTGTTATCTAGAACTGTGAAATGAAATTAACCCTTTACTCCCCAAGTTGGTTTTAGTCATAGCAATAGAAACACTAAGGCTCATTACAATTGAGCTCTTCATGTAAGCTTCCAGATTGTTCGACATATTTATTAACTTTCATAGCTGCAATCAGAATAACATATGTTAAGTGCAGTTACTGTTGGGGAACTTCGACTTCTCCCTGTTTTCGGTTGTCACTGTAGCAAGAATGTTGGTTAGTGAGATAAACAAGTTTTGAAGGACAGGGAGAATTTGATATGTGGCTGTAAGGCAGGGGCAGAGAAAATTAGAGAGCAGTGCAGCAGGAATTCGGATAAGGTTTTGGGAGCCGAGTGAATGAACCAGGTAGATAATTTTTGGCTACTGTTTCAGTATGATTGGAGAAGATCAAGTTTTGGGGAGCTGAGGGGATAGCTTAGCGAGGTTAGCATGCACGAGGTGTCCCTGCGCGGGATGTCCAACAGTGTGGAAAAGGAAAGGAAAGAAAAGGACAGCAGTTTGCCAAGGGCAGG
The DNA here is from genome assembly GCF_030254825.1 of Meriones unguiculatus. Lineage (NCBI taxonomy): Eukaryota > Metazoa > Chordata > Mammalia > Rodentia > Muridae > Meriones > Meriones unguiculatus. The sequence continues at coordinate 99,748,509 of NC_083356.1, read as the reverse complement.
GCATGAGCCCCGGCCTGAGACGTTTTGTGGAGAGGAATATAGATGATACTAACAGGGCTGTCTCCGGCAACAAGTGCTAGAGAACTTGATTTCATGTTGGTCAGGTTTGGTATGGTAAGATGAGTCGCATCCACGTTAATAAACTTGAGTATGTGGACAGCTCCCACCGCGTTTTTCAGACTAGTGTACTATAACCTTTTATGTGAAACAATCTGATTAAGGTTTAAATTAGAAAGTGACAAGGGAGAGATTTGATTACAGGTTTCATTTTTATAGTTTTATCTGTTTTATTCCACTTTTCCCAGTTACAGATCTAGGCTATAAGTGAGCTTAATATTCACAAAAAGAATTAAAGCACACATTTTTCTATATATTAAACCTTAGCATTTGTGAAATTTAGGGGAAAATTAAGATCCATTCTCTGATATGCACTAAAAAACAAGGAGAAAATGATAGTTTAATTGGAGCACTTTATTTACTTTCTAGAAAAGAGAAAACAGGAATTTCTCTGGTTCTTCCCTCATAGTAGTAACTTTTCCTTAATGGTAAAGCTTGAATCCATTTGGTAAAAGATACTTTTAATTGAAAATCCTGTATTTCTGTCTAGAGTTCAACTTTTCTTTGAATTTATTCAGTCTACAGCTTTCTCAGCTTTTTGTATCATAGTTTGTGTGTGTGTTTAATCAAAATGTTAAACTCTGCAACCAGTATGTCTTACAGTTCCGTTCCCTCCTTCCGAGAGTCTCTCACATATCCTTAACTCTTTGTTTATAAATGTTTATTCTCTCAGTTTTTTTAAGATTGGATAATCTATTGATGTCCCTTCAAGTTCATTTATGCCATTGAATTAACCCAGTGAGTCTGTGTGTATGGGTATATGCACAGTTTTTGAAGGACAGGGAGAATACTTACATGTCTGTAAGTATGTGTTTCTGTCTTACCTTTGCCATTTTTAATTTGTTTACAAGAATTTATGTTATGTCCCAAGAATCAAGAATTAAGAGTATGTGGGAGGGATGGGAGCTGGTGCTGCATACCCTACAGAAAATTTTCTAAGATTTTCATGATTTGTTAGCAGCCTCTTGTTTTGTTTTTTTTTTTTTAAAGATGGGTTTCTCTGTGTAGTCTTGGCTGTCCTGGACTCGTGTTGTAGACCGTGCTGAACTTGAGCTCACAGATACTCACCTGCTCCTGTTTCCCTGAGTGCTGGGCTTACAGGTGTATGCCACCGCACCCAGCTGTCACCTTTTTTTTTTTTTTTAATGGTTGGGTTTTCTTTTATGGACCATTGTATCTTAGAAGAAAAGGCTATATCAGAGACTTTCTATGCTTTTAGCCTTTTGTATTTATTTATGTAGGTGCTTGGAGATGGACCTAGAGTTTTGCCCAAGCTGAGATCTGTGGTGTGAACCACTCTCCCACCCCACTTATCTTTTTATCCGACTGACTTTCTGCCATCTATTAATTGCTTCCAGTGTCTGCTCCACTGCTTCCATTTTTATATGCTTAAAACAAGCAAACAAGCAAACAAAACCACGTTGCAGAATGAATGTAGCATCCTAATTGTGCGTAGCACAGATGAAACCAAATGGTGTCCTATTAAGGAGGGTGCTGGTATAAGATGTAGGCATTGCTCACGGCTGCTCAGACACCCAGCTACACAGCCGCCCCTCCCGCTTGTTAACGTAGTTTTGCTATGTAGCTTGGATTGGCCTTAAATTCAGATACTACGGCCTGTAAGTGTGTGCCACACCATTCCTAGACATCTTTCGTCTCTGACACTTAAGACTTCTGGGTAGGTCAAGTTACTTAAGCTTTCTATTTCTGTTGTGAAAATTAACAATTATGAAGATACTAACTGCACTCAGATTTTATTTTATTTGCCGTAATTAAAATAATGAAGTGAAATTACTTAGCATAGTGCCTGGTACAAAAACATTCAACATAGAATGTTGTGACTGTGTTGGTAGGAAGGTTTAAACAGTGTTGACGCTGGCAGTGCTAACAGTGTCAAAAGCTTTCCTCTGTGATGTTATATTTAAGTTAACCTACCGTCACTTCATATTTCATTGCAAATACAAGTACACGAGTTTTTCTTGTATTTGTATGAGTTTTCTTATAGTTGTTATTTGTAGCACTGTTTATACCAACTTACTTTGTTTTTGAATTGTTGTGTTTTAAACTTTTATAATTATTTATTTTATTTACTTCAACAAACTTTCACCTAAAGTAATGGTGAGTTCATTTTAATTATTTTCAGATTTTTAAATATATATGTGTGTGTGTGTGTGTGTGTGGAAAATTTAAAGGGTAAACAATAGACCCACACATTTTTTCATTTTAGCCTGCAAACTAGTTTCTTAGGAACTAGAAATGAGGGGCTGAGGCAGAGTGCTAGTCTGCTCTGCTGGGGACCATCCCTGGTTATATGCCCCAAACTGCAAAATAAAATAAAACAAAAATTTCACTTAGTTGTTTTTTAAAGCTTATTTATTGTAAGATTGTACAAGAAAACATTCATGTGTTTACCATGGCAAGTAGCTCCATTTCATGAAATACTGGAGCTTGTTTGGCTGCCAAGAACACTGAGCTAATAATGCTGCCTGCCTGCCTGCCTCCCTGCCTCCCTGCTTCCCTGCCTGCCTTTCTGCCTGTCTGCCTTTCTGCCTTTCTGCCTGCCTGCCTCCCTGCTTCCCTGCTTCCCTGTCTGCCTGCCTCCCTGCTTCCCTGTCTGCCTGCCTCCCTGCTTCCCTGCCTGCCTCCCTGCTTCCCTGCCTGCCTGCTTCCCTGCCTGCCTGTAATGCTGTGGATGCAAATGGAGGGGTTCTGTGGGCCATATCAGTGGCTTTTATATTTTTGTCTTATATGTAACTGCGTTGTTATTATAGGATGTAAGGTGCAAAGTATCACTGTTCAGTTTATGTATGTGTTTTTAACAATGGTTGCTCTATGGAAAATGGGTTTTAGTAAGGAAGAAGCAGGTCTACTTGTAAACAGTGCTGTCATCAGCGTCAGATAATGTTCTCTGCTCCATAGCTCTCAAGTCTGTCACAGCTGCCTTGTGGATATGCGAAATCAGTCACCACTAGTAAAAGAAACCAGTACCAGTTTATTGAGAAAAATAGCCTCTGCCCTTAGTCTTTGCTAGATCTCTGCTCTTAGTGACATAGATCAGTGTGGTAAATATGGTGATGTAAAAAAAATGGATAAATTTAAAACCCATATAGAAATAAAAGTGAGATGAATTAGATCCGAGAGGGCATGGCTTACATGTGGGATTTGTTTCATGACTGAAGGTACCATTGCTTATAAACTTCCATCTGATTTGTATTTGCAGACCCTCCTATTCATATTTGTGCCACGTTGTACCAACAGTTCTTTAGGCCTTCTGGTTGAATTCTAGACTCTTTCTGGCCAAGCTGCAGGTTTATTTGAGCAGATTGTGCGTAGTTTTCATTCTGCTGCTTACTGTGATTCACTCATACACGGTGACACACTGCGGAAATAAATGTAGATGCAATGTTTCAAAGGTTAATTTCCAACAATAACCAGCATTCTCTTTTCATTGATTTAGCTGTCATCAATACAAGAACTTGAAATTGTATAAAAACATGTACAGTGAAAGCTAATTCTCTCAACCTGGACTGCAAGTCTCTGGTCCTTTATCCTACAATTAGAAGTTTCTCATCTTTTTTTTCTAGAAACATTCTGCCAACATACACTCATTATGCCATCCTTGCATCTTTGTGTCCTGAGTACAAATGAGTTCTCACTGACTAACTCCTGTCCTTTTCACTTGACATATGAGCTAGCACAGGTCCTTCTCATTCTTTAAAAAACTTGTACTTAGTTAAGACTTGACTAGTTCCTCATTGATGGACACATATTGTTTACTCTTCTGCAATTGTAATGTGCTAATGAATATCCTTTAAATGTTTTACATTCCTGTAAGTACACTTTTTGTTGAAGTCATTTCCAAACTACCCTTTAAGCCTAGGTTAGTGGGGAGAGTGGCCGCAGACCCCTTTACTTCTCCAGGCTGTTTAGGGCTGAGGGGTTCTTTTGGGGGCATACCACTCTCCATCACAGCAGCCGCAGCAAGCAGTCCCCTCCATCTGTCTCCTCCAAGCTGCTGAGCCATGACTCGTCTCTCCTGCTGCTCTACAAACCGTCTCTGACCTCTCCAAACTGCCACACCTTTTCTTTCTGGGGTCCCATATTTATATCCCTCTCTGTGTGTCCACGCCCCTCTCTGTGCAGGCTGTTACCAACTGGCAAAGACCACGCCCAGAGGAGGCAACTATCAGCTGTGGACAAACTAAAGCCCAAACTAATATCCCACACTTGGGATTAAAACAAAACATATTTACATAATATAGCTGAGTTTTTAAAGAAACCAAAACTTCCACTACAACTTCTAGTTATATGCTCCTTTGAAGACTTTTGAGCAGGGAAGTTATAATATTAGGAAAATAAGCCTGATCTTAGGGTGATCAGGACAAAGCCAACATTATAAACATGCTCTTCATATGTTTAACGGTTTGCTTTTTGGGAAGTTTTTATTTCTTTCCTTTGTCATATATGTCTTGCCTCTTTCTCCTGAGAAGAGTGGAGAATTTATTTTAGTTCATTTCTTCAGCTGCTTACACAGTTTATAGAGGGTGAAGCCACTTCTGCTTGATACGTTGCTTTATTTGTTCTGTACATTGGTTGCCGCTATTTTCCAAAACAGCCATCAGTATTTCTGTTAAATTTTAGTTGTCTTTCTTAGTTGAACAAAGCTCTTGTTTGTTCTTTGGAGTGCCTTGTGTTCGGATTAGTTAATCAGACATTGTCTGTCTTTATCTTTCAAATCTTCATATTCTCGTTAGAAATCTCTAAGCTTAGTCAATTTTTAAGCCTTAGGTTATTCCTGGGGTTAGTTGGTCTACAGACATGTTCAGATCCCTGTTACTATCCTCATATGTCTATTTGTCTAGGGTAACCTCTTCCCTACAGATACTTTGTTCCAAAGAATACCTAATCTTTTGGATAAACAGGATATTCTCTGAATAGATTATTTACTGAGTAATAAAAAACCAGTACTTTGCTTTTGGATTATTTTCTCATTTTCAGGTATCTTGAAGTCTCAATAGTAAAATTTAAAAAGGTTTATCAGAAACCTGTAATTTAGCATGGTACGCCTTTGGAAATAGACAAAAAGGCAACGCAGGCTACGGAGAAAGCTCAGTTGGCAGAGTGCTTGCCGTGCCCGTGAGCTGCGATGCCCAGCATCTGTGGAAGGCATGTGCCACCTCTCCCTGGCTGTTTAAGCAACCTCTCCCTGGCTGTTCAAGGCTTCTTAAGAAGGTTATTTGCCCATGTGTACCTTCACAGAAGAGTGTTGTCTAGTGTCTGTGAGATCTTGAGGCTTCATATTTCTCACAATCTTTTAACAGAAACATTTTTATTTGCTGTTTGGCTGTTGTTTCTGTCTGCTACCTGATATCCTGGGGTTAGTTCTCCATCTGTTGAATGGACTAAGAGATTTAAATTTTTTATCATTGCTGTTGTGTGGACATATAGAGGGCAGAGGACAGTGTTCCGCAGCTGGTTGTCTTCCACCTTATGTGGGTTTCAGGGATCATGTAGCAACTGCCTTTCCCTGCTGAGTCACTATGCTGGCTGTAGAAAACTTGAATAAAAGCATTTTCACAAATAATGAATTTGTAACACTCTGTGCTTAGTGGATCTACCGAGGTGAAAGAAGCAGGTAGTGACTGTGTCCTGCTATTCTTCCCGACCGGCATTATATAGAAAAAGGAGGGACCGTGCCATGGGGCGGTGCACACTTTTAACCCAGCACTAGGGAGGTAGAGGCAGGTGAATCTGAATTTGATGCCAGCCCCATCTACAAAGAGACTTCCAGAGTAGCTGCTGCGAACCCTCCCTCAAAAACCAGTCAAACAAAGACCCTGAAAATGTGTGAGGGTTCACTGAATCTGCTTCTGTACTTTGCATTCCCACTGAGGACTCTTGGGGATTAGCAGTTTTCCCTGTTTAATGATTGTTTTCTCAGAGAGCTACCAAAGCCTATCCCTTTACAGATGGATGTTTAACTGGTCCTGCCCAAAGCAGCCTGCGACTCCCAGCAGGAAGCAGTTGTCTTCCAAAGCTAAGTTTTGGGCACTTGCTGCAACAACTCGCTTTTTAGCTCCTCAGCAACCTGGGGCCTCCCGTGAGGTCTGGAAGCACCCTGCTTCTGAGCAATACCCCAGACCAAACAGGCCAAACAGTGACGTTTTTAATAGTAACATATTTGTGCTTGTGAAACAAGGAAGCTAGCTGACAGTGTTTATACTTTTCAATCAACGCATGTTTCTTCCCTATTGCACCTGTCCAGGCTTATGCCTGCCAGATGTCAGTCTTCATAAACCCTGTGGTGACACAAAAGAGTATTTGGGTACACGAATTCCAACAATGGTAGCTGATGATTGATTTCTTTTTTTTTTCTTTTTGTATGTAAAATCATGTAGGGAAAAGGCTTTTTGTGGCCTTTCGTCTTTTTTTCACAATTCTGATGTTAACATGCTTTCAGGATTGTTACAAATAAAGATCATTTTAGTAAAATGAAGTAAGTTTATCATTTCTAGTATGAGTATTGTGTCAAATTCCAATTGCCTGCCATTTTTTTCAGTTTTACACAATTTGGAAAAATTGTAAAATATTAGATTCTAAGAGGTATTCTGACCAAATATGAGAATATAATTTTTCCATTTATTGGATTGGGTTAGGTTTGTGAAAATCAGCTTGAATCATTGTACTGTTATAGTTGTTTAGAGGTATTCCCTCAGAGAAGAGGCACCCAACATTGGTGCTGGGAACAGGCTCAGGTCCAGAAGAGTGGGAAGTTGACGTTACTACTGAGCCATCTCCCGAGCCTCAAATTCTATGTTATGCTTTCAGTTGTAGTAATTTTTAACCCTAACTTGTTCTTTACCTGCCTTGTTCCCTGCCTGCCTCATGACTCCTTCCTTCCTTCCCTCCCTCTCCCCTCCCTTCCCCTTCTTCCCTCCCTTCATACTTCCATCCTTTCCTTCTTCCTCCCCTCCCCCATCTATCTATTCACCTGTGTATGTGGGCTGTGCTGTATTTGAACTTCTGAGTCTTAACCTTCTGAGCACAGCCTTCTGGGCAAGTGAGGCTGTAAACAAATCACTGGACCCAGGAACTGGTTAACTTTCTAAATAAAGAAGTCATTAGTCACACCTTAGAAACTAATCTGTTTGTGTGTTTCATTTGTTTGTTTGTTTCTTGAGTCAGGGTTTTTCTGTGTAGCCCTAGTTGGCCTGTAACTTTTCTCTGTCTGTAGTCCAGGATGGCCTCAAACTCACAGAGAGTGCCTCTGTCTCTTGAGTGCTGGGATTAAAGGCATGTGCCACCACCACCCGGCTAGAAAGTATATAATCTTATGGAGAACATAAAATTAAAAGCTGTGCCTATATATATATTTTACTATTCTCTTCTAGAAGAAAATGCCATGGAGGGAAATCATGTTCTCAGTGAATTCATTTTAATCTTGTGATCATATAGGTTAGTTTTTAATACACAAAAAGTCGATTGGTTGGTGATGGTTTGGGTCCCAAGGAAAAGGACGTTCTTAAGTACAGAGTTAGAATGGAAGGCTGTTCAGGAGCAGAGTTTGAATTGATGCCCTACCGCTTGCAGAGTCTGAAAGCAGGCAGTTCTTTACACACTGAAATGTTTTTGTCTTAAAACGTTTTTCTTTAACTAATTGAATGAGTTAATTTTATTGATTTTTAAATACTGTCTTTGGATAGTGAATACTCATGACAACAGGCTATTTTATTATCTGTATTAGTATTGTAACTTACTTGAAAAGTTTTACAATGAAAGTCTATCTACAAAGATAGTTATGACCTGTTTATTTGGAAGGAAAAATGAAGTTAGTATAGAAAAGTACAACAGGCGCCTCTGCAGTTAGAGCAGCCATGGAAATGCATGCTGGCTACCCCATGCGGAGTGGGTTAGACAGGATCTGTATGGCAGAACAGCATAACAGCCTGACGAGGACATATGGAGCCTGTGAATACTAATATGCATTTTAACACAAATACCCTAAATATCTCTTTGGTTTCTTTTACTACCACCTATAGCCATTGGTAATTATATAAACAAGTATTTGCTTAGGAAGACAAGTTAGGCTGGGCCTGACGGTTTACACCGTAGTCCCATCCCTTAGAAGGCTGAGAGGTAGGAAGATGGCCATGAATTCAGGGCTAGCTGGTCTCCACTGTGAAACCTTATCTAAAAGACAAAACAACCCCTCCCCTCAGAACCTAGGTGCTAATATATGTATCATCTCTGAGCTCCGCAGCTCAGTGTACCTGACTCAAACTAGCCCTTAAACATTAGTTTATTTGCCCATCAGTAGCAACCCTGTATTTCCCTAGACAAATACTGATGAAGGCAAAGGTTCTATAATAACGTACTTTCCATAGTCCTATCATCTAAGGAAGTGACTGACAGCAACAATGGGGCATGAAGAGTGGCTGTTGACTTGCATAGGAAGCTCTTTTGACGTGGTCTCACTCGGAATGCTTAGAGTATTACAAGATTTCCCTTACCTTGTGTGAGTCTTTTATCAGGAAAAAATTGTATGTACCTTACGGGTTCACCATTACACATCAGCATAAACCTTGCATTATTATAAGTGTCTAAATTTTAAGATGTATTCGAATAATTTTTTTAAAAGAAAATACGTTTCTGTGTGAATTCCCAATAGAATATATTGCACATACCTTTTTGTAACATTTATTGAAATGGTGAGCGCTTAAATGTGATGCACATAAATTCACTAATAGATGAGTACCCTCTCTTTTCTTTCTGTAGCTTTTACTTCTTAAATCCTAAGCATTGTGATTTCCCTGCTTAATTGTGATATCAGTATATGCATTAACGTGACCATGGTCTCTTAGGTCTTCACGTTTGAGTATCACCATTTCAGTGCAAGCCTAACCTATGTAAGGCTGAACCTACAGCAGCTAGGTACGTTAAGAAAGCTGCTACAGAGTGATTTGGTTATTATAAACAGCTGATTTGGTTATTATAAACAGCTCATACTAAGGCTAGAGTGGAAACGTGGCTCTAATAGAACTTTAAACAGGATCTCTCTGTTTCTCTCACTCTTCATGTGCAAGGCAGTGGGGAAGGTTCATTACACCGGAAGTTATGGAGGCGTCCTGGTCAGCTACGACATACAAAGACACTTCTTTCTAGATTGAGAAGATGAGGATACAGTTTGTTCAAATTGATGTCTTCTTTTTCTTGCCTCTCTCCCTCTTCTTCCCTATTTTCTCCTCCCACTCTCCTCCTTCCTCCCTTTTAAAAAGGGGTTTCCCTGTGTGGTCAAGTTTGCCTTTACCTAGTGAACCTCCCCGCTCCATCTCCCACGAATCCGAGATTGTGGGCGTGTGCACCCACACCCAGCCTGTGCTGCACTCTTCATCATTCTAGGACAGCGGGTCTCAACTCTCCCAACACTGTGACCTTTAACACACTTCATGTTGTGCTGACCCCCAGCCATAACATTATTTTGTTGCTACTTCATAACTGTAATTTTGCTACTGTTATGAATTGTAATATAAATATCTGATACGCAAGATATCTGATATATCACACACCCCCCAAAAAAAAGGTTCACAATTCACAGGTAAAGAACCACTGCTTTACATTAATACAGAATTAGGTTTGGTTTGAAATGATGAAGAACTTTGGGAAGAATAAGAATATAAAATTATTTTTTTCCAAGTTGATGACCTCATACACTTGTATAAAACTAGGCATTTTTAGATGCACAGACGGTGTGATTCACTAAAGGATATGGTGCTCCTAGAATTCAGTTTGTCTCAGGCTGAGTTGCAGGGACACATGCTTGTAGTCCCCGCCGTGAGATCGAGCTGGGGGGACATTTGAATCTATATGAGTTCAAAACCAGCTTGGGCTGGTTTTAAAAAGCTTGGGCTGGTTTTAAAAATAAAATTAAAGTTGCTTCATAAATGCTCGTTTTAGTTTATGTTCTGTTGTCGAAACAGTGTTTAGGGCTGAATGGTTTATAAGGGTGAGGGTTCTCAAGTCGGGACACAGCAAATCTGAAGAGCTAGCCACGTGAGGTGGCCGACATGCACAGCTCCCCACTGCACAAGAGGGGATGCAGGCGCTCCTGCCCTGTCCCATGAGAGAGGCATGGAGGAATCGGAGTCTTCTGGGCCTCTCCTCCCGCTCTCACACTGAGGACTTAAGTTGGGAAAGGATACTTCGTTTTCAAGAGAATTTTGTGCATATTTCACTTTTCATTTCTAGACTTGTACCACACCTTTAAACAAAATGCATAACCACGCCTCAGTCTTTGGAGTAATTCTGCCTAATGTGGTGTTTCCCTTTTGTCCTAGATATGGAGTCTGGAGAGCGGCTGCCACCCTCGCCAGCCTCCTCTTCCTCGCCAACGTCCTCGTCTGCTCCACCTGTGGCTTCAGCAGTTTCCAAAAGCGGCCTTTCCACGGGACCTGCTTCTCTGAGCTCTACAGCCAACCCATGTGGTGAATATCCTTTCAAAACCGACTTGAGAGCGCTCTGCTTTCAGGGCTCTGTGTTATACTGCCAAGCTCTGAATAACCTGTCGGGTTATTCTTCTCTTCTTCTCTTGACCTGTCCTGTAATTGCCGGGTTAAACGTGCGGTCTTTTTGCTCTGTCTAGATTTTGCTCCGGGATAGCACCGATTATTCCTTGTTCACCACACTAGTAGCTCTGCCCTGAGGGTTTAGTCTCCATTCCATGGTAACTATGTTTATGGACATGTTTCTAAGTATAGAGTCACAGGCCCAGGAAAGAGGGAAGAAAGAGAGAAGTCCTTGGTGCTTATATTTCTTTAACATTTATAATACTGTGTTTCCTATTTGAAATGAAGTGATTTGGGTTGGAAGCTCTAGCTCAGTGGTAAAGATCCCACTTAGTTTTGAGGCCTCTGGTTCAGCTCCAGCATGGCAAAGTACACATTGTGCCTTCCAACACAAAGATGCCTTAAGAAGACTCCTTTCTACTTAAGTCAGTCTTGTCTGTTTTCTTGTCTTACTGGAGTCATTGCTTTGGCCTGTGTGTTATCTGATACTTCTTTTCATTTAAAATGAAATCATGGAATGACTACAGGGGTCTAACCCTGTATCTTAAACAATTTGATCTCAAATGTTTTTGACCTATATATAACAATAGAACAGAACTTTCAGTTGGGTGTGGTGGCACACGTCTGTAATCCCAGCACTCTGAGGCTGAGGAAGGCAGATTGCTGTGAGTTCAAGGTCAGCCTGGTTTACAAATCGAGTCCAGAACAGCCAGACTACACAAAGAAACCCTGTCTCAAAAAAAAAAAAAGCTTAGAACTTTCATCTTTAAAAATAGCAATAACCTCAAGAATTCTTTCATCAATTGTGGATTGATGATGCAATAGGGCAGAAAAGACCACTTTTATCCTGAATACAGTAGGCCTCCACTTTAAGGATATGTATGTTTTTTTGTTTTGTTTTTTTAAATCACCTAAAGTTGTTCATTTTAAATAATGTTCTGAGAAGTAGCTCAGTTAAAGATGCCCAAGGTCTTTCTTGCCTTCTTGATATTTGTAGCAAGAATATTTCATTATGCTTAGGACCAATGGAACATTGTTCCCCAGAACGTACGATTTGTTTTATTGCCACAGTTTGGATAAAAAGGTATCATTGCAGAAAGAACAGTTGGGGCTATTGAGATAAGGGTTTTATTGGTTTTGTGAGTATTATTTTTCTTTTCCATAAAGAATGATTTAAAACAAAACAAAACAAAAAACACCTGAGTTTAAGGCCAGCCTGCTCTACAGAGGTACAGGACAGTCAGGGCTACACACAGAGAAATCCTGTCTCAAGGAAAACAAAAACAAAAACCTCCACCTGTTCCTAAAAAATTATTTAAACAGCGCTCACCAAATGCATTAAATAAATTAGGTGCATTAAATAAAAATAGTTAAGTAATGTATTAAGAGATAGACTCTCAAAAATAAAAAGCTCTCCACTGAAGGAAGACACAGATTTTCTTTTTTCTTTTTTTTTTTTTTTAAGATTTATTTATTTATATGAGTGTTCTATCTGCATTTACACCTGCCAGAAGAGGGAATCAGTTCACATTATAGATGGTTGTGAGCCACCATGTGGTTGCTGGGAATTGAACTCATAACCTTTGGAAGAGCAGACAGTGCTCTTAACCACTGAGCCATCTCGCCAGCCCCCGACACAGATTTTCTTAAAGAGTACCTAGTGATGTAGCTTAGACTCCTTCCCCATGGTGTACGTAAGTGCTGGTATTCCTGGCATGAGCCTTCATGTCTAACGAGCTGTGGATGTGGAACGAAAACTGTAAGGAGTAAGAGACAAGCCAACAGGAGCACTCGGCCCACTCTTCCTCGTGCTTGGAAGGACATTTATCAGGAATCAAAAACATGAGGCAGGTGCATGTCATTGGAGCCTTTACAGAGAGCAGCAATTGGTGTATGCCATGGCCAGGCTCACAGATGCTCAGGTGTCAACCTACGTAACGGCTCCACCTAAAAGCTAAGAGAGTGATGTTAAACATAATTGAATATGTCAACCTTACAGCGTACATTTGTTTCAGAGTTTGGCTATTTGCCCTATTACAAAGATCGAACATGAAAAAACTTAAATAATAATTGATCTGTACCATATTCTACTGCTTTTGTTGTATGTGTATCTGTTTTTGAGGTAGCTCCCCTCAAAAAAAAAAAAAAGCTAAATCACAGGCAGTACCTATGAACTGATAAGCTAAGATGGCTGTGGCTAAGGCTATAGTAGGCATGGTTACGTCAAAATGAACGTTCATGTTATGATTGTTAGTCCCTATAAATGTGATCCGTCAGTGTACACTGAGGAGATCCCAAGCTGATTAAGGTCTCGGTGCTGTTAGGCTGTGTTAGGTACAGCAATGATTAACTATGACAGGAAAGCACAGGAAACAAACCATGCAGATAGGCTCAGTGTGTGTGTGTGTGTGTGTGTGTGTGTGTGTGTGTGTGTGTGTTGTCTTCAGATTCCAATGCCCCTAATTTTAAACCTGCCTCCTGAAGTGCGGGGCTTTTATTCTCACATGTGTGCCTCACAGCTTCATGAGTGGTGCTCCATTTAGAACACCTCTTCAGAGGAGGCCAGAGAAATGAGTTAAGCCAGGCTTGCATGCCAACAGAATGAATGCTCTTCCAGAAGCCCCAGCTAGAGATTTTCACTTAATCTCTTTCTCCAGAATTGTGTGAGTGATAGTCTTGGCTTCAAGGAAGGACAGGAAGTATGGGTTTTAACAATCCATATTATGGCCTGAGTGAAATGGAAGTTCTGTTAGGAAGGAAGGAAAGCTGGCTTGGTCATATGTGTTTTGGCTTGGTAGAGGAAGAAAGACAGGAAGGAGGTCATGCTGGGGAGTAAGCTGTGGTAGAACATTTCTAACTAAATGTGACATGCGTTTGGATTTGTGCAGCATAATGTAATGATTAAAAGCAAGGACTTTGCAGTCAAACCGTGAGATCAAACCTTGGCTTGTCCATTTATTAGCTCTATGAATTACCTTTTCTTAAGGTTCAGTTGGCTCATTTATAAGACAGGAGTAGTAGCAGCTGCTTTCAGTATTATGATAAATGAAGTAATGACCAAAATATAGTTGATGCCTTGTAAACTGTAACCATTCGTTTTCTTATACTTTGTCCAGTAAGAATGGTTTAGTATAGTGACAGTGCTTTTGGATGGCAGAGCAGGGCATGTGGCATTCGTTTGTAAGAGGAATGTAACTAGAAGTGAGGAAGGCCTTATATTTATGTTAGATGCTTACATTCATCCAAATGAAAAACGATGAGGGCTCAGATTAATGAGTACTGGAAATGGGATACAAAACAAGGTTTCAGAGGCATTTGGTAATAGATTCATCAGGGATATAAAGACTGCATTTCTGCAAGAAGGCTTATAAAGAGAAGCCTTGACATGACTTGGTGTGTTACTGAAGGGTGACATAGTGAGAACTGTGAAGAGGGGATGCATTTGTAAGGATACAGAACTAAGCCATCTTTCGTTGGTTATATGCAAGTGGTATGTATATTTATTTATCTGTGTTGTTAATGGCAAGTGCTTCTCAATATTTCCGGGTTTTGTCAGTGATAAATAATGCTGTAGGGACATTGTTATGTATAGCTACTGCTATATCTAAGCATGTATTTCTGGTACCTAGAGCATCACTTCTTCTGCCAGGTATGCTTTACAGTCCTGATGCCCAAAACCTGGCATTGCCACTAGATGCGGTACTTTTGGTCAGTGAAGTTGTACATTCAGCTTTTTGTAAGACTTTCTGGTTTCTGGGTTTCTTTTTTTTTTTTTTTTTTTTTTTTTAATGCCTGTTTAGGGCTTTGGAGCATAGTTCTAATGAGTCATATTTTTTCCCATAAAATATTTATGAATTATTTTAGATATGGGGTGCCTTTCAATTACATTTGTGGAAACAGCTTTTCACAGTCTGATCTATACATGTATTTGTTCATTGTACGTTATCTTTTAAAAATAAAACTTCCAACTTTGATGGAGCCAGTTACAATGATTTTACTTCTTGCTGCTGTTGTTTCTAACTGAAGAAGCCCTGCTTTGTATGCAAGGTTAAGCATACATATTTAACATTTTACTTATCTCTTGGATTAGTCTAATCTGGCTACTGTAACAAAATACCACAGAGTTGGTAATTTATATGTATTAAACATTTGTTATTTGCAGTTCTTGAAGCTGGGAAGTCCAAGGTCAAGGTGTCGCCCGATTCAGTGTCTGGTAAGTGGCTTATGTCTGTTTTAGTGCTATTGTTGCAGAAAACTGGCTCAGTAATTTATGTGGCATTTCCTTCTGATGACAAAGATCCTGAACATCATGTGTAATATCTAGTGAATGCCGGCTGGCCTACAACACATGTGGCAGGGAAATAGAAAGGGAATCGTCGTTTGGAGAAGGGGGCAAACACAGTGTGGCGTTGCTTTAACAATCTGCCGTGCCCGAGAACTCGCCTGTTCCGAGGACGACATTAATTACTTCTCACGGTGGCACTCTGAACCCTGGAGTTCTTCCATTAGCCCCTACACCTTCCAGATCCACTTCCTTTTAACCTAGAGAGGACTGAACTTTCAACAAGAAATTTTAGGGGACAAACTGTATCCACCCCACAGCCTTGAAAGCTTTTCTCTTAGAGATTCCACCTTCTGTTTCCTCTTGCATGGTAGAAAAAGGAGCAAGACAGTTTGTGGCATAGTTTTTCCAGTGGAATAAGGTTCAGGTCCTCAAGAAGTTACTATAAAAGTGGAAGAGTAAGAAGGTGGCACGGTGTAACTTTCCCTGGGGATGAATAAGCAAACATCTTTTCACCCCAGCAGCTGCAGACCAAAGAAACATTTCCCCCCCAGCTCTCGCCTGGTGGAGTTTATTTGGGCTGTTTGTAGAAGTCTTCAAGAAGCATTTATTTTATAAGCATGGCTGACTCAACACCTGCTCCTTAAAGCCCCATACTAGGAAAAAAGAAAAAAAGTCCCATCCTAGCATGGATGGTAAGTCCAGAAGGCTGCATCCTTGGAGCTCTGTATGCAGGTTGCGGTCCGCACTGCATGCTGGAAACCATTCTCCTAACCATCATTACTGCGTTTATTATCTTTCCAGAGGAGTTTATGAATCCTGGAAGTTTCAGGAGACCCCTGAGCCATGTACATTTTCTTTGGTCATTGAGTTCTGTGTCTATCCACCCTTCAGGAGGCAACAGCTACAGAACTAGTTCTCTTTTTATAAGAACACTAGTCTATTGGTAAGGATGCAGTTCACCCAACTTAGTTCCCAAAGGCTCTGCTTCACAATATTGTCTCAGTGTGATTCTAACATATGAATTTTGAAGGAATACCAACACTTTTATTTTTACTATATGATTATTAGGTATCAGGCCAGTGTGACAGACTGGATTCAGGCTTTGAGTTTTGGAATTCTCACTTGTTGACTTACGTCATAATATGTATCAGATCAGTTAAGGATAACATAAATCACTGAAAGTATTTTTAACTAGAATGAGTTTTAATCAGACTAATTGGGTACTTAGAAAACTATTGAATAACTGACTCCTGGATCTCATGATGACTTCAGAATATTGCTGTCCAATTGACTTGTTAAGGAAGTTACCTCTGGTTCAACTCAAGCACTCTCACAACTGTTGGCCTCATAATTGTACCACCTTATCTACAATCTAGTAGAATTGAGCCTTCCCTCCAGCCCTTTCCTAAATAAACAGGTAATTGCCTGTGCCTGCAGTTAAAGATGGAAAGATTGCAAAGTAGAGACTGTCTGTGATACATAGTGAATTCAAGGAAGACAACCTGGACAACTTGGCACCTATAAAAATTTAAAAGGGCCAATAATGTATTCCACGGGTATGTGGGTGTTTAAAAAATTAGAATTTAGCCAGACCTGGTGCCACACTCCTGTAGTCTCAGCACTCAGGAAGGCAGAAGCAGGTAGAACGCTATTAGTTCAAAGCCAGCCTGCTCTACATAGTCCAGAATAGCGAAGGTTACACAGGGAAACTGTCCAAAAACAAACAAGAAAAACACGAGAATTGGAGTTAATTCTCAGTGCAAAAATAAGAGAAACAAGGATCAGGAAGAGAGGAGAAGGAGGGAGGAGAAGTAACTGTGCATGTGCTTACTGAGCCATTTCCCTTATTTACTCTTTGTGTAAGAAAAGAACCAAGAATAATGAGTGCTCAACGCAAAGACATACAGCTCTTAACTCTTCTAGAAAATACAAATATTTGTGCTTCCTTTGTAAAGATTATTAAGGGCTTTCAAGAACTTCATTCTTTTTATGTAGTATCATTACTTTTTCTTTATGTTCCTGCTCATGTGTGTGAGGGTGGGAAGGTGCTCCTCCATCACCTAAATAAGGACTGATTTCCAAAAGCCTTCTTTTACCCAAATACAGCTTGACTCTTGCCATATTTTCTGAAGCTTTTGCGAAACTGCTTTCTCAAAGAGACAGTACCATGTGTTTTCTCGCCTCTCATGATGCTCCAGTTCATAACACAGTGCTTTCCAATCTTAAGCTTGCCTCTTAGGTTCTCTTATACCATTCGTAGTTTTTCTACTATTTCTCTAGCTCCTGCTTCTTAGGTTTTATTTATCCGTTTGTTTGTTTTTGTTTTGTTTCTTTACTGATTCCTTTACTCATAAATGCAAATTTCTCTTGGCTCTTTGTTTAAGTGTACCTGAAAGAAAACTCTCTGAACGTTCTCAGATTCTAATTGTACACCTTTTTTAAAATAAATGTTTTATAGACATCTTAACCTTAACAAACTGAACAAATCCAAACCAAAAGCTTTCGTTTCTACTAAAATCAGTTTTTCTTAGTTCGTCCTCATTCATTTAAATACTAGAGTCAAGTACTGGAAGTCTGGTGATTTCAACCATGATTTTTTTTCTCCCCTTTCACTCTTACATATTAATCCCAACAGTTCTGCTTTCAAAATAAAGCTTCAGCTGAAGTCTTCTTTCTGGCCTACTGTCACTTAAGGACGTGGCACCAAATCTCCCAACCTGTGTCACTACGGTTCACCCAACTGCTCTCTCCATTTCCTTGCTTCGTCATGTTTAATTCATTCCTCTCATAAAGCAGTAGAGGTAACTAAGCAAAACTCCGTTTTGGTGTTTTCCTTAGATATAATATTTATGTATAGGCATAATCTCAAGTATTTGCTTACAGTTGTTTTTTTAAGCTATGTGGATGGGCAGGGGGTTTGGGGTGGATCAGGAGTGAATTGCTGGCTGGGAAGTTAATATGTACAAAACCTTGAAGAATGAATTTTTATAAATGTGACAAGGACTTTGTCTGTTTTCAGTTGATTTGGACATTTTGGAAAAGCAAACGCTTGTTCTGTGTTAGTTTACTCACTGTATTAGTTTACTCACTTTGTTGAAAACAACTCCTGAATTCTGAGGCCATGCAGTCTATTAACACCAGAATATGATCACAGACAAATTTAGTTCATGCTCTGCAGTGCATGTTTGGGCTTTCAAGTGAATGAAAGTGTAAACAAGCATAAAAAGAAAAGTGGCGTGTTCTCACGTAGCTCCCAGGTTAAGCCCACCCTGAGGCGTTACGTCATATCTCCCCACCGGCACTCACTGCCCGCTTTCTGCCCCAGTTTACTGTTTCTGAATTTTTATTAAATGAAGTCATGGATGCTTTTGTGGCTTGTGTCCTTTATAATTCTTTCAAAACATTTGTATCATTATTTATGTAACGTTCATTCTTTTCTCTTAGTAGTAATGTTTCATCTTATAACCATGCCGGAACGTGTGAGGTCACTCACCAGATGCGGACACTGCCGTGTGTAAGCCTGAGGCAATTGTGTGTGCTCAAGTTGCACGGCCTTCTCTTTCTCTTGGATAAATACCGAGGGCTGGGATTGCTAGAGAATATTCTAAGTGTATGCTTCATTTGATGGAATTTGGCAAGTGTCTTTCTAAAGTACCTGTAACATTTTCCCTCTACAAGCAGCATGTAGGAGTTAACTCTGCGCAGTTACTGTGCACAGTTGGTACAGCATCTCTCTGGCTCTGGTTTTGCTCCTAATTTTTTTTTTAATTAAATATGATTATATATTTTTTTCTTTCCCTTCCTCCCCCCAAGTGTTCCCATGTGTCACCTTACTTACTCTGTGGTCACTCTCAGATTCATGGTCTGTGTTTCTTGTTACATATATGTATGTGTGTGCGTGTTATATATATATAAAACATTTATGCTCAGCCTATATAATGTTACATATTTATGTTACAATTTTAGGGCTGGTCACTTGTCTTTAATGTATTTCTGAGGACTGATGATACTGAGCAAATTTGCATGTACCTACTTGTCATTCATATACTTTCCTAACACATCTATCTGAATTTTTTCTCATATGTGGTAGGGGCTGTCTTTCTTTCTAATCTGTGTCATTTTTGTCTCTTTCCTTTGCTTCATGAGCTTTTGATGTTTGGTACAACGTTGAATAGAGTGGGTAATAGCAGTCATTGACTTTTGAGGTTTTTATTTAATTTAGTATTGATTTTGTCACATGATTGCATCTATTGAAATGCTGACACAGCCGTTGAATTTTGACTTGCTAATAAGGTGATGTAATTGACTAAATTTTTATATGATAAACCATCGTGGCATTCAGGGATCAAATTCCAATTAATCATGCTGTATTGGTCTCTTAAAAAATCGTTGAATGTGATTTGTTGAAATTCTGTCAGGCAAACTACATGAGTGCTCACCAGGATTATTGCTCCATTTTTCTTTCCTCATCATTGTTGGAAGCTGTTTGGTACCGTTCCCGCTCTTACTGTGTTTTGAAAGAGTATATAATTGTTTTTAGTTTTCCAAATGTTTGACAGAACTCAGCAGTAAAGTCTTCTAAGCCTCGAGAGTGTGTGCGCAAGTGTGCGCACGTGTTTAATTTGTTCTGAGGTTCTAAGTCCTGCCCTAACCTCTGAAGAAGTGACTGCCGCAGGATGAGCTCCTTGGTTGGTCACTTCCTGCGTTCATGCTGCCCTGGTCTTGACCTCTACACCACGCATGCAGGCGACACAGGTTTCCTCTCCCTTCATGTAACTGAGATTTGATGGGTGTCTGTGAGATTGGAGGAGTATATCTATTGATGGATTTATGAGCCCGAATGTAGCGGTTCTTTTTGTTGTTAATGTTCCTGATGTGTGCCTTTTCTCATTCTGTAAAGGTATACTGATGTCATCAATTTTTTTTTTTAAGAATCAGCTGTCTGATTGAATTTTCTTAAGCCTTCGTTTTTCTGTTTCAGTTATCTATGCCTTGTTTTTATTATTTGTCTTTTTATTATTATGCTTTTCTTTCCTTTTTTCTCTCTTTCTTTTTTAGACAGGGTTTCTCTGTGTAGCCTTGGCTGTCCTAGAAAACACTGTAGACCAGGCTGGCCTCGAACTCACAGATCTGCCTGCCTCTGCCTCCCAAATGCTGAAATTAAAGGTGTGCACCACCACTATCTGGCTTTCTTTTTCTTTTTTAAGTAAAAAATGAATCATTTCTTTGGGACCTTTGTCCTTTTAAATATGTATTTAGTGCTATGCACTTTCTTTTATAGTATGGCCATAGCCACAACCTGTGCATTTTAAAATATTGTGATTTTTCTTAAGCAAGTAAAATATAAAATATGCATATATTACATATATATGTATATATTATATATGTGTATATAATATTTATATTTCTTTGATTATTTCTTTTTTACTGTCAGGTTTTATAGATGTAAGCAATTGAACATGGACATTTTAAAGATTGTTACCCACTTTAGTTTTATTGTGATCAGAGAACATTGATGCTATCATACTCTTGTGGTTACTAACTGCTGCTGATGGCTTTAGACGAACTCTCCACTGGTCTTTGTGCACTTGAAAGTACTTGGACCAGAAAAATACCTAAGCAGAAATGAGCCTCCTCTTGTGGTTTCCATGCCTCTGTGATCACACCTCACTTCTGCTGCTCTGACTGCTTTGGACTCTAGTGTGCCACGTCAGGCTGCACTTCCTGAGCCAAGCCTGAAAGTGTGTATAACAACGTGACATCCATCTCAACAGATCTGGGTATGGCTTTCCTTCCCAAAGCAGACTTCTGCATGCTCTGTGCCAGCTCCTCCTCTGTTCACGTATTGCTAGGCCTCCTCCATTCACTCATAGCTAGGCATTTTGGTACCTGAAACTGAATTTGTTTGGGTTTGGTTCTGTTTGTGGTTACTTTCCACTAATTTTTTAGCCTTTCAGATTTCCACATGTTTATTTAGCTCTGAATTCTGTCTTCTACTGCATGTAGCTAGCCTTGCTGTTTTTAATTCCACTGTCTCCCTAGCAGTTGGGAGATTTGGGCAGCATTATTGGATGAGAAGCCACCAGTGCATGCCTCTCTCTCCTTTTGGATGCTGTCCAGTATCTTCAGAGTGCGTGTGTGTGTGTGTGTGTGTGTGTGTGTGCGTGCACATGCGTGCATGCGTGTGTGTGTGAGAGAGAGAGAGTGTGTGAAGCTTACAAGTGATAGGCTGTCAGCCACCCTAGGTGACATTCCTCAGGGCTGTCTACCTTGTCTTTTGAGGCAGGGTGCTATGTCACTAGGCCCTGGTGCTTGCTATGCACGCTATGCTGGCTGGTCATCAGTCTTCCCTTCCCAGAACTGGGGGTTAGAGGCACACAGCACTACACCTAGCTTTATGTTGGTGCTAGGACTCTAATTCAGGTCTTTATGCAAGCACTTTACTGACTGAGCCATATTCTCTGCCCCTATGTTGTTTTTTAGAAATGGGTAGTCTAGGCTGGCCTTAAAACCTGCTATGTACTGGAGGTTGACCTTGAACTCATGATTTTCCAGCCTCTATCTCCTAAGTGCTGGGATCAGAAGAGTATACTACCAGATCTGGCCAGTTTTTTTTTTCTTTTTTTTTTTATAAATTAGAAACATTTGCCACCTTTGTAGGTTTATTGTGGCTGTTTCAATCCTCTTCCAAAATTACAAGTTTTTAACTCAAAAGGAAGTACTTTTTCTATTTTTGTGTTAATCTCTGGCCCACACTCCAGAGATTTCATGTGATACAAGCAATGTAAGCATATTTTTCAGGTAAACCCACAGTCACTCAGAGAATGAGCCCTTGATACAAACCAGACTGTTCAAAGCTAAGGAGATTTCAATAGGAATTGTTGTTGGCGCTAGCATGTCTGAAGGAAGTCCCCATTAGAGGGAGTAGAGCCAAAAATGGAAAGAAGCTGCATATTAGTCAGTCTTTAAACACAGTTTCTTCATCTGAATCAAATCTTTCCCAAGAGCCTTTAAAGTATGAGAATCATCAGATGAACCTTTTCACATAGCCAGGTTGAATGTGCTGTTTTGTGTATTCCAACCTGCGTGACACATGAGGTCGCATGCCGTCCTTCACCCAACCTTCTCTGGTTCCTCCTTGTCTACTGCTCTTCTCATCTTCAGCCTCCTGACCTTTGAGTTCTTCAGGTATAAGCTTTCTTTTGTGCATCAGTACCTGACGTATGCCCCCGTCTTCTCTGAAGGAAATTTTTCTGTGGCTGTTTATTTCTCATACTTTGTCTCTGGTTATCCAGACACTGTGTGGTGGTTAATTCTGTGTCCGCTTGGCTAGGAATGCAAGATGCCTTGAGAGAAACATTATTTCTGAATGTGTCTCTAAGGTATTCCTAGATGAGGCTAACATTTGAATCTATTGATTGAGATCAGAATAGTGCCCTCTCTAGTGTGCTGAGCATCACTCGGTTCCCGAGGGCAGGAACAGAAAGACACAAGAGAACATTTCTTTTCTCTGCTTGGCTACTTGATCTGGAATGTTAGGCTTCTCCCAGACTCCATCAGCTCCCCAGCGCTAGCATCTGTATCACCAGCGTCCTTGATGGGCCACCATAGTTTTACCTGTTGATTCTTCATAAGGAATCCATGGTTCCTTCAGGTTCCATGTCTCTGAAGAATCTTGACTAATACTGACCTAAATTATAGGTGACCCCACTGATCATAGTGTCTAGGTAATTGCTCTACTATTATCTACCCCGTACCTATTAATTTCCTCCATAGCAGCCTTCACAATATGTAATTATACATTTGATGTTGTTTTATTCATCCTTTCCCTAAGTCTAAAGGGCAGGGACTATATGTGTTCTCTTCAGTATGTGTTCAGTTAATACCTGGCAAAAACGCATAAGAGTCCATTATTATAAGAAAGAGAAGGAGAGTTAAACTTTGTCGGACTAGGACTTGAGAATCAGGTGATTAATCGTTTTCTGGCTCTTCCCACCACCCTTTACAATCCAGCGTAATGCTGCACTGGATGACACTAAATGCCAGGCTCCTTCCTGTTAGGCCTGCTTCACACTGATCCCCAGGCTTCTGTGAGGATAAAACCTGTTACATTCCTAGGTCTGAAGAGGTGGCTCCGCTGTAAGGGCTAGGCTCACAACCAAAAGTCTAAAATTTGTTACAATGCTAAATGAAATGGGGAGGGGGGGCTCACAGAGTGGCAGTGTTGCGGATCCCACAGGCCGGTTAACTGTGGGGTGACAGGTCCAGATTTGATGTGCAGCACAAAGCGCTAAGAACCACGAACGGGATGATGTGTTTTCTTACTTTGGTTTCATGGTACTTTTCATCTCAGCTAGAAGTATGGGCTTTTTAAAGATGTAACACAGAAATGTAAGTACAATGCTTCAGTGGGGGGGATGGCATCTACAGATTTTCTAAGCTGTGCTGTGTACAGTTTTGGTAATGTCAAATGACTGCAAATTTCAGTTGGAGACTAAGCATCAAGAGCTATGGTGCAAGGAATTGTAGAAAAAATTGATTGATCAACCACATAGTTTTGTTTTTTAAATCATGTTTATTCCTTGCTTTCTGGTCATTTGCAAGGAAACATTTAAAAGTTTTCCCTTACTTGTAAAGGCCCTCTAGAATGACCTTTCTCATTTGTTCCCACTCAGAAGCAAATGGCAGCGTGCCCTGTGGATGAGGATGTGGCAGTTGACAAGGTGAAAGGGGAGCTTTAGAGTCACATGTGAGTGCGTCCAGAGGCGTTCACACCTGCCACAGGTGGGCACCGTGGGTCTTCGCACCACAGGTCCAAGGGGCAGCAGTAGAATGCCATGCAAGCAAGCCAGCTGCCATCTGTGCGCCACACCTCACAAAACCGTCCGTGCAAGGGGCGGCAGCAGCCCGCTGCGGGCAGTGCAGTGCTGAGGCCACCCCGGGCTGTTAGCTAAGTCCTTTGGGCCTTTGCTACAGGAGCTGTTGGCTTCGGCACCTTCACTCCTGCTCTCTTAAGACAACGCATCCTTCCAGCCACGCTTGCTTTCCAGGTCTGCATCAGTATGCGTTCTTTTTCTCCAGGCCGTGTTCTTTAGTGAAATAGAAAATCTCAATGAGCATTTTGATGCCAGTATCCCAGATGTAGCAGAAAGAGGGCCTCTCTTCCCTGATAGTTTGAAGAACTGTAAAGGAGATGACCATAAACAAATAATAAAACAAACAATCAAATAAGCAAATGAATAAACAAAGAGGCCAGTGAATAAATAAATAATTGAATAATTCAGAGTCAGATCATCTGCTTCAAATTTTCTGACATCCTGAAACACAACCAGTCCATATAAAAGAGCATGGGCACCTCCAAGGCCCATGCTGGTTAAGTTCATGACCAGCACTGACACACTGAATGGCTTTCGTGAAGCTGAATCAGATTCCAGTAAATAGCCCTCAGGTCTGCTGCAAAGTGATCGGTGACCTCATCAAAGTACTGAGCCGTGTTCAAAGAAGCAAGAGAAGAGCCAGTGCTGTTTTGGGGTCAGAAAGCGTACATATAACTTACCCTGCCAGCATTATTTGAATTTTAAACTCTAAATCTGTTAATATTTAACATTATCTATATGGAGAACATACACGTAGAATTATTAGAAGTGTTTATAATAGCAACTTATAGATAGTGAAAATGAGTATCTATTAATGGTTTTATTTAGAATACTTAGTCTTGTTACTTGACCCCCCTTTTTTTTTTCTGACTAGTTAGGCAAGACTGTGTTTTCAGTTAATCAGCCGATGTAGGTCAGACTCTATGCATACATTTCATTGACAGTGCGAGGAGCACATAGTGAAATGACACCATCCGGTGCTACCCATGGAGAAAGCGTCAGCACGGTGGGCCAGTGCATTGCTGGCATATCAGCCGATACGGCCTGGCCCCCAGTGAAGAGAGTGTCCTAGACAGTCCACATCTGGTGTTTTTGAATAATTGTTGAAAACTGTGACTGTACCCAAGTAGGAAGTAACCTATTTGTTTAGTTTAGTACTATTTAATAAATAAAGTGTCCTTTTGTCACGAAGAAAAAGATCATTTAAATGTACTGAAGAGGCAGCGTTTAAAGACCAGCAGGGAAACTCAGTTTGGATTTAAAAGCCAACCCAGTTTTAAGTGTACAGTCGTAGAGAATCATTTGGGGACATGTGACGTCTTCTCTAGAAGCTTCATAGGTAAAGAGAGGATTTCAGTACTTACATCACCCCGAAAATTATTATATCACGATTTTTCTCTGCAGTTGCTTTGCTAATTTTACAGGTTTCTGCGAGTCTTCAATAAAAGCTTTCCATTGCCCACCCATCTTTTCTCTCTTGAAACATTTTTTATTCATTTCTTTATTGTGTTTACTTGCACACATGTCCTTGTGGAAGTCAGACACAAATGCTGGGAGTCAGTTCTCACCTTCCACACTCGTTTCTGCCACAGCACGGGGTAGTCCATGCTAGGGAGTACCAGGATTACGGGCCTCGCACATCTGTCTTTTCCATGGGTTTTACTTACTCAACTCAGCTCATCAGGCTTGCCCAGCAAGCACCTGTACTCACGGAACCATCTTCCGAGCCCCTGTCAAGCTCTTCTTAAGTGAGGTATATTTAATGGGAGGTTAAACTCAAGAGCCTAAACATTTTTGAAATACTTTTACCTTTTACTAGTACTTTGTAGTTTTAGTTTGAGTCTTTGTAGTAAGCTATCAAAGAAAAATAGTAGGGCCAAGTCAATTAAGTAACAGTGATAACTAACCCAGCGTTAGCAGTTAGATTGTGTCTTCCCAGTACAAAGCAAAAGGTGTCCTGGCTCCCAACTTACAGCGCTTTAGACTATGATCTTACTGGTAGATGGGCTCCTCCAGAGGTCTGCCAGTTACAGTGAAGTCAGTCAGGAGGCCTGTTCTGCTGTGAGTGGCTGTGTCCTCGCGGAAGACACGTCCCCAGTGAGGATTGCAGAGAATACCAGAACCTAGGAGAGAAGCGTGAGCAGGTCCTTTCCTTGTGTACCAGAGGCAGCTGGGTCCTGCCTCATCTTGCCCTTAGAGCCAGCGGTAGTTTTTGCTAAGCCACCTAACTGTGCTTCGGTATTAGGACAGCCCTGGCGAAGGAATACACTCTGTGTATTTTTTTAAAACTGATTATAAAAGTTTCTGTTCATTGTGGGGAAACATTTTCTTGCTTATTGAAAAAAAAAATTACTTGAACATGATTCCTAGTTATTTTTCCTTTTAATAATACAGCAGTATTGGAATGTTTTTAAATGTTTTAAATGTATCAAATGTCTGTTTATTAGCACTTTAACTGAACTGGTAAGTCCTTTCAGTAGATTTAACAGAAATGTTTGTTATAGAGAAGGAATTATTCTAACCCTTTAAGATTGAAATGGCACGAATTAATAGCTTTTTGTTCCCAAAGCAACCTGTGCTTTTGATAACTTGTTGTTCTGGTTTTTTTTTTTCCTCGTAAAAGCATTGTTTGAAGGGAAATAGTTAACTTCACAGTGAAGCATCCTGGCAGGCACCAGTTTAATCAAAATTAACATCATCAGCGCTGCACAGAAACACCCTGGGTGGTGGGTACCTTGGTCTGGGAAGGTCCGCTGTGTAGCGTTCTCAGTGATGCAGAACTTCTCCAAACATTACAAATCCTTAGACAGCCCAAGGTCTCTGGTTTACCCATCGGGAAACACGAGATGAAAGTTGTAGCAGACTGAAGAAGAGTTAAAAGCACAAAATTCAATGTCATATGGGATTTTGGAATCTTGGGACAAAGAATGGAATCAGTGGGAAATCTGATAAGAGCTAATAATTTTTTTTTTTTTTTTTTTTTGCCTAATTAAGGTTAAGTTCTTAGCTTTGAAGATTGGTCTATAGTTTTCTAAGATATTGGCACAAGAGCAGCTAGGAAAACCTGTTACTTTTGCTATTTTTTTGTGAATATAAAATAACCTCAAAATACATTCTTAAAAAAATAAAAATAACCTAGGTTGGTTGTGCATGTTTCTAAAAAAAAAAAAAAATCTCTGAGACACTAGAAAGACCTGAAGGTGAGTGCCAGTCTGCCAAATAGTGAGTTAAAGGCTTATCCTGTCTCAAGCCAAAGGAAAAGAATGAATGGCTAAATTTGCTTGCATTCCATACATCTTTCTAAGTATTAAAACCTGAAGTGTAAATGGCTCCAGATAAGAGAATACAGGAATGAAATGATTACTTGAGGAAAAATGTTCTATCCACATTGACTATAGCATTCTTTTTGTTGTTTGTTTAATTAAAGTTCAGATTTATATCTTGCCCACTTTCAATTCCAAATACTTAAATATTGATACGGTTAAGAATTTAATGTATTAACTGATTATTATTATTCAATATATAGTAACTTCAGTTATGTTTGTTTTGTTTTATTACTGATTTAAAGACTCATGGGATCTGTATTTGAGTGAACTAGTAGTTTTTATGGCCAGCCATGCTTTACAGAGTACAAACCAGAGCTTGATTCTGCAATGATGTAAAATCATGTTGGCAGTATTAAAAACTGAAGACACGGTGCAGCAAAATTGGGTAACATCAAAAGATTAAGACCATTTTTGGCATAGAAAAGCACCTTATATAGTAAGCCATATCCTTGATTTGGTTTTGTTTCTGTTCTTAAAGATTAGATATTTTCCATTTTGGTTCCCTACATTGACTCCATTTGCTGTGACTTCTGGACTTTTCCATAGTGTCAGAAGACATTTTAGTGCAGGGCACTAGCCATTTTGTGCATTGTTATTTGCCTACTGGGAGGTGGAATCTTTTTTTAAAAAAGATTTATTATGTGTACAATGTTCTGTCTGCATGACAAAAGAGGGCACCAGATCTCATTCTAGATGATTATGAGCCACCATGTGGTCACTGGGAATTGAACTTGAGACCTTTGGAAGAACAGCCAGTGCTCTTAACCTATGAGCCATCTCTCCAGACTGCAGTGGAACCTTCTTATTTTGTTCACTGATAGTAAAAAGGTGCTTTCCTCAGATTGGCATTTGGCTTCTGCTTTTAATAAATTTATGTGTGTGAACTGATAGATTTTGAAAAGTATCCAGCTCATTATTTGAAAAGCTTAACATTGCCAATGTACACAAACTGTTACTATCTAAGTTAGCGATTGTCACTTATTATTGGTTAAAGTAAAAACTAAAATAAAATAAAATTTGCATTCAGAGTGTGCAAACCGAGTATCTTTAGTTAAAGGGAGCATTGTCTCGTCATCTAAGTTGGCAGATGTTTTCTTTAAGAGTTTACTTGGGAGCACATCTTGACGTTCGGTTTACCAATGTAGAAAATATTTACTGTTTGAAAGGTAGAACTTTCTAATATTCAAGTAAGCATGTTTTATATTTGACATTGTGTTTTGTTTCATGTCCTGTTCTTTTGGTAATACAGGATAAGCTTTATTTGCAATGTGATTTATAGTTTTCCTTGTATTGTTTGATGATAGGAGCCATCATGCCATCCCTAGTCTATGGTCAATTTAAAGTTCCCATGTGGGACAGGGAGTTGGCTCATTAGCTGGAGAACCTTAGTTGTGACCTCCAACACACACTTAACAAAAACATGCATTGTAATGCACCTCTGTAGGCTCAGTGCTGGGGAGGCCAAGACAAGTGCATTTCTGAAGTTCATTTGCCACCAGGGAATGGTAGAGTTCTAGGCTCAATGAGAAAACCTTTTGCAAGAAACATGTTGGAAAGTGATGGAGAAAAACAGTCAATGTTGAGCATACACATGTGCAGGTATACCCAGCCAAACATATGAAACTTACACACACACACACACACACACACACACACACACACACACGCATGCCAATTGCCTCAAGTTTTAAGATGGTTTACAATGAAGGGCCTCCTCTTGGCCACGGAAGCAGTGGTGTAATCCTAACACTATTTCTCTTTCCGCTGTGTAAAAAGATGAAAGCTACAGTATAGATACTGAATTTGCTTCTATGAGGACTAAATGAACCTTAGGGAATATCTTTCCCTATTTGAACAGAGTAAAAGTAGATAAATATTTAAAAGACTAGCGGTTGAAAAGATACCATATTTTATGTTTCTGTCCATGAGACTAAGATTTAGCTCTTTGGCTTCTTTAAAATAATGAAAATAATGTTTAATTACATGTTTATACGTGTTTCTTTAACTACTAATTCATTAGTTCACATAAAATTGTTTCAATTTTCAACCATCAATAATTTTAGTGCTTCCATATTTTCTTAATGTTTTGTGTCATTATGGAAGTTTAAATTTGTTCTCTACATTTTTTTTTATTAAATCATGGCTTCATGCATAGAGTTGGAAAGTACAATTGAATAATACTTATGGGTATAAATGAGATGGGTCTTGGGAGATAGCTCTGTCATGTTTAAGTTCCAGACTGATACAGTAAAGGAAAATTCCAAAAGCAAAAACATAGTGTATTTATAATCCTAGCCCCAACGTGGTAGAGTCAAGGGGCTCACTGGCCAGCCAGCCTGGATACTCACTGTGTAGCTGCTGCAGAGCAGTGAGCGATTTACTCAAACGAGAAGGTGGCCGGTCCCTGAGGGCAGCACCGAGGTTGTCCTCCGTCATCCACGTGTTCTCTCAGATGCACATAAACCACATATTTACTTGTACGTTAGTAAGAAGTGACTAGACAGGGGCTGGAGAGATGGCTCAGAGGTTAAGAGCACTGGCTGCTCTTCCAAAGGTCCTGAGTTCAGTTCCCAGCAACCACATGGTGGCTTACAGCCATCTAAAATGAGATCTGGTGCCCTCTTCTGGCATGCAGGCATACATGTAGGCAGGACATTGTATACATAACAAACAAATAAATAAATAAATAAATAAATAAATAAATAAATAAAAGACTGAATAAAAAAAAAAGAAATGACTAGACAGCTGACACAACTGGAATTTTTAGCTCACCTCACTAATTTTCTATTCCAGCTTTAAGGAAGAAAACAAGATTGGCTGACTAGAATGTACACACATGATTGTGTCCTTTGCCCGGAGTGGAGCTCAGGCCTTTTTAATTCCAGCACTCAGGAGCCGGAGGCAAGCAGATCTCTCTGAGTTGGAGGCTAGCCTGGTCTGCATATCAACTTGCAGGCTAGCCAGGGCTACGTAGGGAAACTCTGTCCCAACAAAACAAACAAATAAGCCAACCAAGCTAAAAAACCAAAACAGCACCCTCCCCAAAGAAACAGCCCACTTATATTCTTTCCTAGTTCTCTTTTCTCACAGACTTTTGTTCTCCTTCCTCGTAAATCTCTGGAGACTGTCCCTGTGAGAGGAGTTACTGCTTCACTGCCTGGAGTACTCCCCTGAAGCTAACTTGATGCACTCACCTGGATGTTTTTAAATAAGAACGTTAGCATTATTTTATAATAAAATAATGAGGGTCTTTTATGAGGGTCTTTAGGTCTTTCCCTCCCTCCTTCCCTTTCTCCCTCCCTCTTCCTTTTCTTTTTTTTCCCAGACGGGGCTCCTCTGTGTAACAGAGCCCTGACTGTCCTAGACTCTGTAGACCACACTATCCTTGAACTCACAGAGATCTGGCTACCTCTGCCTCCCAAGTGCTAGAGTTACAGCTGTGTGCCACCACATGCGGCCTCCTGTTTCTTAAGAACCAAAAAAGCAGAGTTAACATTTGATACATAGCTAAATAATAAGCAAACATATTCTCATTTGTAGCTTTTTTTTTTTTTCATTTATTTTAGGGCTATTATGTAAAATTAATGGAATTGTCATCTGTAGTCACAGTTGACCTGACATACTGTGGACTCTTACTCTGTTTACCCGCTAGAGCACATCAGTAGTCACAGAGTAGCCGGCCTGTTTTCCTCTGGAGTACCGGGAGAGTCTAACCTAGGGCGAGCCATTGAATACCATTAGGCTGCATCCGCAGCCCCACTCCTTGTTTGTTTTGTCCTTGTTCTTTAAGTCAGAGTTTTGCCAATTAGCATAGGCTAGGCTTGAACTCTTCCTGCAGTCCAGGCTGGCCTTGAACTTTGAATCCTCCTGTTTTAACCTTCTGAGTGCAGGGTTATAGATGTACATCGACATTTTCATATTTAAAGTAAATTATTTTATTTTATTCATACTTTTAGGGCAGGTCTCATTAAGTAGTCCCAGCCTGGAACTCAGTATCCAGATCATGGTGCCCTCAACTCCTGCTCTTCCTGCTTCTGCCTCCTGAGTGCTGGGATTAAAGGCATGCCTTACTAGTCAAAGTAAATTCAAAATAAAATGAGCCTAGAATACTGGGTTTAATACTCTGCTTTCATAGTAAGAAGCCAAAGTGTACTGATTATTTCTTGTAAGTAAAGCAACGGGTTTTTTTTTCTTGTTCTGTATCTGATACAAATGGATGTGTGAATCCATTTAGAAATGCCTTATAGCTATATTAATTTTTCTGTCTTTGTCACTATTTGGCTACACTGGTGTAAACTGCCTTTTGAGAATTAGGATGCTCTTCTCAACAAAATGCTAGGTAGGAACAGAGCTTTGATTTTACACATGAAAATGACATCTCTCTGCATTGAGTCTGTTAATTTGAATGGTAACTTGGTATCAGAGTTGGGATCTGTTTCATTGGTTTTCAGGCTTAGATTCACTGGATGCTTTATTGTTCCTAAGAACAGAAGGTTATGTCACGCCAGTGTGCATGTGTTGCCAGAGAACTGACTACTTCCTAAAATCTGAAATTCAAGCTTCTAAAGGTCTTCTAGTCATTGTGTTTAACCCCACGGTGCTTTTGTGTTTTTACAAACATTTCATAGGACCTGAAGAGTATAAAATAAAAATTTAGTAGATCCGATATCATTGTCAACTTCATGAATGCTGTACTCAGGTAACGCTCTTCTCTTTTCTCTAAACAACTTTAAGTGTGTTTTTCTCCCCTCCCAGGACATTTATTCAGAGCAGCTGGGGATCAGCCGTTTAACCTGTCCACAGTGTCGAGTGCCTTCCCAATGGTCAGCCACCCAGTCTTTGGTCTACACTCAGCCAGCTCAGGGCATTCAGAATTTGGTGGTTTGGGGACACTTGGTACACCCACAGCCTTAGCCGCACATCCCCAACTAACGTCTTTTCCAGGTAAACATCTCCTACGGTGTTCAAGGAAGGAGGAAAGCCTGAAAAGGCAGTTGTTTGTTTATTAAATTGAACAGCAAAGCGCAGTGTATTAGATTCTTGGGCAAGATTTATCACGCATAGCAAAATAAAACTCACTATGTGTGTTAGGGGATGCAGCACTTAATTACGTATTTGGGTGCTAGAGTAGAATAATTAAGGCGAGTGTTTCTGGTAGACAATATATTGTGACTGTACAGTTTTAATTTTTTTCAGCTTCAGTTTTCTTTGGGGGAGTATGTATGTGTGTATTGTATGTTTATGTGTACATGTTCATGTGTCTCTCTGAGTGTATGTATATACTATGTGCTCATGGGCACACATTTGAGAACATATTTGTGGGAGGCCAGAGATTGAAGTCAGGTGTCTTCCTCAGTCCCGGTACTCCTTGTTTTTGGACAAAGGGTTGGGTTTTCCCCTGACTCTGGAGCTCAGTTGTTCGCTAGGCTGGCCAGCCAGCAAGCACCAGAGTTCTGTCTGTGGTCCCAAGGGTATGCGTAGCTTTGTGGGATTGATCTGTGGTCCTCATTCTCTGTGGCAAGCGCTTTATCAACTAAACTGTCTCCCCAGTCCCATTATCTAATATTTAAATCGAGTATTTAACTTGGCTTTGCAGTGTGCTCTGTGGAGAGTGTTTGCCTAGCATAAATGAGGCCCTTCGTTAGGGCCAGCACTGGAAGCAGTCACCTTACAGTCTGAACCTAGAGTCCAGCTCATCCTACAAATACTTAGACATTTATTTTTCTTTACTTTATTAAGAAATTGAGCTGAATCTTAAATTTCTACACTTTTTCTCATTTGAAAAGCATATTTGGAATACATTTCCACAACAGTTGTGCAGTTAGCTCATGTGCATGGTCAGGGCCAGTGCGAGATGGGATTCTGAATGTAGATTGTGGACACACAAGTAGCTGAACTCATACATTTTCTCGAAAGTTCTGACTCACCTATATTGTGCAGTGATTAATGTTGCAGTTTAATGCAGAAGCGTGTGTTACTGGGACAGTTTAGACCAGCAGTGCTTAGTCCTGCTAGCAGTTAGCTTGGGTTTCAGTCCGGCCTTGGACGCATCGTTAGTGGCTGACAGAGTATCCACTGCTTCTTTAAGGAGAATCCAAGTAGCTGTTGAAACTGTACAGGGAACACAGACCTCGTTATATCTGGATTTCAAGTACTCTCCCTTCAGTCGCATTATTTCTTTAATTCATTGTCTCAGACAGGGGATGGTGGAAAAAATTTGAGAGTAGACAGTCTTGACCAAGTCTTAATATTTCCTTTAATATATTAACTGGAACTGAAATTTTTAGACAGTCTCACTATGTAGCCCTGGCTTGCCTGGAACTCTCCTGTTAGACCAGGTTGGCCTCAAACTTACAGATCCACCTTCCTCTGCCTCTTGAGCACCACCATACCTGGCATGTTCTGTTTTTAACAGGGTTATTTAGTATCAAATATTAATAGCTACCTACTGAACCAGAAGATTTCCAAATAAAATCTAAGTAGTTAATTATACGTAATTATGTACTTACTGATAAAAGTTACAGTACTTTTATTTTTTGGGGGTAATTTGTTTTAGTACTGCTTTTGTTCACTTCTAAACTATATTATAAATACTGTATTAAAATCAAATACTGAAAAGGTGATCTAGAGTATTAAAAAATAACTTACATGGGATGGTACTTCGAATATATAAAAACCAGCCTATGGCCAAAAAGACAACTCAGCGGGAAAAGACGCTTACTGCCAAGCCTTATGCTCTGAGTACAGATCATGAGGCCCACATCATATAAGGAGAGAACCTGTTCCCTCTGGTTGCCCTTTGACCTGCACATGCACATACATGTAAATGAATGCATGTGTGTGCGCACGTGGGTCCCCACACACATGACAAATAAATGAAAAGTAATTAAGAACATCCCATGTAAACAAGCAGCATCTTACTGGGACTCACAGGCTGTGCACTCACTCTCCAGGAGAGTGGCTGTGGAGGAGTGCACCAACACTGCATTTTGTGGCTTAGTAAAGGAGACGTAACTGTAAAACAGCGGCCTTGGTGATAAAGTATGCATGTGTGCATACACTTCTTGGCAAGATGGGCCGAGAGTATGAGTGATTTCAGAGGACCCACTTCCTTTAAACTACATTTTAAATCTACATACTATATTCAGAAGGGTAACCAAATGCCACTTTAGGAAAAAAGTCTCACTGTAAATACAAGGAAGTCACAAGAAGATAGATACTATAAGCAATTTTAAGTAAGGTATAGCTTTTTATGAATTTTATATACATCTAAACTTTTTCATTTCAAACAACAAATGTAAATTTGTGTAAGGATATTAATATAATCACAGTTTCATTATATATTGAAATAATACTTTATGAAGTTCATTTTAAAATATTTAAATTGTTGGTATTTACATTTTAACACTATAATTTGGTGAAATTTTGGGATGGGTCAGGATTTTCCATATATGAGTTATTTTAAACTTCTGTCATAACGGAGCAAGGCACGCAGGCAGGTGATTGTAAATCTAAACCTCGGAAGGTAGAGATCACAAGTTTGATGCCAGCCTGGGCTAAATAGTGAAACCCTGGTGCCAAAAACCAAACCTACAGAGAAATGTACAGGATGATCAAATTGAGATTCAATGGCTACTCTAAAATATTAGCATCACTCACTGGAGATGTTTGCTCTGTCTGCTACAATGTTTCTTGAGGGTTTTGAATTTGGTTAGAAACCATCTTGTACCTACCTATTTATATTATCTTATGTAATAGCTTTTATTTGATGAGTAAGTTAATTTGTGACTAAGTTTGTTTCTTATTTTCCTCAATTTGAAAGCTATGTCAACTTTACACTGAAAATAAAAATAAAGAAATGGCCATTTTCTTTATTTTATCCATCTGATCTTACATGTTTGTCTCTGGGCTATCCTCCCATAGCGTACATTTTTCTCTATTATTTTTCTCTAATGCCCGCTGTATACTTACTTTCAACATTCTGGGGTGCATTTGAATGTGTTTTTCTGAGTTTCATTATATCTTATATGCATTTAGAATATTTTGCTTTGATTACTTTATTGACTTTCTAAAAGCCTTATCATCCTTTATGTCTAGCCTTAAGACATTGTTCAGAGATGTAACCCGTATGTTATTGCCGGAAAGCTGTAGTCTGTTTTAACCAACTAGGTGGAAACAAAGTTGCAAACCTGTGTCTATTCGTAGGAATGGATTGTGTAGATATTCCCCTCCCCAAAACAACTCTCCCGTTAACCATGTAAATGCATCTAGACGGAGGTTGAGTGTCCGGAGTTTGCACACAGCTCTGGTTCAGGCCCCGGCTGTCGGGTGCCTCTCCCCAGCTACTCCGCTTCCAGTGGCAACAGTGGCCTTTGCCGTGTTTTGCTTACATTGCTCATGACTCCACTGAGAATGGCAGTGACCTTGAACGCTTCACTTTTTTTTTTTTTTTTAAATAAGGGGTTGCATCTTTACATAATGAAGGCCTATTCTTAGAACTTTTTAAAGATCTTGTAGTGCAGTCTCCTGAAACTATGTGGATAATTGTTTCTAATGTTCTTGTGTCTATTCCAGTCAAAGAAATAATGCCGTATTGTTAGGAGACTGGTATTGAGAGAACTCACTTTAAAATTTAGTGGATTAGCCAGTTGAAGATTGTTTCCAGGATGTAATAGGAGGCAATACAAGACTGTTCTTTGGATAATTTCTGAATCTCTCTTTTTGGTTTTTGGTTTTTGAGACAGGGTTTCTCTGTGTAGCCCTAGCTGTCCTGGATTCGCTTTGTAGACCAGGCTGGTCTTGAGCTCACAGAGATTGGCTGCCTCTGGGATTAAAGTCATGTGCCACCACCACCCAAGTCCAGATATCTTTTTAATCTCTACTCTTTCTTGAAAACTGTATTTTAATAAATTTTTTTCATGATTTTTTTTCAATTTAATTATTTTATAAGTCTAAAAGAAAAAAAATCACTGTCATCTGTAATTCATGAAGTGTAAGGAAAATGCAAGCCATTTGTATACATTTTAAAGCTAAAAGCTTTATAAGCCTATACTTTTAATTAAAATTTGTTGTAAATAAATGGGCATTGAGCTAAATAAAGTTTATTATTTGCCCTATGGTTACTGTGGCAGTATTATTTAACCCGAGTTCACAATCAATAAAACAGACACCTGTTAGATTTTATAATTTATTTACCTTGGGCTGGGTAGACAGTTCACCTACGCTGTCTCATATCCTCTAGCCCCATCCCGTGCCACCCGCCTTACACATTTCTATCTCGTCTTCCACCCATAATCACAAGATACTTGCTTGTATTTTTTTA
Source organism: Meriones unguiculatus (assembly GCF_030254825.1). Taxonomy (NCBI): domain Eukaryota; kingdom Metazoa; phylum Chordata; class Mammalia; order Rodentia; family Muridae; genus Meriones; species Meriones unguiculatus. The sequence goes on along the minus strand of NC_083356.1, from coordinate 99,712,021 downwards.
ATTTGTAATTAAAAAAATTTTTTTTACAATTTATTTACTTAGTATCCCTATTGTAGCCCCTTCCTTCATCTCCTCCTGTTCCACTCTCCTTCCCTCTCTCCCTCCCATCCCTTTCCCTGAGTCCACTGAAAGGGGGAGTTCTCCTCCCCTACTGTCTGACCTGAGCCTGTCAAGTCTTATAAGGACTCCCTGCATCTTCTTCCTCTGTGGCCTGGCAAGGCCGCCTTTCCATGCCATTTTCGGAGTCCTTCCTCTCATCTCACATTGTTCCTTTTCCATGCTAACCCATTGTGGCATCCTTCTTCTCTCTTTCCTTCTGTCTCTTCTTCTCATGATTCTCCTGCCCCCACAGCCCTCGAACTTTGGCCATGCCTACACTATCCTGCCTAGCCCAGGTACAGGCCTTTTAATCAACCTATCAGGAATAATGTCTTAGGCAGGGTTACACAACAAAGATCTTAAGGGCCACTAATAGCATCAAATACAAGTATTAGACCAACCCCAACCAAAAAAGTATGTGGTTTGGAAATTTTATTTCAGAACTTGTCCTCATTAGGTTTTGTATGTTTTGTTTTTGTTCTGCTACAGCATTACTTCATCCATAAATGCATTTGACATGTACTGGCCTCACCTGATAGTATTGATTACCCTTTCCCATTTGTCAAAGCCAGGTTTATACTGTATACAATTGGAGGAAAATCTTAAGAGGCTGCAGATGTGAGCTTCAAACCGAAAGTCTTAGATTAATACAGACTTAATTCTTTTCCTTATTAATTTAGTAACCAGATGGTGTAGGTTATCAAGTCAGATTGTTCTTTTTATGTTCTAGGTTTTTAGCATTCTTTACATTGTGGAAAATGTGTTCTTTTTTAGTGTGTTTCTAGAAAACTGTTAAGGGAAGGTTCTTGATAATGGCCTACTAATAAGAGGATTAATCAAATTCAAAATACTGGTTTACAGTGAAAAGATGGTGATTTGAGCTGTTCTAGCCAAGCTGGAACATTGTTTCTGGAATAAAATGAAAACAGTCACTGCCTGACTGAGGAAGTTCACTCAGGTTCTTCCTGTTGGTCTGTTTGGTTTTGAGGTGCAGAATGGTGGCGAACTGCGGATGTTCACCCCGGAGCAGGAGCGCCCTTCTTCCCGCCGCTACTGGGCATTCCACCGCTGTTTGCCCCTGCAGCCCACAACCACGACTCGTCATTCCATTCAAGGACCTCTGGGAAGAGAAATGGTTCCGAAAAAGGTACTCACGTCGGCCTGACCGGAGGACTGAAAACCTCTGTCCTCACAGCTTTGTAGCAGTTTGGTTTAAGAACATTTTTTACAGCCTTGTGCTAGATGCTTCTCTGTTATCTCGCTTGCTCCTCAGAACAATCCTCTCATATTACAAATCCCCTGATTTTGCAGCCAATTAAATTTGTGTTAGGAAATAGTACTCGCACACTGTTGTGGTTTAGTCAGGTATGAACCCTGTTCTGCTGCTCTTCTGTCTGTCATTATCTCCTTATATGTAACTCAGGATAGAACGCTGATTCTCTGCCTGTGAAGTATTAGTTTATCCAAACTAGCACCCTACTGCTGTGTTTTTCTAAATGGTCAGTTCCATAGTTTCTTAGTATTGTTAGGAGAGTATCTAGAAGTTACAATGTTTTCGCTAGCCCATTGGTCTTTTAAATGGAGTATTTTTAAAAGGCCAATGCTTTCATGTAATTTATTTATTTTCCAAACATGTTTGTTTAACGTCAGTGATATTTCCTTAGTTTAATGCTGGAGAATAACTAAGTTGAATTTAATGTGTTCATAGTTTTGCACAATGGCCACCCGCTAACATACTCTAAATTTTCATCTCCAGAAATCCTACCCCCTTTAAGCAATCACCCTCTCTGGCCCATGGTCACTGCTGTTTGCACCTTGTCTCCACAGTCAGCATTATGAATGTTTCATGTGTTTTTTAGTGTCTGGCTCTTTTCACTTACAGTGCTGGGAGCTTGTTCTACATTATACACACACCAGTGCTCTATTCCCAATATATAAACGTGTTATTTTCAAGGTATAAATGGGTCAGTTAACGGAAACAGTGCATCGTCTGTGCTTGGTGTCAATTCATCTGTACTATCCGCTCCTGCTTCGAGTTCCATGGGACAGAGTCAAAGCACAAGCTCAGGTGGAGGAGCCCTAAAATGTCATCAGGAACAAAACCAAAGTCAGCCTTTGGATGCCAGAGCGGACAAAATCAAAGACAAGGTAAGCTGTTTATTGAAGAACACATGCTGAGTGGATCGACATATAAGGTAAATATTTTAAAAGTCAAGGCGCCAGAATGTGTGGATTAATTTCTTATTACCAGCTCCTGTTTTTGCAGATGTATACTTTTGTTGTACAATGCTGGCATGAGATTACTTGTACAAATAACGTAATTGGCAGTAATAGTTACGGGTTGAGCTTTTGGCTTTTTAGTTTTTCAGTGGTGAGAACTGAACCTAGGCCACGTGAAGCTGGCAAGGTGTGAGCGAGGCTCCCAGCTCCAAGAGAACTTGATGGAGACCTCCTAAAGGCCAGTCCTATTCTAATTGCTTTACATATCATTTTCAGTTTTCCCTAAACCCTGAATTTGGTGGTGGTTAGTACAAATTGGAAAATAAAACTAAAATAATTACCCAGCAAATAGCTGAGTCAAAATTTGAAGCCAAACATGTTAACTCTAAACTTATAGGAGAAACAAAACTACGAAATCTTTTCTTCTAGGAAGTTTCGGATAATCGCAGTAGACCACTTTTTACCCTGTTCACCCATGAAGCATTGAACTGGTTCCACATCGCACCTGTTCTCTCTCTGTGTGCAAATTGTCAGTTTATTGTTTCTGAGCATGAGATTAGGCCTTCTTTAGAGAAAGAGGGTCCTGGGCTTGGTGTGTTAGCCCACACCTTCAATCCCAGCAGAGCCAGGCTAGGCTAGCCTTATCTATAAAGCAAATTCCAGGCTACTTGAGAGACCCTGTCACAAACAGAACAACAGCAAAACCCCAAGGGTCTGGGGATGGTGTTTTGCTGCCCATTTAGTGTTTCTGTCTCTTTGTGTCAGTGGGCTTCTTCCTTGCCAGCTGATGGCCTCTTGGCTGGTGGTGGATTAGTGTATAATTGGCACATATGGTAAATTCACTCTAGAGTCTAATCATTCCAAGCTTTTGGCCTCCCTTTTTTACATAATGCAAGGGAAACTCTGACATCCCAATCTCATAAAACACACCATTAAGTCCAGGTTTCGTTTATCCAAAACACCTGCAGCTACATTTTTACCTTTCTCTCTTTCCTTGATCTCTGTTTTCTAAGCAGAAAAGAGATATTTCCCCGAGTATAGTCCACCCAGACAAGAGCTTGGGGAAGGTCGCCGGTGTCCCTAGCGAAGGTCGTCAGATGTCTCGGCAGTTCTTTCAGGGCCCCAAACAAACGCTTTCTCTCGGCCGCAAACACACCGAGTGCTTGCGCGCACCTGATGGCGCGTCCTCTGTCTTCCCTCCTGGGCTCGGGTTCCCGCCTGCTGCTCTTCAGCTGCTCTTAGTTCTTCTCCCTTAGGATGTGTTTCCCATGGCAGCCCCATCAGCCTTAGCAACAAGGGCCTGTGTCTGAGCCTCTGCTGGCTTCTCTGTGTGTGACACCTGAGGGCAGGACAAGCCACCTGCTCTTACCTCCATGCTTTATGGAGCAAATCTCATGCATCATGTCATTGTTCATACTGTATTTCTAAAAGCCAGCTGTCTATACTGCTAAACTTTTCATCATGCTACCTCGTGGAAATAGTGTTAAAATTTAGTGAAATATGAAACCTCACATGTCCTACAGGTTCAAGGCATTGCACAAAAACTTGGAACGTGTGAAAGTGAAACAGCCCTTGCTTTTGTAAGTTAGTGCAGAATCTGCACTGATATTCTTAGACAGAATTAGCACTCCGCACTAAAACCTCTCATCAGGAGCACGTATTGAAATTTGCCTACATACCCCCCTTTCTCAGACTGTACATACAGACCAGAAGTGCCAGATTGGTACATGTAAACAACTCAGTAGGTTTGAGTATTCAGAAATTGACTGTTAAGCGAAGCTTTAGTTAATTTTAGAATTTAATAATAATGTAAACGTTACGATTTTGTATAATCTTAAGCACATTTGAGTCATACACGTGCCTTCCTGTATTCTTACTCATTGTTTTTCAAGATTAAAAGCTGTATTAAAATTTCTCATCAGCTCTTTCATGTATAGTCTTAAAGGATTTCCTCAGGTAGTTTGTATGTCCCTCTGAAGGCGGAGCACTGATCTCAGGCCTCCTCATTAGAGTCATTGCTAAGCACGTTCCCCCTGCAGTTTGCCTAGATCGTTAGAACCCATGCAGTTCAGACTAGAATATGTAGACATATAGCCCGTTGCAGTTACAGAAATTTCTGTCCTAGGTAGCCAGTGCCATCTTTAAAAAAGAAAAGTTTTTAAATGATTAAACGATTTTGAATGAAGAGTCTCAAATGTATGAACTTGTAGGTTAGTTACTCATAGCAGCTGAAACAGACTCGTGTGCCTGTGCATGCCTGTGCCCATTCCACAAAGTGTGGAGTCAGAGCACAATTTGGGGAGTCGTTCTCCATTTTTCCATCATGTGGGTTGTCTGGCTCAGTTGGCTCCTGCCCATCTCACAGCTTAGGATTTGTTATTATGGGTTTGGTGTTTCTGTGTGTGAAGGTGGATTCTGATAATCGTGTGCCAGTTCGAATGCACATACTAGTGCTAAGCTGAGAACTTACAAATGCTCAGATGTTTGCGTTACCAGTGCAGGCTCCCTGTGGACTTGAAGGCGGTTGTCCTGACACTCCGAGCGTGTCTGCTGCACCCATGTTAACATGTACTTGCCCGCTGCTCTGAGGCGAGGCCTGCTGGCTCAGCCATCCTTCTCTCCTGCCTCTCCTTCCTGGTTCACTGTGCTCTAACTGACCCAGTGTGTTTCCAGTTGGTGCCTTTCTTTATGGCTGTCCCTCCTGTCCTGTATAAGGGTGCTTGCCCTCCCTCGGGCCCCAGATCACAAGGTGCTTGATGATAGCACCAAAATCCTTGCCATCACCTCTAGCGCGTGTTGTCAAGTGCTTCCGCTTTGTAAAGGTTATTTACCACTCAAAATAGTTTCATGTTTCATATGTTGGTCTCTGTCTCCTGTTGTCACCAGCAAATGTTCTCATCTCCTGAGTCCCCACAGATTTAAGCACCTACAACATAGCAGATAATAACCTTGAACATGTCTTTGTTTTGCCACTGAAAAAAGTATCCAGTGAAATGAAAGTTCAAGGCAGTTCTAAGAAACTCTCTGAGATCAGATGGAATAAAATTAGTCACCTGTCTTTTGATCATTTTATGAACTCAAGATGATTTTTAAAGAAGCTTTGGTGAAAGCTATGTAAAAATTACATAATTAACTTGCAAATCTAACACACACTACATTCCTAGGAACTTTAGAAATAAAGTTGATGCCATCCAGACCTACTTCTGCCCTGCTTTCTCAGTGCCACTGTGGTTGTGCTACTTGTCTCCTGCCTTCCCTGGGGGTTTGTGATCCGATCCTTTCTACAATGTCAGTACATGCTTTGCGTGAGCACCTCCATCAGAATCACATAGAGTGTTTGTGAGTCTTTCCTCCTGTTCTTGAATGGACTCTTCTCTTCACCACCATCTGTGTACTTGGAGGGGGCATAGTCCCCAGTCCCTGGTTATCTTTAAAAATATAAGTTGCAGCCGGGCATCCTGGTGCACTCCCTTAATCCCAGCACTTGGGAGGGAAACAGATGGATCCCTGAGTTTGAGGCCAGCCTGGTCTACAGAGTGAGTAACAGCTCAGCCAGGGAAAGCCTGTCTGGAAAAATTATGTATACATACATGTGTATGTATCTATATTGTACATGTAGTATGAGCATTGAAATGGTTTTTCTCTGCCAAATTATTTGTTGATGCCATATTTCCTTGCTTCCTAGCCCTTTTTGAGCCAGAGGTGGTCATTTCAGCTTCGATTCACAATTTGTGTATAAGCTTAGAAACTCGTAACAGATACCGACTGCCAAGAAGTTGATCCTCTGCCAAATGGCAGATTCAGCATTATCACCGTCCTTTCCCTTTGGCCTCTGTGTTGTTGTCTTTCTCACCTTGCTATTCACACACTACCCAGAATCAGTTTTCATCACCTGAGAGAAGGAGGCGGACGCCACAGGGAATGACGGCGTGCTCGGTGCCCTGATGGAAGCTGCCTGCGGAAGCTGTGGCTGCAGCTTCAGTTTGGCGGCTCATTGTAGAAGGAGGTTTCTGTCCTTTGTTCCCCAAGCCCCAGAGTCGTGCAGAATCTGTGTTTTTGTGAGGACCGAAACTTGTGATTTTTAATTTTCCCAATACTGCATTCTTCGTGTATCAGTGCATGCTCCTGAGGTGACTGGGAGGAGCTACAAATTGCCCTTAGTGGTGTTGCTCTATCCTTTCAACAGCCTTCCTGGTCACGCTTCCTGTCAACCAGCTTTATGATTGCTGCATAACTGTATAATGGTGCTCTTTCATGTTCTGCTCAAGATTTATCTTTTCATCCAGTACTCATTCCTTTTTACTAAATTTTCACTATTCATACATTCCTCTAATGTGTTCGAATCCAGTCTATCTTCTCCATCCCTCCCTCCTCCATTTCTCTGGTATTGCCCTCCCAACTTTATGAGCTTGCTGATGCATGCTCTTGCTCGTGCTGGTATATCTCCTCCCTCCAGCTCCCTTTTCTTCCCCTCTCCCGTCCTCTTCATTACCCTGAATGAGCTGTTGCCTGTATGAGTGTAGGATCATGTGTTGGAACATGAATAATCCTTCATTGACCACATCCCTAAGAAAAGTGGTTTTGCCTCACGCAGTGGCCATCAATTGCCAGTAGCTTCTCAGGCATGGGTGGAACTCCCCTCCAGCATCCTTTCTGGGAGTTTGCTGGCTTGCTCTTCCGCAGGTCTTGTCTGAGCAGTCACAACCACTTCTAATCATGCTCGCAGATGCTCTTCCATGTCCTGAAAGTACTATTTTGTTACAGGCATCCACCCTTTCTGGCTATTCTCCTCCTCCTCCTCCTCTTCTCCTCCTTCGATTTATTTATATATTATATACAGTATCTACAGAATATACAGTGTTCTGGCTGCATGTGTGCCTGCAGGCAAGAAGAGGGCAGCAGATCTCATTAGAGATGGTTATGAGCCACCATGTGGTTGCTGGGAATTGAAATCAGGACCTTTGGAAGAACAGCCAGTGCTCTTAACCTCTGAGCCAGCTGTCCAGCCCTTCTAGCTCCTTTCTTCCCTCCCTTCCTTCCTCCCTCCCTCCCTCCCTCCCTTCCTCGTTCCTTCCTTCCTTCTTTCTTTTTTTTTTTTCGGTTTGTTTTTCTGGTTTTGTTTTGTTTTCAGGATACGGTTTCTCTGTATAGCCTTGGCTGCCCTGGATTAGCTTTATAGACCAGGCTGGCCTCAAACTCAGAGATTCTCCTGCCTCTCCCTCCCCAAGTGCTGGGATTACAGGCCTATGCCACCATGCCCAGCTTTCTGGCTATTTCTTAAACATATGACACACAAACCTTGTTTTTTGTTTTGTTTTGTTCTTTTGAGATGGGGTTTCTCTGTATTACAGCCCTGGCTGTTGTACAGTCCTGGAACTTGCTTTGTAGACCCTCTATAGACTTGTTATATTATCCTTTTCTGACAGCTTTCAATAATTTTTCCCATTAATCTTAAGTAGTGTAGAAATAGTCCCCCCACCCCACCCCATGTAAATTCTTCCACCCTAAGACAAGGTTTCACGATGTAGCCCTGGCTGGCCTGGATTCACTGTGTAGATCAGGATAGTGTGAAACTAATAGAGATCCTCCTGCCTCTGCCTCCACGTACTGAGTTGATCCGACACACTCTTATACAGGGTTCGATTCCTCGTCTCTGTAGTGTTTTGCAGTCTGCCTTGTCTTCTCTGTGTCCCTCAGTACTGGATGCAAATGATTCTTTTCTATTAAGAATTTCTTTTCCTCCTGTGAGCATAGATCGAGTCTCCTCCATGCAGAGATCTGCAGTGGCACATAGTTCTAGTAGGTACTTGAAAATGTAGTTTTACATATCTTAGGTCAGGTTTGTCTGCCTACTGTCGAGAGAGATAGCTCACACTAAATCCCACAGTAAATCTGTGTATTTGTGAACTGCATTTTTGAAAGTTGCAGTATTCGAAGCACAGCTTTGATGTAAATAAATCTACATATGTACAATATTTATATTTTAACTTGTCCACATGTAACAGTATCTACTGTGAAAGCTGTACTCTATGCATAGGAACACAATTTGCATGTTAAGTAACACAATGGAATTATTTGATGTAGTTTGAATAGTTCGAATAGAAAAATATAAGAATGATTTTTAGGTTACAAAATCCCTCTCCACACCATATAAATTTATTTTTATTTTTTTTTTCTAAACAGATTAATGGTAGAAATACATTCAGTGACTAGCCAGGTCAGGACTTCTACTTTCTATTGGTGATTTCCTGTCAGATAAGTTAAGCTGATTAATAAAACAACCCTCATGACAAATAATTTCTCTTTTCTAAAATGGTGTTTTAATGTTGAGGATATCATTTGAAAATTAACAGAGCATGCCTGTTCCTGAACCCTGACATTTTTCAAAAGGATAGTCTTGCCAAATAACGGCTCTTTCTCCAGAAACCGAGGAAGAAGGCTATGGAAAGTTCTAGCAACAGTGATAGTGATTCAGGCACATCGTCAGACACCTCAAGTGAAGGCATTAGCAGTAGTGACTCAGACGATCTGGAAGAGGAAGAGGAAGAAGATCAAAGTATTGAGGAGAGTGAAGAGGATGACTCTGACTCAGAGACTGAAGCACAACACAAAAGTAGCAACCAGGTATTGTTGTGCGCGTGCGCAGGGCTCATCCCCAGTGAGGAGGCAGAGGCTTCATCTTGACTCACAGCCTGGTCAGCTTTTCATACAAAACACTACGTTTAAGGGCATTTGGTTATGTTATAGCGAGCTTTGTGCTATGTCTTTGCCATAAGTGATTAGAATACTTTTTCAAGTTTATTACATTTTATTTCCAGGTGCTATTACATGGTATTTCAGACCCGAAAGCAGACGGACAGAAAGCAACTGAAAAAGCCCAGGAAAAAAGAATACACCAGCCATTACCTCTTGTGTCTGAATCCCAGACCCACTCATCATTCCAATCCCAGCAGAAGCAGCCTCAGGTTTTGTCACAGCAGCTTCCATTTATTTTCCAAAGCTCTCAGGCAAAGGAGGGATCTGTGAACAAACACACCAGTGTGATACAGTCGACGGGATTGGTGTCGAATGTGAAACCTTTGTCCTTGGTAAATCAAGCCAAAAAGGAAACCTACAGGAAACTCACAGTTCCTTCTCCCGAAGTACTTAAAGCAGGGAATAAAAATACCTCCGAAGAATCTAGTTCTTTGACCAGTGAATTGCGATCCAAACGGGTAAGCCATGTGTTCTGTACACAAGAGTCTTCCTGCTGGAAACGCGCGGGGCTTGGTTATATGGGTGGAGCACATGCCCAGAGGTGGAGCACAGCACTGGGCTTGATTTTCTCCTCCAGGAGAGGAAACGAGATTTCATGCTGTGGATGAAGCTCAGCGGTAGAGGAAGACCCGGGTTCAGTCTCCTACTTACCCCTGAATGTGTTTTCTGGTTTTCTGGCCTTGTATGTGCCTGTTTCACCTGCTCCTGAAGGGACTGCTGTGTGTCAACCCAGCCCCGTCTAACTATATCTCAGTAGGAGTGGGGGATGGTTCAATAAGACATGTATTAGAGTTATTCTTGTTTAAAATTAATGACTCTTTAGTTTAGTATTTAGTTCTGTGTTGAAGAAATGAACTCTTAACGTCTTCCCTTTAATCTTAGAATTTACAGATTTTTAAGTGTAAACAGTTTTTAAAATCTCTTTTCCAGCACTGCTACAGTATTGTACGCCTATATTTCTGCCTACTCTAACGCCCGAGGCAGCCACGGTTTGGTTGGTGTGCCTTCTTAACTTTGTGTATCTGTGGTGCGTGTGATCGATGTGCAGGTCAGGCTCCACTTCATGCTTTTGGGATAGGGTCTCACACAGAACCTAGAACGAGGTTGGCAGCCCGCCAGCCCAGCGATCCCCAGCTCCTTCTCTCGCTCTACCAGAGTTAGCATTTTGACATCCCGGGGATAGGCGAACGTATCCGACTGTTTTTGTGGCTTTTAGATGTTTGAACGCAGGTCCCCATGCTTGCACAGCCAGCAGCCTTACCTCTGAGCCATCTCCCCAGCTCTGGCTGTTGATTTCTTTAGTGCCAATCTGCATTTACTTGTTAGCTAAGATCATCTGTAAGTATTACTAATGCTGTTAGCTCCATTCACAGGTGATAAACTTGAGATTTATGGAATTAATCTTATGTAACTCAGTTAATTGAAGGAGTCAGTTTTGTATAACAACTTGCACAGGACCACACTGCTCAGTAGTGGTAGAGTTAGAATCCAAATGTGTGTTCTATGTACTAGAATCCTTATTCCTTTTTGTTCATTTGTTTGTTTACATTCTCAGTGAGTTTTTTGGGGTGGGGGTATAGGTGCATGTCCATGTGTGGGTGGGTGGATGGATGGATGGATGGATGGATAGATAGATAGACAGACAGACAGAAAAATGAGCCCTGTAACATGTGGAAATCAGTAGAAAAATGAGCCCTGTAACATGTGGAAATCAGTACTCTCGGCTGCCATGATGGTCCTGTGATTCAAAGTCAGGTTGTCAGGCTTACTGGCAGTCCCTGTTATCTGCTACGCCATCTCGCCAGCCCTGGAATCCTCATTTTTAACAATATAATAGGCTGCCTTTGTTTTCCAAAAAAAAAAAAAAGAAGACGAAAAATCCACTATGTTCCTTTCTATCAATTCCTCTGATGACTTGAATAAGTTTTGAGGTCAAGTTATGAATTAGAACATCTAGTAAAGTTTAAGAAAATTATTTTTCAGAGTAATTCAATCAGACTCAGACTAGCATGTGTGACTTTTTAAAAAGCCTCCTAGATCATTGAAATGTGTGGCCAGATTCAATAACCACCAGTCTAAATAGAATGAACAATACACCAGAGTATAATATCAAACTTTACAAAGTGTCGTCAACATCACATGACCTACTCCCTAGGAGCAAACTGAATAAATTGAAACTTACACTGTTTGGCTTCAAACTTTTTATTAATTTATTATTTCACTTCCAGACAAATGAACACAGAGCTTTAACAGACTTTACCTTTATTCCAAATAACTACATGCTTTCGGTTTCCTACATGTTGCTTTAAATACCTCTATAAAAGAATCCCCGTCTGTGGAGACGGATCCCGGGTGAGAACACTTGATGTGCAAGAATGGGGACCTGAGTTTGGGTTCTCGGCACCAACATAAAAAGCCAGACGCGGTCCATGTGGGCAGCCCTACCTCTGTGGGGGGTGGAGACTGGAGGATTGCTTGGGCTCGCCAGCTGCTAGCCTAGCTCCGGGTTCACCAGGAGATCCTGTCGCAAAGCCTGAAACAACCAAGGAAGTCAGCCACTCGGCGTCCTCCTCTGGCCTCTTGTGTGTGCAGCAGCTCTCTAATGTGTACAGACACACATGTACACCACCCGTGGAGACAGTCAGTTACATGGCATTGGATAGCCACTTAGTAAATGAGTTACATGTTTACGTAATCAGTGAAGTGAAGGTAGGATCTTACACATATAGCCCTATTTCTGTACTAAGTCACGTAGAGGAACTATGTAAGACTCAAAGTTATTTGCTTTATCTAATGAAACTTCAGGGTAAAGGGATTTAAAACAAGCATCGTAACTAAAAATTTATGTGCTAACTCTCTAGAGTTCATCCCAAAAGAATACATAAGCTATTGAAATGATATTAATTAATTGCAAATATTTTATCTGAACAGACATCTTTTTTCTTTGATGTGTGCGTGTACGTGCGTGCGTGTGTGTGTGTGTGTGTGTGTGTGCGCGCATGCGTGCATGCTGCACACGTGTGTGTATGCCTGGTACTTGCAGAAGCATCCAGTCCCCTGGAACTGGAGTTGCATGTGGATTCTGGGAACCAGATCCGAGTCTCCTGCAAGAACAGCAAGTGCTTGTACCACTGAGCTTCCTAACCACCTCTCCAGCCCCGCGCGTAGACCCATAGTAGATTCAGCTCGAAATGATGTTATCTGCACGCCTTAGTTAGTGTTACAGAACATTCATCCATTTGGTTTTTCATTTTTTAGAGATACGGTTTCTCTGTATAGCCTTGGCTAAACTAGACTCACTTTGTAGACCAGGCTGGCCTCAAGCTCACAGAAATCCTCCCGCCTCCGTGAGTGTTGGGATTATGGTGTGCATCACCACACCTGGCTGTGTTTCAGAACATTTTATCAATACTTCTTTTTGAAATAGTTTCTTTACAGAGCACTATAACATATTGACTTTTGTTTATTTTTTTATGACAGTCACTTTTGTTCCATGCTACCTGCTATTAATTCATCGACCTTATCCTTAGTCTCATTAGTCTACGAACTTGACTTTTTTTTTTATCATTGATTCCTTCAGTGCCTACATTGTGAACATGGAATTTAAATTATAAGTTTGATTATAGATAGAGCTGGATAGAATTTGATAGCTCTATGTAAGTCAAGTCTGACCTGGGGGATTTTTTTTTTTTTTATTTGTTGAAGATGAGATAAGGGATAACAAAGTGCAACCTTAGATGTAGGCCAGCCCTTCAGGCCTGTCCCCCATCCACTGCCATGTGGATGGTTGACGCTGTAACACAGCAATTGTAGCCACTGGTTATAGACACTGTCCTAACATCAGAAGAGATAATATATATATACTCTTAAGATTAACTGATGGTAGCTTTGAAATACAAATGCAATAGTCACTGTTTAATCCTGAAACCCTGTGGGTATAAACTTATGGTATGAGAATCTTTAGAATCACAGCTGCAAGGAGCAGTTCCTGAAAATTGAAATATGAATGAACAGTGTAAACTTTTCTGACATGGAACCGTTCGGCTCAGTATGAGAAGGAAACATGTTTGTAAAAGGTTTATTATATGACAGGTACATTCTAAGAGATGAAACCGATTGGATTTTTCTACCAGAAAATTATATCTTAGTTTTATAAAAATATTTTATCTGAGAATCATAGTATAAACAGAAAAGGGACATAGTGAATAAATAACTAATTAAAGGCTTTGTGAGGTTTTGTATTAGTACGAATGTAGTAGCATTTGATTACAAAGGATTATTTGACTAATTTAATTTTTTCTGTGTAAGTGTTTTGCCTGTATTGATAGAGCTTGTGCACCACATTTGTGCTTGATACCTGAGGGGATCAGAAGAGAACTCAAGTTTTGGGTAGTTATGAACCACAATACAGATTCTGGGAACTGAACCCTTGCACGCTGCAAGAGCAACAAGGGCTCCTAATCACTGAGTTATCTCTCCAGCCGCTAATTTTCAAAGTTAAGGTGTATGGTGGCAAACACCTTTAATCCCCTCCCTCGGGAGGCAGAGGCAGGCAGATCTCTCTGATTGGAGACCAGCCTGGTCCTGCCAAAGCAAGAGAATCAGAGGACACTTGAGGTATTGATGAGTCCCAGGGTTAACTGGACTATAGAATGAGATTCTATCCAAAAGCAAGAATAAACAAGGTTTTCTATGTCAAGTATTCATTAGTAATCTAATCTTAGTCTCAGGTGTGTTTCTAGTTTAGGGTTGTAAGGAATGCTTCAGGAAGACCACAAATGGCAATTCCTGCCTCAGAAATTCACCACAACTGAAGAATTAACTCTTTAAAGCATTATACATAGAGCTCTGCCTAAACTAAGCAAAATTAGAGAGCCAATTCTTTAGGGCACATGCTGTAATCCTACCTAGAGTTTGGGAATTAGAGGCAGGAAAATCAGGAGTTCAACGCCAGCCTAGCTACATGAATGATACTCTGTCTCAAAAAAGAGGAAAACAAAGCAACAAGTATGTCATTGAGTATCAGTCAGAGAGAGCACCCGGGATGGAGTAGGGAATGCTTCTGACCAAGGCAAATGCGGAAAGCTCCTGGGTTAGAGCTTGAAGCATATTTCAGACAGTATTTGATCTGTCTGAAGTATTTCTTATAGACAAATGACTTGTGAAAAATGTGGGAGTAGGGAAAGTGTGACATGATTCTGTCCTTAGCAGCAGTCAAGTCCAGGTGGAAAGGTCAGCCAGTGACTACTCATGACATAATTTCCATGAGTTTGGAAGGTTGGCAGTGCCCCTGGAAGCTAATCAAAGAAAACTAATGTAATGCAAAGTGCTGTTATGTAGTACTTATAGGGAGTTGAATAGGAAGAATTAACAGCGTGGCCTAAATTTGAGTAATATTAAATGAGAGAATCCAAAGACTGGGTAATACACTACTTGGTTTTTTGTTTGTTTGTTTGTTTGTTTGTTTTGTTTTTTTGCTTAGGGTCAATTTTTAGGTGTTCAGGATTGGATTATTGCTAAAATGAGAGCAACAGTTAAGAAAGGGAACAGTCAAGAAATACGTGAATTTTGAGTGGTCAAAACGAAAGCAGGTGTGAATACGCTTAATCTACTCAAGGTTCGCCAGCCTGCTGTCCTTGCCGGCAGTCCTTTCCCAGCCCCTGCACACCGTGGTTTAAGTTTCTCTGTGAGGCTCTATTCTGATAATGACAGAGGCAAACTAAGTTTGTTTTCTGGCCTGACTAATTTTGTTTTTAACTTATGTCTCACCAGGAACAATATAAGCAGACATTCCCATCTCAAGTGAAGAAACAGGAGACAGCAAAGAGCCTGAAGAAGGTTATTGCAGCTTTGTCCAATACAAAAGCAACCTCTAGTTCACCAGCACATCCAAAACAACCATTAGAAAACAACCACCCTAACCCATTTTTGACAAATGCACTTTTAGGTAATCACCAACCAAATGGAGTTATTCAAAGTGTCATTCAAGAAGCTCCCTTAGCGCTCACTACCAAAACTAAAATACAGAGTAAGACTAATGAAAGTGTTGCCAGCAGCAGCCCCTTCTCCTCACCTGTCAACCTGAGCACCAGTGGGAGAAGAACTCCTGGCACGCAGACTCCGGCGCTGCCCTCCGCCTCTCCCGTGCTGCACAGCCAGGGGAAGGAGAAAGCCGTAAGCAGCAGCCCAGCCCCCTTGAAAGCGCAGCATCTCCCCCACCCTGCCAAGTCCTTGGTGGAACAGTTCAGAGGAACGGATTCAGACATTCCGAGCAGTAAAGACTCGGAGGATTCAAATGAGGACGAGGAGGAAGACGATGAGGAAGAAGATGAAGAGGATGATGAAGACGACGAGTCTGATGACAGCCAATCAGGTTATTTTCTGTTTTCAAATTTAAAGTTTGCTTGTCAGTGTATGAACCAAAATGTTTAAAAAAGAAAATTTACACACTTGAAACCATGGACATTCACTGTTTCTTATCGCTGATAAAACATAAAAGTAAGTGATACTGAAATTCTAAGTTAAGTGTTAGTGTCAGTCACCTGGCATTAAATGCCCAAATATAAAGTGGCAATGGGGATGCCTGAATCACACTTTATCACCGCTTTATTTGGGACCATTTATTCACGGTACAGTTGTTATTCCTTTCAAAAGTAATCTGGAGCCAGGTGTCAGTGACACACGTCTTTAATCCCAGCAGAGGGAAGCAGAGGCAGGAGGATCTCTGACTTTGACCAGAGAAACCTTATCTTGAAAACCAAAATTGATGATGATGATGATGATGATGATGATGATTGTGAGCCGTGTGTAGTGGCACTCACCTTTAATCGCAACACTTGGGAGGTAGAGCCAGGTGGATCTCTGAGTTTGAGGTCAGCCTGGAATACAGTATTCATAGCTTTTATAAATTAGCTTTATTAACCCCAGTGCAGGCAATAATACCAGAGCAAATAATGGTACCTGGGTGCTGTTGTGGGCACCTCTTTGGTGCGTTCCTGTGTTTACCTAGAGCTTAATCCAGTGTTGTACATCACTTGACTATGGGAGTGTGTGCTGCCATCTGTGTTACCATGCAGACTTCACGGCCGGGACGGCTTGCCTCCCCCAGCCCGTCTCTTGTCCTCCCAGCTATTTCTGTCTTTGAGTTACCTCTGAGCACAGTTTGTGACTCTCGTGAAGCCTGGTGAGGTCTTTACCTGAGTAGAAAAGCTACAGCTAAGAAAGCAAAACAAGGAACTAAAACCACTCCCTTGAAACTTGGTTTTTTAATGCAGAATTGCAGATAGAAAGCTGACGGTAGCTCCAGGAGAGGAAGCTGAGCACAGGAGACGCCAAATACCCTGGGCCCTGTCAGCTTTCCTTCTTCCCTGCATTTTCGTTATTAAGTTGAAATTAATTTTGAAAGCATTAAGTAGAACTGAAATGTGAATAGTATCATGTGGGAACTATTTTATGATTCAAATGTTAAGAAAAACTGATGGTTTTAAGAGAGATTTGAGGAACTGTAGTCTCCATAACACTTTACTCAAATAGCTTATAAAATAGTAATCTTAACATTCACACTTCCCCTTGGGAAATGGCTTTCTTGAATCCTAAATCGCAAATACTGACTCTCAAATACTCCCGTAGGTGCAAACTGCAGGTGGTTGGTCATGACCTAGTTGTAATGTAATGCTTGTAATGTAGTGCTTCTCTCCTTCCCAGAATCAGATACTAATTCAGAATCCGATTCGGAGGCCTCGGAAGACGACGATGAGAAAGACCAGGAGGAATCAGATAGCGACACCGAAGGAGAGAAAGCCGTTGCAAACCTGAATCCAACAAGCTCATCGGCCAAAAGCCCCCCTGTCAGCCTCACAGCTCCCTCGACTCCGCACAACCTCCACATAGCAGTAACCCCCGGCTCGGCCCCCGCCGCCCTGTGTGCTGAGCCCCCGTCTCCTGCTTTTCTCGGCACGTCCTCTTCCGCACTCACGGCCAGCCCGCACTCTGGTACCTACACTTTATTCTTATCGATGTAAAGGGAAAGTCAGACTGCAGCGCGGATTGCTGCCTGCATAGTTTTCTGGAGAGAACCTCATTGTCATCATATTTTCATCTGGATTTTAAACTGGCTAAGAAACATGTTTTGAAAAGATTTACTCCTTTGCCTGATATTTTAATCTTTTCCCTGTGATTTCTGTTTTATAACTATAATTGATGACCCCTCTTGACTTTTGAATGTTTTCTTGTTTTATGTTCATCCTTTCTGTTAGTACAGACTTGGATTTTTGTGTGTGTGTGCTTTGTGTGAAATGTTCATTTGGACAACGAAATGCCTGCCCACTCACTGTATAGTCCAATTTTTTTTTTTAGTGAACAGCATTCTAAAGTCTATAACATTATCTTTTTATAAATTTGATTTCTTTTTATAAATTTGATTATAAACTTCTAGGCATTTTCATTAAAAAAATTCCTACAATTAGCAATCTGGTATTTTTACTCTATATTCTCATTCCAGAACTAAAAAAATATGGGTTGTGTATATTAAACTATTTTGCTTGTGTTTTATTTATTTTACTCTCATTGGCCTTTATTTTCAACAAAAAGCCATTGTCCCACTCATTTAATATTTGTAATTGTAAAACCTACATTATGCCTTTAAAAATGTACATATAACTACAATCCTCTTCCTGTGTGGTTTTGGTTAATTAAGGGCCTGGGACTGTTTTATTCTGTAGATATATATGCACATAGAAATGAAATTGTCTTTACATAGTTGAGCCAAATTTGAAAATTTGTAGCATCTGTATGAGAAGTCATAGACCGCCAGAGAAGACAGTGTGTGGGTTTCCAAGACCTCTGTCAGCTGTTTCCCTCCCTGTTGGCTTTTCTCCTAATGTAAGTAAGAGTAAGAGAAAAGCCGTGCAGCTCTAGTGTTGGGGAGAACTCCCGGTGTCTGTGCTCGGCCCACGGAGGGAAAACTTGTCTTAGGTAGTAGGCACTGGAAGTAGCGCACTTTTCACAAATACACGAATAATCTCATTAGGACTTTAAAAGATCAATTTCTGAACTGTCAGAAAACTGTCCCTGTCCATTTGAGTGCTTCACCTGCTGCCTGACTTTTCTTACAGGTCCATCCAAACGGAGAAGAGCGCCAGATGAACGCGAGCTTCGTCTTCCTGTGGAATATGGGTAAGGAACAGAGGGCCTCCTCCGCAGTCCACGCACGCTTTGTCTGTACGTGGTCTCCTCTCACCTCTCCATGTTATAGTGGAGAAGAAGAGCTGTGACAAACGGCAAAATATTAACTTACCAAAAACTCATCCTATGAAGGTATTGCAGGGTTGAAAAGGGCTCACGTGCCTGCAGTGAACCAGCAGCAAGACACCGTCAAAAGAAAGGAGTGATATTCTCAGAAGGCTCCCAAGACAGAAATAAGGGACAGGGAAAGATGCCGGGGGAAAGGCAGATGTACTCAAGGAGAGAGTCCTTTAACTGGGTCTTGTAACAGTTTGGACAGGGTGCTCGGGGCCCTAGACACAGAGAGAAAAGTGTGTGCTCTTCATACTTGAGGCTTTTTGGCGTTCTACAGCTGGTGTGTGCTACTCAGATGTCTTAAGTCCTCAAAATAATTCCAGCTGTGATCTCTGTAAAACTTGACAGTTCCGTGTTAGCTAAAAATCCAAGTCATTTTAATAGTAGACGTATTTCAGTTGTATGATTACGGGTTTATGTATGTGCAACTGTTTTCAACTTTTGAAAGGCTCTCTTAATTAAAATCAAGTATCTTGTAACACCCATTTCTGTCACGTGTAGCTGGCAGAGAGAGACAAGAGTGAGGAACTTCGGTGGGCGCCTTCAGGGAGAAGTGGCCTATTATGCTCCGTGTGGAAAGAAGCTGAGGCAGTACCCCGAGGTCATAAAGGTAAATACCTTCCCGAATACCATACATCTGGCTCTGATTAAGCATGCTAATGCAGGGGGAAAACGCACTGCTTTCTCAGATGAACTTCCTTGGTCGGAATAGTCTCTTGTATGGGTCTGATATGTTTAACCCAAATAGCTCTCCTAAATGTAGGCTCTTTATGGAATATGCAAACCATAATCTCCTGAAAGCTAGCTGCACCTCAAAGCTGGCTTGTAACATTAAGAACTAAGGTGGAAATGGGATTCTGTTCAGCATCTCAGCAGAAACGGAATGGTGGAATATCACAAAGGGCCATTTCAGCTTTGGTATAAAACTAAGAGTGGGGGACTTCTGAAGCCAGAGATGGACCCCAGCATCTGCCTGATTCCAGCATCCTCCCTCCTCTCCTCCCAGTTCACCCTTAGCCCTTCCTTTGCCAGTCCCCCCACCCCCTTCTCAGAGAACGGGAGGCCACCAAGGGTACCACCCTACCCCAGCACCTGAACTTGCAGCAGGGCTACGTGCATCCTCTCCCACTGAGGCCTGAGGAGGCAGCCCAGCCCAGCCCAGGGGAAGGGCCAGGATCTGCCTTTTAAAGAAGTCTTTGAATAAAAAAGTAGTACTGTAACCTAAATGAAGTAACGCCCTCTGCATTCTAGAGGGTTACCTTTCTTAACACAACGCTCTGATGGCCTCAGTGAGGCTTCAGTACAGTTTCATCAACAAAGAGCTTTTGCTATAGTGATGTTTTCATATTTAAGTAAGGTCATTCCTGCTTATTAATTGAATCATCAGTTTTGTACCTTATAAAGTACAAAAAAATCTGCATTGTTAGCATGAAGTTTTACCCCAGATAGGTAAAACAGTTTCAGAAAAGCCAGTCTGGAGACAGGATTTCTCTTTGTAGTCCTGCATGTCCTGCAACTCACTCTCTTTTCTTTTCTTTTCTTTCTTTCCCCCCACCCCCACCCCTTTTCTGGAACTAACAGTTTCTTTGTGAAAAGGCAGGCATTTCCATCTTGGCTTAGACTTTAGTGCAGGAAGTTAGATTTCTCAGATTAAACATTGCCTCAGTAAGTCAGAGCTGTGAATGAGTGTGTGAGTCAACCAATGAACCAGTGAATGAGTGAGCAAGCTCTCTGGAGCTGAAGATTCTGGAAATGTGTTCTTTGCATATATCACATTACCCACTTCCCATTGTCCCTGAGAGTAATGTGCTGTGTTCAGCATAACTGTCTTTTTACTGCTCACTATACAATAAAAAAAAAAAAATAGTTTGATTTCTGTATAGAAATATATTACAGCGCTGGAGAGATGGCTCAGTGGTCAAGAGCACTATCTGCTCTTCAGACATCCTGTGTTCAATTCCCAGCAACTACATGGTGGCCAGTAACCATCTATACTGGGATCTGATGCTCTCTTCTGTCATGCAGGAGTAAATGCATATAGGACACTCATACACTAAAGAAAACAAATCTTTAAAAAAAAAAGAAATATATTACAGGGCTTCTTATTTTGACCTGTGTATTTTTGAGACAAGGTTTCTCTGTATAGCCTTGGCTGTCTTGGAACTCACTCTGTAGACAGGCTGGCCTCCTGCCTCTGTCTCCCAAATGTTAGGATTAAAAGTGTGTCCAGCTTTCGAATTTTTTTGTTTGTTTGAGACAGGGTTTCTCTCTGTAGCTTTGGCTGTGCTGGAACTCGCTTTGTAGACCAGGCTGGCCTCAAACTCATAGAGATCCACCTGCTTCTGCCTCTGGAATGGTGGGGTTAAAGGCGTGTACCATGATCCCTGGCTTTTAACTTATTTTTTAAAATTAAAATCTATTTCAACTTAGTTTGTCACATTTTTTTTTAAATCTTAGTGAGCCACAGTATTTTAAAATATACTCCCTGAATACTAGTTTAGTTTTTTAGTCACAAACATTTTAGAAATTTTTTATTTTTAATCTGTGGTTTATGTATCAGATTTTTATTTATAACAGAATCATCTTTATTTTTTTTTTTAATTCAGTAGATTTTTGCTCTGAGGGGAAAGCTAATTGCCATTCAATACATGAAGGATTTTTGGTATTTTATCAATAATAATTAGACCTAATCTATACAGCCTCATTACACAGAGCAGAATGTTCTTTGATATTCATTCACTTTTTATTAAACACAATCAATGTTCTTCCAAATATAGAGTGTCTTGTTGAAATCAATTCCAGTTAAGAACTTAGATGGGTTACTGAGGCTGTATCATGTTCAGCTCACAACATTTCAGAGAGCACACAGGGAAGATAACACAATTCTGATATCATTTTTTAGTTCAGAAAAGATTAGTAAGTTAAATTCATTTTAATTTACTTTCAGAGAGCTATGATTAAAAGTATCCAAGAAAATGTTTTACTTAATGAATTAGAAATGTTCATGCTGTCAAATTTTTTATAGGTGCAAAGCCAATATATTGTGTCATTTATAGGTTTAAGCATAGGCTTAATTGGATTAATTTATATGATTATGTAAGAATTTTCTGTGAAAATTATCAGAGGTGATCATTTAGTTAGAGTAACTGGCGTGGAAGAAATTCTTGGTTTGTTTAGTGATGAAAACAAACAAATCTAAACCAGAAGCTTCTTACTCCACTTCTCAAACTTGAGCTCAGCTCCCATCTGGCCTTACATTTCAGAGCTGGGTCTCTGTAGACTTTCCTGTTGGCCATGTTTTGTCCTGGGCTTCTCATTGAGTCCCTGGAAGGCAGGGTGTTCCTATGGTTACAGTCATAGACAATGTGAGCTCTGACTTCTTGGCGATTTTTTTCTTGCCATGAAGATCGCTTTTGGATTTGTGGTCCCAGCCACCATGGCATGGCAGTAGGAATGCCCTGGGGTATTATCACCAGTGCCCTTAGTGATGAAGCTTTCACACTGGGCAGCGTCTGACCAGGACCAACACTTCTTTCCCAGGTTTCTAAACTTTTCAGTTTAACAGTAGCCAGCAAGTACAAAGTAGGAAGGAAATCTGATTAGCTAACTCCTTGGAGGATATAAGATACTGTTTGGCACAAATGCATTCCTGTCAAGCAATAGTAGCTGTCTTTGTGTATAACACTTCTAACTTTATGCATATACCAGAAGAAGTATGGTATGACACTGTGTGCCTGCAGTCCCAGCAGTGGATAAAAAAGGAGGGAGGAATTGCAGATTTGAGGACATCCTTCTCCGCATGCTGGGTCTGTGTCTTGAAACAATAATAACAACAAAAATCCAAAACATGGGGAAAATAAAAATACATCAGAATTGATAATGCCTTTAATTCATCATGATAGAACATATTTTTAAAGGTTTTTGTTGTTGTTGCTTTTCTGTGTTCTAAAATTCATTTAAATTAAATATAGAATGTGGAAAATATTTTTCCCCAAATAATATGTCTTTACCTTATAATGCAACAAAGCTAAGAATTTGTTGTTCTTCAAATGCAGAAAGATCGAATACAAGGATTTTAGATGCTACACCTGTGATATATGCATTTGGTGTTTAAGAGCAAATCAGTGCTTTATGTTCAAATTTACTGTCATTTTACCTACTCTCACATTGACAGCTTTCCTTGGGAATTTTTTACATTGCATTTTTATCTTTTCTTTTATGACATGCCCAGGAAACACCAATTGTTAGTTCTAATTTTATTTAAAGCATTTCTATATTGAAAAATATTTCAAAACTGTATCATAGAAAGCTTAAAAGATAGTTTCTGCCAGAAAGTAATGAAATAACAAAAACATTCTGTAAAAGTTAACCATTTTTATTTAGTATTCATGAACTTAAGGTAGTAATTAAATATGTATTTGAAAAAGCAAACGTTTGTTGGAAATAATGATTGTGTACATTACAAGGTATGTCAGAGTTCAAGTGAAGAACGACAACATAATGGGTATCTTTCGTACAACCACAGCAGACACCGGTAATTCTAGGGAAGTAGGCTATGGAAGGAAGGAGACCACACAAGCTTTTATTCCTTTTATTCATTATGTTTGTTTGAGTTTGCAGATATGGGGAGAGCTCGGTAGGCTCAGCGACCGGTTAGCGCTGTGCTGGGGATGTTTCAGAGGCTCTTACCAGCTCCTGTCAACCCCATGATTTTAGGGATGACTGACTTCTGAAGGCAGGCCCTGTCAGCCAGCTGCCTCCGACCCTGTGCCTGCCAGTTCTGCCTTCTCGCTGCTTTCTTGGAAAGGATGCCAATAGATTTATCTCTACAGAATTCTGTTCCATTGCATCATAAGAAACTTGTTGGTCCTTATGTTTGTCATCATTTTTATTTTCTTTCATTGGTTTTAGTTACCAAAGTAATAGAAAATGTTTATGCTGACTTGGTTTTGGTACGTTTGGAAGAGTTCCTTTCTCCTGTCCGTGTTGACCTCTAGGAATACCAGAAGTCGTCCTAGTGGCACGTCACAGCTTTGGCAAGGAGTGTTTTAAGCTATCCGCACTCTGAAAAGCAGTTGTGTGAATTTTAGTAGATGAGGTATTTAATTAAGAATAACTTTTTTAAAAGATTCCATATTTTCACCAAGTAAGTTCAGAGGCATTTAGGATGTTAAATGTCTACTCTAACTTAATGTAAGGAAGAAACAAAACAAAAAACATAAAGAGTTCCTCAGAAAGGGAGGACAAAATAGGGAAAGATGTATACAAAGCAGAAGTGAGTAGTTACACATGATTTAGAAACTTTCTGAGATTGGGTTTGAAGGATTCTATTTAATGGCATAATGCCATAAGAAAAGTAAAATGTGTTTCTTTCAAAAAAATAGCCAGTTTTTTCAATTGCTTTATAAATATTTATGACTAACAGTGTTACCCAATTTTCCCCAAAGACATTTTTTTTTCCACAAAGGAAATTGTGAATATGCCTGTTGCTTTGGAATGAAGTTGAAAAGTCTAAATTTGAAGAAAAAAACAAAATAGCACATTAAGATGTGAATTACAAAGAAGTGTATTACCTGGTGGATTTCATAGCAATCTGCCAGGAAAGGGCTTTTCTGGTGAAAGAAAAAGGAGCCATTGTAATAATTAGGGCAACACATGGTCTTAGTCACAATGATAGTGATGGCGATAATTTTAAATTAAGTAAAGAACAAAAGATTGGGAGTCAACAACCAGAGTTCTAATCCAGCTCTGCTGTTAACTGCCACCCCTGTGCAAGCTAGCCTGGACACACATGGGCTCTGGGAACATGAGTGATCAGCACGGACAAGGGAGGAGTCTGGGGATTTATGTCACTGATTTACCAGGTAGGATTTTAGTGGCTAAAAATAAGTAAGTCCAAGTGTGTAGCTACTAAATGTCATTCTGAGTCACTTTAAACTCATTTCTTCTTTCCACGTCCTTTTTTCCCTCCTAAACTGAGCCCAGAAGGCACGCATGAAGTTGTGATGTCGGGGGTCACCTGTTTTGATCACTGGGACAGCATACTCAACTGTGTGGAGATAACTGTGTCACACTACACCTGCCTGCACTCTGTGTAATGGGTGACACCCATCTTCTCCCAGAAAAAGCTATTTTTGGACCTTTATAGCTCTTAAAATGCTACTCAAAATAGTGTGTGTCACTAATGAGCTGTGTAACTAACTAGGAGAGACCAAGGCTGCCCAGTGTCCTTCATGTGAGGGACACCAGGCTTTCTGAGCTGCTCTAGAAGCAGAAAGCAATGGAAACTAGACACCAGCCATAGGAAAAGCTGACTGAACACCACTTTTCTTCATGTTAAATTTAGCACTTTCATTAAACTACAAGTTGTCAAAACCTTTGAAAAGTATTTGATATATGTGCTTTGCGCGTGTCCTGTGACTTTTCTTGGACGTCTAAACCATGCAGTTATTATCCCATGCCACGTTGAAGCACCAAGGCTCGCTTAGTTCCCTCACCTGAAATGGAAGTGCATGCATCAGGTCTTTCTTGTCCCTCCTCTTCTGAATTAGAGAGACGGCTCCGCAGGTCAGAGCACTGGCTGCTCTTGCAGAGGACCCGGGCTCAGTTCCCAGCACCCACATGGCAGCTGACAGCCACAGATTAGTCACGTGCCCGGGGAGCCACAGGATCACAGATAACCCAAGCTCCAGGATCCTGCACCGCCTTCTGGCCTGTTTGAGCACCAGGCGTGTATCCAGCATACTTGCATAGGGGCAGGAAACATTCATAAACATAAAATAAGTAAACCTTAAAAAAAAAAGATCCTAAGATCCTTTGTCTTTTTGGTATGACATTCTGAACATTTCGTGTAAGCTGTTAAAAAGGAAGAGATTCTGAAAGTACACTTTCAGGGAGAAGTTTTTAATTTTAATTTAATTTTATTTTCTTGGTTTTTGGAAACAGGGTTTCTCTGTGTAGCCTTGGCTGTCCTGGACTTGCTTTGCAGACCAGGCTGGCCTCAAACTCAGAGATCCACCTGCCTCTGCCTCCCCAAGTACAGGGATTACAGGTTTGAGTCACTGCGCCTGGCTTACATTTATTTTTAACCTGTTGTTAAATTTACTAAAAAGTATTTAAGGATGAATATGTTCAGTAAATGACTAATGAAGAGTTCTAAAATTATCACAACAAATGCCTTAGTCTAGATTCCAACCACACACCACAGTTATTTTACTTCTAAGAGACAGGGGCATAAGATAATAAGGTCCCATCCATGCCAGGTGTGGTGATGCATGCCTTTAACCCAGTACAGACAGTTGGATGCATTTGAAGGCAGCACGATCTACAAAGCAGTAATCTAGGCCAAGCAAGACTATATAGTGAGACCCTGTCTCAAGAAAAAAAATAAACAGAAAAGCCAGAATCTCTCATTCATATCTCAAGTGTTAGCTTGGAAAACGAGTCCTTAGAGGAATGAATGGAAATGCAACTCCACACTGTAGTCAGTGTGACACTAACACTGAGAAATTTGGCAAATGTACAGCTTCCGTTATTCTCCTGGACTCATTAACTGTTGACGGTTTTCCCTTCAAAATAAGTCAGTTTACAGGTTATTTAAAGTAAAACATGGAGCAGGAACTGAAGAAGATATCAGGGCACCGTATCAAAGCAGGATTGAGATGTGAGATCACAACCCTGACTTCCTAAGTAGGGTTTTTTCTGCTCAGATTGGCTTCCCTTTTCATATTCAGGTGCTCTTCAGCTTTGTGCTTTCTCCTGTAAGACTTAAGCCTTTGCCTTCCTTTCTAGGTCTAATCCGAATTCCCAGATTGTGAGCCCCGTAATGTGCACACGGTCCATTGAGGCAGCTTCCTGCCCTACTTCAGTTCACCACTGCTCATGATGTAGCCCTGAGTCACCCACACTAGGGGAGCCTGGGAGACCTTGTTTTCTGAAATCCAGGAGTTCAGTGGCATTATATCTAACCCAGGGTATGCAGTCCCCTTGAAAAACATTTCATTTCCAAACGCCAAGGGCACAAATGTAAACCATAAGTCACCACTATCTGCCAAGTTTCAGGCGCTATACCCTCTTTTTTTGACTCAAGCAGATTTTCCTGAGTGTGTGTGAAAGTGATTGAATAAAAATTTGAGTAAGAAAAGATAATATATAAGACCCTTAAATATTGGCTTTAAAAAAAAATAAAATCTGTTACAGCAGATTTTCCTATTAGTAAGATACTTTAAAAAGAGTATGGACATTAGTTTACATTCTTACTGTGCTTTCTTGTCATTGGTCACAAATGCCACTTGTTTATTTTTGATCTGTGTGATATGCGTTAGTTTGATTTTTAAAATCAGAACCAAGAGTTGAAAACCCAATGAAATAAAAAGCTTTCCTTGAAGGAGATCACAGCTCAGTCTATCCTAGCTGCTCTGGTTGCTTTCTGTGGTATGAGCCCGAAAGATAGTCAGCGCAGTTGTTGATTATGCTAACTTTATTTTAATCAAAATGGATTTAAAATTTATTTTAGCATGCAAGTCACTGAAGAGCTAGTGTTATACCCTGCTTTTAGCAAGTAGATTTTCAATATATACACTAGTTTTTTAATTACGTGTTTGGCTTGATAAAGTCCTAAAAGTTGCGATCAGTCCCTTATATATCCTATAGATATATATGTGAAAAGATAGAATATCTTTGTAACTCAGATGCACAGTCACGAGCATATCATATAAAGGTGTGAGACTTCGGGGGTTGTTTTCAGATTGAGTCACATTATTTCCCTCGCTTTCTCGGCACCTGTAGCCTCGCTGGGCTTGCATTCTGTGAGCGATCACGGAAGAACAAGACACACAGCCGTATGAGTTGGAAATGTTGTGAAGATCAAAGTGCAAAAATGACTTCAGAGTGCCTGGAGCAAAGCAGGGATTGTACTGTGAATATGTGGCCATTTTCTGCTCCTGTAGCAAGTACATTTGTAACGTTAGTTACAAATGTACTTGTCACTGTACTTAAATGGTTGGTTTTTTCCTTTGTTTTTCAAATATCAATATTTGTTCTAGTTTTCAGTTGTTAAAATTTTCTCAGTAGTTTGTCTGTTTGAATCAATTGCCAAGTAAGGCTGATAAATTGATACAGCTTTTAAAGTCTACTTAATTTTCTAGTACTGTTTGATAAACTTGTCATAATTTATTAGCTGAAGAGGCCAGACCATTTGTTAATTCCCTACAGATTGGGCTTCATTTGTATTTTAAAGAGATACTACTCATCCAGTCTTACTTTTAACGTTTGGTGATTAGATCTAGAATCTTGATCAGATCCCAGTTTGCCTGGGGGTGGGAACAGGATTGCTTTAAAGGTGACATGAACCTCTGACAGGAGCTTGGTGTTGCTGGCTTGTCTCTTTTTTGATGAAAAGCTACTCACTCAAGGGCAACTGTTACTTCATTAGTGATTACAGAAGACTAACGTGTTAACTTTGTCCCTCATGTATTAGCTATAATAGTTATAAGAGAAAGGTTTGTCTGTTACCTGGGTAGCAAAATGTTTTTGGTGAACTAGTCACCTCAACAATCCATAGGGAAGTCACCATACAACCGATACTTTCAAAGATCTACCAACTGTGGTAATTATATTCAGAAATGCTTGTTATGTCTTTGTATGCTTACAAGTATGGATACAAATCTTTGTTTAATTATGCTAAAAATTTGATTAACAATAATAAGGGTATGGTATAAAATATGAAAAAATTACTAACCTAAATTTAGTTTTTAAAAAATTAAATTTTATGCCAGTGTATAAATTAAAAAACAACTGATCTTAACTAGAATTCTCTATTCTGTTGATCCTTCTATTCTGTTGATCCTTCATTTTTATCTTGTTTGTAATACTTATTTCTGTAATTCATCCATCAAAAGGGAATGCAGTGGTGTCTTTTGAAAGAAGAGGATGTCATTCCTCGTATCAGGGCAATGGATGGCCGAAGAGGAAGACCTCCCAATCCAGATAGACCGAGAGCAAGAGAGGAATCCAGGATGAAACGCCGGAAGGGTCGCCCTCCCAATGTTGGCAGTGCAGAATTCCTAGATAACACAGATGCAAAATTACTAAGGAAACTCCAGGCGCAAGGTGAGAGGCATCCACTGCAGCCTGTCACTGACGATCACACCAAAATCCAGTGGTCACCTTCTGGTACTTTTGACTTGGAAGTGATTGAAATTTCTCTCAAATGAGGAAGTAAGGAGCGTTACTAGCAACGGGAGGTCTTTGAATGCATACCCACAGCTACTTACAAATCCTGGGTACTACAGTCCCGGGGGTGTGGTTGTGCTGTTAAGACTTCCCCAGAAAGGGCGTCAGCCAGCAGTGCTTGGCGCATGCTCCAAGGCTGTGCAGCCTTCCTTTCAGAATTCTTCTCTTAACACCTCCCAATTCCTTGGTGTTTACATGAGAATGACTCCAAATTATTTCTATCTGTGAGGTAAGTTTTCAGTCAGACAACTCCAGTTACTGGTAAATAACTCCAACGTTTTAATTCTCCTGAAGTCTGTGTATGCATTTTCAGAGTCCTCAAATGGTCCGTGTATTTTAGAAGGGGCGATAAGGGCACCAGAGAGTGTGCTTGTACTTATTAAGCTCAAATTACTTGTAATGATTAGAAATGCACTTTTAATTCAAAATTATACTTAAATTATCATCATGGGCTGCTCAGTCTGTGACACAGGGAAGACTAAGAAGAAGTTAGTCTGAGTTATTTTTGTATAAAGGTGAAACCCCTTTAGGTTGTCTTAAGCTTCTCATCTTATGTAAGTATCTTGAGCTTGTAAGCATATATGTACAGATAAATGATGGCTTAAATTTTTAATAATTAAAATTATATTTAAAAGTCTACCAGAGGGCTGGAGAGATGGCTCAGAAGTTAATAGCACTGGCTATTCTTCAGAGGTCCTGAGTTCAATTCCCAGCAACCACATGGTAGCTCACAACCATTTGTGATAAGATCTGGTGCCCTCTTCCTGTGTGCAAGTGTCCATGCAGACAGAACACTGAGATAGATAGATAGATAGATAGATAGATAGATAGATAGATAGATAGATAGATAGATAGATAGAAAAAAGTCTATCAGAATTTATGTCATTACAAGAATTATCTCTGAATAATAAAACCTAGAAAAATATACAAAATGTATTTCTGTTCATTGTAAATACATCATAATGTACAAAAAAGTTCATAGAATTGTTTTTTCTTCTGACAGAACTCTAAGTTATCAGAGAATAAAGATTAAAGTCTAACACAGTTTGTATATGATAACAGATTTCAGTGCATGTAAATGAAATCAGCTTATTACCTGGCCAACTTTAACACCTTACATTATATACAGCAGAAAACAGCACCTTCCATTGGGTCACAGACCTGGGAGTATGGAGACAGGTTCCCCCATGAATCCTAAGAAGAAAGAGTACTTACTGTCCAGCATGTTCAGATTTTAGTCCTGCTAGAATGCTTTAGCATATTTTGGCCAAAGATATGACTTATATCTGAAAGAACTGTGTTACCTAATTCCAAAACTATGTACATTACCTTTGAAATGAAGGCAGACATGTAATTTTTAAAGTTTTTATTATCATCCATTTCTTGCACAGAATTATTGGTTTCATTTTGATATTATCAGAATTTATGAAACCCATGCTTCTATTAGAGAAAGAATTTAACTTAGAATGAAAGATCAATTTATGTAACTTTTTTTTTCCAAGACTGTTTATGTGCCTGGTGTTTTGCCTGCCAGTATGTCTGTGTTTGCATGACAGATTCCCTGGAATGAAAGTTAGAGAGTTGTGAGCTGCCATGCGGCTGCTGGGAATTGAACCCATGTCATCTGGAAGAACAACCAGTGCTCTTAACCACTGAGTCTTCTCTCCAGCTTCAGAAAACTGTTTTCTCAACATATATGCTTTTTAGCTTAAGACCAAGTTGAGCCATGTTGAGGGAAAAAATATTTAAATGTGTTTATCTTGCATTATTATATTCTTCTAGCATATTTTTTTATCAGTGGTTGCTTTCTTTGTAATGCCCATTTAGAGGTATTTATTTCTAAGGTACTTACAGTATAAGAGATCTTTTACATAACTCAAAACATTTTAGTGATGCTTATGATTTCCAAATATTAAACATTGCAAGATGGAAATATATTTTAGCATCAGTTTTTGTTTTATCTTCCACTAACCCCTGTAGTTTGTTACTTAAAATTAGACGCTTCCAGATCCACTTACCTTGGTTAGTAGGCCATTCTAGGTGGGTGAATGATCATGCCATTTTCTACCAAACTATTCTACCGGATATGTAAGCATCTGCTCAAATTTTCTCAAGTATTGCATCGTTCATGGTGGCGTAGCACCAGTTTTACAATACATCTCTGAGATTCAGCAGAAACATAAAGTTGTCAATAATACCCTTTGATTTCCCCCCCCCCCAGAAATAGCCAGACAAGCAGCACAAATAAAGCTTTTGAGAAAACTTCAAAAGCAGGAACAGGCTCGGGTTGCCAAAGAAGCTAAAAAACAACAAGGTAGGTGACCTAAGCGCTGGGGATTCCTAAGAGTCTGGCCTTCCTCCTGTGTTTCCGGGATGACGCGTGTGCTTTGTCTCCTCTTTTCAGCAATAATGGCTGCGGAAGAGAAGAGGAAGCAGAAAGAACAGATGAAGATTATGAAGCAGCAGGTATGTTGATGCACTGGGACGGCCTTCCATGCGAATCCATGTGTACAGGGGCGTGGTTCCCACCCAGATTCCTGCGTAGCTGCTGTTGGGTGTGAAGGTCTCTTCTTACGAAGTTGCCATCTTTTGTTACTTAAATTTTCTCCTTGTTAATTTTTTTTAAGATTTGATTTTTTTTTTTTCAATGCAGTTTATTCAGGAACCTTGAACAATCATCTGACCCTGGGGAAAGCCGGCCCACAGCTTAAATAGCCTCTGGGTAGCCAACCCAGGTGTGCCACGTGTGCAATGCAGACAGGTCCACATACATGGAAGATTTGATTTTTATTTTATGTGAATGGGTATATGCCAGCAAGTATATATTTCTGCCAGTGTGTGCCTGGTACCAAAGGCGGCGAGGCCATTAGATGCTCTGGAACTGGTTCAGATGGTTTTGAGCCACCGTGTGGGTACTGGGAACTGAACCCAGTTCTTGTACAAGAGCAGATAGTGTTCTTAACTGCTTAGCCATGTCTCCACCCTGGCTTTTTTTTTTTAAATGTGGGTTCTGTGATTGAAATTCAGGTTCGCATACTTACAAAGTCAGCACTGCTAACTGAGCCATCTTAATTCCTTTGTTTTTATTTTTTAACTTTAATTTCTTTGTAGAATTGCATTCATGAGTACAATGTATTTTCATTAAACCCATCTCTCCCTTCTCCCCTCCAACTCTTCCCATGTTTTTTCACATAGCTTTTCTCCCAACTTGTCTTATTCATATATGTATATATATATATATATATATGTATGTATGTGTGTGTGCGTATATATGTATATGTGTATATACATACAAATGTGTATGTATATGATTTCTACCCTACTGAGTCCAACTAGTGTCGTTCATATGTACATGGGTGTAGAACTCCTCTCTGGGGCATGGGAGCATGTCAGGGGCCTTGTCCTTGAAGAAATTGAGTCTCTTTTTCTGAAGCCATTGGCTGCATCTCTTAGGTAGAGGTAAGGTCCTGTGAGCTCTTTCCCACCCATGCGGGGATGTCAGCTGGTATGGTCTTATAAGCAACCATATTGCTGGGTTCACATTTGCAACTCCCCTTTGATTTCCAAGAGAAGCTCTTCTGCAGCAGTGCCTATGCTCTGGCTCTTACAGGTTTCTGCTCCCTCTTCCATGATGTCTCTTAGCCTTGAGTGAAGTCATTGTCACATCGATGGGATGGGCGCACTACATCTTTTTTCCGCAGCTTCATCACTGTTCTTCCCTGTCTGTAGCAACCTCTGCCCAATGCAAACAGAAACTTGTTATTGGTGAGAGCTACACCTTTTAATTTAAGGATGATTATTTAGAAAGGATGGGCATACCGTATCAAGTTTACAAAGTGTAGCAGATCAGCCAGCCCGGTGAGAGGTGCCCTGTGGCGCAGCAGAGACACTGCTGTCTTGGTGGTAATGCCAGCTATCTGACTGGACCCATTCAGTAAGTGGGAGCTCCAGTCCAATCCTATAAACCATGCCAAGAACCTCTTGATGGAAAAGCCATAGGCCCTAGAGGAAAATGTACAAGAATTTCCCTCTTCCTTTTTCTTAAGACCTTTTTAAAAGAAGTCCTTTCTTTTGAGAAATGAAATTTTTATCTAAAACACCTAAGTAACATGTGTAAGTGTTTTAATAGATTTTTAATAGATTTGATAGATTTCAGTTTCAAGTTGGGTCCCTAAACGATCTTCAGATTTCCTATAGAGGAAATCTGTTGAAAACATGCAGTACCAGAGCCAGCAAGATGGCTCAGCAGGTAGAAGTGCTTGCTGCATTGGCCTGAACAACCTCATCCCTGGAAGCCACACAGTTTAAGGAAAGAACCAACTTCACAAACTGTCACCTGACCACCATGGTACACTGTGGTAGAGCCCCCCCAGTAATGCACACACAATGCATTTAATTAATTAATTAAAATTAAAATTAAGTAAATAATGCACCTGCCCTGTTAGGAAAATATTAAATCTCGGTGTTCTAGAAGACAGTATGTCCTCGTTTCTTCTGAAGGTTTCCAGAGAGTATTTGCCATATCCAGAATCCTTTCTTCTGTTTATACTCCTTTTTCCCTGCTACTTTTCAAAACTAATTTTGGTAAAATCAACTAATTTAAAAATTGGCAAAATATTAAGTGATGAGGTGTGTGAGGTATTCCCATCTCCACCTCGTCATCCAGCGCTAAACAACAGAATGGTAAGGAGTAAGCAGTCATTGTCAGTGTTAAATGGAATCACTGTGCTACTAGGTGAGCTGCTAACTACATTGTGTGGCTTTTTGCCATTGGAGAGAAATCTCTGCTCCTTCTAGAACTAACGAACAAAATGTGGCCAGAGTGCATTGCTGTGGAGCTGGAATTCAGAATGGAGAGCTCCTTGTCAGGCAGCCTGGGGTTAAGTGTGGGCTCTCCTGCTTAAAGATTTGGTGAAGCTAAGGGTGTTCCCAGCCTCTTAGGGCTCCAGCTCCTTTATAAAGGAAGGTAAGGGAGGCTGCTAATGAAATGAGAGAAGGACTATGCAGTCCTTCACACCCGACAGATGCTCTTTTTGAAATGCATATAAAATATACCTTTGACCATAATTTAAAATCACAATTTGTAAACTTAAATGTCTTCCTTTGTTTCTTGTGACTATCAGACATTGTAGTAGGCTAGGTGATGCATTTGTTAAAGTAATATAAATCTTTATAGAACAGTGTGTGTGCCTGTACCTCATTTTAAAGCACAGTGCTGCCTTTTTGTTACACTTTTTGTGGCTTCTTTGATTTTATGTTGACCAAAGACATATCAAATTATCGTACTACTTTAAATTCAGCTTTGTGATCTTAAAGTCAGGTGCCCACAACCTAAATCTTCACATACTTTATTGCTAATTGAATCAGCATTAGGCTGCAGAGCTTTCAACACCATTAATTCAGGCACAAGACTAGCCTACTCAGACTTTTTTGTTAAGTAATGACCATTTTCTTTTCTCTAATTTCAATTTATTTTTGAGTCTAGGTGTCTCTGTGCTGCACAGGAAGACCTCTAACTTGTGATTCTCCTGCATCTGTCACTAGAGTAGTTCGGTTTACAGATGTGCACCATCTAGCCCTGAAATGGTGATTTCAGGACAGCGTTAATTGAGAACAAAATAGAGTCTTCTTCTTCTCGTTCTTTGGATATTTTTGACATAGCAATTGACAAGAAGATTACACCAGGATATTTTTTTCTTACTACTTTTTATATGTAATTTTTATTGAATATTTTCTTTGGCAATTTTATGCATGCATTCTACCTGTAGTAACCCCCACCCTTTCTAGTCTCCCACCACCCCTATTACCCTGCTTTTGTTTCCTACAAGTCATTTCCCACATTGTTGTCTTCTGTGTTTATTTGCGTTTTTGTTTTTGTTTTTGCTTTTCGTTTGAGTTTAACCAGCATTAGCTGTGTGACTGTGGGTTTGGAACTATCTATTGGAAATTGGTGGATTCCTCAGTATTAACACAGCTGGTGACAATGACTTTCTCATTCCCAGAGTCCCCCAGTAGCCAGTAGTCCAGCAGGGAGCGGTAGGGCCCTGTGCTTCCTTGCCTGGTTGACTGCTGGCCAGTGCCATAGGCACAGCCCAGGGAGCCACAGATGCTGTGGGTCAGTACCTCACTGACTGTGCTGTGTACAGAAGAGCACATTTTCAAGCCGCAGTTCCACTCCGCCCCGCCGGTGCTGGACACTGAAGCCAGGGCTTTGTGCATAAGCACCTGACCAGGTGGGGGCTCTGTGCCCCCTCCGCAAGAGGCCTTAAAGCATTTTCCCCAAGATCACGATGAAGTAGGCTGGGGACAGTCATTGGGGTGACTGATTGTTAGCATTATAGCGAGATATGGCCTGTGTGAGAATGCAGTGTTCTCACTTTGAAAAGGAATCTAGTTTCAACCACTAAGGCTCTTTGATGACAAAAAAAGATAGTGTATGTAAAGTAACCGTCTCCATACATGGCTACATACTATCATAGGACGTTTATAAACTTATAAATGATGCTAGTCTTCATACTGGTCATATTGTCTCCACCTATCCATAGTATATATACTGGGCAGTTAGGATAAAGCTTTTAACTGGATATTCTTAAGCCCAGATTACATTATTCTAAGAGGGTCTACTCATATCTGCAGTTGAGAGATCGGTGCAATGCTGTTCTGATTTAAGGCACTATTAAAAAAAAAAATCTCTGTTTGACAACCAAAAAATTTCACCAGGGGCACATGTTTGTTCCATGTTGGGGGGTGCTGGCACTTGCATTCCAGGCAGAGGCAGGCAGGTCTCTGAATTCGAGGCCAGCCAAGGCTACACAGAAAAACCCTGTCTCAAAAGAATGTTTCTTCAGGTCTGAACTTCTAATTAAATTAAATAATACAAATAAATAATAAAAATCTAGATAATTATCCTGCAGTCTAGTATTTAGAAATAATACAAAAATACATGCTTGGGGTTTTGCTTTTGGCAAGCTATTGCTAGCATTCAGTACCAAGAAAGGATCACCATCAGCAAAATCATAGTGTGATTAATCTTCTGATTGTTCAAACCTCATGATTTTCTTATATACTTCAAAATCACAGTAAAACACAGCTTCAAACAGTGTATTTGGAAACTGCAAGAGAGACCAGCAGCGCTAGACATGGAGAAAATGTGTTTGATACAGAAATTCTAAACAAATCTAATCTGAAGTGGGAAATGTCAAGGTTTTGCTTGTTGTTAGGTTTTTATTTCTAGCCATGCCAATTTGAAATGTTGAACATTTTGAAATAAAATTTCTTATCTATGATTATAGAATATGAAAGGTTTTTTTTCCCCCTTTTTAGCTTTTTGAGACAGGGTTTCTCTCTGTAGCCCTGACTGACATGGAACTTATCCTGTAGACCAGGGTGGCCTCGAACTCACAGAGATCCACCTCCAGTGCTGGGATTAAAGGCATTGTGCCACCACTGCCCAGCCGTGAGGGTATTACTTAAAATCAAAATGTAAAATCTTATTAAAACTTAAATGAGAGCCGAGCATGGTAGCACACACCTTTAATCCCGGCACTCGGGAGGCAGTGGGAGGTGGAGCTCTGTGAGTTCAAGGCCAGCCTGATCTACAGAGCGAGTCTAGGACAGCCAAGACTGTACAGAGAAACTCTGTCTTCAGAAACAAACTCCCCAAAAACCAAGTTAATGTTAAATATAAATATAACCAAATTTAGATATTGAATATCTCATTATTTCATGTATACAATTTTCTGGATTATAAATTTGAATTAATTCATTATGAAGTCATATCATTTCTAGATGGATTTACTTTTATAGTTGAAAGCATTGTTCATATCATGTTGTCAATGTGTAAAAGGAATTTTAGAGTTGATGATAATTTTTTAGTAATGACCTTATAGTTGTGTAATAACACATAATAATGGTTTTAGAACATTCCTTAAATTTATGACAAGCTGACAAAGGCATGCATGTAAATTATTTTTAGAAATGTTGTTCTTTGTTCAAGTTCATTCAGTAAGTAGTAATCAGTAGCTTTACGTATTTCTTTATTTTCTGTGCATTTGTTTTATTTGTAATTGCAATTACTTGTCAATATTGTCTAAACATATAAGTTTAATCAGCTTTGTTTTCTGTATAGTCATCCAACATTTATAGTTTACAATTGTGAGAAAATTTTAAGCTCATATGAATTTAAAGTGTGCAAATGTGAATCATTTTAACAGATAACTGAACTTTGGATACAGTATGGATAGCACTTGGTAATTAGTTATTGTAATCTGTCTTAAGTTATCTGACTCCAACTAAAATTAAAATTAAAATATTACTTTAATACTTATTTTATTATCTCAAATGTTTATAATTCTTCCTATAGGAAAAAATTAAGAGAATACAGCAAATCAGAATGGAGAAGGAACTCCGAGCTCAGCAAATTCTTGAGGTAGAATTCTTAATTTAACGTAATTAAGATAAATGCTCATGAAGTCATAGAATGTTTAAAATGCATGGGTTGTCCCTGTCTGTTCAAATGAGTATATAACTAGAAGGTCTCTTCAGATGGGCGCAGACTGAGACAGTCTTTGAACCTTTTCAGCAAGTTCATCCATCGCCCTGCTAAAATGCCAGAAAGTAAAACAAACAGGCAGGAAGGACGAAGAGAGGGGGGACAGGAGCAGCCAGTGCGGCTGTGCCCCCACCCCACCCCTCGAATACCCTGAGGCCATATAGTTGGACATTTTCTGTTAATTTAGAAACAAGTGTTCATAAAAGCCAACTTTTAAGTGCAGGGAATGGTCCCACAGTCAGGGTTCCTCGTGTGCCTCCCTTCTCTGCAAGCTGACTAGCATTTGGGATTGAAGGCGTGCTGGCATCAAAACTAGTAGCTAGAAGTCAGTGGGAGGAACTGCAGAAAAGTGGGGTTAGCGCATACCAGACTCGGGTCCAGCAAGAGTGTGGAACTTTTTACCTGAATAGCAGGTTTCAACACCCTGTTGACCAAAGGGTCGCTCTGTCACATCATGAGGTAATAACCAGTGCCTAGAAATGGTTGCCCCGTCATCAAAACGACTGCCCTGCCATCAAGAAAAAAGCAAATTGTGTTTCATGTCCTAGATTCAGACCAACATATGTCTTCCAATTATTTCTTTCAAATAAAGCAAAAATAAACCTTTAATATTTTAAGGTTTGAAATTCTTTAGAACACTGTATGGACCGAGGTCTGCAGAGCCCTAAGCTTTTTTGTTATAATTGTTTTCTTCTAGGAATACACACAAGTTCCCTCACCAGTTTAAGCTAATCGTCCAACTCCCAAATTAAAAACATTTCATTTCTAAGACAAATGAACAATAACTAGCAGATAGCCACTCGTAGGCGGCAGGTGACGTTAGGTGGTGATGGCGTGCTGCTGATTGTCAGAGTGCAGGCTCTGCTCTATTAAAGAGCCAGCGTTGAGTCAACAGGGAGTGAAACCAGAGTCACAGCATTTCATTTAATGTGGATAGCCAAGCAACGGGCGTCTTTATCTAAAATATCAAGGATTAAAGGAAATTTCAAAAAATAGATGTGTATTTACATGTGTTACTGATTTATATTTGAAGTTCTATTTGCCCATTAATATCAATTCGTTCTAAATTTTTCCCAAACATATTTTTAAAATCTTCCAATATGCAAAAAATGAGAGATAGTCATTTCTTAAGTGTCAAGATAAGAGAATGTGATTTCAGATGTTTATCAGTATATAGAAGAAAAATTGTCATCTTGTGATTCTTAAGGATTCATATATATTTATGTTAGCGTTAATCTGTAGCTTGGAGACAGTGTGATGTGTGGCGGGGATATTTGTAATTGTCTGCTTATGTGTTACATGACTGTTTCGTACCTTGTGAGGCATGTAGCTGCGAGTCTGAGGTTATCTGCAAGTCTTAGCAGTGCTGTTGCATGACTTGAGACCTGTTTTGCATGCACAGGCTAAAAAGAAAAAGAAGGAAGAAGCGGCAAATGCCAAATTATTGGAGGCCGAGAAACGAACAAAGGTTAGTTTAGTGAGAATAAAGAGTTTTTATTTTCAAAAATAAAAACTTCATTTGCATAATAGCAATCATGAAAAAAATAGTTTTTCTCAAAACTATGATTGAAAAATGTGCATAAATGTGTGCTTTTATCTGTATGTATATTTTTGTATGTTTTTATTTCTTAATATAGGTTTTGTGTGGTATTCTAGTATTCATAAATGGAAGCCATAATCAGAAATGTAAACTAGTGCATGGCATCTGGATTTAAGTTTTGCTTGACAAGAATGATGTCACAAATTAGTTTGTGTCGTTTATGTTTATGCTTCAGACCACGCCCAGAACCCGACTGTCCCTCCGTACCTCTCTGTTAATGTCCAGTGTTTCATTTGTTAAAAATAAAACGCATCGTCCAGGCATTGTGACGCATACCTGTCATGCTTACAGTCAGAAGGCCGGCATAGGAGGCTGAGAAGTCAAGTGCAGCGCCATAGCGAGACCCTGTCTATAAAGAAACAAACAAGTAAACAAACAAGCGGGGAAAACCACACAGAGAACTGTCAGCATTACGTAATAATGAAGTCAGTCCAGTAGATTATTGTAGCCAAATTTGGAGGTGTTCTGATTATGATTTCCTGGCATGAAGTGTGAGAGAGGCGTGCTGTCACCTCCCTGTTTAGCTCTCTCTTTCCTCCCACTGAGCGCTGAGCCTGCTGGTGCTGCACAGATCCACCGTATAAGAGCCAGGACAGGGCCTTACTGGCTGTTTTTCTGGGCCCTGCATGTGTGCTTGCTGCAAAGCAGAATTTTGGCAGCTGAGCAGAGCTCGCCTTCCAAACTCTGTCCTAACTCTAGTTTACACTCTTTCAAACACACACTCCCTTAATTTTTCTCTGGAATTCAGAATGTTCTTAATTCTTCTGTCCTCCTTCATATTTCCCCTTATTAATAATTTCATCTAGATTTTACCTTGCTGAACAGTAGTCATTAGGTAACAGTCTTCCATTGTTTTGCATTGTACCCCCTGGGGTGGTATTGTGAACTGCGGGTTGGCACACACACACACAAATGCATGCACACATGGATCCATGTAGACACAGAGTATATTTGGGACCCTATGTTTATAGGGGAAAGGGCTTTAGGAAGCTAGTTTTAAGACTAGAATCATAATTTATTGAGCAATTGTTAAAAACGTGTATGGTTTTCATTATGCTATGCCATTCAGTTTTGTGAATTTGCCATTGACATGCATTGCTCACTCAGTCGTTGAATTTTAGGTTGACATAGCTACTGGGGAAATATCCTGCCACTAATGACACTACTAGTCAGTTTGTGTTAGCTAATCGGTAGAGGCCTATCAAGCTAAACATTGCCTGGAGAAGTTTTCTGTGCTTAAAGCTATCAGAAGGCTAAAAACTTGACCCGAATATGAAATTGTTATTTAGTGTGTTCTGAATCTCTCCTAAAAACCACATATCAAAGGTTTCTTATTTTTAAGGAAAAAGAACTGAGGAGGCAGCAGGCTGTTCTTCTGAAGCACCAGGTCTGTATGGGCATAGCGCCTAACTGGAAAGTACTTGATGGTTTTGCTTAACTATTTGGCGGGGGGAACTCTTCAGAATACTTTCTTTAAAATTTCTGATATAATTCCTGCTTAAGTTTTCCCTTTGTCTTATGGTTTATTGCCTTGCTTTGGTATTGGTGTCTTTGGGGGGTTAAATTTGGTTTTATGACTCTGTGATTTCTGTTTCATAATGTTGTGCCAACTCTTTCTACCAGGAGTTGGAGAGGCATAGACTAGATATGGTATGGGTATGTTTATTTTTGTACATCTAACACCGCATTGTGATTTGGTTGTGATATGGTTGTCATAGCAATGCATAAAGTGTAGCACTGGCTGCTGTCATATTACATACTGCTGCATGGCTTTACAGCACAGTGCATTGCATACATCTGCTTGTCTGTCTATAAAGAAGTGTGATACGTCTTTAAGATTCCTTCCATTGAGTTGCGTAAAATTCCTGTCTAAAAATGTACATTACTGATGTCACAAGGAACGTTAACTCATTATAAATTTAGATAAAATTGTGACCCATATTCTCCTATCCTTGTAAATGCAAAACTGCCATTAAGTGTAATGGGAATTTTGAATTTGCTTGATGAGAGAATATGAAATATATTCTGGTTTTAAAGTCAAATTTTAGAAATACCCCTTTGAGGGACCAAATATGGTAAAGCCAAAACGTTGATTAAATATTAATAATATGAAATTTTTACATTAGAATTAGTTACCAA
The DNA here is from genome assembly GCF_030254825.1 of Meriones unguiculatus. NCBI lineage: Eukaryota > Metazoa > Chordata > Mammalia > Rodentia > Muridae > Meriones > Meriones unguiculatus. The sequence continues at coordinate 99,671,126 of NC_083356.1, read as the reverse complement.
ATTAAAGTAGTGCGTACCTTATTTCTAAACTGGGCATTTTGGATTATTCTTATTAGCCCGCGGTATAGCTCTTGTACTTTGAACAGTGCATCAATCATCAGACATCAGTAACTAGGAATATCACATTTCGTTGGTATATGTGTATGAACCATGACTAGTCTAACTTATAATTGGTATAAACACTTTTTAAAATCTTTCTAATTTATTGATGGATTATTGGACTTAAAATGATTTTATACTTGAAATTAACGTAATCAATTCTAAAACCACAATGTAAAAATGATTATGGCTTAATTTCTACCTGATCTTAAATTGTAAGAACAACATAACCTTTAGTGCAATTGGCTCTAGTCTTTTGTGGTTTTCTAATAGCAGATGTAAGGTAACTGGCCTGTTCCAGCCAACCGTTATGCTTTCTGTTCTGGCAGCTTTTGAAGGAGCATCACAGCTGACCATAAGTAAACCTTGTATGCTCTGTTTACGCTGTCTCCATGCTCATTGCTTCACCTTTTTGCTGTTGATTGCTCTTGTATTTGCTTTCTAAACCTTGAACTAAAACATGCACAGAATGGCCATCCTCGTCTTATATTTAGTATTTACTGTGACTTGTCTACAGATGCTAAACATGCTATATTGAGTTTTTGTTTCTGTTGTTGTTGTTGTTGTTGTCTTTCCGTTTGACACCCGAGCCCTTGACCATCATGTTGAGTCGTTTTCCTAATTTTGTCTGGCCTGACAGGAACGCGAGCGAAGGCGGCAGCACATGATGCTTGTGAAGGCGATGGAAGCTCGTAAGAAAGCAGAGGTAAGTTGTGGAGCACCATAAGCTTAGAGGTTAAAGGTTGCTTTCCTGTCACAGCAGCTGTTGTATTCTTCCAGAGTACAGGTTTGTTATGCTCTGACATCCGCCTTCGTAGCTGCGTCAGCGGTGAAAGGTGGCAGCTTAGCACGAGAATATACATTAATTTTCCTGAGTAGCATTTCAGGGATCCTTTTCAGTGGGTTTGATGCCACCGTCTAGATAGCAGCAGCTATCTGTTACTGTAACCGTCATGTTACAAAGCTGATGTTACAGCACAGGTCCCACAGGTCCCAGGCATCTTCATTCAAGTTCCAGCTACAAATTCCGGCGGTCAGAACTCTTCCTAAGCATAGCTCCATTTTCTTAAAAATGTTGGTGTGACTTTCATAATCGAATCCGTATTATAAACCTGTGTTTCTAATGGGAAAAATAAGCTTGCTCTTTCTTTCATCCGGGTGCTCTAGACTAGGTGATTTGCTTTGCAAGAGCTGCTTCTGCCAGTTCACACCTCAGGCCCATGGAATGGAAACTCCCTGTCACACCCTGCAGCCCCACGTGGCAGTGTTGACGCTGGTTACCTCAGCTTTGTAGCAGCCCCCTTGCCCACGTGCCTTAACTAACATAGACTTTCATACAAAGACGAAGGCTCAAACAGGTTTTGAATAATAGAAGTCTTCATCAATAGTCCTATTATTTAAAAGGTTTTGGTTTTATATTAAAGATAGATAACATTATTACCAACCATAAGATTATTTTAAAAATCTAATTATTTTAATTATTTTAAAATCTAATAGCTGACGGCAATGAAGAAATTGCTTAGTGGTTTAGGATGTGTCATGCTCTTGCAGAGGGCCCAGGTTTAGTTCCCAGCCCCCACATCAAGTAGCTCATCAGAGCTCCTAACTCAGCTCCAGGGATTCTGAAGCTTATGGCAGTGGTGATAACTGCACATGCGTGTGCACACACACACACACAACCACACACAAATGTGCACACATACACACTTATTCACAATTCAAAAGTTGAAATACTTGAAAATAAGTAAGTCATGCTTCTGTGTAATTAATTCTAAACTTACCCCTAGGCTTCTTAAGGTGATTTTGTCCATTTAAATAATAATTTGATCACTTTGGACCTTCCTCCACTAGGGTGTCTTCAAACACATGTAAGGATTAAGTGTGCGTGCTTTTCTCTTTAAGGAAAAAGAACGATTGAAACAAGAGAAGCGCGATGAGAAAAGACTGAACAAGGAACGCAAACTAGAGCAGCGGAGATTGGAGTTAGAAATGGCGAAGGAGCTCAAGAAGCCTAAGGAGGACATGTGCTTAGCAGACCAAAAGGTGATCCGTGCTGTGCGAGCCATCTCACCAGCAAATTCATTTCTCCACTTTTCTCCCCAGATTCCTTTTCCAGAACTGGCATGGGTTTGTTTGGCCTGGACTGTGAGCTGTCTCCTTGGTGGCCATTGTGTCACTGCAAAGCCTTCTGTTTTTGTAGATACTCCACAGAAACCTACAAGATAAAGTCAGCTGTGTGTCTATGGCTGCCTTCTCCTGTCCAGTCCTGAGGCACACAAAGGCTTGACATCTCAGAGTTCATATAGATTTAAGTAAATTAGATTTACCTGTGAGTTCTCAGTTAGCTGTGGGCCAGCCTTCACTGGATATCTTTACTGCATGCCCGGCTCAGTGCCGATGTGAGTTTCCTGAGCTACATGTTTTAGCTAGCTAGCCCTCAGCAGAGTCCCATGCAGCTCCTATTTGCCTCCATTCATTTATGAAGATGGAGACAAACTTGCCCTTGATTTTGCCACTGACAAACAGCTGTGTATTGAGGCAGTTTGTCTGCTGTCAGAGGCCTTGCTCCTTGTCATCTTGAGATCAAAGAAACTGTCCTGCCACAGGATCTTGGATTTTTCTCCTCCACAGTCTTACAGGCAAATGCGGCTTTGCCACAGTGCATGAGAATAGTTATTAAGAAAGAGCAGAACAACCTTGGATCCAGTGTGGTGTGCTCTATTTTAGAGTGGAAATAAGTTTAATTTTAAATATAGCTAAAGATACAGTGCTTGTAAAAATAAAAAAAAAGAACCTATCAATAACAGACAGTTTCTCTAACTGCCCCATAATATATCACTGTGCCTGGTCTATGACAGCTGTGTTCTGGTTCTGCCTTATCCTTCTTGGTTACATATCATTGCCCTGGTTTGTCCAGGCGCCTTTGTCAGCATGCTTCATGCAAACATTCAATGACTCAGTAGCTGTTGCATTATATTAACAGTCGGTTTACTTTAATTATCTTAATTGCTTTAAGATAAAAATTAATGTAAACTTTACAGTTTCGTTTGTTTGGATGCTTGCATGTTCCTCAGCAGCATGGGGTTTTCCCTGTAAGTTAGTTAACATATTTAATAAGCTTACAGTGAGCAGGCTTTTCTCAGTGGACTCTATTTTCCTGCATTTTTTAATTTTTACTTAAATCATGTGAAGTATCAAAAATATATTTATTGAAACCCAGGACAGAAGATGAAGAATTTCCCTGGCCAACCAGTTTAGCCAAATTGATGAGGCCTGGGTTCAGTAAGAATCTCTTTTCTTAAAAAACGAAATGCTTACATGGGGGGAAATGTCTGGTGGCAGTCTGAACGAGCAAAGTGTTTGCTACCAAGCCTGGCTACTTGAACTTGAGCTTCAAGAACCCACAGGATTAGAGGAGAACTCCTGCAGCTGGTTCCCTGACCTGCACAGGCACACTTGCGTGCCCAAACCCGCACGCATGCAACACAGACACATAGCTGAAAAAGAAAATAAACGTTTAACAGGGTAGAGAGCCACCGAGGAAGACTGTCAGCATGTGAGCGTGCACATAAATATATACAGAGCTCTGTAAACACAAATAACGCCCTGCTTTGATTTTTAAGGCGCCTTTAATTTTGCTTGCACTCTACTTTCAGCCCTTGCCAGAGTGGCCTCGCATCCCAGGACTTGTGCTCTCTGGAACCACGTTTTCAGACTGTCTCATGGTGGTGCAGTTTTTACGCAACTTTGGAAAAGTTCTGGGCTTTGATGTGAATCTTGATGTCCCGACCCTCAGTGTGCTCCAGGAGGGATTGCTAAATATAGGGGACAGCATGGGCGAAGTGCAGGACCTGCTGGTGAGGCTGCTGTCAGCTGCTGTGTGCGATCCCGGCCTCCTAACAGGGTACAAGGTAAGGAAGACCGAAGTGCAGCCAGTTGTCTGATTTCACACTCCCCGAGCATTTCTCCTTACCCTTCCTGGGAGCCGAAGACTGTTTAGATGTATCTTTGTCTGGTTGTTTCTATGTATCTCTTGGAGTTAATGTAGGTTTATACTAGGTAACAATTGGCAGATGTAGAAGAATCTTGGCTGACCTGAGAAACGTGGACCAGTTTCTCCGTTATTCTATTGCTTTAGTATAGGCAAAGTTCAGGTCTAAAGCAGACTTCATAATTCATAAGAGACCTAGAACTTGCGTGCATATTCTGAAGCCCTCCTCTGTCAATTGCTGTGAATAGGCTGGTGAATTGCACTGTTGAACCTGTACTGGTCAGCGGGTGCCCCATTCACATTTGTCTTTGCTCCTGCTCTAGATAAGACTGAAGAAAGATAAGCTTCCAGATACAGTGTTTTTTTTCTATATGCCGACTTGCTGACCTCACCTGTAAAACATAAAGGGAAAAAATAATCCGTACTTTTGATCATCCTTACTCAGTCATTAGTTACAGAATGTCTTTGCAGACAAAGAATACTTGATTGACTCCTTAAATCTTCTTTTCTTCCAATAGTCAGGTTCTTCTCCATATCTGAATTCGGTAAGGGTTTAACCAGAGGGATAGAATAAGATGGACGCTTAAATATCTGTCTATCATTTTGTTTGTTTTTATCTCCGCTCTAAATTTGTGATAATAAAGTCCTTACTGGTAGTATCTAGAACATGTAAACTAATATTTTATTATTATTATTAAATGAATATGATAAACACTGATAAAAATGCCAAACTTTATAGGCCAAAACAGCTCTTGGAGAACATTTGCTGAATGTTGGTGTGAATCGAGACAATGTGTCCGAGGTTTTGCAGATTTTCATGGAAGCCCACTGTGGACAGACTGAGCTGACGGAGAGCCTGAAGACGAAGGCTTTTCAGGCTCACACTCCGGCCCAGAAAGCCTCAGTCCTGGCCTTCCTCACTAATGAGCTGGCGTGCAGCAAGAGTGTGGTGAGGTAAGCCCTCTGCCCTGCCCGGATTGTGTGCAGTCCCGGGGAAGTTCAAAATGCTTATAGAAAAATTTGAAAATTACAGATGAGCACCAGGAAGAAAATCAAAATCATAAATCACCATTTAGAGATGGCCACCAATACTCTTTCATCTGATTTCTATGCGTTCTATTGAAAAAAAAAAAGATGATTCTGTATCTATGTAATCTGTAGTTTTTATTACCTGTGTTGTTTAGTCATTTTGCTAATTCTTCATATAGTAGAAATCTGTCTTATTGTTTACTACAGTTCTGGAATTCAGAGCGATTGTAGCGATCCAGAACTTTTCTTTTCCTGACCTCTTTGAGGAGCCGGTTTTCTTCAGAAACCCATAGAATGATGTAGCCACTTATTTGGGTGTGTGCTGCCACAGCCTTAGGTTACTGGTTTGTCAGTGGATTAGTTTACGCTTTTTCAGAAGTACTCAACCGCATTGAAGAGTCAAGGCCTACTGGTACTAGTACTTGTTAAGAGTGAAAGAGTTGGTTAGTGCTCTGGCCTTCAGGTTCACCATTCATCCTGTGCTTGTTCTTACCGTTGAAAACTTCAATTATGTTACTTTTAGTCTATCACCTTTTTAGAAAAAAAAGATTTGTGAATATTCTGTACTATTTATTTCTACCTTTGATGGGCATATTAAATCTTCAGTACATATCTTAGCCACCATATATCAATATGATTGTTACTATTTGTTCTTGTGTTCTTTGGGGGATATCTCTAAGAATGAAATAAGATGTAAGCTTTGATTCAGGGAATTAGTTTCATTATGCATAAAATGATAACAGATACTAATGCTGGGAGGCTCTTTAAAGTATATATATATATATACACATGTAAACTCAATATACAGAGAACACTTAAGGTTTTCTGTTTTGGAAGAACAAAGGCACCACTATCCTATTACCACCAGCAAACACCATGCTTTTTGTTTCCATTTGGACATATACACACACAGTGATATTATCTGTACGTGAGTAACGCAAGTACCCATCCATGTCCTGATTGCCCATTCGAATGTGGATATGGTCACTCCTTAAATATATACCAACCTCATCAGAATGCCATTTTTATAAACAATTGTGAAAGAGTACTAAAGCCCTCTTTTTAAAGTAGAAACTAAAGCAGATTTTGTAATAGTAAGCTGTTATTGAATCAAGGAATGATTGCTTCATAGGGTAAATCTCCGTGTGTGGACATGAAAGGAAGGAGTTTTTGTCATTTTACTTTATTAAAATACATGATTGTGCACACTAAGTGCATGCACTGCACAAACGGATTGCATCATAACCCACCCTTGTATTTGCAGTGAGATTGACAAGAACATTGAGTGCATGTCGAACTTGAGGAGAGATAAATGGATGGTGGAAGGTAAACTCCGCAAGTAAGTCTCCCTTTAGGAAAACCAGCGTGCCGTCTCCTTGAATGCAAGTCTCCATGGGGGCTGCAAAGATGGAATTTCAACTTTACTCTTTCGACAGGGAAGATTACTGCTTAATCTGAAATCTGAAAAATTAATAAGACTCTGGGTCAGAGTCCATAGCAGAACAAAAACAAAAAGATTCATTGAACTCATGCTTCAAACATAAAAGATGCATTTCCCCTTTTTTCTCCCCGAAGTGACCATGATTCCTGCTATTGTTGTAGCTACCAGATTGCTTTTGTCTTACCAGATATCTACTTGAGACTATTCTTTCTTTTAATGACTTTATTTTAAACTAAAGTCTGCATCTAAAAAAAAAATCTAAGAAAAATTATTCAACATCAAAATGTAATTTTCTCCCAGCCAGGAAGTAAATAACGGTACAGTTAGTAACTGCTGTGTAAAGAGGACATAGTTCTCCGAGCAGAAGCCTTCACACCAGCAATCCCAGCATTTGGGAAGCATGGGCAGGAAGATCTAGAGTTTAAGGACAGCCTGGGTTACATAGTGATACCCTTTCCCAAATCTCCAAACAAACCAACACAACAGTTTCTGAGCTGGAGAGGCGGTACAGGGCTTGGGAGTGCTGTTGCTCTTGCTGAGGACCTGCGTTTAATTCCCAGCACTACACAGTTGCTTACAACCATTTGTAAATACAGTTTCAGCTACCTGATGCCCTTTTCTGACCTCTGTGAGCCACAGGCACTCACGTGGCATACATACATACATGCAAATAAACCACATAAAAGAAAAATGAATACATTTATTTTTTAAAATGTTACAAAATTACTTTCTTTGCAGTAATTTGAACTGAAATTTTGTTAGGCACACAGTATAGTAATCAGGAAGTACTTGATCATTGTTGGAATTATTTATCTCAGCTTTCGGGGTTTTTCGTCTAATATGTTTCAATTACAAAAAGAGTTCATAGAACTTTATACATTCTGTAACTTATGGAAACATTCTTCAACTTTCTTAATTTTTATTTTTTATTTTTATTTTTTACTGTCGTTAATACATTGCTTACCACCTGAGTATAAGACTTTTCTTGTTTGGGACTCACATTATGAGCTGGATTTGATGGTGCATACCTGTAATCCCAGCACCTAGTAGGCAAAAGCAGGAGGGTCACTAATTTCAGTCAGCTTCAGACCCAAGGGCATGGGCATGTTACTTAGTGGTGATGATTACCTAAGAAACACTGGGTTGACTCCTCAACACTTAAGGAAAAAAGGAAGAAAGACACCCCAGCAAAGCTTCGCTCATAAAAATTATCTTCTTAACGACGACAAGAGTAGCTTTCTAGTCTAAATCTTTCTTTTAATGTTTAAAGACTTAGGATAATTCATGCTAAGAAAACAGGCAAGAGAGACGCTTCGGGGGGCATTGATCTCGGAGAAGATCAGCATCCCTTGGGGACACCCACTCCTGGACGCAAGCGGAGGAGGAAGGGAGGTGACAGTGACTATGATGATGATGATGATGACGACAGTGATGACCAAGCTGATGAGGATGATGAAGACGAAGAAGATAAAGATGACAAGAAAGGAAAGAAGGCTGATCTCTGTGAGGATGAGGTAATCAAATTCAGGTTCCTGTGTGAGATTTAACAAGACCTGTGCAACCTCCCAAAAATCAACATGAAATTGAAACCCCTCGGGCTATAATCTGAATTCAGTTTGTGACATTTACTTTCCACAGTCTCTTCATCTGAAGATAATTTCCTCCTCCTCTTGCTCCTCCTCCTCCTCTTCCTCCTTTTCCTTTCTTCCTCCTCCCTCCCCCTCCTGGCTTGTCAGTGCTGATACCCCCAGCTGAAGGTAATGTTGTATTAACCTGTTTTTTGGTAATCAAGGAAGCGGTCAGTGGCATGGCTGGACATGGAGAGAAAGTTGGACTAAAGTAAAGCTGCTGAGTTTGCCTTGTGTGTGCAGATGTTTTACTTCGCAGGCATGAGACAGTGGCCCCCAGCTTGTGTTACCCGTTGGCGTGGTTAGCACCTGGTTTTGTGCAGTGCTCTCTGTGATACTCAAGTAATGAAATCGCTAACAGTACATTGCTCTAAACGTATTCCTGCAATGTAAAACCTTGTCTCAGTTTTTTTCTTCCACATTTACTATTTTAATTACTATATTTTGATATTATATCTTTTATCCATTTCCTTTCCTCCCTCTATATCCTCCATATACGTGCCTTGCTCTTACATTTATGACCTCTTTTTTATTAATTGTTGTTGTTATATACATATATACATATTCAACAGTCTCTTTAAGAAAAACGAGCTTTTCTGAGGGAGTCTGTATTTAGGACCTGGAAGATGTATTAAATGCTGACTGGGTAATAATGTAGTAGTAATATCCAAGACTAAGCTTGGCTTCTTGCTTAAGGTCCGGTTAGTGCTTCAAGACAATTGCTATGAAAGGCTAAATTACAGAGTTCTTTCATTAAGGCTCATATGATCCCCTCAGTTAGAAGATGCTGCCCTCATACCCTTTGTCCCCGTCCAGTCCCTTTGTCCCTACTCTCACTCCTACGTGACCGTGCTAATTGTGGGCGTGCTGACCTCACTGGGTGGTGTGCCCGAGGTTGTGCTGAGCGAAGGCACGTAATGGTGATTCATTAAGAACCATTGGAGAACTGTGGTGAGGATAATTTCTGTTTCCTGTTTCGATGATACATGTTCTTTCTGTTGGCTCGTTTCTATCTGATCTTCTAAGTTCTTTTATATTCCTTAAAATTGTGTTTAACCAAAACCCCCACAGTCAAAACTTAGTATACTGTCATTCCTCGCTCATCCTGAGAGAAGTCTTAAAAATTGCATCATATAGGTGGGGTGTATGTACCACATCTGTAGAACACTCGCCTTACTTTCACCCGGCCTTGGGACAATCCCAACTCCACAACATAACTGGAGGGATTATATTTGGCTGTCATATTACTATTTGTTACCTTATTCCAGTTATCTATTGATTGGAGTATAATTTTTGCTTTTGTAAATTCTCAAATATTTGTCCTGCTTGTCCAAAGATCATTTTACGTCAATATTTAAGTATTATTTGAGAGTCAGGATTTAAGGGTTTGGGGCCTATTGTCCTTTTGAGGTTTCTTTGATCCCAGTTAAAATTCATGTTACTTTTAGCTCAGAATAACCCTTCCCTGGACTCCTAATTAAAAGTGCATAAATGATAGATGAAATATAGTCTCTTTTCTGATGTATATGAATGAGTGGTTGTGAATTTTGAAAAAAAAAATGCTGCTTATTGAAGGTAATGTCAGAAAGAGAGTACTAGAGGGAATATCAAAGTTAGTTGAGAGGCTGAGGATGTAACTGAATGACTGAATGCTCATAGTGTCATGGTCAAGGCCTTCAGTTGGCTCTTTAAGCATTACCCTTAAAAAAGCCTGGGCCTGAGGGTACAGCTCAACATTAAAATGCTTACGTAGCATGTGTGGAGCCCTGGACTCAACCCTCTGAAAACTGAACAAAATACACCCTCAGAAGAGACCCTTGGAGACCTCATGCCTCTTCTACTACTTTATAAGTGTGTGTGCGTGCGTGGTGTTTGTGTATTGCATTTGTGCAGTAGTTAGTGACTAAAGAATGAAACTTTCAAGCATGTAAATAATCCTGTATTTTGTTCTGTTTAGGATGAAGGTGACCAAACAGCAAGTGTTGAGGAGCTAGAAAAACAGATAGAAAAACTGAGCAAAGTAAGCGCTTCCAGATGTGTGTTCACTGTTGTATATTGTGTTCTAAAGTCCATGTTGTATGGGATTCCTTTTTCCTTTTTCTTTTTTAAATATTAACTTTATTTTACATGCATTAGTGTGAAGGTGTCAGGTCCCTTGGAATTTGTATTACAGACAGTTTTAAGTTGTCATGTGGGTGCTGAGAATTGAACCCAGGTCCCTTGGAAGAGCAGACAGTGCTCTTAACCACTGAGCCATCTCTCCAGCTGGGGATTCATTTTTCTATAAGTGATTAAACAGAAGACGTGTAGATTCATTCTCACATAAACCTCACTGGCTTAATGCTACATTAAGACATTATGCTTAACCAGATCTGTGAAAGAAGAGTTCTGGAGTCTTCAGTCATACTTTTATGCATCAGGAAAGATAAAATCTCTTGGAACTTATTACTCAAATTTCTATGAGTTTCATAGTAATAGTTTGAGTATTTGCATTTCATTTTACATTTGTGTATTTATGAATCACGTTTACATACATGCATATGTGTTATGTATATTGATTCATATTTATAAAGTTTATATATTTATGTATTATTAAAACACATTCTATATTTTAGTGTCATTAATATAACTTAAGATGTAGCTTTTGTAAGAAAAAGGGGGGGTTAGGGTGAGATTATAATATAATTACATCATTTCTTTCTTCTGTTTCCTTCCTCCACGCCTTAGAACACTCTCTGTTCTCCTTCAGATTCGTGGCAGAAAAATGAGTTTTTAAGTGCTGTGAGTCAGTATCTAATCCATAGTTATATGTCAGAAATTAGGCACATGTTGACAAAGCATGTGTCTAAAACTAAGCACATGTAGACATGGTTAGCTAATGCAGGAGTATTACTGGCAATATACTGTAATCAGCCAGTCCACTTTGTCCTAGTAATGTCTTGATTGGCATAGACAGCCATGTGGCTGTTTTGATTTTAAGATGATCCTGGTCAAAGTAAAACTTACCTTCTAAGCCCTACTTGAATCCAAGAGCTTTCTTACCCTCATTTGTTTTGAAACTGTCCTTTCTTTCATCGGTGTGAATGGAATTGTGTTGGGTGTGTAATGTTCAGCCCTTTGCTGTGCAGTATGATGCTGTGGTAAACATAAAGTTCCTTTGTTAGCTTTCAAGTCACCTAGCGTGTGTGACATAATTTTCTGAATGGCTTTTCAACAGCAACAGAGCCAGTACAGGCGGAAGCTCTTCGACGCCTCTCACTCGTTACGCTCCATGATGTTCGGTCAGGACCGGTACCGACGCAGATACTGGATCCTTCCTCAGTGCGGAGGGATTTTCGTAGAAGGCATGGAGAGTGGTGAAGGTAGGGAGTCCTGGTCTCCTGCATGGGGTGCTGTGTTTCAGACAAGCCTGTGTCTTGTTCTTTAAGTAATAAAGAGTGCTTTACTACTGAGCGTGGGGAATACTTGGCCTCACTCAGCCCATGGCTTTTCATGCCCTTTGGACAGCGATTCCCGCGGAGGGACCCTTACAAATCTGCTGCAGGCTTCCTCTTCCTCCCACTGTCAGACTTTGAGATCCTTGATGCACGCTGTCCCTTTCACAGCAAACACCACCGAACCTTAGAAGATGACCTGTAAATCCTTCTCAAAATCTTTGTCTCAGCTTAAAATCTTGTTGATATTTAAGATTTGTGAACATCTAACTTGTAACTTTTTTCCTTTTCTGAGTTTTGTGTCACCACTAATTTTTGAAATTTCATCTTGAAAGCATGCTGTTCCATTAACCATATGATACGTCTTAACTTCTGTGTGTAGTAAAACTTATTGAGCTCAGCTTTTCATAACTCCCCAACTTAGTGGTGCTAAATGTCAAAATCCTGATGGGTCAGAAGGATTGTGAGTGCCAGGGTGCAGCTCTTGAGCCACGTGGTACGTAGAGGTTAGAGCTCTTCCAACACATGTCTTTAATATATGGGTACTTTAGGAGGCACAAAGTTACATAAAGAATAATTCATAGCCTGGCCCTGTGGCTCATTTCTATAATTCCATCACTTGAGAGACTAGGAGCTTGAGATGGCCTTGGGCTATATCATAGCAAAACCTTTAGGAAGTTAGGAGGTGCCTGTAGTGGGGAGGACATGGTTGCTTGTGTAGAAGATAGCAGAAACTGTAAACAAAGCACTTGCTTTTATGAACCACCGCTTTTAAATAAAAACTTTATGTAAACTCTCGGTATCTTAGAACGAAAGAAAGAGGAGGCTGGAGAGATGGCTCTGAGGTTAAGAGCACTGTCCACTCTTCCAAAGGTCCTGAGTTCAATTCTCAGCAATCACATGGCAGTTCACAACCATCTATAATGAGATCTGGTGCTCTCCTCTGGCGTGAAGGCACAAGTGCAGGCAGAAAACTGTATACGTGATAAATAAATTCTTAAGAGAATGAAAGAAAAGCAGAATTGTGACCTGTCTCCATGGAGGAAGTGCTTGCCTTTCCAGATACATCCTTTCCCTGTACATTTTCCTTCCAGCCCAGACATGGCTGGACGGGTGACTCGTGTGACTGTGAGACCCTGCAGTTTCAAGGATCAGCTCACACACCCAGCAAAGACTTGGGAATAAGATAGTTTCTCAGATTAGTCCCTGACTGTTGAAACTGCCCAGAAGTGTTAGTATGAGCTGTAGAATTAAGTCCAGCTGGGAGCTGATTGAAGAAAAGCTACTGGCTAGAAATGGCGTTCTCAGGTTATTGTGCATATGGCCAAATGAAGTTCAGTGGTGCGTTTTGCCGTGGGAAGCTTTCATAGTAGTGCATCAGGGAAGATTCAACACACCCTTACACTATGAGGGACTGAACTTGGGGCCTTGTGCACACCATGCTAGAGCTCTGTCACCAGAGTCCTCGCTCCGCCCTTCAGTGTCGTCATATAGTATTTACTGACTTCATTGCATGGCAGCCACCCTGGTAAGGAGAGCTTATGGACTGGAATTCCATTGTACATGTAAGGGGAGGATTAAAACTAAAATCCGTGAAACTAAAGCTAAGCAAGAAGGAGGACCCTGGGTAAGGCGATCAAGCCTCACTCAGAAAGGCAACGGGATGGACATTGGAAGAAGGAGAAAACAGAAAACAGGACAGGATCCTACTGCAGAGGGCCTCTGAAAGACTCTACCCAGCCGGGTATCAAAGTGTATGCTGAGTCTCATAACCAAACTTTGGGCAGAGTGCAGGGAACCTTATGAAATGAGGTGGAGATAGAAAGGTCTGGAGGGGACAGGAGCTCCACAAGGAGAGAAAATAAAGAACAAAACTGGGCCCATGGGTCTTTTCTGAGACTGATACTCCAACCAAGGACCGTTTATGGAGATAACCTAGAACCCCTGCTCAGATGTAGCCAATGGCAGCTCAGTGTCCAAGTTGTTCCCTAGCAATGGGAACAGGGACTGTCTTTGACATGAACTCAGTGGCTGGCTTTTTGACCACGGGGAGCAGCCTTACCAGTCTACAGAGGAGGACAATGCAGCCAGTCCTGATGAGACCTGATAGGCTAGAGTCAGATGGAAGGGGAGGAGGACCTCCCCTATCAGTGGACTGTGGGAGGGCCATGAGAGGAGATGAGGGAAGGGAGGGTAGGATTGGGAGGGGACAAGGGAGAGGGCTACAGTTGGGATACAAAGTGAATAAACAATAATAAATAAATAAATAAATAAATAAATAAATAAATAAATAAAAAGTATATCAGTGTGTCTTGTGTTGAAGTCTGTGAAGGAAATAATATAGAATGGTCTTCCGAGATAAATGGGGAGAAGCCTGTTACTCCCCAGGTGTAGGTGGTCAGAAACAACTCTCTGAGAAAAGCATAGTTAGCCTGAGACATGAAGGCCAAGAACCAGCAGCTAGAACACTATCCTGCAATAGACGAGTAAGCACAAAGGCCCTGAAGAAGAGTCCTCATGCACTGAGAAGCAGAAAGTGAGGAAAGAAAGACCGATGATGTGGGGATTGTGGGGCTTTCTGTCAGATCTTGTGGAATGCTAAGGCCTTTGTAAGGAATTGGGATTTTATCCAACATTGCAGAAGAGTTTGCAGGGTTCTCTTTATGCAGTTCTACACACTGTAAGTAGCACACAGATACACATGCATGCACATATAGAGATGCATATGTACATGCACACATACACACATGCATGTGCACACACATTCATGCACACACATGCATACATATACATATGCATAATGGTGCACACTCATACACGTGCATGGACATACATGCACTTTCATGCACATGCATGCATACCTACACAATACATGCATAACATGCATACACATACATACACTGCACACACATACATAAACATGCATACACATACATGTGCATGAGCATATACATGCATATATACGTTCTTACACATATACATGCACATACACGTTCATACACACACACATACATATACACACACATAACATAAAACAGGAACAAAGAACACGAACAGCTATGTCTCCAAAAATGGGAAATAAATATGAAAAAATGGTGAATGCCTGAAGCTAGATGCTAAATAGTGTGTGTGTGTGTGTGTGTGTGTGTGTGTGCGCGCTTGTGTCTATCTGTCTGCCTGTATCTATGTCTGTAACTTGTGGGAGGAAGTTAGACATAGGTAAATTTAGTAAACCTGTTCGGTATTGGTTCTGAGTAGAAGTAAGGTTGAGGGAAAGCAGGGTGCTTTACCGCGCAGTCGTCGTGGCTCAATGTTTTCACCGGAAAAGTCTGTTACTTGTCACCAAGTAGTAGGTTTATTGTGTTTTGTTAGTTTGTTCTCAAGACAGGGTTTCTCTGTGTGGCCTTGGCGGCCCTGAACTTGCTTTGTAGACCAGGCTGGCCTCGAACTCACAGAGATCCGCCTGCCTCTGCCTCCCTGAGTGCTGGGATCACAGGTGTGCACCACTGCGGCCGGCTGATTTACAGCTTTAAGAGTTTGTAAAAAGCGTCTTTGAATCCTTTGCCATTTGGCATTAGTAGGAGAGATAATGAGCCACAAAAGAATGTTCAGTCCACTCATGATCAGACTGATTCAGTTTAGCTTTTTACGTCTTAGACATTGACAATGCCAAAAAGTATTGATGGCAGTTGATTTTGTTGAGGATGTAGGAAAACAGCTAATCTGTTTCTGGTGTGAGTGTATTTGGTCCAGAGTTTGATACAAACTTTCTACAGGTCAGTTTGACTGATCAAACTCTTAAAAGTATGTATCTTAAATTGCTTGTCTTAAGGAATTTGCCCAAGGAAATAGATGAGAAAAAAATTCATAAATTATATATCAAAAATGAAAGTACATATAATTTACTGTTAATAGTGACTAGCTGTTCACTCTTGTCTTTGGTGCCTCCGCTAGTCATGGCATCATCCACTCAGAGCCACGTACGTGTTAGACGTCTGTGATGTAGTTAGGTGTGTGTTCACCTCATGTTTACACAGCCTCAGTACTTGAACAGGGAGGCTAGACGGGGCCCCTGTGCAGGCTGAGAGGGACATGGCGAAGCTGAAGTGTTCTGCGGAGCTAGTCATTTTCACTGGGTAGCTTTTGTGTTTACACTTGTTGAATTTTGTGTGTATGTGATTGGGGGAAGGCTCATGTGTTGTATGTTGTCTTTGTCATACATGTGGGGACCAGAAGAGGACACTGGGTGTCTGGTGTTACCGCTCTTCATTTTATTGCCTTGAGACAGTCTCTGACTAACCCAGGAGCTCACTGTTTCTGCCAGCCTCTCCAGCCTGCAGCCCTTAGGAGCCACCCACTGTGTCCTCCACATGTGAGCTCCGGGCCCATGTGGTCACCTGCACGCGTTCTTTTATGAGGGTGCTGGGGATTTGATCTCAGATCCTCATGCTTGCAGAGAAGCGTTCTTACTTGCTGAGCCGTCTCTGAAGCTCTTATATTTTCATTTTTTATAGTGACTATCTACTGTTTCTTACGAGTGAAAAATCCATTAAAGAAAAGACAACATGGGCAATAGACAGTGATGTAGAAGTTTGTTTACATGTACATATGTTTTGGTGAATAATAAAGTTTAACTCCAGTGGCTTGATGTGTAATAACTTACTGTAATAGCATCTTTCCCTCTTGTAGGCCTAGAAGAAATTGCAAAAGAAAAAGAAAAGCTTAAAAAGGCAGAAAGTCTCCAGATCAAAGAAGAAGTCCTGGAGACTCCCGTGGACGCTCTAAACTGTTCCACCACAGATCACTGTGAGCAGAAGGACGACCTTAAAGAGAAAGATAGCACGAATCTGTTTCTTCAGAAGCCTGGCTCCTTCTCCAAGTTAAGCAAACTTTTGGAAGTCGCTAAAATGCCTCCCGAGTTGGACGTCATAACCCCCGCAAAAGCGAGCGTCAGCACCAACGGGTGCGCGCTGCCGCCTCCGAGCAGCGGGAAGCACGCGCTGGGGGCCCTGGGGAGCCTCCCCGCCGCGGCCCCGGGCGCGGGGAAGGCGGACGCGGCCCTGTTCAGCCCCGGCTCCGGGTGCGCCAAGTTCTACAGCCCCCTCCCCAACGACCAGCTGTTGAAGACGCTGACCGAGAAGAACAGGCAGTGGTTTAGCCTCCTGCCCAAAACGCCTTGCGATGACACTTCCCTGACCCAGGCCGACGCGTCCGCGGCTCCTCAGGCCCAGCCACCCTCCAAATCGCCTTCGCCTGCGCCAGCTCCGCTCCTCGGGCCGCCTTCCGTCCCGAGCCCCGCGGGGCTGAATCCGTTTGCGCTGTCCCCGTCGCCTCTACAGGTTAGTAGTGCTTACCTGACAGAGCACCCGTGACAGTACTTTGTCGAACCTTTGGGGACCTTCGCGGAGATCTGCACATCAAAGTTAGAACGTCCTCGCTCCCGCCCGGAAACGGAAGCAGACAGAACTCTGCCACCAGAGGAGGCACTGGCACTGCTCCCATCCACCTGTGTCTAAGCTGGCCTTACCCTTGTAACACAAAAGTTAACGTTATTGCTAATGTGTTTAGTTTTACTCTGGTCTTAGAATTTGAAAGATAATTTCAGTTTCTAAACATTTCCCCAACTCCGCAGATTAATTGGTATTTTGTTTTATAATTTTTTTTTATTATAGTAGGTATATGGAGAGCAGAAGATGGCTTGCAGGAGTTGGTTCTTTCTTCCCAAAACGTGGGCCCAAGCAGAAATAATGAACCTGTAGCAGAGCCTGTAGCAGGAGCCTTTGTCCTCTGGGCCCTAATCTGAGTTAGAAACGTTGTGTTTTACAGGTGAAAAGCAGTGTGTCTATGATGGGCCTTCAGTTCTGCGGGTGGCCCGCCGGAGTGCTCACCTCCAGTGTCCCGTTTACGTCCCCTTTGCCCGGGCTGGGCTCGGGGTTGGGACTGTCAGAAGGGAACGGCAGTTCATTCTTGGCTTCCAGTGTTGCTTCAAGTAAAAGTGACTCGCCAGTCCCTCCCCCCGAGAAGGCCTGCGCAGCTCAGCCAGCAGCTGTGGAAGCAGCAAAACCAGTGGATTTTCCCAGTCCAAAGCCCATCCCAGAAGGTAAGTGCAACGAGATGGCTTGCGGTCACTTGCTGCATCTCGTGGTGACAAATTCCTCTTCTGTGAATCTCCCTTTGATGGATGTGCTTTGTGCCACCGTTTCCTATTCATAAGCATGTAAACCTACTGTCGTGACTTAGAAATGCAGTTTGGTTGGTGGAGAATCATTGACCCAGAGGACCTGAAGACCTTGCTGAAAGTGCTGCATCTCAGAGGGATAAGGGAAAAGGCATTACAGAAGCAGATCCAGAAGCATCTGGATTACATCACTCAGGCCTGCATCAAGAACAAGGACGGTATGTGCCTGAGAGATTTCTGCTCTCTTAGGGTGAAAATTCGTTTTTTTTTCCCTAAAACATTTTCATGTCTGAAGTATTTCTTCCTTTTATTTATTTTTCGAATTATTTTTATTATTTTTAATCATGTGATTGTGTATGGGTGTATGTATGCATAAGCCAGAGGTGTTGGACCTACCTGGAAACCCCAGTTACAGGTGGTTGTGAGCCAACTAATGTGCACGCTGGGAATCAAGCCTGAGCCCTCGGGGTGAGCAGCTCATGTTGTTAGCCACTGAACCATCTCTCCAGGACACACACGTTGTTTGTTTTAAATGTTTCTTAACAGTGACCAACTGCTTTCCTCAAACTGTATTCCTTCCCCAGCAGTTTTAGCACCCGTACACGCACTGTTCAGTGAGTCTTACACGATTTCTTACTGAGCAGGGAGGTGCCTGTGTGTGCACAAGTACATTTGTGTGTGTTCCAAAAGTCGATGTATGTAGCGTCCCCAGCATTTTCTCATTCGGGGGAAGAAATTGTGTGGGAGGGTTAAAAGTGAAATAAAATTTAAAGCAAATCTCTTTTCGAACATAGTTGCTATTATTGAATTAAACGAGAATGAGGAAAATCAGGTAACTCGAGATATGGTGGAAAACTGGTCAGTAGAAGAGCAAGCAATGGAACCGGATCTGAACATCCTCCAGCAAGTGGAAGACCTGGAACGGAGGGTGGCGTCAGCGAGTTTGCAAGTGAAGGTAAAGCTGGCTTGGCATAAGTCTGTTTTTAGGAAAATGGAAGGTAATTACTTTTTATTATGTGTCTAGGATAACTAGTTACTGTACTAGATATTTTCACATTATTTCATTTAATTCTCAAAACAGTTTTGAGTTAATTTCTCTCATCTTACAGGTCATCATGTAAGTCACAAAAAATGTGTGCAAACTAAGCTTGTTTGACTGTATAGCCTATGTGATTTTATTTTCACATCTTGCTGCCTCCTTAACAGTGTTCACAGAAATCTTTTCTGGTATGGAGTTCTCTACTTCAAGCAAACTTTTGTTTTCACCTCGATAAATACAGTTTTCTTGTATAAACCTTACCAGTTTAAATTGGAAGACAACACAGACATTGGGTTCGTGTTCTAACAATAAGCAGACACAGCCCGCACACCTATGTGAAGCACATAGTCTTTACCTGAGGGGCGTGGCATGTCACAGGCAGTGGTCAGAGCTGCCCTGCACCAGAGAGGCGGAAGGAAGGCCCTCCGTGCTGCACAGGCTTAGGCTGGAAAGGGGGCAGGTGGGGAGGATGGTCCTGTAAGTGTGTGCTCGCAGGCTAAGCACAGAAACCAGCAGGGTTTAGAAAGCTGCGTCTCCTGTGCCACTTCATTGATATTTATACTTCATTCAGAAGGAAAATGTATGGCATAGTCCTGTCCTGCCCAGTAATTTCAATTTTGCTTCATAATTAGTTATGAAGGCCTCTCAAAGCTGTCATTTTCCAGAGCTAATATAATATTCTTTCTTGCCACAAATATAATTACTAACATTAGAAAGCAAAATTTATCACTTCCTGGAACTATTGTGCTATAAAACTGCGTATCTCCTCCTCCTAGTCTATGCACTGTCCACACGCCTCATTTATCTGGCATCTTCAACAAAGGAACTCTTCCACACAAGTTAATTTTGTGGAGAAATGAAAATTATTCCATTTAGTGCCATAATTTTTTAACATGTTTGTTGGATCTTTTAGTTTATGCATTTCACTGCCTTCTTAAATTGAGAATAATGAGTGTAATTTAAATTGTCTTGGTGACACAATATTATTAGCATGAAGACCGATTATCAAGTTGTGAGTCCCAAGGAAATGTGAAAGGGTTTTGCCTGTGTACTGAACATAGCCGCCTAGCTTTCTAACCCACAGCACATGCTTCCCACACTCTGATTTTGCCCTTTCTCATGGTCACTTGTCACTGCTGGTTGGTTCATATGGTTTTAATCTTCAGCTTTATTCAAATTTGCCAATGTTAACTGACCACCAGTTGGGAAAGCATGTCATGTGTGGAGAGTGTGGCCTGGGACAGTCACTGGATGTCTTGATCTTACCACATCACAGGCTTTTGTGCACTTGTTGGTGTTCTCAGTAGCCTAGATGAGTGGAATTTCCTGCGTCAGTGAAGTGTCTTAGCAGCCTACTAATAAGCAAGTCATGGATTGTGCTGTGGTCTTCTGAGAACTGAATCATAATTTTATTAGTCTGAAATTGTCTTTAAGTGATGAAAATGGTAAAAATAATAATAGATTGTTTTACTGTCTATAGAAGACCTAATCATATTTTTTTTCTTAAAATGAAAAGACTTTAGCTTAAGGAGCCTGCCATTGTGAAGGCACATTAAAGCCGTGATGCTGGACTAGTGGGTGTATTTGTTTGCATTTTTAATATTGCTAATAATGTTGACATTTTCTTTGTACATTGTAGGAAAATCTTACCCTAGTCTTGGGTGTAGAGAACGCTGTAGCCCTGTTACTCCCCACTGCCCTAGGGATAGCTCTGTCTCTTGTTTTCTCTCCTGTGAGCTGACTAATTCCTTCAACCACCAGCCCTATGAAGAGGTTGCCAAGCCCTGGTGCTTCCTGAAAAGCCCGAGGCTCTACCACCTCTTTCAGATACTGAATCCGTAATTGTATATGGAGATGTCCACAGGTGTGCATAGGGTTTGCCTGTCCTTAATCTGTTTTTCTCCATCACCACTAACTGAACTCTTTAACACCGGCACCATCCCTGGCTTTACTAAGTATGAGCCACAGCAGAAGCCCCCGAACCTCGTTTACATATTCTAATTTTCTGATTTGTCCCTGAAGCCGCACAGCTAAAATTTGAATTTATCTTTGTTATATCATTATTAGCTTTATTTGAGTGTACTTTTCAGCATACAGAGCTGCTTCTATTATACTCTGTTACCCAAAGCATTAAGTCTTCTTCCTAGTTTTAAATCTTACAGATCCATAGCAATCAACTAAATCATTCACACTTGTATTAACACAGCAAATCAAATGAAGAGCCTTTGGACACTGGTGCTAGGATGGTTTTTGTGGAGTGTGCAGCCGTCCAGATT
Organism: Meriones unguiculatus; assembly: GCF_030254825.1. NCBI lineage: Eukaryota > Metazoa > Chordata > Mammalia > Rodentia > Muridae > Meriones > Meriones unguiculatus. The sequence continues at coordinate 99,650,011 of NC_083356.1, read as the reverse complement.
TTGATTTCTTGGTTCTAATATAGTTCTTTTGTTATTGTCTTGACAGGGACCTTGCAGAAACCAGAATACACCTTACTTGCAAGGTTTCTGCTGTTTTGCATCCCATTTAGAATGTGGAAACGATCCGTTTGAATTTCCAATGAGATTTAATTTGCAAAGAATTCATTTTGTTTTTTTTATTTAATATACTTTTGCTTAGTAGCTGTTTGTTATCAGATAACAGACACTACATAATTGGACAAAAATGTGCTTCTAGTTCCCAGAAAGCTTGTCTTGTAATAGGAAGTTAAGATGGGGGCACCTGCGTGCAGAGTCCAGTCGCTGACTCTAAACAAGTGCAGTTTTGTGCGTGAATTGTAACAAGTGGACTTGCTTCTGCTCAGTATTTGGGAGAGATCAGTCCAAGCCGTGCACAGTTGAGGCGTGTAAGAAGAGTGAGATTTTGACAGACAGAAACCAAGCAGTTGGTACACTAAGAAGTGAGAGCAGGAACAGAAGAGCAGGAATTGAAATCTTGCCATGTCTAGAGAGGAGCAAGAGGAGTGTGAATGCAGTGTGTTTGTCTGAACAGAATACGAGAAGCACGGTAGATTCAGGTTCCTGAATATCAACGGTTGTTGAAAACTTGTTAAAAGGCGCGCAATCTTTGATTTGAGGTCAACGGATCAGTGGGAACAAGTTTGGTTATTAGACCATTCATTTATTCAGCCAACACGTATATATTGAGTGCCCCTTATTTTACCCTTTCTGTGCGGGAGATAAATGAGTAAAGACTAAGCGGGCACCAGCCCTCGTGAGATGGGGGGTTTTCATCATGCTGCTAAAGGTGCAACCATGGCAAGGCTGTGGAGCGTCTCGGGATCTAGGAAAGCCTACAGCAGGAGGACATAACTCCTGAAGGATTCAGGGAAGGTTTCCTTCAGGGAATGGTTTCATGGCATGAGTGCTGCGAGATGAATGGACAGAGTTGGTGAAGACAGGGAAGCCTTTAATGGGCAAGGGTACTTGCATATGCCGAATCCTGGAGCCAAATGGAAAGTGGTGGGTATGAGCCCCTGCATGGGGACATGAAGGCTTGAAGACAGAAATCAAGAGAAAATTTCCCACCAAGACCTTCCTTTTCCATGTGTGCCTGGCATTAGTGAATGCGTTAGTCTAAACCTTTGCAATCCTTTGCTGACTTCTACAACTAATGTAATCAATGTTATTTTTCACCCAGTTTCCTTACCAACTGCTTTTCCTTTTTTTTTTTTTTAAACTCCTGTTCTATCCTAGCATTAGGAGACACAAGGTAAAACGTTTTAGTAAAGATTCATGGGATCTGCTGGTGTTCGCTGCAGCATTTTAAGTAAAGGTGACTCACCCATCTAACACTGTCAGAAGAAAGCATAATGACATCATTTTCTTGATGTATAGGGTTGGATGTGTCCAGAGCCTGCGTCAGAAAGGGAGGACTTGGTATATTTTGAACATAAGTCATTTCCTAAGTTGTACAAGGAGCATGATGGAGAACTCACTGGTGAAGAAGAAACCAGTGCGCATGCACTGGCACGGAAGAGTGACAACCCCCTAGATATAGCTGTAACCAGGCTGGCTGATTTGGAGCGGAACATTGAGAGAAGGTATCTGAAGAGCCCCTTAAGTACCACCATTCAGATCAAACTGGATAATGTGGGCACAGTTACTGTCCCTGCTCCTGCACCATCCATTAGTGGTGATGGTGACGGGTAGGTTATTGAGATTAACTTGACAAATTATTGTGCTTCTTTGCTAATTGGAGCCTATTTTCTATTGCCTGTTATCTATGTATCTTCCTGTATGTCTGTGATCCATGTGGATCATGCTATTTGCATGGTGCTTTGTAAAAACTTTTTTTTTTGTTCTGTTATGTGCATTGATAATTCCGCAAAGTGATCTTACATTTATCTGGTTGTGACTAAGCTTCAAGGCACGTAGCCACGGTCTGTGCACTACATCAGATTTAGCTGCTTAAACTTTATACTTACTGGCTGTTACATGTTTTTGTCATTGCTTGGCTTTCGGTGTGATGATTGTTTCACATTCAGTGACCATTAAGTGTGGCCATGACCTACTCAATTTCTCTATATCTCAATGCAGAGTTGAAGAGGATATTGCTGCAGGGCTCAGGGTCTGGAGAAGGGCGTTAACAGAAGCTCGCAGTGCCGCGCAGGTAGCCCTGTGCGTCCAGCAGTTACAGAGGTCAATAGCATGGGAAAAATCAATTATGAAAGTTGTAAGTGTTCTTCTTTAAGAGATACTATGACCGATTGCCGCCGTCTTGTTTTCTCCCCCAACCTCCAGATCTTTCTTACCTGTGTTTTACCATATGGTTACAGTGGTGTATGCTGTACTTGGGAGCGTGTCTAATTCTTAAATACAGTATAATCTACACTTTCCCCTATCTTGAGCTTTTTATATCAACCCGAAAAATATGTTGTCTTCTCTTTGCTCAGATTTTGTTTTTGTCTTTGAATACTCGTTTATAATCATAACAAGTTGCCTCCTATATGAGCATAATGGTTGTTAATCTAAATATTTTAAAGGCTGTTGACTCCTGTAAGCGCTCTACCTTTGGGCGTTATCTGCTCCGCTAGGCCTGAATTGTTTTACTTTTCTGGACTAACCATATACTAACTACAGAGAGCCCAGACGCATGTGTTTGTATCAGATATGGTTAGCATAAAGGGCAGAAACTTTGAGCTTTTCTCCTGATAACTGAAACTGGTTTTTTCACCTTTGTGGACCCCAGTTAATTATTGGATAGCGAGCGTTCCTTTGTGCCAGGCATCATGATGCCATATATTTAAGATAGTAGCTGTAGTTTGCGCCCTTTCAAGAAGATGGTTGTTTTAAATCATGTGCTGCCACCTATTTACGCACCGTGTGGAAGCGCCCTACTGCAGATGAACTTTTATGAATTAGTTTAGTTTGTTTCTTATTAAAGACCAGCTTTAAAATTCAAATATTTCAGACTTTTTTTCATGAAGAGCTAAAGTTGAAAGTTGCTTTATTGAAATAGTCATTTCCAAGAAAACAACAGATCTTCATCAGTCAGTTTTCCCTTCTTCAGTGTTGCCTTGGTACCTATACTGCTCAAGGCCTTATATGCAGCTCCTGCAAATAAATTTGTGTCATCTGTTTTTTTCTTCCTAAAGATGTCCGTGGAATCTGAATATGCAGTTTTTTACAGCATGTTCAAACTTAAGTCTTTTTCAACTCATTAAAATTTACTATATTTCTGAAAGCACTATATAGTTCATCTGAGAGCGTTTTCTTAAACATAAAAATATTTAACAGTAAAAATATATTTCTCCTAAAGGTATTAAAAATATAATAAAATCAAGGCAAATCTAATAATCTCTTTGGACAAATGTATTTGTTGGAATCTAGACTAAAATGAATAATAACATTTGAGTTTTACCTTACAATGTAGTTTATAATTTTTGTGCCCCCCTCTGAAGTCATGATAATGGCCAGATTTGTTATAAGGTAAACAAAGAGACTAAGCATTGCTGTTTGTATCCTTCCCTTAGCTCCTTTTTATTGTTTGATAATTGCGGCAGGCTCACTGTGTAGCCCAGGGTGTCCCTGAACCCACAGCTCTCCTGCCTCTGTCTCCCATGAACTGAAATGAGAGCCAGGCACTGCCATGCCTAACACCTTCTGCAACCTCAGGTCCTTTCAATGTCGAGATTCATCAGCCTTTCCATGCTATCAGTGTGCATGTGGCACCATTTAATATTATCACAGCACTCATTTAGAAATACTCATCGACACGTTGTTTGCGGCTGAGACTTGTGGCTCAGCAGTGGAGCACTTACCTCCCAGGCACAGAGTCCTGGCTTCCGTCCTCAGCACTGCAAACAGTGACGGTGCTGGAGGCTGTGCTGCTGTTGCTGGTGATGACGATGATATATGATATGGTTTGCTATCGATAAAGAAGAATTTTCATAGCCTTTGATTAGACAGATGTCAGTGTCCATAACTGTCCGCACAGTAAATCTAAACAAAATATTAGAGTGTTCAGTACCCTTAAAAGTACTGTCTTAGCCAGAGAGCAAGCTTACCAGGAGAGAGGAATCTGCCAGTTTGCTTTCGGGCAGGCCTCTATTTTTTGCTTTTGTAACATGGGAGTTAAAACGAAATATCAGCATGCATGCTCTTCCATAATAATTGCGAGCTTTTACTGTTATTTTTTTATATTTATCACCTTTTCTCTGAAAAGATAAAATGTTTTTTTAAAGATTTATTTGTTTTATGTATGAGTGCTCTGTATTCATGCACACCAGAAGAGGGAATCAGATTCCATTACAGATGGTTGTGAGCTACCATGTGGTTGCTGGGAATTGAACTCAGGACCTCTGGAAAAGAAGCCAGTGCATTTATACTGTTATGGGGATTTAAATATAATCTTGCACATATTTCTGCATAAGTGTTTTAACAATAGAGTTTTTAAAGGTGGTGTGTAGATTTTGTAAGATGCCATTTTAAGTCAGTCAGTGGTATAGGATTCAGAAAATCCATCTGATAACACATACTTTGGGGTTATTAAACTCTACCACTTTTGCACTTATGTGCATGACATTTTTATTATTATAATTATTTGATATATTGAATAGATATTTTTCATATTTGTTCTCTTGAATAGTATGTGCATCCCCTTTTGATTATGTTTTAAACTCTTTTGTACATACTGAGTATTTAGAGTTTTCTAGGCTAGCATATATAATGTATTGGAAACTAAACAAAGCAATGTTGAATTATCTTGAAACATTCTTTTCTTGATTATAAATACCTAAATTTAATATAAATGAATATTCATTTAAGTAATTTCACTTTTGTTGGGCTGTGATGGCACACACCTTTAATCCCAGCGCTTGGAAGGCAGAGGCAAATGGATCTCTGTGACTTCGAAGCCAGCTTAGTCTACCGAGTGAGTTCTAGGACAGCCAGGGATACATAGAGAAACCTTGTGTCAAAAACAACAGTATCGAGAAAGAAAGAGATTGACTTTTGAAATGCAGAGTGTTCTCTCTTCTGACTGCCTGAATTCAGACGATGTTAAAGCTCCACCCCCTCATAGCCACCCTAGGTGCTGTCCAACTTTTCCTTCTCTTTCTGAAACTATCTCTGTTCATGCTTAAAGTAGTTAATTATTTGATTACTTAAAGTCATTAATTACACATTTTTAGTTGTAGAAAATGAATCATGACCATAAATTTCTTTACTCTGTTTTTTTTGTTTTGTTTTGTTTTGTTTTGTTTTCTTCTTGGAGATAATTTTGTGAGATGCATTTTCTATATTTGTGGCAGAAATTCGACTAGGGTTGGTTTTCAAAGTTTTCTGTTTTGGACCCTTCCCCCCTGCCTTTTTTTTTTTAGTCAGCATATAGCATAGATAAATAATGTACAATCTGGGAATATCTTATTAATATGCATATTAATATATGTAATTACACTAATACAAGTTTCTGAATTTTGATATTAAAACTATTCTAACTTTTCTTTCTCAGAATGTCATAAGGACAATACGATAAGCCAAGATGAAACATTAAAAGTCCCATGTATTAAAGCTCCTCATTGCTTTGTGTGCTCTGACGTCATGGTGATGTGTACATGCTTCTGAACTGTGTGAGGGCATTCAGCCTCTAGCTTTGTTCTATGCAGTGTATCTGAAATGTGCATTTATCTCAAAAGAATTGCTCGCCCCGCCATGTGGTCCGTATCTGTGTGACGAGAGATACATAGATGTGTGTGGCTATTCTATATCTGTTAGCAAGCGGAATGCTCATTACTAATGTGAACTAGGAGTTAAAGGGTGTGTAACATCCCAGCAGCCAGTACTCGGAGCGGGCACTCACCTGGGGTGGTTTTCTGTGTCGCAGTACTGCCAGATCTGCCGGAAGGGGGACAACGAGGAACTGCTTCTCCTCTGTGACGGCTGTGACAAAGGCTGCCACACCTACTGCCACAGGCCCAAGATCACAACGATTCCCGAGGGGGACTGGTTTTGTCCAGCTTGCATTGCTAAGGTAAGAATGGTGGGACAGTGATTTTTTAAATTATCAGAGTTTCGTGACTTGCTTTGTTTAAAGGTATAAATCACATTTTGTAACGTTCACCTTTAACAGTTTATTAACTTTTAATGCATTAACAAAATTAATGTGCAGTGTCACCAACTACTCAATTCCAGAATGTTTTCATAATACTGAAAGCCTTTTATAAATGTACAGTTTGTCTGCCTTTTCTTCTTTCCTGAAATGCTTAGAATGCTCATGCTCTAGACTACTTCAGCGCCTCCTTCCTAGTCAGATAATACTTTCTTATGTGGGTTTACTCCCTTTAGTTTATTGGTCATCAGTTGATTAGCATCTGAGTTGTTTCCCCCTTTCAAATTCTCTTAGTGTTTGTCTACCAGATTTTAGAAGAACTGTATCTTAGGTATGCAGCTTGGAGGAGAATGTCTAGGTCAAATGACAATGAACAACTGTTATTTTCCGACATTTTTTTTGACCTTTGACCGGGGGACCGGTTAGGTTTAAGCTTCGTTTGTTTGTTTGTTTATGGTTTTTAGAGACAAGGCTTCTCTGTGTAGCCCTGGCTGTCCTGGACAGCTTTGTAGACCAGGATGACCTTGAACTCACAGAGATCCATCTGTTTCTGCCTCCTGAGCCCTGGGGTTACAGGTGTGCACCACCTCACTCAGCTTTTCAGTCATTTTTCATTCACATATATGGTAGAAACTTGTGAAGCAAATTCAGAGACTAATATAAATACATGTTTATATGTTAATATAATAAGTCAGGAAAGAAATGATTTGTATGTGGTGACACACACCAACAATCACTTGAGCCATTGACAGGATGATGATGAACTCAGGGACCAGCTTAAGCTACACAAATAGATCCTGTCTCAATAAAAGAAGGATTAAGGATTTAGCCAAACTATACAGTGCTTTTGTATCATTTTCAAGGCCCCTGGGTTCAGTCCTTAGCACCACAATAAAATCAAACAGGAAGGAACAAAGTTAGTTTCAGAATTAAACTGTAAGCAGTTTGCCCCGTGTGGAGATGACGGTGTGCTGAAGCTGCGGCTCTGTGATCCCTTACGTCTGACACCTTCCAGCTCACACCTTCCTTCCGATGCTCGCCGCCTCCTGTTCATGAGCTCAGTTCTCACCTTGCAACCCCCAGGCTCCTCCTTCTGTCCCTCCAGTGTCCTCTTCCATGCAGGACCTTCAGTTATGATCACTGTTTCCCTCCCTTGGGACTGGCCCTCATCTCCCATTGTTAGAGTGATTGCATCTGGTGTTAGGGCCCTCACTTCTCGGCATGTAAAATCATCATTGTGGTTGTGCCAACCTTCTGTTTACCCAGAGCCTTTATCTCAGCCTCTATGTGTGGCTGGTGACAATACCCAGCCCTTTAATTTCAAACCATGAATAGCGCCGTTAGGCATGCACGGTGCTTTCTTCCAGGCCAGCCATGCCATCCTCACTCTCCTGAGCATTAGAGAGAGCTGTCCCCAGGCCTTGCGCCACCACAGTCTGTCTGTGTCTGGGCTCCAGGCCTTCCCTTCCCTGCTGTGGTGAGTGGCCAGTGCTCACAGATCTTGTTTCTCTTGGACCTTCCCCTCGGCAGTTCCGCTCCTCTTCAGCCCACGCTCTCCAGGTTCCCTCAGCACCCTGCCGTTGGGCCACCATTTCTCCAGTCTTCAGAAATCTAAGCGGAAGTCCTTTCTTCTCCTCACACCTCCCTTAATCAACTTCCCCTTCTCTCCTTCTCTTTCAGAAAACTCTCACAAAAGGGATCTCTTCTGGTTTCTCCCCACTCTTTTAAAAAATATTTGGAAATTAAAATAAAATTCAATCATTTTCCTCTTCCCTTTTCTCCCTCCAATCCTGATCCCTTGCTTTCTCTCAAATTCATATCTTCCTTTTTAATATTATATGTATATATATATATACCATATCTAGCTATCTACCTATCTATCGATATATATGTATTCCTAAATATATAAATACATGGTAGGCTGGAGAATTGCCTCAACAGTTAAGAATACTTGTTACTCTTTTTTTTTCTTTTTTTAATTTATTTTTTTATTAATTACAGTTTATTCACTTTGTATCCCAGCTGTAGCCCCTCCTTCAGCCCCTCCCAAGCTCATCCTCCCTCCCTCTTTTCCCCCTATGCCCCTCTACTTGTTAGTCTTATAGAGGACCTGGGTTCAGTTCCCAGCATCCACAGCCATTCCTAATTTCCGTTGCTAGAGATAAGACACTGTCTTCTGAATTCCGTGGGCACCCACCCACCCACACGGCTCACATATATGTGTGTGTGTGTGTGTGTCCAAATGTGACACTTATACACATAAGTTAGTGTGTGTGTGTGTGTGTGTGTGTGTGTGTGTGTGTGTGCGTACACACACCCAGTGTAATGTTACTTGCACACATTTGATGTCAGGGCTGCACTTGGTGTTGGCTAACTATCCGAGGCGCTCATCCCTGGGAAAGGCTATTTCTCCTACTTCCAGCATTTCTTAGTTACCTGTAGTTCTTTGTCTGGGGGTGGGGCCCGTAAGCGTTTCTTCTTATGTATCTCTTGGTGGTGGTCTTACTCACTCATGTAAGCAGCCCTGTTGTTGATGAGTATAGCTCACCATGAGTATAACTCATGGTCATGAGTATAGCTTCCCCGTCATGTCTAGGACTCTCAGTTCCACTGAAGACTTGCTTTATGCTGTCTTCTTTCTGCCGCTTCTTCCGCAGTCCCCCCGAGCCTTAGATACTGGAGTTATATTGTAGTTAACGCTGAATGACCTGAGCAGGAACATGGTCTCTCTTACTTTAGAGAGAACAGAACCACATAGAGATTTTAACCCAGCATTTCTTAATAAATGGAGCAACAGGTTTCGTGTAAGAGATCTGGTATTTTATTCTACTCATCATTCTCCTCAAAAGGAGATACTTCCTCCCAGTCCTTGTCTGTGCTTTGAACCACAGCTTGATAAGCTCCCTTCCTTATGTAGAAAGTAATTAATTTTTAGTTTGAGCACTTGAGAAATTAAATTTCCTGCTTGGTGCTTCCTGAGTCATTTTCCTGTTTGCGCTTAGCTCTTTACTTCTCTTCAGCATTCCGCGTAACAACCTCCAAGGTTTTGTTTATAGGCACGTTGCTTCCTACTCGGACCATGGTCTGAGAAGGCGCCCTGTGCGCCTCCCTGGCCGGCAGCCTAGACCGCAGATATACTGGCCATAAGTTCCAAGTGCAAGATGTAGATCTGCATCTCCAGGCTCTCTAAGATAGCTCTTTCCCTTCTTTATGAGGTGTTACTACAGGAGGGAAAAATCCCCAGATCTCTGTAAGAGGACAGTTACCAATCTTCTAGAACTGTTAGTATTGCTTGTTGATCCTGTCAAATGTTTGTGATTTAAAATAATAGAATATCAATAAACAGTTACTTTCTTATACCCCATTTCTTCCTTTTCTTTTCTTTTTTTAAATTAAAGGCAAGTGGTCAGACTATAAAAATTAAAAAAATTCACGTCAAAGGAAAAAAGACAAATGAATCCAAGAAAAGCAAAAAAGGAAATGTCGCCGGGGACACTGAAGATGAAGACTCCGCTTCGACAAGCAGCTCACTGAAAAGAGGAAGCAAAGATCTCAAGAAAAGGAAAATGGAGGAAAACACTTCTATCAGCTTATCCAAAGTAGAAAGTGTTTCTTCTGTTAAGAAACCCAAAAGAGATGACTCCAAGGACCTGACTCTCTGCAGGTATTTCTTTCCTTCAGTTGTTCTGTGCCCTCTGTCTAATTTGGCAGTACCAAGGTTTAGGTACCGATTTCAAACATTATTTTCTTTAGTATGATCCTGACTGAAATGGAAACTCACGAGGATGCCTGGCCTTTTCTACTTCCTGTAAACTTGAAACTTGTACCTGGCTATAAGAAAGTTATTAAGAAGCCTATGGATTTTTCTACAATTAGAGAAAAACTAAATAATGGACAGTAAGTAAACCGTTTCTGTTAAGCAAATAGTGAGTATTGATAATGAAGTTGTAACAGGAAGTATTTGTAGAAGTTGTGAAAGCATGATTCCTAGAGTGCATGAGACATGTCTCCGCTGCCCTGACTGACAGACTGTGGATGAGGGTAGGACGGCGTGTAAGAGATGTGATTGGCAGAGGAGTTGGTGCCTCGAGGATTGTTGTCCTCCCACAGAACTGTAAGAATTCGCACAGGAAACAGGATGTGGGAAACATAGAGCAGTTGGAAAACATCTTTTTGGTTTTGTTACTGTTTTTGCTTCAAGATGAGGTTTTTCCTTTGTAGTCCAGGCTGGCCTCAAACTTGCATTTGCTCCTTTGCCTGCCAGCCATGAGCTGGGATTGCAGCTATGTGGTTCCATGTGCGTCCTGGAAGAGATCCTGGTTCTGTGAGCGAGAGCGCACTTTGCTTTGCTCCTGAACGCCTTTAATCCAGCACCGCCCAGAGCTTGACGAGTGTTTGCAAATGCTGCTTTCAAGAGGATGTGCCCAGGCGCAGCTGCCCTGATCCTGCTACCTCTCCTATGTTATTTCTTAGCTTCTTTTCTGTTTTCAAGTCCACCGCCAGAAAGCAGTCTGTAATGATGTGTTTCCTTTCAGGTATCCCACCTTTGAGACCTTTGCTCTAGACGTCAGGCTTGTTTTTGACAACTGTGAAACATTTAATGAAGATGACTCCGACATAGGCAGAGCTGGCCACAGTATGCGAAAATATTTTGAAAAAAAGTGGACAGATACCTTCAAAGTGAGCTGAAGTTGTAATCTCCTTTTTCTCTTTTTCCTTTTAAACAAGGACAAACATGACCAGCAATGTGAACTGCATTTACACGGATGTGCAAGGCACATACATAATTAACTTTTTCCCTTAAAGTAAGTGTGTGTGTATATATATATATACATATATGTGTGTATATATGTATGTATACATATATATGTGCATATATACACATATTCATATATATATATATATATTTAAAAAAGGATGGGGAAAATGATACCATTTTTAGAGGCTTCACTCCTACAGCCAAGCCCGTTGGTCATGGGTTTGTGTGATTTATCAGCTAATTTAGGTAGAACAGGGAAGCACACCCAAAGAGTTTTTAAAGGAGAGGGTGTCATAGTGCAATAGCAATTAAACTCTATTACACCGCACTGAATCGCCAACACCAGAGCTCTAACGTGGGGAATGGTTCTCCTTTCCCTCTCAATAAATATCTATTTTTCATTTTTTTACTTTGTAGTTTATTTTTTAGTGAATGTATTTAATTTTATGAATTATTTATGATTAAACCACATCCAGAATCTTCGTTTTCTGTGAAAAGGAAGAATAGAAAATTGCTTTAAATCTTGAAAATACAACAAGGAATGTTTTAAAATATAAAACAAAGCCAAGTTAAACTGTTTACACTGATGTGCTCTGACAGCACCAAAAATAAACTTTACTGTAGAGTTACAAGTACATTTATATAAATATATATATATGTTGCGCATCACTTGTGTAGTTAAATTGTATTTCAAGCCAGTGGAAAATTGACGTGTATATATTGTTCATTATTGTTTATATTGAGTCTTGTTTTAATATGTATTATGTGTATATATTGTTTGAAGACATTATTGTTTCTGCCTTAGAAGGACTGTAGCATTTTCTCTGAATCTGAAGGTAATTACAGCTTACAGCTTGTACAGTAGTCCTCTACCAACACTGTGGCGTCTCCCTAAGCTTGGTAGTGCCTGCCTTTGAAACAGGGTGTAGGGGATAGTAGTTTTCCATTTTTCTATTTTGTTATATAATTTTAAGCCACCAGGGCCTAAATTAAAGTATAATCATTTGTATCCATGTGGAATAAAATCGTGACAATTTCCTACACACACAGTATTTTTTCATAGAGACACTTCCCTCCCATCTGCCTTGCCTCAGAAATAAATTTAAAAGACATTTGTAACCACTGTGTTTTATCTACTGTGTGTTGTGGCCTGTTGGAGGCAAATAGATCAGAGTTTTTTTGTACCTATGTAAAAGTACTTGAAGTTTTATTTAAAATAAAATGTTGTGGAAAAGGTAGCATTCGTATTTTGAAGGGGTGTTATTTTTCACTACTGTTCACTACGCACGGATACAATAACAATGTTTACAAGTTGAGGAGGGTGGGTTGGGTTTTTTGGTAGTGCTGGTGTTTTGTTTTGTGGTTTCTCTTCTGTTCAAAAGGCTTTAACTCACACTTGCTTGTTGCAGTCTTCGCAGTGCGTGCAGTGTCCCAGAGAGCAGCAGGCTGTGAGCACAGCCTGCTGAGAGTCGGGTCTCTTGAGTTTTATGAGGGTGTAAATTCCTCTGGACCTCATTTTGTTTCACATTTTCAATATGAAAGCATGTGAGACATATCTGTTTATAGATACATAATCCAGTTGTCATAAAGTTAATCATGCAAATTAAGCCATGAGATTCATAGTTGCGAGTTTTGGTGGGCCAAAGCTGAATATTGGAAACCATTAAACAAGTAAACAAGACAGGTAGGGTTGGAAGTGGGTTTGGTGGTAAAGCGTTTGCTGCTTAAGCATAAGGACCTGGGTTCAGATCCCCAGCCCCCACATGAAGGCCGCAAGCACAGTGGGGCTTCTTCAGCCCTAGCTGCAAGTGGTGCTGCAAGGATGGCGGGGGCTTGCTGAACCTTGGGCCCTCTCAGTAAGTCCATGGAATTCTGTATTAATAAGGACTTACATGATTTGTTAGACATTTACCTATTGTATTTTATTTGTAAAAATGTATCATTTCTCCTCAACTCTTCCTCCCCCCTTCTACCCCATGTCTAAGCCCCATTTCAATTGTTAGCCTCCTCATTCTCCATTGTTTTTACATCTACATATAAGTGAACAAACAAATACACCTTGCCAGATACACTTAGTGTTGCTTATATGTATATATTTTTATGGGTGACCAATGAGGTGGCCAGTGATGTTAATTTTAATTGCTCTTCATCTAGGGCCCCATGACATGCTCTCCATCTATGTTGGGACATCCACTGTTAAAATTGTCTAAGTCTTGCTTGGACAGCCATATTGCTGAAATTTCGTAGGCCTAGCTCCTCTGTTACAGATAGAAGGCACTTTCTCACAGCAGACTTCTTGGTCCCCTGAGTTCCTCAAGCCTTGAGTGCTGGACTGTTTTCCTTTTATCAATTTGGGCTGGCCTCTCCCCCCACCCTTCAAGTCTCTGCATTTTCACTAGTTGTGGCTCTCAGTAATGGTCCCCTGCTGCTGAGAAAGAAGTGTCTACACTCACTTCGCTGGGACAGCACTGGGGGTCGTGTCTAGGCTGGGCCTAGAGGATGGCTGCATGGGGAACTGGCTTAGATACTAGTGCTTGTTATTAAGCCTTTAAGTAGTTCATGGAAAAGTGAAGAAAAACACAACAGGTAAGCATATGAGGAATCTCGTATGTACTTATCAATACGGAATTCCATGAACTACTTAAACTTATGTTACAAGTTTCTTTGAGACTGGTTCCTAGGAGAGAATCCCCAAGTTGTTGGGAGTGTGCCTGGTTCCCCCAGCCTTGCCACACTGCTCTGCCGGTGAGGGACGCTCCAGTGTATACTCCTTCTGCCCACAGAAGAGAATGTTAGTCTTGCCTTTGAAGTGATAATTTTCACTAATAAACTATCACAGATTTTTTAATTTTGAAAGGAGCAGCCTGTTCTCTCGAGGGTCTTGTCCCATGCATTAAGCAAAAGTAATCGTAGCTGGTTTTAGAACTATGGAAACTGCCTCTGATGCCTGTTTTTGGCCAGTCACGCTCAGAAGCGTGTTCTGGTAACATGTGGCCAGGTAACGGCTGAGGCTAGGTGATGAGGCTGGCATTGTCAAGGACATGTGCAAGGCTGCACAGGCTCCTGTTGAGCACTGAGAGGTTCCAATCATAAAGTCGCACCTGGAAGTGTTGCAGGTGACAGCTGGCTAAAGGAGTACACCAGGTACTGAGCTCCAGCCTCCATACGTGCACACGCAGGAGAACACAGCTGTGGCCACGTGCTTGCACAAACAGCTCTCAGACAGGTTCACATTAATTGTCCTGATTGTTCCAGATCCCTCAAGCCATTTGCCACCAAAATCTTCCCAAGACTATGCGAGCCTTGATAGCATTGTGGAATGATATCAAGATGGTGACATTGTAAGAAATGAACACATTTAAAATGAAAAAAAAAAAAATCTAAAAAGAATGATGGCAGACTCTCCCCTCCTTGGACATGAGGAAACAGCTGGCACTCACGTTAGGCTCAGGCTGTGAACAGTGCAGTTGGGCCAAAGGAAATGTTTTCCTCAGGCTACAGGCAGCGTAAGACCAATTTCTGAGGAGCAATGAAGAAAGCTGGCCTTCTGTTTACCCAGGCTTCTACTTGAAGACAGTGTCTGAAGAGAGTACAATAATGGCGTGTCAACTGTACAGATAGGCCTGAAAATTGTAAGCGTCAGGGACATGGTCGTGTTTGCCTAGAATACCACCATTGGGCTGGCTGAGACAGGATGACTAAAAGTTCAAGGCCAAATGATTAAGGCGGCCGCTTAGTGAAACGGAATGGGCTCTGCCGACTCCCTACTTTCTTCTAGGTGGTTATTCTTCCCGAAATTAATTTATCAGGGCTTAAACGTCTGTGGGGCTCCTGTTGCTACCTCGTTAACAAAACCATAAAAAAGTCCATCAGCTAGATTATGACAGGAGGGATTCTTCTCCAGTGACTAGGGAACTATGCCCAGGTTTCCATTGCCGTGATCCTGGAAGATGATGAATCACCTGGAAGATGATCTGTGCGCCCAAGTCAACAGACAGAGGTTGTGCTGAACCGGAGACTCTAACGGGCAGGTGAGCCCGGCCTTTGCCCCTAGGTCGCCAGCCATGATGAAAGCCGAAACCGGGCACTCCCTGTTGCCTGATGGGGATCTCAGGGCCCGCTCTGCCCCTCAGACTGTCGTTTGGTTCCTGGTGCTCTTAGCGGGGAACTGAACTGCCTCAGCTTTCTTGATGGTTGCATTTTCTGATTCTGCCTCTTTAAAATCCTGTTGGGCCAACCGAGTTCAATTATGGATCTTTCCAGACGCAGCAGGAGTCTTGTTTTATTGACAGGCTCTTAGTGTGCATGCAGACACTCCTGCTAGTTCGAGCGGTTTAACTGTCTTAAGTTTCTGTAGGCAGTGGGGTGATCGGATACGCATTCTCCACAGCTAGAGAGAGTGCTGTTCCTCAAGGGAGTGTGTCATACATATTTTTAGACCTATCATTCATATAGCACTTGCTCTATTAAAGACGCCTACCAGGCCCTCCCCTTGAGGGGGTGCTCAGCCTTTGAGTCCGTCCTGAGAACAGTGTCAAAACTGGGGTTCTATATATCATTTTGATTCAGCTTCACTGAGAAATATTTGGCTTTTCAAAACATTTGCTTAGGAAAGTCTGGCATTATTATTAATATTATTATTGTTGTTGTCACTGGAGACAGGGTCTCACTCAGTTACCTAAGGCGCCCTGCTAGAACTCCAGGCAGTCCCCAGGGCTGGGATTGTAGATGTGAGCTTCTCTACCTGCTAAGGAGTTGAGCTTTTATTTGCATAGATAGGTTGGACTCTGTTTCATGAATTCTGTTGCAATAACTTATAATCATATTTTGGAGCTTAACAGGGTGTGAATAGAGCACATCAGCTTCCAGAGACACCTGGAAGAGGGTCGTGTCTATAGTTAACGGTTATAATAAGAGGTTCCCAGTGAATTCAGTAGTTGAAAATGAATAGGTTAACACAAAGTGGGACGTTAAGGAAGTTCTCCAGGTTGTTCTCCTCTGCTCTCTAACGCTAACCGCATTCTTCTTGGAGAAGTACCATCTGGTATAGTCACTATTGCACAAAACCGTCGACCCCGCCTTTCATTAGCCTGTGTGCGTGGTGAGCTTGTATTTCCCAGCTCCGGTCCAAGAGTTTTGAATGCAAGCATCATGCATTGGTATTTCTGGTAGGTATTTTATTAGTTACGTTCACACAAACTTGCACTGCTGGCGAAGGCTCTAACTTCTCCCTCTAGCACAGTAATTATTGGTCTTCATAGGACTCTGCTTTGTTGTTCTGATCAGCTACAATCAGCCCAGTTCCTACCGTAGCTCATAATGGACATGCAGCATGAGCAGAAAATACGCTTTTGTTGTTTTAAGTGACCGCGATATTAGGTCCTACTGGATCTGCATCTTACCTTCGGGTACCCTAACATGCTGGTTAGCAAGCCACTGGATTAGAAAAAAAAAAAAAAAAAGGTTTAGTAGGGATTCACATCTTGTTCCTCTAGATTCCATCACTTAGCTTGAGGTTGTAGCTCACACCTATGATCTCAGCATTCTAGAGGCAGAGGCAACAGGACTGCCTTGAGTTTGAGGATACACAGCAAGAGCCCATCTTAAAGCAAGCAAGCAAATCCCTAAACCTGTCATTGAAGAATGGCCCTAAAGAGAAGAAGAATTTACAATAGAGGTACTTGAATGGAAGATGAGGTTTTTGAGAAGCAAGTAGGTGACAGTGAAAATGAAGAACTGAAGTATTTTTTGCCCTAGGCTCAGAAGAGAAATGTAATGGTTAAAAGACACAGAGACACCAAGAAGAGGTGGAGGGAATTAGCTTTTGACTCAAGGAACTTTGGGGCCATTGTAAGTTTGTGTGGATATAGCTAATAAAACACTACATTATTATCAAACTTAACTGTGGGAGATCCTGCTGTCCCCAGAATACCGTCAAGAAAGATAGGTCAACATTGTAGAGGAGCTAGCAGGAATAGCAAAGCAAAGCAAACGAAAGGCTTCACGACCAGAAAGAAAGACGTTAAAAAATCTGTTTCAGATGAAGATCTTATCATACAGAAAGTACTAAGGGATCTACAAAAGAATCTGTTATAAGTGAAAAAAAGTCAAGGTGAGCTGTGTGTGTACACGCGTGTATGTGTGCATGTTGGTGTGTGAGCTGTGGCACAGGGGAGTCAGAGGACAGCCTGTGTTGCTCCTCCCCTCTGGCCTTGTCTGGCACAGGGGCCCTGCTGCTTGCTGCTGTATGTGGCAGGCTATCTGGTTCTCAGGCTTTGGAGTTCTCCTGTCTCCATTTCCCATCTTGCCGCAGGAGGGTAAGGATTACAGGTGCTTCCCACCACATCCAGCGTGCGGGCTCTGAGGATCCAAACTCAAGCCCTTAGGTTTACACAGCAGGCGCTTTGGCCACTGAGCCATCTCCGCCACCCTCTCTATTCTAACAATACTAAAACCTAGTAAAATTAAAATAACCCCGTGGATAGTCACATCAAGAAGGATAAAATATTAAAAATAAATGTATAAGCAGCCAGGCCTGATAGCACAGACCTATAATCTCTACTGCTTGGGAGGCTGAGGCAGGAGGATTGCCAGTTCAATTTAAGTCTTGGCAACTTAGTGAGACCTAATCAGAAGTAGAAAGAGGATGAGCTTAGAGTCCTTGCCTAGCATTCATGGGGCATCCCTAAACTTAATTCCTAGGAGAGACAGGACAAAGGAGGAATGAAGAAGAGAGACAGGAAGGACAGGAGGGAGGAAGGGGGATGGAAACAAGAGTGGATGACGTATACCCCTAGAACTATAAAGCTTTAGCCAGGCTGTGCTGGTGCACACCTTAATCCCAGCACTCAGGAGGCAGAGGCAGGCAGATCTCGGTGAGTTTCAGACCAGCCTGGTCTACAGAGAGAGAGTTCCAGAACAGCCAGAGCAACACAATGAGACCCAAAGCAACAACAACAAAAAAGACTAAGTTGATGGTGGAAAAATACACAGATTGGAAGATTTTGGTGTTATAATGATGCTAAATCCTGAAGTTTGTCTATATATTTAACACAATCCCTATCAAAACATCAAATGGCATTTTTTAATAAATTGATAAACTGTTCTTATACTTCACATGAAGTGTAAGAGATGAAGAAGAGCCAGGTCCAGGGAGAGAGTACTATAATGACAGTTGGAGGGTTACCGGATAATTTTGAAAATAGATGGGTGACAAATGAACAAAGTAGGTAAATTTGGCTTTCTGAGAGCATGCTTCTGAACTAAGGTAGACAGTAGCAGCTGTTGGCGATTCTCATGCACTCCCGGCGGCTTTGTAGAACAGCACAGAGGTTTTAGGAAGCAGTCTGAAGGTTTGTCACAATGTGAAACTTAACTCTTAATGGATGACCCAGACATATTGCTCCTAGGTGTGTATTGAAGAGATTTGAAAACATGTCCACAATTCAGATGCTACCAGCTAATACATGGATAAAAATGCTGTGCACTTACACTGTGGAATATTATTCGGTAATAAAAAGGAAGACATACATAATATGTAAGAGCACTGAAAATATCATTCTGGGTGGAAAAGCCAGTCATAGATTAGAATACCTGAGGGATTACTTATTACCTTCTAGGGAAGTAGAGTGTAAGTAACAGTCGCACAACTGTGAATATATTAAAAACTATTAAATTTTAAATGGATGAGTTTATGGTAAATTTCATGGTCTTCAAATTATATGAACTGTTAAAAATATTAGGAAGTCAGCTGGTGCACACCTTTAATCCCAGGACAGGCAGGCTGATCTCTGAGTTTGAGACCAGCCTCGTCTGCAGAGTGAGTTCTAGGACAGCCAGGGCTACACAGAGAAACCCTGTCTTGAAATACCTTAATTAAGATTAAAAAAAAATTTAAATTAGGAAGTCATAGGAAAGACAGATCAGAGATGATTCCACAAGGAAAGTCAATCCGCTCCTGGCCTGTATGGTATGAACAGGAAGCTGTCACTTTTGTGAGGGGGCAAGAGACAGAAGGAGTGCATGTGAGACATTTAAGCAATGCATTCTTTCATCAACCCTAGAAACATTAGCTTCACAGCCATCCCAGGGCTAGACCCCACAAATCTACATGTGTGAGGAAAACAAACATCCACGCAGTTTTCTTTGGAACAGAGTTGGACTGAATACATTCCTTTTGAGTCTTAGATTGGTGGATTGTCTTTTAATATCTTCCCATGCTTGCTTACGCACTGTAACTATATGGTAAGGCTCCAAGAAGAGTTTTTGATTTTAAGTAACTGGTTGAGTTTTAGTTACCCCATTTTAAGCAAAGAGAAACTGTGAGCATATGTGTTTGCTTGAATGAGAAGGATACTTAGTCTTCACTTAAGGACTATCTGGCGACTATCAGGAAGTTTGGCCTCCTTGGAGGAAGAATGCCACTGGGGCCTGGCTTTGAGGATTCAAAAGAGCTGTACCATTTTGCGTTCGCTCTCTCCAGCCTCCTGCTTGTGACTCTAAGAGGTGAGGTCTTAGCTGTTCCTGCCACCCTCGCCTTTCTCCACCATCATGGCTGCTGAGCCTCTGAAGCGGCAAGCCCAATTAAACACTTCATTTACAAGCTGCCTCGCTCAGGGTGTTTTGCTACCACAAGCAGAAAAGGAACTAAGACGGCGTATTTCTCTAGCAGTCCAAAGCTCTGGGCCATAAAGAAACAATCTGCCATGATGACAGGGCCCGGCACATGGCTTGTGCCTTGAGGATGCTACTGAGAAGCGGCAGGTCTTCTCCTGGGTCCCCACTCCTTACTGGAACTCGGGCTGAATGGACAGATGGGATCTTCATTTCTCTCATCTGCACTTCCTCAGAGCGAGGTGAGTAACCTAGAGCCGTCTTGCTCCCCTCCCCCAACTTTTACCATCTGGCTTCAAGGACATAGGTGCTGCTGCTGAGGATTTTTCTGTCCATCTCTCCAACTGGGAGGAGCAGAGAACCTAGGTTTCTTCTTTATAAATTATTCCTATTTGACGAGATAGCTCCAGATTTGGGAGATTCCTCTCCATGTGGTCTGGACCTCCTCAGAGCTAGGTGAGTAACCCCAGAGCTGTCTTGCCTTTCACAGCCTACTAGTGGAACTTAAACAGGCCTACGACTTGAGGGAGTCAGAGCATCACGGCCAAGACCAGGAACACTTGCTGTGGTTTGAAAATCTCCCAAATTCCAATGTTTTAGGCAAGAGACTAGAGAGGTTTGCCTCTCCCACAGCCTTGGCATGAATGTGCTCTGAGCAGGTGTTTGTAGGCAGGGCTGATTGGCTATTTGTCTAATTGCGGTGATAAAACCTAGCCAGAGCAACTTAGGGAAGGGAGGCTCCACTTTGCCTCACAGTCCCAGAACCATTGTGTCTGGGCACGTGAGCAGCAAGGCTTGGGGGTGACTGGTCGCATTGCATCCAAGTCACAAAACAGGTGAACACTGGTGCTCCGTGCCCAAGACATTCCATGGGATGGTGCCCAGGGGACCCATCTTTCCACCTCTGTTAACCTAATCTAGAGAATTTCTCATACCAAGCTTAGAGGTTCCTTGTCATGGTGATTCTAGATCTGGTTATATTGACGATATAGATTTCTTTTATAGATTCTACTGAAGTTGACGACAGCCAATCAAATGAATGGAGACATGCTGCACCCTTGTGCGGGCCTCAGAGGAATGAAGAAATGACAGCGCCACATTCACAAAAGCTGGGATCACAAGTCGGCTCTCTCCTGGAAAAGGCCGCAGAACCCTCGAAGCTAGATGCTCAGCATGTTCATACAGCTGAACAGCCGAGCATGGTACTGCATGCCTTTAATCCCTACATTGGGGTCGAGGCCAGCCTGGTCTATAAAGCGAGTCCAGGATAGCCAGGGCTGTGTTACACAGGGAAACCCTGTATCGTAAAAGCCAAACCAACCCATACCCGTGAACAGGGAGGCGGGGTTGTTAAGCACAGTTGAATTAAGGTGGCTTGGTTTACAGAATACGGTTGAACAAGGAGACGGGCTTAGCTAGTCAGCAGTCTCTGGAGGGGAGCAGTCTATCCAGGACAAAGCCACAGTGGGCACCTTCTGCACCACACTGTCACCATTAGAACCTGAGACAAGAGGGATGGATGGCTTTTCCATTCCCATGGGTCGGAGGCATTGGGCTCCTTAATACCGCGATGCCCATATCAGACAGTCACTCAGGGCTTCACTCACTCCAGAGCTATAAAAAGATAACACTCAAGTCTGGCAAGACTGTGGAGAGATAGGCAGCACTGCGCATATCACTGAGGGTACAAACCATGCCATGCCTCCTCCGAAAGACCACTGGGTACTTGGTGTGTGGTGTACATTCAGCAGCATGGAAATGTTCAATAAGTTATGATACAGTTCTATCTGTACCATAAAGCAGGAAACAACAACAACAAATCTTCCTGGAAAATTCCCAGCGCAGAAGCCCACTGGGAGACAAACGGCTCAACCAGCAGCGCGCGTGCGCGGGCGGGGCGGGCCCTCGCTCGCCACGCCCCACTCCTCGGCCACGCCCACCTCCTTTCGCGAACACGTGACCCGGCGAGGCCCGCGGTGGCCACCGAGCAGCCCAGCCCGGAGGTCGAGCCTCCCCGCTGCCGCCGTGCAGCTTTCGTGAGCTGGAGCCCCGCGGTGCGCGCGCGGGTCGAGCGTGAGTGGCCCCGGCCGGGCCGGGAGGAGCCGCCCCGAGGCGGGACGCTCAGTCCGCTGCGAGGGAAGTGAGTGCAGGCTGCGCGCCGGGTCGCGTTGGGGCGGGGCGGGGGCGGGACCGGCCACCCGGCGGGCAGTGGTCGAGCACAGCCCACCAGCCTGCCCGCTCGCCCGTCCTCCGGGCATCGATTGCCTGAGCCGGCTGCCGGAGTCTCCCGCTGCGCTTGCACCCTGGGGACCTGGACTGGCTCCAGGCAGCGCCGGCTGAGCTTGTTTTCCGAGAGCCTGCCGGGGTGTTGGTGCTTATGTTTTCAGGGCTTTGGGGGACGGGTAGGATGGGGGCTGCCGAACTTACTTGTAGAGATTTCCGCAAACTCGATGAAGACAGGACGTTATGCATTTTGTAAGTCGAGGTCACATGTGTCCGTTAAGGGTGGATTCAGTCGCTGTTACTGTCGGTTTGTTGGTTTTCTGAGACTAGTTAAGGCTAGCCTCACCTTGTTGAGCTGAGGGTGGGCTTGAACTCCTGATCCTCCGCCTGCCTACCTAGCGCTAGTGTTATAGGCTAGTGCCATGATGCCTGGCATTATTATTTTTTAATTATTCAGTTTTCCACTGACAGGTTTTTGTTCCCGAAGCTTTATTTTCTAAATCACTTCACGCTAGACTTCATATACAGGATAAACTTTCAACGAAGTTTTATTTGAGCACATTAGGTACCTGGCACCGCGCTAGGCAATGTGGACGAGGTGCCTACTTCTATGTGGTCACTGGCAGTGGACCTGCACCCGGGAGCTGCCACTGTGGAAACCAGCATGAAGGTTTCTCAGAAAACTAACGTATGACCTAGCTGTGCAACCTCTTATACACCCAAAAGTCTACCTCGTACCGCAGAGATGCGTGCATATCCCTGTGCACTGCGGCTGATAACAAGAAGTGGAACCATCCTAGGTGTCTGTCACCAGATAAATGGATTTTAAAAGTTGCTGCACACACAGTAGCGTTTTACTTTGCCACGAAGAAAAATGAAATCATGATACTTGTTAGAAAATGAATGGGACTAGAAATGACCCTGTCAAGTGAAATAAGCTGGACTCAGACAAATGCCCGGTTTCTTCCATGTATCTCCTCAACTGTTATTTATTAGTTAAATTTGTTCTTTGGCAATTTTATACATGTCCATAATGCATTTACCAGGACCTTTTATATGGCCATAGATTTAGAAGAATTCATTTGAGCCTGGGGGGCTCAGCCCTGAATGTCTCCCCCTCCAAGAATCTGCCATTGGCCAGTAGTTCAGAAGTAAGGTGTGGGGCCTCATGACCCCCTTCCTGGTCCTTGACTGGGCCAGTCTTGTGCAGGCCCAGCCCGATCAACCACAGCTGCTGTGAGTTTCTGAGTGCGGTGGCTGTGCTGTATCTAAAAGGTAGACTATCAACAATGCACTTCCCTATGTCTGCTGCCTCTTGAATTTTTGTGTGTTTGTTTGTTTCCCATCCTCCAGTTGTTCCCTAAGCCTTAGAAGGGACGGTACAAACATCTTGTTTAGGGCTGGTTCCTCAGCTTTACTTGAGTAGCCGTGAGGCTCTGCTTCACCTCTGCTTTTTGCAAAGAGAGGTTTCTCTAGGGCTGAGAGCAGCATTTGTCTGTGATTATAAACATATATCAGCAGTTTGACACCTTTTCAGTTAAGCTAAACGACAGTAGTAAGTTTCCCTCAAGGGCCTGTGACCCTCTGGGTTGGGTTATAGGCAGGTTTTTCAGGACTGGGCATGGCTTTCCTCCTGTGGAGCTATCCACAAACTCAGAGAAAGATTGGTTGTCTGCATAACAGTTGTGCCATTATTACACTGTTGGCTACATCTTGCCTGGCAGGTTGTGATTACAGTTCACAGTGTGTCAGCTAGTTAAGACTTGCCTTTTCCCTCCAACAGCCTTCATACCACCACCTTGCACTAAAACCTGGTCAGCAGGTGGGGAGCTTTACAGGTCAGTTGCAGCTTGATTTCTTTCTGTCTTAGAGCCTGGAGTGTGGAACCTTCAGCAATAGAGCCTTGCCGTCTAGTTCTGGGGGACAACCAAGGGATGTCAAGAGCCTGTGCTGTGTGGGAGTGGGAGTGGGGTTGTCTCTGGGGCTCCTCTGACCAACGATTCCTCTGAAAGTGTGGTGGCTTGAATTAGAATGCCCTCGGGTTCAAGTATTTGAATGTTCCCTCCCCAGTTAGTGGGACTGTTTGGTAAGGATTAGGGGTGTGGCCTTGGAGGAGGTGTGTCACTGGGGAGGGTCTTTGAAGTTTTAAACACCCTTGTTGTTTCCAGGTAGCTCTCTGTCTGCTTGTGCCTTTGGGTCAGGTGGAAGCTCTCCGCTGCTGCTTAGTGCCATGCCTGCTAGGCTGCTGCCATATTCCCCTCCCCCGCCATGATGGACTCTAAGCCTCTGGAACTGCCGGTTCCAGTAAAGTCTTCCTTTTACAAGTTTTCTTGGTCACTGTGTCTTCATAAGGATAGAAGAGACACTAAGACAGGAGGTGCCCCACCAGGCACTGAGATTTTCCCTTGGTGACTCACGGGCTCTAGGGCAATGTTGGCTAGTCATACCTTTGAATCTTTTATGTTTTTCAGTTGGGTTTCCATATAACTTTTGGTATACACCTTCCCCTTCATTTTGGTTAGCACCCCACTTTGCTCATCTCCCCCACCCTCACAGCTTAAACTTTTCTGCCCCAGTATTCCACTGCCTCCCTTAAAGTCTCTCTCTCCCCAGTGTCCCTTTTCCAGTTTCCTGGCTTCCACAGGTATTCTGTTAAATACCTAAAACTGAAGTGTTGATTCAAGATTCTGGATCTTAGTTCTTTTTTTTTTTCTTTTAAGATTTATTTACTTATTTTTTTATGCAGTGTTCTGCCTGCATGTACACCTGCACACCAGAGGAGGGCACCAGATCTCATTCTAGGTGGTTGTGAGCCACCGTGTGGTTGCTGGGAATTGAAACTCGGGACCTTTGGAAGACCAGTCAGTGCCCTTAACCTCTGAGCCATCTCTCCAACCCCCTGAATCTTAATTCTTTTATTTGTTCAAGGGTAGGGATCTGTGGATCATGAAATTAGAAAGGAGACTGTGAGAAGAAGAAAAAAGTTCAGGGGATGGAAAGAAAGTAACAGAACACATGTGACATGAGGCTGGAGAAATGATTCTGTGGTTAAGAGCACTAGCCGCTCATCCAGAGAACCTGGGTTTGATTCCCAGCACCTACACGACAGCCTACAACTGTCTATAACTCCAGTTCCAGCGCCTTCTTTGGGTCTCTGCAGACAGTGCACGCATTTATTGCACAAACATGCATGCAGATAAGACACTTCTACAACATTATATACACACACATACTACACACACACATATATATATTATACATGGCATGAAGGCAGAAGGGGTTATTTTCCAGAGGGAAGGGGGTCCAGGGATGAGGAAGTTGGGAAATTCAGCAAGACAAACTGAGAAAAAATGTCAGGATGAAACCCTGTAACTTGTGTTAGTGTTAAAATTTTAATCCAAAAATTGCCTTGGAATAAGCAACAGGAACACCAAAGATCTATAAAACGGAATCAGTAAACATCGCTACATTGCTGGAAAAAAAGGAATCAGACCATATGCTTTTATGAGCTGTAGAGAGGGAATTGGATTTTAAGTCTTTAAATTTTGATTTTGGATTGCTGTGTGCTCTGGCCACGTCTGTTTTGTTGGCGTATTGTTTTCCTCACCTCAAATCCTTTGTGTCTCTCTGCAAACCGTGACAAGACAGCTTTCAATACAGCCACATATTGAATGAGACTTGTTGGGGTCCCCCCCAATAAATCACATCGCCAAGCAAATGACCTTGGCTCTCCTGTGGAGCGAGCAGCCGACACAGTCGGAAGTGGTAATGTTTTTTGAGTTGAGATGCACAGGTGGGGCCAGTTTTTAGGCTGCAAAGGCAAAGAAGCAGGTTGTGTTGGGAGGCCAGGGGTGGCTGTGATGGGCGGAGGAGGTGCTGTGTGGGGTTGGTTGGTTGGTTGGCTGGTTGGTTTCATCGTCTCCTCCAGAGTTGCCCAGGCAGTAAGTTACCCCTGAAGACTCCGAGATCGGCGTGGTAACTTGGAGCCGTTTCCAAACTCGCAGGCCGCGTGACTTGGCGCGCGCGGGAGGAACATGGTGAGGCTGGCCCACACCTTGGCGGACCACGGCGACGACGTCAGCTGCTGCGCCTTCTCGGCCTCCCTGCTGGCCACCTGCTCCCTGGACAAGAGCGTCCGGCTGTACGCCCTGAGCGGCTTCGCCGAGCTGCCGCACTCGCCGCTGAAGCAGCACACCTACGCCGTGCACTGCTGCTGCTTCTCGCCGTCGGGGCACCTTCTGGCGTCCTGCTCCACCGACGGGACCACGGTGCTGTGGAACCCGCACAGCGGCCACGCCCTGGCCGTGTGGGAGCAGCCCGGGGGCAGCCCGGTGCGCACCTGCTGCTTCTCCCCGGACTCGGCCTACCTGGCGGCCGGGGCCGCCGACGGCTCCGTGGTTCTGTGGAACGCGCAGTCCTACAAGTTCTACAGGTAGGGCGGTTCGAACCCCTGCCCGGCCAGGCCCGAATCCTGTTACCGTTACGGTTCCCCTCTGCTTGCGGTAAAGTAGACCCAGAGCTGACCGTTTTAGCTGACGTCATCACGCGCACTAGCAACCGTAACTTTGTGTGAACAGCCAAGATCGCCTGATCGTCTTCCCGCAGAGCAGGCACCGGCCGGTGGCTGTCCTCCCTGGTGGCCTCAGGGCTGAGGAGGGCGATGCCTTTAATGATGGTGAGGGGCTGCAGCTCAGAAAGAAAGCGCTGGCCCCTTAGAGAAACGGATGCCCGGCTGAGGAGGCTTTCCCTCCTCAGGTGTGAGCTGCACCTCCTCGGCCCAGCTTCCTTCCTGCCTGTGCCTAATAGCGCACTAATTGCCAGTCCTTATCAGTTTGTTTAGTTGCCTGAGGAGCAGCGTTGCCAGGACAGTGCCTTTGGCCTCTCCTCCCAAGAGAATCATTATTCACCGCAGGTTTGGTTTGTTTGGTTTTTTTTTTTTCCATGAAGAATTTGAAGATGGGACACAGGCCTTACTATTATCTGAGGGACTTTAATACAGAAATCGAATGTGCTTTTTATGATAACAGCATGTCTTTTCAGTAAAAAAAGAAAAAAATCTTTCTGTATGTATGGCCATTGGTTATTTTTGGTTGTTTTTTTCTTTTTCAAATCTGAGTCTTTTTTAATGGGCTCTCATTGACTTGCTGTGAGGATAGGAGCATCGTGCCCCTGTGATCCAGGCTCAGGGCATCAGCTGATGTGTTTAAGTCCCCCTGTACCCTGAAAGGGGGTGTCCGTGTAGAGCATGGGATGTTTTACTGTGTGGGCGTCAGTCGGCCGCTCCAGTTCTGTCACAGCCAGCTGTCATTTCAGAAGGGCCTGGAGCAGAAAGTAAGACCCTGAACTCACCTCCTCCTTGCTGGTTTTCGTTTCAGGTGTGGTAGTGTCAAGGATGGCTCCTTGGTGGCCTGTGCGTTTTCTCCCGGCGGGGGCCTCTTGGTGACCGGCTCCTCGGGGGGAGATCTGACCCTGTGGGATGATAGAATGAGGTGTCTGCACAGCGAGAAGGCCCACGACCTCGGCATCACCGGCTGCAGCTTCTCCTCGCAGCCGCTTCCTGGTTGGTTAGCTCGCCCTGCTCGCTCTGCTCTCTCGAGCACCGGCTGCCTGTCAGCCCAATGACTTCATCCTTTGCGTTTCGGTCCCATCGTTAGTACTGAGGGCCTCTCCGTTTGTTACAGAAGCAGCCTCTCTGTCTTTTTTGATCAAAATGAATCATGAAGAACTATTATATGAAAAATTTATTGTTTTTTTTTTTTTTAAAGCCTGTACAGGAAATTCAGCTTGTTACAATAGATTCAGATTCTTTGACCATGGAATTTCCATAGACTTAACTGTCTTTTTTTTTTTTTTAATTGAGATTGAGATGGAAATGGGAAATTTACAAATTGGGAAAGGACTGGGGAGATGAAGTTGGTGAACAGCTTTCTGTGCCAGCTGGAGCCAGGTGTCTGGATCCCCAGCGCCACACAGCAATCCAGCCATGGTGTGTGTGTGCGTGTGCGCGTGTGCATGTGTGTGTGTGTGTGTGCACCCTGTAATCCCAGCCCTGGGGAAGCAGAGTCAGGAGGCTCTCTGGGGCTTGCACACAAGAGCCTCACCAGGTCAGCAGGGTCCAGGTGACTGACAGTTTTCCTCACAAACCGTGAGAAGCAGTTGAGGCAGCTGCCTGATACTGACCTCTGGCTCCTGTGAGCACGTGCCCACACACACCTATACACACACCAAGTTGGAAATAGAGGTAACGTTTTGCCTTCACTAATTTAATCTTCCAAAAACCCATTAAGCTGTTTGGCAACATAACTAGTTTTGTTTATTAAGATGAAACAAGAGCTCCTGGTTTTAAGTGGGCGAGTTGGACAGCTAGCCTGGGTCATTTTTCTTGGCTGTATTAGAGGAGAACCCCTGCCTCTGCCTTCTTTAGTCTTGTCATCTGATTAGAGCTGTCCATGGCAACAAAGGAGCCACACAGTAAATGACTGATGCTGGCCGATGGTGTGTGCACAAAACATTTCCCCTCATAGGAAGCCTTTAAAATCTGGTGTGGGTATCATAGAGCTCAGAACCCGCACGTGGCTATCTATGTATGATGCTCTTGGCAGCCCGGGCACAGAAAGAAGACAGAATGGCTGTGGCATTCCCCTTATTCCAGAGCCCTCAGTGATTCAAGTGCAGTGAAGGTCAAATTTCAAATTCCAAAGCACAATATGTAAGTGCCTTCCTAGCATGCCACACCTAACAGTAACTGAAAACCAGTCCTGGCTCTATATACTCTCCTGCCACAGAGCCTTCCTCCATTCCTTGACTATATTGAATTTGTTTTTCGAGGAATTTCCTTGTGGGCCCTTCACCCAGCAGGCACTAGACCTTGAATGTTGAGGATTGCTTGATTAACTGAAATCTTTTATTTTTTAACCTTTTCACATTATATATCAGTCTAATAGATTTTTCTTTCATGAATTCATTCTCCTATTCTCTTTTAATTAGGCTTTATTAAACCCAATTTAGTTAAGCATTTTAGTCTTTCAGTGATTGTTTTGTGCTATCTTATTCCCCCAGGATGGCTTAAAACAGGAACCATTTCACTCATCTTTGTGGTACCTTCTCCACATCTTTGAGACACTCACTTATTGGAGAAAAAAAATATTGCAAAGAGACACACTAACTAGGCAAGGCAGTGTCACTTTTGCAAAAGGGTATGCAGTGACATAAGTCTTGAGAACAGGCACACTGGGGGACTGATCACTTAGCTTACATCGAGGCGTGCTTGTGTTGGTTGTGTGTGCGAGAGAGAGTGTCTCACCTCTGAAGGGGAAGAGTGCCAAGTTTTAGGAGTACCTGGCATCCAGGGGCGGGGCAGACAGTCATACGGGAGGGTGGGCTAGCTATCATTATTGTTTTCATTGTTTTCACACATTAAGTCAGGGACGAATTGTTTGACTATGGAGGAATGCCCTTGCCCTAGGTAGTTGACTGTTGGGGCAGAGAAGGAAGGTTGCATTGCAGTTTTCCAGGTAAACAGAACAGCCCTTCTGAATCTAGGCTTCTGTTTACCCAATAACAATCCTCTTTACCCAGAGTCCTGTTTAGGACGTGGTCGCCAGCACTGCCATTCGGGGACCTGCATTGGATGTAAAAATAATCTTTGAGGAAAATTATTGGCGGCTTATGCATAAGGACAGGGTCTCTAAACCAGTAAACCAGGCCAAGGTTGAGAGGCAGGTCATACTGTGTCCTTATCTTCCCGTTACAGCATGGGCAGAGTTTACATTTTTCCCAGCCTTTCCTCCCTTACCTTTGATATATACATTAACAGTGATTGTTAGAGCCAGACCTGGTGGCACATGCCTTTAATCCCAGCACTTAGGAGGCAGAGGCAGGTGGATCTCCCTGAGTTTGAGGCCAGCCTGGTCAACAGAGAGTCCAGGACAGCCAAGGCCACATAGAAAAACCCTGTCCGGGGGAAAAAAAAAAAAAAGAAAAGAAAAAAAAGAGTGACTGTTAACAGGAATTTGTAAAAACATTGGGTGTGGTGTGGCTTTCATAAACAGCTCTACTGCTTGAAAACCTTCTCAGTAACTAACTGAATCAAAGTTAAAACCAAGAATATGAGTTCTTCGTGTTTAAGATCTCTGAGGTTATACTGTCCCGTGGATTTGGAAAACCTGACATTTCTTGTGTCTTGGCAAGGTTTGTGTGCATTCAGTAAGATGCTCTGCAGGAAAAATGTACTGTCTATCCCAGGTATCTAACTCAGATACTCTATGCCGAGAGTCTGTAAGGCCAGAGTGCACTCCTAAGATGGGCACCAGGTTTAACTGTATTATTTCATGTTGCGTCAAGCCGCCTGTGACATGTGTAAGATGGCATCTGTGCAGTTAGGCAGCACCCGTGGAAGAGCTTGGACTGATGGTGTCAATATCTGTCATCATCTATTCAGGGACAGTCCAGTAGACACACAGTGAAATTCTAAATTCTCTAACAAAGCATTATCCAGCCACTTCTGGGGTGCCAGCTTGAGTTGATTAATTTTCCTAAACTGTGTAATATTTTCCACCAGGTCAGCTGGATTGATGCAATTTTACATTTATGTAATTCAAGTTTTCCTCTCAAATCAAATCAAACTGAAAATAAATTCTCACTAATATTCCATGTGCATTACAGCAAGCTTTTAAGAACTTGGTACTTCAGAAGACAATCATGTTGGGTGTGATTAGCCATTTTACATTCTTAAAATAGCTGATGTTTCTAAGTATTTTTTTTTTTTTTTACATTAATGACAGCCTCATAACCTCTAAAATTCAGTGGGAAGATGTTCTGCTTTCGTGGCGGAATATTGGTTTTTATAGCTCTGAGCTATAACCTGACTTTTTTAGAACAGCAATTTCAGACTTAAGTCATAATTGGATTTAATACCTGTTTTGAGGGAACTCTAACCGTTTTATTTAGTAGTGTCAGCTAACAAATATTCCTGGTTAAAATGAGTCACACGAGCAGATCTCAGTATAATCAAAACCTTTCGGTTAAGAAGGTTTTATCAGTTCTTCGTGTTTGTTTGTGTTTACCTAATTTGTTGTTTTTAGGTGGAGAACAAGGCCTTCAGTTTTACCGCTTCGCATCATGTGGTCAAGACTGTGAAATCAAGCTCTGGCTTGTTTCTTTCACCCATGTCTCAGGTATGTCTTAACTGTCTAAAATTATTTGTGACCTACATAAGAGTTTTATCTTTTTTCTTTTTAAACTTAAGATACTCTGGATGTTTTAAATGACAGGAAAAATCTGCTTTAAGAAACGTTTATTGAGTTGGGCATTGGGGCACCCAGTTAAAAATCCTAGAATTTAGGAGATGGAGGCAGGAAGATGAGTAATTCGATACCAGCTTCAGCTATGGAACATGGATAAGGTCAGCCTGGGCTATGCTCGACACTGTCTCAAAAATCAAAAGCAAAGAGAGACTTTGATCGGCTGCAATGCAGGCACGAACTGTGACAGCCTATTGCCCACCTCTGGTTCTGACCACGCCCTGCCTTTTCCTTCCCTGCATGCGAGTGGTTTTCACACTGAATAACGTGTACAGCATCTTTGCATTTATTTGCTGTGGCCGCTGTTTATTGAGTCCAGTTGCCTCAGGTGGCCATTCAGTCAGGATGTGTGTCGTGGTCTGCCTTGGGCTATGGTATTCCTTTATAGTGTCTCTGATGACTACTTTTTCCCGTGCCCTCTTCCTGAACTCCTGTCAGTTGGAACTCCTGAATTGATTTTCTATTCTTGGCCACAGACACGTTTCTCTCAATCTGCTGAATCTGTATCTTTTTTTTTTTTTTTCCTTTGAGAGGAAATCCTTGAATTGAATTGTTTTAAGGTTACTTATTGGTGCTGGAGAGATTGCTCAGTGGTGGTGTGTACTTACTGTTCTCACAGAGAACCCAAGTTTGGTTTCTTGTTTTGGCTTCTTGTGTAGTCTTGGCTGTCCTGTCACAGAGATCCGCCTGCCTCTGCCACACAGTGCTGGGATTAGACAGCACAGTGCCCGGCTGAGCTTGGTTTCTAACACTGATGTTGTATAGTTGACGGTACATCTCTGGACAGCTGCACACACATGCACTTACCCCACAGACACTCGTGTGTGTAATAAAAAATAAGATGGATGTGTTTTAAAGTTATCTCACTGTGGGGGTATGTGTGGGGTGTGGAGAGGCCTGTGGAACACCTTGGTGAGTTGGTGTCTTCCACCTTCACGTGGTTCTAGGAACTGAGCTCGCTTAGCAGGCTTCTGTGGCAAGCTCTTTACACACTGAGCCATCTTACTGGCCTTTTCTTTCCTTTTTATAGGGTTTTGGCTTTTTTGTTTTGGGGGATGGTTGGTTTTTTGTTGTTTTTTTGTTGTTGTTGTTTTGTTTTGTTTGTTTGGTTTTTCAAGACAGGGTTTCTCTGTATAGCCCTGACTGTCCTCGAACTCACTCTGTGGACCAGGCTGGCCTCGAACTCACAGAGACCTGTCTGCCTCTGCCTCCAGAGTACTGGGATTAAGAGCGTGTGCCAGCTCAGCCCAGCTATGGTTGTACTTTCTAAGAGTGTTGAACATGTTGTGGATTTGTAGGATGTATAAATTACCATTGATTTATGTACAGAAAGACAAGATGTTTGAGTAATGTCAGATTTTACAAAACATAAGCACTTGATTTTCTTTTTAAAGGCTTTTAGGCAGTTAGCATATTTTTATTTTATCAGGCACTTGAATTGTGCACACTTTAAAAAATGTTAGTGATTACAAAATTGCTCCAGCCTAGTCCTTGCAGAGTATATCATGTAAAATAATCTGAGCCAGCATTGTGGTGCATGCCTGTGTTCCCAGCACTGTGGGAGGCAGAGGAAGGAGGATCTCTGTGAGTTCGAGGCCAGCCTCATCTACAAAATGAGTGCAGGACAGCAAGGGTGACACAGAGAAACCCTGTCTCAAAAAAACAAACAAATAAATAATCTTAATTGGGAGTACTAATTGTATTTAATGGATTATAAGAAAAAAATATCTATTATTGAAGCTTGTGTGTGTCGGTATGTATTGGACTCCGGGCTACATCCCCAGCTAGTACTGATTTTTGAAACCATCTCATAACCTACATTATAGTTATCTGAGTATCTGTATGGATACCCAGGCCACATGCAGATTTTTCTGTCTTCGTCTTGGTTACTCACATTGCTAAGCCTGTAGATGACGTAGTGTCGACTTAAAGCATAGGCGTAATCAGCTTACTAACGTCTCTCACCTTGTTAATTACAGGCTTTGAATTAAAATACAAAAGTACGCTAAGTGGGCACTCCGCCCCTGTTCTGGCCTGTGCCTTTTCCCATGACGGACAGATGCTTGTGTCGGGGTAAGCGATCTAAGTGAACCGTTAATGCTTCTAAAGCGGCACGCTGTTGCTGTTCCCACACTCGTCTATCATGTGGGCATGTGTGCACGTGCCAGGGTGTGTGTGTGGAGGTCGGGGCACAGCTTGCAGAGGTTGGTTCTCTCCTTACCCCATGTGGGTGCCGGGGCTTGAATTCAGGTCCTCCGCCTTGGTGGCGGTCGCCTTTACCTGCTGGGCCATTCCACCTGCCCGGTGGCTTTTCCAGCCTTTCCTATACTTCATATTTTGGGTCTCTAAATTTAGCCATTGAATGGTGTACTGCGCCCTTCGCCTGCTAGTATGCACTTCCCCAGAAGTGGTTAGGCATTCACTATGATCTTTCTCTCTTTTTTCTCTTCTTTCTCTCTCTCTCTCTCTCTCTCTCTCTCTCTCTCCTTTCTTTCTTTCTTCTTTGGTTTTTTGAGACAGTTTCTCTGTGCCCCTCTCCTGGAACTCACTCTGTAGACCAGGTTGGCCTTGAACTCAGAGATCCACCTGCCTCTGCCTCCTGAGTGTGCGACACCGCCACCCAGCTCATAGTGATATATTTCAGCAAAAGTTTTTTTCCCCCCTCTGCATCTCTTAAGGTGATCACAGCTAAATAACACCCATTTCCAAGTTAATCCACCCTTGCTTGCAGCAGACAGGCTTGGGCATAGTTAAATGGCCTATTGCTGCAGAGAAAGTTACTCTGTGATCTCACTACGTTGGATGTGACTCATGGTTTTTCTTCTAGATGCTCATCCCATGTTTACTATGTGGTTTTCTGTGCCTTCTCTTTAGTACCTCCACATGTGGGCTTATTTTTAGCTTGCTCTAGAAATACTTTGTAAACAAATTTGGGGGGAGGGAGAGGAGTGGGGAGGCTCGTACTCTGTGAAAAGCAGAGGAGAGCTGTGGAGGAGTGTGCTCTCTCTTACCACGTGGGTACCAGGGATTGGCCTCAAGCCTTCAGGCCTGGTAACAGGCGCCTTTACCCACTGCTCCATCTTGCCAGGCCGGGACGTCTTTCTTGAGCGAGCGTCTCGTGTGTAGCACTGGTTGGTGGAACTTGCTCTGTAAACCAGGTTGGCCTTGAGCTCTTGGTGGTCTCCTCCCTATACCTCGCAGGGAGGATCATGCGCAGATCACATGATCTGAGCCGCGGTGGCCCGCAATGCTGAGAATCCTTTTAGCTTCCTAAGTCTGTGGAATGGTGTTCCATCAGTTTTTGGAAATTCGTAATTTCTTCTGCTTCTGCCCTTGTCCCTTTCCATCTCTTCTCTAAGATGCCACTTAAGTGCAAATTGTACCTCCTGACTATAAACATTACCTCTTTTAACCTTGAATATTTTTATTGGTCTTGTCTTTAAATTTTTTTTGGTTTTCTGTGTATGAGTGTTTTGTCTACATATGAGTCTGTACACGGCATGTGTGTCTGATACCCAAGGAAGCTAGAACAGGGAGTCAGCTCCCCTGGGACTGGATTTAACAGATGGTTGTGAGTCACCCTGTGGGTGCTGGGAACCAAAGCAGGTCCTCTGCAAGATCCAATTAACCACTGAGCCATCTCTCCAGCCCATTTCCATCTTTCATACTTCATTCTTGATTGCCCCTTTCTGAATGCTCTCTTCAGCTGCTGTGCTATTTAAGCATTTTAATTAATTAATTTTATGTGTATGGATGTTTTGCCTGCATGTATATAAGTGTCCTTAGTGCATATGTCAAATGCCCTGGAGCTGGAGTTATGGATAGTTGTGATCTACCACGTCGGTGCTAGGACTCAAACTCGGGCCTCATGGAGAACAGCCAGTGCTAACTGCTGGGCCATCTCTCCAGTACCGCCTGTGCTACATTTAATAGTCTCCTGACCTTTCATTTTGCTTAAACTTTGGTTCTGTTGTTCCTAGTTGGCTTTTTTTCTTTTAAGGTTTTTTTGAAAGTTTCTGTGATTTCCTGTTCTCAGCTGGAACATTCCTTTTCGAATCTTTATTGATTTGAATACGCATGCTTGGCTCAATTACTTTATAATCTTTTTCTTCATCAACTTTTTATTGTAATTTTGTGTATGAGTGTGTGACTGTATATGGGTATGTGCTCGAGTGCAGGTATCCAAGGATGCCAGGGGTGTCAGAAAAGCCTGCTAATTGTGAGCTACCCTGTGTGGGTCTGGGGGCCGAACCCAGATCTTCTGCAGGAGCAGTATGCCATCTCTCTGCCTTGACTTGACATTAACCCTGTCATCTTTTGGGAATTCTGGGGATCAGACTGAGAACCTCTCCCATGCTAGGCAAGTGCTCTACCACTGAACTATACCCCAGTTTTTACTCATACTGATCTTTCTTTCTTTCTTTCTTCCTTCCTTTCTTTCTTTCTTTCTTTCTTTCTTTCTTTCTTTCTTTCTTTCTTTCGATTTATTAATTTATTATGTATGCAGTATTCTGCCTGCATGTATGCCTGCTTGCCAGAAGAGGGCACCAGATCTCATTATAGATGGTTGTGAGCCACCATGGTTGCTGGGAATAGAACTCAAGACCTCTGGAAGAACAGTCAGTGCTCTTCACCTCTGAGCCATCTCTCCAGCATCATATTGTTGTTTTTTTAGAGAGTGGGAGAAGCCCGGCTTTATTACCTAAATACTCTTGAATCTTATCATGCACTGTGGTCAGGAAAGTCTTCTGAGAAAATTCGTCCATTTACCTTTGTTTATAGTATTTATTGTTTTGAAATGAAATGGCATATGTTTCTCTATGTTCTAGGCTTAATATTGCCCACTCCATAACTTTAAAGAGTTCATAACAGTGAAGTTAGATTACTGCATTTGTCTCTTTTCTTTCCTGTTTCAAAAGTGTGTGTCCAGATTCAGATATTTGGATGTCCACACGTGGTACATATACACAGACATGTAGAAATAGTAAGTAAATAAATATTTTAAGAGATTCAGTGTTTTTAAATAAAAAGAGCAGCAGGACAGTAGGGAACAGCAGAGCATCTTGGGAGGCAATGAAAGGTAGAGGCGGGGCCTAGAAAGAAGTAGGTCACTTCTTCTTTCTAAGTAGGGTCCACTTCTTGGGGGCCATGGCCTCCGTGGGGTCATACCACTTCCTGTCCTCTTCAAGGGTGACAACCCCTTTGGGAGTCAAATGACCCTTTGACAGGGGTCGCATTTCAGATAACCCTGCATACCAGATATGTGCATATCAGCTATGTCACATATGCGAAATAGCAACGAATGAGGAACTGTATTAAAGGGTCGCGGCGTTAGGAAGGCTGAGGGCTGCTGTTCTAGACGCTTGAGCTTCTGTGTCCCTAGAGAGGTGACGGTTGCTGAGATGGCAGGTTGGCTCTCTTACCAGCCAAGCAGGATGGAGCTTAGAAGATTCAGATTCACCTTGATTTAGTGATGCGAGAAAGTATTGAAGGCACAGTGAAGAATCAAGTTACAGTTTAAGTCAGTGACTTAAGTCAGCCTTGAGGACTTCCTAAGGGCTTGTAAGCAGAGGCCTTCTGTCTATCCCTACTTAAATACAATTTGAACATTCCTAGTCTGAAATGTAAGGGTGTGACGTCTGTACAGTATAGCCAGTAAAGTGTGTACAGTATTCCAAACTGAAGCATTTTCCTCCTGAAACATTTCAGATAAAGGATATGAGGCCTGTATTAGGAATGAAGAGCAGAGTTCTGGAGTATTGTTAATTCATTTAAAAACAACATAGTGACCCTGTGTATCCCTGGGTTTTACATGTGTGCATTTAACCAACTGAAGATGGAAAGTCCTGGGGAAAACTGAGCCTGTGCTTAACAGGTAGAGACATTTTTCTTGCTGTTCTCTAAACAATACAGCATAGCTGTTTGCATAGCACGTGCATTGTATTAGGCATAAAAGTCAATACAGAGATGAGTTATTACAGTATATGCAGAGTATGAGGATATATGCAAATATATTATCATTTTATAGAAGAAGCTTGGGCACCTGCCGATTTTGTGATCTGTAGGATCTGGAGGTAGCTTGTGTAATCATTTCCTCCAGATACTGAGGGGTGGCTTAATAAACTTATCACATATTTGCATACTTTCCAAGGAAATTTTAATGTAAACAATAGGGAGAGTGGCATTGTTTTACATGTGTAAAGGCCTTCCCAAGTGCCTGGCTTTGCAGACACACTTGGTGATTGTGCCTGTCTCACACACTTCTGTTGGTGTACTTTTAAAAAACTCTTACTTACATTTTTTTTTTTTTATCTTTCTCCCTACTCAACCCCAATCTCTTCCAACATCCCAACACCAGGTAGGAAAGAGAAAGGGTTAGTGGGAGAGGGGGCACAGTTCTCTTGGCTGCTTCCTGCTGGTTAGGGTCGCCGCGTTCCTTGGAGCCAGTCCAATCCTTGTTTCAGGAGATCTCTAACATCTTGTCTGACTGCATCAACAGCAACAGGAGCTGTAGGGGGGAAGCAGTAGCAGCCTTGTTCTTTCTCAGAGCTCCTCTATACTCTCTGGGCTCTGGCATTTATTCTGCCTGCAGACTCCTCAGATTTAAACTATCTGCAGCTGCCAAGAGCTCCTCTCAGAGCCCACATGAGGCAAACAGTCTGTTGCTGTGGACCATCTGAATCAGTGCCACATCCCACACCTGGGACCAAAACAAAAACATGTTTATATCCACGACACTCTTTGTTTGTCCTCTGAGCTGTGATGCCAGCACATGCCAGCAGGAAAAGTATGAAGTTTGCTCCTTTACCCTTCTTCTGGCTCTCTGTGGTAACTTTCCTCTGGCCCCTCTGCAGAACTTAAGTCTTGCTCCACCCCCTTCTCTTGAGCAAGACAAATGTAAAGAGCATTATATGCAAAAGTTACTACTGAGCACAAAAGCCATCATTATAATTCAGATAGAGGCTGCTGTTCTTCTCACTGTTCTGCAGAGTGAGGACCACAGAAGCCAGTTTTAAAAGTGCTCAGAAGTGTGTAGGAAGTTTTGAGTTGAAAAAAGAAAAAAAAAATATTTTCTTGTGTTGAAAAATAATGAGGGGAAAAAACCAGTACCATGCCTTCACTCCTATAACCCACGTGCCCACCAGCTTTTGGACAGCAGGGGCCCTGCTCTTACCAGAATGAGGAAGATCAGAAAAATAGAGAACGCAGCGGGAGCCGAACCACGCGGCCTGCTGACTTTCTCCAGGCTCTAGCTGTCTCCTGTCTGGCCGCCAAGTAGGAAAGAGAGCCAGGAAGCCAAAAGTCCTATTCCTGAAGACATGGTTCTTTTCTCCCGACCAAGGCGCTGGGTTCTGTTTTGTTTCTGGATGCTGGGGTCTTACTGTTATGAATCAGCCACCCCCTCTTCCCCTGCAACAACCAGAAGGTGACATACCTACATTTCCTGAAACTCAGCCCTTGTCTTTCCTTCCTTCTCATCACACCATCGCTGACAGTTGTCCCAATCCAGTGCGCACCTGAGTCACGAACACCAGTTCTGCTTACGTGACACTGCATCTGATGGCGGTGTCAGAGAGTGGGATTTCCTTTCGTTGTGTTGTCAACCTGACATCCAAGGAATGTGTGTATTTAAGACACAGTGTCCTGAGGACCCGGTGGGGGTTATGTTCGATAGAAACTCACGATAGTGGTTACCATTCCCTTAGACGTTTAAATGGACTTTGCGTGCGTGTGTTTAGTGTGATGAAGTTGTCTTTTAGGGCATCTTTAACGTTTAGTGTGCGGCTGGTGCCCGCCGTGCTGCTTACAGCAGCATACCTGAGTTGCACAGCTCCCGCGCAGGTACTGGTTTTCTTGGATAGTTGTCCACACTGACGTTGCTATGCAGCTGGGAAATCCTGTCCTCCATGTTGTGAGGTCACTCCTTAGCGTCTATTTGGAAGAGTCTGAAGAAGGTGAGCAGCGTGTTTTGGTCTGTCGTGTAAGCCCTGTGCTTTGTTGCGTGCCCAGTGTTCTCTGGGTGGCAGCTTTCTCCTGTAAGAGCCGCATCCACTCATTCTAGAGGCTCGCTGTCAGTCTTGCAGCCTCAAGAGGGTGTGCTCGGTTGTTATAGAACTCCTCACCTATTGTCTCCTTCTTTTCTTTTTAAGGTCAGTGGATAAGTCCGTCATCATATATGCTGTCGTAAGTACTTCAGCTCCTATGTGTGAATGTAGTTATATAAAAATATGTTTATTCTTATTGGGCCCACTAAGTAGATACATACATTCTCACAATGCTGAAATGGTGAGATACTCGGGAACCCCTCAACTCTTGCAATCATGTCTTCACGATAGATGGATTTAAACGTAGTCATAGGGAACACAGAGTTAAAGAGACAAGTGTCCAAAAATTCATCAGACCCGACTTCCGTAACAGCAGGGTGCGCCTCAGTGTGGCCTGCCTGTAGTTCCTAGAGTTACAGGGTCAAGTTTAGGGACCAGCCGAAGAAAGAGCACGCTACCATAGACTTGGGAAAATACAAATTTGGGGCAGATATATATGAGTAAGTGCGGAATTGCATGAGTATAAATAAAAATGAAGGTTTTACATCTCACAAAGATATAGCCAACAAGGATGATCTTTAAGAGAAAATCGGGTTGCCTGGCACCTCCCGACCGGGCTCGGGCATCAGCCAAGCCAGCCAGTTAGTGGAGGCGTAAGTCGTCGGAGGCCACCGATGAGTTACTCACACAGGAGTTAAAGTTATTAGAGGTTCCAGCAAAAATTGGGAACAAATAGTCAAGGCAGATGAAACAGCTGATTCCCGCCAGCTTGTTACGGGTTGTGTATAGTCACAAACGGTTATAACATTGGTTTTTAACTATGAAACACCAGCCAGTCCCTGCCACACACATCTGTCCTGACTAGTTAATCTGCCAAGAGCAAGCTCAGTCGAGAAAATGCCTCCATCGTGTTGCCAGTAGACAATTCTGTCGAGCATTTTCTCTTAATGGTGCACATGAGAGGCCGCCCAAGGCCATGGTGCCAAAGAAAGCAGGTAGAGCAAGCCACGGGGAGCAGGCCAGTGGGGGCCGTCCTCCGTGCCCCTTCCTGACGCAGTTCCTGCTAGCAGGTCCTGCTCTGCCTTCCCTCAGGGATAGACTGAGGTCCAGAAGTGTAAGAGAAATAAACCCTTCCCTCCCCAAGTTGCTTTTAGAAATGATGTTTGTCGCAGTGATAGGAACCCTGACTAGGACAGTATCTGTACACTGACCAGCCAACTACTCACAGAATCAGCGCTGTCCCTTCGCTGGTCCCCGCAGGACGTACAAATGAGACACTGCAGCAGGAATACACCTTACTTTGTTTACCGTACGACTGGGTTCCCACTAATGGCCTTGGTGAACTGGCAGACAGCAGGGGTCACTGTGAGAACAAGCTCCAGGTGTTAGCTAGGGGTGCAGCCCTCCTGTCCTCACCAGGTCAGCTACTGGGAATGTGTTCGGCAGGCAGAGCCTCTGAGTGAAGCTTCATCCCGACCTGCCTCTGCCCGAGTAACCGTCACTGTCGTTTTTTCAGGGCACCCAGACCGTGCTTCACACGCTGACCCAACACACCAGGTCTGACGTTAATTTCGCTTTGTTTCAATCTGATGAAAAACTGAGCCAGGCGCTGTGTAACGGCTGTGTTCGTTAACTAGGTATGTCACAACCTGCGCCTTTGCACCCAACACCCTTCTACTTGCCACTGGTTCAATGGACAAGACGGTGAACATTTGGCAGTTTGACCTGGAAGTGCCTTGCCAAGGTCAGTAAGATGACCCCATCCTTGCCCGTTCTGTGGCGTCCTCAAACCCAAGACCCAAGCACTGAGCATCCTTAACCCATCTCAGCACTAATCAGAAACCTGGTTACATCGCACGTTGGCTTTCTTTTTCTCTCCCCTCCCCCCACAAGGAACGCAGGCCTACAACTTTCCAAAAAAGCTTCCTATTTATCACTGTCAGAAATAACTACATGGGGTTGCAGATATGCAGATGGTAGAGCAAATGGCGCTTCCCCTCACTGGTGGGAACATCACAAAGTGAGGAAAAAGTGGACCAGCGCGCAGGCCAGCGGGAGAGTGTGCGCACAAGTCCCGAAAAACCAAAACCTCTTTCCGCAGTGAAGTCCCTGAGGGATAGCGTGGCCGGCAGCGTTTGATCGCGCCTGCAGGGTCCGGCACACCTCTTACAGGCCGCTAAAGCAGTAAAGCACACTCCGGGCGGGGCTCCCCAGAGAATCGCTCGCTCTGCGGCTCACGGGCCGTGTGTCTTACAGCCGGAAGCGTGACCGAGCCGCTCAGGCGCTTAACCGAAGACTGGTCAGAGGAGGACGTCTCGGCATGGCTTCGCGCCCAAGGTTTGCAGGACCTCGTCGGCGTCTTCCAGACAAACAACATCGATGGAAAAGAGCTGCTGCACCTCACCAAGGAGAGCCTGGCCGGCGACTTGAAGATCGGTAAGATGGCGGCGAGCGGCGGGCCCCGCGGGCCCCCAGGGCCTTTCCCTGCTGCTGGCGGGTTCAGGTACCTCTGGTTCCCCGAGAAGCTGCTCGCACAGCGCTGGTCCGGGCTAGTCTTTCTCAGGAGCGCCATCTGCCTACTCAGCGAGCAGGAAGCACCTCTCCAAGTAACCGGCCCAGTTTATGATTATAGTTTTAGAAACTTGCACATTTTAAAAATAGAGTTCAGATCCCTAAAATTTATTCTCAAAAAAAAAAAAAAATTTGTGTCTGTGTATGCGTGTCGGAGCCCATGTGTAGGTGTGTGCAGAGGGCCCAGTCTGTTGCCGCTCAGGAGCCAGCCACCTGGTTTGCGTGCTTGCTTGCTTTGCGACAGGCCGCCATCAGCTTGGAACTCAGCAGCTGGGGCGAGGCTGGTCACCCTAGCAAGCCCCGGCCACTCGTCCTTGTGCCCCCAGTGCTAAGATCATTAACAGGGGTCGCCATGCTTGGCTCCTGCACATGGGTTCTGCCTGTGGACCACAGGTCCCCATGCTTGGGTGACAGCTAGCTGATACCTCACCAGTCAGAATGACTCATTTAAAAGTACAGGGGTTCAGAGCCAGGACAAGCAGCTGAGGTGCCTTTTAGCCAAACCTGGCCTCCAGGTTCTCCCAGCATCCCTCAGTCCCTACCTGTTACAGGGCGTGGCTCCACTCTCCTGCTCTTTGCTGTGAACTTCCAGCCAGGAGGCAGGGCTCCCCTCCCCCAGAAGCTCACTCTTTCCAGCTTTTGGAACTCGTATTTGTTTACAGACCTATTATTGACCTTTTAGTACTAATACTCAGTATATGTGGCCTTTCGTGTCTAGCCTCTCTCCTTTCACTTGTCATCAGTTCATGGAGTTCGGGATAGTTCCGTGTTTTAGATGTAATGAATAAGACTTCTATGAACATGAAGGGGTTTTGGTTTTGGTTTTTCTAGACAGGGTTTCTTAGTGTAGCTTTGACTGTCCTGGACTCACTCTGTAGACCAGGCTGGCCTCGGACTCACAGAGGTAATCCTGCCTCTCCTTCCCCAAGTGCTGGGATTACAGGCGTGCACCACCATGCCTGGCAACACATGAAGCTTTTCAGTATTTTTCCTCCATTTTCTTGTTTATCTACTCAGAGTAGAATTGGTGGGGCCTAGGAAGATTCTGGGCAGGACATGGAGGAGGGCCAAGCTGTTTGGTAAAGCCGCCTGCCCATCCACAGTCCCGCCAGCATTGGTTGGGGCTCCAGTTTCTCCAGAGCCTCTCTAGCACCTGTTTGCTTTTGAGGGAAGCACCACCCAGCACCCTTAGGCTTTGATTTGCATTTCCTTGTGGCTTAGGCTGCTGTCTTAATGCAGCTGGGTTGGTGTGGCAACATCCCATAAACTCGGTACTTTATAAATAACAGAAATTGATGTTTTTATTCTGCCAAGTCCAAGGTGCAGGCAGGTTTGGGCTCTAGTCAGGAACACTTTCTGATTCATGGATGTTCCTCCCGTACCTTCACCTAGTGGCATGGATGAGCTCATTCTCTGCGGCCTCTCCTGTAAGGGTCGTGATGCTGTTCGTCCCCAAAGCCGCACTTGGTGACACCACTGTTATTTGTATCTATGTTTCATACGTGGTCTTGGCCTAAGGCTGGGAAGCAATGGTGATAGGCTTCAACATATGAATATTCCGCTTTACAGTTTGGAAAACTGGCAAATTCAATAATTCAGAAGCAGAATTAGAAAATATGTTCTCGGGAACATCTGGTTCCCCACATGGCTCTGAAGTATCATGTCGGGATCTACCGTGTGGCCGTGACACTCTCCCTCCCCCCCAGCCTCTACAAGGCTAAGCTCACAGGCGTGCATGGCCGCATACCCAGACATTCTGAAGTATGTTGAAATGTTCTGTTTTATTTGTCTTCAGGGTAGAAGTTAACTTTTCCTGAAAAGTTGTTTTAAGCTACAAAGAATTTTCTTTAGTCTTGAATTTTTAAGGAAACATACTTTCCTTAAGGCAGTAAATTGGGCTGAGACAGAAAGTTGGGGCTGAAAACAAATAGAAAAGGCAATCTGATGACATAAATGCTGAGGTTTGCTTTTCACATGGAGAGATGTTTTGCCTGCATTTGTCACTGTAGCCTGATTTGCAGTGTCTAATGCCAGTGTAAAATCCGGATTTGCCTGGCACTTAGCATGTGAGGTGGCCAGGCACTGTGAAGGCCGTTGGGATGAAATAAGCCACGGCGGCGCGTCCATCACGTTTGACACAAAAGCTATTGCCGAGAGGTTGCGCACCATCAAGCCTCCAGTTAACAGGCTTTTTGTAAAAGCAGGATAAAGGGCTTCTAAATATTTGAGTTTCTCAATCTAGTGTTTTAACTAAAGGTAAGACATTGACTAGTTTGCCAATGAAAACCCTTATAGTAAGATCCTGTCTCAAAAAAACAAAAACCACCAGCACCACCAAACCAAAAAACCAATTCCTCAAGAAGGGTGTGATCAAAGTGCACCACTGTGGGTTGCTTTGTAGCTCTGCACCTCATCTCCCGTCTCCAGTGCAGAGCCAGGATTTTCCCTAAGAAATAGCTCCTTGTGTCATATATTTGCATATTTGACGTAGAGATGTTTTAAGGCATGTGTGAATCTGAACGTTTGCAAATACTATTGTCATATATAAAGTATATAAAGTATGCATGATAAAGAGCAAGAAAATCACTTTGGGGACAGTGTTAGAAAAGACATGAGTGCAGTCAGTAGGCCTGTGTGCACACTGGCCTCGGTCATAGCTGTAGGGCTGTGGGATGTGGAGCGGGGCTGTGGAGCTTGGAGTTTGGCAGAGAGACGCTGGTAGAAACTACTCGGTCAGAATTCCTGTACTGAAATAATCACACATTTATGAATAGGGATGAGAGTTGTTTTTTTTTTTTTTTAAACCAGGGTTTTCACTTTTTGATCGTTCCTTTCTGAAAACTCATAAAAGCCCACGAGACATTTTTTTTTTTT
Organism: Meriones unguiculatus; assembly: GCF_030254825.1. NCBI lineage: Eukaryota > Metazoa > Chordata > Mammalia > Rodentia > Muridae > Meriones > Meriones unguiculatus. The sequence goes on along the minus strand of NC_083356.1, from coordinate 99,605,494 downwards.
TAAATCAGTATCCAGGTTGCCAGGGTTTAGATGTGTGTGCCTCATTGCCCCTGTGTTAGGCTCAAGTGCCAGCCTGAGACCCGCAGGGAGATGGCACTCCACAAGCTGAGACTGGGTGGGATCAAGTTGGCTCACTGTGGTCTCTCCCTGAGGAGACACTGGGCCTCATGTCCCTTCCCTCTCTCTCCTGCTTCCCAGACACCGGGAGGCAAACAGCCTCGTTTCGGAGTGTTCCCACTGCAGTCTCCTGCCTCATGACAGGCCGAAGGGCAGTGTGGCCCGCGCATCCACAGACTTCAAACCCAACCAAGATCAATTCTTCCACCTGTTGGTTGGCTTGAGCAGTGTCCAGTAGCAGAAAGCTGATTGTGTAACACATGGCCGAAAAATAACACGTCTCTTTTCTAGCTTTATGCATTACCTGTATTTACATCCTTAAGTTTGGAGAGTTGAGTTCACTTTTTAGTAATATTTCATTTTATAGATTTTTCACTTGCTGCCTAAATGTAACATAAATTCTTTCAGAATCTCTAGGTCTGCGCAGCAAAGTGCTGAGGAGTATTGACGAGCTCAGGACCAAGATGGATCCCCTTTCTTCCGGAATCCCTGATGAGTTCATCTGCCCAATAACTAGGGAACTTATGAAGGACCCCGTCATAGCCTCAGGTATGTGTGGTGGCCGCCAGGCACGCGGTATGTGCTGTGCTGCCACAGGGCAGTGGGTCACTCCCCATCGTCGCTTTAACTTTGGCTGTGTTCACATTTTCAGCTTTGTTTCTCATAAGAGGGTTTTTTTTGTTTTTGTTTTTTTAAAAACCACTAGATTGAAAGTAAAGAATTGTACACTGTGTATGTTTCTGATAAACTAGACACAGTAAGTTTGGAATTCAGACAAAAGATGAAGTTTTGAAATTTCACTTGAATTTCTGTGACTTCCAGTGGAGAGACTGTGTGTGTGTAGATGAGCATCCACAGAGGACGACATCGGGCATCTTTATCACTGTCTGCCGTCCTCCCTGAAGACACGGTCCCTCACCGGAAGCTTGAGACCTGCCGACTAGGCTCGGCCGGCCAGTGAGCTCCCAGGGTCCGCCCGTCTCTAACTCCAACGCTGGAGTTACAGGCGTGCAGAGCCCTACCAGGCCTCAAGTGTGGGTGCTGGTGGTTTGAGCTCACACCCTCGTGCTTGCACAAGGAGCTCTCTACCTGCCGGGCATCTCCCCAGCCCTTGAGATGTAAGATGACGGCTTAGTTCTCTTTTGTTGTACCTAGCATGCATTTAAATGATCCAGAAACAAGAATTTGAAGAGTATGAAGTCCAAACACACGTCATCAGTATACAGACATGCTCGGCAGAACGCTTTTAACGATTTATCTTGTTTTGCGAGGTGTCCCACTGTACTAGTTTATCCATTGCAATGCTCGAAGCTGCCCTGGCATCCATGCACAGATCTTTGGACAGGACTCAGGGTAGAGGACTTAGGAGTGGAATTTCTGCGTTGGTTACTGAGAGCATGTTAAAAACTGCTAAATGTTTCTCAATGTAGATGCACCATTATAACAGAATTCCAGTTTCTGCCCACATTTGCAAACACATGGTAGTGGGAGTTCTAATCCTGCAGAACAGCTATGAAGCATCTCATACTTTTAATCCTCTCCCTGCAATGAAGCATCTTCTCATATGCTTTTTACCTGTTATGCTTTTCATAATATACCCTCTGGCCCTTATGTCATTTCGTATTGAGTTATCAGTTTGTTATTCTAAGTCTGTCTTTTGTAAGACAATGTATTGTATTTTCTCTATGGCATCTTTGAAAAAAAATGCATGATTTTGATGGAGTCCACAGTTGTAGAGGAATTTGAATTCAGAACATGGCTGTCCTGGCAAGATGTTACATACACAGACCTTCTTGGTCTGTGTGAACTGGCTGGAATGCAAACACGCCTTTAATTCAGGGGACAGAGGCAAGAAGAGTTCAAGGCCAGCCTGGTATAGAACAAGTTTCAGGTAAAGAAAAGCTTACTTCCAGGCTTTTAATCCCAAACAGTGAAGGTAAAGTTAGTTTGTGGAAGAAAGCACCCTTGTCTGAAAGTGATGTCTGATTGAGTGACAGAAAAGGTGATGAATCAGAGAAAGAGCTGACAGAGTAGGATATGCCCAACTATCTCAAGAAGAGACAGAAAGGGAAGCCACTTAAAGAGCAAGGCAGAGGAGAGAAAAGGCAGTTTTACCAGGACAGAAATAGAGAGATGGGATACAGAGAGAACTCAAGTGAAGACTGATTAAGCCAAAGAAGGAAAAGGAGCCAGGAGGTTAGAGCAGCTTGCTTGACTTAGAGGTCAAGCAGAGCAATTCAGAGGCTGAGAGAAAAGCCACATTGAGTTAGTTGGGAGAGGTGTTTGAGCCAGAACAGCTGAGGTGGACCAGCCAGCCCAGAGCTCAGAAAGAACAAGAAAGGGTGAGCTTATTCAGCAGTAAGTCTCAGAGGCAGAAAATGTTCTAGGCCTAGGTCAGGTTGAATGGAAGCCCAAAGCTTCCAGGACTAGGCCTGGGTTAGCAGACAGAGGCAGTTAGCCTCAGAGGCAGCAATTAGCCCAGGCAAGTTAAAGTTCCTCCTGTACCATTTTTCATGCTGATTCATCCGTTTTTAATCCTAAGAATGTTCTATCACAGGTCTGACCACTTTGCTTGTTGTCTGAAGCCCCCACACTGGGGCACCATACTCGAGTTGAGTTCAAGTTCACTGAATTGATTCCTGGGTGTTGCTTTAAGGCATCACTATGGCATGCGTTTATTCTCTCTTGCTCAGGGCACACTCACTCCTTGAGGCATTTCTGTAGGAGAGCGTCATTATATTGGTCCTTTCCACCTTTCCTCTTAAACCTTCCAAGACCTCCTTCAGGGCTGGTCTGTGAACCCTTCATTACCTGCCACGGAGGCTGCTCAAAGCTTCAGTTAAGGCATTTCTGGAAGCCTCTTGGCATGCAGAGTGTCAGTGTGGACACGGGAGCCAGGCTGCCTGGGTTTACATGTCAGTTCTGATGTCCACAGCTGTGTGACCTTGAAAGTCTCCTCACCTGACGTGGAGATGAGCTTGTTCTAAAGGTTGAATACAAGCCGTGGTCCCTGGATGATGAAGTGCTGCTGTGTATTGGTGTTTAGGAAAACGCAGGAGGTCGAGATCTGTGAGTTGTGTTCAGTGTTAAGCCTGCAGGTCAGCCATCCCTCTTGAAAGAAACCTTCATCCAAGTGTAGCAAGAAAGCTTTGGGTGCACTCAGTCTGCTTTCTCTCTAGAAGTTAAAGTCCAGGGATGGCAAAGGATGAAATAGGAAATGGGGCTGGCCACGCCTGACAACCTGAGTTTGACCTCTAGAACATCCAGGGTGAAAGGCGGGGTCTGCGCCTACGAATTGTCCCCTGCCTCCACACAAAAAACAAAATAATAGAAACTAGGCGGGAACCTGCCCATTTCAATACCCGGGAGCTTTGGCAGTACAGACATGAAAGGCCAGAGGCCAGCTGCCGGTCGTGGTCCCCACGGCCTTTCACCTGGCTTGAGACAGGCTCTCTTTGTTCCTCGACCCTGCCGCTCCAGCGGCGTCCCCACCTGTTTTAGCAGCGGAGCATGGCCATGCCCCGCCACACCTGGCTTTCTTTACCAGGGTTCTTGTGACAGAATGACAGCTGAAGTGCACCCGGTGGCACAAGGCCTATAACGTTCGCACGGAGGCAGGAGGATGGCGAGTTCGAGGCACTGCTCCCACCAGTTGGGGGCGTTACAGACTCAGCATAGAGCAGTGAGCTTTTAAGCCTGGGGGAGGACAGCAGTGCAGCAGTGAAAGCCCCGGAGCAGAAACTCAAGACCACACTCACCCAGACTGGCCCCTCCTGAGAGCGGGGCTGACAGGTCTGCGGCCCCATGCCCACCTCAGAGACCCCAGTCTTCATTGTGTGAAAGCGAACAGGTTAGCATGGACAGGGCGTAAACATGGTGATTTTTCCCCCTGTACCACATCTCTGTCTTTAACTCCATTGCTGTCTGGTACGTTGAAGGGATTTGCGAGTTCCTCCGAAGGCTCTTTCTTCCCTCATCTTCACCAGGACTTATCTTTACTCCACTCCACCCACTTTTGTCTACTGTAGTGTCTGAATTTCAGCAGGGTTCTGGGCTCTGGGGTCGTGTTTTGAAGGAACGAGGTAAGTATATAGGCCACTGTTCGGGTGACCGGTACTTCACACTTCGAAGACTAAGCGTGGCACGCCTTCAGGGCTCCCCGCCAGGGCCGTGGCTGGTGTGTCAAACAAGGCAAGACCGGTCTGCTCCCAGTAGACACCGGCATTGTCTGCACAGTTCATCTTCCTAATCCCGGTGGCCGTCTTACCTGAAGCTATGCCCTTTTTTCAGATGGCTATTCCTATGAGAGAGAAGCGATGGAAAACTGGATCCACAAAAAGAAACGGACAAGCCCCATGACAAACCTGGTTCTTCCTTCGCTGGTACTGACACCAAATAGGACTCTGAAGATGGCCATCAATCGATGGCTAGAGACACACGAGAAATGAATGTGCTCACGCAGCATCGGATGCACTTTTCAGTGATGTCCTTCACTTGACTCAAAATGCCAAGCAGGCATTACAAAAGCACAACAGAAGAAAAAGTCAGGTGTTAAATTCAGTTACTTTTTAAAACTGTCAGTTAAGACTTGGGGCGGTGGTGGCACACACCTTCAATCCCAGCACTTCCGAGGCAGAGGCAGGTGGATCTCTGAGTTTGAGGCCAGCCTGGTCCATAGAGCAAGTTCCAGGACAGCCAAGGCCACACAGAGAAACCTGTCTCAAAAAACCCAGAACAAAACTAAAAACAGTCAATTATTATCCTTAAGACACAGAATTACGCATCTAATGTCATTGCTTTTTCTATAAAAGTGAAAATATTTTTGCACTAGTGAGAAAATGTAGAGAATAAAAGTTTACTATGACTTTAAATTACAGTGCCTAAATCTGTTCTTATTAGGTATAGGACGCATCCTATAGCATCTATACCTGAAATAGATTTGTACGGATGTTTCCATCTTGGATAACAGCCATTCAGTAATTTCCAGCAACTTTTATAATAGAATTTTGACAGTGTAATTGTAAATTGTTCAGTAAATTGAAAAAAAAAAAATCACTCCAGGCATGTTGAGTAGCGATTTTGTTACATTCTAAGTTTGTATAGTGTAAGGATTTTTTTCCTCCATTATTCAACCTCAGAGTAAGCTAGGTCAGATAGTCAATACTGTGCTGAAATACGGCAAACCAGCTTCCTTTTGAAACTTGGGATTCTGAAGCTCTCCCATGCTGGGACTGCGCCTGCCAGGGCGGCCGGCCTGGCACCTGCTGCGCCACATGTCCGCATGGCCCACGCAGGAAGAGACGTTCCCGAGGGCTGTCTGGACTGACCTCAGATGCCTGGCTGTTCCCCAGCGTGGAGCCATCTCGGAGGCTTACTGCAGCAAGCCTGCCAGGGCTGGGAGCAGACACTGACTGCGTCCTCAGCCTCTGTCCTCTCAGGCCCTGGAAGTGTCCACAAACATTAAGAAATAAGGCCACACTCTGGGAATCCCAGGTATGGATCTGGCCAGTAGTTAATAAAAGCTCTTATTTATTAAACTTTACTCGTGGTCATACTGATGAATCTCTAAACCACTCATAACAATACTGGCACCAGAGAGCCCTTTCAAGATGTGGTAGCAAATTATATTAGTCAGGGTTTATAAAGGCAAAGTTCACAAGGCACCTACTGCATGCATGTAGTCAGGGACCAGCAAGTTTGTTTACAGAAGGGAAAACATGCAGTTATACGCGACCAGGCAATTACGGGAGCAGCCTCCAGCATTTGGAGAACTTAGCCGTCCTTAGGCGAGTGGGGCTTACACGTTAGCAGCATTGTTTTACAGTTCCCTTAAGCACAGTAATTCTACACTTTGAAGCAAAATGCTCACCATCACAGAGATTGGTTTCTCTCTGTAAGATGGCTCTGCATTCATCTCAGATGTTTTTGTTCATTTCTGGTTCTGTTTTCTTGAAACAGGTTTTTGCTCTTTTGCTGAGATTGGTCGTGCACCAGCCATGGGGCTCAGGTTGGGTGGAATTTGCAATCCTCCTGCATCTGTCTCCTGAATACTAGAATTAAGGAATGTGCCATCAAGCCCTGCCCCCAGCCTCCTAATTTACTGGTATCTCTGGCTGGGCTAACCAAACTTCCATTTTTTTTTTCATGGCTCACTGTAGATTAATATTTCTGGTCTTATAATTTTTTACAGTTTCATTTTACCTGGGAGTGGTTGCACAGTCCTGTGTGTCCCTGCAGAGACCAGTGAATCTCTGTGAGCTAGAAATCAGCCTGGTCTACACAGTGAGGTCCAGGCCAGGCAGGGTTACATAGGGGCCACCTTTTCAAAAACAAACAGAACAAAAAAGCGATTGTGTTTTATTTCATGTGAGTGTCTTGTGTCTTCGTGTGTCCTGGTGTCTTAGAAAGTCGAAGTAATGGCATTCCCTGGAACTGGAGCCAAGGTTGCTTTGGGACTCATGTGGATGTTATGTGAGGGGAATTCTGGAATCTGGTGAGACCTGGAGGCCAGTTTTAGAGCAGGGTGTGTTTGATGCCAGAGGTTCTGTAGACTTGGCACAGGTGAGTCATGGTGGGACCTACCTGCCGTTCCTGTATTTGGGAGGGCCACAGTAGGAGGACCCTGAGGTTCAAGGTCACTGTCAGCTACGAAGCCTCCTAAAGGCTAGCCTAGTACACCTGATGGCCTATCTCTAAAACTGAACACACAAACCAAACAAAAATGTCAGAGAAGGCAATGGAGAATCGCCGCCTGACTTCCTGGAGCGGGTCACCCCGTGCACATACCACTGAGTACCCACAGGAACCTGACAGATGATGGGCAGCTTAAGGTGGACACGCCCACGTCCCTGCTTGCCTTTTTCTTTTTTAAATGTGCATTGGTGTATGTCTGTGTGAGGGTGCCAGATCCCCTAGAACTATAGTTACAAACAGTTGTGAGCGGCCATGTGGGTGCAGGGAATTGAACCCAGGTCCTCTGGAAGAGCAACCATTGTTCTTAACCACTTCGACATCTCTCCAGCTGTAAATTAATTATTTTGGGTTTTGAGGGACAGGGTTTGGCTGTACTGGAACTCGCTTTGTAGACCAGGCTGGCTTGGCCCTTGGCCTCCTGACTGCTGGGATTAAAGACGGGCACCACAACCACCCAGCAGTGCCTGCTTGTCTTATCAATGCAATGGTGTCAGGCCTTGGTTGTGAGTCAGGCTTGGTCACACACTCGATTGTTAAGGGGACAGCATCACTAGTTGGAAGCCGCAGTGTGAGTTACAGGCCAGCTCTGGGTACGTGTCCGTTCTCTTTTCTAAAAGAAGCAACCTGGTCCAGGCCCTGCCTGTAACCTCGCATGCATAGGCTGAGGCAGACACGCAGGTTCTCGCGGATTTGCCAACTGGCCCGAGTACCCCGAGAATCCCAGGCAGCCTGCGCTACAGACTGAGGCCTCATCTTGGACAACCTGGATATATGGGTGGAGGAAGATACAAATGGAGTTTCCCAAAGGCCTGGGCGATAGCCCAGCAGGGACGTGCACTGTCGTTCATGTAGCACCACAGAAGATAAGAAATCAGAAAACTGTCAATGAGGGGCTGGAGAGGTGGTGTAGCAGTTAAGAGTACTGCCTGTCCTTTGAGATGACGGGTTTCACAGGGTGGCTTACAACCCTCTGTCACTCCAGGTTCTGGGAATCCAGTGCGCTCTCCTGGCCGCCACAAGCCCCAGAAATACACAAAGCAAACAGACATAATTCAGACAGACAAATACTCATATAGACAAACACACCTTAAAAAAATATTTTGTAAATGAAAAGCGCCGTGAACATTTAGTCACAAGATTGTCCCAGTCTTCTGTGCATAAATAAAATACCACTTAGAAATTAAAAAAAATGTGGGGCAGTGATGGTACAAACCTTTAATCCCAGCACTGGACATCAGAGGCAGGTGCATCTGTGAGCTGGAGGCCAGCTTGGTCTACAGAGCAAGTTCCAGGACAGCTAGGGCCACACAAAAACCCTGTCTCAAAACAAAACAAAAAACAAACAAGAAAAATCAGGGGGAAACTATGTAAATGCTCCTTTCACTTTCTCCTATTTCATACTCACACAATAAGTAAGTTGCTTTACAGAAAATTGCCAAATCTAGCTGCCAAAACGTCCTTTCTTTGTAACCACTACTTTGTGTGTTTTTTAAACAGACACTGAACTTGGGTTCTTTCAAGTTGCAACCTTCAGGGAAATTATGTTTTAATTTTTTTTTTTTAATTTGGAAAAGATCCACCATGAAAGCGAGTATCTTTGTTCTGTTTTATGTAAAGTAGTAGCCTTGCTGGGAGCTGGCCAGCTTTTTACATAAAGTTAACAGTATCTGAAAAGTCCCTGCTAGAAAGGGCAATTGAGACCTTATCGTTTAGGTGTGTTGGGTTTCTTAAAAAGCACGATACCTACTGATTTTACAAGTTTAACTACTTTTTATACAAACAGAAGATGCCAAACAACCCCTAATCAATATAACACAGGCAAGCAAAAACCAATCCAAGACCATCTCACAAGAAGGCTCAGCAGTGTCGTCGCCCTGCCCCCCCCCCCCCCCCGTGCTGGGTGCTGTGGGCCCAGGGTTGTTGGTTCAGGAGAAGGTGGGAACAGTGCCCAGTGCCCTCTGACCTGGGAGCTCTCCTCTTCCCTGGGTAATGAGCATGTCCTGTCTCTGCCAAGGCTGAATCAGAAGAGCACCTTCATGTCGCCAGCCCTCACACCCTGGCTGCTTGCTGTACGCGACAATGAAGACAAGAACCGAACCATGCACTGCCAGGGACTGCTTTGGCCCTGCTGGCCCATTCCTCTGTTTGGACCTGGAGATCGTGTTGACTGTAGACGCTTGGGCACTAAGCTTCAGACTCCAGGTTACTCTTTCCTGGTACCGGCTGGAGGGATGGAGGAGCAAACTTTTGGAAGGTGTTCCCACTGGTGGGTTCCTTTGCCCCAGTGAGAGCCCCACAGCCACGCACACACTGCACAGCACTAATGGGACTCAGTGAGTTAGTGAAAAAACAAAACCATGCAGTTGGGATGGTACCTGTTGCTAGGGACGCAGGGGACCTGGAGGAGGGAGGTTGGAGGGTGTGGTCATATTTCATTGTACCCATGTATGACATTCTCAACAATTATTTTTAAAAAGTACTTGGGAGGGGCTGCAGAGATGGCTCAGTGGTTAAGAGCCCTGTCTGCTCTCCCAGAGGTCCTGAGTTCAGTTCCCAGCACCCACACGGTGACTCACAACCATCTATAATGGAATGTGATGCTCTCTTCTGGCCTGCAGGCATATGTGCAAATAGGGTGCTCACATGTATACATAAATCAATCTTTTTTAAAAAAGTACTTGGGAAATCACAGTTTCTCTACTCCTAAATGAAGAACTATAGGCAATTAATGGTGCCAAGAGAGAGGAGGAATCAACCATTTCCAGGGATAAGCCTGGATGGGCGAGCCAGCAATAATAGCATGGACACACAAGTAACATGACTCGGCAGGTTAGGGGTGTGTGTGTGTGTGTGTGTGTGTGTGTGTGTGACAATCCAAGGGTCATAAATTTGAGGGGACATGGCGGGTGACAGGGGAAGGGTTGGATGGACGACAGGGAGCTGTGGAGATATGTGAATACAGTATTCGTGGGGAAGTCTTAAAATTTTTAAGTTAAAAAATACATAAATATGAGATACTTCAAGTAAGGTTTTTGTCATGATACAACCAAAGCAATCTCTCGGTGCTTTGAAACACATCTGTGGGCAGAGGACAAACACACTTTCAGCGGAGAGATGCCCAGAGGAAGCAGCAGCGATCCTAACGCAGCGCACTACGCTGCCAGGTCCAGCATCACACGGCATCTGTACACGGAGCCCATTAGCACACACATGGTTCTTTCCTACCTAAGGCAAAGTCACTAAGTAGGACACTGGGGTACTTTTGAATTTCTAGAAGTTTCCCTTACTCTGAAATTAAAATGAAAGGTGGTTGTTGGTAAATTAAAAGTGCTTTTTTAGGGTGATGTCACGAGGCAGGGAGCTGTCACAGTGACGTCACTGCCTCCTTGGCCCCTGGTTAACGAATGCCAGCCCACTTGTAGTAATGCTTTTTATTCCATATGGAAAAGTACAGTAGTTGTGCAGAAACGAAACTACATAACAGAAGAGTAAGACTTTCACAAATATTAAAGGAAACAATAAATAAGCCATAGTAATTAGAACAGAGCTGGAGAAAGCGTATAAAAATGGCCTGGCTTCTTACACAAAGCACAGCACACACACAGGAACAGACACTGACCGACACTGCCCGGTTCCTAGTCGGACAAGACCTTAGCGATACTCTCACAGGAACATCGTGGCTCCTCGTTTTTTTAAAAACATTCTGCAAATATAGAACTTCCTTCTCCCCCATTCTAGAAAATACATTTCCTATTTCAACACAGAAAATACTGCCCCTGCCTCTCTCAAACCAGCATCTGTACATCTTCCGCTTTCATAGAAAAATACCTTCAAAGGAGGTTCACTCCTGTACCTTATCTTTACAGATGAATACTACGTCAGCTTGGGTTGAAGTAGCACCTCAGGTGTCCACACAAGTGAGATAAAGTGCCGTTACGGGTACACTGTTCGCGTGCCATGATGACGCGTCATTCCGTGCGCTTACCAGCGTGGAGGAAGCTTACAAAGAGCATGCAGAGAGGTGGCGGGTTCTGTTGCCTGTAGATTAACTTCTTTTGAGTTGTATGTACAAGCCTGAATGAAACTGGGCTAGCTATCTGTATATGCAACGTGTGGCTAGGAAACAGGGACTGCGTTAGGAAAACAGAACCAGCACTCGGACTCCCGAGAGGCCATCGCAGGCTTGTTTCCGGGGCTTCGGCCACTGTCCAGAGCACTTTCGGAACCAGTTAATTTGTAGCAGCCACTGCGATTGCTTGTCTTCATGCTTTTGCACAAATCTGACCTGTACGCCAATCAAAATTCTAGAGAGCCCGTTCCCGCCTATCAGCAACACCGTGAAGCGTAAACACAGTTCCGAGAGGGGTGGGGGCTAGAAAAATACTCTGCAAAGTGGCCGTAACATGGAGCTAGGGTGTGGCCCCCGTTGAGGAGCTGCCATGACGGGCCTGACGCTCGGTGTGCTCATATTTCACTTATAGAAAAAAAGCCTGCTGTTTACAGTCACATTTCTATTCAGCTAGAAATCACTCAGGTTGCAATTTTCATACGTAGGCAAGATCTGGGGTTTGACGAAAGGGACCTGTAGCTTAAAAATCCCCCATCTTTTCCAGGATACACTTCCAGATATTTTGTCAGGAATTAAAATCTTTTACCAATGGATTTTTTTCCCTCTCTAAGTATGTGTTGTGCTTTTTACACACAGCAAACCAAATAATCTCCTAAGTGAACGGCATCCGTTGATGGCTTCTTGGCAGTCCTTACGCTGACAGATATAAGCTGACAAGAGTTTCCAGTGCTGTTTAGTATTCGTTTGTGGGTGATTTCTAGCTACTGACTATAGTTTTATCCTATACTTTTAATATGTCAATGGCATCAGATCCACCCAAGGGGTGGAAAATATGGCTAAGATGTAATTTTTATTATGAAAAGAAAAAAGAAAAGAAAAGAAAAGAAAAAGACAGTATCTGCTTCCCCAAGCCAACAGGCATCATTTCAGGTCTACACACACATTGCTTAAGGCTCACACGTTTGACTCTATGAAGGATCGCTTTGGTTTCGCTGAAGTCAGGTGGCTCCTGTGGGCTTCCGTACTGACATGAGGCGCCTGCTTCGAGATGCTTTCGGGGTACAGATGAGAAACACCCTTAGTTACCCTGCTGTCTGGACAGAGGGCTGCAATTTGGCACTTGTTCTCCTCCAGCTCCTTCGCCTGCGCCCCGTTGTGGACGCCCGCGCTCAGCGGGGAGACTGAGCACGGCTTGGCCTGGCCACAGTACCCTCCCGGCTTGAGAGTGGGCTTCTCAGAGCTCGCCTGCAGGCCGGCGGGCGCGGCCGTGTTCGTCAGGAGCCCCTCTGCCGCCTGGCAGTGCCAAGGGCGGCTGGGAGGATTGGCCTGCTGCTGGAACCTGGCGGTCTTGTCCATGATGCCCATGAACGGGGTGCTGCGGGGCCTGTGCTCGGTGGTGCCGGCCTGCACCTGGTTTGTACCTTTGTCTTTGAGTCGAGAGTCTGGTCCTTGGACCTTGAACCCGTCTGAAAAACTACTGCTTGAAGTCAGACTGCTGGTTGAACTTGACATCTTTATGCTGCTGGACGGAGAGCCGGAAGAGCCCGAGCTGGCAAGGGAGGCCGGGTGTCGCACATCGCCGCAGCTCACAGGTCCTCCCTGGCTGGGAGGAGCTACGTCCACAGCCACGGAGGCGTGAGCCAGGAGCCTCTCGGCGGCTTTGACCTTGCTCGGCAGAGGATAGGCCGTGCCGCTCTCACTGCGCTGCAGCTGGAGGCTCTGGCCAGGGCCTAGCCGGTCCCCAAAGTGGCCGCAACCAGTTCCGGCAGTGAAGGGGCCCGGCCCCTCCAAGTGCTGGTTCCTGCTCGCGGCAGGGACTGCGGATACTCTACCGGGCATCGGACTTGGGGGAGGGTTCTGAGAAGGGCCTTGGGTTTTTGTGCTACTGTTTCTCATGCTAGACTGCCCGGAACCCAGATGTTGGCTGGTCTTCACTATCTGTGCCTGTCTGGTAGGCTGCATCACCAAGCCGGGCTGAGCTACAGTCTCTCTCAGGGACTTGCTGACTCCTGCCCTGCTCTGTGGTGACGCTGGCCTGCCTTTGGCCTGTAATCCCTCTTGAAGGTTTCGGATGTACGGGGAAGGGGCAGACGGAGGAGGCTGGGATCTGGGAGTCGGAGAAATGGCCTCTTCCTGGGAAGAGGTTTCTTCCTCTTCTGCCTCTTCAATGGGGAAGTGGTCCTTTAAACTGGAGGCCGGCGCATCCTCCTCATTATCTGAGTCATTGGACGGAGCAGGCAGGGGGCCCTGCTGTTTTTGCTGCTGGTTCCTCTGGAGTTGCTTGCACTCTTCTTCTACGCGGGCCAAAAGCCTCTTGATCTCCTGATTGGTGGGACAGAGTTTCATGGCCTCCTGCAGGTCAGCCAGAGCTGCCAGGAACTGCCTTCAGAGGAAAGCACAGGATTAGATCAGAAGCCACACATGAGCATGCTCCGAATGTGACCCCCTGAAGGTAGCTGTCCTCAAAGGGAAAGGGGTGAGGCCCAAGCACTTCCTGAGCCCAGAGCTCAGTACAAGTACACTGCTGTGCTCCAACCAGGGCTTTGAGCTTCCGGGTCCCTGACCTGTCTGCAAAGACCCCTGGGGCAGAGGGTACCAGAATCCTACTCATGTAATCTTCTCTGGCCCTCATCATGTCCCCTTCTAACCCGGAGGTCAGACGTGTCCCTCTTCTGCTCCCACGTCACTTCTATTTGTCGGTCTCACTGAAACAAGAACTCCGTGGGTGTGCTGTGTTGGGGTACAGTGGGGAAGACACCAGAATGTCGGGGAAATGAATGTTAGCCACTAACCGTAACACCCACAGCTGTGCCTCTCAGAAGCTACTGGTTTGTATTGAAAGGGGTGAGCAGTGTCTGAGTAATAGCCCTGACGAAGAAAACACCCTCAAACTCATCCCAGGGAAAAAAAAAAGGTCCCAGGAGTTACATCGGTGACCCTAGTTAGTACCTGCTGTTCCTTTTTGCTCTTGCCCGGGCATAAAAGGCTTCATAGGATTTGGGTTTCAATTCCAGAGCTTTTGAAGCAAATTCTTCTGCCAAGCCAAAGTCCTGGTGTCAACAGTTAAGCACACAATCAGAAGCAGCACTGAGAAAAAGGGCTCTCTCCTAGGAGCTCCACTGTAAGGATATACCAGGCCCTGGGGGGTCCTGGGGGCAGGGCAGGCGTTACCTCCCATGCTCCACACTCCCCCATATTCACCCATGCCTGCTTGTTTGAAGTTGGATGATCAGAGCCTATGACTATCCCTAAGAATCCAGTACTGAAGCATCAATTATGACTCAGGAGACAGTGGTGTAGCAGCAGAGAAGGAAAAGGTGGCAGGAGGGGTCCAGGCCAGGGGTGGGTGAGTTACACCTGGGGTGGGGTGGAGTTTAACACATCAGTAGGAGGAACTACAAACCGTCTGCCAGTAACAAATTGCAATGGACCATTACTGCTTAAAAACCGGGACTCTGTACTGGACAAACCTCAGGGCCACAGGGCGGGGGCATTTCTGCTGGCCTCTTCCTGAACGTGGGGAGAAGAGACCCTGGAGAGCTGATGACACCGGCAGCATCACGGCTGCAGGGGGTGGGGGGGGAGGGGGGGGAGGAGCCTGCATCCGCTGCCTTCACTGAAGAAAGGAAGGCACTTCACCCTGAGCGCTTCCCATCAGCACTCTGGGAGGTGAGCCTCGGCTGCGACCTTTGAGAGGTCCCTGAGGGCAGCAGGTCCCAACAGGCCCCAGTCAGGAGACCGGGCAAGGGGCTGGCCTCCACCTACTGCTGAAGAACTGAGTGGGGGTAACAACTCCTGGCTTACGTTTGTTTTCCTCCGGCACCGAGACAGGTTGAGATAGAGGGAGACCCTCAGGTCATTGAACGGTCTCATGTCTTCTCCGAATCCTTCCCGAGGGAACTTCCTTAAGGCATACTGGTACCTCTGCGCTGCCTCCTTCATCTTCCCCTTCTAGGATCCAAGAGTAATAGGAAGTTAGTCTTTCCCAGGGGCTCTAAGATGAACCACTATGCTGAAGACCCTCCTGTAAAGTCACCGCAGCCCGAGAAAAGGGCCCGGATGTCTTAGGAACCGGGACACTGACCAGCCTGGACACGCTCAGGCTGCATGGCCTTTGCACGCAGTCACACGGCGAGGAACAAGATGGCTTAACAAGAAGGTGTTTGCCAACTGCAAAATCCCCAGTTTCCTACCTTTGTGCATCAAGTCATCCTCTCATATATAATTTCAGTGTTATTTCTAGAGCCATGTTTCACTGAACTGTATTTTAATTTTAAGTATAATAAATAGAAACCACACGAAAAAGTGCCGTAGTTTCTAAGGAGCCTCGTGGATAAAGCCGCAGCTTGCTGTAGAATAATGATTTCTTTTCGAAGCACTGAAGAATTGGCTTTAAAATCAGAGCCACAGCACAGCACTCTCAAGGCTAAGGAAATCCATTTGCTCAGTCAGCCTCGGTGCACAGCAGGGACTGCAGCCTGTTGGAAGCGGCTTGATATATTTCTGACATAATTACCTAGCGGAATCCATATTAAAACCACTTCAAAGCCACGACAATATACACCCTGAACTCAATTTCCAACCGACTCCAAGCAAGGAACCCTGCTGGGTCATGCTATATGCCTAGTTATTTGTTACTACAGAAAAAAAAAAAAAAAAAAAAAAAAAAAAACAAAAAACACCAACCCAACAACTAAGGAAAGAAATGAACAACATAGCAAATAATGCTGCCTAGTAGTGAAAAGATTAAAGTAGTCACAATCTTGCCTCCCCATACTCTTAATTCTACCTAATTACAGGTGTGAAGAGTCGTATGCTACACATCTACCCAACCCAGGTGGTGGCACACACAGGTCACAGGCATATATTTAGAGTTTACTGACGCACTCCCTTGGCTGTGCACATGTAACCCGTGACCACCTCTGGACCAGCAGCGGACTGGCTAATCCACAGACTGCAAAGCTGGACACATATGCTACTGCCTACCCACCATGGGTCTAAACTGAGGCTCATTTGGAAAATGTTAAGGTTGAATTCATGAAGCTGGAAGTCTTATTTCCATTCCTGAGGAAAACTGGGCAAGTTAACTCTCTCTTGAGTAGCTGAGAATCTACTACTTGACTTCATTAAATAAAAATATCAGTAAAATACTTCTAAGAATCCCAAAACTTACAGACTCAAGAAGCAATAAGTGAAAGCCTGGGGGAGAGGTGACCACACCTACTGGCTCTTCTAATTTTCTTTTTAAATATTTATTTTGTGCACATGTGTGTTTTGTGGCCACACACATGCCACAGAGCACATGTGGAAGTCAGAAGATAACTCAGAAGATTCGAGTCCCTCCTGCCAGCGGGCCTAGGACTGTCAGGCTGTCAGGCTTAGCAGCCGGTGACTCTAGCCACTGCACCACCCTCCCTTAAACATTCTTTTCTTTTGGAAATGCTTCGTGGTGTCTTTTGCCAAGTGCCTCATGAGTAGGTCCAGTGCCACGCTTGGAGCTCTGAAAGGCGAGAAGGGGCCTTCCTGTGGGATATGCCAGCCGGCCTACCACATCCTGCACGGAGCAGCTTCAGACAGGAAGTCACAACCACCGCCTAGAGTTTTAGTAACAACTGTTCTCAAATACAAAGAGGAGTCCTTTCCCACTAAGATCCTGCTGCTTGGAGGTTAGCAGGCTCCCTCAGGTTGGAAGGATTTTGGCCTCTTGCGAAGTCACCGCCCCACACAGACAGCTTCCAATACTGCACCGCGAGGTGGGCCCGACTCAGTACTAGCACAGAGAGTCATGAAGCCGCTTACCTTGTACAACACATTTCCTTCCTCCATCAATTTCTGTAAAAGTATAATCAAAATGTCAGGTTTGGAAGTGGCCATCGCCCAAGCGGCATTTCCTGCAAAACAAACACGCTGTCAGGGCGCTTCCTCAGCCCAGGGGAAACAGCTCTCTGCTGCAGGCCCCACCCTCGACAACACAGGCTGCGAGAACTCACAGAAAGGCCAGTGCTGGGCTTCCTCCTGCTCCTGGCAGCACTACTCTGTGATTCCGATGAGGAATCAGTGATGCCCACAGAAGCCACCCTTATTACCCTACTAACAAGGGTAATTGTGTGCCCCTCCCCTAAGAATCAAGAAAATGCACTGGACCCTCAAAGGCTCCTCCTCCTCGCCCAGGTAGGTGAGGCTGCTGTCCCCAGGCTCCTGCACTCTGACCTTAGTCCACTCTGAGGTCCTAGCTTGGCTCTCCTGTCCCATCCCTTTCTAGCTTTTCTTCTGGTCTTCACTGGTCACAGCCCCTCTGTCCCTTTGCCTGGCCTCGGGACACTGCTATCACATATGCGTTCCTGCCACTTCCTGTGAGTGACCTTGGGAAGCCACTGAGCTCCTGTGTTTTGTTTTTGTTTCTCAAGCAAAAAGATGGGCATCGTCACTACTTCCGCTCAGGGCAAGGTAAAAATGGGGAATTGCTTAATACTGGGACAAACTGTTTCCGTGTAGGCCCCCACACTCAGAACTGCCCATGGTCAAAGAGCCTGTTAGCAAACGGAGACAGGGGCCCTTTGGTAGTTTCTGCATTCGTGCTGAACTTAGGGGATGCTCTTCTAGACACACATGTGGGTTAATGCCCGTTCCCCGCTCCAAGGACCTCAAGGTCTCCTTCATAGAAATTGTGTGCACCGGGGTCACAACTTTCTCAAGCTGTCATTGGTAACTCTAAAATAACAGCTGCTCTCCAGAACCAGCCAGGCTTTTCTGAGTTGCTGATGCTCAGCCATCTGCAATTAAAGCAGAGCCTAATGTAGTGGTTTGGAGGAGATCGGCCTTCACAGGCTCATATATTTGACTGGTGGAACTGTTTGGGAAGGATTAGGAGGTGTGGCCTTATTGGAAGGTATGTGGGGGAGGGGAGGCGGCAGGGCAGGATTTGAGGCTTCAAAAGCCCATGCCATTCCTAGTTATTTCTCTGCTTCATGCTTCTGAATCCATGCCTGCCTGCTGCCATGCTCCCTGCCATGACGCTCATGGACTCTAACCCTCTGAGCTGTAACTCCCCAATGAACTCTCTTCTGTAAGTTGCCTTGGCCATGCTCTCGTCGCAGCAATAAAAATCCAGAAACTAATCCTTCCTGGTGTGAGTGTCCAGGCTGTGCATGATTCCAGACTGCCCCTCTTTAGCCTCTGCTCTCTACCTGCCTGGAAAGAATGTGATGAGGTAAAGGCCTGCAAGGTGGCCCAGCAGCTGAAGGCCTTTGCCTCCAAGGCTGGGGTCCCACGCGGTAGGACTGAGAACTGACTCCCACGTACTGTCTGTCCTCTGACCTCTGCGTGCAGCCTGTATTCACACACACAAATAAAATGTAATTTTTTTAAAAGAGAAAACTCAGTTTTCTAGATGACTGATTAAATGAAACATGAGACAGAAGAGAAGGCAAGGAGAGAGAGAGAAAGAGAGAGAGAGAGAGAGAGAGAGAGAGAGAGAGAGAGAGAGAGAACACAGTACCAGCCTCAGCAGGTAATCTTCAGGGTTGTTTTTTTTTTTTCAGGTGAGGTGCTGGAAGCCAACCCTCTGGCCCTGCTGAATGGAAGTGGGGCTCACTGACCTAGTTTGGCTCCTTTTCTAAGCAGCGTAACCACTACTGCGGTGTTTCGACAGCCGATGGCTCTGTCGAGGGGCCGCATCCCACTGTGGTCCACGTGTTCGATCACGGCTCCCTTCTCCACCAGATACAGCACCTACAGCAGCAGGGGCGGCACACACGTGAGGAGCAGTCCCTGGAGCTACCGGTTAGCTTTACACCCACTCTAACGCCCCTGGCCATGGGGCTGGGTTAGGGCAGGCAGAAATAAAACCGTATGACACCCGGAAAGCAGCTACAATTGCTGCCATCTCTCTGCTACAGTGAAGGCCAGTGACAAGGGAGGCGAGCCCATGAGTACAGGCTGTGTGCCCAAGGACATGATCTGCGCCTGTCGGCCCTGGAAGGCAGCTGCCAGTTCTCAGTTTATAAATTAAAATTATTGCTGAAAATAACTTAAAACAATTACTGTATTCCACATTAACTATTTGTTCAATCAATACTTCTTAAGTGAGAGTGGTTTCTGAATGACACATGGAGGAATTTTACTCATATACTGCACATGATAAAATAAAACTACTCCATGTCTGCAGTATATGCAGCTGGTAGGGGGAATCTGTTTAGCCTTTTAAGGGCGCGTTAAAATCTTGACGAATAATCTTGGATTGGCTGGCTTGTAACAGAGTTATGGACAACTGAGAAGATCCCACACACCACGTTTACTCAGAGTCTGAGGTCAGGCACAGCCGCGCACACTGCTGTGAGCCCCTTCCCACGCTGCCCCATCCTGCACACAGGAGCAGGTGCGCACACCAAAGCGAGCATCCGACGGTACTCACAGTCTCTGCGTCGCCATAGAAGGCCGCCAGGTCCAGGGGAGTACGGCCGTTTTTGTCCGTCTGATCTATCTCAGCTCCTTCTTCCACCAGGTACTGGACCACTGCCCTGTGGCCCTTCAGACAAGCCCAGCTCAGTGCTGACAGGCCCTCTTTGTCCAGGGAAGAAAGAGCAGCGCCTGAGAGAAGAGACCATTTGTAACTGCAGAAATGGAGATGTCCTAAAGAGACACTGTATCTCCAGTCTACTATCAGATGAACAATGTGTCCCCAGTGGATCCAACAGGAATTCCCCAAGAATCTCACGCTGACAGAAAGAGAAAGCACCAACCCGAGGGAGAATTTGTCTCCCAGAAAGAGATGTCAAGAGTTTTAACACCTTGTTAGGACACCTGGCAGGACAAGATGGACGCCCAGACAGTGAAGGGTCAGTGCAGGTGGGCCCACACCCTGACCAGGACTGCTTACATGTGCATGTCCCTGGCCCTCAGGTTAAACTTTGAGTTCCCTTCAGGACTCCAAAGATGGCGCTGAGATGCCTGGGTCCCACATAGTGGCCATGGTGTAAATGGTGTAAATCTCCCTTTCATTTAGTTGGCTTACTGAAGAGGGGAGGCTGGACCTGACCCGGCACACAGGTTTCCCCAAGTCTATTAACATATTCACACAACCTGGGGCTGCTGAGAGTGGCCCCCACCCCCGTCGGTGCCTTCCTGGGAGTACATCAGGCTGAGCAGCTCTGCAGAGCTGAGGGCAGAGCAGCCTCACCGAAGCAGAGCGCTTAGCACCTGGGCTGCATGGTGCCTTGGGAAACCCATGCAGTCTAGTGGGTGGACCAGCCGGAGAGCTGGAAGTTCTAGCGGGTCAGCGAGTTCTTCCTGCGGAAGAAGCCAGCACCATACCTTTCGACAGGAGGAATTCCACGGTGCTCAGGTGTCCTTCACAGGCGGCCACCATGAGGGGCGTCCGGCCCTGCTTGTCACTCAGGTTCACATCGCAGCCACGGTCCAAAAGCAGCCTGACAATCTAAGAGAAGCAGTGAATCAGCTCCGCCGCTGTCCTGAAGTCAGTCCCTCTGCCTGGCGGGTTTCTCCCTCTTTCCCCCAAGCGGTGGGATATGTGGGGCCCAAACAATCCACTGTGTTCATTTCAACAGAATCTTCTTCTATGTGGTCTCTTAGTGTGCCCAGTTGTCATAGGTACAAGAACCACACATGCCAGGTAGAACTAGCAGTGGGGCATGCCAGCCGTAATTAGGATAGCCACTTGGGGGGGAGGGGTGCATTAACAGCTCAGGAAGAGGCCCGGAGATGGCATTAAGGTTCCAAACTGGTCCTGAGGAGACACACGGCTCCCTGTGTGTCTGCGGCTCTGCAGCAACAGATTCCACCAACCGGTTCCACCCAGCCTGTAGACTGAATGCAAGTTCCAGGCCACTCTAAGGGACCTGAGCTGCCTCAGACTTAACATCTGTAGACAATCTGAGAGGAGGACTACAGTTAGGAGAGAAAGGTCTAAGGCAAGGGAGCGACTCTACACGCTGGGGTACAGGCGGCACTGGGGGGCCGGGAGTGGTGGTGGCGGCTTGTTTTCAGAGGACAACTTTTAGCAAAGCATCTCAAAGTGAATTCTCAGCATCAGCAATGCGCTCCTTACGCCACGCATGCTCCTACGGCTGGGGAGAAAACTCAGAGACTCAGGCAGGCGTCCCATGTACTCCTTGCCCTGGAGGAAGCCACTTTATCCACTGGGTCAGCCTAGAGGGGTGGCCTGGGCACGTGACCTGCTACCCTGCCAGAGGGGCACAAGGCAGCTTCTTTTCAAATATGCTGTACAAACATGCTACAAAAGTAACAGCAGCAGGGGTGCCACAGTGAACCAATACTGCTGTAAATCCGGCCCTCCCGGGGTGGAGGGGAGCAATGTGTCTCCAGCATGGCTGCCAGTCCTCCTGGCTCACTGTACCTATCCATCATGCTGACCCCTGGGAAGCCATCATGATGACAGAGGGAGAAGCCAGGGATGGGAAAGATCCTCAATAGTGAATCCCATACCAACCCACCCCTCTGGGAGCACCAAGGGGTGCCCCAAGTACCTGCCAGTGCCCCTGGCGGGCAGCACAAAACAGAGGGGGCACCCCTCTCCTGTTGGCCCGAGACACGGCGGCTCCACGCTCCAGCAGCAGCTCACACACCTCCAGCTTTCCTCTCCCAGCGGCGGCAGTCAGGGCTAGGGGAAGGAGAAGGGTGCAAGGGGGCTGTAAGGTACAGAGCGAGGGCCTCGAGGGCCTTACCATCGCCTCCAGCGTGTGCGCCCTCTCCCTCCAAATCTGGGTGGACTCTGTGATAGCTGTGATCACCAGAGCACAGTGGCACCATGGTAATGTCTAGGCCTGGGTCTCTGGGAATGGGCAATGTGGGCCATTAAGGTTTCAAACTGGTCCCCGGAAGTCAGCTGCCAAGCTGTGAGGAACACTGAGCGTCTCTGAGGCGAGACTGGCTGGCACAAAACTGAGGCCACGTGCACTTGACAGCCAGCACTGTCATGCCAGCCACGTGTGAGCTGTCCTACCTAGGTCTCCCATGTCAGTCAAGCTGTGCCACCTGGAGCTATGAGGCCAGAGAGACCTTGGTGGGCCCTACCATGCTCTGTGTAAACCACAGATACACTGAGTTCGGGGTGTGTTTGATTATCTCAACAAGAGATAATTGCAACATCACAAACAGACTAGTGTTCTGCTTGGATCTGGCCTCTTAGCTTTAAGTTCGGGTCCATTCAATGAAGCATAATTACAGAGGGGCTGGGGCACTCCGGTGAAGGGCACTCGCTCTTCCAGGAGTGCCCAGTTCACTTCCCAGTACCTACTTTAAGCTGCTCACAAGCCACCTCTAACTCCAGCTCCAGAGAATCCACTGCCCTTTCCTAGCCTCCAGGGACCCCCATGTTCCAGTGCTATGCACACAGAGAGACATATAAAGAAAAATTACAATCTTTTTCAAAAGGAAAGGATTGCTGAGACAATGAGAGTACCCACCCCACCATTCTTGGGGAATGTAAAACCTCTTCAACAAGCCGGATTCGACATTATAAAAGAAAATACAAGGCGCCAGCCAGGGTGATGTCTGTCCCTGGGCACAGGGATGGAGCACAACACCAATGGGAAAGAGGGCTCACGTGACTGATGGTGCTGCCACCCACCCACCTCCTAGCTTTTGCGTTGTCACAGGGAACCGTGTCCACGAAAGGACAGTAGCCCGTGTCGGGGACAAGCCAGCCCAGAAGGACAGCTTTTCAGCAGGACATGGGGGCAGCATGGTCCTGAGCCACACAAGACAGATGCCCCTCGGAAGGGAGAGACCTGCTGCCAGGAAGAAGAGGAAGCTCAGGGGGCTATGGCGCTGTTCCCATGCCTGCTTAGAAGACTGTGCTTTAGATATATCCTCAGATGGGGAAACAGAAGAAACCCTTCACGAAAGGGCAAGATGATGCCGATGGTCATAGGAAAAGCGCCTATCCTCCTGAGCAACTGACGAAACTGAGAAACGAATGTGGAAAGGGGCGACAGCCAGTCCTTGTGGGTGGGAGCGGTGGCAGGAGACAGTAGCAGGAAACAGGGCAGGTGAATGTAGCTCGTGTGGCGGCGCTCGTTACTAGCCACGCTGCCATCGACAGTGGGAAACACCAGCGGACATCATAGTTACACAGCGGGAAACTTACACCTCTATGAAAGAATGCCCCACGCCTAAGCACAACTCAACCACACAACGGGCCAGTCTTCCACACCCGACTAAACAAAAAGCAGAGAGCACACAGTGAAAACCTATACTGCAAGAGCAGCGTGAAGAGGGGACCTTGAATCCCCCTTTGGAAAGCGTGGAAGCTATGCTCTGGATCCTCGTCAGAGCTGCCGATGCGGTGAGGAGACCCTCAAGAGCCTGTGCTCAGGAAGGCTGCTTCCCACACGGATGTCCCGTCTCTTCAGACCCCTCTCACACAGCTGCCTGGCGCTTGCTCTGCCTGGGGCCTCAGCAAATACGATGCCATCAGGGTTGCGTCCTAAGCCTCTGCCCTCTGCTCACGACTGCTCCAGC
Organism: Meriones unguiculatus; assembly: GCF_030254825.1. Classification (NCBI taxonomy): domain Eukaryota; kingdom Metazoa; phylum Chordata; class Mammalia; order Rodentia; family Muridae; genus Meriones; species Meriones unguiculatus. The sequence continues at coordinate 99,582,114 of NC_083356.1, read as the reverse complement.
TTCCGCTAAATGAGCTCTGGTGACTGAGGTTACCCATGAGACAGATAAACACAGACACAGACACACACACTGCAGACTAAACAGCTGGGCCTGACACCTGCTGACATCACCCAAGTTCTGCTCCCAGCCTTGTTCAGGAAGTCAGGAGTAGGGCAGGAACCACGGGAGGGAACAGATGACCAGGTAAAGCTCACTTTGGGGGGCCTAGCCTCTGAAGCATGGGAAGGCGGCAGGGACATGCAGCACCCCCATCCTTCCAGGAAAGTGAGTCAGTTCTCATCATGTTTCTGGTCCTGCCCCCTGAGGCCTGACAGCCCGGGCACTGTCCCTCCTTCAGCAGATTGCTCACGGATGGCTGTTTCCCTAGCAGAAGGGAGGGGAGGGTCATTCTGCAGACCTGGCCCATCACACCATTCTTGCTCACTGCGAGCTCCTCCTCACCCAGTGACACCAGCCTCCTCCTCAGGAAGTAGGTCAGCACATTTCTCTAGGAAAATGTGGTCAAGGGATGCTGTTCTGACCGACTTCAAGTCTCTGGATTGTTTTTGCAGCAGACAGCAAAGAAGAGGCAAGTCAGGGGAGCAGAGGAGGCAGCAAATTAGAAGCTGACGCCAGCCTTTTTCAAGCCTGACTGTGAGGACTGTGGGCTAGCATCTGTCAGCTGTCAAGATGCTCCGAAATCTACAAAGCACAGCACATCCTAACTGCATTGCCTCAGCCTCGCAGAACACTGCTCCAGGAAGTAGGGCCCGTTCTGCTCTCCAAGGAAGTGGTATAGCTAGTCGCCTTCCCTCTGGGAAGGAGTCAGAGCCAATGCCAAGGCAGGAACTACAGGCTCTGGTAGAAGGTGCAGAGAGCCAGCACAGAACGGACTAGGATTCAGAGGTGGGGGCAGGGGGTGGGGGGAGGGGATCCAGAATGGAGCAGAGGTGCTCCAGAATGCAGGGGTTTGGGGATGAGACAGAAATCACTGTTTGGTGTGTTTTCTGTGTTTGACCAAGACAGTTTCCTCATCTGCAGTTAAGGAGCCAATCAACCCGGATTAGACTCATGTGAAGAGCCCTAAGGTTCAGCAGATGTTGAATTTGAACGTTTAATTTCACTGTTCAAATACACCTTCACTACTGAAAACTGAGGAAGAAACAGTGCGCCCTCCACCACATCAGTTATCACTAAATTTTAACACCCAGAGGCCACTGAAGCACACTCATATGAATGACCAGCATAGGGTATCTGGCTGTTTGAACGTGAGTGGCCCCCATAGGCTCCTAGATTTGAATGCCTGCTCACCAGAGAGTGGCACTATTTCAAAGGACTATGAGGTGTGGCCTTGTCGGATAAGTGTGTCACAGGTGATGGGCTTTGAAGTTTCCAAATGCCCACATCAGGCCCATGGACTCTCTTCCTGCTGCCTTGGATCCAGATGTAAAACTCTAGGCTACTTCTCCAGCACCATATCTGCCCACCTGCAGCCATGCTTTCTACCATGATGATAACCGACAAAGCCTCTGAAACTGTAAGCCAGCCACAAATAACGCTTTCCTTATAAAAGTTGCTGTGGTCATGGTGTTCCTTCACAGCAGTAGAACATTGAGTAAGACAATGCCAAAGATCAGCCTATAGAATATTTCATTAATTTATCAAATCAAACAGGTTCTTACCTCTATGGTGTATGTTTGTGTGTGTGTGTGTGTGTGTGTGTGTATGTTCTGCAAACAGGCTCCTCCCCCTAAGGAGGAAAATATATTCAAACCTCCACATAAGCTTGAATGGTAAATGAGCACCTAAGCCAGTTTTGAGTATTGATGCACTGTGGTAAAGGCAAAGAAACCATCTTACCCTAACAAAGCCAGTGGCCAAGGTGGTCCAAACCAGATGAAGAGAATCTAAGCCAGCCCCCATCTTTGTTGCAGGGGCCCCCAGTATAGTCTGTTCTGCCACAGGATGGTGGTGCTGGTGTTCATGATTGCTGAGAGCTGGCGCTTGGGCACTCTGCATTGTAGAAGATCAGAGGATGCCACACCCAGACCCCCCTCGGGCAGAAAAACTATCTTGATTATCTTGAGAAACTCAGGTGACCAAAAGCTCTAAACACAGATGAGCTGACATCTCTGTGGGAATTCTCCCTTGACAGGCGACTCCTCTGTACAGGAAGGGCCAGACACAGATTCACTGGAGAACCTGCTGTCTAACCTCATACGTGCTGGCCTTGCCCACATTGCCTCTGTGTGTCCCATAGTCTGTGCACAAGGTCAGGTCGGAAGCCCGAGTCTGAGCCGCTCAGGCACACCTCCAGATCACAGAGTAGCATGCTGGTGTGCACTGCCTTCTGTATAGGGGGTCTGTCCCTACCCTACAGTTACGAAGGATATAAAAATCTTATTGTTAAGGATTACGTATTTATTGTCTGAAAAAGAGTAATTTTGTATCCTGCTTTCTATTAAAATGCATTTAGTTTCGAAAGAGAATCCTATTATTTTCTTCTCCTGGAGTATACACTATCTGAAGCCATCTGAACTGCTAGTGGGTCATGTGGTAGCTGCTGTGCTGGAATTTCCCCCTCCTCCTTCCACGGCTGTACCCATCTAGGAGGAGAAAAGCATCAAAATGTACACAAGCACACACACGCATGTGTATGCACATGGAAACATTGGACTCCATGGAAAGAAGTGAGTCCAACCTTGGGTTTGATGGAACTGGAGCGGTCTGGGTACCAAACACTTCCTTCTTTCATTTGGTGAGGAAGCTTCATCCCAGTGAGAAATGGGGCCGTGAGGTGGGGGTCTCTGTGGCAGCTGCTACTAAAGTCCTGACAGGAACACATCAGACAGCCATGAGCTAAAAATAGGATTTGTGTGTTTCACCAGCAGGCAGGGGAGCCAGAAGCTGGAGCAGCTGACAAGCGTGCCCTGCCGGGCCTGGCGACAGGGCTGGATTCCATCTTCTTCTTTCCCTACCGCCCGATTTGATTTGCGGTGTGCTTGTTAGTGTAGGCCCTTTCTAGGGGATTAAGAACCTGTCAGCACAGGTCCACTCTGCTCAGGCTCAAAGCGGATCAGGTTCTACACAGGAATTCCTAAGGAGATGCTGCTGCTGACAGACAGCAGGGCAGCGGCTTCCTCTCCTACCCAGAGTATTTTTAGCTCCATCATACAATCTCCCCAGGCGAGGAGGCATCTCAAGTTTCAGCAGCCAAGGGGACTTTGGGATACCGTATTCCCATATTCGGAAGCACGGAGAGCAATGGCAAACAAAACTCAGAACAAGCTAAGATCAGGAATTCCAAGCATCCTGCTGAGAAAGCCAGCCTTAGCCCCAACTGTAATGAGGGTCTGTGAACTTGGCTTGACCAGACAAAGAAAGGTCTGGGGGTGTGAAAGAGAGGACAGGGTGGAAGAAGAGGGCATTGCTGCTCTGTGTTTGGCCGAACACACAATAAAGCACAAAGCCATATGACAGGGAAGACCCCAGCCCATGTGAACACACAGCAACTGAAGCCAGGCACAAATGCCTTTCCTTGGCAAACCCTTAACAAGATGTCATCTGTGTGATTAAATTATGAAAAAAAGCACAGCCCACCTCCTGACGATCCTGAATAACTTCACCTCGGCAGCGCTGTCCTTCTGAGCAGATTCATTGTGGCAGGTGTTCATTTTAAGAAAAACCTGACTGACTCTCAGCCATCCAAGCTTATTGAAAACGTCAATGAGAAACACTTCTTTGCACCATAAAAACGGATCATTTGGCAGAATCTTTTACATATTGAAGTACTCTGGGCAGAGATTTGATTAAAAAAGAAAAAAAAAAGGCAACCCTCAACTGTCAGCTTGCTGGGAACACAGTCATTTCCTTCCCAGGGCTGTTTATAAAATGTTGTAACAGGTCTGTCACTCAAGCACACAGGGTCCAGAGTGGCTCGACCTGAGGGTGAGAACCAGCAAAGCTCATTATTCGCTTCTTAGACCTGACCTGGAGATGCGGAGGGAAGGTGACCCAGACTTCTCCTCCATGGAGGCCTGGGCACACGGCACCCATCTGACAGGGCTATGCTTCGACACAGAAGTGGCTGGGCTCCGCCCAGAAACGGCCAACAGTGAAGCAAGACTAGGTGATGTGCTTCCTGCCACTCCACTTACAGTTCACCTTGGGAACGCAGCAAACCGAGCCTCTTTAGCAGCTTTGGCAATGGGAGCCAACTGTTTACAATGACCAAACTGCTTTCGGAGTGTTCACCAACAGCACAGACTCGAGATGCGCACGTCACGCACGCCAAGTACCTCAGTCAGTCCCACCCAGCCCTAATGGGACGCACCGGGGCACGCCCCTTCGTGAAGGCAGCAACGTCCTTTATCCTCAAAGCCCAGGACCGAGAGGCTCCAGGGACACCAGCCAGGATACGCAGCTTGCTGGAGAGCAGGTGAGGGCCCAGGAGAGGGGGATATTACAGACACAAGGGGAAAGAGGAGAGCGGGAACCATGCCCATGCTACACTCAGCAGCTGGCAAACCCCCATACACACACACACACACACACACACACACACACCATGAGGGCACAGAGCTATGAATCCAACAAGGCAGGACAGGACTACCAAAATCATGTCACTGGTCCCTTGCCCTGTCCCTATCCACCAAGTACTTCTACCAAACAATTCTACAAAATGAATATCCTGTGCCTTAAAGCCGTAAGGCTTTCTTTTTTTTTTTTTTTCCCACTCTTGTCACTTGGTCAATACCACACAGCAAGCCCTAGATTAGACCAGCACCGTCCACTCTATTCAGCAGACACACGCAGGGATGCAACTGATAGCACGAATGGCCCAACACCTCTAACCCTGCTCCCCGGGACAGCACCAGGCCAAGCAGTCACACGGGAGCAAGAAAAGCAGGAATTCCAGCTCCCTCGAAGCTCACGGTGCATGGACCATAGCCTCTCCCCCAAAACCAGCTCAACAGTCCCCGGAGAACAGGCTGGAAAACGAGGGCCCTGCTTCCATCTACTCCAAGAGGGGGAGCTAAACAGCCAGAAGCAGGGTGCAGACCCCACTGGACGGGAGCCTGGAGTGTGGGAACTCGCTCTGCCGATTCCCACAGCACAGCATTAGGTCACCGGTTGAGCGTCCCTGGTCACTTCAGCTTGGGCTGATTCACATCCAACACTGCCATGGAAACAGTAAGTCAAATCAGTCGGGACTCCCTGGGAGCCAGGGCTGAGTCGTCATGGCTGTGGAACACCGAGACAGATAACCTGAGCATTGGATGGGCTCCTGCTAGCAAACTGCAACCGTTGGTCATCTGGCGGTCTGGGGGGGGGGGGGACGGGGTGGCAGCCTCAAGGGTGGTGCGGTTGGTGTCTGCTAACAGGCGACACCCACTGTTCTCTACTGAAGGTGAGTAGGAGGAGGAAGGGGAGAAGGAGAAAAGGAGGGCAGTAGCTCAGGGCTATAGCAGCTACAGAACTAACGTTGAATGGCTTGTCTCTAAAACTGAACAGAGCTGTGAGAAGGTAGGTTTTGCTAAATAAAGCCCTCTGCTCCCCAAAGCAGCAGGCACTTGGGGGGCTTCTAAAACCTAGGGGGTCACCACAGTGTCCAGACTAAACACTGTTTTAGATGAAAGTCTTTAGACTCTGTAGGCCATGCCTCCTCTCAACTACTCTACCCAATGAGTTCTCGCACTTGCCTCTCTGGCCGAGGGCAGTCATCAGACAACCCATCTCTTTCAACCGGAAGGAGCCATGATGCCCACACTTGGGCCCCGTGAGGCAGGTGCACAGAGTCTGCAAGTCTGTCCTGACAGGGCAGCAGGGAAATGCGTTTGCACAGGAGCTGGCGCCACCTCTGAGTATCTCACTGTTGTGGGAGCAGACGTGCACGCAAACAGGGCAGAGCCACTGCGTAGAAAACAGTGCACCCTTCAAAGACGGGTGGGTGAGCCTGAAACAGATACGGAAACCGCCTTCTACACCTGCCAGCCAACATCTTAAAGCCAGGTTGTTCACGGCGGACTTGTAAACAGAGTCAAGGGTTCCAGGCGAAACAAGGAGTGTATTCTCCATGTGGAGCACCCGTGGTCCTTCCACCTTCCCTCGCCCAACACAGCAGTCACTCTCAGGATCCTGGATATTCTAGACACAAAGCACTATGGAGAACACTCTGGAATGAGGACCCAACAAGGCCACTGACTAAGCAACTGCTTTCAGGACTGAGAACTACAGCAATGAGGACCAGACGGCTCGTGCAGTGCTTCCCCCCTCCTCCCTGCTGACGAGAGGCCAGGCTCTGCTGCTTAGAGAAAGCTTGGTGATGAGGGAAGGCTGTGACTTGTTGGCTCATGTGATCGCCATCACTGCAGGATGTACTAAGCTGGGGTCCTGCTTACTTCCCCCAACCCCCCATCTCTCTCATTCCCACATTTGGAGTCAGGTAAAAGACCCCCAAAATCCAAATCCAAAACACAGACCTCAGCTTCTGGATGGCACACGTGTAGTGAACCCCAATATCTGCTGATGTTCTCTCATCTAAAGCACGCCTTGCAAAGTTTTGGGCTGTTCCCCCTTGAAATGCACAGCTGTGGGAGGCAGGAAGGTTTGGGCAGACATCAGTCATCAGGGATGCAGGGAACTCGCTGGCCAGGATGCCATGGTTTTACTGATACACAATTCCTGGAGAGCTTCAGTGGCTCTCTAAGCCTGACAGACAGCTGGCCTTGCTTTTTCTTACTCAGAATGTTAAAATGTAAAATTCTCTCAATAAAGCTCTTGGCTTCTGGGCATGGTGGTACACAGCTATAATCTGAAACTTAGAAGGGTGGGGTGTTAAGATTGGCTAAAGCTGGAAGCTAGCTTGGTCTTCATACTGAACTCTGGGCCAGCCAAGGCCACCTCAGGCAACAAGAACAGGTTGGTTCCCTTTGTCAATGGCCTGTCTATCACCCACCTCTCCAACTTCAAAGATCTGGGCCTGCTTGGAATTTGAGCCCAGAGTTCCAACCGGAACTCCAGCCAACCCACCAACCACTGGATTCTGGGACAAGAACCACGCTGAGCCTGACTCCTATTTAAGAGACTCCCAGAATCAGTGTGCTTTTCTGCTCCCCAGACCTGCTCACTAGACAAAGTTCCAGCACAGAGGAGGGGAGGCAGGCACCAATTCCCACCCCTAGCCACGAAGCCATTTGCAACTGACAGCTGCTAAAAGAAAGGAAATCAGTTTTCTTCAATGGAGTGACACTGGGTCTACCAACCACACTCCAGGCACAGGCCTCTGTCAGCCTACACAGTGGGATTTTACAGGCGAAAGGAGTGCTTTTGTTTTGTGTCTGTTTCTTGAGAGAAAGAAAGCGTGAAGTTGGCTGAAGGGGAGGGGAAAGAGAATACAATTAAGATGATGCACGAAATTCTCAAAAAATAAAATAAAATAAACAGAAGAAAAACCCCCAAGTCAAAATCTGATTAAATTCATCCAAGTCCCTACTGATGACAACAGAACTGTTTTCTGGGTCACAATGTCTGAACATGCGTGTAAGGCCTCACAGGGGAAGGGCTGAACAACTCTGTCTTCTCGCAGAGTTGGGCCTTCATGTGCACTTTCGAGGAGATGAATCCTGTCCATGGCCTCAGTGCTTGGAAGCTGGTGAGCCTCTGACGGGAACACAGTTCAAGCCAACACCTAGACCATGGGCAGGTGAGAGCCTGAAGCACAGGACTCAGCCCCACTGAGCCTAGACTTCTCACTCTCAGGAACTGTGGGATAATAAATGTGTACCTTTTTTTTGTTGTTGTTTTTAAGTGAGAAGTCTTTAATTTCTCAAGTGTCTCTTTAGACATCAACCAACTGTCAGAATCTCAATGGGGAGGAGACAGAAATTTAGGTCTGATCAACACCATCTGGAGCCCTACATGCTCTCTGCAACTCATGCCATACTCCACTCCTCCTCTGGTCCATAGCAAGCCACAGGAAGCCAGCCGATGGTGGCTTCTGAAAACAGCCGTGTGGCTCTGAAGGGCAGCCTGCTCTCCCAACAGGAAAATGTCCGAGGCTCCTCCCAGGTGTGATCGAGCTAATAAACTCTCCACACCACCATCTGCTCTGCTAGGAAATATCTTAGAAGCAGTGTGAAACAAATCTGTACAAGAGACATGATGGTCACGTGCATCGTACACAAAGCCGGGAAACCTATCATGCCTTTTGGCTACATGTGTTGAATGGAAAATTCTAAAACAGCAGCCATCTTCATTAATCTGACAATCTTCCATCCCACAAAGTCAGGCAGACCCCCTCCCCCAACCAACAGAAAGGAGCTTTAGACTGTACCGAGTATTTTAGCTTGGGCTGGGAGACCTGAGTTCTGTGCTCATTCCACAAGGTAGAGCAAGTCATACTTTCCCTCTAAGCACCCTTGATTCACTTGACAATGGAGCTGAGGCTCAGCACCCTTGGCAGGCATCAAGGCAGGATCAGGTGGGGTTGGGGCATGTGCGAACCAGAAGCATTTCCATCTCATGTTTCTCAAGTGCATGGTAATTGCTGGTCTAACGCAAAATGAGTCCCCTTTATTGCTTCCAGGGAAGCCTTACTACTCATTTGGCAAGTCTGAAAGGCTTTAAGCTTCAAGTTCCTTGTGACAAAGTAAAAACAGGACGACACACATCACCAGCCATTCTGAAGACAATCAGGCCATGGTGGGGGCTGAGACATCAGGAAAGCGGCCCCTGACTACAAACGATGGGAGCATAATTACCTGTTTCTCCCCACAGCGTGTCGGTGCCATTGACTTCGATCTCATGTTCCTCTGCCATTCCCAGCAAGCACTGGACTACCTGTCAGACGTGGCAAGGTGATTTAATGAGCGCTCAGAGCAATGGGTGCTTATTATAGCCCATATATCAAAGGAGAGAGTGTTGTGGGTTTTTTTTTAACCATTATTATCTTGTGCTGCACAAGCAGAGAAAACAGAATGAAAACCATTTTCAAGCATGATTCGTATGCTAGTCACACTTTCACTTGGGAGAATTAAAAAGAAAAAAAAAACAAAAACAACAATCTCAGTGAATTTCAACAACTCCATTCAGGTACTTAGAATTCTAATGAATTCCAACGTGACCCAAATATGCCAACGTAATCAACCATGGACCCAGCGGATCACACAGAGTGAAGTTCTGCATAAATCAGCATTAGGTCACTCTTCACCGGGAAAGGAAACAAGGTGAGATATATTTCTTTCACAATGAAAAATCTCTTTCAGGATTGTCCAGACGATTTTCTACTGAAAGCACTGTTCCTCTCCCTTCTGGGGATCTTCCTGTCAAAGAGCAGAGCAGGTCCCAAGCTGGGAGCAGGAAAGCCAGCTCTCGGGGAGGTGAAGTATCTGTGCCCTGGGCCAGAGCCGGTGTCATCCTGAGTGACAGGAGAATCCGACAGAGCCATTTTCCAGCCTCCCAATCCGTACTGTCTGCAGCACGCTGACTGGGTCTACTCCTAGCCCATGTAAGCTCCGAGTGCTCCATAAGTGGCAGGAGGAAGTCACAGACCCTGCAGTAGGGTCATTATGTGGAACTGTCCAGGTATACAGTCCGTCATATAGTCTCTCATACCCGGTACAACCACGACATTCCTAAGAACTGCACAGAGGGAATCTGGGTCAGAGGAGGGAGGAGCAGGGATGGCGAGTGAGGTTGTGTACGCTGGAAATGGAGGAAGCAGGCCTGAGACAGGAAGGCAGCAGCTTCTAGAAGCTAGCAAAGACAGGAGAGGCTCTCTCCTGGAGCCTTCAGGGAGAAGGTTGGCCTCCTGTCACCTCAGTTTTAGATTTCAGACCCCCAAAGCATTAAGATTAAGTGTGTGCTGTGTTTTAGTGGCAGAGAGGGTGGCCCTTCACTGTGAGGGTGTTAGGAAACTGACGTCCTCTTCGGGACTCTGATTAAGAAGTCTTGCTTTTCTGCTTGAAATGTCAGTGGTTGCTCTGAGGTAGTTTCTGCTCAGTGTTCTCCAGGTCAGCTCCTGAGTGGTGAAAACGAGTTAAGAAAAGAATGTGCATTGTGTGTGGGTGTGCATCACACACCTCCCATGGATGACTTCTTGGATACCGTACCCACTCACTCAGTTGAAGGAGGAGGCAGAGCATGGTCCCCATGCCTGTGGTCCCAGCACTTGGGAGGCAGAGGCAGGAAGATCTAGAATTACAGAGACTAGGCTACCTGAGGTCTTGTATAAAATAGGAAAACACCTACATTTTCAGATACATATATGTAACACTGTAATTTATGCATACCAAATATCAGCCACCCAGCATTGCATGCTTGTATGTGCATCTGCCATCGAGTGCAAGTGCCAAATGCCAGGAAGCCAGGTTGGCATTCAAATTCCAGTCATTTCGGGGAAAGAATATCACCAAATCTGGCACCTCCAATGGCTTGAAGATAGCAAAGAGTAAGAAACACACAGCAAGATGGGAGCAAATGTTGTTATAATCACAGCCAAGGCAGAGAAACAGGCCAGCTGAGGACAATTAAATCTTCAAACCTAGAGCTAGTGTCATCTACCAGAGAGAAATGCTGTGCTAAATCTCTCCTTCAGTGTTGGAACTTTGAATAATGAGTGTTCTCACAGACTCTCAAAAGCACCCAACCTCCATTTTTAAAAGCCCTTCAAACACCCCAGAGTGATTTTAGAACTAGGGTTCCATGGGACTGTTTCTTAAAGGCTATAAAGACAAAAGAAGGAACTAAAGGGGCTGGGAGGAAAGAGAGCCAGGTAGAGGGTAAGAGCAGAGGAGGAGGGGAAGACAAAACAAGACAAACAGCAAGCAGCCATCAGAGCCTGTGGGTGGAGGAAACCTGTGCTCACCACCCCACTCCTGAAGGACACAGTCACCAGAAGCCCTTTACTGGTCAGGGTCAATGACTCCTTCTCGAAATCCCTGTTTCCTTTTGTTGCCTGTGGCTGTCACCTTAGAAGGTTGGCACCAAACAAGTGAAGTGCTGGGACACAGCATCTCCTATCTCAGGAAGGAAGCCCACAGCCCCACTCACCGAGCAGTGGCCCATGCTGGCGGCTGCCGTCAGCGCCTGCTGCAGGGCTTGGGTCTTCCTTAGGGTGCCAGGCTGGGGAGGACCGGCTGACCACTCACAACTCAGCAGGTACTGGAGAATGTCACTGTGGCCCCGCAGTGCGCTGTGGACAAGGGCGCACTGACCCTTCTTATCCAAGTGGTCCACCTGGGAGGCAGAAGCAGGGCAAGAGCAAAGGTGAACATCCCCTCTACGCTGGGAAAGAGGGTGCCCTGCAGGCTACGTGCAAATTCAAGCCGCTGCAGAAGAACAAAGGCTCACGATCCAGATTGCTTTCTGGACAGCACTGAACCCGTGGCTTCTTTCACTGGGATAAGAACACTAAATCCAGGCCTTGCGTTCCCTCTGTAGAACTAGCAACCACAAGACAGTCTCCTCACGAACACATATCTCTCAGCAAACTACACAGAGCTCAGAGATCGAACCCTCAGTCAAAGACCTATGCTTCCCAATGGGGTATTAGGTGAAGTGTTTGCAGGCTGCTCTGGGAGGTTGAGATTTGGGGTGGTGGTAGCGGGTTTTGCTCACTGAACCAGGGAGCCAAAGAAAGGAAAGGATCTAGAGAACACAGGAACATAGGAAGGATAACATGCAGGGGGGTGACCTGGGACATACTGGCTTATAAACGAAAGCCACAAAGCCGGGAGATGGCAGCTAGTCAGCAGAATGTGTGAGCGCTGCACACCTCCTGAAGACACCCCCAGCACTCCATTTAAACGTTGTTGTCCTAGGACTGAAGGGGAGGCCAGGGTTCAGCTCTGACATGGTTCCAAGGTTAGGGACATCAAGTCCATGACCTGGACTCTGCAAGAGTCCCCAACAGGGCAGCTAGACTCTTCCCAAAAGCTTTCGATGTGACAGAAGAGGAACCACTGGCCTCAGAAGATGGCTAAGAGAAAGCTGTCATCCAGAAATTGGGAGTGAGCCACACAGCAGTAAGACAGGCACCCCAAACACTGGCGCTAAGGTTCAGCAACAACAACAGAAACCATTTCTGTACCTACTATAAGCCTAACTTAACTAAATCCACCCTAAACTTAACTTACCCACTGTTAATCAACAGGCTCATTTGCCTGTGAAATGGGCACCTGCTGATACTAAGCTAAAGAGGGCTTATGCCGAGCCTGGAAGTTCCAGCCTGATGTGTCAGGTACCAGCTATCTCACGGTAACAGCAAAAAGCTGGTGGGAGGCTCATGCCAGTGTCATGGGATCCCAACAGACAGATGAGAACTGGGGCCTCAGCAGCCTGGGGTTCCGGGTGGGAAAAGGAAAGGTGATTGGTCATGACTTCTAGGAGTCAGAGGACTGGCGGGACTGTTCTAAACGAATCATGACAAGGACAAGGCGGAGGATTCGGGGTGCGTTGGGGTAAACATTTAAAATCTTTCCAACAGGGCTGGCAAGATGGCTCCAACAGGGAAAGGCAATTGCTTCCACATCTGATTACCGTAGGAGAGAACCAACTCCCTCCAGCACTGTTTTCTAAACCCCTTATGTGTAGCATAGCACATATATGCATGGATACATGTGCATACATGCACACGCACATACACACACAATGTAGGGAAAAAAAAAAACTTCAGAAAAAATCTTCCCAACAATTCGGGATGGCACTGCCCATGTGGCTAATGGCCTGGAATCTCCTCGGACAACATCAAGCCTACATGGCAGGCTTACTACATGGCTACCTCTCTCCTGAGGCTCCCACTCGGACACCCGGATCCTACATTGATTCTGTAATGTCGCCACTCACTGCACTGGACAGAGCTGAAACCCATGAAGCCTGGCCCAGGGGCCAACCACCCCAGGAATGACAGGAAGATGTTTCCCCGCCCCTCAGACACCCTGTCGCCACCCTCCGTGTCAAGGAGGCAGCAGCTTACCCTCGCGCCCTTCTTGGTCAGCAGACACACCAGCTTCATGTGGCCTGCGGCAGCCGCATAGCAGAGCGCGCTCATGCCGTTCTCTGATGTCCCATCCAGGCAGGCGCCGAACTCCAGAAGCAGCGTGACAACCTCCTCGTGGCCGAGGTGAGACTGGACGCACAGGATGGGGGCGTTATTTAACACTTCCGTCCTGTAGTTGACGTTGGCCCCTCCCAGAATCAGGAGCCGGCTCACCTGTTGGCCAACATCCCCGAGCAAGATTAGCATCTCATCCATGTGTCCACTACGGCCATGTCTGGGAAGAAGGCCCGTATCTGCAACTTTTTGTTTCTGTTCTAGTACATTTCGGGCTTGAGGTGGACCAGCAGCAGTGTGTGTGCGCATTCGCACAGGCGCATCTGCGCTGGGAGGAACCGCCCAAGTTCCTCCGAACGATGGAAAACAGAACGAACCTGCTGCTGGGGATATGGCCAAAATGACTAGAAGCAGAATCCTGGAGGAATGTGCACAAGTTCACATCAACATCATTCACCAAGTTCGAGACGTGGCAGGCAACCCCGGGGTCCAGCAGCTGAAGGATGGACCGAGATGGATATGCCGCCAGGCTTCGAGGGGAATTCAACCACGGTGACGCTGCAGTGAAGACTGACAGCACGTGACACCATTGAGGATGCACCCAGGGCAATCAAAGACAGACCCAGGCCGGGCATGGCTTTCAGACCATGCACGGAGGGGAAACGAGAGGGCTTCATGGCTGAAGGGACTTACCGGATGAAAAGTTTTAGAGATTCACAACATTAAATGTGAAAAAAACCTCACAGGCATAAACATTTAGAAATGGCTACGATGCTAAACTTTCCACTATGGATTTTCAGTTCATCACAAGTGAAAATACAAAATTTTGATGTCTATAATATGCCCTCTTTTCCTCATCCTCTGTAGTGAGCGGCATATTTTTTAAAGCTATTTTTTTTATTTTGACTTTGTATGGATGGATGTCTTGCCTGCATGTGTGTCTGTGCCATCACATGCATGCCTGGTACCCACAAAGGTCAGAAGAGGTCATCAATTCCCTATAGCCAGAGTTATGAATGGTTACGAGCCACCGCATAGGTGTTGGGAGTTGACCCAGGGACTCTGCCAGACAGGACAAGTGCTCTTAACCTCTACCTCTCCAGCCCCTGGGTGGCACACCTGTAATGATTTCCAGCTAACACTGAAATTACTGTTATTACAGGGGCTGCACTTTGACAACTCATCCTTCTAACAGTGAAATAATAACCAAGGATTGAAGCATTAACAACGAGATAAAGCCAAAAGAAAACATGAATAGTCTCTTTTCTTGACAAGGGTATGTTCCTCCATGAAAGAAAGAGAAAGCCCAGAAATGCTCAGGACCTCAGGACCATCAGCACAGCACACGGGCAGTGTGCCCTGCCCTGCTCCCACGGACAGCGGCACCCAGCACCTGCCAGGGGCCTTAGACCTCAGGGAACATTTCTGTCCTACACACGTTAAGATGAAATCACTGAACAGAGGCAAATTTCTAGCTATACTAATATCCCTCAAATCGCCTGCTTTCACACCTCTTAAGATGCCCCGTGCACATCTTCAGTTGGTCCCGTTCAATAGCTCCAACCTGCATCCATCACTCTGGATGGATCATCAGGCTGACCATGAGATGTGAAAACCTCAGAGACCACGTTATCTATTTTGACTAGAGATGATCGTGGATCTTTAAGAGATACAGAAAGAAAATGGGCATATAAAAATTCTGGGTAATTCAGTGCTCTGTCCAGGGAGTAGCCAACAGAATATTCACAAACTGTTAGTTCAGGATTTTTATACTACCAGTGGCGAGACTGCAGCTCTCAATGGCATCTGGACATGTTAGAGACTAAAGTGTGAAATGTTCAATTGTCTCCATGATGCTGGAGTTGAACTCCACAAGATAGGTGCTCCCAGCTTTCTCTCTTACACCCGCTCCCTGCAGGTCCCCTGGCCCCAGAAACACTAAGCAGGCCACCACAGCCTTTGCCTTTCAGTTCCCTCTGTCTTGAACGCTCGCCTCACAGACAGCAAAGGCTACGTCCTGTGGGTCTCTACTCCAACAGAACCTGGAGTGAAGTCCTCCCCCTGCTCCACGCACATTCCACCGAGGCATAGACTCCCTCCCTCTCCATCTCTCAACAACAAGTTCTTGTGTTCTTAGCTCACTGCGCTGTACGTTGGTTCTGAAAACAGAAGTTCATAGAGAGAAGAGATGCAGGAAAGAGCTCTTCCATACTCAGGACCGCAACGCACAGTGGGTCTTTCTCATCACTAGTACCAAGGAATGGTAAGCCACACGCTTGTAATGGGGACACCCTGTCACATCATCTGGCCACGCGACCATCAGCCCAGATGTTTATCCCACTAGAAGGATAATCATCGGGGCTGGAGAGACGGCTCAGTGGTTAAGAGCCCTGGCTGCTCTTCCAGAGGACCTGGGTTTAATTCCCAGCATCCACATGGCAGTTCACAACTGTCTGTAACCCCAGGATCCAACACCCACACACAGACATAAAGACAAAACACCAATAAAAATAATAAAAATAAAAAAAAAAAGGACAATCACCATCATGTAGCCAGACCCAGGTCAACACCAACCCAGTCTCTCAATGTCAGTGAGCATTTATAGGGATGTGTGTGTGTGTGTGTGTGTGTGTGTGTGTGTGTGTGTGTGTAACACAGAGGAAAAGGCAAGCATGCAGAAATGTGAGAATCTAACAAGCAAGCTGAAGGACTCCTACAAGAGTTAAACAGGTTCAGCACTCCCTAAAATACCACTTGACTCAACTACCATTCAAAGATATTTTAAAACTGCAAGTTTAAATAAAAACAAGGATTTTTAAAAAAATCCCTTCCGAACTACTATGATCAGTATGAAAAAAAGAAAAAACAAACAAACAAACACCTCATTATGCTGAAGAAATTCTTGGGTGTTTTATAAAGGCCTCGGCAATCAGTTTGGAACAAGGTGTACAGACATAAATACAGACTCCTAAGGACCACCTCAGGACCAGCAGGGATAGCGTGTGAGAACTTTGCTGGCCAACAACCATGTTCCTCTCCATCAGCCCATCCTTTCCTGAGACCCACGAGCCTCAGAAAAAAAGACGACAAGGTGAGTGGTCTAAATTAGGTGACTTTCAGACCACCCTTCAGTTCTTCAGTGTTCCAGGCACACCTCGAGGACATGAGCAGTGTCTCCCCATCCCGCTCAGCATGGTCTCTTTGGAAACCTTGGTGGAGGGGTTCAGCCCCACAGTGCAGCTCTGACAAGACACTAGGATAGCATGTGCTGAGGCTTTGCTGCCTGCTTGGGTGAAACATACCGCTTTCGTCGCTGCATTGCTGTGTGCATTTCTACTTCATAAATCCCTGACAGCTCAAAGGTCTCCCCTTTGTTCATTGTTCTTAACCACGGGGCACACTTGAAGTCCCCCAGAGCTTCACATTTTCTGGTGCCTGGGTCCCAGCCTGGAGACTCTGACTTTCCTGGGCCTGGGGCTCTGGCAACCGGGCTTCCCAAGAGAATGGGCTTGGCAGGCAGGCAGGCAGGGCTGTAAACATACCAGGTGACAAAAGTACCTGCAGACACACTAGGGCAAGCTCAGGATCAGGTGTCCTGCCGTCCCTCTGTGCCCTAAACCTCTGCTCCCGAGCCGAAAAATGGGAACAAAAGCCTCCCTCGGTGGCTGGAAAGATTAAAAACGAATGGCAAAATAACACCACCTCCCCCCAGGAAGAGAGACTGACTTAGCACTACTCTCAGTACTTCAAAAGTGCTAAGTAGATGTTAGCATCCACTGTTACCATCACCCTTTTGTGGGGTCTTCAGAGTGACGTCCCGAGACCTGGAGATCCATCTCCTTCCCACACCGCCTTTCGTGCACCGCTGGACTATGTGCAGCTCAGAGGAGCAGGATGGAGGGCCTTACCTGTGTCGCAGCTATCATCGCAAAGTTCCAGGGTGCCTGCAGCCCCAGCATAGTCCCAGTTCCCACAGCCAAGGGGAGCGGCAATGAAACAGCGCACCCAGGCACGTAAGACATGCCAGGCACTTTCCCAAGAGCATTCGCTGCCAGCTTTCTGATCCCTGGGAGATTTCAGGAGTGAGGACTCAGGGGCAAAGGTAGCTCAGGACACAAGGCTAACTGCTGCCCCCAGAGCAGCAGGGACAGAGCAGGCTGGTAGCAGGCACCGTGTGACTCATCCTACACATGCCTGCCCATCTGCAAGAGACTTCACGGGCTTCACCGGAGCTCTCTTTACACTTGGAAGGGGCGAGACCACCTAGCAACTTACGAAAACACAGAAGGGTGGCAGAGAACCACTGACAAGGTCCTGGAGAAGTGCCAGCCAGCCCAGGCTAAGCAGACATGTACTAGTGGGAGTTTACGGAAGAAGGGCTGTTGAAGAGTGTGTCCTCCTTGACTGCGATACAGAATACAATCTCCCTGAGCCCAGCCAAGGGAAGGCAGGCCACGTCCCTGCCTCCTTCCTGGTCTCCTCTCCTTTCAGCTGAGCAAAACACCAGAAGCCAAGCGCTCCCAGTGTCTATAGGCAGGGACTGGCACAGCCGGATGACAACACTTGAGCAAAACAACCAGCTGGGCAGGAGCCCGGAGGCTTGGGTGGCAAGGATCCCAGTGGGCCACACAGGTACAGGCTGGCCTGACCCTGGCCCCAGCGACTGAGGCCACAGGGCTGGCAATCACCAGCACACTTCTGAAATCACCAAGCCCTCATTTCAGAGCAAGTCATTTTAATTTGCCAAAGTGGCAAACTGCAATTATTTTCAAAATGACATTCATTCCTGTGTGACAACAGTTAATACTCTCTAAAAACAGATCCTTAATTGCATGCATAATTTTAAATTACTGTAATTTGTTCAATATTCTGTGAAAACCGTTTTCTCCCTCATCAAAGACTTACAAAGACAAAACGGGAAGATAATGGAAGGACTTAAGATTCTAGATTCAAGATGCATAAATCTGAGGATGGTGCAGGGGTAGGTAACACTGGAATTTTATAAAACAAAGTAAAAATGAACAACTTAAAATTGCCAGCATGATATGAGGAAAGCTGACAGCCTGGAGAGTGAAGCCTTTTAATCCAGTCTTGAAAACCCGTGCTCAAGAGAGTATGACATTTCCCGTCACTCCTCTCCACACTTAACAGCCTACATAAGCTAACCTCTATGCCCATGAATTCATTAAAGTAGTGAAAACAGATACTGCCAGCTTACTCCTTTTCTTTTATAATTTATTCTACAGAGAAGCCAAAAGCCATGTTGCTATAGTCAGAAAGACGACCAATGGTACAGTAACCTAAACCCAATTTTTTATAAAACCCAAGTGGAAAAAAATTATGACATAGCTATCTTTATGTGACTTCTAAATTTAGAGCTATCCACTTTTTTTTTTTGTTGGGGGGGGAGTGTCATCTAGAAAGCAAGGGTTACCTGGGACAAGAGAAAACAGGGTGAATTGCTTCTCCTGCATTGCAGAAATGGCTTCTTGCCCACCCACTTAAGAAAACCTGCATTCGAGGCTCAGTCAGGACAAAAGTATTGAAAGCTTGGTGCCTGGAGGGAGAGGACATACGCAGGGGTCCCTAGGAGCACAGTTCTATTGCCATGTGAAGGTGCCCAGATAAGGGGGTGAGTCAAAGCTGAAGCCCCACAGACAGCAGGGGGCCACAGGGCCACAGGTAGCATTTTTATGATTACAAATGCTGTCTGTATCCACCCAGGGACAATACACCCTCTTTCCACACCAAGGCCCTACACTGGCCAGTCGGGCTCTGGGTCATCCCCCTGGACTCACCCACCACTAGGCCCTCCCTGATACCCATGGTCCTTGGGCACGCCATAACCTCACTCTTCAAACTCAACAGGGACAAGGAGGAGGCAGAATACCGCCAACTAATGGGGAAGGCTCCTCAAGTCCAGACTTCTGAGCCAGGGCCAGCGGAAGTGTTGGGGGCCCGGGGAGTCAGCGGGGGGAGAGGAACCACATATCCGGCAGTGCTCCCCATGTCTCTATCTCTGGTGCAGGTAACCACTTTCCTGAGGTGAGGTGGATGCCAACTACCTGAAACCCAAGCCAGGCCTTGCCTCCTCTCTCGGGATGGCCACGCTAGGCTTCCTCAGGGTTACTATGAGGGAGGCGCAGGTACAGTTATCACCTCATAGCGGTTTCCTGTGAAGACTCAGTCAGCTGGGAAAGAGGCCCAGAGTTTCAGTAGCAGGGCATGTCAGGGTCTGCGGCTGGACGCTTTTGTGTGGCCTAAGGTCTGACTTTGATTCTAAGACTGTGTTATACAATCTGTAAGTGAGGAAAGAAAATCTTTCTGTAAAAGTATAGCAAGAATAGCACAGGAGAGCCACTGACCACAGAGCAAGAAGTTCTCCGCTCAGTACCAACCTAACACTCTTTCCACTGCCAGAAACGTATGTCATGTGTCCCCGGAACCTGCCGACAGCTTTCTATGGCCCATCATTCTGTGTTATCAGTTCTTGATTTCATATGGTCCATGAAGAGTGGGGTTGCTATAGTAATTCAGGACACTAAAAATCCAGTTTCCCTGCCAAGCTCTCCGACCTTCAGTTTTTTTGTGAACTTCCTCCTCATCACCTCCTCTCTGAAATGGTCACTATGGGCTAACACAAAAGCTCCATCTACCCATATCTCCCTGCAGGAGCAAAACCAGACCTCAAGGGGGAAGTGTGTTTTGTGGAGGAGGGGAAGCCATGACCAGGAGAATCTTTGTCCTCATTGGAGCCACGCTGACTGGCAGAGGAGAAACAGGCGAGGTCCCTGTGCAGAGGCTGCTCACCTTCACGTTGGGAGTATAGAGATTCCTGAGAGAGGCCAGTGCAGCAGACAGCCCCTCAGTGCTGTAGCCAATCCACAGGGCCTGCAGATGGCTGGAGGAGACGCCAGTCTTCTTACTGAGGCCCTGGAAACAAGCAAAGGCAGATGCCCGTGAGCACCTCATCCCAGCCGAGCACCAGTTTGAGAGCGAACCTGTCCAGCACACTGAGATGCTCCGTGCAGACAGAGACATATACAGGAGGACACCTCGGCCTGTGCGCTAACAAGGTCAGAAAATCACAGCCCTGTGAACTATAGGAGAGAGAGAGAATGAGAACATAAGGAGAAAGCTTCCTTCTGCAGAAGGAAACCAGAGGAACAATAAATGATAAAGCTAGAGAATCACCGTCTCCAACTCCTAATGAATGAAGGCGTCTAGGCAGGGCCAGTAAAGGAGGGTGGCATTAAAAGTAAGCGGCAAGCTCAGCACTCTGATACCGATGTAGAATATTTTCACCACTGTAATCTTGATACTTTGCAAGGGGGAAGAGGAAAGAAAAAAACAAAAACCTCAAGCCTCAGAAAGGCTCTAGAACAGCAGCTCTCAACCTGTGGGTCACATCCCTTTGGGAGTCAAGCAACCCTTTCACAGAGTTTGCCTAAGACCATCAGAAAATACAGTTCGATTTATAACAGTAGCAAATTACAGTTACAAAGTAACAATGAAATTTTACGGTTGGGGGTTATCATACCAAAAGGAACTGTATTAAGGGGTCACAGCATTAGAAGGGTTGAGAACCATGGCTCTCGACATACCTACCTAGACAGGAAGTCTAGGGGGAAAGGGTACACATCAAATGTCATTTTGAGAAACAAGGAGGATCCGAGAACCCAGGCGATACAAGATGATACAGGCCATGGAATTCAGGTTCTTTTCTTAATAATGAAACAATAGGGAATGGACGCAGGGCTCACAGACATCTCTGTGATGGCCTATGGACCTGTCCAAAATCTTCAAACCACAGAGTTCACGCACACCTCACCTTGAAGATGTGTGCCTTCAGGATGTGGTGGCCGAGCTCCATGGTCTGCTGGCGGTTCAGCTTGCTTTCCTGTCGAGAGAACATGAACGCCAGTAGAGCGTGTCCATTCCTAGGACAAGAAATACAAAGGCTCATGACAAACGGTCCCAGCCTCACCACATCACAGGACCTCGCATAAGGGCTTCCTACTGTGCCCCTGATCATCTGTGGGCCTCAGCAGGAGTACAGAGAACATTCAGGCTGGTAACTCTTCAGTTCATTCTGTAGTCATTTGCAGGATCTTTTCTGCCCCACCTCCCACCCCGTGACTCTTGATGCCTGCATCTCCAGAACTGTCACTGTCAACTCATCCCTTTCACTCTCTCATCACCTGTGTTTTTGTTCTAGCCTGTCACAAAAATGCAAACTTCACAATGCTAAGTCACACCTATAATCACAGTGCCCAGCAAGGTGCCCAATACCAAGTAAATTCACCAAGAAGTGCTTATTGGGTGGATGAACGTAAGAAGGGATGGGACATAATCCTCAGTGCCCTCAGCCCCCACCCCCACCCCAAGCCCCATCATCCTTAGTGGGGCATAACCGGCAGAAGACAGACCTGGCTTTCTAGGGGGAAGGGAAGAAAAGCCAGGCGCTGCATAGTTACATGTCCCAAGTAGATAAAGAGTCTAGAAGACAAGATGGAACCCGTGCACCTCAAACTCACACAGAACAGCCTACCTCTGCCTCCCAAGTACTGGGGTTAAAGGCATGTGTCCCCACATAGAGTTGGTAACAGGCTACCAAAATCAGTAGTTTTCTATTCACTGGTAGCAAACCTGCTAACAAAGAAACTAGGAAAAACAATTCCATTCATGGTAAGGAGATGAGAGACCTCTGCAATGACAATTAAAAGCCACTGAAGAAAGAAACTGAAGATACTAAAAAAAATGGGACTTCTTACAATCAAAGACTGGCAATACAGCATTGTTTAAGTGGCCACATTATTGAAAGTGAGCTATAGAGTCAATGCAATCCCTATAAAATACAAATGACATTCCTGACACAATGAAAAAGGAATTTTTGAGATTCATATGACATCACAAAAACATGGAAAAGCCAAATGCAATCCTAAATAAACAGAGCAATATTGGAGGCACAATATTTGATTTTGAAAATATACTAGAGAATCACAGTAACGAAAACCAGAATGACACTGGGTTAAAAACAGATACGTGTGCCGGGCGTGGTGGCACAGACCTGTAATACTAGCACTCAAGGAGGCAGAGGCTGGAGAATCTTCGAGAGTTATAGGTCAAAGAGAGTCCAGGCAACAAGGCTTACAAAGAGGAACCCTATCTCAAAGAAAAAGAAAACAAAGAAAGAAAGAAAGAAACAAACAAACAAACAAAAACAACCAGAAGACCCTAGAAATGAACACATGTGACTACAGCCACCTGATTTTCCACAGGGTGCCAAGAAAAGGTGGATTCTTTAACAAATGATGTTGAGAAAACATTCACATGTTAAAAAAAAAGAAAAAGGAAATATGTACATATCTCTGGCCCTGTACAAAAGTTAATCCAGGTGATCAGAGTCTGATGTAAGATCTGAAGAATTGAAACTGCTAAGAAAAACATTCCACGATACAGATATAGGCAATGACTTTCTGAATCAGACTCTAACGCCTTGGGAATCAGCAGCAAGCAGCAAAGAGCAGAGCAGCGGTAACAGGATTTTGAGGATAGCGTCGGTGCAGCAAAGGAAACCATCCCAGTGTGAACAGACAGCCCACAGCATGGGATCTGTGCCAGCCACTGGATCCTTAACATCCACAACATACCAGGAATTCAAAGACATTCACAAGAAATCCAATCAGCAAATGTTCAGATGAACTAAGCAGATACTTCTCAATGGAAGTAAAAATGGCCAGTAATATGAAAAAGAAAATGTTCATTTTTAGTCACTAGGGAAAATTTTAAAAATACACTGAGAGTCTGTCTCATGTAAGGCTGTGTTCGTCTAACATCAAGGAAAGCGGGCTGACAATAAGGTTTGCTTGGTACAGTGCTTGCCTAGCACATGTGAAAATCCTGGGTTCCATCCACAGCACAGCAAAAGAAATGAATAGTGGCACGCATCTGTGATCCTGGTACTTAGATGGTTAAGGAGGTCCTGAAATCAAGGTCAAGGCCTCCTGGCCCAGGATACACAAAGACCTTGTTCCAAACAAAACAGCAATAATAAAACAATAAATGCTGGCCGAGAGAAGAACCCTTGCGTACTTCTGGGGAGAATGTAGGTGGCACAAGCCACCATACAAAGCAGAATGGGGATGCCACCAAACACACAAGCATTCTGTCGAAGTCAACGTGCAGCGGAGGCACCTGCCCATCCATGTTTACCGCCACACCTTTCACCTTGCAGCCTCCACGAGGTGCTAGTTAACTTAGGAACGAAGTTAACTAGCATACATAGTGAAGTACCGTCCGGCCACAGAGAGAATGAAATCATGTTATTTACTGGAAAGTGCCTGGAACTGGAGCTCATCGTGTTACGTGAAATAAGCCTGCCTCAGAAGAACAAGTCTATCGAGTTTTCTGTCATATTGGAGTCTAGAAAACAGCATGAAACGGGGAGAAGGAACTATCGCCCCTGTAATCTCAGCACTCGGGGACGTAGTGGCAGGCAATGGACCTCTGTGAGATCGAGGACAGACTGGTCCACAAAGAGTCCAGGACAGTCAAGGCTACAGGGAAACCCTGTCTCGGGAGGAAAAATAGGAAGAAGTTCTCTTAGAGGGGCAAAGGGAGGGTAAAATTGGATAGTAGGAGGAGCTGCATATGATCAAAATATATTAAATACATGTATGAAAGCATACAATGAAACTATTTGTGTAATTAGTACATGCTAAAACACACACATTACACAGTTGAAGATGGCTCCACTGTGGGCCACTAGCACAGACTTCAGTGGCCAGCCAGGGCTCCGAGCAAACCCCGTGGCTTCCCACCTGTCTGAAGTCTTGTCACTCTTATTTCCGTGCAGCCCCCATGCGACCCTCCTACAACTGGCCTTCCCCCTCGGTTCATGCTCCATGTGCTCCACTTCAGATCCAGACACTAAGCTGAGCTTCACCCACATGGTCTTGTGGGTCACGGAGTGTTGTGATGCCCAGTCTGCTTATGTGAGGAAAGGGCCTCAACAGGTTAGATGATTTGCCCAAGACCAAAGACTCGAGAGCTTGGGCTTCAGGGAGAGCCCCACTGGGTACCTGCCTTCAGGAGCTCTCAGCAACTGGAGGAGAAACGTGTAACCATACTAAAATTCAGCAAAGAAGAGATGCTTGCCGTGGGAGAAGGCAGGAAGCTGCCCCACCCTGAAACAATCTAACTTCCTTTTCTTTGCACTTCCAGTTCTCCTTCCTTGTAGCTTCCACAGTCTCAACGGTGTTCCCAACACGACCCAGTTTCCTGTGTTACTGAACGCAAACCACTCAGCTTCCCCTCTCCTCTCTGTGCCTCATTACACCCAGAAGAAAGGTTATCCTAAGGATGTGGGACTAGCCACCTCCAAATCCTCATTGCCCCGAACCCTTCTTGGTATCTCTAACCCCCTTCCCTTCAATTCTCCTCCGCCTCCTGAAGTCGAGAGCTTTTCCCTCTCTGTGTCAAGCTCCCTCGCTGAGCCTCACCACACTTTCCCATCACTGATGTTCAACCTTCAACTACCAACTTGTCTAACCCTCAGACAGGACCTGCAGAGAGATTCCTCAAAAGCAAAGCCAGCTCTAACCTGGAAAGACCTGACCCACAGCTCCGACCTTTCTACTCTGCTCTCCGTCTGCACAGTAGCTGCTACACTCGGCACCCTCCCACTCTGCCCACAGGCACTCTAGTCCCCAGAACCTTCAATGGTCTCCGGACATGACAGCTAAGAGGCCTGACTTCTCTGCCATGTCTTCTGCTAGCTCTCCTCAGACCTCCACAGTACAACAAAAGCTCCAGGCAAACTAGATGCATTGCTGCCAGACCGTGCCTTGTGCTGCTTTGATCTTTCAGC
The DNA here is from genome assembly GCF_030254825.1 of Meriones unguiculatus. Taxonomy (NCBI): domain Eukaryota; kingdom Metazoa; phylum Chordata; class Mammalia; order Rodentia; family Muridae; genus Meriones; species Meriones unguiculatus. The sequence goes on along the minus strand of NC_083356.1, from coordinate 99,557,209 downwards.
TCTCCCTGCCTGAGGTTCTTCCAACTAAGAGCCTGTATCCTTCCCCAAGTTAACTGCACAGAGGAAACAGCAGACTGCTTCAGATCACTAGTCCTTGTGAATGGCTACGAAGCTGATAAATCCAGGACATGATTGGGGGATTCTAGCATCAGAGAGATTTAACATTGTATGTCCCCTCCTCCTGCCCCCAGGCAGGGTTCCCTCATATAGCTCTGGCTGTCCTGGAACTTCTCTCTGTCAATGAGGCTGGCCTCGAGCTCACAGAGAACTGCCTGCCTCTGCCTCCCGAGGGCTGGGATTAAAGGCCGTGTGCTGCCACCTGGTCTGGAGATCTCTCAAGAGTGTTCACGACACCCTCTGAGGTACCCTTGCAAAGCGAAAAACAGGAAATACTTGAAAAAGAAGAACAAAGCAGAAGGCATGACAGATACAAAGCTCAAGGTTATCAGAACAAGCATGATAATGGCCCGAGACCCCACAGACCACTGGGATACAGCAGAGACGCCAAGGGTAAATTCACGTGCTTACAGCCGACTGATTACCAACAAAGGTGGCGTCAACATTCACCAAAGAAAGAACTCTCTTCAAACTGAACACATCTTTCACTACTGTGAAAACAAACAGAAAAACTGGCTCCTAAGGACTTAAAGTTAAGACTGAGCTACGGACTAGAAGGAAATACTTCAAGACAACAGAATGAACAAGGACTGTCCTGAAGAAGGCCTCGAAAGCATTGGAAACAAAAGCAAAACCAGACAAGTAGGGTTGATTTAACTACAAAGCCGTATCAGAGAGAAGACGGCGCCGGGGCAGCCTATGAAGCGGTTAACTTTACGGACAGGCTATCCTCAGGTCCTGGCGGCTACTGCGGTTACCTACACACTCAGCCCAGCCCTGGGCTGTGCTGCCACCACTGTCCAGAATGCAGCCAGAGTCAGCCATGCCCCCAGCCCAGCCACTTCCTCCTCTAACGGCAGCTGTCCATGTCCTGTGAGTCTCCCGATGCTGTTTCCTCTACAGGCTCCAGGGCAGCTGATTGTCCCCGAAATGATCTTTCCCCGAAAACCTCCGTAAATGGTGAGTGGGGCCACAGCATACACTTTGTTGCTTCTGGGAGATCTGTTCTCAGTAGGCAACCAGGTCTGAAGGATGATGAGCCCTGAGTCCAGGGTCACCCAAGGAAGCAGCCAGAGCATTGAGCGGCTACACCTATCAAACACGTCAGCTCCCTGGTACTCACTGGCCCAAAGCGCCAACCCAGGGCCCACCACAGTTCTGAGTAGGAGGAGGCCGCATCACTAGAGGAGGAGGCAACCTTGACTCAAGAAAGCAACGATGCGGGCTAGACACAAAGATGGCTTGAGAATGGCCGTGTCCAGAGGCACCTGGGGCCTACCATTTCTGACCTCTCACTTATTTCGTACTAGGTGATGGCTGGCTGGCAGGCACGCAAGCAGGCGTGTCCCCAACCTCCAGTGAATGGAGTTCTGTAAGAACTGCCTCCTTTCCTGGCTTTGTCTGTGAGGAGACAGCTGGTTAGATTAGTTGGATTACAAGGCTCCCCTCCGCTCTCACACACCTGTGCTCCCTGGAATAAGGTGCCAAGGCTAGTCAAGAACTGGCAGGGGTTAAGGATCCAAGACACACCCCTGGCCACAGGTAAACATTCTCCCTAAGGCAGAGATACATTTGCCTCCTATGACCCTGCCGTGCTGGTGGGAGGGGTCAGATCAATGACAAGAACTAGCAGCTAGGAAACACCTTCCTGGCACCACCCAGCTTCCCATCCACCCAGACACACTAGAAGTGTCCTGAGGTTGCGGCAAGGAAAGGAGGGAAGCTTTTGCGGAAAGGTGCAGATTGTTTTCACCCTCTCCTGACCAAAGTGGGGGAAACAAACAGCAAAACTGCACAGAACTCGGGGCGCGAATTCCTCCCGAGGGCGCGTCTCCCGTACCTGGGCTCACACAGGAAGGCCGTGCTCTCTCCGTCAGCTCTCCACACCAGCCACTCTCGGAAGGACGGGTGGCAGAACATCCGCGTTTTGTCTCTCCTCTTAATGAGGAAGCAGGAGAGGGCCTCCATCCTCTGCTGGAAGTCCTCCCAGCCCTGCTCGCCTTGGATGTGGCCCGCATTGATGGCCTGAAATATCTGCTCGTCCGTCATGGGGTGCAGGGACGCGAGGGCCACATTTAAGATGGGGAGGGCGCGGTCGAAGGCGGACTGGGTCATGAACTTGAGGTTGCACTGCAGCAGATAGAGCTCGGACAGCGACACGGGCACCACCTTGTAGCTGGCGCTCTTGATGACCAGGTGTCCCCGCTGGAAGAGGTCCAGGGTGAGCTTGAGGTACAGGTAGGAACCCAGGCTCCGCAGCACCAGGTGGCTGCTGACTTTGCTGATGAGGGCCGCGTCGGCCTTGCCGTTCAAGGAGATGTTGCCGAGGATGTCCTGGCTGCTCTGCACCCTATGCTGGACGTACGCGTGCAGGTCGCTCTGAATGTCCTTGTTGTCCGGGAAGTCGTCTAAGGAGAGCTTGACGAACGGCAGCGCGCTGACGATTTCCTGGGAGAAAACACAGACTCTCAGAGTCACGCCAAGGGGCTCCCCTTTTCACTCTAAAACAGGTTCGCTCATTCTCTTTCAAGGAGGATTTTCATGGATTACAGGGACTCGTTGTTTTGTATTAAAACATGTAATAGGATAAGGTACAGATAAAAAGCTTATGTGAAAGAAATCCTGAGGTGAGATAGGATCGGAAAAGGCTTTCCCAAAGCCCTCATTGAGGACTCTGAGCCAAGAGAGCAGAGGGAGTGCCCCGGGGAGACAGCAGCGACCAGGCCACACCAACAAAGGGGCAGCGAGACCCTGCAGGTAACCAGTACCCATAATTCCCGAGCAGCTGGTTCTAGGACAAGGGCAAACACAATCCAATGCTGCGCATCTGGGAGCACAGCCAGACACTGAGATAAGAGGTGCCCTCTCTTCGTCAGATACCAAAGCTGTGTAACCCCACCAGGAAATATGAGACTCCCTGCCCTGCCTGTGGCCCCAGATGATATACAGCAAAAATCACTGCCTGCTCCTGTATAGCACGTTCTCATTTCTAAACAAGTTTAAGTAGATTCTTTTTTTTTTTTTAAAGACATTATTTTCTGGGCATGAACACATCTGGTCTGTGTGCCACATGCATGCCGGGCACCCACGATGATTGTGCTGGATGCCAGGGAACTAGAGTTATAATGGTTGTGAGCCACCATATGGGTGCCAGGAAGTGAATCAGAGTTTTCTGAAAGATTGTTTTTTAAAGATTTATTTATTTGCTTTATGTAGATGAGTGCTCTATCTGCATGTACACCTGCATGCCGGAAGAGGGCATCAGATCCCATTACAGGTGGTGGTACACCACCATGTGGTTGCTGGGAACTGAGCACAGCACCTCTGGAAAAGCAGTCAGTGCTCTTAACCACTGAGCCATCTCTTCAGCCCCCTGTTGGTTAAATCTTAATTGCATGCTGTCATTGATGTTTCTACTCTCTTATTTCAAAGGTCCTAAGACCAAAAGCCAGGAGAAAAGAACTTCTCATTAACATTTCTGAAGCGCATGCCTTTTTTAGTGCAGTAACCATAGGAAGAGGGTAGCAGACAACCATTTCCATTTTGAATGGAAACTAACCAAGCCTTGGCCCTCAGCCAGGAGAGGAATATAGAACCCAGTTCAAGTCTTCACCCAGCTGCCAAATTATGCTTACTGAAGGAAACATGACTGAAAACACAGGGCTCAAAGGTTCATAAAAAATAAGCATGCTGTCTAAATTTAGGTGTAATCTCAAGTTGTAATGAGGGAAAAAAAAATGAGTATGATCACCCAGTTCCACACTACGAAACAAACATACTCAGAACAAGCTGCCACAAAACCTCCAAGCTCCAGGAGATCCATGGGCCGGAAACCTCAACCAGCACACAGCACATACGGTAAAGTCAGGCTCTGACAGAAGGACCGTTTCAGAAGGACAGGGACAGCTCACTACTGATGGGATGCTTAGCTACTACCTGATAATCCTTGTTCCTACAGGGCTCTTTGGACTAATGTTTTAAAGTCTGGATATATTCAATTCAGTTGCCAAATGGGCTGTAATACCAGGCCAGGAGCAATTGTCACTGTATACTCGTCATGTGGGGACTTGAGGAGAGAAGGGGGAGGATCTTTTGTTACCTGAAAATTCGCTCTCACAGTCACGATCAGCTTCAGCCAGGTGGGGAATTTAGGAATGATTTTGGTAATAAATGAAGACAGCGTATCTCCATAATCAGGCTTATGAAATTCAGCTTCATTCAAGCCATCTATCAAAATGATATATTCCTCTTCTGGAATTTTCTGCTCTAAAAGATGAAATAATTTTTCCAAATTAAGAAATTATGCTTTTCTATAACACGCACCACCCAATGCATTTTAACACACAGTTGAAAGTGTTAGCAAAACTTAAGAAGGTTTACATATGGCAGAAGACATGTTTTCAAAGAAGCATATTTCCTATTAAATTTATAATGAAAAAAAAAAAAAAAACAACAGTGCACTGAGCCAAAAGAAAACTAATTCTTACAAAACAGTTTTCAGAAACATATTGCATTACAGATATATTAGCAAATCTCAATCATATATATGTATTACAGATAGTTCTTCATAGACCACAGTCACCTGAGTAGCCTGCAGCTAAAATAACTGACACAGATAGAGCCTAACACTAGAACAGACACCAGGCTCTTCGTTGGAACTTCTTCAGTGGCCTGACTCCAGGAGGATGGAGGGCCCAGCCCTCCCCACACCACCACCAAGGGATGCGTGACCCCAGTCACTCAGTGGTGAAAATACTGGTTTACGAACACCCAGAGTGGAGTCCTTCACACATCCTAAGCCTAGTTCTGTTTTACTAGGGACAGCTTTCTACTCAGAGCACAGAGCAAGCGTGGCACAGCCATTTGAGGCCCTCTTTCCAGCGTCTTCTCTCCGTAGACACTTTGTAGATGGGTAACTCAAAAAGGAGCGAGGTGAAGAAGGTGGAAACCTTACGGACCAATCATGTTGTTGACACTCCTATCTTGGAAGGGGCAAGGGGGAAAAAAAGAAAAAATGAACTGGGAACTCCTAGAAACGGTATTAGATTTAGATTTCAACTCATCTAAGCAGGGGCTGGGGGGGGACGACACGCTGGAACATTCCCAACGATACACTGGTCTCCCTGCTGCCAGGGAGTGGAACATGGAACAGTCTTCAGCATGTACCTTACCTATATAGATTTCAGAGAGACCTGAGTGTGCCTCCTTGAAGTGTGGAGGACTTGGGGGGTAAAAACAACAAAGGAACAAGTTCAGGTAGCCCCTACCCAGCCTTTTAGCTTACAGACACAACAAGACCGTCTACTAGGAAAAGGGAAGCAGAGGGCAGGGTCCATCTGCTGGAGAGGCACAGAGGTCTGGGTATCAAAGCTTACTAACTACTGGAAACTAGCATTAAGCTTCCGTGTGTTTAGCTTCCCAGTTTCCTGCCTCTGAAAGCCTAAGTGGTTTCCTGTTTTGTTTCTGACATCTTACCACTCATGGAAGCTGCTGCTCTTTGCTGAAGGTGGGATTTGAAGGCTCTGCTCTCAGTTACCAGCCACTTCCACACACTGCAGGTATTAATAAGCTCCCTGGGCTCTGTTCTGCTGTGCCTACTCCTGGCTCATTTCGTAGACTAAGTATCAAACCTTTACAAGGCAGTATGTCTCTCTCCTACAGTTACAAGGCTTCCTTGGAACTGCTCAGTTGTTCATCCCCATCCGAGACAGTTCATTGGAAACAACACCAAAGGATAGCACCAGATGTGCACCAGGTCACCAACATCCTTTCCCTGCCACCCCAGGACCAAGCTGGCCACCCTTCTGAGGGCCAACGTGGGTGTCAGCCTGTACTGGGAAGCGGCCCCGAGGCCTCTGGTGGGTACCGTTTCTTAGGCTCGTCAGCGGCTCCAGCACGCCCCTCTTGAAGGCGGCCACGGGGTCCTGCACACAGGAGCGGAGGCTCAGCATGCTCTGCAGCTGGGGCTCCTTGATAAGAAGGTCTCTGTAGGCAACCAGCTGGTGAGAGCGGCACAGCAGAGCCGCAGTGCTGTGCACAAACTCGGGCACCAGGCATGTGTACGTGTTGTCCGCCTGGCAGTAATGGTAGGCCACCACCTACGGAGAAGCAGAGACATCAGCATTGCCCCACCGTCTCCGCAGCAACTTCCCTGACCTCAGACAGGAACAAACTGACTCTTCCTGAGATGAGAGCACGCGTGTCTATTCCCTAAGATGAAGTCACTGGCTAGCTTAATTGCTATATTTACTCTGTTCTTCACTGGTGTGGTTTGCTAAGCCCTCAGCAAACTATTAATTGCAGCCACAAATCCATCTTGATTAACACAAAACTCAGCACAACTGTACCCTGTATTGAACGTAGATTAGTAAAAGTCCTTTACAAAACCTATCGCCTGGCCTGGCTTAGGGCACTTCCAAGCGAGTCCATCAATGTTCATCTGCATCGCATTCTGTCCTCAAGATCAGCGGCACCCCCAGGGAACCCTCCACTCCTCCAAACAGCACAGGATCAAGTTGGCGGCTATGAGCACACGCTGTAAAGTCATAGCTGCCGCTTCCTCCTGGCAGGATGGCAGGACCAGCTCTCGCCCTCTCCCCTCATCTGCACCTCTTCTTCGAGGGATGCCATGGAGGCATTCAAAAGGGACAGCTCCCTGCCTACTGAAGGGGTGCAAGGGATAAGGTGAAGAGCTGCCTATACCCTGCAAGGCGGGGGGGGGGGGGGATCAGCAGTGGTGGTAGGTTGTTGGATGCCTCGCCAACCTCTGCCCAAACAGTGCCGGTGATGGAGCTCTCGGGAGCAAGAGGGATGCTCTACAGAACCGAAAAACCCCACCACTCTACAAATGAGGACGAAAGCAAGCATGCGAGTGTGAACTGCAGACGGTACGCTCGTGTGCTGTGATGTGCTTTCCAGAGTGGCCTGAGCCTCCACCTTCCTACTCGGCTCTGCAGCTTCTGCAGTAACAGGCCACAGACCACTGCCTTCGGGGCATCACAGAGGCCATGGATGCAGGATAAACGTACTGTCACAGTGCCAACACAGGTCAAGATCTTGCACGAGATCCTGGGACGATAGTAGACCCTTGGTAAGAGGTGCGAGTATATATGGGACAGCTTTTCTTAGGGCAGCACAGAACCCGACTTCTAGTTTAGATTACATCTGTCATTAGCCCGTAGCGAAGTGCTAACCGACCCTCAACTCCTACACAGGCAGAGATCAGCAGGCACCTACGTGAGGGCCTCCCACACCCGTGCAAACCATTACAAGATATCCAATACCACAGTCTTGCACAATGTCTAACAAAAGCACCCTGGTAACCACGAAATCCTTCTGGCACCACAGGTAGTTTTTAAAATTTGAGTAAAGTTAATTTAACCGCAGGGCACGCTATAGGAAATGCAGCTAAATACAGCCCAGCAACCCCTTTGCCTTTGGGCTCTGTGGTTTTGTGTGCGCATATGTGGTTAAGATAGTGTCTTTACTGTGGGTCACAATTAGAATGCTTGAAAAACCGTGACAGTAAGGGTAGCTTTGAGATGGACATCATTTGTCTCAGATCACCCCTTCAAGTCCAGAAGTTGCTCTGAATCAGGGGTCAGACGGGGGCTCACTGTACCACAAGCAGCTGCCTTCGGGGCACAGGTGATGGTGGGAGTGGGCTGGGCTGAGTGGTGTTCCTTTCAGTTTGTCTGGACCACCTCACTGTGTGTCCCCATGAGGAGGTACGCCTCGTCACTGCCGCGTCTGCTGGTTCTCCAGCATCATAAAATCCCTCCGCCACTGCTCATGGAGACCCAAGCAGCTCAGCAAGGCAAGAAATGCTCCTGCTTTCATGCAGGAAGGTGGCCCACAAGCCAGTGTTGGCCATGGGGCAGAAGGAGCCCTTGATCACCACGTATTTAGAGACAGAAAGGCAGCCAAGGTTCTTTACAACCTCCCAAGAAAGAATTGACAGGGGATGCAGAGAACCATGGCCCCAGGCAACAGGGTGCAAGGCAGGCCAAGGCAGTCTGGACCAAGCTGAAAGCTTCCGCTCACCTGCCGCTCACACGGCAAATGAGCAGGCGTGTGCCTGGTGGACTTGCGGTGAACACACATCATTCCTCCTGTTGCCGGGAGGAGCTCTCTGAACTTGGTTCAGACGGACTTCAATCTTCAGGATTAATTTTCACTAAAGCCTTTTTTTTTTTTAAACTCGGAGGACTCAGTCATACTTTATCAACAGCTACACTGCACTTCAGCACCAAGCAGTTGCTTCTGTTTTAAGATCCCTTTCAAACTCATTTTTCAACGCCAGACAGGCAAATCTCTACCTGTAAAGAGAGAGCAGGTTACCTTGGAAGCGAGGTATTTCACCGAGTCCTCTCTCGGCCTCTGGTTTTCAGCAGTGCCGGGCCCGGCAGGCGTTTTGGCCACACTGGGCACACTTGTGGAAGAACTTGGTGAAAGTAACGGAGTGAAAGCAAGGTCCTGGGCAGGATCTGATGCTGGAGCGAGAGACACAGGCTTGTAACATCACCGTGTAGTATAATGAAGGTGGGACACAGCTCTGAATTCACCCCAGACAGTCTTGAACAATGAAGAGCAAACTCCGGGGGAGAGGTCTCAAATGGGCACACCAACTCCCAGCCCATCTCCTGCCCCGGAGAGCTGCCTCCCTAGGTCACATTTCTTCTGGTTTAAAACAAACTAACAAACACCAAAACTACCAGGCAGTTTGGTATGGTACATGCCTTTAATTCCAGCATCAGGAGGCAGGAACAGGCAAATCTCTTGAGCTGGAGGCCAGACTGCTCTACAGAGCAAGTTCCAGGATGGTCAGGGCAATGAAACCCTGCCTGGAAAACCAAAACCAAAAAAAAAAAAAAAAAAAAAACCCCAAAAGTCTCAAGTGACTCTATTTTTTTTCTTGTTCCTATTTCAGGATATTTCCTTTGTGATAGATTCACATGAAATAGTCAGGGAAGCCAGGCCTGGTGGTGCCTCTATCTCAGCCCTTGGGGCAGGGACCGAGGCAAGAGGATCTCAAGTTCAAAGGTAGCCTGGGATACAGAGAATATTTGTTCATATACTCCTGCATGCATACAGTGAGAGATGTTTAGCTACTCTCTCACCCATTTAAATTAGCCTTTATATTTTTTACGTAAAGCCAGCACAGAAGGAAAGGCTGTGGTGAACTGGATACAAAAGAATTCTACATAAGATAAAAGGAGATAAAATAACTACACACACACACACACACACACACACACACACACACACACACACACAGGCATCAGACGCTATCTGCCTTGTTTTTCCACCAGCCCAAGCACTTGGTTTTGAGACCCAAACCTCTCCAGGTCACTTGCTCAAAACCCTCTATAGTAATGTATGCCATGCATACAAACCCCTTAGTGGAAAGAGGGAGACAGGGGCTCCAGGTCAGGACACCCGAAGACTGGCAACAGCCCTGACTGTAATTAACACACCTATAACAATGGGAGACCCTCTCTCTCCCTCCCCACTTTAAAAAAAAAAAAAAAAAGCACCAAAAGAAAACAAGCGAAACAAAACTCTGATGGCTGGAAGTATGCAGACAGGTCACTTAACCTATGAACTTAGACCTGATGTAGTAGCTAGAATAACTTAGGGAAAACTGGTAAGCCCTGCCGATTCAAAGGGCAGTTCCCTCCCTCTACCTTACACTAGCATCATAAGCCGGATGAGTAGCAACCACGGACATACTTTTAGGGGATGAACCGGGGCTGCTGGATGCGATCTGTCTCATGCGGCTTCCATGGCAGCTCAGTGCCACCAGCTTGGAAATGATGGCTGTCTTCCCAAATCCAACGTTCCCCACAACCACTGCTCCCCTGTTCTCTGCCAGTTCCGTGTTCCTCAGGTTTTCCTCTATCTGGTGGAAGAGCCAGTCTCTGCCCACAAACACAGAGTCCGTTGTGATGCTGGGCACTTCAAACAGCAAGGGCTTCAGCAGAATGTCCTGGGGCTTGTAGGGAGCAAACCGCGCTTTAAGGCAAACACATGAAAACAGGCACATTACCGGAAAGCAGTGCAAATTAGGATAAAAAGAAATAAGACGTCTAACTTGGCTCTATACATTTATCTATGATATTTCATTCATTGTTTTTGTTGTTGTCCAAAGTATCCTGTTAAAACAACTTTCTGGTCCTTTCCCACTTCCAAGGCATTTTCAAACATACTGAGAAAGCAGAGCAGAAGCCCCATTCGTGTCTTCCACCCCTGCAAACACAACTTCCCAGATTCCAGGGCACCGTCCTCATCTGGGTGTGAGGATGCCCTGCCCACAGGAGCTAGGTAGGGCCGCTGACCATACGGCTGTGCATTAGACAGCCGCAGGATGGGGCTGACACGGTCTACGGGACTGAAACAAAGCTGATGTGGCAACCACCTTATCATGGAATTAGTCTTCCATTCCGGAAGTAATTTAGTCACGTGCTTTAAGCGAGAAGCCCCAAGTTCTTAAAGCTAGACTCCAGCAGACCTTTAATATGCTTTAAAAAAAAAAACAAAAAACAGTACAAACTACAAGTCACATCACACTTCCAATACAGTTCGGATCCTAGTTATCAGACTTCCAACATTCTGTCACCACTGTGACATGGATGTGAGGATAAATACCTTTAACTTCCTGTGCCCTACCTCCAGCCGTACTGTGCCAGGGCAACCTGATTGACGTGCGGAGAGGAGCATTTCTCTGTCCATCCAAATAACTCAGGTCTTCCAATTTGGTAGAACTTGTCGCTGCAATATGAAAGTAAAACTGAGTTTAAGGCCACACCTAAACCGCTAAGTTACAAACTGCTGAATTACTAAGGAGCTCAGTGCCACGCTCGACAAAATTTACCTCAGGATAATTATTTGCGCCAGCTTATGTTTCCAGCAGTACTGTTAACTTGAAAAATGGAAACAATTAAGCACCACTCATTCTTAATGGCATGTTGATCTGGTTGCCAGAATTCACCATCATTCCTTGAAAGAAACCAACTTCACTATAATTTTTTTTTTTTTAATGAAAAAGAAAAGAAACAAAAACAAAAAGCCCTGACAAGCAGTGTTACACGGCATACGTCAGAACTTACGGCTAACATACAGCCTGACAAGCTCTGTGCCTCCAACCTTCGTAATTAAGCAAGCAGATTCTGCTGGCACAAATCCACAGCACTGGGAATAGCTCTTGGCAGTAAACGTACAGTTTCTTAATCTTCAAATACGTATGTATGTGTGGATATAAAATATATATGTATCTGAAGCCAGGCATGATGGTGTGTATCTTTAATCCCAGCATGGAGACAGAGGTGGATCACTACAAGTTCCAGACCAGCCTGGTACACATAGGGAGTTTCAGACTAGGCAAGGCTACATATTGAGACCTTATCTCAAAACAAAACAAAACTAAACAAAAATTAAAAAAATAAAATATGTAAGTATGTATTAGATATTTTAATGTATTATCATGATGTTTATTTCAGACCAAGACAGTAAGGTTCACAGCATATAGGCACCTGTTAAAAACCATTAAGGGGCATTCATGGGTCTGCCCAAGTAGTAATTCCAGGAGAAGTTACATACCAAGAGCTAACTAAGTCTTCTGAAGTCCTTAGTAGATCGGGAGTCAAAGTGGACACTCAGTACTCTGAAAACGCTCTGCTTCCTCACAGGCTGTCACCAGTGTCTAGCTACTTGGAGCATCTTCTATCCTGAGCCTTTCATCGCTCCCTTCACCTTCCTGTTCTTCTCTTATGTCCACATCATTCTTCATTCTTTCATTCAACAAACACCAAAGACTGAAGAGCGCCTCAGGCCTGACTCAGAGATGTCCAGTACCCCTGCCTCTCCTCCAAGAACCAGTCAAGCAAGGGTTCTGCCAGCTGCCCCCCACTCCCCGCCCAGGCAGCAAGCAACTGTTTCTGCATCTTAAAGGTGCACACCCGCTGCCTAAGTACATACGGTGCAGATTTATGTAAATGTTCTGCTCCCGCTTGGAGTCTACGTCCATCTCCCACGTTAGAAAGATTCAGCTAAGCTGACAGGTGGGGCATGCCTGTAACCCTAACCCTAGGGTGATGGAGACAGGAGGATGGGGAGTTCAAGCAAGGATAGGATACGCAAACAATCTGAGGTTAGCCTGGGCTACAATGGCCCTGTCTCAAGAAAATAAACAGGAGACGAATGGAAGAGATTTCCTCAGGCAGGAATTTCAGAGGCTTTCGGCAGGTTGATCCAGTGATAACTTCAAGCCTCTCTACAGACCTTACACAGAGGGAAACTTCCTGCAGCAGCTACAAGACCACCCTTCCCCTCCAGACTCCCTACAGAAGCACAACTTGAAAGCCAACCAATCCTAGGCTCACGCTTGAGGCCTGGGATTCTGGCTCCTTTGCTGGACGTGTGGTGAATGCAACCACTGTGGCTCAAGCAGAAGGCGCCATCACAGCCATAGGACATAAGTCACTTGAGAGCCAGGGCTTTGGTCCGAGTGAACACAAAGACACATTGAGTTTCAAAAGGCTTCTGTTGCCCCTTCCCCTGATCCCTCAGAGCCTGACATTCACTTTGTAATTCTGTGACAACTGAAAAGACTTTTTTTAAAAAAGTGACTATAAAAGACACTGAAATCAAAGAACCGGCGGTGGAAAGGGGAGCCCTGGTGTGACGTGAGTACAGGAGATGGGGAGATTTCAAGTGTCTCTGCTTTCAGATTTCCGGCCACCAGTGTCAGCACGCAGAGTCTAGAGCCGGGCAGCCTGACTGAGCAGCGCCACCTTCCACGGCTCGCTCTTCCCACCACAGCCGCGTGCTGGCATGGGGCACATGCGTGAACCCCAGCTCTGGGGCAGCTGAGGCAAGGGATTGCGCAATACCGTTCCATTGACTGGGGCTACAAGGTGAGGCTCTTTTTCAAACAATAAACAAACACCCACAGTTACGCTGAGCCAAAAGCTTCAGCATGGCGGTAAGCCCCGGCTGCGGCGACCTCTGCTTCCTCAGGCATTTCTGAAGCCCCCAGGACACCTGAGATGAGCGGCGAGGCCTCAGTGCTTGGCTTTCAGCTCAGGCCCGCCCCTCCAAGAAAAGCCAGGCTTACATTAGGCTACACAATAAACATCTCAAATGCTGCGCCAAGAAAAATGAGAAATTAAACAATTCCTTACCGTAGAAAACCCATGGCTAAGATCTCCGGGACTAAGCCATGCACTTAAGAGTGTACGAACCCAGTCATGCACACACTGAGCTTTCCATCTGAGTGAGGGGCTCTTTTCAAAATGCTGTTTTGGGGAGAGTTTTCTCCTAAGCTAAATTAAGAGCAATGTGTGCTGATACCCTAAGTCATGGACTAACCTAGCAAAGGCAAATGCCAGTAAGTCCTGGGCAACCGTCGGTTAAGAAAACCGAAACTCAGTAACTGTATTTGTTGGTGTCCTGGAGAATTACACACAGTGGTCTTGAAGAGTTTTAAGTTAGCCTGAGCCATCTTCTGGTGGTCTCTTAGAGTCTCATGATCCTGGCACAACAGTCTCTGGTCCACTCAGAAAGAATTTCAGAAGATTAGACAAGTGGTCAAAAACAGAAAATCCTATAAGCTGGAGAAATGTCTCAGTGTTCAAGAGCACTGGCTGTTCTTCCAAAGATCCAAGTTCAATTCCCAACACCCACATGGTGGCTCACAAGTATTTGTAACTCTGGTTCCAAGGAATCCCACGACCCCTTATGGCCTCAATGGATGCTAGGCACGCATGCGTGCGCAAGTGCGCGCGCGCGCACACACACACACACAGAGGCAAAATAACAATATACATAAAAAATGTCTTTTTCAACTGCTGCAGGAAATTTGATCTCATTGTGAAATCCAAAATTGTCAACTGTAATATCCTGTTTCTATGGTGTGGTTGAGCCCTATCACACACCTTTAATCCAAGAACTTTCTATTTATTGTAAATAGGTGATTATGATGTGGTTCACCCAGCCCTAGCACACATCTTTAATCCAAGAGCTTTCTGTACACAGGATTTAATAAAGTTAACCCTAGGTCAAGAGGTGGAGCAAGAAACCAGCTGACGGGGAACACAGAATAGTAGGGATTTTGAGTTGAGGGGTATTTAAAACAGCTTGGAGAAAAAAGGGTGATTAGGTCAAGCTCTGGCTTTAGCTTAGGCTTCCGTCCCTCAGCTCCCTGGCTTTTTGGGCTTTGAGCTAGCAAGCCTTTGGCCTTGGGTTTTTTTTTTTTCAACCATTTGCTCCTGGGCTGTCAGCTGAGCTGGTGAGCCTTTTGGGTTTTTTCCATCCAGGCCTGAGATGAGAAGGAAGGTCAGCTGGTTACTTTCTCTGCCTCTCTGAGCTGGCCTCTGGCTCCTGAGTCTTATTGGTTGGGAGTTTCATTCTTATTAGCCAACTTCTAGACTAGCCAAGATACAATTTTAAAAGCCTTGAGTCTTGCTTTTTAGTGAAGGAAAAGAAAATGTACATATCATTCCTCTTGATATGATGGCCTGCACTTTAAAGTAATTCAACTCTAAGAAACACTTTTATAGTCTCTAATCCTAGCCAATTTATTTTGAGTCATTGTTCCCTACACTTGTCCTCAGGAGGCTGGCGATCTTAGGAACCACCTCGGTCCCTTCACCACAGGTCCAGGCCCCATGTGGACAGCTGTCAGAGGCCTGGCATCAGACGCCACTCTTTAACCCATGAACCAGCTTTCCCACCAAGTAGCACTTTGTGTTTTTTTCATGGATGGTAGCACGCACATACAACATTTTACTGCATGGTCACCACATCTGATTGAGTGTCCCTGTCTGCAGCCCGCCTTGTATCTGCTGGGTACAGTTCACACAACTGAGCAGTATTCTTTTCCACAACCATGAAACACATTGCCATCCCCTCGGCAGATGCCCAGCTTTGGTGGCAGCAAGGTGGCCAGTGACAACTCTACCAGACTCCACTCGTGGTGAGCACTTGGTGACAGAAACACAAGCTAAGAACAGCTGCCTATGTATCTTCTGACTGCACCTTCGGTTTGCAGCGCACGAGGGAAATGAACCTGCTCAAACCCAGACATGAAATCCAGCCCTTCCTAAGAGGGTCAAGCTCAAGGGCACACACAGCAGCAAGCAGGTGAGCACAGCAGAACCCAGACAGCTTTGCTCCTAAATCCAGGCAGTCCCTGAAAACTTCAGTTCATACCCACGGTCACTTCACAGAGCCAGAGACACACAGCGAGCTTCTGGCCGGGCATGTCACCCCCAACTGAGCACTGTTAATATCGCTGAAATTACCGTATTAATGAGTTTCCTAATTTTAAAAAAGACTGGTTACCCTACAAGTGACCCCCTCATTGTACCTAGGTAACTACGGCCTAAAACTTCTTGAGTACCACACAGTATGCTCCAGGGGTCGGCCAGTAGGAGGGGTGGGGGTTGGGAGGATGGGACAACAGGGGAGCTTTTGGAAGAATCATCAATCACTGTGCATAATGCTCTCTAGTATTTCTCCCTGGCACACAGGCCAAATCCCTCTTCTGGAACAAGGCCACTTTGCTTCCTTTGAAAGTGAATTAGAGTTGTACCTCACAACTTTTCCATTAAGGCCATTTATTTACCAACTGCTTCAGAGTTCCATCATAAAAAAAAAAAAGAACGAACGAAAGAAACACCCAGAAACAGCCAGAGTGACCTAGCACCGACTGAAGGAGCAGCATAAATTACAGAAAGAGCCTTTGATGTACAAAGAGTGCATGGTAGTGCAGGGGGCCCTTTGTAAGCACCATGCTGCTAACAAAGAATTACCTGAACGAGCACCTCCTCTGAATGCAGACCTTCCAAACGCACAAGGGCGGGACTCCTTCCTCCGCCTTCCATAGTCCTTGTTTGAAGATGGGCCACTGACCCGCCCAACTATCAACCCGTGCTTCCCTGTGTGTGCACGGCTCTGTGTCTGGCCGTTGCCCGTGCACTCAGCTGGGAGCTGCATTACAGCTGACTTTTCCAGAAACATTTGACCTCCCAGCTACGAGGGACCCCAACCACACAAAACAAAGGTTGAAAGCTCAATTACCCTCTGAGCTGGTACCAACTAAACAATGCCTGTGTGTCAAGATACAGTAATATCTTCAGTCATAATTCTCACACACACTTAAAAGAAACACCAAGGTCAGAGCTACTGAGTGTTTCCCCTCACCTACAAAGAGCCAGCATAAGAGGACAGACTTAGAGACATTTGGAGCAAAAGGACCACTCAAAGACCTCGTGTGTTTACCATGGGTAAACTGAGGCCTGTGGAAATGATCACACCGCTTGCCTGCATCTGGATGAATTTGCTGGGTAAAGAAAGGGAACCTGGGACCCTGAGGCTTGGGGAGAGGCGTGGCCTTACCTGCAACGGAGTTGGGCCGTGGCATTATTAGCGAGCTGGAGCTCTGAGAATAGGGGACAGGACCATCTCCAGCTGAGGACTCTGCCTTGGGCAGCACGCTCTCCGCTGGCCCGGTGGGCTCCTCTTCTGCCACTGGGGAGCAGTTATCTGCCCTTCGGTCATGAAGCACTCCCTTCTGAACCCCTACCCTCAGGCTTCCATCTTTACTCCATTCCAAACTGGAGCCACTCCGGTCATCATTTTCCGATGAACTTGTAATTGTGGCTGAAATGAGAGATCAAAATACTTTGAAAATACTTTGAAGGAGGCCAGGCACAGCGTGGAGCTGCCGAGAGTTAAGACACACATGCACACCCCCTCCCCAGGACCAGTGGAAAGTTTTCTGATCTACACAGATTTTTATCAGAGTATGCTTCATACAATGTATTTTGGTAAATTAAAAGAATGTTGCTTATCAGGGGAAATAAACTGCTAAATCACTCTACAGGAAAGGGGAGGAAAAAAAAACCTGATAGGACGATAATGAAAAAACTGTCAAAATATCTAAGCTTTAACAGTGAATCTATATAATTTGGAGATAATGAATCTTCCCTTTAACCGAGATGAATTGCCCCTATCTCGTTAAATTCCTCTGAACCTTTAAATGACCTATCCAAACAAACACTTGCTGAGGGAGAGACATAGGGGACATAACAGCTACTGCAGAAAAGATGCAGGGTATGGAAACAAAGATGCAATTTAAAGTCCAAAAACGAACAACCATAAGTCTGTCCAGCATGGGCCAGAGAGATCAACTCGCCTTGTTAGGAATTTTCACACCATGGGATGGAAAACCTGGCATGACCAGTGCAGAGAAAGAACCAGTATGGGGAGGTCTGCTCTGGCTTTAGAATTAAAGTTTAACTTCTACGAAAATAAGCCAGCAGTGGGGGAGGAGGTTTGGTGAGGCGCAGTAGAGGGTGGAGAAAAAAAAAAAATCAACCTAAAAACATCCTGGCCAAAGCACAGAGGAATATGGGAAAGCGAAGCCCAGTACTCACCCTACATAGCTGCTACAGGCAGATGCTCCTAATTTTCAGACCCCCCGAGCAGTACACAAGCCCCTGCAACCACAGGTCACCCAGCCACTCCTGCTGCCCCAACCATTGACCTAAGGCTGGCTTGTGTCCTTGAGGACAGGAGCCATGCCCACTAATGCGCTGCTTGGATCCCAGCAGCCCAGGCCTCTGAGCGCGAGCCGGGCAAATGGGAGAGTGCCTGCCAGAGGGCACTCAGACCCAGTTTGCCTGGGGGGAGCGGCTTTAGCCACACACTATGGAGAGCACATGGTATCAGCAACTGTGGCCGCAGGACTCCTTGCCACAATTCAACCACTGCTCTTGCTGCTGCAGCCTAGATATACTGCTCTCTACTTTCTCCCTATTTATAAGTCCTTCCTGCAGTGGGAAGCTTTGTGGTGTACCTACCTCAAGCTGACCTTCCTCATTTCTGGATAGTACAGCATCTGGGGCTAAGTATTTGTTGAATGAATGAATGAATGAATGAATGAATGAATGAACGAACGAACGAATAAGCAATTAATATTTCAATTCCACTTTTGGTCAGACACTATACCCCACTGACCTTACTGTTACCTGTTCAGGATCATCATCGGCCTCACACCTAACCAAAGTGAAAACTAGTGTAGGTGGGAGCTGTTTCAATTTCTGGGAAACCAAGATTATTCCAACATCCCTGCATGTTCCAGCAGTAATAAACCATGCCTCCACCTCTCTGGAACCAAGCCAGCCTTCGCTGTGTTTTGAAATGGACAGGTTACATGCGAGCATGACAGGCATGGTGACGCTGCCCACTGTGGAAATGCTACAAGAGTATTAACAGCAGCAGCTGACATTCTAGAGATCTGATACATGCCAGACACTGCTAATGCCTTACAGGAATGGTTTAACTTATTAATGAGTTTATTGTTTATTGATGGGAATTCATTATTAATAGTAACTCTGTTAATAGGTTAAAAGTATAAAAAAATACAGCCAGTCCCATAAAACAAACTGTTTTAAGTCCAGTCTCTGGAATTCTGGGTGCTTTTCCTGAGACAGCTTGTTACATTACATAAGTTACATTCTCAAGGCTGCCCCAACATCTAAAGGAAGGAGATGGGGTGGGGGGGTCCAGACTGAGGGTGGGTGATGTGTTTAAGTTTCCTGTCTTGGCTATTTTATTGGTGGTATCTGTCCTTTAAAACCAGAGCATCTCAGGGTAATAGATGCTTTTCTACATTTGTTCTCCCTCAGAACCATGAGCTCTTACAATAAATACCACAGTCCTTCCTCAGACCCGAACCAGGAGGAACCGGGACCTAAAGCACCCCACTTCGTCTTAAAGTGACAGCACAGCAGACCTACAGCCTGAGGTCCCAAGAAGCAGCCGGGAACATCAAGAAGAGCCTGGCTAGGACTCCTAGAGGACAGGACAGGCTAAAGGTTCAATTTTCACAGGGAGGGTCAGGATGTTATGGATGGAAACCTTCAAGTACTGGCAGTGAGAGAAAGAAAAGTGGATAAGAGACAGTGGCCCTGAGCCATAGGAAGAATTCTCCAATGAAGAAGGCATTTCTGTGGCCTTTTATTTTGTGGTACTGGGTATCATATCCAAGACCTTGCACATCTCTGCTGCCGAGCTACACCCTTAGCCCTGAGCTAGTCACTTGAAAGAGAAGCTAGAAAAGGTCAGTATTCATTAGCAGGAGACTCCAACGAGGAGACAGTGGCAGTGCCCGCACCGCTACTAGGAAGCTTGTGACTGAGGGGCAGTCCACTGGCCACACTCAGCAGGGCATTGAGAGTTCGAGGCCAGAGGCACTTGAAGCTCAGCAGGATCGCCCGAGTACACAAAAGCTGGGTAGTGGACTCTTGGCTCAACTCAGCTGTGACTAAGCCACTGAAGGAAACCAGCGGGCAGAGAGGCCCGTGACTCCGTTGCCCTTGCACACAAGAAGCACACCTCCTAGGACAGCTCCAGGCTCCTGGAGAGGGGAAGCTGGTTCTCATAATAAACAACAGGCCACTGCAAATGATACCTGCCAACAGCAGCTTAAACGCCTTTTCAGGTTATTAGCATAGGCAGGCACTTTGGAGAATGTGTATACATATACAGACACATACACATATGCGCACACACACCTAGGGCAACTTCTTAAATATGAAGACTTTGAGAGAGATTCAGAGAGAGAGAGAGAAAATCTTTCCAGTATGTTCTGGAGAGATGGCTCAGCAGTTAAGAGCATTTGCTGCTCTTGAAGAAGACCTGGGCCACATCAGGCAGCTCACAACTGCCTGTAATTCCACCTTCAAAGGACCTGATGCCTCCTGGCCTCTGTGGACACAGGCACGTGTATGACATACACCCAGAGAGAGACACGGATACATATAAATTTAAAATAAAAACAAAAAATTTTAAATATTTCTAAATCTTATTTGACGTCTCCCAAAGAATGGATACTCTGACATCATCCAAGCACTCACAATTCGATCACTTCAGTCCTGCAGCTGGCAGAGATGCAGCCTTTGTTGACAAACGCCTGTCTTCATCACCTGCCTTGCCTTAATCACTCTTCCACTATGCACGTAAGGCACATGGGCCCATGTTCCATCAAGCCATCTGGTCAGACTGTGCCCACAATGTGGGGTAAACAGATCCTGGTGTTCCTCGCTACAGACATGACGTAGACTTTGAAAAGCTGCTGTAACCTTAGGGACAGTTGTCTTACTCTGTAGCGAATGCACACTTAGCTACCTGCGCATTCACACATATCTTCCAAAACACCTTCCTGAGATATGAAGGTGTACACATAGAGAGGATCCTCATGACAAGTGGGAAGAGGCGGCCAGACCAGGAGCCCACCCTGAGCTCCACCAGAGCTGGAGACAGATTTGGGAGAGGGCTGGTGGCACAGCCAACACCAGCTCCCTTCTCTGTGCAACCAAAGCATCTGCAAGGCCTCCCTGGCTCTCCCAGGCTCCGTACATTTAGAAGGGACTGCACAAAAGGCTGTGGCTACGGGAGGTTTGCTGTCATGAGGTCACCTTATTAACAACTGTGACCTGCTCAGTCACCAAACAATACAGTAGGTGAAGGCAGACAGTAACTGCTCCCTCCTTGCCTCACTTCAGCGTCCATGTTGGAGGTACACTTAAAACTGAATCAGAAAGATCAGGGTGCGGGCAGAGCCCAGTTGCTCTCTGGGACCTAAGTCACACTGTGGGTTTAAGAGAGCTCTAAGAAAGCAAGACAGGTCATGATGCAAATCCACGCTTAGCCGGGTGGCCAAGCTTAGGCTGCTCACGGGACCCTCCTGGAGCTACAGAGGAGAGACGGGTGCAGGGAAGGTGCATACAACAGGGCGAATGCACCCTTAGAACAACATCTGCAATACGAAAGCTCTGGGAGCCAACCTGGCTCCTCCTCCTTTCTAGAACTGGCAACTGCGGTTTGATTCTCTAGGCGCGTGGCAACAGGATGCCTGGCCACCTTGCAGGTATAACCTTGTGCAATTGTGTTTCTCTTTTTCCCACTGGGAATTTAACGTCACTGTCTGGCCTCACCTAAGAAAGCAAGTGAGACTGTGTGATCCTGATTGCTAACCTTCTGTTTTCTCTGCTCTCATCAACTTTGTCAGACTTGCACCCCCCACAGAAAACTCCTGGTTCTACAAGTGAGCACTGCTTACCCCCTAAGGAGCAATTAGGTAATGAGAATCCTTAAGAAATAACAGGCCTACCATAGTGTTGACTCGCCGGGGCATAACAGTGCTCATGGCGCGCTGCGCTCTGCTCTAAGCCCTTGGTGTATCTTCACTCACTCACTCACTCCCCGTAACATCCTCATAGACAAGAAAGCCCCACAACTCTTAAGTGTCACGTGCCTCAGAATGCTGTTCTGACGGTGCCACACTAGTTCCAGAAAATCTGGGACGTGCTCTCCTGAGCACACTGACAAACTATGTACACACAGTACTACAAAACATATACCCAAAATACACACTTTTTGAATGGGGGGGGGACACACAACAGAAATTACAGTTTTCTTCAAGCGCTGCGTAAGTTGTCACTCATTCCCCACATTCAAAGTACAGAGAACCCCACCCTTCCCCGGGGTAGGAAACATTTAAATAGGAGGTCAGAGTTAAAGCGCCTCTTAAATTATTAGCACGATAGTTCTCTTCGCTTCCTGTACAACCAAGAAAAATAAAGTAGTACTGAAACATCTGTTCTCTTCCAAACTCAGCTGAACGGATGACAGGAAGAGCTTAAAAGTTAAAGCGCTACAGCAACGAATTAAAGATCAGATGAGAAAGGGACAGGATGGCTGCTTATGGAGGCGGATGAAGGGATGAAACAGGCTGGAAGGGGACAGGCAGCGTTTTCAGTGCCTTCCTTGACCGGACCAAAGGAAGGTCTCCGACCACTTCAGAAGTTACATTTCAAGACAGCAAAGGAACTCCGAGGTTGAGAAAAAAGAAATCAGCTCTATCAAGGCAGCAATGTAGCAGTTCCCTAGGTCCTTGGCCAGACAAAAGGTCTCAGCCCGCTCCACTGAACTCACACCACATACCAACAGTTGTTCAGGATACCTGGGCATGCTCTGGATTCCTGGAGCAACAAAGGCAAAGACTGCATAGCTGAAGCCTTCCTGGCGTCATCTCTGTGACCAGGTATGCAGGACAGCTCATCTCTCGCATCCTCAACCCAGGCCAACCCCGCTACAAAGTAGCAAAAAGGCGCACTCACAGTCCCTGGCTCACCTGCTCCCCACTCCTAATACCTATTAGCTCAGCAAGGAGAAGGTTCCCTGGGTAGGAATGCAAGCTACCTCTCCTGCCAGAGGGAATGCCCGGATGGGGCCCTGGAAACCTCCAGCTCCAGGGACTGCCTGGCTGCTCCTCCGGCACAAGCCCCAGAATGGCAGCTTGGCACTTCCGGCTAGTCCTGCCCCTTTGGGTGTTGTACTGGGAACCCTGTGCGCTGGATTGTGACAGCCAGATCTCTGTACCAAATCTCCAGCTCAGCGCTCACCCGCATTGCGCAAGGCACGCTTTGCCACAACATGCAGGAAGGCCAGGGACCCAGCCGCAGTTCCCAGGCACATTCATCAGGGCTTTCAGTGTGGAAACACCTGAAGGAATGGCTTCGGGCAGGCCAGTGTGGGAGGGAGGAGACTGGACCCGCCTCTCAACGAGAACACTGCCACCCCAGAACCTGGCAAGGTAACAAGAGTCTCCAGAAAAAGTGTGAAGACCTGAACGTGAGCTTTTTTTTTCCCCCTAGCAGAAGTTACACAGTGCTTTGGTAATGCTCTGAAAATAAATCTATGGATGGACTGCATCCACACTGGAGCCTCTGACACACTCAAGCCATGCCTCACTGCTCCAGACTCCCCTTGGCTCTTGACAGACAGTGGTTGGCATTATACACTCAGAGCAAGTACCTTTTGTGGGAGCCACTCTTCTCAGCCGGTGGCAGGCCTGACGATTCCACAGTCCCATAACAAGGCAATTTGGAATACAGACACTGTGCCCTTACTTTTTATTGCCCCTGTACTGAGCAAGCGTGCTCCTGGCATCCGGCAGGTGCCTGTATGTGCTTGCCAGCATGAACAGAACAGCCCCAAGAGCCCCAACACACAGAGCGACTGCAGTCAGGTGCTGCCGGCTGGAACCACCAAGCGTTTCTTCCCACATTGACTGTGTTACCAAATCACAAACGTAAAGAGAAACTTTCCTCCTTTCCCCCAGAGATTAAAAAAGGCTCCTATAATTAACGATGATTTTTAAATTGCAGGCAACGTAGCGAAATGAATATTAACCCAGATTTGAAACATTCTAAATAGTTATTACCAAATCAGTTTCAAAGCATTCTAATCTGAGAGAGGGGGCAGGACAGGTGGCAACAGGGCAGGTTAGTAGAGAGTCAAAAGGGTGGGATTTACAAGTACAAAATGAAAAGAAAGCGCAATTAAGTTTCTGCATCTGATCACCTCCCTGGAGACACAAAGTCACAGGAGGGAGAAGGCTAAGGCTAGCTCCAGAATCACTTCATTTCACAAGCCTGGGAGGAGGCAGAGAGAGAGTCAGGAGAAGATAAAAGTCAGCCCATGACGACTTTTTATGTTCCAGCAACTGCTCAGGGAAGCAAATGATAGCACATCCCATCAGGCTGCAGCAGGGTATGGCCCAAGGGCCCCACCGCTTAGCTCTTCCTGCATGAGAATGGTTCCACGAAGGTGTTCCCATCAAAGCTTATACACTTACTCCCCACTTCTAAATGAACAGGGGAGAGGGGGCAAATATCAGCACCCCAGGAAAGCAAAGACAGAGGCAGCCAAAGAGCTGGCATCTACACTCACTGCCTACAGCCACGATGCTTGGGGTGCAGGCTCCTGTGGCCAGCTGGAGGGCAGGAGTGGGGGGTATGGGGGGCTGACACACACCATCTCGGAGAGACATGCAGAGCTGGGGAACAGGGCCACTGTGGAGGGTCCTCTAGCCTTTCCGGAGTTTTCCCAACGCAGTGTCTCAAAAGCAGCAGCTGCAGGATGCTGCAAAACACTTAAGCAAGTAAAAAGCTGGACAGGCCAGAGTAAACAGTGAAGACGGGAATGGAGCCAGGAGTTGGTGGTAAACACCTTTAATTCCAGCGCTTGGGAGGCAAAGGCAGTCAGATCTCTAAGTTTGAGGTCAGCCTGGTCTACAGAATGAGTACAAGACAGCCAAGGCCACACAAAGAAACCCTGTCTAGAAAAGAAAAACCAACCAACCAACCAAACCAAACAGAACAACAACAGAGAGAGAGAGAGAGAGAGAGAGAGAGAGAGAGAGGAGGGAACGGAAGAGGTGAGGCTTTGAACAGACCCCACCCTCAGCCCTAATTGAAATACTTCTTCTTGGTAGATCTACTATTAATAGAGAGGAAAAATTATCTTTAAATGTGGTAGGTTTTTGTTTTTGCTTTTAAATCTTGGGCAAGTGAGACAGCAGCTACACACACCTGGCAGCCTGGGGTCCCATAAAGACGGAAGGAAGAAAGCGACTCCAGTAGGTTCTTCTGAACTCCACATCGATGGCATGATACATACATCCACAGGCGCATGATACACACACATCACACATGCACACATGCACACACACGCACATACACACACACAGACATCTATGCACATACTCCTGTGCACACACAAACACGTGAAAACACTCATGCACATAAGCATACATGTATATATTTATGTACATGAAATCTCGGTAGAAGAGCCAGGGTTAGTTCGTATTTTTTCTCCTCAATGTGTTATCCTCTGTCTTCCTAAGTGGAAAACATCTATTTTCTGGAAATATACATTTTTAAAATACTTACCATCATCTGGACATAAAAATTAAACAAATCCAATTCAGAACGTGTCTTAAAACACAGTATTTCTAGCCGTGCTTGAAGGTCAGATTAGCTTTCATATATATTCCAATGAATACATACAGGTTCCACCCCCAAACTGGGATTAACACATTCTAATTGAAGCAACTAAGAAAACAGTTTTCTCAGGCATAGAGGAAACACCTTTAAAGCCTGTTTCTTTATGAAAGCTTTCCTTTCAAAGCAAGCAACGGCCAGTTGTTTTACTCTGACAAGGTACAGCTGGGGTTCACAGTGAGCAGGTTTTCACACTGCAAATTTGAAAATCAGACACTAACATCCAGGTAATCCTAATGGTTTCAGTAAGCAAAGGATAAAAACTTAAAAACTTAAAAAAAAAAAAAAATGAGAGCCACTCCTAGAGAATGCAGTTAATCCTATCTACTTTCTACTTTGCCAGTATTTCTACATGACAGAAACATGTCACTTCTAGAGACTTTAATGTCGGGAGAATCTGAACCTCTTGAAATAGGATAAAGTGAGGCTGGGTGACACAGCAGAGGTGAAAAGGGGTGGAAGGGTCCCTAAGGCCCTGGTCTCCCAGAGCAGCACTGGAAGGGGGCCCAGCATGTTCTAACGGTCACTGGCCCCTTGCTAACCAGTGGAAACCCAATGCAGACGGGGTACCTGTGGCAGCCCTGAGGAAGCTGCCCGGGCATGTGGCAACACAAGCCTCCTCTTCCTGCATCTGCCAGGTGGAGTGATTTAGGTTAGATACAATCAGCATGCTAGAAATCAGCCTAAATCGTAAGAGGAATTTTCAATAGGTTGGCACTGTGCAAAATGCCCACTAGCACCCTGAGAGAACTGTGCTCGGAGCACTGCTTTGAGCCTTCTGCTGCCCCGAGCATGCAACGCAGAGGCCGCCTGTGCCTTCCACAGCTTCCTCCCCTGAACAGCCTTTGCTATCCGACGCTGGCTGCCCCGGTTCATAAGGCATACCCTACTGAAGATGGCAACCTACAGGAAAGCTGGTTCCTCGCTCCTCCAGGCCTCGTACAATTTGGAATATGGATCCTCACTAACACGTATTCTCTAAGCTGCTGCCAGGCCCTCCCGGGTGGGAATCCAGGGTGTTTCACCTTCATTTCTGCCCACCAAGATTGCAGTGTTCTTAGGCACTTTGTTGCCCTAAACACCTCTGCTGCCCAAAGGCTGTGACCACGGGCCGCAGTTCATACAGGCAGCAAGTTCTTCAGATGCCAAAGAAGCACGCCTCACCCCATCAATGAGAGAACCACGGTGGACAGGTGGGCAGCACCGACACCTGTCAGCTCAGGCTCGGGACTGGTACACCCTGCTCAGATTGCAGAGGAAGCCCCTCCCCTCCCGCCCCACCACCCCTGCCTCTTCAGACACTCGCAGCTCCAGTCAGCCTGGAGAGGAAATTCTTGCTTCTTTTCCTTCTCCTCCCTACCACGCCTTGGCAACAGACTTCAGGGCCACAGGTCACAGAAGAGAGAGAACAGAGGCAGGCTGTCACCAGCACAGCACTTCCCTCCTCTACCTAGGGCCTTGTACTATGTGGTACAAGCCAGGTGCCTGGAAGCTGGCGCCGCCCATCTCCCTAATAGACTACTAACCCCTTTTCTCACTTTTCCCACTCTCACGTCAATCTTTTCAGTTCTTCACGCTTGGCCAAGTTAATCGAACACATTGGCTTGAGCCAAGGAACAAAGGGCAGTATTGGTGACATAAAAGGTCCTGCTTTTTTTTTTTTTTTTCAATCAAAGCAGAGCTTAAGACACTGTAATATGAGCTGGAGAGATGGCTCAGTGGTTAAGAGCATTGGATCCTCTGTTCAGTTCTCAGCTCCCACATAGCAGCTAACAACAAAATCTTAACACCTTCACGCAGACACACATGCAAGCAAAACACAGTGCATGTTTATTTGAAAATAAATACATTACTTAAAAAAAAAAAAGACACTGTGCTATTAAAAGTTTTCACGAACCACCTGGAAATAGGAATCCTGAGTAGTTCTTTATAAACCAAGGATTTGTTCCCTGCTTCTGCACCACTGGAGAGTAGCAGCAATTTTTTCTGCAATTTCTTATTTCCAGCATTTGGCTAAGAACTCAGAAAAGAGCTGGAAAAACAAGCCCCCCGCCCCCCGCCCCCCGCCCATATGGAAACAAAATTAAGTAACAAGCACACTGAAGGAAATCACTGCAGTGCCATGGCGGCATATAACATGGAGTCTGATGAGCAGAGACTGGGGAAGATTAAATCCCATCAAGTGTGAGTTAAGAGCCTCCTGTCTGCTTACTCTTTCACCACCAGTACAAGCCAAGCGAGGGCCTGTGTGTGTATAAATGCTCGAAGGGGTTGGGGATGTAGCTTAGCTGTTTTTCACTTGGTTCACAGGTTTGTACATGAAGGTTCGAAGCCTTGGTCTGATACCTAGTATTGCAAAACAAATCATTTTCACATTTTCAGCACTGGAGCCGAGTGAGAGAAAGTGAATGATGGCGGCGGTTTTGTTACAAAAGGGGACTGTAAACGCTTGAGCCCACCTCAAATGGCACATTTAAAACCATGACACGTCTAGAATTAACAGCGAAAATAAGAAGCCCGTTCAGAAAAAGGTAGCCGTGGCCAAATCTGTGAAGGAAAGGAAGGTCAGATTCGCAGAAGGACATGACATTTCAAGAGCTAAGGAAGTCCTGTGGCTACCGCCAAATTCACACAAAGGTCTGTTCACGGGGGAGAGCGGAGAAACAGAGCACAAGGAAGGCAGGAACTCGGGAAGAGTTTGTTGAAGCGAATTCATGAAACAGGAGTACAGTAGATCAGACTGTCACCTGGCTGGCACAGCTCAGGGGGAGGCCTTGACACTAAACAGAAAGGATTTGTGGTAAATCCTCCGTTCATACAAAATTCCCCAGGTCGGTTCAAACACAGGCAGAGGCAGGCTGCTGGATGACCAGGCCTGGCGAACTCAGGGAAACAATGAGTGCAAACCGGCAGAATGTTACCCTCACGGATGGCACCGATGCTCTGAGATCGGCTTATAAGGACTGATACATGATTTTTAATATACTGGAAGTCAACCAATAGTTTGAGCAAGTGATATATTATGATGTGTAAATTACATTTTGATACTGCAATGAGAACAACATAAAACAAACCTATTAATAGTCTGATGCCACCAAAATTAGTGGAAGATGCCCCCTGGCTGAGGCGGACTCCTCAGCAATACATGCAGCTCTCCAGCGAGCCCACAGCCTGATGTCAGTCCTCTCTGGGGTCTTCAAAGTCTACACTGGATGAACTCGTGATCCTGTGTTCTAAATTACACTTGGATGAAACTCCAGTTAACTGGAGAATATGGAACTCAGAGGTCTTTCTGACTACCTATCAGCGGAGATGGGGAGACAGTGAGTAAGAACACGTGACTATCCCTCAAAGACATGGACACGGCGCAGCAAAGGGGAAGCCGTCAGCCTCTCGGAAGACACCCGCTATGAGATCAACACAACTGTAGAGCACAAGGCTTGGGTGCCGCCCTCGGGTCACACCCGCCATCAGCCGACTACTGCAGCAAAGCAGGCAAGCTGGAGAGCTCAGTCGCTGCCGAGACTACTGCAGAGTCACACACAGGCACTCGGTCTGAGCTGGGAGATGGAAACGGATGCTCTGAGAGTCGGTGGATTCTAACATCACCCAGGTCCACAGGCTAATGAATTAACCCAAATCCTCAGTTTTCTAGACAAGGAAGTGTGAGAAGCAATGTCGCTCAAGCCACTGAGAACTCAGTCTTCTTACACTCAACTTAGCGGGACCACACCTACCATAGGGGGCCTGGAGAAGGCTTCCTGAGAAAACCCTGGCCTCTAAACTGTGGCCAGATCCCATTATAAGCAACATTCAGAGAACACAGGCCTTAAGGTCATTAGAGGAAAAAAGCAACCTTGAAACTGGGCTGTGGAAACGGTTTCATATGCAGGCATTTCATGACCCTGCATTCATGCCTGGTTCTGCCCAAGGAATGAGCTGACCAGGGGAAGTAATCTCACAGGCCAGATCTAATAAGGTGAGTTGTTTTTTTGTTTGTTTGTTTTTCTTTTTAATACACACATATACACCCAGTGATCTAAAATAAGCATCACAAAATATAAAGGCTGCAGTTCTTTCTCTTGGCCGCACACAGCCCCGAGCTCTCCGCAATGAACAGGGCAGGGTCTGCGGGTTGCCCTTCATGGACCACACTGAACCCATCTCTGGAGCACTCCGGCTGACATGCACTGAGCTATGACATTGCCAGGCCGTGGGCTTCTTACCTATGATTCCACTGTCCTTGCTTTCCAGGGTGGAACTAGGGCTGCTAATGGTCTCACAGGGACTTTTGTTGGCTGCCGTCTTGCTGACACAGCTATTCAAGGTTGAGCAGGGGCTGTCGGTGCTGGGAGAGGCGGTGCTGCTCGTCAGCGTGGAGCAGGGACTGATGCCTCGGCTCAGAGCTGTGCACTGCAAGATGAACAGGGGGGGAGTTAACGTGGCTTACGCATTATACTTCAACACAGGTTTTTGCTTTGGATGCTAAAATGATGGAACTTAAACACAAGACAAATAGAGGCTAAACAGGGACAGACACAGTTTTCCAAACGCTAAAGGAGATGTGTCTTTGTTCCAGCTGCCTCCTTGGAGGTTTTGATTTTTACTGAAAGGGCAGCCTCAGTAATAACTTCAGCAGGGAACACAATTTCATAAAACGGAGATGGCCACCACCAGGCAGACTTCCTTTCATTTAAAGCTGGCAGAAGACAAATGGGTTCTTTGACCTCTGTACAGAAAACCCGGAGACCGTGTTTCTGTAAGGCTTCGCAACCGTAGCAGCCTGATTCTGTTCCTGAAGATTTATGGGCTGTGCTCAGGAAAGGAGGCTGGCGACCACTGCGGTCTCAATCAATGCCTCCCGGGCCCTGCCACCTCACAGGGGCCCTGGACGGCTGCAGAAGCGCCAGCCTCTCACTGCCATCTGCATACACAGAGGTGGCAGAGGCTGGTGGCTGGGCTCCCTGGGACAGAGAGTGCCTCTCTGGAGGATGAACCATCCAACTGCCTCTCCTTTTGTCTCTGACTCATCTCCTATATATCTCTTCTTCACCCCACTGACTCTCCACCCTCTCTCCCCAATCCCCCAATGGCTAAAAGACCAAGGCAGTCATCTGAGGGGAATGGTGCTCTCAAGACAGAAGCAGCCTTAGCACAGAATAGCTCCTTAAATCATGCAGCCACTGTTCTCTGGGCTGTGGCTATAAGGTTAATACGGACATTCTCTTAAGTTCTGACCCCTTCTTGTTCGCCTGAGCTACTTCCACCACGATCCCCTGCAGAGACCCAGAAATAAGCCTTTGTCATAAATTTCAAAACACAAGAGCCCAGAGCTCATGTGACCAAACAGTGACATGAGCCCCCCTCCTCCCCCCCACACTGGGAGGGTGCGTGCTAAGCAGACAGGAAGCGC
Source organism: Meriones unguiculatus (assembly GCF_030254825.1). Classification (NCBI taxonomy): domain Eukaryota; kingdom Metazoa; phylum Chordata; class Mammalia; order Rodentia; family Muridae; genus Meriones; species Meriones unguiculatus. The sequence continues at coordinate 99,526,765 of NC_083356.1, read as the reverse complement.
AGGGTCTTCTTCCAGCATTACCATGGTTTCATTTTTGTCTTCGATGGTTATATGGGTGGCACCTGGGATCCCTTCTCCCAGTAAAAATCCCAGCCTTGTCAACAGTTCTTGAGCTGCCGGAGAACAGCTTGGTTCATGGTCGGCCTTCGCTTCTGGAACAAAGGAAGAGAACAGTGAAGACGCCCCTCTGGAGAGGTCCGGCATGGCATCTGGAGGTGTTCTCACTCCAGCTGCTTGTCTGACGCTTCTGTGCACCTTTTTAAGATGCACTAAGTTTGATGGTGTTGCCTGCCCTCTAGTACATTCTAATTAAGAGGCTGTGACAGGTTGGGAAAATGGCGACAGAGAAACTCCAAGTGCGAAAGGTGAAATATTTAGTCTGAAAAGGAAGATTCCCTGGGCTGTTCTCTGATAGCAAGTCCAGTTCTCACACATGTGAAAAACGGGTACAGCACACCCCTCTCCGGGTGAGAACGGGCTTCTACTTCACCCAGCACCACATCCAATGTCATAGGAGGGCAGCATTAACACCAAAACAGCATGCTACAGAGACCCAGGGTATTTAGACGTCACGATAAATTGAAATCCAAGTTTTCATTCAACAAGACAGGTGCAGGAGGACTCGGGTGGGAAACTTGCTGTACATATTCCATAGCAGTGAGATTCAAGACACCATTCCAACTTAGGTGTCAATCATAAGAATCCATGCTGGATCAAAGAACAGTAAAACAAGTCACAAGACAGGATCTAATGACTACTGTCCATGCCACATGAAAAACACTCTTGGCACACAATGCTGGAAGACACCGCTGTCTCTAAGGCCTGTCTGTCTCTAAGGATTTCTGTACCGAGGACAATGCTCACGTTGGAATTTACTTAAATACCGACCTGGAGACTAATCTCGAACCCCAAAGCCCAAGGGTATTTAGGTTTTTGTCAATTATGGATGACAAATATTGACATTGCTCTAACTCCTCTCTCATACCTTACAGCATCCCTTGGAGTGAGATTATACAGGAAAGCTAACCATGTGTACCGAGGCTGGAACTTAAGAACAATTTGTAACTCTCAAGACAGTTACTCCATGTTTTGTATGCTCTTCAACTGGCCAAGACACCTAGACCTGTATATGCTATACCTACTGGGCCAACAATGAGTGGAGGAACGTGAGGGACAAATAACGTAATGCTGTGAGCCGACATCACTGCCACGTTCAGTTCTAACTTTGCCTGTTGTAAGCAACTGCAAAGTGTGAGTGAGCAAAACTTCTGTTTCTATCCTCAGTTACAGAGCGGTTTCCCTACATCACATACCCAGAATGGCAGCTTTGAGAGAACCCTGACTGGCGACATCTTCACGAAAGAAGAGGTATTCAGCACTTGCTTGCTCTCAGAAACCTTACTGTTTGGTTGCAAGATGGATATTTTTAGTCACTCCAGAACTACAATGACAAAGAGTGTTCTGTCTGGCCTGCTGACGTTTCTAGAACACTTGGGCTAAACTCATAATATCACGGGCCCATTCCAACAGCAAGGGAAGGGAAACACCCCAGGGCAGGTGAACCACACCCCTGACACACCCCTAGAAAAAGTCCCTTCCCACTAGAGACTTCAAACCACAGACAGCTTCGTAAGAGAGATGGCACTTGAGAAAGGAAGGCGGAAACCAAACCAAATCAACACAACCTAGGCACACCCGAAGGCTGAATCTGGAGGACAGGTTCTACAGACATCCTCCCGCACTTCCCCACTTCATCCTCCAAACCTCACCCTTCTCCTGCAGTGTGCTTCCAGGCAAGATGGCTGGGGGTCAGGGACTGAGAGGAAGGTGGAAAGGGGAGTGAGTGGGTGAGGGGGCACATCTCAGCAGCTTCTCTACGCCACGCCCCTCTTCCTTTGCGAAACAGTCTCCACACTGCTGCGCCACCGTGACTGTGTCCCAGCCCCAGAGAGCCCAGCTTCTGGTTCAACCTGAAAGACTCTGGGGAAGAAGCCAGAAACTCCACCCTGTTGGCAGCTGGGACAGAGGCCAGAAGCAGCTGTACACACAGGCTCGGCTGCCGCAGGATTTACCCTGTTGACAAACACAAGCCTATGGCTCATTTGGCACTCGCCTGAAAGTCCTAGACCCTGTACAGGACCTGTATAACAAAGAGGGACAGAGGGACATTACTGCCCCTGGGCAGTTACTGCTACCTCCACCCTGAACCTGCACATAGATACCAAAAAAAAAAAAAAAAAAAACCAAAAACAAAAACCAAAAATACCCCACAAAAACCTAAAAACAACCAGTCAGCCTATAACCCTAGCACTTAAACTAAAGAAAAAGGACTGTTGTGGCAGGATTGAGACTAGCCTAGGCTGCACAGTAAGTACAGGACAGCCAGGGCTACACAGCTAGATATTTGCCAACAACAACAACAACAAAAAAAAAAAAAAGGGAAGGAAGGAAGGAAGAAAGGAAAGCAGGAGAGAGGGAAGAAGGGAGGGAGGAAGAAAAACAACTCCGCACCCCCCCCCCAAAAAAAAAACAAACTAGCCATTCAAATCTCCGTGTTCAAATGAGGTAAGAACTATGGCAACTCCAAGCTTCATGGCCAAATTGGATGAAAAGAGACACCACATTCACCATGAACCACTGCTCCCTGTTCCACCTAGACGTGACCATTATCAAAGCTCCAAAAGCATGCTAAGGTTGAAGACAGACAGACACACATTCTTCATTTCATTTTGCCTCACCAAAACTGCATTTCCCCCGGGGGCTTCCCTAACTGTCATTTTTTTTGGAGAGGGCTATTTTTTTCAAGTGACCATATCCTTGGTCTCCTTCAGACTGGGCTCCTTAATGTTCGCTAAGCTACTCATCTGTCTTCCCTAACCCACAGCGTTTTCTCTGACTGCACTTTCACTCTGGCAGAATTACTCCTGAGTGAAGAATGACAGTGCCATTCTGGGAGAGAAGGGGTGTTGGGAAGCCCATACCATGTCGGCCCACTACGAACAGAAGTTCACAGTGCTAGGATTAGGTTTCCTATTTAAGCTGCTTTGTGCTCCAGAGTGATCCAAACGGAATTCTACTGGGCCTCTCAGAACAAAGAGTCTGCTCTAGTTCCTATAGTTAATATTAATTCCTTCATCAATAATGGGGATTGCTTGACCAATATCCATGGAACAGGGACCAGAGAGAAAAGAAAAAACAAAAACAAAAAAGCTCATTTCAGCTCACATCTCACAGATTTAAATATATGAAGAATTTATGATGTATGGATGTAAACCCACTAAGCAAATGGACAGCAATGTCCTCAGTAACACTCCCCAAACACACACACACACACACACACACACACACACAAAAAAAAAAAAAAAACCTCAGTGTGGTCCCACTGTGCAAAGCCAGCTCATGTGGGACGTTAAAAGGAAGTTCACAGATCTCTTCCCTCCTGCCTCTTTTAGCTCTTCACACTCAAGAATACTACATTTGCACAGACATCAACAAGCAGCCCATACGCTAACCGGGCTAACTCTCTCTGTTACCGCCTCCATCACTTCAAATCATCGCGTGTGCTTCAGCCTCTCTTCCTGCCGTCCCTGCCACCTCAGAAGCCCGATGAGACCTCTGTGCTGAAGCTACTAGAGACCTCTTCTGGTCATGACCCTCTCTCGGAACATCAATTTCCTCATGGCTTACATGGCCACATCCACCTCCTATAGGCTGTGAACCTCAAAACCAGCAACATGTGAGAAATGCCGTCCACACCACAAGACAGTCAGCAGCCTGCTGGCTTTAACAGCAAGGTTACACTTCTCTGCTTTCCTTTCACTGGTTTTACACACTCACATGAATTTTCAAATGTGCTCATATTTCTCTTTCCTAAAAATAATTGGATATATATACCCACACACCCTCACACACACACCCAGTTGCCCAGATAGCATCTTCTAAACTCGCTATTCTGAGACAAAAACTCTCTCCCTTTGCTGTTTACACCAGAGGTTCTCCCTAAGGCCCACGCTCACGGCTCCCTTCCCACTGAAGCTCCCCGACTCCTTAAAGTCAGGCTGTTAGCTGTCTGTGCTAGGATTTTCCAACCTCCCCTCTGGGATCTTCTCCCTCTGTGTTTTGGTTCATCTGGCTAAGGGTTTGTCAGTCTTGCACATCTTTTCTAGAAGGCAGCTCCCTGTCTCACTGAGTCTTTGTATTGTCTTTCAAGCCTCAGTTGCATCGATTTCTGCCCAGATGGTCTGTTATTCCTTCCTGTCTACCAGTTTGGGGTTCACTTTGTTCATGTCTTCCAAACTTTTGGGGTCTGTTATTAAGTTACTTATTTGGGCCCTTTCTGATTTGGAAACCCATCACGGTCCTTGGTGGTCATTCCATACAGGGAGGACCCCTCCCCTCCCCCCCTCCCCTCTTTGTTCTCTACGTGCAATGGGTACTATGTACAACTCTTGGTCATTCACTAGCTATGTGACCTTGAACAACTGAAACACACCAAGCTCCTAAGATATCTGTTAGTTAACTGTGTTAAGCGAGATGGGCCCTGGACCTGGCATTAGGCCTCTTTTCCAAATCTTGGTGACTACCGATGGTCTGCATCTTGCTTAACGTGTCTTCTCTGGCTGATTTCTTTTTTTGTTTGTTTGTTCGTGGGTATTTTTGTTTGTTTTGGTTTTTGAGACAGGGTTTCTCTGTGTAGCCCTGGCTGTCCCAGAACTCACTCTATAGACCAAGCTGGCTTTACACTCAAGAGATCTGCCTGACTCTGCCTCCTGAGAGCTGTGACTAACGACATGCACCCCAACACCCAGGTTATACTTTCAATTTCTTCCCGGTTAATTCTCCTGAGCCACCACAATTCTGTTCTTATTTCCAAAAACCAGTGTCTGCGAACAGATCATCTACCTGCTAATCTGCTGCTTGCAGGCCATAACATTTAAAATATACCTACATGCAAGCCAGCTTTACGCTACTGAACTCATTTACCCCGACATTCTGCTTCTGGCTTTGTCCGTGCTGGGGACTGGACATAGAACCACGTGCTCACTGTACTACCGAGCTACATGCCCAGGCCTGGGAACCACGGAACTATAACCTAAGAAACAGAGGAGCCTTTTTAGCCAGCTAAAGCTATTCTCTTGCACCTCACCAAGGCCTGACAAGTAGCAATTTCTTAAAGGTAAATTCCAGCGCAGACTTTAATGTGTCCCAATTAACTTTCTGTACTCTGGTCCTGTAAAATCCAATGATCTGTTTTATGGGTTTTGTTCTGTTTTGTGCTGGAGAATTAACCCACGGCACTGTGCATACTAAATCGGCTGGCACTCCACCAATGAGCTACCCCCCGGCCTGCTCATGCTTTACAGGCACCATTTACCCAGGCAGGATCTTATAACATCATGGATTGGGTCACCTGGAAACATTCTGGTTGTGCAAATCTTAAAAACGTTGGCACATTTCATTACACAATATCAAACTATCATAATCATTAATATTACATGAGTTCTTAACTGAAAAGTCCTGAGATGCTACCAAGCTCAATGTGACAGGCGCCAAGTTTTCTCCCCCCAAAAAAAATGCAACTTTCATTTAAAAGGTCAAGTTTTAGCATTGATGACTAATCCTGTGAGGTGTCTTTTTGTTGTTCTGTTTGTTTCTTTTATTGAAGTGACAGGCTCATTTCATGCTCATTTCATCCCTTTTGGAATAAAATGTGTGATAAATGCTCAGCTGTGAACAATCATAAGTTTGCCAATCATTATTTCAAATAAATGTTATGTTTCATCTGCAAAGCTGCTAGTCTAGCTCGCCATTCAAATGAGGGCAAAATGCTCTACCTGCAGACGGTATCAGACAGCAGCAGGCAGGAGAAAGGCTTGGTGCAGACTCCCTGCTTTATCAACCAGAATACTAAAAAGATAGGTACTCAAGGGTCAGGATTTAATAACACTAATTATTTTCAGTGTCTTAGCAGGGGAATGCTTGAGTGAATTTTCAGTCCTGGTGCGAGCGGGCAGCAGTGAGGGACATCAGGCCACTCAAGAGGCGGGAGCCTGCTCCGACAGGCAGTGCTGAAGTTCTCCTGAAGAACAATTTTAATTGTGACGGAGAATTCCCAGAGTCACTGTTCTAGTTTTCCTGCTGTTGCTGTGACCCAACACTGACCAAAAGCAACTCGGAGGAGGGGAGGGTTTCTGTCGTCTTCCAGGCTCCAGCCCACCACTGAGGGAAGCCAGGACGGGAACCTGGAGCAGAACCGACAGGGGAGTACTGCTCAGTTGCTTGCCCGGGCTCACGCAGACCCAAGGAGACCTGTGTGGATGGATGCCACCCACAGTGGGCTAGGCTCTCCTACATCAATGCACAGTTGTGACAGGCCTCCACAGAGAGGCTCGCAGGCCAATCTGATCTGGGCAGCTCCGCAATCGAGACTTATGTCTCAGGTGACTCTCGGGTGTGTCAAGTTGACAATAAAGGCTAAGTAGGGAAGAGACCCACACACAACATGAAAGCAGGAGAGGGACTTCTTAGGAAGAAGTGTTTTAACAGGAGATGGGCTCAAAAAAAAAAGTTTGACCTAATAAACATAGTCAGGAACTCACAGGTGCCTTAGGTCCACAGCCCACGTGAGATTGTATATGAAGTCTACAATTATGTTCAAAGAAAGCCCTTTTATTAGAGAGAAAGAACTACAGCCACAACCTTCTCAGTGGTCTTCACCAATTCTTTCTCCACCACTGACCTGTAGTTTCATTCACTCACCTTCAGTACTCGCCCAAAATAGCCCTCTCTATGTTTATGTTCAATTTTTTTGATGGCACACCTCCACTCTTACCAACCTTGTGGACTATGTCCTGCAAGGTGGAAACAAGCCATAACATACACACAGAGAGAACTCGCGGTTTCTCCCGCCCCCTCACAGCTGCGGCCTCTACCTAGCACAGTCTTAACAAAACCCCAAGGCTGCTCCGCAATCTTCTCTCAGAACAGAACGCTCCTTCCCTTTGGTCTAACTTACTTCATTTTGCTTCTAAGACAAAGGGAGCCCGGTTACACGCCGATCTCTTTTTTGGCGCCCACCATGATTTCCCAACTCTCAGTTCAGCACTTTTGCTTACTGGTTTTCCACCATCTCCAAGACACAAACTCTCTTTAAAAATTTCTATCAAAGGGGCAGGTCTCCTCTCAGCCGAAGCAGTCATCTGACAGAGTAGAGGTCTTTGGGCTCTAAGACCCTAAAAATCTTCTCACCCATCCCCTCTTTCCTGACTCTGCCCTAGAGACTGTATGTGCTCACTTCCCTACGGAAACCACTTCAACATTCTCACTCATGCTAGCCACTACCTGTTCCGGCCATCTGTTCTACCACCAGCTGCTTTGCCTTGAATGTCTGTAAGGCCCCACCCCCACCAATTTCTTTGCTGAAACCCAGCCCTTGGTGTGATAGTGTTAGAATATGGGGCCTCTGGGAGGTGATTAGGGGACTGGAAATGCACAGCCCTCTTGATGAGATTCATGTCACTTATGGAGGAAGGACCTTGTGATCTCTTTATATGGTGTGAGGTTATAGCAAAAAGATGGCTACCAAAGAATCGGGAAGCAGCTCTCATCACAATCTGCAAGCCCTGGATTTTTACCTATCAGGCCTCAAAAATTGTGGGGAGGAGAAAAAAAAAAATCAGTTTCTGCTGTTTATAAACTACCTGGGGTTTGCAGTGTTTTTGACACAGTAGCCTAGATAGACTATCTGGTGAATCCTAAAGCATCCTCTACGCCCAGTCTCTTTTCCTGTGGATGAGTACTGGGCATGCCCACTTTACTACCCCCACCAAAACCTCAAGCAGCCACCAGAAGAAGGTACACTGACATCTAAAAAGCTGAAAATTAAAGTGGGCTTGGGGTTACCTCTCAGGAAAGGAAGGAGAATACAATGAGGGAAAACACAGTGATGTTTCATTCCTAAAACTAAGTAGGGAATACACGGATACCATTACCCTGTAGGTCTCCTTTTTTCCTTACATAGTTTAGAATGTGTGTAAAAACAATTTAAAAAAAATAAAGGAATCAAAAAAATATTATTATATATGTTTTTCTAAGAAGATGCCCTATGCCCAGCAGAACAGGTTTGTGCTTAATGACAGTGCTGCATCATGCATGTTGTTTTACTCTTGGTTTGTCTTGGCTTTTAAGACAAGGTCTTGCTGCATAGCCTAGGCTGGCTTGTAAGTCACTAAGTAAACCAGGCTAGCCTTAAACTTGTGGGCTGGGATCAGAGTCATGCACAGACCACACCACCCAGGATGTGTCTTCGTTTTCCTTGCAAACCAACCTGGTAAGGGAAAAAAACGAGTTTCATCATATTTTGAGATTGATCTTTACTGAGCGATGACTCACTAGATTAAGAACTTTCTCACCCCTCCCTATCACAGCATGCTTTGCTAAATGATGTAGTTAGGTAAACCGAACTGGCATATGGTTGTCCCCAATCCAAAGACATAAAGCTATTTATTGCAATGTAATAACCCCCCCCCCATAATTCCTCGGGGTCTTCTTCCCCTGTAACGGAAGGGGTATTATTCAGGAGGAAAACACACTCAGTTAACAACAGGATGTTTATTTATAAAGGGCCTGCTCTGTGTGGTTCACAGGCTATGAGGACCACTTGACAGAGGAGAAAAACCGGGAGAGGAGTTGCATTGCTTTCTTGATCCATTGAGTCACTGGTTCTGCCAGAGTAGAATATTTGTGTTTCAGACATATTTCAAAATACTAAAAAAAAATACAGTACACGTCTCTGTACACGTTTACATGTTTGTGTGAACTTTAGTAAACAAATTCTCTGCTTATTAAAAAACGTTCATCTGGTTGTACCTACTTCCCAGATGGCTAAGTTAATAAACAAATTGTATATGCTCATTGGTCTTATTTTATTTTGACTTAAATTCCAAAGAGTGATCAAAGAACCAAGAATTCATGGAGTTGCATGGCCAGGAAAACAAAACAGGGCAGCCTAGGAGAGCGCAGCTCAAACAGACTGATAGTGCGTAAGCCTACATGAAATTTCCAAGGCATCTCTGGAGGAACTGTGCTCAAGAGACTGTTAATCTGCTCAACACTAACATGAAACTTCTGACAGCAGCCAGAGGGTCACAGAGACATAAAGAAGAGCGCCCAAAGGAAGTATGGGAGGCAGGAAGGTCAAACTTCCACATGGAGACTGAGCGACGGATGATCCTGATGTTAAGCTCTGGAAAGTAGAGTTTGCCCTTCCTGCCTCTGTACATGCTTGTTTCATTAGTCAAAGCCCAGGTAAGCCTCCACTCCAGGTTCGATGATCTGAACATAACACTTAGACTTTTGCTAAGGCAGGCTTAATTAACTCCACTGAAACCTAAAAGATGCCACGAGGATTACAAAACACACCACCCTTTGCTAGTTGTCAAGTTCAGTTTTGTTAGGCAACTGCCTCACCATCCATCAGCCAACAGAGAAACTGTTGGGGCTTTGTGCCATGATGTGGCTATCTCTACATGTGACCGTGCACCCAGAAACATGAACCATACCCCTGTCTCACACCCACAGAAGGGAACACACCTTGTTGCTTAAAACTAGCCAACTGGAAATGTCTCAGGTCCTGGATCTGCAACCTATGTGTGCTGTAATTCTGGCTCCTAGTGGGGTCTGACAGAGCTGATTCAGGGCTGGGATCTCAGGAATGAGCCCATGGGCAAGTTCTGGCCACTTTAGCAAGACCAATGGCTGCTCTTGAGTTTAGCTTGGCCCACAGTCAAGCATACACACACCTCCTCTTGCCAGGAACGGCGTCCAAATCTGCCTCAAGCCAGAGGAGAAAAGTTGACAATGAGAATTATTTGGAACCGTATTTCTTAGTCCAATAAAAATTCTAAATGTGTCTTCTCCTCTCACATGAGAAGAACCCAACATAGAACCCTATGAATCCTCCTGATGGTGTCTATGTCTAATACAGTCAAACCTCTAGGATGTTAATCAGCCAGGACTACAAGGACTGTGGTCAGTAGAGAATCTGGTATGGAGTGGCAGAATTCATCTGCATTGAGCAGACAGCTGCTAAACATGATGGCTAGTACTCACGTTCAAAGAATATTTTTGTTTTCCTCTCAACACATAGAAGAAAAGCTGGCGGGGGGGGCTCCTACATATGTCACAGCCACATTAGGCTCAAAGCAGGGCCAAAGAGAAGGGCTTTGGCCAGGTAAACAGAAGGATTTTTATTAGATAAACGGAAGTCTAAAGGAAGGTTTCTGTTTACCAGGAACCTCTCGAAATTCACCCCAAAGGGGCAAGGGCATCCAGCTCCCAATCAACTGGCCAGCCAGTGTCGGCTCAAAGACCCTGTGCACCCCACCCCTTGGTTTGGTAGCCTCAGTTTGACCCCCAAAAAAACTTTCTTTCTATTCATGAAGTGGCCAGTCCCGTGAGTCCCCTCTGCCCCACCTATAGCCTCTTGTATCAGCTGACAGCTATAGAACCTGACTGGTCACTGCCACAGAGTCTCCACCTTCAACACACACACCTACCGCTTTGTCCCTCCTGTCACAACTCCTCAGCGTGAGCCTGCTTCTACACGAGTGGCCCCTGGACCCAAAGAACAGGGTGAATGTCTCATGCCAGGAAGCCTACTGAGTGCCTGTCCACTGTGTCCCCCAGTGACCAGTGTACCATGGTCCCGTCTACCCCTCCCAGCTTCTGCCTTTCCAATCATTTTTCAGCCCTACCCACTCTGCTTTCCTGCCATACCCCACTTCCTTCCATGCATCACTAGACACAAAATGCACACACGGTGGCTGTAATGCAGTAGGGAGGGGTTCTCCAGCCCCACCGTGAGGGAGCGGAAGAGGGTTGCAGGCGTCCACGGTGGGAATCTGGCTGAGTACCCTTTCCGCACATGAGCAGCTTTCGGCACTAGAAGCCATCAGAAGCGTGTGTTCGCAGCTTTTACAGGCTAAGAGTCTTACTCTCGTCTTTCCACAGGGAAAAGACTCTATGCTTAGAACATTCTGTGAACAAAGAAAATCCCAGTCAAGAGCAAATACGTAAATTCTTGAGTATTAAAAATAAGCAAACTACTAATCCACCTTTTCAGTGCTACAGACATGTAACATGTTATACTTACATTTTGATTTAGAAGTGGGTATGGGGTTGTGATACACTGACTTCATGGCAAAAAAAAAAAAAGAGGCTTAAATCCATTTGGGTTTTCTTTTCTTTTTTTTTTTTTTTAAAGAAAATCACAGATGTTTAACTTTTTTAAAGCTTTCCAAGTCACCACGCATTCTAATGTGAGTTTGTCTAGTGAACGTCTCAGACTCTCAGCCAAAGCCTGCTCTTGAATATTCTGAAGAGGTAATGTGTTTATACAAACATAAAAAACAAAGTCAACTGGCTGGCTCTGCATGTGTCCCAAACCCAGGAAGGTCAGAATTTAGAGGATACAAGACCCAACCCTTCAACAATGCAAATACACCCAACTCAACTATTCCTGCTTCTTGTGTACAATTTCAAGAATTCACATTAGCTGGACAAATCTCTGTCAACTGCCCAAGGGAGAAAAAAAAGCCTCCCAAATACATTTAGTTCAGGAAGCATTCTTGCAAGGGACTCTCCGGTTTCTGGGTTTCCATCAGAAGTGGAGATTGCCACTATGCACGGTGGTTAGGGAATGAGGCAGACATCATGTAAAACATTCTTACCAGTCTCACTGGGCTCTGAGGGCTTGGACCCTTCTCTGAACGGGACCATAACTGGATCTCCAGGCACCCTGGGGCTCTCCACATACTTGGGCTTCCTGACGGGACCTGCAGTGGGAAGGATCTCAGTGTAACTAATTTTTTCCAGATGCAAGCAGGGTTTCAGAGCATGCAGTGTGTGTCCTTACCAGGACCCAAACACACCTAAAGGAAGGCTAGCCCTTCCCTGTCTTGAATACACAGTCAGTTCAGAGCAGACAAAGAATGTGCAGTGTGGTCTGCCAAAGGAGAACAGGGTGAGCTCCGGTTGGAGAATGTAAGTGCTGACCAAGGCCAAAGCCGCTCTCTTCCAAGGCAGTTTTTCCATGGCTGTCTTTACTGTGTGTCAAATAGGTGCTTCTGACGTGTTCAGCCCGCCTCAGTGGTAAGACATGCTGTGTTGTTCTACTGAAGATACCATTTTCCTCTCCCTGCATTACAAGTGCTTTGGTGGTTTGGTATCTCCAAGTCAGGAGTTGTGAATTACATACTGCTGGCCTCTGGTATCGGCATGCTGAGCCACCAATGAATGTAGACCTCTTATCAGTTTGGTGAGGCACGGGAACTGCATGATGGGTCCAAGCATGGCTGCTTTCCTGGCAGCTGAGGCAGCTGCCCTCAAGTGGGTGTGGCCAGCAGTCCAGCATGCACTTGGGAACACAAGATGCTGAGAGTCTTAGCCAACAGTCTAGCGTGGACACAAGATGCTAAGAGTCTTAACTCCCTCCCCCAAGTACAACTTATCAGAGAAATCTGGAATTTTCATTTTGATTTTCAGTCAGGGTTTGGCTATGTCACTCAGGCTGGCCTAACCTGGCATCCATCAGCTCTGGAGTGATTACAGGCATGTACCACCACACCCTTGGGACTCTATCATTTTCTGATTTTTTTTCCCCCTCCAGAGAAAGCTCTTGGATTTCTTAACCCCCATTCCCTGCTGCTGGGGACAAAGATGCAGTCACTCTGGGAAACGGTTTAGCAGTTGTTCAAACAGTTCCACAGAGTTATCATGTGGGCTAGCAGCTCTGCGCACATGCAGACACATATCACACAGACACTAACACATTGTGTCCACAGCAGCACTTCTGTTATTACCGAAGGTCCATCCACTGATGAAGCAGAATACACTGGGACACTGGAACAGGGAAGCAATGAAACATCCATTCCTGCTGCAACAGGAACGGACTTTAAATACATTATGGCACATAAAAAAAGCCAGTCACAAGAAGCCACATGCTACATGATTCAACCTGTAACTGCCAGTATAGGTGAGCCTACAGAAACCAAGAGTTTGAAAGGTTACCAGGGTTGAAGATATGTAGGCGTGGAGGGTGACGAATAAGAGAATTCTTTGGACAGTAACAAAATGTTCTCAAATTAGAGGTTAGCAATCATTCATAACATGTTTGTGAACACCCTAAAACTATAGTTCTGTATACTTGAATAGGTGAATTGCTTGGTCTATGAACTAGATCGACAGTGACTTGAAAAGCAAAAATAATGGCTATTTGTGCCTTCTAACTATCACATTCCATTTTGGTTCAGAATCACCTGTTTGACCTTGTTACAGTGTGCACAAGGTCACAGGGAAAGAGTGGTGGACAGTAACCCAGGCAGGCTTCCACACTTGCCCTCTCCTCAGCCTGGGCCAGTGCCCTGACCTGGCCAGTGCCTCTGCTTCATCCTCACAGGGGTGATACACACAGACTCTGAACACCCCCGTCTCTCCATCTTCTATGTCTGAAAGAGCTTGTTCAAAACATGGCTTACAGTGAGAGATGCTGCCCTCTAAAGGTTTACTGGAAAAGCACCACTAGACTAGAAAAAGAATCCCACTCCAGCCAGCAGCGATAAAGCTGGCATCTGACACCGACCAGCCATGTTATCAAAGAAGCTTCTTTTTAGAAAAGGATGCCATTTCAAACTTTAGAAAGCATGATCTTTCTGAAATGACTAATGAAGTATTTAAGTAGAAGGCTGTTTGCAAAACTGATTTAACTGTCAGAAGATTTTTTTTTTCCAGTGTAATGTTTACAGAAATGGAGAAGTATGCTCACAGCCTAAGTGGCGGCTGTGGCTTCCTTTACAACAGCATCCAATGTGTATCTAAGGCATGTGTCTGTCCACATTCAAAATGCGGGAGACAGAAACAAAAACGCTAAAGCAGTTGCCAGGAAGAACAGAAACAGCAAGGTGGCCAGAACAGGACACAGAAACAGAATCAGACACATGGGAGCTGAGAACTATATAGGCTTTTTTTGAAGGGAGTCCCTAGCTCCCTTCAACAGCAAAGCAGAGCCCTGCCATGTTGTCTCTTACTGTTAAAGAACAAAGAAGGAAAAACACCCTCTCCTAACAGTTCAGTACTTTCTTAAAATGTGGATGACTTTCCAGGGACAGCAAGTGGTTTGTGAACTGCAGGACAAGGGGCCTTCTGTCAGAGCCTTCTGAAGCCACACCCCTCTGTCTTAAGCATTTGCAATGGATCTGGGTGGGCCTGGAACAGCAGTCCAGTAACCTCAATGACCAGAGAAGCAAAGCCAGGAGGATAGCAGGTTCAAGGCCAACCCAGCTACAGAGTAACTTCCTGGACAACCTGGGTAACTTAGTGATACTATCTGAAAACACATAGTAAAAAAAGCTCCAAGGACTCAGCTTACTGGGAGAGCACTCACCTATCACCACCTTCCATCCAGTCCCTCCTTAAAAGTCTTTCTTACAAGCCCGTGCTTGCCAACCCAGAGGAATGGAGATGGTAAGAGCAGACTTGGGAGTTGGACAAATCTAGGTTCAGTCACTGGACCCTTCCTTCCTCATTCTGACCTCAATATGCCCCAGCAGGGTTAAGAGTCAAACAAGCTAAGCACGTGCCCATGCATTCACTAGCTCAGTCCTAGAAACCTGGGAGAAAAGCACAATGTTCACCATTTTTAGGTCCAATGATTTGCTCCAAGCGCAAAGGAATTCACACAGCCGTTTGCAGGTCTGAGTCCAGGCTTGAGCCTCCACCAGGATTTCTAGATTGGGCCAGTGCAGGTAGCAAAGCTTTTATTCATCCCACGTGGATTTGATCTCCCCTAAATTTTACTAGCAGCAGAAATATTAAAGTGAATATAAACAACTGCTCTCCAGCATGACCCTTTTATTTAAATTGCTTTCCATGAACAGCACAACTGCCAGTGCTGTAAAACAAGAGACATTTATAGGAAGGGAGGTTTTATTCCTGCCCCGATTGATCGTCAGAGAATTCGTGCACACTTTTTATCAAGCAAAGCAGATGAAGGCCCGTTGATCCCCCTCTCCCTCCGGAACACCATGAAAGTCGCAGCACAAGGATTAAACAGAAACAGCCAAGGAAGAGAGACAGCCACACGTGAAAACCAGATGTCTGAGGCAGGAAAGAGAACGCCCCCAGAACAGAGGACAAAGTGCCTCAGAGAAGTCAGGTGTCACACAGTCTCAGAGTCACAGACCAGCCAGACACAGGGGCCAGTGAGGACAACCCAGCAGGGTGGAAAAAAGAGGCCTCTTCCCAAGCCAGGAATATTCCCTCCCTCATCCTGGCAGCTGAATTTATTTCTCTAGAAAGGATGGATTCAAAGCCACTGAGAACTGTAGTGTTAAAAATTAAAAATTAAAACAAACTAGGATTTAAAAAATGTTATACGCACACTGACTGGCAGGCCCAGGCGGCACTCACTGCCTTCCCTCTCCTCAGCTGTGGGAACGGTGACAGACACTTTGGGTTCCAAGGCGAGCCTCTGGGGAAGCTCAGCGCCACAGCTGGCAGACCCCCGACCGTCACACTGTAGGACGGTGAGGACCTCAGCACAGAGTCATCTACCAGTAAGCTGCCGCGGATCCCCACACAGACGCTATCTATCCACTAAAGGCCCTGTCCAGCTAGTCAAGGAGCACTGTGTGTCGGCCAAGCAGGCAGCAGCTTCAGAGTGAGGTCAAGAGACCACACCGGTGGACTCACCCCCCACTGGTCTTCCTTCTCAGTGGAGGAAGCAGCGTGATCTTGGTACCGTCCGTGCCAGAAGTTACTCCAAATACAGCAGCCATACAACTTAGGGACACAGATTATGATTGCAAAGCCAATTTCCCTCAAGCCCCCTCACTCGGGGGAAATGACTGCCCAGCGCATGGCTACACCCAGCTTCCGTGGCTGTCCCTCACGGCCATATCAAGCAGCTGCCCACTGTTAGTTTCCCCAGGTGGTCTTGAGACAGTGTGATGTGAGGTACTGCAGGACCCCACACCACGCTTCATTAGCCATTCCCCACTCCTGTAGGCTATGAAGGTCCGATGGACATGTCCTAGCCTGGTCCAGATTAAAAAGCGTAAGGTAATGGTATTGTCTTTATTGTAGTTTTATTTTTTATTTTTAAACTCAGGGTCACAGTTGGTCCAGACTAGCCTAGAATATACAATTTACCCAGGCTGACCTAAAGAGCACACCCCCCCCACCTCTACCTGTCAAGGGCTGGGGTTGCAGACGTCTGTATTATATCTGGTAAATGGGCTTTTCTTGATCTTACCTTAAGCTCACTCTATAAGGGTTTTATTTTATCTATTTATTTCGTTTGCCTTTTCGAGGCAGGGTTTCTCTGTGTGGGGCTGTCCGGGAACTCACTTTGTAGTCCAGGCTAGCTCAGAGATGAGCCTGTCTCTGCCTTCCAAGTGCTGGGATTAGAAGCCTGTGCCACCACTGCCTGGCATGCCACCTGACTTTAAATCTCTCTTCCTACACCAACCTGCTTTCCCCAGCTCTTTACGTACAATGTGATAGAGAAAGGGGCTCTCAAAATCACAAAGGGCCCTTAAAATCCAAGGAAACAAACAAGAATGTGCCAAACAGAGGATAAAGATCAACAGTCATAAAGTTGTGGGTACCAAGGGGTGGGAGCAGAGCAGCTGCTGTCAGAGTCTTTAACCAGAGAGAAGGCTCTGGAAGACAGTGGCAGAGCCAGCCAGTTACTCCACTCTGCAAAGGGAAGGCGCAGCCTTCTCCCCACCCAGGCTTCTGCCTTTGCATACGTCTCCAAATACGCTCTTTCCCAGCGGCCAGCTTTCCTACTCTTTTTGACATTTTCATCACACAGCTATTCTGCTGCTTGGAAATTGCCATATAAGGAATGTTTTTAAAGGAGGATGATCGAAATAAACCAAGCTGGGCTTTATCTCCAGGCGGGGAAAGAGGAGGGGTGGTGGAGGCTGCTTCTCATTTCAGAGTGTTTCCATTAAAAATAATCCCGTGTGTGTACATTATTTGGAATGAAGGACACCTGAGGCTAGTCACTGCACAGCAGTAAAGGTCGCATCAATTTTATCTGGTCTGTTTTCACCTTATGTTGGAAAGTGTGCACAGGACAAGAGAATCAAAAGGACTAAGCATTGTCTGGATGGGAGCGTACTTTGTGTCTACAGCAAATGTTACTCAGTAGCAAATTCAAACGGCAAACAGAGAGGACTACCAGATCACAATCTTGAGGGCCTTCTGTTGTGTTTTGGTTTCAATTAAAAAGAAATTGGTCAGGCAAGGGGGTGGAAACAGCTCAATGGGCATGCCAGCATGAAACCCTGAATTCTGGTCCCAACACTCACATTAATAAAAACAGGCATGACCACGGGAATGTATCTGCATCCCCGGCACCGTGCGGGGAGAGGCGCAAGAGGTTTGCTGAGGCTTGCTAGCTACCAGCCTGGCTCCAGGCTGGGTGAGAGACCGCGTCACAAAGGCACAAGGCAGAGTTCAACAGAGCAGGAGGCAGAAACTTACACATACACACACCATACAACACACACACACACACACACCTCTTTTCTTAGAGACAAGAGTCTTGCCGTCTAGACCTTGCTATGTAGACCAGGCTGGTCTCAACCGCTCAAGATCCTCCTAAGTGCTACAATTACAAGCATGAACCACACACGGCACCTGGCTAGTCTTGGAGTTTCTTTGAGAAACAGGGTCTCACTGTGTAACTCTGGCTGGCTTCAAACCCACAGCGCACACTCGGCTGGCCTTAAGCTCACAGAGATCCATACTGGATGCTTTGAAAGAACAAGATATGCAGACAGAGCTTCTGAAGTCTGACCCCTTTCCTTCCGGTACCCCCAAAGAGGAGATGGGAGGTGTAGAAAAGTGGCATACAGCTTACGATTGATAAAAGGGGGGGGGCCTCCCAGAGTCAGGAAAAACTGCAGCGGACAGGGACTCTTCAACAGGACCACTCACTCCTTCCTCAAGGAAGGCTAGAGCAGTGCTGGCTGCCCACAGACGTAGGCAAAAGACCAGAGCTAGCCTCTTGGGAGGACTTATTCTGAGAAAGGCAAAGCCAAATAATGTGCCTGGTGGGCAAACCCTGACAGTAGTATTTTTTGTTCTACCAATTAACAATACCTAATTTCCCAAAGAAAACAGCCGTTGGGAGCCGGTGGTGGCTAGAGAGGCATCTCAGAAGTACAAAACATTTGTTGCTCCCAAAGAGAACCCAAGTTCAGGTCCCAGCAGGTCACAGCTGCCTACAACTATAGCTCTAGGAGGATAGGATGTGTCAGTCACCAGCATACATACATACATACATACATACATACAACACACACACACGGTATCTTAAAACCTGGTTTTTGACCACAGACCTGATGTGCAAGTGTAAATTTTCTACCTGATTTCATGTAACAAACCACAGTCAAAACACAAGCACTGAAAAATACTGTATAGTTACTTTCAGGTCATGTATATGCGGTTTATATAAACCACAAGCTCATTGCTTAGGCTTGGGTCCCACCCCTGTGATATCTTACTGGATGTATAAACAACTACTCCAAACACTAGAATCTTCTGACTTCAAGGCAGTTCAGATCAGGTGTAGTCAACTGGTATGAACCAGTTATAAATAAAATGGAGCACCACCAATGCTAATTTTGTGGTGGCCCTGGAAGAAAGATCTGTGTCCTTCCGGAAAGGTCATTTCCTGGTTTCTGGAAGAGACAGGAAAACAGGCAGTGAGGGGATGGCTCTGCTGTTATTCCTACAAGCAGGAAATGAGCCCTGTGTTGCTTGAAGTAGCTGAATACAAAGAGAGAGGCAGGATCCTGGAGATCCTTCTTTCCCAGTGAATTCTGGGAATTAAATTTCCGAGTGTGGTCACCTATACTGCAAACTGGAATGCCCATCTGAGGTATTGCTCACTTCCTGAGGAAGCTTAGCACCAAGTGAAAAGACAAGACAGACAGCTGTCACCAGGTAAAGCACCAGAAGGGCACCACTCCTGAGCTGACCTGAAGGTGAGGGGCGGAGTCACTGTAGGGAAAGCTAAGGGGAGGGGCGGAGTCACTGTAGGGAAAGCTGAGGTGAGGGGCGGAGTCACTGTAGGGAAAGCTAAGGGGAGGGGCGGAGTCACTGTAGGGAAAGCTGAGGTGAGGGGCGGAGTCACTGTAGGGAAAGCTGAGGTGAGGGGCGGAGTCACTGTAGGGAAAGCTGAGGTGAGGGGCGGAGTCACTGTAGGGAAAGCTAAGGGGAGGGGCGGAGTCACTGTAAGGAATGCTTGAAGGAGAGGGGGTGGGGTCACTGTTCGGAAAGCTTGAATGTGAGGGGGTAGAGTCACTGTAGGGAATGCTTGAAGGTGAGGGGGCGATGTTACTGAAGGAAAAGCTTGGGAGGTGGAAGATTTTGTCTGCATGAATTTGACTCCAACAAGAAAAGGGTTGTTTTCAAATAATTTTTTACCTAACGGCTAACAACTAATATCTTCGCAGAAAAAAGAATAAAATTTGCAAATATTTTCTCAAACTTTCATTTAGTATGATGGCCACAGCAAATCTATCCTAACCCTCCACCTGTCAGATAGGAGACTTGAAGTAACGGAAGAGGTAGAGGAAGAGGAGTTGTCAACCCAAAGATTCTCTCCTGTGGGAAGGTTCTCCATTCCTCCCCACTAGCATCCGGGAAAGGGTGAAAGCAGAACAATCCTGGGTCTCACTCTCATTCTCCAATGGCAAGGTAGGGACCAGCCCATCCTCCTTGGCTTTATATTTGATGGGCATGTATGCACACATACTCCACCACCTCTCACCATTTATAGGAACCTTCATGTCCTACCCCACAGAGAAATAGCCACACCAAAGAAACACACAGGAATCATCTGCATCTCATCCGGTCGAACCTGCCTGCAACCCCTCCACCTAATCTGCCAGCACTGACATCAAGAGTGGGAAAAGGCCTGAGTGATGCAGACTAAGACCACTTTCAGAGAGAAACATCTATGAAGAATTTTAAGTGGAAAGGTTTACAGGTATGATTAGAGTTGAAAGAAGACTAATTATAGTTCTTGGTTCCAATCTGAGAGCTGGAGTGTCTCTTAATTGGCGAAGCGCCAGGCCAGCATGCATAAAGCCCTGGGTTCGATCCCAGCACTACCTAAGATCAGACGCCGTGGCCCAAGTGTAATCCCAGCACTTCAAAGGTAGAGGCAGGTGGCTAAAGAGTTCAAGGTCATCCTTGGGTACATAGTAAGCTCAAGGCTTGTCCAGGCTACATAAAATCCTGCCTCAAAACTGCACTGATGATGGTGGAAATCACAGTTAACAAAGCCCCCTCAGCCTACATGGATTACAGAGACCCTCAATGACACCTAAGGCCACCCTACCCCCGACTCCGTGCATACCTTGTAGGACAGCTAACCCCTTCACACAAAACAAGCTGCGAAGGAGGCAGAAAGATTGCCAGTACGACTACAAAATGGAAAACAGTTGATGCTTTCATACAAAATTACACATACTAACTATATAATCCTGCCAATTCCACTCCTCAGTCCCTGCCAAAGAAAAAGGAAACGTATGTTTATTCAAAAGCCGGTGTGCACATACTTATAACAACTTTATTTATAATCCACCAAAACTGGAATCCAGCCCAGCGTCTTCCATCTGGCAAATGGACAGACAGTGGCGTGAGCACGCAGTGGACCGCTTAGGAGTCAGGTAGTAACAGTTTCTTGCTACCGACTATGACACGGATGAATCTCAAGTGCACCCAGCCAAGAAGCGGGACTCTTAAGGGCTATTCACTGGCTGATACATCACATTCTGAGAAGACAAAATTCCACTTCTGGAGAAGGACTATGGTGGCCAGGGCTTTGGGGGTACACCTGACCAGAAGAGAACAGCATGGACATACTGGGATGAAGGAACTGGTCTCCATCTTGATTGTGGCGGCATTTATGCAATTTCAATGTATTTGTTGAAGCTGAAGATCTGTGCAAAAAGGTGACCCCATCTTCCTCTTCTCTCTTTCCTGTGGGCAGGGGAGGTGGACATGCATGTGACTACTTAAACGAAGTATTCGAGAGGCCGTCAGGTAAGGCTGTGTTAGAAGTGTGTGATAAAATAAGACATGTCCATGATCAAGCCGCTTGATTTCTAGAGGTCTGCAGAGATTCAGAAGTAAGATAAGGAACACCGCAGGTTATCCAGACAGGTCCCAAATACATGAATCCTTGTAAGAGAAGTAAGGGCAGGAAGACTGTCACACAGGGAAAAGATTATGAAGTGAAGATAGAAGCAGAGAATGGAGCAACGTGGCCACAAGCCAGAAACATCTAGAAGCTCTGAAGCTACAGAAGGTAAGTTCTTCCAGACAAGGGCTCTATGAGAGCTAGGCATCCACTGCTGAAACCACCAAGTAATAATCACATGCCACTGTGACCCCAGGGAACACTCTCTTCGGTACTGATACGGGAGCACAGCTTTGCCTCCAGCCCTCTCCCCAACCCCTCTCCTATGAGGGCCAATTTCGAGTGACTTAGGTACCTCGGAGTAATCTGGGCTCTTAACAAGAAAGGGCAAAAAATGTCAAACCTTGTACGGGTTTGACTGCGCCATACTTAAAGCCAACTTCAATCCTAATAACACACATTTTTTGGCCCTAATCTCACTTTTCCTGGGTTGTGCTTATCCACTCTCCTATAACCTAAGCAAAACTTAGAACTAAATGAAGAGCTGAAATAAACTCAAAGAACTGACATGTGTTAGAGGAAGGTCCAACTGTGTTTTCAATTGTTGACTTCAGTGCCCTGAGCTCTGGTTAGCGTCCTGCCGTGGGTATTGTTATAATGTTGACCTACTCCTGTAACCATGTGATGAGAAGGAATGTTCCCCAATTATCCCTGATTGGGGTTAAAAGGCCTACACCTGGGCAGGGCAGAAGGAGGTAGGTGTGGCTAAGGTTCTCAGGTTTTGGGGACAGAAGGATCTCAGGAAAGAAAAAGAGGAAGAGGAGGGAGAGAGCCACCATGGTTTAGCTGGGAGAAGCACTTGGCTGGCGTGGATGAAGGAAGTGGCCCAGATGAGAGAGTAAGCAAGATTTTATGGAATTATGGATGGGAAGTAGCCCAGATAGAAATTATTAAAACAATTGGCCTGGGATAGGGCTAGGAGGTAAGGGTACTCTAGAGGGTTAATATCTGCCCTGCTTCAGGTAAGCTAGGGCTATTCTAAAATCTATCAGCTGTCTGTGTCTTTTATTGATTATAATAGCAGGTTAGATAATACCACTGTAATAATAATAGGGCTAACAATAAACATTATTAGATTATACCTTTAAATTCACCACAACAGAAAAGACTGTGTTATATTTAGTAATAAGCTTGTCACTTCTGTCAGAACCAGAACCAGAGAATATATATAACAGTGAATCACCAGTTTTTTTTTTTTTTTTAAAAAAAAAGTAGTAGATGGAGGAATAGATGAGCAGCCTGTGGGGCCTATCTGAATTGTGTGGTTCTCGGCCTTAGATAAAATTCATGTTAAATATGATTTTAAATTAGTTAATAATTAATTTAAAAACTTAAAAACTTAATTCAAAGGCTATGGGAAATATGCTTTAAAATAACTAGAATACACTGAAAAGCAATTTAAAATTTATTTTATACATCAGCTGTAAATAAAATGTCCCTCTCAGAAATTAAAGGCTCATCTTAAATTGGTTTCTCCACCTTGTTAAGGTCAAGCCTTTCTTTCAAAATATTAGCAGAAGGAAAGGGACTCACTCTTTTTCTCCAAGTCCCTGCTTGTCCTCCAGTTCCTACCCAGGTGGCATGGCTACCCATGATGCACCACTGCCTGTGTCCTTGAAAGCACCTCAAGGCAGCTCACTGCTGTGCTGCTGCTGTCTGTGCAAAGGAAGCACGCTGGCCTCCTCCACTAAGCGGTCTCTGCAGCCAGGACCTGATGGGACACTGGCAATAAGCAAAATGCAGACTGGGCTTGCGTCAGACAAGCGTGCTTGATGCTGAGGTCACTGAAAAGCACACATCTTCTTCTTGCTGAAACACCTCCTGCAGACGTCATACAGTGACGTTCTGGGCCGAGCTATCAGTCACTCTAGAGTACATACAACACACCTCCTGCCATCCCCTGAAGTGACCCAGACAACTGAAACCCCCTCAGCAATGGGGTTGGCTCTGTCAGTGTTCTGGGTCCAAGCCACAACAGAAAGGATTTCCACACCGAACTCAACACAGTGGGACTTTTATTGGTGAAAGCTGCTACAACGTATCTCATCTCCCTATGAAAGCGGAGATTCACATTAGTTTGAGAATGCCTGACCTTACATCTATGCTTTCAAAAAGACCTGTGTAAGTGTGTGCACACAGTACCCATGCGTGTACACACACAGAGGCCAGAAGAGAGCAATGGGTCCCTCAGAGTTGTAGCTGGAATTACCAGGCACTTGCCAGATCCAAACTCAGGTCCTCGAGACTGAGCAGAAAGCAATCACTGAGCCCCTCACAAGCGAAGCTGCTTTTAAGAACTGTAGCTGATTACTCTAAAGTATCTAAACTTGGTGCTATGCTATGCTATGCTACCACCAGCCTCTCTTTGAAGAACAAAACTGATTTTTCTTTTAAAAACTTGCTGCTAGAACACTTAAGCATCACAGAATTGAGCAGGAATTGTCCCTGGAACGCTCAGTATTTACCACAAGGTGGTGCTGCTCTGATGCCAGTTTCTGACAAAGGCTCTGAGGCTTGCTGGAGAGGTTTCTTCAAGAAATGACTGCTGGCCTAAAGAAGTCTGAGGTCCCGGGTGTTTTAGACAACTCACACGTGCTCAGCAGTTTATACTAAGGAACTGGATCTCAGAGGCAGAACTTCCCGCTCCTTTTACACCTGACTGAACAGAATAGATCCTGAACAGTACCCCCCACGCAGACAGGTCCCAGTCTCACAGAGCGCCAGCCAGGCACCAAAGCAGGTGCAAAGGCCTGCGCTACACACAGGAAATTCATTCAGTTGAGCACACTTAAACCCATACAGGCATGAATGAAAGGGGAAGAGGCAACTCTCAGGATAAGGAACAGGCCCCAGCAATTTACAGAGATACTCCGCTCCACTCAGATGTGTAGAGTTCTGCTCCCACCCTTACCTGTGGGCTGGGCACAGTGACCATCCAGAGAACAAAGTGTGTCCCTGATGCGGTCAATGGAAACAGGGAGAGAAGGAGACAGGGTAACTTCCATGGAAAGAGTGAACGGCCACAACCTCGGCCCGATGATTAAGATCAACACGAACAGAGGGAAACTGCACTGTGTGAGGTGAAAAGAAGCCACCCCAGCTCTGTGAGTCCCGCTCGAAATTCCTACGGTCTGGCCAACTGTGGGAAAAACATCAGGCACATTCCAACAGGCAGGCAACCTACAGAATACCATTCCAAAACCACCAGGGTCGTCAGAACAAAAGATGTCTGAGAAATTGTCACAGTCAAGAATCTATGGAGTCACCTTTCATCCCAGCAGAGGTAGGCAGGTCTCTGGGTTCAAGGCCAGCCTGGTCTACAGAGAGAAACTCTGTCTGAAAAACAGGAAAGAAAAAAAAAATGGAGACATGATATCTGAATGTGATGTGGTAATGTGGAACAGGAAAAGAGCATTAGCGATGGGAAAAACCGACAGACTTTAGTAGCTAGCAATATTGGTTCACTAATTAGATCAAATGTATCACATAGCATTCCGTGTTGGAGGAAACTGACCACAAGATACATGGAACTTCCTTATACTATTCCTGCAACCTCTCCACAAACCTGAGAGTATTCCAAAATAAATATTTATAAAAAGAGAAAAAAAAAATCAAAGCTCACCCAAGGCTCAAATAGTAACGGGCAGATGCGTTCGGAGGCGGAAGCGCCTGTGAGACGGAGGTAATCGTGTCCCTGTAGTCCCAAACACTCACCTTACTGTGGCGGACACAGGATAAGCAGAAAAGCTTGCCTTCGCTGCTAGTCACAGAAGGACAAGGGCGGCAGTGTGGGGCTCCATGTCCTCTGTGCCAACTCAAGCTCTAGAGACTGTTGAGGGCTATGGCCACTGCCCTGGGGAGCAAGCCGGTGAGTTGGCTTGAGCCAGGCTTTGAAATCAAAGGAGAATTCAGGTCCTAGCCAGTTACTGCCTGGGTGTGTAACCGTCAGCAGAGCAACCACCTAATCCAGGCTCGACACCAACTGGAGATGGGGCCGATACTTACCTCGAGGATTAAAAATGTGTGTGCTGTGTCTAGCCCTGACTAAATCCTAATTCTCCATTCCTAAGAGGCAGAAGTCAGGGAAAGCCATGGTCTAGGCCTGAATGAAACCACTGGGTGCTTGCCAGCTTACATCCGTGACCACCAAAATGTATATTGTCCATGGCTGCTTTGTGCCACGTAGCCAAATCGAAGGGCTGCCACAGAGACCACGGTGGCCTAATGCAGCCCGTGCCTGACTCAGGGCAGAAGCTGGCCAACTCTGCTCAACTGTCCAGTCACTAACAGATGCTTTCCAGTCCTTACTACACTTGACCCTCAACGTCCTGAACTGCCTTCCTCCTGGAAGCCAGAACCCTAAGTGTGGGTTCTGGACTCTCACTCCCTAGTGCTCTCTGTAAGAGGAACTCCATGGACAGGGAATCCTGTCCCTGACATGCTCAATCAAATTGGTCCATGTGGTAGTGAATTACACCCGCCCTACACTTGGATTCCAACAGAAGTAGCATTACTTAGACCTAGCGCCTTAGGACCCATTAGTGCCTTGGAGTTTGTATTTTTAAAAATGCAGGAGAACTGCACGAACACTGTATCTGAAGGAATACAATGTAAAGGTACAAAGAACAACAACTTTTTTTTTTTTAATCCAGATTCATCTCGAAAACAAAGCTGGAGTCCTAGCAACTTTCCCAAATGGCTCTGCGCAGATCCCTAAGCTCTGGACGGCTGGGCCGAGGGGGAACACCCCGCTGCTCTGCCAGCATTGTTGTGTGATGATACTTTTGCCCGGGCCCCGAGCCACCGTCTATATTCTAATGCCGAAAAATCTCGTGTGCAAATGTGTCACTGTAACCTGGAGCTCCTTTTTCCTAACATTTTCTCAGACCAGTTCCCCCTCCCTACAGAGAATGAAGCTGCTGCGCTGCCTACCAATCGCTGAGCAAAAGTCCCAACCGGTCTCAGCTCCCAGCTGGCAAGTAGAAAAGAGACATTGCCCTAGACCGCAAACCCCTTTCATCCTACTGTATAAAAACAGTCAAGGGACATTACTGACCGAAAAACAAAATAACAAAATGCTTAAATCCTTCCTGGCTCCAAGACATGGCAGCAACAGTTTCCATCTTCCTCGCTAATGCTACTTGTTCCTCTAGTCTCAGGCTCCAACCACCTGAACCACATTTTCACACACCATCTAAGCAGGGGGGAGGGGTGCTCCATGGTCAACTAGATGTCCCTTAGGAGCTTCCTCTTTGCCACGAACCTCATCTACTAAGGGCCTCTTCTAACATCACACAACAGGGAACTGTCCTAGCTTCCAAACAACAGATCCTCCCTCTTTTCCATGAGGTCACAACGTCCATTAGACTCTTCCGTGTCTTCGCCATCGCAGTCTCTCGCTAAACTGGGTGTTGCCTAGAGCTTTCGGGCCAAGTGTTTGTTTTCCCTCTGTGTCTCCCTCGTCCCTATCCCGGAGTCTACAAGGCTAACATTCAGAAAACCCACATGAAACACATGTTTATGGAAGCTCACGAAGCCGCTGACTGAAAGATAGACTCAGAGTGCCTCTGAGGCCACTTGGAAAAATAAACATCACCACCAGAGCACCACCTCTGCCTCCACGCTGTCTTCTGATGATGAAAAGGATCCTGGAGCAGCCTCCTGCTAATGAGTCCAGGAAAACTGGAGCAGAAAGGGACCTTTGAGCACGTCACATAAAAGACATAGCAAGTAAGAAGAACCTCTAGGGTAAAAGAAGAAAAAAATAGGATGTCAACCATAAAGATGAAAAGATGCAAAAACACAAGTAAAAGTATGATTCTCTTAAGTAATCTGCTAGAACGTTCTTCCTTGCTTCAGAGCAAATGCATGGGACATTTTATTTTCCATCTTCTGTCTAGCACCGGAAATCTAAGAGCCAGCAGTACTAACCCACCACAGCTTTCAGGAGACAAGTAAGAATTTGTTTTTCCTTTTTCAACAGTAAATTGCTTAGTAAAATACCACAAACTGTAAGAAAAAGAAATAAGGGTGAGAGAGATGGCTCAGCATTAAAAATGCTTGCTGCTTTCCAAAAACAGGAGTTCGGGTCCAGGCTCCCATTTCAGACAACTCCAGGGAGTCTGTAACTCCAAATGGCCTCTGCTGGTCTCTTCAGGGGGGGTGCCTGTGTGTGTGCATGTGCATGTGTGCTCGCGCACGTATGTCAAGAGCACAAACACATATAAGCACATTTTTTAAATCTTACAAAAAGAGTGCACTGTAAAGCCCAAAGTCAGGAATTGGACAGGTTTCCTTGATGTGGCCCACTCATTATTTCTTCTCGTCTCACACTCCTCCAGGCTCACACTGCTTCATCTTCATCGCTTTCAATAAAAGCAGCCACAGGAACAAGAATAAACACCTGTGGGGCCCTGGGCTGGGAACAACACATGTTAAGGGATGAAAACCAATTCAGGATCTGGCAAGACCCTTTCTCCAGGAGCTACGGATGGAGCAAGTCGCTCCCAAAGCCATGGCCAGAATGTTTAAACACAAATCCCAAAGTCAACAGGCTCACCAACATTTACAAACCAAAATCTAAACAGCAGTTCAGTTTAGAAGCCTCTGATTTTCAACAGCACTGTATTCCTGGTCAGAGATATAGAGTTTAAAAGTTTTTCTTTAAATGACATGAAAGGCCAACAAAGGCCAGAGATGGCAAATTATGTGATCTCTATGGCCAGTTTGATGTGACATTAGCAGCCTTTCTCCAGCGTGTTCTGGGAGACAGCTCTTTACAGACAAACTCTATAATTCTCCCAAAGGGACGGGAGAGGAGGGGATGGAAGAGATGGTTTATTGTTGCTTCTATATAAGGAAATAAGTATCAAGAGAGGTCAGTCTATTGACTGGCAATGATACAGCACTACCAAGAACAAGGACTTAGAACTTGAACCCAGGTCTGTCTTCCTAAACAAAGCCTGGGTAAATTTTTCTATTAAGGCAATAAGAGAAAAGTGGAGACAATAAAAGTTCATGTTCACCTAATATAGCCTATGCCTACTCAAATTTCACAGCTACCTTTAAAAAATCCACTTGTTCCAAGAATGTCTTGCATGCACACATTTAAATGTTAATGTATACATGATTGCATAAATATTCATTCAGGTCTCAGAGTGTATACATCTGGCTCTAATAAAGATTGTATCGCTGGGGAAAAAATATAAATTGCTGCAAAATGTTTTCAAGAAAAGAAATCCCTATTGAGTTTTTACTAAAGAGCTTAGGGTTGGCAGTCATTCTCTGGTTGGCACAAAGGAGTGCTTCCCGGCATACAAGTGTGACATCCAGAGCCCCCGAGAAATGCCATGCCACCCAAAACAGCAGTGTCCCTAGTGCTTGGGGTACTGTCAAATCGCACCCTCCAGTATCACGGTGGAGTCAAAACTAGAGCACCATGACCTCATCTACAGCCTACTGCACCTTCTCCAGAAAGAAAAGGAGATGGGGTCAATCGTGGCAGTGTCGTTTGCTGGTCCCACAGCCAGGCTCTGCCCCCACGTCCTGTACAAGACAGGGTCCCGGTGTACAAGGCACTCGCTTCTGGTACAGTGTACATGCTCTCTACTCCATCTGGTATACACCCAAGTAAACAGCAATCTGTTTCAATGACAAAAAACATAACGTCTGTGTCACCCAGAGACAGTCTGTTTGCCGAGTGGCTTCCGCGAGCAGCATAAGGGATGTTCAAGCTGACATGAACTCAAGTACATGAACTCCCCTCAAGTAGCAGCCTTGATCACGTGCCCTTGGTAAGGAGCAACACCATGACCCTCTCCTGTGCACAGCTGCAAACACAAGGCAACTGTCAACTAAAGCTGTGCTCCCATTGCTTAGTGAGTGAATATGGATCACTGCAGAGCACACAGCCACCACAATCTTCTTCAGAACTGGCCTCTCACGTCCACTGAGCACATATGGGGACTGTCATAAATGACCAAGGCAGGACATCACTGGGCACTTTCCGATTCACCGATATTTCCCCTTTTCTGCTGAGCCCCACGGCTTTCTTGGGCCGTTTCGCTTCAATCACCAGCTCCGAAAGCTAGCTTCCTTTACCAGGCAATTACCCACAACACAGCGTTTTTTTTCATTTCACACAAGTCATGCGCAAAGCCAGAGGCCATGAGCTACCCCTGTAGCAGGGGTAGAGCTGGAGCTGAAACTGGTTGTGCTGAGCTGTTTCCGTACCCCACTCACAGGGAACAAAAGCCTCGCAGGACACAGAGCTGCACAGGCTTGCCAGGAAACAGAGCTGAGGGTGGCGTGCCACTGGCGGGTTAGGCTGAGGATGAAGGCTCTGGAAGACCTCTCCTGTGGGAAGCCACTGCTGGCCACCGACTCAAAGGAAGATGGGGACGGTCTCCCAGAGCCATTCCACACTTAATTACCTCCCCAAAGCCTATTTCCTAATTGCTGGTCATCAGCGCTTCATATTTCAGCCTGGGAAACTTAAGGAAACGTATCCAAGATCACACCTGTAAGGAAGGCACTGGGATCCCATCTCCCCACGGCACCAGTGACATCCTTCCCGTATCAGTTCGGGACACTACCCAGACCAGGACTGTAGGTGGGGAATTTCTCCTCGGGGCCTTTTTTAAGGTGACGTGTGCCTTTCCAAAGGTGAAAGTACCTGTGACCAGCAAGGAAGGCTTTTGGATGAGGGAAGTAATGAGAAATCAGATTTCCTCAGAAAAGCAGTTCCTAAAGAATGGGTTCCAACAGCCCCGCCAACGAGACAAGCACCTACCTTCAGCGAGGCTTCCCGGGCTCAGTGCTCACGGTCCTCAACCACGGAGGTTGTGGGGCTGGGTACGTAGCTTGGGGGTAGAGCACCTGCCTGTCTGAGGTTCTGGCTTCCATGTTCAGAACAAAAAAGAAGAGAAGAAAACCTTTCATGGGACTAGGGGGTACAGCTTAGTGGCAGTGTTTGCCTAGTGTGGTTTGACTGGGTTGAGGTTATGAACACAAACTATGCCTATATTAAGCCCTGATGGCCTGCCAGTAGGAAATAGGCTTTGGGGAGATAATTAAATCTAAGTGGACCTGGCTGGGCAATGGCAGCAGGGGCCTTTAATCCCAGCTCTTGGGAAGCAGAGGTAATCAGAGCTCTGAGTTAGAGGCTAGCCTGGTCTACAGAGCGAATTCCAGGACAGCTACACAGAGAAACCCTGTCTCAAAACAAACAAACAAACATAGGCGGACTTGTGAGAGCAGAAACCCTATGACAGTATTATGTGTCCTTATATGCATAGGGAAAGAGACTAGAGCTGGCCATACCATAGCCATGTGAGGAGACCACAAGAAGATACGCTAGTCTCCACAGTCTATTTCCCTTAAGGAAAAAAAAAAATGTTGCCTTCATTTCCCAATTCTTAGCTTTGCACATCTTTGGCTACTCTGCCTTCATCACAGCCGGCCATTCCTACCCCCTGCCAGCATTCACATTTCACAACAAATCTGAGGATTCAAGCCAGAGCGCCAGCCTGCTCTGTTTATTCCTACCTCATGCTAACATTCATTAATGCTAGAGATAGATATAGCAGCTTCCTCCGGCCTCTGTGATTTCTGGGCTTTGCTGTGAATCAGCAATAATCAAAAAGAGTCCCACTGTCCCCACCCCCACCTATTTCCTTTGAGGCGAAAGCATTCATTTTTGAGCACGGCTCTGGGCTCATTCCAGCCGCCATCTGACACAGCTACGGGGTGCAGCTGACACTGCTATCCGTGTGACTGTCTAGAACCTCTAGCTGTCCCTAACCGCAGGCAGGCGGCAGGAAACAGGCAGCGAAACCTTGACGAGCCTGAGAAAATGAGAGTGCCACCAGGGCAGGGAACACATGGGGCTGCCAACAGACCTGCGCTAGAGCATGCTCCCCTTGGCTCACCGCTTACGAACAGCCCAGCCGGGAGGGGAGGCCGGCCCTTCACTATCAACTGTGTGGTCTGGATAGATACGGCAGAAAGCTACGTTCAAAGCCTTGTCAATTCAAGGTGCCGCTACTTTTTAACTGCTTGTGTGGCCATCTTCAACCAATCACATGTGAACACACAGTATCAAAATTCTCCTCGTCCAGGCAGCTTCACGCCTAGATCCCATCACCAGAGAACAGAAAATGGCTGGATCCTGTTTTGGGGGCTCCCAGGGGACACAAACAAGAACCAAAGACAGGACTTCAGCACTAACATGGCAGGAAGATGCGATGTGGTACTTGGCAGAAGGAAAGGGCAGTGTTTGAGGCAGTCAGGGGCGACCCCTCCCAGAGTGGAAAGGAAGAACTACAGGAAAGCTGCATGGAGTGAGATCGAAACTGTACCTCAGTTAGCTCTGAGAAAAGTCTCACCTAGGCCATAAAAAGAGAATGAGCAAAGCAGGGTGGGGGTTCGGAGTGTGACTTGGCAAGGGTTTGATGAAGCAGTGACGACCATCCAGCAACCAACCAAGGAAGAAAGAACAGTCTTTTCAATAAACAGTTCAGAGACAAGCAGTGTTCCTGTGTGAAACGATGAAATTAGCCCACCCTTCACACTATGCGTAGGCTAACCCAAAATGGACCACATTTTATCTAATATTAGGGAGTGAGAACAACGGAACTCTTAGGAGAAAAACAGCACAAAATAGCACAAAAACTCGATTAGGTTATGGTCATAAAGACATGATATCAAAAAGCACAGAGGCAAGTAAGTTGGACAATATAAAACCTTTTTCGCTTTGAAACACAACTGTCATGACAGAAAAAAAAAGAAAAGAAATCAAAGAATGGAAGAATGCTTGCAAATAATATATCTGATAAATAATTGACATTTGGAGTATGAAAAGTTTGGTAAGATGTACAGTAGCAGTTTACATGCACTAGGATGATGAACTAGGAGGGCGTGCAGGGTTGGAGAGGATGTAGGGAAGCAAGAGCAATACAGTACAGCATTAAACACAGCGCTAAGGCTAAGCCCCGCCCACGCTAACACCATATACATAAGCAAGAACAAATGAAAACATATGTGCACATCAAAGGTAAAAACAAGAACGTTCACAGTAGCAGTATTCATAATAGCCCAAAGTAGAAACAACCCACTGTCCATAATGGGTAAGCAAAATGTAAGTAGGCGCCGTAAGATTTTATTTGGTAACAAAACTGAATATGCAGATTCACACTACAAAGTATGTTCCCAAGCCAGCAATGAAACCACTCACCAAAGATCACATCTTGCTTTGATGCCAACTGTAGGATATGCCCACAGTAGGTGCTCTAT
This sequence comes from Meriones unguiculatus, assembly GCF_030254825.1. NCBI lineage: Eukaryota > Metazoa > Chordata > Mammalia > Rodentia > Muridae > Meriones > Meriones unguiculatus. The sequence continues at coordinate 99,494,190 of NC_083356.1, read as the reverse complement.
AGACACAGAAAGTGGGGTGGAAGTTGCTGAGGCTTGGGAGTAGGGAATGGAAGGATAGGGAGGAATGTAGAGTGCTTAGTAATGAATTTAAGTTTGTTTGGGTTTCTTTTTCAGGTGAGGTTAAAAAAAAGTTCTAAAATTAATCTGTAGCAATGTTTGCAATCTTGTAAAAATGCCTTAAGAAACTGCTGGAACACTGGAAACTTTAAATGGCAGAATTATGTGGTATGCAATTATATTTCAATAAATCTGTTTCTTAAAAATGCAACAGGGTAAATTACAATGGAAAATGTATCAATTTAACTTTAGAAAATTAGAAACCTCTGTGAGTCATAAAACACTATAACCTAATTAAGTGGATAAATGGACCCAAAAGTTTATAACATGACTGACAGCTTGAAACAAACAGTAAAACTGTGGCATTCCTTAGAAACACACACTGCCGAGACAGGATCACCCATATCCTCCACATCAACCAAGTGTGTGGTGACCCAGCCATTCTACTCCTACAGCCTAGCAGAAGAAAAGAATGACATTCCCTCAGCTGCTAGGCAGGAATGCTCTCACTGTTCTTTATCCAAACCCTTACTTGTCCAGCCTTAGGAAAAATGGACAAATGTGCGGCTATTGTTCTGTGCACCATAGAGGATGAGGGGCAGAGGGGTAAGGCAAGACTGGGAGTCGGAGGCCCGCCTAGGCCCCACTGGAGCCCCTGACAAAAACAATTAGACAAAGACAAAAGTAATCGTCTGTCCAGAGGGACAGGACTCTCTCTCTCTCTCTTTCTTACACACACACACACACACACACACACACACACACACACACACACATTCTTTTAAGGTCCAAGTATTGCCTAAATGGCCTTAGGCAACCCTCCTGTCTCAGTCTCCTAAGTGGCTGAGACTACAGATGTGTGTGTCACTGTGCCTGGCAATTTCATATACTTTGTGTATAGATAATTCTTTGTCAACTGTTATCTCTCATGTTGGAAATCAATGACAAATACAGACACTCCTGTCCTCCTAAAAGAGGACTTACAGGAAGGAAGCAGTCACGTATTCTTCATCAGTGGCTAGCAACTTGCTATATTATTAGCATTAGTCTAGAAGCTAAAGAAACAAACTTCCTCATATGCCTTAATTCCCAAGCTCTAGCAGAGAATAGAGCGCTGGCGTGCTAGTGTTTCTTTGGATACTCCTGGAGCAGTTTCTGGGTGCCACCAAATGGCACATGGATGAGCTGGGACTCATGAGCAGAAAAATAAGGGGACTCAAGGCCCTTGAATTCAAAGTGGAACAAACACTCTGTGTGTGAGCACACATTTGTAGAGGAATGACAGAAAACGTGTGTGTCACCGTCGCATCTAGTCTCAGCAAGGGACAGCTATCTGCTTACTCCTTGGAGAAGGCTATCACAGAACGACTTCCAGGAAGAAATGACGACTGTTGTGGTAGTCACTACAGCAGAGGGAAGCACCCTTGCTGAAGGCCAAATCCTAGCTGCAGCCTTAGGCTCTCAGGCAGTCTTCTGCTCAGGGGGTAGAAGTAGCTGCGTCTATAAGGAGAAGACAAAGAGGGGCTGTGTGTTCCCTGCCTTATTCTCCACCCCCGTAAGCGGCCTCCTGGTCACGCCGCACCACCTTCAGCGGGCACTCTTCTCTATGCATAAAACCAGAGCATGCTCTCTCGCTCTCTCTGTCTGTAGCACCCGGGCAGCATGACACTACTGACAGATGAGTAACCTGCACAAGCTTCAGGCATGTTCCATGATGACTGTGGGATCTCTGCTTCCTTTTCTTCAGAGTTCTGAACCAGAAGCTGTTCTAAGCACCCTTCCAGCTCCACCCGTCTCCGACGCCTCTGTGGTCTCCGGAGGCCTCTCCAAGCACCAAAGACAGCAGGCAGTTATAGATGCGACTGGACGCCAGCTGAGTGTTTTCTAAACACAAGCCCAATCTGATTCAGCTGTGATAATGCCCCCAACACTGTACCCTGGGAAGCAAGGAAATGAAAGTGCCTGAGGAGCCCAGACAGATGGCGAGTTCAAAAGAGGAGGACTACAGCGACACCCCTCCACGTCTTCAAAAGTCTCAGCAGTCCACAACTAGCCCGGACAGAAGGCATGCACCCAACCAGCCATTTAGATGTTTTCCTGAAGATGTTAACTTAAACAATAAATAAGTAAAAATAAACATAAAAGTCTCTCAGGGGCCTCTGAAGGGAGTATCAAATTGATACAGCTTTCTGGAAAACAACTGGCCACTGTGTAGCAAGAGTCTTTGCCAATTCAGGCCATTTCGTTGAATAATTGTTCTCTGGAAAGCTACCACCCTTGAGGAGGTATCAAATGTTCCTAAAATTTACGAGGCAAAGTATCAGGAGTTCTGGAGATGGGTTCCACATCTCCATGAATGACTTACTGTTAAATGATAGGCATATGGACAGGATTTCATGTAGCCCAGGCTAGCTTTAAACTTCTGAGCCTGTACCTCTACATCATAAACACTGCGCTTACAGGCATACATGGTTAGTCTTGACAGTATGGGAAATGATATATATTACACTACTGCTAAAAAAAAAAAAAAAATCACACAAGAAATTACTAGCAAAATCAGGAAACATTTTAGGTTATGCTACAAAGTTTGTTTTGTACACAATTCTTCTGTCTCATCTTCCAAGCCCTGGGATTATAGGCATGTCCCCAAGATACATGGCTACAGTTTCTTTAAATGAAAAACAATACCAATATTTAGGTAGAAACTAGTTTTAAAATCAATGATAGAATATTGAAACAGCCGACAAATAAACATCAAGCTTAAGCTTAAGAAAACTATAAATGCAGTATGACATAAAGCAGTAAAGAAGAGAGAACAGGAAGGATTCTATCCTGTGGGTCTCAGGTCTGTGTGAGGTAGATACAGGGATGAATCAGTCAGTGCTGTGGTTGCTATGCAAGCATGAGGATGTGAATTTGAGTCCCAGTACCCATATAAAAAAGCCAGGCATAGCAGTGTGTGTCTGGAAGCCCAACAGTGGGGAGGCAGAGAAAGTAGAATTCCTGGGACTTGCTGATGGCCAAGCCCATCTTTAGAGTGGGGAAGCTTTGGGTACAGTGAGGGAATCTGCCTCCAAATGTATAGTGGGAGAGTCAGGTATGGCGGGGCCTATCTTCAATCCCAGCAGTCAGGAGGTGGCGGCAGGTGGAGCTCTGAAGCTTGAGAACAGCCTAATCTACATAGCAAGTTTCAGGCCAGCCTGGGGTACATGGCGAGATCCGGTCTCACAAATAAAATAAGGTGTAAAAGCAATCCGGGACGACTCCCAGTGTTAGCCTCTGACTTACACACTAGTCACATACATGTGCATACAAACACATATAAAACACACGCACACACACAAGCAAGAAATATTAAAATGCCAATAGTTCTCTCTTACGGATGGGATTTCCAAATTAAGAGACACTCTTGCAGAATTGGGTAGAGAAGCCTTGACAGACATTAACTCATTCGTCCAAGAATCACACAAGGAAGATGGCTTCCTTCACAGCTCCTCCGGGTTTTCTCTAAAGGAAAGAGACAGCAAGTGGAGCGTGCACAGCCACTGTAACAGCTATGTCAAATGTAAGACAGAATTGGAAATGGCCAGTACTCTCCAGTCTCCCCACTCCAGCTAAAAGCGCAAGAGGGGCAGTGTAAGGCGAGGATCCCTAGTCCTGGGTGTGCAGAACTCAGTGTTTCGGGTTTTAGATTATGTGACTATAGATGCTGAGGTGTGAGGGGGGAAGTGGAACCCATATGAAATTGATTTCTGTTCATGTACGTCCTATAAGCATAGCCAACATGAGGTTGGGTGTGATGTCCTGGCAATGCTTAAAGTCACAGATATTCAGATTAAGGCTGGTCAACCTGTACTGCCATCTTCATCATTCTCCGTTGTTTACAGCACTTAAAAGGCTGCTTTCTCGTCCATGCCTAATCATAATGGAACCACAGTTCCATTATGAAATAGCTAATGACATTACTAGGAAGATGCCCCAGGAAATGCCATTTTCTCGTCTCCAAAGCAAAGATGTAGTGCAGACACTAGTGAATTCCTAGTCCCATATGGCTCACGAAGAACCACAGTTATGTCTAAATGGGCATTGCTCCTTGTTTAGGATCATCATAAAACAGACCTTCCAGTTAGAACAATAACAAAAAGTGAAACAATACCCAGAAAATGGAATATTCTGGCAGGCAAAAGAATAAAATGCAAATAAACGGAGGAAAGTTGCAGAAGGGTAAATACAAAGAACTGAATATACAGTGAGGGCTGCACATAGCTGGGTGATACAACATTTGCCTCGCACAAAGAAGCCCTGGCACTTCCTCAATCTAAACATTTCCAAAAACAAGAGATTAAAAACAAGTAACTCAATCACATGGAATTTACATTAACACAAGGTTAATGACATCTCTGCTTGCTTCTTTGCTTGAGATTGATTAAATCTTGCAGCCAAAGTAGCTTTGGCTGGCCTGGAACTCTCTAGAAGACCACAGTGGCCTTGAATTTTTGTATCAGACCTGTCTCTGCCTTCCACGCATGGCAGGTAAAAAGCACAACAAGCCAGTCATCCTCCTTTAAAGATATTTCTCTGGCCCACAGTTCCCAGGATCTAGGTAGTCACCAACAGCATTAACCCAGATTTCCTCACCTCCAGAACCTGTGTTGATCAAGGTGCTTTATTATAGACACAACAGTTGACTCGCGATGGAGTAAGAGTTCCAGTCTCCGACAGTTTCTGTCCTACTCCAGTAAGGACAAAGCACTGCCCTTTCCACAAAGGAAGTCATCCAAGCTAGTCAACCCACCGAGCAGCTGGCTGCCTCATCCTGGGGAATGGCGCTACATCTGGGGCTCAGTGTTGCTCTCTGCTGTTAGCAGATCCAGCACTCAGCAGCAGCTGTGGCCAGGCCAGCCTTCATGAGTGGAAACCCATGTTGCTGGGCACACATATGACCTCCATCTCTTCCACCATGGACACTGTTCATGAGCCCACTGGGCAAGGACAAAGACAGCCAGGCAAAGAGGTGTCCGCACAACAGTCATCCATCATATCTACTTGATTACCGAACCGAACTCCCTCTCTGTCGAAGTCACCTTTTGGTGAGCATTTTTAGGGGACACAAGTATGTTCACATCCTCTGCCCAGTCAAAGTAATCTATCCACACACTTCTTGTCTTGGCTACTTTTCAACTGCTGTGACCAAAAATCGTGACTAAGTCAAGTCAACTTATAAAAGAAAATGTTGAAGATCTGGGACTCAGAATTGCAGAGGGTCATGGCCCATCATGGCGGGGAGCTTGGCAGCAGACAAGCACTGCAGGAGCAGCTGGGCGCTCATATACTTATCAACAAGTAGGGAGCAGAGAGAGAACTGGGAACCGTGCAGCCTTTCCCCAGCACTCGGGAGGAGGAGGCAGGTAGATCTCTGAATTTGAGGCCAGGCTTGTCTACAGAGCTAGTTCCAGGGCAACCAGGGCTACACACACACACACACACACACACACAGAGAGAGAGAGAGAGAGAGAGAGAGAGAGAGAGAGAGAGAGAGAGAGAAACAGAGAGTAAAGGGGGAGAGGCCACACCTCCTAATCCTTTCCAAACATTTCCACCAACTGGGGACCAAGCATTCAAATGTATGAGCCTATGAGAATGAGCCCATTCTCATTCAAACAGCATATTCCTCAAACATGTTTCTCACTCATTTTCCTTTCATGCCCTTTCCAAGTTCTTGACCAACTGGTTAATCCACTGGCTATAGTCCATGAATCAGTAAAGAAGTGTCCATCTGGCCATTCCTCCTTTCAAGCAAAATGTACTGCCTGAGCTTAATTGGCATCAAGTGGTGAAGGGTTTCTATACAAACACGTAAAACAGATTGGTGAGGCCAGACATGGTGGTGCACGCCTTTAATCTCAGCACTCAGGGAGGCAGAGGCATGCAGATGGCTGTGAGTTCAAGGCCAGCGTGGTCTACAAAGTGAGTCCAAGACAGCCAAGAGAAACCCTATTTCAAAAACAAAAACAAACAAACAAAAAAAAAACCGCCGCCACCACCACCACCAAAACAGATTGGTGCGGGTGGGCTTCTGAGTTTTTATGCGTAGCCAGCTTGATCATGAACTCTAGATTCCAAGGTTTGGTGTCTTTTAAAAGCAATTTTATAAAAGTCTCATGCCCGGGCAATGGGAAACACTCAGAGGCCCTCAGTCTTGCAGTGTGGGGCAGCCTGAATATGATGAGCAAGTATGTTGTGAAGGGATGGGGAAGAAAGGGAAGCGGGGTGGTTTGTGCACTACGAAGAGAGGAACCGCCTGATGTGAGAGGCCAGCACTGCCACATGAGGCTGTGGTGATGTCCAGGCTGTGTTGCCGGAGAGGGCCAAGCCTGGGTCTGTCCGCTAACACAGCAGGCATCTGTAACCAATGTCCATGTTACCACCAACGGCTGTGTGGACCTTCGTGGTCTGGGCTGCCACCTGAAGCCAAGGACTTGATGAGCTGTCCCCACCTCTCGCTGGCCAGTGGTGCCAGCAATAACATGGGCACAGCATGAGAGCTGGCCCTGGTGGTATGGGTGCGAGAGAGGTGGCCCTGTTGATGTGGGTGTGGAAACATGGGAAGGCTGAACAACTCAGCTACTGCCCAGACCCAGATCCAGGCCTCTGACTTGGCCCACCCTAACATCTACGCCATCTATGAACTGCTGGAGCGAGGGGTCAGTCCTGCAGAACCAAAGCTGCAGGATCTCCATGACACCGGGCAATCACAGGATATCCAAGAGAAACCTCAATAAGGATGCAGTATTGACGGTGTAGCGGAAGCCAGAGGCCCCGACCCTCATTGCAAGAACTGTTTGCAAGTAAAGCTGCCTGGGCAAAATGGTATACTATGCAACAACTGTGACACACTGCAGTTTCCATGGTGAGGTGGTTTAGTTGGGTAGTTTGTTTTAATTTGGAGGGGAAGGTTACAAGGATGGAGGCAGACACGGAAGGACTGAAAAATGAGTGGGATGGGGTGCGTGACGTGAAGCTCACAAAGAATCCAAAAATTAGGTTAAATGTAAGCATCACAAAACTTAACGAAAGTCAGCAAAGGTAATCTGGAAGCTGGATCTGAGCAACAGTCCCGGGCACAGGCCACAGGGGAGAAAGGACGAGTTCCTGAGGCTCATGATCTTCTGGGAACTGCACACACTGTATTTACTGTATCGTCAGGAGCAACAGTGCTAGCTTTAAAAGAGATGGATTTTTTTAAAGCCAGTGCATGTTCAGTGCCATATGTTAACCCTTTTTAAAAATTCAAAAAACAAAAAACAAAAACAAGACAGGTAAGACATTAGTACTCTGGATACTTTTCTATTGATATGGTTCAAGCAGAAACAGCAACTATGAAAATACTCTCCCATGTCTTCTGAGTCACTGTCGTTATTAAGCAACCATCTCTGCTTCGATTTTTTTTAACTTAAAATTACTAAGATAATAATGCCAAATCACCATGTGAGACACTAATTTGCTGCACGGATTTGGGCAGTGTACAAGAACTTGTTCTGCTAGCACGGATCTGCTCAGCTGAACCAAAGCATCTCAAATGGAAGGCATTTTCCTCAACCCATTAAAAGACTGAGTATTCAGGGGGTACTGCTACATCCTTCTGACTGGAAGACCATCCACGAGAACGTAAAAATAAATTTCAGTTTTTTAAAATATTTTTTCTTTTATTGTATGTTTATGGGTGTTTTGCTTAGAAGCTCATATCCATGGGACACATGCATGCAGTGCCTGTAGAGGCCAGAAGAGGGCATCTTATTCCCTGGGATTGGCGTGGCAGATGGTTGTTAGCCATCATGTAGGTGCTAGGAATTGAACTCAGGTCCTCTGGAAGAGCAGCCAGTATTCTCAGTAACCTCTGAGCCATCTCTCGCAAACCCATAAGTTTCATTTTCATGAGAGTTATTTCCCAAAGCCAAATTTGGTCGAGGAACGTGGGACACTTTGGGTCAGGGTTTCTCTGCCCATATGATAAGAGTCCTCTTGAATCTCTTCAGGACAGTCACGTTGCCTGGGCTTGCCTGGCAATACCACAGAAAGCCCCACCAGACACACACTGAGAGGCTTTGCTATCGGTAAGAAAATTAGGTCTGAAATGTAGCATTCCCTAAAGTCTCCGGTGATCCCCAGCCCTGAGGCAAAAGTAACAGCAATTCCTGGTCTGAGCAACTGTGTGGCAGAGGGCAACAAGTTTCAGTAAGTCAAATCTCTGTGCCTGGCATTCCCTTCAGCTTCAGTTCCTTGGCAAGATACAGGCCCAGGGCCAATCCCGTTTTTCATAGGCATCAGTTATGTGACATTGCACAATGTTAATGAAATGAAAAAAAAAAAAAAACAAAAAAACAACCATTATTCGGTGACACTTGTGAAAGTGCAGGAAGGCGCACTTAACTCAGGAGTGGATGCTGGACCACTGCAGTAGAATTTCTCAGCCAAGAAAAGGACTAGGCTCAACTCCTGACAGTTGCACAGCCAAGCAGGGATGTATGGCCAAGGTACAGGGTGGAGGTCAGTGGACGGAAAATCACAAGGAGGAGGCATCAGGAAGGAGGAGGGGACTTTTGGCTTATCTGAGCCAACAGGACACTTGCTGCAGTTAGGCCAGGAGATTAGCTATAACCTGGGCCATGGTGGCAGAGCCGGTGGGGGTGGGGTGGGGATAAGACTTCCGTGTTAAACTGACATAACAGGTTTCTTGGCTAAATCTGGACTGTACAAGAAGGCCCAGACAGGCCTGAGAGTAGGTTCATGAGTCTAACTGAAGTTTGGCAAAGTAAAGCGTTTCTGTTGATAAACTCACTAACCTAGGGTGAAAGGACAAGTAATCTAGTTAGGTTAAAAGATATGTGCAGTTTCTAAGGACAATTGCTCTAGACAGGGTAACCTAGCCAGAGAGGCCCTGGGGGAACCACGATTTGCAGGAAGAAAAGACATCTGACACAGATACAGCAGTGGGGCAAATAAAGAATATTCCAGGAATTTCCCTCAGTACTGATAAACAGGTCAAATTCCTTGGCACAGGAAATCACTTCATACCAAAAGAGTTCCCAAGTTCCAGCTAATGGCTGAACTATAAACAATGTTGTCCAAAATAAGAAAGTTCTGGAACAATGAAAGGTTCTGGACACTCAACCAAATTCACACCACCATTTCTAACACGTCACACCTCAGGGTTTTCCCTCTTAATTTTATCCCAGATAATTCTCAAACACCGACTACAGGAGTCAAAAATAATGCAACTGTCATTTCAAGTAACACAAATATTTAGAAAACCAGAAACTAATTAATTTCATAGCCCTGGGGCACAATTTAGATGAACTCTGAGTATGTTCCCATGTAATTGAGAAGAATTTTCATTGGCACATGATCAATGGGAACCCAAATTACCCTGCCTTTTGTAAGCAAATATTCAGCCAATTTAAAAGAATATCAAAGACCTGTGAGGACTCCAGGGACGAGGTCGGGAAGGGCTTTCCTCACATCTGAATCCCAGCCTCTCATGGTCTGCTACTACGTGTTTTTCTTCTCAGTGCGGGCAAGTGTATGAAGTCGGTAATGATGAAAGGCATCAAAAGGTCTTATATAAGTAACCCGTAAGCCCATGGCTCCTGTCCTACTCCAAGCCTGAGTCTTCACCAGAACTTAGGCTTTGTAGCTGTTCCGATGCTGGACGATGTCAGCAGGCAAAGAGATCCAACATGTAAGGCTTGGTCAAGCAAACAGGTCATTGTTAGTGACACTTGCCCGTTTCCGTGACTTCAGGGGCATCTTGTAAGAGACAGTGTTCCTCAGTTCACCGGGAAGAAACTGACGAAGCCAATGGTGAACAGTAGCTCTTAACCAAGACCTCAAATCTGTATTAAATTCTGTCCTGCGCAGCTCATCACCATATATGGAGGTGGAACCATGCAGGCAGGTAGGTAGACTGAAACACTTTAACTGTTTTCCCTGGGGCCAGCAGCAGTTGGCCAAGAGCAGAGAAGCCGAGTGCAATTTCCCAGCGCCCGTGTCAGGCAGCTCACAACCACCCACCTGCAAGTCCAACCCCAAGAGATCCAACAACTTCTTCTGGTCTCTGAGGGTACCTGAACTTACATGTATGCGCACATACACCCGAATGTGCAACTGAAAATAAATAATTTAAATCCACTTCTTCTAAAAGTTATTTTAACACTGGGAAAAGAATTTCGGGAGATGCAGTCTCCCGCTAAGGTGCCCAAGCTGGCCTGGAACGGAGCTCAAGCAATTCTGCCTCAGCTGCCTAAGTTCTAAGACGACAGGTATACAGGTAAACCATCCCTGGTTCTCCCAGAAGATGTCCTATAGGTACTCACCTTGCTTACTTTTAATGTATATATTATTTAGATAACCATTATAGCTTATGTAGATACCGGGGAATTTTAATTTTTTTTTTTTTACCTGGAGATTTTTTGTTTGATCTCGACTGTGTCAAGTGGGACTGTCGGGGCAGCAAAGGTGACGAAGGAAGAGACATGGAAACCCCCTTGGCCAAGCTCACACGATAGGTTTCCTCTGCTGCAGGAAGGCTGTTCACAGGAGAGTCACCACCAGGACCGGAGGGTGAGGCAGGCGTCTCTGGACCGAAATCACCTCCTGGAATGGAGAGATGAGATCTAGGTTACACCATTTGTGATGAGTCTATGAGACCTGAATTCCTAAGGGCTACATTCTTAGGATATAACTCCCACATGCTGGGCATACTGAATTTCTTATAGATGATTTCTCCTTATCACTCTTGAAATCTATCGCCTACAGGAGAAACTCAAGCTTTACCACTGAAGCTGCAATAAACTCTGCCAGGAGGGCATTTCCATCCCACTCGACTGCTTCAGAAAGTCATCATGATCCACTAGGTGCTGCAGTCACAAGCAGGGGGTCCCAAGACTTTTGGGGGTGTCAGTGGAGCAGATTCCAAAGCCAGGAACTCGCTGGACTTCCAGCTCCCAAGTCTGCTTCCTCCAATATAAAGTTCCCAATGCAAGACCTGGACTGTGACCACAGTGTTCCCTGGATGCACTTTTTTCCCTCTGATCCTGCCTGAACCCCAGCCAACCCCAACCCAAGACAGGGCTCACTGAGGATCTAACCCCCACACGAACCTGGGAGCAAACTAGCACACCATTATGAAGCCAAACTTCTAAAGTAAGCAGATTCTCCACACACACAGAGGATGCAATTATAGTGCACAAAGAAAATGAGGAATACAGGCCTCAGCAGGGACGAGCCTCTAAAAGAGAGTACAGCCAGTCTGCACGCACTCAGATGATACTTTGCTCCTACCCCCCCCAACTCTGCTGCCCCACCCCTAGTCACATTCCTCTTTATAGATCAAGAAGCAACTGAGGACTGCAAAGTAGCTTGAGTCACCACCCCCTAGATTACAAACCATCTTCAAAGTTCTAAATTATAGGCAGTAGTATTCGGAGGAGACATACAAGTTTTCCATAAGCAAAACCAGTCAGTCTGACAAATGTTCTCCAACTAGTCCTTGTCATGACTCCCTGGCTAAAAAAGAAAAACCAAGCACTACATTTGGGGGTGGGGGTGGGGTGGATATGAAACCCCTGAGATGTCTAGCCAGGCAGGTACTCATTTTCCTCCCAGAGCTTTGTGCACAAGGCCAAAAAGGGATGTGACCCAAACCCATCATCATTCATGTTGTATTGCTGTGCATGCTTTTGCTTTTTACATTCGCAGCCATGGGGAAGGAGCGTTAACGCTGCCATAGACTAGGGGAGCATGCCGAAGCCTCAACCCACAGCAAGTCAAAATCAACAGAGCTGTCAACAGAGAAGCGTGGACAAGCTGGTAGGGTCGGCAGGGTCTCTTCAGCCTCACCTGGGCTGGCTACACTTGAAGCACTGGACTAGCTTCTAAGAAGCTAGTCACTGATTGTCTAAACGACCAACATCTGAAGAAGGAAGAAAGGCGCAAGTACTAGACAGCCCTTACTAGAAGAACACTCAAGGCAGGCGACCAAGGCATTCTACCCTAAGGAAGGAGACAAACAGCAGTCAGTAGAGGCCCATTATACTGTGCGTGTCAACAGGAGAGGTCCCTGCCCTGGACCTTTACACCCCTCACATATCATGTTTTTGTAAACATCAAGGCCACGTACCCCTAGGACCAGAGCCTCAGCCTGGACTCTTGAAGATAACACCTCTTGAGATCTGCGGCCAAGGCATGAGGCACCCTGACTACCATCTCTGTGACTGCCAGTGAAAGGCAGAGCCAAGGCTACAGCCAAAACACCACCTCCCCCAACAGGGCTGTATGCTTTGACTCTGAAGAGATGTGTGAGAGCAGGACATCTATTTCCTCAGTCTCACAAGGAAGTAAGATCAGTCCCCACCACCATTTGGTTCTATGCAGGCACAGTGCCTGCAAGATCTGCAGGTGTCTGGGCAGGGAGTAGTGGGAGACAGAGAAGAACATACAAGTAGTTGAAGTTACACACACACACACACCCCACGTACGCACGCACGCGCGCGCGCACACACACATACACACACACACACGCACACACACAGCCAGCTAGAGAAACTACCGGAGCACTAAGCAATGCTGGTGTTTCCATGTGTCTGAAGAGAGCTACATGGCCCCAACGGTTGCCCATGTACTACCTACAGACTTGGGCTGTAAATGGCAACGAAACGGCCTGTTAGGCCATAAAGAATGGTCTCCCTACCCACTCAGAAAGGTTTCTGACATACACATGAAAACCCAGACTTCCAGTCCCTTACTTTCGATTGGAACACAAAGAAATGGCGTACACCATCGCCAGAAACTTCAGAAGTTAAGCTTGTAACCCAAGAAAGGGCTATTATCTCAGACACTTAGAATTCTCTAACATACAACAAGAGACATTAGGGGCTGGAAGACAGATTTAAAGCATTTCCTAATCACAAATTCTGCCCATAAACTTTGTTTGTAGCAAGCAAAGCAAATATTTTCATTAACTTTAAGTCTGTAAAACGGAGCTTCCAAAGCATGTGGCCACCATGAAGACCTTGGGAGCAGGCCCTGGGCCCAGCTGGGCTCCAGCTCTTTGATATTATGTAGGCTGCAATAAAAACGGAACTTAGAGATGGGGTTTGGGGGAAGGAGATTTCTTTTTCAACTTTACTTTGCCGTCTCATGACAGTATCTGTCCCAAACATGCTGTTCTTTTTTGTTGTTTTTGTTTTGTTTTGTTTTTGTTGTTATTTTGTTCTTTCAGAAACAATTAAACTTCCAGCTTCCGTTTATTGGAAAGCCACAAAGCAGCGAGAGCAGCTTCATGGATGAGCCGGAGAACAAAGCACCCAGTGGGAGATCCAGCAGCTCAGAAGCTGAACTGCAACCTGGAGCCAAGGGCTTTAACTTTAACAGCACAGGGCAGCAGGCTAAGGTCAAAGAAAGCCCAGAGCATCTCATGACATCTCATGACACCAGAGGCCAAAGGCAGAAGGCTGGCAGGGGCACACCCACAGACGAGGGGGGTGTTCCGAGCAGCCCGACACCAGAAATCCCCTGGTTGATTCAACATTCCTCAGTGATACTTACCAAAGAAGTTTAAGAATTAACATCGTTTCGCTACAGCCAGCATGACTGGGACATTACTTTTGGCCTTGAGTAGATGCTGCTTTAATTGCAACCTACTTTATTGCTCACTTCAAGTTCTAGGAAGTCACCCTTCCTGTCGCTGTGCCAGAAAGGCCCAGGCTGGGCAGGACAATGCATCCTCTCCGGGTATGCAAGCCATGGTACCAATTGCCAGGGTCGGCCAGGCTCCCCTCCAGCACTGGCAGGTGCTTCCCATGGAACATTTAAACACCGTAGAGAATCACATCAGCCAGTGTGAGTTTATCTCAGGGGATCCCCTGTTCCAACCAGACCTCTCGAAGACAAGAAAGCAGAGCTGCATTAACGGAGGGGTACAGAGAGAACAGCTGAACCTTCGCCCCACAAGCCAGCACAGATTCTAACACACCACTGCACTTGTTTAAGGGTGCTGGGGGAAATGGAGAGCCCCCAAAGAAACACATTCTAAATGAGCTACAGATGTGAGGGGCAATCAGGCTTTTTCTGTAATAGGCTTAATCGTACCTTAGGTTCTGTAAGTTATATAGTCTCTGATACACATACACACCTTTTCCCACTTTAAAATCACTGTTTTCCTGAATTCTGAAAGTAAAAGATCAGGAAGGGCATGGGGATAAATGGACACCTATACAGTCTTCTGTGTTTATAATGAATCAAACTTAAAATGCACACATAAAAGAAGTATAAAAGTGAAAGCCGTACGTACAAAGATAATGCACTCCCCAAAGAGAATACAGACATCCAATAAAGCACTGTAAATTGGCAGAAGTGGGGTTTGATAGTAGTTCTTTATTTTACCTTTTGCCCCCCACTCTTAAAGACTTTGAAAGAGGATTGAAATTCACAATGGAAGAAAAGGGGGAAAAAAAACAAAACAAAACATGAATCCAGGAGTTGAACGTTTAAAGGTGGACATGCAGAATGGGAAAGTCGACACTATAGATTAAAGTGTGTGGAGTGTGGGATTAGAGGCGGCTTTAAAAAACGAGGGCAGAGAAGGCTGGCAGATGAAAGCAAAGCCTATTTGAGAAAGGGTAGACCCGAGAAAGGCAAGGGTGAGCTCAGACATTCAGGTAAATAGGTCTACAAAGGCAGGAAATAAGATTTCCATTTATCGTGACATAAAGTGGCCAGGGAAGGCAGGGACTGGAAGCTTAGAATAGAAGGAGAAAGATGTTGTTTATCCAGCTCCAGAAAACGGGCCTCCGTGATACATCTAAGTAGGGCATTAAATGTATTACGGCATCTTCTGTGGCTCCCGCCTCCCAGTGCACTGTTCGTTAAACATATTTTCCATCATAAGGTTTTATAACCACATAACTCATATATATTTACAGAAACCCAGCAAGTTGGAAACGATTTCTTCTGCAAGATCCAGTGTCATTTTTGAACCTGGTAGGAAGAAGGCTGTCTCTGCAACAAAAAGCACATCTTGTGTCTTATATGACCTTACAGGGCTTCTAGGCCCTCATCATTCAGGATTCTAGTGTATGTTTTCAAAAAGAAAGGATAAATGCATCCACATCAACACCTTTCCAGAACATAGTCACACATCATGACTACCTCTCAAACAGCACCACAGTACCACCAAAGCAGCAGGAAAACAGCTAACCCCCAGGGTCCGAAACCTACCAGCTAATGAGACAAGTAGAGCCTCCTGTCTCCAGACATTGCATAACGCCTTCTGGGTGGGGGTTAGCAAAGGTCCTTGTACTGCGTGTACTTTATCCTACAACATACAAAGAAACAGACTGCCGCTTCCTCCCTGACTGCCCGTATTCCTCGTTTAAAATATGCCGCCGTGCCAGAGCCACTTACTAGGCTCTAAAAATGTGTGACCTCGGAGAAACCTCCGTTCTCGCATTCTACAGAAGCATAACTTAAAGCAAATGCTTTCAGGGATGCAAGCAGGTGCCCAGACAGAGTGGCAGGTGCAAGCTGGTTCCTCATCTCGTCTTCACAACCTCTCTACCAAGCAGCTGCCATTCCCAGTGCCCTTCGCAGACGAGGGAAACTGAGGAAGAGAAAGGACTAAGAAGCAAGGCTGATGGTATCAGCAGATGTCACATGTGAGTTTGAACCTGGGCAACCAACCAAACTCGGACTCCACCTTCTCAGTGCCATTCCCCTTCCAGAAGCCTGCCGAGATCCGCTTTCAGTGTTATGTCATTTTGTGTACTTGATAGGGGAAAACCAAAAATAGTGTATGTAGGTCTATACCAAGTCCCAGGCCACCGTGAAGAAACCTGTTCCCTCATCTATTTTCCAGTTCCGTGCCGGCTGCTTAATTAGTTCCAAGCACTCTTGAACGTTCCGCTGGGGAGGTGCCCAAGCCTCCTGATCATTAATTTTCCTTCAGTCACACCTTATGCTGTTGTCACACCAACCAAGTGCATCTGAAACACAGGTGTTTAGTCATCATGCACCCAAAATAGTTTCCTTTCCCTCCACCCAGTGCTGTGTGCTCATTGACTCTGGCAGCATACGGGCCCGAGGCTTCTGCCGCCTCAGAATGGTGGGCCTCGTCGGCCAGCCTGGCCCACAGGAAGAATAAAAATGTGGGTCAGCTGCAACCAACAGCAGCCAGGAAGGGTCTGTGGGATGCACGGAAAAGTCCTTATTCTGCATGTCCTTGGTGGCACACCGATGTTTTCTGAGCTCACCACTTCCTGGATTCTGAGGCTCTCAAGGCCTTAGATTCCTACTTCCCATCAGGGCAACAGTGCCCACTCCTCTGTTCAGGGAGGCCAAGCACTGCCTGAAAAATGGTAGCTCGTCATTCCTGGGCTTTAAGACTCTCCAGAGCGGGTAATGTAATGAATGCAATGTGTAACACAGGTTCCTCTCGTCAATGGAACAAGAAGCAGGTCAGGATCTAAGACACTTGCGTTCTGACTTGAAAAAAGAAAAGCCGGGTGTGGTGGCACCTGCCTTCAATCCCAGCACTCAAGGAGGCAGAGGTAGGCAGATCTCTGTGAGTTCGAGGCCAGCCTAGTCTACAAATCAAGTCTGGGACAGCCAAGGCTACAAAAAGAAACCATGTCTTAAAAAAACAAAAAAAAAGAAAAGAAAAAGAAAAAAAAGAAACTTCCACCGGGAATGTTAGTGCACATCTGTAATCCCAACACTCAGAAGGCTGAGGTGGGAAGCCAGAGTTCAAAGCAGACATGGGCCAAAAAAAAAAAAAAAAAAAAAAGGACAAATGTGTGAGAAAGAGAAAAAAGGAACTGTAAGAAATGATCATGTAGATAACGTTTTCAGTATTTAAGAATGTATGTTTCAGAGGGGTATATGTCCACGCAGTGTGTATATATATATATGACTGTGTGTGGTGTGCAGGCAAGCACTCCCACTGTTTGTGAACGGAGGAGCTCTGGATTCTATAGCCATGCCTACATCTGGATGGGATGTAAACAACGAGGAGCACGGGCAGAGGTTAATCCTGTGTATGGTTGACACTCTCTATGTGCATGCCTGATGTAAATATTTACATCCAGATTCCCAAGGATGGAGCCCTGTGTATACGTGAAGGTCTCTGGGTTAACGGGCCACCTGCTATGATCAAACTTGGCACATGAATGAAGCTCCCTTCCACAGGGTGTGTACTCAAGGCCACCTGCATGGTGATCACCACCCAGCCGTGACCTTTCTGCAGTTGGTAGGTGGACAGGAGGCAGGAAGGAGGAACAGCAGAACACCTTCACCAATGGCAAGTATTTCTTCTCTCTGACCCTGCGCTGCCTCTGTGGCAGCTCACAGCATTGATGCTGTCAAGGGCAGGGGACAGCCAGTTGATGCAGGGGACAGGGTTGAGGTGGGATGCAGGCAGGTAAAGCGTGAACCCTTGCCCATTATAAAACTGTACCACGCAAGTAGCTATGCAAAGCGCCGCCAGGACCCCAGCAAAATGTCTGTAAACTAAGGTGAAAACCCACTGTTTCAGCAGAGGGTGGCTTAACCACACTTCAGTTAGTAGGGCAACAGACTAGCTACTCCCTCCACGGGGGCTGCCCACCTCAAACATCCCAGCATGAATACTTTGTGGACCTCAGCTAAGTAGGCTCCCCTTACACGACAGGCCTCCAGTGGTGAGGAACCGGTAACGGATACAGTCTATCAATAAAAGGAAATTGAACATCTTTTATTAATGATTTATTTATTATTATGTTATGTATATGGAGGTTTTGCCTGCATGAATGTCAGTGTGAACTTGTTGGATCCCCTGAAACTGAAGTTACACACAGCTTTAGCTCCCACGTGGGTGCTGAGAATTGAACTCGGGTTCTCTGGCATCTGCAGCCCTTCGAAAGTGAACATCTTGAAGACTCAAAGAGAAAGAACTCGGAGAACAGCGCTCGCGGACAGCTGGGCACCCCAGTGGAATGTGGCTAGCCCACACCTTTCACATTGCTTGCTTTCCCTTCCCTTAACCTGCAGCACGAACTAAGACCCCACCACCACTTCATACCGTCACTGAAGAAGGGCAAAGGCTTGGGAAAGCTTCCCGGGGTACAGAGGGAAGGGGCAAAAAGGTTGAATGATGTGAGAAAAGATTGCAGATATGGAAAACAAAAGATGTTTCTCAGAAGAAACCCATACCTCGTTCTGACAGGAGGAACACAGGCAAAAGGACCCATGAGGCTCTAAGCTGCTTCTCTGGAGGAAGACCCAGCCCCAGCGTCATCTGGTAATAACTTTGTATTGAAAGCTTAAGAAAAGACTGTCACAGACCAAGGTGTGTGTTTTTTAATGCACACAAAACAGAGGATGTTGCCAAGAACCAGAACCCAATGGTGCCTGGTTACTGAGTTGTCCTACAGCTATGTAAAACAGGGTACCACAAAGCCAGTGACTCAAAAGCAACCAAAAATTAATTTTTTCCTTTTCCAGACCTAACAGTCCACAATCACCAAAGCGGTGGCCACAGTCATGCTCTCTCTGGGGACAAGCTAGTCCATGCCCATTTCATCTCTGCTGTTTCTTGGTTCGAAGACTCACCATTCCCAGCCCTGCTTTCAGGAATCCACAGTGTTTCTCTCTCCATCTTAGTCTGTTTGCTTGAGATAAGGTCTTATTCTGTAGTTCAGGCTATCCTAGAACTCACTACATAGCTCAGGCTAAGGTCCCAAACCCTGGGCTTACAGCCATGAACATGTCAACAATCCTTCAGCCTTACTTTGTTACAGTCTTCCTTAGGAACCCCAGGCATTGAAATTAGACCAACCCAATCCTATCAAGACCTATAATTTGATCACATCTGTAAATACTGTATTTCAAAAGCAGGTCATTTCCACAGACACCGTATCAAAAGTTGGGGCCTCAACATATCTTTTGCAGGATACACAATTCGGTTCCCAACACTTTACCCAGATGTCAAAAAACAACAGCTTTACCTAGAGAGAGTGGGCCACATGATCAAGCCTCATGAAGCTGAAGAAAGTTTTCAATTATGCGTCATATCAATCGAAAACATTCTGAGACACTCACAGACTCAAAATACACAGCAGAGAAATTCCTGAGGAGAACCATCTAAAAATCAACTGTAACACCGAAGACACTGAAGACATGAAGGTGTCTATACAACCCTTGCCTGTTAGCACTTCAGTCAACTGCCCCCTTCCATCCCCTTCTCATTCAGGAAATGGGGTTTTGAACCAAACACTTCACCCATATATAGTGAAAAAAGGAACGTCCTACCTTATCTGAGTGGCCTCTTAAAATAACAGCTGTTGTTGTCCTGCCAGACTTGCTAACAGCAGCTAGCATTTTACAGTCAGGACACTGGGCAAAGAAGGCATTCAATGCCCCCGCCAACCACTCTAAACAAGCACAGCGGCACAAAGACTCGTTTCGGTGCCAACGAACAAGTTACAAGAAAGAAAAAGAGAAGTTTGCCATATGATCAGCGTTTTTTTCTAGACCACGTGGAATAAACATCTAGGCCAGTATACACAATGTTTTATATGCTGTATGACAGCGGTAATAAAATGTGACACACACCCAAAGCCTCAGAGTTTAGTAACACGTAGATGGTGGTTGTTCTTACCACTTGGAGACATGGATGGGCTTCCTCTTCCTGGGCCGTTTTCAGTTTGGCATGTATTCTGGCAATGCTCAGGGCACGAATGTTTTATATGGCATACTTGATTTTTCTAGTGCATACTTACTTCAAACAGAAACTTGTACGTATCTCCCTTTACTTCCTGGGCTGCCTGATAAAGCTACCTCAGTGGATACTTCTCAAGAGGGCTACTTTTCCTCTGTCTAGAAGCTTCCTCTGCCTAGAACCTATGGACCTTAATGCACAGTCAGACCTGCCCTTGCAGCTGGCATACCCAGCCCATCTATCCAGGGCTTACTCATGTGAGATAGTCCATTCTTACTGATTGTTCTACAGTGACATTCTAAACTGGCTTCTGACTGCCTTTTTCCCCACTTGGACACAGGATTTTGCCATGAAGTTCAGGCTGGCTTCAAACCCCCATTTCCCCAAACTACGATTAATGTGTGTTAACCTCAGCCCAGCTGTCTTATTCCAGCATCTTTGCCTTCACCCTATTAATACTTTCTTTTGTTTCGTCTTTCGAGACAGGGTTTCTCTGTGTGGCCCTGGCTGTCCTGAAACTCACTTTGTAGACCAGGCTGGTCTCGAACTCACAGAAACCCTCCTGCCTCTGCCTCCTAAGGTGCTGGGATTAAAGGTGTGTACTAGCACACCTTTTTTAATGGTTTTTTTTTTTAATGTTAAATGCCCTTAAACACACAACCCAAATACACCCTCTTAATATATATTAACATGAAGACCCTCACTTTTCCCACCATACTTACGCCTTTTCCCCAACAAGACAGCCCAAGCTCACTGACTCCTGAAATTCACATCAAGTGGGATCTCAGCAACACATCAGAATTTCTCAGCAACACATCAGAATGTCTCTTAATTATAAGTGTTATGTCTGTTGAGTGTGTCCATACTAATAAAGATGATCGCATTTGCTCACTGTATGCGTGTGGGCGTGGGTGTGAGCGTGACACTCGGAAGAGAAATTGCAGGTACTGGGTCTTTTCTGTTATGTACAACCTGGGACCGGAACTCAGGTCAGGCTTGGCAGCAAGCTCCTTTCCTGCTAAGCCATCTTGCCAGCCCCCCAAGAATGATGATTAAGCTGGTAGCCAGTAAGTCCTTGCCCAGTGTGCCAGCTGCCTTACTGAACACGTTACATACATTAATTTATTCATCACAGCCCATTTCAAATAGACACCCTAACTTCTCCTTGTTCCAGATGAGTACACACAAAGCTGCACACGGATTAGAACCCGGTCCGCCTGACCGCAGTCATGACTCTGTCGCAGTACCACCCTGGCTTGCTGGCCCAAGGAGAGTATGCCCTATGCCCTGACCGAAGCACAAACAAAGCATGGAGAACTAACTGCGTGGTACCTACGAAATTCTATCACCCACAGATCACTTAGCAAGTCGTGTTTCTTTGAGTGATAATGCTCAGGAACATTCTGTCACGTTGGACACGATGACATTTTGGGGGTGGAAAAATAAGCGGAGGGAAAAAGGCTTTTGGAACAGTATCATAACCTTAGGCACCACCCCCTCACTCGCTCGCTCCTCAGTCCCAAACTGGCACTCCCGTCAGCAACGCTGTGTGCCAGCAGGCCTCACCAAGACAAAGGAGGCGGGGAAAGGGAGCTGCAGTTAAAAGGGGACTTCCTCATAAGGAAAGTGCAGTGGGTAAACATTGGAGGGGGTAGTTCAAACTTTCTAGGTAGCCTGTAAAGTTTCTCAAAAACGAACAACTAGCAACACATTCAAGAGTCAAGCGCTTGCCTTGCAAAGGTGAAGATCCAAGTTCCCGCCACAGAACTCACGTTAAAAAAAAAAAAAAAAAAAAAAAGCTGCGCAGACGTGGGCAGGCAGCGACAGGAGGACCCCTGAGCTCAATGGCTGGCAGAGCACAAAGTCAGGGAGAGAACTCAAGGCGGAGGGTACACAAAACAGCGCCCGAGCCTGTTGCCAGCCTCCACACGAACATGCGCACACATTCAAAACTGCACAACACTACCAACTCCACTCACATTCCAGAAAGAGGACGTATCAATTGAGTGTACGTGTAACTGATGAACAAAGTCTTTCCAGGCCTATGCTGAGGTACGGAGATTAGAGGAGAGCAGGAGATGGCTCTGCGATTCCTGTTCTGTGCCTTTTATATTCTCTATGCCACATCCCTGCTCTCAACTCACTCACTCACTCACCACACATACACACACACACACAAAATCACCACTCAGTTTTCAGAACTGCACCTTCAATGACATGTCTGCTAAAATATCTCAGCAACGTCAACATTGTCTCCCTGCAACTAAACAAACGTATTAACATTCACTGCAATCACCACGTCTCTCAAACGTAAAATGGCTTGCAAGTTCTTTGCTTCCTTCCCTCTTCCAGCGTGTCTCTGGGAAAGAAAGCCCTCTAACATCATGCAAACTCAACAACAAAACTGTATTCACTAGCTATTCCTTTCTGTGTATCTAACTTGTAAGTGTGACTATGTGAGTGAGCAAATGTTGACGAAGGATCAGCATAAACACAAAAATCAAATTAAATACACGGACAAATTGCTTTGAGCAAATCATGCGCCCTGCTCCTCTGTTGCAGACTCCTCTAACTTCTGTACTTGTGCATCTGTATTTAGAGTTCATCTCTATAGGACTGCCAAGAACACAGTCTGCTAGATAACGGGGCAATCTGTTTCCTAAGAGTTTGCAGAGTAACACACATGAAAGGTAGCACAACCAGTCAGGATGTCCCTGCAGTGACACAGAAAGAGATGGCAGCACACCCACCCTGAGCTCTGACCACTCAACAAGCCCACAATGGCGCGAATGTGCAGTCCCCGCCCAGTCACTTCCAGGGTGACACTGAGAGGCCCACAGAGGACTGGCCAGGTTAGGACTGCACATCGGTTACACAAGCGCCATTACTGTAAAGACAGGGTGAGCAGCACGCCTCATGCACAGCCCTTGAAAGGCACAAACATCCTCACAGACGTGGAAGCTTCCTGGTTCCTGCCTCGAGGACTCTGGCCCTCTACGCCCTTCCATCTCTCAGCAAGCACATGTCTCCCCAGACTGTTTACAGCAATCGTCCCCGCAGCATTCTGCCGAGGCCATGCCTATTAAGCAGCTCTTTTCACCATCTGCGCCAGATGGAGTGGCCAGGGTCGGGCTGGCCACACAGAAAGCGAGCTAACGAGAGAACACGTCCAAGAGGCGGCCAGCTACCAAAGTTCTGAGGAGAGAGTCGGGGACATCCACGCAAAGAGCCCAGAGCAGTAGAGAACTCATCGATTAGGAGGCGAACATTTCTAACATGCGTACTGTGGTCCAGACATTGTTATAAGGAGTTTGGCTTGTTTACTCTTCAAGGAATCGATCTAGAGAGAATACTTGCCCTTCGCTCTTGGCAGGGGATTGGTTCCAGTATGACCACTGGATCTTAGGATGATCAAGTCCCTGATGGCAAACGGCACAGTATTTGCATAAAACCTACACACAGCCTCTTGCATACTTTAAATCAGAGCCAGATGTAGGACAGTGCCTAACACAATGGGGATGCTACGTAAATCGGGGGTCATGCGGTATTATTTAGGGAATAGAAGGCAGAAGTCTGGTTGTGGTCAGTGTTCATGCAGTCCCCCCTCGTTATTCACTTAGTTCAGATTTTAAATATTCAGCAGATTGTTTAAATATTCTCCCCAATTCACAGACACAAAACTGGAAGACGGTGAGGTCCAACAGCTTAACGTGGGACTAATCCCAAGTACCCGGAACCCTAACCTTTTCTTTCTTGTATTTTTTTTTAAAGATTTATTTATTATGTGTACAGTGTTGTGCCTGCATGTCCACCTGCACGCCAGAAGAGGACACCAGATCTCATTGTAGATGGTTGTGGGCCACCATGTGGTTGTTGGGAATTAAACTCAAGACTTTTGGAAGAGCAGACAGTGCTCTCAACCCCTAAGCCACCTCTCCAGCCCCAGAACACTTAACTTTAGGAACAGGGTTATTTTGCCTCTATAACTTAAGAACTGTGTCATCTTTATGTAGTTCAGAGCGCCTATCCTTCATTTTCCTTCTGTGGATGTGGGAATCGAACCATTCAGCGCACTATATGACACCGTGCAGTGAAGAACAGCTCCCTCTGAAGGACAGTCATGATTGCTCTACAAAGAACCGGCTTTCTGGTCAACCATGCTTCACTTCCTGATTTTAATACCTTATGAAAAAGAAATGCCACCCCTCTCCCTCAGCATGTGCGTATCAAAACCCCATGATATAAATTTAAATACTCACATGAGTATTCTTTATTTCCAAGGTCAAAGGTGCTATGTGGGGTTCCCTCTAATCTCGCATGATGATGAAATTTTAAAACAGAATTCATTGCATTGAACTCTCATAATTGCTAGCTGACACAAATTACCTTTATTTTATAGGCAAGAAAACTAAACGTTTAAAGAAATGAAGCCATCTGTTCTAGGAAAGCTATTAGGTGTTTCACATTGGAACTGAGAGGCTACTTCAGAGGACTTTGGGGGCTTTTGTTTGCTTATCTGGTTTTGTGTTCTGAGATGGAGTCTCATCAGAGCCCAGGCTCTGTAGGCCTCCAGCTTGCAATCCTACTTCAGCCTGGCTGAAGGCAAGCTAGCAAAGCCCTCAGCTCCCTTCAATACAATCCTTCCCTACATCAAAAGACATCTGATCTGCTTGGAGAGTCCAGCCAACCATGTTACAGTTGAATGCCTTCCAGAGGCGCTCTTCTTCCGAACAGTGGGGCTGTGGATCTGAGGTGATTAATCGAATCAGCAGCAAACTCGGCACAGAGCAGGGAAACAGCTGGGCGCCTCAAAAAGTGAGTTGTAACCAAAGTCAGTTTTTAACACTGAACTTGGAGAAATAGCATAGACTCCTTCACTTAATCCTACCAAATACAAAGGGTGACTTAGAGAAATCTTTTTAGGCTTTGTAATTCAAAATTAAACATAAGACGTGTTTGCCTTGCTTAAAATTTTAGCTGGTGAGAGCTCTCAATGATTAAACACTCATTAAAATATTAAATCGGCTACTAAACCCAATGGGGAAAAAGGAGGTAAACAGGCAGAACAAAGAAACAAGTTTTTACCATTGACAAAAAGTTGTACGATATATACCGTGTCAAAATCGGCTTAAATGCTTCTAAAATGTTGACTAATTTAAGCCTCATAAACATGCCCTGAGCACAGAGCATGGAAGTCATCTGTCTAAGTCCATGGAGCTGTTAGGCTTTGCAGCCACAGTACAGCCCCAGACAGCACGGTTTCAAATGGTCAACGAAAATTTAAAAAGAGATCATAATTGAAATATTAAAATACACCTTTCCTTGGTACTAGCAAAGATGAAATTGTTTAATTACTATGTTGGTAAGGAGTTCAACAAACCCATTTTCTTTTTTTGGTGTTTCCAGACAGGGCTTCTCTGTGTAACAGAGCCCTGTTTTTACTTTGTAGACCAGGCTGACCTGGAACTCACAGATATCTGCCCACCTCTGCCTCCCGAGCAATAGAAACATGCCCAGCCCACCATTTTCTAATGTATTGTTGGTAGAACTATAAATTTGTCATCTGTTTGAAGGGTGTTTTGGCAAAAATCAAGAAAAATCTAAATTAAAAACTTTTTCTTTAAAACAACTCTTTTCATTAAAACTTAGACACATACGGGAGAATTGATTTGTAATATGACCAGAAAGACAATACTATATTTTTAAGACAGGGTTTCATTATATCACCTCGCATGACCAAGAAATCATTATATAGGACAGGATAGGCTCTAAACTCACACTGCTTCCAAGTGCTGGGATTACAGGCACGTGCCACCTGGCCAGGCTTCAGCTTCACTGTCTACCAACCACTGAAATGAATCGTAGCATACTCACCAGGCACGCTAGCATGGTAGCACATGCCTTTATTCCCAGAGGATGTGTTTAGCCCACAAGTTCAGGAGCATCCTGGGCAAGAAAGCGAATGTCCTATCTCTTAAAATAAAAAACTTCATCCTTAACTGATATTCTCAAGTGGACATTGCCCCAAAGACCCATATTTACAGTTGTGTGACCTAAGTACACAGACTTTTTGAGTGTTTAACACACTTCTAAGAAAGGACCCCTGAGAGCTTGCTTCTCTCTTCACCACATGCAGGCACAGCTAGAGGGCTACCTTCCACCAACCAGGAGAAGCCCCGGCCATAACCTGACACACTAGCTCCCAGCATTGAAAGAACATAAATCCCTGTTGTTTCAGCCACCCCATTAAAGACGATCAGTTAGGGCAGTTCAAGCAGATAAGGAAATGCACTATCATAAATCAAAACAGCTTTCACATCTGGTACTTGGGGAAGATATTTTCTAAAATAAACTACAGGTATCTAAAACACTCTCCTTCTGGAGACACAGAGCCCCTACAGGGGATGCACGCCATCCTTAGCCAGGCTCCCGGCCTTGCTGATCAGCCTGTCCCACGATCTAGGAAAACTCCCAGATAATCCCAGCACTAGGTGTGGCTGTCATATCTGCATATAACTCCAGCTCCGGAGACCGGACGCCTTCTTCTGGGACCCACAGGCAGGCAGGCAGACAAAGACACAGACCCAAGCAGACACATATAAATCTTTTTTTTTTTTTAAGCCTCCAGGTAGGACCCAAACCACTGCAGATACCTAATCAGAGATATGGAACTCTCTGCGCTGTGTCCTCAGTGACCTGGGACAGGCATAGTGTGTCAACTCTAGGCCTGGATGCTCCCTCACCGCCTTAAGTATGGGCCACTCCGGGCTAGAAGCTTGGGAATGAAGAATTAAAATCAGCTGTTGAGATACTTGTTTGCTTTTAGTCCCCAGGCCTTTAATGGAAACTGGTGAGCTCAGACCATCCTCTGTCCCACCACAATTCTCCTCTGCAGAGACTACTGGCAGTAGAGTGAGGTGAATCAAGTTCTCCACACTTTTGTAGGGCAGAAATAAAACCTTAGAATTTCCTCCCCAAAATGCAAACAGTTCACATGGAACTTAAAACATGGAGATTGTACGGAATCGCACAACATATTGATGAGGTTCTTTGCAGAGGTATTGTATTGTATTGTATTGTATTGTATTGTATTGTATTGTATTGTATTGTATTGTATTGTGTTGTTTTTTAAACAGAAAAGCACCTTTCATAGGGGGAAAAATGTGAAACAAAATTCAATTTGATAAACTAAAATAAATATTTTTAACTGGGCTTCAAACTTATCACTTCTTTATTGAAGTTATGCTTCCTTTGCATATACACACATCCATCAGGGGCTCCAAGAAAGGCACAGAGAGCTTTGCTATGGTTCTAGAGAAAGCGTCTTCCTGGAGGTCCCACTGGCCATAAGCAGCGGGAGTTCTGGGTGATCGCCTTTCCTTTCACTCTGAGGCCAAAGCTTGCTCTAAGAATGCATCCTCACAGAGCAAAAAGGAACTTTATCATGAAGCCACCACGGCACATATGTACAGGTGTCCAACACATGATAAATGCTCCACACCTATTCCCTTCCCCTCCTAACATGTCCGTCCTTCATGTTTCCCAAAAGCGCCTGGAGGATGGAAGACAAAAGTCTTCCAAAAATAAAGGCTTTCATGAATGAGGATGTGTGGGAATGAAGTCTTAAGTATTAAGACTATATTAAGTAATCTATCCTCAGATCTGCTTGCCATCTTCTGGAATAACTTTTGCAAGAGAAGATGCCTTTCAGTTTAATTGTTAGGAAAAAAAAAAAAAAGGATACAACCCAAGTATTTCATGAAGGCTAAAGGTGGAAAATAGAGAAAATACATTCCTAGATATATACACTACAGTCACAAGTGAGAGCTTGCCAGTTACATTACGGTAGGATGGCTAGCGTCGGGAGAAGCACTTAGATCAACCCATATTAGCAGAAGCCACATTTAGAAATAAGAAGTCATCAAAAGAAGCTTCAAAAATATCATCCTTTGTCTGAGATCAGCCCTGACTTCTCTAACTTCCAGAGGAAGGAACAAGAATCTTGTCTGGAGCTCAGTGAAACGGCTATCTGTCTCAGCGTCTCTACTGCTGTAAAACAACATGAGGAGGAAGGGGTTATTTTCATCTTATAGCATCTTTTAGCTAACAGACCTTCATTAAGGAAAGTCAGGGCAGGAACTCTAGGCAGGAACCAAAGCAGAAGCCATAAAAGAATGCCTCTACTGGCTTGTTCTCCTGGTTTGCTGGTGGTACATTCAAGCACCACCAGCCCAGGGGTGGTACCAGCCCAGGGGTGGACCTGAGCTTTCCAACACCAATGATCAATCAGGAAAAATCACCACAGACTTGCCTACTGGCCAACAGGCCAGCACATTCTCTCAACTGAGGTTTCCTCTTTCTAAATGACTCTAACTTAGGCCAAGTTGACATAAGAGTAGCCAGCACAGTAGCCCTCATCTATAATCCCAGTGTTCGGAGACAGACACAGGAGGACTGCAAGCTGAGCTATCCAACAAGTTCAAGGGCAATCTGGTCTGCATCTCTTCGCTGCTCTTTAAGCTGCCAGTTTTCTCAAGAAAGAAGAGATGGAGAGAATATCTAGCAGAAACTAAGTATCAACCCTGGTAGAAAAACACTTCTACTTTATACCTTGACATTCTCGCTGTAAGGAAGTGTTGCCGGACTGTCCATATTCCAGGGGAGATCAAGCTGAGATTTGAATTTGTGAGCCCTAATTCCAAAGACTGGTGTCTGTTTCTTTGTAAACTTTGCATGTCTGAAGACAACAAAGAAAACGACACAGGAGCCTAGCAAACCCTGAGGAACAAAGCTGCATCCAGCTTCCTTCTGTGCGTAAACCAGGCTGATATTTTCAACAATTTTTCAAATTCTCTGGTAAAAAGGAATGCATTACCTGTAGAAGGAACTGTTTCTGGTTATTGTGTTGCTTGAGAAATATTTCTTGTAGTCTCTTAACAGAAGATACCAAATAGCCACATCTCAACAATACAGTCACTGCACCAAATTCCTAAATAACAGTCCACAGCCACAGAAAGCGGGCAGTGGAGCACAGAATAATCAAAAGCAGCTCCATATTCTCTGGATAAAACAAAGCATCGTTTATACTGAGGCATTTTTAGAAGGTACCGCTAAAAGCCAGAGTGCAGCCTGGAATGGCTTAAAATACCAAGTTTAACAATCACATCAATGGCTTTTAGGCTTCAGAGAGGATAACAGCTTCCTTTCGCTTCCAATTCAAAGTGAAGAAACAAATGCAAAACAAACCAATTAATTCGTTACACACACAGGCTCAGAAACTATCCACTGCCTTAATTAACACCATCACAAGTGTATTTAACCAACCACCTGGGTTTTAGTGACGGAAAAGGTGAAGGCCAAAGCTTCTTAATAACATGCTCCAAACTAAGCCCATTTCCTTAACACACACACACACACACACACACACAGAGGCAGGAAGGCATGCACACACACACGTAGAATACTACAACTAAAGTTCTGCTATCTTGGCTCTTGTGTCTCAACTTGGACCTCCTTTACTGATAACCAGTGGTACTGATACTGATGCTGATGCTGATGCTGATAACCAGGAGAGCTGAGCACGGCTTCACTCCAGGCACTCATGATTGAAAAACTGGCTAGAGAGGGGATACAAAAACAAGGAAGAGTTTCCAGTCCCCTCCTGTGGAAGGCAAGAGATCTTGTCTAATACTTCATACGGAGGCCAAATCTATGTTTAAAAAAACAAAGATGGAAAAAGGGAAACAAGAAATACATTTTCCACTGTGAACTTTAATTATTTTAGATATCAGATAAACGTAGGATTCATTTCTTGACAGCAAGAAGAAAAATAAGAAACCAGCGGAGCCACCTGCCTGCTATGAGGAACTGGCCGTTACCACAAGCGACAAGAAGCCCTAGCACTTGTCAGCATGGAGGGGAAAGAGGCTTTCCCAGCATCTCCGACCTAAGAATCCTCAGTGGTGCAGGTGCTGGTGAGAGGCAAAACCCACCCTGCCCCGCAGACACTAAGAATTCACGTACACTCTTCCAGCTCCCTTGCTGCTATAACGTAGGCATCTGAGCCAGGCCTGGCCATCTGACAAGCGCTTGCCACAGTTTCCAATTCTCTCTGCCTAATCCTAAGCATCCTCTCTTCCAGACAAATTTTTATATCAATTTTATGCTGTGTCAGAGCAAAGAAACACAGGATGTTCACAGAAGCCAGAATTTCCCATATGATACTACAATATAGTTCTCTGAACTACGGAATGTAGGCACCTACAGATGAGCCCTAGTGTAAACTGTCTGTAGTACATGATCGCCAGTGTGACAACCAGGCATGTGAAATGAAGCACTCTGTATGGCTGTTGGGTATAGAAGCCATGCACATACACAAGGGGAAAGCTGCTAGCTTACTGTGAACCTAAAACCACCCCTTTTCAAAACTTACCAAAAAATAAAAATAAAATAGTCTCCAAAACCAAAACATTGTGGTGAGTGCAGGTTTAGATGAGGGATGGGATGAAATATATTTCGAGGCCTAGAGCTTGATCCCCAGGACAAGAAACAACAACAAAAGTGGGATTCCATCAGGGATTAAACACACGATACAGATCATTCTAGCAAAACCATTTGGCTTAGAATAACAAATATGTATGTGTGCATACATTTACACATACACACACACACACATTTCTTTTGGTTCAGTTAAGTCTTGAATCCTTCAATAAAGCTGTATCATTTATTTTTACATAAAGCTTGCACATAGTATCAGAGAGTTATGGCAAGGAACAGTACTTCTTTCTCTACAGAAAAGAGCCTGACTTTAATAATGCCCACTCTACACTCCTGTTAGGTTCAGATTTAGCATCAGACACTCTTGACGCCGAGAACGGGAGTTGGCTCTTTTTAATAACAGTTGAACAAGAGTCACATAAAAAAATCCTCTGGTAAGGACAGGTCAGATGAAAACAAACATGGTAGCAAGGGGCAAACTTCTCTGAAGAGCTTTGAGATAAAGATGGCGCCTCATGTCCTCCTTTTAAATCAGTACTCTAACAGGAAGGCAAACAAACAAAAATAGATGTGTCAATCTCGCATACCCTCTTACTGTGGCTAAATACTGACTTTAAACCACATTTATACATGGGGTGTGTGAGTTCGTGAGTGTGGGCATGCACGCATATTTATGGGATCCACACATGTGGAGCTAAGAGGACAGCCTTCAGAAGTTAATTCTGTCTTTTAAGAATGTGGGTCCGGGGAATCAAACGCCAGCCACTGTTTAGGCTTGGTTGAAAGTACTTTAGCAGCTGAACCATCTTGCTGGCCTTCAGTATTTATTTTTTGCTCCCATAGGCCTAGTTCAAGGTCAAAAGATAGATGTGGCTCACTTCTTAATAAAAGAACTTCAACAAGAACAAAGAGAACATACAACCCTAGCGGGGGGTGGGGGTGGAAGCACCTCACAGTTTTTGAAATTGCACTCACCAACATGCTTCTATGGGTCCCAAAAACTCACATTTTACTCATCTACAAGCATAGATTAAAAATATGCAATCAGGGACTGGAGAGATGGCTCAGTGGTTAAGAACATTCACTGCTCTTCCAGACAACCTGAGTTTAGTCCCCAGCACCTACATGGCAGCTCACAACTGTCTGTAGCTCCAGTTCCATGGGATCCAACACCCTTGCACAGATAAACATGCAAGCAAAACACCAATGCATATAAAATTTTTTTAAATCCTTTTTCAAAAGGATTTTGTTAATTTTAGAATTTACCAGTGAGACTGAGTCTCTTGATCTAGGATAGACAAGTAACTTGGGTTTCAACACTTGCTCATTGTTTTCTAAAACAGCTTAAGGTAGAGACATACGACATATTCTCCTAGGGGCAGAAGCGGGAAGAGAGTTTTCCCATACTTCTGGGAAAGGTCTGTGGGGCCATAGTTCAGCTGCAGAATGCTTACTAGAAATTGGCAGCCCATGGCTGAAGCCTTAGCTGTGGGTGTGAGGAAGAGCCACTACTACTCAGCCAGATGTGGGTGGCACAGGCCTGCCATCCAGCAGCTGGGAGGTAGAGGCAGGAAGAGCAGAAACTCAAGGCCATGCTGGGCTGTGCGGAGAAACCCTGCCTCAGAAACACCACCCAAAATGAAACAATCAAAGGAAAATCACTGTTCTTTCAAAACTTGTGGGAAATATTTAGTTTCTTTTGAGGAGTGCTCCTAACTCCAACTCAGTGGTTCTGTTTTCCAAATTTTCAAACTATGTGCAGCATTTTATAAAAAAAAAAATTCTTCAAAGGATGTGAAAAGCGGAACTCATTTTTTTTTTCTGACAACTATTTGACCATGAGCTCAAGTGTGTGGGGATTCTCTTCAGTCCTTACAATAGAGATTGCTTTTAATTGGGAACACTACCGCAAAGGCTTTCCACACTGGAGACGTTGTTAAGCAGCCTCACGACCGTCTCAGACCGACTTTTACTTACAGAAAGCCTCAGCTCCCTCAGAGGATGAAAGCTGGCGCAGCCCTCAACATAGGAGCTGTCAGATTCGACGTATTTACCCAACTCTTCTCACATAACTCCATCTGGATGCAAAGTTCTAACTGCTTTGTTCCCAACAGAGCACAAACCAGGACCTAGTTAACAGCAAAGGGCCCCGACAGCACACAGGCCTTACACAAGATGTTCCCGTTACATTTTCAGTTGGTTTACCCCAGTGAAAAAGCCAGGGTGTGGGAACTATCAGAAAGACAGGACTCAGGAAAAGCAGTAGTTACTCTTAAAAGGCCAAAGGGAAACTTAAATCCCAAGTCCCATGTTTTGAAACTGGAAACCTTTCAAAGGCGAACTGTGCCGGCTGCCTGGCCTGCCTGGAAGGCACGGGTGCTGGGCATCCTTTAAAGTGTTATTTCCCATGATCCTGGCACCATGAAAGAGGAGGAGGGTCTTTGCTGAGAGATTTTGTTTCTCTACAGGGAATTTGGCTTGAAGACCCTGGTCCTGGGAGGGAAAGCCGGTAGGCACCTGTTTGCTTGGCAGCTCCAAACCAACAGACAGCTTAGGATCTAAGCTTATGCTGAAAATTACAAAGGCTTCGAAGGCAATAAATAAAGTCTCTAGAATTAGTTATCAGATGAGCCAAAACTTTGGGGGGGGGAAAATTAACTGCTTTCTGAAAAATAATGAGAAAGACATTTTGGCCCTGATCCAGCAGAAGATGAATATGCCCCTGGAAAGAAATTATGTGGACTAAAATTTCTCCATAGTAACAATTCTAATTAATTATTCAAAGCTAGGGGTTGGTTTCCTAAGGTTCTGAGCTAACTATGCAGCCTTCTGTTTATATCATTAAAATCTGCTTTCTTCTATTCTTTGGATCTGTTTACCCAGGCATTAATGAGAAATGTAAGATGGAATCCCAACACCGACCTTGTACTAAAGGCTTCACTTCTGAGGCGAGTTGGCCACTTTGCAGGCTTGGTTTAAGGGATAATTAGTAATAAGTAGATTTTTGTTTGTTTTTCGAGACAGGGTTTCTCTGTGTATGTAGCCTTGGTTGTCCTTGACTCACACTGTAGACCAGGCCAGCTCGCAGAGATCTGCCTACCTCTGCCTCCTCCAGTGCTGGGATTAAAGGCGCTCACCACCATGCCCAGCTTTAGCAATTTTTATCTAGGTCCCGCATGGGCAAAATATTTAGAGGTCTACTGAGCCCCTGATACAAGCATGGAAACTAACAACAATGTATAAGGTCTTGGAGTAAAAGGTAACTGTTGGTAACACTGCAGTGCTAAGTGCACTTAACCATATTTGAACAGAAACACAAAACAGAACTATCACTTGACATTAAGTAATTTTAGAAAGAGCCATTTGCCAACAAGACCGGATTTAACCTGAGTTCAAAGAGTGGGCTGCAGGGTAGTTCCTAAAGCTAACACTTCAGCTGTGACTACAAGTACACCAGGCCCAGACTTTCTCTGCAGAGAAACTCAACTGTAACACTGACTGCTGACCACAACAACCTGAGAGGAGGTCCCCACGTGGAATGTGATGCTACGGGGGTCACGGTGGCCAAGAATGCACCAGAACCCTGCAGACGGGAGAGACACCAAAGCCAAACTAAGCCACGCTCCTCACAACGAGGGCGCAGTCTGGCGTTAAGTGGGGGGGACACCTGTTAGGAATAAAATTTGATACTCAAAAACACAATCAGTCAGGCAACAGTTGGTCAAGCATAAAATTCTACTCGGTGTGGAACAGGGGAAAGGGCTTTCTAGAAATCAAATTCCTGAACACAACTGCCTTCCTTCAATGTCTTTAACTTTGCTTCCGGATATGAATGACTTGTTAAAATTATGAACTTTGTCTTGGGGGGAGAAGGGGAGGATTTGGTTCAAAATTCAAACTTAATTTCTAACATTGTTTCCCATTAAAAAAAAAATTTTTTTTTTTTAATTAAAAGGATGGGGGTGGAGAAATGGCTCAGCGGTTAAGGGCCCAGCTGCTCTTCCAGAGGACCCAGGTTCAATTCCCAGCACCCACATGGCAGCTCCCAACTATCTGTAACTCCAGTTCCAGGAGATCCGACACCCTCACACGGACAAACATGCAGGCAAAACACCACTGAACATGAAATAAAATATTTTTAAAAAACAACAACAACGAGCACACTCAGAAATGCAGAGCTCCTCACAGCCTCCGGGATGCTATGCGCACAGAGCCCCCCGTGCCTTCCTGAGGTGAGCCCGAGGTGATGGGACCCGGCTGCCCATGGCAGCTGCTCTCTGCGCACCTACCTGTTTCCTTCCTGCTTCCCTTTCCTCCCTCTCGGCTCTTCTTCAGCACGGCCTTCAACATCTTCAACACTCTTTTGTCTCTAAGGAGAAAAGGGAAGGAGTTAAGTGAAGGGAAAATTGGGAATATCCTTTGCATGTCGACCTCATGTGTAATTCATGCTCAGAAAAGATCTCTCTCCAGGATAACCTAGAAGGGCCTTGGACTGATGTTCGCTTCCTATAAATAAACATGTGGTGGGAACTTGGTGGCGGGGACACAAGGAATGCTTCCTAACTTTCAGGGAAGACCAGAGTTCACTGTCGTAGTACAACAGCCACAAGCAAGGCATTCCGGGCATTCCACATCTAATTAGGGTTACGAGGCTAAACCTGGGCCCATTACCAGCAGTAAGATATCTGGTATGGTCATATACTTTGCCAGCCCTAATTCATAACAACAAAAAGAAAAAACAAGAAATCACAGAGATTATGGTTAATGAGAAAGAAGCTACGTGGTCAGAAGAAAGCATCTTACAGGTGCCGCTTATTAGAAAGCCATTCTGGAAGGTTACTGGATTGGAACATACCTCACAAGTATTTGCAAGCTAAATACAAGACGGAACACAGTTTAACCCTGATGCCAGGTGGTCCAATCAAACTGCGCATTTTCCCATGCATTTTTCCTATATATAGTTAGGCCTTTGGGAAGGAGATGAGAATAGGCTATGGATTGCTGCTGAGTCCTTTAAAAAGAAAACAACAAAAAAAAAAAAAACCTGCATTCTGCACGGGGGTGGTACGGAGTTTGTGAAAACAACACAATGGCCCAGGATTAAGATGAAACTGGAAACCATCCCTACGACAACAGACAATGGGACTATTGTTTCCGAGTGGGGCCGATGCGCCACAAAGAAGGCAGAAGGCATGCAAGCAGCTCCAAAACCAACAGGGGATGTGGGGGTGGGGGAGACTGGTAACAAGGAGAGGCAGTGGGAGAAACTTCCACTAGAGGGGGAATCTCAAACCTGCCTCACTAACTTGAAAGCTTCAGGTGGCCTCGGAGTGACAAGACACTGCTCAGAGGAAAGCAGTTGGGGGGGGGGGCTTGGAGAGGGGCAAGGGGTCTCGATGTGCTATACACAGAGCCACAACAAAAGCAAGTAGAGTGACCCTTCTTGTCATGTGGTCTGAGGCTGTATTTATTTTTCCAAGCTTTTGTTTTACCAACGGAGAAACAGAGACCCTGGGAGACTTGACTCCACCCAGGGGTCACTCAGCTAATTAACAGCAGGGCCTGATTCCGACAGTGCAGAGTCCCAGCTGGGCCCTGCCTCCCTCAGCCGGCTCATCTTCCTCAGCAGGCTGCCAGGTGGCTGGCTACCCTCTCCTCTCAGATCAAGGAAAGCTTTGGGCAAACAGAACTGAAAGATGCGAGGAGGATAATATCTAGAAAGCCATAGCGGTTATTAGGGTTAAATCCTCGTACAAACACGCGCTTACACACAAAAGGAGCAAGGCTCAGACCCAATTCTGCCTTTGAGATGCTTCTTGAATCTGCGCAGGGCCCATTTCCACATGGGGCCCTGTGTAAACGTAAGACTCTCCTGAAAACAATCCACAGCCATGTGGTACGTTTAAAAGACCGTGAAAGCCACAAATGGTGGCGCACACCTGTAATCCCAGTTGTCAGAAAGCTGAGGCAGGAGGATCACCAGTTTGACCCAGGGGTGCCAGCAAGACTGTCTCTAAAGAATTTTTGTTTGATTTAATTTAAGGGAGGTGAAGAGAAAACAAGACAAATAGATACCTAAGAGGCGCACACATTTTTTCTTTCTTTTTTAAACCAGAACATTTCTTTTCTGACGGATTGAAATCCTCAAGGTGAACCGGGTGCTGCAACAGCTGCCCACTTGGTTTAGGTATTGTTCCTTCACGGAATCCATGTCGGAATCTGCGATAGACACTTTCAGGTGCCTCATCCGCCCAGTCCCGGTAATGGTCCGTCTCTTAGCCTTGGCTCTCCAGTTATGCCTCCTTGCACTTCACACAGAAGCCACATTTGCCGCAGGTCAACTTCCGAAGGTGGTAGGCCTTAGAGCCACAGGGACGGCATAACGCGTGCGTCTCATTGCGACGCTTTCCAAAGGATGATGTTCCCAAAGAACACACATTTTCTTCTTGAGACCAACTGTGGGGTTTGCAATTTGTGAAGACTACACACTTTAAAAAGGAAAATGTGCATGGTGGTGCATGCCTTTGATCCCAGCCAGCAGGAGGCAGAGGCAAGGGGACCTCTGGTCTACAGAGTGAATTCCAGGACAGCTGAGGCTACACCGAGAAACCTTGTCTGGGGGATGGAGAGGCGGGGCACTAGCCACAAGCTTGGCCTAGTCCCCTCACACACGCTGTGGAGGGCCCTGTGCTTAACCCTCTCGCCAGCTCAGGCCATAGCATGTCCACAAAGCTTCCCTTCCTTGGCCATCAGGTCATTCCTAATGTGCAGCAGAATCACCACGCTACCCAGCATGCTACAAAGCAAGGTCTAGGTGACATTAGTTTTTGGCATCTTATCCCAGACGGCCCTCTGGCCTGTGTAGGGAGCTCAGCTGTTTTTAGGATTGTCACATCACCTGTATCAGCGGTCTTAGGTGTGAGAGGCTATCAAATATCTACAGTAAGTTTTTCTCCTAGGCCCCACTCTTTCACAGACAGCTGACTCGGGGAAAAGTTCAAATTTAAGGATAAAAGCTGTCCAAACAATGACAACGAGAAACAGATTATACGTGAGAATACAAAATAAGTATCCTAACACTACCATAGCACGTACGCGCGTGCACATGCGCACACACAGGAAAAAAATAAAGACTTCTCAACAAGTTAAATTCTGACACCAACAAAAATCCAACTGAGCCATGGAGAATCATCTGTGGCCTAAAATCCACAAGGCAAAAAACAAAATCCATGACCAAAAAAAGAAGCCGTAATAGGAAAGCAGGCCAACACTGCATCCTGCAGAAGGTCAACCAGCACACGATTGTACCTGTGTCTGCACATACACTACATACAGCTCTGAAAACAGATACAGTCGCCTCAAGACGGTTTATTAAATGACAACATGACAGAACCATCCAGGATGCCCCCGTTGCCCTCCCCCCCCATTCTCCTCACAAAGCAGCTCCTAACTTGGCTCTTTTCTTAGGCTACCACCAGTGAGTGAAGTGAACTGCTCCAGTCACACAATGGCCTCACTTGCTGGCAGACAGGACTCTCGGAGTAAATTAGTAAGCGGGTGTTCTGGATCTAAACAAAAGCTCTCGTGGGCTTTGTTGTAATGGACCTCACTTTGCCAAGTCCCATCCATTTTACAGAGCGGTGAGTTTCTTGACCCCAGTTAGAGGACCACAGTAAGACAGTAGCAATTCTTTGATGGCAATGGCACCAAGAGGCAGGTGCTCTTGGAATGCACCCTCTGTTCATCAAAAGCTTCCTCCTCAGGGGGCAGCCACTGTCACTTCCCTCTGACAAGAAGCAAACAGAGATGACGAAGAACCTCCCGGCCCCAGGCACAGAACCTCCCGGCCCCAGGCACAGAAATTCTGACCCAACTGATGGAAGCCCAGCACACTGAAAAGAAAATGCCAGAAGCTCTCAGCTTGCTCTGGCAGAGCCGAGCACACTGCAAGGAGTACTCAGGGACAAGTGTTATAAAGGAAAGCACAAGCCATGTCCTTTATTTCAACTGCAAAGGCCATGCCAGACACCAAAGGCCTATCTGGCCAAGCCCACCAAACAGCAACCCCCAATTTCTGCCCTGTGGAACTCCAGCTTCAATGGCAGAATGTGGAACAAATTTATGGTTGGACTCCTTTAGTACTAACACCTGAGAGCAAAGGCAGGGAGGACTCCCTGAGCCCCGAGTAGTCTGAGGACAGCCAGGGCTACACTGAGAAACCCTGTCTTAAAGAAGAAGTAGCCATTTGTTTGTTTGTTTTGTTTTGTTTTTTGAGCTGTACACTTGAAATCTCAGAACTTGGGAGGCTAAGGAAGAAGGATCATGTAAGTTGGAAACCATCCTAGGCTACATAGCGAGACATTGTCTCAAATGAAGAGGAAGAGACGGTGATACATTTCAAAGCTGGGCTTGGAAGCTCACAACTATAAGCCTGAAGGAAGAGAACTCTAAGTTCCAGACCTACCTAGACTACATAGTAAGACCCTGAAGGCAGAGACAGAAAGAGATTTCAGGGTACAGAATTCATCTTTACAACCTTAGGTTAGATACTTTTGATCGGGGGCCGGGGGGTGTGTGTGTGTGTGTGTGTCACAGTGGTAAAGTTCTGCCCCAATCTGCTCAAGGCTCTGGATTTCATCTCTAGCACCACTGGATGGATGGATGGATGGATGGATGGATGGATGGATGGATGGATGGATGGATGAGTGGGTGAGTGGGTGGATGGGTGGATGGATGGACACAGAAAAATGATAGATGATAGATATGACAGATAGGCAGACAGGCAGGCAGACGAATAAACAATTTTGAGGAAGAGAATGTAGGGCAAGAGTGTGACCTTTCCTTCGTCCATGACAAGATATCATTGCTCACACCTCAGTAACAGACAGATTAACAGGAGACAAAGCACGGTCTTACGTGACATGAAAGTATTCACAAATGAAGACTCAAACAGTCAGGAAAATTGAATTTGTAATGCGTAGGCTTGGTATTAACCAATAGCAGTAAATTCTGAGGAACACAGCAAGGCCTGTTTGTCTAGTCTTCCCAGCCCCCTCTGAGGTTAAGATCTCTGGAATGGGGGCCTTAGGGACTGACTTTAAGGCAGATCAACAGAAAATTCCTTTACAGGCACACAAGAGTGTCTTCCAAGACAGCCATGCACTGTTCCTTCTTGCTACTGCTGCTATCATCTGGCAGATGGCTAGATTTTAAGATACCATATTTCAAGAACCAAGAAAAGAACTGAGTAACCTTTAGGCTACTAGAGATAAAATTAAAGTTTCCTATGAGGCTCATTTAAAAGAAAATCAGCGGTGACTCATGCCCCCCCCCCAACACTGATACCCTAGGGTCACGTAGATCCCTTTATGTGTTGTAATTCCTTGACACCTGAATTTCCCAGGCATGGCAGGTTTATCCTTTAAACATCTATGGGGCCACTGGGATGGGTAGGTAGATAATGCACTTGCCACTTAAGCACGAAGACTCAAGTTCGAGTCCCCAGAACCCACGGAAAACCAGAAAAGTCAGACAAGCCACTGTACATCTGCAATCCCAGTGTTCCTACAGTATGTCGGGAGAGAGGAGACTCTGGAAGGTCATGGCCAGCTAGTCTGTTACCTGTAGTAATAGATAAAGTAAGAGACCTAAACAAGGCAGAAGGCCAGAAGGCGACAAATGACACCATATAGACACGCAGACGCGCCTATTCGTGCACTTCCTCTATACATGCACGCCCACAAAAAGAAACAAAACGCACAAAACTCCTCTAGAAGTTGCGCTAATCCTCAAAGGTTTCACTTTTGGTATTTCTCCTTCAGAGCATCCAGTCTTTGGGGACAGACACAACGCCCCTGTGTCAATCAGCACAAATTCCACAGTGCACAGTACACTACCATTTGACATAGAACAGAACACTCTAAGAACCAAGAAGAAAATCTCAACAGAAGGTAGGTAAAATCCGCCACAGTTGTCCACCACTGCAAGCCACGGACTGACACTAGCTTTCCAGGGCTTGTGATTGTCAAGCATTCATGCTGTCCGGGCCTGCTTTGGACACACTCCTAGCTGAGGGGCAGGGGCTATGCTTATTCCTTAGCAGACACAAACGGAAGCCGGAGCACAGGCTCCGCACCCACTCTGTTCTCAGTATTTGCTGACAGATTTAACCAGGCTCAGATGAACACAGATGAGCGTTCTCCTCCCAAATCAAGCAATTAACCAACATTTACAGCACTCTAAAACGCACAGAGGGTGCTGGAGCCTCTGTCGCCTACCCCAGACCTCGCTGCTGAACGCCCGATGCTACCCCTCACCCCACCCCCACTGTGCAGTAGCAGCCCAAAAGGTTCAAACTGGAAGATAGCAACCCTCAAGGACCGGCTGATTGTGGATCTTAAGGGAAGAGGAGGCTCCAGAACAAGAGTACAGTTGCTGGAGTCGGTGCTGTTGGCACGGCTTGTGCCATCAGTATCTTAACGAAGGACTTGGCAGATGGGCTTGCCAGTGCTGATGTCACGGAAAGCAAACTGAAGGGAGAGATGATGGATCTCCAGCATGGCAGCCTTCTCCTTAAAACACCAAAAATGGTCTCCAGCAAAGACTACACTGTGACTGCAGACTCCAAGCTGGTCATTATGTGTCAGCAGGGGGAGAGAGCCGACTCAACTTGACCCAGCGAAATGTGTGCAGTCCGAACTGCAAGCTGCTCGTTGTTCCCAGCCCGGTGGATCTCTTGCCTACGTGGCTTGGGAAATAAGCGGTTTTCCCAAAAACCAAGTCGCTGGAGGTGGTTACGATCTGGAGTCCGCTCGGTTGCACTACCTGATGTTCAACCACTAAGCTGTCATGATGAATCCTAGGGGAGCACGGAGACTCCAGTATGCCCCTGTGGAGTGGCGTGAATGTTGCTGACGTCTCCCTGAAGAATCTGAACCCAGAATTGGGCACTGACACAGACAAGAAGCAGTGGAAGAAGGTTCACAAGCAGGTGGCTGACAGCACCTATGAGGTGATCAAACTGAAAGGTTCTATGTCTTGGGCCACTGGCCTGTCTGTGGCCAACTTGGCTGAGGGCGTAATGAAGACTCTTAGGTGGGTGCACCCATTTCCACCATGATCAGGAGTCTCTATCGGATCAAGGATGATGTCTTCTTCAGTGTCCCCTGTGTCCTGGGACAAAATGGAATCTCAGATGCTCTGAAGGTGACTCCGACTCCTAACGTTGAAGCCTGCCTGAAAAAGAGTGCAGAGGCGCTCTGGGGGATCCAGAAAGAGCTGCAGTTCTGAAGTCTCCCCATGTCCTGGCACTTCACTGTCCAGGCTGCGGCAGGTCTCTATGGAGACCACACACCGTCTCCTCCTCATCTGAGGTGTGGTTAGTACAGTGTGTTCAGGTGGGCAGGGGCACACCCCAGTTCCCACAGCTCTACCCCCACGCTAAGGGGTACTTGTGTAACAGTCCACTGTCTCCGAGACACACTGCCAACTGTGTGCAGGCCTCCGTTATCCTACGAGCCGGCTGTGTCACTGTGCTGCTCACCCTCACCAAACATGCCTAGGCCAACGAC
Source organism: Meriones unguiculatus (assembly GCF_030254825.1). Lineage (NCBI taxonomy): Eukaryota > Metazoa > Chordata > Mammalia > Rodentia > Muridae > Meriones > Meriones unguiculatus. Next base: position 99,452,316 of record NC_083356.1, on the reverse strand, counting down.
TTTCCAGTTAGTCACAACCTGGCTCCAGTGCGCAAGTCCATTATGCGTATCTTGTGAATAACTGTTCTAAAGGATACTGTTCTGTGTATTTTATGTGTCTGCAGTGTACATTGCAATATTATATAAAATAAGATCTGCGTACGGATGATGCAACCAACTACCCAAGTGTCACGCCAATGAAAACACCAAATAAACCTTGAACAGTGAAAAATACATACATACGTAAGTAAGTAAATAAGTAAAAACGGACAGAGGTCATTCCAATATGGTCTCACTTGCAAGGAATGTATCAAAACTCACTGAAATCCAGCTTGACATCAGGCGATGAGATACCTGCAAAGAATAAGTAGCATTTCCTAACATCCCTCATGCCCACACCTGAATTGACCTGAAAATGTCAGGTCAGTTATCACAACACCTAAACTCTCATGCTCTACACATCCCAATGCAAGGAGCATCTCCTCTCAACTTACCTACCCACTCAAAGCAAAACTCTCTGAAGACACTTCCTTTCTTTGGTCAAATTAAAGTGGAGCTGAGGAGATGGCTCAGTGGTGGAGGACACACGTTGCTCTTGCAGAAGGCCTGAGTTTGGCTCCAAGTATCTGTGTGGTAGCTCTTATAGCTAGCTGTAACTCCAGTTCTGGGGGATCCCACACCCTATTCTGGACTTGTGAGTAACAGGTATGAGAGAAGTGCACATAAATAAATGTCAACAAAACATTCATTTATATAACAGATTAAAAAAACGTAAAACAAGGGGCTTAAAAGAGGTTAAAAGCACGGTATGCTCTTCCAGAGGTACTGAGTTCAATTCCCAACAACCACAGGGTGGATCACAACCATCAATTATGTGATCTGGTGCCCTCTTCTGGTATTCAGCTGTACATGCAGATAGAGCACTAATGTACATAAAATTAAAAATGTAAAACAATAAAATAAAAAATAAATGAAAAAATATTAATAATATTTACAGATGAAACACAGTAAATTATGTTGCACGTGAGTATTAAAGCCATTTTACTTCAGAAAAGAGAAACATCAAAAACAGCCTTCATGTTAGTAACTCAAGTTTTTTTAGGTTTTTGTGTCAGGGTTTCTCTGTGTAGCAGAGCCCTGGCTGTCCAGGGCTTGTAAATCAGGCTGGCCTCAAACTCACAGAGATTCCTCTGCCCTCTGGCCTCTACCCATTGCCTCTACTGGAGGATTAAAGGCATGTACTACCACACCCAGCAGTAACTCAAGTATTTAAAGCCCATTCAGTTCTGACTTGTAAGCCCACATCTAGTGTTTCTCAAAAAAAAGGAAATGCATGGTACAGTAGGCCAGCAGCAAACTACAAGATGATAAACAATATAGAATAATACAAACAAGAGACAACAAAGCAGAAGGGAGACCACCAAAAGGTCTGCTGGAGGCACCCTGGGAATTCATGAGCAACTTGCCCTACAGAAGTGTCCTGGGAGCAAGAGCACCATCCGCATTGCTTGAGAAATCCCAGGAAGCTGGGGAAGGACAACTGATGAATGACTACTTAGAAGTCCAGAATTGCCTCCTCCAGCGATACAAAGAAAGCAACAACCCTTGTAATGCAGCTCTGAACAAGTGAGCGAACTTCTCCGGGCTTCAGAGACATGGCGTGTAAAGCATTAAGGCAATCAGAAAGCAACTAGGACAATAAACTACTGGCCTTGGTGTTCCTCCACATGCAGTCTGAAAATAGGAGGCGGTGTTGCCTTGCCTTTCGAGGCGCATTATTCAAACTTATTCGACAAGCTGACTCTCCAATTCTAGTACCACTTACCTGGCTGTAAGTTAGGTTTACGTTAACATTTTTGAAATGTGTGACATTAAAAGCTAAGCAAATCTGCTGGGTGTGGTAGTGCACCCCTGTAACCCCAGCACTCAGTGAGGCAGAGGCAGGCAGATCTCTGTGAGTTTGAGGCCAGCCTAGTCTACAAAGTGAGAGGTTAATTCCTGAGGCAAAAATCACCAGACCACATTCCTTTCAGAGCAGAGAGGGCCAGCAGCAGCCCCCTAACCCAGATAAACCTCAGGGTGTGACTGGAGTCATGAAGCCCCTAGGAAAGCACATGGGATGTGCTAAACCACCCCTGCTACAGCCTGACCTGCACATAACGGGACGGTACTAGAGGTCAGGTGTCGCCCAGGTAGCCAGGCCCGACCATTTGCGGTCTTGGCGCATAAAAACAGACTAGTCATTTTAAAGGTCAGCTTCCCTAGAGACCCTCTTATCCAATCCTGTATGGGGGGGGGGCACTATTTGCCCCTTTGTCTTTGTAAAGGGCAGTCTTTTATTACAAGCTCGAGCTCGTAATAAAAGACCCTCATGTGTTCTGCAATGGAGTCGATTCCTGTAGGTCTTTTGGGGGCTCATGAACTGGGTATAAGAAAATTGAGTCCAGGACACCCAAGGCTACACAGGGAAACCTTGTCTCAGAAAAACAAAACAAAAACCAACAATAACAAAAAAATAAGGGTTAGGGTTAGAGTTAGGGGTAGAGTCATACTATGAATTTTTTAAAGTTTCAGGGCATGAATTTAAACTCACACATTTAACAAAATTAGGGCTGAAGAGTCAGTTCAGTGGCTAAGAGCACCTGATATACAAGTGTGAAGACCCAAGTTCAAACCCCACACACCTACATAAGAGAGCTGCTGTGGGGGGCTGGAGAGATGGCTTGGCAGTTAAGAGCACTGGTTGCTCTTCCAGAGGACCTGGGTTCAATTCCCAGCACATGGGGACTCATAACTGTCTGTAACTCCTATTCCAGAGACATTTATGCAGGCAAAACACTAATGTAAATAAAATACAACTAAATAAATTATTAAAAAGAGAGAGAGAAAGAGAGAGCTGCTGCGGTCCTACCCTTCTTTAACCCCATCACTTCCACAGGCAGAGATGGGGGCAAGACCACTGTAAGCTGTTAGCTGCCAGCCTAGCTTCAGTTTCAGTGAGACACAGAAATTGAGCCAGCAGAACACCCAATAGTCTTCTCTAGCATCTATAGGTGTACTTGCACCTGCGCGCGCATGCGCGCGCGCACACACACACACACACACACACACACATTCAATGTTTAACAAGCAGAAACTCCCTATAACAATGACATCACTTTCAACTTATTAAAATGCTCTAATCCTCCTCAACATCAGGAGAATTTTGAGTTGCTACAAAATGACTATGTTCAGTTTTATAGAGAAGCTCTCATCTTTATAATTACTTGGCAAAAAAGGAAACTTCCAGCCAAAGCTACACTGAGAAACCCTGTCCATAAAGAAAGAAGAGAAGAAACTTCACTTTTGGTGGCATCAGTGAACATCCTACTTCCTTTTGTGTACAGTGGCCTTTTCCTATTAACAAAGAAAAAAATCTGTTCAGCTCAACTTTTTTGTTTTGTTTTGTTTGGTGTTTTTGTTTTGTTTTGTTTAAGACAGAGCTTTTTTTCTGGCCTGGCTGTCCTGGATTCACTCTGTAGACCAGGCTGGTTTCTAACTCACAAAGACCCACCTGCCTCTGCCTCCAGAATGCTGGGATTAAAGGCGTGTGTCACCACCGCTCAGTCCACTGTTTAACAATGCTTTCTCTGCCTTCTCTATAAGGTCTCCTGGCAACAATGGTTGCACACAGCCCATTTTCACCAATATATTCTTGTTAATAAAAACTACAGTGAAAAATACTCAATTCTACAAATCCCAACAATACTCAGGGCTCTTTACACAAAGCAAAATGTTTTCAAGCAAATAAGAGAGAAAGGAAAGCACAATGAATGGCAATTCTCTCCTCCAAACTTTTGACTCTATTTAAAAATTTTTCTGGGACCAGGTACTAATTCCCAAATTTATGGTTAGAGTTCTCCGGTTAGTACACCAATAAATAAACAAACAAACAAGCAAACCTGATCTGTTTTCCATCAGGCCTTAAAAGCCCTGGCTACATGAACCCTTTGTTTTGGTATTTCAAAAATGCACACAAAATGGATCTGGGCAATGACAGAAGAGCCAAAGTCTGAAATCAATGCATTCTTCTTCAAACCAGGACAAGTTCAGCTCTAGAAATAGCCAAGGGCTGCATTCCTGCAAGGCCAGTGCAAAGGTGGAACTTCTGTCCTGAAGAAATTCCTGCTTACTCTGGAGGTGTCCTCTCTAACCGAGGACAGCCCTAACTAGAACAGAAGCGTTATTACTCTTCCGACCATAAAGGTATTGAGGTCTATTAGAGAAAGCCAGCCAATGCAAACTCCATCCTAGAATCTCCCTCTCTTAGGTACTTTCCTTAACTTCATTTTATTCACAAACCTGCTCTGACCAGCAGGCTGGGATAGCCTGAACTATCAAACTTTTTCCCAAACCAATCCCTGCATGTTTTCTCATCAACAGATATTTCTGAAGGAGCAAGATGTTACCATCTGTAATTCTTGCACTTCCAAAAAAAAATTTTTTGTGTGTATATATAAATGAGTATATACATATGCTCATTTGTGGGGGCTGGAGAGATGGCTCAATGGTTAATAAAGAGCGCTTGCTGCTCTTGCAGAGGACCTGAACTTGGTCCCCAGCACACACACAGAAGGCATCTCACAACTGCCTATAACTATAGCTCCAGGTGATCCAATTCCCTCTTTTGGTTTCAATAGGTAGCCACATATACATACAAACACACACACAATAAAATTAAATTAAAGACCATCATTATTTATGAAGTTAGCAAATTGAATAGTCTTGTTCAAACGCAAAACCCTGATCAAGGGGGAAACTGGCTCTGGGTCTCTAGGATCAGCAGTTGCAGAAATGGGGTTACAGCCAGGTTTTTCCAATAGAAGAAGAAACACTGAGCTCAGGTACCCTATATTGGGCACCACATGCATACTCTGAACTAAAGGCAAATGAAAGGCCTCGCAGCAAAGCGCCGACCATCTGCCCTCCTTCCTCTGCTTTCCAATCTTTCTCAAAGTCAGTCAGCTCATGCCAGAATCCTCTTTCCTGAGTGGGTCACAGAAACTAGAAACCCTCCTCCTTAAAACAGGCTATAAAGTCTGGCATCGATCGCCCTAAGTTTTCCTACCTTCCTATGACCAAGCTGGCCATAAAGAAAGTCTACGGCCTGCTTTGTCTCAATGTCTGGAACATTCATGTTCCAGTGGGTCCCACACACCTGGAACTAGGAGGGAGGGATTCTACACACAGAGCCCAAGAATGATGTGAACAGAAAAGCCTCCTTGGGGCTACCCCTCAGTCTGTTTCCAGAAGGTTAGACCCTATTGTCCAACCTCAGCTCTGCAGTTCATCTTCAACCTGAAGCATAAAAATGGTCGGTTCTCATTGGGGTAGGAGGTTTGCAATTCTAAAGGACCTTACGACACAGAACTTTCTGTTTTTCTCTTGTACTAGCAATTGCGATTTTTTTCACTCTACACGTACCCCTAAGTATCTGCTGTGTACCAACCATAAGGGACAAAAATCAAGTGCAGTAGATGAAGAGAAAGACAGCAATATGGACAGCCACGTTGGGAAGCTTCACAAGCTTTCACCTCTATTTCTCCATGAGGAGGAAATGAAGTGAGAAAGGTACGTGAGGCTCAGAACAGCCCTGCGTAGCAGTGGAAAAGAAGCATGAAGAGCTCTGGTCACTCAGCATAGAGAGAAGTGCAGGCCAGTGACCAAATGACGGAACCACAGCTCCCTCCTGCCTTGGAATACCTACAGCACAGGGGCTGAGCATCACGTGAGAACCCCTCGCACAGTCGGCTCCCAGCCCATGTGTGCCGTCAAAGCTGCAACAGAGAACCAGGAGACAAGACAGCCACAGAGAAAAGCAAGGTCACAGCTCAAAGATCAAAAAACAAATGCCCTAAGAACAGGCCAATGAGAAACTTGAGGAGAACCTGGCCGTTTTAAAGGGGATTTTTAAATTTTCGATCTGTAACCATTCCAAATGACAGTTAAAACCTATGGGACTGGTCAAGGTGGACCTGGAACTTGACCCCAGAACTGACTTGAACACAGCTTTGCACCCTGAGTAGCTTCCTTCAAAATCTTCAATAAGTGAGAAAGAGGGAGATAGAAAGGATAGAGAGAGCAAGCAGAAGCCCCCCAAAAAAGATAGCTTTAACATTTAGAGATCCAACCACGGTGGTCTTGGAGAATACCAAAGTCAACATGGGATCCCAGTGGCCATGAGACCAAAAGTTCAAAGAGACATCCTGGGGCTTGAATGGGAACCACAGTCTTGAACAAGGTCTGGAGGATAGAACATAGGACCCAGGCCACACGAGTGTTCTCTAGAAACCAAACTCCCAACCCTCCTCAGATCAGCTCCCCATAAACCATCTCTGAGAGTCACTCTTGCTCTCTGCCCTTCCAGTAGCTTTTCCACTTTTTATGGAAAAGGCTACAATCTCCAGGTAACACCAGCTGCCTCGCTGACATGTGACAGTCGACTCTGAACGAAGAAGAGCCCCACATACATGTGAGAGGGCCATTCCCCCTTTCGCTGGCTGAAGAGAAGGCTGGTTTTCTGACGCCCTGGACTGGTGATGTTCAGGTCACTACCACCAGTGGGTGCTGCAATTTTTAAGAAATTATTTCTTGTCCACGGTCCCACTAGTTGACAATCAGTCACGTCACCATTTAAAAAAAGCACCTCAGAGGGAGGCCGTGGTATGGGTGATAAGCTTTTAGTATGAAAAGGGAAGAGACCTTGAAGACATTCTTCAAAAAGTGTTAAAAGGCACTCAATCAATCAACACCAGCTGGATGAAGGCCGGTATTAGAAATCTAAAGAAATTAAATTTTTTTAAATGGCACTGCATCTGGCCTCAGAGTGAAGAGGGTCAGACAACTTCAAAGATGCCCCCATGAAAGGCGGCTATTCATTACAGAAAAATCTCTTGCTTATGTAGCTGACAGAGGAATCTTTACTTACTGCCCCAGAATAAAAGACCTCAAAAATCCCTCTTCCCCTTCATTAGGAACTGGCAATGACTACTGACAAAGTCATAACCTCCACATGCCCTAATTTTATTAGGAAGGGAGGCGGCTTTGCTTTGTTTTTCCATTTAATTGTACTGTGCTTTATGTTACGTGTATGTTATGTTTGTGGGTGTTTCGCCTGCGTGTGTACGCCTAGTGACTGTGGAGACCAGAAGAGGGTGTTGACTCTCCTGGAACTGGGAGCTGTCCTGTGGGTGCTGGGAATTGAAAATCATCCACTGGAAGAGTGGACAGTCCTCAACCACTGAGCCACCTCTCTAGTCCTGAGGACTGGAGTTCTTAATGCCAACTTAGTGTTTGGGGGGTTCTGTTTCTCTCTCTCTCTCTCTCTCTCTCTCTCTCTCTTTAATTTTTTTGAGACAGGGTCTCTCTGTGTAGCCCTGGATATCCTGGAGCTTGCTTTGTAGATCAAGATGGACTCAATAAAGGCATGTGCCACCACAACCAGCATGATTTTGTGTTTTTTTCCAACCTCTCCCAAGGTGATTCCAATATGCAGACGGCAACACTTACCACACATGCTGGGCTCTGGCGTCATTTCACCTTCAAACTGTCCTTTGAGGAAAGCACTATCAACCTCCACTCTGTGGAAGCACAGGCAGCCACAGGACCCCCAGCCTTGTTTGTTGCCTGTCCGGGAACCAGACTGCCTCCATTAGCTCCAGGCCCTGGCCCTGTAGTCTCTATGCCTTCTCTCTCATGGGCCTTGGTGAACAAGTAAAACACAGGACAAGTTGGCCAAAACAAAGAAAACATTGGCCAAGGGAATTATAAAGGAGAAAGAGGAAGCAGCATCCTATGCCTCAAATCTATCCTGAAAGAGAAGCTGCCTCCACTGAGGTACCTGCTGTCCGGTTCCTCCAGGCATCCAACCCAGAATTCATTCCAACTAGTGTGACCTGCAGACACTATGCCAGACTACAGGTGCAAGACACAGAGTTCACATGCACACACAGGGAAAACACTGAGAGGCACGCCAGAGTGCAACTGAGGAAGGCTATTTGGGACAGAGACCTTTGTGTCACGTGGGCAGTGCTTCTCTTATTCCTAAGATCTGTCTCTTAGGTTAGAAAGGAATCCACAAAGGCTCTCCACTTTTCATGGAGGTAATGAACACCTGTTAAACGCAGCAAGGAATGCCCTGATGCCCTCTTCTGTTCTCTTGGCAGCTTTATACAATCTAATAATACTGTAGTTTTGTTTTTTGTTCTTGTTTTGTTTTGTTTTTTTACAGCTGGATATGACTCTAAAAGTAAGGCTGGGTGTTCCTGCACTGAAAGTGAACTGGGGAGTGGAATCAAATTCTGTCCCACTGCACAACATCTCCCACTTCCTCTCAAGGTTCCAACCACACAACCCAAGTACAAATCCCTCCCGAGTTCACCCTCAGGAACCGATGAGTGTACTGAACTTACAGAGTATGGGTGACCGGAAAGGATACGCACTAGAAAGACTTCGTCTTGTGTGGACGCTGGTTTCCTCTGAGCCAAACAGATGGAACCCCTTCTCCAAGTCTTCCCCAGCCCATATAGCCTAGCCCCTCCTCCAGAGCAGAAGAGGCCCTGAGCAACCACGGCAGAACTGCATACAAATGGCTGGGAGGGCTGGCCGAATACTTGGTGACTTTCCAATGACCCTCCTCTCCTTCCTAGAATCATGGAGGAAATGTCTACAGCTGGCCTGTAGGCCTACCCTTGAAGTAGGCACAGCTGCTCTCTCTCTCTCATAAGGGTGCTCGCTGGAAGGCTAGAACAGTGTCTTAGAACATCCCCAAACATTTGGTTATAGAAAGCAGTCTCGGGCTGGACAGATGGCTCAGTGGTTATGATCACTGGCTGAAAAGGATCCAGGTTCAAGTCCCAACAACCACAGGTGCTCAGGGCAGAGCCCGGCATGTGTGGAAAGTGTTGCTGTCTACATACTGGAATCACCTAGGGAGACTGAAGAACACAAAATCAGGCTGGGTGTGGTGGCCCTTGCCTTTAATGAGCCCATCGCCGTCTACACAGTGAACTCCGGATAGTCAGGCCTACACAAAGAGAGAACCTGTCTCAAAAAATTGAAAAACCAAAAAAGAAAAAAACAAAAAACACTAAGTTAGCATTAAGAACTCCAGTCCCAGGTGATCCAACACCGTCTCTGGCCTCAAAGGGCAGGGCATGACTGTGGCACATAGGCATATATCCAAGCAAAACACCATAGACATAATTTTAAAACAAAACCAAAGTTTTTGCCAGGTGATGGTGGCACACGCCTTTAATCCCAGCACTTGGGAGGTAGAGAAGAGTGGATCTCTGTGAGTTCGTGGCCAGCCTGGTCAACGGAGAGAGAATCCCAGGGCAACCTGGGCTATACAGAGAAACCCTATCTCAAAAAACAAGCTGCTAACAATAATAATAATAGAAACATTAAAAAAATAAAAGCACTTTTAAGGGAGACCACCACCAGAGCTGGAGAGATCATACAGACAGACATGCAAGATGACTCTATTACCTAACTGACCCCCAACAGCTCCCAAAGAGAATAACAGAACTCCAGAGGATGAAGTCAAATTCAAGCTGTGTCAAGAAACAAAGGCCAAAGATACTAAAGCACCTTGCTTTTGTTCATTTTTTTAATACCATGAAATCCATTAACAAATTATTTAACAAACCCAGTCTTAAAGTGAGATGAGAAAGATGCGAAAGTAAAAGCCACGATGGGAATTTCTAACTTCTGGGTGCTGCAGGCTAGTTCAGCAATCTGGACCCTCTACTAGAATAATGACTTTCAGCCTTTAAGTAGAAAATACGGTTACAAAGAAAACTAATTACATTGCAGCACAGTTGTCAAAAGTATTTAAAAAGCAACAGGAGCACTAATATGTCCTTAACACTTAAATAAGAGTAGAAAATCGAGCGGCACCTTTAGTCCCAGCACTTGGGAGGCAGAGGCAGGCAGATCTCTGAGTTTGGAGTCTGCCTGCTCTACAGAGCGAGTTCCAGGACGGTCAAAGCTATAGAGAGAAACCTTGTCTCGAAAAACAAACAAACAAAGCAACAACAAAAAGAGTAGAAAGTCTGATAAATTTGGCAATTTTTAAAGAAATAATTGAAAATAATGATCTGCCTCGGGCAGTGTCGTCAAATATCTGTAACTTCTATGTGTTAAAATCCTCCGGTTTTGTTGCTGGCTTTTATGACTGAACCAAAGGCAAGGAGCTGGTAAAATAATGTCCACAACTCCAGCCACTCAAATTCAGTTTATCCAGTAACTCCAAAGTGTCCCAGAAACAAAAAGCTTTGCTAGAAGCTTAGTTACTTAAAATTAAACAAACAGTAACTCAGCTTTATCCCACTGAAGGAATCAGTGAAATCCAGAAAATTAAACAGTAATCTTCCATAGGCACACACAAGTGGCTGGACGTTTCTCATCCGCATCACTGCTAGCAATCAAATGACAGCTCATGACTAGTCTTCCAGGAATGTACAAGGTCTATACACCAAAATTCTCATCACCAGCAAATCACTAACTCAACTGCAGCCCGGACTGCAGGAGAAAGACGGCCATTTAGATAGCAGGAGAACCTGCAAACACGGGAGTTCCTACGTGGGTCAAGAGCACTTCTTCAAGAGTACTTTATACGCACTGTTGGCTTTACTGGTCCTATTTGCCTACTGTTTGGGAAGGGGGTGGTGGGGACAGGGATCTCTCCACAGAACTCTGCCTAACCTCAACTCTGGGTGGACCAGACTGACCCTGAATCTGCAGCAATCCACCTGCCTTCTGAATTACTGGAGTGCACCAGCACACTGGCTAGTCCCATTGGTTCTCCAAAGTATTTATGGTCTGGCAACACCAGCCTTTCAGTGAGCTACACTGGGCTTCCTGGGAAGGGCGTTACCCAAGGCTTGCCTCTCCTGCCCACGCTGCCTAGTACACAGTTGGGCTGCTCCCCAGCTGCACACCCTGAAGCTGGAGAGCCCCGTAGAGAGACAGCGATGATTCAGCGTCTAACTTTCACGGACTCGCGCTGAGCAGCGCTGACTTCTCATGTTCTCGGGTAAGCGAGACGGCTTTTGTTTCTGAGACTTGAACTACAGCAGCAGCTGCTGGAGCAGCATGCTTTTCCTAGATTAATAAAATTACCTAAGTCTGGGGGCTCAGGGTCAGCTGTGGAGTGGCCAAACTTTCCAAAAGAGATAGCAAGCCGTGGGCTATGCTAGAAATGCTGACTCCAAAATAACTGGGCAGTCAAATCCAATTCAACAGTAAAAACCACCCCAACTAAGTTTGAAGCAAACAATAACTTCTGTGTGTGTGGAGATAGCAAACATTATTTTCAGGAGTCCTGTAAAAATCTTAATCGAGCCTATGAATTTGGGGGCTAGGGCTGTAGCTCAGTTGGTAAAATGCTTGCTGAGCATGCACAAAGTCCTGGGTTTGATCCCCAGCACTGGACAAACAGAGTGGAGGGCACAAGCCTGATCCCAGCACTAGGGACAAGAGTGAGGGTGAATCACAAGTTTGAGGTTATCCTGGGCAACACAGATAGTTTGAGCACAGCCTGGGCTACAGGAGACTGTGTCTCAAAAAAATAAATAAATAAAATTAAAAATAAAAACAACAAATCTATGCAGTCCAAGCTTTAAATCTAAAGGCATGTCCCATTCCACATACATATGTTTTTGGTTTGGTTTGGTTTCTTGAAACTCAGTGAATGGTTCAATCAAAGCCCTTAGCAAGTCTGCACTGAAACTTTTGATTACGGATTCTGTCTCCACTTCTCTCAACGTGTATGAGCTGTATCCTTCGCCTCAGGAACAAGATGCGAATTGTGACTGAGCACTATGTGAACACGAACACGAATGCAAGTGCGCACGCACGCGCGCACACACACACACACACCACAGTGAATGTGGAGGTTGTGATATCCAGGAGCCCCAAAATCAGGATGTTCCACACACATTTCTCGTCCATACAGAACAAAGCAGCTTCCTAAGTGTCAGTGTGTGGTCCGCATGCCTCGCTTTAAGGGAAGAGCCCAATTAGAGCCGAGTGGAAAACAGGACACGTGTTTCTTGACTGTCTGAATTAGGGACCACCAATCTGAGGTTGTTCTACTTACAACGAAGATGCTGCGCACATGTACTTGGTTTTCAGACTCTCTGGTACAGCAAAATGTGTCTGCAACAAAGCCTGGGTAGAGAATAATCTTGGTGCAGTAAAAACGTTTCAAACCAAATCCCTCCTGCCTGCTCGTAACCCTCATGAAGTTCATCTTTCAAGCTTTTGATAATTCCTTGGAAAGCATGAAATCACATTCGTCTCCTGTAGGGATGCCTTGCAGACCCTCATATAACCATCCCCTACTGGTACCATAAAGCTGTTAGACACGGCCTTAGAAATAGCAGCTGTGAGCATAGACAGCACCTTCCATTCTCACCCTGAAGCTGAGGCAGGAGCTGTAGTTACTCTCCAGACAAATGGGGAAGTGGAGTCAGGACCTCAGCAGCCTGCTCCAGGTCATACCTTTGCTCTACCCCCTCATTCCCCTCTCTCCTGGGGAGAGGTCACCTTCTAGAACACGGCCTTGCACAAGGCCTTTGATGGAGAGGTAAGTGGCATGCACATGATGTCTGCATCACTGCAAAACCACAGAGCTGTTCCTATGACCTCTGTCATCATAAACCTACATCACATGAAATCTGAAACACACTACCTGGACGGAAAGCTTTAAGTGCCATGACCCCAAACAGCCAGCAGTCTCACTCTCAGCGTTCTCCTCTGTGTAGACAGCTCACAAATCTGTTTCTCCATTGTTCTGCCGCCACCTCAACCATGTTCCACGGCCAATTAGCTGACACCAACCCTGGCCACGCCATCGCAGCATATCCCAAAGTAACCCCTTTCTCGTCCCACACCTCCTGACCCACTCCCTGGGAGCCAGGTTCCTGCTCAGAGTTTCAGTTGTGTTGTCCACCAGACTCAAAACCTCCATGTCTTCAAGGCCTCATGGATGGTCTGCTAAACAGCCAGGACCTCCGACCTCAATTCTAGCTCCTCCTCACTCACCCCACCTCTCTCTAAAGGTCCTTCCTTCCCCACCTCCCACCCACCAAAGCCTCCAGGCTGTTTCTGCTAGCTTTAGGCTAATGAGCATGTCAGAATCACCTGGAGGTTCTGCCCAGCTGGGACGCAGCCTAAGAGGGTCTGCTTCCTGTGTTTGGGCGCAGCTGAGTCTCCGACTGTAATGATCCCAAGCTGAGCAAGACGCTGAGCTTCTCCCAGTCCCCTGAGGACCACTGTTGCAGACACTCCTCCCTCCTCTCCCTGTCACTTAAATCCCCCCCCCATCACTTCATCCAGGCCAGGGCAGCCCTTACTAAGTCTGAACTTTTAACTTTCTAATAACTGTGTTGGCTCTTACCAAGGGCCTACTGAGACTATCAGGCATATGCTCTGTCAAAACTACCGGCCAAGTAGGCAGCATCACACCCAAGTTTATAAGACAGTTTCTGTAGTGCAGACTTTAAAAGTTAATTTCAAAATCACAAGCTGGGGGCCCTTCTCTTAGTAAAGCATTTTTACCAAAAGATAATGGAAAGGGGGAGGAGAATCTGAGGCGGAAAAAAAGATTATGTCCTCAGAATAATGGGGGAGTGAAAGTTAACAGCAAGTAGGACTCACTTTGGTGTATCACAAACAGAGGAAAACTTAAGTGGATTTGGCTTGGACACGCCTGCCTAAACCTGCCTAGCCTGAGTTCATAGAGCATGCCTCATTCAGCTCTAAGAACAGTTCTTCTAAGTACTGACTGCAGAAACCAGCTTTCTGTACACTATCTTTATTAACAAGGTCCTTACGGAGATCTTTCCCGCCTGATTTCCTACACAGGACTGTTCCAATCATTGTGATCGCCAAAAATCCAGGAGGGTTCATATTTTCACACATTGCCAAGTATAATGAAGAGAGCTTGCCTGTTGGCCAACTACCAGCTCCTACAAACTGCCCTTGGGCTTCAAGGTACTTTCCCCCTCAAGCCATTTAATTCTCATCAAAACCCTGTGAGGAAGAAAAGCCTGGTCTCAGGCCACCTGGTTCCTACATAGAAGCCCAGGGCTGGAATCTAGAAGAGGCCATAGGCAGCACTGATCAAGTTTTCCCAAAGTCACATCTCTGTCTGTTTTGACTTGCTATAACAAAACACCGGAGACAATAACTTATAGAGGAAAGAAGTGTATTGAATTCAGAGTTCAGCCAGAAGGCCATAATGTGTGGCAGCATCCAGGGAGCCAGAGCAGAAGGACAAGCCGACAAGTGTCCAATTTATAACACCTTTCTGTGGAACAGAACCCATTGAAAAGGCCCGCATTGACCATATTTTACAATGTAGTCATTAAACTTCCTATCGCCTGTTACACAGAGACCATGTTTCAGCACCATTTCGGGGGAGTACGGACCATGCCACACCAACTTCAGAAGAAAAGAAGATATACCTTGGCAGATGAAAACATGAGTGACAATTAGCTGCCACCTCAAACTCCATTTACCTGACAGATGTCTAAAACACTGGCGTTATGGGAACAAAGCAAGCTAGCCTGGGTGGATGCCAAATGCTGTGGCTTTGGAGTTTGAGAGAGGGTGACCCACAGGCTTGAATCCCAAATCCCAATGTAAACTACACTTTATGTGCCTGTGATCCTGTGTCTATGCCACAAGTCTCTCTGAACCCTGAATTCCTCTTATAACATGTTATGAAACAGGAATACTTTCTGACAAGTGCCACCGTTCACTGTGTCCAGTAGGAAATATGACTAGAAATGTTCTCAGCTGGCTCGATTCCAGATTTGCCTACAGGTTCTGAAGCCTGGAACAGCTAAGTGCTGGCGAATGACTTTACAGTTTTTTTCAGCCAGGTGTGGTGGTGCATGCTTGCTATCTCTGAACACACAAGGCTTCAGCAGGAGGACTGCTTTGAGTTTGAGGCCAGCCTGAGCTAAATAATGACGATGAGGTCAGCCAGAGCTACATAACCTACATATCAAGGCTAAAATCATCCTTTTTCTTTTGATTTACAATATTAACAATGATAGAACTTAATTACTAGACAAACCAATGGCTGGCTGAAGAGGAGGAGTCACAAATTTCTGGCTTTGGTGACAGGGTCACTGTACAGCCAACCACCAAAATGCAAAAGTGGTAGATGCAATGGGGTGAGAGATTTGAAGTGGGACAGGAAGCAAGAGATAATTAGAGAGGAAATGAGTTCAGTTTAGATATCCTGAGTTGAAAGTACCTATGAGTCATCCAAGGAGGAGAGTCCAAAAGATCAAGATGAGGGTGAGCTTAGAGAGACTTGTGGGGTGCGGGGGGGGGGGAGTAACCAGTGGGTGGTGGGAAACCTGGGAGGATTAAGATTCCCTAGAAAGGGGAGCTAAGCAGAATAAAAGAAAACCACCAAGGACGAACCTGAACCAGGAAACATGAGCCTAGAAAAGCAGTCACCGCACGCAAAGGAGCCAGCCTCCAAGGAGAGGTGGTCATGAGCACTCCAGACAAGTCTGTCAGTGGTGACCACAGAGTCCTCCCCTGTCAGGAGCCCTGTGTGACCTCAACAAGGGAAGCTTCTGCTGAGGCAATGAAAACCAGATGATAGGCCAGCTGTGAGGTCCCACCTAAACCATGAGATTCTCTAACTTCAAAAGTGAAGTTCACCATTCCCCCAAACCTAACATTAACAAAGCTTCAAATATTAATGGGCTGCGAAGTCTTCTTTCAGATAAGGGGAATCTGTGAAAGGAGAAACATGGTTATAAAAATGGCTGGTAGCGGTGGCGCATGCCTTCAATCCCAGCACTTGGGAGGCAGAGGCAAGCGGATTTAAGTTATCCTACATATCACCACTCTGCCCTCCCAAAACACATAAATAAATAAAAATCAACCTTTTTATTTGCAATATTAATAATGATAGTACTTAATTTCTAGCCAAACCAAGAGGCTGGCTGAGAAGGAGGAGTAACAAATTTCTGGCTTTAGGGCAATCTGGTCTACAGAGTGAATTCCGGGACAGCCAAGGCTACAGAGAGAACCCTGTCTCAAAACGACCAAACCCCACCACCACCACCAAAAAAAACCCAAACAAGCAAACAAAAACATAAAATATAGGGCCAAGGAGAGATGCTTAGGAGAAGGTACCTGCCACCAACACTAAGAACCAGGGTTTCATCCCTGGAATCCACACAACCAACTCTCACAAGCTGCCCTCTGATCTCCTCCACAGGTCTGAGCACACCCACTGGTGCGTGCGCGCGCACACACACACACGCGCACACACACACAAAACCATGTCACATGCTCTCTGCTGGCAAGCTCTTCTCTACTTCCTGAAGCTCACCCCAGAGAAGAAGAAAAAGAAGAAGAAGAAAAACCAGCTAATTCTCGGGCACACTAAACCTGAGGAGGAAAAACTGGTAACACAAATACACTAAGGGTAATACACTTCAATCACTACCTCAGTGTGACCCCGAGGAATGAGTGACTGCAGTGAGAGACTCCATTCCAATGCACCAATGTCTGGAAGAATTCTACCCAAGCAGATTTCCACCTGGATTTCTAAATGAGCCAAACTTTTGCTGAATTTAGCAAATCACTCGTCAGTGTTATTTTTCGCATTCTGTGTGCAGTTAAAATTGTAGAAAACATTGTTCCCATGCAATTTAAGGTTAAAGATTGTGAAACAGTTCATCCACACATACTGTGGCAGACGGGAATGTTGGCTTGGCAGAACTAAGCGGTTAAACTAGTTAGTGAGGTTCAAAATAATACCCTCAAACAGCTGCTCAGGGTAAGGAGGTGTTTTTCTGTTTTCAAGTGAACACCCACAGGAGTACTTTTTAAAAAGTTAAATATCTCAAGTATTAACATAGCAAAGGGAGGGTTTAACTATTTAAAAATTCTAAGATGTGTTACCTTAAAAAAAAAAATACCACATATTCTCTGTAGACACCACTGTATCGAAACAGGTGATCAAATGTGACCTGACATGTGACTACCCGTCTCAACCATGACAAGCATTTATCGATCGCCTGTTATTAGGTTTTAAAATAAAAAATGTAGCAGGGTTGCATCCTAGCCCAATCCCTAACAGTGCACCTGGGCTGATTCTCAGAATTCCATTTTTAACCTTCACAGGAGACTCTAATCCAAACTGCCTGCCACACTCCTGTTGAGAAGCTCTGCCTTTTGGCAAGACTCCCAAAATCAGGGGAGCAGGGCAGCCACTGTTCCTCATGGCTAAGCAGGGCATGAGAGAAAGGTGAGTGCAGAAAAAGAAATGCCACTGGCAAGCCACTCGGGGAAGGTGGCAGAGTGCAGATCATGGGGACCTATGAAGACCAGGTTTTGGAGGAGCTTTAACCTTGAGCCTCAGGCCCTCTGGAGAAGTATTGCCAGTAACCCACAGAGAGAGATGTAGGTCAGAGGCTGTGCTGTCTGTATCCCACCACCCCTGGGGAACGCTCTGGAGAGGCCTGCCCATGCTTCTGAGCCTAGCTGACGGTGCTCTAAGCTGTACTCAACCAGCATCAGCCTGGGGACCCACTCCTAGTCAGATCATGCTCCTTCAGGGAAGGGATGCTCCAAGCCCACTGCCAGCTTTGCAAGGGAGGTAAGAAACACAAGAAGGGTAAGCAGAGGAGCTGCTGAGAGGGCTCAAAAACTTAAGACCTGAGTTCAATCCCAGAACCCACTCGCTGGAAGAAAAACAACCCCTGCAAGTTGTCCTCTGGTGCACAAGCACGTACCCAGAAAAATAAAAAGACTTTTTTGAAAACTGAGCAGGGGATTGGACCTTCCTTTCTTTCACTTTTTTCTTTCCTTCCTTTTTCTCATGTAGCCCAATAGCTAGTTGTTTATTATGTATACAGTGTTCTGCCTGCATATACGCTTGCAGGCCAGAACGAGGGCACCAGATCTCATTATAGGTGGTTGTGAACAACCATGTAGTTGCTGGAAATTGAACTCAGGACCTTTGGAAGAGCAGCCAGAGCTCTTAACCTCTGAACTATCTCTCCAGCTCCTGAACTTTATATTTCACAATAGCACCTAACTGTAAAGCACACTAGCTGTCCTGGAACTTACTGTGTAGACCAGGCTGGCCCTGAACTCAGTAATCTACCTGTCTCTGCAGCCTGAGTGCTGGGATCAAAGGCATTTGCTACCATGTCTGTTTATTTCAGGACCAAACCCAGGGCTTTGTACATGCTGGGCAAGCATTCTACAAACTAAGCCATGAGGTAGGCATTTGTTCCACAATTTACAGTAAGACTACAGTACAGGAAAACTGCAGGTTTAAGTACCCACCCCCCCTGAAGTTCCTAAAACCACACACCTAGAAAATCCTCCTCGAAGCCCAGCGTGATGCAAGCAGTGAGCATGTGTAGTCTGCAGAGTGGGCAGGAGACGTGCCAGCTTCAACTGATATGACCCCAAAAAGCCAGCCGAGGAGGAGGGTTTGCCGCAGGAAGGCTGTAAACACTCCCTTACTTGCCACCTGGGAGGCAGAAGACAGCTCGTAATTAAACCTGACGAAGTTTTCTTGGGGAACTAGGGGCAGGAGGAATGACAGCTGAAAAAGAGACAGTCAATCTAAGTTTATTAAAAATCTGAAGGCAGACACAGCAGTGTGTGCAGGTGGTCCCTGCCACTCTGGACGCCAAAGCAAAGGAAAGGTCGCCTGAGCCCAGGATTCTGAGGCTAGCCAGACACTTCCTTAAAAATGTATGATTGGGCCTGGGGGTGCAACTCAGTAGGACTGCTTGCCTGGCCCGCACAAAGCCCTGCATTTGATTCCCAGGACCACGCACACGACAGGTATAGTGATACATGCCTGCAATCTCAGCAACCTGGTCCAGGCAGAAGGATCGGGAGTCCAAAGTCATCCTGGCACATAGGAGGCCTTGTCTATACACAAACAAATAACCTGAGGCATTTTAATCAGTTGTAGTCTGTGTGCACAAACTGCAAGCCAATATATTATAGTAATCAAAATATATTAAATATACTAAATGTTTTTAATATTTATCAATATATTAAATATTTTCAGTAGAAAAATGTGTCTACATGTATTATACATTTTATATACATATATATTATACTAGGCATATATAGAAAACCAAACAACACCGAAATAAGCGTAAATCAATTAAATTAGAAAGTGTTGAAAGAACTACTAAAGTTTCTACGGTATTAACAAGAATGTTTTAATAGTGAGACACTGATTTTTTTTTAAAAGTTTTTATTAAAATGTGCTTTATTTCCTAAGCCATCAAAAATGTCAGGATCTGTGTGCATTAGCATGTGTCCCCCCTCCTCTCCCTCGCCTCACCCCAGACCTCTGCCCGCGACAGAGAGTGACTGTCTCTCACCCTCAGGGCTCCTGGAATGTTCCTCCAGAGGCTGACCACAGAGGCCTGGCAGAACCCGCCAGAGAACGCAAGCTCGCTTCCACCACCCGAGTCCTCTCCAGGTGGACTGTCCGCCCGGTCCGCATGGAGTGTGATCGGGTTTACGGTAGCCGTGGGGCCCTGTGTCCCCCTCACCTGTCTCTCCTTCCCACGTTTCTCACCTCAGTCACAAACCCCCCCGCTTTCCTGGGGACTCCTGAGCGTACAGGGCTCGGCTCGGTGCCTTCGCTCTCTTGCTTTTGCTCACTCCCAACAGCCTTTCTCCCACTGGGACCATTAGTCATCCCGCATGCCTGTCCCACCCCCACAACGCTTCCTGGGTACCACACCACCTCCACATCGCCGTCACCACCCCGCCGGTACCAGCATCACTGCCATTCTGCCTGGACCGCTGCTGGTGGGGCTGGCCACCGCTGACTTAGCCTATTTCCTTGTTGTTACACCAGGAAAAAGCCTTACTCCCAAGGGTGCCTTCCACACTCACCAACACAGCCAGGCTCTGGCCCGAGCCAGCACTCCTTTACAGCCATGCTGCCGGGCTGCACTGCCAATAGGGACAGCCCCGTGTAGTCGCGATCCAGGCCAACAAAATCACCCTGGCGGGGCACAGAGGACTAACGGGTTTGTGCACAGAGAGGCTTTCCTCCCTCTTTAAGTTGGTTTAATGAGGAGCTGGAAACCATGCGTCGCCCCCGTGCCCACCAGGGCTTCAAAGGTGACAAGGGCCCACAGGGGAGGAAACCGGGCAGGGATCTGGGGAAGGTCCAGTCTCCTCCACCCTCTTCACTGGGACCTCACTTAGTGCGAACACAAGGAGAACACTCCCATACCAAATACTTAACGTCGCCTCAAAAAGGCCTCGAAAATGCTCGCAGTGGGCAAATGTCCGAGCTTCTGGGCATCCCGGCCGCTCCTCCACCAGGCAGGGCCTCATCCCCTGCAGGACAGCACCACCTGGTGCACAACGTGTGTGTCCAGGTGTCCTGGCATGGGCGCCTCCCCCACCATCTGACCATTTACGGGGCCCAGACCAGAGTTTCCCAGCTTGCTGCAGGCCCTCTGAGCACAACCTCCGCAGAGAAGGCGAGCTTCTCCTGTGTCCTCCACTACCGGCAGACAGAGGGTTCCACAGCAGGGAGACCCTGGGCCTGAGGCCCTCAGACACGTGCACCCTTCCAATTAGACCCGCCGCGGGTTACGTACACGGCACGCTTGCTCTGTGGCCTCTGCCCCACCAAGAGCAACCCGCCGGCACCACGGCTTCCGGCAAGGCCAGGGAAAACATCCTTTCTGAATTTGAGACTACAACAACGGCACCCGTGGAAATTACAGAGGCCAGAGGGAAGGAGCTTCCTTCGAGGAGACGGACGGTCCCTACAGCGTGTTTTTGTGGCGACGGGATCACAGGGAGCGGATTCTACACGGTCCTACATGGGTCTTAAGGCTCTCCGCTGTAATTACGGTAAGGAAAAAGAGGCCCAGGGGCCCAGAGCAGCTCTGAGCGGTACTTGAGAAGTTACAACCACGCACAGACTGCCTACTCGCTCAAACAAAAAACTACACCTCGAGATTTCTATCCTTCAGAACAAATTTTAGATTAGAAAAAAGAAAAAAAAATAAAAACACGAACAAGGAGCTCTTTACTAATCTGTTTCACATCCTGTCCATTCAAAAATCTTTTCAGTACACAGAACAGTACTCATAACCAATAGTTTTATTAAATGAGAATATCATATAATATTCCCATATAAAAAAAACACAGTTTGATAAAATACATCAGTTTATGAGACATGAAACTTAAGTCTACAGAGACTGAGGACTCTAACCACCCTTTGAGGTTTCAGATCTAACTTCCCACTGGCTTCCATTTTTGCTTGCTTTGACTTTGGTTTTTCAGGACAGCATCCCTACATATCCCTAGCTGCCCTGATGTGTACCGTGTAGACCACCTCGCTGACCTGAGTCAGTGACCCTCCTGTCTTTGTCCCTCAAGTGCTTGAATTATAAACACAGTCCCCAACACCCAGCTTTCCAACTAGCTCCTTAAAACACAAGGATGACCAGAAGGTACATGCTTGTGACCTCGCACTGAGGGGGAGGCTGAGGAAAGGAAAGAAGAGCACGTGGTCAGCGCCTGCCTGACTGGACCACACACAGTGAGTGTGAGGCTAGCCCCGGGAACGCTCGCCTCAAGACCCAGTCTCAAAAGAAAAAGTAGAAGCTGGGCTGGCAAGATGGCTCCAGGGTTAAGGGTGCTTTTGCGGCACAATCTGGAAACATAAATTTGATCCCTGGAAGCCACACGTGTAAAGAACAGACTCCACTAAGTTGCCTCTGACCTCTACGTACATACTTTGGCGCACACAAACACACAAACACACACACTGCCCTCTGCACAATGATAAATATATTTACTTTTTTTTTTTTAAGTGAAAACTGAGCTGGGGATGGAACTCAATGGTAGAGTACCTGCTTAGCATGTGTGAGATCATAGGTTCAGGGCCCACTATACAAAAACCTTGATGCTTTTGGGAAGAATTAGGGCTTATCTATTGCATACCACTTTCCTTCAAAACTGCACAGACTTCAAAGTTGTTTATCCAATGGAGGTAGTAATCCAAAAAGCCCACTTTTTCTCTCTCAAGTATTATCCTAAGACCAGCCTCCTCAGATGTCATAAAACAAAAGGTACTGTACATGTTCATGAACCAAAGCATGTCACCACCGAGCCCATGGGACAGTCCTGGGGCTATGTGGGGGGTTCTACGGCTCTGAATAGCACTGACTA
Organism: Meriones unguiculatus; assembly: GCF_030254825.1. Taxonomy (NCBI): domain Eukaryota; kingdom Metazoa; phylum Chordata; class Mammalia; order Rodentia; family Muridae; genus Meriones; species Meriones unguiculatus. The sequence goes on along the minus strand of NC_083356.1, from coordinate 99,430,068 downwards.
GAAGGTGGAGGTGCAGAACGGTTCAACAAGAGGGCAGAGGCCACAGTTCATGAGGAGGTTCAAGTCACACTCTACTGCAAGCAGGGAAACAGTATCCCAGACGTCCAAAAGCAAACCAAACAAGCTCTGGTTTCTGTTGTGCTTTCAACGATGGTGCCTAATAGAAAGCAGGCTTGGCTAATGGGAGGAGGAGAGGTTTGTGGGAATTCCTCTGGCATTTGAAGCTGGAGTGGCAAAAGACTCTTTCTGGGCTTGTTGTATTGTTCATACTGATCTCAGCATTGCCATCTCCTGGGCACAGATCCCCTTGACTCAGCCTACCACAGAACCAGGACTACCAGGTGGTGTCACCAAGCCCAGCTGTGAAGGGCATTAGTTTCCATTTCAAATCTTAAAAAACTTTCTTCTCCCTGACAGGCATCCTGCTGGCCCCACAAGGAGATGGCTTTCCATCCCAAACACCTACTGGAATTTCCTAGGGAGTTTCCACAATTCTGGTGTTCAGAAGAATTAAAAAGGGAATCTTTAGTCATAGGTTGAAACATTAGTATTTTGTCAGCTTGACCTCTGACTCTCACAGGTTAGCCAGCACTTCCCTTGACCAATTGCCAAGGTGTTCGCTTTGTCCTTCTGAGGGTGGGTTAGGGAAACTTACTCCTCAGAAAAGCTGAGAATAGGAAAAATAAATAGACCTGAGAAAGAAGCAGAGAAAGACAAAGTGAACGGTAACTTCAGAGGGTGATCACTAGGAGAGAAAACAAGGAGACAGAAGGGGCCACTGCTTAAGTCCTGCATAAACTGTCACTGAATCTGGTTGCTCGGGCAGGCAGTAGGTAAGGGTGAGAAGTAGCAATTCAAAGCTGTCCACCCTAAGCAATCGCTTCAAGAGGTGAACCGTGATTATGCCGATGGCTTTCATGTGGGAAGGGCAGCCAGCCCGGGCCCTTGCTAACACTGTTCTCTCGTGGGATTCCTTTAGCTCTCTACCTTCCACCCTGCTGTTCTACGTGGATGTCTCTTTACTAATTTCTTTTTCTCGGTTGGAGGGGGGTGGGGGGGCTCTGCCTTACCCATCTTTTAATAATGTTCCTCACTTGTATCCAGAGTGGCCTGGCCATTCTCAGGCACCACCACAGCCAATCCTCAGAGCTGGAACCCGAGTGTCTGTGCTTCAGTCACAAATCCTTGTCATTACTCCTACAGAGTTCTCCAGATGAGCTGTTCAGTCTCCCCTAACACGCACAATGCAGTAATGGTTTCACGAACTCCCTCTCCTCCTCCTGGGTCTTCTGTCATCCCCACTGTGTCTCCAATGCAGACTGTACAGCCCTTTAAACTCAACTGCCACTTGGATCCCAGCCCTCTCCAGTCCAAGTTCCTGACTCACACCACACAGCAGGCACCCTGGATACAACGCCTCTATTTCTAACTGCAGGTTTCAGGTCTGCTAGTTCCACCTACTAAAAATTATGGGGTTTGATGGCAGAGTCCATGATTTCCAGAATACTGCACTATCAGAAAAGGCCTCTGCTGCAGGCCTGAATTGCCCTCTATCCACTGTCTCATCATCGGATAAAATGTTCTTTATTTTTTTTTTCTTTTCATGATAAAACTGAATTGGGCACAGGTGAGAAAATACTGTTGCTGAGACAATGCTAGCTGAGCCTGACAGAACACAGGCTGTAAACTCCTCTAGCAGATAGCCAGTAACCTAGCAGTGTGGGAGTGTTCGGTGCTGCCACAACCTACAGCTAACTCACCAGAGTCCAGCTGAGAGGTCCGAAACCTCTACCTCCATCTCTTCCCAGATCCACCCTTCCAGCCAGCTCATCTCCTTTGGGCTACAACCCTCACAGCAGGGAATATGTGGATCCCCAAGCCACTGGTAATTAGGAGGGTGGAGGGACTGTCAGAGCAAGGCACAATGACAGCCCTGAGAAGTTAAGACAGAAGAAAATTTACAGTTTAGCTTCTCAATTCCCCAAAGTATCTGGGGACTCTAAAACAACAAATTACAAAACGCACAATGACTGGCTCAGAAAGATGACCCTGGGCATCAAAGGCAAGATGCAGCCAAACTCTGTCCTTCCAGACCCAACAAGTATTCTCAAAAACAAAAATGGAGTCTGCGCCAACTACAGTGTTCTGACTCGCCACAACCTCCAGGGTCCTAAGGCCCTGGCTGTCCTTCTCAAAGTCAGGACGAATCACTAGGCACTGCCATTTGGATATAGAATTTCCTCTGGCTCCCCCCACATCATCACCCCCTCATCCACCTTTTTAATGGTAAGTGTGAGTAAATTACGGACTTCTCTGAGCACAGGGCTACAGTTTGGGGTGGAAGCCATGCCCTTCCGCCTCCTAGATTAGGGCTAATGCCTGTAGGCTTATCAGTTCAACTTGCCCTGGAGTCCAGGGGCCTTCCTACCCTGGGGAAGGCAGCATTTAAATGAGTATGTTTTAAGACAGCCTTCCATAGTCTATAAAGATATTATTTCTCTAAGGTTAATAAAGAGTTGGCATATTAGGGTCTTTCAATCAGGAAGTAAGCAGCAACTACCTTGGGATGGAACCTGTATGGTATACAGAGAGCCAAGCAGTAAACTCAGCATTGTTGCATAAAGGCAAGAGTGGGTTTACCTTTGCTCTAAAAAAAATTGCTTTGGCCATTACCCACTCAGAACAGACCTACTAGGTGACCTGATTGACAGTAGCATTCAAAAAGCACTGAGTTGTTTTAGGTTTAGTGAAGAAATCACTGTAATATGCTTAACCTGGTAGTTCTGTCAGATGAGGATTTTTTGGAGTCTAAACAACTATCATCTCTAAGACAGGTATTACAGTGCACACTACAGTCCTGGGTCTCAGTAAGCTGAGGCAGGAGAATCATGAGCTCTGGGCCAGCCTGGTCTTAGTGATATAAAATCCACATCTTCGTCTCAGTACTGTTTCAAACTCATTAAATATGACTGCGCCCCAATCACTTACAATACATCCAAAACAACGACCTCTGAGGGCACCGAGAACCCCTCAGCTGAGGTCCAGGCAGCCGGGATTTCCAGGCTGGTATGCTGTTTTCAGTGTCTGCAGCCCTTCCTTCCCACAGCCAAGCCTCTTAACCCTCAGCCCTACCCGCCCGCCCCTTCCGGGCTCAGGACAGTGGGAGCTACTACACTAGATTTAAACAGCCCCTGGGCAGTTCCTCTAGCTGCTCAGCAAGCCCCTACCCGGCCCTCATCTGCTTCCTTTCCTGCAGTGCAGAGGCCTAGCCCACCCTCTCCCTCAGTTCTGATGAGGAGCCTGAAACTCTCCCCAGATAACCTGTTCAGGCCCTGGGGCGAAGGGACGACCTCGCTGTAGGCTTCCGTCCAGGACTGGTGGTAGTCAGTCTGAATCCACATGACCAGAGCAGGTCAGGGGACAGAGGATGTATGTCAGCCCACCCCCGCGGACAGGCTCGCATCTAGACGGTTCACCTGTAAGACCCCTGCCCTTCTCCTCTGGAACAAGGCCTTCCTCCCAGCTGCAGACAGGCCTGCCGTCCCCACCCCTGGGCAGGCCCAGTGCTTGGCACTGATTAGGAAATGACTCATCACAAAGCACTGAAGGGGCCTCTGGCTATGGTACAACCAAGTCATAAGATCTGAATCTTTCTATCCAAAACAAACAAACAACAAGAAAACAAGAAAAGAAAAGCCGAAAAAGATCACAGCAAAGAAGAGGAAGACAAACATTTCCTTGTGCTGAGAGCCCATGCTGGCCTTGGGTGAGCTGAATCCACTATACCCCAGTCAACTAGTGAGAGACCAAAAGATAAGCAGCGATTGTTAACACTATGTAGAGTAGGCTCGGTATAGCAGTAAGTTCCCTGAGGGGAGAGCTACCTTGCAAACTGCATTCTTTCCCCACCCACTAGAGATACAGTTGCTAGGAAACTGGACCCTCCCCCTAGGGAGGGATACCTGGTCATTAATAGTCTGGGAACCTTCCTATAGCCAATCGATTCAAAATGTAGCACCTTGACCAATAGATGCTTGCCAGGCAGGAATTGCCCCTGCCTTGGCATGCTGGGATGGACCAGAATCTATAAATCACCCCACTAACCTGGGCGCGGGGCGCTCAGCTCCCGCAGCTTCGGCGGTGGGTGCTGTGTAGGCCCGAGCTGCAGCTTGTAATTTTCAATAAAGAGACCCTCATGTGTTTTGCAACAGAGTCAATTCCTGGAGATCTTTTGGGGGCTCGCGAACTGGGTATAACACTAGTTCTAAGGTAAAAATTTAAACATCACTACAGCTGTGCGGGCTACGGGGGCCAAAGGGGGTATCCTGTGGACAGCTTCATAGCTAACAGTTACTGGCCATAGGTGGCCCAGGCAACAAAATTCCTGCAAGTTTCAGGCTAGTCTAGGCTAGGGATTGACAACCTGTATCAGAAACAAAACCAAACAAGAAACAAACAAACAAAAAGGCAACTGCTACTTAAATTACAACATCAGACTTATATACAGACTTATATACCTGTAACTGCAGCATGGGGAGAGGGAGGTGGAAGGTTTGCTTGACATAACTTTGAGGCCAAACTTGAGTTACAGTGTGACCTTCCCCCCCCCAGATGGCCCCCACCACCCCACCCCACCCCACCCATAAAAAGAAAGAGAAAAAAGAAACTAAGCAGACCACTCTTTCCTAGGCAATGACATTGTCATCTAAATCCCTATGCACAAAGCTAAACATATGTACATGCTTATCAATATTCCAGAAATTCTGACACTTAAGACGAGCCTGCCGCAGCGTCTTACACTTCAAACAAATGGAGGACAGTCACCGTCACCTTCGGGGCAAAGCTCATTTTGTAATCTCTACTTCCAACGCAACTGCAGGGTGCCCTGCTTTCCACCTGTAGAAATGCCTCTCCTCCTTTTGTAACTTTGCTTTTGATACTGTTTCAAAAAAATTCGGAAAACCCAACCTTGCAACTTTTTTTTCACTCCTGGGAAGAAAAGTATACAACCGAAAGCAGTGTCAACACTTCCTCAATGACACAGCTGCTGCCGGAGATGAGGGAAGCAAAGAGCTTTCTTTACCGTCAGATTCTATCCCAAATAATTCCCAAAGTTGTTGGTCAAAAATAAGGCCTGAGATCAACAAGACAAATGACCAACCTATGCTAAAGCATAGTGAGTTCGCACAAACTGTATGATGCTTACTGCCAAAGAGGCTGTTCAATGATTCTAGGCAGAACCCCACCACCGAAGCCGGAAGCCACTTCAAACCTGAAAGAGAGACAGGGAGAGCAAGGAAAGGGGGGAGTGGAGAGAGAAAGAGAATGCTCAGCAAGCTTCTTCCTGGGTATCTGCACGCCCGGTCACCAATACGCGTGACAGAGAAGCAAGCTAAGGACCCACGCTAACAGAACGGATCAATAAAATGCAGTGTGTCTCCACAATGAAGTACTATTCATCCTTACGAAGGAAGAAAATTCTGGCCTAGGGACTGTAGCGTTGGGAGAACGCCTGCCTGGTGTATCAGAGGCTCTATCTCCAGTCACACATAGAGCAGGTATGGCGATGCAGCCCTCTGACACCAGCACCTGGGAGGTGGCAGCAGAAGGCTGGCTTGGGCTAAATGAGACCCTGATTTATCAAGGTGCGCGTGGGGACTAGAGGTGGAGAAGTTCTTCGTGCTGGATACACCATGGATAAACCCTGAGTACACACTGCTAAATGCAACAAGCCAGTTACAGAAGGGGACAAGGGCAGCATGATCCCACTGAAATGAGACAAATGAGGGAAGAGACAGGAAAGCCTGTAGTGGGCAGCCAGGCTCACTCACTCAGGACGAAAAAGCACTAGAGATATCCTCTACATGAGGTTATGCTTAACAATACAGTCAATGGCAAGAGATTAGAGTTCCTGCTGTATTTTTTGTTTTGGTTTTAGGGTGAGTTCTTGTTTTGGGGGTTTTGTTTTGTCGTTTGTTAAAACAGGCTCAGGAATTCAGATCTAACTTCCCAAAAAGGAATGAAATCGGGATCCTAAAGAGGGGTTTTCCCACCCAGGTTTGCCATGGGTTAGACGAAGCTTCAACAGCACCTAACCACGGGTAAAGCAGCAGAGGTCCACATACAGTTGAGGGATAGAGTGCGGGTACATGGACAGAGAGGACAAAGAGCAGAGCATCAAGAAGGAGCTCACGGTACCAAGCCAGGGCTCTGGTGGCCTACTGTCCTGATTCCTGGGCTGTGATAAACCACTGAGGAAAACCAACTTGGGAAGGGACGGGTTTATCTGGCTTACAGCTCACAGCCCATCATGGAGGGAAGATGAGCTCAGGGCAGAGCCTGGAGAAACGAAAGCTTACTGGCTGGCTCCTGGCTACTTTTATCTGACTCAGGACCACCTGTCTAGGTGTGGCGCCACCTCAAGTGGGAGGGGCCATTCGGTATCAATCAAGAAGATACCCCCCAGACAAGCCCACAGCATGACCTGATGGAGGCAATTCCTCAGCTGAGGCTCCCTCGCCTCCCAGGTGACTCTCATTTGTGTCACAATGACCAAAATCTGCTAGCACAGCAATCTAAACTGGCCCAAGCCGAGAGAAAACAAGCTAGGAAAGCAGCTTTCAAAGGCTGGAGCTGTGGTGTGATGGAGAACCCATTCCATGCACGCTTCCAAATCACCAGCTAAACACTGAAGGCAAAACCACTGAGGCAAATCACTGGGAGTGGTCAGCAAGCAAGAGGGCGTGGGGGGGGAGGGACGGGGAAGGCATGGGGGCAGGCACAGACACTCTTTCTCTCTCTCTCTCTCTCTCTCTCACACACACACACACACACACACACACACACACACACAAGCAGAACCATATGATAAATAAGCAATACAGCAGCTATGAAGTCACCTTCCACTGGAACCGTTCTGGTGGTAAAATGATGTGAAGAACCAGATAAACTATAAAACGCTTGTAAAGGGAATACAAACATGCTATTAAAATAAAAGCCATAATCCTGAACATTCTAGGTTGACAGAATAAATAAATCCTTTTGATGGTGCGCTACAGTTTGAAATGCCCCGGTGGCCTGTGCATTAAAGGCTCAGTCCTCAAGATGGTGCTGTCAGGAGCAGTGGGACCTTTCCAAGATGAGCCATGGTGGGGGTGGGAGTAGGTTGAGGATTTGTCTTTAAGGACTCTGGGGCATGTCAATGAGGAGGAAAGGGGGGGAGGGGGAGAGAACAGCCTCTCTTCAGCTTCCTGGCCAGGAGGTGAGAATTTTTGCTGCACTTCAAGGCCTGCAATGATGGGTTGCCTCACAAGCCTATAACTCGTTCTTGTCCTGGAAGCTCCAAAACTGTGAGCCAAGAAAGCCATTTTGTCTTTTAGGTTGATTATCCCAGGCATTCCATTCTACTGATGGGAATCTGGACTGGGGAGCAGAGGAACATGTGGGAATCGTTCTCATTTCACTGTGCCCATAGCATAGGGACAGGAAACCTAATCAATTGGAAATGAATATTATTAATAAATAAAATCATATAAGATATAGGGTTTGTTTTATAGCTGGTGGGTAGAACAGGGAAAGACATAGCTCAAAGGTTACAAAGTTGCAGTTATACGGGATGAGTAAGTCTGGAGATACAAACAGCACGAAGATGATTGCTTATAATAATACAATATATACAGGTTGTTTTCAAAGGCCTACCTCTGAGGTACTCTTACCACAAGATCACAGCCCGAGAAATGCACTGCTAGGCAATTTCATCACTGTGCAATCACCAGAGTGCACATAAAAGAAGCCTAGTCATACTGTGCAAGCGTGAGGTGTGTTAAATGCAAAGTATAGAGCCGGGCAGACAGTGGAGCACGGCTGTAATCTCAGCACTCAGGGAGGCAGAGGCTGCTGGATCTCTGTGAGTTCAAGCCCATACTGGTCTACAGGACAGCCAAGGGTACACAGAGAAACCCTGTCTCAAAAACCAAAAACAAACAAACAAACAAACAAAGCAAGGTGTAAGAGGCTGCTACAGGGATAACACAGCATACTGCATTTCAGGAAATTGTTTATAAGCAGAACAACATTCTTTTTCGGTATTAAAGTTTCCTATGAAACAGTATGCTATACAAGTGCCACGAACTTTTGTATTTCTACATCGGCATCACCACAGACGTGTGAGGTGCGCTGAGCCACTCACCAGCCATGCTGCTCCACTAAGCAAAAGGACTGTTTTTCAGTACATTTACAGGCTTACAGGACCACCGTGGTAGATGCAGTCAGCCATCAAACCAAACATGGTTGCATAGAAAGCAACAGCAGACCAAGCTTCTCATCAAACGGGCAAGAAAAAAATAAATTACTTAAAACACCCATACACAAACTGCATATAAGCTCAGCAAAATGTTGATGGCTGAAGCTGGCCAGTGAGTATTTACATGGGCTGAGCTGTATACCTCGTGATTTATGGGTTTGTAGTAATTCCTGGACCGACTTTTTCAACCTCTGGAGCACACCAGTAGATGTAAGCTTGCTACCCGAATCCTAGCTACTTTACTAAACTTTGCATATCCTTTGTGCCAGCCCTGGAATGTACCCATTCTTCCTGGACAGCTCCCGCGCTCTCCCTAAGAGCCAAGGCTACACTACAAAGACTGTTCCATTCAAAGAGCAGGGTGCTTCTCACGGAATCCCATTCTCCTCACTCTCAATCTCCTGTGGCCTTATCTGGCATTTGCATATAAAACCATCTATCCTCCTAGACTATGAACAAGGAAGGGAGGTCATCTGTTTTATTATAACATGCCCAGGAGGGGGTAGATGGTAGGTCACCTGATAAATATTTAAAACACAAGACCGAGCTAGCCTGAAGTCAAAACAAGTAACAACCGTTGTCCTGCCAGCAGATAAGGAGGCCTTTCAGGCTAGACGAAATCATCCTGAGGTAATCCTCAGTGCTTTACCTTTTTTCATATACACAGTGGCTGACTTCTGATTGGGGACTTTTCCCACCTTCACGATGGTGTGAAACTGATACAAACTCAGTAGAATCCATACTTGGGAGTTGAAATTGGACTTTTTCCTGGCTCCATGCCGGGCAGGGCAGTGACCCACAGCTCTCACTCACATGCTCATGAGGCGGGCAAGCATTCTACGGCACCTCTGTGCTATTTGGGAGTATTGTGTTTTGTATTTTTGCATCCCACTGTGTCTACTAAACACCTACCTGCACAGATACAGGAGACACTCAACATTTCACTACAAAGCAGGCTGTGTTGGAAGACTTTCTCTCCGACAGGTTACTGAGGTGTTCTGAGCATGTTAAAGGCACAGCTAGCTCTTATGTTGTAGCAGGATAACGATGATGCTTGCTTAAAAGCAACAACACAGCAATGGCAGACCAGGCAAAGCTAGGATGCTCAGTAGATGAAATGTACTAATGAACACAATTAGTGTATTTGCACTACATCATGGGTTTATCAGGCTATGATCCATCAAAAGGTGAGGAGCATTGGAAAGTCTTCTGTCCTTCGTAGCAACCTGTGAAAGCACAGTGAGTCAAGAGATTTTTCTCAAGTTCAGCCACTCCTCCTACTTTAAATTCAGTTGTATTTTGTTGAATTTAAATTAAATTAAATTCACTACTTGGGCCATGGGGATGGCTCAGTGGGGAGAGGCATTTGCCATGCAAGCCTGGAAGACTTGGGTGAAAATGAAAAAGAGCACACTCCTAGACTGTCCTCTGACCTCCACATGCATACCATGGCATGCACATCCCAACAAGCATGGTGCACACACTCATACACACACACACATACACACACACACACACACACTCAGTAAAATAATAATTTTTAATTTAAAATAATCTTGTTTTAAATGTATACATTGAAGTTGTGAATTAAATTACACTTCTGTGATTTTAAAAGTATCTAGAAAAGGCAGGTTGATCTTGTCATCAAGAAAATAACTTTTCTGCATTTGTTTACTAAGAAAGAGAGATGGAGGAGTGGGTGGGTATGTGTGTGTGTGTGTGTGTGCGCGCACACACATCCATGTTGTACCATGTATGGACAGAGGCCAGAGGACAGCATGCAGGGACCAGTTCTCTCCTTCCCCGTGTGTGTGTGTCCAGGGATTCACCTTAGGCTAGCCACCTTGGCAGCAAGCACTTTTACACACCAAGCTATCCTTCCCATCCTCCCCCTTCCTACTTTTGGTTGTTGGCACAGGGTCTCACAGCCAGGCTACTCTTGGACTCCATACACAGCTGACACTGGTCTTACACTACTGACTCTCCTGCATCCAGTACCCAAGAGCTGGGCTTAAAGGCAGGTGCGACCATAACCAGCTTTAGGAAGATAATGTCCTAAAGAGAAAAGCGTGGGTGGTGGTTTCCTGATGATAGAAAGGCTGCAAGCCTTGCCTCCACACTCCACACTGTCAAGCTTTGAACTCCACTCGTGTCTACAAAAATGTAGGCCCAAAGCCCAGTTTCAGATGAATGCAGTGATTGCCCAATCCTGTGGAAACTGCTTGTTTTAGGTTAGAAATTATTCTTATAGTCTCATTAAATACTGCCTGAGAAGTCCTATGTTAATGAGACATGGGCTAGGACCTCTCTCTCTCTCTTTTTTTTTTTTTTAAGACAGGGTTTCACAGTATAGCCTTGGCTGTCCTAGAACTCACGCTGTAGACCAGGCTGTCTTTAAACTCAAGAGATCCCTCTGACTGGGATGAAAGGTATGCATCACCACCACCCATGCTGGACTACCCGATGGACCTCTCTTCTTAACCACAGTAAACCCCAAATCCCAAGCACCTCATTAAAAAACAATGTATAATCAAAATCCATGCTGGTACTCGACCTGATCTTAGCCAAAACCACAAAGCAATCCACATCAGTGCTAGCGGAGTACTGTGGTGTTAATGTGCGTATCTCTTAAACTCATGTGATGGTACAAGAACAATGAACCACATTGTTTCAGTTATCCTTTGTCAACTATGTATGATCCAAAAGGATTAAATTAAAAAATCCTAATTAATAAGCTTTTACATTAAAAAAAAAATTGAGAGGCGGCGTCTCTCATAGCCAAGGCTGCCTCTGAGCCTCCTGCCTTGACTTCCAGAGTGCTAGGACTACAGGCATGAGCCACCAAGGCGGGCTGAAATGGAGCTGGGGATTTACCCTAGGGCACTGTGCATGCTAGGCAAGCATCATACTGATAAAACCATGTGCCGCCCTTCCAGGACGTGGACGACCCCTACCCAGCACATCCCCACTACACAGGCCATCTACCTATTAGTCTTTCGGTGGCTGTCTGCACCATCAGAGCTACTGCTGTACCACTGTCACCGCCATGTCTCCCGCATCAATTACACTTCGTTATTACAAGTCTGGACGTATAGAGGAAGGCGCGGTATGTGTAGCGCTCAGCATTCTCTGGTGCTCAGACATGCACTCAAGTCTCAGAAGAGTACTGGGAGGTTGCACATGAATAAGCTTCTCTGGGAAACGAGGGAGCCTGAGAACAAAGGAGGCCATTGCTTTAAAAGGTGAGCCCGTGAGGAAGCGATGAAGCCATCAGGCTCTGACTGAGCACCTTGTTAAAGAGCTGAAGGACGGGCCCCACTAGCCCCTTGCCTTTCTGTTTTCTAATGTCTGAAAATAAACACCAAGCCACCATCCTAAAATCAGAAAGCGGCCTGCACCAGATCGCAGGCGCCAAAGTATGGATTAGCTGAGCCTCACAACTATACACAATAAATTCTTAAAATTTATTCTTAACAATCACCCAGTCTTCATTATCTCGTATAGTACCACAGATGGACTAAGAAATGCATATTTAAAATATCTAGACATGACCAGCGGCTCAGAAGGTGTTGACATGAGTGATAACATACGACTACACCTCAACAAAACCTATCCAGCCATACAGGCAACAGGTGAATGTGCTGGCTGGGGGGTGGGGGGAGTGTCTGACTACAGGACATCTGAATGACCTTGGGCTGGTCCTTTAAATCGGTTGGCCCTGAACAGTTTCATGTGCAAAACCAATAAATCCAAATACAAATCCTTCCGAGCTATATAAATTCAATATAAGTTCACAAACTCTTAGCTGATTGACTCCACAATGAAAGAAATAAGGCATGTGAAACCCCTTAACATGCCAACCCTTAACATGGTGGTTGGCATGCAGTGGCCATGTCATGAAAGCTAGCAGCTGGTATTAAAATAAGGACTGTTAGGGCTGGCTGTGTTACACACTGCATATATCTGAGTGTCTTTGGTGAGGTTTTTTCTAAAAGAGCGCGGGGGGGGGGGGACGCTTTAAAGTCCTATTCTAATCAGCACTGTTAAATCAAAGAAGCCCAAAATGAAACAATAAATTATGAAGCTCCACATGAAAGGATACGAGCCTCTCAAAAACCAACTAGCTTCGTTTTGCTTTAAATTAGACTTTCAGTGAACCCTCTGGCAGCACTTTGGGAAGAAATCGTGATTGCTGCAACGAATCATCATTCAACACATTTACTGAAAATTGCTAATATCTAAGTTGCAGCTGGGCGAGCAAAGAGCGGTAGGACCCACGTTCAAGGGAATGACGTCAGCGGGCACCCTGGGGGTGCAAGCTGTCCTGGGTTCTGGATAGACAAAAGGTTATCCAAAACCTTCCAGGGCGAAGGCCTCAAACTAGCGGGCCCCTGATCCGCTGTCTGGCGGCGCGCTTTGTTTTGTCTCTAGCTGAACCAGCCTGTCTGTGCTTAGCAATTAGGAGGTCAGAAACGGGAAAGGGTTTCTAGCTTCTGTGGAAAATGAGCAAGGGCCAGCAGGGCCGCGCCTCCATCTCCTCTCATCAACACAAAGGGTATCTGCACAATTCCCTTAACCCCTGTACCAGGACAGGGGACCACAAGCCCTCCAGGGCTGGCCTGGCCGGCTTCCCTGCCAAGCCAGCCTGCGGCACCCCAGCACTGTCAGAGCTCTTAGCACCACAGGCTTTGGAGCTCGAAGCCCCACCTAGCACATCCAAGCCAGCTCATTATCTTAAGGACATGGTTTGTCTTTCCAACTTCGGTTTACCAAATGCAAAGCTGGGATATCCACCACGGCATCTTCCTTGCCGGGCTGGTGTGAGCATAAATGCATTATTACCTGCAAAGTGCTTGGAGCTGAGAGTCTCATCGGCAGTAACTGTTCCATAAATATTAGATGCTACTGCCTTCTGGGCCCCGGAGGCATACGAGTTTCAAATTTCTGTCTCAGAACTTTAATATTCCACAGTGACCTGCCAAATTATTTTATGATTTAAAAAGAAATTGCCTATGGTGAAAGCTATACAAATATAACTTAAGGATAACTAGAGGCGCCAGATACAACGGGACAGATGCATGACTCTACTGTACGAGGGATCCAGACTCAGCAAATCCACACAGCTGGAAAGTCAAGAGCGGTTACAGGCACTGGGGGGCAGGGCAAAGAGGAGCTATTGTTTAAAGGACACCAAATTTGTCTTTCAGACGGTTAGAAAATTCTAGAGATGGATAGCAGTCCGTACAAGAACACGAATTCTTTTAATGTCATCAAATAACAAAGTTGGGAAGAATTAAAACACGAACTTTATGGTTTATATATTTATATATGTTTGTTTATTGTTTTTTTCTGAGATACGTTTAAGGCATGCAATACCACACCATAATTCATTTTGCTTTCCTGTTTGATATTTTTTTCTGTTTTCTTTCTTTCCTCTCTTCTTCTTCTTTTTTTTTTTTTTTTTTTTTCTTTGCAACAGAGTCTTGCTATGTAGCCTTGACTGGCCTGGAAATCGCTATGTAGACTGTGTTGGCCTCCATCTCGCAGAGATGTCCCTGCCTCTGCCTCTGGAGGGCTAGGATTAAAGGCATGCGCCACCATACCTCATAATTAAAAAAAAGAAGAAAAGAAAAAGGAAAAAGAATTACTCTAGCCTATATAATTTGATCTGCAGCAATTTGCTGACATTTAAGGTATTACCAGCTCCTAAGATACTCAAGTGTATTATAAATTTATGTTCTCAAAAACCACATGCCACATATCCCATAATAGTTTTGAAGGAAACAGTATTAAGTGCTTTAACAGCTGTGCTTTGTAACAAAAGCCTTTCCTTTTGGATCTGGGGTTGTCATGGGAAGGAGTCTGCAGCAAATACCGTAGAAGGTGAGTGAGGCCAACTTTTAGTACCTGCCTCGGCAGCGGGGCTGCTGCTCCTTCACCATTGGGCATTACGAACTCCCCGCTCTCTATTTTCTCTCAACATATACATAAACTGGGGGGCTTCCAGCCAGGTAGCACATAACTGGCCGCTCTGAACTGTGGGAAAACAAGCAACCCAGGCATAAAGTTTGGATCCACGCCTGTTCTAATGATAATATTCAAAAGGCACAGACACACTAAGGCAGCTATAAGCGAACGCAAGGACAGTCCCAAATCACCTAAGCTGGTGTTGGGTTTTCTGTTTTGCCTTACACAGGGTCTAGTTCTATGGCCCGGGCTGGCTTAGAATTTGTGATTCTTCTGCCTCAGCTTCCCAAGTGCTGGGATTACAGAGGCATGCTACCACGCCAAGATTGCCAATGTCTTTAAATTTCTACATGCTATCACTTTCTAAGGAGTCTATCTTTAAGGAAAAAAAAAAAAAAAGTCAAATAAAAGGAAATTAAAATTACTTTGAAAACCGGGGTTCAAGAGCACACATAAACTAGTTATATCCTGCATGAATGCTCTATAGCCACAATTTTTCAGCATCAATCTACCACAAATCTTTTTTTTTTTTTTTTTTTTTTAAGTGTGGGGAGAGGGGATGGCAGATGGACAGGACTTAACTTGTAGTTTTGGCTGGTCTGAAACTGGCTATGTAGACTAGGCTGGTCTTGACCTCACAGAGATCACCTGCCTCTGCCTCCCATATGCTGGGAGTAAAGTACAAGCCACCATACCATGCTTTCAAAACACTCATTTATTTTCTTTTTCTTTTTTTTTTTCTTTTTCCAAGTTACTGTTTCTCTGGCTGCTCTGGAACTTGCTCTGTCTACAGAACAGGCTGACCTCAAACTCAAGAGACCTGCCTGCTTCTGCTCCCTGAGGGCTGCATTAAAGGGGTGCACCACCACGCCTGCTGTGAAACATTTACTTCTTAGCACTGGCAAGGAGGTCAATAAGGAGGATTTATAATCTTGAGTCAGGCTGACTCCAAGAAAAAAAAACTCCTCTGCACACAGGAATTTCTTAAATAAATTAGTGCCTTTGGGGCATAAATGATTTTTTTTTAACACTATAAAACTTAAATGATTTGTACATTGTCTGTCTTCTAAATATAGCCCAGTGGCTGCCTATCTATCTTGGTGAGAACGCCATGGCACCTTCATTCTATGGCTGCCTGGTTTGAAGACACCGAGATCCTATAGGTGGCTGTATATTCTATAGGAAAAATCTTGAAAAAGTCATCATTTTCCCCAGTGAGGGCACAAAACATAAATAAACAAACAAACAATAAATAAGTCTAAAGACTGCAAACAAACTAAAAGGAAAACAATCACCCATGATACAATTTATCCTCTTTAAAACCAATGTTTACATCAAATGACAAAGTATTTTTATACTCTACAGATCAAACAGAAAAAAAAATGTTTCAAATTCATTGAAAAATAACCTCAGGCAAAATTATTGCCATCTAAGACATGACATCAATCTACAAGTCATGGGAAAAAAATAAATAAAGAATGGAGAGGTTAATATTTTTTTAAGGACAAATCCGGCCGTCTTGCCCAAGCTGTAAATGTTATCGAATGTTTACTAAACACTGGGAAGAAGGAGTGAAGAGACAAGACAGGAAAGTGAGGCCAGAGCCCTGCCTTCCCACTAATAGGTCCTTATTTAGAGAGAGAACAAACTGACACAGAGTGGTCAAGGAGGTCATTACAGTGGGCCTAATCCAATATGACTCATATCTTTATTCAAAAGGGAATTTGGATATAGGGATAGAGACAGCGAAGAAGCAAGGAGGTCACCTAAAAACCAGAGAAGCCTGGAACAAATCCTTCTTTCTCTGGGCCTCAGAGGGAAACAGCCCCACACCTGGATCTTGGAGCTCGCCTTGCACACCTGAGACAAGAACTCCTGCTGTGAAGGGGCACAGTTTGTGGCACTTAAAGGTAGCTGCTCGCTCACAGGCCCTGAGTCTTAGCTCCAGCTGGCAAGTCAATGTGTGTGACTGAACAAACACAGAGTCTATGCAGCTCAGTCCTCAGGGACATCTATCCCAATGTCTGCAAGGCATCCCAGAGCCACAAACATCACTGCAGTTGTAAGCACGGTTTCAGTCTACAGGAGAAATCTCAAACTCTCTGACCTTTCCTGCAGAGATCTTACCACCTCATTAACACGGGCAACAAACAGGGCTTTGCAATTTACCAGGCTATTACAAACCATGGCACATTATGGGTTAAAACAAAAGTAGCAAATATTTCACGTATCAGTCAACAACAACAAAAACTAAGGCAATTTTCAGGACAGGATTTTTTTTCCCAAGATCAATGGCAAGTCTGTGCAGTTTATAGACCCATCAGGATGGCTTATCCCGTCTCTCCCTCTCGGGACACCATTTTACTACAGGAAGATGATGTAATGCCCTAATCTGTCCACCAAACAATATAGAATGCCTTCAACATGTCAGCCTGTTTCATCTCCCTAAATACATAATTGATTTTCAACATTTTATGCTCCAGTTACCACCCCAAAGCAGACTGGGACCAAGTTCATATTTCAACTGCTTCATCCTTTTAAGTACAAAAGGAGTGATCAGAACAAGTAATAAATGGTTTCCAGTTTTTCGTGGGGAATGATTTCCTCAGGACCTTCTCCGGTTTCTCTGTTACTCACAATCATATCCCTCGTGCACACAACCTGGCTACAGGTAAACCACCACCAATAGAAGAATTGGTTTTTATTTAAACACTGACAAGGCAGACAGTGACATTCCTCAAGAAACAGAATTAGGACCAATGTCAAATAAAAAAATAAAAGTTTAAGCTTGCCTTAAAAAAAAAAAAAAAAAAAAAAACTAGAACTTTATATTTGGGTCATTTTATTTTTAACCACAGTCCTCTAAATGACCTGAATATCCTAACATCCATTCTAAATGACAAGTTTTGTAATTCTTATGAATAATTTAGTTGAGCAAACTTGCTTTACTTGCCGTTGAATAAAAATGTTGCTTCAAAAACTGACAAACCAGTTGTCCACAATATATTTTAGCCTTAATATTTTTTATTTGTACTAGAAAAAAAAAAAAAAGAAGGAAAAAGGTACTTTAAAACTGGGTCTCTGACATGGTGGAGACTTCAATAACCATCACGTCAGGGAATGTCGAGATAATTTAATGTCCTCAAAGCATGTGTTCGCATGCAAGTACAGAGAGACACTGCTATCAGCACAGCCACACACAGCGACTTTCCTTCTCCGTGTCTGGGATCAAATCCAGGGCTTCACAGATGCTAGGCAAGCACAATACCACAGCTGTGTCCTCAGTACCAATAACTTTCCTAAATACTGAATTAAGATACACCAAGAAGTTCACTCTGGCTTGTACCAAACAGAAACCACAGCATCATTGGCCTTGACAACAGCTACAGGCTGAAGGTTTATCCAACTTCAGTTTTACAAAAGCTTTTATCTCTAGTATGAGATAATATTTACCCAGAATGATATTGGCTTTGGGAAATAGAAGAGTATTTGTTACTGGGAACTGGACTCAGTGTGGTTCCTGTTTCTTTTGCAGACAGAGCAACCCCCTAGCTCACCATCTGTGTCTCTTGAGTCCCCACTTCTAGAAGCCTCAGAAACTTCCTGAAGCTTGTTAAAAACACTAAGCAGTGGGAGGGAGTACTCATCGAAGTCCTGGTATAGCCTGTGGTTATGAAAGGATGAGCTACCATGTGGGTGCTGAGAATTGAACCCAGGTCCTCTGGAAGAGCAGCCTATGCTCTAAACCACTGACCCATCTCTCCAGATGGTGAGATGGTAAGCTATGACCATCTTTTTTATTAACCTCTCCCTCCCCAAGACAGGATTTCTCTGTGTAGCCTTGGCTGTCCCAGACTCAAACCCACAGAGATCGGCCTGGCTCTGCTTCCCCAGGTGCTTAGAATTACAGGTGTGTACCACCACACCATCTTTTAAAATTTTACTCCAATTTACATGTACATATGTACATGAGCCTGATCATCTACATGTGCACCATATGTGCACACTGCCTGCAGAGACTGAAGAGAGCACTGGATCTCCTGGAAGTAAAGTTACAAGTAGTTATGGGCTGCCTGGTGCGGGTGCTGGGAACCAAACCCAGGTCCTCTGCAAGAGCAGCAAGTGCCGTGTCTCCAGCCTCTGCTCTGTTCCAATGCTGCAAAGGGGCCCTCACCAGATTCAAGCAGACGTTGAAGCCCATGCTTTTGACTGACTAGCTTCCAGGAATCATGAGCCAAAAGAACTTCTTATTTTTAAGTTGCCCAGTCTGGAGTATTTTGTTATTGTACCAGAAAATCAACCAAAACAATGTAATAGAAATAATAATTTTTAAAAATGAAGTATTTCTATCCATTTAAAACGTAAAAAGTACAATCTGAATTCAGTATGACTCCCTCCCCCATCCCTTTTTTTAATCTCAGCACTGGCTCAGAACTTCAGGAGGGAGAAAAAGAATAGCATTTATTGTCCCTATATCATCACCCTGTAAAATGAGAGTAAGGTGGTATCCAAGACCTCACAATCCTTGAAAATTTGACGTTGGTCTAGGAGTGTATCTCAGCGATAGAATGCTTGCCAGCATGAACAGGACTCGGGTTTCACCCCCAACACTGCAAACATAAATAAAAATAAATGGTTTTACACTTAACTTACTTTTAAGCCATTTGTGAGAAAACAAAAAAATTAACAGTAATTCTAGTCTCCCAAACATTAAATAAATAAATAACCGCCTTAGGAGGCAGAGGCAGGCAGATCTCTGTGAGTTTGAGGCCAGCCTGCTCTACAAAGTGAGTCCAGGACAGCCAAGGCTACACAGAGAAAACTGTGTCTGGGGAGGGGGAGACACCTCTCAGTCAAAACTGAGAAGGAATCACTGATACCCTCATTATGGCCAGCATGACCATTTCTCAACATGCCCTGCTCAGCCGCTTACTGGTGAACTTGTCTGTGCTTGTGAAATGGGAACAGCGATAACCTCACGGGTACCACAGACAGCGAGGGACACACAGCTCTGCAGAACTGCCGCGCATAAAGCGGCAGGCACACACAGGGAAGGCGGCTTAACTAAGCAGGCGGCTACATCCTCAGCCATTCAGAGAGGATACAGCCACTCAGAACCAGCAGGGGGGTTGAAGATTATCCCGGCAAGCCTTTCTTCCACTTGGAGTGAATGAATTGAGGCCTAGTATGAACAAATGATCTGCCAGACATTACTCATGGGCCTTTCTGTAAGCCCTTCATTGCTACAAGCACACAGTCCTGAATGCCGCCCCCTTCCTTGAAACAGGATTTTGCAGATTATACTCTGTAAATTGAAATCCTCTTTTACTGTACAGTCATGATGAGGCCAGGCCCCTGCGGGGCTCTCAGGGCCTCCCCTTCAAAGGATGAGGCCCAGCATGCTTGCACTGTCCCACTGAGAATCAGCATAAATTGTCCCTGTCTCAACCTTTCAGTGAGGCCTCTTCACCCAGGGACACCAAGCAACACCAAATCCTAATTTTATCAGTTTCTACTTCTGTCACCTCTAAGACTCACCACCTACTGTATCAGAGCTTCCCTTGAAGCCACAAACATGCCAACTGAACACACCAACAGCTGGCTAGTTCTGTCTTACTCAGAAGAAAGGACAGGAATACTAAGCATCCTCCAGAACTTAACGATGGCAAAAACTGCGGCTCTGCACAGCGGTCGTTCAGGAAGTCCCTGGAGGAGGGGAAGGTGTCCGTACTTTCAATTGCCACTGGTTATTGAATACCCATACCCCTGTTTCCTGAACATGCTCTTACCTCATCAGCTGTGAAATACCTCTGCTAGACTTACTCAAACGATGCTTAAATATTTTATTTGTGCACAGTCTCGAAAGCCCTTTTGCCACTGAGATCCTGTCAAATTCCACCTTCTTTTCAGATCCAAGCACACTGCTCTAAATACTTTCAAATGAGAGTGGAGCTTTGGGAAGCAATCTGTCATTTATTTTACGCCTGCTTTTATTCCTTTAAATAACAATACTCTGAATTCCAAATCACCAACTCATTTCACGTTACGAGTCCCTGAAAGCAAACTATGGGTAATCAGACATCAGTCACTTGTCTGAGGTGGTTTCTGGTACCACGGGGCTGTTCCTTCCTTAAAGTCCTGCTATGGGATTTTCCCCAAATCGAAAGGAGGGTTTCCTCTGATGGCTCTAAGTCGTGCTATCTTTTGAACTGCAGAAACAAGTAAAGTTTGCATTACGGTGGTTTGAATGGGAATGTCCCCACAGGCTCAAATGTTTGAGTACTTGGTCCACCATTGGGGGCACTGTTTGGCTGTACAGAGGAAGTATGGCCTTACTGGAGAAAACACGTTCCAGGGGCAGGCTTTGAGGGGTTCGTTGTTGTTACTGTTTCGTTGTTTGTTTGTTTTTGAGACAGGGTTTCTCTGTGTAGCCTTAGCCGTCCTGGAACGCCATCTGTAAACCAGGCTGGACTCAGACCTCAGAGATCCTCCTGCCTCTGCCTCCCAAGCGCTGGGAATAAAGGTGTGCGTCACCATGGCCTGGAGGGCTTGGAGGTTTTACAGGCTTAAACTGGCAGTTGACAATCTCAGCTTCCTGATCTGCAACCACGCCTTTGTTCCGTCAGGTGGACTCTAGCCTTCTGAAACCGTATGCTCAAATAAACCCTTCCTTCCCTCTATAAGTTGTCTTGGTCATGATGTTTTATCACAACAATAGAAAAGTAACAAATACACACAATCTCAACAAACATCTGTCATAGAAAACTGCAGACAATTAGTCCTAATTGACCAGCAAATATTCCACAAGAGTAAGCATCCCCTCTAGCCAGGCTGTCACCCCAGTTCTCAGCCTCTGTCCACTCAAAACTCACCAAGCCTGAGGCCAGTGTCGTTTTCCCACTTCCCAGTGGTTGACTTGGCTTCCTTATCACTCTATTCAAACCTATTCGTTCCCAAGAGCTGAAACACCTCCCAAACAAAAAGCCTTTTTGCATGCCTCACGAACTCCGTGGCGCAGTATCCGGCATGAGCAGCTCTGAGAGCATGATCTGACCAGCCCAACAGGACAGCTTTAATCCTCAGGAGTTTGGTTCATGAGCTCTGAGCAGCAGTCTCAGACAGATGGTGAGGGAGCTAGAACTCCAGCTTTCTGCCCTACTCCCCACGCAGCCTACTCTCAAGCTGCTTGACAGTGTATGTCTCTTCAACTTTTCATCCACACACCACTCCAGAAACCAGCAAACCCTCCCTCAAAAAGGACTGTGTATGTCCTCTTCCAGATCACTGCCATTCTCAACCAGATGTCTCCAAAGTAGAGGGTAGGAGGTTACGGCCAAGTCAATCAAAAAGAAATAGGATATTTCCTCATTTTACTTATTTGCCTCATTCTATTGTTTCTATTTTCATGTATCTTAAATGTAAATACCGTATCACAGAGCAAATACATGACTAAAATTTGTACCTAGACAAATGTTTCAAAACTACTGGCTAGCCAGTCACAGTGGCAAACACCCACAGGCCCAGACATCCCAGAAGCAGGTGCAGGAGGATTACTTGAACCTAAGAGTTGAAAGTTACCATGGGCAAACAAAATAGCAAGATATTTAAAAACAAGAAAAAAATAAACGCTACTGGACAAACGGTAACACTCTTGTTAATTGACTTTTCTGTTGCTCTGACAAACACCAGGACTGGGGGCTGGAGAGATGGCTCAGCAGTTAAAGAGCACTGGCTGCTCCTCTAGCTGGCCCCGGTTCAATTCCCAGCACACACATGACAGCTCACAACCGCCTGCAACCCCAATTCCAGGGGATCCAGCCCACCAGACATGCAAGCAATGCACATCTCTGTGCATGCAGGTGAAATACCCATATACATAAAACACAATAAACTGAAAAAAAATGTTAAAAGCCACCATGACCAACAGCAACTTCCAGAAGAAAGACTGTTCTGGCTTAAGGTTTCGGAGGTCTCAGAGCCCTCACAACAGCAAGCCACAAGCATGGTGACCAGAGCAGGCAGCAACCACAGACAGGAAGCAGAGAAAGGGAACTGGAAAGGGATTGAGCTATAAACCCCCCAAAGCCCACCCCCAATGACACACTTCCTCCAGGAAGGCTGCAGCATCCCAGCAAACAGTGCCACCAGCTGGGAAGCCAAGTGTTCCAATTCCTGAGACCGTGGGGGACAGTTCTTACCCAAATTACCATAGTGTTCTATAGACAATTCCAAAGAAATCAATGTACTATAGCTGAGGTCATAAAATGTTTTGTATTCATACGGTTTAGATAGTAACACAACACTCTTACCCCTAAAAATCATACTTCATTCCTGGCTTTCCTACTATATAGTTAAAATTACTTTTATTCAGGCCTACTCTTAGAGACAGCTCTATAGATAGAGACAGAGAGACAGACAGACAGACAGACAGACAGACAAACAGAGAGGTGGCGGCTAGAGAAATGCCTTAGCCATGACTGGTACTTTTGCTGACACAGGACCCAGCTCAGTTCTCAGCACTCACACGGTGGCTAACAACTCCTTGTAACACTAGTTCTGGAAGACCCAATTCCCGTTCTGACCTCCAACAGTTCCTGCATGCAAGTGGTGCACATATACCCACTGAGGTACACACACAGGTATACAGATATTTGTGTGTGTGCGTGTGCGTGTGCGTGTGCAGTCTTTATTTTAAAATTAAAATAATCAATTAGACAGCTCTTAAAAATAAATGACACCTAGGACTAATTTTCAAACACATGAATGTAGTACTTATATATGAATTGTTCTAAGTTTTCAATCACTTAATGCTTTTGACATTTAAAATACGTAAAATTGTGTGCATTTTTCTAGAATGATTAGGATTTTTAATAGGTAGGGGAAACTTTTTCTTTTTCCTTTCTTTACTTGTCCTTCCTTCCTTCCTTCCTTTTCTTCCTTCCTTCTTTCTTTCTTTGTATTTTGTGACAGGGTTTCTCTGGGTAGCCCTGGCTGTCCCGGAACTCAATCTGTAAACCAAGCTAGACTTGAACTCAGAGATCCACCTGCCACTGCTGCCTCAGTGCTAGGATTAAAGGCATGCGCCACCACCGCCCAGCAAAGGTGAAAACTGTTTTTTAAAGATTTATTTATTTTATGGGTATGTGTGCCACGCGCATGCAGGAAAGCTTGGGAGGCCAGGAGAGGGCATTTCTCCTCTAGAACTGGAGTTATAAACAGTTCTGAGCTGCCTTACACAGGTACTGGGAACCAAATGCATGTTCTCTCTGCAAGAACAGCAAGTGTTCTTAACCACTGAGCCACCTCTCCAGGCTAGTGGTTCTCAACTTTCCTAATGCTGGGGCCCTTTAGTACAGTTCCTCATGTGTGGCAACCCCAACCATAAAATTATTTTTATACAACCATATAACTATTTAAGTTTGTCACATTTCTGAATCGTACTGTATATATGGTTTTTTTTTTTCTGATGGTCTTAGACAATCCCTGTGAAAAGGTCATTTGACCCCCAAAGGGGTCACAACCCACAGGTTGAGAACTGCTGCTCCAGCCCATGAAAGCAGCCTTTCATAAAACTTTTATACTTTTATAAGACTCAAAACACTTCTATATTCAACACTGACCTTTTTTTAGAATCTTTTTCTTTCTTAAATTTTTTAAATATTTTTCTAATTACATGTATATGTGATATGGAGAGGGTATGTGTACATGAGCACGGACCCCCGCCAAGTCCAGAAGAGAGCGTGAGAGCCCCTGTAGCTGCAACTATAGGCAGCTGTGTAAGCTGCGCGTGCAGGTGCTGGGAGCCTAGCACAGACCTTTAAGGTTGGTAGGTGAGCTTAACCCCTTACTGTCTCCCCAGCTTCCCCAAATACTGTTTTCAATGAAGAGGTTCTGGGGCAAGCCATCATCCCTGCTACTCTGTCTACCAATTCTCACAGCCTTGAGCAATCATTAACTGTGTGGCTTTGAGTGGGTCAGACAACGCTGCCCCCACCCCCCTATAGGAATTCCTATCTAAATTCAATTCACTCTCGGTGTCAGGAATGGTCTTGGCTGAGAGATAAAGGCGTGAAAAAAAAAAAATCCTCTTGCAAAAGCCCATTAAGTAATTCCAAGAAGCAAGGAAGATTAAGTCATTATAATATTAGCTCCCCCTGGAGGAAGGGGGGCAGGACTGAAATCAAACCCAGAAGCCCATCTATGCTAGACAAGTATTTTACCACTGAGTTACAGTCCTAGCCCCCAAACCAGCCATAGTTATTTTACACAATGAAGGACTTCTTTAGTAACTGTTTCTTTAGTCCTGTTTTAAAGGCAAGTTTTACCTGGCCTCCTGATGTGTCTTAGCTGATGAAAAGCCAAGGACACAAACTACTGATGAAAACAGGACCCAACTGAGCCAAGATACCCTCTACCTCTCCTTGCTGCAAAGCTCTACCGATCCTGGGAGCCACTGGGGGTAAAACTTCACAGCCAGAAAGCACAACCTGGCAAATGATGGACAGCAGCCCACAGAGCACTGTCAGGATCCTCAGAGCATCTCAATGATGCTGACAAAGGTCTGTTTACACCTGGAGGTTACAGCCGACAGGCCGGGCGGGCACTGCGGAGACTCTGACAGCTGCAGAATTCAACTGCAGCACAACTCAATCCCTCACGACACTGCTCATTTCCAGGCTGCCCTTGCAGGATCTGCCACAAGCCATCTTTTTATTGATTCAGAATGATTGCATAATCACAGACTTGGTTTGCTACAGTCACCTTCGGTTCACAGGAAGCATCCTCCTCAACACAGCCCACCGCTCAGCACAGAATTTCAAAAACCACCAACCAGGAGGCTAAATGAACCCTGCTGGGTCCAAAGCAAACACATGAAGGAAGATGATAAGAGCCACTCCAGGGAGTACTTCCCTCATAAACAGCTTAGGGTTCACCATAAACACCTCACTCAATCCAAGAACCCAAGACACCTTTGTACCAATATCACAGTGATCACAAACAGCATTAAGACTGGACATGCCTTGCTCGTTCTAGGTTACAACCTCAAAAATGTTCACAAGGAACCTATAACCATTCAATTCCTAATAGAGTCATTCCACACTAGTCTGCCAAAAAGAAAGAAAACCCATCACAGGAGGTCTCAGTTTGCCGAGGGTCCACAAAGTGGGACGGCTGGCCAGGGTCACAAAGTGGGACGGCTGGCCAGGACCTGACTTCACACCCGGGCTTGGCTACTGGCAGCAGAGAAATATTCAGGCCTCCTCCTCCCTATACCCATCTCCATGCAGTATCAGGTTCTGACTGCAGACTCAGTGGGTACAGCTGCCCCCGTAGAAGGTGGCAGGAAGGAGGTGCACTCAGGAGGAGCATGAGAAAGGGGGACAGGTGAGCCGTTTATTAGCTCAGACTCGTCCTGTCCAGCCACAGGTCCCAGTCCGGGAAGAATCTACTAGCAACTAGTCATCTGTAGGCAGCAGACTCCCCCACACACTCTATAACCTTGACAGTTCCACGGCAGCCCTGCCGAGTCCAGACACCAAGACCAGGCTCTTCCATCATGCTCTGACCCACGTGCCTCCTCCCACCTTCCCCTCCTCATCAAGCATTCCTCTTAACACTCACAGCCCCCACCCCCTACAGTTTCCAGAATCTTCTCTCTGGTTTTCAGCTCTCTGCGTAGGGGCGGGAGCCTCCAACAGCCCCAGCCTCATCACTTTCTAAAAGTGCAACCTTAGGCAAGTTATATAATCCCTTTAGACTAGGGCCGCTCAATCTGCGCAGCGGGGCTGACCTCATCCCTCAAAATGAGGATTAAATGAAAACGAGGCATACAGCACTTAGCAAAATCCCCTGCATTCATTCACATATTTGCTAAGTGCCCACAGCGCAAAGGAAGAGGTTTTATAACTGGGGGTGGCTACCATTCCCTCCCTCAACTAGCGTACTTTTTCATTAATTATTTTCACTTTATGTGCATTGGTGTTTTGCCTGCATATATATGTCTTTGTGAAGTTGTCGGGTCCCCTGGAACTGGAGTTACAGATAGTTGTGGATGTCATATGGATGCTGGGAATTGAACCCGGGTCCTCTTAACCTCTGAGCCATCTCACCAGACCCCACGATCGTACTTTCTATGACAGAAACATATTTTAGCACTTGTAAGCCTGCAGTCGGTACAGCGGTACAGATGCATGCTCGCACAGTCCTTAGCCATCACATCTGAACAGAGTGCTTCCACCTGCTGCTGGAATTCTGTCTCTGAACATGAACTCACCTGCTCAGCCAAAGAAGCACAGGCAGACACAGGCCTAGACAAATGGAACTTCTTAAGCCCACTGCCCCTCTAGCGACGAGTGATCACTACTCCTCCTTCGGTGCTCCCCTACGCATGTCATATAACCCTCTACCCCCAATTCTCGGTGGGCACCTACCTATTTCCAGTACCTTCTCATTCACCGGGGGAACACGGTACGGGGGTGCTTAAGTCACAATTCTCTCTCCTGTCCTTTTACCATATGTCTGTATCCAATAGTCAGCTCCTAAAAGGAACAAGGACAATCTGGATTAGAATACCAACTCCAATTCTTGCCTCACCTTGTGGCCTGGAGCATTTCTTCCCCTCTCTGGGCCTCCATGCCCCATCGGTAGGTGAGGATGAGCTATTGAGATGCTGTTTTCCTGACACCTGAGAGCCCTTAGAGCCGAGCCCAGCACCTGAAGTGACTGTCTTTCATCACACCCACCTCCCGCTCAGGAATCTATGCTTTATTACCAGGCACACTTTGTAGCCAACAGTGTCATCCTCTGCTTCCCACAAGTTCCACCCCTCCCGGCCGGCACAGAGTCCCTCTCCCAAGGTCCTGGCTCTTTGGTGGTCCCAGAATGTGTCCTGTTCTTCACACTCAGACCTCATAGATTCCTCCACCATGGTCCCCTAGCCATCTCTCTCCTCATTCTCCATCCAGTCTTCTTCACTGGTCACAAGGCGGGAATCAGACCAGGATTCAGCTTCACATCTACACTCTAAAAGGCCCTCAGAAAGAATCTGTGCTGCTGCTTAGAGCCCTGGAATTCTCAGACCCAGATGAGGCCTTCAAAATGACTAAATTGCCCCTCCAATTGCCCTGGACAACTGCCCCGCACTTTCCTCACTCCCTCCCACTCCACCCAGAAATGCAAAGCCACTATGCCCCACCTCCCTGCCTCTCTGCTCCTCACTAGGATTCAGCCCCAGGCACCTCCCCAAGTTTCCCTGGGACTCTCTTCTAGGCCTGGACCATTGTACACACCCTTCTGCCCCAACCTAGATAAGTACACCAGCCATTTACAATCCAGGTCTGCCTGGGCTCCCGCTGGGCTGGCCCACAGGTCACTCAGGGGTGTCGCCCTCTGCCAGACCCCATCCCTCACCTACACAGTTCCCAGAAGTGCAGCACAAAAAGCATCTCCTCCAAGGAGCTAGTCCTCACTCCTCCTCCTGCCTCCAGCCCTTTGCACGCCTCTAAGAACACTTCACTACTTCCTACTGACTGTGCCTCTTTACCAGGGCACAGAGCTATGCCTGGCATGAACTGCTCAATAAATAAGCCAATGAGTACTGCAGACCCTGCTTTCCACTCTGATGTTTTGTTGAGATGGTTTATTAAAAACTGCAATTAAGACTCATAAACCCACCACTTATGAGCAATGCTGTACATTTTCTTTCTCTGAATTAGATTAGGAAACATTCCCTGCCCTTGCCTTCCCAGAGCAAATATATTCCTTTGATGGAGAAAGAAAAAAAAAAAAAAAAAGACCAGAAACAAAAACATTACTTCCTCCTCAACAAAAACCAAAAATAGCAGCACAGCTTATACAAAGTGCCATCTGACACTGGCTTTGGTAAGGTAAGAGGCAGTTGTGCGAGCCGAGAGGAGAAAGGGAAGTTTATGTTGGATGACCACTATGTGACACCAACAATAGCCACATGCTATACAAGAAAGCTGACAGAAATAATAAATCTCAGGGCTGTGCGTAAGGCAAAGGGAGAAAGGGGAAACGGCTGGCTGCAGTGGAAATTTCCTTCCTTTGTCTAGTTTTCCTTCTGGTATGCCTACCACACCAATTTCTCAATAGTGACTTATGACAATTTCATTTATAGGAAATGATTTCAAAGGGCCCAGGGAGCTGCAGATGGTACCTCAGGGGCCCATCTGTTTGAGGATGAAAGCATAGCACACACCATTACATCACTCTGACCTTCCTCAGTAACTTCCTATCTGACAAAACCTAGATGTTTGCTCGGTCAACAAGATATTTGTGTTTGTCTCCAGCCTCGGGCTTTGGTTCCTGATTAGTTTTGAAATCATTATGCATCCAAACTGAATAGGGCCACTGTTGGCAGCTGGAAGGCCATCCTCTGGGCACAGCCCCAGCTCTGTGGGCTTTGGGGTGACTGCTGTCCTTTCTGCATAACTGCACTCTCGGATGGACCGTCCTCCTGGCCCCTTCCACAGTTAAAGCTGTTCTCCTCAGCATCCTCTTTCCCCGGGCGACCCCGGAAAAGGGAAGAAGGGTGTAGCGAGGCCTCAGGCTCTCCTCAGATAAAGGCTGTACTGCAACACACTACTGCCCCAGCCCGCACTCCCATCCCATCCAGTCCCCTCAACCCCACTACAAGACAACTATTATTTCCAGAACACTCACAGACCCCACAGTATCCCAGTGCCCACGGCACAGCTAAACGTCAGTCAAACAGGCTCAGATGACCACACACACCTTTCATCACTCTAGGACATGGAGCAAAACCTTCATCCTCTTAAACCCTTCATCCTCCACACTCCACAGGGCACAACCAAAGATGCAGTGTCAACTGTGAAGCGTGGGACCTCCTGGACAGCTACTGTGCAAGGCTACGGAAGAGGAAGAAGACTAGTGGTATTGGGAGGGGAACAAAATGGGGGTTGGATGAGACAGAATTCGGACAGAATATGTCACATTACATACATTACATACATACATGATGAAACCCACTACTACGTATAATGAATACGTACCAATAAAAACATTTTAAAGAAGGGACTGTTCTGTAAACAGGCCGGGAGGTATTGGGGGAGGCCTGTGTGCTGCCATTTGCTCCTTTAAAGGACTCTCTAAAATAAGATGGAGATGGGCAGATATGCGATAATTCGAGAGGAAAATCCCAGTGTCGAGGAGCACGGGTCACATATTTCGTAAAATGATCCTCAATGAGGTTTGTCTGGCTTTTTTTTTTTTTAATATAACAAAGTTTATTTAGCAAAAAAGTTTTACATGAAAATGAAAATGTACATGACCCAATCCCATGGCATAGTCAAAGATGGTCTTTGGAGAGAGATGCGGACTCCTCTGCTGAATTCACAGTTCTGGTTTAGCCTCTTTCCAAGGCTTCCAACACGACGCTATTTCCACGGTGGACCACCATTCCAGTGTTATTCCACCGCCCACCAGCGGTCACCTCCACACACCCAACAACCACAAAGGGACCAAAGCCCCACTGTATTCACAGATAACTTCTTGTCTGCAAATTTCTTCAGCTCTGAAGGGTGAGCCTACCTCATGGTGACTGACTCCTCAGTGAGCTCAGTGCAGTGGCAAAGGCGTGGACCCATCTGACATTTTTTTTTTTTTTTTTTTTTTAATGGTTGCCCTGGCTGTGGGTTTGAAGAGACAGCAGAGGAAAGTCCTACAATCACTGTATGCCCACACCGTCACAGGATGGCTAAAGACCAGGTCAGCCTGGACTGCTTGGCTCTAAGCTTTCTTCTCCCTTCCCATCCTCTGTCCTCGCTGAGCTGGAGGGAGCAGGAACTTCAGCTTGGGTTCCTGAAGGAAAAGTATCTGCAAAAATTATTTGAAATTCTTCCAGAAGAGAGGCATTTCCTGACTTAGTATAAATTTCTCGTCATGTGAACACACACATTATGCTTTGGATTATTATGCAGTGCCACACTACTTACTCTGTTGCTAAAGTTAGCTCTGGCTATTAAGAGCTCCCTCTTCCCTTCACACGCACATGTCCTTTTTTTCCTTTTTTTTTTTTTTTTTTTTTCTTCTTCTTTTTTTGAGCACTTCCTTAAATTCTGGCCCACACAAGATGCTCCAGATCTATAATTACACATTTTTCCAAGGAGTCTGGGTCACTGGAGAATGGCACGAGTGGAATGACAATATGGGTGTATCTATCACTAACAGAGCGTCATGGCTGCATGTATCACTTACACACATTTACTTATCAACTCTTTACGGGTCAGTATTTACTTAAGCCCACACCTGGGCCTCCAAGTCTAATCCCACCCAACACAGAACATCCTACCCTTACACACAATCACTGGGAATCATTTGAACACATATTGGGATGTGATAAAATATATCTATATACCACACCCGTGTACAAAGAAATTATGTAGATAAATAACAACAAGAACAAGAATGGCATACCATTTAGCATATGCCTAAGAAAAGGAAAACACTGAAGGACCCGTACGCCATCAGCATCTTTGCCAGCTAGAGTGCGATGTGTTTGTTTTTGTTTTTTGCCATTCGATTTATACTCAAAACCCCATTCTTCAAAGTGAAGTAGGTCCCTATGCCTTGTGTGCCAGATCTTCAGTGTCACAGCTAGACTCTTCTGCCACTGTCTGCCTCTCAGCACACACACGGCACACTCACAGAGCTACCGCCTAGCGTCTGAGCTAACCAGATCCGAATCCACTCACTTCCCCCGTGCCTAATCTAACTAGCGTGCTGTGCACAACCCTGGCAACACTCCTGGGGCACACGTGTTCTGCTTTACCCTTCATGCTGCAATTCTCTGACCTGCAGGGCTTGCCCGGCACCTAGCTCAGTGCTAGGTGAACTGGAACACAGAGATGCTCAGCTATTAGAAAGATGGACAAGCGGCACAGACTTCCTCATCTTACGTTAACTCAATGCAGTTTAATGGCTGGAAGACATTCAACCAAACCTGAAAGACAATTTCTCTCACAGTGTTACCTAAAGTTCATTAATAATAGTTAAAAATTTAATATTGCTCCTAATAGACTAAAGAACAAATTACACAACTGTTGGAAATCATTTGAACACATATTGGTATGAGGTAAAAATATACCACACTTGTGTACAAAAAAAAAAAAATATGTAGCTAAATAACAAAAAAAGAATGGCATGCCATTTAGCTTATGTCTATGAAGGGAAAGACATTGAAGGACACCTACAAAGTTATTTTTAAGCTCCTTTTTTCCCCCTTGTCCTTAAATTAAAACTAAGAAGCCTATTTGCTATGTGGAAAACCATACAGGAAGATTCTTTCAAGACACTGAGCTTATATTATATTATGAAATAAAAATATTTTCAACAACAATAAATCAATAAATGAGTATTTGCAAGTAGAAAAAAATAATTAAAGAACACAAGGACATTGACATGAAAAGGAGTAGGAGGGAAAAAAAAGACACTGAGAATTGATCTCAGCAAAGAAGAAAACCAGCTCAGTGGTGCATGCCTTTAATACCAGCATGCAGGAGACAGAGGCAGGTAGATCTCTGTGAGTTTGAGGCCAGCCTGGTCTACAGAGGGCGTTCCAAACCCTTTGGGGCTACACAGAGAGAGAGAGTCTGTGGAAAGGAAGGAAAAGGGGAAAGAAGGAATGGGGACAGGGGAAGAGATGAAAGGGAGGGGGGAAAGGGAGGGGAAGGGAGGGAACGAGAAGAGAGGGGAGAAGGGAGGGGAGGGGAAAGAAGAATCTGCAGCTGTGTTGTGAACTAGGAGCAGTTTCCAGGGCAAGGCTAGTCAAATGCAAGGAACAAAGCAAAGGTCCAAGGGGCATGTGCTCAGGTCACTGTTACCCAGCAGGAATACCTCAAAAGTAGGTCAGAGTGCATCACCACTTTCTACAGAGCGCAACTGGGGGCTGCCAGAACCAGTCCTAAGAAAGCCAAACTTAAAAGGTTAGAAAAGGCTTAAATGAAGGCCGGAGAAGTATCCCTCTGCCTTGAGGATGTTTCGTTACCCATGAAAATCTAAAAAGCTCCTGGGCCCTAAGGTCCACAGGAAGCCCCTCATCACCTGCCTTTCTGGCCACACCCTTGGGGGCAAGAGAGGTGGGTAATCTGTCTCCACCAGGTCTAATAAAGCTCAAGTGGCTGTTACTGGGTTTAAAATTTTTACACTGGAATTTGCAGCCCACCCCCTACAAAAAAGTGCTCTGTGACAGAAGCTATCACAGTACACAGTAACCTTCTGTTCTGCTGAAGGCCTAAAGGCCGTAAAGCCTAATGCTCACTTTCATTTTCATTTTCAGTGCATAACACTGAGCCCAGTTGACAGCCACCTCTAGCCCCAGATCACACAGGGCTAGACAAAAACAAAGGCCAACCTCACACAGACACCATGGGAAGAATTGGTACGTGCTGAACACAAGGCAAGGTGTGGTTACACATGCCATCCCTTGAGTCCTCACAACCAGAAAGAAAAGTCAGTACCCAGCCGCTCACAGCTCAATGTCTTTACCTAGAACGCACAAGGCCTTGGTTCAATACCCGGTGGCTGTCACAACTGCAGATAACTCTAGTTCCAGCATATCTGACACCCTCTTCTGGCCTGCCAGGGCTCCCATGTGTGCTTGGTACACACATGCTCACAAAGGCACATACACGTTATTTTCTTTCTACTTAGAAAGAAATAAAGCTTTAAAAGATCAAATCATTCCAAAAGTAGCGGTCATTCTTACTCAAATGTAACTCATACATAATACCAACACCTCAAGGTTAAAATCTGAAGCGTAGCCAAGTCATGGTGGCACATGCCTGTAATCCCAGTACTTAGGAGTTAGAAGCAGAAGGATCAGGAGTTCGAGGCCAGCCTCCATTACACAGACAAGCTCAAAAAATGGGCATATCCTGTCTCAAAAACCCAAAATCAAACAACCAAAAACCATATTCTCCATTCCCAAAGCATTAAAGACAATAGTTGTGAGACTGAGACAGAACTGGAAGTGCCTGGCCAGACTCAGCTATACAAGACCCTGTACCAAAGACAAAAATCTCTAACTAAAGCAGACATTGAGATCTTGCTTCCTCTCCAGGGAGGCCTGACTAATCTGGTTTATATTCTTCATGCCATCACTCCTTTCCCCTTCCTCCCCCACCTACCCCTCTCTTACCCAATGAAGACGGGTTCTCAGTTCACTGCAAAAATAACTGAAATCATTATTTGATCTACAAATCATAAAATAAAAAACTGTTCATTTGGCCAGATTCGGCCAGCTTATCATTTCTGATGTTCTGAGACAGAATCTCTGGTTAAAATTCAGTCTGTACAGTGTATCCTCTTCCTGTGCCAATAGGAAAGTTCTTCACGTTAAAATGATTTCCTCTTTTACACTTTCAATGATGTGATGCTGCCATTGGGCTCTGGGTGTGTCACCCAGAACGCGGCTGCTGGAGACCACCATACCTCTGCACGCAGTCTGAGCGGGTTATTCGGAGAAGCTCTCCTTCTGTAATCGATCAGACATCCGAAGAGGAAAGAGGTAGCAGCGAGAAAGCTGCTCCCAACAGCTGTCACTGTACCAGAGGCCTTAGTGAATTACAAGGCAGTCTCCACTCGCCCTGAGGCAGCTTCCACCACCCACTGGAAGCCACCTCCCCTCCCCACCCCACTCGTGCCTACTGCACCATAGAAGTGTCAATGATCTCACTCACTGTCTCTTGCTTGGTGAGACAGCCTCCTATACTCATGTACATTATATGGATTTCCCTGCTAATCTGTTCTTGGTCAACTTGACTTGTACCCAGCCTAAGAATCTGGGAGGGTGGAGAGAAGCCAAGTCCTGTCCCCTAAGCTTACAGCACTCATTGTAGACATCATGTGTCACAGCTGAGCACCCTAGCCACACTAGGGCTCAGGACAGCAAGACGACCCTAAAGAGGACTTTGGAAAGCAATGTTTAAACTTTTATTTCGTTATGTACATTGGTGGTCTACCTGCATGTACATCTGTGTAAGGGTGTCAGATCCCCCAGAACTGGAGGTACAGACAGGTGTGAGCTACCATGGTGGTGCTGGGAATTGAACCCAGGTCCTGTGAAAGAGCAGCCAGTGCTCTTAACCACTGAGCCATTTCTCCAGCCCCCAATGAAAAATTTAATGACAATTTTTAAGGTGAAACTTGGAAAGAAGAGGTTTCTTTGTTGAGACAGGGCCTCACTCTGTAGCCCCATCTGTCCTCAAACCCAGAGAGATCCCCCTGCCTCTGCCTCCTGGGTTGTGGGACTAAAGGTGTGCACCACTATTCCTGGCTAAGTTCATTTTTTCTAAGATTGAGAAAAACATTTTGTGCTTATTAAAATATAGGATTATGAGCCCAGTGGTGGTGACGCATGCCTTTAATCTCAGCACTTGGGAGGCAGAGGCATTCCAATCTCTGAGTTCAAGCCCAGTCTGATCCACAAAATGAGTTCCAAGACAGCCAAGGCTACACAGAGATACTCTGTCTCAAAAGAATATATATATATATATATATATATATATATATATATATATATATATCAGATAACATGTGTTATATAAAATATGTACATAATTATGGAATATGACAAATAGCATTAAAAGTCATTTTTAAAAGAAAAATTGTCCAATCCTACCAAACAAATGTCATCTAGATTCTTTTTGTGTGTCTGTGCATGCAAGGGCATGTGCACGCAAGCGCACACGTGTGAGCTTTAATGGGCATTATCTTGGCATACTGTATTGTGTGTAAAAATATACATAATGCAAGAGCTGGTGAGAAGGCTCAACAGGTAAAGGCACCTGCTGAGCGGACTGACAACCTGAGTTCGGCCCCTAAGACTCACGTGGTGGAAGAAGAGAGCTACTCGTGCAAGTCATGCTCTGGCCTCCACATGCATGCTGTGGTGCTCCCAACCCACACACAAAAATGAGTAAGATAAAAATTTAAAAGATATGTATTGCATACATTGAAAATGCACATAAATGTGATGGTGCCATTTAATAAAACCCCTTTCAAAAAAAAAAAAACCTTTCTCCAAAGGATACATCCCTTTGGAGAATGTCAAAATCCTCAGCGTATCCATGCACACAAACACATACACACACACACACACACACACACACACACACCTATAATAAAGTGTAATTTGTAAATTTGTCACATTAAGTGATTAAAAACAGTAACAGTCTCAGAGTTTTATCACTGAAGAGACACCAGGACCATGGCAACTCTTATAACGAAATACTTGTAATTGGGGCTGGCTTACAGTTCCGAGGTTTAGTCCATTATTGTCGTGGCAAGAAGCATGGCAGCGTGCAGGCAGACACGGTGCTGGAGAAGCAGCTGAGAGTTCTACGTCTTATTGATCCACAGGCAGAAGCAGGAGACTGCCACACTAGGCTGCTCTTGAACAGGTTAAGACCTCAAAGCCCGCCTCTACAGTGACACACTTCCTCCAGCAAAGCCACACCTACTCCAACAAGGCCACACCTCCTAACAGTGCTACTCCCTATGGGCCAAGCATTCAAACACCTGAGTCTATGGGGATTGGGGTACCCATTCAACAAGCCAAAGCACACGCAGGCCACGGCAGGCGCAGTACCTGGGGCTCCCCTCAGCACCTCTCATCCCACCCATAACCTAAGCCTCTCCAGCCCAGAGCTTCCCTTCCCTTCCCCCAGGTTCCCACTCCTATAAAAACCTGCCATTTTGGCCACACACTCTCTTGGTTCTTTCTGTCCTGCTGGTCCTCAGTTCTTGGTTCTTCTTTTATTTCTTTGTGCCCTTTGGTCTTCTCTCTCCATCTCTCTCTTCCCACCTCTTTCTTTTCTCATGGCCCACTTCAGTCTGGACTCTTCCAGATGCCTCCGGCTGAACTCTCCTCCTCAACCATACCTAGGTGGCCATGTCCTCATTTCCATTCACCCCACCCCCCCACCCCATAAAAAGTTGCCTCCTTGTTCTAACTTGCTTCCGTCACTGTGATAAAAAACTTAAAACCAACCTGAGGAAGGAAAGGGTTTGCTTTATTTACACTTCCACCACACAGCCCGTCTCGAAGGAAAGCAGTGGCAGGGAGCTTGAGGCAAGAACTAAAGCAGAGACCATGGAGGAACGCTGCTTATTCACAAGCCTCCAGGCTCAGACTCAGCTCCCCTTCTTATTCAAGCCATCTGCCCAGGGACGGCTGGGCCCTCCAACATCACTTAGCAATCAAGAAAATGCCACACAGACCAAGCTGATGCAGGCAATTCCTCAAGGCCCCTCCCTCCCGGTGTCAAGGTAACAACCAAGATTAGTGGGCTCCCAGCAAGCTGCTCCAGCCACCAGGCCTCCCCTCTGCCATCATCAACCCTCAATCCCTCTGAAACCATAAGCTAAAATATGCTCTTTCTTCCTTAAGTTGCACTGGTCATGGCATTTTACCACAGCAACAGGAAAATAACTAACGCAGTTCTTAGCATCTGAACCTACAACAGCCCTGCAGAAACTGATACCCCAAATACATTACACCTGTGTGACATGACACACCACTCTACAACAGGAAGGCCCAGATCCATGTGACCTGCTCAAGGGCACATGGCTGGTCAAACATGCCACTGGGGCATGGCCTCATCAGCTCCAAAACACAAGACGGCTCTTAAGCTTCTCGAAAAATAAAAATAAAAAAAAGTCAAAATCCTGGTTCATTCATGCCACATGCTGAATCATCTTTCCCCGGTAAAACCTATGAAGACTGATTTTCAGGACGCTGGAAAGGCTGCTCGGTTAGGTCAAGAGAGCACTTGAGTCCAGCATCTTGCATGTAGCTGTCTTCCTGACTCTCCTCCTGGCTGCAAACTGCCCAAAATATCTGCATCTCCACCTTTACAATGTGCTGCAAAGCCTAAAATGAGCATCTATTCTTTCCAGAGTACCTGCTGAGATCTTTCTCCGTGCCCTGATTCTGAAGACAAAGAGGCCATGCTGACCCCAAGTATCTAGAGAGAGAGAGATGAGCAACTAGGCCAAAAACAACCTGACTAGAACAGAAAGCTTGGGGGTGGGGGTGGGGTCGCAAGCGAAGACCCAGACACTAAAAACACCAGGAACTATTCAACACCTGGAAAATCAGTGGCGCCCTACAAAACAAAGAGCCCCTAAGTCACCCAGACTTTGCCTGCGAGTGTGTTTCTAAAGATGCACAGAAGCTAGAAGGGAAGGGAGTTATGGCCGCTGCCTTAATACATAATGGTATTTATTCTTTCCTCCCCTTTCCCAAACTTTACCAAGCATCATTTAACATTTATAATTCTTAAAATATTTTAATTGCTGGGAGCACAGATGGAGGCGTGATTAATCCTGACTGAAATAATGTACGTGAGAGGTGGGAACTCTAAACCCCCATGAATGGTATTATTGTCAGAGCATGAAGTAACCTAGAATTATGCATAACAGCATCACAGACTGCAGCACAGGTTATTTTTATGTTCTGCTCTTGGTTTCCAGCTCACCTGATAATGTATAACATTAATCACTTCTTTACAGTATGTCCTCTCATTTTTTTTTAAATACAAATGTAAAAAAATAAAATAAAATAAATGGCCAAACAGTACAAAAGGGCCTGGAAAAGCAAGGCTTTCTCCTGTCCCAGATTCGTAATGTTTGTATTGTCTTATTAATCTTAGGAAACACTACATTTATGTTTTAACCAGGAGTTCACATGTAGGTATTAACATTTCACTCCTTGGGCTGCATCTTAATCCCATCCCCCTCTCAGGCAGGAAGGCCTGCGTGCCTTCCTCCATCGTGCTTCTAAAGCCTATTGTCAAGGTCCAGCTTCTCAAGAACTCCACCCAGACCGCACTGGCCAAGATCCAACCTCTCTACCTAGACTGCCAAACAGGTATCTTAGCGTTGAACACCCAAACTGCTCACGCTCCCAGAAGGCAGAGCCTGTTCTACTCCCACACTCTGGTCCCCCCATCACCATTACTCCCATTAACCCGTCAACAGCACTCTGGACCATTCTTTCTTCTTCCGCTGTGTATCCACCAACCGATCACTGATTTCATTTTTTTACGCTCTCCATGCTTCCCATACTTACCCAAGTTCAAGTTATTCTCTTCACCATACAAGAGTCTCACTGGCTTCCTGGCCTCCCTTCTCCCTTCCTGAACCTTCGTTCCCTCCTACCAGCCCACAGAAAGGAAATGTGACCACGCCCCTTCCCTTCAGCCTCTCAGAGATTCCATCACCCATAGGATCAAGTCTCTGTTCTTCCGGCAAGAGCATCACCAATAATCCCACCTCGGGCTCCCAGGGCAACTCTCAGGACTGCCTTCCACCTGCAAGCTACCCATTCCCCTCAAACTGAGCAGAGCACTGGGTATTTCCATCTGCTGCTACTACAGTTACTTTGGCTACAGCCCATTTGTGAGGCTGACCTTAGCTGTCGACACACCCAGGAAGAGGGAGCCTTACCTGAGGAACTGTTTTCCTCAGACTGGACTGTGAACACGTCTTTGGGGCATCTTCTAGATTGTCAATGGATGCAGAAGGGCCCAGCTGTCACTAGGGTGTCATTACGCTTCAAGAAGGTTAGGTTCAGTTTCTAGGTCATTAGACAGAAGTTTTGCCACTGATTTGATGGTAGGGCAGCCCATGGGTGAGGTAGACTATTGGGTGCCCATTGCCTATGATGGTTGAGTAATGCTCTGGGCCACCGAAAGGTGTACATAAACATGGACAAAGAAAACAAAATGGGGGCTGGAGAGATGGCTCAGTGGTTAAGAGCACTGGCTGCTCTTTCAGAGGTCCAGAGTTCAATCCCTAGCAACCACAGGGTGGCTCACAACCATGATATGATCTGATGCGTTCTTCTGGCATGCAGGTGTACATGCAGACAGAGTGCTCGTATACATAAAATAAATAAATAAATCAAAAGAAAGAAAGAAAGAAAGAAAGAAAGAAAGAAAGAAAGAAAGAAAGAAAGAAAGAGAGAAAACAAAATGGGAACCGTGTGGCTACTATGACCTGCAGTTCAAGCAGCACCATCACTAGTTTGGCTACATCCTTGTCCTCTGACATGGACAGAGCCTGGCACATCAGGTGTATCACTGTGAGGTCCAGGCTATGTGTGAAAAGCGTCCTTTGTTATGTATAAAGGATGCCACCACCAGCTTAAAAAAATAAGGTAACTGAACGGGAGTCAGGTGTGCCAGTCAACACCCCTCCTCTGTGGTTTCGGCTTCCAAGTCCTGCCTTATGCTCCTGCTCTGGCTTCCCTGCGTGATGGCTGTAGCCTGTAAAAACTGGAATAAGCCCTTTCTTCAAGCTCCTTCTAGTCATGTTTATCACAGCAGCAGACAGCTAAACTCAGTTCCTAGTCTTTCCAAAGACGGTTTAGGCACACTCTTGTCCTGAAAAGTTTCAAAGCCCCTGCCAGGCGCTGGGGAGAGGAGACTCTTCTGTGCTCTGCTCCTACTCAGGTCTTGGCACTTGGCCTCCAACTGAGGAACTCACAAGTGTCGGCCTTGCCCACAGATGCTATGCTCTTCCACAACAGAGAGCACATCTTCATCCTTGTAGCTCCCACACTTTCATACAACTCAATACTGTGGGCTCCACCAGGAGCTCATCTCGCCCCTATTCCAGGTGTCCTGCATGAATATTAGTTCTCATGAGTAAAATGATCCTCCTGTACACAAAGAATCTGAGGCTCTAGTATTAGCAAGCATCTGCCAGGGCAATAAGCAGATGCTGAAACTTGAAACCAAGTACCCATAGCTCCACAACCGATATGCCTTACATTTTATTGTTCTCTTGTGTAGTTTGGAGCCAAAACTATAAAGCCCTGAAGATAAGGATGAATTCACAATTATGGGCAATTTATGGGCATTACACACATACACACACCAATGTCCAAAGCAATCTAGAAATTACAGTGAAACAGAAAGCATAATATGAACAAATTTTCTAGCTAGCCCCCATCCCACAAATTGTTTTTACCATGTGTGGGCAAGGACTGTGGGGAGGGCTGTTCAAAATCCAAAGGGCACACCATCTTAAGTAGCTAGAGTAGCCCAGCTTAATCCCACCTGTTAGCTCTCCCCATGAAGTCAGCCATGTCCCAAATCTCTGTCCCCACACCCCCAACTCCACAGCATCTATAGGCCCACACTATTCAACAAAATGGACCTTTGAACCAGAACCTGTAAGGATTTAAAAGTAGATCCCTTCTGGACAAAGTCATCCCTGAAAACACCTAAGGGGGAGCCCGAGACAGAAATATGTTGGCAAGAACAGAAAGTTAGTGCCTTGGGGTGGAGGTGGGGATCGTGGTTCACAGCCACCAACAAAATGGGCACAGTGGGTGAGAATGCTAAGACCCTGGGGGACCTAGTTAAACATTTTAAGAAGAAGCACTTGGTCCCAAGCCTGGCACAAAGTAGGTGCTCAAGTGGCATCTGCTCAATGACTGACAGGCTAGCAAGCAAAACTTCCACTTGTCCTCTGCCAGTCAAAATGGGATCTAAGGAGGTGGGAGCTGAGAAGCCCTGCAATGGATACAGGAAGTGATGGGAACACAGGAAGGTGGGGAAAGCTCATCTTCCCCCCAACACAAGAAAACGAACAAGAATCGATTCCAATCTGCAAGGGTTAATGCAAAACCTGCTGGCCAGGAGAACCGAAGAGTCAAACAAATATCACCGTGCCACAACCAAAAACTATACCAACAAAAGACAAAAAAATCCAAATCTACTTTCAATTCCATGCAGCCAGAGCCACACACAAACCAGAGGACCTCCTCCCAACTCCAGGAATCGCAGAAGGCAGACAAGGAAATGCAGCACGTAGTCAGCCCTGCACTCGCTGCTGAGAGAATAAGGAGACAGATGCCCAAGCCTCTGCCACCTCCCGCCACTAAGCTGGAGTCTAGGACTTCACAGCCTTCCATTCCCAAAACAACCTTCGGAAGCAGCCACGCCCCAGATCCCCAGAGAGCAAGCTCCAGGAAGCCAGGCGATCCACTCAGGGCACTGGGACCAAGGCACTGGGCTGGGGCCTCACCACAGTCGCCTGGCTTCAAAGCCTCAACTTGGCAGAGCTGCACATGACAGCGAGGGCGGGGACTGGATGGCACTAGTCAAAAGCAAGATGTATAATAAGAAGTGGCTTGACTTTAAAACTCGGACTTCAAAGAGCTGAGAACTTTTTGCTACATTGGGAGAAGTGGAGGAGACAGAAATCGGTAACTTTTGTTGGGATGGGGAACCAAATTCAGGGCCTTTTCTCATGCTAAACAAGCACTCTACAGTTTACCACTGAACTATACATCTAGTTTCTCCATGTTTAATCAGGAACAACCTAGGCCATTCCCAGGCCATTTACCAACTCCAGAATGTGTAGCATTCCTCATTCTCACTCTCTACTTTCCAAGATTCCAAAACTCCTCCAACCTCTTTTTTTTTTTTTTTTCCTAAGACACAAACTCACAGAGTAGCCCTAGCAGGCCTAAAATGTACCGTGTAGACCAGCCTGGCCTCAAATTCAAAGAGACCCACTTACTTCCCTGCATCCCAAGTCCTGGAATTCAAGGCCTGTGCCACCAATACCAGCCCTCAACCTCTTTCGTGTAAGTAAGAAGAACAGGAACCTAATTTCCTAGAGATCTCTTTCTGAAAGTCTACCAAAAGGGCAAGGCAAATCCTAATTTTGAAGGCTTTCTACTTTTGAATATTAATCCAAATAACTTTAAAAAAAAAAAGGCAACCTTGGCAAAATTCCATATAATTGCATACAAGATCCTAAAAATAAATTTTTCCTAGGTGATTTTTTTTTTTTAAAACCAAAGATCAACATCACATGGTTTAGTGAGCTATCAAAAGTTCCTGAAATAGAGGCTGTGGAGACGGTCTGGTCAGTCAGGGATTGGGGATGACCAGAGTGGCTCTCTGGAGAGTATCCTCCAATCTAGCCAAGTCCACAGGCCCCAATTTCAGCAAGCGTTCCTGACTCCAAAAATAGCGTGGAGGGCTGGCAAGGGAACTCCTAACAGGTAAGGGT
Organism: Meriones unguiculatus; assembly: GCF_030254825.1. Lineage (NCBI taxonomy): Eukaryota > Metazoa > Chordata > Mammalia > Rodentia > Muridae > Meriones > Meriones unguiculatus. The sequence goes on along the minus strand of NC_083356.1, from coordinate 99,387,722 downwards.
GTTTTTTAAAAAAGCAACTAAGAAAGAAGCAGAAGCTGTGCTCTCCTGAAGTCTAGCCTTTCTAGAAATCAGAAGGAAAAGGTATTTCTTCAAATTCCCAAATCGAAGCTGGCCACATCACCTGGAGCACACAAGGCCATACAAAAGAAAGGGTCAGGGGCTGGAGAGATGGGTCAGTGGTTCTTCCAGAGGACCCAGGTTCAATTCCCAGCATGCACACGGCAGTTCACAGCTGTCTGTAATCCATGCCCTCACACAGACATACAGGCAGACAAAACACCAATGAACATGAAATTAAAAAAAAAAAAAAAAAAAGGCAGCCTGGCCCTAACCATCCTCTTTGTGGCCACATGCTGTTTCCTGGTTGCTGTCCCTGCTGGCCCTTCTTCCCAGCCCTGCCCTTTTCTGAGTTCCTGTCTGTTTTGTGGACACAGTGCTGCCCAGTTCACTAACTGCTGGAAAAAAGCAAACCATATCTTGAAGACTCTGTCTGTTAAAATAGTAGTTTTGGACACGCTGTTCTAAAAGGACAGTAGCACAGGATATCAACCTGGGTTCAAATGCTGGCTGACCCAGGTGACCTGGGGCCTGCTTCCCTTCATGAAAACTCCATGAGCTAATGTGCCTTAAATGGACACTAAAAGGCACTCAGCCTCCATCAGCTCTCTCCCTCCCACAAACTCCAGCCTTAACTGTCACCTCTCACCTGACCTACTTCAAAAGCCCAACAGAGTGCCCTGCCACCCATCTGTCCCCAAGCCAATCTCCTTTCCTCCAGACCACTGCTGCCAAGGCTCTGCTCCAAAACACAGCTCTGACTACAGCATCTCCCGGCTGAAAGGCCTTCGACAGCTAGCTATCACTTGCTCATGGGAGCAGGTCCACACTTTTTGGCCTGGCATGCAAGGCCTCTGCAATCTGGCTCTCTCCTCCCAGCCTCTCTACCCAAATGCCAGGCACCGTCTGTTCTAGAACAAACCCCCAAGCATCACTTGTTTTCATGCCTTGCAGCCTCTGTTCATTGTGCTCCCTTCATCCAGAATGCACTCCCTCCCACCTGGCAAAATCCTACACAGGCTTCATCTCCTCCCTCTGCTCTCTGATGCCAGCCCAGAACCAACACCAACTCCTCTTCCTCCTCTCTCCTGCTGTACTAACTCCTGTTCACTAACTCTGCTGCACTAACTTTCTTTAGGACTGTGTGTGCTACTGTCTCAGACACAGACACAGGCCTGGACCTCAAAAGGGCATGTCACACCCCAAAAACTAACTTGAGGACTGCGAGAGCCAAGGACCATCTAACAAAAAACCCCAACAAAGGCATAAGAAGCCCTCTTTGAATTGTTGATTAGGACTTTCCAAAACAGCAAAGGCAGTTGCTATTGGTGTTATTGATATTGGTTGCCCCAGGGGTAGAAAGAAGTCCCTACTTAAGCAGGCACCATGCACTTCAGACATTGGGCCCAGAAGCTCCTGAGCTGGAACTGACCTAAATGACTCCTCCCTGAGGACTTAGGTTTCATGGTACCAGAGGTGCCATGCAAGCTCCCAAAGGAGGGAAACAATCAATAGTGTTATCCAGCTATGACATATATGGACCACACGCCAGCTAATTTTATGTCAACTTGACACAGGCTAGTCATTGGGGAGGAGGGAACCTCATTTGGGAAAATGCTTCTGACTATAAGCAGACAAGCCTATAAGGGCATTTTCTTAATTAGTGATCAGTGAAGTGGACCCAGCCCATTGTAAGGACACCCCTGGGGTTGTGGTCCTGGGTAACACAAGAAAGAAAACAGGGTATGCAAACCATGAAGAGCAAGCCAGTAAGCAGCACTCTTCCATGGCCGGTGCATCAGCTCCTGCCTCCTGGTGCCTGCCCTGACTTCTTTCACTAACAGACTACAATGTGTCCATTGTAGTCCATTATATTTGGCAGAATAAGCCAAATAAACCCTTCCCCTCAGGGTCCCTCCAAACTTGCTTTCGGTCATGCTGCTTCATCAAAGTAGTAGCAACCCTAACTAGGCAAACCACATCAACAACCAGCCTGAACCCGTAACACCCTCACGGATACTTTGCCTCAGACTGGGCACAAACGTTCTATTTGTGAGGCTGGCTGAAACTACTGCTAATGAAGGAAGCAAAGGAGGCTTAGGAAGGTGAAATCCCTTCATAAATTCCATCGGCTAAAAACTCAAGTCTCCAGACAAGGCGTCTTCTTCCCAGGTCGGAGAGAGAAGGTATGATGGAAGAGGTCCCTTGGGCTTAAAACAAAATACTCAGAAAGGACACTATCATAGGAGAAAAGTGTAAAGACCTCAAGTGCAGCAGGACTTGGTGTCACTGGGGCACCAAGTTCATTCTCAGAGAGTGAATACCAGCTGGGTAGGAAGTAACAGAACCCTCCCCACCTCCCCGTCTTCCCGACTATTCTCACAGAAGCTAGATCCAAAGTCAGTGACAAACCTGGAGGCAAACTTGAGAAGCGCTTCTCCCACTAGACATGGTCTTTAAGGAGACACCCTGTCTCTGAGGAGGATGTCTCACCCCCCACTTTGGCAGCTCCCTGGGGAAGCCCCCCTCCTGGCCAGCAACCGCTCTGTAAATAAACACATCCGAGTGACTGGGGTGTGGCACGCAGAATTGCTCCATCTAAATAAAATGCAACTTACTGTTCTGAACCACAAAGCAAAACACCACCAAGGTCCAAGAAGCTTCTCGTGTCCTCAGCATCTCAGAAGGTAAATAGATTTTCATAAAAACCAGACGGCTGGTTAGCAATGGCCCTACACCAATAGTAAAAGGCCCCTTTGGGTTGGCCGGTTCCTTCTCTTCTGTAAATCACCCCACCTAAAATCACCCTTCCTATCTGTTCAAACATTTCTGTATGTACATCTAATTGCTTAAATATGAGCCAACCACCTTAGAGATTAGCATAAAACCAAGTTCTTATGTGGACTTCTATAAAATGAAAAATCTTAAAATTAACAATTCTTCACCCCAGAGTGGAGGACCGAACCCCACAGAGTGAATCCTTTATTGCTAAACTAAGTCCCCAACCCCCTTAAATGAATAATTCTCAAAACACTCCAAACAAATGGCCCAGTTAGCAGAGGTGCCTGCTGCCAGGCCTGACAACCCAAGTTCAATCCCTGGGGCCCTCGTGGTGAAAAGAGAACCAACAGCTCCAAGCTGTCCCGTGACCCCCCCACTTTACCCTGATATAGGCACACCCACACATCTAAACATACTCACACTAAATAAGATGTAAAATAAATAAACTGTTCAAACAATAATTTAATCATCAAGTTATAAATTTAAAATACGGACCAGTTAGAAGAGAGGTGAGAGATATCTCAGGTACCTATGAGCCAAGCATGGCAGTAGACAGTTTATAAGGTCTTCTCTTTGGTCCTGGCACAAGCTCCAAGAAGCAGGCATTACGATTCTCATTTCACAGATATGAAAACAGGCCGAGTCTCCTTCGACAGCTACACACAAAATTCATGTGGACCAAAGGTCATGATCTTCCGGTTGGGGGTATAGAGTGCTTGCCTCATATGTGCAGATCCTAGGGTTTGATGCCCTTTACCAGCAAAAAATAAAGAGAGGAGGTAGGCTCAGTGGCACACACACTGCACTCAGGATGCTAATCTGGGCAACATAACAAGATTCTAGCTCTTGAAAAAAAAAATGAGGGAGAAAAAGGAATGTGTATGTGTGTATACATACCTATATCTGCAGTGCCGTGCTGTGGTTATAAAATACCTACTCTCTGACGAAGGCACTTTATTTCACAAAAGGCAAATTTTAGTGTGTAAAACAGTATCCCTGACAGCTAAGGGATTAACTATAAGAATGTGCTGGCAAAGGCTTATGAAGGTTGCCATTCATCATACAAAGCTACTTTATATGTGGTTGTTATTCTTCATTAACACACAAAATTCCTTTAAGCTTAATTTTTCCCAGACATAAAAGCACTCAAAAGGCTAAAGAAGGGAGCGAATTTAGATGACAGATTAAATTAGCAAACTCAGCAACGCTGGGAACTTCGGTTTGTATGAACTTACAAGATAATGTGTAGATGAATTTACTACAATGACAGTTTCCTTACACTTTTGTTCTTAGATTGGCCTAAGTCAGAAAAGTTTTTTATTAAAAACTATCTAGCAGGGCGGTAGTGGTACACACCTTTAACCCCAGCAGGTGGCTCTCTGTGAGTTAGAGGCCAGCCTGGTTGACAGAGGAAGTTACAGGACAGGGGTGCATGGAGAAACTCTGTCTCAAATAAATAAATAAATAAATAAATAAATAAATAAATAAATAAAGCTGTTACTTAGTAGAAATAAAAATGATATGATATATGCTTCTAAATTATTGTGCAAACAAAAACGAGAAGAGACGCCATACAATAAAAGTTTACCGTTAACATACAGGCACCTTGTCATTCTTAACAAAACAAAAATGTTCAACACCCAAAACACTTAAAAGACACGTGCTGTATAACATACAGCATACTGTCACACCCAGTTCACCAGGCTCCTACACAGAACCCCTCTTCATCACACCTGAAACCAATTCAGCTTACACCCCTGACAGGCTAATAATAAAATCAATCCCAAAGAGATTCCAAGTCATTATTTCTTTACTTAAAAAAGAAAAAAAAAAAAAAGAGCAAGTTCTTATGAGTAACTAAACCTAAATGTTTAGTACACAGTTAGGACTTTTTTTTTTTTTGCCAAAAAAAACCTTTTTTCCTGAAACTAATTGTGCCTTTATTAGATTTCTGCTTATTTTGTGTACATGTGTACATGCTATAGCCATGGCATATGAGTAGAGATCAGAGGACAATTTGCAGAAGTCAGAACTCTCCTTCTACCACATGGGTTCTAGGAATGGAGCTCTGGCCACTGGCTTGACAGTGGGCACATTTACATGCTAAGCTCCCAATTAGACCTGTAAGTCCACTAGCTTCCAGTTTACAGGAAACATGGGGACAGGGCAACAACATTACCACCACCACAGGAAAGGGATTTCCAAATATAAGGTGATCTACAGGTTCTTTGCTGAAGATCATCTAGACACGAAGGGAAGCAGGAAATAGTATTTTCCTGTACTGAAAAGGAATGAAGGAAGAAGCAACCACTAAGACAGCAGAAGATGTGAATACTGGGTTCACTCTTGATACAAAAAAAAAAAAACCAACACAAAACAATAAAGTCCTAAGTTAGAAGTGTATACTAAAGTTTGTGAGGCAAAATTACATTATCTGTGTGCTTTGCAAAAAAAAAAAAAACTACGGTTCCACATGTTTACAAAACAGTGAATACTCTATTTGCCTTCTAAGAGACTTATAATATGCATAAGACCTGAGAGTCCAAATTCTGTCCAAAAACTTGACTACTAGAGTTTAGAAGCCCAGAACACACATTGTTAAAAAAAAAAACAGGCATGGTGGCCTCCTGTAATCCCATCACTTGGGACACAGAAACGGGGGGGGGGGGGTCTCAGGGGCAAACCTGCTGACTCCTCTGAACTGGCAAGCTCTGAGTTTAACAGAAGACAGAGAGTGATGGCAGACAGCGGTGATGCCTAGGATCCGAACAGCCCCCATAGGTTGGTGGAAGTGTTTGTGAAGGATTAGGAGGTGTGGCCTTGGTGAAGGAAGTGTGTCACAGGGGCAGGCTTAAAGGCTTCAAGAGCCTCAGCAATCTTCAGTGATCCCCTGCTTCCTACTTACAGCTGAAGATGTGACTCTCAGCTGTCCCTGAGAGTCCACTATGATGGCCTTTAGTCCTCTGGAACCTCAAGCCCAATTAAACCTTCTCAAAAGGTGCCTTGGACATGGTGTTTTATCATAGCAACCAAAAGTACCTAATTCCACACCCAACGTCAACTTTAGGCCTTCATACACATTTGCTTACACACACACACACACACACACACACACACACGCACCTAGTATACTTTGCTTGACTCAGATTTTGCATGTATTTAACTCCAGAACCCTTTCCCCCTGGGGTAACTAAGTTTTCTGAAAATTAATTGTTCCTGGAACCCCCTTCGGAATCACCCTGTGGGAAGGCTGCCTTAAGGCACACGCGAGTTAAGAACCTTGGACAGGCAGCTAGAATGTAGTGGTGCCCGCCTGCAGTCCCAGCACTGAGGAAACGGAGGCAGGTGAACAGTGAGTCCCAAACTAACCTGGGCTGCAAAGCTGGTCCCCGTAACAAAAATAAACCAACAAAATCAAAATCGCAGGCTGGCAACCTAAGAGCTACTCACTGCCTCTGTGTCTCCCGCATCTAGGATTACACCGTCTCTGACATGTTTTGGTTTGTAAATCCCTACAACACACAATTCCACTGCAAACTTGGCCTCCGTGAAATTAATCTTGACTTGCTCCCAGTCATTTCCTTTCAATCCACAGAGAAACAATAGCAAACTCGTCCAGATTGCTGCCTTTTCAGTTTCAATCTATGTTGAGGTATTTCCAAGGAATACCAACACCTCTCCAAGGGAAAGATTAAAATACCCATTAAAAAAAAAAAATTTCACCCCCCTCCTGGGGACCACCTAGAGTTTGCCATCACTTACCGCAGAGGGCCTGATGCCATCTTCACACCATATAGTCACTTATACACAGGTCCTTCTGCTACCTGGCCAAGCAAACTTCGAGGGCATCACCTGACCACACCACCCATCACACCCACTCCACGGCTCAATGTTTTACAGCCACTTCCCACTACTTTCTTGTAGTGCTCTGAGGAAAAACTACATCCCATGCTACTTAGGGTGGCCTCTACAATGGAAGTGTACTCGAAAGGAAACAGACATGGCCAACAGAGAAATATGAGATGCAAGTCAACACCAGAAGAAAATGACCAGATTTTATGCTTCCCCTGCCTAGAGGAGGCCATTTATAATGTCCCAAACACTTTCGTACACTTTGTCATTTGACCCTCAAAACTCTGGAGGAATCTGTTTTTCATCACAGCAGCACAAAGTATCCAGCACAGCTCAACTTGAAAGCGGACAGCTTGTCAGCCCTCAATTAGCCTCTCTATGCAAGGAATGTCATCTGAGCAGTGCGGAGCCCATGCTCCCAACAGGAATGTCTGGCCAGTGTCACAGCAGCACACAGGACAGTCTCCTGGGACTCTGCTCGACGGTGATTACAGATGGCTAACCACGCGCAGGCAGTCAGGTCTTCCAATGGACCAGCTACGCACGGTGGCGCATGCCTGCAGTCCCACTGCTCAAAGCTGGAGACGAAGGGATCAGGAGTTCAAGACTAGCTGCAGCTATTTACTGAATGGATGCGTGCAGTAAGGCCAGAATGGATGCATGAGGCGGCTCAGCAGATAAAGGGAAAAGGGGGCTTGCCATCCGTCTGATAATCTGAGTTTGAGTCTGGCCTCAAGCCCTACCCCACAGGAGGGAGAGAACCAACATTGGTCGTCCACTGATCTCCACATATGCACAGTGGCATATCCAGCGTGCATCACACACACACACACACACACACACACACACACACACCCTAAATATATTTTTTAAAACTACCAAAAAGTCTTCATATATCCAACCACTCAGCACCTGCCTGGGACTGTCCAATCATGTTTTGTCCTGTCATCCATGGAGCTCCCACTGTTGCTCATACCAGTCTCCCCACAGGAAAGAAGCACACTGGGTAACTACGTACTCTTTTTTTTTTTTTTTTTTTTTTTTTTCGTTTTTTTATTGAGACAAGGCTTCTCTGTGTAGCCTTGGCTGTCCTGGACTCCACTTGTAGACCAGGCTGGCCTCGAACTCACAGCCTCAGCCTTTCCCCTGCCCCCATTACTGGAATCAAAGGTGTGTGCCACCACACCCAGCTGTAACTAAGCATTTTCAAGAGCAGACTAAAGACTTCTGAGCAATCAAACCACAGTGGGATAACACCTCACATATACTGGAACAGCTGTTTGAAAAAACAGATATTACTAGTATCGTGTGCAAAGCTATGGAGACAGGGGGACCCCCTGCACACTATTCGTGGCAAAATTAGTATAGCCATTATAGAAACAGCATGTCAAGTTCCTCAAGAAATTCAACACAGAACTCCTTTCTGTGATTCAGCAAACTCCCTTGGTGTTTGCACTCAAAAAAAAATAAAATCAGCATCTTTGAACAGACACCTGAACTTTCATGTCCATTGCAGCACTATTCAATAGTGCTACATACAATACTCTACCTAAATGACCGTGAGTGGAAAAAGAAATATATGCGTATGTGCAGTGGGGCACTACACAGCCATGAGGAGGAATGCCTGCCATCATTTTTGACCATACGCATGAGGCCAGTAGGCTACATGTATGAAATAAGCTAAAAGTAAGCCAGACACAGACAAATACTGTTGTGGTCCCATGGATTATATGTGGAATGAAGTTCAGGCCAGACACTCAGGGGGCAGAAACAGGTAGATTTCTGAGTTCCAGGACAAGCCAAAGCTATATAGTGAGACCCTGTCTCAAAAACACACCAAAAAAGAGCTAGGCATTGTAGCACATGCCTTTAATCCCAGGACTTGCGGGGCGGGCAGTAAGAGGCAGGGAGATCTCTGAGTTCAAGGCCAGCCTGGTCTACAGGGTAAGGTCCACCACACCCAGGCTTACACAAAGAAACCCTGTCTCAAAAACAAACAACAGTAGAAACAAAACAGAAAACAAAACAAAAAAAAGAATGTCAGATTCGGAGGGAAGGTAGTGTGGATATTGCGTGTGTTCACTTTACTGCGGTGATATTACATGTTGTATCCATATGACGACTAATGGCATACAGCAAGAAGATATTAAGTCTTTACTTTCCACACATGCACAGAGCTTTGGCATATACGCGACTTGGGTTCGTGTCTTGGATCCTTCTTGGCTCTCATGCAGCCTACGCACAGCTCTCTGCTCTCCTGAGGTCACTGAGCTCTGGAAGTGGGAGAGCCACCCAGAGTACTTGGTGCACGGTGACATTTAAAAACTGTAGGTCAAGGCAGTCGCGGTGGCGCAAGCCCGTAATCCCAGCACTCTGAGAGACAGAGGCAGGCAGATCTCTGTGAGTTCCAGGCCAGCCTAGACTACAAAATGAGTCCAGGAGAGATAAGGCTACACAGAGAAACCTTGTCTTGAAAAAACCAAAACCAACGAACCACACAAACAAACTGCAGGTTCTGGAGCTGGCCCAGCAGTTCGGAGTGCTTGTTCTTGCAGAGGACCCAGCACCTACAGGGCAGCTCACAACCATCCATAACTCCAGTTCCAGGGATCCAACACCCTCTTCTCAACTCCACCGACTCCAGACATGAAAGTGGTGCACGCACACACACACACACGACATACCCATGCACATAAATAAACAAATCCATTTAAAATTTTAAAACATATTCTCTATTTCTTTATTCCAAAGAAGAAGTAAATAATTACTTTTTTTTTTTTTTTACGTGACTAAGGCAAGACCCCCACCATCCAAAAGCTTACAACACGCCAAGCCTATGGCAGCACCTTTAATCCAGCACATGGGAGGCAGAGGTAGGTGAATCTCTGTGAGCCATGGCTCTGCAACACAGAAAAACCCTGTCTTGAAAACTGGGGGCTGGAGGAAAGGGGAGCTTATAACAGGCAAACAGGTGAACAACTTAATTATAAAAGGCAAAAGGAGAAAAATATTTGAATAAATGCACAGGCAATGTGCAGGAAGATTAAGGGGTGAGGCGTGGGGAAGGAGTCAGTGAAATGTGAAAGACAGAGAGGGGAAATTTTCATGATAAATTGTTTCTTTGAGCTGTGTCCTAAGGATTGATGCAATTTTCAGTTTGGGGAAGAGAGGAGAGAAAGAGCCTTATCAAAGGCAAAATTCACATAAGGGACTAGACAATAAGGAGTCTTGTCCGTTTAAAGTAAAACGGGCATGGCTACTGCCCTTATCTGTCCTCGACCAGCTACAATGCTTTTAGCTGCAAGTAATGGGGGCCGGGGTAGTGTAGGAGACCAGAAGGAGGCTCAGGAGCTCAGAGTACTTACTGCTCTGCTCTTCCAGAGGGACTGGGCATGGTTCCCAGCACCTGTAACTCCAATTCCAAAAGGTCTGACGCCCTCTTCTGGTCTGGGTGGGCTCCTGCACACACATGGTGCATACATGTCCAAAAACTCCCAACACTCAGGGAGGCAGAGGCAGGTGGATCTCTGTGAGTTCCAGGCCAGCCTGGTCCACAAAGTGAGTCCAGGACAGCCAGGACTACAAAGAGAAACCATGTCTTGAAAACAAAACAAAACAAAATGAATAAATCTTTTTTAAAAAAAAAAAAAAAAAAAAAAAACAGCGTTATATAAGTGGCTTAAAGGGTATTCTTAAATCTTCTGTGATCATGCAGACCTCTCAGTAAAAAAGATTAAACATATTATAAGCTATATATAATTTACAAATAATAAAAGACTAGTGTTATGAATCACACGTTTGTATTAAATTTGATTTTTTTAATTTAAGGTTTTTAAATTTCTTAAAACCTCATTACTTTAAAAAGTTGCACAGATTCCAGCACACAGGAGGTAGAGGCAGGCACACCTCTGAGTTGGAGGCCAGCCTATTCTATGAGTTTCAGGACAGACAGCCAGGGCCACAGAGAAAAACCCTGTCTCAGTGGGGGTGGCAGGAGTTGCAAATAAAAAAAAAAAAATACGCACCAGAATTAACCAGACTCAAAGTCTATACATCTCAGTGAACTTTTTGGGGGGATAGGGAGGCTTTTGAGACAAGGTCTTCCTAAAATTCACTATGTAGAGTTGGTTGGCCTCGAACTCTCAGCGATCTGCCTGTGTCTGCTTCCCAAATGCTGGGATTAAAAGTATGCCCCACCACACAAGCACGGCTTACAGCGGCCATTTGGAACGAAAGCTTTGGAGCCCACACTAGATTTTATACTTTCAGTATTGAACACATTTTTATGCACTTATGCCACCAAAAGCAATCAATCTGTGACAGAGTTAGAACTAGAAAAACAACTTTATATCTGCTTTCCTAACTCTTACCTGCGTTCAGTTCTTCAGCCCTTACTATCTAGCCTTTCTTGTTCTCATTCCTACATGTTAGACTGTATCCACATGTACATTTGTTTACATATATGCAGATACTGACTGGATTCCACATTTGAAGAATCTAAAGAGACTTAGATTCGGCCAGTATTTTAGATCATTTTCATTTTCATTAAGATATAAATTGGTATGCAAAGCTTGTACTAAGCTAACCTACCAAAGCCAGGTTCCTATCCACTTTATAATAAGCTCTTATCCTTCATACCTTCTCATTATCTTTACTCCAGCTGTGTACCATTAGCATTTTTCCACACTTTCTTTGCAAGAGCCTTTTAGAGTGGCTTCCATTTTATGGGCGCCAGCTTAATTAAAAACAGAGACTATAAACTATAAATCCTTGTAAACGGATAGAGGGCATTTAAGGCAGGGGTTCTCAACCTATGGGTCTCCACCTCCCCACCCCACCACCAGGGTCAAACAACCTTCTCACAGGGCTCGTATATCAGGTATCCTGCACATCAGATATCTACAATACGATTCATAACAACAGCCAAATTACAGTTATGAAGTAACAATAAAAATCATTTTATGGGCTAGGCACGGTGGTGCACACCTGTAAATCCCAGCACTTGGGAGGCAGAGGCAGGCGGATCTCTGTGAGTTTGAGGCCAGCCTGGTCTACAGAGCAAGTCCAGGACATCCAAGACTACACACAGAAACCCTGTCTCCCAAAATAATGATGATAATAATAATACAACAACAATAATAAATAATTTTATGAGGAGCTGTATTAAAGAGTCACAGCAGTAGGAGGGTTGAGGACCACTTATCTAAGGCAAGAAGGGAATGAGGGTACCAGAGTCAACTCCACTCTGTTGTAAAATGCTCCCCACACAACCCATGACAGGTGCTGCACTGATACACAGCCAGTGTCCACCCACATGTAAACATTAGCAAAAATGCTGTTTTGTTTTGTTTCCCCTTGGAAAGCACTGATATTTCCTTCTCTCCCATACTGGCTAATCTGTCACCTACTGCTCTGGCGAGCACTGTCTTAGGCACTAACAAATACTATCCTCCTCAGAGAGGTTATACGTCGTGGCAGCTCTCAGCAGCTGAAAAGAAGCCACTGTGGTTTTCGGCACCTTCAGCCTTTGAACTGGGTTAGACCACTTCATGCTTCGTGAAATGCTGCAGATACGCAAGCCATAATCGGTGCCACAAACCTGGTCGCCATTCAGTCACCGACAGCAGGTGCCGTTCTACTAAAATTATCCCGAGCTCTAGATCTCTCCCTGGGGCTGGTGACAAAGCCTGCTTACCCATGAATATGTGGTCAACTGACAAGTAGTCAATAGCTGAATTGTGACTGGGTAGTAGTGGTGGCGCACACCTTCAACCCTAGCGCTTGGGAGGCAGAGGCAGACGGATCTCTGCGAGTTCGAGGCCAGCCTGGTCTACAGGGTGAGTTCCAGAACAGCCAGTGCTACACCACACAGACACACACACAAAGCAGAACTGTGGTAGGAAGGGTGGGAAATAATGCTGTGAGCTTTTTACAGCAATGCCACCCACCCGTGAGCCATTGCGTGAGCCTAAGCCTAGGCAGAAGAACCCTTCAACTGAGGCCAGGCTCAACTCCAAAGATGGTGGCTGGCCTGTGTGACAAGAGGCAAGGGAGGCCAGGACAAGGAAGGTTGCTCTCTGCAGCAGTGTCACTGCGTGTAGGACAGTGAGAGAAGAGCTACTCTTTCGTTTCCATGGATTTTGTTTTTGAAATTCACACATCTAGTTCCGCATCGACAAGTACTCAATAAACATTAATATTTGATGCTATGTAGCTCAAGTAATTTAGAGCAAAGCCTGGCAGCGAGAGAGGATCTTAACAGATTATATGGAAATTGTGACTGGCACCAAGTTTTCAGAAGTAATTCGATACCCCCTTATACAAATGGCTATACACACAGTGACTAAATCCCAGCAGACTGTGGCCAAGCCTGTGCTTTCCAGACTTGCAGTAGCTAGAAGCACATGTGTCATTAAAGACATTAGGAATGTTCATATCCTACGCCACTGGGGACGCTTTCAAGGGCAGCCAATACCACTTCTAGAGATCGTGCTGTGCTGACCAGCTCTTTTTTTGCTTTCTTACTCCCCATCTCTTCCATCCACAATAACCTCCTCTGTGGGACACTGTCTCCCACAGTCCCATCTTGTGGGTTTAACGGGGCCTGCCAACTGGACCTCTTGTTTGGCCAATCTGCGTTCTTTCCACATTTCTCTCAGGTTGGCACTAAGGGCTAAGAGGCAGCTTCCTGATGATATGAGATTTTGGAGCCAGAGGCTGTGCAAAGCCACAGTGACTTAATAATAACACCCCATCTAAGTCAAAGGGCTCCAACAGGCGAAGGGAGATTTCTGTTCAAAAGCATCAAAGACCAAAATAGATTATCTGGTTAGGGTAACATATGTAATGGATTTCAGTGGAGTCATTAAAACAGCCCAAGAATGAACACAGGGAATGCATATATGACATGAGAAAGAGTAGACCACATGGGCATAAACTGACTCTAAACCGCACAAATGCAATCAGTATATGCATCTTGACATGGTGCCTTTCATGTCTTCAAAACTATATGCAGCATAATGAACCACTTTGCCTCAGTCCATCCTTTGGGCAAAAAGGCCATCCACAGCGTTAACTGCTTCTTTGGCTCTTCTCCACCCCTCAGAGACAATGAGTCAATCCATGATAGGTGTGTGATCCTGGGTATGCTGGGTAAGGAAAGAAACTGCTGAGTCACTGTGATTCTATCTTAGGTGGCTGAACATTCTGGGTTCACATTTATCTGCAATGAACAGTAGTAGCTGGGAGACATTGGGACTAATAAATTCTCTCATGTAAATGGCAAAATCCATGCTGAAATCCATGGTCTGTGACCTGTCTCTGCAACTTTTCTCATGCCCTTGTCATTTCTGTCTATGGGATCCTTCTTTCTAGAACATTCTCCTTGATCACTCACACTCACTGAGGACCTTAAACACAACACTCACTCTACAAAGACAACTGACCAGCAGCACAGCAAACAAAACCAGAACTCCTTTCACTAACCACAAGATAAGGTTTCTAAGAGCCTTCTTCAAGGAAAGCTACACCTCCCCCTTCTGTTTCTGTCCCCTTTTGTGTACACTGACAGCCTTCCAACTCTACTAGGAAATACTGTTTCATAGTGTTCTCTTCTGCTTTCCGCTCCCAAGGAAAGGGCAACCATTTCAGATTTACCAGTCAGAGAACAGATACCAAAGGATCTTCTTCTGAGTTTAAACACCATTCCTTAATGTTATACAGAGAGACCTCTCCAAGAGTAAGTGTTAAAAGCTGACCATGAAGCCATGAGTTGTGCCACACACCTGTAATCTCAGCACACACAAGGCTAGAGCAAGAAGATGATCACAAGTCTGAAGCCAGGCTGGGCTACACAGTAAGACCTTCTGGAAAACAAATAAATGCTTTCTATGAACAAGTTGCTCAGTCATAAAAGAGCTTATATGGGACCAGAGAGATGTCTCAATGATTCAAAGAGCTTGCTATGAACCCACAGTAGGAGAGAGCTCCAGAAGTTGTCCTCCGACCTACACCTACACACACACTATCACTTTGGAATGCACACCCACTTGCTACTCCTAAACAGGCAAATGCATCAATTGCAACCTATTACTGCTTCATAATTTAACCAGTAACATAAGAAGAGACTTATGTAGCATGGGAGGTAAAACAATATCCATCTATAGACTAATCAATAGGAAGGGCACATGACTCCAAGGAAGGGCTATTCAGACAGCCTGACGGAAGCCAAGATGAAGGCAAATGGTATGTTCATCCTTATTTTTAAAGAGACGTTGATTGGAGAGAGGATCTCCTCAGGAATGTTATCACTGATACATATCTGAAATATAAATCATACTAGACCCTGAAGCCTACTTGATTAAAAAAAAAAGAAGAAAGAAACTGAAAGTAAACAAATGATTGGTCAGTGTGTGACTTCCCAAAACTCTCCTAGGGAGGATGTTTAGTTATCATTATTAGAGAACTGTTTTTAATCCTTCCTATCTGCCCAGAGTTATAAGCTCCGCAGTTCTGGAACCAAAATAACCATAAATGAAACACTCTCAGGGGCGGCCACACATTCTGTCTGTGGGGCTTCAGCAAATTCACAGGCGGCTTACATGAAAGGGAGGAATAGGGAGTCAGGGACCTTCCGGGGTGAGATGGCCCGTCACAGGTGAGATCAGGCAAACTGATCTAACTTCCTGGCCCCTGGCATACTCCACTGAGAGGAGTAGGGTTAAAATATGCAGTGAAGCCCTCTCGAATTGCTGTTACATGGTTCCAATATTACAACACAGGCTCCAAAAGCCCTAGATTTCCCCAACCCTTGCAGTCAAAAGATTGCAATGTGATTTCATTTTGGGGATGACCGTGAGAAAACTAAATCCCAGGAAGGCTTAACAGGCCTATAGGGCAACCACTTCTGTCAACTGGTTTTTACAAGGAAAATAAGCACTTAAAAGACACTTCAGAGCCAGGTTTGGTGTCACAGGTCTTTCATCCCGGCACTTGGGAGGCAGAGGCAGGTGGATATCTGGGAATCCGAGGGGAGTGGGATCTATGTAGTGAGTTCCAAGACAGCCAGGACTATATAGTGAGAGCTTATGTTAAACAAACAAACAAACAATTCAGGTCATAACAAAACCATGCTAGAGACTAACACAACTCCCTAGTGTGTATGTCTGTGTCTATGTGTGTGTGTGTGTGTGTGTGTGTGCACGCACACACACTCTACTCTGTCTCTGTAAATTTATTCCCATACAAGTTAAACTAAAGGTTCCGTAAACAAAACAAAACAAAGTGATGGGGCGTAGTGATGGCATTCAGGAGACAAAGGCAGGCAGATCTCTGTGAGTTCGAGGTTAGTCTGATCTACAAAACAAGTCTGTTATACAGAGAAACCCTATCTTGAAAAAAAACAAATATATAAAATAAAGTTTGCCCCCCCCCATAAGGCCTCATATATGTTGGACAAGAGCATAAACCTATTCCCCTAACTAGGAAATTCTCATCCTAACAGAAACAAAATCTTTATGATTGAGTTTGAAGTGCCTGGTGGAAACAGACCCAACTAACCTCCCAGCTATTCTGGCAAGCCTCATTATAATATGGATTATAGCTCTACTAGCCCAGGGACAGGGCTTTTAATGTTCTCTGGGAGATAAAGAATTAATCAGCAACCCAGAAAAGAAGTTGTCTAAAAATGGATGATTTAGTCAAAGTAATTCCATTGTCTCTACAACTGTGCCCTCAATCACCCAGCACCAAAACCCCTCTACGGCATCAAACAAACTCTATGTGGTTAAAGAGTCAAAATGTTCTTCTGGCTGTTATGGGAAGCAGAAAAGGGCTGACTACAAATCAGTTATGTTTTAGCTCCACAATGAACATGAATTATGATAATTTAGACATTCTGGTGGTTAAACCAAAAAGGCAGGAAAATCAATACTTTTGAGTTCCAGCAAAAGTTAAGTTTGTGGCACCAGAATTGCAAGACAGGAACATGGACATGACCTTAAATTTATTTCTGGACTTCCCTGCCTCCATCAAAATCAATGACACTATTTCTCATCCCTTACTGCCGAATCACAATAGCTGGGAAGCCTGGAAACACCGATTGGCTGATAAGCAAAAATCTCTAGGAAGGAATCCCGAACAAAGTCAGACACCAAACTTCCTTTCCTAGGCATGCTTTTCATTGTACGGGCACCAAGATCTATTTATGATGCTTTTTGACTGACACCCACAAGCATTCTGGCTGACACAAACTTTGCAGATTGTAGGGAAGTCCCTGTGAGCTTTTTAAGTAGCCCAGATGAGCAAAACACTCAGAACACTGCCATAATGAGCACCTCTCAGGCGCTCATAAATTCTTTCATTCCCAGCAATCAAGAAGCAGCTGTTAAAATCCAGGAATCTTCCCAGTAGCCCATCCGAAATACCTCCGGGCTGCCCAGAGAAGCTTCTCAACTGCTTTCTTCTCTCTCTCCCTCCCCCATCCCAGGAGTGCCAGCCTGGCAGGATGAGGATGACCCAAGAAGGAGGGGAGAGGGGGTGTAGAGGGGAGTAGCGGATCTGGTGAAAGCAGACACGCAAGACCCCCCTTCTTTTTCACCACGAAGAGAACCAATCCTCAGTACCAGCCAACCAGGTTAGATCTTCCCTCCCCCAGCACGCTAACTTCGGTAGTCTGATGAGGCTGGCATTTCTAGAGTTCGCGACCTCGGCCACCCTGAGACTTTTCCTAAAAGACTCTGAACCAGCAGCTAGCGGCATCTCAGCTTCTCTACAGGTTTAGTAAGACTCGGCTTGCCTTCTACCTTTTAACCCGCCGGGACGCTACTCCTGGGGTCAAGTTCAAGATGAAGGTGCCCTCCTCACCTCCCCGAGTTCACTCTGCGGGGAACTGTAATACCCGCTGCTCCAGGCACACCGGAGCCGAGGCAGCCGGGAGAAGCCTGTCACAGCCCGGCGTCCTCCGCCCTCGGTCGCAGCGCCGTGTTTCTTCTACCTGGCCAGGGCCGCATTTCCTCCCCGGAGCCTCTACACAATAAGTCAAGTTAAGTTTTGGGAACGCCGGTCCAGAGATCTTGCTGTCTGCAGACTCGCTACACAATGCCCCAGGGCTTCCTTCCCGGCCAGCCGTTCCGGAAAGCCGCCGCGCCGAGCCCGGGGAGCCCCCCACACCCACCCAAAAGTCCTTCGGGAGGAACCCGCATCCTCTTGACGCCTCCCAAGGAACTACTCGCCGCCCAAGGACAAGGGGACTCTCAATCCTGACACGACCCTCCGCTCAGCTGGCACCGACAGACCCTCGAGGTCCATCCCCAAGGTCCACACCCCAACACCAACCCCACCAAGGCGAGAAATGTGCGTGCACCCGCGAGCCGCAGCCTGCGCGAGCCAAGCACTCACTTTCAGCCCACAGCGGGCGACACGGGTTTCCCCGGCTCAAGTTCGCTCGGCAACTTCGCGGCCCGCGCGCCGCAGCGACGTTCGAGACCCCGCGGTGCCAGGCACCCCCGCCGGCACGTCTCCCTCTCCCAGGTGTCCGGCGCAGCCCAGGCCCAGTCTAGCCGAGCGAGAGGCGGCTGGGAAAGCCGTGGGCGCCGCGTGATCCCGGGCGCCCCCCACCCCACCCCCCAGCCCGGCTCTGCTGCAACCCGCTCCTCCCGGCGCGCAGGAAACGGCCTGCACCGACTCCCCGGCGGCGCCTCGTCCCAGGCCGGGAGCTCCGGCATGCCCGAGCCTATTCCCGGAAAGCTCCCGCTCTCCCCGGCGGAGGAGGGGGGGGACATGCCGAAACTTTCCCACCAGCCTCGCTCTCGTTCCCCGGGCTGCTCCCTGGGACCCTTCCTCCCCGCCGACTCCGGCAAGTGACCGCGCTGCGGGTTCCCGGAGGCCCGCAGCGGCGCCCGGGCACCGGGAGTTACCTGGCGGGAAAGTTTCCAGCTTCCGGCGCGGCTCCCACCCCGGGGGCCGGGCCTCGGGGCGCGGCGGGCTGGGGCGCTCGGCGGCTGCGGCTCCTGCGGCTGCCGAGCCGGGCTCCCGCAGCTGCCGCCGCCGAGGCAGCGCTCCGGCCCGTCCCCCCGCCTCGCTCGGCCCACACCGGGACCTCATTGGCAGCGCGAGTCCCCGCCCTTGCGCGTGTTCCGGAAGGCACCTTCCCTGGGCGCGCCCGCCGGGCCCCTCCCGGCCGGAGCTGCGGGGCTCGGGGACCCGCTGGGGCGCGGCGAGCCAACTTTCCGCCCGGCGCCTTCGCTCGCCCCATCCTCTCCCAGCGTGGTCCCTGCGCGGGGCCGAGCTTCCCTGGGGAAGGTTGCTCCCCGGGGGCCTCGCCTGGACCCCTGTGGGACAGGACCCGGCGTGTGATTAGTCGCCCCCTCCCCCTTTTTAGCCGTTTTTAAATCAGTAGAGTAGCCGCTGCCCTCCGGAGGCATCCGTGGAGGACATATGGGAGCAATTAGCCAAGCTGAAGTTTCCTCGGATGCCTTAGGGTGGCTTTGTTGGCTTCTCTTCCCCTCGCTTAACTAAACACAAACAAACACACTTAAAGATGGAAAGTGCATCTCGCCCCACTGCACCTTTTAGTTCCCAGAAAGCGAGTTTGGGGTGCTCGGGGATCGGTGAGCAAGGCCTGAGGGTCTGCTGCCTCCTCGAACCCTGCCTGGAGGTGTTGTCGGGGCTAAGTCCACTGGCCGGTGGCTAGCTTCCTCGTTGGGAGGAGGAGTCGGGGGGGGGGGTGGGGGGAACACAGACAAAGATACTATTATTAAGTAGGCTGGCGGCAGTAAATTAAACTCCCTAGTTCCAAAATGTTATTCCCAACAGAACAAAAGTTCGAGAATGGCCTAGGGATCTGGGAGACCTGGGACCTCCAGAACCTCCCAGGAATCCAGGCAGCCAATTTATACGTAGAAGGAGGCTCTAGTCCCAAAGCCCTTTGGACCCCCTTTCTTTGCAGAAGGATCAACTAGAAATTCCAACAGGAATTGCTCACTGGCCGCCCATCTGTGTGCGTTGAGTGAAGAATACAGAAGTTGCTATAAATGGGTTTACTGGCGACCCCTAACCTTTGCTGTGGCAAACCAGCCTTTAAAGACAACTGTGTTTTAAACAAGTTTCCCTATAAAAACTTCAACCTCATGTATAGCTTCCCAATATAAGGATAGCTGCAGGAATGGTGTTCGTATTTAAAGTTCCTGTGAAAAGCGACAGGAAGCAAAAGGCCGCTCAGTCTCTCTATAATAAATAAAAGATGCCTGAAATGTGCTGGGTATTTTTCACTCGTACGTTCGAAGGCCTGATTATCACTATATTTGTATTTGAGCAGCAGAAGTATCTCAGCCTTTCCTCAAGCAAGGCAGGACATGAATATGCAAAGAAAGTAAGAGCTTATTAAGCCAGGAAGGTCATGGACATCTTTTTCCGCTCTGAATCACCTGGTTGTTAAAAACCATGGTGATGTTTGACTAACTTCTCCCGAAATGCAGTGTGTAAAACTGATCAATCTTTGAACCACAGATAACAATGCCAGAGGACAACGATAACCCAGTGACCCAAACAAAACACAAAAATTCAGTACTCCAGTCTGAAATACTCAGATGTTAAGAGAAACTCCTAAAGGAAATAACAGGTCCTGCTTTGGGCTTGTTTGTCATGGATACAGTGAGTGGATGGTGGATAAAATTCATACATTTTTGCACATTCTTCTTGGACTATCCTTAGTTATCTTTCCAAACTTTAATAAAATTGCTTAAATTGAGCTTTGAGGGCAATCAAGTTTCTTCCTCACTACCCTCAAAATTGCCTAGGTAACAAGTAGAAAAATCACAGAAAGCAGGTATGCTAATCTCTTGCATCATCTTTATTCTGGGTTGGAAAGGGTTTGGTTTTATAGTTTCAGAAGTCAAGGGTACTGAGGAAGTAATTTCATCACTGCCTCTTTAGGGGCGCTTAACATTCTACACAGGCAGAAAGCTAGCAATCTAAAATGTGTACACAGAGGGGTCCTTTCCCCCTTCCTTCTGTAGTGTTTATATAATCCAAACTACATGTTGTTAAGCATAATCCGATCTGCTGCTTTCACCGGCTACCATTATATACAGTATGTAGTGCCACGAACATCAAAGCTGTCTTAAGCTGTGGGTGAAAATGATACATGTTAGAAAAGTCAAGACCAAACATACCCAGAGTTAAAAAAAAAAAAAAAAAATTATGGGTAAGAGAGAAAAGGGGGGAGGAGCACCTCATGAAGATCTGTTCTATAAGGACAACCAGAGACTTTTCTAAGCATCTTACTATGTAAAGTATTAGCTGAACATAGGTTAAAACAGCAAATTTTTGTATTTTTAAAAGAGAACTGCTTTTCCCTTTTAAAATAAAAAGTGTTTTTAGTTAGCGGTTAGCCAACTTTGCATTTTCAGGAGGCTCAGGAACTGCCACTTGCTTTTCTCGGGTCTCTCCACTCATCCAGTTTTAAAAGTTCACTAATTCCTTGTCTGCTTATAACAACTGGAGAGAGAGAGAACAGTAGATTGCACAGATATTCTGTGCCACACACATTCCTCAAATATACATACGATATACTGGGTTCCATTTTTAAATTTTCTGTCACTTTGCCAACAATGTAGCAGCAGACCAAAAGAAAACAGCAAATATTAAACTGGTTATTTTACCGTAAAATTTATTGCCCAGGGCAATAGACCGAGGAAGGCATGAGAAAAGAATGCGCTTTGCGAGTGTAAGTGTAACCCCCCTCACCCTTGGTCAGATTCCTAAGTACTTCTATTTTAAATCAAGCCTAAGTTAAGATCCCAGCCAGTGTTTATCATGGAATGTGTAGCATAGGACACACAGTAAGAAGTAAAAAAGTTTAAAACTTAAATACAAAAGCCAAGGTGAAACTTTAAAAATTAATAAGGAAAGGTAGGAAATCCAAATGTAAGCACACACTTCTCTCCGTCTTTGGACAGTCTTTTAATATTTACAGAATTCATTCTTCTCCTTTAGTTTGTTCATCTCTCCTCCGCTTTTTAACATTCTGAGAAATATATATATATATATATATATATATATACACAAGGAATAATAAAATAAATTGGGTATAGTTGGAAATCAGTTGGGAAAAGCAATGAAATTAAATACTCTAATACAGTGCCTGCTTGTGCAATGATCTGTGGCCTCAAATGTTTGCTAACACCATGGTCATATGGGCTGACGGCAGACATTCATCCAGGGGTACAGAAACCCATTGCTGCACTCAGTTAGTTAGCCAGGCTGTTAAATTAAAGGAGTCGCAGGATTTATAAACCCCTCCCAGGCCGAGTGCACAGCTTGCTAGTATTGTAGGAATCCATCCAATGCAGGGAGGCAGTGAGTTATTTAAAGTGATAAAAAAAATCCAATGAGGGAAGAAAGTAGGAGAAATAGACTCAGGGGTTTGCATCGCCTTATGAGATATGGAAACAAGAGTTGGATCCCTGAGACCAAGAGAATAGAAAAGAACCACCTCCCACAAGCTGTTCTCCAAATGCTTTATTTATTTAATTAAACTTCATTTATTTATTTATTTATTTATTAAATGTAATAATAATTTGAGGGTAGCTGAAGTTCTGGAAAAGTCTGGCTTAAGATAACATGCAATGTGACTAATTATATTGCTGTTGTGATGCTGCTGTGTAACCTAGGCTGGCTTTGAAATTCACAGCCTCCTGCCTCAACCTCCCCAGTGCTGGGATTACAGGAGTACACTACCAACACTGTCTGACTAGGATTTTTGTTTTGTTTTGTTTTGTTTTCGAGACAGTGCTTCTCTGTGTAGCCTTGGCTGTCCTGGACTCAGTTTGTAAACCAGGCTGGCCTCAAACTCAAAGAGATCCACCTGCCTCTGCCTCCCTGAGTGCTGGGATTACAGGCATGTCTCACCACATCCGGCTCTGACTAGTATTTTGAAGATATTTATTTTTTTATATTTTATTTTATACTTATTTTATTTTTATATTTATTCAGATCTTCTGATTGGACAGAAACAAGAGTTTTCCTTTTTCAGAAAAAGTAAAGTAATGCAATTGTGTACTAATCCAACTGCCGTATGCTGAATCTACTTTTGATAATATGAAAGCAGTCTGTTAATTTTGAGCATAAAAAGTATATCTTATAGTCTCCTCCTTAGGAGTGTGGCTTCCCTTTTTTTTTTTTTTTCCACCAAGCTTTGAAAGAAAAGGCACTGAGATTGGAATTGTAACCTCTAGGCCCTTGTGCTAGCTTTTGCATGTCTGTGATTATGGCAATTCATCTACTTTTTCTGACCTGGGGTCCTGGTCTACGAAATAAGAAGAGTATAAAATCCCTGCCTTACAGGTCTGTTAGAAGAATAAACAAGCTAAGATTTGTTTAAAAAAAAAAAAAGTAATAAATTGGAAAGTCATCTGTAGCGGTTCATTTTGAGCTAATTGACAAGATGTTTTTCCTGTCTTATTACCAGGAACCAGCATGCCTTGAATAATCAGAACAATGCCAAGTGCCCACATTTGCACTCTGACGAAGGGTGACTTAAAGATGATTCAGTGGTAGAGAATAACATCAAGTTCTCAGGGTCCCATCTGGGGGTAAATTGGTAGTTCTTGTCTCAAAAACAGTAGCATGCAGGAACCATTTACAGAAATACGATTTTTCTCCCCTGTTAGTACTAAAGAAGAAAAAGTATAGATACACATCCTCTACTGATTTACCTCATTTTATACAAATCAACATACAGATTGTATGTTAGCCTGTTTGTTTGTTTGCTTGTTTGTTTGTCTATCTGTCTGTTTGTTTCAAGACAGGGTCTCATTATATAGCCCTGGCTGGCCTTAAACCCCCTATGTAGACCTGACTGACCTTCAAAAAGAGCCACCTGTCCCTGCCTTCCAGTGCTTGGATTAAAGATGTCACCACACCCAGCTTGGAAATTCTTTTCTTGGTTGTTTTGCATTGGTTTGGTTTGGTTTGGTGATAGGGCTCACAGCATATCTCTGGCTATCCTGGAACTCACTATGTAGACCAGGCTGTCCCTGAACCTTAATGTCTTTGCTGGGATTAAAGACATGCACCAACACACCGGCCTTCAGCTAGGAAATTCTTAAAGTAATATATTAATGTAAATGAAACGTTTCCTTTAAGAAATCGTAGCTGAAATTTTCTACAAGAGCCATTACTGTCTCCTTTATATTACTTATTGATGACTGTCCCTTCCGTCCTGTGAAATGAACCTAAGTGCTAGAGAGATTATGAACTTGAACCCGTACAGTTTTGTAAGAGCAGGTGTTAAGCAAAACCACTTTGTGTCTGAACAGGGTTCCAGCACTTGGAAGGCTAAGGCAGAGGGGAGGCCATGTTTGAGGCCAACCTGGGACCTTAACTGCCTTGCAAAACAGTTAAGCACTATGGCAAATAGTGTCACCCCAGCACTTGGCAGATTAAGCCAAGCTAACTGAGACATGGGGTCACACATGGGCTACATAGGAAGAAAAGAAAGAGAGAGGAAAGCAAAAGGCAGGGAGGAGGATGTGAGGGGCCTTAAGTATAGGGTGCTCTGCCAAAATGGAAACTCTACTTTAGTGATCAGTTTGCTGTTTTCACCTTGACAGTCATACAACCCAACCCTGAAGTGATTGAAGGCCGCTGCTATTCTCAGTGAAGGTAATCAATTCGATAGAAGTTTTAAGCTATAAAAAGATAAGGTATGTAGGAGAGGCAGCAGCAACTCTCAGGCTAGGAAAGTATATAAAGCAGGATTCTTACACATAGAAAACCATTTTAAGCTAGTATCCACATTATAGTAATTAGTATTAACATACAATAGCATAAGAAATGAAGTAATTTTGGCACTTAAAATTTAGCTCTTAAGTTCTTTCTCCAGGCAGCAGTCTATTAAAGATCTGAACACCTTGGAACTGAGGCAGACACTGCTGAAAGGCAAACTCCTGCTTCTGTCTTCCTTGCATGTGTGATGTCTGCCTCAAAGGCTGTAGAAGGAGCCATGTCTGCACAAGAGATATCAAGAGATGTTAAACTACCAGGCTTCATTAAAGGAATCACCCTCACCTAGGGCATCTGCCCTGAAAACCAGCTGCTTGGTAAAAATGGATCTGACTGCTTAGCTATAGCTAAAACCCTGTTACCTTTCAATGATCTCCGAGCCCTTCCTAAAGTCCTTCTGAGGTCCCAGCTAATCGATTGCTTCTTGCTCTTCTAGCTTTTCAGTGGCTTTGAAGAGATTACCTGAAGGGAAAGCGATTACTGATAAAATTACAATAGAAACCAGTTAAAACAAGGTGTCAGGGACCCAAAATAAGACAGCAGTCACTGGGTGTTAAAATTAGATGCCCGCTGCCTCTTCACCTTCTTTTCAATTTGCCATGCCCCATCCTACCCCTGGGAATCTACCCAGATAGTAGAGGTCTAGGTTTTGTTGAAAAAAAAAAAATTCCATGGAGGGAGGTCTAATCTGGGAAGCTGTGTTTAAAGTATTATTCAAACTCAGGTGGCATGCATAGAAATTAGATCACTCATATATCACTCCTGGGGATAGGAAATGACATCACTTGTCTAAAAACACAGTTTGAGAGTTTCTTAAAAATAAGTAAACCAACTGAAGATGCAGCTACCCTACCTCATAACCCAGCAATTACACTTGTGGGCATTTACCCCAGAGAAATGAAGACTTGAATACATAGGAAAGCCTAAACCCAAAACGCTCACAACAGCTTTAGTCATAGTAGATGACACCTGGAAATAACCCGTGCCTGCTAAAGGATGAATGGTCCAACAAATTCATAAGTAAATGACATATTGTTGGGTATGACTAGCATTTCTCTCTAGGGAATTACAATGAATGAAAAAATAAATAAATAAATAACGCCAAGCTAGGTCAACAAAGAGGAAAGGGGAGAGAAGAGGAAGGAAGCAAGGTGAATCCAAAATACTGTAGGATCCACTTTAGTGCTGGAACTGACAGACTTAACAGACAGAAAAGGCAGATCAGTGGTTGAGGACTGGATAAGGGCCGGTCAAAGAAGATGGTTGGTTCTAATAGGCAACAAGTCATCCCAATGACAGAAATGGATCTGGAGTGTACAGGTGTTGATATCATTACAATAGTCTGCTATGGATTTATAAATAATTCAAGAGACGACTCTCTCACACAACTAAATGTATGCTGCCACAGTACTTGTGTGGAGGTCAGAAGACAATTTTGTGTCTCTCCTTCCACTTTTGCAGGGTTCCAAGGATTGAATGGGGGGAGTCTTCAGGCTTGTAATACAGATGTCTTTACCGAATGACCCATCTCACTAGCCTAATCTTTTTTTTTCTTATTTATTTTTTCTTATTTAGTCTTTATACAGCATTCTGCCTGAATGTGTACCTGTGCACCAGAAGAGGGCACCAGATCTCACAGTAGGTGGTTATATTTCCAGCAACCACCACTTGGTTGCTGGAAATATAACGCAGGACCTCTGGAAGAACAGCCAATATTCTTAATCTCTGAGCCATCTCTCCAGCCACTGATAATAATCTATTCATTCATTCATTCATTCATTCATTCATTTTGGTTTTTTAAGACAGGGTTTCTCTGTGTAGCCTTGGCTGTCCTGGACTCCTCTGTAGAACAGGCTGCCCTTGAACCCAGAGAGATGTGCATGCTTCTGCCTCCATGAGTGCTGGGACCACAGGTGTGTGCCACCACTCCCAGCTTGATAATAATCTTAAAATAAAAACTTTAATTTTTCAGAAAAGGCCTAACTAAGAATGTAGGTACACACACACAAATACTTTAATAAAAGTCTATGTATCATCATTTACAATGGCAAATATATCAATAAGAAGCCAAATCTATATCAAAATGTTAATTAAAATACAACATCCAAGCTGGTGTGCATGGTGACGCATACCTCTAATCCCAGCACTCAGGGAAACAGAGGCAGAGACAGGAGGATCTCTGTGGGTTTGAGGTCAGCCTGGTCTACAAGGTGAGTCTAGGACAGCTAAGGCTACACAGAGAAATCCTGGGAAGGAAGGAAGGAAGAAGAAAGGAAGGAAGGAAGGAAGGAAGGAAGGAAGGAAGGAAGGAGAACAAAAAAAGGAAGGAAAAGAAAGAAGCTAAAAAATGTGCTAAAATACATCTAAAGCTGGCATGCTGGTGCATGTCTATAGTCCCAGCACTTATGAGGCCAGCCTGGTCTGCAGAGCAAGTGCTAGGCCACCCAGGGCTACATAATGAGACCCTGTCTCAAAAAGCCATGAATAAAGTAATGAATGAATTAACTAATTAAAATACAGCATCGCGATATCCAAGAGAATAGCTTATCCAAAACATAGCGCTAATGACCAAATGGCAGATCTTAAGAGCTAGGGCAGGATGCCTGGTAACTCCGCCCAGCAGGCTCTACGTCCCTCGAGTATGGGAGAGACATTGCATGATGGAGTGCATATAAACTATTTACCTACCACGGTTACAACTAGCTACTGAGCTGCTCCAAACTCAGTATTGTCCTATGATATTGGGCATTTTACTCACTCACCTGAGTTTGGCTGGGTCAGTCAGGCAGAAGCCACTGAGGGTTCTTCCTGTATTGTCCTCAGAACACGGCTGGGGCGGGGTCTGGGAAGAGCCAAACAGCTGGGAGCAAGAGGACTGGGGCTTCTGGACCTTTCCAGCTGTCCCATATTTTCTCCACATGATGCTCCCAGCATAGCAAGCCTGTCACATGGGAGCAGAAGCCTCTTGGAAGGGGTTCCCAGGGCAACAGCAAGAGCTGCAATCCTTTTAGACCTAACTCAGACATTGTGTAGCATCTTCCAGTGCTCTTGTTGAGAGTTGGTGTCATCAAAAGACCCGGGGCTTCACGGACTAGCTTGATCCATTAACCCACCTCTCCCTTTCCTACCGGGAGTCTTTGGCAAGGTGACTTATTTTCTGCTGCACCCTGAGGTGAATTACGTGTCCTCACTGGGAAAACATTTATCAGGGTAGGAAGTGAATATGAGTTAAGGGGGGAGGCATTGGAGACAAAGGCCGAACTGTTCTGAGTGTGTTGAGGAGTAGAGTCTGTTTCTGAGGAAAGGCCCTATAAGGTAGGAGGCTCTGCCTAAAAAAGATCTTTCACCCCACAGCCTTTCCTGCAGTGATGGAGCTAAAGGACACCTTACAAATGAAAGCGGCGGCCACAAACTGACAGTGATCCGCCTGCCTCTGCCTCCCTGAGCACTAGGATCAAAGGCATGCGCCGACCCACCCGGCTTTAAGATTTCATAAAGTAACTCTGTTTCTTGTAAGATGTTTATTGAAGTATTGTTACTTCTCTGAAGCATGTTGAATGATGCGTTTTTAACTGCTTTGAAATGTGATGGCATGTAGTATATAATAAATGATAACAAGTATTACAATTACTGAATTGTATTTCGATAATTATAATTATTGAACAAATGCTTAACTTCTCTCTCTCTCTCTCTCTCTCTCTCTCTCTCTCTCTCTCTGAAACAGGGTTTCTCTGTGTGTCCTTGGCTGTCCTTGGACTTGCTTTGTAGACCAGGCTGGCTTCGAACTCACTGTCTTCCTCTGCCTGTACTGGGATTACGGGTGTGCACCGTGACGCGAGGCCTAAGTTTACACATTTTAATAAAAGTGAATACGTGCTTGGTCTGTCAGTCTCACAGGACAACCCGAGAAAACTCAGCTCTGATGAACCGCGCCGGTAACAGAGTATTGCTGGTGTAAGTGGTAAGGCCATGGGTAAGGCAAGCGTAAAAACAGGGTGCTCCTGCAGCTCAGCAAGGCCATCTGGACCCATTTCCTTTCTTCTCTCTGTAGCTACCCTCCTCCTGACACTGGTTCACTTGGGAACTGAGTGGGGCTGGCCACTGAACCAGGATGTACAGGGAACATCTCATCTGTCCCATATCTGAGTCCTAAAGCCACTTCAACCTGGACAGTTTGTCATCGACTGTGAAACTTTAAGGCAATGACAGTTCCGCATAAAGTGGGAGTAAACGTGGAGCGTGCTGGTTGGCCTGGTTCAGTCACGGCCTATTCCTGCCATATAGGAATTGGTTAGTTTACAACCAGGCAAGTGGGCTTCGACAGGAAAAAGGAAAGTTATCTAAGAAATATCTGTTTAGGTAGAGCAAACCAATAGATATCTACAATTGGGAAAGGTGTAATTTTTTTCAGGAAAATTATGAAATCTTAAAGCCGGGTGTTGGTAGGTGGCAGTGGCGGCGGCCATGGCAGTGGTGGTAGCTTTAATCCCAGCACTCAGGGAGGCAGAGGCAGGCGGATCTCTGTGAGTTCATAGCCAGCCTAGTCTGCAATGTGAGTCTAGGACAGTCAAGACTACACAGATTAACCCTGTCTCAAAACAAAACAAAAAAAAATACTAGTTAGACAGTGTGGTAGTGTATTCCTATAATCCCAGCACTCAGGAGGCAGAGACAGGAGGATCTCTGTGAGTTTGAGGCCAGCCTTGTTTACATAGTGAATTCCAAGACAGCCAGGAC
This sequence comes from Meriones unguiculatus, assembly GCF_030254825.1. Classification (NCBI taxonomy): domain Eukaryota; kingdom Metazoa; phylum Chordata; class Mammalia; order Rodentia; family Muridae; genus Meriones; species Meriones unguiculatus. The sequence continues at coordinate 99,358,511 of NC_083356.1, read as the reverse complement.
TGTACAGAAAGACACTTGTCTTCAAAAAAACCAACCAAACAAACAAACAAAAACCCCTTTGAGAGTTAGCTTTTTAAAAGGGTTTATTTTCTTTTTGTGTGTGTGTGTTTTGCCTGCGTGTGTGTCTTTGCACGTGTGCCAACAGCAGGTGTTAGATCCTCTGGAACTGGAGTCACACGTGGCTGTGAGCCACCAGTTGAGTGCTGGGAATTGAATCCCAGTCCTCAGGAAGAACATCCAGTGCTCTTTCACTGACCCATCTCTCCAGTCTCAATATTTTTTTCTTTAAAATTACAATTCTAGAAAAACAGGGTGTCAGTCACGGATATGATAGAGAACAACAGAAGGAAGCAAGGAAAGAATCGTCGGTAGATGAAAAATGAAAAGTTTCCAAAGGGAGGAACAAAGCTAAGTTTTAGGCTCTTGGCTGAATAAGAAATTGACAGGATTCCGTTGTTTGTTTCTCTCTGAACATGAATGGCACAGAGGTCTAACTAAAATATTTATTAAAATCATCAGTAAACAGAACAGAGGAGAACAGAACAACTAATGATAAACATCTTTTTCAAAAGGTGGACAGGAAGCCAGCCATGGTAGAACAGCCCAACAATCCCAGAACTCACTCAGGAGGCAGAAGCCTGAGGATTTCTGTATGTTTGAGGACAGCCTTGGCTACATTGTGAGTTCCAGGCCAGCCAGGGCTACATGGTGAGAATCTTCCTTAAAACAAACAAATGAAAGAAGAAGAAGAGGAAGGAAGGAAGAGAGAGAGGGGAGGGAAGGACGGAGGGAAGAAGGAAAGGAGGAAGGAAGGCCAGCCAGGCTAGGATTTCAAAGACAAAACATTTGATATGGAAAAAACATATTGTTCGGCCAGCTGAAAATCAGACAAGGAAAGGTAGCTAGGAAGCAGGTGATGAAATGAAAAGGGGGCAGAAATATTACAGTTACACAGAACTGCATTTCATTCTTGTCTCTGGCAATGCCTAAATAGATGCTGGGAATACCAGGGGAAAGCTATCTAGAAATGACATCACTTCTGGAGATACCGCCAAAAGAAAGGGAACTATGGTACCCTCTCCTTCTCTTTCTAATTTCCTGTTGGCACCTTCTACTGACTGTACGAAGTACGGAGCCAGGCAGAAGTGAATCCTGGGAGATGGAGTTTGCAGGCCTCAAGCTCCAGCATCATGAAGTAGATGACAGTAAGGTTGGTACGGAGCAAAGAAACACAGATAAGTAACTGGCACATCCAGTGATGTTGAAAAGCAAGTTAACTTCTCCATCGCTGATGAGCAAAACGTAAGCAACTTTTTATAATATTGAAAAGACATGGCCCTTGTCTTGGAGAACGTAATCCTTAAAAATAACCCAAAGACAGAAAACAAAGAATTTAAACAAAAATGCTGGAAGTGGCATCGTTCATAACAACAAAACCATGAAAACCAGCTCACATCTCCCACAAACAAGACATGACTAAGCAGACCATGTGGATCAATGTAACAGAACACAGCTGAAAGAAAGAAAGAAAAAAAAAACACCCAAACACATGTTTCCAATAATTCTGAAAATGTCTACACAAAATAAGGTTAAGTGAAAAAAGTTGAACCCAAAACTGTTTGTCTACTATACTAATTACACCTGTGTTTAAAAAAAAAAAGTACCAATATATATGAAGAAAGATTTGGGGAGACAAAATGATGTCAGGGGTCTGGAGTATCATGTTACCTAGGCTTTTCTTCTGTAAAGTTACTTAAGTTCTTAATCAAAAGAGAAAAAGTAAATGAGTTTTTAATTTTATTTTAGATGCCAAAACAACTGAAAATGATGTGTTTCATATTAAGCCACTTTGAAGAGAAAAGAAAAACAAAACCCGTTCACACACACACACACACACACACACACACACACACACTGTGACACCTGGCTGACTGCTCCCGGACAGCACTCTTACAACTCTGGCATTAATCACTGCCATGGCCTCAGGCCAGTGTCCAATTGGTCTAGAGATTTTATTTTACAACCCGAGAACCATGGCTGGCTCCCAGGGCCTCTGCTTTCCTGCCCAGAGCCAAGCCTTTCTTCTCCTTGCTATACTCATGGATTTTACTGCAGGCCCAGGAGCTGTTAAAGTCAACTAAGATAATGAATAAAGATAACTCAGCGACACAGACGCCCCCCGACCCCCGTGCTGTCATGATTGTACATATTTACTTATTGCTTTAGCATGAGTGGGTTCTCTTCGTAAGCTACAGTGCCGCCTACCCCGTCTGAAACACACCCTGAGAGCCCAGAGGCCACCTTCTGCCCACCCCTCCCCCATCCAAGTCCCCCATCCCAGGTCTTTGATGTGCCCAGTTTCCTGGGCTCATGAACTCTGCCTCACTCACTGGCAAGCTAATCCAGATGCATGTCACAGCTGCCTAGGAATGACTGGAGTGTGTGGTTACAGCCGGGAAGGAATGACGGAATAACCGCCTCCCAAAGGGGCAGGTTGGCAGATTGCCTAACAGGCCTTGGCCGTGCCCTGGCTGCCTCTCAGTGCAGTACATTAGGCACAGAGGCTTAAAGGAGCCCAGTCTCCAAGCCTGACCCACTTCTGTCTTTGTGTTTTGTGATTCTTGGAGGACCATTGTCCACAGGGGGTCCAGCTTCGGAATTCCAATTTCTAGCACCTAGCACTTGTACTGCTCTGCCCCTTGGCAAACCCTTGGCACCTCAGGTGTTATTGTTTGTTTTGTTTTTGTTTTCCCCAAGACAAGATTTCATTGTGTAGCCTAGCTGTGGAACTCACTCTGTAGACCCAAGCTGGCCTTGAACTCACAGCGATCTGCCTGCCTCTGCTGGGATTAAAGGTGTGTGCCACCATGCCCGGCTAATACTGCCCAGTTTTATTGGAAAAAAAAAATTGTGAGACGAGGATGCTTATAGTCTCCTGGAAGATACTGCCACCTGACTACCTGTTCTACGCTTCCTTGTCCGCAACAGAAAGAGGATTTTGCTTTTGTTTGCAGTGGCCATGTGCCCAGCTCAAAAATACTGCCCTCTTATGCAAAGCAGCAAAAGGCATGCCTTTGATCCCAGCACTGAGGAGAAATTCTGTGATTGAGTTCCAGGCCACCAGGGTCTACAAAATGAAACCTTAAACAAACAAACAAACAAACAAAAGCAACCCTCCCTCCACCTCACCCACTAGGCTCCCTTACAGGTGTCCTGTGCAGTGCCTTTACAGCAAGAGGCTTTCAGGCAAGTAGCAGACACTGGCAGAAAAGGGACCCTCAGCCAGCACATATCTTACCTCTGTTCTCCTTCACAGTGAACTGCCCACCTCTGGATGTCTGAGTTGTTTGTTTGTTTGTTTTATAATTTATTCACTTCATATCCTGGTTGTAGCCCCCTCCCTTGTCTCCTCCCTGTCCCACCCCATGTGTTATTTCTTAAAACTTAGTCTCTGCCGTGGCCCAAGCCTGGCCTAGAATGCTCCTAGATCCTGGGACGACAGGCATGCTCTGTCACACCAAGTTCCCAGACTTCTTACCTAAGAGGAAGGAACTCTGACTACCTAGCTAAGCCTTTGTGCTGGGTTCTGTCATCTGTAGCTGAAGGCAATTCTGAATACTTAACATATTCTTGCAATAAGAATACCTGAAAAAGATTGCCTTTTATTTCTCTAAGAAGTCCCTTTAGTGACCTCATGTCATCTGTCGTAACAGTGAGCAAAGAAGAGGTTCCTAGCTAAGGCTCTGAAATTTAGTTATGGTAAAGTATGCAAAAATCACCAGTTACTAGGTTACTAACTAGGACTTATAAACACTCTCGTTATTCTTAAACATCAGTTGTAAACATTACTGAAAAAAAAAACTGGGCAGCCAGGCACAGTAGCGCACGCCTGTAGTCCCAACACTCAGGGAGGCAGAGGCAGGCGGATCTCTGTGAGTTCCAGGCCAGCCTGGTCTACAAAGCAAGTTCAGGACAGTGGAGGCCACACAGAGAATCTCTGTCTCGAATGACAAAACAAACAAACAAAAGTTAAAAATAGAAAAGAATAGAGAAAGAGAGAGGAAGAGAGGAAGGAAGGAAGGAAGGAAGGAAGGAAGGAAGGAAGGAAGGAAGGAAGGAAGAACGATTGAACTGGGTATTAGCCATGAGTGGCGGTTCATGCCTATACAACTATCACTAGAGAGAAGATGAAGGTAGAATGACAGTGAGTTCAAGACCAGCCTGGGTTACATGAATTTCTGTCCTAAGATCCCACTTCTGCCTCACCACCCCATCACAAGGAAAATGGGAAAGAGAAATCAAACTGAGTATTACAAGGGGGGTTGGGGTTGGGGAATAAAACATTTAAGTATTTTGGCTAATGTGATCTTTATTTCTCAAATTAAATTTTATTTGCAGGAAAGCAGTAATCATTTGCAAAAGACACATTCTTACTTTAACTACAGACATACTGAATCTATTTTTCTGGCAATCAGGCACATTTTTAGTACATTAAAAAGCAAGACTGGAAATGGGAATAAGAGTAAAATCAAAGTACAAAACAACAATAGAAAACAAATGAAAACCTGGCAGGTTTCTGCTGCTTTCCCTGAGGGTTCGTCAGGTACAAGGACGCCTGAAGCAGCGTACCCTTTGTTTTTCCAGACAGGGTCTCTCTGTGTGTCCTTGGCTGTCCTGGACTGGCGTTGTAAACTAGACTGGCCTTGAACTCATGGAGATCTGCCTGCCTCTGCCTCCCTGAGTGCTGGGTTCGCCGTTGCACCTGGCCAGCAGTTTACCTCAACTTTCTGAAAGGCTGCCTGAGGAAAGAAGGGTCTAGCTCCATCACCAGAGAAGCTCTGTCTACTTTCAGTTGGGAAATAGGACTTCTCCATCTGACTGGAGGGAAGGCAGAGGCCCTTCCAGAAACCCGTCTCAGTGCTAATTGTTTCTCTCTGACTTTTTCCACTTGGCTTTTCAGCAGGAGAAAACGACAAGGTGCCACAGCTATGAGGAAAGGGGACCAGCACCCTGCTGGAGATGAAATTGTTTCTTGCTCATTCCCCTGGTGCCTTGGGGAGCTTGTGGTACGCACTCCTCATGTCCTCCCAGCCGAGGGAGCTGTCTCCATCTTGACAGTTGCCTGCTACCAGGGCCAAGGGGAAATTGCTGTCTTAGGGTGCTGGCACTGTAAGCATATGTTGCTTTTGTTTATCTTTGTATTAGCAGGACCCAGTTGAGTGATGCCTGCAACCAAAACTGGCCACGAAGTGAAATCCTCCTATGTGGCAGAAAGGGGGCGCCAGAGAGCGAGCGAGTGACCCTGATGACTGCGACGTACTTCGCAGTGGTCTATCCTAGCATCCATCGTCCCTCATTCTCACAGCGGATTCTAGCACTATTTAACTTCCGTTCCCAGATGAGCAGGCCAAACAATTTGAAAGGAATTCTTTCTAATATGAAAACTGGTTTCACTTTCTTCAGATTTCCTAAATGCTCAGATCTTCCCGTTATTCCCCTGGTCTCCTCGTACAATTTGTTCAATTGCCTTAAAACCTCCGGAGCAGGGTAGAATAGAGGAACGGCAAGTGGGGAAAAAAAAATAGGGCTTATTAAATAACATACGCAAGCTGGGAGTGGCGGTGCATGTTTGTAATTCCTGCACTTGGGAGACAGAGGCAGGAGGATCTTGAGTTCCAGGGAGCCTCAGGCTACGAGTAGTGAGTTCACTGGGTAGAGGATCCAATGCTAATCACCAGAGTAAAAACAAACAAACAAACAAACAAACAAAACTAAGGCAGGGATTTGGAGACAGGAACACCAGGGGTGCCAAGTGGGTCAGACAGAGCCTTGCAACTGAGAGGCAGCATTGTTCTGTTTCTGTTCCTCAAGAGCCTTCCAGCAATCACTTCCAAAGCCTCCAGGACTGTGGTCAGTTGGGTGAAAGAGCTCTCTTGGATGTGACAGTTTTCACCTTCTGTCCCTAAGAACCTTCTGCAGTTTTCAGTTCATTTAAAGTATTACGTATGTGGGGTTTTGTTTTTTTGTTTTTTTGTTTGTTGAGACAGGATTTCTCTGGGTAGCCTTGACTGTCCTGGACTCGCTTTGTAGACCAGGTTGGCCTCGAACTCACAGAGATCCACCTGCCTCTGCCTCCCCGAGTGTTGAGATTAAAGGAGTGCACCAGGGCGCCCGGCTGTGTATGTGTTTTTAATCGTTGCTCTGAGTACAGAAAATCTGAAGGGAACTGGTGTTTTGAAGGGACATACATACTCAGGCATTGCCAGGACCAGATCTCTCTAGAGGTCTCAGGCAGAGTATGGTTGAGAGCCCTTGACCTACTTTGGCCAAGGATGTAATTTTCACTAAGAAAAGAATGAACCCTTAAGCTTATAAAATGGGGTTTCCACGGAGTCTTACCACAGTGAGTACACACTGGTAAACAGTGAGACTTGAGTGTTCGGCTGAAGTTGGAAATGTTGGTATAATCAGATTTGGCTTTCTCTAACTCTATTCTAAGACACATTAGAAATCTGAAGGAATAGAATACTATTTGTAGAGAAAATTGTACCTAAAGATCCTTACAATAGAATGGGACACTCAAAGGGCAGCTCACAGGCTTCCACTGGATTGCTGGTGCAGGTGCTCACACAGCAGTGTCTACAGGCCAGCAACATCGTGTTTGGCCAGGTCAAGGTCCTGCCTCACCTCTGAGTAAGTCTACTTTAGTATACTTGTGTGACTTATGAATTATTATTTTCCCACAGCTTCTCAATTTTCTTTTATAGTGTGTGTCTGTGCCGTGTGTGGGGGGGGTGTGTGTGTGGTGTGTGTGTGTCTATGTGTGTGTGTCTTGGGCATTGAGCTGAAAGCCTCAAACATGCTCGGCATGCATTCTACCACTGAGCACACAAACTTACCCCCCCTTCTCTGGTACAATATATTTTAGAGCCAAAAAAAGAGCACTTAAAACGAGTTCGGGTATTTTAATTTATATAATTTTGTATTTCTATAGGTTTTTTTAAAGACAAAAATGAATATCAAAATGAAGATGAGTATCAAAGACCCCAATGACACTCTTAAAAAAAATCAGTTGGGCCCAGAAGTCAGAACTCAATTTTAAGAAAGGATGTCTTAAGAGTTGAGGGTCAACCCTTCTCGTAATAGTTAAAATCTAAGTCACCTGAATAAACAGAGACAAGAGAAGGCAGGGGCCATCTGAACTCCACAACCTCCTGCATTTAAAGGGAGAAAAACGAAGAAGTGATTTGGGGCGATCCACTGAGTTTTCCTGCATTTGCATCTCTGGGAAGGTGAAGGTAACAATCCATTCTAAACACACATCCACTTACATTAGCAGCTTATTCTATGGGAGACTTCAGTGCATTTTTGAAGCATTCCAACAGAGAAACAGCAAGAAAGACATCAAAGGGCCACACAAGCATGGCACTGTCTGAACCCGTTTATCCCAGATTTATCTCACCCCATTTGCCCACTACAATCCAACCGGGACCATAAAACAGCCAATAGCTGAGAGTCTGGTGTTCACAGTCAGCGCTGAGCAGATCTTGGCTGGTTTCTGGGAAACCTCTTGTGCCTTTTTTATGTTAGCCAAGGAGAGCGGTGAATGATATTGGGAGAACTGTTTGACTAACAGGTTGTAAGTGTGTCAAATAGGTGTCAGGTTCCTGCCTGAACACCGGTAAGCCTGAATGCTAGGAGCGAACCCAAAACTGAACTGACCGTGACTGGAATGGCTTCCAGCACCCCAACTTGGGCTGATGATGTAATTCAAGGAGAACAATTACTTCAACTTTTCAGACAGCTGGTCTCCGTCTAGATTCTTTTGTCTTAGCCTAACATTCTTTTTTTAATGATCCCCCTCCCCATACGCTCCTTCTTCCCCTGATGGTATCATTACGTACCGAAAATTGCAGATGTTTCATTTATATACCAGGCAAGATTAATATTTACTTTAAACAGAATCTGGCTGGTGCTTAAAGCACATCTAACAGCGTACAGTACCCAGAGAAGTTTGAGGCTTTCAGCTTTAGTAAGAGCTAAAGAATGTTTTGAAGTGGGGGCGGGGAGAACTGATGGGAATGTTTGCTTCAGGATACAGACATCAGTCCCCGGGCACCATTAGCTCAACAGGAATTAAATGCAACTATGAGTAGCGGAAGTCATTAAGCCAATGGCATTTTTCTAGGAAATCCTTACTGAACACCCTACCTAGACTGATTTGCCCAAGGAATACAAAGGAGGGGGGAGAAATTGTTAGAATAAAAGAAGTGATGTGAGGGGAGGCCAAACATTGAAGTTCTAATGGGTGCAACCCAAAGGAAGGCTACCGAGGCGATGATGAAAGCAATTCCAATTAGCACTGGGACCAGGGCCGGCGCCACTGAGCAGAATCCCAGGTTGACTAACTGATTCTCTAAGAGGAAAAAGGGAAAAAAAGCCAGAAGGGGTTCTTTGTCCTCTGTGAACATAAGCCTAAATGCTTGTGCAACAGGGAGAAGTGCCCTTCTGTGGTTTCCTCCTCTGCAAGTCAGGGACGACTGAGTAATATCCAGGCAGAAAAACATAATAGTGATTGATGATGGGTAATATATCCCATTTATATCGCCAGGAACAGACATATATTTTCGGCCTATTTCTCTACACATACAGTCTCTACAATGAGTTTTTTTTTTCCCTCGTCCCTCACTCCCTCCATTCCTCTTTTCCTTCCTCTCTCTCTTCTCTGATTTTTTTTTTTTTAAATCAAGACAGAGTCTCACTGTGCAACCCAAGGCTGGACTTCTGACCCCTGCCTCTTCTTCTGAATCCTGGGGTTACAGGCACGCACTCCTATACCTGGCCCAAGCGTGTCTCACAGATTTTTAAGAACCCATTTTTGGGTTCAGCAAATGATCAACCTATCCTTCTCCTTAAGGTCTGCCTTCCTATCTTTTAAATATTAATTATCAACATGTATGTGTATGAATGTGTGTGTGGGTGCATGTCCACATGTGTGCATGTGTGCAGGCCAGAAGTTGATGTCCGGTAGCTTCCTCGATTAGTTTTTATTTTTTTCCTGAAAATTTGAAGTGTGCAGCTTTGCCTAGCCTAGACAATCTAAATGGTTGGCTTGCCCCTGGGATTCCCTTCTCTTTGCCTGCTGAAGTTGGGGATTACAGGCTAGCCACCACGTACAGCTGTAGGTGGATGAAAATGATGTGAACTCTGGTCCTCATGCTTTCACTGAAGGTGCTTTATCCACTGAGCCATCTCTCAAGCCCCTGTTTATTGACCTTTTTGTTGTCGTTAACTTAAAAATTACAAATGCTGGGCTGGGATATAGCTCAGTGTAGAGTATTTGCTCAGTATATTGTGAGGCCTTGGGTGTGATCCCCAACATACACTGTGTTCTATGTTCCTGCACACACCACACATATACACACAAATACAAAACTTAAAAACAGAATGTTCTTCTACTATCTCCCATTCATACTGATTTCAGGCATCGATCACTGTAATAAAAATTTAGCCCCAGAGTTTAGTGGCTTAAACCAACAATGTATTTCCCAGGGTTTCTGTGGATCAGGAATCTAGGCTGGCTTATCTTGGGAGTCCTTGCACAGGGGTTCTCACAAGTGGCCGTTCTGTTCTCTCCAAGGGTAGCAGTCACCCACGGCCAGACAGGGATGGAAGATCCAACGCTGAAATGGCTCAGATGCACCGTGACTGTCTGTTGCTGATGGGGGGACATAGATGCTGGCTCCCCTAGAGGAAGTGATCCAGAGACAGAAGCAGGAGGAAGGCAAGAGGAAAGTTAGGTCCCTCCCCCCAAAAGGAGTCCTGAAATCCTTATGGACATAGTTTGAAGTGGTCACAGACTGGGGCCTTAGCTCAGTGGGAGAGTAAACATTTAACTTCGTTGGGGCCTTGAGTTTCAAGCCCTACACTCCAAGTGACTGTGGATAAAGTTCTATGACATTTACGCCCCCATCACCACCGACAAAAAACAATGATAGCACCAAACAAAATCACCTTCGTGTTTGGTTACTAATATTATAACGGACCTTTCTCTATGTATACACACCCTGTGATATACCTGTGTCGGTATATATTACATATATGCATACTATATGTATATTTTATGGGTAATTGTGTTACTTAAAAACTCCTTAAAAATGAAGTAGAACAGTCTGGTGATATTCTGGTATCTATTCCTTTGTGTGTCACCTGTGTTTTACTTGCTTCCTTGATGAAACAGGGTCTTGCTATGTGGCACTGATGGGATTTGAACACACGGTATAGGCCAAGCTGCTCTTAATCTCTGTTAGGGGTAGCCCACCAGAGATGACCACCTGAACAACCTTTATAGCCAACCGAAAGTCTTTGTTTCAGCTGGATTGACCCACACTTAGGTACGGGGGTGGGGAACACCAGGTGTGGCTCTGAATTGTCTAAAACACAGGGTGTTTAAAGGCATAAGCAAGCCAAATCCTTGCTTGACAATGGAAGGAGGTTTTTTGCAGAAGCATACAGTTTAACAGAAGCTAAGACAAGCCGTTAGCTGGAGGGAATTTCCGTACAAACAGGCAATTTGATAGCAACTAAGTTAGCTAGGACATCCTGACCTTTGGTTCCTATAATAGAGCTGGGTAGTTTTCAGTGGGATTCTCCACTAAAGAGACTAAATTCTAGTTAAACCTGAAATGGCCTCAGCAAGAATACAAGATGGAGGAAACTTTGCATCGTCAATAGCAATTATTTTGCTTCCTAGGAATATGTGAGTATGCCCTATATCTTAAATCTTTAGATACTGCCCTTTTTTGCCTTGAGGTTGTTTGATATTTGAAATTAAATCATAAATCAATCTCTCTCTCTTTCTTTCTTTTTCTTAGGAGACAGGGTTTCTCTGTATAGCCTTGGCTGTCCTAGAACTCACTCTGTAGACCAGGCTGGCCATAAACTCACAGAGATCCCTCTGCTCTGCCTCTCAGGTGCTGGGATCAAAGGTGTGTGTCACCACCGCCCAGCTATTTCATTCATTGTACCGTGAACTCTTACCCCGGAAGGGTTTTAATAGGTAGTAGTTGTGACTTTTTCTATTCTAGTCTCCCTTTCCTCCTCCTCCTCTCCCTCTCCCTCCCACCCAGTCTTAGTGTGTATGTGTTTTGTATGTGTGTGCTTGTAAATGTGTATGCAGGTGTCTGTGCCCACAGAAAGGCCAGAGGCTGGTGTTGAGTCAATTCCTCCCTCTTTTTCTTTCCGCCTTGGTTTTTGAGACATGGTCTCTCACTGAACCTGGTGTTCCCTGTTTCGGCTAGACTGGCTGGCCAGCAAGCATCCGGAATTTGCCTGTCTCTGTCTCCCAGCTCTGGGAGTATAGGTGAGCATTTGCACTTGGATTTTCAGTGGGTGCTGAAAGTCTGAACCTGGGTGCTCATACAGCAAACACTTATCTCCCTAGCCTTGTTACTTGTTTGATAATTTACTTTTTTTTTCTTTGCCTTCGTTCCTTCCTTCTTCCGCCTCCTCTTTCTCCTTTCCTGAAGCACCGAGCCTATTAATTAAGTGATAGTCCTTGGAGAGAGTCCTCTGGAAGAGCCAGGCAGCCCACCAAATATGTGCCCTGAAGATCAGGGAAAAGTGGTAAGGACCTGTAGATGGTGCCCTGAGGTTCCCAAGCAGGGACTGCTTCCTTTCCTCCTTTTCAACCTGCAAGAGAAATAAAGGCCCACCTCCTCCTGAGACACCCGGAAGGAGGCACCAGGTCGGTGTGCATCATTCTTCTACTGAGCCAGAGCCATGTGACTGGCTCCATCGTGAAGGCTGCCAGTGATAGAGCTAGCTGGGACCCTGCTGCCAGCCTGACATTCTGTATGGAGAGACGGAAGAGTGATGATGAAGCTGAGAAAGAACAGATGGGCCTTAACATTTTATTAAAAAGTCTTCTCTGAAGTTAACACATTTTTTTTTTTAATCTGAAGACAATTTTTTTTTCTTTTTTAAAAAGCCCATTTAATTGTAAAATATTAGCACACGGACAGATACAATTATGTAACTTAATGAGTGTGATATAAAGCCAAACTCTAAGTACCTTCTATTGAAGTCAGTAAAGAAAACATTGTAATCTCTACCTGGGGCCCACCTTGCTCAGACACAGCAGTCATCCCAATGCTAACCACAGCGTGACCTTCCAGTGGCTCTTTCCTTGCTCTTTTAACCCTTTCCATCCAGCACATGCATCCTAAATACCTACTCGCTTGTTTCAAGACTCTCTGCAAATGGGATGTCCTGATAGAAATCTTCATCAGTTTGTCTGTGAGGCTGCTGCTGCTGCTGCTGCTGGGCAGTTAGTCTGTTTTCAGTTCAAGGCTATCCCAAGCATGCTACTAAGAACATTCTCACACATGACTCTTACACATGGTGTGTGTGTACATTTATAGGGCACAGGACTGAGGATGTTGGCTAACAGAATCTTGAAGTTGCCTAGAGAGTGTTTTCCAAGTGGATTCCATATATACACTGCCATAAGAAATGGAGGGGATTTCTCCTTGATTCCTGTCTAAGATAAGACATTTTTGTCTGGGTAGTATGAATGTTATAGTCCCAGGTACTAGGGAAGCAATGGCAGGGGGATTCTTTGAGGCCAGCCTGGGAAAACGGTGTGGTTCCATTTCTCAATAAAGAAAGAAAGAAAGAAAGAAAGAAGCTGGGCAGTGGTGGCACACACCTTTAATCCCAGCGCGCAGGAGGCAGAAGCAGGTGGATCTCTGTGAGTTGGAGGCCAGCCTGGTCTACAGAGTGAGTCCCAGTACAGTCAGAACTATACTGACTATAGAGAGGAACCCTGTCTCAATCAATCAATCAGAATAAGGATTCTTCATTCTAAGATTAAGATGATACTGTATGAAAACGGCCCTTTAAAAACAAAGCAAAAATCTGGGAACACATGGTAATCCCAGCTTGAGGCACAGAAGTAGCAGGACTTGCCTAAAGCTTGAGGCCAGGGAGCTACAGAGCAACACCACTGTCTTAAATAAAACAAAATAAGATGGGAGGGAGGGAGAAATTGTTCTTTTTGCATGTTGTCATATGGTAAAATAAATAATCTGGTTTTCCAGTCAGAAACTTCTGATTTTTTCCCTGAAATCTATCTGACCACAACATCTCAAATGCTGAAAATCACCATCCCACAGAATGTGCTGTGGATTATCCCTTCTTTTCTGTTTTGATGTGAAAAAACATGAGGTATATTAGAGGAACTAGCCTCTAATCCAAGTAGCTTCTCTCTCTCCTCCCTCCCTTCCCACACTCCCTCCTTGTCCCCTTTTTTCCTTTTTCTCTCCCTTCACCAGGATCTGTTAGCCCAGGCTGGCCTTAAGGTTGAGGCTGGATCCCTGATCTCCCCTGCTTCTACTTCCCAATGTTAGGATTATAGGACTGTACCAGCACGTCTGGCCCTGAACTCCGTTCTGGTATTCACGTATTCGTGTAGAGCTTTCTCACATTGGATAAGAGGGGCATCGTGGCCATGGTGGTGTCCCTGTATGGATTCTAATACTAGGTCACAAAAGACCTTGCTGCATCGCTACTGCTCTTTCAGTCCAGTGGCTCTGAGGAAACTCAGCTCCCATGCTGTGAGGACACACATGCAGCCTAATGAACAGCCAATGTGGAGAAGAAACCAGTGAGCAGAACACACTGGAAGCATAAACTTTCTCTCCACCACACTTCAGTGAGTTCCGTTCTTCAGTCTTGGAGGTTTCCAGCTAAGAACCCCAGAAACCATAGAGACAAGCTAACCCCTGCAACCCCATTCTTGACTCACGGAAAGTATAATTCATGGTTATATTGTTTTAAGCCACCACATTTAGGGGTGACTTGTCACACAACGGTTGACGATTGATTCAACACAATGCTCACCTAGAAAGGATTCTCGCCTAAGCATTTGAATGGATGAACAGCATTGCATGGGAAAGCTCTGGCAGATCCACTCCAGGACCTCATGTTTTTTGAACTGGGGTAGGCCTCCAGGTTTAACTGCAGGCTTGGAAGAAGTCAAAGCGATAGAGGAACGTACTTAAGTAGACACCATAGAAATGCAATCAACAAAGCCCATACCAGGGGAGGCTACGGCCCAAATGACCCAATTCCTTCAACTGATTCACTGAAGGAGAAAAGCTGGCGGGGGAGAGGGGACCTTTTCAAAGACAGGTAAGAGATATACTAGGTTTGCCTTTTCCACAAGTGTTCCTGGTCCTCCCCTTTGGGACAGTCTGTCTTTCCCACCTCTGACACGACCTTTGCTTTGAGCAGGTGTAAAGGTGGCCGTTTCTGGGCAACAGCAGCTTTGCAAGTCATCCTGGGTGTCAACCATTCCTCGTTTCCATCTGCCAGGAAGTGGCTCGTCCCAAACAGGGACTGTTTCTTTAGCTGATGGCCAAGAGTGAAGAGGATGTGGAGGTGACTCACCATGGAAATTCACGTGAGCAGGAAGTCAACGCAGGCGGTCGGAAGCCTGATTTTGGAGTTTTCTGCCACCGCAGCATAACATAATGTACTCTGAGTCATTCAAGCGATGTTGCAAATCCAACATATGATCCTTACTAGAACCCTGACTTAGGAGACAATTGGAGGAACCGGACAATAGATTGTGTCCTGGTTTGCCTCCCTGTTGCTATGATAAATCAGTAACCAAAAGCAGCTTGCGGGAGGAAAGGGTTTATTTTAGCTTAGTTACAGTTTATCCTCTAGGGAAGCCAGGGCAGAGGCTTGAGGCAGGAACTGCAGCGGAGCCCACAGAAGGACACTGCTTACTGGCGTGCTTCCCTTGGAGTGCTCTACTGCCCTTCTTATATAGCCCAGGGTCGTCCCCTCCCCCCCAGGGATGGCACCACCCACAGTGGGCTAGGCTCTCCTCCACCAATTAGGAATTAAGCAACTAACCCACAGGCTAATCTGATGAAGGCAATTCCTCAGCTGAGGCTCCTGTTTCTGAGGTGTGTCAAGTTGGCAACTAAAGCTAACTCTAACAGATGCTGATAGAGTAGAGAAACTGCTGTTTATTTTTAGGTGTGTTTTGTAAATTCAGTTTGACTTTTGTGTGTGTGTGTGTGTGTGTGTGGTACTAGGACTCAAACTCCAGGTCTTGGTGGATGCTAGGCAAGCATTCTGCTCTGAACTCATAACCCTGTCTTTTCAGATACCTTGATAATGTGGCAGGCACAGCAAATAAAGCTTTTATAGTTTGAATACATGCTGTGGGGAGATGGGGGAGGAATGGGTGGGAACATTAATGAAAAAGGCTGACCATGAAGTGTTCACTGTGGAGCTGGGTAACCAGTTTATCAAGGTCTTCTATTTTAGTTGACATTTGGGTGCTTTCATAATAAGAAGCTAAGCCTGGCGGTAGTGGTGCACCCCTGTAACCCCAGCACTCAGGAGGCAGAGGCAGGCAGATATCTGTGAGCTCGAGGCCAGCCTGGTCTACAGAGGGAGTTCCAGGACATCCAGAGCTACAGAGAAAAACCCAGTCTTGAAACACGTACCCTCTCCCTACCCCATCCCCCCAAAAAAAGGAGTTAAAAAATAGTTCATTTGAGCTTAGAGTTGCTCTTTGGCTCTCAGGGAGCGGAGAAAATATGACAGGTTGGGGACGGAACTGCACAAATTTAGTGAGTGTAAGGAAGCAGAGAGGTTCCAGGCTCAGGAGCGAGACAGTGAAACTAACTGATTACTTCCTGTGAGAAGGACGTTTCCACAGGAGCCTTAGAACAGGTCAAGTCAGTCCTGGAGGTGGAGGGGCTGGTTGATGTCGGCTCCACCCCTACTGTGGATTGGGGGTGGCTTCAATGGAGCTTTTGCCTACAGGAAAAAAAACCAGGTCTCCTCTTGGAGCTTATTGGTTAACGCAACTACTATGCTCTCTGTAGGGGACGTTGCATTGATATTTGGAACTGGGACCCTTGCTTTAGCCCAGCAGTTCCCAGACTATGGGTCATGACCCCTTTGGGTGTGTGTGGGGGGTGTCACATACCAGATATCCTGCATATCAGATATTTACGTTACGATTCATAACAGCAGCAAAATTACACTTGTGAAGTAGCAACGGAAATAACTTTATGGCTGGGGGTCGCCACAGCTTGAGGAACTGGACTAAGGGGTCGCAGAATTAGGAGGGTTGAGAACCACGTGTCTCAGCGCCACTCCAGGCCTGAGCATGATTCGCATCGATGGCGGGAATGGTGCATCCTCCCAAAATGACGCAAGATGGTTTCCTACTGCTCCCCTCTGCCGCTGCAAAGTCATCCGAGCCATTCCTGATGAAGCAGGCAAAGTAGCCGGGCCCGTGACAGACAAGAGGACAGAGCCAGTGCATTGTAACCTGGGCGAACAGGAGAAAGAAGCTGCGCCTGAGTAGGTGTCACATCCGGGGTCTGTGTGCCAGGGTACAGGATGGTGAGAAACAGCGTGGGCGGGTGCTGAAGGGAAGGAAGGTTTGCTGGAGTTGTTTGGTTGTCAGCGCAGGCAGAAGTCCTCTCTGATCACCTTGTCTAGAGGATTCAAGAGACCATGCCTCCTATTCATCCGCCAAGCCGAGGGTTTTCCTCTGGGGAAAAAAAAGGAGAAATGGCACGTCAGCGCCACACACAGCATACTGGGATGGAGGTGGGAGAGCAGGTTGACTCTTCTAACGTCGATATTTTGTATTCACGACTGGAATTTAAACTGACTGCAATAACCCCAGCTGGTGGCAGACGCTTTCCTCCCACATGTAGGGAGGCAGAAGCAGGAAAATCTTCAGTTTCAGACCATCCTGGGCTACGTAACACGACTCTGCCCAAATTACATAAGTAGCTAAAGTAAAAATCAAGAGAACCCAGCAAGGTAGGAATTTCATTGGAAGAGAAGGAACAGAAAGTGCTCGCGGATATACCCTCCCAATACTCGCTATTTGTCAATAATCACAAGATGTCTTTATTTTTCTTAATGGCACAGGAAAAAGTAAAGGCAAGATTCTTTGGCTCTTGCTTTCAGTGCTGCATTGTACACTTTAAACCTGACTTGGGCTCCCTTTAACGAATGCCCTTCTCCCTCTGTCTCTTTCCTTCTGCCCTGCACCCCCATGCCAGCTTAACTGGAGCCAAGCTGATGCACCATCAAGGACACTAAAAATAAATATCTATATTTTCTTCTGATATTTTGCCTGCTGTGACCTACTTTGGGTTGATTTCAAAAGCAGAGGGCTGAGGTGTGTCCTCAATAAACAGGCCTGTGATCTCTTGTTTCAATGTTGGCCACACGGGTTTTGTACCCAATTGTGTTCTAAAGCCAGCAAAAAGGAGATAGTTGCTCCTGTCGCTGCTGCACTGATATTTAAATTCTGAAATCCCATTTATTTCCTCAAAAATCTACTCCTGTGAGGACGGCTTCCTGCAGATACTCCTGATATTAATGGGTGCGCTTATGCTGCTCCCAATATGCCTGAGTCACAGGCAGAATTACTTTCGGTACACCCACAGGTCTGGAAGCACATTTGCCAGTGATTATAAAATCAAGAGCTCGGAAGGGTCCTTGCAAACAGCATTTATCAGCTGGTGTTTTAATTATTCATGTTTAATGAAGTCCCTGTGAATCTCTTTGAAAATTAGAGTCCGGGACTAGAGATGGAGCTCAGTTGGGAAGGCGCCTGCTTGGCATGCAGGTAAACCCTTGGCTCACCCCTGTGTGAATGAGGCATGGTGGTAGCTGTCTGTGTTCCCAGCAATAGATCAACGCCATCCTCCGTTACTGTATTAGTTACTCTCTGTTGCTGTGATAAAACACTATGACCAAGGCAATCTATGAAATGAAGTGTTTATTTTAGCTTAACGTTCCAGAGGGTTCGAATCCGTGGCTGAGGAGCTAGGGCACGGTAGCAAGAAGGGCTGAGAGTTCACATCTGCATCCAGGAGTCGGAGACCACACTGGGAGTGGCAGGAGGATTTTGAAACCTCACGCCCGCCCCCAGGGACACACCTCCTTCAACAAAACTTTGCCTTTTAATCCTCCCCAGACATTTCCACTAACTGGAGACCAAGTGCTCAAACACATGAGCCTATGGGGGACATTCTCATTCATACCACCATAGTTACATACAGGATCTGGGGCTAATTCGGGCTACAGGAGGTCCCTGCCTCAACAAACAAAGTCAATAGGAAAGCGATCACCCAATAACAAACAAACAAACAAATAAACAAACAAACAATAAATATTAGGTTGTAATTGAAAGTTTCATGAACATCAGGAGATTATTGTCATAATTTAAGTACTTCAGCTTAAGTAGTAAAATCTATGCATCAGCTTGAAAAGTTAGTTTTAATAGTCACCCCAGGAATCTGGGCGCAGTGGTACACGCCTATAATCCCAGCACTCTGGGAGGCAGAGGCAGTGTCTCTGTGACTTTGGGACCAGCCTGGTCTACAAAAGCAAGTCCAGGAGAGCCCAGGCTACACAGAAAAACCATGTCTCAAAAAAAAAAAAAATCACCCCAGGAGTTCTTAATTAACATTTGAAGCGTTCTGATGGGAATGCGCACACCAGGGAGTGGTTTGTTAGCTTTTTGCTTCTCTAATGGGAACCTTGTCCTGGAATCCACAGCTGTTCCAGTTCCTTCAACTATCCCTGTCTGAGTGGAATTGGAGAATTTACGATTGACCAGAAGAGAAGTTGGCCATAGCCGATTCCTGGTGAAATGCTTGGTGCTGAGATCTTTGTATTGCAAAAACACCTCACTTTTCCAGGACTGGAGTCACTTTGGGAAGGATCCCAGGACCACTCTCGCGGTCTCGGTGTTTGGTCCCATGCTTGCCACTCTGTGCAGGAGGCAGTCTGATCTGTGGATCCTACTGTAGGGCACTGTGGCTTTTAGTTTGAATGAGCACTTCATGGAAAGTTCTGGTCAGAGCCTACAAGCCTACAAGAACTTACTAGGAAGATTGATGTGATTCTTGGACTTATTGGCTAGTCAGTACAGTTGGTGGCAAGATTATCTTCCATGGCCTCATCCCAAAGTGCCTTGGAGGAGTTTAGGTTTGAATGACTTGAACTGTCGGAGGTTCTAAGATGCTGTCAACTGTGCGCCACTGAGCTGGATTGTGACATTTAACATTTGTTTGCAAATAGCTATCATGAAGTATATTTAGTGAATAATAAATAAATAGGAAAAGAGAACCACAATTAAAAATTAAAGACCAACTCTACATATAATGTTGAAGATCAGGAAGAATTAATAGAAAAATATATATTAGAACATTTTCTTTTATTTGTTTGTTTGTTCTTCCAGACAGAGTTTCTCTGTGTAGCACTGGCTGCCCTGGAACTCACTGTATGGACCAGGGTACCCTCGAACTCACAGAGACCCATCTGCCTCTGCCTCCCCAGATCAGGGATTAAAGGCATGTGCCACCATAGCCCGGCTAGAACATTGTTGCAGTGGCAGTGGAATGTAAAAATGACATAGGGCTTTACTGTTCAAAACCACAACTCTATGAAGACACCACATCTTCCCCATCCCACTAATAAAGGCACAGAGGCACAAAATATAACTAACCTGTGCCAGGTCATACAAATCGGGCATTTGGGGAAGCAAACATTTCAAACTAGGCTGTTTGGTTAAGATCCAGGCTCTACCTATTTTAGACTATTAGTTTCCTTCCTAGAAACTATCAAAGACTATCCCATGAGTCTATGGGGTTATAGAAGACTGAATTTGCTATGAGGACTGTGATGGCTCTTCTTGACTGTCAACTTGAATACATCTGGAATGAACTAAATGATTGGGCACACCTGTGAGGGATTTTTTTTTCTCCTTAATTAAATCTTCTGAAGTTTGACGACTCACCTCTAATCCAGATTTTTGAGGTGGAAAGATAAAGCTTTAACACAGATCTTTGGAGGCAGGACGATCCACCTTTGGTTTGGACCATACCTTCCGCTGGTAGCTTATATAAAGGACTTGGACGAAGGCAGCTCAGAAGCTCTTCCTCTTCGCCTGCTTGCTCTCAGCCTCACTAGCATGTCCATTCCTCTGCCGGCATTAGAGCCTACTTCTTCAGAATTCCAGCACGTACTGAAGACCAGGCCAAGACATCCAGCCTTGTAGACTGAACAACGATCGGATTCTTGGACCTTCCATTCACAGGCGGTTGTTGTTGGATTAACTGGACCACAGCCTGTAAGTCATTGTAATTATCCCCTTTTCTTTATATAGAGAGAAATTCATCCTATTAGTTCTGTCGGCCTAGAGAGCTCTGACTAACACAAGGACCCAGAGGAAAATGCAGGAAGTCCAAAGTTTTTCTTGGCATCTAAAAAGGCCTTTACCAACAAGAGATTTTTCTGTCAAGCATCATTTGGGCAGCAGGCTTCTGTGGTGAATTAAAAATAAAGACCCGTCATTTGGTTGATGATGTGTGTAACAGGTTCCTAGACATAACAAAGCTACTGAGTTTCAGGAGGCTTTGACGAGAAGGGCAGGCAGCTTGCTCCTTTTTTTTTCCACTTTGATTGTCCCTAATTTCTTCCTCTATCACAAAACAACTGACCGAAGCCACAGCAAAATGTTTGTGTTTTTCTGTGCCAGGGCCAGAGTTGAAAGCACCCAATTGTTAGCACAGTGGAAACTACTCAGGAAGAAACACGGTATATGCGGCACAGTGGCTTTCAAGCCGTCTGTCATCCAGTCTGAAGACAGGCTTGAGAGGTTTGCCTGGCTTTGTGAGCGGGGTGGGAGGAGTCGGGGAGAGAAGGCTCTGCGGGAGCAACGCTGAGCTCAAAGCATGGACATGAGAAGTGGCCAACTAGGCACACACAGAAGGGAGGGTGAAGGTGAGCTGTGTGTTGGAGAATGTTCAAGGGGAAGAACAGTGAAGCTAGGGCAGGAGGCCATCAGCACCCCCTAAAGGGCTTTAAAAAGATAAAGACAAGCCAGGGCTCAGCGGATGCCCCCCTTTGATCCCAGCACTCAGAGGCAGGTGGATCGCTGTGAGTTCGAGGCCAACCTGGTCTTCAAAGTGAGTCCAGAACAGCCAGGGCCACACAGAGAAACCCTGTCTCAAAATAAAATAAAACAAAACAAACAAAAAAAAAAAAAAAAAAACAAGGAAAAAAAAAAGACAAATAGAGGCGAAGGATTCTTCCACTGAATCTGATGTTTAGCCTGTATTAGTAAGCACTCTAGCTTTTTTGGTCCGTTGGTTTGATTAGTTGGTTACTATGATTGTGTGTGTATACTATGCTGTCTTCAGTAGGATCCCTAGTCTATATGTTATGTAAAGCAAGAAACATAAAGTCTTAGGGCGTCAAAAGAAAGACTAATGAAATGTTGGGCAAGTTGGCACATTACTTTAATCCCAGCACTCAGAAGATAGAGGCAAGCAGATCTCTGTGGGTTTGAGGTCAGCTGGTCTACATGGTGATTTCCAGGGTAACCTGGGCTACATAGTGAGACCTGTCTCAAAAGAGACACCAACAAACAAACAAAAAAGAGAGTAATGAAGTAAGTAGCATCTCTTTGAAGGCACAGACACGTTAAAGGTCCTGAGACGATTTTATTTTCCTCCACACAGGTGTGACAGCCACTTTCTTTTAACCAGTGAGACACAGGGTTGATCCTATTTTCAAGTTTGTGGGTCAGGGGAATTTTGGGGAAACCAGGAGGTAATTACCTTGTAGAAATGAGAGTTTCAAGACAGAGGTACCAAATCCAAAGTTGTGTGTATATATCCATACATAATGATGTAAAAATATCCCTAAGTAAAAAGGGTAGTAGAATGGCCTGGAGAGATGCTCTGTCCATAAAGTGCTTGCTGAACACATATAGGGAACCGAGCCTAGAAGCCATGTAAAAAAGCTGGGCACAATGGCACACACTGTAATCTCAGTGCTGTAGAGGCACAGACAGAAGGCACCCTGGAGCTTGCTGGCCAGACTATCTAGCTTAACTGATGAGCTTAGGATTCAATGAGAGACCCTGTCTCAAAAATTAAGTTGGAGAACAACTGAGGGAAACAGCTGATGTCGACCTCTGGCCTAACAATCCCATGCACCGTCCATATGCATGTGAACACACACAGTAACACACATACAGAGAGAGAGAGAGAGAGAGAGAGAGAGAGAAATATCAGAAAATATACTAAAATAGCCTTGGCAGCGTTGTCATGTGGCATTGTGGGTAATGGCTGGTTTAAAATAGATTTTGTAGTATGGCTACCTTACTCTATAATTTAAAACTAACTTTCAAAAGTTCTAAACAACTAGGTTCATGTTGCAGAGAAGTCAGGTTGCATAAGAACCAAGACAAGGTCATTAACTTTGGCAAGTGGGAGGCCTGGAGAGCTTTGGACAGGATGAGGAGTAGAGTAGAAACCAAATTACAGTGGTTTGATGGATTGGAACAAAGTAACAAGAACCAGTACAGATCACTAGCTCGAGTAGTTTGGCACTTAAGGCAAAATTTATAACTTTTATTATTATTATTATTATACTAACTATGAAGTATAAATATGACTTCTATTTGCCTGATGTAACTGTCATCATCTTGGAGGCTTACTGCCTCTGTCTGCTAACCTAGGCCTCATTCTGAAAGCTTCTAGCATCCATACAATCTAATCTAGGCCTAGAATGTTTTCAGCCTCTAAGGCTTACAGCTGAAAAAACTCACCCTTTCTAGTTCTTTCTAAACTCTGGTTGGCTGGTTCAACTCAGCTGTTCTGGCTCAAATTCCTCTCCAAGCTGACTGGTTCAATCTGGCTTCTCTCAGTTTCTCATTGAATTACTCTGCTTGGCTTCAAACTACCTAGCAATTTGTTCTAATCTTTTGGCTCCTTCTTAATCTCTGACTTGTTCTGTCTTTACCTGTGTCTAATTTATTCTCTCTTCAAACTGTCTCTGCCGGGTAAAACTGCTTCTGAATTCCAGAAACTGAACTGCCATGAACTCACCTCCACAGCACTGTCTCTCAACTCACTGACTCAAATGAACTAACTGAACAGCACTGACTAGAACTCAGAGATCTGCTTGCCTCTGTCTCCGGGGATTAAAGCCAGATCTGTATTCCAACCAGATCACACAGACCTAGAAGTTCTTTGGATGTAATCTCTTACCAGAACAGCCATGTCCTGAATTAAAACTACTCTACAATGAAACAATAGTCACATATAAAAACTGGGTAATACAGAATAGTAGGAACAGTAGAATGGGGGCTGGAGGGATATCTCAGTGGTTAAGAGCACTTGCTGCCAGTTTTAGTTCCGAAGCACGCACATAATAGTTTACAACCATCCGTTAATTCCAGTTCGTGGGTATCAAACACCGTCTTCTGACCTCTGTGGTTACCAGGCATACACGTGGTACACATACATACATACATACAGGAAAAACACACATACACATCAAATCAAATCAAATCAATAAATCTAAAACAAATATTTGAAAACAAAAATAGTAGAATAACAGGCACTTGTACTCTTACCAGAGCCACACTGCTGTTTGGCATGTTTGTTAAGTGAATATCTTCCCCTGAATGCTTTGAGGTAAAATGCTCAGGTCAGAATCATTCACTTTCTTCTCAGTCATGGAAGCTAAGGCAAAGAGAGTCTCCTAGGCGCTAACACAGAGCACCATGAAGTGTTTGTTTCCATAGCACTTTGCGGTTTCCTGGAGCCTGACTCGTCTTTCCTGACTGCTCCTTCTACCCTAGAGCAGAAGTGAGCAGCTAAGGTCTTACCTTGTGTGCCCTATCATGTCCTGAGCAGGTTTCAGCCACAGCGTCTGCCTCCCTGCCTGTTTACACTATCCCTCAGGCCTGCACTGTGTGGAAGCAGACCCGAGTCTTACCCATATTGTCACTCCCAGATCCAAGCACAGTTTGTCAGATACCTAAAGTGAAGAATGTTCTTGCAGAAGAAAGGGTAACGGGTGATGTTTAGGTATAGTACTGAGGCAGCTTTCATCCCCAGCTGGGAAATCTGTGCCTGATTCTTTCCCAGAATTCCTGTGTCTGCCCTGAAGTCCTGCCTATCCTCTCCTGCCTGCTACAGGCCATTCAGCTCTTTATTAAACCGATCAGAAGGTGATGGAGAAGATGAGTACAAAACACTGAGACAGGCGATACCTCATAAAAATAACAATACTCAGATCTCTGCTGGCACAGAGATCGGCATTTGAATAATACAAAGACGACCTTTCCAACGAGCACAGATGACCCCAACAATGACGAGTCAGTTTAATACCTTGTCCATTTAGAAGAACAATGGTGTAGGTTCTCCGGTAAGGCATAGGACCTGTCTAGCCACAGTCTCTGCATCATACACCACATTCTCACCAACCAATCAAGGCTCAGAGAGCACTGTGGAAGAAGTGTTAGAAAGACTGTAAGAGCCTGAGGCTGCAGATGGCCGTAAGGAAACTGTTTTCTCGGCACAACAGGGCAGTCGTACATAAGAATAGACAGCAGTTGTGACAGCATGCGCAAGATCTATGCAAGCTAAAGCCAGGCAAAATCCCCACAAGGAGAGGGGAGATGGGTATGAAGTCCTACACCCAGCTGAGCACCAGCTGGCAACTGAGAACTGCTGGGGAGACAGAGAAACAGTTTTAAGGGTGTGGCTCCTGGTACGGCAACCATACTCCCATGGATGACCGAAGAGCCAAGAGCACAAAGCACCACAAACTTGTACTTAATGGGTTAAAAAAAAAAATAAAATAAAAAAGGTTGGAAACTCTGGTGGGAGGAAAGCAGAGTGGATCTAGGAGTAATTGGGGGAGGAGCCAATATGATCAAAATATATTATACAAAATTCTTAAAAAAAAAAAACCGGCCGCCCTGGGGAGCCCCTGCGGTCGCCAGTGGACCTTGTAGCCTTCGGTCCCCACGGGGGCGTCGTCATGCTCCTTCAGCGCCTTGGGAGCAGAGCCTCCGGCTGGGAGGTAGCAGGGCAGACATGGGGCTGTTCCCCTGTTCCCCTGGGAGGTCATTGGGGGAGGCCGGAGAGCGCTGCCTGGGTTTGGCTGGGAGGCCGAAGCTGCTGGGGGGAGGGAAGGAAGACGCGGTCCTGCTGCTTAGTGGCACAGACATCAATTCTTTCTTGGAAGGAGTCGGGCTTTGACACCTCCTCTCATGCCCTGGGGACACAAAGAGAGGTGGCCTCTGTGCAGGCTTGGGGGCTAGCCTCCTCCTGGCCGCTTCCATTAGTCTCCCCTCCAAACTACTCCAAGTGGAACACACAAGAATGTTTTTGGATACGGGCAATTGACACGGTCTTACATTTTTATGGCACCCCCAGACGGGACATTTGAAGAGAGTTGAATAAATGGAAAATACATGAATTAAAAAAAAAAAAAAAAAAAAAAAAAAACCACAGTAGAAAAAAAGCCAAATTCCTAGCTTTGACTTTGAAACTTTTGGTGATGTATGAACAACCAGTAAGTTGACTGTAATCATTATCACCCCCCTCACCCCCGTGCATGCCTATGTGTACGGAAGGGTATGTAAATGGCACATATATGGCTCAGAAGAACAACTTCCGGCATTAGTCTTTGGGTGTCTTTCACCTTTTCCTTGAGACACAGTGTCTCGCTGTCCTGGAGCTTCATCACATAGGCCAGGGCACTATTAGCTGGAGAGCTACCAAGGATCCTTCTGTCTCTGCCACATCGTCACTGAGTAACAGGCACAAGCCACCATACCCAGCTCTCCTGGAACTCACTCTGTAGAGCAGGCTGGCCTCAAACTCAGAGATCTGCCTGCCTCTGCCACCCTCACGCTGGGATCAAAGGTGTGCACCACCACGCCCAGTTTTTTTTGTGGGTTCTGGTGACCTCACATACATATATATGTAGTGTGTATACATACAATATAAAATATAACATATATATATACACATTCGATAACTGTATTATATGTTACATACACACACACACACACACATTTGAGAGTATCACAGGTTCATCCCTAGGAGGCAGAGTACCTAAGGAGGCCTTGTTTTATGGTAAGAGGAAAGAGCATTGGTCTACATGGGTTGAGAAAGTAGAAGGCAATTTGGATGTCTAGTTGCTGGCAATCTGGAGAACTGTGACCTATCTGACCACACACAGCCACACTCTGGCTGGCCTTGAACTTGTTATCCTCCTGCCTCTGCCTCTCCAGCAGATCCTAGCCACAACCTGGCACACTTCCACCTGCTCTAAATGCCCAGGGATGTGGACATCACCCTGGGGAAAGATGAACTTGAAATTCAATCTGCTTACAATTAAGCATCCACACTTAGTAGAAAGATACTAGGGCTCAAAATAGAAGTTAATTTCTCTGTAGGAAGATGAAGGTGTGTATATTTGGTATGCTGAGATTCAAGAACACTGCAGAGATAACTAGGGGCTCTGGACGCGCTTGCTGTTTGTTGTAAGCACAGTAGCCTGGACTGCTTAGGGTATCGCTTGTTTGTGTCTGCTTGCTGCCCCCTCCCATGACTGCCACAAGGTGATTTCAAGAAGAACTGTGGCTTTTCAAAAGGTCACTGTTAGGTTAGGTGTATAGCCCAGTGGCAGATGTATGCTGAGCACATAGCAAGGCTCTACACTCAAGTTGAAGCCCAGAAGAAAAATATAGAAATACTTTTTAATGAGGAAAGGAGTTAAAGGTGAACCTTAATTTGAATTTGTACTCTGACTGGTTATTAGATGGGTGTTCATTTGCGTGGTGTTGAGGACAAAATTGTCCCCTATTAACACTGAAAAAAAAAATGTTTGCACTAAAACACCATGCTACTTTTAGGTGAATGTTCCTAGCAGCATTCTTTATATAGAAGCCAATTATCAATCAACAGATGAACAGATACATAAAATATGGCAAACCCAAAGAATCAGTTCCAGTCCAGCCAGGACACGGAATGATGTGGTGATTTATGTCACGGCACGGTTGAGCCAAGCAAAAGTTATGCTGAATGAAAGAAGCTACTCAGAGGTAGTTTCTAAGAACAATGGAAGATTCTGTTTATATCCGATGTCCAGAACAGTAAATCTAAGACATGGTCAGGAGGATTAGTGGTACTCTAGGGAAGAGGGGGGATGTGAGAAATAAGAGCCGAAGAGTTTATGCTTTCTTTCAAGGGTGATGAAAACATTGTAAGATTCATGCTGCAGATGCTTGCATGTATCTGTGACAGGAAACCGTGAAATTGGACACTTTAAAAGGTCTGTGAATTTTCACTTCAGCAACACTATTTTTAAAAAGTTAAAAAGAGTAATAATTTTGTTTAGAAAATCTAAGTAAACAAAAAAACCCATAAAACCAAAGCAAACAAACAAGGAAAAACCCAGGAATAAATACAGAAAACTTAACAATGATTAACCTTGAGTGCTGGCTGTGTGAGGGTGTGCTATGCTAATTTCTTTACTTCTTTGTAGATTTGAATTTTTTAATTAAAAAAAAATATATTTCCAGTACCTGGTTTGACATTTAAGGAGCTTAGAAGTTTCCACTATATTATACAAGCAAGCCAGTTACCGTGGCACACACCTTTAATACCAGCACTTGAGAGATACAGGCAGGAGGATCTCTGTGAGTTCAAGGCCAGCCTGGTCTATATAGTGAGTTCCAGGACAGTCAGGACTACATAGTGAGATCCTGTCTAAACAAACAAACAAAAAACAAGTTAAAAACTAAACAGAAGAAGAAAAAAGGATTATTATTATAATAAATAATAAGCAAAAACCATTTGGGAGATAGAGGCAGAAGAGCATCAGTTCATGGCCAGCCTGGGCTACATAAAACAGTCAAGAAAAATAAAGGAAGGAAGGAAGGGAAAGAGGGAGGGAGGGAGCGAGGGAGGAAATGAAATTATAAAACAACCCAACTCTCCGTGAGAGAAGCGAAGTCACAGGGTAAACTGCTAACCCCATCACTGGAGCAACAGAGAGTTAAGCACAGAGAAGGAATTTACCTGGGCAAAACCCAGTGAGTAGAAGCCTCTGGGAACCAGCGCTAGGTGACACAGCATGACTTGACGTGTAAGTGATCCGTAACTCTTCACTTACCTTGGGACTAGCAGGATGGCTCGGTGGGTAAAGACATCTCCTGCCAAGCCTGATGAGTCAAATTTGACGCCCCAGGGCCCATGCCATAGAAGGAGAGAAGTGACCCCTGCAAGTTGCCTTCTGACTTCTACACACATGATGTGGCCGCACGTGCATTCCCCCGCCTATGCACGCACAGAAAAATAAAGAATGTCACGAAAAGAGCAAGGCAGCCTGGTGGGGCACATCTTTAATCCCAGCACTCAGGAGGCAGCAGTAGGCGGATCTTTGAGTTTGAGGACAGCCTGGTCTACAAAGAAGAGTTTCAGGACAGCCAAGGCTACACAGAGAAACCCTGCCTTGAAAAAAACTGAACCAACCAATCAAATGAATAAATAGAATAAAAATTAAAAATGTCATAAAAATAAAATACCTATGGTATATTCAAATTATGGAAAAATCAAAGATAAAGAAAAATAGGTCAGGAGGCCAGAAGCTTCTCCCTGTAGGAAAAAAAAATGGTAATAACTAAATTTGGGCGCTCACTTCAGCAGCACACGCACTCGTATTAAAAGTGGAACAATATAGGAAAGGTTACTATGTCTTTCTCTGTAAGGATGGCATGAAAAAATGTTTAAAGTAGAGGGGAAGTAGTACTAAGGGCATGAGCAGAGGTGATAGGGGGCTAGGTGAAGTAATGGAAGGGTGAATGTGATCCAATGCATCATGAACACATGCGGGAACATCGCAATGACATTCGTTATCCTCTGTGTATAACATACACTAGCAAAAACTTTCTTTGACAGGGTCTCACTATACTGCTTTGGCTGGCCTAGAAAAACATTTAAGACAGAATTAAATTTGACCTTTTTCTTTTCTTTCTTTTGTGTGTGTGTGTGTGTGTGTGTGTGTGTGTGTGTGTGTGTTGCCTAGATGTTTATCTGTTTACCATGTATGGGCCTGGTGCCCATGAAGTCCAGAAGAGGGCATCAGATCCCCTGGTACTGAAGTTACAGATAGCTGTAAGCTAGCATGATGGTGCTGGGAATGGAACCCAATTCCTCCCTAAGAGCAGCCAGTGTTCTTAACTGCTGAGCCATCTCTCCACCTCTGAATCTGGCTTTTACAAACTATGTAAGCAAGATGGTAGTCAAGTGAGGCCTTTTAGGTTGAAAGAAAAATGCCTCTCAACTTCGAACTCTGCACCTTGGAAAATAGTGTTTAACGTAGGCCATCGGTTGAGTACTTTCATAGCATTAATGAGGTTCTGTTTAGTCTTTAGTCTTAATGAGAGAGAAGGAGAAAGAGGAGTGGATAAGAGAGGGTGAGAGATGAAACAGTAAGAAATGCTCATTTCAACCTGCAAAGGGAAAAAAAAAAGCCAGGAACAAAGAAAGAGAAACAAACAGATAACAAATATGATAGATACTAATATGTCAGTTATCTTTCTAAATACCAGTTGTCTCTATACACTAATTAAAGGACAAAAATTGTGAGGATGGGTCAAAAAGCAAGACCCTTGTCTACAAAAGCCCCTGCTCTAAATATAAAGATGCATGCCTATTAAAAGGAAAGGCACAGAGAAACACATGCTGTACCACACTGAGCAGAAGAACGTGGAAGTATATGTACCAATTTCGGACAAAGGAGGCAATCAGGGATTGAGATGCACACAAAATGGCAAAGCAGTAAGTACCCCAGGGGAATAGAGCAGTGCTTGCTTAATATGTGAACCTCACTCAGAGCATCAAAAACTTGAGAGGAATTTGGATGAAATTGTAGGATTGTGTAGGTGGGCCCACCATTTTAATTCCTTTGTGTCAGAATTGGACAGTCCCATGAGGCAGAAAACCAGCAAGAACAGTGAACTCAACAGCGCCACCCATCAACTGAGTATGGGTTCCTATTGACTGCTTCATCTGCCACAGCAGACTACACACCTGTCGAATTTATGTAGACCATTAACCATGGCGAGCAACACTCTGAGACACAAAACACATCCTACAGATTATTTCATCTATCTGTCTACCTACCTATCTATCTGTCTTCTATTTGTCTATCTTCTATCAATCAATCGATCTACCTATCTATTTTAGTTTCTTTAAGAGAGGGTTTCTTTTCATGTAGACCAGGCTGGCCTTGAACTCACATACACCTGCCTGTCTCTGCTTCTGCCTCCTGAGTGCTGGAATTAAAAGTGTGTGCTACCGCAACCTGGCTCATTTTATTATTTAATTGGGATTCTTGTTGTCGTTATGTTTAGGGTTTGGGTTTTTGTTTTGTTTTTGGTCGTTGTCTTGGAGATTCTCACACTGCAGCTCAGGTGAGCCTGGAACTCATAGCAATCCACAGCCTCAGCTTCCCTAGAGGTTGGATTACAGGGGTGAGCCACCACACTCAGTTTATAAATGTGAAAGAATCGAAACCATCTATATGAACTTGTAGAATCTTTATTCATAATCGCCAAAGGTTGGAAGCAACTAAGATGTTGTCCAGTCAGTGAATAATTGATAAACAAACTTCGGTCACATCTCAACGGTGAAACATTTATTCTAAAAAGTAGCAGGATATGATGTCATAGGTCTGTGGGCATAGATACAGGATGAAGAAGGAAGACTGCTTTATTCAAGGAGCTGGGAGGCTGCCAGGGTAGTCTAGACAATGAGCTGCCAATGTGGTGCTACAGTTGTCGATGATGATGATGATAGTGATGATGATGATGATGACATCAGGCTGCTCCTTGCCCTAAGTTGCTTCATACTACTTAAACTAGTGTTTTTGATGACCGTGCCCTGCCCTCAGATACTCCATTTACAATGAACATTTGACTCCATTTTGAGGACAGAGGACTCTACATTTTGGTGGACTTGTAGACACCGCCATCTGTCTGGCACTGCCTGCCTGATAAACGAGTTATTCTAACAAATAGAAAAGGTGTCACCTTATCAGCACACAGGGGTGGACTGGGACTGAAGGAGCACACGGACACACTGAAATCATATCCAGAAAACCAAGGCCAGCAACTAATCGGACACCAGGCTAAGGAAGAGGGGCACCATCCTCACCTGAGCCCTACAAAGGAAGACACCTAACCTTGGGATAGTAATGGTCCCACTGCCCTGTCACGTGACCACTGACAGAACTCCCACTATCTCACCCCTTCAGCTCAGCCTGCCCCACTGTTGATGTAGCCTGTTCAAATTGCTGTCTGGCCATCCAGAGCCATCATTCTCCTGTCTGTTTACCCCACTAGGCCTGGTCTCCCTTCACCGCTATAGCCTTCTTCTGTGTGACAAAACTTTTTTCAGGGAGACAAAACACATGTCTACTCACCCTATACAGGGACCCCCACGACAGGCCAAAATACAGACACCACAAAAGTCAAACTAGGTGAACCAATGAGCTTTACTGGGGTTACTTACAGGAGTGTGGCTGAGGAGTTACTTACAGGAGTGGAAATGACTCAAAGACAGCCTTAGCACCCAGGCCCTCAAGAGCATGGGTGACTATTTTCAAAAGCTGAAAAACCTGGGGCACAGCACGGCCTGCAGGCAGCTCAGCAGGTTAGAGAGTGTCATTTTCAAGGGACTGTGGTCTAAACCTCTTTCAGACAGCTCTGCTGGTATCTTCTCTTTCCAGGAAGCTGGTCATCTTTGCAGCTCTGCTTCCTTCAGCCTGAGAGGGACTCTCGGATTTTATCAGTTCCTTTAGCATGGGGTGGAGGTGGGGAGGTGAACCTAGTCAATCTGGTCAGTTTCAGGGACTTCCTGGAACTGTTCCGAGTTGTTTATCTTCCTGCTCAAGGAGCTTCCTGCAGCATGGAATGTTGGAATCTGGGAGGAATCTATTACACAACAGCTTTAGCACTCCTTGTTCCTGCACCTCGGCTCTGAGCCTGCCGCTTGACAGTGGCAGAACCCCCCACCTAGGAGACCTCTTGTCCGTTCACTATCTTGTCCGTCCCCACAGTGGTTGTTTTTGCGTTTCTATACTGATGTCCCTTCTGCCTCTTTGAAACTTCTTGAACTCTCTTGGGGCCTTTAAGAAAATATTAAAACTTGTGTGTGTGTGAGTGAGTGTTTTGTTTGCATGTACATCCATGCCCCCACTGTGGGCGCCTGGTGCCCACTTCAGAAGACGGTACTGGATCCCCTGGAATGGGAGTTAGACAGTTGTAAGCCACCATGTAGTGGTTGGGAATCAAACCTGGGTCCTGTGGAAGACCAGCCAATGCTCTTAACCTCTAAGGCATCCCTGTTAGTATTTTGGAACACAACCTGCTCCTGGGTTACCCAGCAAACTTATGATGTCATCATGTGTCGCTGGCCAGATGGCCACACCTGGAAGGCGTAGTTACCTTGCCCCTTAAAGGGCCAACACCAACATGTGGTCTCTCTCTTTCTCTCTTACTCTCTCTCTTATGCTCTCTCTCTCTCGGGACGCCCCCCATTCCCCTTTCTTTCTCTTTCCCCACCATGTCCTGTTCTCCCACTTCCTCCATACCCACTTAATAAACCTCTGGCATAGAAGATCGGTTGACCCCAGCCTCATGCTTTTTTTTAATAACAATCCCTTTAGCCCCAGCTGTGGCCTTTCAAACCTTTTGTCAGTGTTCTCTAAGATGCACATATACACATAAATAAACAAATGTATTTACTCGGTGATGTGTAATGTGTGATCAATAGCTAACACCGTATAGATGCAGGGATCTCTGCCTTGGACTAGGCAGGATCATCAGCAAGAAACGCAGAGCAGGGTGGAGAAATGGCTCAGCAATGAAGAGCACTTGTTTTTGCAGAGGACTTGGGTTCAGTTCCCAGCAGACATATGGTGGCTCACAGCCATCTGTAACTCCAGTTTCATGGGATCTGTCACCCTCTTTTGACCCCCATGGCCACCAGGTATACAAGCGGTATACATACATACATGCAGGCAAAATGTTCATACACATTTTCAAAATACAGAGAATAGAGATTGAAATCCTAGATACATTGGCTATTTTTCTGTCGCCGAGAGAAAACACCATGACCAAGGCAATTTAGAGAAGAAGGAATTAATTTGGGCTTACAGTTCCAGAGGTTTAGGATTTATAATGGCAGAGACAGAATGGCAGCAGGTAGCAGGTATGGCCGCTGGACCTGAAGCTGAGAGAGCTCACATTTCAAAGAGCAAGCAGAAAAAAGAAGAGAGAGAGTAGAAATGGGATGTGGCTTTGCAACCTCAAAGCTGGCCCCCAGTGATACACTTCCTTTAGCAAGGCTACACCTCCTAAACCTTCCCAAACAGTGCCACCAACTGCCCACCAAGTATTCAAACAGCTGAGCCTTTGAGGGACATTCCCACATGGCACTGGTGGGGGTGGGGGTGGGGGGAGATTACAAGTATGTATCTTATAGAGGTATTTCAACACTTCAATCCCAAAGCACTACAGAAAAGAGAAATAGTTCCAATCCTTTATAAAAAATATATTTGAGAATATTTATCAATATTATACAATGCATTAATTCAACTCATGCAGTAATAAAAAGCCAATAGCTGTACAGTGCTATGTTAACTCTCATTTCCATATAATTGATTCCTTGAATCCTCATCATGATGTCAATCTTATAGCTGAGGTCATTTAAATTTAGGCAGAGAAAGAGAAAGAGAGCCCTCTCCACTCATCCACTGAGTGTCGGAGCCTACTTTCTCGAGCCCTGCTCTCAATTAGACTGAAAAAGTCGCCCCCTCCCAGAGGCTGCCAGTACCCCCCAGAACACAGATAGTTCACAGAAATTTTCTGCTGTGGGTCCAGTCACTTTCCATGTTCTTCTGGTTCTTTTGATCTTTGTGGGGCAGCATGTGATTCTCTACACCTTTCCTATTACCAGACATACATCTTTATATTTAGAGCAGATTTGCTTTTTTTTTTTTTTTGTAGCCAACATGGCTCTTGCTTTTTGACCCATCCTCACAATTTTTGCCCTTTAATTACTGTATAGAGACAACTGGTATCTAAGATGAAAACTGACACGCGTGCATTAATATCTATCACATTTGTTATCTGCTTGTGTCCCTTTTTCTTTGTTCCTGGTTTTGTCCTCCACACTTCCCACCACACACACACACACACACACACACACACACACACACTTTGCAGGCTGAAATGAGCATTTTCTACCATTCCATTCCAGTTTTCAACCAGCAGTTTTGGGAACAGCTTTAGATGATTTCCCCCCCCACTTACACGGTTCCTTCTGAGGCATAAACCGTGGCGTCCCCAGGCGCCGTGCTGAGAGCCACAGCCGGCTACACTGCCACCTGTAAGTCCGCACACCCACAAACAAGGGGCCTCTGATTTACTAGGCAATCCCTGCTGGTCCTCAGAGCAGTTAATCTTCCGCCCCAGGGCAGAGCGTGACAGCTCCCAAAGGTCTCATGAAGTACTCTTTTCAAAGTAAAATTCTCAATCAAGTAAATTTGAAACAGACTTGGGCCCAATCCAGGTACAGACTCTTTGGCCTCCCCCACTCCCAGGCAGCACTTGGCTACACTTCACTTCCTGGGCTTTTTTTTGAGTCCCGCGGTGAGGACTTAGTTTCCCTTCAATAAAGCAGTGATTTAAAAGCCCCACTCTTCCTGTTGTATGCCTGAGCCAGGGGCGAAATCATTCTGTCTCCAGAAGTAGGCAAGAGTTTCATCCCAGGCTGTGTGAAGCCCCCAAGCTGGGCGATATATTAGATGGACCCATCTTTCTGCTCTTCCATGACTTTGGCCTTTAACCAGTTAGAACTCTTTCTCTTATCCATCTTTTATTTACTTAATTATTTGTTTTGATTCCTGTGATTTTGACTTAGCTTCCCCCTAGACGTTCATACTGTTTCTTTCCTTAGTGTGTGCTAGTGTTCCTCACCTCTGCTGGTGTCCAGGGGTACCCTAGTGGTGGCAGTGAACAGAATCTGCCAGAGGTGAGTGCGGGCTGCCAGAGCAGAGGGGGTGTAGTAGATTTCTAGCATCATTACAGCTTTCGTTAACAGCTTCATTAGAAAGTCTATTGTGGGGCACGCCCTCCCTCCGTGTCCATTTTCCCTCTGATTGCACTGGCATGGAATTTGTTAATTGGTATGGAAATTGTTAAAGCTGTTCCCCCCCCCCCCCCCCGGCACGTAGTAGGGTTGTAGGGTTGTAGGGTTGTAGGGTTGTGCTTCCTTGGTCTTTTAGAAGCAACACCATGTGATTTGCCTAGAAGCCAATGATTCCTCAGGCTTGCTTCCTATCCTTGGAGCCGCTGTGTTAATAAACCCTGGGGCAGACTCTCCACCGCCTGGGGTATGGGGTGGAGTGACAAAGACTAGGAGAGCTTCCGTGAAACCCGAAAGTAACAGTCAAGAATTGACTGTTTTTTTTTTTTTTTTTTTTTTTTTGATAGGGTTTCTCTGTGTAGCCCTTGCTGTCCTGGACTCACTTTGTAGACCAGGCTGGCCTCGAACTCACAGAGATCCGCCTGCCTCCGACTCTGTTAGTGCCGGGATTACAGGTGTGCGCCACTGCGCCTATCAGAGGAATTGACTTTTTAAACTTTAATTATTATTATTACTATTCATGTATGCGTGCACATGTGCATGTATGTGCAAGCATGTGCCTGATGTGTGTATGTGAGTAGAGCTGTGTGGAGTCAGGACAACTTTTGGCAGTTCCTGCTCTTCTCTGTATGGGACTGAATTTATGTTGTCACATGTCTGTGGCATGTGTCTTAGTCACTGAGCCATCTTGTTGATTCAAAAATTAACTTCTGCTGTGTTCATCTCTGAATTGTTTGTTAGTGCTTTGAAGCCTTTCCTACCTGATAAAATTCAGAGCAATTATAAAGAGTCCAAACATACTGTGAATGTTTGTCATGAGTACAAAAGCTCTTATTACTCATCTTTTGACCTATGGAGCAATTCCAAATGAAATATGAGGTCACTTTATTTATGCAGCAAATGCCTGCTGAGGGCCCACCATACATAAAGCACTGAATTAAGGCCATGGGTAGCCTGTCATCCCAGCTGAGGCAGAAGGATCTGGTGTTCTAGGCTAGCCTGGGCTACAACAAAACAAAACAAAAACAAAAGATCAAGCACCCAACAATACTAGCAGTGATAAAATCTGTATCTGATTATTAGGGTTATATTTTAAATTAGATGCTAAAATTCCAGATAACTCAAAACAGCCCAAAGGACGAAGTAACAAAGATGCTGAGCAGATTGCTTCTGTTACAATTTCATGTTGCCTCTGAGCCTAAGGCAGCTATAAAGTTACTAAAGGATGGTGTTCCCAAAATAAGTAAACTCATGACTCTCTTGTGGATATAAAGTGAACAGATGTCAACATTTTTATGTCGTTAGTTATTTAATGCGGAAACTAGAAATACATTACAACTGGTTCAAAGGAGAGCCCAAAAGGATCACAATTTTATGTGGAGTGAAAGAATGTTTAAATGAGTTTACAAATGGATACAAAGCTAGATTTCTTTCATTGGCTGTACTAGTGTGGAGGGGTAGGAATGTTTAAATGAGTGGGACACAACCACAGTTCCGCCTCACAGTTGTTTGGCAAACAGCAGATCTAAATCCTTTTGGAGTGCTCTCAGTCTCAGAAAATTGAGGCTCTGGAATTTACAAATGACAGAATTATAAAATAAAGTCAGCGAAAGGCTGGGTTCAGATAAGCGAACCCATGTCGTACAAAATGTCATCTCCCGCCGGACATATCCAGTAGGGACCTCCGTTACTTTGCTATGAGCACAGCATGTCAGAAACATAGACAGCAGCCTGGTGATGCTGGTGGAGGTGGCACACACACCTTTAATCCCAGCATTCTGGAGGCAGAGGCAGGCAGATCTCTGAGTTTGAGGGTAGCCTGGTCTACAGAGAGTCCAGGACAGCCAGGGCTACACAGAGAAACCCTGTCTCAAAGAAAAAAAGGAAGGAAGGAAGGGAGGGAGGGAGGGAGGGAGGGAGGGAGGAAGGAAGGAGAGAAGAGGAACCTAGATAAACTGGTTTGTTTTATCCACACTGTCAAAATTTAGTGACTAACCATAAAACTCACAAGATACAGCAATTTAATTGTCAGCAATTTTCCAAATAGTCTCAATTTTTTTGGTAGCTAGTAAGACAAACAGAGGTTGTTTTATTTTGATCTTAACTAATATTAACTCAGATTACACATTACATATCACACAGTAAATACATCTGTTTATCCTCTATCTATCATCTATTTATCTGTCATTTCTCTCTCTCTCTCTCTCTCTCTCTCTCACACCAACATCTTTAAAGGGTTAAAGAGGCCTCAGCAGAATTCCACGAGCTTCAAAGCGGCTTGAGAGGCAAAAGCAGGAAGCTAATAACATCTCAGAATGTCTTTGCACTTTGCTTATATAACTAACCCTGCTGGAGGTCTGTGGGAAGTTAGGGTGAGGCTGCGGGGTCACAGGCTCAAGCCTGCCTCAGAGCCACGCTGAACTGAAGAAGTGAAGTAAGAGAGGCCGTAGAGACAAAGGGCAAGACCAGATGGGCAGATGGATGGATGACAGTTCAAGTAGGGTCATGTCCAAAATGGGGACTGGGCTGAACTGAAGTCTTTGGTTCTCTGCCTATTGGTCCCTTGAAACAAAAGGACCTGTTGGTCACATCACAGCTTGGTGTGGCCATTAACCCTTGCAGTATTAGGTGTCCTCCTCTTTAAGAGGGCCCCATGAAGACAGTGCCCCCTTTCCAGGTATGTTTAATAAGTTTCCCAGGTTGATTTTAATTACATTTACATGTATTTGAGTGTGTGTGTGTGTGTGTGTGATGGTGGTGGTCAGAAGATATTTTGCAGAATTCAATCTTTTTTTTTCTACCACATGTGTTTTGGAGATTGAAATCAGACCATTATTCCTCCCAGCAAGTGCCTTTTCTGTTGAGCTAGCTCGTCAGCCGCTGATAGGATCTTTAATATCTCCGTGTGTGTCTACAGTCCCCATTTATTTTGATAAGTTCATGGAGTGGTGTCCTTTCTACTTTTAGTAATATGGAACTTATCACTTTGTGCTTTGTGGGTGGTGCCGGACAGATGGAGTTGTTTATGTGTCCACTAAGGTGCAAAGTCATCCTCCGACCTCCAAATGGACCAAATGCTACTTGTAAAATCGCATCTCTTAGTCCAGGGCAGTCTTAAAAAGCAATTTTATATAGTATGGAGTCTCTTAGAGCAGGGAACAGATGATTTCAACAACTTATTCTAGGCCTAGAAAGATGGCTCGGTGGGTAAAAGTATTTGCCAAAGTGTCTGATGGCTTGGGTTTTGATCCCCAGAGCCCACATAGAAGCCACAAGTGGAAAGGGAGGTTGTCCCTGACCTTCACACATGTGCCATAGCATGAGGGCCCGCACAAATGAACAGGTATGCATATGCACACAAAGGTAAATCATATCTTTAAAAACAGCTTTTTAAAACTCTCCTTATAGAATTGGCGATCTTACTCCCCTCCGGCCCCCTCCTTGTGATCCTGTTCAGATGCAGCACAAAGCATGAAGATGATAGGGAGAGCTTATTACAAGATGAAGTGAAGCGCTCGAAAGGGCTGGGAGTGAATCAGGGCCGGAGAAACCCTTGTGCTAACCTTCATGTTAGCCAGAGTTTATCCTATTCCTTCCCTCCCTCCCTCCCTCCCTCCCTCCCTCCCTCCCTCCCTCCCTCCCTCCCTCCCTCTGTCCCTCCTTCCCCCTCTCCATCCATCCACCCTCTCTTTTTCTCTTTTGTTTTTCTGAGACAGGGTTTCTCTGTGTACTCCTGCGTGTCCTGAAACTTGCTCTGTAGACCAGGCTGGCCTCAAACTCAGAGGTCCTCCTGTCTCTCTGCTGGTGTGCACCACCGTGTCCACCTCTTTCTCTCTGTCTCTGTTTCTCTCTCTTTCTTGTTAACAGGGTTTGATAGAGCTTGGGCTGGGTCCAAACTTGCCGTGTACCTGAAGACGACGTTTTGAATCCCCGATCCTTCTCCTTCAGCTCTGACATGATGGGTCCACAGGCTTGCGCCATTCCACCTAGTTCTAGTTCATGTAGTGCAGGGATTGAGCCCAGGGCTTTGAACACGCGAAGCATCTTCTTTAGCAGATAAGTTCCATTCCCTGATTGGGGTTTGCACTATTTCTGAAGTCCCTGTGACAAACAGCTTTCTTTAAGGGATGTGTGTGTTTCTGCCCTGGTGAGCAACAGGCCCATTTGGACTCACCCTCTATAGGAGAGGAAATGGTGTGTCAGGTATGTCTCTCTTCTCTGCTGGGAAGCCTCGGGCTATACAGTAATCTTGTAAGGTTCAGGTAGTTTTCTATTAGTGACCTTTAGGGTTACTAGAATGTCTTTCCCCAGCATCAGAGCGAGGACTCACATCCTTCATTCCTGGCTTCACAAGCTGTTGATTATGAAGGGAGGGTCTATCCTCAACGACCTTCAAACCTTCAAACTAGGAACAACAAAATGAATCCCATAAATAAAGAAACATAAGAATAAATGAATAATGTTACTGTCTCGGTGCCGGGCGGCGAGCTATGAGATCTTTGCTACTAGATCTAGTTGCCACTAGGTCAGCTATTTTATTTCTATTCCACGTATTAGAAAACAGATTTATCTGTCCAGTAGCCCCAATACCTAAATGAGAGTCTGACCTACTCAAAAATCTTTCAACACTTTAAGTCATATTTAAGATAACAGAATATTTAAGATTAAATATTTAAAATAACAATGAAATATTAATCATACTTTATAAATATTAAAATGGCGGTAACATTGACATTGTGTTTATATGCAGCTTGATGAATTATTACACACGCGTTGAACCACGTGCTCACAGCCACAGTCTAGAAGTGGAATTGCTCTGCCGCCCAAGCACTCCGCCAGCACCTCTGCTGTGGACTCACGCCCTGTCCCTACCCCTGCCAGCAGATGACGCCAACTTTTAAGAATGTTAAATATATCGAATTGCAGACGGGTAACCTTTAAAAACTGTCTTCAAGTAATAGACTCACAGAGACTTGTGAAAATAATACAGAGGGCTTCTGGCACTTTGGGGTACTCAGGTACCCCGGGGAAACCAGGAAGTCGACACGCGTAAAGCCAGACATTTCGCCTAGAGTCCACTGTTTAATAGGCGCTCCCTGTGAGGTTCTACTCGGCTCTGGCTCTGTCACACTCAGCTCTTTCACCATCACGGTCTAGAGACAGAACCGCGGACTCCTTACTCTGCCCCTTTGTAGACACATCTTGCAGAGCTCAACATCGGAAAAACCTTTCTCTGTGTGTTCTAAGCCTCTTTAAAAATAAATCACACTTGATTTTTTTTTTTTAAATTTATGTGTGCATGTGCAAGGCTGCTCATCATGAACTGGAGGGCAGAGGGCAGCCTTTGGGGAGTCGGTTCTTTCTTACCATCTGGGCCCCAGGGATCATACTCAGGCCATCAACCTCGGCAGTGAGCAATTTTACCCAAGAGCTGTCTCAGCAGCCCCAAAGCCTTCTCTTAAATTTAAAAAAATGATGTGTGTGAGAGAGAGAGAGAGAGAGAGAGAGAGAGAGAGAGAGAGAGAAGATCTGTGTAAGCAGGCATGTGAGTACCACTGTACTTGTATGGGGTCAGAGGTCAGAGTTGTGGGGTCAGTTCTCTCCTTCCACCTTTTTATGGGTTCTGGGGTGAAACTTAAGTTGCCACTCTTGTGTCGCAAGCCCTTTACCCACTGAATGGTCTCAGCATCTCAGCCTCCTCCTCTTCTTCCTCCTCCCCTCCTCCCCCACCCTCTTCTTTTAATTCTTTCACAATTTTATTACTTCATGTGGATGGTATTTTAGCCACATGCCTGTCTGTGTACCACATTCATGTCTCGTGCCTAAGGAAGCCAGAAGGCGGCATCAAATCTCCCGGAACTGGAGTTATGGATGGTTGTGAGCCACCATGTGGGTGCTGGGAATTGAGCTCAGGTCCTTTGGGGGAGCAGCCACTGCTCTTAACCCCTGAGCTATAGCTCCAGGCCCCAACCCCCCCCATTTTTTTCCTAATGAAATATTTTTTAATATAGTTGGACAGAATTAATTGTGTGTGTGCACTCAAGTTTGCCTCTCTCTGTGTGTATGTGTGTGTACTCACGCACTCGTGTACATGCATTCGGGAGCCAGAAGAGGACATCACTCTCTACAAAACAAGTTCAAGAGAGCCAGGGCTTGTTACGCAGAGAAACCCTGTCTTGAAAAGCCCTGTAGCCCTGGCTGTCCTGGAACTCTCTCCATAGATCAGGCTGGCCTCAAACTCACAGAGATCTGCCTGCCTCTGCCTCCCTGAGTGCTGGCATTAAAGGCGTGTGCCACCA
This sequence comes from Meriones unguiculatus, assembly GCF_030254825.1. Taxonomy (NCBI): domain Eukaryota; kingdom Metazoa; phylum Chordata; class Mammalia; order Rodentia; family Muridae; genus Meriones; species Meriones unguiculatus. The sequence goes on along the minus strand of NC_083356.1, from coordinate 99,317,119 downwards.
CTGACTGGCTGAAATAAATTTTATTCTTAAAGCTTGGGCTTGCTTTGCGAAGTCCAGAATACTGTTTAGCCATTTTGATTGGTGGAGAGCTCTGTCCCCTTGTTACTCTATACATTTCTGCTTTGTGTATTGTTTCTTTTAGGTTAATATCTATTATAAACAGGGGATAGTTCCCATCCCTTGCTTGAGTGACTCTTCCAGCATTCTGTGGTCAGTTTAGCCCCTGAGCATGATGGTTCTTTTCTTCTAAGTTCAGTACAGACACCTCAGGAGGCTTCTGATGACATGCCTTATGTGCAAAAGCCAAGGCCCAACTGGTAACAGCAAAGAGCATCTTTCTCTCTTAACTTTACTTTTTTTTCTTTCCTTCTCTCTCTCTTTCTTTTTTTTTTTCCAAGACAGGGTTTCTCTGTGTATTCTTGGCTGTCCTGGACTTGCTTTGTAGACCAGGCTGGCCTTGAACTCACAGACTTCCTCCTGCCTCTGCCTCCCAGAGTGCTGGGATCACAAGCGTGCACCACTATGCCCCGAAACGTTACTTTTCTTACTAGCTCTTTTAATGCAAAGTCACTATTTCTACAGAATTAAAATTATAAGCCAAGGTACATATATCATTGGCGGCTGTAGATGGCTTTGCCCTGGGGTGCATAGACATGGCTACTAATGAATAAAGTAAAACACTGATAAAAGCGTAATAGTCTCCATTCCTCCAGATTGACTTTTCCCTTCCCCACAGAGTTGCCACCTTTAGCAAATAACAGCTCAAGGTGTAGAGTGAGGCAGGCTTTTTTGACGGTCTGTTCCCTTTTATGGTCACTGAAGGTTACCCATGGCCTTCCACAATGGCCATAGTTCCCACAGGCAGCTACTCGCTCTCTGTGACCTTTCCTACCCCACAGGTAATCCCAAGGCCCATGCGTACGTCACCAGTCTTTCGTAGTTTTCTTTTAACCCTGACCCCCATACTGAAAATGGTCCCATCATTAGATTCTCCTTGGTACCTCATCTGAAAGTGCCATCTGTTGCTCCCCAGGTCCCTGACTGACACTGTGGTTCTGGCTACTAGGGAGCACAAGGCCTTTTCTAAAATGTAACTGTAAATTGAACTACAAAGCCGTTAATTTACATATTCTTTGGCTGTGTGTTTGTGAAGCTTCAAGGAGGCTTCAGCTTAGTCTGTAAATTGGATCCCTCCTAATACCTCTGGTTGGGGGACTGTAGAAACGCTCTCCTCACTCACTATCAGGCACCATCTTGCAGTCAAGTGTTTCCTTCTCTTCTGTCTTTCTCTCTTTCTTTGAAACAGTCTTGCTATGCAGCTGTCTGGCCTGGAAATTGCTACGTAGACCAGGCTAGCTTTGGATCTGTGACAGTCCTCTAGACTGCCTCGCTAGTGCTGAGACTACAGGCATGTACTACCACACCCAATTTTACAATAAAGATTTCTGTGCATTTAACACGCTCCTCTTATTTTCTCCTTTGAAGACCTTAGCCACTTAATTTATTGACCTTTCGAAATGCTATACCTATACGTATGTATACATATATATTATATATATATGTATTTATAAATTTCCTTCTTTCTTGTCCCCATGAACTTTTGTTAATATCACAATATAGCACAGCTCAAGTTTAAAAATCCCACAGTCTTTACACATTTCAATACTTTAAAAGTCCAAGTTCTTCTTAAAAAAAAAAAAAAAAAGAAATCACAGGACTATTAACTGTAGGCACCTATAGTCCAAAATAAGTTACCTACAGACTTATTCTAAGAGGAAAGAACCAGAGGGCATTTACAATGAGATCAAAGCAAACCCGAAATCCAGTGGTGTCAATAACTCGGTGTCCATCCAGCATTTGGGACTCACTCTTGATCTTTTCACTCCAAAGGCCTGGGGAGCGCCGCTTCGCTGGCTTGGACACCCAAACACATAGGCTTCCTCAGAGGCTCAGTGAGCGCCAGCCCACGCCTGTGGCTCTCCTTGGTGAACACACCGCTGTCCTGGCATTTCCAGTGCCAAAGGGCCTGCACTGCCCCTGAGGCTGCACCTCCACCAATGGCCTCGCTCCGTCTTTCCTCAGGGAGACTCCCACCTTGCTACGTGGTGCCAAGCCTTGGTCTCTCTCCATGACTCCTTCATGCCTTCAAAGCAAGAACCGTGTGGGAGATCCTTACACATTACTTGCCTGGTCGCGTTGCCAGCTTGGTGCGCAGTCTTGGCCTTCGTCATTTAGAGTGTCTGTGGACTGCCTTCAAGGAAAAACTTCCCAGAAGATTTTGCCTCAATGATGCTGGCTGGTCTCCTGTTAATCACAAGCTGATTTTTCAGCTGCAGCTAATGAGCATCCATTATCCCAGTAAAGAAAAGGCCTCACAGATTCTTAATTCAAATATATCGCATGAATGCACTGACGGAGTTTTTAAGGAACTCTCAAGCGCCCCTCTGAAACTTTACAAGCCATTGTCTACGTCTCTCTCAGAGCTCCTCTCTTTCAGGATCCCACAGAAACAGCTCATTAAACGCTGAGAACTCGCTATCTTTTCCAGCTCAAGGTTTTAAAAGCTTCCAAAATCCTCCCCCAAAACAACATGGTCAGGTCCCATCACATTCCGACGTCTGGAGGCTAGAAGTCTGATCCTGGTAAGGGTCACTTCCAGGCTGCCAACTGCCAGTTCTTGTTCCTACGGGCAAGTGTGCTCTTTGGAGCCTTTCCAAGAGAGCACTAGTTCCCTCATGTGAAAGCTCTACCCTCATGTCCTGATTATCTTTAAGGGCTCCACTTCTAGATCTTTGGGGGACATGGCTTGAGCACACAAATTTGGCGAAGATATAAACATTCACTTCACCATAATGTCGGACAGCCGAAGAATAGCAGTGTGAGGCAGTGCGTACTTGTTCTACAGGTGGTCAGCTGTAAAGGGAAAAACAGTCAGCCAGGTTAGGAGCTGCCTCTCTCTTTAAAGAGCCTGTTTCTGGTGCCTGTAGTCATTGCTGTTTGTTCTAAGTTTTGTAGCATTATTTGACCATTCAAATCATGCCTGGGTTGTTATTGACTGCTCCAAATATTTTCCCAACTAAGAGGAATTGTATATAAGATGATCCATGGGGAAGATTTTTTTAAAAATTTTTTCTTTAATAAGATTGGACTTAGAGAAATGTCTTAGAAAAAATAAAATCCTACTTTGTATTATTGTGTCATGTGCATGATGTGAGTATGTGAGTGAGCACACATGACGTAGCATGCATGTGTAGTTCAGAGGTCGATTTTGTGGATTTGGTTGTCTCCCCTTATATTTACATGAGTTCCAAAGATTGGCCTTCAGGTTTGCTTGGTAAGGACTTCATCTGCTAAGCCACCCCACCAGCCATGATGCTAAGAAATCTAATCTAGAGAGATATATTGATGTGAATTAATGGTTGTTAATTATATTCTTATTCAACTTAAATCACCAGGAACACTCAGGAATATACATTATTCCATTATTTAGAAATCACACCCATGAGAAAAAAAATATTCTTATAAATGTAATAGGTCCTTTTGAAATGACTGATAAGAAACACTCTAAAGAAGCAGATAATTCTGAAATTTTATTGTTGAATAATATTGCTAAGGAATACTCTACAGAATCAGATAATTCTGTAATTTTATTTTACTAATTTCCATGGGTTTTTCATCATATTTTCCTGATAACCATCAAAAGAAATGGCCCTGGATTAAGTCTTTAAAAAATGAATGAATCACTCGGGCACATCCTTTGGAGATTTTTTAAATGTAATACGTTATATCATTTTCTCTGTCTAATCAGAGTTGAAGCATTAATATCCAGTGGGAGATATATATATATATATATATATATATATATATATACATACATATATATATATATCTTTAAATTACCTTTCTATAAGCAGAGGTCCTAAAATAAATGTGTAGTTATGCATCAAATAAACTGAAGAAATATATACCCAAAAGCCAGCACAGTGGCTGTCTGGGAGATGGAACTGGGAAGTTTCTTCTAAAGTCTGTATGTGGTTTTGTTTTGTTTGGATTTTAGAGGCAGGATCTTACTGTGTAGATCTGCTTGGCCTCAGCCTTGTGTCTTGCATCAGAAGAGTGCTGGGATCACAGGCATACACAACCATGCCTGCACCTCTGAAATATTCTCTCATGCCCTCTGGTTGTTAGCATTTTCTGTTTTTGGGAACATGTGCATACATGGGAAGGCCAGAAGTTGACATTAAGTTTCTATGTCAATTGTTCTTTACTGGATTTTTTTGGAGATCAGGGTCATTGATTGAACTCGGAACTCACCAATTTGGCTAGACCAGCTTTCCAGTGATCTAGCTGTCTCAGCCCCAACCCATCACTGGGATTATAGACATGTGCTATCATTTCTGGCCTTTATTTATTTATTCAGTTAGTTACTTAGTTTTTTTTTTTTTTTTTTAAGACAGGGTTTCTTAGTGTAGCCTTGGCTGTCCTGGACTTGCTTTATAGACTAGGCTGACCTAGAACTCACATCAATCTGCCTGCCTCTGCCTCCTAAGTGCTGGGCTTAAAGGAGTGTGCCACCACGCCCGGCTTATGTTTAGCCTTTACACGGATGCTGAGGACTAAACTTGGTTTTTCATGTTACAATTCCAACCCTTCACATACAGATGTTGCTGACATCTGTATGCAGAACGCAAATGTTCTTCAGGCAATCTATTGCCAAATCAGGATAGAACTGTTGATGCTCATCTCTCCATCCTTGGCACAGGATAAAGAAAATTGTCTCCTTGGACAATGCTAGATCCCTCCCAATCTTCAGCCAGTGTATTGTCTGGTCTCTTCAGCTGCAGCTTGGCCCTCCACAGCTGTGGCTTCTTGTGTGTAGAGCCAACCAGTTGTGGATGAAAAAAAAAAGATTCAGAAAAAAATTGTACTTGTATTAAACACATTCAGATTTTTCTTGTTCGAAAATCACTGTGGAATCACAGCCCTTTATATGGTATTTACACATTACTTGGTATTAAGTATCAGATAATCCAGAGGTGACTCAGACATGTCTGACCTGTGGTCCCCAGGCTACAGACGGCTAAGGACAGCAATGAACGTGGCTCAACACAGAACCATAAGCTTACTGAGGATGTTGAGAGACATATTTGCACCTTTTGGGGACTTGGTGTGTGATTCCGGAGCACGGGTTTTGTAGGCGACAGCGTTGTGCGGCAGTGTCAGGAGGGTGGACAAGGATTAGGTGCAAACGCTGTGTGTGCCATTTTATACGAGACATCAGTACCCATAGGTTTGGATTGTCTGTGGGGTTTCTACAACCAGCGGCCCATGGGCGTGGAGAGAAGCTTTAGCACTCCCAAGGCTGCGTATAATAGACCTCTTCTTGTCCATCCTCACCCCACCCCCACCCAACTTGGCCATCCGGGCACCCAGGTGGTCTGGACAACTGTGTTATCCCCAAACCATTTAGCTAGCTCTTGCCCCTCTTGTCACGATGCAACCAGAGCAACCTTTCAAAACAGAAGTTTGACTAGTTTCCCGTTTATAATTAATCATGTGTGTGTGTGTGTGTGTGTGTGTGTGTGTGTGTGTTTGCCTGCATGCACTATGGCACTCACGTGGAGGTCAAAGGACAACTTCCAAGATTTTGTTCCCTCCTCCTACCATGCAGGTCGCCAGGCTCGACAGCAAGTGATTTCACTCCAGTGTTTTGTCTTGCTGGCTCTCGAAGCCGGGTTTGTGAGGTGTAATATCTGCAGAAGAAATTGGATCCTTGGAGGTATAAAATTCTTACCTCCTTTTGTAGGCAAACCTTCTCTGCCCAGGGCCCCTGACCCCACCTGTGTTTCGTCTGTAGTGAAATCGCTTGCACTTAAATGGGAGCACACACGAGTGGGCTACTTTCCTTCTCTTAGCACACGGATTTGAAATGTTCACGCCATTACACGTTATCGGTGGCGTACGCCTTTTTATTGCTGAGCAGTGTCGCAGTCACAGTGCTTCCCAGATCGCCAACACCAGCTGCTAGGCTTTCGGGTGGTACAAGGCCCACTTTCCTCTCTCTTGGCTGCATAGATAGGTATGGCGCTGCAGGGCCATAGGGTTGACAGATGTGTATGAACCTTTATCAGAGGTTAACACACCCGGGCACAAAGTCTTCCGTTTTGTTTGCATCCTCACCCACAGTGTATGTCTGAGAGCTCTGAATCTTCCTCAGTGTCTGACACTGTCAACGATGTTAAAACTCGTGTTTCCCCAACGATTCGTGATTCTGGGAATCTTTCCACATGCGTCCATCCATCTGTTTTCTTTGGTGAGTTGTGCAAACTTGTTGCCTATAGAAAAAGGAGTCGAGGGGCTGGAGAGATGGGGCGTTAGTCAAGAGTACGCATCGCTCTTGCGGGTTAGGGCCGAGCACCCACATGGTGGCTCACAACCATCTGTAACTCCATTCCAGGGGATCTCGTCCCCTCTTCTGACCTTCACAGGGACCAGACATACATGTGGTACGTAGACAGACATGCAGACAAAACCATTCATACATAAAACAAATGAATCTAAAAAGTAAATGGATAAAGTGTCTTATTATTGAGTTGCCTTGCTTTCTGAAATGAAAGTTCTGAATAGAAGGTCTATGAGTGTGGCTGAAGAGCACTCGGGGGAGACATTCATCCAGTTCATCCTGGACGACATCCTCACATTGAGGGATGAGCAATAGTTCATTGAACCGATCCCCTGTTGGTGAACATTTGAGTTGTTTGTAGTAATTTCCTTTTCATGCCACAGTTGGGAATCAAATCCAAGCATGTCTGATTGTGTGTGTGTGTGTGTGTGTGTGTTTTAATTTTTAAGATAACCTTATTTTTATTTTATGTACACCTGGTGCCCTCGAAGGCCAGAAGAGGACATCAGCTCCTCTGAGACTGGAGTTAGGGATGGTTGTGAGCCACCTGGTGGGTGCTGGAAAATAAAGCCAGGTCCTCTGCAAGAGCAGTTAGTGCCCTTAACCGTGAGCCATCTCTCCTATGTGTTAAAACATGGCTTTTAGTCATATGTAAACATCCTCTGTTCATCTTAAAGCTACCTACCGGAGGGCCTTGTTTAAGTCCTATTTGTGAAGATAGAAACTTGGAAAGAAGACAGGATTGGGATGGGGAAACTCCAATCCAGGTCTACATAATTCAGGTTCCACCTGCCAAGAAAGCTGTGTAAAGGCGCTGTGAGGAGCCTTCAGCTCCACTCCGCAAGGTCTCGGCCGAGAATGACATTCTTTGAGGGGAGGTTTTTTGTTTTTTGTTTTGTTTGTTTTGAGTTGAGGTTCTCATTATGTAGCTTTGGCTGTCCTAACCCTCAGTATGTAGTAGAGCCTGCTGGCCTGAAACTTAGAGTTGGCCTGCCTTTACCTCCTGAGTGCTGGGATTAGTTAGGCAGCCCTGGTTCCTCCATGGCGACCTCCTCAGCCCTCTCCCAGTCTTCCTGTTTCCCCTCCACATATTTTACAGCAGATGCCTCTTGCTTGTAACTGTGCCTTTGCTTCTGATCTTTATCTACAGGGAGACTTTGTGATCTGCATTTCAGTCTCACTAACAGTTTATGGAGTTCGCTCTTCATAAGTTCCTCTTTTGATCATCATTCACCCTCAGCTAATTTGCTCAAGCGAAGAGCAAGAATCCCAGGAGGAGATTAGTGAAAGGGACGAATTTGGCGCTATCACACAGAAGTGTTTCCGAACTTGATCGCTCACTTCTCACTCAAGGGGACTTTTAGGATGAAGCAAGAACTGCTTTGATATTTGATATTTAACACTCATTCTTTTGTTGTTTTCTTAGTCTTAGGGAGCTAGGATGACTTTAAACACTGATTAAAAAAAAAAAACTTTCAAATGCTCAAGCACAGGGAGGGAAGGTTGAAAAACAAACACAGCTCACCTACTGACCCTTCTTACTTCCAGACCTTTCAGGTTTAACTTTTTATTTCTGGACCGGGGAGTGTGTAGCTCAGTGGAGAGGCAGTTACCTCCCAGGAGTGAGGGCTTGGCTTTGATCTCCAGCACCAGCCAATTAAAATTAAAAAAAAAAAAATTAAAACCAACCCCAAATACTCACTTACCGAGGTAACTTGATCGCTTAGGAAAAGGTGCTTCTGAGAGTGAGCCCAGAGCTCTTCAGGGCTCACGCCCCTGCCTCAGGTCCCCGGGCACAGGTTATAGTCAGCCTTGCTACAATGTTTTTCTTTCCAAGTTGTTTATTTATTTAAAGAACAGCTGTGAAGAATATGCATCGGCCCACAGTATAAACCCTGAGCGAGGGCTTCGTTTCACTTAATGAAGACGTGCTTTGGAGTCACCTCTTCCCTCAGGCCTCACCTCTGCCCCCCCCTCCCCCCAGGCCGCCAAACAGGGAAATTTATGGGAATTCTGACTTGTTGGCCAGGAAGTGCATGGGGCTAGAGAAGGTGCGTAGGAGGGAGAATGGACCCCAGTCGGGGTCAGGGAGGGACATACTGGCAGCTCTGGTTTCCTTAGCACTGTTTTCAGACTTCCAGAGATGGGTTATTCTGGAAATGAACTCAGCACTTTAACGTCTCTTTATTTAAGAAAACCATAGGTATAGGCTGGGTATATCTGGTCAGACAAAATGTTACAGTGCCTGATCTTGTTCAGGCTGAATTTTACTGCGATATTTCTTTCTTATTTCAAAAGGCTAATTTTGGCATTCCCACTAAGCTACAGGGCAGAAGGCTGAAAGAGGCTGCAGTGTAAAGCTCTGGATTTAAAAATATTTTTAAATGGTCTTATTGAAAAATTTTTTCAAATGAGAGTCACCCTTGAATGAAGGAACGAATGAATGAACGCTGTATCAAATTATGCAGAGACAAAGAAGAGAAGCCATTCTATCAGAACAAATGCAGCCTGCTTTGTCTGGGAGACAAATCATTCTTGCAGCCTGTTTGGAAATGTCACTTTTAAGTCAATGAGAGTTGTGTTGCGGTAAAAGGGGGATGTGAGCCCCTATTATGCTCACTGGGGTGCTGTGTTTTTGCCTCTGAATAGTTTCCACAGTGCATGAAAATTCCTGTTTTGGGGTGGGTGGGTGAGGAGGTCCTTTTAATGTCCTAAACTGTTTTCAGGTTTTACAAAGTCCTTCAGTTTCCACATTTAAAGGGCAGACATGACCGCACTGGAACACCAGCCAGCCAGCTACAGAAGTTCTGGCTTTTCAGACAGGCCCTTTGAACCCTTAACATGAATCCCTGGCTCGCCGGGGTGCTTGTCCTCTGGAAGCCATCCAGGGCTTCCCGTTTTCGCTGGCTCTTGGTGGTGTTCCCCGCTGGAGCTGGGTCCTGAAAGGGGGTACTCAGAGTGATGGTGACCAGCACAGCAGGCACTTAGAGGTCAGATGACACACAACTCCAGGGGGAACTCGTCCATTGCCAGCAAGTGACTGACTGTTGGTTGTAGGGGTCCCGGGTAGCAAAAGCAGTGAGGACCTCTTGGCTCTGAATGTTCCCCCAAACAGTGAGCTTACAAGGTCTATTTGCCTTGTTAAAGAGGAGGTTCACTGTCACTCTAAGAGACAACACACTGATCAACAGTTCATCCCTAGCAAACTCCTCAGGTAGATGTAGCAAAACAGGAACTGGGGGCCGAATATTCTGAGTCTATGTATGTGTATTCACACACACACACACACACACACACACACACACGGTTTTTAGAGACAGGGTTTCCCTGTATAGCCTTGGCTGTCCTAGACTCACTTTGTAGATCAGGCTGGCCTCGAACTCACATGGATCTGCCAGCCTCTGCCTGCCCCAAGTACTGGGATTAAAGGCCTGTGCCACCATGCCCAGCTGTAGGCATGAGATTTTAAGAGACAAATGCCCTCTACACAAACAGAGGAAGTAAGCCTGCACGGAGCCAGCCTTGCTTAGTGACAAGGGAGACCCAGAAAGCAGGGAGCAGCTGAGGGGAAGCAGACACTTTCATCTGTGAAAGTCGGTCCAGAAATGGAAAAGGACGGACACTTGGTATTCAGCTTTCTCTGAGAAACCTGAAGGTTTTAAATGATTTAACTGAAAGATGTACCTCTAAAAAGAGGGCAAGTTTATTAGGAGAGAAAGTCATTGTTGACAAAGATTACAATTTTCACGTAGTTGTATGTGTATTTCCAGTTTGGTATTCAGTCTAAGTGAAACTTTAGAGTGTTTAGTCTGTTGCCAGCCCAGGAGTCAGAACCAGAAAACGTATTTCATGATGCTATTTCTCAAGGGGCCTTTAAATTTAGCAATAAAGTTCAGGACAGGCAAGGCTACAAGGAGAAACCCTCTCTTCAAAAACAAAAAAAAAAAAACAAAACCAAAACCAAATAAATCATTCGTCGTTGTAAAAATAATATTAAGTATGACACAAAATGTGTAAGTTACACTTTTCTATGGACCAGGCAGCGTGCTAAGTGTGTGTACCTTCACGCTTAAGCATTGCCAAAGAATTGATCCTGTTAGCTCCGTCTTATAGATTAAAAAGCTGAGCTGGAGGACTTGCCCAAAATATCAAGACATTTGTCCTGGAGAAGGCAGTATTTAGTTCTAGGCAGGGTAACCTCTAGTGTTCAGAGTGAACACAGAGCATGCGCAGTCTTAAGTATCTGGATGATAACACAGCGCGGTGGGCGGGAGAGAGTGCTTATTAGTTACGAGCAGCCGTTGCTCTTCCAGAGGCTGCGTGTTTGACTCCTCCCAGCACACACAACGACTCCTGACTGTCTTTAATTCCAGTTCCAGGGGATCCATTCTGGACTCTGGACACCAGGCATGTATGTAGTTCAGGCAAAAAGCTCATACACGAAGGAAGGGAGGGGGGAGGGTGGGAGGAAGGAAGGAAAGTTAAGAACTAAAGTATGTGAGATGCTGGGCACAGTGGCTCACGTCTTTAATCCCAGCACTCTGGAGGCGGAGGCAGGCAGATCTCTGTGAGTTTGAGGCCAGCCTGATCTGCAAAGCGAGTCTAGGAAGGCCAAGGCTATGCAGAGAAACACTGTATGGAAAAACCAACCAACCAACCAACAAACAAGCAAAGTGTGGTAGATGACGCTGAAACCTAGGCAAGCTGAGCCTAGACTCCTAGCACTTAATGTCTAAGACTGTCCATCACAAAGAACATACACATTTCTCACATTGTTGAGGAAAAGCATTTCATTTTCATTTTGAGTTTTAAAAAACACAAGGCCTGAAATGTTTTGCCTCAATTCTTCCTTGTAATCAAGTGGCTGTTTATTACCTTGAGACTTCTTTGAATCAACAGCTACCCTGTTTTTGAGTGGTCTGTACTGCCCTCTAGTGGTTGATAGAAGCTGCTCAAAGTGCTCTTTGATGACAAAGAAAAGCATCTTCCTTAAGAGATTCCTTTTAAACCTACAAAGCAAGCATGTGTGTGATTGCATTTGTGCTTTTAGTAACATTTGGCTGAGAAAAATACACAAGGGTTAAAAGCTACTTGTATTTAGTGTCTCTTATATGAATGCCTTATTTTTTATTCCTCTCAATAGTATGCGCATACACACTACATATATACGACTAGATGTACACATATAAAGAAATCAAGGCTGTGTCCGCGTCTATGTCCACCTGCTTGCACACACACACGTGCATGTGTGTATTCTCTGTTATCTGTAGACAGTGTGTGGAGGTGCGTTGCTGGATACTGAGGCTCACACATTCGGCTTTCCCTTCAAGTTTCTTTGGCTAGGTCAACAAATATCCATGTTGGACCTGCCAGAGCCGGAACAGCCAGCTTCAGTGTTGTTGACTGAAGATTGCATGAAGGAATTGTGGAGGACCCGTTAACTCAGGGCACCAGGAGCTGGGTCTGTCACAAAAGAGGGTGCTCCGACGTGGCCAGAAGAGATAAATGCAACATTTGTGTGCTTGGGTCATTTCCGCCAGCCAGAGACTCATGGTAAGTCATGGTAAGTCAAGGAAAGCGTCGCGTCTATTCAAGGTTCATCATCACTCAGCTATTTGCCTGATTTTTTTTTGCAAAAGAAAGGGTTGGGACATCTTAAGGAAACGTAGAAGGACTTTCTGATGAACTACGCAGAGACGATTCTCGAGTTTTGCTTGCTTGCTTGCTTGCTTGACAGCTGCGTCCTGAAGTAGCACGGATCTATCATAACCTCATCCCCACTGTGAAATGAGATTGTTCCGACTCTGCCAATCTCATCCCGATGCTCATCTTTTCTCAGCTATTCTTGTGTGTATTGTTTCGTTGGAAAGCTTTGCTTCAGACCGAAGTAGATGTGCTTTTCTTAGTGTGAAGAAAGACAACAGTGCTGTCTACTTCATCTGAAAGTTAATTTGGGGCAATCCTTTTTTTTTTTTTTTTAAGAAATGGAACGTGTATTTTATTTATCCTATATTTATCCAAATATGAAGATGGGTGGTATATTTAATTATATTGTATAACATACAGCACAGCCTTCTACACATGGTTGCAGTGGCTTTTGAATTGATTTTAAAAAATGTTTTTTTTTTTTAATTGAAATAGAGTTTAATTTCTTCCCTCTGGCACCTCCTTCCCCAGCCTTTTCCATGCCCTTCCTCGAGGTGATAGCCTCTTTTTATTGTTTATTATTGTTGCATACGTGTATGTATGTATCTGCGTGTGCACAAATATGCATAAATACTACTCGCTGCATCTGTTTTTGTTGATGGTTTCAGGGCTGTCCAGTCTGCCTTGGACGACAGTAAGAGGGCGCATGCCTGGGAGGGGTTAATTTTCCTTCTCCCAGCAGTCATCTGCTGCCTGTAGCTTTGTTTGGCTCTGTTCTGTTTTTGTCTAGGAGGTGGGCCGCCATGAAGTTTCCTCCCTTCTGTGTCAATATGCCCATTGACACTGCCATTGTTCCCGGCTTGCTTATGCAGCTATAAAGACCTTATCACTGCCGAGTTCCTGGAACTCTGGCTCTTAGAGTCTTTCCACTTCTTCTTCCTCAGTGTTTCCCATAAATACAGGAAGTGTGATGTAGATGTAACCGTTGGGCCTGGGCTCTGCACGATTTGTTGATCTCTGTATTGTGTCCATTTTGGCTTTCTGTGGTGGCCTCCATTTGCTGTAAAGAAAGGCTTCCTTGATGAGGGATGGTAGCTACACTTATATCTAAGGACTTGGATCTCAGATGAGAAAGAACAGAGGCATTTGTCTTTCTGGGTCTGGGTTAAAATATTTCTGGAACTAAATGAAAATGAAAAACCCAACACAACAAAACTTGAGGGACATGTTAAAAGCAGTTCCAAGTAGAACATCCATAGCTCCAATGCCTATACTAAAACAATCAGGATGAGCTCAAAAAAATGACTTAATGATGCAACTCAAGAATTTGCAAAAAGTTTGGGGCTTGGTGACCCACACCTTTAATCCCAGCACTTGGGGAAAGCAGAGGCAGGCAGATAGCTGTAATTTTGAGGCCAGCCTGGTCTACAAAGAGAATTCAGGACAGGATATACTGAGAAACCTTGTTTCGAGAAGCCAACCAACAAACCCCAACAAACCCCCAAAACCTGCTGGACTGGATGTAGAGCTCAGAGAAAAGCACTTGCCTATCATGAACAAGGCCCAGGAATCCATCCTCTATACTGTAAAACAAAACAAAAACTAACACGTAAACAGCCATTTGATGACTATAATTGAGCTCTCTGTTGCCATGGGGAAATGCTGCTTTCCCAGTGTCAGGAATGGAATGTGTGTTTTCCTCAACAGCTCTTGTTAAAGCTCTGATCTTCAACATGGAAGTAGGATTTGGAAGGAATTAGGTTTACAAGAGGTCTTTAGGTGGGGCTGCTACCCCGGGGTTAGTGTCTTTTTAAGAAGAGGGCCGGAGTCACACACCGGAGAGCAGGCCCTGCCCCTCACCTTAGCATCACAGTAGAGCTGGAGGCGTGGGTGAGCTGGTGCTGCCACTTGTCTGCTGCCTGCCTATGGCAGGCAGGAGAGCTGGCTCTGAGGTCATCAGAGTGGGAGAACCGTCCCTGCCCCTCACACTGTAACATTTGGGAGAGTGGACCCTGTACCTTGCCTGGGCAGCAGGGTAGAGGTGGCCCTGGTTGTGGGGGGTTGCTGGTGAGCTGGCCCCGAGGGCAGGAGCTGGCAAGCTGAGCATCTCAGATACCTCTCAGGCCCAGCTCTAGGGCTTTGAACTGGCCCACCCCAACATCTACCCCATAGATGATCTGCTGGAGTGCAGGAAGGGGCTAGTTCTACAGACCCAAAGCTGCAGGATCTCCATGACACAGGACAACAGGATATCCGAGAGGAGTCCCAGTGAGGATCCGGTATCGATAGTGTAGCAGAAGCCTGAGGCTTGGAACCTGACCAATGAGTGACTGCAACAAACATTTGCAAGCAAAGACGTGTGGACAAATTGTGTGTACTATAACACGCTGTGATACAGTAAAGTTTCCACAAGAAGGCTTTTTTCCTCTTTTTGGGGGGAGGTTGCAGGTATGAGGGGAGGGGGTATGAGTGGGATTGGGGTACATGATGTGAAGTTCACAAACAACCGGTAAAAAGTAAAAAATAAGAATGAAATTAAAAAAGCGGGCCAGACATCATGAAAGGCCTCTGGGTATCACAGTGAGAAGGCAGCCAAGTGCTGGGCAGGAAGAAATCCCTTAACAGGGACTGAGTCACTGGAACTTGCATCTAGAACTTGCTCATCTCTAGGATGCTGAGAGAAAGAGTGATTTAAGCCACCCAGTCCAAAAATATTTTGTCATACGAATGCCAACCAACAAAGACGTCTTCAACAAACATTAAGATAAACTGAATGTCTGTTATTTGAATTTTTTTTTAGGATATTCAACTTTACCTTCCTAATTAAGCGTTTTCTGAAAAGGTAAAGTCATGTTGGCACAGATGGCCCTGTAGCTGTGTGGCGACATCAGTTCCCAGCATATCCCAAATCCAATACAAAACGATCACCACGTCCCTTTTTAGCTTATCATCATGCGCTCTAGGAAATAACTCCACTGTATTGATTCATCCTGGTTATTCTATAGAGGCGTTCTGAAAAATAAAAACAACAACAAAATATCCCCCCCAACACACAAAAACAACTAGGACCTGACAGGGTGTCTCAGCAGCTAAATGCCCTTGCTGCCAAGGCTGGAAACCTGAGTTTGATCCCTGGGTCCATACTGTGAAAGGACAGAACTGACTTTTGCAGATTGTCGTCTGACCTCCGCACACACATGCCCATGCCTTCCCCACAACAAGAAGACAATTTTTTTTAAGAACCCACAGCTATAGGAATGAGAACAAACGCCATGTGACCCTGACCTCAAACCCACAAAAGGAAGTAAAATTCAACAAGCAATTCAGAGACACCTTGGAAGACCCCAAAGGACTTGCCTGCTGTAGTGGCACATGTCTGTGGTCCTGGTGCAGGCCGGTAATTTCAGCATTCTGGAGGCAGAGGCGGGAGGACTGTGAGTCCCGGGTCAGTGTGGGCGTCATGCAACACTTGGTCCCCAAACAATCTAAATTTGTACCCTCATGTCCATACTGGTAGTTCATAATAGCTGAAAGAAACACCCCAACAAATATATATATATATTTGAATAAGTAAATACATAGATAACTTTATTGCCATCTGCCAGAAAGCTATCTTAATGTGTGCTCAAGTCTATAATGACCTTAGCATGAAGGATACCCCCTGGAATTGTGTGTTATATTTCTGTATTTCAGTCACTGTATGTCTAGCACAAAATGCACAGCTCTGCAGGTCGTCCAGAGCGTGGTGGCCCAGAAAATAGCCAAAAAAAAAAAAAAAAAAAAAAAAAAAAAAAAAGGTGTGTTTTTGTTTTGTTTTGTTTTTTGATAGGACACGGAGAGTTTGGATTACACAGGTTGTAATGACGGGGAAGGCATCGAAGTTAATGCCCCGAAGCTGCAGGCTCCGAGGAGCCCAGCTGGCAACTTTGAGTCACAGCGGTGGGAGGGTTGCGTCAGGAAGGACTGGCGGGCGAGCTGCCGCTGGCAGGCTGTGGCCGCAGAGAAACAGCCTGTCACGTGACCCCCCAAAGGGGCCTCCACTCAGAAGTGATTCTCGTATTACTTGGCAAGGCCTCGGTTCCCAATTACTTCTTTAATTACTTGGAGACAATTAGAAGTACAGAGAGTCAGCAGCGCCGTCGGGTTCCAGCCTCTCAGGTTAGGCAACACCCGCGTGGAGACGTCACGCGCCACCCACCGCCACCCACCACCACCCACAGTCACCCACGATCTGGCGCTTGGCTTCGATCTGCTCGGCGTCTGCGGATGGAGCGGGTCCTCAGAGTGAAGAGGGCTCTTTTACTCATTTATTCACAATATTTAGACTATTGCGCCTTGAGGATGCTATAATCTAATGAGGAAACGTACGGAAACGCGTGAGTCATAGTGAAACACGAACACAGTGCTGAGGGGACCCGGTTGGGGTGGCATCATCTAGATGAAGGGCTTGGGGACACCTTTCTAGAGGAGAAGAACGTTAGAGCGGGTCTTGAAGGGTGAGATCAAAGCTAGACAGGAGGGGAGTCTAGGAGGAAAAGTCTGAGATTCTGGGTGCCCGAGGCAGAGTCTGGAGAGGGGGTGATGTTAAGAGTGACAGGGACACCCTGTCTGGTGTTCTGGGGGGGAGGCCTCGGCCTGCCTGAAGAGCTGCCATGGCTGGGCCTCACGGAGGGTAAGCGGGTAAGGGCAGTGGGAGACAGTGGAGGCGGGGACACCAGGGGGGTAGGTGGCTGTTGGCAATCCCCGGGGAAAGAACTTGCCAGGACAAGCTGGGCAGGGGGTGGAGATGTCCCTCCTCACCTCCCGCATCCATATGTCCCCTCCCTCACGGGGTGCCTCCTCCTCCTCCTCCTCCACGCCAGCAGAACCTGTTGCAGCCAAAGCCGATGGGTCTGAGCGTGACTGAGTGTGTGGCTCTCGGAATGCTCCACTCCAGCAGGAAGGAGCAGGCAAGGAACGTCGCTTTGTCGCTTCCATGGGGAGCCAGCTGCCTCTAACCCGGAGAAAGGTGGAGAGGCTGGCTACACCGCAAAGAAAAGCACCCGGGGAAGAGAAAGGGCTTTCATTTGGTAGCTGTGGCTGTAACCAAAGGCCATGCGGTCGCATCTCGGCGACTGTAAGGACCAAGCTGGCACAGCCAAGACACGGAAGCAGAGAAAGAATATTACTACAGCAGGCCAGGAGAAGCAGGGGTCATCTCCAAGCAGGGCCCTCTGGGAACATAAAAGCACGTGACCTTTACGGAGGCGCCTCCACATATGGCCTAGGGTTAGTGCTGCTCTTTTTTTTTTTTTAATTTAACCCAGCACCCCAGCCCATAGAATGTTTTTGTTTGTTTGTTTTTTTAATGTTTTTTTATATTTGTGGCAGAGTGCTTGCTTAGCGCGCGCAGGGCACTGGAGTCAACACTC
The DNA here is from genome assembly GCF_030254825.1 of Meriones unguiculatus. NCBI lineage: Eukaryota > Metazoa > Chordata > Mammalia > Rodentia > Muridae > Meriones > Meriones unguiculatus. The sequence goes on along the minus strand of NC_083356.1, from coordinate 99,299,659 downwards.
AGTGTGGAGGAAAAGAAAAAGATGACCGCCCACGGGGTAAAGGGGCTGCCACTCAAGCCTGATGGGCTGAGGTTGCTCCCCAGAATGCAACAGGGAAGGAGAGAACTGACTGCTGAAGCCGTCCTCATACCTCCACACGCGCTCCGTGGCACACTCATGCCCACATTTGTTTACACACCCACACTACTACTAATAATAAGTAAAAAATTTAAAAAGTTGTTAAGACGTATTAATGGGCTGGGCATAGCGGCGCACGCCTTCAATCCCAGCACTCAGGAGCCAGAGGCTTGAGGGTCTGGGAGGTCAAGGCCAGCCTGGTCTGCATAGTGGGTTTCAGGATAGCTAGAACTACACAGAGAGACTGGGTATTAAAAGAGAGAGAGAGAGAGAGAGAGAGAGATTACTGACAAAACAGATTGCTGTAATACCATATCTAGGTTAGAGAAAAGCAATAATAATGACAACAACATTATTCTTCCAAGCGCTTTATATTTATATGAGTTATTTAATCCTCATCACAATTGGTAGAATTAGTTCTGTTTTACAAAGGATCAAATTGAGAAGTTCATTGTTACACAAAATCAAGAGGATAAAAAGGTTTCTATGGCCTACAGGAAAGGGTAGGCTAGAAGGTGGGACATGTGGCAGGCAGAAAGGATTCTGGTCTAGAGCCAGGAAGGGTTGTGGGGAAGATGGGAGGCGGACATACACATGGTACCTGAGCACAGGTAACCAGCCACATGGCGTAATGTAGATTAGTATAGTGGGTTATTTTATGTTATGAGCTACTTAGAAAGAGCCTAGCTATATGGCCTAGGTATTTGCAAATTTATTTTGAGTCTCACATGTCTGTATTCCAGGGATCAGGAGGAAAAGCCAGCACATGTACTTCTGGTAATATTATGGCATTATCATTAAGATAACCAAGTCTTGAGGAGGTACTATAAGTATGAAGTATATGTGTAGGAATGCTTACTGCTGTAAAAAGGTGTGCCCAAAAGGCAGCCTACAGATATACAAAGGGGCAAGGGCCAGACAAGGGTTCTGCTGCCCTATGGCAGATCCATAGATAACTCCAATGACTGACTCAGGGACCTTCAAGTACTCAGCCACCCACACAGCCCCACAGGTTCCTGATTCTACCTGCGTGTACCATGAGTCCCTGCCATCCTGGTCATGTGGACAAGACAGAAAAACTATACTGACAAGGGCAGCTCTACATGTAAGAAAGTAGACCAGCGGCTTTTGACCTAGTTGAGTTTAAGAAGACAGACCCTTGGTAGGTACAAAGACTATGCCACTGGAAAAGTGTTAGTGAATTAATTCAGCTCACACCTTCCAGGGATAAGAGAAGGAAGAAAAACTGGAATAGCGACCAAGAATAAAGACAGCAACAGCAGGAGAAAGAGTTGGCAACCTTGGGAGGAAGCCTGAGTCATGAGAGCTCAGAGTCGCTGGACCAGGAGCAGCAGGAACAGCAGATGCTCAGCTCTCATGGGCACCATAAAATAGGGGAGTCAGAGAGCAGCTGGTCCGTTCATGCTGAACAGCCAAAAAACCTGTCCCAGTTCTCCTTAGGGCCAATGGCCTTGGTGATGACTCACTGTGAAGAAGAAGATGATGATGCAAAAATATGAAACATGCTGATGTGCAATTTAATACAATATTATCTGCAACTTTTTTTCTAGGTGCTGAGGGTTAAACCCAGGACCTTGAGCATGCTAAGCAATTGTTATACCACTGAACTACACCCTCAGCCTCATGTGGATCTTAAGTGGTAAGTTCTAAAACTCTGAAAAGCATGTCTAGCCCTATAAATACCAACCAAAACATGGGAGGTCATTTTCACAACCCCCCCAAAGTTATGCTGTGTCCCTTGACAAATTAATGTGCCTGTTCTTGTTTTTGTATACAATGTCCTTTTAAATCTTTTATTCAACATAATTGTTACCTTTTTGCTGTTGTTGTTCCATTGTAGGGATGGTTACAATTTCTGTTTCATCCTGCTGGTGGCTATCTGAGTTACTTCTGCTTTAGAGCCTTTAAGACTAAGGCTGTTATAGTCATTCATTCATTCATCTAGAAGTATTTGAGGGGTGGCTCTCTCTCTCTGTGTTCAGCTGTGAGGCACAGTCTTACTATGTAGCTCTGTCCTCCCTGGAACCCAGTGTGTTGACTAGGCTAGCCTCGAACTCACAGAGCCACCTGCCTCTGCTGGCATTAAAAGTATGAGCCACCATGCCCAGCCTCACATCCTTTTCTTAAATCCTGCTCATAATTTGCTTCTAAGGACCTCTTCCCCTTAACTAGGATCTTCTGAACAGTGCTTAGCCAGCCTTCCCTGCTCTGTTCTGTGGTGTGGGCAGCCATATTTTCCCTACTATTTATTTATGCTCTTAGTGCTCTTAAACACTTCCTGCATCAAGACCAACAGCATCCGAACTTGCACTAGACAGTCCTGCGCTGCAACTCAGTGCTTTGAAAAAGCTGATAGCGGGAGCGCTGGAGTGTTCGGAAGGGTGACAAAGAACGCGGTGTGTTACAAACAGCTACCCTGGTGTTAGTGGTATTGAAGTTGGGGGTACAAAGTACGAAGGAAAGCCTGAGTGTGTGGGGGAAGGACATAACCCTGCAGGCAGCAAAAAGAGGGAGCCAAGATTTTCAAGGGAGAAAGCCCTGGGTGGTGGGGGGCCTGCAAGAGGGGCCCCTTGGGCTGAGGACGTCGTTTAATGTGCAGTGGGCACAGGGAAGGCTCTGGAAGTGTTTACAGGACAATGCCGGCACAGAGTGTGACCTGGCCAGCCTTCGGTGGGGTTTGTGCTCTGGGCTCCTAATGAGCAATACAGACACCAGGAGATGGTGCTTGTCTCACTCGAAATGACTTAGTGTTTATCTTGGCTTGATTGGCCCCCAAGTACTAATTTTACAAAGCCATGCAATGACTTTTCAATGCTGTTTCTTCAAATCCTTATTCTCTTTCACGCTCAACAGTGGGAATCATAAAAGTCTACCCCGTTTAGCCATCTGGCCTTTTTCTGGCATTAACATTCAATAAAATAGGTGGATTAAAAACATCCCTAAATCTTTTATCCCCCCTGACATAGAGTGTATAGCAGAGCATTTTATGAGTAACTGATCAAATTCTAGTTCAGGAGAGAAAGCTAACCATCTGGTAGTGCAAAAACAAGCAAACGAAACCAGGCATCTGAAAGACACTTAGCTGCTGTGTGACTTTAGGCAGTTCACTGTCCCTTTCTGAGCCCCGGCCTACTGGGATTGATAACAGTATCTACCCTTCCTTTACTGTCAGAGTCGTATTCATGCGTAATCCCACTCAGCACCTGAGAGCTCCGATTGCTTGGCTTTTCTTCCTCTCTTAGCTTCACTTCCTGTGAAGAGTGGCTTGCCTCACAGGACTCCAAGGAGGAAATACGCGTGCCGATGTTTTGTAAGTGTGAGGTGCTGCTGTAGACGCTGCTATTGTAAAACAGGCCGTTGTCATTTTCATCACGTTTGAGTTAGTCACTCTGCGCTCCAGACATTCCATAAAATCTATGCACGGTATGAATGCCAAGTTAACTTGAGCCCCAAAAGCCATTTGGAGGGGAAAGGAATATGATGTGGCAGGCTTCTAGGCTTTAAGACTTTAAGTAGCAAAGAAAAGAGCACATTTATTGTATTTTACTTTTGAGCCAGGGTCTTACCTTGTAGCTTTGGCTGGAACTGGAGTCATGATCCCCCTGCCTCAGCCTTCTGAGCCCTGGGACTATGGACACATGCTGCCATGCCTAGCTTCCCAGGGTTTTGACCATTATAAAAAGCCCTCGTTAACTGTTCTAACACAGAAAAGGAAATCTGAAGAACTATCTTCAACATTCAGCTTGACAAAATATATTGGATAATTAAAATAAAAATGGTTAAATGCTGTTGTCAAAGTGGTGAAAGCTTGCTGAGTGGTGGTGGCACTTGCCTTTAATCCCAGCTCTTAGGAGGCAGAGGCAGGCCAGTCTTTGAGCTCAAGGCTAGCTTGTTTTACAGAGTGAGTTCCAGGACAGCTAGGTCCACACAGAGAAACCCTGTCTTCAAAACAAACAAACAAACAAACAAACAAACAAACAAACAAGCTGTGAAAACTCAGGGACATAGTGATTCTTAGCTATTGAACATCAACTCTTACGTTACTTGCCTTGAAATTGCTCTCTGAATTCATAGCCACAGCAGGATATTGCAACAGAAGGCTCATATCATCCTGCGCTGCAATAGAAATAATATTCCAAAGTTAGGTTGTGGACACCTCCACTTCTCTGTGGAAAGAGGTGTCCTCTATGCATGAACATAGCACGTATGTGTGGATTTCCTGGTAAGCAGGAATGCAGGGGTGTGACCGTGGACATGTCATGCATCCTTCCTTTGAGTTGTAACAGAGATTCCCATGGTGGAAGCTCTAAAAAGCCCACAAAAACGTCCTCAGAAGAAAAAAAAAATAGTTACACTTAATGTCTTAGTTCATTTTCTGCTGCTATAGCAAAATAGCTGAGACATAGTAACTTAAAAAGTATAGTGGTAGATATGGCTCATGGCTCTGGAATCCATGACCAAGTAGCTGGATCCGGTATGGGTCTGGTGCTAGGTCATAGCATCATAGAAAACTGTAGGGCATGTGGAAGTCTGTTGGGGGTTGGTAGTCTGGTGCCATGCATTCAAATGCTAAATACTGGCCCCCAAGATGTGGCTGCCACTGGAGGAATGCATTCTCACATATATTGGCCTTTGTTGTGTACACGGTGCCCCCTGGTTTAAAGTTGATTGGTCAATAAAAATAGCTAAAAGCTTGTAACTGGGCAGAAGGGGAATAAGCAAAGCTTGGGTTTCCGGACTTGAGGTCAGACGGGGACTATGAAGCAGGAAGAGCAGGAGAGGAAGCTGGAGAGAAAGAAGTCACCAGGGGGCAATATAAATCATGAGTGTGTGGCCGTGAGGGCTGGCCTCATGGAATAGAAGCAGCCCAGGTAGGAACAATTATGGCAAGTAACTTGTGGGTGTGTAGCTGGGAGACAGCAAAATAGCTTAGAGGGTTTATACCTGCCCAGTTATTGTGCCTTAAAGCTTATTATACACGTATGAGGTCTCTGTCTTGATTACTTGGAAACTAGCTGGGGTAGAGAAGCCTTTTAGAGTCCAATAACTATTCCACAACAGAAACCTGTAGAGGAGAAAGCCTTCACCTCCCAAGACTTCCAGAGCATGGCCAGATTTCCAACAGGACTTTCAGAATGGACAAACCATGCTGAAATCATAACATCAACCTGTCAGCAAGAAGTGTACAGAGTACATCCTGAGTTTTGTTTTTTTTTTTTTTTGAAACAGGGTCTCAAGTAGCCCAGGCTGGCCTTGAACTCACTGAGTAGCTGAGGATGACCTTGATCTGATCCTCTTGTCTCCAGCTCCCAAGTACAGTTAGGTACTCTTTGACTTCTTTCCCTACATTCTTTATCAGCTCAGGTCATCAAGCTGGGAGTTCGGACATGCAGAAATCGACAGTTTCCTTTCCCCATCACAAACCTTCCCTAATCCTCTAGAGTTTAGGGTTTTACCTGGGACCTACCATTTGATCCCTGAAGAAGGGTTTGCGTGTGACCTAAGAAATAGTTTCTCTCTGAGGACCTGTGAGTAAACAGATAAGCAGAGTCCTGCTTGGGGTTTTTGGCAATGCCATCTCCCTTAGGGGTCATTAGGAAATGTGTGGGAGTGTTTTGATTGTCACATGGTTAGTGGGGAGGATGCGGCAAGCCTTTCTAGAGCAAAGGCCTGGGATGCTAAGCATCCTAGGATTCCCAGAATTGTCCTTCGTGCCATTTGGACAGCCCCACCCCGATGGAGCTGCCCCCTCAGAGGCCAGGCCTTGGAAAGGAGGATGGCAGACCAAAGCAAAAGTGCATTTTGGTTGTGTTCCAGTTGTGCTTATCCACTGTGTCCGTGACACTGAGGCTGAAGTTCCTATGCTGACCTATGTTTTGCTCCTCAGTTTTCCAGTCAGCAGGGGTGAGGTAGAGGCCGAAGCAGACTGTGAATCAGGTTAAGGAGCCGGTGTACTGACTGAAGCCTGGAGCCTCAGAAGACCTGGTCAGGCTTAAGCCTGCTGGTGGTGACTGAACTGCAGGACAGGCCCTGGGGCAGAGAAAGCCTGGCTCGGTCCTGTTACATCTGCCGGGGAATCACCTCTGTTTCTAGTCCCTCAAGTCTCTGAATAAACAAGCTCGCATAACAAGGCAGTTGTGGAGCGACTGATTTAAGATCCTGGGATGGACTGACACCTGACTGTGCAGGTTGGGTCAAGGACATCCACAGAGTTCCTTATTACAGGGAGTAGGGAGAGCTGGAGTCCAGAAAAGGACACTCAAGGTCAGAAGCTGGAGAAGTGTGTGGTGAAGAGGTGCATGGCTTCCGGAAACTGGAAAGAACAAGAATTTGGACAGTTTCCCAATAATCTTCAGAAAGGGAAATGGACCAGACAACATTTTGGTTTTAGTTTCTGAGACCAATTTGGGGCTTCTATTTGTTAGAACAGTTAGAGAGGAGATCTTACTCTCTCTGTGTGTGTGTGTGTGTGAAAGTGTGTAGTGTGTATGTATGTGAGTGTGTGTGAGAGTGTGAATGAGTATAGTATGAGGGTCTGTATGAGAGAGACTGTGTGAGTGTGTACGTCAAGACACTATGTTCATGGCAATTTGCCACAGCAGCACAAGGAAAGTACCGGATGCACACACCTGGTTTGAGGTGTAATAGAAGTCTTCCTTCTCAGGAGGTTCTAGAAGTTCTCTCTCTGTGAGTCACCTGAGGAATCTCCAAGCCCCAGCACACCAGTCTTGAAGTTTCCAAGGAGACAGTGAAGCAGGCCTGGAGAAATTCCTCCTTCAGCCCTCAGCAGCCTGCAGCCCTGGCACAGGACTTCAGGATGTCAATGTATGCGCGTGTAGGACAAGAACCCAGAAGAGCAGAAAAGAGCAGAAACTCACGCGTGGGTTTTCTCACACAGTATGGCTTCTCCACGGGGGCAGTTAAGCACCGCCTCTGGTGCATGGACTGCAGACTTGCCTCATCAGATCTTGCAAAAGCCCCTGGCTAAGCAGTGAACATCAGAAGAGAGAATCAAATGGATGGTTCTGATAAACAGCATCTTCATCCCTGAGGCGGAGTGCAGCAGCCACACGTGAGAAGCTCCAATGGTTGTTTTCCACCCTGGCCGAGGCACCCTACCCCAGGCAATGCAGCATTCATTCCCCTCTTCCCCAGGACATATATAAATATTTAGCTGCAAGCTTCAGAACAGAAGAGAGCCAGACCTTCCGTTTATCTGAAAGGAAAATTTCCTAGCAGATACTTAGCTCGTTAAAGAGAAGAACCAGCCGAGCTGCTTGTGAAACTGAAGATTAACCAGGAGTAGGAAGGCCAGAGATCATTCAGAATTAGCTATGTGCAGCAGTGAGCTGGGCTCCCTGAACAGGTCTGCTTTCTTTCAGGAATACGTAGTTTGGCATAGGGAAAATGAAAGCAAGTTAAAAAAAAAAATCATTCCTGGTTTTATTTTCTCTGGAGAGTTAAAACACACACACACACACACACACACACACACACACACACACACACACACGCGCGCACATGCACACGCACACGCACACAAATCCACATTGGTGTTGAGCAAAAGCCTCTCTGCAGCCTCATTCTGCATGGCAAGTGAGCATGCCCAGCGTGGGCTGTCTGCCTTCGACTCTCCGAAAACAAAACCTGCCATACCTGAGCAGTCTCCTTTTGATGAGTGATGAGTGGCACGCCTGGGGTCCCCGGCTTGTGTGGCAGTGTGATGTCATGTGACTATCGGGCTTCCTTAGACGAAAGCCCAGCCTTGGGTACCGGACCGTCAGTAAAGCGAATAGTACTGAAAGTCTCTGTGGATTTTTAGGCCTGTTCTCTCTGCGCATTTCCATTTCTTCTGAGGCCTGTGGAAATTCCAGAACTCCCAAGGCCTCCCTCAAAGAGGTAGGCCCAGGCCTGCTTTCTGCAGAGCCTGGTTGTTTGCAGCAGTGGGTATCTGAATGCAGCTACTGCGAGGGCTGCAGAGGAGCTTTGGGCGTGCGTGAGTCTGCCTTGTCACTGTTCTCTGCGGCTCTCCTCAGCTCTCCCCTTCCCACGCCCGCCCAGCTCAGGCTTTTCCTCCAGGGAACCCTGTGCTGTGCCTTGCAGAATTCCTTCCCCGGCAGGCTCTGATCGAGCTGGCTGCTGTGCTGGACATTTTGAGAATTCAACACACCTTTACCTCTTAAGAACCTGGCTTTTTCTGTCGGAAGCCTGGCTTTCAAACCCTCACTCCTGCTTTGTGATTTTTCTTAAAAAAAAATAAGCCTATTTTGTACCTTGCAATGGATCAATGACTTTCCTTCTTGTTCTGAACTGTATCTCATCTCCCAGTGGGCTGCAGTGAGCTGAAAGATGTTGGCCTGGAAAAGGAAGGAAAAGGTATGCGCCGTGACACATACCTCTAATCCAGCACTCCAGAGGCGGAGGGAGGAGGTCCGAGAGTTCTAGGACAGCCTGAGCTCCTCGGGGAGACCCTGAAAACAACAGCATCCTGTGGTCAGAGAGTAGTTTTAGAAAACCAAGCACCACCTCTTGCTTCCCTCATCTGCCACGGGGTTGACAGTTATTTAGTTTGGCAATATGGGGACCAACACTTAACTGGTTGCCGATGCCTTTTCAAGGGCAATTTTATCCAAAAAGCTGTATTTCTGTCCCTTCTTAAAGCTTGACAACTGTTCATGGCAATCATCAAGATCCGTGTTGGGTAATTCTCTCCCCAGGGTGCTGGCGCCCCCTGCTGGTCGCTCTACGCATAGCCGCTCTGCTCAGTGACGACTCCGGAAGAACATTAAACTGAGTCTGAATTACGGTCCTTCCTTTTACAAGCTCTCCCTGACTTTTGCCCCTTCTTTAAACCCTCACCATCTCCGACACCAGTCCACTTCTCTCTCACAAGCTCATCAGTCTCACCGAGAAAGCTGGGGTCCTCGTTATTGAACGTTCCGTGTATTCTCCAGACTCCACACTTCTGTCTATCTGTACAAATCTGTCCTCTCGGAGAATGGGACCCTCCCGCCCCCGGATGTTTCAGTCAAAGGACCCTCTTCAGTCACATTGTTATTTAAACACCCTTTATGTAGTTACGGAAACGATATAGCTTCAAATCATTTAGCAAAAGTTAAAAATCAAAGTCACTCCATCTCCAAACCCGTGGTATCGCTGTCTCAATACGTTACTGCTAAATGTTTTATACACACACTTCGTGTCTGTTCCCACACAGACACACCCAATACACAGATTTCTGTGAGTAATATTTCATTTTGTTTTTTCAAATCATGATTTCGTGCTATTGTTTAATTTTTCTTTTTCTACTGAATGGTGGCTGAGTGCTTTTTATATTAGTACATACATATGTATTTTACTGTGGTTCACCTATTCCATAATCAATTTATTTACCAAGACCTTTAAAGAGTCATTGAGATAGTAGAAGATAGTAGTGGCTGCTAGCATCCACCGAGGAGCTCTGTGGAGGTTCTGCAGCGAAGGTGTTTTTTTTTTCTTTTTAAAATGGTCTCACAAAGCTAGAAGGAAAGCTCAAACAATGATGACTCTGTACCCTTTGCTGTGGCATGTCACCGCCAGGCTGCAAACACAAAAGCTGTGCCAGATGAGCTGTGGAGTTGCCAGCACCAACACAGGGAGCTGTGCGAGGTGAGGGGGCGGGGTGGGAGTGGGGTGGAGTTCCTGCAGAAACAGGTCAACATGGGTTAGGGCTGGCCCTATGGCAGCCTACAAGCACAAAGGTGAAGCCGGGTGAGCCTCAGGTGGGGCAGGTGGCCAGGGCTCAAGATCGCCCTGACTGAGTGAGCAACAGCATCTAAAGATGATCCTCAGCAATGGTCCAGTATTTCTGGGGCCTTAGAAGCCAGAAACCTTGAACCCAGAGCAATGACTAGTTGTAATGGATTTTTTGCATGTAAAGCTGTTTGGGCAAAAAACAAAACAAACCAAAACAAACAAACAACAACAACAACAAACACACACACAAAAAAAAACAAACCAAATCAAGAAACCCCCAAACAAAACCGTGTGACACACAACAGTTTATGATGCCACCAGATGAACGAATATGCGATGGAGAGGTGGGAAAGATGGAGGAACACAAGGATGAGTTTGCCGTGGAGAGAGGCAGAACTAGAGACACAGCAGCAGCGGCAGGTGTGAGAAAGCTGCAGTAGAGTTGGGGGGGGTTGTCATTGCTGAGCGGGGCTGACATCGGGGTGTGCAGCAGCCTGGAGTTTTCGCCGACGTGACCCTCAAACATGCTGCCCAGTGGTCCACTGCCCACAGACCGTGTTGAAGCTGCAGGTTCCTGTGGGATGTCCATGGTATGGGCTGTCAGCGGAGGCCATGATGATGCCTGAGGCCCATGCTACCGCTGGAGGCTGGTGGACTTCCGTAGTCTGTGCTACCTCAGGAGGCCATATTAGTGTGTCTGGTCCCGGTTGCTGCCAGAGGCCACATGGATCTGAGTGGCCCGTACTGCCACCAAGGGCCATGTTGGCATCCATGGGCCTGCTGCAGTGGGGGCCCGGGCAGGGGAGGGGGTGTGTTGATGTCTGTGACCCGTGTTACCCCTGAAGGCCATTTGGATGTCCATGGTCTATGCTGCTGCCTGAGGCCACTGGTGTCTGTGGTCCAGGCTGAAGCCTAGGGTCATAGCTGCTGCATCTGTGGTCCTCCTGCAGCTGGGGACTGTGTTGATGTCCGCCGCTGTGATTCTGTCCGTGGCCTGTGCTTCCACAGAGGGCCGGGTTAACGGCTGTAGCCTGGACTGCCACCGGAGACCATGCTGAGGTGCGTGGCACATGCTGTCACCGGAAACCATGTGGAAATCCGTGATCCATGTTCCCACCGACAGCAAAAGGCAAGGAGGCAACTTTTGCAGTGGTATGGGTGACTGCAGACGTACAGGTGAGAAAGAGGGACGGAGAAGGCTTCTGTGACAACCCCTCCCCCACCCCCCAAAGTTAACAGTCTAGACAAGAAATTCTTTCTTTCTTTCTTTCTTTCTTTCTTTCTTTCTTTCTTTCTTTCTTTCTTTCTTTCTTTTTCTTTCTTCTCTCTCTCTCTCTCTCTCTCTCTCTCTCTCTCTCTCTCTTTTTCTTTCTTTTTTTTTGTAGCCTGGCTGTCCTGGAACTCACTCTATACACCAGGCTCAAACTCACAGAAATCCACCTGCCTCTGCCTCTGCAGCAATTAAAGGCATATTCCACCTCGCCCAGCTTGTTCACTATTCTTATAGATTTTTTGTTGTTGTTGTTGTTGTTGTTTTTCCCCTCTAGTGAGCCACTGACTATTATGGTCTAGATTTTAAGTGTCTTCCAAAGTTCCATGTGTTGAGGGCTTGGTCATCAGCCTGTGGTGCTATTGGGAAAAGGTGGAGCTCAGCAGGAGCCTAGTTAGGCACTGGGGTTGTGCCCTTGAAGTGGCCATTGGGACCCCTGCCCTTGCTCTTTCTCTCTGTTTGCTTTTCCAGAGGTCAGGAGATGAGCACACCCTGTCATATGAATTTTTTGTCACAGTGAGGAGAAGGTCACACCAACAGGATTTTACAGCCTGGAGCCTCTGGAATGTGGCTTCTCTCGCTTAACACAATGCGCCTGAGGTCTGTTCACACTGGTGACTTACCAAATTCTTGTTTTACCTGGCACACGGAAACAGTTTTTGTTCCCCGAAATAAGACCGGCTGCTCAGGTGTTTTGTTTGTAAACTTAAATATTATAAACTTAATTTCACGTGAGTTCTTCTATCTAGGTCCAATTCTTTCTCTCTCTTTATAAATAGTGATGCAACATTTCATTATATGCTTAACATATTTAACTGTTTTTCTCTTAGTGGACCCTCAGGTTGTGTCTAACTTGCCACCATTCCAGGGAAGTGAAAAAATCATGAACAAATGTGACATTTGCTGCTGAGGATGTACGTAGATCTATTCTTAGAAGAATTGCCGGAGCAGATAGTACATTACAAAATTTGACAGATACTTCCAAATTGCTCTCTGAAAATGTGCGTGTTTACACTCCACTAACCTGTATCTTTTTCTGCAAGCCTCCCTACCGGCAGCTACCACTCCTCCTAATTTTCATTGATCTCACCAGCAGAATGAGGGCTCCCATAAACATGTGCACTAGCCATCGCTTTTTGTCTAGTTTCAGCTTTTCCCCATTCATCTGCTAAAATTTCACTTACAGATGGATTAGGGGAATTCTTCCTGCATTAGATGACCAGAAATACCTGTGCTTCCTTGTTTGTAGACTCTTGGAGGCTCCATCTTGTCATTTCTGTAAGACTTTCCTTTAAAAGGTCTGAGACCTGTATTATGCTTGGAGACCATTTCACTTCAGACGTTTTATTTTTTTCTTGTTTTCCAAGACAGGGTTTCTCTCTGTAGTCCTGGCTGTTCTGGAACTTAATATGTAGAACAGGCTGACCTTGAACTCAGAGATCCACCTGCTCCTGCCTCCCACGTGCTGGGGATTGAAGGCATGTAGCACCACACCTGGCTAGTCCTTTTGGTTTTTGGTTTTTGATACAAGGTTTGAATACCTGTAACATGCATATAGACTGGCCTTAAACTCACAGTGATCCCCCCAGCCTCTGCCATAATAGATCCAGGACTGTGAATGTTGCCTTATCTGGCAAACGGGAACTTGCAGATGTGACAAAATTAAGAAACCTTGGGCAAGAGCAAGCCTTGAGTTATCACCATGGGCCCAATGTAAATGTAAGGCAGAGAGAGACTTGACTACAGAGGAAGAAAGCAATATGATGTTGGGATAAGAAACCACGTGGCTAGCTGGGCCCAGCAGTGCAGGCCTGTAATCCCAGCAGAGGCATGGGGGTCTCTGTGAGTTTGAGGCCAGCCTGGTCTACAAAGCAAGTCCAGGCCAGCCAAGGCTACACAGGGAAACCCTGCCACAAACAAACAAACAAACAAATGAAAGAAACCATGTGGCTGTCATTGAAGATGGACGAGGGGCCAGGCCTGAGGCATGCAGGTGGTCTAATGAAGGAGAAAAACCTCAAAGGCAGAGTTCTCCCCAGGGGCCTGGTGGTGGTGGTGGTGGTGGTGGTGGGAGCTAGTCCTGATGATACCCTGACTTCAGCAAAATGAGACTGATTTTAGACTCCTGACTTTTCGAACTCTAAGAGAATAAGTCTGAGCGCACTGCGCCTGCAGCCATTTGTCATGGCAGCAGGAGGACGCGAACACTCACTCACTCTTCCACCTTTCAGACAGAACTCTCCTCTGCTCATCAGAGCCATTCCTACACCTGCTTGTGCTCGGATCCAGTGATACCCGAACAGAGCTCCCGACCGTCCCCCTCTTCCATACCGAAGACTTGGCTGTGAGTGAAACAAACTACTCTTTCCATTTACACTTCACAGACGACCTAAGAAGCCAGCTTCTAAGTCAGTATCAGAGGTCCAATTTGAAATGTCTAGACACTTAAAAAAATATCCTGACTCATTTTGAACATCAAGGAAGCATAAAACTTCAAATGCTTTTCACAAAAGCACATGCAGACGACAGGCTGACCACGAGGTTCATTAACATTTCCATTATTTTTTTCCTTAAAATTTTAGACAATATTCGTTGGGATTTCTGTTCATCCTTATCCTCTGCCATAAGGAGATTACATTTTCAAAGAAAGGTTACTAAAAGTCAGAAATATTATGACCAAAGAAAATACTTGTATGCTGTCTGCAATACAATCTAGTTCAATTCCACAGATATTCAAGGGGCCTTGTGCAAAGCACTGGGCTCCCACAGACACTGATTCCAGAGGCTCAAATAAACACATCTCTCAATTTGGATTTCTGTGCACTGTATGGCCTGCCCTGGAACCCAGACTTAGTCTGAGTAGAGGCTGCAGGAAGGATCTCAGTCAGCTTTGCCCTCTGGAAGGTTCATGTAGGCTTGGATGAGGAGAATTTGATGAAAGAATAAATCTGTAAGTGAAGAGCCTTAGGGACGACTGAGAGACAGAGAGACATATTTGAGGAAGCTTTGGGAGGTCAACGCTATGGGACCATTTGACTACTGGGCGTGGATAGGAGGAGACCAGGAAGATGCTGGTTTTCACTCACTTGTGAGACACAGGAAGATGGTGGTTCTGTTAAATGAAGCACAGAAACGTGGAAGGAAGTGAGTTTCTGTGTTAATGGAAGAATCAGCATGCTCATCTCTTTACACAGCTGCATCCTACGGTGACCTTGGAATGCTGACCTGCACAGGTTGCATTGCCGTGCGGCCAAGCCACACAGAGCTCTGCGTACAGCGTGCTCTGGCTTCTGAAGAAAAGGAGGGATGACACAGATTCACACCTGTACAAATATCCCTGGAAAAACAAATAACAAATGATCACATGCAGTTGCTTCTCTCACATGAGAATGACCGGAGCCAATGGACTGGAGACTGAGTGACAGTTCTTTGTCACTTTTAATATTTGGAATTTTTAATCATATATTATCAGTTTAAGGTAACAATAGAAAAATAAGTGCTGGAGAGGGGGCTCAGTGGCCAAGCCTGATAATCCGAGTTTGATCCCTAAAACTCACACCTGAAATAGAGAACCAACTCTCTCTGTCTCTGTCTCTGTCTCTGTCTCTGTCTCTCTCTCTCTCTCACACACACACACACACATACAAATGCTTAATGAAGTTTTGGTCCCTTGAAAAATAAGATGATAGAAGATGTGGCCAGCAGCAGTCTTCATGTGCTATGCTATTGTCTAAGAAGCGCAGCGTATTCTTGGGTTGTGGCCTAGAAAGTCTTCTTTATCTTTTTTTTAAAGATTTATTTATTTATTATGTATATAGTGTTCTGCCTGCATGTACACTTGATCACCAGAAGAGGGTGCCAGATCTCACTATAGATGGTTGTGAGCCACCATATGGTTGCTGGGAATTGAACTCAGGACCTTTGGAAGAACAGATGATGCTCTTAACCACTGAGCCATCTCTCCAGCCCCCCTAGAAAGTCTTCTTAACCACTGATGTAGAAATGGACTCAACTTTATCTGTATATGAACAAACAAGAGCCACGCCCCCTTCAGCAGACTCGCCTGTTGGCATTTTGTCTTCTCTGAGGTCATCCTGTCTGCCTCTGTTTTCAGCCAGACCCAGCTGCATCCCTGGACCATCTGAGGTCCTGTTCTCCTGTGTCTAAAAGTTTATTATGTTTTATATCAGTTGCTGTGACAAAATATCTAACAAAAAGCCACTTTGAGGAGGAGGGGTTTCATCTCGGCCTAGGGTTTGAGGGGAAGCAGTTCATCACGGCAGGGGGGTCACTGGGACGGGACCCCAGGCAGCTGGACATGAATCGGAGAATGATGATGGAGGATACTCAGTTCACTTTTTGCTTTTTGTGCAGTCTGGGATCGAAGGCCATGGAATGGTGCCGCCCTCAGCCCGGGTGGGTCTTCCTACCTTGATCAGCAAGAAATAGATAGTCCCTCACAGGCACGCCCTGAGGCTCACCTCTTCCAGATGCTGTCAGGTGACAATTGATCTTACCCAGCATAGCATTTCCTAAGGATATAAGCGCTATACAGTTGTCAGCTTCAGGAGTTTACAGTTACACAATGGGCAAGAGTCTCTCTGTGAAAACGAATGTTTCCCGAACAGAAGACCCTTCAAAATGTCTATACTGTATAAAACAGCTATGGGGCAACCTGCCACCGCAGGTGAGGAGAGCCAGGAAGAGCTCATTGAACAGGTCAGATGGGTCCATTAGTCAGCTTCCGGCAGATGGTTTCCTCTCTCTTCCCTCAGCTACAAATCAAGCCATTCGTCTCCAAAAGCCAGCAGCTTCCCTTGAAGTTCGAAGTGAAAAAATCACGCAGACCGCCCCCATCACAGTTGCGCATTGGAACTGGGAGACGCTTCTTCAATGACACTTTGCTGAAAAGTAATTTAGAACTATAAATGGGGCCTTGTTCCAAGTGTATTTGTTTCCTTCCGTCGACTACCGTGGTCAGCTGTGGTCAGGGTCTGGGCTCAGTATTTTCCAACGGTAGCTGAGCCTCAGGAAGAGAAGAAATGTGCGGCTAGATAGAGCTGGAAGCTGAGGAGAAAAAGGAGAAGGGGTACTTTAACCTCAGAGACCCAGAACCTCACATTGACCCCTCGAGACATCTGCTTGGCTGTCTAGTGCTTAAAGCGTTAGTTATTTCAGAAACATGCCACAGATGCCTTAGTGCCAGGTGCCGTTTGGGTAAATGGAGGGGAAGATGGTTCTGTTATTAACGGATGTTGTTCTACAGTCCCGGTGGAGGCTTGGAGGCTGGGCAGGGGTGGTCTGTATCAGCCAGGCCTCCCCGGCTGTGACCTGGTTTGAGCAAGAACTTTCCCCTCTGATGGTCCTGTTTCTTCCCGTACCCTTCGCTCTCCTGTTGCTGTCAGAACACACCTGAACTAGGCCGTACTGGTGGGGACGATTTTTGCCCTTGTTAGTCAGTTCTTTGTGGATTGAGATTAGAATTTTGTGCTAGATACAATATGTGGGTGAAAATCATGTTTATTTGTTCGACTTTCTTTTAAGGCACTGGGGATTCAACCCTGGGCCTGAAGGATTTGAGGCAAGAACTCTGAAATTATACCACATCCTTAGCTTTTAAGACCATTAACTTTGAGGCAGGATCTTGCTAAGTTATCCAGGCTACACACGAACTTTAGGTCACCTTAGTAGTTAGGATTATAGGCAAACTCCACTTGGCATCAAACCCAGGGTCTCATAGCTGCTCTTCAATTAAAAAAAATTATTTTAATATGAGTATGAATGTTCTTCTCACATGTATGTAAAGACTCTACATCATGCAGTGCCTGCAGAAGAGGGAGTCAGATCCCCGGAAGAGGCATTAGAGAAGGTTGTGTGGCACCTCATGGGTGCTGGGAATTGGCAGAGGCTCCTCTGTCCGAAAACAAACAAACAACAAACAAAGAAAACTAATTTTGAGCCAGGGAGATGGCTGGATGAATGAGAACAGCCTGTTGCCAAGATTGACAGCTGGAATAATTTCTAGGACCCAAATGGTTGAAAGAGAGAACAGACTCCTGAGAGTTGCCTCTGACCTCCACCTGTCTGCCGGAGCACGCCCGTTTCTTACATGCAAACAAACAAACAAACAAATAAATATAAATTCTAACTTAAACAAAAAGAATGCAATGTATTTTAGTGTTTTCACGGAGTTGTATATCTGCTAATCCTATCTGTTTGAGAATCTTCTCACCATCCCCAAGACATGCCATGCAGCTTAGGTTTAAAAATAGATCTACAACTTCAACCTTCCCTCAGCAACAACAGACTTGTTTCCTGCTTCTGTGGACCTGCCTTTTGTGGACATCTGGTTTGGATGCATTGCACGGACCTTTGTGACCAGCATCCTTTGGGCAACAGTCATCTATCTACAGAACATGTCAGTACTTCATGTTTTCTTGATTTGTTCATTTGGTGTGGAATCATACCTGGGGCCTTGCGTACACTAAACATGTGTCTTCCCAACTTTCCATTTGTTTCCATTGTCAACTAATGTTCCACTGTGAGGGGAGACTGCAGGTTATTTACCCATTTATCCACTTGATGGATATAAGAGATGTCTCCAATTTGGGCTTATTATGAAAAGCACTACTATGGATATTTGTGCACCAGTTTTCATATCTTGTCATTTGTTGGCTTTTAATTAATTAATTCTGATACAGAGTTTCTTTGTGTAACCCTAGCTGTTCTGAAACTCTGTTAGTAGACCAGGCTGGCCTCAAATTCAGAGATCTGTCTGTCTCTGCCTCCCCAAAGCTGGGATTAAAAGTGAGTGACACCATGCCTGGCTCCATTTGTTGCTTCTAAATATATGTAGTGTTATCATAACTAGTTTGAAAAAAAAGCAGCGGAAAGATTTTTAGCCACAGAAAAAGAGAATAAATAAAAAGTATGGATGTAGTCTTGGGCCTTTTGAACAATTCTTCAGCATTTGTAAAATGGGGTGTGGTAAATGTTAGAGGCTAGATATTATAGACAGCCTCTGGTACACAGTAATTTTCCAATCTATCTTAGCCATCATCATGTATCCTCTGAAACACACACACACACACACACACACACACACACACACACACACACACAGACAGAGATAGAAAAAGAGAGAGACAGAAAGAGACACAGAGAGAGACAGAGACACACAGAGAGAGACAGAAGTTTTCTTGTGTAGTGGACAACAGTTAATACAGAGATGAAGAGACTGGTCAGAGTGTGAGAATAAGTGGCAGTTGACTGCTCAGCCCTAAATGGGAATGTATATCAAGTCGCCCAAGGCTTAGGGTACATTGTGGAAGAAGGGATGGAAGGAAAGTAAGAGCTGGGGAGTGGGAAGGAGTGCTGTGAAATACTATTTCCAGACATGACATGGTCATTGCACTCATAAACTCATAGCAGCCATGGTCACCTTCACCCAGTAGGGCCATCAATGTCCTATCATGACTGTGGGAAGGGCTTGTGAGGCCCCTCTTCCCTTTGGCCATTACTGTTTCCTGGGGGAGAGGGATTTATTTTTCTTCTGGAGGTGTGGCTGCTATAGGATGGCCTCAAATCTCCTGCAAATGCATCCAGTATTAATTTGATTCAGAGGGTTAAAAATAAGATATGAAGGTGGGAGGGGGATGTTTGGAGGGGGAGCTGGGGAGTGGAACAGCGGAGTTGGGAAAGATAGGAAAATGTCTACATGTATGGAATTATCAATCACTAGAGAATATTCCTCAAAAAGGATGGTATGCGCCTATCTTCCAATTGTTTGGAAATTATCATCAGTTCCGTATGTTCCCTGACCAGGACAGTTTGCCTTCGTTTCCAGTGTCTTCCTGGCACAGCCAAACGTGACATCTGCAGGTCTGAGAGTGCTTCCCTGCTTTGGAAGCCAGCTGGACTACTTGACCGGCTGGCGGTCAGACTGCTTGTTTCTTGCTAGTCCACAGCCAAGCTCGGCACTCAGTTCCCTTGCACTCCACGCGTTCAGTTAAACCTTCCATTACCCCTGTCTTTGGATGCCTTCTTATTCTGCTCATTGTCACCTGGCAACAGTCCTCTCTTCCCGGGCCTCAGCTGTCAGAAGGGAATGGTTTTGTTCTTGAGTGACCTTTTTCTGCTCTCATTTCCTTCATTCTGTTTGCATCTGTTCTTTGATTTTGCTATTTCTGCCCCAGGGTCCTCACCTTCATTTTCCTTCTCCGTGCTTTCCCTTAAATGCATTTGCAGCAGTATCTGTTTTATTCTTGAAAGCCTCTGGCTATATTCCTTTGGAAAGCTCTCTTTAGGACACTAAAAAAATGTTTCATTATTTTGCAGTTTAAAGGAGAGCAGGACTTCCCCTCACTACTTCTTTTCTCAATTTTCTATGCTTTAAGAAATTAATTTTGACCCCTGCTAGTGCCTGAATAGAAGCGACACAATCTTTTACGTTACATTTACCCTCTTAAATGGTACTTTTGTTGTTATTTTGCCTTCTACTTTTTGAGCAAAGGTCTTGCTGTGCAGCACAGGCTGGCGATGAATATGGCGTCTTCCTCCTATAGCCTCCTGAGTTCTGGGATTACGGATGGATGCCTTACAACTCACTTTTTTCCCCTTTCTAGTTATTCTATCCTTGAGTTACTAATGAACCCTTCTTAAAGAAAAAAAGGAAACGAAGTTACTGGAGCCTCGGTATTGACTGAAGTAGCTTTACTTATAATAAATAACAGCTATGATGCTGGCTACTACATACCCTTTCTTGATGTCAGCAAGGGTATGATGACTCAAGTCTCACCTTTCCTGGTCAGAGTCTGTGACATGTGCTCATGAGAAGATGCGCTGAGTCTTTTCTCATCAGTTTCAGATAATTACAACAGCGGTGGGAGTGGAAGATACAGAGCAGGTGTGTACCCGGGGTCCAGTGTCTGCTGGCACATGGGTGGGTGTCCAGGTCACCCAAGATATGTTGCTATAATTGTTGATTGTTTGGAAAGCCCGTGTGGGAAGCATTACAGACTCCTTGCAGCCTGGTGCTGTGCCTTTTAATGCGGAGGCCACCGCTTGTCTCCCTGGCCCTTCTCCCTAGCTCATGCCTTTTGCTGTACACAGGCAAGAAATCCCGCTCCAGCTTCCCCTTTATCTTTCTGCGGCCCTTTGAGGGATCACATCAATGCACAGGATCTTTTTTGCTCCATGCTCCTGTTCACTTTCATGATATTTCAACTCCAACCCTCCACCTTTTAAACGAAACCTGGAAAGCCTGAACTTGCAAGACTCTTGTCCTGGGGGAGGAATTTGATTATTTTCCCTAACCAATCTTTCCACTCAAAGATCTCTTTCTTCAAATTCTGTTCTGTTTCTTGTCAAAATTGCACCAGAGCCTGTCTATTTGGAGAATTCTCAGCTTCCCCTCTAGCCTTTGTTCTTAAGGGATGGAAGAAGCGGCCGTATGACTAAGGCACCCCAGAGAAACTCCCCCGACCTAACCTCAGAGATGCTCTTAACCTTTCAGGGGCTTATTTTTTCCTTCAGGCTTTTGATGGTCTCTGAACATTTTCTCCTTTTTCTTTTGACTGTTCATTTTCCTTGGCTTACGTTCTGTCGCTCACTATTCACCGGTTAGCCATGCTGTCATCTTGCAATGTTAACACCCCCACAGTTGGTGGCAAACTTGTTGGGGCAGGGGAGCTCTTTTGGGGGAAACTGACTCCCTAGAGTAGCCAGGAAATAGCTGAATGGCTGACTTGTCTGGAGTCAAGGAGAGGAGAAAAATAAGAAAAGGAAGGATGGGGCCCAGCCAGCAAGAAAACCTGGGCATCCAGATGAGGGTGGCAGACAGAGATAGGAAGTAATGAATGAATTTATCGGAAATCAGAGGTGGCTATGACCATGGACCCACTGGGAATTCCCAGCCATCTGAGGAAGTTTTGAGATTTCACTGCACATGGGAATGGATTTGGAAGGAGGGGACTATAGGAGTACATATGAGGTAATCTTATCTATTCAGAATGGGATAGAGACTCCAACTGACATAGGGATGTTGGTTTTAAAGACACCACATGTGCCAAATGCAAGGCTTGTTTTGGGGTCCTTCTGAAGAGCACAGCTTGTACTGAGAGCCTTGCAAGCATCTGTGGAGTAAAGACAGTTTTATTTGACATCCATTTATTTGCTTTGATTCTTGTTCTATCCCAGGTTTTTGAGTGGCCTTAGAGATGGTTCTTTATCTCATTTTCCTCAGCAAGAATTCATTTTCTCCAGCGCTTTCTCTCCATCCCTCTACATCACTCGCTGCGACCTCTTGTTTACTTTGCTTGCTCCTTCCGCCTGAAAGCCTACTTCTATTCTGTATTCTCCGCTTTGCAGTTCCAGTTTCATGGCCTCAGCTGTGTGTCTTCTGATTGTTTGCTTTGGCTCTTGCAACTAGGGTAGTGATGGCAATCTCCATTTTATGGAAGGAGATTCCTGGTGGTTTAAGAAAATGCTATCTTCTCTTCCATAGAGTCTGTCTAAGCATGGGGACAGAGACAAAGAAATGGGGAGAGAGTGAGAGAGGAAGGAAGAGAGAAAGGCAAGAAGCACTCATCTTTCAGAAATAATACAGTGAAACATTTCCAGAGGAAACTGCATATTTGGACCAGGCTACAAAAGAACCCAGGAGGAGAGAAGGGAGGCAGGCGAGGAACTGGATGTTGTGGGGAAAACAAAACTGATCACATCGTTGGGGCCTTCTACCTAACACATGAAGGTTCAATAGCTATATTGACCCAAGCTTTGAGGATGTTTGAAATTTTTCACTGTAAAAGGTGTAACTTAAGCATTTTATTAACTTTCTGGACATGGGTTAGTGGTCTGCACCACGGTTTTCTTGGCTAAATGTGATCCTTGGGTGATCTTGTGAGCTTCATTCACAGCATCTTTTCCTAAAACACATGTCAGCTCTTGCTTCCTGTTGACTTACCGCCTTGCCCTCATCCCCGTTCTAAGAGATCCTGGCAGCAGGGACAGTTTCTTAGCTCATCTTTGGACCATGGCTATTTTGTTGACTTGAAATGGTCTGAAGGAAAGTATCTACCAGGAAATCCCCAGCCCGTGGGTTTCCCTTCACCGTTGCCATGACTCTGTCTGGAATTGTGACAGCAGGGAAAACACAGCACATCCGTGCAAGGTTTTCCTCTCTGGCTGGTAGGGAAGTCCCCTTGGCTTTCTGCATTCATAGCCATGTCAGTGCGGGACTCTCTCATAGGTCTGGTCCTTTTTCTTCTGATAATTCCAGGTTCCTTTTGTATCTAAAGGTCATACCAGCTTGCTGCTTCCAGTGATCCATAGTTAGTAACTCAGTTGTAAATGTAAATTCATGCTTTTGTCTTCACCAGGGAGTGCCTTTGAGCGTTCTCTTAGTACATCCTTCATCTCTGGACAGAGAGAATGGTGCTCTTCTTCTCTTCTCACATCCTTTGGGCCTGTCTTACTCCATCTTTGTCACTTCTCTTACGTTCCCCAGGTTTGTCCCTTTAGACCCCAGCCCTTGGCATGCCCCTGGATTCTTTACGTTGGATCCCCTCCCTTGTTGTTCACCTCTTACTGTTCTCTTTCCGGCAGCTTCTGCCTCACTCTCACTACTCTTCCTTAAACAGCTTTTATGAATCTGAGGGGTCACAGTGTCTTAGAGGTTTCAGCTGGGGGGACACGTAGGATTCCAGCCATTTGACAACGGTCATGAAGGTGGCTCGGTTAGGGTTTCGGGATGAGCAAGGGACAGAAGCAGAACTCTGTCTCTTAAATCTCAGAATTTTTCTGACACTAGCTCAGAGAACTGGGACCTGGGCTCAGCCTAGGTGGAGTGGTTAGGATTATTTTATGGATTCGTGCTGATATCAACTGCAGGCTTGATATTGTCTCAAATTAATTTTTCTTTTTAAAAACGTTCTTTGTGAACTTTACATCATGAACCCCCATCCCATGCATCTCTTCCTCCCCTCATATCTATCCTCAACCTTTGCAGCTTCCCCCCACAACAGAGACAATAAAAATTCTTGTGTGGAAGCTGTAGTGTGTCACAGCGTGTCCCACAATATACACTTTTGTCCACGCTCCTTCCCTTGCAAATGTTCGTTGTAATGAGTCCTTGGTCTGGTATGAGGCCTCTGGCTTCCGCTACGCTATCAATACTGGATCCTCCCTGGGCCGCCTCTTGGATACCCTGTTGTTGCTCTGTGTCATGGAGATCCTGTGGTTTTGGATCTGTAGGACCAGCTGCTTCGTGCACTCCAGCAGTTCAGGGGATAGATGTTGGGTGTGCCAACTCAAAGCCCTAGATCTGGGCCTGAGGGCTGTCTTAGCTGGTCAGCCTGCCAGCTCTCCTTCTTTCTTGCCCTCGGGTTGGCTCACCAACCAGCCCTACCTCCTCCACAACCAGGGCCAGCTCTACCCTGATGCCCAGGCAAGGTGCAGGGCCTGCTCTCCTGAGTGCTGCAGCTGGTCAGGGGCAGGGCCTGCTCTCCCACTCTCATGACCCTGGGGCCAGCTTTCCTGCTAGCCACAGATGGCGAGAGACAAGGGAGGGAAGATGGTATCCTACGTTGGCACCACCACCCTGCAGACAAGAGGCAGGTGTGCCCCCCGATCCTCCAACCTTTCTCTGCAAGGAAAACTGAGCATGTGTGGACTAAGTCAGTCAATATCCAGGAGATGAGCCCTGACCCAGGGTGGTAGATGTTAGTGTCCTGGATTCTTCTCTCATGCTACAGGACCTCACAGAGAACTCCAACAGGGCTCTGATACGTAATAAGAGGAGCACAGGAAATGTATTGGATTTGTAATTTTGGAAACTTTATTATCTAAAGTGAAAAGTAAAGGTACAAAAGTCGGTTTATTTATCAAACCAGGGCATCATCGGGCCCACAGGAAGTGTTGGCCATCTTTGCTGAGCTGTCAGATCGCGGGAGAGCTGACCAGCTGCCTGTGTTTTACACCCTTGTCCTAATATTTCCGAGGTTGCTGGATAATGTAGACCCTCTTCAGTGGAGCAGCCTTCTCCAGAGCAGGTGTGGGTTTCTGACGTGCCATGTGAACTGTTGCTGGAAATTTATGGTTGAGCTAAAGGTGAAAAGGGAAGAAGAAATAAGCACATTGGAACCATCGGGTCATGAACTATTATGGCAGCAGAAAGCAATACAGTTGGTCAAATCACACTTTCTTTGGTTCTTTGCTAAGACCTTTCTGCCACAGTACTTCCGGTCCTCAGCCCATGGGAGTAAGGAGGACACTGTTTCCTTCATTAATGTGTCTTTAGCTTTTGTAGTCATAAGAATATAGGACATATCATAAGTAAGTACAAGTTTCGCCTAGCCTTGAACTCACGACCCCCTGCCTCAGCCTTCCAAGGGCTGGGGTCAGAAGTGTGTCCCAGCACACTGGGTTATGTATGTGTTTTGAGGTCCCATTTTGGAAAGCAAGAACAGTGACTCACTTCTGTGCCAGTGCTCTGTATTATCAGCAGTGATTCTAGCATCAGTGGGTGTTATAGAGACCATTATATTCTAAGAAGGATGTGGAGACATTGAGGAGAGGTTCTGGGGATGGGAAATTTTTTTTTTAGTTAAGTAGTAAACAATCAGAATAAAAAAATCTCTTTCTAACCTCTGGAAGAAGTTAGAAAGCGTCAGTTTATTCATTAGGGCAGTGTGCATTTGAGACTGAAATTTTTTCAGTAAAGAGTTTGATGCTGGCCACTCCACCCAGTTCAAACTAAACAGCCTGGTGAAGGACCACTGCAGAGTAACTTACTAGCTTCAGGGGAAACCGATTCTCATCAGTCAGCTGTGAGGAAGTGGTCTTACATGCATTCCAGCAAACACAGACTTTCTGGCCGTAAGACATATTTCCTATTGACCAAAGGTCCCGTGTGATTTATATCTGGTGCACCTTAAGATGCAAGAGTTGTGGAGCCACTGAGTGATTTGCACACTTTTTCTAGGAAGGGTTTGGACTCAGTGACCTTTGGGCATGTTTAGTTTTAGGTTTCCAAGCTCATCAATATTGTCTCAAAGTACCTCAAGACACGGCTGTTAGCCAGCCAGGAAGTGGGGCCTTGGCTTGCTAGAATTTTATCACTATTGAATCTGAGTGTCCTTGGCTTTGACACTCAAACTAAATAAAAGGGGAGACAAACTGTCATGGTTTGATTGGGTTTTTCTGAACATGTGCCTTAAAATCTAAGCCTCACATCTCTCTCAAGCTACTGCACACAGCAGTGACTTCCATGTGAAACTAGACTCTGAGAAGTCTCTTCTTGGTCTTTAAATGATCATGCGCGAACACACACACACACACACACACACACACACACACACACACACACACAATCTATGCCTGACAGTGTTTAAAAGGACGACCTCCAAGGGAATAGGATCCTGGAAAATTCTTAGTGCTTTACTTGTAAGTACTTTTTTACTTTGTATTTTACAGTGAGCAGATACAGGGTGTACTAATTAACCCCAAGGATTGTTCCCTGCTGATATTTCCGCAGAAGGGATCAAAATAATTTAATA
Organism: Meriones unguiculatus; assembly: GCF_030254825.1. Lineage (NCBI taxonomy): Eukaryota > Metazoa > Chordata > Mammalia > Rodentia > Muridae > Meriones > Meriones unguiculatus. Next base: position 99,273,961 of record NC_083356.1, on the reverse strand, counting down.
CTGGTTATGAGCATAGCTTTAAAGCCTGAGAAAGAACGGGGAACTTTTTTTTCTTTAAAGTCTGAGCAAATAGCATTAGTGCATATAGGTTTTTGCAGTATGGTACAGGGGAGTGCTTTGTTTTGTTTTTCTTTGAACATTAGAGCCCAAAGGAAATTTCGGGGATCACTGACTTTAGTGGTTTGGTGGTTTTTTTTTTTTTTTTTTGGCTTTATCTAAAACAAATGGGTTATTTAAGTTTGACTTTAAATCACACTAAAAAAAAAAAAAAGTCACAGATAGCAACAACCTGGCAAGTTACTGAAGATCAAAAGTGAGGCAAAGGGGTGAACACAAAAACAAACGGATAGGACTGTGGTCGGGCAGTCAGTCAGCATGAGGAAGGCCAAGACAGGAAGCTGGGACAGGAAGGAGGAAGCCACAGTGATCATTATTCTTTGGGTGTGAGAAGCATGGGTGGAGCTGGGAAACCAGGAGAAAGGGACGGTGCCAGAACGCCTTGTTTCTTGGCTCAGCACTGGTTGTGTCCTCGATGATCTTCAAGATCATCCAGGGCTCCGTCCCTGGGGCTCGTTTTAAAATTCGTAAAATATGATATAAAATTGATCATTTTATCCATTTTCAAAAGCGCTTTCTAGTTCAACAACACGAAATACATTCATATTGTTGTGCCATCACCATTACTGCTTGTCAATGGAACTCGGTCTCTAAACTGGAACATGTGCCTATTAAACAATACTCCTTTAGCTGGGCAGAGGTGGTGCACGCCAGGGGCAGGCACATCTCTGAGTTCCAGGACAGCCAGTTTCTCTGTGTAACCCTGTTTCAGAAAAAGAAAAAAAGGAAGAAAAAGAAAGAAAGAAAGAAAGAAAGAAAGAAAGAAGGAAGGAAGGAAGAAAGAAGAAAGGAAGGAAGGAAGGAAGGAAGGAAGAAAGGAAGAAAGGAAGAAAGAAAGAAAGAAAGAAAGAAAGAAAGAAGGAAAAGAAAAACAAAACAAACAAACACAAACCATAATAATACTCCTTGTTTTAGTTAGGGTTTCTATTACAGTGATTCACCTTCAGGTAAGTCAGGACTGAGGGAAGTCAGGACAGGAACTCAAGCAGAGCAGAAACCTCGAAGTAGAAACCGAAGCAGAGGCCACAGAATTCTGTTTACTGGATTACTCTTTCTGGCTTGCCTTCTTTCTTCTTTCTTTCAACTTTATTTATTTATTTCATGTATGTGAGTGCTCTATCTGCATATACATTTGCATGCCAGAAGAAGGCACCAGATCACATTATCAATGGTTGCAGTTGTGAGCCACCACGTGGTTTCTGGGAATCGAACTCAAGACCTCTGGATGAACAGACAGTACTCTTAACCACTGAGCCGTCTCTCCAACCCTGAGCCTGCTTTCTTATAACACTCAAGATCACCAGCCCAGGGGTGGTACCACCCACAGTGAGGTGGGCCCTCCCACATCAATCGTCAACCAAGAAAATACATCACAGGCCTAGCTGATGGGGGTATTTTCTCAGTTTAAGTAGCATTAACCTGTAATGGGGTAAGGGGAGACAATGCCCCTACTAACCACTACAGACTAGCAAATAAAATGCCCAGTGACAAGAATGGGCTACCTATTTTAGGGTTCTTGGCCAGTGGGGTCCCATAGATCCCCAAACATTGGCTATTGCCATGTTCTTGGTTATCCACCAGAACTTGAGAACAAAACTCTATTTCTGAAAACACTATATGCTTGAGTCATAGAACATACAGAAGTCAAAATGGTACTGGCCTGGAAGCTTAATCATGTTTGGCTAGCATCTTGGGAGAATTCTAAAATTTTAATCATTACTCATCCATCGTTAAGTAGAATAAAACTTATTTCTTGTCTGAGTCACCAAGGTAACAGAATCCAACAGAGCATGAGAAAGAATTCAAGATTGAGAGGTGGTGTGCATTTATGTGTGTGTGTCTGTCTGTCTGACAGTGAGTGTTTTCTATATGTGTATCTCTATGTGAATTTGGTTCCCAGGCTTCATTACAGGGATAAGAAGACAAACAGATCATTCATTACAGGGATGAGAAGAAAAACAGATCACAAGAAACTCTTGTGTTGAGAATTGTCCTTTCTTGTAGACATCTGTGAGCTCAGAACCTCTATTTTCAATTTCCAGGAGAACAACGTAATAAGTCTGATTGAGGTCTGTGTGCCCAGAGTTCTGAAATAAACTCTAGATGGAGAGGGGCAGGGGCAGGCTCCGCCTTTCAGCCTGGAGCATGTTGGTGTGAGCGGATGCCAGCTTCTCCATTCATCTTCCAGCTCCAGTGTTGGTACTTCCCTTTCCACACCCTGTTAAGCCAGGCACTTAAAGCAATGCACACACTTCATATCAGTGACATTCAAGGGCACTCCCCTGGACACGCCCATCTGTGCAGCAAGAGAAGCCCTCCTAATTTCACAGCTGCCTTTGATGGTTCTTTTTCCTAGGATCCCGTTTCACAGGCAGCTTGGCAACTTTGACCAGGGGATGACCCAACGCCTGGCAACTTGGGAAAAGTCACAGAACTTTAATTAGACTCCAACATTATACCTCTGTGTAACAACATTATTCATATTTAACCAGATACCTTTGGGTGCTGTGAACACAACTCAGTATCTCCTCCCCACTTCTCCAAAAGAAAAACAAAAAAATTAAAGTACATGAGAAACCACAAAGCTTTGAGGATGTATGTGACAATCTTAGAAGGCAGGTTGCCTTTGAAAGTGGCCAGAAGTTAGCCAGGACCAAGTCTCAAGATGCTAGCACACAGAGCATTCTGGTTATCCAGTGTCTTTTCTACAGTGACGTCAGGCTGTGTGTGCAGCCAGTGGACAGTGGGAATATTCTGGGTAGGGGTGGAGAGGTATGAAGGACTGGCTGGAGAGGCAGAGGAGGAGAAGCAGGTGGGGAAAGAAGAAAGAAGTCTCTGTGGGAAAACAGTGGAGGGAGAATGCTCGGGATGATCCTCACTGAAGTTAATCCACTCCCAACCCTTTGGGGAGTGTTTTTAGTCGCCCAAGCCTTAAGCCCTAGGTTGGTAGGCAGATGGAAATTTCTTGTCAGGACTGAATGGTAGGTGAAGCCTTATTGGGAATGGTCATCTAAGACTATTACATTTCCAAAATCAAGATCAGAAATGTGGGTTTTTGGGACTAGACGTAACTAGCTGAAAGTGGGAAAGAATGTTAACAAATACAAAAAATAGGATCCTCAATTGTGCTACTGTTATTTCTTCCCACCAATTGTTAGGTCTTCATGACAACATATAGTACGGGTGAGGAATCACTTGAATTTGGGAGGGAAACATTAAAAGAGGTGTATATCTCTACTTTGGGTTTGTTTGTTTGTTTGTTTGTCTATGTAGTCCTGACCATTTTGGCACATGCTTTGTAGACCAGGCTTGTCTTGAACTCACAGAGATCCACTTGCCTCTACCTCCCAAGTGTTGGGAAAAAAAGGCTTCTACCACCATATCCTGCACATTCATTTTTATTTTTATGTGCATAAGAGTGCAATGGATGACAAAAATGGTAGCTGCCTCAAAAAGCAATAGGTGGTATGTGATAAAGGATATTTGATATCTTTTTCTGGTTTCTGTGTGTATACACATACACAACACAGACACATACATACATACAGACAGACATGCACACACACACACAAATGGATCTTTTTCTCAAGGGCAGCCACACAGTTTCTGCTCTTTCTCTAGAGTTAAGCTGACGATGCCAGACCCTGATTTTGGCAGCACAACATTGCCAACGATGTCTGTCTGGCACACTGATTCTTCACTCGGAAAAGGACTAGTAGGCAGCAGGTGCGGGAGCTCCTGTTTCTGCCCAAAGGACAGAACCTTTGAAGACTCTCTGCTGCTGTGAACCTCTTCCCCAAGTCTACCTACCAAGAAACTGACGCAGATCCCAGAAAGGATGAGCTGATCCACGCCCAGAGCACAGAGCAGTCTTAGCTGCAGGCTGTCACTGCTCTTCCAGCCATCCAGTCCTCTGGACATGATTCATTCTAAATTGCTCACTCTCCACTTCCGCGCCCTTTATGCTCCTACTCTGTAACGGGCTATCAGATACTCACTTTTCTTCCTTGTTTAGCTCCTGGGCATGCAATAAACTTCTAGGCCTTTTCTCCTGCTAATCTGTGTACTGGTTTATTTCAGACTAAGTGCTGAAGTGTGGGAGACAAGCTGGAAAACTCCCCGACAACAAGTCTTTAAACAGAGGCCGCTTTGTCCCATTCCATCGGTTAATGGGTGAGTGGAAGCAAGAGCAGCCCTCTTTAACACCCTCAGGACAAATGCGTTTGTCTCCTGAAATTAGATAAGGGTGCATACAAAATTTACCTACAGAATTTAGGGCGGTGGGGACAGGGGGCAGTCATAGAGTCCAAAACCACAAATTGCTGTCTGTCCAGTATGACTCTTTTTGAGCTGTCTGAGCTACTTGGAAGGAATTCAAGCTCTGGAAGGAAAAATAGTAGCAGTCAGCCTTCTTTATAAATGTGCTTTACTTGATAACCCAGCTGGTGTCTGGCTGCCTCCCGCCCCCAATGGCTCAGCCCTCCAGCACCCACCGTAGCCACAGATCAAGCGTTTCCTATGGAGACGCAGAGGTGAGGAGGAAGGCCAGAAGCAGCTGGGGTCTCGACACGCGAGCTGTCTTTTGTAAAAATATCCCAGGCTCCTTGACAAATAGTTGGGAGGGCAAAGGAGGGTTCTGCACAGTCAGCACCATGGCTCTTACCTCATCCCTCACCTTGTTTTGAAATGATTTATTTAGAGGCACTTTAGGGATTCGGGAGAAACAGCTCTTCTCATTTTAACTATTTTATGTTTCTCTAACTGAGAACACATCGATTTTTTCCCTCCCACAAAGACATCAGATCCGTGGTCTGGAAACTCAGTGGTCACCTGCAGGCTCAGGCTGGCCACTTGATGCCCTGGGTAAATACAGAGTTAGAGCATTGCGTGCGTCTCTTCAGGCATGGCTCACCTTGTCCAGTGTGTCGTTCAGAGCATCCAACATCTGCATCTTGGCAACATTTGTGATGGCACTGTGAAGATGAAAAGAAACTCTAAATGAGACCCAAAACACGGGGCTGGGGATGTAGCTCGGGGGTTGGTAGAGGGCACACACAAGACTCTGGAGTCAATCCACGGCGGCACCCCAAAGTTACCTACTGAGTAGGTGTTTCAGTTAGTAAAGGCCCTGCTGGGCAAGTGTGAGGACCTGAGTTTAATCTATAGAACCCATAAAGAAGGAGGAGGAGAAGAAGGAGCAGGAGCCAGATTTGGAGGTGTGTATCTGTCACCCCAGCACTGGGGAGGCAGAGAAAGGGGTTAGCCTATTTGGTGAGGCCTAAGCTAATGAAAAAGCCTGTTGTTAAAAAAAAAAAAAAAAAAAGGCATATCATTCCCAAGGACCAATAGCTGGAGCTATCCTTTGACCTCTGTGTGTATGCATGAACACAACCATACACAGACACACCAAGCTGCTAACTTTTATCTTTTCACTGAAGGGTAATGTACATGCATAAAATGCACATATTATAAGCATATGGTTTATGGTCTCATAAACTGAAAACACTTCTCAAACCAGTGACATCTGGGAATAACCAGTCCCCCGAAACAAAGCCCCAGAGATCAGTTCCATCTCTGGATTTCACACAGCAAGCTGCCAATAGCATGCGCTCCCTCATGACTACTTTCTCCCTCTTTAGCCAGGCTATGTTGTAGGTCGGGCTCAAATCCACAGTGTACAGTGTCCTAAAGGAGCCCTGTGCTTGGTGTATTTTTTTCTGGATGGTTTGGTTGATAGGCACAGACTGATGATTCTTAGAGAGACAGCTCCTGAGGCTCTTTCCATTGTGTTGCATGTGGCTTCCAGCCACCAGAAAAGACAGGTTTCCGAATCTGACCTTGCAAAGTGGGCGCCAGGGAAAGCATCCTTAATGCTTAAGTTCTGTGGTCATCTACCCCCATTCTCGCAATGACTACTAGCAAACAAGCTCTGGTCACCTGAGCAGAGTCAGGTGACCAAGTCAGGTGACCAGAGTGGACATCAATCACCACCACCTCGATAGTCTCTAAGCAACTCCAGCGCACAATGCCCAGCTGAGGTAGAGTTAATACTAAGGCCAGTTTCTCTGAATTGCAGAGAGGTCAAATGACTTATCCCCTGCCTGTCCATTATAAGTCCTCCCCAAGCCGGTATTCTTCAGAGCCCCAGGCCCAGGCCCGGTAAATGATGCAATGGCTGACTGGGTTTATGCTTGACAGAGTCGAGAACAAAACTACCCTAGCTACCCGTCTTCCGAGTCGGTACAGTCTGATACTATTTCCAGCATGAACTTATGGTCCTAGGAGCTGCCTCGGGTGCTGGGTGAGAGGACAGACACCGCAAGGGTCTCACGGTTAAGAATTTCCAGGTCTGGCTTCATCATGGGATTGCTCTTTCCTGGTATCAGGAAGAAGCAAGTGACTTGTTGCTCGTGGACATCCATCAGTATTTTATTCTTTCTTCTGTGTGTGTCCATGGGTGCGTGTTTGTGTGAAATCCTTTACAAAGATCCCTCCCATAGATTGGGGGAAAACACTTGAAAAATAATTTAAAAGTAGTTTTATTTGGGGGCTGGGGAGATGGCTTAGTGGAGAAAGGGCGTGCCGTGCAAGCTTGAGGGCCAGGGTTTCGATCCCCAAAGCCCACAGAAATCCAGGTAGGCATCATGGTCATCTACAGCTTCGACCCTCAAGATGCAGGGACGGGAGAACCCTGGGGCAAACTGGCTGTCAAGACTAGCTAAAGCAGTGAGCTCAATAAAATGGACAGTGATTGAGACAGACATCTGACATCGCCATTGAGATTCTACATGTGTGAGCAAGCATGTACATGAATGCTACACACACACAGAAGGCCAATAATTTAGTGTGAAAGGAATTACAGTCTGTTTCCATGCACATTCTCTCTGTGAGACTTAAGCAGGTGTCCCGAGCATCCTTTTATCAACTCCTTCTGAATGACTCACTGGTGTTCCATGGAAACCAATCTGAGAAGCATCCCAGAGGGGACCACTTGGAGGAACCAGGCAGATATGTTAGTTCTTTTTCCAAATGCACTCATTTTCCTTAAGCAAATCTTTGGGTCGTTGGTACATCTGTGTATAGGATACATCAGCTTCTACCTCTAAACTTTATAATGTCAAGGTCATGGTAGAAGAAGCAGGGAGAAAACAGCACCTGTATTGGTGTGTGTTCAAACTCTGTCTTCGTTAGGGTTTCAGCTCCTGATAAACACCTCCACCAGCAGCAACTTGGGGAGCAGAGTTTATTTCTTACACTTCCTGGTAACAGTCCAACACTGACAGAAGTCAGGGCAGGAACTCAGGCAGGGTAGGAACCTGAAGGCAAGGACTGAAGCAGAGGCCATGGAGGAGTACTGCTTGCTGGCTTGCTCCTCATGGCTTCCTTATAGCACTCAGGACCACCAGTGTAGCCACCTGGTATCAATCACCAAAGGAGCATATGTTCCACAGGATTGCCCACAGGCCTGTCTGGCGGGAGCATTTGTCTCTATCGAGTTTCCTTCATTCCAAATTACTCTAGCCCGTGTCAAGTTGACATAAGAGTAGCCAGTGCATAGTAGTAGCTATTAGTTTCTTAAATATGTGAATGGTGATTGAAAAAAAATTTAGGGGTGGCTGTTTTTAAGGCAGGGGACTCACTTTACCATGGAACCTGTTACGGAAAAGGCCAGATGAGGTGCGACATCTTAAAGAGTGACCCGAAAATGAGCTGAATAGATGAGCCTCAGAGTCAGATGCAGTTAGGACCACTTTGTAAGTAGGAGGTGGCTGGGTGGCCACAGTAAGGAGAATGGGTAGGGTGTGAGGGGAACGCAGGAACACTCCAGCTGGTAGCCCAGAACACCATGATTTTCACCTCTACCCAAGCCTAGCTGCCTCCCCTGAAATTCTTGGGGCCTTGGTTTGTCCCTAGATAACTTCTGGAGGCAGAACTATAAGCAATCCTTACCTTGTTTTCTCCAATCCTGTTTTTTTGGTGTGTCTTTCCAAAACACCCATTTCTTGTTTTTTGGAAATTCTCATTCCTCCCGCTTTCACTGGAAACAAGAAGCACCAGCACGCACGTTAGAACAGCTTTGTTTCCTAGACAGGACCCACGACTAAGTTTCCAAATTTACATAGAAAAAACTTTTATCTAAACAACAGAATAAAGGAAAAAAAAAAAAAACACAAAACAACTAAGGAAGCCAGGGTAGAGAGGAGGAAGGTCTGGGGTTTACTTTTTTATGCTCACAGAGAGGGAAAGGCAGAAAGGCCACACCTTAGACATAGGAAAAATAACAATGTACTCCCTTAGGCATTTAGCAGAAAAACAAAACAAAACAAAAAAACCCACACATTTTTTTTTCCTCGTTATCAAACCAATTACTTTCTTCAAGATAGCAACCCATAATTACAATGTGACCCTCTGTTTTCCCACAAGATTAAAGCTTTTGCATGGCTTGCACTTTTGTTTTTTCAACCGAAGCTTTCAAAAGCCAGATTCTGAGAGATGAGCCAAATTTCAGGGTGCTGACAGACATTTTAATTCAAATGAGGGGCTTTGAATTCCAGAGGCTAGCCACCTTCATCTCAGACCCCAAACCTCCGTGTTGGCTGAGCTCTGCAGATTCTAATGAGTAATTAAACTGTATTAATAGTCATGCCATTCAAGAGTTCAATTAGTGTTAATTAGGCTACAGATGACCTAAAAGCAATTCAAGTGTTTAACAATGTCAGCTGAAATCAGCCGGCTTCAGATTGCAAGTCAAAACAAATACCTTCCTCTTTTCCCAGAAAAATCACACATCTAAACTCTGACAAGCTTGAATGAGAAGTGGCTACACGGACGTTGCTTTGCCTGAACCTGTTCATCTTCTTTATGGAAACACCACTTGGGCAATTTTCTAAAACTAATTCTAATAAGGTGAAAAGTAAAAAACAAAACAAAACAAAAGACTATTTCTCAGTGCCTTTGGGTGTTGGCTTTATCACTGCTCCTGTTAATACTTAGTTCTTCTGATAGGCCCTACATGCAGAAGGTGTGCAATCAAGAAGCATGAAAAGATTTGTGAGTCCCTCCCACCATCCCTTTCCTGCCCCCCCCCCCCAGCTCCCCATAATGCTGCTAAGTTTCAGCTTCTAGTTCCTGGTCTTTATCCACAGAGAGTACACACATTATTTGTTTTAAATGGTAGCGTAAGACACTACCTGTTCTGTGTTTGGTTTATTCTCCCCCCTTAAGCAAACATTTTATAGAACATTCTGTGTTTCTCTATCTTTATCTGTGTCTTTTTTCTTTTTTTTTTTCATTATCTGCTTTGCAATCCTCTTATGAAAACTTTAGCTATTTTGCTGATGCTAAGCAAAGCTGTGATGAGTATCCCTTTTACACATGGCTTTGTACTAGCACATGTCTGTCAGGGGGTGTATTTCTAGAAGTGACTTTGCCAGGTGCCTTTGAAATTCTGTTAACGCTTGCTGAATTGGTCCTCACAGAGGTCACACACTGGTGGTTTACAACCTCATCAGCTACCATGGCAACAATTGTTTCTCCAGACAATGAGCTAGAAAATGTTTTGTTTTATCAACCAGCAAGCTAAAAATTAGAGCTATGATGGGCATGAAGAAGCTGCCTTAGATCCCATAAGTTAACTGGAAGCAGGATGGGAGGCCAACTTCTCTGCCTTCATTTGGTGCTGTTGCTTTCATTTGGCTCACCTGCTTACTTCTACATATAGGTGGTGGAGAAGGAGGAGGAGAAAAGAGCAGATGACCCCATATTACCCTCCATGATTCTTCTTGTATTTAAACCTAAAGCTCCAGCTGGGGATAGAGGCATAGATCAGAAATTAGGAGAGCTTGCGGACTTGTGGAGATCTGGTTTGATTCCCAGAAACCACTCTAGCTCACAGTTACCTGTAACTCCAGCGCCAGGGGATCTAACACCCTTTTCTGGCCTCACACACATATACATTAATATAAAAAAATAAATCTTAAGCTTCGATCTATGTCAGGACCTGGATGGTGAAGTTGGGGGTCCCTGCATCCTTTTGTCTGTTCTTCTCAATGCACACAGATCAAATCTCCTCTCTGGTTTTGCTCATCACTCATGTCTTTGTATGGCATGCTGGGAAAAAAATGGCCAGACTTAGCTTCTTGGAGCTGCCCCTGAACAAGGCTGTTGTCTTAAAACTCCAGGTTACAGTATCTCAGTGCTTTAAATTGTACTCCATCTTTGTTATTGCAGATTAAGCTTGTTTTAGAAGGTATTTGTATTTTTCTTTTCCATTGTTTTTGGAAATTTCCTCCCCACTACTGGATTACTAGTCTTTATTTATTTATTTTTTTTCTTAGTGAATTTTAGGAGCTATTTGTGAAATGCACTATAAATATGAGGTAGTCATTTGTGCCATTTACTGTTTTTTCCTTATTGACAATGTCTGCCCATTTGCACAATTGTACGGCTCTTATGCGGATGTGTCCATCTCATGTGGATTTGTAAGGAAATGTGATGTTTTCCAGGGGTTCTCTTCTGTCTTCTGGAAGCTCAGTGGTTTCATCCTGTGAAATCAGCCTCTGGTTAAATACTCATGTCCTTGGTCCTTCAGTGATATTTGATGCAAATCATATGGAAGAGGCAGGTCTGTCTTGTTTCATTTTGAGGCTGCTGAGACCAGATTTTTCTATGAGCCCAGGACTTCTTGTATAGCCTAAGCTGACCTCAAGCCCCCAACCCCCCTCCCTTCACCCCCTGTGTGCTGCAGTTTATTGGCACGCACTGCCATACCTGGTTTGATGTAAGATATTTTTTAAAAGATGGTTCAAATACTGAAAATACTGAAATGCACCTTTACTGTACACTGAGTTCTTGGGCATAAATGCATACGTATAGATATATTATAGATGTGCACCACCAAACCTGGATAAATTGATGGATGCTTTTAAAAGGAGAAGTTCATGCCATTATATTCCTGGTGGCTCTGTATTTCAGAATCTGTGTGGTTTTCTATGTTCCCCTTCTTCTGAGCCCCTTGGAAATTTGTCCAGATCAATCTTGCACATTTATGCTTAGGCTCCTCCTTGATAAGCACTCTCCCTTTGTTGACATCGGTATTATAAGCCATCTCTATTCTTCAGGCCCAAACTAAGAACTTAAAGTTGAAAGCATTAACTGAACCTCAGTGAGTTTATCTTAATTGACTTCACGCCTAGTATATAGTGGATTCCATTATTGCTTATTATAGCTTTCTGTAGATTTGCCTAGATTTTTCCAGGTGAAAAAATATATGTAATTTACAAAGAACAAAATATCTCCTTTAGAAAAATGTTAAGTAGTGGTGATTGTGAACACCTTTGCCTTTCTAATTTTTAAAGTCTGTGTTTCCTTATTAAATGTAATACATTCCTTTGGTGGCCTTCTCTTCCTACATATCTCTCTATCTACATGCATATACATCTATTATAAATTTATTATCACATTTAGAAAATATTCTTTAGTATCATTCCATATCATTCTATTATTTGAATAAATGTTGAATTTCAACAAGTGCATTTCAACATTTATGGATATATTTATATGAGTTTTTTTTTTTCTTAATGTGGTCCATTAATTAGATCACTGTTTTTTGGCAATGTTGAGTTCATTTGGAAGGACTCATAGAGTCTCCAAAGGAGAGTGCCTAGAGGGAGGGAAGGGAATTCAGTGACAGGAGGAGCTATGGATTCCAGAAAGACTACTGGTGGGAGGTGAGGGTACCATCAGCAAAATTCTGAAGGGCCATGGGTCACATTGGGGTTGTGGGGTCCTAAGGGAATGCTGGGCAAAGTAGGGCACCCCCACTCTCCGAAGCCTCACGACTGCTGTGATTTGCCTACGGTTTGAGCTGTCCTCAAAAGGTTGATGATCTCAGAAACTGGTCCTCAGCGTGCTGGTAATGGGAGGAGTAAATGTTAAGAGGCAGGGCCTCCTGGGAGATCCTTAGGTCAGTGGGGCCCCCTGGCCAATCTTCCTCTTGTCTTCTTCTGTGACAGGAGATTCTAGCTCTCCACCATAACATCTTTGCCAGAGAGTCAGTCTCCAGAACTGGGAGCTAAATAAGCCCAATTTATTGATAAAGTTAGCCCATCTGAGGTATTTCATTATACTAACGGAAAACAGATGCATACAAGGATTGTGAGCTAATTAAGAAAAGTTTCAGAATAGTTTGTGAAAACCATAGGTGGTACCATGGTCAGTGCCTTTCCATGTCATAAAGTAAGGGGAAGAAGTTGGTCTGTCCTGAGCATCCTAGGAGAATCCCAGGGGATTTAGGCAAAACTGAATGACATAGTAATATTCAATGAGTGTGTTCCTAAACCTTCTAATCTACTGTGGGAAGAAAATCCATCACTTGCCCTACTTTGGGAAAAGCATCAAGCGCTTAACACAGAAACAAACGCCAGAGGATGTTTTTGAAACCCACCCCGTAGTTCTTCGTTTTGAAGAAAAAAGCAGAGGCATTTAGGGAAGACGCAGAAGTTCTTTTGGGTTGTTTCATTAGAAAACCTAAGTTGGTACAGGAGGATTTGAAACTTTCCCCTCCTGTCTCTGGAGTGGAGCTGTGGTAGATTGTGGTAGATTCTGTGGTTTGTTATTTTGAAAAGATAGGGCTTGTAGTTTCAGATTCTACATAATTTCCAGTGAGGCTTCTTTCAGTATCTGGTAGAGAGTAGTCGACATGAGAACCAGCTTGTAAGAAAAATTAGCCTTTCCTTCCCTAGAGCATGGGGAACATATACAAGAAAGCAAGAAAACGCCAAGTTTGTGCCAGCTCTGCTTTTGGCTGAAAACTCACTTGCAGATCTAATTAAAAGGCCAACGCTTACAGGCTGCTCGGTGCACATTCAGGGCTGACGTGTCAGCGAATTTCTGATTGCCAGTCAAGATCCCCAAAACATTCTCAGTAAAAGAGGTTTTTACTCTTTTTACTCAAAGCCAGCTTTATTTTCTAGTCTCGGGGCAGTGAGGAGTTTCCTGGCCTCTCTGAGTTTCAGTCTGCTCCGTTGTGATGCTTCTCTGTAGGAGAGCATTTATCTGTAGGGCTGCTGCCATGGCTAGAAGTCTCTATGCTGTGCAGGGCAGGGTTGACGCTGAAAGATTGGCAGCTGCCATTGCACCCATCAACCCCCTGCTCCACGAAGTTTTGGGCAGTGGCTCTCACGCACTTGTCTTCTAACCTCCTCCGGAGATGCCCTTCCTACTCTGCCTGAGCTAGCCAGTTGGCCTGACAAAAATCACGACTTCCTTTTGTTTAGTTTTCATGTCTCTTTAAAATTAATTTTTTTTTGGGGGAAAGAATTTCACTATGTAGCCCCAGCTGGCCTGGAATTCCCTTTGTAGACCAGGCTGGCCTCGAATGCACAGAAATCTGCCTGCTTTTGTCTCCTGAGTGCTGAAATTATGGGTGTGCACCACTGTGCTTGTCTTTTATTGTTGTAATAGAATCTCTTTTGTGGATTCTTTGACACACACACACATAAATGTATAGTGTATCTTATACCTACCCCAACTGTTATAGCCTTTTTATGTGTATATGTTGTTATACTGTGTTCTTATTTATCTCCATCCTTCACTGCTTTATCCCACCCTTCCTGCCCTCCATTTTGTTTTAAGCGACACTGGTCCTTAGGTAGTTACAGTCACCTCTGGGCTTCCTCATGATAGCTCTTCCCCATAAACTTTCCTATTTCCCTCACAAGCCAGAAAATATATCTTGCAATTCCCAGTGGACCCTCCTTCCGTACAGCTCTCTTTCTTTTGGCTTAAATCAACCTAAAATGCAGGACTGCAGATGAGCTCATGACACAAGCCTTCCTAGTCACCATGCATTCATTTAGCTTCCTTGGACCACCTTCTACTCACAAAATGTTGCTATCGTTGTTCGTGTAATGTTTGGTTCTCATAAAACTAAGAGAAAGGTAAATCAAAAAAGGCTGGAAACTCAAGGTCATGCTTCCCAGAGCCCAGGCTGCTTCATGGTTAACCTTGACTTGTTCCAGGGCACAAATGTAAAATTAAGGCTAACAGTGGCGTGATGTGTTACACGAATACATGCGAGAGCGCCCACATGCGCACGTGGGAGAGCTACAGCTGGCCAACCTCTGAGTGCTTTCATTCACAACTCTGCTGCAAGCACTAGCGCCTCTTCCCACTGCGCGATCGCTTTCTGTCTGGACCTCTGCAGCAGGTGGCAGCGAGGCTCCCACATCTGGGTGCCTTGGTGTCGGGAAGGGTCATCCTGCTGACTGCAGTGGCTTTTATGAAAGAGGCCTGCACTTTAAAGGGGTTAGCAGTCAAGTGTCAGGTGCTTTGCGTTACCTGGCTCTTCTCATCCTCACAATGGCCTTACCGGAGAGATGCCATTTATCATCTCCTTTCAGAGGTAAGGAAACCGAGGCTCAGAGATGTAGCTTAAAAGCCAAGTTCTAAATGCCTTATCTTCCCACCATATGCCATTAGCTTCCTGCTGTCAGACATTTGAATTTTGCCTTTAAATATCAGGTGAAGATTTAATAGAATTTTTGGCACCTTATTAGTTTTGTTCCATAAATAAAACTTTGCATCACTGCAAACTGGTTCAGACTTTAAAAAAAACAAAAACAAAACAAACAAACAAAAAAAACCAAAAAAACATAAGGAGCCAAGCGGAAGAATGAGGCTTCTTTGTTCTTTCGAGCTCAGCAGGGGAGCAAGTCTGCCTGCATCTCCATCCCAATTATCCTAAACCTCTTATCTGCAGTGTCACAGTTCACAATAATTCATTGTCATGCCAGAGGCATTGTGACATGCTGGATGGAGCCATGGTGTGCTATGTATACAGAGTAATTAGCAAGCATTAGTGACGGGGACAGGAAGCTCCCCGAGGTCTCACTGAAACTTTCGTTTGTTTAAGTTTAACTTTGGACATGAATGTACTGGAGCAAGTCAGAGTTTTGGCTGGACCATTTTTCTCGAGGATTGGAGTTGGGGGCAGCAGGAAGAGAGTGGCACATCCCTTTACATTGGTGTAATGTGTGGGTTCCTCTTCAAATAACTGTGTTCCCCTGTTCCTTTGTTATCCAAGCCTCTAAGATGTTAAAGTTAAAAGTCACTAAATTCAATTACGAGCGTAGGATGTCTGTAGACTGACGAAGGAGATGGGCCATGGTGCCTAGACCGAGCCTGGGAAAACCCTAGTTGTGCTGGGCTGCCTTCCAGAAAGCTCTGGGTCTGCCTGAGACCCTCACCCTTTGTAAGGCTGGCGCCTGTCATACCCGCCTGCAGCCAAGAGGCCTCAGCCTCCTCTTAGATGGAACAAAAAATTATACAAATAACTGGATTTGTAAACGGAGACAGGCAATCACAAAGCAGCCAAGCTTTTGGGAGGTTGGGGTGGGGGTTGAGGACAGCAGTTGAAAGAATGTAAAACTCACTAAAAATAGGTCTGCGCATGCTAGCCAAGCATACAAACACATGCTTAGTTCCAGGAGAACCTGTTTCTCCAGTCCACAGAGCTGACTGGAATAGCATGGATTTAAAAACGGAAGACCCCTAGATGTTAGAGCCCCTACGGTCCCTGGGTGCTCCTCAGCTTATGGGTTGGTAGGATTGCCCAACCCCAAAGACTCCAGGGGCACGAATGAGGCACTGTTCTGAGCGGGGACGTCAGTCCTGAAGTCAGCTCACCGTGGGCATCTTGGGGAGACTGAGCATGAGCAGTAGGGTTCCCAAGGTGGTAACTCAGCGAATCTACAACCAGGGAGGCGGTCAGGCCGCTGCAAGTTAAAAGCAACAGCCGAGGGCTGACAGCCTTGGCTCTGCAGAGTTGCCTTCTGGGAGCCGGCAGCTTCCAGCCTGCAGCTTCGGGAGTGAGGTCAGTTGGGGGGACCTACCTGCTGGAGGGTGCCGCCCTTTCAGCGGGGACAGCAGGACCTGCACTTCCTTTGCCATAGTGCCTTGCCGGGTGCTAGGGAGGCTGAGTGCCAGTTGTGGCTGCCTCAGCTCACCTTAAGAAGGCTTTAGAGTTGTAGTGGGGCGGGGCCCCTTGAGGGCATTGTTGAGCAACAACTGGGCTTGTCGCTCAGCTGCCCGGATCTGGGTAAGCCAGGTAGATGTCAACAGCGCAGAGGGAATTCTGAGGAAAAGGTAGAGAAGATCCAGTCTGGCGGAATTCTTTCTAATGTCAACAGTTCTCTCCAGCAAGGGCAGTACACCGGTGTGAGGCCACATGCAGGCATGACACAGGGAACAAGACAGGGTCATTGCTTCAGGACATATGTGGCTCTCCAAGGGACAATGACAACTAAGCACCATGCCATTTTGAGGGCTTCCCAGTGCTGAACATTCATACTAAGAAATGAATTGCAAGTGTGGACAGAGGCCTCTGTGCAAGTGTATTGATCGTGTATTTCTTTTATTCCTTACTCTGTTTAGCTTTGAAGAGAATTACTATAAATATCACCCAAACGTAGGCTCAGTTATGGCCGAGAGAATGCTATGTAGAGATATTAGTGACGGTACAGTAAAATGGTAGTCTAGAAACCAATAGATGAAATTTTTACCAAAAACGTATGTATTATTGCTTATTGCTGGATCTCCAGAGCCAATATTTAGCAGATGGTACTTCGACAAACTCCTCTCAAAAAACCGCCCTGTGGCTGTGCATGCCTTTAATCCCAGCCCTCAAGGCAGAGGCAGGACGATGTTGGTAAAGATGTTAGAGCAACAGGAGTTTTTACACACTGTTAGGAGATATAATGTATAATAAAAAGTAAAAATGTTAGAAGTCAACTCAACATACTCAGCACATATCGTGCAGCCAGTAACGATATGGGGAATCCACGTAAGGGAAATAAAAACTTTTATATGCATACGAACCAGTGTGCAGATGATGCCTGTAACAGTTCTGTTCAGAAGAGACGGAAGTTAAGAAACAACCCCAAAGCTCGTCAGCTGTAAGAGTGGGCGAACAGCTTGTGTCACAAGCACATGACAATATGGTACAAGCTAGGCGTGGTGACACAGACCTAGAATCCTAACACTGAGGAGGCTGAGACAGAATAAGACTATAGGTTTAGGACTGGCCTGAACAATTTAACAGGAGCCTGTCTCAGAATAAAAACCAAATGGGCTGGAAAGATGGCTCAGCTGTTAAGAATGACGCTCTTAAAAAAACACAACACAACACAACACAACACAACAAAACAAAACAAAACAAAACACAAAACAAAATGGATGCTGCTCCGGACTGGAGTTCAGTCCCCAGCGCCCTCACCAGGTGCCTCCTGGAACTGTAGCTCCAAGAGATCTAACAGATCTGACACCCTCCTCCTCGGACACTCACATGCTGATACACACACAACACACACACACACACACACACACACACTCACGCCCACACACCCACACTTAATAGCAAAAGGACTCAGTGTCAGAGCACGTGCGGAGCACGCAGGAGGCCTCTTCAATCCCCAGCATGGTGGAGAAGAAAAGGGAGAGGGCGTTCAAATGTTAGGAACAGTAGTCGGATCAGTTACTACTGCAGAGGAAACAAGAAAGGTTAAACTCCAAAGGAATGGGAAGGGTGCGGCGGATCGATGCCGCCTCTTGATTATCACGAATCACAGGTCATGTATACCTTCTATTAAAATGGTGGCTGTTGCTGTGTGTGAAAATACATCTCAATAAACAATATTAACTTCTGCTTATTAAAGAAACCGATAAACGTGTCCTATAAAATGTTGAGAGACTGTTTATAAGTAGCATATTACCTGCTGATTTAAAAAAATAGGTTTTTTTTATTTTATTTTAAATTAACTGTGTTTGCAGGTGGTCACACGTGTGTATGTATTCATGGGCATAAAATTTTTGAAGCCTCACGTGTAGACTCGACTCTGCCTACATGTATATGCGACACACAATGAATTTCACGTTTAGACTTGGGACCCATCTCAAAGAGATCTCTTGTGTGGATTCCAAGTTTTGAAAAAGCACCAACTGGACCCTTTGGTTCTAAGCCTCTCAGATAAGGGCTGCTCAGCCTATAATGGGTAATAGGACCACTTGCTTCTTTTCTTTAACCCTCACAAGAAAATAAACTAAAAGTTCGTAACAGGACCGTAAAAGTGATCTATAAAAGTGTCACAAGCCATGAAGACACAAGCCACCTGCTCAGCCATAGGAAGGGGTATGTGTGTGTGGGGGGGGGAAGGAGACCATCATGCTTTGCCTTCTGGGTGGTCTCCTCCCACAGCCTTGCCCATCTCTGCCCCTGCAGCAGTAAGAGTCAAGCCTCCACTCTGACCCCAGGGGTGGTGAGCTTCCGGTGCCCTGCCCCGTCTGCCCAGGTCTGTTTTGTGGTCCGAGAGTTAAAGCAGAGTCAGCATTATCTGCTTTGGAAAATGTTCTGAGGACACCTCTAAGGATGAGAGTCTTTCCATAGAAAGGCAACATGTTATTACCCCTGGAGCTGGCTTATAAACCTCTTTTAAAAGGAGGCGTTGGTGTGGGTGACTCCGGTCGGGGAGCAGTCCTAGGACTGAGGCCTTTGGGATTGTGCTCCGTAATGCTAAAAGCCTAGTAAAATAGGTTCTCACGGCACTGTGGTTTCCAGACAGTCTTTTGACTTTTACAGGAGAGGCCAATATAACATTAATGACATTAATCAGGCTTCGCTTTCATGGCAGCACTTTCTTCCCTTAATTTGTGTGTGTGTGTATGTGTGTGTGTGTGTGTGTATGTTATTACATTTCTCAGGCACTTTTATTTTTGCAGTGGGCATCTCGTTTTTATTTTATGCTTTCTTCCCCTGACCCAACGTCAGTTACATGGTATATCTAATAGAAGTTCTGAAAGAATGAATAATCTGTGTCAAAAATTATATGCTGTAAGGGTGGTGATTCCATGCTGGGGTAGTTTTGAGGGAAACCTCCTATAGGTCCTGCCTCCTGTTAGGACAATGCCTGGGCTTCCAACACCTATCTATGTTTCGACAGTCTCCATGCCTTCTCCTGAACACTGGGATTTCCCTCCCTTCCAGACATTAAAAAAAAAAAAAAAGAAAACATAAGTCGACTGCAGTCATTATTTCTCTCTGTGTGTGTGAGTGTACACACATGTGCGCTCTTGAGGAGTGTGTGTGTGTGTGTGTGTATGTGTGTGTGTGTGTGTGTAGATCAGAGGACAGCCTATGGGAATCAGTTCCCTCCTCCCACCACGTGGGTCCTAGGGAGTGAACTCAGGCTGTCAAAAATGCTTGAAGGTGGCCCTTCGGCCTGCTGAGCCACTGAGAGAGACCCCAGAGAGGCTTTGAATTCCTGATAACCTTTTTCTTTAGTAATTGGTCTGTATGATGTGTGGCCGGTGTGTGTGTGTGTGTGTGTGTGTGTGTGTGTATGCATGTGTGAATGTGCTTGTGTGGCTAGGGGTGGAGACCAGAGGCTGACACAGAATGTCTTCCTCAGTTACTCTTTATATTATTTACTTTATTTTCAAAATTAAGAATATTTATTTTTTGACAATTCCATGCATGTACCTAATGTATTTTGACCACATCTACACTTTACACTCCTGACACCACCTTAGTTTTTGTTTTGTTTTGTTTTTTGTTTTTTGAGACAGGGTGTCTCAGTGAATCTGGCGCTCATCAATTGATTAGGCTGGGTGGCCAATGAGCTTTCAGGATTTCCCCTGTCTCCACCCTCCCCTGAACCCCTCCCCAACAACAGTTGCTGTGGTTATAGACCACGATGCCAAGTCCGGCTTTTCATGTGGGGTGCTGGGGATGCCATTCAGGTACTCAGGTTTCTACATCATGGACTTTACTGACTGAGCCATCTCCCCAGCCTGACGTCCCCACCCTGAACCCCACCCCTCCCACCACACACACACACACTTTTTCTTTTTGAGGCAGAGTCTTAACAGCCTCATGTTAGCATGGAGCTCATTCTATAGCCCAGGGTAGCCTTAAACTCCTGCCTCAGCCTCCCAGGTACTGGGATCATAAGGTATAAGCCACACGCCCAGTTGAATTCCTAGTACTTTTAGATACCACCATCACCAAAAAACAAAATAAAGCAACCACAGTAAAAACTGTCATTTTCTCCATTTGCTGGACCCGAAGCAAAAAGCCCACTGTTTGTGTGGACATGTATGTACTGTTCTTCCCTCTCAGTCATCACCCCATCAGAAATGTTGGCATACAAGAGATCTCCTCCGGGAATAAAACAAGTCTCAACTCTGTTCTGGGAAGCCATGTGAACACAGCTCTAAAGCTAGCCAATTGTTCAAGGTAAACAATGAGGAATACATGTTTTTTTTTCTTTTCTTGAGGCTTTGGGGCCAACAGACAACCTTAATTAGAAGATAATACTTGTTTGTTTGTAGAAATTCAACATGGAAGGTCTATGAAAACATTGATTTCTGACATCACCCCATGTTTTCCACATTCCATAGAATAAAATTTCCTTATCCCACTATATCGCCAGGAAAAGAATAAAGTGAGATGGCAGAGAAATGGTTGGAAGCTTGAAATTAATTTTTTTGGTTGGTCCACTCTTCATCATTGGGAAGGACTTTGATACATCCATGAAGAATTTGAGAAGTCATTCTGGGAATTCTGTCTAACACACCCAGACGAGACAGCACACACTGAGTAGTGGTTGGTAATATTGACATGTGAAAGGATTGACATGTCAAAGGGGCACAAGCTTCTCCCAGTGGGAGAAGGCTAGAAAGGCTCAGATACTAAAAACTGGAAAAAGGAATCCGATGACAGCCAGATTGGGACAAGCGGAGAGGGATGGAGGAGGAATAAAGAGATGGAGGGGTTGGGAGAGAGGGAGAAAGGGAGAGTGTGAAAGGGTGTGAGACATGAGCCTTTTGAAGACCAGTGTTTGTCTTTTTTGGCTCAGTGATCTGCTCCACTGGCAGCTCACCCCCACCCATGGGGAGGCACCCTGCCATTCCTGTTCAAGGAAACTCTCCAGCTGGAAATGAATAGGTCTGTGTGGATATTTGGGCTTTGTTTTTAGACTTTCTCTATTGTTTCTCCATTACCCATGCTCTAGGTGGTGGGCTGCTGAGAACAATTTCATGGAGAAAACATCTTCCTGGTTCTTGGGTGAGGAGACTGTGGAGGCTTTTTTTAGTTACAGGAAGTCCAGTGTGGATTTCTGAGCCTGCGGATTTTTGCTTATGACTGGACCCCTGTTCTTCCAAAGACCCCTTTTTCCTGTTGGGCAAGCAAACCGTGGAGCGTTCACTTACTGGTTTATATACTTCCGTGTGTCTCTTTACTGGAAAATCCTGCAAATTAGTCATCCAACTGAGCATCTACAAGATTTTTACATTCTTCCTTACTGAACAGTATCTTAGTCACTGTTCTATTGCGGTGGCAAGACACCATTATCCAAGGCAGCTCTCATAAAAGGAAGCATTTAATTGGGGATTTTCTTATAATTCTAGAGAGTTGGTCCATGATTGTCATGGCGGGAAGCAGACAGGTGCTGGAGCAGTAGCTGAGAGCTTTACATCCTGATCTGCAGGCAGAAGGGAGGGAGACAGAGAGAGAAAGAGAAGGGGGAAAGGAGGGAGAGGGAGGAAAAGAGAGAGAGATTGAGATTGGCAGGAGCTTTTGAAACCTCAAGCCTCATCCCCAGTGACAAACTTCCTCCAACAAGGCTACACTTCCTAATCCTTTCCAAAGAGTTCCACCAACTGGTAATTAAGCATTCAAATAGGCATATGGCCCCTGGGAGGGCCATTCTCATTCAAACAACTACAAACAGGTTACACATTTATAGAATTTACACAGGTATGCATTTATATAATTTAAGGCTCTGAGGATAAAATGGGGATTATAGTGAAAAATCTATGTGCTCCTACATTTATTTTTTGTGTGCCCAACTTCTTTCTGCCCTGAATCCCTGAAGACAGGTCTTACCAGACAACAGCTTCTCTCTGATTCAGGGGCTCCCCAGCCTTCTCTTTCATAGATGGACTGAAGTTTCCCAGTGCCTTTCTGCTGAGGATTTGTCTTCAAGCATTGTCTATTCCCCAAACTGGTGCAGCCAGCAATTCCATATAAATACAAACTAGACACTATGTGCCATGTCATCTATGAGAAAATTTCCTAGGAGTAGATTGCTGGATCAAAGGATATCTGTATGGTTCCATCAATATTGCTGAATTACTGACATAGCCCAGAAACCAATGAGCTTATTTTCCCTTACTGCTTTGCCTATACATCACTTTTGTTCTCAATAAAGCTCAGTGAAAAATAAGCACTCAAAAAAAAAAAAAAAGAAAAATAAGCACTCAATTTAGTTTATTTTTAAGTTGACTTAGGTGAGTTTTTACATCTTTCAAACCTTTTCCTTTTATTGTTTGAGAATTTCAGACATGCACGTAATGTGGGTTTTCGTTTGTTTGTTTTATTTAGGCTACGTCTCACTTTGTAGCTCCAACTGCCCTGAAACTCACTATGAAGACCAGGTTGCTTTCAAACTCACAGAACTCCACCTCCTGAGTGGAGTTTGCCTCCTGAGTGCTGGGGACAAAGGCCTTAATAAAGCCATCCCCAGGTCATATAACGTGTTTTGACCAAATCCACTCTTCAATTCTTCCCCTCCAATTCCTTTTCTTCTCTCTTCCCTCCGCCTTCGGCTTTCTATCCAGACATCATGTGCCATCTGTATGGACGAGTGTGTCAGAGCATTCACTGGGATGTGGGTAGCCGTTCTGGAATCACATAACCGAAGCAAACTGGCTCTCTCCCCACTGGCAGCCATCAGTTGCCAATACCTTCTTCTCAGCTAGGATTGGGTGGTGCTTTTTTTTTTTTTTTTTTTTTTTTTTTTAGTTCTTCTCCTTTCCAAACATGGCCATCATAATACCTACAATTGTCTTTCTCCCTGGCTCCCAAACTCCTCACAAATTTTCCTTTTGTCCTTGGTTGCAAAGATCTGTGGCATTTGTATACTTTCAATCATGATTACTGTCATTATTTAAAAAGCATCACTGGTTTAATACAACAATAAGATGTTCTTAAAAACGTTTTTGAAATTTACTCTTAATTGTGTGTGTGTGTCTGTGTGTGCATGCCTGTGTCTTCTGTGTGTGGCTATGTCATGTTAGTGCAGGTGTGTGTATGGAGACCAGGGGCCTAATATCCTCAGGGAGCCAGAGTTACGGGAGCATTGGGAGATGCTTGACCTGACTGCTGGGAAGCAAGCTTGCCCTTAACCACTGAACTGTCTTCTCTAGCCCCTAGAAGTTCTTATTGAATGTCACTGAATAGTTAGGCAGTATTTGAGTTTAACTGATTGTTTCAAAGATGTTTGGTTATAGACAGCTTGCTCGCACCGGAAACCAAGCATGCGTATACAACACACTTCCTTGAGGAGACCATTTACTCTTTTGTTGTTGTTTTTTAATTTGTTTATCGAGACAGGGTTTCTCTGTGTAGCCTTGGCTGTTATCCAGAACTTGGTTTGTAGACCAGGCAGGCCTCAAACTCAGATCACCCTGTCTCTGCCTCCCTAGTCCTGGGATTAGAGGTGTGCACTGCCACTTCCTGGCTTTTATCTTCTTTTTTAGGTGATCTGTTTTGTGGTGCTCCAGTTTGGGTTGAACTCTGAATCTCCTAAACGGAACATTTGCTCAGTGGAGCCACACCTGAGTAAATGTTAAATCACAGTGAAATTTGTTGTCCTCTTCTTCACTTAGTGGTTATTTATGTATTTATTTATTTATTTTAAATATTTTTGAATTGACTCACTGAAGGTCCTCGGAACTTAGTCCGGGAATTGCCACATTCAGTTCTTGATGGGTTTGTTGCAGTTGTTTGAATGTGTTGTTCTATTTCATGCAAGCTGGTAGTTAGATCTAGAAGCTGGGGAGGGTTCACGTTTGATTTCTTTGGCGAGCATACTTCAGCAGTGTTTTTGTACGCTTCCTGTTGAATCACATCAAAAGGCACATGAAATCTATTGAGAACGATCTGTCATTGTAGTCAACCTACTGTTTTCCAAGAAAGATGTCAGATACAGAGAACGATATTGGTCTCAAAGTAGAAAACAGAGCGTCAAAGGAGAAAGCCGTAGCTTTTCTTTTGGGAGGACGTGCAATGTGAAGAGCTGACTTTTACATCTAACACAGCAGAACACAGCAGGACAGAGATACTCTTCTCCTGTGTTCCTTTGGTCTCCTGTTTAGAATTTTGCTGTCAGGTGTTCTGAGGAATAACTTACTGGATCACTCTGACAAAATGTGCTCAGATTTCAGGCATTCTCTGTCCTCCTCTGCCTTTCCTTTCATTTAGAGTAAAGTATCTTTTTTTCCATCTTGCATAAAATGTTCCTGCTAGCTGCCTTTCAAACACCAGTGAGAGTTTAGGGGGTGTGTGGAAAGCACCTTCGAGGAGACTGTGGCTCTGACCATCTTGGTGGAAGAGCCGTGTGGACTTGCAGTTTTTTTTTAATGACTATAGCTCTCTGTGCTTTTGCATCTTTGTTTTTTTTTTCCTTCCCTCCACCCTCTCTAGCCACTGATCAAGCCCCAGACTCTTATGTGCCATCAGTCTCTGAAATGGCCCTCTGCCAGCCCACTCCTTCCAGGCGTGATGAGTTGTGAGGTTGATGAACTCGTAGGCCTTGGGATCTGAATCTACCCATACGTCTTCCAGAAGCGCTTGCTTAAAGGGAATACTTTGTTTCACGTAGCTTTACAACTATATTTCTTCTCAGACAAGTAGGCCAAGCGGCTTCTCAATGGAAAATTGCTTTCCCTAAACCATTGTATAGTATCTGCAATCGCTTGTTCATTTAAGTGAAATGAATATAGCCGAGCTGACGTCTCAGGTAAGAGATACTTTTCTATTTTTCCTCCGGGAATAAGTGTATCTTGCAAATGGTCTTTAAGATTCTGTCAGTCCTTAGTTAATTCTGTTTCAATCTCTGTCCCCCTGGTGATCTCTAAAGATAAAACTGATGACATTTCAAAAATCTTTCCTTGGAAAGTTCCCACAAATGGCCCTCTTCAGGTTTCCCTTCCTTCCTGCAGGTATAAAAGAAACTGCAACCATTTGTTACCAAGTGTGGACCCGTCCTCCGTGTGGGCTGGGGAGAGGTAGTGTTATGCCCTGTTCTCTCTTGTATATTGTTCTGTGGCCACATGCGGTTCGGACCACACAAATGGTTGATATTTCTTCATTGGTTGGAAATAGCTAAAATTTTAAAGATGTAGACTGGTCTGATTTCAGTGATGCTGTGTGGAGAAGATAAAAGAAAATATCCACTTTCCCAAAACTGTGTAGCAATAGCATTGGTAGGAGGCTCTAAACCAATGGTATAAGACATACTTTAAAAAAATATTATTTTGAGACAGGGTTTCACTCTGTGTACTGTGTATCTGAGGTTGGCCTGGACCTTGAGAGCTTCCTCTTCCAGAGTGCTGGAATTTCAGGTAGACAGTTAAGCTTTAAGCTTCCTCTCCCTGCTCCTCTTTCATGTTTGTGTTTGCTTGCATGTATGTCCATGTACCACACGCAGGCCTGGTGCCTGTGGAAGCCAGAAGAGGAAAATGGAGTTACAGATGGCTTCCTGCCATCATGTGTGTGTTTTGGGACTCAAACCTGGGTTCTCTGGAAGAACAGCCGGTGGTCTTAACCATAGAACCATCTCTCCAGCGTCCCAGCTTTAAGTTTCTGTATCCCATTATTAACAGAGTTAGTGAAGTATGTCACCCAAGAATCTGATTTCTGGGAGGAAAAAACTTTCAAGCCTGGAGTGTAGGGGCTAGTGAAAGGGTTAACGCATGGAAGAATCCAGGTGGCAGAGAAAGACTGGAAACCCTTCTCTGCCTGGGCTTCACAGGACAAACGCAGCTTGCCCGGGCTAGCTTTCAATGAACTGGAAGCCTTGTGAGTCTAATGAATGTAGTACACACGAGAGAAGCCCAGGCTATACAGACTATAAATGTCCTACCAGGTCCAGCTCCTGGGGGCCTAATGGCTTCAGGGTTCTTTCCTCTGCTCCCTTGTCCATTCATTCTTGGAGTGTTTTCCTTTCTTCATAAGCTGTCTTGATTTTTAACCATGTTTCTCTGGTGTAATCAGGAGACGCAAGAGCCTGGACTTGGGTGCCCTCTGAACTCAGATTCCACAGCTTGTCCAGAAACATATTTCTGTTTTTCCTGCTTCCTGATGCCAGGCAAAAGCCTAAGCATGCTTTCCCTGAAACTCTGGGCTATTTATCTGATCTCCTTGCCTCGGAACACAGGCTCACCCAAGACATAGGTGGAATAATCATGCCTTTAATGAGATCATGTATATTTTCTTCCCAGAATTTTGGTCTCTTAGTAAGGCCTCTACAGTTGCCATGAGGTTGGGTTGGGTTGGTCTACTTGTTTTCTTCACTCACAATGGTGTAATTATTATTTTTTTCTTCTGGATGCTGCCAGAGCCGCAGTGTTTTTTTGTATTTTTTTTTTCTTTCTTTCTGGTACTTTGGGTTTCTTTAAGGCTCTCCTCCCTTCCCTGCGGCTGCTTGCCCATCGTGTAACTGACCTCTGTGCTGGTTCCTCATCTCCATTTTCCTCCTCCAGGCAGCTGCTGAGATTTACAGCTTGCCTGCGTGGGGATTACTCTTTTTTTTTTTAAACTCTAATAAAATTGTCTTTGGGTTTCCATTTGATCCCATTCTTAAATTCTTCTATTACTGAGACTAAGAACCCCAGGAGGGGCCCTTGATGTCCCGGTGTTATGGGCATAAGTTGGAACCCGTGTGTCTTAAGGTGTATACCAGTCATAAGAGTTTTAGCTCTTTGCCCCATCGGCCCCTCAATGGACTTAGCATGGGCTCACTTGCAAGTCAACGTTCCCATTTCTGCCTTCCGGGACTGGCACTCAGGAGGGTAGGGTGTTTTCTTATGCGGATCACATGGCATATGGCTGGCACAAAATAAATGTGTATTACCTACCAACAGTGCCGAGAGACCCAGGATCGTCAGTAGTGGGACTTGTCTAAATCTTAGATGTGTGGCGGACAGTAGGAGCACCGGCTGCACCCACTTTTAAAATACACTTCAGAAAGGGAGGGTGACCCATGCTGGTGTCTGAGCAGCCTTAAAAGATGGTAGTGAAAGGCACGGTGGCAACCGATTGTCACTAACAATCAATTTAAGTAAGGGTTCTTTGATGTCAGAAAGCATTCCAAGAAAGTAGACATGCAGAGAGAAGGAATCCGAGGCTCGTGAGCTATGGGAAAGGTTGGCTATAGATTGGCAAGTGAAGAATGGAAATGTCAGAAATAGGGCAGGAGAGAGGGAGTAAAAGGAAGCAACTGAAGCTCAGAGTACTGTGTATAAAGTGCAAATTGGGAGGGGTACAGGATGAAGAGCGGGAGGAGAGCCGGTTTCAAGGGCAAACCACACAGAGCAGCCCGCTTGCTGGAAAGGCTAGCTTCCTGTGCTTCAGAGCCAGCGGGAAACCTTCAGAAAGGCAGCCATCTCCTGGGCTCTTCAGTGCCTGGACCCATTCAGTTCAAAACTGGAAATGTCAATAAGGCTTGTGTGTCTGCTCCCAAGCCAGGAAAGCTTCATGCTTTGTGTCAGGCAGAAGAAAACAGGGCCTTCAAGTCTCAAAGGAGTAGTTCTTTTGGAAAAAAAAAAAAAAAAAAAAAAAAAAGCCTGCTGAAAATCAGATTTTATTAAATTCTTTCATGATCCAAATGCGTTCTGGTTTTTCCCTATGCATGCCAGGTTCTGAGTCATTTGGAGAGAAAACAGCTCTTGAGAGGCATCTTTTCCATTGTTTGCTATCCCACGGAGTCCATGTTTTGAAAGATTCTGTCTGCCAAACTGCACTTGAGACCAAGTCATATTTCCACTTTTCGGGATCAAATATCCAAAGCAAAGCTTTGCATGGGGGATTTCTTGGCTTCTGATAAAATTCCAGCCAACAGTAACCTGGGGGACAGTTAGGATCAGACTCCAGCCCGGGTGACAATCTTTTGCTGAAACAGTTTGACTGTGTTTAGGTGGGACATAAAATACTGTCACTTGCCAGTGGCTGCTCCATTCCCTGTGAAGGTCCCTTTACTTCATGCCCCGAGACGGAGGGCTCCTAAAGGGGCCTATTGAAGGGGAGAATTTGTAATCGCCACCGATCTTTTGAACGAATTGGAAACACATCTGGATCCCGGCTTCTAATCCTTACAGCCCCTGACTAGTCCGAAAGCTTCAGGATGGGTAGGGAGGTCAGGATTGCACCTCCGTGAGGCTTCAGGTCCAAGGACATCGGCATCACCAACTCCCTCAAAGGGTCCACTGTGTCTATCGTGTTCTCATTCTTTGTTCTGACTCCTGGCCGCTCATTTGGGCCACGATGTCCTTAAGGGCAGCGGTCAGTGTAGAAACTTATCATACATACCTTCCGTCTCTTATTTGTTTCTTCGGTTCATTTTTCTTTTTATCTTTAGAGAGCAACAGATAAAAGAACCAGGTCCACCCAAAAAGGAAATGAAAACAAACTTTTAAGAACACGCTGTAATATCCGCCCCTGCTGGCACCTTGTGTTAAATTAAAAAAGGAAGAGGATATTTTATTTGAATATTACAGGGGGAAAAAAAGACTAAAAATCTGCCTAAAATAATCATGCCCATTCGATGCTGGGGTCAACAACTGTGCAGAATAATGAAAATTTGCAAAAAATGGGTTTTTAAGGCAATAATCTCGGCTACTTAGAAAAATAGTGGAACATGTTTTTAAAATCACCCAAGTATTAAAATCCATACCCCAAGTTTGTTTTTGGAATACTGCTTGGATGAAAAAATGAGGCAGAAAAGCTGGGGCTATCACTCAGTATTAAAATACTTTCTTAATGCACACAGAGCTCCGGTTTCAAGCCATCACATGCACACGCATACACATACACTCACACATTGACAAACACACTCACACACACTATTATGCACACACACTGACACATGCACTCTCATATACTTACACAACACTCACAAAGACACACACACACAGACACACACACACAGACACACACACACAGACACACAGACACACACACACACAGACACACACACACACACACACAGACACAGACACACACACACAGACACACACACACAGACACACAGACACACACACACACAGACACACAGACACACAGACACACACACACAGACACACAGACACACAGACACAGACACACACACACACACACACACAGACACACAGACACAGACACACACACACACACACAGACACACAGACACACACACACAGACACAGACACACAGACACACAGACACACACACACACAGACACACAGACACACAGACACACACACACACAGACACACAGACACACACACACACACACACAGACACACAGACACACACACACAGACACACACACACACTACCATTTTGCTGCACATTCAACTCAAGCAGAACTAAAAAGCCAGGTGGTAACAAGGATAAAAGAGAGCAATAGGCTCCTAGGAGTCAACGAGCCCAACCCACTCTTTTTATTTTATAGTATAATCATCCTGCCAAACCTTCAGACTTCTATTCCATGAGTGCAGATGCTATGGACAGTAACATACATCAAACACATGACTAAGAGTTCAAAGTTTGAGTTAAAAGAAATGCGGTCACCTCAGAAAACAAACAGCAATAACAAAAGCCAAAGCCTACTTCATTCGGCCTTGGCCCTGTAAATCCTGAACTTAATTTAAAAGGTGGGACAGCAAATGTGGCTATGCAGCTGACGCATTGCGAATTGAACGTGGTCTTCATCACTTATTAGCTAGCGTAAGTGTGGGAAGCAAAGTCCCCTGGAGGGCTTCCCATTGTTCTTTTTGGGATGCTTGCAGAGAGACAGCTCTTCACAAGATAAGGCATCTTGTTCCACAGCGCTGGGAAGATTTCTTTGTGAGTCAAGATACTTAAAAATGCTATCTCCTGGGCCTGTGGGATGGCCCATTGGGTAAAAGTGCTTGCCACCAGGACAGATGGCGTGAGTTCAATTCCTGGAATTTGAGCTGGAACCTACTCTAAAAAGTGTCCTCTGGCATGGAAGTACACAGGCCCACACTCACAGAAACAAATATCTCTCTTTCTCACACACCATCACTACCACCACCACCAGGGACAAGATCAATTACTGCAGTAAACGAACGAATGAGTGAAGGAATGGGCAGATGGATGGGTGAATATCCCTGGTGCCTTTGTGGGACTCACAGGGGGCACACTGTGATTAAACGCCCTAGGATGCCTGGACTTTCATTGTCCAAATGGAAACCAGTCCTGAGCATCCTGGGATGGCTAGACACCCTAGCTAAAAAACTGGCTTCAGTGTGAAGCCTCATGTCTTCTGCACGCATGCGTGAAGCTGGGGGTGCTTTGCTCTCACCGCGCTAGGGCACAGCTTCCCAGTGGTGGTGGAGATCAACATTACAGAGCATTTCCCTCAGCAGCTCTTCCTTGAACTGCGAAGCACAGAGAATATCTATCTGGCCCTCCGAGTTAGGGCGCTGGAGGGAATGGTGACTGTAAACCCGAATGCCCTGCTCAGCACGCTGCGTCTCAGAAGCTGGCACCACGTCCCTGTGTTCTTTGTTAGAATTGTTCTGATCCACTTATCTCGTTGGGTGGGTTCTGTGTGTGTGTGTGTGTGTGTGTGTGTGTGTGTGTGTGTGTGTGTGTGTGTGTGTTGTGTGATCCTTTTCACGTCTACATGGTAGAGACCATGTAGATTTAAAAAAATTATCAGTGACGTGTTTCGATTCTTTTCAGTACCTAGGTCAGACTGGTCCCTAGCTGACTCTAATTAAAATGTCCCCCAGCGGAATGACTTGGTGATCCTGCATAGTTGTGGTGTGATTTGTGAAAGCACTTTTTATCTACCCAAACAATATCACAAGGCATTTACCATCCTCTGTCGGTCCTCAGTGACCTTTGGCTTCCTCCTTACGATTTCTGGGAGATAATAAAGTAATACTCTTCAGAGACTCTTTGCATGGAGTGATTTCACATCTAACAGACAATAGGAGAGAAATGTTTCGTGTGTGTGTGTGTGGGGGGAATCTCTTTTGCTGTGGGAAGCAACACGGAAAAATAGCATTTCTTGTCATTATCTGTGTTGCCAATGGTTTTATAGATCTTGTTGCTGGAGCATGTGGTATATTTATGATCCTTTCTTCTAAGAGTCAGAAACAATTTTCTCTAGAAGACAAAAGAAGTGCATGCTTCCTTGGCGTGGTGGGTTCAGAATCATAAACATCTGGGCCATTTTGACCATGCAGAGGCCGGGAAAACATTCACATTCCGTGTGACAGAGGAATGTGACATCCCTTTCATGGGTTACAGGAAAAGCACATTTAAACTGACCGTGGTTATGAGATGATTTGAAGCTGTCTAGGAAAATGGACCCACTTGGGACTCTGATTATACCTCAGTTAGCCAGTTCATTTATGCATGGGGAAGTCAAGAATGACAAACAGAAATAGATATCCAGGGCCTCTGCTTCTCTTCAGATGTGAGGGGTGGGCAGAGCCCCTGCATTGTTCTATTTCTGTTCTGAAAACTATTTCCATTTCACTTGTGGGCTCAGTTCATTTCTTGTTCCACAAATGTAACACAAGGCTCAGTAGACTTACTGGTTCTCATCAAGCGTGGGGTTTTTGGTTTGGTGTTTAGCCACAGGAACTAGAAAACCTTCAGAAATGTTGCCTAAAGGGGCCAATTAAACTTTTGTGTGGCACAGTCATATAGAATCTGTATTCCTGTATCCCCCTCTGGCCTGAGTTGAAAATCCTCCAATGGCCTCCAACAATCTATTGGCTTCTATGCATAGTAAAGAAACTATGGCCACCAATGGAATGACCATTAGCACATCTGTAGTATTTTTTTAATGTATATGGATATTTTGCCCATATATGTCTGTGAATCACATGTCTAGTGCCTATGTAAATCAGAAGAGGGAGTCAGATCACCTGGAACTGGGGTTACAGACAGTTGTGGGTACAGAGTCTCCAGCAGAACAGCCAGTTTTCTTCAGCACTGAACCATCTCTCCAGCCCACAGCACGTTTTAACTTCCTATCTATTTTTACGCAGTAAAGTCGATACAATATTAACATATTGCTATATTTGAAGAGCTATGTTTCTGCTTTCCTTTAGTGTCATTGTTCTAAACTCGCCCCATCTCTTAATGACATACTCCCATTGACTGTAGCCATGCTTTTTCTAAGCCTAGTCCTTGTCTTTAGACACTGTTTTGTAAAGCTGTGTTAGTGTAGTGTCTTCTTGATGCTCTCTTCAAAGGTGTCAAACTTGCAGATCCCAGTTCCCATCTGTTCTTTTTTGCGTCCTTCACCTTCCTCCACTGTGGACCTTCATAACTTTGCAGCCCTTCCCTACACTGCTTTTGGCTTAAGCTAACAGTTTCTACAGCCTCAGGAGACTACTCTGGACCAGTGGTGACATCTGTTGAATGCTGACCCCCTGATTAAAGTCATGCCTGGATGTGCTGCCTTCTGCTGAAACTCAGTGGCTTAAACAGTACAAATTTGTTGTCTCTTGAGACTAAAACTGTGAAACCAGCTTACCAGCAGAGCTATAATAAATCTCTCCAGTAGAGACAGAGAATAGCTTGTTCAAGCTTTCTCCTAGCTTTTGGGAGCATCAAGAGTTCTTGGATTTCAGTTGGATATCTTCTGTGTCTCTTTATATATCTTTTTTTCTCTGTGTGTCTCCCTCTGTGTCCGAATTCTCCTTTGTTTGAAGACGTGGGCAGAGAGGGTTGGTACTCATGTTAAATTTCTCATCATTAGTCAATCCCATTTCCAAATTAGGTCACATTTGTAGGTATTGGGAACACAATCTAAACCTGTAATAGTCCTGTGGCTTCAATCTTCACACTCATTTTTTGAGAAAGATCAGAAAAGCCCATCAGGAAACTGATCTTGCTGGACTTGATCCGAACACTTGGGAGGCAGAGGCAGGTGGATCTCTGTGAGTTCCAGGCCAGCCTGGTCTACAGAGTGAGTTCCAGGATAACCAAGGCTATGTGGAGAGACTCTGTTTTCAAAAAACAAACAAACAAACAAACAAACAAACAAACAAACAAACTACAAAAGAAAGAAAGAAACAAAGAAAGAAAAAGAAACTGACCTTGGGTTGGAGAGATGGCTCAGTGGTTAAGAGCACTTGTTGGTCTTTCAGAGGACCCAGATACAGTTTTCAGCACCCGGATGGTGGCTCACAACAATTTATAACTCCATTTCCAGGGTACCCAAAAATCTCACTTGACCTCCATGGGTACTAGGCATGCATGTGGCATACACATGGCTTACATAGATTTGGGTAAAAGCTCATGCATCTAAAATAAAAATAAATCTTAAAAAGATAGACAGAAAGACAGAAAAAGGAAGGAGGGAAGGAAGGAAGGAAGGAAGACACTGAGCTGAGGCTCAGTCTATGGATGAGCCTGGATGATTGTCTCAGGGTGATAGAGGCACCAGAGCAAGACAGATGCCTTGAGTCACTTTTTTTTTTTTTTCCCCAATAAGGAGATGTTTTCCCCCAGGCCTTGGCAACCTAAGGATACTTCCCCACGTCACTCCCTCCTTTCCCTTTTCTGATTTACACCAAAGTGTTTGCCAAGCCAATCGAAGTCCCCCGAGGTCCATGTCTGATTTATTCCCCAGCATTAGGTGTGCTGGACAGAGATCCCCACCCCCCATGAGGCATTCTGTATTTGTATTCATGAATAAGCTGCAGTTTGTTTGGTCTTTAATGTATGTTCAGCCTTTGTTGTATCAGAAGTAGCCTGACTATCATTACTTTTATGATCAGTTCAAAGGTCATTTTCTGTAAAATTTCAAGGTTAAAGAGAAATAAACATAAGAAACCTATAGTATGCATCGAATGAACCGCCATCCAGGGAAGGAGGCTGGCTTCCTGCTACCTTCCAATCTCTCGAGCCACAGATGCAAATGTGACAAGCTGGGAGGAACAGTTTCCTCTATTTTCACCTGCATCCAATTGGAGAATGAAAATCAAGATCTGAATTTGTTTATCATTTGCAAGATGGCAAATACATTTCACTAATGGTCCGTAATTAAAATGGAAAATCCCATGTATCGGACAGTGGGAATCGGCTCTCCCAATGGCATGCTCGGCTGCTGAAGCATTTGAGTCACAGTTGAATCTAGTCATTGTCCATTAAATCCATTGGACAACAGGAGCCCAGGCTGAGCTTTCTAATTCTGGAATCTGGCAGATATGAAGAGTGTCTTGGCAAGTATGAACAGCGTCTTGGCAAGTATGATCAGTTTGGTTGAGATGTGGACGCCAGCTCTGGCAAGACCAGCTCAGGCAGCATCTGCCACTCCATTTAACGCTGACTCCACTCAGCCTTTCCATGGATTTATTTGCCAAACCAATAAGGTAAATCTGAATGGAACTGGACTCCATGCCCACAGCCTCTGCAGAGGGCCCAGCGCCCTGAGGTAATGACCTGCTGATTTAGCAAGGTCTGTAGCTAATGTGCAAATAGCAGGTTGTGACCATCCTTAAGACGTGCCCAGCATTAAGTCATAAAGAAATGACAGTATAGCAGAGTTTCTCAGGAGAACAGATTTAGTATTAGATTAATGATTTCTGTCACTATGTACTGTTTTCCTACATCAAGTCTGAGCATGTCTCTCTAGTATGTTTAGACTTGGGAGATTTTTTTTTACATTCCTTTTTCCGTATTCATCTAGAGCCATGGTTTATATCCTCACATAAGAAATCTGTGCTCGTTAACCGAAATGTTCACACAAATCCTGTAATAGGGTATTTTATCATGGTATTTCTATTAACCCAGAGATCCAGACATCCCAGTGTGGCTGGGGGTTTAGACAAATGGAGGCAGCGAACAGCCAAGATCCGTGCTGAATGACCTTGGGAAGAGGTAACTCTGGAGTCTTGCTTTGTAGCTGACTTCTAACACCAAGAAGGAGGGGCTGTGCTGAGCCTGTCTAGGACAGCAGAGGTCCCCGAGCACAGGCCACGGGATAAGCCTGCAGTGTTGGCAGATGGGAGCGGGAGACACCGTGATGCTCAAGGACACAGCTGAGCGCCTGCCTTCAGACCAAGCCTGCACTGTGGCTTAGGGTTGTCCTAGGTGTCCTGTCTCCAAGCCACTCCCCAGATCGCCTGACAAGTTTGGACGCACACTTCCTGGACATTAAGTCAGTTTTGTCGTCTCTAAAAGATAGCCAGGGTTCCTATCTGTTGCCCTCAGGTAAATCCCAGACTGATTTTGATACTCTCATAGCAAACCAAAAACCTAACTCAGTTGTTCAAAAACTGACACTCTTAAGCCCTATTGGGGCCATTTGTACTGGGAAACCATTGCACCAGGTGGAATATTTGTTCGAGAAACAGAAAAGTTGAACTTTTCACCCGACTGAAGAATCAGTCATTCCTTTCTTTATATGCTGTCAAGGCTGATGGGGTCTTCTTGGAATTATATCTGTGTTGTTTGTCCCACATCCAATAGCCAGACTCACTTTGTTCACATCAATTTGACATACATGATGGTACAATTTTTTTTTATGTGCACTTGGTTGGGCTGAGGGTTGTCTAGCTACTTCACATTCTTTAGAGATTTGTCGGGGTGTCTCTGGAAGAGATTAAGCAGCCTGAGCAAAGGTCTACCCTGTCTAACTGAACATCATTGCCCAATCATTTGGGAAACGGAATAGACCAGAAGGGTAGAATGAAAGGTCAAATTTTCTTTCTCTTCTTGGGCTGACACATCCCTTTCCTTGCCTGGAATGCTGGAGACTCTTGAGTCTTCAGACTCTGAGCCTTAAGCCGATGTGATCTCCTCCCCCAACTCTGCACAGGTTTTCTATTACTGAATTCCACCACCAGCTTTCCTGGTTCTCCAGCCTGTAGATGGAGGACTGTGGGACTTCCAGAATTGTGTGAGCTAATTACCGAAATACGTTTCTTAAATCCGTACAGGATTACGTGTTGGGGGTTGGTCTGGTGCTATGTATTCTGATGCTAATTACTGACTCCCCAGATCTGGTTGCTGCCCAGGGGAGCACATTCTCACACACACCTGTCCTTGTTGTGTAAGCCTTACCTAAGAAATTATTCCTGTTTGCCCAATAAAAAGCCTGTACCCGAAGGAAGGTGGGCGTGGCTAAAGTTCTCCAGCTTTGAGGACAGGAGTATCATGGGAAGGCAGCAGCCTTGATGGGTTATCGTGGAGAGGAGCACATGGCCAACAGGAATGAAGGAAGACAGCCCAGATAAGAGAATAAACAAGTATTTATGGAATTATGGGTAGATGGTTTTAGGGCAGGTGCTCTGGGGATAGGGGCTCGAGCAGATAAACACGGCTTAGGAGGTAATATCTACCATGCCCCAGGTGAAATAAGGCCATTCTAAAACCTATCAGGTGTCTGTGTCTTTCATTGATTCTGATATCGGGTTGGATCATACCGCCGCAATATTTATAAGGCTAATAATAAACATTATTAAATGATACTTTTATATTAACCATAACAACTATAGTTGCTGTTTCTCTTAGACTGCTGGGTAGTCTATCAAGACAACCAAGGTAAAGTCACCAATGTTCATCCTGTTAAGTGGCTATTTAATTTCTTTCCTAGCAAATGTCAATGCCGTATTTAAGAAGCAGACTTTCCTAGAAGGATGCTACCTGCCTATCTTCAAATGCAGATCTAGAACTGTGTTCGATTCTGCTCACCAGGAACAGTGATACGAAGAAAAAGATAAAGCCAACAGGAAAATGTTGCATTTTTTCCCCCCAGTGAGTCCATGAGTTGACAAATTCATACCTGAGGAGCATAAAGGGACACGCTCTGTCTTCACTGCAGGCATAGCATCACTTGAAAAGGGCATTGCCTTCGCTGATAGCAATGTGTGTGGCAGGCTTGAGTGGAGGGTGCAGCCCTAACGGGGCAATGGCAGGCCACAAGAAAACTCCAAAGCTTTCTTGGAATGAGTACTCCAGAGGGAGGATGAAGAGGAGGCACACAGGGAGAAAATCCATCGTACTATAACACCCCTGCGGTCAAAGCTAGAATAGGCCTTTAGAAAAGAAGAAAACCAAATGTTCTACTTCATTTGGCCTCTCTTTTGAAAGCCGTAAACACTTGGAAAAGATCAGAAAATCACCTAGACAGGAGTGGGCCTTGTGAACAGTCTGTCCTTAGCTTGATAGTTGGGCAAAGCTGTAGCTAATGCGTACAGGTGAAAGGCTGACTGACTAGTGGATGTCTTCTGTGCTAAAAATAGGCTTGTGTCAAATCTGAGCAGATTGTCGGGAGAGGGGGGGAAGGAAAGGAATGGCCGTGGGGAGTTGGCCTTCCTGATAAGGGGACATTCCAGTTAGGTTTAGCTGTCAGCTTGACCCAGTATAAATTACCTGAGAGAAGAGTCTCAGGTAAGGAATTCTCTAGATCAAACTGGCCTGTGGGCGTGTGTGTAGGAGACTCTCCTTACTGTTAAAAACATAGGCGGGTCCAATGCCACTGCCGGTGGTTCAGTTCTCAGGCAGACCTGTAAGGAAGTTGGCTGAGCGTGAGCCTGGGCAAGCATTCCGTGCTGTGTTTCCTTGGCTGTGAGAGAGTTCCTGGTGAGAGGAAACGCTACATAGGCCAGAAAGCCTACCTTCACGCTCCTGCTTGAGTTCCTGTCCTGATTCTCCTCAACGATAGGCTTTGACTCGGAAGCATAAGCCAGATAAACCTCTAACCAAATAAACCCCTTTCTCCTCTAAGTTGCTTTTTGGCTAGAGTGTTTTGTCACAGCAACAGAAAGGAAAACAAGACAGAGAGGAACATGGAGGAAGGTGGAAGGTTGGAGTTCCTGTGGGGTCTGGACATAGAGCCGTGTCATCAAGGCTCCAGCTCAGCACAGACACAGAGTGACAAAGTCTGGCAAGGAAGGGACAGGGTGTCCAGAGGTCTGCGTGTGTTAGCCAGGCTTTGGTGTTGCTGACCAAAATATTA
Source organism: Meriones unguiculatus (assembly GCF_030254825.1). Lineage (NCBI taxonomy): Eukaryota > Metazoa > Chordata > Mammalia > Rodentia > Muridae > Meriones > Meriones unguiculatus. Next base: position 99,235,786 of record NC_083356.1, on the reverse strand, counting down.
AGATAGTAACTTAAAAGAGGAAGGCTTTGTCTTGGCTCCTGGTTTCAGACTGTTCACGGCACCGTGTCTGGTCTGTTATTTCCGAGACTGTAGTATGGTGACCTGCATAGCGTGGGATCATGTGACAGAAGCTACTCCTAAGAAGCAGAGGAACAAGAGAATTCCAAGGACCCAGACCCAGAGACCTGCTTATTCCAGCGAAGTCCTGCCTCCTTGGGTTTCCAGGACATCCAAAAACAGCTACCATGGAGAGACCCAGCATTCAAACCACGAGTCTGGGAACCTTTAGCATTCAAATCATCCTGCCTTGTGTCGACAACACCTGAACAGCTCATACCACGAGGGAAACATGGGTAAGAGACCAGCTAGGCAACTTTGGGAAGACCTTTTCTAATTCTGCCAAGGACATCAATCAGTCTTGTGACTTTGCTCCTACTCTGTTTCCACCCCCCCACTCACTCTCAGTTCCTGCTCAGTGTGCAGAGCAGCCAACACAAACATTTGTGAAACTGTTCTAAAATGTTTTTAGCCAATTAACTAATGCCAAAAATCTCCAGAGAAACTGTAAAGGGCATTTGTTTCTAATGATTAAAAACATGTCTCGTGAAGAATGTGGCTAATCGGCTGGCTGTGGTGGCATAGATCTTTAATCCCAGCCTTCCAAAGGCAGACACAGGTGGATCTCTGTGAGTTCCAGGTGAGCCAGGACCACCTAGTGAGACCCTGTCATAAATGAATAAACAAACACATACATACATACATACATACATACATACATACATAAAGGCAATCTAATAATAATAATTAGATATTTATCTTATTAATCTCAGCAGACTCTAAACATGATGGAGAATGTAACTTGTATTTGCTAGAATTTGGTATCTGTAATTGATAACCTAAAAATGGTAGAATAGAGAAAATTTACATGAAGCTGTGGCTATGGTTCAAATGTCATTGAACTGTCATGTCCCAAAAGATGTTTTATGATTGACAGCTTGGTCCTCAAAATGGTCCTATTCAAAGTGACAAAACCTTTGAGAAGTAGATCCTGGCAGGGGTCCTTATGTCTTAGAGATGTGACTTTGGAAGGGATTATGAGACCTCAGCATCTCTCTTTGACTTCCTGTTGGCATGCCTTTACAATGGCAGCTGCTGCTGAGAGGGCCATTACCAGAGCTGAATGGATGGCACCGTACCCTTGCGTCCCTGAAACTGTGAACTAAGGAGGCCTTTTGCAGTAAAGCTTTACCTGCGTCAGGTATTTCATTATAGTAATAACTAATTTAGGAAGCTCTTCGATCGTTGGCAAACAAGGCCACTTCCGGTTTTTGTTGTATGTGGTGGCAAGGCTAGCACGTATGAGGCTTGCCGTTTCCCACTGAATGACATTTTACTTCTAGTGTTGGTTCATTATTGCTGAAGAGTGGCTGTAGTGGTTTGAATGAAAATGGACCCCATAGGCTCATAGGGAGTGGCAGGATTAAGAGGTGTGGTCCCGTTGGAGTAGGTGTGGCCTTGTTGGAGGAAGTCTATCATTGGGGGTGGGCTTTGAGGTCTCAGATGCTCAAGCCAGGCTCAGCATCTCACTCTTTTTCTGTGGCCTGCTGATCCGGCTGTAGAACTCTCAGCTACCTCTCCAGCACCAAGTCTGCCTGCGTGTCACCTGCCATGATGATAATGGACCAAACCTCTGAACTGTAAGTCATCCCCAATTAAGTGTTTCCTTGTAAGAGTTGCCCAAGTCATGGTGTCTCTTCACAGCAATAGAAACCTACTAAGACAATGGCTTTTGTTGTTATGGCCCAAGATAGAATTCTGAGATTTCCACATCTCAAGAAGTTTGGAGAAAGGCGGGAGTGAAGTGAAGGACACACATTTCAGTTGTCTCTTAAGGAACCATTTGGAAACTTCCATGTAATCCTACTTATAGACCAATGGCCAGAATTTAGTTAGTCTAGCTGCAAGGGACACTGGGAATTGTAGTCATTATTCACAGTTGCCTCTGGTTCAGATAAGCTGTGGGCACTTTGCAAAGGCAAATGCATATCGGAAAGAACTGAACTTTCTGCTTCAATAGATGTCCGTGATGTGCTCCCTTTCACATATCAAGCCAGGACAGTCACCACTAGAGAGAACTCAGTTCCTCTGGGTTCTGGGTTGCCGGCTGGCATTTTAATTATAGTTTCTTATCTTGCCCGCCGAGTGGCACAAATACCTCTACTTCAAGCAGAAGCGTCCGCTGGCAACTTAATGGGTTTGCTTAAACCGACATTTTCCTTTGTCCATGTGAGCCATTCCGGTGATCTCTATGGTACTGTATGTGTGTTCTCTTGTCATACTTAACAGCACACAGAAGATTGTTCTCAAAGCACGGGAGATGGGAGATTGGAGGCTCAGGTTATCCCCTGGGTAACTAAGGAAGTGCAGAGAGGTGAGGAAGCCAGCAAGGGGGGGGGGGATGGAATTCACTGGAAGCCACAAGGCAAACAGGAGAGGTGGAATTTGACAGGCTCTGAGACACGAAACCAGGTGAAATATGTGGGTAATAAAGGGAGCTTCTCCGCTCCTAGGGATTTCTCATGTCAGATATTTTCTGAAGGTGAAAAAATATTTATGATTAGTGTGCAGCTGTTGGAGATAGACTGAGAATAAAGATGGGCGTTTATCATTTAAACAGGGCGTATTAACCGTGGATTCTGATTTCCTTTCCCCGGAGGGGACTAGTAAGTAAGATTAAGGCATCAATACTTGGAGAAAAATGAAGTCCATCCTTCTTGACACTATGTTTGAAATCTAAAAAGGACGATTTAATTTTAAAGTTTTGTTTGTTTTTGCGGGGGGAGGCAGGGTTTTGATATGTAGCCTGGTTAACCTTGAACTCGAGGCAATTCTTCCGCCTCAGCTTCCTGAGGGGTGGAATTGCAGATGTGCACCGTGTGCCAACGCTGATACTTTCTTGGTCCTCTAACTTACCATCACAACAGAGAATGTGTATAGGATCTTTCCCCACAGGCTCCCTCTCTGTGCTGAGAATTTCTGACCTTTATCAGAGAGAAGTACAGAGTCCGCTCTTGACTGGAGTGAGTTCTCTCTGGCTGAATAGCTGCGCCCAGCTTTTTTTTTTTTTTGTAAGGGAGTCAGTACTTAATGAGGCAAGTGGAATTACTAGGAGCATCATGGAGGACAACTGTGGGAGGAGCTAGGGAACCAAGAAGCTGAAGGAGGAACCAGGGGATCGGAGAAAAGATACCAGCCTGACTCTAGGGTGGTTGATTTGGAAATCACAGGGGGTCTTAGAACGTAGACATAGCCCACCAGAGCAGGGCTGTGAAGGGAGGCTGGCTGGGCCTCCCTTGCTTCCGAAGGCCGGTGGCCAGGCATCCCAGTGTGGGCTGTAGGACCCTGCTAATTAGTGGTTTGGGCAACAATGCAGGAAGCAGTGAGCATGATGGGGCAGATGTCACTCTGTCTGTCTGTCTGTCACTTCAGAGAACAATGGCCGCTCCTTTGTTCTGGCCTTCTGACTTCTGCATAAATTCCTATTTAGGTCAACTCTATCTCAGAACCATAAGCAAATGTACTTCAGCTAAAGCAGCTCAACACAGCATACCTTCCCAGAGTAGACTAGCAAAAGGGGATGGGGATCAAAACGTGAGGAGCCAAGAAAGCCCTGAGTAATTGTGTGCTTTTGACATGAACACAGCCATTTCTCAACCCCAAAGCCTCATGCCCATGGGAGTCTCAAAGCGTTTTTCTGATCTGAGTACGAATGTTGACAGTGTATGAAGAAGTTATCAGCCACAGCTGTACCCTCCAAGATGCTTGCAGCCAGAAACTGCACCCTACGGACTCCCCACCGAGATTAGCTAAGCCTGCCTTGTCCTTCAGCTGTATGCTATAAACCTGCCTTCCTGATTCAGGTGTATAAAATGCACATGCTGAGTTTCTGAGTTGCTTCTGGGAACATGGACCACCAGGTCACAGCTCACCTGTATGTGTGCCTGTGTGTCCCTCTTTTTTCAGCCACTCACCTCTCCCAGTTAGATCAATGCCCAACTGAAGCTATGGAGAACGTGGCAAAGAGAAAGCTAATGGCATTAGGCCCCCAGTTCACATATTTGCAAGAACAACAAGGAACCCATTGTAAAACATCAAATGATGCCTTTCATTTTATGATCATTACACTTGCCGTCTTTCACATTCCCGTTAAGGGGCTAAGAGTGCTATCCGGTCAGAGGATCTGTCTGGCATGTGCAAAGCCCTGGGTTCAGGTTCAATTCCAGCACCACAAAAATAAAAGAATAAAAAGCAAATGTTGTTACAGGTACGGTTCTGATTCCTAGTAGCTACAGGGGGAACCATCCAGGAAGGTCAGCTGAAGTGCTGAACACTTCTCTGGGTTTGACAGAGTATCAAGCAGGCTGCAATCTGAGGACGGCAGGGCACGCCCACACCGTTCGCCATTTACAAAGATGGCTTATCCAGGAGCGATCTCAATAATAGTTTCATACGTGGTGCTTATTAATGCTCATTACAGATTATTCCCCTTAGCATCATTAGACTTTAATCTTTTTCTGGCACATGAACAGTATGGCAGACAAACAAAGGAAGGTGAGCCACAGATTTAATTTTACGCAAAAAAAGAAACGGTCAGTGAATTAGATGGATTTGAAGACTGGAGCACTGTCCTATTGTAGTCAAAACATTCCAGAGGGCCCATAGATCTCTTCCAAAAACAAAGACCAATCCAAACCAGGGTTTAATGTACCCCAGGCTGGCCACAAACTTACTATGTAGTTAGGGATGATTTTAAGTTCCATCCTCCTGCCTCCACTTCCCAAATAGCGCTATCACAGGTGTGCAAAGGTGTCTGGTCTCCATGGTGCTGGGGGCTGGACTTAATGACTTCAGGCATGCTAGGAACTCTGCCAACTGAGCCATATCTCCAGGGCTGGGGACAGAACAGGAGCAGCAGGTCGAGGGCCCTAAGAAGTCTCTTTGGTCTTTATTTGGGGGGGCATTCCGGTAATTTTGGAGAGCACAGGGGAGGCTTTCAGCTGTGGCACCGTGCTCCCTCCGTGCTCAGGCTAGGCTGGGAGCCACTGTGACATAGGGGTCCATCCACAGCGACCCACCAGCTATTCTTGGTACTGGCTCGGGGCTGCAACGAAAGGGGAGGCCTCTCGCTGTCCTTGGCCTGTCTTTCCACTCTCTCTCAGACACCCCTTCCCTTGGTGTAGGTGTTCTCATTAATCTTCGGTTGCCCAAGGTCACTTACTGCTCTTTGTTCCTCAGGCCAGCTCTGATGAGCCAATCGATGCTATATGCCTCAGACTTTCCACGGCCATTTTCTCTGCTCTTTTCCATTGTCCCTTCAAGGTCTTTCTTCAGCTAATGGAGCAACATCGCTAATGGGCTCAAAAAAACCCCAGTTAGCAAGAGCCTGCTTAATAATGATGGCAATTGGGTGTGTCTGCTTTCCCAGACTGGTCTGCTGGTTCCACACTGGGCCTTCTGATAGAAAGATAATTTAGGCAATCCTTTGGCTGTTCCCACTGGCCACCTACTCTGCCTACATGTGGGCTAAACCACAGACGCAAATGTCTGCTTAATTATTAATATGATTGATGGTTACCTATTGCTCCAACTCAAAGGTCATAAATGTTTCACGTCTATGGATACTTAATAAATGCCTGTTGGCTGAAGCAACCTTTATAGTGTCTTCGCCCAGCGATTTTAATGTCTAAGTTACAGAGACAGGTGGGCATCAGTATTTCAGCAGAGAAGGGGCAGAAGCTGTGGGGGAAGAGATGTAATTATGGAGAGCAAGGTTGGGCTTATGAACAGGTGGGTAGAATGGACAGCAGATACCCGAGGCTGTAGGCCAGGTACATTAGCATGCTGGAGTTTGGGAAAAGCTTTGGAAAAGGTGGGGAGCCATTATTGGCCGTCTATCACAGGAGACGATAGAGAAAGTCCTGATGATAGGCAATGCCAAAGCAACTGATGGAAGCTAGCTCAGCCAGTGCCCGGAGGGGTTCAAAGCGTCTTAGGAGCACACCTTTCTGGAGTGCCTGGTATTTCTCACCTTCCCTTCATAGGTCCTAGAAGATTCAGGCCTTAGTTCTGGGAAGCACGAGACATCATGCTTCTTCATGGTGAATGAATGCATTCTTCACTAAACTATCCAGGCAGAACAAGACTGATTTTGAGAACTAGGAGTCAGGCCCAGGGTTGCATACACAGTAGGACTTGAGAAATGGTAGCTACTAAGACTCTTTCGCTGCTGGATTTGGCCAAATGGTGCAGCAGAACAAGAAGAGGGTTAGAGAGCGTCATGGTTTAGCTGACTAGTTTGCTCTAACTTTGGGCCACATATGCCCTCTCTGAGCCTCAGTTTCCTTTTTTCTTTTCTTTTTCTCTCTCTTTTTTGTTTCATATTTGTTTTTGTTTCTTGCTTTTCAAGACTGGGATTACAGGCATGCACACTCCCCCCCCCCCATTAGTTTCCTCTTTTCCATGGCAGATCTTGACAATTCTACCCGTCTGTGAGGATTTCTGAGGTCAGATCAGATCCCACTTATAAAAGTGTCACTCTGGGCCAGCCACAGGGATGGCTCGGCCAAGAAAGGCACTTTTGCCACCCGACCTGACAACTCCATGGGAGCCATTTGGTGGAAGAAGAGAACCTCTTCTGGTAAGTTGATCCTGATTTTGGCTGTCTGTACTTTGCTTTATTGGAGAGTCATATGAAGAGGCCCGATCCTGATTGGTCTCTCCTGCCTAGAGGAGGTGTTCTTAGCTAGATCTTTTGGCCATGGGGCATCACCGGATGTTCAAGAACTAGGTACTGTTCAAGTTTGGGCTGCCTCTCACCGTCGGCTACAAAATAGCAGCACACAGGTAGGATGGAATACGTTGTTTCCAAACTGATTCTTACATCTTTTTAAGTTTTTCTCAATTTTTCCATCAAATTTCCCAAATGGAATTTTTATTTTTATTTTTTCCCCCACTTGTATGGACTGTTGTTCTGAATAGTTGCTCTGATTGATTCTTCAGGGGCCCTGCCCCCTCTCCTGAGGAAGCCCTCAGGAAGTAACTCTTCTTGATGACAGTCCTCCCAAGGCTCCCAAGGAGGTCACCCCCTCCAGCGGCGGCTCCTGGCTGGGAGGAGAAAGCCAGTCAGAACATGCCCCCACCTCCCTGAAAAGCTTTAGACTTAATCACTGGCCTGATTAGGAATTTTATGGGAGCTTAGACTGAGTGATAAATGGGGGGTTAGGCTGGGCAAACGCTGTCAAATGAGTAAGTAACAAAACCAGCCTTGGGTTGGCTTTGTTTCACAAGTGTCTTTGGAACCAGTGACTCTCGTATTTACCATTGTCATGAATCCTTTCTCCTACACAGTCTCCAGACAAGTTTCTACCTGATGGTGTGGATGGAAAGGAGATGCCGGGGAGGGACCCCGGAGCTGGGTGCCGCCTTCTTGTTCAGCCACTCCTTAGGAACTTGTCCCGACTTGGTAGAGACACCTGCTTACAACCGCGATGTTTGGCAATGAGATGCCAGGACCTTTGCATTCTGTTAAGGGGGCTGTTCTTCTCCGATTGATTACAATATTTCACACTTCAAAACTATTGTTTCCTGTCTAGAAAAAAAGAAAAAAGAAAAATCCTTCCTCAATGCCCAGTATAGTGTAGACACACACACACACACACACACACACACACACACACACTTACTTTAAAGGGAAAAAAAACCCAAGTAGGTGATACTATGCATATAGCGACCGTATGCACTTTTTTTCATATGCACTTTTATCACTTATTATTAATATTATCGAAAACATCTTTCTATATAATTTCAGTTTTTGTTTGATGAAAGGTCCCAATTATCTTGCACCGGCTGGCCTAGAACTCACTGTGTAGCCAAGGCTGGCTTTGAGCCCACAGCTCTTCTGCTGCCTTAGCCTCCCAAGTGCAAGGATTACAGGCAGGAGCACTGTGCATTCAGAGGAAGTTGGATGGCTCAGCAGAACCCAGCTGAGGATCTAGTGTTACCTGACAGTGGGCCTTGGCTCTCTTGTCACGCTCTCCATTCCTACGTGTGCCCACTGCAGAGTCTGGGGCATCTTACCAGGTAACTGCAGAGCTACGGGCTGGGCTCCTGGCAAGGGGATGTTTCTGCCTGGCCAGTTTGGCAGGAAAATGAAAAAAGCCCAGAAGGTCCCTGGTTCAGTGAGCAGCATGGGTTTGGTGGAAGTGCTATGGCTGTCGTCTGCTTTGGCAACTACAGGTGCTGTTTCTCTTGTGGATGGTCCAACATCAGCTGCCAGGCAGAAGCTCCAACAGCTTATCCCTTGTTTGTGGCCTACACGTACTGAGGGGATCTCATTGCTGGAGGCCTCCTTGTTTTATTCCCACCTGTACTGCATTGGCATTTTGTCTCTTTTATTTTGGTGGGTGAGGGGCATTGTTGTCCTAAGTGACAGTTATAAAGGACTTCTGTGCTCTCTCTCTCTCCATTCCTGTGTAGAATGGTCTCTGAACAATTTCTGGCATTTACAGAGTTTAATTCTCCAGACCAATGCTCTTCTAAACAATATTTCTGTGGTGGTGACTGCTAAACCTCTCCACACCCTGTGCCTGTCCATTTCCCCCATCTCCCTGGCATGTGCCCCCAGGCTTCTGGCTGGGTTAGACCATCTTCCTATCTTCCTTCTACAAACTCCATCTCAGATCTCCAGACCCCTCACATCGCAAATGTAAGCTCATTATTATCTTTACGGGAAAAATATAGATTTATTCTTTCACCATTTGATCAAAGACTTTGACAAATAATAGAGGGAAGGGTGATGAGGCACCAAGATTAGCCAGGACTGGGTCATGTGTCCACTCCTGATAGAGCCCTGTGACTCAATAGCCCTGGAAGGATGACACAGGGTAAGAGGAACTCGAAAGAAAGAGTGGTGATTGACAGGCCCACGTCTCGGCTGTCCACTCCAAGTTCATGTTTCTGTGTCAGGATAGTAGCTCCTTACATGTGTCATGGGATTACCTTTTTTATTCCGCTTCTTAATTGGTTATCTCTCTACTGTCTACCGAAGTTCACAGATGCCCGTCTTATTGGATCAAAAGTAGAATAGACTTAAAGAACAATTGCTATTCTAGGACCAAGCTTCCTACATGATGGTGTATACATGGATCAGCCTGCTGGTTCTCGTTCAATAGGACTGAGACGGGAGCTAGCGTTTCACATTTCTTATACACCATTTTAGTAAAATACCATAGATGAAGTGGCTTAAATAACAGGACTTTACCTTCCTCCCATTGCAGCGGGGAGTAGAAGATCAAGGCCAGCCTCTGGTAATGGACACTCTTGGGCTGCAGATGGCCCTTTCTGGCCATATCCTCACATAGCTGTTCTTCTGTGTAGGTGTGAAGATGGGCACAATTCCTCTTCTTACAAGGCAGCAGTTCCCTTGGAGTCCCTACCCCGTGACCTCGTTTAACTTTAGCTAATTGCAAAGGCTTTATCTCCAAAAACAGTCACACTGGGTGTTAAGGCTTCACTACATGAGGGATTTTTTGGAGTAGGAAAGAGACACATTCTGTGCCCACCCACCAACTTATCAGTGCTGAAGAAACAAGCCACGGCATAGTGGAGTTTCAGGAGTTAGGATCCCTGAAAGAGACGCCATGCTGGGAGCACAAAGGACCAGTTTAAGAAATGGGCCACACCTGGGTGATCTCCCAGTTTCAGTAACTGGCCAACAGCTTAATCAGCATATGCCTATTTCCTGTAATAGCCAGGCCAGGTGGAGACAAACTGAGATTTTCTCTCTAGTTTTGGCCAAATAATAAATTGCTCTTTCATTGTGTGTGTGTGTGTGTGTGTGTGTGTGTGTGTGTTTTATGCTGTTTTCTCTTAATGCAGGAAAGTGGTTGGACCCTCCGCTACTCTTAATGGTAATACTAGTGTATAAACTATCAAATATGAATCTTTTCTTTCGAGTACTATAAAACTTGTGTTTAGCATAAGGAATTAGACTCTTGTGTCTCCCCAACCTTGGAAATGCTCCCCACCCAGTGAAAACTTTGTTTACACAAAGGCCCTCTATTCTAGAAATTTGATGGCTTGAGGGTGTTCCTGTTCACCTTCCTCCTTCGTTTCCTGTGTGCCAATTCTAATGAACCAATTGAATATGACTCTGAGGTCAGACCTCAGCCAATGAGGAAAAGACACAGCCAGCACCCGGCTTGGAATAAAAACCAACGTGTGTCATGGCTCAGAGTGCTAGGTCTTCCTCACACCTTGCTGATCACCAGTGAAGTGTGCCTCAACCAGACACTACAGTGGGAATGTTGCTCTCTTTCAATGGGACCCCTGACTCATTTTCAACACTAGGAGAACCCAGAGCAGCCAGGCAAGATGGAAGCCAGAGCCCCTCTCTCTGGGCTCAGAAGGACCAACACACTGTGGTGGGGTCTGCTGTGGTTCTGCTCTCTGGTGAACACTAGTGTCTAAAGTGGTGATTAACAGCTGCTTGCTTCTCATGTTCTAACTGGCTTCAAGGTTATTTTCAAATAGCTTTCCTTCCATTCTGAGAAGAACACTTTTTGTAAAGGGTTGTGCAAACTCACCCAGCAGCCTCAGCTTTGTTCTGGGGGAAGGCAGCTGGTGATAGAGGAGGGCTGGTGCCAACGCCATCTTCCAATCTTGGTTTTTTTATACTCAGAGGGCTGCATAGGCTGTTGGGGAGGAAGAGACATCACAAACCATCACAGCATCACAGTGAATTGTTTAATTTGCTAAACTTCTGTAGACCTACTACAGAATGAATTGTGTTTCTCGAAACTCACACCTAAGAGTTCTCTACCTGGCATTTACCGTATGTTATATCTGGAGATAAGGCCATTAAGGTCCTCACCCAGTGTGACTGGTGCCTTTAGAAGAGAAGGAAGGGACACCAGGAATCCACTCACAAAGACAAGGCCAATTCACTCAACCAATATGTACTGGGCTGAAATTGTACTCACACAAGCCAAGCCTTGTCCTTGCCCTGGAATGGCAGGGGAGACACCCCAGTAAGGGAGCAGGGAGATGGAGATGGGGCTTAGAGAGGAGAGAACCTACTGTGCTTGGGAAACCTTGAGCCCTGAAGCCCTTTCCTGATGACGGATGCTGAGGATGGAAGGTCCCCGGAGGCAGACATCAGGATTTGGAGGCCAAGTTGATAAGCAATGGCTTTTGGATGGCAGTGATGAAACTTGCATCGTACAAAGGGTTTATTAGTTGAACGAGGCAAACAGTGACAGGGGGCCTGTGGGGAAGGTACTGAAGAGAGCCAGAGTTAGTATAGATGGAGAGTGAGGCATGTGATTAATAACTCGGGGAGCTCCTTGTGTCTCTAGGGGGGAGTGAGGTCCTTAAGCTTGTGAAGGTAGAATGCACAGGCACAGCGCATCACTCTGAAAGGAGCTGTGTCCCTCCTCTGTTATGTGTCTGCTAAGAGCAACTTCTGAAGCTTTCTCCTGTAGATGCTCAGTCTGTGCCTTCATCACACGCACAAATGCACGCAGACTTCTACTATTACTTGGGTAATCAGGGCGGGTAGCAAACCTCGGCTTTGTTGGTGGTCCATATGCTTTGCTAAGCAGCCCTTCCTTGACTTGTTCTAGGAGGAGAAAACCCCGGCCGGCAGGCGAGCCTTGCCATCCAAGTTGCCTGTGAAAAGCCTAAGTGTGAACACAGTGGGCGGCTCCCTCCTGCTAGCTTGTGCCCTAAAACCCACCATCACAGTCACGTTCTCCTACCCCCTCCCTGCCTTAGTCACATGGCATCCCCCAGGCCAGCTCCCTGTCTCTGGCCTTGCTGAGAACAGGCAGGTTGGGTTGGCCTCTGGGTTTCCAGTCCTTCCGTCTGACAACAGCAGTCCATCCGGGTGAGGAGAGAGGGCTAGATGCCCTCCCCCTTCCCCACAGTTAGTCTCTCGTGCAAGCTTGTAATGTAGGGGCTCCGAAGGTGCCGCGTCTGTGGCTTGTCAGCAGGACAAACCGTGGCTATCCTTGTAGCGTTTATCAGCCTCAGTACTAGACTGTCCCTCAACAGTGTTAGCTGCATTTGTGTTCACTGGAGACCCATGCGGGAGTCTGTGGCATAACAAAAGCGGAGAACCCCAGGCCTGGACAGCAGCTTAAACTGAGCAGTTTCCCCGGCAACAATAGTGGTTTCCTGCCCTGATGAGAGTTCTGTCACTTTCATGATTCATTTGCTCGGGTCGTGATTGGAACCTGACCTAGGATGGAGCATGGCTGAGATGAATATTCCTTCTGGCCCTTAAGAGACTGGATAGCTCTGTATCAGGTTGGGGCAGCTCCTTTGTTTGCGAGTTCCTGCGCTAATGTAAATATTTAGAATTGCCTTTCACAGGATATACACTTAGTGAAAACAAGTTCACGGTCCATTTGCCATTCTTGGCAAAAATGTTTGCTGCTTTTTTTTTTTTTTTTTTTTTTTTTTTTAGCGAGGTAGACAAGTATAAGAAATGGCTTAGCAACCTACGCCTCTACTTGTTTGGGCTGTACACACCCTTCTGATAACGCTCCTGGCAGCCTGAGATGCTTACCTGTAGATACAATGCACACACATCTCCCCCTGAACAACGTGCCGGGCGAGCAACCTGTTAGCACCTGGGACCCCCAGCTTGTATCAACCTGTCACATGCTTCACACAACAGAAAGAAATTACTCCTTATAGAAGCCCCTTATAATTCCCTATTTCTAGTTGAACATGTCCGGGAACAAGTCCTGAAACCGAGAGCAACGGTCTGATCTGGTCTGAACTGGCTATGAGTGTGTGTGCACCCAGGCCAAGGCTGGCCTCCCAGTGAACTCTCGGGGAGAGCCTCCTGTTTACCGCCCTGTGCATAATTGAACATGCACAGGGTTGCAACCGGATTCTTTACCGGAAAGGACACGCACAGTAAGCAGGGCCTTATGTAACTCAGATCTGTTTCCCAGAACAGAACTGCCCAAGCCACTCTGCTTCGGACCCAGCTCCACCTCCTGTTGAACGCATTACAAGAATCCCCAGACGAGAATCGGGGCTCTCGGGGATACTGCCACTCTGGTGGCCCCCTGTCGCTCTTGATGGCATCTAATCTGTACTGTCACTTGGCTTTGAATAACATTTCCCTGTTAGATCTGCATGTATCTAAACCATGCTTTTAATAAGACGCCAAGAACCTGGGAATAACCGGCTTAGTGACTTTGGCCACCAGTATCAAGTGTCCCCTCCCAACCTCAGTCCCCACGTGACCCACTCGTATAGTATATAAGATAACTCAGGGCAGCCCCCGTGTTGTTGGCTCTGTACTATCTCTTCGTTAGACTTCTACTATTACTACTTCCTTATACCCTTTTTAATTACATATTGTCTCAAAAGCCCCCTTCTAGGGCATTTGTCAAGATCCTGCTGCTCTGTTACCAGACACCTATTGTCTAAAACATCATTCAAAATTTAACTGGGGTAAAATTCCATAACATAAAATAGACTATTCCAAAGTGAATGATCCCAAGGCCGACAGCACACACAGTGCTACCCAAACGGCTATCATCCCTACCCAGTCCCCAGTGTTTTCCCACCCCCAAATAGGCTCACTAGACAGTCAGTGCCTAGCCAACACTGCTTGTCCCCGGAAGCCATCAGTCTCTGTTGCTTCTAAGTTGCATATTCTATTTCACACACACTAGATTATACAATGATGCCTTTGCCTCCAGCATCTTTCACTAAGCATGATATTTTCTAGGTTGACTCAAGTGCCATCTATAGTTCAGAACTATAGTTCTTTTTCTGCCTGAGTAATATTTCGCCGAGTGTTTATCTGCTCATCTGGGGACGAGAACCTTGCTGTTTCTACCCCTTGGCTCATGAAATAGTTCCGTGACTAAGGCAGTCTTTTCCGAGCACCCGCTTTCACTGCCTTTGGAGTCTCTGCCCACTTTCCTTCTGCTCTTACCGCTGGCCACTCCAAGCTGGGTTGTTTGTAGGTACAGGTGAAGAACTAGCAGGACCAGGGACCACACGTGGGTGGCTGCAGAGGGAATGAATAACCAGGAGGGCGAGCAAACCTGAACCTACCTTCGCTGGTAGTGCGGCCAACGTAACAAGTTTTTCACTTGATAGGTTGAACCGAAGACAAAGAAGATACCAGGTGGGTAGGAGTACAGAGATCTTTGGACAGAAGCAGTGCTGTAAATCTGTCATTTATTGACCAAACGGGGTAACGACTCCAGATTCTCTTTGTTAGGCTTGGAGAAAAAGAAGTACAGATGATGGGAACGGCATTTGGTATGAACAGAATGGTTCCGTCATGTAAAAATCATAGGACTTCTGGGTAAACTGTGCCTTGGTGGGCTGTGCTGTATGCTAGGGAGTGGCCACGTGTACCCTGCGGGGCTGTGTCTCTTTTCCTCTCTTGCTTCTTGCCATAAAGCTGAAAAAGCTCACAGGTCCTTATTCTTATCTGCCCACGCCCCACTCCCAATAGACGCCAGGAGTTCAGACCCAGCTCAGTGAAGATAAAAGCCACAGGCTCGCAGTGTGCGCGAGTGTCAGACTGCGCATGCTCTGAAGCTGCGGCCCGGCGACACGGTAGAAAGAAGGAATCTCCTCAGAGGGGAGGGGCTGTAACGCTTATTCCCAGGCACGCACGAAAAATACAGGGAAGGGCTGCGCTGTGCCCGTTACTTGGACTTTATTTGGTCAGCCGGGTCCCATCCTCAGACAAAGAGCTAAGTGTTTTTCAGATGTGTTGGCAGCTTTGGGGCTCTAGCTCTAGCACTAGCTGAAAGGTAGTAGATTAGGTCGGAGGGGAGCATTTGGCTGCAGCTTCTCTCAGCGCAAGTTATTTCACCATAAAGAAGGAGGAAAGACGCCGCGTGCTGTGAGGGACCAGGGTGCGAGGCCCAGGTTTGCAGCTCCCGGTGCTGAGGGGGAAAGACTCCAGCTTCCGGGTGTCCACCTGGGCTCTGGCTTGTCTTCCTTCCTCCTCCCCTCTGGGGAACTGGAATAACTTTACCCAAGCAATGCCAGCAGCCTACCGCATTCTTCCGAGATTGCAGATCTGTACCTGAATCTCAGATTCAGTCGGCACAGACCATTACCAAGGTTTCTTATTGTTTTGTTATTATGATGTGGGTTGGCCTCCAACAGTTTTGGCTGTCGTTTCCAAACACCACCGCCTGAACATCTGTTTCTCTCGGATGCTGAAGATGGTAACCGGACCTTTCATGCACTCACGGAACGAGCAAACCGCAGGCCCGAAGCACTGATTTCCATCTCGCTTCTTGTGTCCATAACTTTGGCAGAACCCTGATTAAAATTGGTCTGACCCAGTTAACGGACAGGCCGCCTCCCACCAGTTCCCCCCTTGACCCTCTAGGCAGCCCCAGGAAGTATTTTCAGCCCAGGCTTCCCTCCTCGTGTGCTCTAGACTGTTTTCAGCCTCGCAAAGAAGAGCTCCTTCTGCGCCCCTGAATAATCCCACCAACTAACCCGACCCCAGCAGCCCCGGCAGTGTAGACTAATCAGGGGCCGGTAGGTAGCCCATCCCCCGCAGTCTGCCTTTCTTGCGTTTTCTTTCATCCTCTTCCATTTCGCAGGAAGCAATAAAAACAAACCCTTCTTCTTCTGATCTAGTTTCTTCTCAAATCTTTTCCTTCCCTTCCTGGGAGGAGCCCTGGGGTGTTGCTCTCCCCTCTCGCCAATACCCTCGGCTTTGGGATGACGCCCAAGTGCTAACAGGTTCAGGGCGCCTTTAATATAACCAGCTAGGATTTGTGAAAAGCTCAGATGTCTATTTTTACCCCCGTGACCTACATTTGATTTTTAACGATCAGTGGCTTCCCACCATGACGATTTTTAAAGTTGTTCTTTTTGTCACACGTTGCTGGCGGTTCTCTGGCTGACACTTCCTGCGGATGACCACTAGAGGGCACATGATTTCCAGTTTATAAGATACTTTCCACAGCAGATTCCTGGAGCTTCGCTGAACGCAAGGACCCGTTTCGTTTGGTTGGTTGTTTGTTTTCCCTTAGAGGCAGGAGCGAGGCACTTGAGATCCCCTCCGTGCAGCTAAGACATTCTTTACAGCATTCATTTTTGAAATGCTGGCTGGCCAGCAGAGGAAAAAAGCCATGTTCTCTGGTGGTCCTAGCCAGGGGAAGAGAAAAGAACTGAAGAAAGCTGAACCCAGGGGTCGTGTTCTTTCTAGGTTTGCTAACGAGCATGTGAGTGTAGATTGTATGTATGTATTCAGGTCTCACAGTAAGATGCTAACACTCCCTGGGGCCTCTCCCCCATGCCCAGGCTTCCTGGCAACACAGCGAGCTAACATGGGCAGCTGGCAACATCTCCAGCTTGTCAACTTGGTTGGGTTCCAAGGCAAAGCTGATGAGAAGTGAGTAGGGCAGGGGGACCGAGTGGCATGGGAATATATTGCATTAAAGTTCCATGGACCACTGAGGGCTCTGATCTCAGACAGGGGCTGGTGTGGGTACCGCACCCTAGGCAAAAGATATGGACAGATTAAGTAGACTTAGTGACTATGAATATAGGTCCAAAGTGAAGACTGAGCAGCACAAGGTCAAAACTAGGATGGTGACTTTTAAGGTAGCAGGTGAAAGGTCAACGAGAGGCCGAGGCTACATCTTGGCAGTTTAGAGCTGCTGACCCTCTGTCAGGGTCTTGGTTCCATCCCAGCACTGGAAAGAGAGAAAATATGAATTCAATGGGAAGTAGCAAAAGCAAGTTAAAAAAAAAATCCTGTGCTATGGATGAAATGTCTGAACTGAGATATTAAAGACAGTAATTGATAACACAACAAGTAAATCTGACTCATCTTTGGCGCTTCCTAACTCTGTGGCCTCCAATAGGACACAGTCTTCTCTGGGCTTCAGATTCCTTGGCTCTGATGGCACAGCTTCCGTGGCCCCAGTTATTGGCAAGATTTCACACGATGACACATGTTAAAGGAAGCCCTCGCCTCTCTTCCTCCGGTACTATAGTGGGTAGGACTTGGTCATTCAAACATGTTCTTGGTGCCTGTATTGGAGATGTACAGCTTCAAGAGACAGAAACCAGCCGGGCAGTGGTGGTGCGTGCCTTTAATCCCAGCGCTCAGGAGGCAGAGAGAGGAGGAGCTCCGTGAATTCAAGGCCAGCCTGGTCTACAGAGTGAGTTCCAGGACAGCTACACAGAGAAACCCTGTCTCAAAAGATCCAAAGAGAGCGAGAGTGAGAGCGAGCATTGTGTAAACAATAAGCAAAAGAACACAACTCTGAGTGAGATGTTATCACTGAGGCAACAGCACTGTCAGGCCACCAACACAGGCATTGTGAATGTCATCTTACCCTAGCTGTCTAGTGGGGACAGTGACAGGACTGATTGGTGTAGTCTTAATGAAGTCACCTGGGACTTTGTTCTCAGCAGACTGACATCTGTTCCTGCGCTCCTGGTACTGGGACTGCTAGGACCCAATTTGGGTCCCTAACTTTCCAGCAACTCTAGACTGTCTTGGTTAACATCCTGGAGTCATCCCAGGAGACCTTTCGTGGTGTGTTGCAGGCCATTGCCCGTCCCCTATAAGTGCCTTGGAAAGTAAATACCCCTTGGGTAAGTAGTTCCGTGGAAAACCCAAGGCGGGGCTCTGATCTCAGAGGTGGCACAGTATGGGTGCTAAGTTCTCCTCAGGATTAGGTGTAACTGGTGATTCACTCTAAGGCGCCTGCCCTGCCATCTTCTGGAGTTCCTGATACCAGAGAGAAACCAGGGCTCAACTAGGTTAAAGAAAATTAAAAATAGCTTTTGAGCAGGCAACCACGAGCGTCTCCCAGGCCCTGCAGTTGCTGTTGGACACAGGGTAGTTACTACGTCAGGAGCGCTGAAGAACAGGGGTTCATAAGCAAGCAGATGCGCAGAAACCACATAGCAACAGATAAGCCCGTGGGGAGAGCTGAAGCGTGGCTCGTCGTCAGCAGTTAGGGCAGGCTAGCTGGAAGGCTGCTGTTCAGAGCAGACCCGAAGGCCGGCTGTAGGAACAGCACAGCAGCACAAACAAAGCCGGGCTATAGCATTCTCGGATCACTAAGAGCTGCCAGTGAGTGGCAAGCCTGGGACAGAGCGGGTAGGGTGGTCGGCAGGCTCCAGGACGGAGGCCTTGGCAACCTTGCAGGAGTTCTGTTGGGCCAGCCACAGGTCAGGTACCTCGAAAGCAAGACTCTCCAAGATATGGGAGAAGTAAAGTCAACATCGAGGTTTTCATCAACTCCACGCAAGCACAAGTCATCAGGAGGGAGCCTTGACTGAGAACATGCCTGGCTGTGGGCAAGCCTGTAGGGCATCTTCTTAATTGGTGATTGGTGTGGGAGGGATTGATGTGGGTGGGGCATCTCTGGGCTGGTGGTCCTAGGGGTCAGAGAAAAGCTGGCTGAGCAAGCTTCGAGGAGCGAGGCATTAAGCACCACTCCTTCCTGACCTCTGTATCTGCTCATCAGCTCCTGCCCAGCCTGAGTTCCTGCCCTGACTTCCTTCATTGGTGGACCATGATATGGACAATAAACCCTTTCCCTCCCAAGTTGCTTTCGGACATGGTGTTTCATCACAGAAACAGTAACCCTAACTGAAGACCGTGACTGGTAAACCGCATCTCAAGGTAAGATGAAAATGACAAATCCTAAGAGCCAATGGCTGTCTTCAAGGCACTATTTGCAGAGCTTTACGTATCCATTAGTGTGACTCTCACCCTCTTCCGAGGCTGCTGCCGAGTCAATACTGTCCTTTTGCAGATGAGGACCTGAAGCACAGGTGCAAGGCTGCTGTGGGTTGAACTCTGTCCCTTTAAGACAGACCCACCCCTGGGCTCTTTGGCGTGTAACCACGCAAGAGATGAGGATGCACCTAGTGGGGTCTAGCACCCTTCCAAGAGGGCTGTGCCCTTGTAAAGGTGGTTCAGAGATTGGGGTGCACCACTCCAAGCTTGGGAACACGGCAGACTGCCTAGAACACCCTGGGTGAGGGCACAGAGCGTGCTTGCCGGAGGACTATCGAATGGTTGAGGAACGTCATGAGACTGCCTTAGATGGTAGCCGCTATAAGGCCCTTGTTCTCCCACCCACCCCGACGAATGGCTGCAACGCCAAACTCCTCCCCACAGGGTTCTCACAATGCTTCTCCCTCCATGTCTGTTCCACCTCTGACTGCAGCTTCACCCCGCCTCTCCTCCTCGAGATCAACCCGAGGGAAAGGACATGGGTGGGAAGCTGAACATTCCTAACAGCCCCGAGCCAGCTGCAGGGGTGCGCGTGACATTTGTGGATGCCCTGAGCTCCGTTCTGCAGGATGGATGGTGGCAGGATGCACAGAGATTAGTCTGCCAAGACCATGTCTCTGTCTCACGGTGACAGAATTAAATAAACACGGCCTAGCTAATAGGACGTCTCCAGGGGATTGATCGCCCAATATAAAGAAATGTGAATCTCCTTCTCACACAGCCCATTCTCGGCCTAACATCAATTTTCCTCCATAGATGGCAGGATTAATTCAGGCTTTTTTTTTTTTTAAATAGGAAGTCGATTCCATCCTTAGCCCTAGCAAGACTGACAGCCACCAAGCCTTGTCCGTTCTGAGGGTGCGTTCTGATGGATGTTGGTGGCTCACAGTGCAACAGGGCAGGAGTGCTGGCAGTCACCTAGGGGATTGCCAAGCTCATTTTGTGGCATGGACAAAGAGCTGAACATCCAGGGAAGACAGAAGACCAAGAAGCAGAGAAAGGGAAAGTAGCATGTTTATCCCTTAAGGCCTAAGGCTGGAAGCCAGGCAGCGTGTGCTGGCTTATGAAGCATTTTATGGGCCCCTGGATTCTACCCTTTTCCTATTGGCCTTGTTTAGATGCCCTTTTTATATCTTCTTCTTGTTTTCCTCATAATGTCTTCTGGGAACAAGAACCTACTATCTCAGGGGGCCCATTTTTGGCTTCATTGTCTACCTATGTCTCTCTACCTCTCCTTCAGCAGGTTCATCACGGTGACATAGCTGTATCCATGTTTTGTACTTGGAGACATGGTCCCTGTATGTGGGAGAAGCAAGAAGAGCCCAACCAGGATAATCGACTGTTTTGGTCTCCCCAGTTTTTATATGAGAAGTGTCCTGTCTGAGGAAACCCCAAAGTCCTTTAGCAAGGTCACCCTAGCTTGTCGCCTCTACCCTTGGGCAAGTGGACTATGAGCAACATTTAGACTTCCCTGTGACCTGGGCCCTCGCTTCTGGCAAGTTACATCACATATATGTACCCTGCTTTCCTCGCCCATAAAGTGAGGGTAGCGAGAGTAACAGCCTCAAGTGGTCACTTTTAATGATTAGAGACCTGTACAAATAAGCATGCACATAAAGAGGCAGGTAGATCTCTGATCTCGAGGCCAGGCTGATCTACAGAGCAAGTTCCAGGACAGCCAAGGCTGAACAGAGAAACCCAAAACAAACAAAACCCCACACAAACAGCAGCAGCAGCAACAATGAGAAGAAAACCTCCAACTAGCTGCGCCATGCTAAGTTTAGGAGCCAGCACTGATTCCTGGGTGACAGGCGCTATGACTGACAAATCATCCCTCTGCTACAGAGGAGAACATGGCTAGCAGCCATTCCCAGTGGGGGCGTGGGACCCACAGCTGTTTATGTTAAATGCAGCACAAATGCAGACAACGACATAAGGCGAATGTAAAATCTTAAGAATTAATAGTTAAAGTGGGCCGGGGGAGGTGATGTACTCTTGGGGATCCCCAGTCTACTCCAAGGACTCGCATCGCAGCACAGGACCATCTGTAACTACTGTTCCGGAGGATCCGCTGCCCTTTTCTGGTCGCCTTGGGCACTGCACACACATGGTTCACAGACACACAGGCAGGCAAAACACCCAGGCACATGACAATAAATGAAACATCTCTGAGAACTACTAATTACGCAGGCAAATATCCGCGGTGGCAGACCTCTGGCTGCCAGCTGAGGACTCCTCGCTGCCCAGCTCCACCCTCTTCCCCACACGTGTTTCAGCGTGAGTCCAGGAATGACTTATTGCCTTTTTTTTTTTTTTTTTATAAAGTGAGTAGTGCTGTGGCACTATACAGTCACCACACTCTTACACTTATCTCAGAGATGCGTGAGTTCCATGGCTCCTTCCTGACCTGTGCTGGAGTAGGAGGAAACGAAGAAGCGATATTTCTAAAGGAAAGGGCACATACAAGGATCTACAGACAGTGCTGTCTTCGCTGTGACTGCGCAAGCTGGGGCTTGGACGGGACACACTGAGCTCCATGTACGTTGCTTAAAGAAACAGACAAAAGTCACAGGCCATTAAGATTCCATCTGCTCCTTGTGAAACAGAAACTCCATTCAGGCTGAGGCAGGGGTCTCACATCACCTGCGGCTCTCCAGCTCCCATCCCTTAGTGAGGATGGAGACCCAGCTCACTTCCTTTATTTTTGAGTAGCCCGGTGCCTTTTACACCAAGCCGTGACTCTGCCCGAACGTTGTTGTTTGAGACTTTCCTAATGCTGTTTGGAATGCTGCCATAGAGAACACACAGTCTGGGTCTGTGGTTGTGGTAGTGTTAGGTTCAGGAAGGAGAGAGGCCAGGGGAGTGTGGAAGAGGTCACTGGGACTTTGGACTTGAGTCAAACAGGCAGAGAACATTCATCCCCGGGGAATGGGGCGTGGAAGGGAAATGGGGCTTGAAGGAGGAAATTATACATGGATAAGACAGGCATCTCAGAGTCAAATCCAAGAAACACAATTTAAAATAAGCATGGCGTGTGTTAGCACTGGCTCCGAGTGCCAAGAACGGAAGGCCACGAGTGGCTTAGACGGTGAGGAGGCTAAAGTTTCTTCTGGAGCAACTGTCCAAGGGTTGGCATGCTAGTTCACAGGTCTGAGGAGCCCTGGTGTCTACCTTTCTGCTTTGTTAACTCTTACCAGTGAAGTAGCACTTTTGAGGACGATTCATGGTCCAAGATGGTACCCGAAACTCCAGGCAAGCTTCTCCAAGCTTTAGGTAGGAGGCAAGAGAAACAGGCCAACAAGGGTGTGCCTTGTCCCAAGTATTTTACGTAGCCTTCCCAGAAGATAGAGCCTTTGCTTCACCAAAGGAGCCTAGCTGAAAAGCAAGCCTGGGATTTTTTTTTTCCTTGCTGGAATAAAACTGGTTCCCCAGGAAGAGTACTCAGACAGCGTGAATGGGGAGTGGGGTTAGGCAACCGGCAACCATTTCCGTTTGAGCTGAGGCAGTGATCAAGGAGAGTCCACAGCAGCAGAATACCGGGGTTAACGGTTAGGAGCTACCATCTGGCAGCAATAATCTCGGTGACAGAGCATTAAGCCTTTCTGAGAGCTGCTCCTTCATCTGAAAAAAAATGAGGAAAGTGCTGGAAACTGCGCAGGTCTTGTGAGAATCAGATGCAAGGAAGTATCAGGCCCAGGGAGAACAGCCCAAAGCGGAAGATAATGCCACGACTCTAACACACGGGCGCTGGGAAGCAAATTTTTGACATGTAATAAAATTTGAGATTCGTTAAATAAATCTGCCACCCAAACACTGATGGAGGGGTTTCCAAACCCAGACTGATGGCTCCTTATATGTGTGAGCTCTTCAGGAAGATGGCTTGAGGGGTCTCCGGGTTTTCACGTGAAGATTTCGACTAGTTTGGGAGACCCTATGAGTGGGTGGGCTGGCGGGCTGGGGGAAGGGGCATGTGGGTTCTCCCCACACTTGTTGCTGCCAGCCTGGCGAGGCTGGAGGGCAGAAGTTGTACATTCCACTAGCATACACTGCCCAGGGAGTGCTGGCATCAGACATATCCCAAACCCACCTGGGGCCACAGCAGTTTGGTTCAACAAGAAACCAGGGTAACCAGGGTTGGTTCCAACTTTGAGAATCTGACCTCCCAACCCCCGAGTAATTTTACTTTGGGCATATTTAAACACAGCACAATTTGGTGACAAATTTCCCGGTGATGATTGGTTTAATCCTGTGTGCACAATAGAGCTTAAGACATGACTACATATGAAACTTTTTATAAAGTGGGTGTGACGCCTTCCATAAAGATAGGCTCTGTAGATTGACAAGCTCATGATAAGAGTCTTGGGGAGGTCTGGTATGATTTCAGCCACACGGCACAAAGATCTCTGGGCTATTGATTGTGCCTACTCCTGGCTGTCTGGGTAGGAAACAGGCTGTACATGTCTCCTTTTGAAGAGACAGCCCTGTGTTTAATATTTCTAGTTCCTCGTGCTTATCCGTGAGCACAAGGACTTCTGTGCCTCCCACATCTCACCCCATTTTTACTTTTTAAAGAGAAAACTGTGGCTGTGGTAGAGACCATGTCTGAACGTATTGCCTGCATGCCTAATCTAAATGATATAGGCAATCGTGAGAGAATTAGAAGAATATCTAACAGAGGAACGAGGAGAGAGGAATGCCATCTTGACCGTGATGACCATTCAAAGATCACTTGAGATATTTTATCTCTCTATGCAGATCGTTACATTTTTATAAGGGTTTATTTTATGTGTGTGTTTTGCCTGCATATATGAAGTCAGAGCTCCTGGGTCTGGAGTTGCAGGGGGTTGTGAGCCACCATTGTGGGTGCTGGGAATTGAACCTAGGTCCTCTAGAAGTGCTTTTGACTACTGAGCCATCTCTCCAGTCCCACAGATGATCAAATAGACCATCGATAGTATGAGAGAAATCTGACATTTTAAAGCAACACACGCCGACTACCAAGATTGTGCTCGCGTAACAAATAATCTATGGTAGCTTTTTTGTTTGTTTTTATGAAACTGGTTCTCAATTCACCCATCCCTTGACTAATTTCTGCTCATATTTTTGATGTAATATTAGTAGTACTTGTCTCAGTTAGAATTTTATTGCTGTGAAGAGACACCATGACCACAGCAACTCTTATAAAGATTTCACTGGGGCTGGCTTACAGTTTCAGGGGTTTAGTCCATTATTGTCATAGCAAGAAGCATAGTGGCTTACATGCAGACATGGTGCTGGAGAAGTTGCTGAGAGTTCTACATCTGGAGCCACAGGCAGCAGACGAAAACTGCCACATTAGGCCTAACTTGATCATATGAGACCTCAAAGCCCACTGTCACAGTGATATACTTTCTCCAGCAAGGCCACACCCACTCCAAGGCCACACCTCCTAACAGTGCCACTTCCTGTGGGCTAAGCATTCAAACACATGAGTCTTTGGGGGCCATTCCTATTCAAACCACCACAGTTGTTTTGAAACCTCTCTCTCTATTCCAGCAATCATTCCTGGGGCTGGTTATTAAAAAAAAAAATGCAACCCCCAAACAGTCCTTAGCATGGCAAAACAATATCATACTGTCCCCTGCCACACCTGTGCCTTTTATCTCTCTTGACAAAGGGCATTTGGATTTTGCATTGACAAGCTGAGAATTAAGATGTAGTGCAGTCAGTAAACATAGTAGCATCATTTTGTGTCAGTAGTATTGTGTTCTGATTGGTTCCCTAAGTCATTAGCTTATTCTTCCTCTGGGGACATCTCTTCTTGATGGGCTTGTTCTTTATCTTCAGAGGTTTTATTTGTTCAGTGGTCTCTGGGATGCTATCCAGGTCAGACACATTGGAGAAGGAGCTGTCTGTGACTTCACTCATTCTTTGGAAAGACAAAGCATGACCTCACCCTGATATTAGAACATCAGGCCTTTCCACTGATTACATTCTAAATCTTTCCATTTAACATACGTTTTATGGCAAAATGCTTTGGGGTAGCAGCTGAAGCATTGTCCTTCAAAGTGTTAAAGTTAGCATGGCTATAGGTAGCCTTGCATGCAGGGATTTAGGTGGGTGTATAATGATGGTGTCGTCCCACAGCAGCTTTACCCTGGGGACTGTAAGGGATTGCAGTAACATGATTAATATTCCAAACATCATTGCTAGTCTAAGCAGGCCCATATTCAGTTTTCAGTTTTAGTAGGAGTCCTAGAAAGCAAATGCACATATAAAGTTCAGGTGTGACATAGCGGTATTTTCCCGGATCCCCCGGGGCCTCATGCCATGCCTGGAGCCATGCTCTGTAGCTGACTAGCTGGGGAGAGGCACTATGCCCACCCACAGTGCACTCTGAGTACAGCCTCTATACCCCTGACAGCGGGGACGGCCCCAGACAGACAGCCCTAGCTCCAGATGTCAAGCTTCTGTGAGACCATTCACTCTGCACCAGAAGCCTGAATACAGTGTGAAATATGTCCTCAAAAGAGGATGGGCTCCTATGAGTCTCCTTTCCCTTCCTCCTGTGCCAAGAGTTTGACCACTTATGTCAGACCAAAATTAAAAGTGCAGAGCTAAACACAAACAAACCAAGCTGCTTAATTAACAGTGGTCACTAATTCCTGAAGATTTAAACCTAAGGCTATTTACGTAAGATTTTGGGATCCTCAATATTCAGGGCAATTTAAATTCTGAGCTCAAAACGACTCTCCTATTAGATAACCAGATACCCAGAAGTACCTGAGAATAACAGAAGGAAATCCTAAAGGAGAAAACAACTGGGTTTTCCCATGTAAGCATGAAAGGGCATAGCCAGCAGTACTGCCAATAAAACAAAAAAACGAGAACAGTATCAAAGCATAACAGCTCCATGGAGGAAGAACTCACCGACGGCTCCAGTTCTTACTACATTTTACAGGTTCTCAGGCTGTACCAAAATCAATTTAGGTGAAAACCTCAATTGTACTCATTGTAGCTCTGACTTAACCCCTCTGCCTCCAAGGGAATCTGAGAAACAGGCAATTATGTATGCGTTTTTTTGGCCACCGAATTATCCAGAAGAAATGATCTAAAAAAAGTTCTTGGTTTTAATTTATCTCCATTTTCCTTCTCAAATCCCTCCCAAGCCCTGTTCACATTGTTATTTTTAACTTTTTTTTTTGGTTATGTTGTACAAAAATTCAACTTAAAAAAAAAAAGAAGTTTCAGTAATCTGAAAGAAATCTGGGTGCTGTTGGGGCCCTCAGTGCCCAAAAAGCTTGGAATGAGAAAGTCTCTGCTTTTGATGGAAAGGACAAGGTAAAGTGCCTTATTTTGCTAATGCTGGGAGAGCACCTGTGGATGGGTGTGTAATCTGATCATCAGCAGGAAAAAAAAATCTCCTATGGTCGGCTGGTAAGAGACAACCCACTGGAGTGACCTTCTACCAGCCCATACCTGAAACCACGGCACAATGTGCTCGGCCCACAGAGCCTAACGAGGCCTCCGTGGCTCCATCGCCTCCTTACCAGCATTTGTGCAGCGGCTGCTCTTGTCATCTTTCACAGTGTATTAATTACCTTTTCACTTCACTGGTGTGACCAAGTCCACTGGGGTGGGGTGGGGGGATGGGTGGGAGTGGGAGGAGGAACTCAGCCATACTGAGGCAGGTCTGGAGCAGATAGTGAGACTCCAGTGGTAATGTACCAGTTAGGCCCTCTTCCCAGGTAGGCCTCACCTCTACCATCTCCCAAAACGCTGCCATCCTGTGGAGACCAAACATTCAAACTACGAGCCTTTGGTGGTGGCATTTCTCAGTTAGGCTATAACACACACTGATGGCCTTTGCTGGATCCCTTTCAAACCAGCCAGGAAATACCAACTGAGGCCTGATTCCTCCAAACTCTAAACAATAGACTCTTCCGTATTTTGAGATACTTGAGCCTGGAGACTCCTTCCTCGAAGGCTAAATCTGTTTCTAGTGTCACACCCAGCCAGAGAGGGTGGCCAGGGTCGGGCACAGGCAAGGTTTAAGTCAATCATGCTCCTTCTTCCCCGGTTTGTTTATGGAGAACGTGGAAAAGGAAGTCAGGCCTACAGCACTGAAGTCAATTGGCCACAACTAAAATTACTTGGCTAAATCAGGCTCAAAGGAACAACAAATGTGATTTAGCTTGTGTGCGGCACCTGGGATAGGCAAATCCATAGAGACAGGAAGTAGAATAGAGAGTCCCAGGAGCTGGGAGGGTGAAACAGGGAACGGGGAATTGGGGTCTCATGGAGTAGAAATTTTTGTTTGAAGCTAAGTGAAATGTTTGGGGATGGGTAGCCATGTTGGTGACAGAACCTCTGAGAACACCCTGGATTGCTTTAACTTGTATATCAAAGGTGGTCAAAATGGTAAGTTTCGGGTTGTGTTTACTTTACCCTGGGGAGGCAGACCAAGGAACACACAGATGCGTTTAGACCTAAGATGGTGTCACCGCTGTGGGTAGCTCCTGCTGTCAGGGGTGTAGAAGAGGCGTGGTCCCGGGAGGGCGGTTCCTGGAAAGGAGCTTCAGTCCTCGGCAGTGGAGACCCATAGAGGAAAATCACAGCCGGAAGTGCTTCTCAGCTATGGGCGGACAGCTCCTGCTCTGACAGCTCCTGGACCGTGTGTGCGTGTGGGAGGGCGAGGGGCACAGGGACTGGGAAGTCCCACTTGTTCAGCTCACCCCCTTAAGTAGCATCCTTGCTGAGAAGACCTTGTTAGAGAAGGTCTTTTGCTTTGGCAGGGCTGGAGCACACTGGAAAGGCCTGGGGGGTGTAGTTCAGGCGCACTGAGAGGAGAATGTGGGATCGCGGCACCCCAAATTTGGAAAGACAGGGGCAAAACCAAGCATACTCTGAAAGTACCAGTGGTCTGAGTCAGCTAGGGCTGCCCATCGGGCGAGTTTCAGACAGAGGCCTCTAGGTGGCGCACAGACCGCGATAAATACGTGAAGAGGCAAGGCCTTCATCAGTAACTGGAGCTCAGCTCCATGCTGCTCCCCACTCCAGCCGAGCGACGCCCTCAAGCCCCCTCTGGCTAGCTTCAAAGATGGAAGCTGTGATCATCTCGAGGACAGTGGGAGAGGAAGGAAGCCGATCTACCCGAGGATGCCATGGAGCCATGGGCCGTGGCCCTCCACCAGGGATGCATAAACTCAGAAAGGGTGTCATTCACCTAGGCTTTAGGAACTCAAAGGCAAAGGCCACTGAGCACTGGTTGAGCATCATGGGAAAAGGACAACTCGTCAGTTGTGAGGAAAGACTGGTTTCGGGTCTTGAGTTTTGGAAGCAGTGGGGTTGGTTTCCTCCTGTTTTCAAACGCATGGAACCTCAGAAAGAATCACGAGAAAGCGGGGGACAAGGCTGGAGCTGTGGCTCAGAAGGCAGGGCCAGGCAGACAGGGCTGGAGCGCTTCTTCTGCCTGCCAGGGCCGTTCTTTCTTATATAAACAGCTGATAGGCACCTCTGTGGGCCCAGGCAGGGACAGCCTCCACTGTGGTCTATACTGTGCTGCAAGGCCCCGGGGCTGTAATTAAAATCATCCATTTAACTTCTAAGTTCTTGTTTTTATATTTATTTATAAATGTAAATTTATATTTTTATTTGTGTTTTATATTTATTTTATATATTTGTATAGGTAGTATATATTTTACTTATATTATTTATATTTATTTTATAATTTATTTGATATTTATCCGGCATTGCAGAGCATCGTATTGGACAGCGCTGTGGCATTGTGGGCACTTACAGACTTGATGTAGGTCCGCTTATGAACCCGACAGATAACTATTAGTGAATTAATAGGAGACAAGACTGGGATGTGCTGGCTTCTCAGAGACTTGGTGGTGGTTGTCTGACTCGTACCCTAGAGTTCAAAAGCAGCACCGTGAAGATGTTCGTAACTGATCATCGTTAGGCTGAGGCATCCAGCCCAGAGACAGTCGTCACATGATATACTTCATGCCACAGCAAGTCAGTGAAATGGCATGTAGGCCAGGCCTATGGCACAGGCCTGAAATTCTAAGTACAAGCAGGCTGAGGCAGGAGCATCGTGAGTTTGAGGCCCGCCTGAGCCTGCCCGAGCCTGCCTGAGCCTGCCTGAGCCTGTGACTAAGTGGTGAAATGCTCGTCTGACATGTGTGAGGTCCTGGGTTAATACCCAACACAGAAAAAATATTTGTGACTTCTTTGGGCCATCAGGAAACGAAAGGAAGGTTCGAAGTATTAGGCTTCTGAGGCATAGTGAAAAGACAGGAGGCTAAAAGAGACAGGAGTCTGGCCTTCAACAGCTGGGTGAGCATTTATCAGCACACACACTGAGGGGCAGCCTCTCTGTGGAGGGAAATTAAGGTATGGTTTGCCAGGGGAAAAAGCTGGCCATGACCCTTTACAGGGGCGGGGTGAGGCCCTTCGGAATGAGGAAATTGTTGCAGCCACAGAGTCTACCAAGAGTCTCTCCTTCCTGAAACTGTTTGCCTAAGGCAGGACAGACTATCCATTCTGGGGTGGCTGATACAGCTGAGCAAGGTCACCTTGTAATCTCCCAGAATCCTGTTTTATAAGAGAGGCACTCTGTCACCCAGGGCCTTGGAGGGAAAGTTTGCCTTCCCTGCAGAAAGTGACTGCAGGGGACGGCCTTTTCCCTCCCAACCTTGTAGCTAGCGTGTGGGCACAAGTCTTGGAAGTGTGTAGCCACCCAACACACGCTAAGGCAGAGAGCCAAGGTTCTCAGAGAGGAAGGAGCAGGAGCATGCCAGGCTCTATCGCCTGGCTTCTGGGCCCAGTGCCCCAGGCTAGTTAACCCCTTATTGCTTCAGCGTCCAGCCTTTCGGTGAACCTCACATAATTATCTCCTGCAGACAGTAAACTTGGGCTGAGGGGACACTGGGAACTTGCCACAGGCAGTCACCAAGCCGGTAAAATGTAGAGCCATAGACCTGGGTGTTTTCCATCCCAAACACATGTTCTTTTCATTCCATTGGGCACACATGAACTGTGTCTGCATTTCAAAGCATCTAGGGGAGAGACCATGAGAACAAAACCTAAGAGTGAAGCATGTGCCGGAGAGAAAACAATATTTTGCCTTGGCTATTGCTTGAGAATGCTTGGGCAGCCTGGCTCTTAGAGGCACTTGGAAACTGTAGGCAGACTAACATACCTTTGGCAGCTACCTTCAGTGGGCCTTTCATCCCGGGAGGGTTAAATTAAGTAGTTCCGCTCCTCCTAAGAACTCAGCCAACTGTCTCTGCAGCCAGACCCCACCTTTGTTTACTCCTTACAGGGAGCCTGCGTTGAGGGAGCCTGCTGTCTTTTGATGCCAGGAAGCGGTGGACATGGCCCAAGAGAAAGTTCTCAACCTTTCTGGATTCAGTTCATGCTACTGGGGGGAAGGGGGACAGCTGTAATCCCCTTCTCTTTGTTTCCTGCCTCCGTCCCCCAACAGTGCACCTGACCTTACCAGTTAATGAAGGTCACCTTTCCCCAGCAAATATCATGTTTTATATTCTGGGCTCTGATCAACTAAGAGCTTTCCTAGCAGAAAGGTCACAGCAGAGAAGCACCATCCTTCCTGTACCCTGGCAGTAGTACCAGAGGAGAAGCCCTTCAGGAAGGAAAGGGAAGCTTGCAAGGTAAAGCCCTTTGGAATGTGTGGGATCAGCATCCTCCTACACTAAACAAGACCAACCTTTACCTCAAGCAATGCCCTGGTGGGAAGGGGAGCCAACACTTGAAAGAATTGCTTTTCTCAAGGCTCGTTTCTTGTTCCTGTGTCAGCTGGCTTGGTGGCACAGGTCAGGAGTCTGGGGCAGGAGGGTGGCAAGTTCAAGGTTTGCTTGGCTTAGGGGGTTGAGTTCAAGGGTATCTTGTGTAACTAAATTTAAAATAAAAAAGCCCAAGTGGGAGTGATGGTGTATACCTGTAATCCCAGGCAGAGGCCTGGCCATCCTGGTCTACAAAGTGAGTCCAGGCCAGCCAAGGTTACACAGAAACCCTGTCTCGGCCATAGTATGTGAGAAGTT
The DNA here is from genome assembly GCF_030254825.1 of Meriones unguiculatus. Taxonomy (NCBI): domain Eukaryota; kingdom Metazoa; phylum Chordata; class Mammalia; order Rodentia; family Muridae; genus Meriones; species Meriones unguiculatus. Next base: position 99,204,904 of record NC_083356.1, on the reverse strand, counting down.
CTAGGTTCAATTATCAGCACTGCAAATAAAATGAAATTTCTGATGACACTGATGCAGCTAGTCACAGCTGGAGAACAGCGCATGTTTGCGTGTCAGAGGATACGGGGGTGTACAGGCGCCTTTGCGTTCTTTCTGGTCTGTGTAAGGAGGAAAGGTTCTCAGAGGGTCGTATGCAGATAAATCACAGCCTCTCTCTGAGACAGACTTTAGAAATGGCTTCTGCTTTCTTTTCCACCTCCAGGAGGCTCAGTGACTGTTGACCCAGGACCCAGCTCTTCCTGGGAGCTCTTTACCCCAGTTCTGGGCTCCTGGTGAAGTCAGCTGTGTCCACTTGATTCCATCCCTGGTTCTTTGTCCCTGCTACCCAGAGAAGCTCTTCCCGGCTTGGCAGCATCCCATGGGTCAGGCTGCCCTTCACCAACGACTTCATAGGCACCCATAGGAGTAACTGTACCCCATCTAACCTCGTGAAGGGTTTGCCACCCCTACTCTCTGAACCTTCTTTCAACCATGCCTCCCTTCATCCACCAAGAGCTTCCCTCTGCCTCTACCCACAATCCTTTGCTTTTCTGTTCGAACAAAGCCATCTAAACTCTTTCAAGTGGTCCTTCTTGCTAAGGCAAGATCAGTGACTCCTAAGAAAGTATGTAATTAAATCTTCCAAAGGGCTCTGCAGGAGAGAGCTGCTGTGAGCAGACACACTTTGGGAGAGGGGGCAATGGCTTTTTTCCTTACCATGAGAGTGTGCGTAGGATTGCATTCAGCTGGTGCCAACTGTGGTCATCATGTCAGGAGTCTCTCTTCTGTGGCCCCAGTGGCAGGCACAGAGAGGGGTCCCTGGAGGTGAACTGCTGCCCAACTACTCAGAGGCAAGGAAAGCCCAGAAGCTTAGCCTTAGGAGCACTCCTGTGGGCATGGGCAAGAGCAGAAGCCGGCTGGCCAGTATGCTCCTTGGACTTTGGACTGCCTCTCTCCCCTGCTCCCAGAACTGTGTCCCAGGAAAGCAGAAGTGAAGTTCTCTCAGCTCTCAGGTATGCAAGGCTGGTATTTCTTTCTTTCTTTGTTTCACCAGCCACATTACCTGCCTGGAAAATTCTAGTGGTTCTTGTAGGTCACTAAATCACACATTGGTGATATTAGTCCCCTTGGTCCCCAGTACCCGGATTATTCATTCCAACCCTCACCATCGTATTGGGCAGATGGGCCCTCATCGCCACTTCCCTCCAGTTGGAAGTTGTGGGTTGGCTTTGGGCTCACTTGGTGCCCTGTCCTCATGATCCAGCTATGGAAAATTCTGGAAGAAGACCACAGAACTCACGTCTCAGCCCTTCCACTCATCAAGGGATCGCAGACAAGTTTCTTTGACTCTGTGTGCTGCAGTTATATATAAGGTCATATTGTTTTAGTATCCACCTGGTAGTTAGAATTAGGACTAATGCCTGCTGTCTTCTGGGATGTGTCTGTGATGGACAGTAGACAGTATTGTGGTTATGGGTGTCCTGTACCACAAACAACTTCCCAGAGAGTGGATGTCCCTGCTTTCTTTGCTAGCTAACTCAAGGGTAAATAATTGGGTAACTTGTATCCTATGACAGCAAGGCTGATTCCCAAGGACCCCTATCTTGCCCCTGACATTATCAGCATGGACTGTGGTATCCCTGTAGTATGGTAGAGTTCCTTTGACTTAATATGACTGCTGCTTATTCATTAGCGTGGAGGTCTAGGTGGGAAAGAGTGAAACTCAGAGAACTGGGTATGCGTTGAGCACCACTGTAGCCTGGCCGGATGTTGGGCTATGAGTTAGTTGCCTTGTTTCCCTACTGGTAAGAACTTGGTTGCCCTAGAATGAATGCTGATAGATTTCTTGGTTTCAGTGAAGGAGAGAACAGATATTGGGGTGAAATGCTGGTCAGTTACTCTAGTGGGCTCTACAGACTAGATGGTGAACTCTTCATCAGGCAGGGAGATGTCTTCCTTGCCAACCAAAACCATCTCCTACCTCCTTGTGTCTATAGAACTCTCCTTTGTACAAAGGCTCCAGGGCTCGGGGATAGAGGACCTGTGGTGACAGGCAGGCCAGCCCCCTTCCTTGGGTTTGATGCACCCCCATGCCTGAAGATCAGTATTTACAGGAATTATCTAACTCTTCCAAGCCAGGCGCCAGAGGGTCAGTTAGTATAAGTCTAATAGGGACATCCAAAAGTTGTCTCTGGCATGTTCCACTAAGAGTATTTGTCTGAGAGCTGCCTGGAAAATTCAATGCTTAGATCAGATGAAAACACCCATCTCATTTTTTTTTTTCCTAGCTGAATTCAACCCTCACGTTCAGCAGTTACCATGGCTCCATTCTCCAGGGCCATCTTGGGGTCATCATGTGTCCAGGTTGAGGAGGGCAGAGCAAGCAGGCACCAGAAGTCCCCAGAGCCTGGCAGGGTGGCACACAGCTCATCACCCCAGATCAGGAAGGGTTTCCAGTGGACTGCTGAGCCCAGCTCTTCAGGTAAGCAGATTTGATGTGCAGAGCTCATACCCGCCCTAAGGCCTGGAACGTGGTGGGGCAGCCTGGGCTCTGTTCAGCCTTTCCCTGCAATCCCCAAACCCAGTTCTTTGGACACTGTTTTGTACCCTTGAACGTGAGAAACCGTACAGGCCCTGTTTTCCTCCTGGTTCATTATTGAGACTGGTCATGTGGGCAGCCAGCAGGGGAATCTTAGAGAAATGTAGGGCCTGGAAGCTGACCACCCCTCCCTAGGTATAGGGTGAGTCTAGACCTAAGAAATAGAGTTCAAGCCAGGCATGGTGGCGCATGCTTTTAATCCCAGCACTCAGGAGGCAGAGGCAGGCAGAGCTCTGTGAGTTTGAGGCCAGCCTGGTCTACAGAGAGAGAGTTCCAGGAGAGCCAAGGCTAAATAGAGAAACCCTATCTTAAAAAATAAAACATAAGATACTAATTAATAAATAACAGTTATCATTATTATTTTTACCAATTAATAATAATAATTAATTATTATTAATTACTAATTAATAACACTTTTTTAAACCCTGCTATCTTCCAAAATAATTGACACAGAAAGACTATGATTTATTTTACAAGCTTAAAGTAATGAAGCTAGGCAGCTATCAACCCCCTAAGCTATATAGCTATCTCTCAGCTACGCAACTCAAGTGACTTGCAAATATGTTTCTTGGCTGAATCTTCTCCATCAGGCCACATCCTCTTTCTCCATCTCCTCCTCCTCCAGCCTCATGGTCCTCCCCTCCACCAACCTCTCCTCTCCTATTTTTATTAACCAATCAACTTTAAATTAAGACAGGCGTACGTGAGAATGCGCTCTCCTGGCGGCAATGGGATCTTGGAGGCCAGCAATTAGCATTAGAATACATAGCACCAGACCAACCCCCAACAGTAAAACAAAACAAAAGAAAAAACAATAAACAAACAAAAATACCCCAACAAAATTGAAGCAAAGTTTATTACTGAGAGGCTGTGGGTTCTGAAAACCAACTCTGCTCATTCCTCTTCAATGGACCTCACAGGAGAGGAGCCTTCAGGGCTAGATCTTAGCTACTCACAAGGTTCTCCAGCGCCTCGGAGCCTGCCAATGACCAGTGAGGAGCGAAACATCTGCCTTGCTTCTGCAGACAGATCTCACAAACGCAGAGGGCTGTGCTGTGAATCATAGGCTCTGACAGCCACGTCAGCTGACGGGGCCGGGCGCCGGGCAGATCCTCGGGCTGGAGAACATCTGCCGCCTTTGTGAGCTTGTCTCTTCTCAGAAAAGGCGTGTCATAGTTATTTGCGAAAACAGGTGGAGTGCTCTGAGGAAAAAGCCGTGTACAAACAGAGCCGACACAAACAGCAGTTACTCTGCCTTCAAGCTAATCCAACCCTATCCCACCCAGGCATAGGATCAAGGCTGCAGTTGTCCTCAGAGGCCATTGGAGGCTCTGGGCAGGGAAATATGAGTGCATCATCCGGCTCACAGGACCTTAAGTCGGCTTCTGAGATGACCCTTATGTACTGTCTGTGCTGTCACTCATCGTGTTCCCTAGCCTTGTATTGTCCTCCGGGGAACAGAGGAAAGCAAAGCCACTTTTGTGCTGTGTCAGGATGAACTAGATAATGGTGATGGCCAGGGGTGGTGTGATAGATGCTGTTGGACAAAAGAAGTTTCCATCACTTCAACCATTTGCAGTTTCCTGCAATTTGTCTTTTTGGTGCAATGTGCTTAGCACCATGAGTCCTTTTTTGGGTGTGTGTGTTGGGGGGGGGGGAAATTAGCTTGTGTCTCCAATTTATTTTTGTTCCTCCACGGCCAACACTTACTTTAAAGATACAGCGAAGATGTGGTCCAACTCTGCCTCACGTACAGATAAGAATCCTGGGGCTTGGCTATTATAGTCTAGGTTTGGGCAGAGTCTCCCAGCTAACTAGAGCTGGAACCAGGATGTGTACTAATCCTGTGCGCTAATTCCCACATTGGCTTTGTCCATAGGAGGAGGAAGGCTCACTGCCGTGGCTGCGGGCACAGGCAGGGAAATGGGAGATCATCGAACTCATTCCCCTAAACCCCCAATATAACCACTGCCCAGTGAGCAGTGGCTTGCCACCACCTCCAACGATGGAGAAGCCCTGCAGCTGCCCCTGTGTGCAGTCACCAGCATTTCTTCAGCAATGAGAGGCAAGCATTCAGACAGTGGAAGGCAGGCAGGCACTCCCGGGGAAAACCGCGGGAGAGCCTTCTTCTCATTATTATTATTATTATTATTATTATTATTATTATTATTATTATTATTATTTAATGAACTTTTAAAAGTATAGACTGTGGCCCCGACGGGAGAGCTGACCATGGTGTGCATCGCTGCGGTGAAGCTGTGGCTCTGCACTCTCTGGAGTAAGCCGGACAGTGAGACTGAACACAGTACATCAGCGTGTAAATAAAGCAGGCTGGACTGTGGGGCCGAGCTGCAGGTCTGCAGTCACGCAGAGGCTCCTGTGAGGCCTGCGGAGCACTGCACAGTGGGGGCTCCGCTGTACTTTGCAGTCTGTAGAGCAAGCTGGTTGCTTTGGCAGGGGCAAAACCAGCCAGCAAGGACCAATCTAGAGGAGGCTTTCTGCAGTCTTTCTTCTGCACATTTAGTGGATAGTATGTGACCTGTTTCCACGTGACTGAGGGAGGCCAGGACCTCCCGCTGCTTCACTCACAGGCCAGTGTGGTGCCTGATACCAAAGAGGAATGACAAGGCCAGTGTGTCAGCACCTGTGTGATACACACACATGTTAAGCAAAACAGAATTCCCCAGGACCGTCTCCTGGGGGCCCCTGGGTACCTGGTATCGTGAGGAAAAGGGTTGAACAATCCATGGGTCCCATCAAGAACACTGCAGTGGTTTTAATTACTGTTTAACAGAAATAACCCAGCCTCTCCCTAATCGGTAACCAGTGAGGTCAGGCATAGCCACGGCAGAGACCCGTGGGAGCAGATAGTGGATTTAATCATGAAAATGGCTGGGCTGATCTCTCCAAGGAGGGCCCAAATGATGCCTTGGATGACTTTCATTCCTTGCCAAGACACCATTCTTCACTGCAGTGGTGAGCTGGCTGGCCGTGCAGGGCTGCTGTTTCTTGGTGTTTGTGGTGCCAGGGGACGTGGAGGGGAATAAATACTCAGTAACCAGCTCCACGAGAGCACAGGGGATCTCAAGAGAAACTGAGTGGTGCTGGAGGTGCGTGGGGCCATGTCTTCTAGGTAGGGGCTGAGAACAGAAGATCCTGAGGAAGGAATGAAAGGGGACACGCACCCCCTGCCTTTCTGGACTCCCTTTCGTTTAGGCCAGCAGAGGCTGGAGGTCCAAAGCAGAGGAGGAGCTGGCTAGAGGAGCACTGCGAGGGACGGGGCATGGGAGGGGAGAGAAAGCTGAGCTTGGATTTGAGGGGAGATGCTGAGTGGGCTCTGTTGCTGGGCTCTGACTGCTTGGCTGGTTCCAACCGTGACAGGGGAACGAGGGGGCCCAACTCCAGTGTCTACACACAGGCCCTTCAGCAGGACCTGGCGTTGCCAAATGGAGCCACACAGGCGGTGAACTTCAGAATAACGATGTCCGGAGAGGCAGGCAACTAAGGTGCATGCGTGGCAAGTAGCAGGAACGTGGTGTGAGGAAAAGCCGCCCGGAGTACAGAGGAAGGGTTTTATCCCTGCCCCGAACCTTTCCTTTGGTCCTTTCGTCCATCCAAGGCAGCCCAGCTAAACACTTCATCCCACTGCCCAGCCAGAGGCTCCTGGGCCTCCTCCCCGTCATCTGGGCATTGTTTCTCCTACCCCGCCCCAGCCCTCTATAACCACTCAAGACACCTCAAGTCCTTCCTTTCTGTGTGTTCCTGTGTCTGTGGCTTTATGTTTTCTTTCCTTCTAGGCTGGGTGCGAGACACATTCGGGTGAAGGGCTGGCTTGTGTATTTCTCCTTTCCCGTCTGTCCCCTCTTCCTAGTGAGTACTGTCTGAAGCAACACAACTGCTCCTGAGCTCATGCATCCCAGGAGGGGCTGGCCACCTTCCTCCTCACACAGACTGCACACACCTGCAAGGGACAGAAGGTGCCTTACTCAACACATCCCTTGAATCTCTCCCTTCTCCAGCTTCCAGAGCAAGTATATACACAGGTGTCTATGCGTTGGCCAGTTTTTGCCCACCTTAGGAACAAATCACCTCTGACATTTGCTTGTATCTCCGAGGGATCCTCGGGCACCACAGTGAAGTCTTAACCCGGGAGGGAGGTGTGCATCTTGTCTGGAGCACAGAGCTGGACTGTCCAACCACACCCCGGGAACAGGCACAAAGGTATCTCTCTGGAAGGAAAGCCATTGCTATCATTTGGGTCTCCTGTGTGGGACACATGTGCAGCTCAAAAAAAACATCAATTGTCTTTCCTCTGGTAATCGCTCACATTAGAGATATACCTCGGGACCCTCCCCTCACAGATCAATTTAATTACAGGCACGAATGCCCACTTGGGTTAGGGAGCCAACTGGGAGCCTTGGATTTCAATAAAGTCCAAACCTCTTTGAAATCTAAATACCGCCAGCCTTCAATTAGCCACGCCGAGGAAAGGGAGCATGGATAATCCCGAGCAGCAGATGATTAAAAAATCATTTCTTTTGGCTTTTGGGAGATACCATATGCTATTTGCAACAGAGTAGCAAAATTTCCTCTCCAGTTGTGTTTTGCTGGGATTAATAATGCAGCGAGTTTGCGTTTCTCCTCCCCCGGTTCCTCATGGCAGAGTGACTTGGATGAAAGGGCTGTTCAGAAGTGTCTCGGACGGTTCCCACTGTGGCATGGACGGGGGTAGGCAGGACTTGACGGGCTCACGAAAAACCACGTTCAGGTCTCTGAGAGAGAAGAGGGAGAAGAAGGAAAGCAACAAGTTAAAAGTCTAAACTCGGGGATGGCAGTTTCCCCTGGGGTGGCACCTTGGTCTCTTAACCTCTCCAGCTGCTACCTGATCTGGATGCCTCGGACAGGATCCCCACACCAGGACTACCGTGTCTGTGGCACATGCTGCTTACAGGACTGCCTTCATCCTCTGCGCATGCGTCCCACCTGCCTAAACCACCCAGCATGCTTCCCACTTTCTTGACAAGTCCTTTTTCTGACCCTGCCCAGCTGGAGCAGCCCTTTTCTTCCTCTCTCCCTCTGACTGCCCACAGTACCCTCTAACTTAGATGGAATATGAGCGTCATAGCGGGGTGAGGAGGGAGAGCTAGGTCAGACCTTTTAACGCGGGTCTATTTGCTCCTCAGTAGGCAGGCGTTCTTCTATACACAGACTGGAGGACACGGTCCCACACGAAGGTTTGTAAAGATGTTAAACTACTGCCTTGTCATGCTGAGTTGCCTCAGACTGGGGAACGTGGAGAAAGCTTAGAGGATGGGCCCCAGTGGTGCTGCTTTTTTGCAGGGTGGGTGGAGCTTAAATGCTAAAAAGTCTTCAACAGGTGAGTGCTCAGGCTGGCTCCTGGGAAGTCTGTTATGAACACACGTATCACCAGTACTTACCTTGTACAATCTCCAGCTCTGTATTCCATTCACATAGGGGAAGCCAAAAGGGGACCCGAGAGACAGGTCAGCAGCTAAAGGCACTGTACGCTTTTTAACTAATGGCAAGCCTGGCAACCTGAGTTCCTTCCCCAGAAGGCACTTCAAGGTGGAAGGAGAGAGCAGACTCCATAATGTTTTCCTCTACACATGCACACACAAAACAAAAACAGAAATAGACACCCAGAAACATACCAGGGAGATGACTGTTCTCTGTCATAACTCCCAATGCATAGTTTAGCCTTGCTTGTTTGTTTTTGAGAAAGGGTTTTCTCTTTGTAAACCTGGCTATCCTGGAACTCACTATGTAGACCAGGCTGGCTTCCAACTCAGAGATCCACCTTCCTCCGTCTTCTGAGTGCTGGGATTAAAAGGCGTGTGCCATCAATGCCCAATGTGTGTATGTGGTATGTGTGTGCTGTATGTGTGTGTGTGTGTGTGTGTATGCTCACGCGAGACACACACTCAAGTGCGTGTGTGGAGGTCAGAAGACAGCTTTGGTAGTCCTCCATTTCTACCTCTTATCCTCTGCATCATGAGCCAGGTTAGCTGGCCCGAAAGCAAATGAAGAGTATCCTGTCACTGCTGCACATCTTGTGCTAAGAGTGCCGGGATTACACGTGTGCATGGTGACTATAACTCAATAGATATGTGAATTGCTGGTGGGAGCCATGGCTTGAGTTTCACTGCCATTTAAGTGATTTCAAAAGATTGGATTATGATTTGGCACTGCAGTGAAAATTGCTTTAAACATAGACAAGCTTGGAAACAGGGAAAATTTGATATCAGCAAAACAAAACATCTGTTGGAAGAATAATCACTCCCAGATTTTCTTGCAAAGAAGCGACCAGTTAGGTCAACTGTGTTATGGCTTTTGGCCTAGGCTGGGGTCTGGAGGCCGGGGGGGGGGGTGTCAGCCTCACCTAGGAGGTTGTAGGTTTCGGCTCCAGCCCAGACCTATGATAACAAGATTGCCGGATAATCTGTACGAATATGAACTTTGAAGAGTTTAGCCTTGTGGGACTTACGAAGCAGTGATACCCAGAGTGGCTGTGTCTGAGATACATTTTGTTACCAAGATTATTGTCTGTCCCAAACTAGGCCAGAAGTTTACAAGAGGAAATATCAGCATCTCAGAAGGAAATATGGGTACAAATAAGAAAGGATATCACCAACTTTCTTGAAAACCCTGAGGGCCTTGTCTTGTGAAAAACACGAGTATGGCTGACTGAAGAGGGACTGAGGAGCGGAAATGTGAAGAAGTTTGATGGAACACCTTAACCAGCTCTTCTCACTTGCTTTCCTTTTTAGAACTATGCAAGAATGATGTACGGTAACAAGAGATGCGTAAATAACTCTGAAGTGCGGAAAAGCACACGAGAAAGACACCTCAGTTTAATTAAAAGCATGGCCTCCCCTGTCAGCTGAGGTGACTCTATCTTGGAAAGCATTTTTGAACTCACAAAACGGGAAACCACCACCTTTCTCTAAATTACCCTTTGCCCAGGAACTTAAGTCTGTTGCCATTCTGACTATTATTTAGTACCTAAAGATATTCTACATAGCCTAGCAATGGTGGCGCACACCTTTGATCCCACCCAGCTCCAGTGGCAGAACCAGGTGGATCTCTGTGAGTTCGAGGCCAGCCTGATCTACAGAGGGAGTTCCAGGACAGCCAGGGCTACACAGAGAAACCCTGTCTCAAAAACAAAAACTAACAAAAAACAAAGCCAGAACCAAAACAAGCAAAAAACAAAAACAAACACACAAACAAAAAACCAAAGAAATAAGTTTTGAGCTCTTGATTCTACTTTTCAAAGATTTTTTTTTTTTTTTTTTGGCTTGCCTATTCTATGCCATTAATCTTCCAGTTGTTCCAGGGACTTTAGAGTTTGTTACCAACATATACCCTAAACCATTGTCTGTCACAAACTATACACAAACTAGCATCTTGGGAGAAAATACGGGAAGAGTAAATAAGAGGAGAGAAATAAGCAGATCAAAGATGGGAGGGAGACTGGAAGATTTTGGTATAGTCATATTTTATTTTATTTTTGAGACAGGGTCTTTCTGCGTATCCCTGGCTGGTATGGAGTTCACTATATAGCACAGGCTGGCCCTTGAACTCACAGAGATCCACCTGCCTCTTTTTCCTTAATATTAGGATTAAGGAATGTGTCCACCCTGTCCACTTTAGACTGGCATTTTGTTGTAGTTTGTGTTGTGGTGCTAGGGAGCCAACTTGGAGCGTCATCTATACTAGTTAAATGCTCTGTGCTGGCTCATATACCTCATCTCCAGACTGACTGTCACAGCTTCAACAACTCTCCTCCTCCTCCTCTTTTTCCTCCTCTCCCTCTTCCTCCTTCCTCCTCTTTTCCTCCTCCTCCTCTTCTTCTTGGACACAAGCTGGAGTTACCTGAGAAGAGGAAGCACAATCAAGAAAATGCCTCCATCAGATTGCTTGTAGGCAAGTCTGTAGGGCCTTTTTATGATTAACAATTGATGTGGGCGGGGCTAGCTTATTAGAGGTGATGCCATCCTTGGGCAGGTGGTCATGGGCTGTATAAGAAAGCAAACTGAGCAAGCCAGGAGGAGCATGTCAATAAGCAGCATTTTTCTGTGATCTTGGATTCAATTTTTTCTTAAAAAAAAAAGGTATATTAATAAATAAAAAATGAAAATGTGCCTTCAGGTTTCAGCCCTGATGTCTGTGCATGAAGGAGGGACGCATGTAATCTGTAAGGTGAAATGAAACAAGCCCCTTCCTCCCACGTTGCTTCTGGTTATGGTGTTCATCACAGCAACAGAAAGCAGACTAAGACTGCTTTCAGTTGTTGTCATAGGTACTCGCCTGGTTTTCACAGATGGAGGAGGGGAGGCCCAGAAGAGGAGAAGGGTAAGGACGGTGGAGGTGCTGGGTCACAGCATCGCTACCTGGGCTCTGTAAGGGCTGCGCTGCTTTGGTGGAATCTGCAGACCGGGAGGGGCAAGCATGGCCATCTCCAGGGGCAGGTTACTCGAAAAGCTTTGGACCCTGTCTCTGTCCGAGGGTCCTCGGGTGAGTTATGCATAGCGCTGCCTGTTGCCTGCTAATGCCCAGGGATGGGAGCCCTGGCCCTCCCACGTGGGAGTGTTTGCTACCTGCTCTTTACTATGGAGAAGCCTCATGTACTGTAGATTTTCTTCCCATTTTCTTACAACTCCTATTTCCTTTTAAGCAAGTTCAGCTTTCTTCGAGCTGTCACTGTATGACTGGCCCCATGCCCGGCTTTGGGAATGCTATCTCATTACTGACCCATCTCGTTACTGGCCATGCTTCCTGACCTTGCCGAGATAACCTCAAGAATCTCCCTCTTTTCTAAGTTAACTCAGAATCTAGTTATCTAAGTTATCCCTCTTAGGCTTCATAATGACTTAGTGGCTTTCCGGCATTGCTGACCAGGAATCTCACCTAGGGCATTAAAAGCTCTCCGGGGTTTCTGGCTACACTTCCTGCCCATTGAATCAGAATGTCTGCAACGGATTACAGGCCAGTGGATTTCAAACTCCGAAAGTGATTCCAATATTCAAACAAACGTGCAGGGAAGAAAATCATGTCACTCGCCTCCTTTGGTCTCTTCCCCGTGAAGTTCTTCCCTTTAAGTTAAAAGCTTTTCAATGGTCTTCTCTCACCCATACACGAACACTTTGCAAAAAAAACTTTTGCTTTATTTAAAAAAAAGAAAAAAGAAAGCCAATACTTACCATTCATCTCTAGTCTTAATATAAACGGGCAAAGATGCTGTAAACCACTGATGATCTTTCCAGGAGGCGCCAACCAGCACTGATAGTCTGGAGGTGTCCAGCATCTTCCCCCCGAATGTGTCTCTGGTGTGTGTGTGTGTGTGTGTGTGTGTGTGTGTGCACCTTCTTGAACATTCCTTTTTAAAATTCCCCTTTCTTGTCTTCTCAACTAATTCCCGCCTCTCACCATTCCTTTGCCATCAGTATTTCCGGTGAGTCGGTCTTTCTTGAGCCTTTCAACCCGACCTTCGAACTGTGAAACTTCCACTTATGGCTGATTTCCCTCAGAAGCACTGAACATGCCCCGTCTGGTGTCCCAGATGGCTCTACCATCTGGCTCTCCAAATGTTCGAGTCAGATGTACCCGAGTTCACCTTAGGTCCTTTGAGCACTCCTGTCTCATGTCTATCAAAGCATGTCCACTTCGGTTCATCCATTTTTTACAATTCACATTCCGCTCCCCATTCATGGTTTTATTTCTGTCCAGGCTACAGTTGTTTGCCTCGATTGCTACAGGCTCTTTGTGTCCACGCCACCTGGGTGATGCCATAGAGTCATCTTATTGCCTTCAAAGCCCACAATCCTTAGCACCCGATCCAATCTTTACCTAAATACTGCCACCTCTATGTCATCCTATTTCCTACCCCTCCACCTGATTCACAGCCTTTGAGAGCACAGGCTGCTTTCTTTTGTTCTGCCTAAAACACTCCATTCATTCTTCCGGTGGATGCGTACTCATTGTGCGGGTCTCACGTGGCCCCTTGGAGAAGTTTTCCCTAGTGCCCTAGACCTGGATTAGATGTCCTTTGTGCTCCCCTGAAGTGCTCCTCCTCTTCCTCTACAAAGCACCCCACACAGCGAGTCTCATTGTCCTCTCTGCTTGCCTGCCTTGGCTTCAGATGTGGACCTGGGGCCATGTCTGTCCCGCTCACCATCATGTCTCGGCATCTAGCAACACATGCTGAAAACACGAGTGGCCATCTTTTCAGTGTGTTCTGCTGTGTGTACTGTGTCCAGCATGGCTGGGTGTCTGGGCCCTGAGATGAGAATTTTCTTTTCTACCAGTCTTTGCTTCACACTCCTTTTCTACCTCTTTTCTCTCCTTTTCCTGGCTTTGCAGCATTCACTTCAAATTAGCTAAGTTGAATTTTGCATGAGCTTACTTTTCTTTTTCTCAGTGGAAACTGCTTATCTCTTCATTAATAATGGATACTATTGTAACCCAAAGGCCTGTAGCTTTTCAAGTAGAATCATGTTAATAAGTATCTGGTGTTAGCTTGCTAGCATTATCAATATCTCCAACACTTTAAATTGGTTTTTAAAAAAAAATAAGGGTTGGTAAAAACAGAGACAAGGATGAACAGCTTGTAGTCTTTATTGCCTGGGGTTTGTTTCTTTCTTCAAAATGTGACTCTTTAGTCCCTCTGATTTAGCTGAGGTAACTATCTGGGCATGGACCAGGTTTTATGGTCTTAAGTATATGTAATTCGGAGGTCTTTATGAAAAAAAAAATAATAAGCATACTGCTTGTAGGTTTCAAAAATAATTATGCAAGAGGCCCCCTGAAAATCAAACTCCATCATAGAAATCAGCTGTCCACCTTCTGCCTTTTGTAGTTAGAGATTTTGGGGGTCAGGGTAATGGATCCCTTTGAGGACTGTTGGCCAGCCTTTCCCTCTCCTGTGGCTTGCTATGGAGCTAGCGGGATGAAAACAGTCACATGGGTTAAAGGGAGGGGTTTGAGAAAGGACTCAATGGTTAAGAGCACTTACTGCTCTTGCAGAGGACCCAGGTTCTAGTCCCAGCCCCTACATGAAGACTCAAAGCCACCTGTGATTCCAATTGCAGAAAATCTTATGCCCTCTTCTGGCCAGTGAGAGCATTTGCATGCAGCTGGTTCACATAAACTCAAGTAGGCACACACAAACACACATAAAATTTAAAAGTCTTTAAAATGAAATAAAGAACGTGTTTGACATTATGAAGAACCCTGCATAAAAATGTGGGAGGAGAAGATTTTATTCATAGCACTGAACAACTGTGAAAATAGACCTGCTTAGGATTTTGAAGCTGATCCGACCTCAGCCAGATGACTCATCTCTCTTCCCTGTTAACAGGGGACAAGATCTAGAATTGTCCAGTCATGTCAACAATGTAGATAACTCTCCAGGATTTGTGTGTGTGTGTGTGTGTGTGTGTGTTGAGACAGGATCTCTCTATTATGTAGCTCTGTCTGTATTAGAACTCATTGTGTAGAAGAGACTGGCCTCGAACTCACAGAAATACACCTGCCTCTGCTTCTTGAGTGCTGGGGTAAAGGCGTGTGCCACCATGCCAGGCTCTCCAGTTTAGAGGAAGACAAAAGGAGACAAGAAAGGGGTAAATATAGGCAGAGTGTTATATGACTGTACAAAAATGTCGTAGTGAAACTCATTTTTTTTTTGTGCAGTTAAGATGCCCTGTGCAAAATGGGAAGGAAAGGAGGCAGATGAACACATCATAGCACATCACTTAGCAATGGCAAGGGACTCAGTCCTCTGGAGGGCTGGGGAAGAAGCGTGCTTCTGAGCGCCTCCCTGCCTAAAAGGCAGATTCAGTGCCAGCAGAGCCCTTAGGCCTGGATGCCCCCTCTACCTCACTTCTTCAGAGATATCCTGGTCAGTCTATACCTATTGCTGACTCTAGCTTTGTCTCCTGATCTTCTCTTCCCCTAATTGGCTCCAAGGAATCCCCTTGTTCTGGGAAGTAGAGAAATCCTCAGGGAAGCAGAGTCCCTCCTGGTAAGACTTCAGGATTGTCCCTTGTCATGGAGCTTGTCTTCTTGTGAGCAGGAAGGATAGGGACTTGGTTGTGGCGTGAAAAAAAACTCCAGTTCCCGATGTGTGCCTTAGGGAGGGAAGGCCTCAGTGCCCTCCTCCCCTAATTAAAAAGCTGAGGTTTGACCTCACCATCTCGAGACCCTTTGGATCTCCACCCTCTGCAGATATTTTTAATAAAAATAAAGGAAGGTAACCAGGTGTGGCAGAACACACCTACAATCTCAGGTTCCCCCAGGCTAATGCAGGAGGATCGTGAGCCAGACTAGGCTATATAGAGCAAGACCCAATCTCAACAACAAAACCCAAAGGAACAGAAGCAAAATAAAACACCACCCCAGCCAGCCTGGTCCACAAAGGGAATTTCAGGACAACCAGGGCTGCATACAGAGAAACCTTGTCTTAAAAAAAAAAAAAAAGGCAACAAATTTAACAATAATGTTAGAAGGTTCAGCTGCTTGGTAGGAATGCATATTTGCTTAGTTTCTGATGTCAAGATAAAGAGGTCTAGGCTGAACGGGGCATGTTGCTATGCCTGCAGTGCTCTCTGCTTTAAAGGATGAACTCTGAGATACTGTCGAGTTGTGACAAACAGAGAGGGAGTAGTGGCAGGAGCTGGGAGTGATTCTGGGCCCGTGCTCAGTGGCTGCTGACATTTAGCCATGGTTGTGGGCCCAGAGCAGTGCTTGGCAAGGAAGCAGCAGGGAGCTAAGACTGACAGCCCGGATCCACTGCACCCTCTTTGAGGACCAGGAGAGAAGCAGAAGCAGGGCAGGAGCTATAATGCCAGGTTGGGGGGTGGGGTGGGCTGGTCCGGAGAGGAGGTATATAGCCTTGGGGCAGCCTTGTAGGGTATTTTCTCAAGCCCCTCCCCTAGGATGAGAGAGTAGGGGTGGCACACAGCGTCCCATACTGCAGCGTCCTCTGTGGAGGGGAGACACATCCTTTCCCAGTTGGGTGTGAGCTTTCCTCGTGAACCCACTGCCAGGCCTTGGGCGCCTGAGACCACAATGGTTTCCCTGTGGATCCCCCAAGCTTGTGACCTCCAGAGTCAATGTTAGTCCGGCGACTGCCACAGCAATTCTGTTCTCTACAGCTCTTTAAACGGCTTCTACAATGGCAGGCCTGTCCCTCAGTTGGCGTCACAGCTTTGAAAGACGCCCTTGTTCAGAAGGAGCCCTTCTAGAAGCCCGGGGCATAGAAAGGGTCACCCTTGCTTTATTCAGTCTGGCTGCTGGCCCCGGGTGTGAGGCTGATTTGCTGAGAGGCTCCGAATGAGCCGGACTGCAAGTCCTTGAGGCCCATCCAGATTCAAGTTGATAGTGATATGGTGTGGAAGGGGGAGGAGAGCCACTATATCCTTCCTCTGCCTACCTGTGCATCCTGATTTTCTGAAGTGGTTTTCGTAGGGAGGAAGAAGGCAAGGACGAAAAGGGTCCAGTTTTACCACCTCAGGAGGTTCCTCGGTGGAGAAACCTTGTCCTCACCAGGCCAGCTCACAAGCTGCAGCTCACAGCAGAGTCAAAGCCCTTATGCATGCCTGCCCCCTCCCTACAGGGCAGGGAAGGAGGAGCCTGGTGGGGTTGGGCACTGTTGACAGTTGTTATCTGTGTGCTTTGGTGCCAAAGACTTCGGGAAGCATTGCACCGATCTCCATGTTTAACCCCCTCCAGTGGGTACCTACACTGGCTGTACTTCAGAGCATGTAAAGGAGCTGCAGGCAGGTCACTTCCAAGGCCACATGGCCAGCCAGGCTCAGGCTGTGGCCAGGTCTGTGCAGCTTCACTTGGGGTCTTTCACCTTTACAGGGCTCTAGGGCTTCCTTGGCATACAGTGAGAGCTCACTTTAGCTCTCTGTCCTTCTTGTGTCCTGCTCTCGGAGGGACACAAGCGGTCAGAGTAGGGATATAGTCGCTTCCTGCCTCCTCTTCTCCCCCAGAGCATGTGGCCGTGGTGGACCTGGGTTCCTGTCGTGATTTGAGAGGCTAGGAAAGCGACCTCAGCATTCTGGCTGCATCTCAGCCTTCCTGACAAGCGGCTCAGTCTTGAGCCTAACGCTTTCATGGGCTGGCAATGTCTCGACACCAGGAAGCTGGAGAGGGGAACACCCACTCAGGCAGGATGGAAGTCCTTCGCCGGTGCTGCCCACTCCACTCCCAAATCCTAGTCTGCGATTTTCTCTAGTTCTTGTTTCTTTCCCCATATTGGTTTCACTCTGGGAATCCTAACAGACAGTGCGCATTTGGTTCTAGAACATGCTTACTGAAGCCTGCGGCTATTACCTTGC
Organism: Meriones unguiculatus; assembly: GCF_030254825.1. Lineage (NCBI taxonomy): Eukaryota > Metazoa > Chordata > Mammalia > Rodentia > Muridae > Meriones > Meriones unguiculatus. The sequence goes on along the minus strand of NC_083356.1, from coordinate 99,187,921 downwards.
AAGGTGAAAAAAGGCTCTTCGGGTGTGATTAAATTGAGGACCTTAAGATGGAGACATTGTCTTGGATTATTTGGCGATGCAGGCACATCATGCTAGGAGAAGCAGCCCACAGAGTGAAGGGCATGATGAGAATGAGGCACGAACTGGACAAGCCAAGAATACTAGCAGCCATCAGAGCTCGAAGAGTCAAAAACAGGCTCTCTCTCCAGACCCCATAGACAGGACAGAGACTGTGTCACTTCGATTGCACCTAGCAGCATTGGTGGTATACATCCAACCTACAGAACTGTGAGAGAATACAGTATGTTAGGGCATGCATATCTTAGTAGGGGTTCCTATTGCTGTGCCAAAACACCAGGACCAAAAGCAGCTTGAGGAGGAAAGGGTTTGTTCCATCTTACAATTCACAGGTCACACTCCATCACGAGGGAAGTCATGGCAGGAACTCAAAGCGGAAGCCGAGAGGTAGGATTTGAATCAGAGATAGTGGAGGGGTGCTGCTTACTGGCTTGCTCTTCGTGGCTTGCTCAACCCACTTCCTTAAAACACTCAGGACTGCCTGCCCTGGAGTAGCACCGCCCACAGAAGCTGGGCCCTTGCACATCAATCATTAATCAAAATAATTAAATTAAAAGTCCCACAGGCTGGCCCGCAGATTAATCTGGTAGGGCCATTTTCTCAAACTGAGGCTTCTTCTTCCCTAACAGCTCTTAGCGTGTATCAAGATGACATAAAACTAGGCCACACAATGTGCTCAGACTCCACGGTACTGATCACTTTTGTAGCTCGGTGGCATGGGTGCTTGTGTAGTGTCACTACTGACATTTGTCTTTAGACTTTTCTCATAATCCCTAAATTAAGCGCTGTATACACTGGAGAAACATTTCACCCGTCCCTCCTCTAGTTCTGTTAAACTCTGTGCTGCTTTCTACCTCAACTCTGTCTACTCCATGTACTCCTGTAGCTGGAATAATTCAACATTTGTCTCTCTGTGTCTACGTTATTTCATTTCTTATGATTATAATGTCCATGAGGTTTCCTCATGCTGCAACCTACATCAAAATTTCCTTCCCTTTAAAGGCTTAATTGTCTAGATGTATCACATTTTATTTATCTGCTCACCTTCTAGTGGGTATTGGGCTTGCCTGTATCTTTTGGCCAACATAAACAATGCTGCAAATCTGTGGCAATTTGTTCCCGAAGCTGTAGAAATTAATAGAGATAGTAACGTGACCAGAGGCCTTCCTGAATTACCCATCAGAGGTTATGTTGGAGAACAGCTTTTGCAGGGCCTAGGCAGCTGACCCCTACTTTCAGCCACCTGGGGGAGGAGTAGCAGCCTGTAAAAGCACAGAATTCCTGGTGTGGGCGTGGGAGAGCTGGAGGGCTGACCAACTCAGCTTCTACTCAGGCCCAGATCCAGGGCTATGAGTTGGCCCACCCCAACATCGACCCCACATATATGAACTCAGCAGAGTGAACAGGCGACTGGAGTTGAAAGCATGGTTTTTTGTTGGTCCAGAAAGAACTGCCCTTCTTCCTGGCAAAAAAAAAAAAAAGACAATCTTCATCCCCCTTCCATCCCCAGAATCGAAGTCCCCAGGCTTGAGTTGGATGCATGATAAATGGAATGAGAAGGTTAGATTGCTCATGGAGACAAAATTTTGTTGGATCAAGCCGGGGGGCGGGGGGAAGAGCTGAGCAGTTGGAAGACCAGCAAGAGTTGGTAGGTGTCTTGATCAGGCTCTGAGGCTCCGCTGTGAGGCCCAGAGTGGGGTAGATGGAGGACTGGGAGGGAGATAGCCCCCCCACAGAAGCAGAGGGGCCGGCAGGCACAGGCGCCTCCTTTATGCTACCTATATGTGCCCCTTGTTCCCATCACCACAAATCCTGCAGCCAAACCTCTCACCATTGGCTCCTGAGCAAAGACTTCACAGTAAAGAAGAAGAATGTTCCGCAGACCATCTCAAGAAAGGAGAGTAGAGGGTACCTCGGGAGTGCTGTGAGGAGCAGAGAGCATGGGCAGCCCCTGACCCTGGGACTCCAGCAGTCAGCGGAATGGGATTTTCCTCGGGGCCAAGGCTGTTTTTATTTGGTATTGAGGGAAAGGGAGGATACAGACCCCATGGAAAGAAGGTTACACGTGGAGCAGACTTATCTATTTGAAAGAATGGGTCCATGCAGGCTGCCAGGCAGGTAGGTGTATGACTTCAGACCACCATTCCTAGGCTAGCTAGCCCTCCCCACATGAGTTTTCTGGTACCACAGCTGGAAATCCTTGCTAACCTGATAGAAGGCTTGTGTTCATGTGCATGTGTGTGTGTGTGTGTGTGTGTGTGAAAGGTTCGTCAAATTATTGAGAGCTTAGTAAAAGCTTTCCTGGAGGTGACAATTAATAAAAGACGCAAGCTTCTCTTTTCGATATTTTTTTTCCTACTTCCTCCCTAGGCCAAATGCTCAAGAATATGGAATTTAAATAATTGTTTTAAGTCAAGTCAATTTGAAGAGGGACAGTTAGAGGTTTATAGACTCCCTTGGTTGGCAACGGGTTGCTGATTAATGGTGCCGAAGCCTGTAATTATCCTGCTGTCAGAAGGCCCAGCGTCTTCAATAAATCCAGGCTCATCTGCCTTCCCTAGGCTCCAGAGGGGAGCATCTTGATTTATTTCCCAATTGGCACATAGTCTCTTTACTGTACCTTAGGGAATGCTCAACTACTTGCTGGCTTGAGAGGTCAATTTTCATATTGCGGATGTATATTGAGCCACCTAGCACGTGAATATCCCTGCCCACGGCTGTGAGGAGAGGAGCTGCGCTTTCTTTCTTCTTGCCTTTGCTGTTCATTTCTCTTTCCCTAACTAACTGGTTTCGTTAGGAACCTAGGTGTGGTGAATGGAAAGCCAGGCTTTCTTGAGTCTTTGCTCTTGAACCTGTGTTCTCCCCGGGAATGTGGAGCTGAGCTGGTCTTGCAACTGCAGCTGAGAGGATATAGCGGGAAGTGAGTGTGCCAGTTTCAAGGCTGGCCTTCAGGAGGCCTTTTGCTCTTCCTTGTGTGCAAGGACCCTGCCAGGCTTGAGTTCTAATGAAGCAGCCCAGACTTTGGACTAATGAGACACATGTGGCCTCTCCCTCCTCAACCCTCCCCCATCCCTAGAGGCAAAGCCTGCAAGCCCTGAGCTCAGCGTAGACCAGAAGGACCACCTAGAGGAGCTTAGCTTAACCAGTTGAATTGCTGATTGAATCGTGCACTAAAGAAATTACTGTGTCAAGTCTGTCTTTTTTTTTTTTTTTTTTTTTTTTCTGTGCAGTATTATTAGGGCAATAAAGAAGCGGAGAAACAGTGCTGGATGAGGCATAGCATTGGCCTGTAAGGAACTCACTGTCCAGGCGAACAGCCTGACTAACATGTACTTCTGATGGAAAGTAATGAGAACTTTTTTTTCGTTGAACATCACCTGTATAGCTGTCACAACGACAGGCATTTTATCCATAACTCTCTCAAACTTAGTGGCAAGCCCATGAAGCTGACACTAGGGGATGCTAATGATGCTGCCACTAGTCCCCGGCTTCTGCCAGCCCCGGTGCCCCTCTATAACTCATAACTTAATTGATGAATTAGAAGGAGGTGCATCTAATCGTAAGGGATGGCAGAGAAAGCCTTCTTAGGGCATGGCCCATTGGAGGGACCAGGAGCCTGAGTTCGCAGGATACCAAGTCACTGTTGAATGAGCTACTGTGCTCAGGAGCAAACTTGGAGGATGCATGCTAGTGACAGACTAGAATACCCGAGGCTCACTTTGGGATGCAGGCTAAAGAAGGCAGACCATGACTGGGGATGGGGCCGGGGTGCATAGGACAGAAAAAAGTTTTGTCTTCTCTGTGGAACCAGAAGCATTTCTCTGATGCAGAGTGCTCAATACAGACTGATGGAGAATTTCTGCCTGCAGTGGATTAACAAATAAAAGACACTATTTTTAACAGGAGATCATTTTTTCCTGTTGCTTTTTTCTGATGTTCTTCTAATGTGTTCTTCTAAGCTAATATAAAGCTTTTATATTACATTTAAATGTCTGTCCATGTATACTGATGTGTGTGTGTATTCAGAGGACCTCTCGCAGGAATCTGTTCTCTCCTTGTACCGTAATGGTCTCAAGAGTCTAGCGGAGACATTGGGCTCCTCCAGCTTTCTCCTGAGGACTCAGCTGGGTGCTCTGACACCCACAGTCTTGGGTGGCTCTTTACCCATCTCCACTAAGCAGCGTCCTTTCTCTCTGCAAACGTCCACATGGGGGCCATCAAACCGCCATGTGGGTCTCTAGGTTTTCGGGACTCAGGTTAAGCTGTGAGCTCCCTGAAAGAAGTGATCGGGGCTGCTGTGTTTATCATTCTTCACTGTAAGGGAGGTCAGCTGCAAGAAAATCAGTGCATGTGGGCACAGAACCATGTCTGGGCACTGTGGTATCTGGGAGCTAATTCACAGGGCACGGACACCAATGCTGTCCCAGTTTTGTGCATGAACAAGCAGACAAGTGGGGACAGCTGCAGCCAAGGCCCCGCAGCTGGGAAAGGGCAGAGTGTGGGTTTGACCTGGATCGTTTGGTTCTGGAGCCCATGATCTGAAACTCTGCTCCAATAAGCTGGAAATTAAACCAGGGGACAATGATCTAGGGGCAGGGGAGGGGGAGGAGGAACAGCTCGGTTGTTGAGGAAAGGTCCTTCATCCCGAACTTTAGACACTTCCTTGGTTGTTTGGAGGGAACACGGAACAGAGAAGGTTCTTCTGCGACAGTGACGTTCCACTTCCTTCCTTTTGGCTCCACCCAAGGAGAGGCCACTCTAAGTGCCTGCTGCTTGGCTGGGCTCTGCCTGGCATTTCTCAAATCAATTTGCCCTTACTGGGTCTCCCAGGCTGCTCCTGGTGCCCAGAGCTCTCAGGCTGGTCCTGGATCCACTACAGAGATTGGCCGCTGCCTAGGCCAGCTGTTTTGGACTTGATAAATGTTTTTTTTTTCCCTCATGTTCCTCCCTATCAAATGTACATGGTGTCCACTGATGATTCTTCAAGCACCCGCCCCAATCAAACTGTAAAACCGAACTCAAGCTAGAGCATAAACAGCTGGCGCTGTTTCCCTCTTACAGGCTGGAGCTAGCGTTTACAGCTGTAGCAGCAGGCAGGCCTGAAGACTGGGGGGCATCTTGGTGTCCTTGGTGTCAAGAAGGGTTGCTCAAACAGAAGAACTAGTTGCAGGGCCACATCGATTTCATCTCCTGGCAAAGCCCGTCAGGCCAGTGATGGCCACCACAAAACGCCTTGCTGTCAGTTAGTCATCTCCTCCCTCTTGGAAGAGCTGCCCACTCCTCTGACAGCCCAGAGAAAAGAAGGGTTGTGATAAGCTGGAGGCGGATAAATAGCACCTTTCAGACAATCTTGCTGGGGACAAATGCTTCGTTTTTAGTGTCATCCTGTGCCTCATTTTCTCTGGTGACCTTTTGCACCCATACTGAACTGCCTTCAAAACAAGAGTAAGTGGTCATTTCCTCCTCCGACCGCTGAAGCGCACAGCACACAGCTCTGTATTGTACGGTCCCAGGAGTGAGGCCACGTTGCTCTTTTCCTCCCAGTAAACCCCACTCTGAGAGGTCTCAGCTCCTTCCGCTCTTGACTTGGACATCGGCCTGCCGTGGCTGAAGAGGAAATGAGGGTCAGGGAGTGATTTTGATCCTCATCCTGTATTTAGGATTTGAGTTTCCCCTCACCTCCCGGGAGGTCTTGTTCTGGAAAACAAGTTGTTTTCCACGGAACAAAGGCTTCTGGAGAGCAGGAAGGCCATCCCAGCAGAGCCCTGTGTAGGGAAGGGAGCAGCAAGTGATCTGCCGAGAGCTCTCGGGTTGTTTTGGCTAGGGAAGATCAGGATACAGATCCTGGAAGGCTGGTGCCAAAGGTCAGGCTACACCTACTCCTGGCAGGATGGGGCTCCGGCCTGGCTCAGTGAAAACTCAAGCAATATGACAAGCCTTTTGGTCAGTCTGGCTCTGGTAGGAATACTCGTACATTTTGTTGGACCATTTTACCTGCAAAATGGAGACAGGGCTTTCCCCTAGAATCTTGTAGGATCAGGGATGGATATATATATTTATCTCTATCTATCTATCATCTATTTATCTATCTGACATACATGCTATGTAAATATAACATAATATAATATTAAAATAATATATTAATAAATATTTTGGGTTTTCTAGACAGGGTTTCTCTGTGTAGCTTTGGCTGTCCTAGACTCACTTTGTAGACCAGGCTGGCCTTGAAGTCACAGAGATCCCCCTGCCTCCGCCTCCCTAAGTGCTGGGATTATGAGTGTGCACCACTGTGCCTGGCTATAAGATATATATTTTATTTATCTCTATTTAAGGAAAAGGTTCAGAAGTTACCAGAGTGAACAAAATGCAAAGAATTAGTGTTTCTCTCACCCTGCTGGGCATGCTCCAGCCGATCGAATGACCTCCACCCCTTCCTAGAAATGTAGTGAGATGCCACTTCCCTCCCCTACAGAGTCTGTCTGAGTCCTGAGCTGGTTCTCTCAACCTTCTACAGTGGCTACTAGGACAGGACATCACTAGATGCCTGCAGAAGACTCTTCTGTTTGGTTTAATTTGGGAAACAGTGGGTTAAAAAGCAGGGCACATTCTTTACCCAGGGCATTGAATGAGGATTCCTTGGAGTACGTCAAGGGTGAGGATCAAATCCAGCTTTTCTGCTCACTGGAGAGATGGCTCTGATATTAAGAGCCTGTACTGTTCTTGCAGAGGACTTGAGTTTGGGTCCCAGTACCCATGTCAGGTGGCTCAGAACTGACTGTAACTCCAGATCCAGGGGATCCAATACCTTCTTCTGGACTCTGTGGGCTCCTGCACTCACATGTGTGCACAGACACACATATACATAGTATTTAAAAAAAATAAAGACAAATGAATCAAGCATGTGGGGGACATGCCTTAATCCTAGCACTCGGGAGGCAGAAGCAGGCAGATCTCTAGGAGTTCTAGGCCAGCTCAGTCTGTATAGTAAGCTTCAGGCCAGCCAGGGCTACCTGGTAAAATCCTATCTTATTATTATTATTCCTCCAAATGTGGCTTTTCTGAAATATTTTTGTCACAGCGGAATTTCTTTTTTTTTTTTTAATGGCACAACTGCTAAGATGTCTCCGAACAGAGTGGAAAATGCTGATATTTATTTTTGTGCTTCTGGCTATACAAAATATCTATAGTCATTATATTGATTTTGGCTTAACAAGATTATGCTGTTTTTTATCAGCCTCATTAAAAGAATCTTTCAGCTGAAAACCATTTTCTTAGAGTTCTACTTCGGGGGAAGATGAAGTAAAACATGCTCTCTCCTATTCATCCCTCTAAATGCAATTTAAACTCATGGACATTTGATCTGTTATGTAGTTACTTCCTTTGAACTGAAACATCCCCTCCCAGAAGGGGAAAGAATCCGGGGAAACTCACTTAACTTAGGATGCTCAGGAAGCTCATAAAACTTGCAAGACCCAGGAAGTTTGTAAAGCTACAGGACTCATGAGACTCTGCTTTTGAGTTATGTAGGCAGTAAGCAATGGATGTGAGGAGGCTCTTCAGTGGGGCTGCCTGCAAGCTGAACAGGAAGTTCCAGACACGTCACTTTTATGAGACATGAAACATGCTGGGATGGGTTTTTCAGTGAAGGAGCTGCCTAAGAGATGCCCATTTCCTATAGTAACATCTCCTCCATGCTCAGAACTTAACCCCGATAATCTTACCGGTTTTCCAAGGAGACTTGGGTAGAATACTTTCTGGCCCCTTGGACCCTATCTGTGGTGAAAAGACATCTTGCTTTCCACATCTCCTTAGGAAAAGTCACACAATTATCTAATGTAAGAAAGCTCTGGACAGTAGAGGGAAGGCAGACTGACTAAAGGCCAGCCCTGGGAAGTGGTGATGCAGGGGTGGGCTCCGGGGCCCTGCTTGTGCCTCACATATCCTAGACTGCATGTGCACAGCAACAAGTAAACAAAGAGCCTTCATAGAGGTCACATCACTGTAGCCAAAGGCCTGAGAAAGAGTATCCTCGCAGACAGGGTCTTTTGGACAATGCCGTCAGGATGTCCAGTAGGACGGCACCCTTGCTACCAAATGCCAACTGAAGAGTCCAGACTTGTGTATCTTCACAGAGTGGTGCCAGAGAGGGCTACACAGGGAGCAAGAGTGTTTGTCCTTGCTGTCTGGCAAAGAAACCATCAGCCCACAGTGTGAGTGGAAACTGCACAGGAAGTCTGGACTCTGACCCCACCCAAGAGTGATCGTGTGTCCTTTGACCCCGTGCCTAGTGGACCGTCAGGACTATCACCCTCTCCTAGTGGTAATAAGATGAATGAGGGGAAAATCAAGACACTTTGAGAGAAAGGAAATGGGCAGGATTTACTGCAGGCAGATGTAATCTAAAAACGTGGCTGGGAGGAAACTTTCCACACAGAAAGGGTCTCATTTTTTTTTTTTAAAGAAGAAAATTTGAAACATTAAGAAGGAGGAAAGATGATAGTTGAGAAAGTGTAGATAATTATGACAGGTTTTGCCTTTCGTCATAATTTTTTAAACTATGTTTGATGTTCCAAGTAAAAGCTACAACTGTTTAATAGGATTCTAACTAATAGGAACTACCCCTAGTTCCTAAACTTTATGCATACTGCTAAAGCAATACCAACAACAACAACAAGAAAATGACACCAACAACCATAATAAATCACGCATATGTAATGAAATGCTTACAGTGACTGCTCAAATGCTACACCAAGGGATAGATATATTGAAAATGATACATAAAGTCAAGAGGAATTCTACAGAATGCTCAAGGAATCCTTTAGGAGGGCCAATGAGATGGCTCAGCAAGTAAAGGCGCTCCTGCCCTCAGGCCTGGTGACCTGAATTTGTCTCTACAGCTCACACAGGAGAGAATCAACTCCTGCAAACTGTCCTCTGAACTCCAGGCATGCACGGTGAAGCATATACATCCACACCGCTACCCAAATGAGCGAATAAGTAAATTTAAAGAAAAAGAATTTAAAGGAAAAAACTTGAAAACTTGGCAAGCAAATAAGATGTCAGACTTAGCCTAGCGTGTTGCTAACTGTAAGTGATCTAACATAACAACTAAGAGACAGAAGTTAGGTGAGTGCGTTGGTCACTTCTGTGCTGCTCTTGCCCAAAGGCAGCTGGAAGAAGAAAGGGTTTATTTTGGTCTAGAGTTCCAGAGGGATAGAGTCCATCGTGGCATGGAAGGAACAAGCAGCAGCCATGTTGGCAGGAGCAGAAAACCCAAGAGCTCACATCGTTAAAAGCAAGCAGGAAACAGAGAGAGCAAACCAGAAGTAGGACAAGGCCACCTCAGTGGCTTATTCCGCCAGCGAGGCCACATCTCTTAAACCTCCCCAAACTGCTCTGCCAATTGAGAACCAAGTGTTCAAATTCTTGTGCCTGTAGAGGACATTTCTTATTCAAACCATCACAACGAGTGAATAAAAAAAAAAATAAATTCAACTATATCCCGCCTATGAAAATTTCCCTTCAAATATCATGATAAAGGCAATTTGAAAGTGTAAGAATAGAAATAGTCTACACCTACGGGGATGACCATTACTAACACACACACACACACACACACACACACATCAGAAAATAGCATTACCAAAGGTGCAGAGTACCGTTGGAACTCTTGCCTGTTGATAGTGGCGATACAAAATGGTGAAAGTAAAACGGTTCTTCACATAAGCGTAAAATTACTAAAACCCAGCAATTCCATTTCTGGGAATACACTCAAAGAAATGAAAGCGGGATCTTGAAGAGATCGTTGTGTACCTGTGGTCCTAGCAGCTCTATCCCTGATATAAAAACATAGATGGGAGAGAAGTTGATTCTCCTCCTCCTCCTCTTCTTCTTTGACACACACACACACACACACACACACACACACACACACACACACACAGAGAGAGAGAGAGAGAGAGGGAGAGAGAGAGATTCTGACCTGCTACAGCACGGATGGGACTTGAGGACAAGGAGCTAAGTGAAAGAAGCCATTTACAAAAGCACAAATGCTTTCACTTACCTGAGGTGCCTGCACTAATCAAATTCCTAGAAATGGAAAGTAGAACTGTGGGTGTCAGGGTCTGTCTGGGGAGAGAAGCAAAGTGCGGCTGTTTAATGAGTTCAGAGTTTCGATTTGGAAAAAAAGGTAAAAGTTCTCTCGGAGATAGTTTGTGGTGAAGGTTACACAGCATAACTTGTGATCAAAGCAGCCAACAAGGAAGCAGATAGACAGTGTGTATTATATGAACAGGAGGCAAAGGAAAACCAGAGTGGCTCTATTAATAAGAAACAGTGCAGATATCGGAGAAAACACCAGAGAAACATAGGGATACTCTAATATGGCCAGTTTTCCAATTACAACGTGATAATTCTAACCATGCATGCACCAAACAACAGAGACACAAATACAAAGAACGTTCCCTGACTGAACAGAAATAGAGAAGTCCGCAGTTACAGGTGGAGACATTAACACTACTCTTTCAATAATTTATTTCAATACCTAGAGAGAAAATGAGCAAGGATATAGGAGCAATATTAATCAGCAGGATGTAAACCACGTTACGGAAAACTCCCCTCAGTGAGAGCAGAGTACACGCAGCTGCTCACAGCTTACACAAAAATGGACCATAGCCCGGGCTGAAAACGAAACGTAAATGTGAAAGAACTGAAATCACTCAGATTAGAACCACAGTGGAGTAAAATTAGAAATCGATAACAGAAAGACAACTGAGAAATTTGAACACTTGGAAACTAAGCAACGCATTTCAAACTAACCCATGGGTCAAAGAGAAGGGCTTGAGGGAAAGAAAAAAATATCTCAAACAAAGGCTTATAATGGATCACATGACCAACTCTATGTGTGTTTGACAGCACAGGAAAAAAAACACCCCACTTCTTAAAAAAAAAATTCAAACCACCATCTAACAAATATATTTGTTATATTTGTTATATATAAACCACCTATCAGCGGGGTTATAGTCTGACTAGTCCTGTAATATTAAGAGACTTAAATTTATAGTTAAATCACCCTTCTTCCCACCCAAAAGACATCTCCAGGCCCAGATGGTTTTATTGGAAAAGTCTATCAAATATTTAAGGAAATTTTAAAAAAGATTTATTTATACATATGGGTGTTCTATCTGTATATATGACAGAAGAGGACATCAGATCCCATTGTAGATGGTCATGAGCCACCATGTGGGTGCTGGGAATTGAACTCGGGACCTCTGGAAGAGCAGCCAGTACTCTTAGTTGCTGAGCCATCTCTCCAGCCCCCCATTTAAGGAATTATTAACAGCAATCCTATACACTCTCTCTACTAGAAATCAAAGAGGAGGGGGAAACTGATCAACTCATTTCGAGAGGTGGGCATTAGTCTGAAATCACGTGCAAGGAGACACACACCAATCAGAATAGTTAACAAAAAAATACTGATGGTATTGGTGACTGGAGGCCATGTGGAGGAGTGAGGCCTCTCCTGAACTGCTGGGGTCACAATATGGTACAGCCACAATGGAGAGCATTTTGGCAGCCTCTTAAAGACCTGGAAACTGCCATCCAAACCAGCAATTATGCTCGTGTTTGACCCAGAGGGATGACAATTTACATCCACACCAACCACTGCAATATAATACCCTCCAAATTGAAAACATTCCATATGTCAATGGAGGAGTAATTAAATTGCGGAGTATCTATACCGTGGGGTACCATTCAGTAATAAAAAGAAATGAATGATTGATAAAGGCAGCAACCTAGATTATCTCTAGACAATTAAGATGAGTAGAGAAAAGCAATCCCCCAAAATTATATAGTCGGGGACCTCATTTATATGAAATGATACATGTATCGAAATAGATGATACTACTGTATGCTTAGAACTAAAAGGGGCTGAGGTTGGGACAGCTTCAAAGGGCAGGCTGAGGACAGCCCCATGTCCAGATACAAATTGTGTCAATGTCATGGTGAGGAGACTGTAGTAGTTTTATTAAATGCTGCCATTGGGGAAATTGGGGAAATTATATATGAGATGTTTGTGTTTCTCACAGCCCCATTTATGTCAACGATTACTTGTATGTTAAAAAATCCAATCAAGGAAATCTATTCTGAGTCCATCATCATATCATCTATCCATCAGATCCCAGAAATACGTACAACCTATAGCCATATGTATCAACTGAAAAGAAAAGAAAACTTAAAATCATCCCGTGTGGTTGTTTAAAAGAGCAGATTAAATTAAAATTTTCCATCTGCTTGGCATGACTGGCATTCACTCGGGGCTGGTGATTGTCTCCAAGGCAACTTGCGTTGAGATGCTGAGCATCATAGATGGCTTAGCAGAAGGAGCGTAGCGTAGAGGGGGCGATGGTTTTGAAGCTGGATGTGAGTTTCAGTTTCCTAGTTACTGATGTTAGCTTGTGGTCATGGGAACTTAACGAGCGCTGCTGTTAACAACAGGTCAAATGGAGATAACTACATCCTCCAAGATGCTGGGACTCGCACGTGACAGCTCCAACTCCAACATGGTCGCCATTAGCACAGGAGGCACAGATTCAGGCTGACCCCAGACTCCGGCATTGCTTGGACAACGTGTATGGAGGACCCAGTGCAGTAGAAAATTAGAACTATTAGTAAGTGAACTACTAGTAACTATTAGCAGGGCCAGAGTTCAGTCCCACCTCGGAAAAGAAGCGTGTCTCTCTAAATGACCCAGATAACGTTTCGGGTAGGCGATCCCAGGGAATAGTGAAAGTTTAGGTGTTTCAGAAACCAGTTGGCCTTCAGAAGAGGCCGAAAAAGGGCTGATGCTACGTGCACACATGTGTATGTGTGTATGTGTGCATGAGTGTGTGTGTTGTTGCTTTTTGAGATGGTCTTATGTACAACAGTCTAGCCTTGAGCTCACTAAATAAGCATCACACTCACAGAAATCCTCCTGCTTCAGCCTTCCAAGAGCTGAGAGTAGAGGCATGCTTCACTGTGCTCAGTTCTATTTTTAATTTTTTTCTTCAGTGCTCAGAATCGACTTAAGGACTTACTCGTGTTTGACCCAGAGGGATGACAATTTACATCCACTTTTTTTCAATTGCTCTACCGCTGAGCTAGATCCCTATCCCTTGAGTCATTTTTTAAAAAGTCAGCTGTAAAAGATTGGCTGAGAAAATTAAGATACAGTAATTTAGTGGAATATTAAAGATGTTTCAGAAGACTTTTGATGCCTGTTAATGTACTCTTAGTGTAATGAATGAGAAATGCATATTTTCAAAGAGTAAATTAATAAGCATCATGTTTTGGGAGCAGCTTTAGACTTCCAGAGCATTGAATGGATATACAAAATGCGTGTCTTTCTCCCCCGCTGCCGCTGTTTTCACATCCTGCACCACAGTGGCACATTTCTTACCACCGATGTCTCTATCAGCTGAAGCCGTGGTTCATTATCAGGGCCCTTCTTCGTGTTATCATATGGGTTTTGACCCCTGCGTGCTGCCCCGTAGCCACTGTTACAGCACTGTGCGGAATACCTTTGCTCTAAAAATGCTCACAAGTTTTCTGCTCATCTGGACAAATATCTGGGCGGGTGATTGCTGGATCTTAGGGGCAGAGTATTTGAGCCGTATAAGAAACTGCCAAGCTATCTTCCAGATGGCCAGCAGCATTTTATATTTCTACAGGTGGGGCATGGAGTTTCCTGTTGTTTCATAATAGCAGCAGCAGCTGGTACTGTTTATTTGTTTGGCTCTTTTGTTTTTTTTTTTTTTTTTTTTTTTTTTTGCAGGGGGGAGAGTAGGGAAGGGGTGTTCTCCATTCTGATAGGGTGAAGCAGTATTTAACTGCAATTATCCTCCCATGCTAGCAGGGACCGTTCTGGAAATTTGGCCACCAAAACGCTGCCGGTGCTTACGGCCGGGCAGGATTTTCCCAACCCTGTTTTTGTTCTTGCTTGTAGATGTATCCACAGTAGCATTTATTGTACATGTAGTTGTAAACATTGTTTCTTGATCTTTGGTTTTTGACAGTTTGAACCTGATGTTCTTGATTGTCATTTTTTTTTGGAATTATTTTGCTTAGTATTCTCTGCTTCCTGGACCAATGGTTCACTGACATTAATTTTAGGAAATTTTATTATTTGTGCTGCTGCTGCTGCTACTCCTCCTTCTCCACTTCCTCCTCCTCCACTTTAAACTCCTCCTCCTTTTCCTTAAACTCCTCCTTTCCCTCTCTCTCTCCTCCTGCTTCCCTCTTTCTTTATCTCATTATGTATTGTTGCTCCTTTCTTAACTTGTTGAATAGTCTTTTATATTCTGCTCAGTATTTTCTCAAATTTTCAAGCTCTTATAGGCATATTACCAAATTTACTATTTTTTTCTTTAGCTGTGTTTATCATAAGTATTTTTATTTCTATTACAGTATTTTTAAATCTGTGGTCTTTTTAGTTTATTCTTTAGAGCGTTCACCCTTCTGCTTCTGTTATCCACCTATCACATGCTTGTGGTTTGCCTCTTCACCAGGAGCTTTGCGATATAAATCGGAGTCACCTTGGAGCCTTGGTCTGACTCAATGAGCTAGGCTCAGCTGCTTCCTTTGTCTTCGTTAGTACGTTTTGCTTTTAGCATGCCCTGTAACTTTTTGGTAGAAAGCTAGACACAGGGCCCCTGATAGAAGAGCATGAGCTGTGTGATGAGAAGGCGAGGGAGCAGTCCTAGAACAGGAGGGGGTGGTGTGAGGGAGGGGTTCTGGAAGGGGAGGGTGAGATAGGAGGTAGAATTCTAGTCCCGAAGTTAATCTTGACCTTTTTCTGAGCTAGCGCCTCTGGGCCTGACCTTCCCAAGTACGGCTCAGTAACCTGCCTCCCTACACACTTGGGTGGGACAGAACATAAGGAGAGTCCACCCCAATTAGCTAGCTCCTTTCTCCCTCTTGAATCTGGGGTTGACTATTTCCCTTTCTCCCAGCAGGCCAGGCTCTGGGGAAGTCAGTTTTCTTGAAGGTGGATCTTGCTAAGGGCATGATCTTTGGTGCTTCAGAAACAGCTCTGTGCAGGGAACACGAGGGGATTTTGTCTGATCTTCGTTGTAAGATCCTGGCAAAGCTCTTTGAGATGAGCCTCTCAAATCACGGGGTCCCCTCAGGCTGGGGTTGCCTGGAGTTTGTACTTCTCAGCTTCGTCTACCTTTAGGCCGCAGCAATCCAAGATCACAGTTTAGCGTCTCTACCCAAGAGGCAGCTCCCCTGGAAGTTCCTCATGGATTTCCCTGGAAGTTGTGGTGCCCAGATCTGCTCCCCTTCCCTTCAGGATGAGGAACTGTGTTCGTTTGTGTTCTCACTTCTGTGACAGATCTGAGAAGAGCTGCTCATCCGGTTTCTTTAACTTTTTACTGGTTAGGCTGGAGCAGTGGGGTCAGGGCTTGTCACGTGACAAAGCCATCAGAGGTCCAAAGGGCTGTCTGTGATGGGTGTAAACCTGCTGTTTCTTCAGGTCTCTCTTTCACAGGCCATGTGACCAACCAGCTACTTTGACTTTCCTTCTGGACAGCTGCCATCAGGAGATCTGAACAGAAAGCTTCACAGGGAAGCTTTGGAAGCTCTGGAAGGGCGGAAGGACTTTGTAAAACCAGCAGCCACGAGGCTTCTCTTCCTCCCCCGTTCTCCCTCAGGAAATCTGCTTTCCACAGGGGATAGATAGACTTGGGAACAGGCCCCTGTCCCCTTCCCTGCCAAGGAAGAAGATATTTGCTTGGAGCTTCAAAACAAAACAATCGCGCGAGAAAAGCAAATGAACAGCCTGTGCTGTCTTGGGTAAAACACGCCTAGGGATGTTTTGACACGCTTAATCCTCCCAGAGTTGCTGAGGCTCTTTCAACAGTACTTTAATTTCGTTTCCTTAAGAACATAGACTTGCAGAAAATTTAATTTAGACAAAGACTATCTAAGTGATAACTCTGGATATACGGTATTCAGGAACAACCCAGACAGAGGGCAGGGGGTAAGGGCAGAGCTTCATACCCAACTGGCTTCCTGGGTGGTGTTGTCGAACCTTATAAGCCACAGTTTCCTTATCCTGAAATTAGGGAGAATAGCAGCCACTTCCTCCGGCTACACTGCATAAATGACATGATGCAGGAAACGGAGAGCATGGCAGGGGATACATTAACGATTCTATCTTCTTATTTCTTTGCCTCTTTGGGGCTGTTTTCTAACATGGAGATCCAAAGAGAGACGAGGGGATTCAGTTCTCTACTGCTGTCTGACAAACTGCCCCACAAACTGTGTGGCAAAACCATCCATCCTATGATCCCCACCAGGCAAGAATTAGAGGTGGTCATGGTAGGCATGCCTGGTTATTGCCCCAGGATGTTTGGGCCACACCTTGACGGCCTGGAGACCAAGGGTGACCTTAACGGAAGCTTTCCTCACTCACACATCTTGGCCTTTGGGCTGAGCTTGCTTGAATGAAGGGTAAGGGGCTTGTGAGCATTCCTCCCTCCTCACACTCTCAGTGGTCCTTCCCTTGGTCTCTCTGCCATGATGACCTCAGGCTGCTTGGGCTCCTGGCACCATGCCCCTGCAAACCCTGCAGAAGGCCAGTTGAGACTCAGTGTTATACAAGCCCACTGAGGTTCAAGGGGAGGAAATATGGGGTCTCCCCTTCAGGGGGAGGTGTTCGTGAGTTTACGGCCCGGCTTTAGATTATAACTGCCATGGGGGCTCACATCTGTAGTCAAGCACTGGGGAGGCAGGAGGATGGCGAGTTTGATGCTAGCCTGGGCTGTAAAACAAGATCACACCTCAGCATAACAGCCACCAAGCAAAACCTGCCAAGAAAACAAAGATCCACCACCAAAAACCCTGCCTCAGGCACTGTGGACTCTGACAGACCCTGGCATTTTTCTTAGTCTCCTTAGTGTTTTTCATGAGGAGAAAGGCTCTGTGTAGGGGAAACACTGGGAGGGAGAGCCCCACCTTTTGGAATCTGAACTGAGCAACAGAACTGGAAGGGATGAGCTCAGCCTCGCCTTTGTTGCTCTCTGCTTCCCTGTAGAGAAGCTCGGGTATTTAGGAGTTAAGAGTGGACACTAGGTTTTATATTTCAGAACATCCACTGCCACCACTCCCAGCCAAAAGGCCATTCCTTCCTAGGGTGTGGTGGGCTGAAAATTCACATTCACACGAAACTTCTGAGGAGACTATTTGGTTTAGAATTTTCTTTTCTTTTAAAACTATCTTGTATTTGTGTGTGGTGTAGGATTTTTATAGATGTCATTAATGAGAGATCCCACCCTCTCACCAATGAGATGAAATCACCCAGTATTTGTAGTTGTTCCAAATCTGGCCATGGGTTTTCACAGGAAGAGGTGGGAACACCAGAGAAGGCTGTATGAAATCAGCAGGCAGGGTGGGGGTGGGGGCACTTGCCCAGCATGTGGCAGGCCCGGGGCCCATCCCCCACACTTTGGAAAGGACAGAGGCAGGTATTGATTTTTAATGCTATAAGCCAAGGTAAGCCTAGAGCCACTATAACTTGTGAGAGGCAAGGAAGGGTCCTCTCCTAGATCCTTGTGGCCTAACAGCACTGCTGGGCTCTACACCTATGAGAGATCGATTTCTGCCTCAATTCACCTAGCAGATCACGACAGCCCTGATAGTTGATGGACACATGGAAGAGCTTCCTGACTAACCTTCAGACCCACAGAAGCGTCAGAGGGCCTGATGGTCACCTTGGCCAGCTCACCGTTACTGTTTGGGGCCTGAGTACTTTTGTGCCATCTGGCCTGGCATGTAGGATGTTCAACAACATCCCTGGCACCTTCTCTCTAGATGCCAGCACCCTGCCGCCCCAGGGGTCACCCTAAAACATCATCTGGCTTTGTCAGATACCTCCCAGGGAGGCAGAACAGCTCCCTAGAGGAGAGTCAAGCTGTGACCATGGAGACAACCAGTCCGAAGAACTGGAAACAGGAAAACAATTATGTGTCTGCCTTTCGGGTTGCTAGCAGGCAGGCAGGTTAGGTAATAAATTGACGTGATGGTACGTTTGTCAGCCTTCTCCTGCTGATTGATTTCCCTCTCTGCCCTGGACACATTTTATAGCTCATCTCCAGAAGGACTACAGTCTGGTTCAGAAGAAGAGGGGGAACAATCAGGCAGGGGCTAACAAGCAGGTTGCAGAAGCCAGAGTCCTTTTGCTGCGGCACTCGCTGGGGCTCACTAGAGGGACTTTAGAATTCAGTTCCTGGGGCTGGGGCTTCTGGGCCTCAGTCAGGGGGTCTTGCGCCATGGGCCTGATCTGGCTCTTGAGGATGCCGGTAGCAGGCAGGCAGGAGAGGAGGGCTGAGGAGAGGGTGACAGGGGAGAGGAGGGCTGAGCTCAGATCTAGCCAACAGTGCTTAGGAGGAAGACAGTGCCCTTAAAAGAGGTCCAGCCCATCATGGTTTTCTCTCTCCCTTTAGTCTTTGTATTATTTTATTTTATTTTGGGTGCAGGGCTTGCAGGACAGCTGGCAACAGTCCTTCCATGATCCGGGTCCCAGGGACTGAGCTCAGGGAGTCGGGCATCGTGGTTGGCATCTTTTCGAGAGCCGTCTCACCACCTCCTCCCCTTTCACCTGACTTTTCCTAAAGAGTGAACTCGAATTTCATTAATTGTTCCACGCAGCAGACGCTTTCATTAGTAGTGACAGGAGTCCATGGTGTGTGGCTATTGGAAACCAGGAGTAAAGCTCAGCACCCACTGGGTGCCTTGGCTATGACATTTACAGGAGGTCCCCGAGGACAAAGAAGTGAGACTCATGGGAGAGCCATGCAGACGACAGGACCAAGAAACCAGAGGTGTTTGTTCTGATTTTTCTATGTCCTTGTTTCCTTGAAGATGCACATCTGAGTCAGGAAGGACCTGGCAGCGTAACCCTGCCTCCCCGCCTTCTGGCAGGGGTTTTAGCAGGTTTCTTTGTTTTTGTTTTTTTAGATGTATTTACTTATTGTATGTATGTGAGTGCTCTGCCTTCATGCATACCAGAAATGGTAATCAGATCCCGTGACAGATGGTTGTGAGGCACTATGTGGTTGCTGGGAGCTGAACTCAGAACTTCTGGAAGAACAACAATTTCACCCCCAATTACTTGGTAGGAGAGAAAGAAGGATAAAGGGTAGAGGGTAGAGGGGAGATAGAGATCCTTGAATCTCATTTCTTTCTTCTTTGAGCGTGTCTTCTAACAAACCTTAACCAACCCCCCCCAATGACCACCAACCCCCAACCCCCCCTACTGGGGCACTAACATTTCCACACCCTCTGAAAAGTTCCCAGAATTCCAAATGGCACACAATGGCAGAAACTAATGGTGTGGCTGGCAAAAACCACACCTCTCCCACCTAGGGCTGAGGGGTTGAAGGGAAGAGGCTTTAAGGATCCCCACATCAAATTTTTTAAAAAGAGCACCACGAATGTTACTGCCTTTGTAGGTTGTTTTTTTGTTCCTGAAACAGCTAGATTCCTCTCTCGGTTCTAATATTCTGTGATGGAATTTTGTAAGTTTTCTAAATATTAGCCCATGTCATCTGTGACAGCTTGGTTTCTTGTTTTTCAGTCTGGATGCCCTTGATCACTTCCTCTTGCCTAATTGCTGTGGTGAGGCTTTTAGGGACCATGTTGAGTGAAAGTAGAGAGAAAAGTCCTCCTTATCTTCTAGAGCTAATGGCTTAGCCTTTCCTCAGTTAGTGTGATGTTAGCTCTTGGCCTACTAAGAATGGCCTTTATATGGTGAAGTTCATTGTTCTACACCTCATTTGTTCAGTAATTATCAACACAAAGGGATGTTGACTTTTACCCAATCTTTTTTCTGTATCTGTTGAGATGAGGTCATGGTTTTTGTCTTTCATTCTGTTCAGTGGTTTTCTGCTTATTTGATTTGCATATATTGAAACATCTTTTTCTCTAGGACGACTCTCACTGGGTCATGGCAACCATCTTTTTCAATGTGCTAATGTTTTTTTGTTTGCTAATGTTTTATGGAGAGCTTTTGTAACTATGTTCATCAAGGCCATTGGCCTGTATTTTTCTTTTGTGTGTGTTTCCTTAGCTTGTTTTTGACATCAGGGTCAGGTTAGCATCATAGAACGGGCTTGGGATAATTTCTTATTTTTAGTAGAGGAAAAAGTTTGTATTAGAATTCATTACTTGTTTTTATTGTTTCTCTCTCTGATTTTTTTTTTTTTTGAGACAGTCTCACATTATGTACCTGAGGCTGACCTTGAACTCACTGTATAGTACAGGGTGGCTTTGGACTCCACCATCCTCCTGCCTCAGCCTCCCAAGTGCTAGGATTTCAGGCCTGAGTCACCACAGAGTGATATTCATTATGTTACACAGTAGGGCTGGCCTTGAGCTTACAGTTCTCCTGCCACATCTTCCAAGTTCTAGAACTACAGGCCTGTATCGTGGCTGGCATTGCGTTATTATTTTGAAATCCCCGTTTCACTTTTTTCTGCTGTGATCTTTACTTACTTTTCCTACTGTTAACTGGCGCGTGGCTTGTCTCTGTTTTTGTGCTTTCTTAAGCTGCAGTGATTGTTTATTTGTTCGTTCCGCTCTTTGGATGTGAGCCCTGATTACTATAGCTCACTCCACGTTTTGGACGTCAGCCCTGATCGCTACACTCCTCCCTCTTAGCATCATGTCTGCTATGTTCTGCAAGTTTCGGTATGTTGTGTTTCTTTCTTTTAAGAAACTAAAATAAATTATTTTACATGAATGGGTGTTTCGCCTGCATGTATGTCTGTGTACCATGTGCAGAAGCCAGAAGGGACACTGGAATCATTGCAACTGGAGTTAGAGACTGTTGGGAGTCTCCATGTGGGTACTAGGAATTGAACCCGGGTCCTCTGGAAAAGCATTCCATTCTCTTAACCACCGTACCATCTCTCCAGCCCTCAAGAAAAAAAAAATTATCTTATTTTTTGTTCCTTCTTTCCTTGATGCATTCACTGACTGGTCAAAAAAAAAAAAAGTTGTTTCATTTCCATGTATTCATATGATTTCCAAAGTTTCTCTTGCTCTTTTTCTTCTTTAGTTGCATTATGGTCAGGAGGAGATTTGATATGATCTCAGTTTTTAAAAAATAGGTCTTGTTTTGTGACCTAGAGAATGTTCCCTGTTCTGATGAAGGGGAAAAATGCCTCTGGCAGCTGTTAGATGGAATGTGCTTTAGATCTCATGTAGGGAGCAATTTAACTCTGCTGTTTCTCCGCTTTCGTTTTTGTTTTTTGTTTTTTGGTCAGGGTGATCTTTACAGAAAGTGTCCTGTTTAAGCCCCTAAGGTCATGGAGTCTCTTTCACCCAATTCTTCCTATTAATGTTTTCTTTCTATATGGAGGTGCTTTGACCTTGGGTGCATAACCGTTTAGATTGTTGCTCCCCCTGCTGCATTTACTCTTTGGTCTCTGCAGTAGTTTTTCTCATTTCTTTTTATTTGATCTGAAGTGTGTTTTCTCTGATGCAAGTATGGCTGTTTTCTTTTGGTCAGGTAATTTATTATTCCATCTTTTCATTTTCAGTCTGCGCATGTCCTTAGAGGTAAGATCATGTAATCAACCTATGTTAATAATGTAGATAGTTTCATCCTTTTAGCCTTTCAGTCAACCAGGTCATATAATTTATTTTTTTCTCCTTCCTTCCTTCCTCCTTCCCTTTCTTGATTGATTGATTTCTCTCTTTAATGGAGAGTCTTGCTATGTAGCCCAGGCTGGCCTCAAACTTTATATTATTCCTCTTGCTTGGGCCCTCTGAGTACTGGGATCACAGGTAGCGTCCATGGTATCTAGCTTTCTCCTTCATTCTTTGTTTCTTGGGTGAGAATCTGATCCACTTTCTACTGCTGTGTAAGGTTTCTGGTGAGATGCTCACACTCAGGCAATCAGGGCACCCCTCTATGTTTGTCTCCTAAAGCAGGGGCTCCTCTCCTTATGTTTCATCTTTAAAAGAACTTGATTATAAGGTATTTTCAAAGAGACTTAATTAACCAAAATTAAAGGTGACCTTTGACCTTGTGTACCTGGGTTGTGTGTCCGTCTGGTCGGGAAGTTTTCTGTTATTTCTTTGAATGAGCCTTATACTGCTCTGGTTCTCCGAGTCTTTCTTGCGCCCTGGTAAACCAGCCACAAACTCTTTCAAGGCCATTTCAAATTTCTCATGAGTGTCCTTCATTCTTTCTCATCCATTTGTCCTTCCCTTTTCTCCTGTTTACTGTACTCTCGAGCGACATGTCTTTGAGCTCACAGTTTAATGTCTTCAACTACACTCAAACTTTTATTGACTAAATTTTGTAGATCATAAACTTCTGTTCCCTGTTCCTTTAGTTGCTCCCATGTCTTTGTGAAAAGTTTTAATTCCAGGGTCAGAACATTTCCCTGCATTTTGCTGAAGTTCACTGAGTTCTTTTGAAACAGCTACTTCAAATTCTTTGTGGTGCTTCCAGAGTGAGCAGCCCGGACAGTTTCCGGTTTCTTATTTTGAGTGTGAGGGTGAAGTTTAAGTTTCCCTGAAGGTTCCTTATGCTCCTAAAGGCTCTGCTTTGGGCTGTCACACAGCATCAAATAAGTAGGATTCGTTCTGGCTTTCCTGGGCTGGCTTCATTTGTGTTTGTATTTCGAGAGTTTCTAGGTCAACTGTTTGGGCTCTCTGAGCCAATGGTCACGCCCTCTGTTTCAACACTGGGTGGTCCCAGATCCTGGATTGCTAGGAGTCTGCCACTGGCCTGCTTGCTATCAGTGCTTCAGCATATCAGAGGATAATCCAAGCTACTTGCTGAAAATGCATACTAGAAGAGAGTGCTGCTAGCAGATTCTGTAGGCATGGCATACTTGCCTGTAATCCCAGTGCTCAGTTTTGCTGATATAGGAGGAACATGCGTTTGAGGCCAGCCTGAGCTACATAGCAAGACTCTGCTCAAACTATCTCTTTCTGGGGCCAGGGTGGGCCAAGATGCCGCATTCATAGTTGCTGAGCTTATTGTTCAACACAACAGGATTCTGATGACCTCTGGGATGGGTGTAAACCCCAGGGTCCTGTGCTACGCCACACTTAGGCTATTGTCCAGCGGTGCTACCAAGCTGTGTCAAACACCCTGAACCAAGACTGATATGACAGAGGTCAGAGGGTGGAGGGCATGCTAAGGGGGTCTGCTGTGGAGGTGGACTTGTGGTCTGTTCCTCTACTAGCCGGAGTAGGCGTTGAATAGACGGGGCTGCAGGTCTCCACTGAGCACTGGAGCTGTTCCAGAGGTCTGTTAGAACTGATGCAGCTGAAACTCAGTTCTATTCTACCAGCACACGAACCTCCACACAATGCCCCGGCTGGCCTAGAGGCATGTGTCAAAGAGCTCCAGTTTCCACTGGGGCTGGCTCGTATCACAATGGGCCTGTGACTGGGCTCCCTGTGCTAGCTTTCATGTCCTTCCTCTTAGGAGGTAGAGTTCTATTCTTTGCTCTGCTGTCCACAGTACTGGGAGGAACAGAGGGCGCTGTCAGCCTTTTGGCTCAACTCAGTTGTATCGGCTTATCCATACATAGGCGTTGGCCTGGGGAGAGGGCCTGCAGAGCTTTGCTGAGCACTGGGATTCATTGGGGTGGGCCTGGTACTATGATTCAAATCTCAGGCCTGGATTTGTCTTCTCTTTGCACTCTCCAAGTGCAGGTACTATGGTCTCTTGCCCGATTTCCTTAGGTCTAATTTTGATGTGGGAACAGCTACTCCCCGTGTCTTTGGAAGATGATCCCATACTAACCTCTCATCTTTCTCAGTTACTATTTTTTTGTTTCACAAGTTCACCGCCAAACTGACTAGACACCGACAGAATCACCCTGCTAGACACTGACCGAATGGGGATCTGCATTCCAGCTACTTAATTCCAAAACTAAAACCTTGCCTTCTCCAAGTGAAAGGCGTTTCTCTCTGTTGTAGGAGAGCGAAGGCCTGGATGATTACATCCAGCCTTCTTGAGTAAATCTCTTCTCTTTGTTATACTAAAAGTAGCTCCACAAACCTCAGCCCTCACACACATAAGGTCTTGCAGAGGAACCAGAGATCAGGCTATGTGTATGGTATGAAGCAGGGTCCTTGGGGACTCCTTTTCTTGAATTTTGACTCAGGAGAGAAAACTCTGCTTGCAGTGTCCGACAGTTCATCTTAGATCTCTCTGCTTACTATGCTCTGCTCCTCTCGACCCTTCTTTCAGTGGGTCTTAGGAAGCTGGCCCAGGGGAAGGGGTTCTTACAGGGGGAACTGGCAGCAGGTGGCCTTTATGCTCAGATCTGGTTTTCTTTCCCTGGGTTCAGGTTCTTTTTTGTGTCTAGGCTTCAAACCTCCATGAGGCCAAGATGAAAGACTACTTCATCTTCTCCTGTGTGTGAAGAGGAACAAAAGATGAATCTCCTTGGCTGCCTCATATCATGGAGCCATGGGAGCCCTGCAGGAGAACAGGGCATGGATTATAGATAAAGCTTAAATCCATTTTTTGCAAGAATTAGGCAGCTTACAAATGAAAGCAATATCTGTGTTTGGACAATGACTATCTTGGGGCCCTTATGGCTTTAATGAAATTCTATAGATCAAAAATCTTTAAAATCCTCTGAGGCAAAAATGTACAAGCTGACCTCTGCTCTGCTGGATCCCAGGAACCACGGTGGACAGTGGCAGGGAGAGGAGAGGGAGGAGCAGCAGCTGGGCATGGTTGGGCAGGCTGATCTCACAAGTTGTGCGGCCATCTCTTGGGGAATCCATTAGTCTCAGGTGTGGGGAGACATGTCATATGTTTGCTTCTACTTCTCTTAGGTGTGTGTGAGGAAGGAAGTGGGCCAGTTATCCGAAACAGTGGTTCTTGAGGGGTAGTATGGATTCCTGGGGTTCAGAGACCCTTTCAGAGAGTCCACAAAGTCAAAACTATTATTCTCTTGTCATTTCCCTTTTTACTTTATTGTCTCATGAGCACATAATGGTGTCATGTGAAGACGACATGATAGCAGAACAAGGGGAGAGAATTTAGCCAGACATGAATGAGATGCAGGAAACCAAAACAAAGAAAAGCTTCTTATTGAATTTTAAAATGCAGTTATTTTTCAAAGTTGTCTAATTTACAGTGGCACTTTATCATGGTGGTGATATGTACTGGGTTTAGTTTTGTACATGAATTTTTTTTTTTTAAGTTTTAGAGTTTTTAACCATTCTTTCTTTCTCTCTTGCTTGCTTTGTTGAGAATCAAACCTATTGCCTTGTGTGTGCTAGGTCACTGGTGTCCTAGCGAGCTATGCTGCCAGAGTTTTCATGTCTACTATCATAAATATAAATACAGAGAACACTCATCCACAAAGCCTCTCTAGGGGACTATTGAAATTATGGTGCATGCATGCCATTGGAATTTCTGGGCTACGTTATGTATCCATACTTGACTGTTACACAATAAATAAATGGGCTCAGATTGTTAGACTATTTAAAATTTCAAATTTAGTCTAAGAAGGTATATTTTAATTAAATGGACTCATCTTGGAAGTGAAAAAAAAAACTCTCACGAGTTGGGGGAAATAACTTCTTATGTGCTCATATTTTGGAAACGCTGTACTTCTGGGATTGGCTGCATATCTTCTCAGAGCCTCCAGTGTGAACTCTAAGGCACTGTGAATCCCTGTAGGAAATACACTAAACGGCACTTTCCAGACTTATTTAGCCACAAAGCTTCTATTGGGGATACCATACCGACCTAACGGTGTAAGGAACACACTTCGGGAAAATGCTGACTGTGGCAGAAGAATCAGCTGGTCTCCTGAATATCCAGAAGCTCCCTTGCTTTGTTAAGTGTTTTAGTAACTTTTCTATTACTGTGCCAAAACACCATGACTAAGGCAGCTTATAGAAAAAAAAAAGGCATTTAATTTGGGGCTCAGCGTTCCTGAGGGTTAGAATGTCCATGACCAATGTGGTGGCAGGGAACATGGCATCAGGCAGGCATGGTGCTGGATCAGATGCTGAGATCTTACATATGCTCCAAAACCATGAGGTAGAGAGAGAGAGAGAGAACCCACTAACTGGAAATCTCAAAGCCCACCCCCAGTGACACACCTTCTCCAACAGGGCCACACCTCCTAATCCTTTCCAAACAGTTCCACCAACTGGGGACAGAGCATTCAGATACATGAAGTTATGACGGGCCGTTCTCATTTAAACCACCACAGCGCCGGGCCAAACAAAGGCTGGTTGTACCTTGCACTTTGGGGATGTACAGGTGTGAGTTCAGTGGGGAGAGATGTCCACTGGGAAGTATCCACCTCAACCTGATGGTGAATTGTGAGTCAGGTCAGTAGTAGTCAGGGTGCGGAGTGGGAGGTGAGGGCTGGGAAGCTGTTTGACCAATCACCTCCGTGGCCATCCCTCCCGGGTCAGGGGAGCATGGGACACTGAAAAGCTGCTGACTGGGCTCCCAGATCCTCCTTTCTGGTCCCCCGATCCCCGGCAGGCTGCAGGTGCTAACCTGGTGGTCTGCCATTCCACCGCTGAGGTGGGTTTCTTTAATTTCCTTACTGGGCTTCCTCACCTCTGAATGAAGTCAAGACAGTAGATTTTTCTTCTCAACACCCTGCTAAGACAGTCTTTGTGGAGACCTTGGTTCTTCTGAGCCACTCCCATGTGTGAGAACACTGACAGGCCACCCTGGGAGCTCTTCCACTCTGCTTTCTTTGGTCTCGCTTGCGGACTCTGCTTAGGGAGTGTGCCGGCTAGTTTTCTGTCAATTTGACACAAGCTGGAGTTATCGGAGGGATGGGAACATCAGCTGAGAAAATGTCTCCATAAGATCAGGCTGTGGGCGAGACTGTGGAGCATTTTCTTAATTAGTGATTGATGGGGGAGGGCCCAGTCCGATGTGGGTGAGGCCATCCATCCCTGGGCTGGTGCTTCTAGATTCTGTAAGAAAACAGACCGAGCAAGCCATGAGGTGCAGGCCGCGAGGTGCAAGCCAGTTTAAGAGCACCCCTCCACGGCCTCTGCATCAGCTCCTGCCTCCAGGTTCCTGTCTAGTCTGAGTTTCTGCCTTAGCTTTTCTTAGTGGGCTTTTCTGTGGTAATCAAGGAAGATCAGAGGATAATGCTGAGGCCTGGCTTAGGAAGTTTCAGAGGGAGGCAAGGACTCTCTCGGGGCCGTTTGATATTCTGAGCTAAGACGATGTGATTCTGGTCACCTGGGGCTGAAGAATCAGCTGTAATTAGCCAGATACCAGAACCACTGAGGTGAAATCTGGCAGGTGTTTCTTCAGGGTCAGCACGCAGAAGCCGTGCGCCAGGGGCCGCCAAGCTTGTACCTCACGCTGGCGCCTGAACTTAAGAATCGCCCAGGTCGTGCTGGCTTTGAAGGCATGGAGGCTGTGGGAAGCAGGTAGGGTCTTGGCACTGTGTGGCGGGACTGGAGTCCCTGAAGAGTGCCCGGGAGAAGCTCTTCGTGAAGTGTAGCCAAGTTGCAGCAGAAGACCCCGGCACTTTGGAGATGCCTGTGCGCAGGGATGCCCACCAACGATGCCCACAGCAGCAGAGGAGAGCCAGCCCGAGCCTAGCAGACAGTCTGTGTGGGCTGCAGAGGGAAGGCCTGAAGAACTGACCTTTGGAGGAGACAGCAGATGTGAGTGAAACTGATTATTTACACGGTTGCTATTTAGTTTACCTTGGTTTAATTGTGACTCTGTCCCGGTTTTCCCCTCCTGGACTGAGAAAATATGTAATTTATTTTGCTTTTACAGGAGCCCACAGTTGAAAGACTTTGAGCTTTCAAACAGATACTTGTTTTTAGAGAGATTTTGAATATTTTAAGAGATTTTGTACTTTTAATAAGAATTCAAATTTTTAAAGTGTATGGGACTTTTAAAATGTTTTATACTGTGATCTTTATATTAAGGTGTGGCCTGTGGAGTGAACAAGAAAGGAAAGGCTATCGTTTAACAGTGATATGTTTGTACATCTAGTTGACAAGGAGTCATCTGTGTTGGATAGCTTTATGTGAATACAAGACAAGGGGTCACCATTTGTGAGGCGGGAACCTCAATTAAGAAAATGCCGCCACAAGATCAGCAAACCTGTAGAGCGTTTTCCTAATTAGTGATTGATGTGAGAGGGCCCAGCCCACTGTGGGTGGGGACACCCTTGGTCTGGTGGCCCTGGGTTCTGTTTACAAAGCGGTCTGAGTTGGCCATGGGGAACAAGCCAATAAACAGCACCCCTCCACAGCCTCTGCATCACCTCCTGCTTTTGGGTTCCTGCCTACTCTGAGTTCCCATCTTAGCTTTCCTAAGTGGACTGTGATTCAGGACGTGTAAGCCAAACTCTTTCCTCCCCAGGTTGCTTTTGGTCATGGAGTTTCATCACAGCACTAGCAACCCTACCAAAGACCGGGAGGCCAGCTCAGATCCACACTGTGGGTCCATCTAGGGTTGGCATGATAGGAATGTGAAATCTACTTTCAATCTCAGGCTCAATCATTCTCTTCAGAAAGAAGTCTCTAGAAGCTTTGGCCCTGCATCCCTTGTGTCTAGAATATTTTAGGAGACAAAACTAAAGTGAGTCTCAGTTGGGTTTCTGAGGTCTGTGCCTCTCTTGTGGATGTTCACAGCCACAGGCTTTAATCCTTCAATTCTTTGACCCAGGTTAGGAAGGTGGGGTTTTTCGAAGTATGTGCTAGCCTCCGAGGTGCTGGAGACAAACCTTCCTCCTTATTTCCCACTCCCAGGGAAGATACCTGCCTTCCCTTTTGAGATTCATTTTGGTCTGTGTGCACTCAAGAGGCAGGCCACTGGTTTGAGTATTCTGGGATTTCTGAAACCTCAGGTACATCCCTATTCTCTTCAAGATGGGGGAAAATGCAGAAGGGCCATATGTTGCAAGGTGTGTTGGCTTTCTCTGTTGTGAGGTGGGTTGGGAAGAATAGCATAAATCGGAGTAAAAATCAGGCTTCCACGAATGCCAGCATGAGCTGAACTCACGAAGCCAAGATAGCAGGACAAGCAGGATAGCTTGAAGATCCAGTCTTGGGAGGTGGGTGTCAAGTGCCCTGGACTTCACCTGGCTAGCTGAGCCCCTGAACTTTCCTCACCTTATCAGCTGGCCTCTTCTGATACTGGACTGCGACAGATCCTCACAGTTTTATGCTGTGTGATTGGTCCCTGGCTGCTGATTCTATTTTGGGAGGTGTGGCAAAGCTTGAGGAAGTAATCCCCGAGAGTGTGGTTTTTGACTCTTAAAACCTGGTCCATGGTCCATGGTCCCTAGTCCTACCTTCACCCGCTGCTTCCTGGTGACCATGAGGCGAAAGGCTTCTGCCACATTTGTTTTATTCTCATGGTGATTTTCTACAAGTATATGGGACCAAGGGCCATGGACTGGATCATGTGAAATTATGAGATAAGAGAACCTCCCCCCCCCCCGATATTGTTGAAGACATTTGTTTACAGCTTCTGGAGGCTGAGTAGGCCATGGAATTGGACAGGGCAGAGAAGGGTCTCTCTTTTAGAAATTTTGTGTTATAGATCTGCCTCAGTCAGAGCCTGGTCTGTGACTGGGTCATTTGATGATTTTTATTTTTTAAAAGAACCTTAACTGTTGACATGACTCAATATGGTGCTTTCCTACCTAGTTACCTTTGCTGAGGCAAGGCCGGACCTTGCTTGCGTTCTTGAAGCCTCACTAAGTTGGGAGGCTGGAGGGGTTCCTGTCTGATAGAGGGATGGTTTATGTTGGCCTTAACTTAGAAAACACAGGGCCAAAGAAGGTGACACTCTTCTCCTTTCCCAGGGAAAGGCTAACAAGGCGGAAATCCAGGCTTCACTCCTCGATTGGTGTGACCTCAAGTCACCTACGTTGCATTTCTGAGGACAACTTTCTCTTCTCTTGAAACCACGTGGGGATTTTTGTGAGTGGATGGATGTGTTTGGAGCCTATGGCGAAGTCCTTGACACCGGACAGCCTAGGAAGTGTTCAGCAGTGGATGCTGTTGTTTTTATTATTAGGAGACATCAAACATCTGACGTTGCTCTCATCCTCACCCTCAAGCAGCAGCAGGAGCGCATCCTGCCCCTTCCTCTTTACCCTCTTCTTGAACGCAGTCCCATGGGTTTCTCCTTAATACGGCCCTCACCTGCCCCACAGGTTCCCTAGTACCCTTGCTTAAACTAAAACCAAAGTGGAGCTCAGGTTCCCCACTCCTCTCTGAGGCTGCCTTTGTCGGCTCACCCCAGGCTTGGCAGTTGGCCAGGATCTGCATCATCTCAGGACAAAGGTACACTCACCGGCTTTCCCAGCTCCCCACAATGTCTGGATTCTAGACTCTAGACTCTGTAGGAGGATGTGCCAGAAATGGAATTAAAGTGACTTTCACCTGGGTGGTTGAGGACACAGGAGTACAGGGCCACAAGCTTTAGAGAACTGCTCATGAAATTAGGCACTGGCCATACATGATTCACCATTATTATTATTACTTATTTTTTTATTAGATGAGATCTATGTAGCCCTGGCTGTCCTGGAGCTCCATATATAGGCCAGGCTGGCCTCAAACTCACAGAAATCCACTGGCCTCTGTCTCCCAAGTGCTTGGATTGATGCCATGTGCCACCGTGCCTGGCTCCATCATTATTTTTATATGCTTTTAGCTGTAGAACATTTGCAAAGATGATCTTTTGTGGGAACATAATGCAGAACTTTCTGTATGAAGCAATGAATGAGGGCCAGGACTTTAACACTTGTGAGATTTTCCACGGTCAGAGGCTGTATGCCACCATGCGAGTTGAATTCCACATATGGATCTCCAATGGTCACTTGTTTTCCTCTGTTAACCTTTAAGCTATGAATTGCTTGGGTTTCGTGCTTAAAATTGAATTTTAAAAATCCAGCTTGGTTCCCTTTCATGTTCAGGAGAGAAGGGTACTAATAAGTTTTCTCTGCCAATGAAATAAACCAATTCAAGCTGAATTAAAGTGAAAAAAAAAAGTTCTTGGGCAGGTTCACCGGTCCCAAGAAATGGGGTCAGGGAAATTGACATGCAGACAGGGAGACAAAGTGACAGGCAGAGTAAGAGAGGACATGCATAGAGGGAGATAGAAATGCAGAGAGAGAGAGTGCAAAATGTCTGGACTCTATAGGGAACAGCCTTTGAGGGAAGGGAAGCCCAGCCCCTGGGCTGGAAAGTTCAGGGCAGAGGCACAGAGGGATGCTGGGAGAACCTGGAGGCCAGGTCAGCTTTGATATGTTAAACAGGCACATCAGCCACTCATCTCAGGTTTGAAATCCAATGGTTACACTCTGTTCAACCATAGACTCAATATAGCACAGGCTGAACCTTCCATTCACAGGAAGAGAGCAATGGCAATACAGAAACTACCTTATGCCATCATTGGTCATCTTTGGAAGAGACCAAGGATACTTCTTCCCATCTATCCCTTTATTTCCCTCACTAACAGAACACCTACACGAGTAGACCTGGCAAAGGGTCCAGGTCAAAAGTTTCCCTTGTAGGTAGGGCGTCCAGTGAGATACACATGGGTACAGATTTCTGTTAATTTACAGAGGCTGACTCTCCTGGCAAACTTCAGTTTCTCTCCCTCTCTCTCTTTTATTCTATTTGATGCAGAACGAGTCTGTGTTAGTTGGGGTTCCAGAACTGGCAGGAAAGTCATGAGGATGAATGTATACCCAGATGGCAAGACAGAGCTTTGATCCATGAAGACATTGATGGAACGACCACATTAACCGTAGAATGCCTTGCTGAATGTAGTGGAGAAGAGATACAAATGAAATACTTACAACTTTACAGCAATTGCTGGGACTTTGTTCTTATGAGCCACACATCGCTCCTCAGTTATGTTAGCTTTCCACCACCGTGGCAATCCTGTGATAAATCAAAAGAAAAGGGGTTTGGAGTGATGGCTCCAGAGGACCTGAGTTTGGATCTCAGTGCCCATGTCTGGAAGTCCAAAACTGCCTGTAACTTTACTCCCAGGGGATCTGATGCCCTCTTCTGGCCTCTGAGAGTACTGGCATACATGTGGCATATACTCACAGAGACACACACACACTTTAAAATAAAATAAATCTTTCTTTCTTAGAAAAGGAAGATTTATTTTGATTTATAGTTCAAAGTTCTTTGCTCATGGGGGAGTTAGTGTTTTATGTCATAGTGAACAGGAAGCAGAGAGACGGGGAGCCTGGTCACTCAGTAGCCCCTTTAAGGGCACTCTCCCAGCAACCTAACTTCTTTCTACTAGGTCCTCGTAAAGGTTCTACCACTCTCAGTCAGACCACAGGCTAGTGAGCAGGCTTTCCCTTAGAGGACTTTGGGAAGTATTTAAGGGTTTAAACAACAGACTATCTCTGACCTCCAAAAGTGCATACTATCTTACAACATAACATTTATTTTTTAAAAGATTTATTTTATGTAGGTAAGTGCTCTATCTGCATGTACACCTGCACGCCAGAAGAGGGCATCAGATCCCAGTATAGATGGTTGGGAGCCACCATGTGGTTGCTGGGAATTGAACTCAGGACCTCTTGAAGAGCAGGCAGTGCTCTTAACTGCCGAGTTGTCTCTCCAATCTCTGAGAGGCCCCAGAGTGTTAACTCTTTCAGCATTGTCGAAAAGCCCAAATCTGAATTCTCTCCTGAAACTCAAGGCAAATGAGCTGTGGGTACCTATAAAAAAACGCTAGTAACATACTCAAATATACAAAGGCACAGGGTGGATCTTCATTTCCAAGTTGAAGGAATAGAAAGATAGATTAGACCAATGCAAGACTAAAACGGGTCAAACAGTAAATCCTGTAACATTGTGTCTAGCATCTGGAGTCCCACAATTGCATGGTGTGAGTAGTTTTTACAGGCCCTCCTGGCTGCAGCCTTTACGGCCTGTTTCTTGGGCTCCTTTTCCTGGCTGGGGCTTCCCTGGCCAGATGATCCCCTTCCTGACATCTCTACCTTCCAGAGGTCTCCAGTGCAGCTTTGCTTTCACTCCAGTTCAGACACTCCACTCTCGGGGGGTTGCATGCAGTACCTCTGAACCTGGGCTACGTGGCTTAGCCTGGGAGCCCTTCCTTTGAAATCCGGTAAGCCTCTGGTCCTCCCGCCGCTCTGGTATTCTGAAAGCTTGTGAGACCATCATCATTTGCATGCCATTTAAGTTGCTGCTGGCTCCGGAGTAACTTGATGACTGCACACAGGGGAAATAAATCCCTAGGAAACAGATCCAGGTAGCTCCGTTCAGCACAACGCTGCAGGGGCCTCTCTCCAAAATAATTCCTGAGACACCCGTAGGCACCTGACCAGTTCTCTAAATGCAAAGCGTTTTACATCTCTTTCCCTTTTTACGCCACGCTTCCCCTCCCTCGCCTCCTTTCAACCCCTCCCAGGTTGTTCACCCCCCCGAAATTCAAGGTCTTTTTTAAAAAATTATTATTATTGTTATACATGTGAGCTAGTAAGTATATAAATCGCTTGCTGAGTCTGTTTAGCACTTCTTGTATGTATATGTTTCTAGGGCTGACTGCTTGGTTGGTACTGGATGAGCTCAGTCTCATCCCCCAAGGAAGATTCCTTCTCCTCTTTAATGAAGAGCCCATGGCTGTTCATCTGGCGGGGGGGAGCCCTGAGGGATTTCCTGGGATCTGCAATGGCTGGTTCCCTTCCTATTATTGAGGCCCCTCAGGATTCAATGCTTTCCTTTAGACCTCAGAAAACCTGGGCTCACCTGATCATTATCTTTCTCAATCCTGGAAAGGGATGGCAGCTCACTGGGATTGGGCTGGGACAGCCCCTGCCACTGAAGAATCCTGAGAGGAGACCCTAAGGGCCGCCTCCTCCCTGAATTCATTTTATTAGATTAGCACCAAGTGGCTGTGGCAGCCTGTCTGGTGCCGGGAGCCAAACACATTACATCTTGTTGCCAGCCAACAAAGGCACGTTTCAGGGGTGCTGCCTTCTGGGGAGTAAACAGTTAACAGGAGATTTGCAAGGGAAGAATTGGCAGTTTCCCCCATGGTTTCAGAATTACACCTTTGACCCTGCGTAAGTTGCGATTTGTTTTATCTCCTGAGCCAATGCCTTGGTCGGCAATGCAATGAGCTCTCCATCCATGAATAGACAGCAAAATAGTGCATCATATCATTAAGTCTTTATCAAAATTCCCCTAAATGTTGGATGGGAGTTTAATAATGAAAAAGCTAGTTATGGCTTATGCAAATGATTATGACGGTTCAGAATGTTTCTCAGTGATTTCAAGTTAGAATTAGGCACAAGCAGCCACTTAGGGGACAAGCCAGCTGCTTCGAGAGAAGCTGCTGACATAAAAACACGGGAAGGCACTAAAACAGACACAATTCAAGTCATAATTTGCTTGCTAAAAATTTCGTTTTTGTGTCTGCAGCCTTTGAGAAGGGTCTTGAATGAGGGCATTCAAAGTGCCAGCCAATCAGATCAAGCTATCATGGGAATGAGCAGCTCACTGCTGTCACAGGCTAAATCAAGATGGAGGTAGAAACCAAGAGCTAGAGGGCGATAAAGCAGAGCCGACTCAGCCGAGCTGTGTTCTCTAGGCTCTGAGGCCCAATTCAGCCCTGGGCACGGATGAGCCAAGGGCAGCTACATTGCTTCTGTCAAAGAATGCCCAAGCTCCTACCTCCCACATCCTCTTAATTCCCTTTCTGGTTGCACACCATTAACAGTTTTCTCCCCAGCAAGGGTTTTCCTTGACCAGAAGCAAAGCTCTTCCTCCGTTTCCAAGCGAGCACTGCGAGCCCATGTCTTCACTGACCTGTTACTTTTTGCTGGCACCTCGCTGGAACTGTGCTGAAAGGGCTCCATGCTCCCACACTCCTGCCCTGTAGTGGGGGAGCTCTGAGCTGGATGGGTGTTTATTTACACATCTTTTTGGATCATTAGGCAAAAGGGCGCCACACCTCTCCCTTGGCAATGTATTTTAAAACAAGTCTGAGCCTTACTTCTTGAATTACTTTCTTGTCAACACACATAAATCTGTGCAACTGTAGCTTCTCTGAAAGCAGTCCTCATGGCGCTTTACACATACGCTTTCCAGAAATCTTTTTAAAAGTACCTTAGAAAGCAGCTGTTTTTAAAAAATAGGCTACTGTACGTAACTGCAAAGAGATTTTTTTTTCTAAAATCTTTTGTGTGAGAAGTTGTGGCTATTTTTGTAAAGGTTGAAGTAAATTGCATTTTTTTTTTCTTAACTCAGAAGAGACAAATAATTATACCTCTAATGCCAGGTCATTAAACTATGTCTCAGGCTATGTCGTTTCTTTACTGACTAAGGTTAGTGTATTGGGGAGCTTCATTAGCATATATTAATCACACATGATAATAGCTTTCTTATATTCTCATACGTGTACACACTTTTGATCACACTCACCCTTCATTACTCTCGTCCTTCCCAGTTCCCTTTCCCCAGTTTCTCTCTTCCTTTTTAAGTTCTTTTGGGGTGGCTGTTGACAGAACTGGACATGGAAAAATGTACATCTGATGTCTGCATTCTGAAGTCTTGTTGCACGGATGTGCCTGGGAGGTTCCCTTCCCAATCAAGGCAGAGAAATCTCATCATCGCACATAGCTCTCAGCCACCCTCACCTCTGTGGGCGCCATGGGTCTCTGTCCTGCCACCTAAAGGGAGGTGTTCTTGTTCTTGCATGAGAACCATTCAGCATGAACGCTCTGCCAACCTCTTCCTTCGTTCGAACAACATGTTTTTGGTATTTGTGGCTCTCTGTTTATTGTTGACTATTTTGTGACACAAATATATATTGCAGTTTCTCCCCATTTTTGGATTAAAGTTTTTGTTTCTCTGTTCTTCTCGTGGAGACCTGTGCTGCCTCCAGTTCTGGGCTGTCAGGAACCCTGTTACGAGAAACAGTGCTACTCAAAATAAATTGAATAAATGAACAGGAATGGCCAAGTTTTCAAATGTCTTTTTTGTTGTCGTTATCCAGTTTGATCAGGGAGAAACAAAGCCACAATCTGAAGGGTTGACAAGAATGTTGATTTAAGCATATTACTGAGGCCTCAAGATGCTAGGACCACATGGTAACAGATTTTGTTTTAGTGGGCCTTTGCTGACAGTGAGTTCCCAGTCTTACAGGAACTTACAGTTCACAGTGGGGTGATCAGGACCCAAATTTCTCAGTGAGGCTCATGTGACATCATGGTGGGCAAGATAGATGTGAATACAGTTTTACTTTTAATGCATGTTCGTTTAAGATATTTAGACGTTCTTGTATGTGTGATCTGTGTGTACGTATGTGCTCACGTGTGCCATGGCATACACGTGGCAGTCAGAGGCCCTCTTCCTCTACCTCTGTGTGGTACTGTGGAAATCAGGGTGTCAGCTTCTGTGGCAGGCGCTTTATGTGCTGCCTTGCATGCCTTAAACGCTCAGTTACGTGTAATTCATGAACCATATGTTTGGTAAATTTAAGGTGGTGATGGACAGTGTCTAGTAGATGATACATTAGTTGGAATTCAGTGCCTGGGTTTCCCACCAGCATTTAGTGTGGACCACGAGGCTAACCCTGCCCTGGTCACTTACTTACTGGTAAACTGACCTTTAGCGATTTAGTCTCCTGTTTGCTTTCAGGTTTATAAAATGGAGTATCATACACTTGCCGTGAAGGGAACGGATCACCTATGTGCAACCATCAGTGCTCAGGGAGCACTCAGAAACTTGGTACTTCTTTGCAAGAATCGGCAACCAAGTGGACAAACACCGGCCAAGAGTTAACGACGTGTAGAGCAATGCTGCTGTGCGGTTACGATTTCCAAAATGTAGACGCTCAGGGCCTTCCAAGGGTGTAACGGTAAACAAATGGGCAGTGCAAAAACCTGCTCCGGGGGCCTAGAGAGATGGCCCAACGGTTAAATGCTCTTGTTGCTCTTGCAAAGGACCCGGGCCCTGTTCCCGGCAGCCACGCTGTGGCTCCCGTTCCAAGGGGCCTAATCCATTCACTTCACTTCCATGCATATTAGGCGCACATGTGTCACACACCAACACCTGCAGACTAAACATACGGACACATGCGCGCGCCCACACACGCGTGCACGCAGGAGCCACAGTAGAAGTAAAAGTCTCACGGCTCCCAAGTTTAAGCTAGCTTTCTGTGACAGTGCTCTAGACTCTCTCCTCTTACAGACAAATTGCATATCCTGATATCAAAGTCTGAATGCTTTTGACTGCAGGGCTGGATGGGATCCAGGAAATAGAGTCTGCGCATGTCTGCACGGCACACTCACCCAGGGAGCTTGACCGCAGGAAGGACTGAGGCCTGGTCCGTAGCATGTGTTGTTGGAGGTGGTTGGCTGGACACTCACTCTCTGAGGAAGCTGCTCTGGTGCCTCTAAAGTGGGGGAACCAGGGTGCGTAAACCTTGGTCTAGCCTTCTGACCTCAGCCCCTCTGGCTCTGAGGAGCTGCACTCCTCTTGCTGTGGGCTGATTACTGTACACTGTTTGTTACTATCAGGATCACAATGACTCAGCAGTGTCAGCAGATCGTGTTTGTTGTCATGGCTGGAGGAGGTGAGCCTATCTTTAGGATCAACGATGCAGGTTCCTGCCTGGAATTCCTTTTCTCCAGTCACAAGTTAGGAGGTTTAAAGGGCCTCAGATCTTCTGCCCAGTTCTCGCCCCCGGCTCCTTTCTGGTAACATCAGGAGGTCTCCTGGGAGGCCTGGACCAGCATTAGTTGCGATAAGGGTTGTGAAAATAGTCGGTTGACTCTGGGGGCTTCAGTTTTTCTGTGTCTCTTAGGGAACAGCCTTCGCTTAACCAGATACCAGGGAGCCAGGTTCAGGAGCTTGAGATCAGATAGCGTGATGTCCAAAAGTTCTGTGTCAGTTCCTCAGGAAGGTCCAGTGACCTCTGCTGTACAGAAAGGTGTTTCCTCTGTCCGGGAAGGGCACAGGTCCCCTGTCAACTGCCTCAGGCTATCCTTTGGAAAGCCTAAAGCTCAGAAAGGCTCACCCTTTGCAGGCTTCGGCCATCTTCCTGCCTACACTTGGACCTGTTTTACTTTGAATCCCAATCCTGGGCTGTTTTCCACTCAGGAAAGCAGTGTTTGTTGGATCTCTTTCTGCAGTCACAATGCTGCAGGGTGGCACTGGGACACACCTGCCATGTCTGTGGGGATCCCCCAGGGCTGCCTGCTCTCCGGAAAGCACTCAGCACAATAATTATTTAGAATCAGTTTTAGTTTATAGCACTGATGCCAAGCACGCAAATGGCCAACTGTTCGTATGTAATTACTGAGTTAAAAACAAAAAAAAAGATGCCATAGGTGGTCTTTGCCAATGTAGTATGGCCAGGATGCCAGATGTAATTTCCCTTAAGTGAGAAGAGATGGTAAATACATCTAGAAGGCTGAAACAAAGAAAAACCTGCCCAAACTGTACAGTGTATCAAATTAAAACAAACAAACAAATGACCCAAGAAATACACATCCTAAGGTAAGTGAGGGGCCTCCGCACCTTCCTCGTCCTGTGTGGCCCGTCTCACAAAGGACTTACTAGGCCTGTTTAACACAGCACACCCAGGGGAAAAACGAACAGAACACATTCTCAAGGATGAAATTTCCACATTTATTATTCTTCCATGTGCATAGAAAATGGCAGTGAAGTGTCCTGTGAAAGAGGCGGGATGAGCATGGCGCTGCTGGCACACGGGGCTTTGTGCTTCCCGAGGTCACTACCCACAGAACACGGAGGATGTCAGAGCGTCCTGTCAGCTGTTCAGAGTTCCTCGAGCTTCCCATTTGTGTTTTCAGCTGTCACTTCTTCAAATCTCTTTTCAAATGACACACTGCATTACAAATGATGGCACTTAACCAATGTGGCATTTCCATATTTACACCAACAGGAGAAATTTTTACAAGACATAATAGCATACAATCTTGACATTTAGTAATAGCAATAAAACATGAAGGGCATCCATTTTATTATTTTTTTTCTGTACAAACTATCTGAACATAACTTTATTCACATTAAAAAAATCATCTGTAATTTGATTTGACTTACACATACCCCATCTCATTTCACCCATTTCTCAAGCCTCTCATCACATCACCCACACCTTCACCACTAGAATCTACAAGGAGTTAGACCTATCACCTACACGGAGCTTAGAAAGTCCTCCCCTAAGGGTTTCCTCACTTCCCTGAAAATTCCTCAAAAAAGAAAAAAAAAAAAAAGAAATACTCTTCACTCATTCCTTCCATTTCACTTTCACATTTCATCATCAAATCAGCAAGGCGGACTTTTCACCTCAATCCAAGCAAAGTTAGGAGTCCCTCAGCAGGCGTCTTGACGCTACACCCAGGAGTCGGGGGACCCCGGGTACTGTTCAGCTCTATAAGAAGGTCGTTTAGTGGAGTAAAAGTCTACGTAATTTGTGGTCGATTTCAGGCCATACTGTGTCGAGTAATCAGTAGAAGCTGGAAAGTGAACTCGGTCATCAAAGTAAGGGTCTTCATAGCTGCGAGGAGACTGCAAATACAACCTGTACGCATCCAACGTCTTCCTGCTGGGGTCATCTTGATAGTACAGCTGTTGATGCTGTTGGCGAAATGAGAAGACAAGTAAGGGAGAGCACTTCACGCGCGCGCACCCACGCACACAACACTCTTGTGGGCTTCCCGCTTCACATTTTAAAAGAGCTTTGCGGGCTAAAGGGGACAGAGCTCTTTCAGGTCCACATCGTGTTTATACACAACAGGGGGCCTTTTAATGTTTATAGGCAAGCTGGCTTTGTTTGCTCAAGTCTTGTCCGAGAAGCCTTGTCCAAGGCCTCAGGAGAGTTTAGTTCCTCAGTGGGATGTGGCGTGGGGTGTGGAGGAGGCAGCTTTTGCACGGGGAAGTTAAGCATATCGTGAATGTTTGTTAGGGCTGGGGATTTGGGTTCAGATATTCGGATAACTGTGATTATAGGATTGTATTTTAAAACATTTACTTCCTGAATGAAGGTTTGAATCCACCACTCAGTTTTCAAAGACATAACGTGAACTGATGGACTCTGCTGTGCAGTGCAGTCTGACAGGGTGAGCAATCTCCAGGCAGATGACGAACTTAGCAGAGACACATGAGCAAAAGGTTCTAGGGGAGGGACGTCTGTAATCAGGGCCGCCAAGTCCCTCTGGCGAAGCATCACAAGCAAGCAGCCGTACAGGGACCCCGGACTCGGGGCCTTCCATGCTGTCTTAACTACAACGCCCTCCAATCATCACAGCTCTTAGGTCTGTCTTCATCGTGCGCAAGGGCCCCTAACTCAGTAAGATGTAAACATTTACCATATAGGTATGAGCATCTGACTTTAACTCATTCTAACATCACTGGTATTCCAGAGCTAAAATCTATGAGTCCACGTAGCTAACTCTACCTCCTCTTTTAACGGCAGAGTTAAACTTTTCTTGACCTTAAAGAATAAAATAAAATGAAATAAAGACTACATGGGTGTGTAGGTGCATGTCCGAGATCCTGGCTACTCCTGAGGTTGAACAGGGAGGGTCACTTTAGCTCAAAAGCCCGAGATCAGCAGGAGCAATGGTAGGACCCAGTCACAAAAGAACACAATGAAACCACCTAAAGAACTAGAATGAACTATGAGTGATGTGGGAGGGTTTTTTTTGTATCTAAATCAAGAAGACTATGGTATAGAGGGATCTCAGGACATCCTTATTTGGAAGGACACGGACCAGGTCTGGCTGGGAAGTCCTCGTGTTTTGTGGTTGAGAGGGTGTGTGTGGCAGTACAGTCCTAGGGGGGGGTAGCTCCAGGCCCTCCTGAGAGCTCAGTCTGGGGATTCCAGACACAACCCCCTTACTACCGTGCCTTGCAGACTCAGGGTTTTTCAAACCATGGAGCCTGGATGAGGAGGAAGTCATGACGTACAAAGAAGACAGTGAGAGCAGGGCGGGAGGTGTGCTCACCAACCCTGGCTGGCCCGGAGGATGGAGGAGACTTAATAGGTTAACAGAAAGGGGGGCGGGGGGGGAGAGAGTGGGAGAGGGAAACTACCGAGGAAGAACACGCGCCAGGGGTTTCTCAGCGCTCCCATCAGAGGCATGTGGCTCAGAAGCACTGACAGAATCTATTTATCTAAACCATGCGCATCCTCAAAGGGCGACACCCTCGGGCCCTGCGCTGAGGCCCAGCTCTCTCAGGTGGCCCCCTTACTGGGTGACCGCTAACCAGCCTTCTTTACAAATGACGTTGCAGATTCACCTGGAGCCGTCTATTTTGTTCTCTTGCTGGTGAGGAATAGGAACTGATGTAAATTGGTGAAGGTTTGC
This sequence comes from Meriones unguiculatus, assembly GCF_030254825.1. Lineage (NCBI taxonomy): Eukaryota > Metazoa > Chordata > Mammalia > Rodentia > Muridae > Meriones > Meriones unguiculatus. Next base: position 99,146,456 of record NC_083356.1, on the reverse strand, counting down.
TGGAGCCTGTAAGAAAATATTTTATTAAATTAAAACTAAAGCTTATTACACTGGCCCACCAGGTTGTGTGGGTCCTGCCTTCTCTAGTGCCAGCGCAGGCAAAAGGGCAGCAGCTCAGGCTCCCTGGGTCTGGGAGCGCTAGCAGCAAAAACAGGCTGTGTGTGTGTGTATGTGTGTATGCCAGGCAGAAAGAAGCTGTGAATGCAGAGCCCTCCCAGAGAGGGCTCATCTCAAGCTCTGCTCAGTCTCTGGGGGTTCTGTAGTTGGCTTTGAGGAGTAATATGGCTCCCTGTGCTGAGTGGAGGGACCTCACTATTCCAGGGCCCCGAGCCACGGTATGCATCAGAGAGACAGGAAAGGCAACATTAGTGTGACCCCCGTGCCTCAGAGTGGCTGTGATTCAGGTCCTGGGTTCTGGAAAGGGCAGGCACAGGCATGTTCAGAGCAGTCTGGGGTCTGCCATAGTTACGTATATTGTAAGGGGAAAAGAACTTGGTAATTCGGCGAGCGTCTTCAAGAGCAGACTCCTGATGACATTACTAGTCTCGCCCTCCTCCTACTGCTAAAACTAGCAAAGACTTTAATTTTTTTAATAAGGAAAATAAAGCACACTCCAAGAAGATTAAGCTTATTGAAGCAAGCTAAGATAGATGGTGGGTGCTCATGAGTCAGTCTTCACAATGAAGCTGCTGCTGCGGCCCCAAAGCCAACCGCATGTCAGCTACTCTGTGTGTTCCCTTCTGCACAGAGCTTAGTGTTTGAAATGTAGCATCTGCAATTTTCTGAGCTATTAACTGCCATGGTAACAAAAGTCGATTAGTAAATAGTCCTGTGAAATCACAATTTCAAAGACAACCGCACAATTCAGACTCCTCCCCCAGCAGTGGGTAGGTTGCCATCAGCCTTCATTTATTTCTTTTTAATAAATAGGTATTTTCCTTCCCCTCCTTTTTTTAAAGAAAAAGTGCTTTGGGCCAGTCTAGAGGGCATATACAGCTCCAGCCAGGCCACATGGGCCCTCGGTTCTGATGCAAAAGGACTCTTGTTACAGCAGGAGCAAAGGGAATGGTGCTTAGGGCACCCAGAAATGGTCACTGCACCTCGCCCTCTTTTTTGTGGTCATCATGCAACTATATGAGCTTGGTTGACTTAAAATGAGGAGAAAGGGCAGTAGTCCCAAAAGTAGTTGAGAAGGATCAGGCATGCGGTTTGCTGCTGGGGCCCGCCTTTCCATAAGCACAGGCTCGTTCCCAGCACACTGGCCGGGCGCCCACAGTTGTGGCTCCTCCACGTATTGCATCACACACCCAAATGGCGTCTTACCGGGGTACAGGCCTTTATGTGTGGTGTCCCCTTGGCTATTGTAATACTGCATAGGTGGCTGGGTCCTATCGTATTCTGAGCGAGGGTCTCTGATTCCTAACAGTGCTGGTGAGGAAGAAGTGCTGCCGACTGACGGGGGAGGCAAAGGAAGGAAAGGGGGAAAGAGAGAGAAATCAGACGGTCAGCAAATCTGGAAAGCGCTCCAGAAAAAGGCTGGTTATTAGCAACGCCACAGTAAAATCAGCTCTTAGGTGCTTCAGGGCGAACAGACCCCGAGGACCAGGACACACCCGACACCCGACATTCCCACACCAGCAAGGGTGAGTGGCATCTGGGCCCACCTGCTGGCCACAGCCAGCTGTAGGGGCCCCAGAGGAGAGCGCAGTGTGGCTTAGGGTCTTGATCCGCCCCTTGGAAACCAAATGGAGTCACTTAAGAGCTTTGCAAAGTTACTACTGGTCACGGCTTGTCTGCTTGTAAACCTTCTGCTATTTATGTAGAGAGGTTTGGTAGCAGGTTTAAAGAATGTTTTAATTTTCAGTCATTTAAAAAATATCTGCATTTAAAAATATCTAGATGTGTCTAGAAGTGCCCAGTCCAACATGTATGGTTCTCTTTTTGGTGATCTCACGGGAGAGCATGTGTACCCGGTGGCCCAGGTGACTTCTGACACTAGCCTGGGCCGCAGATCTGAGCATGACCAGCTACTCATGCGGCCGGTCCCGTTTGCATTTTTTATCATGTTATTATTTTTGTTAACAGGTATCAGAACTTCTTTCTTTTTCTCATTAACAGTCTGGTTTGTAAGAAAGTTAGTTACAAATGAGTGGCCATTTCTTTACCCAGCTCCCTTGGAAGCAGTGGTCCTCCTGCGTTGGCCGCAGTGGCTTGTCACAGGCCTGCCTGCAGAGGGCCCTGGCAGGCCAGGGCTTTTCCTGTGCTGTCACTTCAGTGACTCAGGGATGCCTGTGTTGAGTGAGGCGAGCATGAACGTCCTTGTTGCTGTGCTGTTTCCAGCCCGCTTATGGGAAAACGGCAGGCCAGAAGACACCAGCTCCCCTTTGGGCTGGCACTAACAAGGTAGCCGCTGTGCCCTTAAACAGATCCCTCACCAGTGCTGGAAGGTGACAGCCAGCCCTTAGACAGCTGGGAGACTGGAGTGGCACCTATCCTTCCTCTAACAGAATCCAGGGGGCTACCTAGGGACTGGGTGGGTGGGGGGGCATTAGCACTTCTGCTTGTATGTTAAGAGGTCCTCGTGGCAAATCTATTGTGTAGTAGCTGTGTGCTAATCTGCATGAAATGGTTCTGTGCTTGCTTGCAAGCCCCTTGTCTGGCAGTTACCCCTCCCAGCTCTCCTGACATCCCTCTTCCTCAGTCCTTGGCCATGCCTAACATTTTTATATATATTTATAGATCTTTATGGTATGAGGGCTCATCAAGGCTGTCTGAAAACAAGCAAAGTTCTTGTTGAGTGAAACGGCTCATAATCTTAAACCAGGACATAGAGATCCACCACACACAGTAGGTGCAGATCATGTTTAAGAGAAGCCAAAACCTAAAAAAGCCCAGACCAAACAACATGACACTCCCAGCACAGCCACAGACAAACGATTACGTGGCAAGAGCTCCTGGGCGTGGGTATTACTCTTTCTGTCCACATGAGCAATAGGACTGTCAGAAACAGAACAGCTGACTGTGACAGATAATGTATGTGTCAGAGTGTGTGATTGAAAGCCAAACCAGAGTAAGAAGCGCCATTTTTTCCTGTTTCGTGCAGGTAAGAGTTAATTTTATAGGACTATTTTGACTTTGCAGTCATAATGTTTACACGTAAAGATTTAGTGTGTTGTTCAAAACTCTTTCCATTAAGCTAAACTCTACAAACGGGTGGGTGGCGCAGCTGCTGAGAGGCTCAGTGTCGGGTCCAAGGGGCTTTCCAGAAAGCCACACCGTGAGGTGGGGGTGTGTGTCTGCAAAGCAGCCAGGGGACTGGCAGGTGCCACTGCAAAGCTTGAAAGACCCAAGTTCAAGGAGCCTGTTCCTAAGAGGATTCACCAAGAAAACTAAGGAAAAAAAAAATCAAACAAAACCCTCATCCAAAGCAACAAGAGCAGGAGCAATACTTCTCAGGAGGAGGCTGAAAACGCGTGCAAAGCTGGCAGACAGAGGAGACGCTCCCGTTTAGCCAGCGAGTCTTAAATTGCCCTGTACCTCGCAGGACTCTACATCAGGTTACTGGTGGGGCTGGTCAGACGTGGATGCCAGGGTCCCTTCCCAACAGTGGTGAAGCAGCATCCAGGTGTGGGGACAGGCCCTGGGCTTTTTCTTTTTGAATTAATTTATTTTTATGCACTGCAGCTGATGTAAGCTGTATTCTCTTTTCAAGTGGAATAGAGTGGCTGTTTATGGCCGCCGTGACTCTCAGGTTGATGGGCAGGACTGAAGTGACAGGCTTAATCAGCTCACGCTCAGGTTCTTTTCTCTCTCTATGTGAGAACAATGTTCTGTCACACAAATGCCCACTGACCTGACTGAATGATGGGTGACATCTGTTGGTTGGTGGTGGACAAAGAAGGGTGTGATTTGAATCGGTCTCGCTCTAGCGTGGACACAGGTGTAATAAAATGGTTCTGATTCCACCCATCCTGTGGAGTTAAAAGAAAAGAAACGTCTTAAAATGAGTAACAGCAGTTCATTGCAGTAAGTGATACGGACTGTGTGCTGTAAGGATCGCTGATCACGCCATAACTGTTCTTGGACGTTACCTTTTTATAGATGCTCCGGAGGTCCCGATACTGCCATAATGTATTCAAGACCTGGGCTGCCGCCTTCACCACTTTCAGAGAGGATCTAGGGAGAGATGGTGGTGGTTTAGTGAAGCCACTCACTTTGAGAGACTCAGGCTGCCAACCAGAAGCCAAAGGAGCCCAATGGAGGCTACCAGGTTCTGTGTGCAGAAACCGGAATCCTGAGAAAGGCAGGCTGCCTTTGCAGGACAGGGGAACCTCTGAAAAACTTACCCACACCTCTAATTTCCCCCATCCCATCTTCTCTTAAACTCACAGCCTCCGTATTAGTGTTGTATCTGATGGTCAGGCCTCAACCTTGGTCTACCTGAGCAACTCTTGCTTGCCTTTCATCATCATCTTCCACTTGGCTTCCAAGTTACCTCATGCTCCTGGAGACTCATGTTCTGGCTACTCCGTTCAGGATCCTCCTCTGACCCCTGTCAACCTTCGCTTCTATAAACTAGCCGTTTAGATGCTGATGACTCCCAGGCATAGTTTTTGAGCTTGAGTGTCGGCCCTGCACCCAGCCTGCACTTCTCTCGCTGACCACACTCACTGGATGCTTAATAGTTACCCCCAAGCACCCAAGTCCAGAGTAGGCTTCCCTGCCTTGGTATGGCCTCTCTTGACGAACACTGTGGAGTTATACACAGCATTCTCTTCTACTGCCCCTCACTTATCCTTCAGGAAAACCTGTTGAGTTGCCCTTTAGCCCCATCAGAGATGCTGCCATTGTCCCTGGAGCTGCCGCACCCTGGTCTTTTAGTGTGTGTGTATGTGTAGGATGAGGTCATGCTGATCTTTCTACAAGGAAAAGAGACCATGTCACTCCCCGTCACTGCTCTTCAATGGCCTTACTTTCCTGCAGAGGTTGAGACAACGGACTATGAGCTCCTACTGCTTCTCGGGCCTGCAGCGCCCTGACTCTCCCCTTTCTTCTCCCTCAGCCGCACTGGATTCCGGTCTTCTCCCCTGGCAGCCTCTTGCTGGACCCACTGCTCACACGCTTCTGCCCCAGAGCGCTGCACTGCCTCCCTCACCCCTCATGCTTCCTTCTCCAGGTCTGCTTCCTACTATCCGAGGCCTTCCCTGGCCACTTCTCCCTGACATGCTCTGTCCCGTCAGTTGTTGCTGTCACTCATTGAGAGCCTCATCTGCCTTGCTCTGGAATGGTGTTTTGTGATCTACTCACTGTTGTGTGCCCAGCACTGAGGACAGTATCTGGACATGCAATAAATAAAGGGGGAAGAGCCATGATGAAGTGCAGGGAGACCAAACACACTTGGTTTGGTTCAAGACTTGCTTTTTTCTTTTCCTTTTTAAAAAGCATTTTTTTTTTTTAAATTTATGTGTATGGGTGTTTTGTACAGCCTGTCTGTCTGTCTGTCTGTATATGTACCATGTGCATGCCTGGTGCCCTCATAGCCCAGAAGAGGGTGCTAGATTCCTTGAAACTGGAACGCTGGGTAATTCTGAGCCTGTGGTGCTGGGATCAACCTCTGTAAGAATAGCGAGTGCTCTTAGCCGCTTGTCTTTCTAGCCTTACCTGGTCAAAGATGCCTCTAATCTTTTGCTTTGAATAAGAAATTAGACATATGTATATGATGTATGTGTGTGTGTTTTGGTGAGTGGGGAAGGGGCTGCAGAGGATGCCAATGGAATGGGATTTTAACTCCCCGAAAAGTTTTATTTTCTTAAAAGGAAAGGGAGGGTGTGGGGCTTACTCTTGTAATCCTAGATCTCAGAGGACTGGCGGGAAGACTGCAGGGAGTTTGAGACCACCTTGGACTAGATAGTGAGTTCAAGGTCAGCCTGGGCTACAGGATAGGGCCTCATTTGAGAGAAAAAAATAAACCAAACAAACCATTTGTTTTGTATTTGCATGCATTTGTTACTAATGAAATTTTAAAAATGTAAGAACTATAAAGGCTGAAAGGCAATACTACTGATGCCCACAGATGTGGTTTCCAGTGGGTAAGGGTATGGGTTTCTACATTCTTCCTCTGTCTTAAGAAGTCCTTCAGCAGTACCAACTGAGCAACTAGAGGAGCTGTAATGTGAGTCCCCGCATTGCCATTCAGCTAATTAATAAATTGTCCCTGTGCGTGTATCAGGGCCAAGCTTTGTTGTTGTTAAGGTTACAACAGCAGATAAAAGGACAAAGTCCCAGGGGCTGTGGGAGTGAGATGCTAGAGGAAGACTCAAATAAGAGAGTCAGTGACGGGGAAAGAACGGCAGCAGGGATGGGGGAGGGGGTGCGGAGGGGCTGCTGACCAACTGTTTGGAGAAGGCATCTGGCACTCCTACTTCATTTTGCTGATCTGACACTAAGGCAGACTTAGTCACGGCTACAGCCCCACGACATGAAGCCTCTGTTTTGCTAACTGATTCGTCCTGCCCACTTGTGCTGCTTCATCTGCTACTGTGGTCATCGAAAAGCAAAGGGGGCTGTGTGACCAAGCCCAGGGTGCACTCATGTTCCGGGTGATAGTTTTCAGGCTGTCTGGGTCATGGGCAGCAGAATCAATCTCAAGAGCAAGGACTTAAAAAAGACAATTTTGCACACTAGGCCACAGGCTTTGCTTGTGTGTGTGTGTGTGCATTTTGTAAAGCCTGCCTAAGCCAGCAAGATGGCTCAGTGGGTAAAGGGCCACAGGCTTTGAACAGAGTCCAAGGTGCAAAAAGATGGTGCTCTTAAGATTGTCCCCACCCTGGAGATTTTGGTTCTTCTAGGAGCTGATATGAACAAACATGGCTTTAGCGCCGGCTACAGCCTTGGGCATCTACGTCCCCTCAGATTCTTATGCGAAAGTCCTAACTCTCAATGTGACAGCGCAGGGGGTGGCCTTTTGGAAGAGTCACCTGGAGGAGATTCTTCCATGTGAAGACAAAGGTCACTGTCTGTGAGACCAGAAAGGGGCTTTGCACCAGACATGAAACCCATGGGTGCCTTGATCCTGAATTTTACAGGTGACAGAACTGTGGGAAATAAACTCCTATTGTTTGTAAGCTTCCTAGCCCACAGCACCCTGAGAAGACCGAGTCAGAGAGAGAGAGAGAGAGTGCAGGAGTGAGGCGCACTGTAATAAAGGGAACACCGACACATGACAAGAAGTCCCCCACAAGTCTTAGCTGATGTCGACTGTTTAGCCTATCAGCGTGTGAGAAATGCAGAAATAAAACCTGGCGTCAGGCATGGCTCCTCCGTAAAGGCCGTCACCCCAGGACAGTCCCGGGACGTAGGACCTCACACTTGCCTGTCTCCTCTGCCTTTGGTTATGTTCACCAGCTTCTCTATGCCTCCTGAGTCGGCCAGAGCTTTGGCGTTCTCCATGTTTTTGCTGGTGACCTCATGCAGGGCACAGCAGACGGCTGCCACGGTCTCGTCGGACAGTATGCTGGGGCCATTGCCGCCGGGAAGCCGGTTGACCAGATCTCGCATGGCGTATTTACCTGCCGGGGGTACAAGAGTAGGGTCAACCTCCCACGGGCATCAGCTTTTTATTGCTGTTGTTGAAGATCCTCATAATTTGAAGGTTTAAAAAAAAAAAAAAACAAAAAAACAGAACTTCAAAAGAGACAGGAACATGGAAAAACTATTCAAAGCCCACAGCAAAGAAGAAAGGCACCAATGTGACTGTGAGGGAGAGCTAACATCTACTACCACGTCACTTCAACAAACATAAAACATCGCTGTCACTTGCTGAAGGAAATATAAATCAGTGTACGGTGCTCGGAGAAGTGGACTGGCCGCAGTGCCACACTCTATGGTAACGGCTGTAATGAAGGCTTCGGGCAGGAATGCTATCCTTAATTCTGGTGTATCAAAATATTTCCATTTCTGCTCAACGCTTAAAAAAACAACAACTTATCTTTGAATCTGGATCAACTAAGGTTGCCAAATGTACTTTTCATATTAAACCTTTCTGGGTCTAGCCTTCTGAGCCACCCGAAAGCAGTCCCTCACTTGAACAAAGCTGAGGGTTATGCTGGCCCATCTGGAGCCAGCAGTTAAGCATACTTTCTTTAAAAGACACAAGGAAATAGCTTCTACTGAAATTCAGGTGTAACAAGTCATAGTAATGAGGCACATGAGAAGACAGGGCTGAGGGAGCTTCGGCCACGGAACCAATTCTTTATAAACACCCAACTTCTCTTCCTCCTCCTCTGAGCAGATTATCTCTAGCTTTTTCAGTTTCACATACCAGCTGACAATGTGGGATGAATGCACTGCAAACAAAAGAACTCGACTGAGGTGAAAGTAAGTAAATTTCTCAGGGCCCCCCTGCTAGCCAGGGTTTCATTAAGAGGCTGTGTGCAGCGGTAGTAGCAGCAGCAGGTGGGTCCTAACTGCAAGCTTTGTGCTGTGCCGTTTCCTGCACGTCACAAGCAAGAGGCTGTGATGAGGAGTGGGGAGACCGCAGTGGTGCCGGAGGCCTACCAGACAAATGTAGAGCTTGAGCATGGTGAGGCGTTAGCACTGGTGATTTTGAATGCTTACAAATGGCCAGTACGCACAATGCCATGGGATTAGCCACGTTTCCCACCAGTAGAAACGCAGTGAGTGCACAGCTTCCCGTAAGAAATTTAGAGAGTGTATGTGTAACTTCTAAGTGTCGATCGGCCTGCTCTACAGCACGTGTGGGGACTGGGCAGGGCTGGACCAGAGAGGCTCTGTGAGGCTGATCTGCCCCAAAGGAAAGGAACCATTCACCTGGACAACAGTTCAATTTAAAGTGGCGCTTCTGCTAGGCAAGGCGTGATAGGCTTTACCTGCAAGTCACTGTATTTCATTTAATTTTCGGTTACTCCTCTTATGGCGGGATTAGGCTTGACCCAGAGCCAATCAGTCTCTCATGAAGCCATACTGCAGCCTTCCTTTTTCTGTGAGGTAGGTCCCATGACTGCAGATAGACTTGTACTCTGTAGCCAGGCTGCCTTTGAACTTGTCATCTTTCTGCTTTAGTCTCCCAAGTAGCTGTGATTATTGGCTTCCTCGGCCAGGCCAGGGTCACAGCTGATCTTAAAGCTAACTATTATCCTCATCCTCTCCCATGTTTTCTCTCACTCCTCACCCTGCCTCCCTCCTTCTATAACAGCGTGTGGATTTTAATATAAGTTGGGTCTAAATTCACAGGAATCCATAAAAAAAAAAATCACCCCTCCCCATGTCACCAGCCATGGGCTGGCACGGCGCTTGGGTGGATGGAGAGAGCTGTCCTCATTTCTTCTCTCACTTCCTCTAACAGTGACCCTGCAGGCACGATCAACTTCTTTTCAGACCCCGGAGGGAGCTCCGATGTCCATCTAGGAGGAACTGGGCAGCAGTAGGTACACTGGTACGCTCTGAGTTAGGAGGTCAATGGGCGGCAGGTTCAGGATGGAGGGTACCGTTCAGGGAGTGGCCCTCCTCCCTCCCTCAAACGGCTGGGATGGGCAGTGCTTAGAGACCGGCAAGCTGCCTGGTGTACCAAGCAGCCGGCGCCTCATTCTTAGCTCTCTGCATGTGCTGATGTACTTAGTCTCTGTGGCACAGGAGCGACTGTGTCCTCGTGGCCTCGCCCTTACCTCATCTCCATCCCCACCCCGCCTGGAGATGGAAACGGTCGTCTGTCACCTGGCTGAGCACTCCCACACCTGGGAGGGAAAGCCACAGTATTCTTTCTTGTTTCTTTTTGTTTCTCAGAAGGTGAGAGTGTTGGTGAATTGGCAGATATCAGCACAAATGCTGGAGAAGGAAATTAAAATTTTCTGGTTCTCACAGCTCAGGATATAACTTCTCTTGGGGGACAGAGATACCAAACTCCTCAGGCAGTGCTGTTATGCACACCTGAAATCGCTGGAGAGCTCTGGCTTTTCTGGAAATTTACCTTCTCAGATCAATGAGTAATTAAGGAGCCCGCCTCTTGTTGAAAAAGAATAGTCGAAAAGCAGGGACTCCAAATATGCCAAGAAGAGGGGCAGGCGCAGTCGTAGATAATTTCAATGGCATGCATTCATACATCAAGAGTTTTGAAACTGTCACAGTGGTTTCCTTTGTCACCGGCACGTACCTATGAGCTCCTTGTTGCGAACATCCAGTGCCATGTTCCTCAAGGCTGTGGCCACAGAAGAGACAACTCTGTCATTATCCATTCTTAGAAGCTCAACAAGGATGGGAAGCCCTTTCTCCTTTCTGACGGCTGCCCGGATGTATGCTGCAAACTGGTGAGCAAAATAAGACCTTAGTGAGTAAAACTCAGAGTAAAACTCCCCTCTCACATGCTACTGCAGTCTAAAGAGATAAACTGATAAATTAAATGTTCTCTGTTCAGGGGAGATTAACATCAGTGGTGCCCCCGTTTGGGAGATAGATAGGCCGGATGGCTGATTTAAAGAGAAATCCCTCAAAGCCTGAAGACCTCACACCACCATCTGTCAGCTCTCTGTGCACACAGAGAAGGCAGCGATTACTTTCCTCTTGGATGTATAAACATGGTTATGGAAGGAGCCCATTTCCTTTGCAGTTAGCCCCACGCTGGGTCCAGAGTCTTCAAGTAGGATGACAGAGGCAGCTCCCCAGTGTACATTAGAGGGGAGCCTGGCTCCACTGGGCTACTTATTTTTAGTACACAGCACAACAATATGGAGAAGTTGGTAACCTGTCAAAAAAGACTGCTGGAAAAATTCCTGTGCTCAGAATAAAGGGAATTCTCCATAGACACAAGATGCCATAATTCATACCTGCAGCAAAAGCATGTTTGGTTGCAAAATGCATTCTCATTCAACATTAACTGGCTACTTTTTGTGGACTATGTGAACTGGAAAGCAATACTAAGTTATTACTGAAGAAACAATAAAGTAATAGACTAGGATAATTCAACGAAGTTGTATCCAGTGGTTTCCTGCTGTGGGCAGGGTATGGGGACAGAGATCCATGATCCATTAGATTTAGGAGGACAAAGATTCACTAGCTCTCTGCAATTGCTGTTAATGTTTAACTATGTGATTGGCTGCCCAGTTTCTTGAATTCTAACAGAAGAGATTATGTTAATAATATACATAACAGGAAAAATGCCTTTGAAAGATCCAATTAACATTCATTGTATGAAATGGTAGCTTTTATATTCCAAATCAAATGGAATCTACACGGGGCAAATAAATATCATACCCAGTACAGTACCTACAATACAGTGCAAGGCTCACTACTGCAGATGGCACTGGGACAGTGCTTTCTGAAACTGCAGGACCCATGGCTTCCTGTTTCCCTAGGAGACTGCCCAGGCCAGCCCAGTGAGCTTTTTCCCCAACATTTTTTTCCTCTATTGTATATGCAGCCATGACTACCCTGCTTTTTAAATTAAAGTTTTTTATTTTCATGTTTATCACATACGTAAGAAACATGCTTCTTAATTTTTAACTATGTGTATGTGTATATGTTCATGTGCGTGTGATTGCCCAAAGAGGCCAGAAGAGGGCATCAGCTTCCCTTGAGCTGCAGTTCAGGGCAGTTGTGGACTGCCTGATGTGTGATGAACCAGACTCCTTTCTTCCCTCTTCAGCAAGCTTTAACTGCTGAGCCATCTCTTCAGCCCCAGGAGTTTGAGATTTTGATTTTGAAAAAATACTTAAATACAATGTTTATATTTTATAAAAGTTTGCCATGTGACTTTTACTTACTGAATGATGCCAGGAATTAAATTCTACAAAATTCAATCACATGCATTTCAAACAGTGTAATTTTAATCATCAATTGATTCTTTGGCTATACAACAGACATTTATACGCCAGGAGCTATCCTCAGTCGTCTTTTTTTAAAAATCATTTCACTCAGCACTCCCAACCACCTGGGCACAATATTCATTTCACTGCCAGAAGAGGTTGCTGAAGTCAGGGATTCTCTACCTCGGCTGGTAGGAGCAGGGTTCTTGAGAATTCGGTCAGCCCTTAGCACTAAGCTATTAGCACTTAGAGACAGTAAACAAGGAACCACACTGGCTTAGGTAACACAAGTACTTGCATAGACTCCGTGTCAGCCGCGTGGGTGAAATAGTCACACTGTCCACTAACAGAGTTCATCGTGGAGAATCGAGCCCCAAAGAGCCTTGTTTGGGGAGGGGGGAGTGGGGCAAGGAGCCAAAACAAGCATTATAGTCACTCTTTTACTGGGCACTCATCAGAAAGTTTCTGGAGACTGAAAATGTTTCACACAAGGACTGTCTGGGAAAAGAAATGACAACTAAAGTTTTAAGAAACTATTTTCTACTGTGGAAACAAGAGGAAACCATTTTCATGTTCACAAGGCTGCACATGTGCAAAGAGACACACTTCCTATGCTTTGGAGGAGTCAGAGTGGGGTGTTCCTGCCACACTGCCTGACCTCAACCTTCAGGATCCCCATCTTCTCTCACTATGATGTAGCGCTGGATCCTACTGGAAATTCCGGCCTCTACTTTTTCTTGACCGTGCACCCTGCAAAGCCACAGAAGTGAGCCAACAGTGTCGGCACCAGCTTATCTGTGTCACATAGCTGCTGAAAACCTCAGTGCTCCCTTGTCTGTGGGTCACACCCCACTCCTGAAGCTCAGCATCCGGGTTTGGACATGATGGTCCGGCTCCAAGGCAAGCTGCTCCCTGTCCTGTCTGCTTTGCCTCAGAGCAGCCTGCTGGACCCACATTGACCTTTCCTCCTAGAAGACCTCTCTCCTACTGTCCCTTTTATCTCCCCATTACCTCCTCTCCATTCCATCCTTGCTCCCTGACGGCTTAGCTGGGTTCATGCTGCAGGAAAACTTCAATTCCATTCTGTTTCTCCCCACCAGGCTACCTTGGAAGTCAGGACCACACAGCATGGACCTGGTGGATGCTATAATATTTGCTCAGCAGCCTCAGATTCTCGGGGAAGGAACTATATTATATTCATTTTAGGGTTCCCACAGTGATATCTTGTCTCCCCCTGCCCCAAAGCCCCCTCAACTCCCTTTCATGGACAAACCCTTTTACCGCTGTGGTGGATCTGACCACAGGGACAGAAACGAACGTGGAAAAGGAGGAAACAGCCCACCTTCCAGTTGCCAGCAGAGAGGTTCTGGAGAGAGCCAGCGGAACCTTCCAAGGTGGCTGGGTTGGAACTTTCTGCTAAAAGGGTCAGGTACGGTTTCACCACTGACGGGTGCCAGAGCATCTCAACTCCTTTGGGGGACTTGGACAGTCCAGGGATAGGCCCGACTCCATCCCACTGAAAGACAAACGGCACACGCTGAGCGGGGAGGAAGCCAGTTAAGACCTCTGACTGCTGAAAATACACATCTCGCTGGACTCAGCTTTAGCTAAATAGCAACAATCCTGTCTGCCAATCCCATGACTTCTCACTCTCCAAGAAAGAAAACTGAAGAGAAATAAAATGCTAACTTGGTCCTCTTGTGGCATTCTCTTTTTCTTCTTTTTCTTCTTCCCCCAGCAGCTTGGTTCCGAGTCTTTGCTGGGAGACTCTTTCCCTAGTAAGTCATCCAGTTCATTCAGCCCGAGCAGCCGGGCCTGAGGGACTTCCAGCTCCAGCCGATAGGACAGGTTCCTCAGGGTACACACACAGTTCTCCACCGTCTGAAACACAGCACAGTGTGTAATTACACACAGCAGGGCACACACCAGTTGGAGATAAATGAAGAACATGAAGGAAATCGTGCTGTGTCTACTTGAACATGACCCAATCGAAGGAAAGACAGTCACCTCATTAGGCTTGCGGGCCAGGGTGCAGCTGTAAACGGAGGAACTGACTTTATGCTCATCAGGGCCTGCTCAGTGCCACACGGCACTCAGGGTGCTGTGGCTTCACACTGGCTGGCCTGTGCAGATCCTAGGACAGGAGGACCTCTGCCTCCATTCCTGGGACCAGTCCTATCACCAAGTCTCATTTCTGCTGCCTCCTCTATTTCCTATCTCCCATCTCTGAGGAATGCCGCCATTTCTTGCTGCTGACATTTTGGTTCTGCACCTGGAATCTGTACTTTAAATCTTGAGTTGGGGGCCCAACTGTCACTTCAGCTCAGATGGCTAAAGTCAAGGCTAGTGTTTGCCCACCTGGCAAGTTCTCCTTCTGTTTCTCTCAGCTTTATCTTCAGGTCTTTTGATTAATGAGGATCAACTAAAAACTTGGCTATTACTTTGGAGCCCCCCTTCTCCCCAAGCCTATGACTTTTCTCTCTCAGACTCATCACTGTGACCCAGCTCAACCAACACTATAGCACACCTGGGGACTCCTGACTCTCCAGCTCTGCCTTCCTGACTTCCACAGCCCCAGGGGCAGAATATACTAGAGTGTCTCAGGAGGCAGGAGGGCGCTGAGAAGAGTTCCGGTGGGCTGGGGTGTGGCTGTGTCTAGGAGTAGGAAATGTGGCATGAGAGAGCACGGGGCTGTCACCTGGAAACTACAGAGAAATCTTGGACCCACGTGAGGTCCTTCAGCACGTCACCGTGTTCCCATGGTTCCAGGCCTGCTAAGTGGCCGCAGCATTCCCAACTTGTAATGTTTGATCTGGGAAGCAGCCCCAGGCTCTGGGATTTCGGAGACTGGATGCAGGCGAGCAGGTAGGCAGCTGTTGTCACCTGCCACCCAGAGTGTAGGTGTTTAGAAAGGCACTCACCTTGCTGTCGTAGTCAGAAGTGTTCACGCACGTGTGGATCACGTACAGCAAGGAGTCCACCAGCCCTTCACAGGACCGCATCTGCTTGCGGGCTTCCTCCCCCGCCGAGCTGAGGTTCCTGGATGGACAGAGACAGGTGGGAGCTGCAGACATAAACACCTTACTCTTCAGCCAGGAGGACTGACTCTAACGATCCCTGAGAACGGCAGCAGAGAGCAGCCATTGCAAGGTGACTTGAGACACAGCACATAGTGCCGCTCTGGCCTCTTCTCTCTGAGCTGGTTCATTCCTTTACATCCCCTGTGACTTGTTTTCCTGACCCCTAACCTCTGATACACAATTTCTGTGGTATTTTAGATAAAGGCTGTGATGGCTCTTCTTGGTTGTTAACTTGACTACATCCCAAATCACTGGACATACCTGTGAGGGATTTTTTTTTTTTTCATTAAGTCATTTGAAGTGGGAAGCCCCACTTTTAATCTGGATCTTTGAGGTGGGAAGATTCATCTTTAATCTGGGGACACCTTCTGCTAGCAGCTTGTATAAAGAACATGGAGGAAGGAAGCTCTCGCTCTGCTTGCTTGCTCTCCCTCTCGCTGGCATTCTTTCACTGGCATTAGTGAAGGAATTCTTTGGGATTCCAGCATACACTGAAGACCAGCTGAGGCATCCAGCGTCATGAACTGAGCAACTACTGGATTCTTGGACTGGACCGTAGCCTGTAAGTCTTTCTAATACATGTGTGTATGAGTCGAAGGACCTGTTGTCTTTATTCCAACTTTTCCCAGTCGAGAACCTTGTGTCATGACGCCAAGGGCTCAGGAGCTGTAGCATAGGCCCTCCCCCCTTGGCTCAAGCTCTCTGCCCCAGGGGTGTTCAGATGATTTGTTTTTCCTTTCAGGGTTGGGACTTAAACTCAGGGCCCTGTGCATGACAGTACTGCCACCTCTGTTCTGCAAACGAAGCCAGTAAAGCTCATGGTGGAACTGGGGGCTGGGCTTTGTTGTCACCTTGCCATTCTGCCAAAGCTCTTGTTTTATGCCCTTGAATAATAGGAGGCTTGGGAACAGGGTCAGATGTAAGTGGGTAAGCAAATAAGGAGCTGTAACACAGACACATAAAGAGAATCACAGATTTTATATGTTAAAATGTAAGGAGGGAACAGCGTTTGGGCTGACTTTATTTATAGGACTCAAAAGCAATAGCTGTTGAGGTCACATGACTCTGCACACCCCAAACTTCAATGACCATAACTGGAACTGAAACCAAAACCAGGTTATAGCAGACCTACAATAACTATGTGGAATCAGAGAAATAAAACAAACAAACAAACAAACAAAAAGCAAAACAGAACAAAAGAAGACAAAACACGCCACCACAGGAAAAAAAAAAATCACTGGAACTGCCATAGTGCCCTCAGACTAAACGGGCCATTCTGAATAACTGACAGAAGAGTTGTATGAAAGATAGTTGCCTTGGGGCCACCAGCCTGTGCTCACAGTGTCCCCTCACACGATAACAAAGTCCGTATCTTAAACTATGATGGAGTGCCGCCACCTTTGGGAGGTGCCAGCCACACAGCGCCTTCTACAGTCAGTTGACTTAGGGCGCACATTCTTTAATCCCCCAGGAAGGGAGATCTTACCTCAGGCAACCCGTCGTGTTCCGCAGAACCAGCGAGGTCTGAAATTTGATTTTATGATCATCATCAAAGGAAGAGTTATTCCACCCAGAATGCGGAACGATCACAGTGTTGGTTAAGGTTGAGAGAGCATCTCGGATGATTGTCATCTTTACAGCATCACAGGAGGATAAATTCCAGAGAACCCCTGAAGAGAAAGTTCAGGCAGAAACGATCAGAAATCCTGCAGCTTTAAGACGGAAACAAACGCAGGAGCCCTAACTGGTAGCAACCCAGTTCTCCCCTAACCTACGCTCCGTATTTGAGACTGCACTGAGTCGGACCTGTGCTCAGGGCTGCACACACCTGGGCTTGCTTGTACAATGCATTTCAAAGTCTCAAGACTCACCTTCAAGTCTAGAGCCTCATTCATCTATTAGACAAGACAACTGTGGGCTTTTTAAAGCAAAGTAGCAATTCCCAGGGAAAGGGTGGGGCAGGGAGGTAACCTGAGCTCAGGGGTCATGAAAATCACAGGCCTGCCTTTTTTTTTTGCATTGTCCTTTATATTTGAAGGCTGATAGGGCAAGCCTCTGACTTTATGACTTAGACAAGATTTTATTTTTCTCAAAAGATTGATGTATTTGTCTTCAGTAACCTTCCTTTCTAGGCACTCTAAAAATTAATTATTTTCCCACTCCATTAGCAGGAAGCTCAGCTTCAACGGTTTCTGTAGTGTAGTGTAGTGTCCCACAGACAGCAATGCCGAGGAGGGCTGCTGGACTTTATTGTCCTTCTTTAAGGTTTCACATTTTACCTTTTCGGTAAACAGTTTTACCGCCATGTGTTTGCGATTAGATGAACATGGTCTTAGGGAGAAACACTGGAAGACAATGACAGAAAAGACCCAAGAGCTCATTCTTGGTCTTGACCAGGGAACGAGAGAAAGGAAGACCACAGAAGAGTGTGTTAAGGCATAGCGGGGCCGGGAAGGGCTTTAATAGTTCCTGCTAATAAAACCATCACATTCAATGTAGGGTGCCAGTGTGAGTCCTGGGAGCAGGCGCCAGCTACAGTGGCGGCATACAGCTCACTGGCCATTGATGGGGAAAATGTTATTACCCAGAAACCACCCCTGCTGACATTTCTGTAGCATGTGATTCCTAACATGACTGCTGCAATTCTCTTTCTGTCAAAGCCTTTTCACATTCCTCACGTCACAGAATACAACTCTTGGGGACAGTGCCATTTTCCAGTAAGCTGCTTTCTTCATCACAGAATGAATGCGGTCCAGGCAAGTTAGCTACAAGACAAGTTTATGCAAAGCAACACCCATATCAGAGGCTCTAAGTATACCCAGATGTCCGGTGGCCCCTCATTATCCATGGGATGGAGGCGGGGAGCTGTCTCGAGGTCCGCTCTGCAGTTACGGATGTGGGCAGGTTCAAGTTCCTTCTGGTAAGTGGCATGCATAGTATTTGCATATACTCTATGCTCCCTGTGTACCATAAACTCTGCATTTCTCAGCATACAAACCCGAAGCCATGTAGACTCTACGGAAATATGTTACACTCTAATTTGTCTGTTGTATTGTTTCCTTGAACACTGTCCTGCTGTCAGTTGACTCTGTGGGCGCACCAGATAGCCAGCTCTTTATCTCCACAACAAACTACACTGCCTGCTCCAGAAACTTCAGGTGAAATCACAGCCAAAAGGAGAGGGGGTTCAGGGTGAGAAAGTCCCTGATACTGGTTCCAGATTCCCTTGTTTTATTGTTTCTGTCTCCATTCCTGGCTACCCCTAAGCTTTTCTTCTGGCAAGAGGGTAATTTTCAAATCTGAGTAGTCTCTTGATTTTTTTTTTTCTTCTTTTTTTTCCTTTGAATTGAACTAGAATTTTCCTTCTTTTCTCCAAGGATTTGGAGTGGCTAGTAGACTTACAAGTCATTCTACAGTTCTTCACCAACCAACCCGATTGGACATCAGGTAAGTGTCCTCAAAGCAGTAAGAGCAAAAATATCATCACTGATTTACGGTGTTTTTATTCCCCCTGAGCTTAGAGCCAAGAAGCCCCAAATCAATTAACTTTCCCACTTGATTACTTTATGGACGTGCAATTCTAGATGGATTTTCTTACAGGAAGATGAGCATTTAAACTTCTAAATTTAATTTAGAGTTCATTAGGCGCGTGTGGGCAGCTACCTAACTATCCGTTCCTTTCCAGTCTTGTTACATATGCAGGATAGTTGATACCCGCATTTACTTGTTGATGGGTTTGCTTTATGCCTTGTGTTTGTTGATAAATTTCCTTTTTTTATTTTCCTCCTACCATGCTTAGAGGACAGATTGTGACTTTTCTTGAAACAATATACAAGGGTGCTTTAAGGTTCGTAAATGCAGAAAAGGGTTAAAACAGAGTTGCAGATCTTTAACAGATCAATCTGCTCATGTATATATGCTGCCTTTCATGACACCATCTTGCTGTTCCACCTCCCAGAATCAGAAGTAAGAGTTGTGCCATGACCCTGGAATGGCCATCCCTCAGACTGCAAGGCTGAAAGGAACAGGGCTGCCAAAATCCGAAACGTCAGGTTGTTAAAAAAGATGCAAGCCTCCAGCAGAATAACTGAGTATGCTATCTTTGGGTCAGCTGGGGTGACTTGCTGGTCACAGAACCAATCCACCAGAGAGATTCAGGCTTTAATTTCTGCAACCCAAAAAAACTGGTCCCACTTATTCATGAGTATAAAGAAGGAGATTCCAGTGTTGACAAGCATGTAAGATCTGGAGGGGACAGGAGCTCCACACGGAGAGCAACAGAACCAAAAAATCTGGGCCCAGGGGTCTTTTCTGAGACTCATACTCCAACCAAGGACCATGCATGGAGATAACCTGCACAGATGCAGCCCATGGCAGTTCAGGCTCCAAGTGGGTTCCCTAGTAATGGGAACAGGGACTGTCTCTGATATGAACTCAGTGGCTGGCTCTTTGATCACCTCCCCCTGAGTTGGGAGCAGCCTTGCCAGGCTACAGAGGAAGACAGTGCAGCCAGTCCTGATGAGACCTGATAGGCTAGGGTCAGATGGGTGGGGAGGAGGACTTCCCTTCCCTTATCAGTGGGCTTGGGGAGGGGTATGGGATGAGGGAGGGAGGTTGGGATTGAGAGGGAATGAGGGAGGAGGCTACAGCTGGGATACAAAGTGAATAAATTGTAATAAAAGAAGATATTTATTTGAAAGCCAAAAAAGAAAAAAAAATGACCCACACAGCAGCAGTTTTATTGTCCTATGCTGTGTGCTAATCACCACCCATTATACCACCCTCTAGTTCTGCACTTTACAGGTCACGCTCAGTTCCATTTGTTGGGGTGTGTTAAGTACTTCCAAGGCTGAAGTGGATCTTAAGGCACCAATTTAAATCTTTAAAATCAAAACTTAAGGTTTTGATCTCCTGCTCCCAAACCCCACAGTACAGTACAAAACAACTCGCTCTGGTCAACAAACACCGGAGGAGGAATGGTTCAATGAGATTTAAAAGCCTTAGAGAGGGCAAGATGAATATGGTTCTTCCACTCAAAGTAAAAAGCACCATTCTTCCAGTTGGCTGAAAATCCTTGTGTGCACTCCACCTTGCTATGATAGTAATAAAGCCATGTTCTTTGCAGTTTGTCTGGGCCTCCAGGACAACAGGAAGACTCTTATGAGGGCTGTAAGTGATGAATGGAAAATACGGCATCACCCAGGTGTATCAAGACTGCTGTGTACCTGAGAGCCACGAGCCTGGCATTCTCCATCAACGTGGGGAACCTCCAGCCCTGACATTCTAATGAAACTGCCTTTGAAATTATGGAGTGGCATGTGCCATTACCTCCTCAAGCCCACACAAAAATGTTAAAAAGTTAAAAGTAAGCTATAATTTACTTTAGGAAGCTGGGGCGGGGGGTATTTGTTTTAAAGCAATTAGCTCCGGCCTGAGAACTGAGAATACGGACATACGAGTGAATTTAGAAAGTATTAGGAATTTCTATGTGTACTGTAGAAAATGACACTTATTCTATGTTCCACAAAAAGTACAGATAATCACGAGGAACCAAGAAGCAAAACGAAGTGCTACCATGGGAGATGAAAGTTTGTTTCTTCACAAAGAATGAATAAAGTAATTAAAATTCCATTTCACATAAATTCTGTGCTGCAGACTGTTGAAAGCGTTTGTGTTTAAAGCTGGCTGTATAACTAATCTAATGCTCAACTGATAGCTTTATATTCACATTAGAAGCTGATTTTGCTGATTAATTAAAATAATAACAACTACTTGAAAGTACAGTTTTAAAAGAACATTAAAACCCAAATAACATTTAAAAGTGCTTTTACTGGCACCGTGAATCCATAATAGCCGGCAAACGTGTTTCTTTCTCTGACGGAAAGAATCATTTTAAGCCGTTTATGTTTACACTGCATTCAGTTCATGTTTTTTTTCCAAATTATCAAAAATCAAGCACCTGCACACACGGCCAAGGGAAGAAGCCCAAGAAGGACCAGTGCCCTGTACGTATCGCTCACTGTACCTTGTTCTTTTTCCATGAGCCAGCATAATTTCAGGGTCTGTCTGCCTGTCCTGCTCATTTTTGCAGAGCTGGAAATTGAACTTACAGTGTCATGCGGGGGTGAGTGCTATTCTCTGAGCCATATTCCCAGCCCTGACAGTCAGCACCTTTCTTAAGATGTCCACAGGTAAACTACCCCAGGCTCTAGGGAGCAAGGAACAGCAAAGGAGGTAAGGGAGAAGATAACTTATCTTTCTGTGTGGGGGGTGGGGAAGGGTGCAGAAAGAAGACCCCTCCCAGTCAGCAAATGCACCCGTGGTGGTTTGAAAAGGAATGACTTACACAGGCTCAGGGAGGGGCACTAGTAGGAGGTGTGGCCTTGTTGGAGGAAGTGTTTCACTGTGGGTGGCCTTGGTGTTCCAGCCAGGCCCAGTGTCTCTCTCTTCTCAGCTGCCTCTCCAGCCCCATGTCTGACTGCCTACAGCCATCCTCCTCAGCAGGCTGACAAAGGATTAAACTTCTGAACTGTCAGCCAGCCCCAATTCAACGCTTTCCTTTATAAGAGTTGCTGTCATGGTGTCTCTCTGCAGCAGTAGAACACTAAGATGATGTCTGCGCTCCTGCTGTTTGGGGCAGTAACACTCCCAGGAAAGACGGTGCTCATTCTGACAACGTCGCATCCACGGACTTTTGGGCACATGGTGCCGTCACGCACAGCCCTCTTGCAAGCACAGTGGTGCGAGGGCCTCAGACTGGATGTGGGACGGGCTGCAGTGTGTACCCCCACGTGTTGCTGAGAGCCAGGGAGAAAGAGCGGTGGTCTCTAATCCAGGACCACAGCCCGCTCTGAGAGCGTACTCACTGTTACCTTCCAGCCAGCTTTCGGCTGAAATACTCAGAACCCGGGGAGGGCTCATCTGTCTCTTTTCTGTGGCTGCTCCTGAAGGTTCCCCTTTGCTCCATGGGTTCTTAATGAACCTCTGTGGCTGTTTGTTGGAAAAAAATGTAGTAAACAGATGTTACGGTGACTACGCTCGGCTGCAATATGGCCACGAGTAACTGCCTGCCAGTCTTAAATCTACAACCCATAAATGCCTTCTACTTCAGAAACCTATGACGTCTCCCCCAACCACCGTACAGCCTGAACAATGAATACAAAACTCTCAAACCTGAAATGTCTTAATATCTCATTTCAGACTTTTTGGATCAGGGATGTTGATGTGAAGTCTATGCAAATATTTAAAAAACCTAGGAAATTCTTTAATTTGGAGCACTTCCGACTCCAGCATGCCAGGGAAGGGACATTCATCTTGTAAAGACCTGCGTTGTCTAGTACAGTACCAGTCACAGGAGGCAAAGTAAGCACTTGAAAAATGGCTAGTCCAGACTGAGTTGTATTAAAGCGCACCTGGTATAGAATCTATGCAAACTGTCTCACAACTGATTTTCATATAAAAATTGACAATCTAACTGCTGGATCAAATAAAATGCATTATTAAAATTAATTCCACTGCCTTTGGTTTTGTCCCTTCTTAAGGTGAACACTTAGAAGTATGTACGAAGCTCTGATCATACTTCCTGGGGGAGCTGTGTGCTCTCAGGAGGCCTCATGACAGAGGTAGGAAGAGCAGTGAGCACAGCTTGAATATGCCATTTGCCAGGCACTCCCCACACCTCACAAATCCACACAGCACAGTAGTGTTCGTACCAGGGAAGCAGGTATACCATGGGATGATACGCCCAGAGCCTTGGGTGTGGAGGGAAAGCCGTCCAACACCCCACAATGCTGAGTCTCCCTCCCTGGACGGTTTTAAATTATGGCAACTTCTGTCTGGTAGGACTGGAGGCTATGGCCTTGAGCTGAAGACTGAAAGGTAGAGGTCAGAAAGAAGAGGGGTGGGGGCCTCTAGGAATGCTGAGGAAGATCAAGAGAGGGGAGCTGGGGGCTCGGGGCTAAGCTGGAAGGTGGGCAGAGCAGCCTGGGAATGACAGGAGGGAGGGAGGTCTGACATGCTGATGTGGGTCACTCTATGGTGAGTGATGGTGAGCCAGTACCACAGCCTATGTCACGGGACCGTGGTTTCTGGTGAGGACCCAAAGGAGCCAGGAAGGGAGAACTCGGTGACTTGAGCTTTCGGTGGTGGTAAAGATGAGGCAGTGGCTTGCACATGTGTGAAAATATGGTGCTGTTGACAGAATGAGGAAGTTGAAGGGGTAATGAGGACAGAACACTGCTATCACAATGCCTGCCATTTGCAGCCTCAGACTAATCGCTCAAGCTTCCTACCAGGGCCACTATGCCATCAGCAAATTATAAAAATGAAATGGAACTGGAATAATGGGAAAGCAATTATGATGAGTGGGACGAAAGTACGGTCTTCAATTATAGAAAAAATGCCTTTCTGTGGATAAATTCTGAGGAAAGAATCATGTTGGCACAGAATAATTTCCAGGGTTCTGAAGGCCAACATCTGTGGGGAGGGCACAGTGGCCCTGAGAGCAGGCCACACGGTGCTCCTCTTGGCCTAAAGGCCTGGGTCATGGCGTCTTCCTGTTAGGCCTCCTGGGTGGGGGCCTTTCTCCTGCCTCAGCTGGCTTTGGCCTGGCTCTGCCTTCTCACCTCAGAGCTCTCTGGAATTTCCCGTACATTTAGATGCATAGTTCGTTTGTCAGGTGTGGAAGAGCTCCTTCAGGGGTGGCTGTGGGGGTGCAAGGGTCCTGGGTCTGAGGGAAGAAAGTTTCCCAGAAGAGAGAGGTGGAGAATGGAGCATGGAGGTTAGCTGCAGCACCTGGCCCTGGAGGG
The DNA here is from genome assembly GCF_030254825.1 of Meriones unguiculatus. Taxonomy (NCBI): domain Eukaryota; kingdom Metazoa; phylum Chordata; class Mammalia; order Rodentia; family Muridae; genus Meriones; species Meriones unguiculatus. Next base: position 99,122,753 of record NC_083356.1, on the reverse strand, counting down.
CTAGCCTGAGCACTCAATCCGAAGGGGCTTGCTGCTGCTACTGAGAGTTCTTCCCACATGAAGGCCATGAGAGGGCCAGATCTTCAGAGTTTAGAAAACATAAGCGCTGACCTGTGTTTCTCTGATTTTCTAATCACAAAGGCTGATCATGGCACCCTGATCTACCAACACCTTGGGAGACCTTTGTGGGACTGAATTGGTGTTTCGGCATGTTGTCTAAGGTAATTTTGCCACTTGGTGGGTGTTTTAAGAGGATTAACAACTCCACATGGTTATATATTTCAGTGTTCCTTGGAAGGGTATTTCTTCAGGAAATAAACTTACAATTCAGGAATGCTGAGAACTGCCCACGAGGGACACAGCGCTGGCTCCGGCTGGGAGCAGGTACAAGGAAAAGGCTGCTTAGGGGAAAAAGGAAGGCTCTGGGCCGGAGCTAGTAGGAAGTGCAGTGCCCCCACCTCCAATCCTTGTTCTGCTGGTGATTCTGACAAAGAGTTTGCTCATTTATGTGAGCAAAGAGACTTAGTTATCCAGAGTCAGGTAAGGCGGTGGTTCTCACCCTTCCTGGTGCTGCTACCCTTTAAAACAGTTCCTCGTGTTGTGACGACCCCCAACCATAAAATTATTTTCATTGTGACTTCATAACTGTAAGTTTACTACCGCTATGAATTGTAATGTAAATATTTGATATGCAGGATATCTGATATGCGACCCCTGCGACGGGGTCATTTGACCCCCAAGGGGGTCCTGACCCACAGGTTGAGAACCACTGCTTTGAAACGAATACTGCACGCCTGACTTGTGTGGCCAGGGACACTTTCTGAACCTGCCCTAAATCGTCAGCAGAGGCTTTGAGACAAGGGACTGAAGACATAGGCTATAGGCCATCAGGCAGGGGCGGAGACTCTGGAACACCGGGGGTGTGACATGGGGTCTCCACCTGTGTGTCCCACCTGCCTCACATTTGTAGGCTGCCTAGGCTAGCGAGGGGGCCCGCTGCTAAGGGCCTCTCTTGCTGGAAAAGTCTCCTCTGGCCGTTGCTGGCCAAACGAGTGAGTTCTCCGCTTGACTTCAGTTTCCCACTTGGCTGTCTCATTCAGACATGAGGACCTGTCCCACGCACCCCGTAGACTGGTACGTTACACCGAGACTGTCACTCTGGACAGACTCGAAGACTAAAGTCACAGTGCGGCAAGCTGAGACCCAGGATTACGCTGGGCCGCTAGCTTGGCGAGACTGTCTTGGTGGGGTTCAAGGAGACCTCCCCATAACGCTGGGTGAAATTGAAGTAATTAGGATATTGAGACTTCCTTCTGTGGGTACTGCCAAAGACAGGACAGTATTTGAAAACAGGCATTTGCATGCCCTGAGGTGCCTCTTTTTAGTATTTTTCAGTAGCCTGCGCTGGGGGAGAGAAAACTTCAGCCTGTGTGTCACGACCTCAACCTCCCTGTGCCCGAATGTCTCATCTGGGTGTGCAGGTGAGCTTCTGAGGAACAGAGATTCCTTCAGGGCATTTTCCTGTTCTAAGTTCTTTATGAAGTAAGAGCCGGCCCATCTACAATGAACTATTTTGGGATAGTACCAATTAAACTTAATTTTTTTTTGTCATTTTTCTCATTACAAGTTTTTATGACTTGAAATGAGACAGATCAAGAGGGAGGGTGGCTGGAGACTGGTGATGAATGATTTTGATATTATTGTAATAAGTAGAGCAGGTGGTGAGGGTTCTTACTAACTTTGGCTGAGAAGTGGGAAGGGCTGCTGCTAGATTTCTGAAAATAACACACACTGCTCCTAATAGCTCAAGTGGTCCAGAAAAGCAGGAAAGTAATGGACTGCCTCCTGTCTAGATCAGGTAACAAATGGCTGTACAGAAGGCGTATTAATGAGGTCAAGGAAACAATAGAATTTTTCATCCTGTGATCATATGGCTCTTTATACTCTGAATGATCAACTCTTGTTGGGACCTACCGTTTGCTAAAACTTTGCCTGGCTTACCTGGTTTTCTTTAGCACAAAAATATTTAAAAAAAAAACAAAAACTTTATCACCTAATAACAAATATGGAGCCAGTGATGAGGGAGGGAGGGATGGTGTGGCCCATGGTCTGCACGGTGCCTTCAATGGATGGCTTGAATTTCAAATTTCAAAGCCATCAGAGTGGAAATATTTGACTAGCCATAATGAATAGTCAATCACTTGCTAACCTGGAAAGAGTGAATACGGAAGTGATAGGAAGTCAGCCTGCTACTGCTGAAGAAGAGGCTACTTTCTGGTAGTAACACTGGTGTTACTAGGGAGGAATAACACATTGAAAGGTTCGGAGCATCCAGCTCCTTACAAGCCAGGCCTCCCGACCCTCTGTAGCATCTTCAATTAGTACAGTTTAAAATAAAATGTTCAGAATACACAGTAACTATAAATTTGTACCTCCTAGCTCAGAAATATAATTTAATAATCCTCAACAAATGAATGCATCATATCATTTTTAGTGAGAAGATGCTTCCATTTGCAATCTGGCCTAGAAGACACTGACTTTAGCCCAATGGGGTTGTGGGGGAGGGGCAGCTAAACTTTGTGTAGCTTTTGCGGTTAAGCACAGTAACAGCAAAGATCCGGAAGGGACATTAATGCAAAGCACCCGTGCACACAGTACTGAGTACATGAAAAGCACAGTGTATTTCACTACAAAAAATGTTCAATACAATGAAGGAAACACAAGAATCATGTTCCATGTTACAGAACCATTTTAATCAGCAAAGACAGCCATTGGTATTTTCCGAATGGGAAAATGATCTTGGCAAAAAGTCCCCCCCACCCCCATGAAAGTGCAAATGTGGCAAAAAAAAAAAAAAAAAAAAAAAAAAGGCTCTGGGCAGTTATTAAAGCAAATGTGAGACATCTTTTTTAGGAAAGATAAAATTTCTTCACTTGTATAGTAAAATCTGCCAAATTGAAACAGAGGACAAAGGGAGAAAAAGACTTTAGATTTAATAACTAGGTTGAATTACTTAATTTTGTGAATAACAGACCTACTTTCAAGTGAATAGTAATTTCTTCAAATTGTTAGCAATTCCAGTTTTATGGTTCTAAGTTGGTTTTAATTATCACTGATAAACTCCTAGTCCACACCTGCACAGGCCAAATATCAAGCCTGCAGAGCCGCTGTCTTTGTGGATGGCACTGGCTGGATACTGAAAGCCAGAAAGGTACCACTCTGTTTTCTGGAACACAGGCAGCTGTGTTTTTTTGGGTTCTTGGTCAGGAGGGGTCCAGGTGGCCGGGTGTGGGGCAGAGTTGGTCTGTAGGGCTTCTCTTAGGTGAAATGAACTCCCCAGGGCCTGTGTTCGTGCCTTCTCATTCAGAACACACGTGCTAACCTTGATGCCCACGCTTGAGCTCAGAAGCCGTGCAAGTTGCCTGTCCTGGCCAGTGCTGACACTCAGTGGGGGGTGGAGGGTTGGTATGGCTGATCAGAGAAGATGAGTTCTGAGACCCCTTTCAGAACCCCCCTCCCCACCTAGTTTAAAGAACTTGTAAATATCTGACGAGAAGTGTTACCGAGGGGTACTTAAGGATCTCCTAAGGCTTTCCTGCCTGAAGACATACCAAGGTTCACTTTTTCTTACATGTTTCTTCTGACTCAACATCAGCTAAGTTTGGTACTACCGAATGCTACAACTGGGAAATAGAACAACTAACTTTCCTTTCCCCCTAGGTCAGGGGCTTTAAGGTATGTGTACACATGTCATGTCCACATACATGCACAAGCAAGCAGTTCTTCTAGATGCAGATTATGACTTGGTAGTTTCATATTAACCAGACAATGTTTACACAGAAATCAAGCTGAGAGCAACAACCTTCTGCATATGAGAGTGATACACTTTCATAGTCATCATTTCATTTGATTATTCCCTTTCCAATATTTTGAAAGGACCACCTCATAAGTAACCATTCCTCTTAAAATTACTAGTGCTGACAGTATACACATACATATACACACACACACACATATATACATGTTTGAAAACATGTTTCATAAAAGTCAGAAAAAGGTCTGACAGAGGGTTCTGGGAAATATCAGAAGGTGTTTGTAGCCTTACATTGGAAGCTTCCATAGGAGATAGCTGTTCCTAAACTATACATTCACATTTTTCTCTTCAAGGCCAGCACCCACATCTTAGAAAACCTTGTGTTTTAAAGAAACAGAAGAGTCCAACACACAGGAGCGATGAAATGAGGGGCAAGTACCTAAGCGAGCATGTGGGCTAGCGTGCCCCAGGCAAAAAGACACAAGCCCTTCTGAAGTGCGGACGGTCTCCACTTCAAAGCAATTTGACTTTTAAATAGTAAAAAACAGAGAAAAGGAAATCACTGAACCTTCGGGTACTTTTTTTTTTTCCTGTTTAGCATTAAATATTACAAATTATTTGAGGTCTGCTCAGGAAAGACATAAAGTATAACAATTTTGCACAAAGAAAAACTTAGCAACAAAGGTCCAGAGTGGCCTTACTTCTGTGAGAAATTATGCGAGAAGAACAGAAAAGAAAACACACATTAGGGCTACCAGGACCATGCCATGAAGCCTCGGCTCGCTAAGCAAGGGAACCAAGCATGAGTGCCTGCGCACCGATAGACACATCAGCCGTACCGACAGAACAGTGCAAATGTCTTCTGGGTGCATGGCCTTCTTCATAGAGGTGAGCAACAGCTAGCCGCACCCATGTGCTAAGCGCATCATTCATCACTCACAGCGAGGCTTCCATGGCCTTCTCAATGCCGCTAGGCCCTGGCACAGGCTAGATCGCTTCCAGCATTCCCTCTAGGCAAGAGCACATTCTCTACCCACCTGTAACAAGCTCCCTTACTTCTGCATCAATAGATTTTCTCAACAGTCGCAGCAGGGCCGGGATCCCGCCAACATTCTTCATTGCTATCTTGTTTTCGTCTGTAGACTTGCCAAACACAAGGTTTCGGAGGGCCCCGCAAGCATTCTTCTGGACTTCCAAAACCCTGTGGTCCAACAGGTCGACCAGATGCTTGATTCCCCCTAGCCTGTACACCTGGAATGAGAAATATGAGGTCCCAGGGCTGAGTGAAATGCATCAAAGGCGGCTGCACACGCCTGTCGTGGTGAGCTCAGGTGTGCACCCTCTCAGACTTCTAGGCACCTTCTCTACGAGAGCGCTCCCTTCCTGTGCGTAGGGCTTGAGAAGAGATGGGAGATCGGGAGGACTGGCACCGCGTGCAGGCCACAGTCACGTTCCAGGCCTGCCGTGAGAACAGCACACAGCTGCCCACAGGCTGCACAGGAGGGAGTTCTAGACCTGGTTCCCCAGGCTACTATCCTCACATTCTTTTCCACTTGTCAATTCTTGATTGTTTTACTTGCAGGCTGCTAGGCTTTGTTGATGTCCACCTTTAGGTGTGTGGCTGTTATGTCGCCTTTCATATGGACCAGATAAAAAAGCTCACTGGAGGAGGATAAGGCCTGAAATGTTAAAAAGAATTTGCATGCGACAGAGGACCGGCTAGTAAGCAGAAACTTTCTGTTTCCATTAACACTAAAACACTTGTCTTGACCAGAACCTCAGGAGATACATTAACTCCCTAGTTCACTGAATGCAGTAATTTTTTTTTATCTAATAGATTCTTTGAAAATATTTCTAAAGCTCAGATTAAATTGATTTTTGCTTCATGTTTTATAGATATGCTAACTAAGTGGATGAGCTTTGACAAGGCTGAAAGCATTCCAGGCAATACACTTATCTCAGGTTTTCCTGAGAGGCAATGGAATGCATAGTCAAGAAATAAAGGAATATCTAAAAATCAGTATTATTTCAAAAAGAAATTTTATTTTTCAGTAATTTTCGTGGTGCTATGAAAAACACTAAAGTGAAGGTAGGGCCGTAATGAGGACATACTGTGCTACTGACAACACCCCAACCACTAGTTATTTCATAATCACTTTTATTTTTAAAAAATTAGTTATTATTTTACATGTTGGGTGTTTTGCCTGTAGGTATGTGCAATGTGTGCATGCAGTACACACAAAGGCCGGAAGAGGGCGCTGGATCCTCGGTTACTAGTATTACACATGGCTGTGAGCTCCTGGATGGCGCCTGCAATCAAACCCGGGTCCTCTGGATGGGCAGTCAGTGCTCATAGCTGCTGAAGCATCTTTCCTGACCCCCACGTCCCCAGTCATTTTTAAGTAGTAAGCAAGCAGCTGCTAAGCAGAAGGCACGGCGTGCCGGGCTTTGGGTCTAGTACCTCCATTTTCACTTTGTTGTCTCCAAAACACAGGTGCTGCAGGTAGGCTGCGGCGTTCGCCTGGACGGATGGGAACTGGTGCTGCAGCATGTGAATGACCTCAGGCAGCTCCGGGTCACGCCAGGCAAACTCCCTACGTGGAAGAGATATGGCATCAAAAAGGAAGCTCCGAGAAGAACAACACATTTCTGATAGGAGGAAAAAGTTCAGCAGAGGCAGCAATAGGAAGTTATGGAAGTCCTAAAGTCATTCATTTGACAGATAATCTCTCCCGATCAGTATATGCAGAGACCCAAATGTTGTGATCTTAAAGAAATCGTGGTGCAAGGACACAGCAGAGTCAGGGGAACAAAGGGAATTCTCCATCTGGCAGCCTTCCCACTGCAGTGTTCCTCCTCCGGATTTTAATTTTATGCCTTTTTACCCATCCAAGAATGCAGCGATGCAACGCACAGGTAAACAAGTGCAATTTAGCTAAGTGAGATGTCACACCTGAGGAAAAGAAGGCCTGATGGGAGAGGACAGACCAGCTGCTGATCACAGATCTGGTGGGAAATCACAGTGACTGTTCAGAAATTGAATATGCACAGTTGCTCTTGATTATGAGACAGAAACACAGAGGAGAATGAAAAAGAGAGAAGTAGCTTGGCAGAAATGTCCAGGAAACGCCATTTCTGAAACACCCTGGCCTTCATGTTACAGAAACTGTATTATTATTAAGTAGGACTCAGTAGGGTCAGGAACACGTGTTCTGTGCCAGCCGCTTTCCCAGGTGTGATATCTCTCTCACTCCCCACCCCCATATGGTATGTGCACATGAGAGTGCAGGGAGCTGGCCACACAGCCAGGGGGCAGCAGGGCAGCGACATCTTCACCATGCGACAGTTTGTTGTTGTATGATATGATGGGCATGCATTCACGCCTTGTACAGAGTCTTTCATGCTTTCCTTGCACACAGTATCACACTGTCAGGGCTTCCTGATGTCATCTGACTGGCCTACTGTTTAGGATCTTCCAGTGTCTATTTCACACAAAGGACAGGTGTGTTTTTTTTTTTGTAGAAAATGGTTCACACAACAACGTATACAAAGACTCCCATTAAGGGATGCCATTAAATTTTAATGAAAATAATGGATTCACACTGAGTAAGTTAATAAAAATTACTTCTTATATTAATAACCCATTGAAACTTCTGCTGGTGATTTGTTTTTCTGTATGCAGACAGTGATAAGCATCTTTGTAGCAGCCTATTTGGGGGTATCCCCATTGTCCACTAAAGGGGCAGAAAGCAACTGTGATGGATGCGAAGAAATGACACTTGTCAATAAAAGGGAATTTACTGGTATTCTCAGTAGCATGCACTGACCTTTTGTTTTAAGCAAAAGGAGCCAGATAGCACCGTACATGATACAGGACGCCACTGAAGTGAGCAGGCAAAGCAAGCCACTGCCAACGGGGATCTGAGTAGTAACTACATACACAGCAGCGGGGGGGGGGGGGGGAAGGAGGAAGAGCTTAGGGAATTAATTGGGAATTTTGAGAAAAAAAAAAAAACTTTCAAAAACAATGCAAATCTTTTTTTTCTTCTTTGTCTTTTTGAGACAGGGTCTTACTCTCTAGCTCATGCTGGCTTTCAGTTCCCCTGCCTTAGCTTCTCTACTTGCTAGTTTCTAAGTGTCACCTGGATTGGGAAGGCTCCGGGTGTTAATTTTCCAGTCCACTTCAAAGGGTCGTTACACACCTGTACACACGCACACATACTACCCATGCCAATGAGTATCTGCTGCATCCCTGTTAAGTTATAGGGGTCATCACGGCTGATTATGACCTGGCCTTAGACACAAGGCCCTGTGTGACCCTCACACCAACGGCACAACCTGGACCTAGCCCTGTCACTTGCCACGACTGCTCCCTCTGAGGCAAGCACTACTAAATATCACTGGCTGCACACAAGGGATCGGGTGTAGCACGTGGGCGGAAGTTGGTGAAATGTGCACGGTGCACCTGCTCCTCCCTACAGGAACGAGAACGCAGACACTTTTGGCAGTAGGGAAATGTAGGATGGCCACGTTTACATGGGAGACAACACTGACGGCCAATTGAGAATGAGCTAGACTCCAAGAGGACTGACGGTGAGACTACCCACACAGTTGCCTAAAACAGAGGCGCCTGTAACTGAGTCTTCCTCTTACCGCTCACCCAATCAGCGGGACCCTCTGTCCATCCTTTCTACCTTTCCTGAACCATCCCAGACTCCCGCTTGAAATGGCCCCCTTTCCTGGATTCGGTCTTTGCCTGGCAACCAGACGATCTAAAAATTCTCCAGCACCCATAGTGCTGGGTGGCTACGCCAGTCTGCCCATACTCCGGTCTCAGAAGGGGGCGATGGGGTCCCCACAGCAAGCAGGCCAGCAGACTCCCTGTTCCTGTGAGAGCCCGCCTCCCAGAGCAAGGTGAACGAGCACTGAAGAGGGAGGGTTCCCAACAGGATCGCTCAGCCCCCGACCTGCGGCCACACCTATGGCCACGTGCACCCACACACAGGCAGGCATGTACACACACAGGCAGGCATGTACACACACAGGCAGGCATGTACACACGTGGTATGCACACCACACCCACACAGAGAAAGTTCATAGGAATGGGAGTTATTGGCTGAAGCCTTAGGCTCCTCGGTCACTGTTATTTTGGAAAGCAGCTGAGTATGTAGAGCACAGTTCCCTCACCTGTAAAGTAAGAACAATGAAACTGTTACCCCTGCCTGCTTTAGAGAATGGCTGGTGGCTAAGTGGGATGGTGTAGTTATTAACCTTCATTTCTGAAAAATGAGGGTTTCCAAAGGAGAACATTTTTCTGTAATAGCCTCCCTTTTCTACACTCAACTGTGCTAAACATTTTTGATAAAAAAAAAAAAATCTATGCAGAGTCTATCGTGTAAGGCTGTGCTGTAATTGACAGAGAGCCAAGAGTGATAACTCACATTTATCGCAAACATTTGGTTTTTCCTCTTCTTTAAGTGGTACAGTGATGATTGAGATTTTCTGACATGTCTGGGTGCCAGGAGGATCAGGGCAGTGGTTGCCATTAACATTACCACAGTTAAGCTTAGCAGAGATCTACCCTGAAGACTGCTACCAGTTTCCAGGCTCAATAGATGGCATCTGTGCAAGGATTTGCTTGACTACAACCCAAGCCTAGACTTTTCTTTATAGTATGGTTCTGTGTTTTGATGTTCCACAAACTACTATAAAAATGAGGTAAATGTGTGAGGGAACTATTTATGGGCCCTGGACAGGGAGCACAGGAATAAAATCCTTGAGATGAGGCAACAGTCCAGGAATCCCAGATCTACCTGGCTTTTTGTGTAGGGTTGTTTTCTGTATCCTAATGCAAGAGGCTGAGGCTAAAGAATACAGGATGGGATTTGTTGCACTGGGTTGGGGGGGTGAGGACTAGAATTTGTTGGTGCTAAAGAAGTCAGAAGGTATAGACAGGACACTCCGGAGGACTGGTCGGTGCGGGGTGACTACTGTACGGCAGTTGAACCCACAGTAGGTGATGCTGGACTCCAGGCTTGTTGGGTACAGATGTGAGAATCTCAGAATATAAGTCATTAGCCCTCAAAGGCCATGTCTGAGCAGCTAGGACCATGCCACTTAATAAGGATGATAGTCTAGGGCTAAAACACATCTGAAACAGGCTTCTCAAAGAGCAAAATCAGTGTTGTCAGTGTCAAAAGGATCTGCCAGCAGTTCAGTTATCTGCCACAAGAAACTTGGCACTGTAGCAGGAGATCATTTAATCCAGGTTCACTTGTTCAGCCAACAGATAGTGAAAAGTCACCAGAGGTGACATGACAAAAAGCAACAGTAGAAACAGAACCAGAGGCAGTGATCCTGGCCTTTTTAGAGGAAGAACTTGAAATTGTTCCAATTGTGTTCGAAGACTTTAAAAAAAAAAAAAGCTGGATGTGGTGGAAACCCGTGATCCCAAGCAGAGGCAGGACCAGGGCAGTCTGATTTCCAGGGAGACCCTGTGGCAAAAGTCAGACCACACCAACGAACAAAAGACCGAAATAGAACGAGTAGATGTGGACTCTTATCCGAGACACGGAAACTATAGAAAAAGAACCAGATTGATTGAAAAAAAAAAAAGAAAAAAAGCAAGTTCAAATATCTGAAATTAAAACAACAACAAGAAGAGAACTTATTGAGTCTCATGATCACCAACTGACTTTAATACATGTAACTAGGATCCCAGGAGGAGAAAAGGGAGTTGAGTGCAGAAAAGAATTTAAAGAAACAAAAGCGAATTTCTTTTTTTAATTTTTGCAAAAACATTAATCTACATTCGAAGAATCTCAGTAAACCCCAATCATGTCAAATGCACAGAGACCCACACATAGCTCAGCATAGTAAAACTGCTGAAAGCTGAGAACAACAAAGGAAGCTGAGAGAAAGCATATTACATAATGAGGAGAATACAAATAATTTCTTATTTCTCACCAAAAAACAACAGATGTCTGAAGACAATGAATAACACCTTTTAAAGTACTGAAAGAAAAAACATTCACACTTATAAATCCTGAATTTTATATATAGCAAAAATACCCTGAAAGCAAACCAAAAACATTTAAGATAAACTGAGGCTAAAAGAATTTAAACCAAATGATGGAAGTGGAACAAGATGGAGAGACCTGTGTTATATATAGGAAGATCTTTAGTGGTAAGGGTGAATATTTTAAATTATTTGCTTTAATTTCTTTTGATTTCTTTCAAAGTAACCATTTTTCAGTAATAATATTATTATATGTTATGGGTGTTTAAATGCATATGGCAGTGACATAAAGGCCAGGGGTGGAGAAAGGACCAGTTGGACACAGAGGCCTGCACTGTGAGAGGACACACACCTTCCGTCCTCTTCCAACAGGAGATGTTCCCTTGCTAGTCTATGAAAAAAACAAAAACCTTTGTTCTCCAAGCTGAGACCCACCCTGTTTTTAAGTCACAGCTGGGCCTGGTGGTGCATATTTAAAATCCTAGCATGAAAAGAAGAGACTGAGGTAGGAAAATCATGAGCCCCAGGCCAGCCTGAGCTACAAAACAGCAGCCTATCTCAAGAGTCTAAAAAACAAACCCATCAGAAGGAAGGAGAAGAGGACCTCCCCTATCAGTGGACTTGGGGAGGGGCATGCATGAGGAAGGGGAAGGGAGGGTGGGATCGGGAGGGGAGGAGGGAGGGGCTTATGGGGGAAATACAAAATGAATAAAGTGTAATTAATAGTAAAAAAAAAAAAAACCCATAAAAAAAAACCAACCAAATAAATCTCACAAAACCTAAAAAACAAAATCCTTACAGATTTCCTTCTGTATAGTAAACATCAATAATTTCCAGTCTCACAGAGAATGTCAGGCTAATTATGTCGTAAGAACAGTAAAGTTTGAGGTTAATAACATGTTAAAGTTGTTATTTTTAAACCTGAGGAACAGCAGTTGTCAAGGGACCCTGATTCTGATTTGCGCGCTCAATCTCCACTGGATCCCAGGGTCAGCGACAGTGAACGCGCCTGCGGCTGCGGCATGGCTGCTCGTCTAAGGAGCAGCGGTATCAGGGAAGCTGCACACAATCACAGGTCGCTCTGGCAGTTCACGCATTAGACTATGGAATTACCGTAGTACGAACAGCAAGAATATATTACCGCACATGACACTTTTGTTTACAGTGAAGCAACTCATGTTCGAGGTCGAAGCTGAAGCCTTTGTGGTCATCTCCATTCAACCCAGAGTCTAATGACTCAGCCCTGCTTAGCTTTCTGGTCCAGCTCGCTATCAAATTACCCAGAATTCAGAACACCCTGGGGGGGGGGAGGATGCTGAATGTGTTGGGTAACACAGAATTTTGTCATTCTGAAAATTTTTGCAAATGAAACAATAAACAATATAACCATTTTTCTGACAATTACATAGAAGGTGCTATAAGGAAAAAAAAAGATCTTTTCCAAGTAAACCTTGTGATAGCCCAAAGTGGGAAACTAGGACTATAAAAACAAAATGTATGCCCAAGCCCGAAAGAATTTTAGGCATAAAAGCAAACTCATGATGTGGCTTCGATAAGTCAGCAGCTTCCCATCCAGGTACAGCAGTTAATGACCAGAACCTCACTAATTTTAGTGTGCAGTCATTAGAACAAGCTGGCAGGTTGTGAAATTCAAATCGATAATAACAACTTCCCAGTGAAACAATTGTGGGCGGAGAGTGAATGAAATCTTGCTAATAATATACGCCTTAAAATAACACCAAAGTTGTTTAAAACTTAGTAATGATTCTATTCCTTCAGAAATGAAAATTCTCTTAGTTTTGAAACACATTTTCTGAAAATGTTAAGTGGCTTTCGCTAAGGAGGAGGCCAGTTTAAGGCTCAATCAAGTACCAAGCTGCTCACATCTACCTTAGAAAATGTCGTCTCTGTGACCAAACAAAATAAAACGGGGATCCGTGCCTAATATGTGTCCAGGGTGTTTTGCTTGTGAGATGAGAATTTCTTGTGAGCTATCTTCTTCTACGCGGCACAAAGCTTCTTAAAGAACCTCATTAGTAAAAGCTCTACCCAGCACTGACTAATACAAATGCAAACATATGCTCATCTTTTCTGATTTAGATAATATACAAACTTTCCAAGTCGGGCAGGCAAAGGTGTGGGATGGGTGGTCCTGCACAGTCTTTTTTTTTTTTTTTTTTTCCTGCACAGTCTTTTGTCTAATTCTTCCAGGCTCCCCCAGGTAGTTGCCTGAGTGGAGCTCCTATGTGGTGAATACTGCAAATATTCCCACAGATCTGTGCGCTAAGTACGGAAGGAAGCAATCAGCTTTAAAAAGTGAAGCCAGCCTCCATGACCTGCACAGGTGGAAGTAATAGAGAAAAAGGAACTACTGATATCACCACAGACCTGACAGGCTAAAGGGGACAGAATGGTGGAAGTGGTTAGCGTGATATGGCGTGTCTTGAAGAGTCCCTCTGGTACTTGCCTGGGGTCCTTCTGGATGCTGTCTATTGATGGGGATCTCGTGGCACCATCATCAGCTGGCCCTGTGTGCTGCAGCCTGTTATAATTGCACTCTTGGACTCGGTACTGTACTGGCCTGTAGGGCTCCGCATAGGTAGCTGCTGTGTTCAGAGCGTAATTATTTCTTTGGTATGTAAGGGTGCTTCGTTGGCTGGATGTCCTTTGTAGATTTCCAACACCTACTACAAAGTCAACGTTTTGGGAAAGATTAGTACATTCTCCACTTTTAAAACATATGATTTTTTTTTACTTTTAAATAGGATTAAACATTTGGCAATTACATCAGCTGTTTATCTTTGGATTTCATAAGCCTAGCTTAAGAATTAAAAGAAGTACCTAGAAAAGAAAGCCAGTGAAACTATGAGCGTACTTATAAGCTTGGTTACATTGAGATTTAGAAATTTAAAACCCCAGTAAAAATATAAGAAATTAATCTCAGAAATGAGTGGTTATCATTTCATACTATTAATTTGGTGGTTAAAAACAAGGTCTTTACTGAAATTTATAAATAACCCTTCAAGTTTTTAAATATCCTATTTCTTTGCTATGTACTTTTACTTCTATACCTCTGGATCTTGGTAATATTGGGAAAAAAAAATCTATGTCCCAGGAAAGACAGATTTTATCTCTCTGACTATTTTCAGAAATTATTACGTCATGTCGTGCGCAAAGCAACTGTCTGCTGCCCCGAACACTTCTAATAGAGCGGGCATCCACCATTGCTCTACTCGAGTCTTCCTGCGATTAGGGAAGCGGTTCACCTCTCCTCAGTGCTCTTCAAGGAATTCCTGCTTACAGAACCCAAGAACACAGGAACATCTCTTCACTGACGTCTATCAGAAGGAAGACTCTTCAGCAGACCGAACTGTCCACCTCTGGTAAAGAGACACTACAGGCTAACTCATGGATCAAGTCGTTCGTCTGGATCATTGCAACACGTGGCACAGGCAACGCAAGTCATGAAAAAATATCTCAGCAAATGGCTGCCTTCTCTATTTGACATGAGACTAACCCGACGGGATCATACTTGGTGCTTCATAAATTCATCCTTAAATTAACAGCACAACCACTACCTTCGCTGATTAGATTACACTATGATAAAAATATATTACCCGAAAGTACGTGCTAAATGAACTTCTGTTTTACTCTTATTGATTTGCTGTCACAGATGCTTATCTTGGTAACTAAATGGGCAACATGATTTTCTCCTAACGGAGAGCCCGATCTGGGTGGAGTATCGCTCCGGTTGGGCCAGAGAGATGAGGAGGGCAGGGAACGGGGCCCACCTGAGCCTGTGCGGTACAAAGCAGTCTGCGATCCTTGGAGTTCCACGGTCCCGTGGTTTGGGCTGCGGTACACTGGACTGTAGTAGGTCCTCCCTTCATATATAGGAGTGATATGCAGGTCAGGAGACACAGCTGAACGAAGGTCTTGCCCAAGCTGGCTGTGCTGACTGGCATAGGAGCTCCGTAAGCCTAGAGGTAGGAACACGGCGTCATCAAAGCTTGAGGAAATCATGGTGAGGTCAGAATCATAAATCCCAGTTCAAGCCCTAGCTAACACACAACCGTTAGGTCTAAGGACGCAGACTTCTCAAGGTTCAGAGGGAGGAAGGCCTGGCGTGAAAGCGACTCTGTCTATTGTGCGTTTTTAAAAAGAAACTTTCTTAGCAAGAAAGAAGCACATTTCCTCAAAAAAAACAAAAAACAAAAAAACAAACAAACAAACAAAAACCAAAAAAAAAAAAAAACAACCAAAAAAACCCAAAACCACTAAATTTAATTTGCTAATACTCATTCTCCAACTATGGGTGGCGTTATGATGGTGAGCAAATAGAGAATGCCCCCTCTGCTGTGATTACCACTTACACAGCAGGCGCTGTATAAATGACAGTTTGGTCAGTGACGGACTTTCCATCCGTGTTCCCGTGAGATGGTGACAGCGGCATCAGCTTCGTTTGTGTGCTTGTAGAGAGGCAAAGCAGGTTGACATATCTCTTGCTGCGTCCTACATGAAGGGAGCCACAGCTGGGCCAGCGGTGGTGTGGCCCTTCTCACGCTGCCCGCAGACCTCCTTCATCTCACCAGCAGGCAGAGCCTACTGTGTACCACGCCTCTCTATCCCAGTGCCTGGGACACTTTGAAATACATCTATAAAGTCACATGTGGGTTTTATGGGAAAACAGGGGAAAGTCAATGGTACTAAAATCTCAATATTTATAGCAAACTAGTAACACTTTTTATAAAATACTACCTTACTATTTGTGATGACTGTGTTTCCCCTGTCTTATTTATAAAAAAGGAAAAATGCAAAGGTACTATTTAACTAACATTAGATGATTTATAATATTTTGATTCAAACTGTAATGTTTATAGATGGTGATCACAATAGAAAGGGAATTTCAAATATGCTCTGTCTATCTATCTATCTATCTATCTAGTTATCCTTTTTTCAATTTTTATTTTTTATATTAGTTACAGTTTATTCATTTTGTATCCCAGCTGTAGGCCCCTCCCTCATCCCTTCCCAGTCCCATCCTCCCTCCCTCATCTCCTCCCATGACCCTCCCCAAGTCCACTGATAGAAGAGGTCTTCCTCCCCTTCCATCTGACCCTAGTCTATCAGGTCTCATCAGGACTGGCTGCATTGTCTTCCTCTGTGGCCTGGTAAGGCTGCTCCCCCATCAGGGGGAGGTGATCAAAGAGCCAGCCACTGAGTTCATGTCAGAGACAGTCCCTGTTCCCCTTACTAGGGGACTGAGCTGCCATGGCTACATCTCTATCCAGTTTTCTGAGACAGGGTTTCTTTGTGTAATTTGGCTGCCTTGGACTCACTTTATAGATCAGGCTGGCCTCGAATTCACAGAGATCCACCCGACTCTGCCTTCCTCTGGGATTAAAGGCATGCACCACCACATCAGGCTGCATATTTTATTTTTTAAATTAAACCAGGGCATTCTATATTATGCTGGTCACAAGGTTATAATTTGTCACTATTAGTAAGTAAAACCCGCCAATTCATTAGGAATTGTAGTTCATTAACTACAATTACCTTCTAAGTGTAAGCAAATGGAGCATATATTTACTTTTGAAACGCCCGAAGGTAGCACAGTAACTAATTACAAAAATGGTCATTCCCACTTCGTTAGTTCAGTTAATCAAATCTCAACTAAAAGCAAGTGGAGTGGCCCATTGAGATGGATCAGCGGGTGAAGGCGATGCAGCCTTCAGGATTCAGCCCCTTCTTCCTGCATGGTGAGAGGGCAGAACTGAATCCCACCATTGTCCTCAGGCTTCTACACAATGCCACAATGAGTATGCGCATGTGCGCTTACCCCGTCCACCACAAAGGAGCCGGAATATAAGAGATAACTACATGCTGCTTAGCGAAGACTGGCAGGAGAGTTTATAAACACCCAACGCTCTACAATAAGTCACTACTCCCGACTCTAGTAGCTATCTACAACATGGCACCAAAAGAGGCTAAATGAACAACTGTTTTACTGGGACCCCACCTGCAAATTAAAGTGCACAGGTTCACACAATATTTTAGGGGGGCTATCACCTAGCCAAGCAGTTCTACTGCAAAGCTAAGAGCCCACAGGAAAGTTTAATACATTATACGATGGGGACCAATGATGGGAAGCAAGGATACTCCATAATATCATTTACTTACTCAAAAGTTTCAATCCCACAAACACCTATTTCTTTACTCATTACAGTGATGATTCTATGTGAGTGAAACTTTTGTATTCAAAACATTTAAATAAACAAAACTGTCTTTTAAGCACTGATTATTTTTGAAAAATTCTCCAGACGTTAGATAATTATACCAAAATAAGTATTTTGGGCCAGATATATTTTTCTGTGGCCGGAGTACATTTTATACACATATGACATCAGTTAAATTACAATTACAGCTGGACATGGAGGCATAATCCTGACACTGGGGAGGCAGAGACAGGTGGATTTCTGTTTGAGGCCAGCCAGTGCCATGCAGAGACCCTGATTCCAAAACAAAACAAACCAAAACAACAAAACAACCCCCCCAAACCAAAACAACAACATTTCAAATCACCAAATGAATCCGTAAATTAGGGTTTACATTTAGAAAATAGTAGTCCAGTAGACAGGAAATAAAACTTCCTGAGAATCCTTTGTTTCACTCAAAGATTATAGTTATTTCTAGCAAAGTCAGCAATGGAAGGTTAGTTCTTACATATGTTTTCCACACACATACATATATAATAAAAATTTTTATATATGTATACTTTTCTTTCCTTGAAATATCAATCCAAACTCACCTGCACATCAGAAACATTTAAAAGTTGCCCTCTCTGTATGGAGACAGGAGTTTATATGCTGTCTTCCTATTCTGGACTTCCACATAATTTTTAAAAAGCTGGGAATTCTACATGGTTCTTCTACACAAACACGGAGGAGCACAAGTTCTCAGAACCATTTATCTGTTAGGGTTTTTGGTAGGCGGGGCTCTTCGTAACTGCTTCCAACATGACTTTGCTGCATGCTTTACAGAGGCCTTCAGAAAACACTTAAGCCATCCATACTCCTCTGATGGCAGGATGATAAAATGAGACATTTCACAACTAGAAATTTTTCTGCACTTAAATCCAGGTTCTTTATAAATGCTTCATAAGTATTTGTTAAATGAGAAGAAGCTTACAAAAGCTTCACACTTTCTAGAGGCCGTAAGATAAAATATAAATTTTATCCTCAAAAATATTTAAAAAATTTAATAAAAGCAAATTAGCAAGAAGTACAATGGAGAAACAGTGTAACAACGTATGCCAAGCACAAAAACTTTTTAGACATTATAAAAACAACAAGGTATAAGCCTGTGTTTTTATAATAAAACGGATAATAAATGTAAACTCTTCACCTTCATCATAGCCTACTAACGGCCCCAGGGACAGTGTCTTACCCACCAGATTGGCCATAGGAGGTGCTGGTGACACTAAAGGGAGCCTGCATACTCCAGGTACAGGTCAAAAGTACAAATGCATGAGCCCTTCTTGAGGGACAACTTGTCAGTCTTCTTCAAGGTAAGAGTATGCACATACTTTGATGTAGCAATTCAGACTTGACAAATAGATCCCACAGGCAATACAGTACTTATTTATATGAAAGAATGTGTCCCTGGCAGCTAAAAATGATAAACGTACAAACGCCTATTAACATGGAAGCAAGTAAATAACCATAATGCATATATAAAAGAAGCATTGTGCAACTTTTTGTTGAGGCTTTTCCTCCTGGCCTTAAGGTTCCGGAATATCACTCATGAGAGTCATTAAATATTCTTTACAAATCCCTAGGCCACATAGCTAAGCTCTTCTCTGACCAGCTCATAACTTAAAATAACCCACTTTTACTAATCTTTTTACTAATTTTGCCATGTGGCTAGTTACTTCTGTTCAGGTACCAGGCATATGTCCTTACAACTTGGCCATTGAATCTCCTGAGCCTGGCTCCATCCCTGCTGGATGTCCCACCTCTTAGTCTTGCCTAGGCTATAGGCCATCAGATTTATTATTAACAGGTAAAGTTTCCATACAGACACAAGATATTCTCTCAATGTCTTTAGAAAGAGTGCAAGCTCTCAGACACAATGTGAGAAAAGTGCAGAAGATATGAGAGACGCTCCCCGATGAAGAAGAAAATGCAGCACGACACGTGTGTACACATGTGTAACAGGTTCTTCTCTAGGTCACACATGTGTAGGCTACAGCAGATGGGACTTGGTGTGGAGAGTAGAGAAGCTGGACACTTCTGATCTTCA
Source organism: Meriones unguiculatus (assembly GCF_030254825.1). NCBI lineage: Eukaryota > Metazoa > Chordata > Mammalia > Rodentia > Muridae > Meriones > Meriones unguiculatus. Next base: position 99,103,620 of record NC_083356.1, on the reverse strand, counting down.
TTTCAACTTCTCCTGTGTGGTTCAAAATGTTACCATTCTGTATATCTTGCTCTTTAAAAATCTTTCTGGCAACGCACAGGATCAGACCCAGGGCTTTGTGCATGATTAGGCAAGCACTACATTATCCTACATCCACAGTTAAATTTTCTTTTACTAAAAAGAACAAAGTAGAAAATCTTTTATGAAAAATCCCCCAAAGGGGACAGATAGAATGCCAGGAACCTGGTGTCTTCCTAATTTAATCCACATGGCATTTAAAAGAAATTCATAAGGGCTTTGTGCATTTCCTATCAGGGGTGCCCATCAAAACAGTAGGCTATGAGATTCGTATTCTAGCACACACACCACAGCATTCCTCCAGAGAAATTCAAGCAGGTATTCTGACCATATTTTAATATCTCCTGAGGGTATATGGAGGTAAGCCTAGATGTTCAAAACCCTTCATCAGAAAATAATACTAATAAAGAGTTTAGGGTTCTAATCAATTCTTTTAAGATACAGTATGTACGTGTGTGCGTGTGCAGCGGCGCGCGCGCGCGCACACACACATATGCACACTCATACTTTATGTACATACCAATTTGAGGAGAAAGATGCTTTACAAAAGAGCTCTCTGTACGCACTACACAGTGTCATACAAAAAAAGACTAAAGCTTGAAAAACAAGCTAACCTCGGGCTAATAGTATAACTTTTCAAGAAAGCCACCAGGCCTCTCCCCAGTGATCACCATTTCCACACAGGCACGGGGAGGCCTCGCTCCTGGGCTTTGCACAGTGCTGTCACGTGTCTCACCTGTCAGGCTGTCTGGCCGTGGTGGAACCATCCTCTCATAGATGTCATACTGCTGCTGTCCGAATTGGTCCATGTCATGAACAGTTCTTTGCAGTGAAGGTCCCAGATGCTGTGGTACGGCGGTCATCCCGGAACGTTTGGGGGACGATGACCCCACTTGGCCTTGGGACGGGGAAGCTAGTCGAGTCTGGGCATCTGCCAGGGTCAGTGGGGACCCCACCCTGGTGGTGGTCTGGTACTGAGGGGCTGGTCCGTTGGGATTGGATGTCTGCCGGGAAGTGACAGAGCCAACCCTGCGCACAGCTGTTGGGGAGGCGGGTCTCTGTGAGTATGGAGAGGCGGCCCGCTGAGCAGGGAGCGTGGTGGAGGAGTAAGCACTGGGGTTCAGAGGTCGGGAGTCGGTCACTGACGGAGAGCCAAATCCACTACCCAGAGAAGTTCTCAGTGACCCCCTTGAAGGAGACACGCCTGTGCTGGTAACATAAGAAGGGGACTGTGCTCTAGATGGAACTGAACTAACTCTTCGCATGGCCCGATTGGCTACTGATGGCTGATGAGAGGGGAGAAAAGAGAACGGGTTTATCCAGGGTTTTGCGTCCATTGTCATTACAGAAATAAAAACGCACATAGCTCACACAGAATGTGACCTCACTACTGCAGGCACCTGAGGTTTTTCTTTGCATAAGCTTTTGAGTAAGATTAGCTTTTGCTTCTGCTTTTTTTGTTTTGTTTTGTAGCTCTAATTTGAATACTAAAACCAGTCAATAGAAGACTTCTGAAGACATTTAATAATCCTTTTTGGTCTTTACATTTTTTTCACTTGTTGCCTCTACATTTTCTGACATACGAAACGTTTTACTTCAAGTGCTACAAATGACTAGTGAGCATGAAAGGGCCCTGGGGCCATGTGCTTGTATCATTCCCTAAAAGTCAAACTGTGGCCAAGACAATGCAATTTGTGTAAAACAGAAAATATATCTATTTCATGTCTCAGCCTAAATATAGCTGAGGAGTATTTATGGATGGCTGGGCTTTATGAGTTGGCTCTGTTAACTTGTGGGATGTGTTTTTTTCCAGTGTCTGATGCATGAACCTTTGGCTACTGCCTGGGTCCAGCTTTCCTCTGATAATTTAGTGCAAGGAAGAGCCTGCCCAGTCAGGTGTCCTAGCCAAATCCTTTAACTCTCCTTTCTTTGGCTTCATCTGACATAGGAGCTCTTAGCGTTAGTTTAGCTGGTGGATTTAAAGAGATGTGAGTGAGATACCAGAGAACCTGTCCCAGGAGAAGGAATGCTCTAAGTCTTTGTAACTTTCTTGGTTTTAGCCAGCTGGAAGCGCCCGGAATGGAAACTGAACATTTCTGCTCTGGAATCAATGCTATGAATCTGTAGGCCTCTACAAACACAGTGGGCATCAGGCACCTTTCTTGATGCTGTGCAGCGGTGAAGAAAGTGGGCTGGAGAAGTGGCTGAGGGCATGGGAAATGGCAGGCAGGCTGAGGGATGGAAACAGACCTGAGGGCTCGGCCCGACAGGTATGCTCAGTCACCCCGAGTGCTTGCGAGAGCCCGGCTGCCAGCACCCCTGCCTACGTTTAGTTGTGACGGTGAGGAAAGTAGTGGGGATGGGATGGGGGGGAGTGTTTCTGCAGTCTCATGTCATAAGAGGATGTGTGCTTTGCCTCCAAGTGTTGCAAGCAACCTGGCTGCTGGAACACCTCAAGTGAGTTCAACCTGGTGGCACTGAGGGGATGTGGGGAGGGAAAGTTATGGCTGCTAACAAGGCAATATGATAGGGCCTTAGAAATTAGTGTTCAGCTGGAGAGTTCGAAGATGTGTTCGGAGTGCTAATGGTGCTAGCACTGACAAAGGGAAAGACATCCAGCTGATGGCAAGATAATATGCTATCCAAACCACACATAGATCAAGTCACAGAGGCCTCCTTATAATCAACGGATCGGCTTTAGGGAAAAAAAATGAACTTAATATAAAGTTTTCCCTTTTTTTAACAACATGATCACGATGAAGGATAAAACTGTAGCTGCGGCAATTACACCAAGGTGAGGCTGCAGAGCAGCCGGAGTAGAGCCCCAGCCACACGGCGGAACACCTAGAGGTGCTCACTGCAGAGCGCCTCAAACGCCACCACGCATCTCTGCTGGCCAACGAGTATGCATGTGGTTGACGTGCAGGCTGGGGGCACAGCCTCAAGCAGCTGGCTACCGGGGCGAGAGGTCTCCCTTTGACCGCAAAAGTCGCCCATGTAACTTCTGCTAAACCCATGAGCAAATATGCCCACCACTGCATCAACACATTCGCACTGTGGCGTGTCCTGCAGTGTTTAGAGCTGAGGAACACAGAGTAGTGTGCTTTGCTATCTTCCAGCAACTAAAGGATTTCCACAGTGCTTGGCTAGAGGGCTAGACTCACTCGCTCCTTTGGCTCTTACATCCCGCGACATAGTCTGGTGGGATGACGTGAATCAAGCAGCAACAACTAAGCAAAAGTGTTGAAAACATGCATGCAGTGCTGTGCTTTTGCCTGTCAACTGAGTCCTTACTTAACAGAGCGGATATGCCTCTTTACAATGGCTCTGTCAGCGCGACTATCGAGGGAAAAATACCCTTTCAGTGAGCAATTTGAGGGAAGGTGAAAACTTTTGCTTAGAGTAGACTAGATCCCACCTCATGGAGGCAGAGAATGGTTTCTGTCTTCTAGGCCTTTGTGATGCCTATTTTAGCGCTAGCATTGCTAAAGATTAGGAGCCCCACAGGAACTATGTCATTCCATGTCATCCTTACACTCCCTCTGGACTGCTCATACCAAATTTCTTATTTCCAGAAGAATTACTCTACTGCATCTAGGAACCTATCACAATTCATTAGTAAGAGTGAATTAATTCAAATAAACATGATATCAGGCTTTATGCTTAAAATATCTACAATACTACAATTCAAACAGTGATTTTTGAGTGAAGTTTTTCAGTCTATAAACTATACCCGCTGGCTTTGCTTTTGCTAAGCAATGTCTATAACAGTTATGCAACTAAGAGTGTAGTCTAGATGTCTGACTTACCTGAACCAGTGTTTGTCCTTCTGCTCTTGAATTTCTCACCACATGGTTACTTGTTGATCCTGTGAATGGATGCGGTCTACCGTCTGCCTTGTTCGCGGACTGGCTGTTGTGGAAACTCCCTGCTTCCTGGTACCCACTGTCAGAATAAGAATTCATTTGTGTTGAACTTCTTGAGTTTCCCAATGATCCTGCAAGAATAAAACAGTGGAACACCTTTATTATACTTCTGAGGCTCGCTGTAAAGGTAAATTATGACAAGACAATCTAGTGTTTAAAACAGAATACAACAGACCCTCACTTTCGTGGAGAGATGTCTGTTCTGGTGAGTAGAGGGTCCCTTGTTCTGGCTCTGTCCTGATGAGATAGTTGTTGGGGTGGACAGTGTCAGAAACTCTAGGTCTGCTTACACCGGTATTTGGCACATCTGTAAGAAAGTAAGTTTATAGCTGAATTTAATGACATTACAGAAGAACATGTTGAAAGGTACAGATATTTTTCAAGAGCATCTTGTAATCCATAGGCTACTAGAAGGCTCTGCTCACCTTAATAGCATAGTTATTTTCTCTGTGTGATTGTGTGCCCAACATTCAGCTTACTGTTATACTTTTTTTCAGTTCCATACATGTTGTTTGTTCTGTCCCAAGTTAACTTACATACTATATCATGTCACAATCTAGAAATGCATCTTGTTCCCCCTTGGAAAACCCATCTCACAACTTCTTCCAAATAATAAGAATGATGGCCAAATATTAAGGGGACAATACAGATCCCAACTGTTCAGAACACAAACAGAGAGGACTCACAACAGTGAACTTAGTGATGAAGCCCAGAAGACAAGATGGGCTTATGCGGTAGTCATGTTTCTTACAATCAGAGGAATTCTAGTCACACTTCTACCGCTACTAAAATACTCAGAATCACAAGTAGCAGAGGGACTAACATCTTACCTATTTGTTCATTGGTCCCTTTAGTTTACCCCAGAGGAAAATATACGGGTCTAACCTGAACACAGTTTCTTCTGATCAGCCTGTCTTTCTCATAGCTTGTTTTACTTTCTGTGGTACCATTTGCCACCTTGAACTTAAATACAGGACAATTACCGTCACCCAAAACAACTCAGCTGCTTCTCCATTCTATCCTATTTCTTATGCTGTACTTAGGTGATACAGACCATGCTGACCTTTGCACACCACTCAAATCTTCTCCTTTCTCCCATATATAAAACATACGTTTCTCCATGCTTAGGTTATCGTCATTTGTAGTCCCTTTTCAGATTTAACCTTTATGGAGCTAACACACATTTCCAGGAACGCTGCTTCACTTTCAAATACTGATTCTTAGTTACATTCTGAGCTCAAAATACAACTCTAAGGTTAATGCCTTCATTAGGATTTCTTCCCAACTTTCCTAGGCTGTTAAGTACTCCATTAGCAATAGTCTGTCTTTATCGATTAAAATATGTAAACCTAAGGATGCAGACTTTTGTCTCATTGGTACTGTCATAGTCCCAGTGTCCCACGTGGCACCTTATACTCAGTGGGTGCTCAGTAAATATTTGTTGAACAAACATCTCAAGTAGCAATAGCAGCTTTCCCTTATTGGGTCACAATTCATGCATAGTACTTTGCTATACAGCTTTATTCATGTATTCAAAAAAGTTGAGCTATGCAAAGGAGAGTAAAATTTCTAGGTAGCACCAGTTGAGCTAGTCTAGAGACTCTTATGAGGTGTAAGAGCGTACTGGGGAATCCTCGTGCACTGTGAGGTTTTAACATGATGTCAGATTCTAGCTGAAGTTCTGTTTCCTGGCCTGTGGGAAGAGAGGCTGACATTCCTCACAGGGGCTGCTAACAACGGGTCTTCTGATCCATCATTTGACAGTTCATTTCTAGGTGGCAGAATTCTGTGACAGCTCTGAATTCTCAAGTCTGGAATTTTAATGCCAGATTTCAGTTGTGTGTGGCTCTCTGGTAGATGGTAAAATATTATCTGAATCACTGCCAGGCAGGTAACAGTGAAATGACCTGCTTCATTTGTAAATCATCTACTAGGAGTTTCTAGAGAACTGCACATGATACATAGCAATTCCCGAAGGAGCCTGTTAAGGCTTTGTTAGCACCCAGAGAGTGTTCTGGGCTAGAAAGATAACAGGGAAGCAGAGCAGCCAAAGGAGCTGCTAGGGTCATACTAAACATCTACCCCTCCTGCCCACTTACAATTAGTATCTTTTTCAATTTTTTTAATTGATTCACTTTACTTCCCAATTGTAGCCCCCTCCCTCATCTCCTCCCGTTCCATTCTCCCTCCCTCTTCCCCTTATCCCCTTCCCCTAGTCCTCAGAAAGGGGGAGTCCTCCTCCTCTATCAACTGACCAAGCCTATCAATTCTCATCAGGACTGCATGGATCTTCTTCCTCTATGGCCTAGCCATAATTAGTATCTTTAAAAATAGAAAGGCAAACAAACTGTATTACCCTAAAAGCCACATTAGCTATGGGGCCTTGCAGTCTTATCACCTGACTGTGCCTTCTAGTTTTCAGGGTCCTGCCCTGGGAACCAGAGCACAGCAGAGGGTATTAGTAAGGTAAGTGAAACACCGAGATACCACATTGCTACGCAAGGAGCTAAGTAACTGGGTGCAGGAGGAAAGGAGTTTTGTGCCCCATCTCTTAGTAAATGTGCCACGTTTACTAAGTTGTGACAACTTGATAAAAAGATCTATTTAATATGTACTATAAATCAATCAACCCTTATACTATGTATAAGAGCCTCAGGTTTGCCCCCACCCCCCCATGGGGGCCATCTGTAAGTATAAGGACGAAAGATGCAGAAATGTCTTCTGATTCATTACAACAAAGTTAGGTGGTAAGCCAGGCATGGAAGCACTCGCCTATAATCCCAGCACTGGGGTAGGGGGTTGGGAGCAGAGGTAGGAGGATCTCTGTGTGTTCAAGACCAGCCTATTCTACAAAGCAAGTCCAGGACAGCCAAGGCTACACAAAGAAACCCTGTCTTGAAAAAACAAAACAGTTAAGTGGCTTTCATAAAGAGGTTTACTATTACTCATTGTGTTTCTTTGAACATTTATTAACTTACAAAACATATATAGATACACACAAATGGGTATACACATGACCACAATGTACCAGATAATCAGAACACCCAGTTCCTAACTCATTGGCAAAGTCTTCCTGATTATAGAATGGTGAGGACTCTATTTATCAGTTATGTATCATTTACATGCTCTTACTTTAAGATGTCTGTTACAACATAGCTTATGTGGAATGGAAGAAGAGACTCTTCCAGTTCAGAGAAACCAGAGGCATAAAGTGCAGGACAGATCAGCTCACGACTACTGCTGTAATCTAGAATGACACAAGAGGCATGCTGTGATTTTATTTGGTCAGGACAAGGAATCAAAACATTTCAAGAACAAACAGCTTGTGAGGGTTACTCTGAACTGCATCCTGAACAACATATTACTAAAAAGAAGTTTTCCCAGATACCAGAAATATATGGGCACTTTCAAACATAAGTCAGTGTCTTCCAATAAAAACAGAGCCAGTCTTTAAGGTACAATGAACTCTCCATCTGTGCCTAAGAATGGAAGATTACTGGAATCATGGCCCCCTTTCTGCCTGTCAATTTCATCTGAATGCTCTAAAAAAAAAAAAAAGGATGATTAATCAAAAAACAAAACAAAACAAAACAAAAAAAAAACCACAAGGTTTTATGTGTCAAAAATATTAGTGGGTTAAGGACAATAAGCCATAGGGCTATGAAAAATTGACATAGTATCTACCTCTGGAAGTTCTAGTCAAAGATGGAATACTATATGGTTGTTTTATCCTTTCCACAATATACACCTCCAAAAGTATAACACGTGTAAAACATTTGCTTAGAGAAGGTCTTTGGTAAGGAATCTGAAGTCATTAAAATGGCTCTGCTTTATTAAGCCACATGTCACGCTGTTAGACTGCTTGAGGCAAGGGAGGTCAGTACTGTGTAAATCACCATGGAAACAGGAATCCAGAGATCGGTGGTGGTTTTTGCCAAATAACATTACTGTAACTAGTCCTTCACAGCCCAGTACGCTGGCACCTCATGCTGGGTTCTCCTCGCTGTTCTCTCTGTCTTCCGGGCTGCTATGGGGTTTAAGAGACAGCAGTTTCTAACAGTTCCTTCCAACCCTGTCGCCCGTGAGCTGAGGAAGGCAGCATGGGATCTTCCCCATATGCTCTGAGGCTCTCACTCCCTAAACTACCTCAGATGCAGAAGCAGTCAACTTTCCACAAGTGCAGAAATGCTTTGGGCCTCCCGTACTCAGGAGCAAAGCTCCAGCACAAATTTTGGCAGAGGACCTGGGCCTGGCACCAGAAGAATTTCTATTTTGTACTTTGTGCATCCCTACAACAGACATCCAGGAACAGATGGGAGATCACCTGGAAATACTTTAGGAGTTAAAGTTCAAAACAGGGTGATTGATAGAAACAAGAAACACAGAAATGCTCCCTCGTGCATGAAAAGGAGGCTGACCAATATTTTAAGAATACTAGAGATATATACAAGCTTGCTGACTCAACTAAAAGTTACTGTGTACATATCATACCCTTTGAGGGCTGAACTTTTAATGGAAGTACAGACTTAAAAGAGAAATGGCCGAAACCCATGTTTCTTGAAGTTATTTCTAGTCTGGTTCTCTTGACTTTGTCTAAGTGATCATGAATATTTATATCAGCTTTTAAATATTCATGATGGCTCTGAAATTTTGCTCATCTAGAAAATGTTAAGCTCTAGGAAATAGAAAACCATTGATGAAGTACTCATTGATGAAGTTCACTTTAAACTGCTTTGAAGATCACTTAGTATGCCCTGAAGTTCTTGGGTTCTTTAGGCAACCCTAAAGGCTTGCCTGCCTCTGTGCCATTTTGTGTCTGAAGCAAACTTTGTGCCTGTACACCGATACAATGATGCTCTGATCCATACAATGACACCCAAAATAACCTTAATTTTATGCAACACCAGAGAGATACCACATGACAGATACTTTAAACTCCTGAATTTTATCCTAAAACATGAAACCATAAAAACAATTTCAAGAAAATAAAAAGGAATAGTGGTTGTGTTTCCATAAATAACCATGCCAAGGTGAGTGCTTATTAGCTATTTTTAGTCTGTGTAGAAATTAAAACACAGATGCCATACCTGCCGGAGCACATGCTTCGTAACTATAAAAGGGAAGTCAGCAAAAGGAAGAAATATAAAGTGGGGAAGGAATGCACCAGACACAAAGTTTACCAGCTAGGTACTCTGAAGTGGCTGCGGTCCTTGGATTCATATTGAGAAAGTTGAAGAAAAAATTAAAAAAATTAAGAAGCTAGGTGTGGCGGTGCATGCCTGTAATCTCTGCACTTGGGAATCTGAGACAGGAGGATTGCAAGTTTGAGGCCAGATTGGCTATAAAAGCAGACAGATTTCACATAAAAGGTAAGGGATTCACTGTGATGAAAAAAATTTATTAACCTACAAGGAAATGCAGTCAAGAACTTGAAAGTCACTCTCAAATTTTTTTTCGCAGAAATACTTTATTTCTTTTGGAGAAAGTTGTTATCAAACATAGAACTAATGAGGCTGGAGAGATCACTGTGAGGGCTGGCTGCTCCTCCTGAAGATCTTAGTTTGTTTCCAGCCCCTGTGTGAGGAGGCCCACTCACTATTGCCTGCAAATCCAGCTCCAGGGGTCTGATGTCCTTTTCTGAGCATATACACACAGTTAAAGAAAAAGTCTTAAAATAAAAGAAAGAAATGGGAATATCTGAAATTGGAAAATAAAAGATGCTACAGGTTTCTTTTGATAAAAGAAAGGTATGGTGGGGTACTTGGAATGGAGGCAGGAGGATCAGTGTAAGACTATCCTTAGTTACACAGGGAGTTCAAGGCCACCTTACGCTATCTGAGCCTCTTTCTCTGCAAACACACCAAACCAAACCAAACCAAACCAAACCAAACCAAACCAATACACCTGACTCTACAGGAAGCTATGAAGAATGACATTCCCTATCAAAGAACATAAACAAGTCTTCTGAAATAAACCTTTTCTACTTTTCTCCTGGCTATCTGTATAGGTAAACCATGACATTTCAATACAGTGTATTTACAAGAAATGAATCTAGAACTGTGAAGGCAAATAATTGCTTTAAAACTTCTACTTTATTAAACATTTCCTGCCCCTTCCACATATACTGCCAAATATCAAAAGCCTGATTATTTTCTCCCTATTCATTTGACTTTACTGGGCACATGTAAAGTCAACTACAAATTTCCCCCATTTCGTTACCCTGTGTCTTCTGTTGATTTGTTTTTGAAAAGCTCTAATCTTTCTGGCCTCCTGAATTTCTTACTTCTGAGTACCAATGCCCTATCACTTACTTAATATTCATTAATCTTTTAAATACTTCTTTCTAGGAACCATGTTAGTGTTAAAAACAACGGGCCTAGATGGAGAGATGGCTCAGTGGCTAAGAGCACTCACTGGCTACTCTTCCAGAGAACCCAGGTTCAATTCCCGGCATTCATATGGCAACTCCCATCTGTCCGTAACTCCAGTGCTAGAGGATCTGACATTCTCACACAGGCATACATGCAGGCAAAACAAACAATGCACATAAAATAAATAAATAATAATTAAAACAAAAGAAAAACAAAGCATAACAACGACAAAACAGTAGGCCTAGTGATTCAGGCCTATAATCCTGGTTACTTGGAAGTCTATCACAGGAATATCCCAAGTTCAAGGCCTCTGTGGGCTCCAGAGTGAGTTTGAGTAGTTGAGTCCTTGTTTCAAAATGAAAGCAGAAGGGGGCTGGAGACACAGCACATAGAAGGTGCTGGAGAGATGGTCCTGCTCACACAGGTCCCAGCTTTATATATACATAAGAACAGTGAAGCAATGGGTTCTGCTGACTGTGATGACGGAACAGTCCAGTGTCTCTCAGCTCTGCAAGGTGGGTGCTTCCTCTAATCCAGCTTTCTGTCTGAGGCTGATTTCCCCTCCACCCACATCTCACAAAGAACTTCTCAAACTGGCAACTTTTCAGACGATAGTGGTTTTTTTTTTCCTGGAACAGAAAAACTGTGAAATTGTGATTTGTAGCAACTTACATTTCACAAGTTATGGCCAGCATGTTAGCAACAACCAGTGATCACTGACAAAAGGACTCACTCTGGCTTCATAAGCTTCTTTCTGACAGCCAGAGTTATAGTTGTACATTAAAAAACAAAACAACAAACAACAAAACAAAAAACTCCAAAACAGAATTGATGTGTTTTTCCTCTCTCTCTCTCTATAAAAAAATGCTACACTCAAATGTTTCTTTTCCTGACAGTGCTTATCCTGTGAAAGAGTCTCTGTGCGCGTGTCTACATTCTCTGCCCTTGATTATTTTGGTATATATTTTCTTGGATTCTGATGCTATTTTCTATTATATACTGCCTTAAAAGTTATCTCAGGCTTTGAAGGATTGTAAGCGATTGTACAAATATGTAACATGTTAAGAGACATGCCAAGGTGAGTGATGAAAATGATATACTCGTTACACAGAAACAGAAAGCAGCTTGGGAAGACACACCCTCTGAACTGTTAGAACAGTTATGAACTGCAGAACATAGGCTACTAGAAACGTGAGACTAAAGAAAATACAAAGCAGAGACAAAACAGTAAGCTCTCTTCCCCGTAAAGGACAGAAAGGAGTGACCTGATGTTTCAGAAAGCGAAAATATGACGGGGAGGTAGAAAATGCTGAGGAATGAAGAGGGCAAATGGCAAAGAGCCAGGGAAACTCAGTGTTTCAGAGCTCTGTCATCACTTTGCAGGTAAGTGGAAGAGACCCACAGGATGCAAAGGGGTTGGTAACTTCCACCTCTTCCTCATCCTCTGGAAAGTGACTCTCTCCAAAAAGCCTGCCGTTCTTAGTAAATACCACCCACCAAACAAAGCCAGATTTTCCTGAGCCGAGTTACGGAGAAAAGGAAATCTCTCTGCCTAGCGCACCCCGTGTTCCTCCCTAGGTGCTGCAGGAAGGTGGCTATTCAAAACCAAAATTCAGCAGCTGGGCTCCGTTTTGGCACTTCAGCAGAAGGTAGCATCCTCAATATCTCCGCCAGGCATCAGCACTGTGCCTTGCTAACAATTCACCTTCTTGCTGGAAGGCTTTTAAAGGGATGAACTTTTCAAATTGAATCTGTAAACTTTAAGGAAGGAGGGGAAAAAGGCAGAGAAATTGTCTGCAAGTAAATGCAAAATATAAAGATAAGAACAGTGACAGACTTTCAGCCCCACTCTCTTCTGTGTAGCCCTTTCTTAGAGAGGGAACCGAGGAAATGAACGAAGGTGTCCTTTGTTGAGGCCAAGTCAAAAACACAGCATACCGAAGCCCTTTGAAATATTTTTCACATGTTAAAGCCACCCCTGCTCATTCTGGGCAAAATTTTCACAGTATATTCTGTCTGTGCTTACACACACACACACACACACACACACACACACACACACACACACAGAGTTAATACAATAAGGTTTACAGAGAAAAAAACACTAAAACCATCATTTTATTCCAAATATTAACTTACACTCAGATTTATAAAAGGGCATCTATTATCTGATGGAAAAAGGAGTATAAAAGAATCAGATTTTAGTTTTATTCATAAAATCAGTTTTCAATTTTTCTGCCCTGTAGCTATAGCTTACTGTAATGGCCACAGTTTAGATGCCATAAGCACAGCTAAAAAAGCAGGCAGATATCAGAAAAACACAATTAATTCTATGAGGACAGGACAAAGAGCAAATACTGCAAGTTGTAGCTGTTGTATCTGAAAGCAAAGGCTGCCCTGAAAAACAATAAATACGAGAATGTAAGGCCTGGGTTGCAGTAAGTTTGGGCTACAGTGCTGGAAGAAAAATAAGAGGCCAGGATGTTTGGAGTGTGGAGAGGGACCCAGCTGTGGTGAGGGCAGCTGAATTGCTGCAGCTGTTATCTTCCTGATGCTGCTGAGATGGGGGAGATAATGTGGGCCGCATTTAATTGCTATGTATTTAATTTAAATACATTTTATGTTTACACATGCGTGTATTTTATGTATGTTTATAAATTTTACACATAATGAGATGGCTGCACTACCTACTAGGGTGATGAAAGTTAGAAGTGAAAACACGCACACACCTGTACAACACTTCTTAAAAAACTTAAAGAATAATATGAAGCCTATTAGTGGATATTCGCTACTTGCTTATGATGCAAATCCTGAAGATGGTGATCAAAGTATGGGGATAAGGGAAGAGTCAAGGAGGTCCTAGACACTGCTTCTCCCACTGTACATCTTTATCTGTCTGTGCTGTGCATCACACACACATCTGTCTGGTGTTGGTAGCTCAAACTCTCTAGCTGCCCTCTAGCTCAGGAAGCCAGGCAGCAGCTGCTGGGAGGAAAAGAATGGCAGAGAAGACAGGTCCTACTCCATCTCAACTTGGGACAGCATTTCTGTCACAGCGTGTATCTTCCGGCTTCCAACCAATATGAAGAAACTCATGCCCAACCCCTGTGCCTACTCCAAGACTCTGATGAAGTCAGGGACCCTGTTAGCGAGCCCTCGGAACGAAGCAGCCATTCAGCATCACCAGCCTCTGGGGCGCTCTGCTCTCCCGTTAAGCCTCTCTGACCTTCACTATTTATTTTGATAGCTACAGGTTTTCTGCTTCCAGTTCCCTAAATGGAAATAGCTGGCACGGGTTCTGCTCTCCCCGCCAAAGGCTGACGCACAGACACAGCTGTTCTTGCTGGACCATCAGATAGTAACCCTCTGATAGGAAAGAGGAACCTGCTGACTCTGAGGGTAACTTATATTTTCCAGGGACAAAAGACTCTAAGAAGCTCAATCTCACATACTTGAGGGAGGGAAACGGAATCCAGTTTGTGGGAAAGTAACTTGCTTACATACGGTGAAGACCTTAAGAACATTATGTGTGCCTTACATGTTTTTCTTCCAAAAAATCTAGTAGATACATTTTTATATACTTATGTAACCACAGTTATTTATAGCAAAATCAGAAAAAAGTTATAATATCAAATAATACAGACATATACAGATATGGAACATAACAGTTGTCTTTTCTGGCATCTTTCTGCCAGTGATGGTAGTTCTATCTCTGCTTCAATTCTCCACTAGATCTGAAGAGGGCAAGGCTTCTGCTCTAAATGCTGGCAAACTGTGTGTTGTAGCCATTCAAGGCTCTTAAGAAATCCACATTATGCAACACTAAAGGTGACTTTATAGAGGAATTTCATACTTAAGAATAGATACTTTGCATCTGGGGAGGCAGAGGCCAGCCTGGTCTACATAGAGAGTTCCAGGCTAGCCATACATACAGTGAGACCTGTCTTTAAAAACAAACAAACAAACAAACAAACAGCAAAGATAACTGCATATCAATGTTCTCAAGTATGCTTGAAAGGGCAACTATGCATAATACATAAAAACTGAGATGAGATTAATTTTAAGTAATTATTTTATATTTTCCTGTATTTTAAAACATTTCCTGATGGGTATGTGTACAGCACATTTAAAATTGAGAAGGAATTTTTTTAATAATAAAAATATAGGAAGGCAGTTAGTAAGATTAAAGTACAAGCTTTGCCATTCTCCACTGCTTGAAGAACAAAAACCAGAAACCAACCCAAGAAAAATGATACTGGCCATCACGGAAGTGCAAATAAAGAATTAGTAACTGCTACACCATATCTGATAAGATAGGTATAGTAAAAAAGTCCCAAGTGTGGAAGGGGATGGGGAAAGACCTTATTTATCCTTTGCTGGTAGGAATGTTACAAAGGTACAGCCACACTGGAAACCACCTTGTCAACTGTTTAAAAGTTAAACGCTGAGTTGGCAGCTAACTGAGTGATAGGTAAACACTTGTCATAGATATTCATAGCAATAGCTCAGAAAAGAAACAAATGCCTATCGACTCATGAATGGATAAAGAAAATGTTCTTCACTATCCGAAGGGAAGACTGTTTATCAACAAAAACGGAATGCTGACACAGGGTGAACACTGAGAACAGGGTGCTCGGCGAGAGGAGTCTATCGTGAAGGGCCACGTGATACACAGACCCATTACCTGAGGTATCTGAACGGGCAAACTCATGAGGAGAATGGTGGCTGCTTAAGGTTAGTGGTGTTACGTGGAAAATGATGCTGCCTGGTAGGATGTGTGTGGAATCTTTACAGGTAATGACAATGCTCTGAAATTGATGGTGGCGATGAGCGCACAACTCTGAATATATTAAAAACACGGAAATGTGCAGTTCAAATGTGGGAAGTGTAGAGCATGTGAGTTATATTTCATCTCAATGAAGTTATTATATCAAAAAGATAGAGAGAGCTACAAGGGAAAAGTATGATCAGAGTTTACATCATACATGTTAATCTGCAATAAAGAAAATCTTGTAAAAGTTGAGCATAGTGAATCCCGGTCATGACTGGGCTGAGCCAGACAGTCTGGGCTGTGATTCAGTGAGTTCCAGGAAAGCCTGGGATGCAGAGAAAGACTGTCTTAAACAACAGCAGCAGAACAAGCGGAGGAAAAGAACAGGAGGAGGAGGAAGAGGAGGAGATGGGCAGCAATGACAACTAGCAATGGTGAGATGTATAATCCTGGTAATGTCCTGTCAGGCTATCAGGAGAAGTTCAACCTTTTGATGTTGCCACATGACACTGTCATCTACCAAGTTCATGATCAAGAGTATGCAACCATGTTTACAAGGAGAAAGAGAGATATGGGACAGGGGAGGGAGGAAGAGAGAGAGAGAGAAGCAAACAAATCCATGTTTTAAAAAAATTTCCAATTTTGTGAGTGGCGCCACTCATGGCCATTTTGGAGTACATGAGATCGCTGTCTGCTGGACGTATTTTTAGCATAAGGGTTTCAAGAGCACTGAGTAACATACCTAAGCATCAAAATAAGTTCATCAGAGTTTTAAAAACTTATGACATTTTGTAATTTTTTCCTAAGTATATATTTTGTTTCTTCTTAAACTGAGGGCATCTTTAATATCTGCTATTGTCTGAGCATTTCTCGGTCCTGGTGCAGAGAGGAAAAAGAAACTTCACAGGGGCTTCAAATTCACTTGCGAAGCTAATGCACATGCCCTCAAGCCTTCCTCTGACATTTATTATTCATTCATGTATGCAAGTATTCATTTGTTCAGGTGAGCAGGGCAGACATGGGTCCTGCCTTTTGTGATGACCCGAAACTGTGACAAAAGCAGGGAAACAACACTGGTCCCAGCTGACCCCCAGGGCTCCTCGGGTTTCAGATCATCTCTGATTACCTCCCAGGAACAGCGAGCCGGGCTGTTCTCAGGGTTCCAGCCTGGCTCTCACTCAGATGGTCCAGTCGACTGCATTCTGGCGACGTTTCGACTGTCTGCTCAACAGGAGTGCTTTCCTTCCCACTGGACGGGGGCTTTGCATTCGCACCTTCGCATTCATACCCAGTTACTGAACGTTCTCATTTGCTCATCTACCATCAAATCCAGCAAGCCCAATACCCCAGTCCAAAGCATCTCGAAGCCCCCCCCCCATCCTGACTTTCCCAGGTTTTCAATGAGGCTGCCCTCCTACACTTCCCAAGACCTCCAGGCTGTCCTTGTCGTTTGTCTGCATCAAGCCGCTCTCCAACTCCTCAGCAATAGCCTAGTCCAGATGTTCCCACCCCAAATTGCGCAGAACGTTTCCAGCTGGTCTTTCTTTGCTCCATTTTTCTTCCCTCCAACTCATATCTATGCAGTTTTAGCAGAGAGACTAAATATGCCTGCTGGGCTAATTCTGCCCTCTAACATCTACACATCTCTCTTTGCAAACCGCTTTCAAACATTCCCGCACACTGCTGCTACTGTGTGCTGTCTGGTGTGAATGCCTCCTCTCCAGGCTGGTGGAGGTGGAGACACTGGCACTTGGTGCTCTAATTTCTTCAGGGCAAACTCTAGTTTTTGCAATGCGGTTGCCTTGCTCGCCTTACAAACACCACGTGGTGTGACAGTGGGTCAGGTGTGCTGTTTGCTAAGCAGGTGTGCAGCTCCAGCATATGGCATGGATGCTTGGTTACCACATCCTGAGCGAAGACTGCACATGACCCTTGTGAGAGTGACAGGCACTCTCTGCAATGTAATTCATTCTTCTTGTGGTAAGTTTAGGGAAAAAGACACATAAACTACTGGACCACATCAGGTCTAGGAGATATTTTACACGACAGTATATAAAATGAACATTTCAAGGAACTCTAAGTAGGAAAACAATGAAAACGTTGATGGAGACCAATAATTAGTCTTTTTTACATTAACCCTTCTGGTGTCCCCTCTGTTCCCTTCAGACACACAGTTGATATTAGGGGAACTGCTGTGCAGTGCTGTAACTTTCAGGTATGCACAAGGATGAAGGAACCACAACTATATAACTGTAACTATACGAGGGCGAAGTAGTTCAGTCTCAGTACTGCCAGAAGCTCTGCTTTGCTTACTTCACCAAGACACAGGAAGTTAAGGAACAAGCTAGGCAGGAGTTAGGGCTTTAGCTCAGTGCTAAAGAGCATTTGCCTACTGTGCCCAAGGCCCTGGCTTCAGTCCCCAGCACAGGGTTGGCGGGTGGGTGCTTGCTTTTTTTTTTTTTTAAGTTGTATATCCAAAACAACAACAACAAAACAATTTTTATATAATTAAAAAAAACATACCTGTTGATCTCCAAGGAAATGATTTTTCAGTTGAGCTAAAGAAAAAGAAAAAAAAGAAATGTTTTGTCATAGAATTTAACCATGGGCTTATTTTGCATTCCAGCACTAACTGTTACATCTAATTATAAAAGAGTATAAAAACCTCAAATAAAATTCAAAATTACACATCTAAATTATTTTTCAAACTGTATTTTTACTTGGAAATTATACAGAGAGAGAGAATAAGGGAGCATATTAACAGAGCTGGTATTTGTGATGTTATAAAACAAGTGCAGCAGATACATTTAAAAAGACTCCAAAGCCATTGAGAAGCTCACAGGAAGCCACGAGAGACTCCAAAGACACGTAAGTTAACAGGAGCAGCTTTCAATCGAAAGCTGACTCATAAAAAGCTCAAGTATATTTAGAGAACAGTACACTAAAAAAAAATCAAGACTTACAGGGCAGGGCAGTATTTGAGCTATAGAGTGTCCTTTTCTTATAAGAATGGTTCTCAACCTGTGTGTGTGTCATGACCCATTTGGGGGACTGAATGACCCTTTCACAGGGGTCGCCTAAGACCATTGGAAAACACGGATTTTTATGTTATGATTCATAACAGTAGCAAAATCACAATTAGGAAGTACAATGAAAATAATTTTATGGTTGGGGGCCATCACATCATAAAGAACTGAATTAAAGGGTTGCAGGAAAGTTGCTATAAGCTACTTGCTTATAGCATATGTATTTTAAAAACAGTTTTGCGGGAAAACATATCTGTGCACCCTTTTGCCCTTTTCTGCCATGCACCAATTAGGACAGGACAGTGTGGTAGAACATAGACTCGATGATTAAGCATTTGACCAATGTAAATGAAAGTATTTAAGATATGTATTTCCATTTTGAATCCATTGTCTTCTTTATCTCATGCACAATATTTTATCAAAGTGCCATAGGTAATTTGATATTACAGATAAAAACATGTAGGCAACTAGAAATGCTGAGATCAGACATATGATGCTATGATGTCAAAACCAGTGCTCCTAAACACTGAGACAGACAGTGGACGGACACACATGGATGGACACACATACACACACACACACCAGTCAAAAATCAGTCTAAAAAAGATAAAAAGCAAAGTTATTCCTTTGGGGATAAGAACACAGACCTTTTTTTCCTTAAATAATTTATGAAAAAGAGCTCTAAGTCTGGGCTTAAATAAACCCTTTACAAACCGAAGATCGTGGAGCTGATGAAAGGTCTGTGTTCTGTCAGAGCAACAGTTCTACACTCCCAACTCCTTGATATCTTCTCTAAGATCTAAAGGGTCGAAGGGATTTTTGCTGGGTAGAAACATGTGTGATTCTCCCCTTTTCCATTGTAGGCACAGCACTCACATCCCGGAAGCCGCATGTGGGGTAACTGCAGCCGTGAATGGGGCCAATCAGCGACTGCTCGTTTTGTCCAGGCTCCAGGGTGCTGCTCTGGCTAATGTGCTCCCACCCATTTCAAAAGGGATGGCCTGGGGTGGAAGGGGAACCGAGCATATCCTCGTAAGTCTGTTTGTCTTGCTCCTGGTGGCAGGGTCACCACTGTTTCTTTCTTAGCACGGATTTCAGTTTCTGAGTATTTTTGTTATTTAATTTTACTCCCAAAATTAGTGGTCCAAACACTACGCCTGATAATGCTTCACTGTATAATTGCTAAAACAATTACATCTATGTCAATATTAACACATGCTGCCCAACAGACTGCTTTCAGAACGGCTTGCTATATATAAGCACACGTATCTTGGGACTACCATGGGATTTTACTAAGCTCCAAGTTTTTTTTTTTTTTCAATTTATTCACTTTATATCCTGATTGTAGCCCCCTCCCTCATCTCCTCCCAGTCCCACCCTCCTTCTCTTCCTCTATCTGTCATCCCTCTCCCTTAGTCCACTGAAGTGGGGGGGGGTCCTCTTCCTTTGCCATCCAACCCTAGCCTATCAAGGCTCATCAGGACTGCCTGGATCTTCTTCCTCTGTGGCCTGGTAAGGCTGAACCGCCAGAGGGAGGTGATCAAAGGGCAGGCAACCTAGGTCATGACAGAGAGCCCCTGCTCCCCTTACTAGAGAACCCACATGGAAACCGAGCAGCCTGTTTCTCTCCTTGTGGAGCTCCTGTCCCCTCCAGGTCCTTCTATCCCCCACTTCTTCTCTAAGAGTCTGGAATGCTTTATAATGTTTCTAATCTTTGCAGCTACCAACCTTATCATGCCACTCGTCTGGGCTCCTGCTCAGTGTAGCGGAGGCTGTGGCTGCCTAGCTCTCTGTGCCATAGGCCTAGCATCCTGCCTGGCACCCGGGAGACACTTAAGACACAGTGTTAATTCCCAGGATGGGAAAAGCACCACGCAGCACACTGCTCGGGTAGTGGGGTAAATATTGATGAAGGGCTGCAACTTTCTTCACGCAGATTAACTTATTTTGCGCTGTATCACGAGGAGGTGCCAGCACCTTCTTCTGTGGCTTTTTCTTTTTTTCTTTTTTGAACAAAAAATAGGCAAATAGCACTGGGCTGCTGAAAAGACTGCGGGTCTCCTAAATACCACAGAGCATCCCTAAGTCAACGGGGACCTTCAGCTAAAATCATCTTCCCATTTTTATTTTTAACCTATTTTTATTTAAAGTAATATATGGGACTCATTAGGAAAATAAGCGGACAATGAACATTAAAAAATGAGCCCAATTGCCAGGGTTATTTCAAAGACCACATTATTGCCCAATTATCTCAGCAAGAAATTGACAGTGTTGGGTCGTAAGCATGGTATGTGTTCTTCAGAATAGCATTTTTCTCTTTTGAAAGTACTCACTTTGACTGAGTCTCAACCCCTTCACTCTGTGGACTGAAGAACGAATGCACGGAACCTGAAATACTGTTTAATACAACCTGTTCTGTTTTAGGGCTGGTGGAGGCAGAGCCATGGTAGAGACACCAGAGGCAGCTTCAGCCTAGAAGGAAAGGCCTGCTTCCTTCTCCCCTCTTTCCACCGTCTATTCCTAGAAACACTTCCCAACCAATGCTGGCTGTCTACCATGTGTCTGCAGGCTCCGTGCCCAGAAGACTCCGCCCTGGCTCCCTTTCACGTCCCTTCTGAAGATGCCAAGCAGATTGTGTTCTAGGAGCTTCCACTGGAATGTGGAAGACATTTAACACGCGAGGACTGAATCATCAGCAAGAGTTTTGTGTCAATAGGAAAATATCGTCATAATTCCAAACAACTTGACTATCAGCCACCGTTTCCCATGGACCGTTTATGTTTAGAATTCTCCAGGTCAGGGGATGAACAAGTAAAAAGAAGCTTGCTGGCAAATTAACCAATCAAGACTTTGCATTTTAAGTAAAATATAAGTTTTTTTTTTTTTTTAATTTTAGGTAGGGACTATACATTTTTGTGCTACATAAAATATGTAGCAATCACTGTAAAATTTTAGACACTTGGGATTAGTTTTCACTAGTTGTACATTGTGCTTGAAAACCCTTCTGAGTTTGGTCTTTTGTCAGGAGTCAGGAAACTTACCTGCTCGTACTCTGCCATGGCCAGAGGGCAGTGTAGGGAGCAGGCTACAAGAAGTCATGTGAGAAGAAAGTGGTGGTGACTTGTTCTGGCCATGGACACACCCATTCCATGGACACTGCTCCTGGCCTCCTAGATTTGGAGGCTGGCTCATGCGCATTCCCAGAGATTCAATGAACTGATGTCCAATCATCTGTGTTTCAGCTTATGCAAACCAGGGAGGAAGGCTTAATGGTAACTGAAAATCATGACTGGCTTACCATAAGACTAACAAGCACATGAAGGACCTGTGAATTAAGTCCTGGGTTTCCAAGCCCACCTCATGCTCAACTCATTACAGTCCTTTCCAGGAAAGCAAGTCTACTCTAGTACCATGGCTCACTGAACCTGAAAAGCAGGAGTTATTTCACTGCCCAGGGCCATCTGAGTCTTCTTCACTCACGCAAATGCTGCAAACACATGGCCCTCACTTAAGGTGCCCCACTAGACTGGGACATAGATTGGCATCTATCCCTTCATCCTATGAAGGCTGGAACATTCTCTCCATCTTTCTCCTAATCAGTCTTCATGGCTTTGGTTTCTTATCCTTTCAGGCCCTCTTTCCTGCTGTTGCTACTGAGTTTTACTGAATGACAATAAATGGATGTCATTCTCCCACCACTCATGTACAAACAGACCCACGGAAGACAGAATGCAAACACCTGACAGTGGCATAGAAAGTCCTTCCCACTTGTATCCTGTGGTTTGCCCTTTCCCACACAAACCTACATTCCAGGAACTTGCAAGTACTTGAACTTGCCTCATATGCCAAGCTGCTTCACACTTTGAATGCTATTTTGGGAGGAAGAATGTGCAGGAAGAGTCTAAAAATTCTTTTAGGAATTGTTCAAATGCCAGAGCTGCTGTCCAGGTACCAAGTAACTATGTGTATGTGCTATGTACAGGAAACTAAGCAGTCTAGTGAAGTTTCAATTCACTTGTGTCAATCTCAGAACATTCTCAGAAGATGCTCTCCCTCCCCTGCCTGATGGGAGCCAGCCTGCGTGGACAATGCTGGGTAAGCAACGTGGAGGCCACAGTGAGAACAGAGTGGAGACACCCAGAACCTCTGCCCTGCCACTTCCCTCACCCCTTTTCAGGTTCGCATCTGTCACTCAGATGCAAAGAACTTTCAAGGGCTGACAAAACTAGCCACGGCTAATAACAAGTTAAACTTCACTCATGTGAACTGCTGCAGAAACTGGGTTCTCTGTAAACACAGCACAAGCAGGTCCCCCTGACTAGACTGACTGCACGCTTCTTGATGGCCTCCTCCTTGGTGACCTTTAACGTTCTTCAAGAAAAAGAGTGATTCCTTGCTCCTTTGTATCAAGGCCATGTCCAATCACTCGCTTTTATTTTTCTACTTTCTATGATGATTACTGTGGTATTTGTTCTCGGTTTCCATTACCAGACCACAGCTCTTCTAGGGGAAGAGACTGTGCCTTGATTCCAGCCAGAATTGAATAGGACACTGGAATGTCTGCCAATCGAAATGTTGGGGGTTGTTCAGTTTTAAAGTAAATTCTAAGTGGTCTTCAGTCATTTTTACAAAAGAGGCAGATTGCTCATTTTGGGATGCAGTAGGTTTCTTGAAGGTTCTTGGCTTTTTGCTGAGAACGCCATTTTTAAATATACCACCTACAGAAAATGTAGGACATCAAAGCATTTACTCCAGTGCCAGGTGACATTTCCCCGCGCCATGACTCCCATCAGCCAGGGCATGGGCTCACTCTATACCAGCACCTGGCGTGTCAGAAGCAGGCCCTCCCTAATGCTACAAACAGCTGGTGTTCCGAGAGCTGCTACCGCCCACCAATAGTAACTGTCCACTCAACCAGCTTGTTTGCCTGTGCTTGGGGGATCTCTGCTGCTTGGTGAAAGGCAGACTGACCAGGAAAGGCAGCTTCTGCATTTAGACACATCCTCTGAGCATCAGAATACGTAGAACATCAGATAGAATTGAGCAGTAGGTCTTGATTATTCTTCCCCAACAAGCACAGACACTCCCCATCCTTATGGTAGGCTACCTAAGTAAAAAACAGAATAGAACAAAACAAAACAAAAACTCCAACAAATAAAACAGATGACAGGGAGCTCTGCCTTGCCTACTTGAAGAACGAAGGAGCTAGAGGGCAAATTGATACCATCAACCCCTACGGAGCCCTGAAGACCCTGGTTTAAAATAATTCATTGGCCAAGGCAGAAGGAACTGGCTGTAGTCTGAAAGCAGTTCTTGGCCTTTAACTACACTTTGGGGAAAATCTTCCGAAGTTGCTTAGTGCCCATCCACAGCTTAACAACCAGTAACTCTTCCTGCTCCTCATGTCTTATCTCCCAAGTGCAGGAGCCATTCGACCCGCCTGCAGCTCGGCTAGCCAGAGACCAAGAACCATTCTTCCTGGCTTCTCATGCCCTTAACCGTTAGTCCCCTCTCTTCTAGAGGCAATTCCCAAAATCTCAGTAAGGAGGGAAAGGGAAAACTTGCCAATAGGCCAGAAGTCACGATTAGCTAGTTTGTATGTTATGAATTTGTCCATGAGAATGGTACATGTTCGTTCATAGTCTATGAGTCCTAACAAATGAGACAGGGCAAGGGGTCTCTTCCTAACTATGACTGTGAGCCGAGGGTGATGCTGAGGTTAAGGAAACTGTGCTCCCATTTAAGAATGATGCCCTTCACATAGGACATCAGACAGGAGCCTTGAGCTGTCCCCACTGGCAGACAGGCGTTTGCTTAGGTCCATTCCACTCCAGACCCACAGAGGGCCAACAAGGCAGCTGGAGAGGGCAGACCAGATACTCTGAGGCCTGCAGCTGACTCAGGTATTTCCTTTCAGCAGCATTTGACCCAAAAACCTGGTCGCACTCTCAGAATGTGCTGTCAAGGTTTCAATGTTTAAAGAATCACAAGCAGCCAGGGTGGCAAAGTTCAGTCTTGGTTTCCTTTGGCTGGTGGGTTTGGTAAACTGTGTGGCCATCCACTGTCTCATTTCCACCCATGTTGTTTTCCAGTCTCGATTTTTCATTCTCCCTTAAACTCATGCCATACACTCTACCGTAGCTTTAGATCCCCTTTTAACAGCTCTCTAAAACACACTTCGGAAAAAGGTTAAGATATAAATAAATAATATTATGACCGGCCTCCCGAAGAGAAGACGACTCTTTGATGCTCAGTGCAAACATTCACGGTGGAGGAAACACACGGGGCAACAGAGGCGAGTGCATTTTAGATGATGTTAAATATTCTTTGACAAAAGCATTTTGTGTGAGTGCTTTAAATCTATGAATAAAAGATTCAGAAGACCATATGGGAAGGGAAGATCAAAGACGATGTGTTACTAGACAAAAATGAGACAAACAGTTCCCTGTGGCATCCCTATAAATTACACAGGAAGTAAGACTTCTGCTGAGGCCCACCCCACAACAGGTGTCCTGATTAGTCAAAGAAATCCAGAGGGAAGGGTTTTCTAACATCTTAGCTAACATTTGAAAACCCAAAGGAAATGGAAGGAAAACAGTAAGATGGCTAGCACAACGCCAGACTCTTGCATGGATTCGGCCCATTGGACTGATGACCCCAAATCAGGCAAAGGGTCAGCTTCTGAATAGACAGGTAGAGGGGAATTATCTGCGTTTATGGCCTCAAAAAAATGCAGCTATTCCCTTATTTCTTATCCTCTCAGACCTCCTGAGGACAAAGAAACAGGAAGGAGAAAAATTAAGTTCAAAGCAAAAATGACATGTTCACATAAAAACGTCTTTTTCTTTTGGAGTCAGGACATTTATGAGTGAATGAAGGTGGCAATGGTAAGGGCTAGGAAAAGATACTTCCAAAAAGGGAAAGATGAGAGGGTTCCTGTTTTTCTACTGTTCTACATAAGATTAAACAGAACACCAATTCGGGACTCAGCTGTACAGACCTAAGAAAAACACTGGTAGCCATAAACTTTCTAATTTATAAAGCTGTTTTGATGCACACAGTTTCATTCTGTAGTTTGGAATCTAGAATGCTCAGGAGGGCAGGTGAGATTGCCCAGAGGTTAAGACAGCTATCTAAAGCCTGTCAACCTGAGTTCTGTTCCTGGAACCCATATAAGGTGGGGTGAGAGACACTGTCCTCTGCTATTCATGTGTGCCACGGCATGTGTGCCCGTCCTAGGTATTATAGATACACACCTACACACGGAGACACAGACATACACACACATGCACACCAGAGGCTGACATTTGGTGTTTTTCTTCCTTCCAATATTTTCTACCTTATTTTCTGAGAAAAGGCTTCTCAGGAATTCAACTCTCCTAGCTGGCCAGTGCATCCCTTCGGACTCTCCTGCCTCCCTTCCTAACGCTGGGATCACAAACATGTATTGCAGCACTTGACTTTTTAATGTAAATTCTGGGGATCTAAACTTGAATCCTTACATTTGCACAGCAAATGAAATCCATATTCTCAGCTTCTGAAAGTCACTTTAAAAAGGAATTCTAAGACTGCACCTAACCAAAATATTTATTTTGCTAATAATTCACCAGTTTAGATATTCAAGAGCAAATGACTGGGCTAGTGGTTCTGCACAGCTGTAACTCCACAGCTTGGAAGGCTGCGGTGACATTGCCCAGTGTCCATCTAAAAAATAGTTCATGCCTACTGGTTAGCCAGACCAAATAATTTACATTTAGATCTTATGAAAGGTGAAGGTCCCTTAATTTCTAAGAGAAACTTTGCTCTAATTATAAAAATAAAGAACACAGCACACTTTAGATTTCTGCCTTGCTCCTGCTTCTTGCCGCAGTCATGTTCTCAACTCTTGATTTATAGACCGGGGCTATAAGAAGCTATTTCTGTGCTGAGGGAGAAATGAATTCACATGTGGGAGGAGGAGAGATCATCAATAACTGTCTGGGGAAAGATCGGGGCCTGGAGACGGTCGGTCAGTATCTAGCCACGGCTGCTCTCCTCAGCATCTGAACCCCAGATGAGGGGCTTCAGTTTACAGCTTCATCCCACAGCCTCAAATCCACCCGCCTCCTCTACCCCCTGCTGACCACTGTTTCCCACATAAGTGCACAGGATTTCCAACTATCACAGGGGGTGGGTGGGGGCATAAGGATGAATCACAAGGGTCTCTTAAGCCCACTTTCTGACGGCCAGGCCCTTCCAACAGACACAGGGAGTACCCGGTCAGGAATGTTTTCAAGCTCTAGTGTGAATGCCCAGCATGTTTCAGAGAAATGTGAATCCTTAAAGCAACATTAGTTTATAGTTTACAACATGACAGAGGAAAGAGCTCTTCAGCTTAATCTTTCCCTTTTACCAGTCATGGCCATAAGAAAGGCTACGGAAGACATGGAACCAACTGTAAATTATAACATACAAAATTTAAAACCAGGGCTCGTAAGATTGCCAGGTAAATGCTTTTGCTGTCTAGGACTTGAGTTTGATTCCCAGGACCTACGCATTGGAAGGAGGGAACTGACTTCTGTAAATTCTCCTCAGCCTTCTACATTCACGCTGTGGGGTGTCTTATGCCCTCAAACAAATACATGTGATAAAACATTGAATTTCAAAATCAGGGCTAATGAGCACTCTCTTTAACTTTCAGAAGAATACCCACTCCACTACAAAATTTTAAGAGTTTTATTAGGAAATGGCAAGTTCTAATAAATTTTATTAAATTGGTATGGAAATTTAATAAAAATGCAATAAATTAGAACACAGGTGATATGAAGGGGAAGAGGAAAATCAGGAAGGAGATTTGGGGAGGCCAAGGAGGAAGGTTGGGTAGAGTAGAAGAAGGGTATTAACAATACAGAGGTTTGGAAAAGCCATACAAAACCTATTTACACACCCACGCATGCACGCACACTCATGAGCATATGAAAGAGTTTACCTGGAGTTACCCTACACAGGGGCTACTGCCTCAGAAGCTGGGGGCTAGCAAAGGAAAAGCCAGTTCTAGGTAAGGGATATCCCTCTGTCACAGGTGAGAGTGTCCCGGAGAGCTCAGAATAACATTAGTTACGCTGCTGCTCTTGGTTCCCCAGCAGAACTAGACGGTGAGGCCTTGTTGCTGAGAACACCACAACTTTGGCCGTAGGACATGGAGAAATAATGCTGGTAATGACCTGGAAGCTTGCTCTGTGTTGGCTAGCTTTCACAGCACCAGACGGTGCCATTCAGGCTGCTGGAGATGAGGGGTATGCCATTAACAGCCATCCCAGCTGTGAACCTGCTGAGCTACCATAATGACAGGCATGGCAAGATATGTCCATGGGTGCAATAACGGCAGGAATGTTATGGCATAGCCCACAACTTTCTGATGGAATTTAGGGCCAACTCCACAGGAGGAAACAAATGTCTTGTACTGTAAATCTGGCCAAGACTGGGGAGTTCATGGGCCCCAGGGGCGAACCTATTATTACTTTGTTAAATGGACCTGTATCAAACTGTCTCTAAACTCTTATCTCTATGCCCATTGATTAGTGCAGCTCTCCGCCCTCATCAGAGTCTTTGTGCAATGGAGGGTGGTTAATGCAGAAACCTACAACTGGCCAATGTGCAGAGAAAAGGTGTCTGTGGGGTGCTTAGCCACTAATGGGACCTCTCTATCGCATCTCCTCTCCTTGAGTCGCAGGGAGCATCAGAGATCTTAGAGGGGCAGAAATCCTGTAAGAGCCAGAGGTCAAGGAGGACCACGGAAAAATGGCACCTTCTGCACATGGCAGGTCTGTTGCCCTCATGAACTCACAGCAGCTGTGCTTACAAACGATCACGCAAGTCAGCTCTGCAGCCTGGATGGTAGTGGCATTTCCGAGTCCCTACCCCTAAGGGAGGAGCTGTGGGTAGCTGATGGCTTCTGGGGAAGGGAGATTAGTTTTCTTTAAGGGCGTGGCTCCTGGTAAGTCAACATTCCAGCGGATGGTGAAACACTTATGAGAGTACGGGTAGCACATGTGAATTACAAAAAAAAAAAAAAAAAAAAAAAAAAAAGGACATGAAGTTGGGATGTGAAAGGATTGGGGTGGATCTGGGAGGAGGAGAGAAGAGTGGGCAGTGAATATACAGTTCATTTATATGCATCGATGACATTCTCAAAATTAATAAAACATCATTTTAAAAGGCAAATAAACACCATATATAGTGAATTTTAAAAACAATTTACTGAAAATTAGGGGCTAAATCATCTGACATTTTAAAATCTGTTATGCAACACTTAAAACATAAAATAATATAATGGATCACCTATCCAATTTTACCCACCTTCAACAAAAGTGAACATGTGTTAACATGTATTAAATCTATATCCACTTATTAAGTCTATACTATAATAACATCACTCCAAAAATTTAACAAGAAAATTCATACCATTTAAAAATACTATATTAGTATTTAAAAACTATTTCTTTCAGTCAGAGCTAATGTAAGGCCCATCTATAGTAAATGGCTGTTTGCCTCTAAAAACCCTCGGTCCTGTTTGATTTCATTTGCTTTGTAGAATCCCTGACAGCCTGAATCTAATTAGCTCAGCAGCCCAGTGCCATTTACCATGCTCTTCTGTCTCCTATATTTCCCAGACTGGTATTTAAATGCAGATGCTGAGGCAAATTTTGGCAAGCAGGTACCATGGTGACTCTTCTGCATTTCACATTGTGTCGAACTGGACCATCAATTTCGGACTTTTAGCCGCCTCCCCTTCAGTGTCAGTATGTGAGGGAGACGTGATTCAGGCGTGCACACACTGTCACTTTCACTGAGAAATGTGCCACGTTTCAATTGAGAGCTTCAGCAGACAACAATGTCATCATGGCCATTGTTTTGTTTTGTGATTGAGAAGAATCATGAAAGGTTCTAACATGTAAACTTACTCTGAATGTACCACCCTCTTCAATAATAGGAGACATACAGCATGGCACTGTTTCATATCCTACTCAAAACTCATCTGACTGAGAAATATTTTGTCAGTGCAGTTCAGAAAATAAAGGCACACTCTACATTCTGTGCCTCCTGTGTATCAGTGCTGGTGTCACACTGGGAAATACAACTTGGATTTGTTGTGGCTCCAATAGCATTGCTGATAATACAACTAAAGTTGGGATCAACCAATAATTGACCCAGACTGTAGCAATGATCATAGCATCCTAAAATACTAGATAATGCTTTTTTTTTTTTTTTTAGAAAAAAGGCTGGCTCACACTCCATCCCTAAGGACAGTTTTGGTCGAGTTATAAGCAATCTATCCATGCAAACTAAATGTTCTATCAAAGCTTTTGGTGGATGCTAAAATGTACAGTTGTTCAATATAAGAATTTTAGCTATGAAAATCTGTAGCCTACGGCTTTTCTCCCTTTCAGTTTTAGAGCATTTTCTTCCCTGTTTAATTGTGAAAGAATACAAGCCCAGGATAGAAAATCTATGCAAAACCAGATTAGATTGATTTGTTATTAAGTAGATCGTGAAGCCTCTTGGAGGACAGCTATAGGAACAATTCAGACATTACAGAGCTGGCAAACGGGTCAGGATTTTTTTCTTTCCCCAGGGTGACACACCATATTCATTTTTACAGCAACTTGATTAACTGCTGAGGATGCGCTAACGGGTGGCCGTCACTTTTAGGAAGATAATCACACTTTCAATTTTCTTTTCCAAATATCATTGGACTAGAGCAATGTTGAGCAGTTTTCTGAAGGGCTCAGGAAACACTGCCCCACGCACATCACTCTGTCTGCTCTGACTGCCCAGCGTTGACAGTGACCATCTTTTTAGCTCATGAAGATCAAAGGGATTCAAGTGAAGGCATGGTCACACTTTCTGCCTAACACAATTGACAGCACAAGTTGCCCTGGCTGAAGTGCTGTTTTTCAAGGTTGTCTTCCAGAATTTCTGAGCTGGTATTTACATGGCTTCCCATATCACGGCTTTGATTAATTAGTAGAAGCAACAACAGCTACTGCGGATTCAGGTGGGCAAGCACAGTGAGGGAGGCCAGGGCCGTAATGGCTTTCCTTCTATAGGGAATGTAGGTGCACAACAGTCAACCAGGAAGTGGGAAGTGGAGGTGGGGAGCGTAAGTCTCTCCTAACTACTTATCGGTACCCCTGTGGAAAATACTATTGTTATGGGAAAATGACAACAATTAAAACCAAATCAAACCAAACTGGAAATCAAACTCTACTGAGCATTAGTAAGATAACGAGTCCTAACGTCTCCTAAAGCAACTGCCAATCTCGCGAGAGTAGCTCAATGGCTATTCTCTTCTGTACCGTACTGTAAAACACTTTTTAAACCTAACATATAATAAGCAAGGATAGAGCCTGGGTAGCCAGTGCATGTTGAATACAGAACCATCACAAAGCAATCCGGTGTCTGCGGCCATGCTAAGCACTCCAGTATCCACAGAGTTGCACAGTGATTGCCTTATTAGAGTGGAAATTTCTACGAAGGGGCATACAGATTTGTTGCGCCAGGCTAGGTCCAGGTTTAGTGAGACACTGTCATAAGAGATAGCGGGTTATCAGATGTTTTCTGGCTTCTGCACACACACAATCAATTCCAGATAAACTGGGGATACAAATATGAAATATAAAGCTATAAAACTTTAGAAGTATAGGAAACATCTTTTAAGAATACATCTGGGCTAACAAGACGGCTCAGGCTAAAAGTACTTGCTGCTAAGCCTTAAGAGTTCAATTTCTAGCTGGGTGTGGTGGCGCACACCTGTAATCTCAGCACTCAGGGAGGCAGAGACAGGTGGACTGCTGTGAGGTCTGGGACAGCCGAGGCTACACAGAGAAACCCTGTCTCGGGGGGAGGGGTAGTTAAATCCCACAGAGTAGAAGCAAAAACTGACTCCTCAAAGTTGTCCTCGGATATAGGAAAGTTATGCTTGGATGTGCACACAACAACGCTACCACACACACAACATAAATACACAAATGTAAAAACATGTTTAAGAAATGTACGTTGGTTATGATGCAAACATGCCAGTTCTAAGAGTGTGTGTTTTGGAGTCTCACACATGTGAAACAGACGATACTTTCAAAAATGCTTATTGTTAAAGGGGATTTCGGTATTGGAGGTTATTATGTTAAGTAAAATAACAAAGACAAACACATCATGCTTTCACTTACATCCTGGGGCAGGAAAAGGGGTGGGATGGGTGGTACTCCAAGCAGGATACTGATGTGGGGCTGAAATGGGTGAAAGGGTAGAGCCTGGCTGACAAGAGCTAATCATATATCTAAATGGCTCACAGAGAAGGTGTTCAGTATCTCCCCAAATAAATGGTGTGCCTAAGGTGACAGATAGATATGCCCCTTAGTCTGCTCTGATCATCACTGGGAAACATACAAACACATGATGTAAATGCATGATATATATTCAATGTTAAAGATACAAAAAATCTCAATGGAACATTCATTTTAGTTTAAAAATGTCCACTTTTTAGTATTTTTAAATTTCAACAGAACAGCTGAACAGCTTAATAGTGTGATATAGCAGATAAAAATAAAGCTATATGTATCAGCGTGGACATATCTCAGGAAGAAAAGGCAAAATGCATAATGACATAGAATATATTACTTGTGTATATTAGTTAATACCACACAGTTTTATGTATGTTGGTGTTTCGGCTGCATGTATGTGGACATACCACATGAATGTCTGGTGCCTGAGGAGGCCAGACAAGGTGTTTTGGATCCCAAGAAACTGAAGGTACAGAGCTTGTGAGTCACCCTGTGGGTTCTGGGAATGAGACCAGGGACTTCTGGAAGAGCAGCCACTGCTCTTGACCACTAGACCATCTCTCCAGCTCCTACCTCCCACCTGACATGCATATTTAAAAAGGAACAGAAAATGCTATCCACGAGTGAATATAAAGTGTATTTAATGTAAAAGTACACAAAGTACATTAGAAGACAACATATCAGTGATTAGCTATAGTTGAATTTTGCGTTTAATCTTTTATAGAAAAAACTTAAAGTCAATATAAGAAATTCTCAGGAATTTTGAATGCTGGCATAAATATTCACGTTTGCCACAACTCACTCTAGATTTGGTGTTTTAGTGTTTTAAAGATTACAAATACTGATAACTTCAAAGTGAGAGCCATAAGAGAACAGAGTACTTTAGACTACAATTGTGTTTTTGGTATGTTGAAAGTAATTACTGATTCCTATGTCAAAAGTAAGTTCTTTTTTTAAGAAACCTAACATCCTACAATCTTTTATGAAATCTGTTTTAATATACTGTGCATGCATATTCGTATAGATTTTTATAAACCTAATGACTCAGAGGGAAAGCTAACAATGTAATTCTTAGTTTGGGTCAATAACTCATTAATGTCAAATAATTTAGGACTAGTAGTTATAGAATATAAACTACAAAAACTGTAGAAAAATAAAATAATTTTATCTTAAGTAACACTTTCTTAAATTAGATAACATGGTACATATACTTTACATGCATGCGCTTCTGAATCTTTAAAAGGTATTTTCCTCTTCATTAATTAGAAAACAAGTAACACAGCTGGGGTGCTTTTATATTTAACCAAAGGTACTAGAATAAAATTAAATACTCTGAAATGCTAACTATAAACCATCTGTATTTGTGGTTCCTCCCAGCTACATCACCCACTTAATATTTTTAAAATGCTCAATCTAAGAAATGGTGAGTTCATTTGGGATAGTTATACTCTGATTAAAATGCTTTGCTATATAATGTTCTTGATTCATAAAAGATTTATTTCTCATAAAAAAATATCTGGCTAATGTATTACTTGTTGTGTTATTAGTTAAAAGAGGTGTCTAGGAATACCGTCTGCATGCCCTCGGGCTTGTGCCCTGCAGTCTCTGTGATCTAAGTTTAAATCAAGTGTGCGCAAGAGCCAGCCATCCCAGATAAAATTCGCTTGTGGCTTAAGTGACAATAAGAATTAGAAATTAAAAAAGCTGCCTGGAAAAATGGTGCTGAGCTAACTGCCCTAAAAATGACTTCTGACGAGCTGAGCCGGCCAGACTCATTTTCTACCCTTCCATTGCTTATAACAGGAGTTCAGCCATAAAGAACTTAGTGGTCTAAATTTTTCTTCAGAATGTCTACATGATAAATACTCATTGTGGAATCCCCTGAATGTTTCTGAATTACATTCAAATATTAAACAGTTTGTTCTTCATTTAGTCTAGTTTAGAAATGAAGTCAGGGAGCTCTGACCTTAACTATTAAGAGAGGAGCTAGTGACCAGATCTAACAGGACACAAGGAAACTGTGATAAGCATAGCAGCACTGAAATAGCTTGACCTACTATGCACAGATCAGGTGCATAGTATTGCCAGGTCAGCAATAAAGATGACTGTAGTAACAGAAAGCAGGAGACAGAAGTCAAGCAAGCTGAGATGGCAGAAGGATGGACAGACAAGACCAAAGGAATCCCTCCCAGGCTTGCCAGTACCCTAACTCAAGTAAGGCCAAAGTAAACCCCTCAGGCTTTCCACTAAAAGTCAAAAGCAGCACTCTTCACATGCCCAATAATGAATGACAAGGAAAATGTGGTATGTCTATTCAACACAATGTTATTTAGAAATAAAGCTTGAATACATGAAGTGAAAGATATCAGATACAAAGGACCAAATGTACAGCAGCATATATATATATATATATATATATATACATTTTTACACACACACACATATATATACATACATTTTATATATGTACATATATACACACACATATGTATACGGGCATTTTATATACATCCATCCATATATACACACATATATATGCATGTATATAAAATGTCCGGAATGCAGTCACAGCAATAGGAGGTAGCTCCCAGCATCAAGAGAAGGGAAGAAGAGTGGGGCAAGAGTGTTAATGGGTGAACACCTTTTATGAATGTACTAAAACTCACTGATCTCTGTACTTTGAAAATATGAATTTCAAGGTTATATGAAATTATCTCATTAAAACAACCATCCAGCAACAATAAAAACCAAGTGGGGGCTGCTAAAGCACAAAATGTCAAAAGGACAGAACTCTATCAAACATCTACCTGAAGTGGGAAATTAAGTAACCAATAGCTGTCAAGGAACAGACAATTTTTTCCAAAGACTTTATTTCAAAGAAGGCATTATTTGAAGCAGTTTATTTTTACAGTGATTTAAAAAATACTCACTGAATACAAATCTGAGTCATGAAGAAACCTTTTTCTGTTACTGTCAGTCCCAAAACATTTTCAGAATGTTTACTCGTATTGGCAGAAGCCTGAGGGGCACCAGATGACCCTGGAAAATGGAAAACCATGGAACTTTTCCAAGGGCTTCCTTCAGTGGCCATGGGGAATCAACTCTTTTCATTAAAAACTACAGTTCTTTTCCTGAGCGGCGGTAAGAAGACTGTCAAGGGTGTACGACCTTTTGTGAAGCAATGAAGAGCAACCCTTGTCTTTAAACTCGGATGTGTGTGTGTGAGCGAGAGAGAGTGAGAGCGGGCAAGAGAGAGACAGAGAGAATATCTTGGCGCAAGTGTGATGGTGTTAATGTCAACGCTGCTCCTCCACCCCCTTCTCCTTTATAAGGACACAGTTTTTGTATAGAAGCTTTAAAGATGTTGACAGCAGCAGCCAGCAAACATTGTGTGTCCAAACAAGATAGGTGCATTTGAACATCACATGAGAAAAAAAAATCAATAGTCTGCAACTAGAGCCTTTTAAAAACCTCAATTTAGATGTAAATCGAGTACTTTATCTTCATAAATGAAAATGTTATTATTTACAAGATAAAGTATGAGAAACAAACCTTTAGCTTGCAGAGAAATACACTCTCACCATGTAAACCTTACCTAGGCCTAGCTGAGAAAGCAAGGGCAGCGGTCAAGGTGAGCGTCTGGGCAGCAGAATAGGATTTCAAGCCCCTTAGCCATTTTTGGATTCTGGACTAGAACTCGGTGAGTCTCAAGAATCCCAAGACTCGTATTTTCACTTACTGAGGTCTGCCCTACCGTATTTTCTATTCTTGCTCCGCTCTGTGACCCAGCAAAATGAACAACTGCTGTAATTTCCTTCCCTGAACGAGCGGGGAGCGGCAGCTATGTGTTGTGCACCTGTAGGCTGCTTTCTTCAGCTGGTGGTACTTCCTCTCCGCGCTCACTGTGCACCAGCCACTGGACTCTCGACCTGCTGCCAAATGAGCATCCCTGGGCTCCAAGCTATTGCTTCCCTGGGACTTTTTGGACAGGTGGGGCCCCACTGAAGATTGTTTAGCTAATAAATGCGGCATGTCAGAGTGCAACTTGAAGGACAAGGTGAAAAAGTTACTCATGGGGAATTACTTTCATGTAAAGAAAAATTTGAAGCGAAAGAAACATAGCAAGCTTTTAAAAGTAGTCTCGTTTTTTGGGAGGGTGATGAAAATAACTCTGGATTGCATTAGTGGCCACACAATTCTATGCCATCATGTTAGTTAGGAATCACAAAGGAGTGGATTTGTTGTGGTTTCAACACACCTGACTTTTAAATAGGGTAGTTTTCTCTGAGTGGCAGAATTATGGATTTTTCTCTTGTACTTTACAAATGTTTTGAGGTGACCGTTGTTAAACTCTAGTACAGACCAAGAGCATGGTACTGGTTACCCTCTCTGTCCACCTCTTTCAGTGTTCATGGGAACAAAGCTGGGCAGGCTCCAGGGTGAGTGGATAGGCTCAGAGTCTGGGCTTTCTCGTGGTGAGTACCAGGTCTTTCTACTGTCACCTTAGCCAGTTAAACCTAACCTCAGCTAATGTGAGACTAGCCCTCCTCTGATGGCTCTATAGAGGGAGAAATGGATGAAATCCCATGTTCATCAAAATCTGGAAGTAAAGTTTTAGGACGCATTATTCTGTGTAGCTACTGGGCTGTGCACAGTGGAGTGTTTCCTGGGAGCCATTTTTTTGCCACTTATGTGCATATAACACACCTCTGCAGAGAACTACAACAGGGAATCTTAGAGCTCAGCATCCATTGCCATCCATGACTCTCAAAACCTATGCAGACAGAAAGTCATGGCAGGCTGCCTGCTTAGCAGACCTGAAAGCAATTCATCTATCTACACGTGCTAAATATTGCCCTGAGCCAAGTTAGATGTCAGAATTGGCCCCCGGTGGAATTACTTTCAGCAAAGGTGCCATTTCATCTATCTATGTTCCATTTAGCAATGAGAAATGGCCCTATGAGCTTGTTGCTGCAATTTGTTGGCAGAGACCACTGAGGGTCAAACAGGTTTCACGCGGGAGAACCACTGAAGTCTTGGCGCCCAGGACGGGAGGCTCCTCCTGAGCAGCCTGGCTCCTTTCCAGCGTGTACATGCTAACATTGTGAGACTCATTAGTGAGGTTTGTGCACACTTACATCAGGACTGCTTCTGTCTCCAGCATGGCTGCTAGGATGCTCAGAGCAAAATCGGCTCTCAACCTCAGTAATGCAAAGCATGCTACATGTACATTTTTTTTTGTTCTATTTTAATCTTGCCTCCATCTCATCTTTCTAAAATTTACCTCCCCTTTCCCTTAATCCTCACACTTTATTTTTAGCTTTTGTATTTTGAAAGATGTTTCAAATGCATTTGGATGGGATGAAATATTAACTAAACCAGCTACACTGTACTTGAAATAAGTACTTTCACCTACTTTCAGGGCTTCTCAAGGTTTAGTGACAATATTGAGTATCAAACATCATCTCTGCGTGCTGACACCATCAAGTCCATATCAGGACCATTATAAATGCATCAGTATTGCTAGCATATATATATATATATATATGTTAGAATGCTAGAAAATAAAACAAATGGAAAATCATATAAAATCAGCTTTCATTGCCTGGTTTGAAAACACTTCTTCTGGGGTGATTAATAGAAAAATCTGAGCATTTAATTTGAGATTGTTTTAAAGTTCTCAATGGAGCACACTGCAGGTGACATTCAGTGGGAGGGGCTGAGCTGTTCACTAGAACAGCTAGAACTGCAAGACCTTATGTGTTACATCCTTTTTATTCATAAAGTGAGGACAATATGGCAAAAATAGTGGGCAACCAAAAAGTCGATAAAATACTTTTTATATTCTTTCGATGCATCTTTAGAAGATAGTTATATAGTCTTACAGATTACCTTACTCTCACTAACAAAAATCTTAAGGAAGATAATGGGTTATAAAATGCCCATTTTTTTCTGAATAAACTCATTTCACACATGTAAAACAAAACAAAACAAAACAATTCTAACAGGATGCTTTCTGGTTCTGAGCAGGGATCCATTTCAGTGTCCTTTGAACAAATCAGGAGGCTGACAAAAAGGGGATCTGTGTCTCCAAGCTAATTCCTATTTATATCTATTTATATCTTTACATTCTCATTCCAAAGTGGACAGTAAGGGGCTGGAAGGCATGCAGAGGTAGAGTGTCTATTTTAAGAGTTGTATGGAAACCTAATACAGTAGAAGCTTCCTAGAATATATATATATATATATAACCTTCACACACACACACACACACACACACACACACACACACACACATATATGTGTGTGTGTGAAGGTAATCTAAATGAAATCTCCAAGTAAAGGGAAAGACAGAGCCACATTAGACATCTCCTCATCACAAAAGAAAGCTTCCAGTACCAAGAATGGGTTACATATAATTGAGTTGTTGGCCAAAGAGGTCCCACGGGAACCCCCAAACCTGGCTATTGCCAGCTCTTCACAAACTGACAGTAAGGCCCTATTGCAGAAGACTACACCTACACAGTTCATTGAATATAGAGAAGTCAAGTTGGTGCCTACCTAGAGCCTTTACAACTAGTATTCATGGCACCGGAAGGAACTCTGTGCACTACTAAAAGAGACAGGTAAACACCAGCCCAGCTACAAACCCTTCAATCTACAAGGCAGTACCCTACCTACAAGCTAGGCTGGTGCAATAATGGGACAGAGTGTGGGGGAGGGACTGACCAGTAGGGTTAAGTCCTACTCCATGGTTGAAACCCATCTCCAGCACTGCTTGGGTAGCCTCGAATGTGAGATTAGATGGGCCAGGGATCTGTGCGGAAACCAAACACTACTGTTATGTTGAAGGAATATAGCAATAAAATGACTCCTAAGAGCATTCTGCTATACTCATAGATCAGTTACTCGCTCAGCCATCAGAGAAGCTTCCTCTTGCCGCTGAAGGAAACAAATTCAGAGACTCTCAGCTGGATAACAAGCAGAGAGACCTTGGCACACTCAGCTCTAGAAGGGACGTTTCCCTCGAACCCCCTCTGTGGAAGAGGAGGCAGAAAGAGTGTAAGAGCCGGAGGACTGAGGACTCCACTGAATCAAGGCCTTCTAGACAGGGGGGCTGGTGGACATGTGAACTCACAGAGACGGAGGCGGCCCGCACAGGTCTGCAGGGCTCTGCACTAGAGGGGGGGGTCGTAGAGCTGAAAGAAGTGGACACATGCTCCCATCCCTAACACAGAAGCTGTTTCCAACTATAGCCACTTGTCAATGAAAAATTAGTTTCTTTCAAAGAGAATCTCACTGGGGAAACAAACCGTTTTTAAGGGTAGGCCCTGTGCCCAGGAGTGGATGTCCCACACAAAATGAAACCAGCAGTGTCTTTGGAGGGTCACTGACTCACAATGTTAAGTCAGGGCTTAAAACAGCAGAACAAACCAAAACACCAAAACCACAACCCAAACCAAAACCAAGCAACCAACCAAAGACCACCCGCCCTCAATCTTACAGGTTCTTTTCATCTATATGACTTCTGGTTTGGTGTTTTTATGGGATTCTTGTATGTGCAAATGTGTGTATTTCTGCACTGATATGTTTTTCTCTGGCTCTTTTTCTTGTTTGTCCATTTTGTCATATTCAAATCAAAAGTCTGCTTTGAATGCATGTCCATGATGATGTATGTATATCATTTTAACTATTCTAGACTCTATTTATAATTCATTTCCTACTTCTATCTTGATAGATAGTGAAGTTCTTTCAATTCTTCTGCTTTCGTCAACAACATTGCAGTGCGTACCTTTTGTACCATGCACTCCTTTCAAATTTTCTCCAATGGCTTCCAGTTTGGGGAGTTAGAAACTGTACTTTTACTCATTGTCTAGTTTTTTCCCCCCACAAGAAGCACTTTAAAGTAAACTTCTATGAGATCAGAAAAACAGTGTAGAATATAAAACTGTACACACACACACACACACACACACACACTCTGCTTCGTGTAGCCCATCTTGTGTTTGTGTTACTTTGGTGCTCTGGGCGCTCATCTTTAGATGACAGTTCTAAAGATGGGGATTTCTAATAATGTCAGCAGTTACAAATGGACTTCAAATGCCCACACTGTATGAGTACGGTGTTTGTGTGGAGCCCTTTGAAGGATACAACTTAATGAGTTAATCACATTCACACGCACCAACTTATACATGCCTGTGCCTTCATTGTGTGGTCCCTGCAATGCTTATCCTGGGATCTGCTAACCCCCTAGCCTCCAGAAGAGGCAGCTCAAACCTTAGTGGGTTTTTTTTCCTTCCATTTTTAATTTTCTCTAAATATCAACTTTTATAATTGATAGAAATTATTTTTAAAGGTTTATCAGAATAAATCTGATTTTTCTGAGTCAGCTATTGCCAGGGCCAGGTGTCCTGCACAGCCTTTCACATGATGGATTCATTATCTTACTAATAAAAAATTCTATTTTTCTATTCAACTGGCCCATCCTTTTGACCTCTATGGGAGCACTCACACAAATAACACTCACACACGAGACATAAGTTAAAAAAGACTTCCCAGATATTAAAAATACATATGTTCATTTATTTCTATACTGTTAGGTAGTCCTATTGGCTTTATTTATATGCTTTATATCTTAAACACACCAATATACACTCCTGTCAACGTATACACCGGAGGCGGAAACATTTATGTAAATCCAG
The DNA here is from genome assembly GCF_030254825.1 of Meriones unguiculatus. Taxonomy (NCBI): domain Eukaryota; kingdom Metazoa; phylum Chordata; class Mammalia; order Rodentia; family Muridae; genus Meriones; species Meriones unguiculatus. Next base: position 99,063,448 of record NC_083356.1, on the reverse strand, counting down.
TCTAAGAGCTTAAAAACCAGACCGACCACTCACTAGAACGGAAAAGCTATACACAGCATCTTATTCGGCAAAAAGATGCTGTCTCCAGTGAGCTACAGAAGAAACCGAGGGGAAAAATTTAGTAGTTAGAAACAACTGTTATGATTGGGTGTAGGGTTGTGCATTGTATAGTTACACACACCAAGCTTAAAGATGCAAATGATAAAAATAATGTATGCTTCTGGCAACATGTAATGTTTAAAAAGTAGATCTACAGGTAAGCGGTGATTTAACACATGGACTGTACAGTAATAATGTACAGTAATGATCTTTTTAAAGAGAAGTCATTTAAATAAAAAGCAACAATTGTGACTAAATGTGTATCCTGAATTAAATGCTCAGTTTTTACCTACTATATTTGACTACCTTAAACTCATTCTGTACTTACCATATTTGAAGACTTTGATAATTTCACAGAAATTAATGTATATAGCAGTTTCACAGATTTTAGAAAAACTGAAAGTAAATTGAAGGCATTCCTAAAGGCCACCTAAACCATACCACTTAGAAATAGTTCTTAGGTTGAAAATTTTACACCATGGTGCCCAAGCACCAGCCACCTTGCTTTACCAAACAGCTAGCCATTAACTGTGGTGCATCCGTCAATGGTGTGCGTGCAAGACCATCACATTTCGGGAGGCAGCGGTTCTCTTGTGTGGCACGAGCTTACCAGTGCTGTATCGAGCAGTTCAGCACAGGTCTGAAGGATAATCAATGCTGTCAGCGGCTTCTCACAATACATAAACGTTTTTGGTGTCAGATTCAGAATGGAAGTTAACAGAAACAGCATTCTACGGGACCAGTCGCCGCAGCCCTGCTAACTTTCTAAGACATGTGATTTGGGCGCATAAAGATAGAGCCACTGGCCCTGTACCTGGTGCTGGCGATGCTTGGCGATTCTGCTCCAAGCCTACATCTTTCTAGCTGACTGGCAACAATCTGCCTTTCCACTTCCAGTTCTCGGGTGAGGCGTTGAAACTGAAGCTCCTGGGGGTCAAGGAAATAAAAGGCATATGAGGCGACCAGGTTGGCTGCTCAGGCACACAAGAATTAATGTTTGTCACAGGAAACACAGGAACATACCCACCACAGAAAGCTACAAGGAGGCGTGGGGCAACTCGGGTTCTAGAGCGTGAACCTGCAGGCATGTGGGTGTCTGAGTTGAGAAGGCTGGAGCATCAGCTCTTGCTTGGAACTGAAAGCATGTAGCTGCTTATGTGCACTCTTTCTTTTCCCTTCTACTCAAGGCTTTAAACACTGCTTTTGTATGACGTTTACACGTGATCCAACCATCCTGAGTTCTTCCTTCTTAACGGCTAATTTTTTTTATCTCTTCTGTACTGCATGTTAGGACATGATGGGAATCATGGCACCATGTTTGATACAAGTCACTGAACCAAAGAAATAGTCAAACCCCACATTAAGTTTCTGGCTACCTTTATTCTATAATATAACCAAAGAAGTTTGCTCTATTTACAATGTATCCATGTTGCTACCTCACAGGGGGATACAAAGAAATAAAGAATATGCTTTATCATGGACTCTGAACTTATACTGAGAAGCAGGAAAAGGTAGAGAAATATTCTTTATGTTCTATCAGCAACACAAACCAACTTGGTTATTAAGTGGTTATACTCTATTTGGGCTTCTCTTATCGTTCGCTTGATAGGACTTGATAAATGGAGAGCACACCATTCTATAAAATACCAGAAGATCAAACCAGACACATCGCTTGCTAAAGTTTTAAGTGAGAATTAACATCTGCAAAGATACGTCCTGGCCCTGTACACCATAAACTCTGCCTTCACGTCTCTCTAGCTGTCAGTAGTTTAAGTTGACAGTGATTGCTGGTTCAAGAGAACAGGCGCTACATCACTGAAGGAATAGTTATGACCATGTTAATATTTGTCATAAAATTTACTTAAGTCTGCTAACTCTCTGTAGGAACTACCTGACAGCACTGGCTTTGTAAATTTCATGGACTATTCTTAGAATAGTTATATGTATTTTTATTTTTTTTAACCTTTATTATAAAAACTTGAAAATACAACACACCAAAATTAGCCATATCTAAGGCCCATGTACAATGCACTGAACTTTTATACATTTGGATTGAAAGCTAGAGCTTCACATTCAAATTCGCATTTTCAGCTTTGAAAATATTTTAAGCACTTATCCACCAACAAAAAATTATGACAGAATTAGAACTAGAAAAACAATTACCTTTAATATTCTTTCATAGCTAAGTACCTATTACCTGCTTTCAGCCCTTCAGCGTCCTCCCATATTTAGCTTTTTTATTTCCTTATTTATGTATACGGTACCCACATGTAAGTGTTTACGTATTCATATATTATTGTCCAGAGTCTACATAAGAGAACATGCTGTTTTTTCTTTCTGTGATTGTATGACTTTGCTTAATATTACATATTCTAAGTTCATCCATTTTCCTGTAAATTTTTAGTTTCATTTTCCTGCAAATTTTAAATTTCATTTTCTTGCAATGTTTTCATTTTTCTTTACAACAGAATAGTATTCATATATATATTTATATACATATACACACACACACACACACACACATAAAATTTCATTATCCATTCATCTGTTGATAGACAGCTAGGTTGATTCCAATCCTTTGTTATTGTGAATAAAACATCAATGAACAAGGGTGTGCAAATGTCTAGGTGGTGGAATACGGAGTTCTTTGGGTAGATGCCCAGCTGGATTATACAGTAGTTCTATTTTTAGTGTTTGTTTCGCCTTTTTTTTTTTTTGAGAAACCTCCAAATTGATTTCCACAATGGCTATATTCATTTGCACTCCCAGCAGCACTGGATAAGGGTTCCTTTCTCTCCTATCCAACATTTGTGGTCAGATTTGTTTATATTCTGAAGTAGGTGAGGTAGAATCTTAACGTAGTTTTAATTTGTATTTCCCTGATGGTTAGGGACATTGAACACTATGACAAGTATTATTGGCTATTTGTATTTTTAAAAACTCTCTATTCAATTCATTTGACCATTTGATGATTGGACATTTTATTTTCTTGGTATTTAATTTCTATAATTCTTTGTAAATCCTGGATATTAGCTACTTGTCCGAAGTGTGAGTAGTAAAGTTTTTCTTCCATTCTGTGGGCTGTTAACTATGCTCATTGGTTCCAACTACGCTCATCGGTTCCTTTGCTGTTACATTAGCTCCAAAATTAAGTTGTTTGTGTGTGTGTGTGTGTGTTGGTGAGAGGGGGACCTACAGGGGTCAGGGCTTTACTATCTCACTCTGTAGTCCTGTCTGGCCTGGAGTTTGCTATGTAGATCAGGGTGGCCTGGAGTTCCCTAGATCTTCCTCCTGCCTTAGCCTCCCAAGTCCTGGGGTTAAAGGCAAGTTCCATCACAACCAGTTAAAATTAAATTAGGTTAAAATTAAGTATTTAAGAATATATCTAAACAAAGAAATATAATGCTTCTATAATAAAAATTCCTAGATAGCAAAAAGCAAAATATAGAAAAATATTCCATGTTTCTAGGTAGGGAGAATTAATATTGTGAAAATGTCTACACCAAAATCAAGTTATAGAACTAACAAAATACCATTAAAATTTCCATGTCATATTCCAATTGTTTAAGAAAAATAATACATGAAGTCATATAGAACCACAAAATACCACAAACAGCCAAAGCAATCCTAAGGAAGGAACAATGCTGGAGGTATCACAATACCCACCCTCAAATTACCCTACAGAGCTACAGCTGATGGAGACAGTCTGGCATTGGCGTAAAAGGAGATGGGCAGACCAATGGAATAGAACAGAAAAAAAAAAAGGAATTAGTAAAGCCAAATCCACAGAATTTTTGACAAAGGAGCAAAAAAATAAATAAACCTGGAGGAGGTTGGAGGTAGCCTATCCAAAAAATGAAGTTAGATTCTTATCTTTCTCACCTTGTACAACAATCAGTCCAAAAGAGAGCAAAGACCCAAGTCGAAAACAAGAACAACTGATACTTGGCAAGAACTTTTTTGGAGAGAACACCCACAGCACGGGAACTAACCCCAAGGGTCAACAGATGGGACTGAAGAAAATAAAGTTTCTGTGCAGCAAAGCAAACAGTCCAGAGTAATGAACCTCAGCTGCTCATCACTTTCAGATACCGAGATCCTTTTCGAGTGAATTTGATGGTGCAAGCTCACTGGACAGGGCATAGACCAACAGCAGTTGGTTCAGCACAAATGACTACAACAGGGAAGTGTGGCAGTGAAGCCCAGATGGGCACATGCTACGCAGTTCAGTACTGGGCTAATATAATATAGCCTTCGCAATCAACATCACGCTCACTTCACATTGCTTCAGAGCTTTCTTTCTTTTCTTCCTTCTTTCCTTCTTTTTTCTTCCTCCTCCTCCTTCTTTTGGTGATAGACATATATTCTTTTATATATTTTACTCAGCTGTTTATTAGGTAGACCTTTCCCTACACACTGGCTATTTGTATCAAGCTAGTCTAGGAGGAAACCATTTCTAGATCCCCACGTCTCTGTAACGTGGCTTTTGCACACTGCTTTCGATGACAAATAGGGATTGACAGCTGGTATGCTCTTCCATTTCATAAGGGGAAAAGAAAAACCCCATTATGATACATCTTTAAATCGTGTTTGTGGCATCTTCTATGAACTCTGAAACAATTTTTCAAGGAACTGTAGAGAAAATTTCTACTTGGAGTTAGAGACAAGACATCGTTTCTCATGATTCCTTGCTGGAAGCAAGAGACTTTGCCTTCGCCTAAGACACACTCAGGCCAGACAGTGACTCAGATTCTTGCCTGCAGACCAGCTCCAGGAAACAGGAGGCTCCTTCTCTCCCTCAGCTCTGCCTACTTGCAGTACATTCAGAATCACATCTCAAGGTCAAGTTCCTCACACAGGAACAGCCTCCCAGCAAGCTGTGTGTCAGCCCTGGGGGATGCATCAACATTGGGCTGACCAAGTTTCTGGGGAAGTTTGTAAGCCGTTCTGAGAGCTGGGCCTCTAGCTTTGCTCTCCTGTCTTTGCCACAGGTTTGAAGTCATTAATAGGAGCATCAGTCTGTGTCACCAGGAACACTGAAGTGCCTCAGAAATACCCACAGTGCGGAGTACTTGGATGGCCTATTGATCCATGCTGGATCGCCATGGATTTAACGCAAATGTTGGGCAATCACTTTCATATCTCACCCAACAGAACAAAGTCTGTATTATATCTCTACCAGTCCCGGAGTCCATACAATTGACCATTACTCACTAATTTATCAAAACCCCTTCTTATGAGTCCACACTTCTCATTAGCAGGAGTTCATACAGTGCCGAAGGCAGGAATCAGGAAGCTGGAAAGCACAGATCTGCAACTGTTACCTAATAACTCTGCACACTTTCAGAGAAAATGTATGTTTATTTAATGACTAATATTACTTCTACAGAATATAAATCTAACACATATGTGACTGGCACCCAGATGGGCGAGCAGGTTTTAAGTATTTGGTAATTCTGTCCCTATAGCCTTCTTTGATTGACTAATGAGGAAGGAGCTCTATTTAGTCATTTGAAAACACACCCAATGATTTCTAAAAAGACACTCATTAAAATAACTAGGTAGAGATGTCATTTCCACATTTTAGCCTCTAAACATAAAAAAATGTGAAGACTGGTCCTTAACCAGCATTCAGAACAGGGGCGTCTAAATAAAGTGGGGAGAACAGAAAGGAGATGAGAATGGAAAGAACTTCTAATGATAGCATGTGACTAACCTCAGAGTCCGGCAAATAAAGCCATCGCCTTACCAATACGCTCTAAAAGATAATCTGTGTATGCATTCAAGCTCTTTACCTTAATTTCATGCTAGTCATAAATACAGTGATAAGGTCGGAGGGAGAATCAGGGCTATAGAAATTATGCTGCCTTTGTCATGATGGTGGACACACAGTGGACATTCCTGCCCAGGGACAAGGGTTCACTGCCCTAGCTTACTCAGGAGCTATCAAGATACCAAGAATCAACCTCCTTGTTCACAGGCACACCGCCTGGCTGGGCCTCTGCCAGCTGCTGACTAAGGAGGCCGTGGAAAGGCTGGGCCTAGGGAGACTTCCTTCTGGGCTTGGCTAAGGCGCTGTCGGTCTGCGTTGAGGTGGGTACTGTTCCCGCCAATCCTTCCTTTTTGGTACAGGCACTGATATGATAAATCTCTGCACAGAACACTCTCCACAAGCTCCACCTTGGCCAGTCTCGTGTTGGCTGCTTTTTCACAGTGATGGAAGTTTCTTTCACTTAGTTTCGAGCTACTTAGGGCACATCGGGAAGGGGCAGACAGTCAAGAGAAGGGACCACTGTGAAAGTGAGAAACAGGCATCTGCAACGGGCCTCACTGTGCTGCTCCATCTGCTTCAGGGGTCTTAAGAGGTAAAATGTTATTTTATGGTCAAGCTCAGTGACAGCCGCCAATTTCCTTCTGGATCCTACTCTTCCTTCTTCCTTCTTCATCCCTCTGTAGAGGAAATCAGCACCTTGAATCTGATGCATAGAATTCTCATGAATGTTTTATATTATTGCTTCTACACATTTACATTTATGTAAAGAGCATACTGCACAGTTGGTTGGTAGATTGCTTTCGGTGTAGTAAGATTCTGAGTTATCAGCATAAACATGGGTAGCTCTTGCTCATTAATTTTCACTGATCAATAATATCCATTTTATGATAATAGCATACGTATTTATGCGCTCATCACGATGGACCCATGAGTTGTTTCTAATTGCTTATGCAATTATAAGCATTCTGTAAAACAAACATTCTTGATTAAACCTTGTGTATATGAGCCAGACTTCTCCAGTGCAGATACAGAAGGGAATTTCTACACTTAAAGGTATACACATCATCAACTTTATGTCACAATGACTGTTGGATTATCTTTCAAAGTAGCCGAACTTCCACCTTGGCTGGCAGTACAGGTGAGTCCCCATCCAGATACTCACTGCATTGGGCTACATCTCCCCTCCTCCTTTGTGGGAGTCTACCTTGCTTATGCCTTAATCTGCATTCCCTCAACAACCAACATACACTTCCTAGGTGTACTGGCCATTTAGGTTTTTGAATTTCCCAAGCATCAGACTCTTGGGAGAAAATGTTTTTCCTTACTGCTACCATACAGGCCTGCCTTCTATGGGAAACAGCTGTCTCTCACCCTGTGGTGATGCTGCAGCTCTGTAGAGCTCTAGCCCTGGACCACACTCTCCATGCTGAGCAACCTCAAGCTCAGGCAGTAGACAGTGACAAGCTCGGGTGCCAGTCCATCCTGGTGGGGAGGGGCAAGGCAGAACACAACAGTTCCCATCATGGCAGCCAGAAAGCAGAGAAAAAGAGACAGAGAGGGGTCAGGGCCAAGATACCCCCAAGGATACTAGTGATCTATTTCCTCCTGCTAGGTTCCACCTCAAGCTTCCAGAACCTCCCAAAATAGCACCACCACCGGGGGTACCAGGCCCTCAATGCAAGGACGCGTAGGGACATCTCTTATTCAAGCTGCAGCATCCCCCTCTCTGAGGCCACCTGCAGGGAGAATGCCGACTTTACTTCTCGGCCCAGGGTGCTTTAGTTTCCATTTCTGTGATCCACCCTTCCTTTGTGGCTCAGTTCAGTAATGCTTTACTCAGTCTGTTTGTTCCATTCAGGTGAAAAAAATGATTCACATACTGGGCCTACAGTATAGTTATTTTTTCTTCATGTTTTCTCTTTATTTTTCTGAGCCATAGCCATGAAGAATTCCTCAGTATTAAATCATCAGTGGCTTGTTTAGGCTTTAGTTCATACACTGGGTTTGTACAAAAGAAAATATTTTCTAATTCTGAGATTTCTAGTTGTTTTTTTGTTTTGTTTTTTAACATACCCATCTGTTCATGTAGCCTGAAATTTCTTTCCTCTGTTTTCCTCCCTCCTTAGGGTTATAACTTTGGTAAACTCCCAGGTTTGAGTTCTCTTTTCCTCCTTAAAATGATTTCCGTGTTTCTTTGAAACAACAACACTAGGGATTCTGCACGTCCATGCTTGAGGACACCGTGCCTTCCTCTGGCTTCCGGAAGCACTCAGCTTTAGAGACCTCCACTCCCACCCCTTTGATAAGCAGAAATAGCTGCACTCCGGTTCTCAGCTTCAAAGACTAGGTGCTGGTCCTAAAATCAGGCCACACGCCACCTCCTGTGGGTGCAGATGCTCTCATCCTCATTAAATCCTCTCTGACGGGCACAGTGGCGAATCTCCTGACCCCTCCCAACTGCGCCCTGTGGAAAGGACTCTTACTCTGCTTTACAAACCTTTTTTTTTTTTCTTTTTTACAAGCTGTTCATCTTTTACCGAGAATATTCCCCACCTCAGGGTTACTAAGAATACTCGCCAGGCTTTAACTGCAGTGTAGCTCTTTCCTAAAATATTCTTTTTCTACAACTTTCTCTGGTACAGACTCCACTCCTCCACACCCGACACTGAGGTGCCTTCCAGAAGGGAGGGTGTTCTCTTGGCTCCTCATGGGCTCTGCTTATTAGCATAAAGTGTTGATAGTATTCCTCATCACCAGCATGTTACGCACTTGTCCAGTCAGCAGACCTGGAAACCACACCCCTCTTACAATCTCTCTTTTCTCTACTGGTGAAGGACTTAAAATTGCCACTTGCGTGTCAAGGTTCACTGCGCTTTGAGACAAAGGCCATTCCGCCTCATCAGCCCATGTGCCTCGCTGCTGTGAGCTTACATCTAGCTCTCTGCCTCTTGACCACAGGAGAAGCTGTGATGGTCACTAGGACGGTAGTGCTGAGAGTGAAGAAAGAGCAGCAGGCCTGCTGTTCAGCCACCAGTGAGGGTCCCACCTTCACGGTTTCAGAGTCGCAGGCACTGCCAGTTTTCTTCCAGGCTTAGTAGAGAGGATGGCCCCTTCTTTCCAAAGCTTCCCTCTCCAGGCCTTCTGGCCTCCTCTAGGACCTTGCTCCTCTCTCTGTGTTCTTTATTATTTCCTCTCATTTGATGCTGAAATTGTTCTCTGAGGACACAGTACCTTGACTCCAGGGTTCCTGTTTCCTTCTCCTGTGACCTATGCTAGCTTTTCACTAATGATGCTTTGCATTGTCTCCTTTTAACAATGTAGTACCATCCCAGGCACTGAAGTCATTACACACTGGGTCCTAATTAGGCTTTTAAGATTCAAGGCACTAGGCAAGATGTTCTGATGACACATTATATGGAGGTAACCCCATCTTACTATGTTCAAAAGATGAATGAACTAAAGACAAACTCTATCTTTGCAGGTCTTGTGGGAGTTTTTAAACTGATCATCATATAATCCTATCCACCAGCTGGCAGAAGGCACCCGGCTGGCTCTCAACAACTGGCCCACCAAAAACCACCAAGAAATCCTGCAAAATCTAAATATTATTTAAAACCCTTTTTATTAATGCTTTATTATTAATTATTATTAAAACTTCCAGAAGTTTCCACTTCTGGAAACTGAATTTCCCATCCTGCACCTCAATCCTACTCATCTTTCTGTCCAACCATATCTGCCCTCTATGCTTGCAACTCTCTGCAAAGAAAACAGAAAATAAAAATAAGAGCTAAATTAAAAAAAAAAAAAAAAAAGAACCCGTGGAAGCTGTGGTGTGTCATGGTATGTCACACAGTACACCTCTTTGCCCAAGTATTTTACTGCAAATGTTCACTGCCATGAGTCTACATGTTATTTTCTAATCTAAGTGGCAGGAAAACCAGAGAGTCCATATTCACAAATGGTTCTTGGATTTCTCATTCTCAGGACCTTAGCTGGTACCGTAGAGGTTATCCAGTGTCCAAATCGTCTATCAGAGTTTAATGTCTATGAAGTAGTCCCTTCATAGTTAATTACAGAAATACAACTAACAGGAAACCAAGACATAGCCTTTGTACTGTTTCCCTCTATTAAAAGGAAATAAATAAAAGAAGATTTGGAAAACTATCACTGTCCTTCTCAACATCAGTGGCCCCAGGCTACTAACTGATATTCACTAAGGAGTGAGTGCAGTCGCTTATGTGAGACTATTCATGCTTTCTTATAACTCAAGGCTCTTCATTATTTGTTCCACACTGCTGGAACATGACACTCCTGTGAATGCCCACTGTCTTCTCTTTATCCCACAGTACAGTTCTGGCCAGGGCATCTGTTCAATTCACTAATTCAAGGGTGAATTGAGCATTTCATTCATCATTTCATATTCTTTGTAAGACTGATTGCAAAATTTCTGAAATTTATTTTTGTAAATATTTTATATAAACATTTCATATAGATATTGATATTTTATATAAAATTTATATAAATATTTTATGGATGATCCTTTTTGAGGTCCTTGAAGCATTTGAACTATATCTCCTTAAAAAGGCAGCAGAGACATTTGGACAGAAAGATCTATGTATAAAAAGATTTTCTGCTTTTATCTGAAGTTAGAGACAGACTGAAGTGGGGTTGGACTTGAGTTGCCCAATACTTCACTGACTCTTAACAAACTGGCTGTCAGGCCTCTCAGAGGGAAGGTTGTGTTGTTCAGTGCATAGTGTCAGAGGTTGTCCTCAATTTCAGAGGTGCTGTTCACTGTCCCCTCTTCTGCCCACTGCGCTTATCTGTCTTTAATCACCCAATTCCCTCATCTCTCAGGCCAGTTCTGTGCCCTTTGCAAATCACTTCTGAAAACTGGTTTAACAGCACAGGGGACTGTCAGTGTTGAACTAGCAATGCCTTCTCATTTTCATTGAGCTTCCCTCTTAAAAAGGTGTATGTGTGCTATATAAAAAGTACCTGTGTATACTAAGAATCAGTAATTCTACTTGAGGTTTTCTCAGCATGGTTAATTTTTTTTTTTTTTTTTAATATTTGGAGTCCTATTGTAAAATAGACACTGAGGCAATGTGACATGAGGACAGTGAGTACTCCGAGCGTGGCAACTGATAATCTCCCAATATAGTAGTGATTTGGTAGAATGGATGTCTAAGGCCGACTGTTCTTTTCCTTAAAATACAGTATCTTTGTTGATTAGCTATTTCCTTGAATGTCAGATTAAGAAATTATGAACAACAGTAACTTCAACTCACTTCCTACCTCACATGTATTTTAAAGCTATTACGATGCATGATATACCAGATGTGGCGACATATGCCTTTAATTCCAGCACCTGGGAGGCAGAGGGTGGCCAATGTCTACTAGTCTGACACCAGTCTGATGTACATAGTGAGTTGCAGGCCAGCCAGATTTACATGGTGAGACCCTGTCTCCAGAAACAAACAAACAAACAAACAAACAAGCAAGCAAACAAAATGCATGATATATGTCCTCTAATGTAAGACAGTTATCTGGAGTGAACTGACTACACAGTACATGAAAATAAAGCACACAGATCATTATTTGCTGAAATGGAATACTATGAGGAGTACACGCCTGATCTCCCATTTTCTGTGTATTTTTTTGAATACACAGTCAAAAGTATAAAAATGGTATGAGAAAACAGACTAAATCTAACCTTTACAAAATCTAACAAATAGTACTACAAATATGAGGCTAGTTTTTAAGAAAAAAGTGGTTATTACCAATGAAAAATTAATAGAAAAGAAAAATACCATTTTTCTCAGGTGTGTTTTCTTACAACCATGTTGAGTTGCTTTTGTAAGTGTTGTTTCTGCTCTACAGGATGTGGATGTGTTAGTTCTGTGCAGGAAGTGATTTTTTTTTTTAGTCCTAATTTTGAAAATGTTTCATTTTATACATGTAACTTCATTAAGATATCACTCACTTCCAAACTTTTAGAACTTAGCTTGGCTTCTTCAGAAATGTGATTGAGAAAGACCAGTGTTCTCACCACAGCTGTAGAGCCATCGTCACCCTTCAAGACTTGCAGTGACAGGAGAGTGAGGCCATATCTGAACTGATGGCTTAAGTTCAAGCACATGTAGCCACAGGCAGAATGATGCCCATTTCAGTCTTGAACTCGTGACACCAGCTGAGCCACCTCTCTGGCTCTCATGTTTCTGAAGTTCTTAAGAGACGCAAGCCAGCTTTGGGTCAGGCAGCTGTGGGGCAGAAGTGGCCTGATGGGTGCTGTGGGGACAGTTACAGGGTTACAATGTGAGAAGACGGATCTCGCACTTCTCACTCTACACTTCCCCTTACGGAAAGCTAAGCATCAAGCTTCCTTCATTTTCTGCTCCTTAAGTTTATATTTAGAATGGTAATTAACTTTATTGCTTCAAAACCTTCTTCCCAAATCAAATAAAGTCCTAGAACTTAATGAGAAGCAAAGCACCAGATGCCAGATACACATGGAAACTTCCTAATGACAAAAGGGCAATTGCATAGCAAGAAAAGACTAGTGGCATAATGAGAACACAAGCTGTTTCAGTACCTTGGTATACACACACACACACACACACACACACACACACACACGTGCACGCGCGCACACACACAGAGCATGGTATGTATACATGGAAAACAGTCATAAAAAGATGATCTAGAGCATATTTATAACCTTCTTAAAAAAATAAGAAACCTCAAAATCATAAGGGAAAAGATAGCCCCTTAAAAATAGGTCTATACCTAGGAGATCATATAAAGGGAGGAAATTAGGGCTAAGATGCGGGTTAGTGGGAGAGCTAGCTACATTCAGCCAGCACTGTAGGTGTATGCCTCAGGGACCATAGCCCATAGGGGACCACAGTCTGTACCGCAAAAGAAGTCCAAGGAAGGGAGAAAGAGACTGAGGGAGAGATAAGGCAGTGAATAAGAAAAGATAAGGGGAGGGGTCCAACAGGCAGGTAACCTAAAATAAAACATAAACGCTAATTAAATATTGGAAAAAGTGCTCTAATTCATTACTGAGGAAAAATAAAATTAGGATGTGATACCATTTTTTCATGACACTGGCAACGGTTTAAAGTATGGTGCCACCCAGGGCTAAAGAGGAGCCAGGAGCTGGGCACCTGCACAAGCCTTTGTGAGCAAAGTTTGCTATGACAAAAAACCAAAACGACAACAACAACAACAAAAATCCAAAAACCATTCTTATGACTCTCCAAATCCAAATCCAGTTTTCAGAATCTAGTCTGTGGGGAGCAGCACATGGAGCACCAGCCCCCGCCTCACAGTTGGCGATAATGCCCAAGCACACCCACACGGGAGCATCCTAACCACGGCACCTCACAGGGCAGCACACTACAGAGTCATTAATTAGAATGAGTTTGATAATTATCTATGACCTCAGAAGGACCATTACATACGATTAAAAAAAAAAAAAATCAAAGGAAGAGCTGACTACAACATAACAGATCAAAGACCCCAAATCTGATTTGGTTTGTTTGGGCATGAAGGCATCTGTGAGAGGGGACACAAAGGCCAGCATGACTAGGTTAGGAGGGGAGGGAGGACTGAGAATGGGGAGGAGACACTGTTCAGATTTTCACATTACTGTATCTGTTTCACTCACTGCAAACAGCATTTGGCTTCTTTAAAGTCTTATTCATAAAAACAAAAATAACTAGTGAATGGGCTAAAGAAACGAAGTAGCATTATTTGCATCTACCAGAACAGATCTTATTTAAGAGAAGCATCCCCATTCCAGGAAAACAGTATTCTGATAGGCAGAACAACTGTTACGTTTGCTTTTTCAAAGCTCAGCGGGGATTCCCATAATGCGCTAATAGTACATTTTCACAGCAAACGACGCTTACTTGCTGTCAGGACACGTTATGGCGAGGGCATAGAGAGAAGTTCTGCAGAGGAAAGTGACCGGATGGGATCCTTGATGAGCCAACTCAACAACACCTAAAAGTATGCCACGCCAACCAGTTCACCAGCTTCGGGGCTGAGGCTCTTACACATTTCAATGGCCAAGTATACAATCCACAATAGTTAGCTATAATTGGGGTAAATTCACACGCAGTATGGGGTAAGCTCCAAGATTAAACTAAAATCAGGGAACTTTTAAATAGTTTTATGTGTGGCTGAATATAAAGAAAACATTTTCTTCATGTACATGTAAGAAACATTTAGGGGAAATTTTAATATTTGAAAAAATGAACTGGATATTTGTATGGTGATTTTACTTTATAGTTCTTTGTAGTTTTTACTTTTCTAGTGCATTTTAGGATCCAAGATGGTGGATGACAAGTGAGCATAGTTTCTTAGAGTCTCAAGGGAATAAAGTAGGGGAAGCTGGGTAACAGCAATAAGAACAGGGAGCTGACATCTGAAAAACTCTAGCTTAATAGCAAAGTAAAATAGATAAAATTTAAAAGCAGAACTAGAACAAACAAAAACAAAACAAAACAAAACAAAACCCTAGAGTCCATCCTAGAAGAATTGGCAAGCTCAGGGGAAGTCCCTTGTCCCAATAAGAGGAAATGACTGGAGCCACGCTTGAGATGGGAATTCTCACAAAGATTGTCACTGAGCTTACAGCAGCAGACACTTTTAAGAGAGCCAAATGAATCAATGAACGGTGAATGAATGAATGAATGAGTAAACAAACAGACAGATAAATAGACAGACAGACAAATGGGGTCAATGAAGAGAAGCCAAAGTCGCTATACTGAGGAGGAATCCCTTTCCCTTTGGCATTAGAGTAGAATATTTTAAAAGAAAAACTTCTGGTTGAGCAACTTGGTGCTGCCAGATCTTCCATGTTCCACACACTGACACACTCAGGGCAAGGCCCACCGTGTCTATGTGCTGAACACACCTACACTGGTGGGATGAAACTCTGAATCAAAACCGTAAGGTCTAGAAAGTAGATATAAGATTTGAGACAGAGTCTAGAGGAGAACATAGACACAACGGTCAAGCAACACACTCATAGTCAGAAAAAGCTGCGCATGGACAGGGGCAGCATTTGTAACCTGGAGGTGGCCCAGATGTGTGAGCCGCATCTGTGAGCCAGTCTGTGATGGACTGACTACCGTGGGCTGGAATCTGTGGCCTGCTTTAGGGCCTCCGGAGATAGAAAAACACTCGAGATTTCAAGGGACTGCCTGAAGGCGTGGCTGGGACCTGATTCCTGAAGGGTCACCTCCTGAAGGGACTGGCATCTGTGACTTGGGCGTGCACAGTACAGCCAGAGGTAAGGCAGGCCTAAGTGAGACTGAGGAGGAATACAGAGCAATTCGAAGCCACAACCTTCAAGAAGAGACTACATGCAGACTCTAGCTTCACCCAGCTCTCCCCCTTCTTTGACACTAATATCAATTTAGCGGCCAGCTCTGCAGTAGTGTCTCATATATTCCTGAGCTCCTGTTCTTTCTCCTACTCCCATAGCCTTCTTTGTCTTTATTGTTTTCGCAAGGAACACAGCCTAGCCTGGCCCACTGGGTTTCTGTGTCTCAGCCTCTTGAAACATGTTTCTCTTTTGGGTCCTCTGACTGTAGTCTTTTTCCTTTCTTTTTTCGTTCCACCTTCAGCTAAAATTGTCTCATCTTGTCCTGTGTCTCTTTTGTTTCCATTGTTTGGTTACTTTTGCTTTCTTACTTTTTCTTGTACCAACCCCAAACTAACCCACCTTACCCCTTCCCCCCCCTTCTATTCATACAATAACTAATTTCTCAGTAAATACTATCAGTGTTCCCATACTTCCTAAAATGGTTAGTTTAAGACTGACTATTGCTATATGTGCCTAATCTCCGACAGTTACTGCGTTGGAGACATTGTTCTAAATTCAGAGAACTGCTAACAAGGAGTAGCCCTAGTGCCCTGAACATTACTCTAGCAGACAAAAACAACAATTCAACTCTACTATAACCTAGCTCTTACTGAATACTACAAACATTCTCAATGAAAGAATGAGGGTGATTCAAAAATATTAAACCCAAGCTTGCATGTACAAGTCCAAACTTAAAAACACAGAATACCAAATATGTCACATATATACGCATATACAAATACATATATACATATATATATATATTATATATATTCATTAAACAATTAGTTTAAACTCACTTATGTGTGTCTGAGTGTGTGGTCATGTGGGTGCAGTGGACAGAGGTATGAACACTGTGACACCTGCCCTGGAGCTAGAGCTATAGGCAGCTGTGGACTGCCTCGTGTGGGTGAGGGGGACAGAATTCAAGTCCTTGGGTAACTGGAATACTACAAACAAGCTCAATGAAAGAATAAAGGTAATAAGAAAAGAAATCCACCCAAACCTCCACGGGCACATCCCAACTCAAAATTACAAGAAACATAGAACATCAAATTCAAGTTTCTGGCTGAGAACAGCAAATGATCTTAACCACTGAGCTATCTATCCACCCCTTAACAGCTGGAGAAGGTTAATATGGGGGGATCCCCTTTTCTCGGGAGGAAAGGGAGAGGGAAGGGGGGAAGAAAGGGAAGTGGGGGAGACTGGGATGAGGAGAGGGAGGGGGTATCTTGGGAATGTAAAGTAAATAAACTAATATAAAATAAAAAAAAAAACCCACAAAGAACAGCTACTTTTGAAGCTTGGCAAGGCATATTTCGAGCTCTGTAAGACAAATGCCACACAAGACTACTCATCCAGCAAGACTAAGAGAAAGAAAAACTTTCCATGATAAAAATAAGCTAAAGAAAAAACCATGGCCACTAAACCACCTTTGTAGAGGAAAACATCTAAAGGAATTCTTTGGGTGGGCTACAAGGAAATAACACCAGAACAGCAGTTCAGGCAGTGCAGAATAGGAAAATAATGAACATGACCAAAAAATAAATAAATAAGTAAATAAACACCAATCAACAAGATAAAAGCAAGGAACACAACTTTCAACAGTAATTCTGAATATTAACAGTCTAAATTTCCTTAATCAAACGACACCAGCTAGCAGATTGGATAAGGGAACAGGATCCACCTATTTGCTGACTCAATGACTGATACTATCTTTTAATGAGAGGGTGGGAAGAGGTCCAAACAAATGTCTCTAAGAAATAAAGAGGCATCACTGTTCTAATGTCTGTTAAAACAAGGGTCTAAACCAAATTAGAAGTGACAAAGATATGGGGTGTATGCTATCTGACTTCAGTGCAATAAAAAAAATGCATCAACAGCAAGAGAAGCTATGAAAAACAATTAAATCCTAGCATCAAATGGAAAAGGAAACACAACATATCAAAACATATTGATATAATGAAGTCCGTTCTAAGACGGAAGTTTATAATCACAAGTGTTTACATTAGAAAATCAGAAAAATCTCAGATATATAACAACGACTTCAAGGCCTTGGAAGAAACAAAGGAAATCTCACACAGATGAAAACAAAAAACTTGAGTAAAAAGTAGGGAAAGTACTTAAAGGCATAGGGAAGACTTTTAAAATTGATCCTATTTTTAATAACACACATGTGTATCAGTTTACGTGGATGAGCCATGAGAGCAGGTATCTGTGGAGAGGAGAGGCTTTGGACCCTTGGGAGGGTGAGTTATAACTGGGAGACACCTGGTGTGGGTGCTGGGAACTTCAAGAAGAATTTATATCCTTATCCACTGCACCATCTCTGCAGCCCCAAGAAACTTAAGGACTTCGTTTGTCCAGAGAATAATGCTAACAGTTGACAAGAGGGAGATTATGAAAGATTGTAAAAGTTTCTATTCAGCAAAGGAAACAGCTAATCAAGGGAAGAGATAGGTTACAGGACAGGAGAAAAACCTATAAACCTGATGGAAGAGTAACATCTAGACTATATAAGAACTTAAAAAAAGCTGAATGAGAAATCAAACAACCATTAAGTTCTCAAAAGATAGAATGGAAATGGCCAATAAATACATGAAAATATGTGCACCTTAGTAGACATCAGAGAAATGGAAATTAACACTGCATCAAGAGTTCATCTCAACCCGTCAGAACTACAATCATTAAGAAAACAAATAATGTCAGGTACGGTGGCACACGCCTTTAATCCCAGCACTCTGGGAGGCAAAGACAGCTGGATTTCTGTGAGTTCAAGGCCAGCCTGGTCTATAAAGCAAGTCCAGGACAGCCAAGGCTACACAGAGAAACCCTGTCTCAAAAAGTCACAAATGAAAGGAAGAAAGGAAGGAAGGAAGGAAGGAAGGAAGGAAGGAAGGAAGGAAAGTAAAGTAAATAAATAGAATTAGGCCAGCCACTATGGAAATCAGTATGTATGGAGGTCCTTAAAAACAAAAACAAACAAACAAACAAACAAAAAACCTTCCACTAAAACTATAACCCATATAACCCATATGCCTCTCCTGGGTATTGACCCAAGAGCCATCAGGTTGACACAAAGACACTCGCGGATGAGTGTGCACTGCAGCATGACTCGCTATAGCTAAGTGATGGAACCAGCCTCCATATCCAAGAAGACAAGAATGGTTAATGAGAATGTAGGATGTAGGCTCAATAGAATTTTTTTAATCTGTAAGCAACAGTCTTGTTATTTACATGAAAATGTACACAACTATAAGTAGCATATTACGTAAATTAAGTCAATCTCAAGGAGACAAATACCTGCTTTCTTTCATATGATTCCTAGATTTTATATAGGTACATTGAATCGTGTACACATAAGACCATATGGGGGGAGCAAATAGGAGCGGTAAGGAAAGGTGAAAGACTAAGGAGAGCAGGGGAGGAAAGGCACATATGCTCAGTGTACAATATATGCTTGCATGGGAGTATCTTTATGTAACCCGGCACCATGTACAACGAACATACACAACAAAACTACAAATTTATAAATAAAACAGAGTAAGAGTTATTTGCACTTTAATACCACAAGTCACCCCAATTTTACTGCTTGTAAATTTGGACCTGATAAAGAATATCTTAAGAATCAAGTTTTAAGAAGGGCATGAAATCTGTAACAGTAATGAGTGCCTCATCTATAATTAAATATTAAATCAATGGACTCATTTAATAGTTTCCACTGTATATACTTCTCTTGGTTCTCCACTAGGTAATTTAATAAAGACAATCTTTATAAAGAGGCTGTTTGGCTCACTGTTTAATTGTAAATTAATTTTATTTCACTAACTGTTAATAGGAATGAAATTGTTGGAACCCTCACCACTAACCATCTCTTGAGCTTCATCGTCTCAAATTGAAACTACATCTTCATTAGCGAATAATTCTATTCTCCCCACTCTTTACTAGCGACCATCATTTTGCCCTTTATATAAAACTGAGTACTCTAGGTATCTCTTCTAAAAGAATTGGTACAGTATTTGCCAGAGGATGGAGAGATGGCTCCTCAATTAAGAGTTCTGGCTCCTCCTCGAGGTCTGGGGTTTGACTCCCAGCACCTTCATGGTGGCTAACAACTGTTCCTAATGTCAGTTCCAGGAGATCTGACACACTTTTCTGGCCTCCACAGGCCACGCACACACGACGCACAGACATATGTGCAGACAAAATATCCACTCACATAAAAACAAATCTTTAAAAAAGTATTCACCTTTTGTGATTGTCTCATTATATATACTCAAGGGTTACTTGTTCAGAATTTCTCTCCCTTTCAAGAATAATTAATACTTCCTTATACATGAGGGAAAGGAGAGGGGCTCTAATTAGGAAGGTAGGGAAGGAGGGAAAAGAAATAAATACAAAAGAATGGCAGGTTAAAATAAGTGAGGATGTGTTAAAAAGTTATGAGAAATCATACTATTAACTACCTAAAAATACCTATAACTTACATTAGTCAGTGGAAAAATATACATGTATAGTTTACATGAAAAATTTCATCGGGGCTGACAATGCTCTCCCCAGTAGCCATGCACCAGTGGTTCAAAACCTTTCTAATAAGATGACCCCTGACCACAAAATTATTTTCATTGCCACTTCGTTTTTAACTATAGTTTTGTTACTGTTATGAATTTTAATGTAAATATTTTTGGAGGTATGGGTTTGCCAAAGAAGTCGCAAAAAACTACTGGGTATGAAAAGCCCTGTTTTGAATTTTTGTTTAGGCTTACACATGCGTCATCCAAAACAGCATAGATATTGCTATCACCCTTGTTTGTCCCCCAGCACCACCCCACGAGGTAGATGGTAGATAAGTCCCTACTGCTGAAAATACCATGCACTTCAGACCCAGGGCCCAGAGGTCACTGAGCTGCAAGTGATCTAAAGCCCTCTTTCCCAGGGGCTAATTTTCATGGTGCCAGAAGGTGCCTCATAAATAAATTTCCAAACGGGAGAAGCACCCAGTGGCCCTACCCAGCCATGACACCTATGAAACACATTAATGAGCAGGACGGGAAGCTACAGTAGTGGCATGCACATCCTGGTGGTAACCGACAGTTCTCTAATCGGCCTTAAGACCTGCTCTACAAGAGGGAAATCGTGCCTGGCATTAGAGAGCTACCCAACTACAGGGCTAGTGAAGGCACATGGATTTTGGAGGAGAAGCTACAACCACAACTTTCCTAAACCAGTACGAGTCCCTCACCGCACTGTACATGGGTAAGCGTAGTCCTCACCCCTCTCTCTGCAGTGGGCAGACATCATTTAAGAAATCCAAATCAATCAAAGTGCAGAGCTGTGGAGCCAGCTGGTAGATATCTACAGCACAACTCTCACACCTGAGACTGAGAGAGCATTGTGGGAAGGGGGCAGAAGAATTCTAATGACCAGAGGAACAAAGGAATTCACTATGAGCATTCATCTACCAGTAATGGCAGAAACGACAGTCATAAAATCTCACCATCATGGCTGCTTAAACATGATCTGAATAAGGACAACAGGAGAAATGCCAAAGTGGACGGGGAAAAAAGTTCAGGAGGATGCAACCCTACAGGAAGAACTACAGTCAACTAGAGGATGCTGTGATCACAAGAAATAGCCTTCTACAGGGAAGAGCGCACCCACTGGCAATGCAGAAACAAATGGTCAGCCCTGAAAACATATGTACAAATAGCATTATACAGACTGAGCAGGATGTGTTCATATATTTAGTAATGTGTGTCTACATTTACACACATGTATGTAACAACAACTAAAGGAAGACAGGTTATAAATTAGAAAGACAGCAAAGCAAGGGGGTAAAAGGGAGGGTTTGAAGGAAGGGAAGTGAATGGGGAAATGATCCAATTATAATTCCCCAAAAATAAGTAAAAAAAAAAATACCTACCATATTTTATCTATTCATTTAAAATGGGCACTTGGACTGCTTCTACCTATTGCTAAAGACGTCAAAAAATAAAAAAATTAAGCCAAATCTACATGAAATGTATTTTCAGAGTCCAGTTCTGTTTCTTTTTCTCCCAGTCCACTATTTATACTAAAACACTATTAGCCTTCATGAATCTTAGTAGTGAAAGGTCTAACCTACCAGAATTAGGCCAATGGCTTTCATTTACCATTCACTCGTTGACACTTGAAAGCACCTTCTGTGAGCCAGGAAGTGAGCAGAGGAGAGGCAGAAAAAGACGGGAGAACACAGGTGTTCTGAGCCTCATGGGTCAAGCAAAGCATAGCAGCATACCCCAGGGTCAGACAACTTGGTTCCCCCAGAAGCAGAGTGGTCTAGGTTGACAGGGATCTTAAACTGAACAAATGTCTCAAGGTTGTAGAAAGAGAATTAAAGCTGCAAGGTTAAAATATAGTCCAATTTTCAGGTGCCAAGTAAAATGAGCTCCCTGGGAAGTCAGGGAACATGAGAAGATGCTGGTGATGATCAGACTCCAGGGCTTGGCATCCATTTCCTGGCTGGTACAGAGAAAAGAGCAAATGCCTCACTAGGGTGGAACATTTAAAGACACGAGTTAGCGTGTAAAAAGTTCC
Source organism: Meriones unguiculatus (assembly GCF_030254825.1). Classification (NCBI taxonomy): domain Eukaryota; kingdom Metazoa; phylum Chordata; class Mammalia; order Rodentia; family Muridae; genus Meriones; species Meriones unguiculatus. Next base: position 99,041,618 of record NC_083356.1, on the reverse strand, counting down.
CTGCACTTCCAATCCCAGAGGTTGGCCCTAACACTCTAGAGCAGTGGTTCTTGGCCTTCCTAATGACGCACCCTTTAACGCAGGTCCCTTGTGTTGTGGTGAACTCCAACCTTACAACTATTTTTGTTGCTACTTCATAACTAATTTTGTTGTTATAAATCATAATGTAAGATTCTGCATTTTCCGACTGTCTCAAAGGGGTGGAGAGACACAGGTTGAAAGCACAGTCCTAGAGTAAGGAGCGGCACATACTTCCTACAAAAGATAGATACTGGGTACTTTAGGCATTCTGGACCATAGACTATGTCTCTGTCATTTAGTCATCATTTTCCTGAGAGTGGGAAAGCAAAGGGTCACATGAATGATTGTGGCCATGTTCCATATGTTTATTACACATGATTACTTTCAAACCTAAAAACAAAATAAACAAAAGATATAACATCCTTAGCGTGCCGCCTGCAAAATAATGACTGAAGTTAAGATATGGTCTGCTGCCATAGCTTGCCAGCTCCAGTTTTTGAGTTTGAGTCTATCATTATGTGAAGGCATAAAATTAAAGGTAGATCAGAAATAAGAATTAAGAATCAGTTACATATGGTGTGATAATGGACAAATCATTTTAATATCTATCAAACTGGCCTGGTCACCTGTAAAATGGACACAGAACACAGAGGAGTTGGGGTGAATCCTATAAGCAAATTGCAAAGTGTCATTTAAATACTAAAGCTGTTCTCAAAGAGTTAAAGCTCATATAAAGTAAAAACCAACTTTTTTTTTCTTTTGTAGCACTAGTGATTGAACCCAGGTTATTAAAGACAGCTGGCAAGCACTCCATCACAGAGCTACATCCCTAGGCCATCAGCTAAGTGTTCAAGTATCTCTCCTAGGAGGAATTTGGGGGTAGAGGCCAAGTCCTCAGCAGAGCCGACAATGAGTTAACCTGCACTACATACAGATGTCTTGAATCCATTGCTGCGTGGCCCAGCACTGCATGGACTCATTAGATTGCTCACTTAAATAATTCACTTTTCATCTTCTGATTATATTCTGCTTCGAATGGCTCTACTTTGTCATTTTTTGTTCTCTCCTCCTAAAACTCATATGAGAAGGTTCCAATTTTATCCCCGCTCCAGACACATGACTGGGACATGAGTGGCTGCTGCTCCCCACTGTGACAATGCTCCACTGTGCAGTGATTAAATTACGAAACACGTGATCTACATAAAGCTAGGCAACCTCATGACCTGCCACCACCAAGTTAAAGCTACAATGTCTCCATCTAGTCAGCCTGAGGGACGGGGATAGGGATTACATTTTGAAGCTTTTCTTTTATTGGTCAGGCAACTCAGAGTCTTTATTTATTATCTCTCATTAGTATATTAAGAATTTGTCTGTTTTACTAAATATTGAAAGAAAACTTCTTTTGCATTTGTTTTATGCAATTCCTCTAGGTGACCGTTTTCGTGTTGGCAGCTCCTGTCTCTTGCTAATGAACAGGGAAGGGTCAGGCTGACTTTCCTAACTCTCCTCCTTTCCAGAAGCAAGAGAACTCAGCTCTGAAGCAAAGGCTCACTGGGAGTTCTCACAGAGCAGTCGCTGCAGCCCTGATCCTGACCAAGGTTGGAGGAAGATTCAAGTGGAGGCCAGCACCTTGGTTGGAGCCTTCCTCACAGGTCCATCAGCCTCACGTCTACATGCCTGCATGCGTAAATACAGAAAAGTCAGACTCGTTTTAAAAAGAAAGGGAAACAGTCTTTACAGAGACATCCTACTTTTGGAGAGAGAAAAGACCACAGGCAGGCAGGACACTGGGTCATCACAATTCACTTGGGCCTCCAGGGGAGAAGAGTGGATCTGTGAACTGGTTCAAGAGCCGTGAAGGGATTAGGGATTTACAAGGCAACTTCTGCTTTTCATAGGAAATATTCCAGGATGTTTCTGCAGAACACATGAGAGCCCTAAATCTAGAATAGAGAAAAGACATTCCATTCATGAGGGCTGGTCTGTGCTTCTCCCCACAAATGGTGAGGGGAAACCGAATCATTAGTATGCCAGGTGAAAAGTTTCCCATTTATTTGGAGAATTTTTTTTCTACTGAAACAGTAAGCCTGAGCCACATTCATTTACTGAGGACCTTCTGAACTATTTAAACTCACAGCATTCCAGTATTCCAGTACCAGCTGTCTCTTCCTCTTTAAATATCCATCACCAGTCCAGTCATCATAGGCCCCAACTGCCCAGTCTTTTGACTTCAGGATCGTTCTTGCTTCTCTTTCCAGACACACTTCTTGAAATGGCTCTTAAGTCTTATCTGCTCCCCAACTCTGCTATCTATCTGCTAATATAATTTCTCCATTCACTGTTCTGTCTAGTTACCAATGCTCTGTGTTAGTCCTTTAAACCAGTGGGCACTACTGATCCATGACCACCACCCTGCATCTTTCAGCATGACTCACTCCTTGACATTCTCTTTTCTACTTTGGATTCATGGGAGCATGGTTCCTCTTCCCCTAGATACACTGTTTCTTGAATAGGCTCAAGTTTCCTCTCCACCCCTTGCAAACAGCAGTGCTCCTTGAGTTAGTTCAGGCTGGGTTTCTCCGCAGGTGATTTTATCAAGAGTAACAGCATCGGCTGACATTTACTGAGCAGATGCTGTATGTTCCCTCTTACTCTAAACCTTTAAATTTCACCAGGAAAGCACTGGCTTCTCCGGAGCTCTGCATTTAAAAACGCTTATATTTACCCTTCAGAAGAGAGAGAGGCATCGGGATTAAGTTACCTGTCTCTGGTCACATGGCATACAGGGGCCGAGTTCCCTCAGTTTCCTCTCTGTCCCTATCTATGTTCTTCATGCCTCTGCTTCTCTGTGGCTTCAGGCAATGACTGTGTGGGCGGGAAGCTTCTTGCGGACAACTTCCAGTGAACGTATGTATGTTCACCTGTCTAGCAGGATGGCCTACACCATCTCATGCAAACACCTCTAGAATATACCTTAGTAATCAGTTACCTCCATCACACCACCCTCACTTCAGAAACTCACCTTACCACACCCCACAAAGGCTAAACAGGAGCTCTTATTGCACACTGTTTTGGGATGTAAGCTTAAACCCATACTTTCAAACACATCTGTGATTTGTCTTTTGAAATAAGAAAATATCTTACAATTAACACAAGGCAACTTAACAATGTTGTTGTGAATGGCATGACTATTAAATGGCACATGAAGTATACACTTTGGCAATTTGGGGCATTTTGTCAGAAGCGGACACTGACTCAGTCTGAACAGCAAGTGGATCACACAGTACATGTCTAGTAGACTTAAGAACAACATTCCCTCCAGAAAGGTAACTCTGGCCACAGAAAGGTTGCAGGCACACACCTGTGGACAGTGTATAGGATGATGTGGGTGGTTTCAGGCCCACGACCTCACGCTTTAGTCTAACTGAAATCGTGTCTTCAATGCACCTCATATAGTTTCACTTACAGAACTGTGGTAACAGAACAACTGTTACTTACTAGGGGCCGCATACTGCACCAGGGTCTCCTCCCCTGCCTGTCATACATGGTGTCCGCCATCACCCATGAATGGCTTCCGTGTTAAGTACTTATTAAGTTTCTACAGCTTCCCCATGCAAATATATTATTCTTCTCATCTTAGACATGTGGCTCACGAGCTTCTAAGGCTGCACACCCTGAGAGCATGCAGAGCAGGAAAACGGAGCCAGGTGGTGTCATTCCAGGGTTCGTTTCAAATTCTATTTGCATCGTGTGTTTGTGTGTAAGCATGAGTGGAGGTCAGGGGACAACTTGTGGGAGTTGGTTCTCACGTTCTATCACGTGGGTTTGAGGGAGCAAACTCAGTCATCAGGCTTGGAGCTAGGTGCCCTTACCCACCCTCCAGAGCTCCCCATCACTGTCAGAGAGTGACAACAATACAGATTTCACGTTGGAGAGGAAGGTTATTAGAAAATAATACAAGCCAAAGCCATCCACGGAAGGTCTCACCCGCTGGCTTATTTTGCTCTGCTGTGATTGTCATCTTTGATTCCACAACTGTGGTTCATATCTGAATGTGATAGTGCTGCAAAGCAGCAACGGGGGGAAAACGGTACATGGGTTCCGCGTCTCTCCAGGGAGGCAGGTGTGGACACAGAGAGTCCAGCTTGCAGGTGTTAAGGAACTGTCTTTTCTACACTTCCCGTTGGATAAACAGCGGCTTCTACGACACCCAGCTCACTCCGCGGTGAGACGATACTGCTGGCAGTGGCTCTTCAGACTCCCGAGGTCACACAGAACACTTTATAAGAGCAAGTAAAATAGGAATGAAGAGACTCATAGTTTTATTTATTTCCATTCTAAAAAAGCCTCCGAGTTCTGTTTTTAAGCTCATTATTGTCAATGTACCTGATTGAGAAAGAAGCTAAACCAGTCTCAGGTGAGACTCTACCATAGCAACAGGCCTGCCAGGAATTCTTTAGGGAGCAGAATTTCACAGACGTATGTGATTGCCTATTCACACTCTTGATTACAACACATGGAGCCATTAAACTAAATGGTAAGCCATTAGTGTATTACAGGAACTTTGAAAAATAAACTACCCTGTGTGAAGACATTTTTTATACATACATTCACATGGAGATGTGTTTAATTGTTTGTAGCCCTGTTTCTCTTTTTTTGAGAAAACAAGGGAACCATCTAAGCTATTTCAGAACTTGACAATGTCACAGTGCGCTAATGCGATAAATCTGGCATTGTCCTTTATCACTGGTAAACAACACATCTTCCTCCAGCTCTCACCCTGTGACAAAATGTAAATGGAACTCTTCTTAGAATCCGGACGGTAATTGAAGGGTCACTAAGTTATGCCAACAGAGTCGGCACAGCAGAACCCCAACTTCGGCTTCACTGCTCGTGGACCGCGTCTACTGTCAGCGAGGGCAGGGTATTAAGAACAAGCACCATACAAGAAAAGATGTTTCTGTCTGGGGGTTGACAACACTGTCAGCTCCTGCACAAGCTAATCACAGTCCACAGTGGGACTAGGTAAGGATGCAGATGGCGGCCGTTAACCCATCACAACTGTCAGTAAGTCAACCAAAGGCAGTATTTAGTATGGACTCTCATTACTACCCTTCTTCGCTTAGTCAGCATTTCTCACATTTGTCTGCAAACTGTGAGGGAGACAGAGCAAAACATTTTGGAATGTTTAGATCCAAGGACAGAAAATCATTTATGTGACATAATTTTTATGCAACCAATTTTCAGTTAATTATACTAATAAACACAACCAATGGTGTGAGTCTAATCCAAATTACTTACATTTGGGTTTGTAATGCACATTGTGGTGTTTCAGTAGCAGAGCTGCTTTCCTAATTACATTCTGCTTTGTCAGTGAAGTCAGTTTCCATTTCTTCATAGTATATAAACTACATACGACTATATACAAAAGGTGGGGGTTCCCAAAGGCCTCTGGGCAGGAGCACGGTTGGTTCACAGTTAAAAATCTACCACAGACTGACTCCAGAGGGGAGAAAAAATAAAGGGAATAATCTCTAATTCGAATTGCTTTACAGAACTTTGTGGTGACACAAGATTGACAAGGCTCACTTGGTATAGGGGAATTTCGGCTGAGGCTGGAGTCTGGAAACGTGGGCAGCTTTATGAACTACTGCAGCCTAGTGTCACTTCACTAAACAAAAACGTGCCGGCGTTTAACTGCATATGGCTTTTAAAAAGGGATAATCTCAGAATCTGTTATACTGCCACAATATTCTAGCCTGTGTCTGGAAAACTGCCGTGATTCAAGGGAAGCATGTCGCACTGCAGGCATGGTGTGAGGCACTGTCGTGGGTTTTGCAGCCTGCTGTCATCTTACCCTTCTACGTGAGGCTCTGATTAGCCTCTGGGGATACCTGTCTTACCTACAGGAAAACCAGCTAAGCCTAATGCACTAAGAATATCGTTGGCCAAGGTACAGAAAAAGCAGCGCGACCAACAGGTAAAAGCTCTTATTAAAGATGAAAAATTCTTTTTTGGATGGGTACTGAAAAAAACAAATACAGGAACAGGAGCTTAGGGTCTAAAAATAAGTGTTTAAAGATGTCACCGGCGATAAGAATGCCGACAGACTAGATGAGCGATCTAAGATTTTTCAGGAACACACACAGGAACTACAGAAGGCTGACAGGAGCTTAGTTTTCAGTGAATGAGGGCAACTACCCAGAAGCATGGAGACTGCAGTAGTGAGGAGGGTGTAGCGGTGCAACCAGCCATGCAGGCTTCCGAGAAGCTAGGTCCCCTGCAGGATGAGCACGGGGAGCAACTGGGAAGCGAGAAGAACGCTGACTCTCCACGCTGAACATGAGAGCCACGGGTTAAGAGATTCAGCGGGTGCCCCTAGACGGAGCTGGAGGGAAGATACGGAGTCCTCTCAGGGGACAGCCAGATTGCTGGGTAAGCCAGGAACGGGGACGGGGAGAACGAGCAGGGGTGATGGATACAGGAATAAGAGCTGAGGGATATGGCAGACTTCAGAGGATACAGAAGTCAGAAGGTGTGATGGTGAATGCAGCCGTCATGCTACGCAGGGAGCTGTGTGAAGGATGAGAGGTGGCGACTAACATGTTAACTGGATGGTGCAGAGTTCTCACGAACGGAATCCAGATTCCGTGAGGTGTGAGGAATTTAGATGCTACAGCCTCCGAAAACCTGCAGCTTGTCAAGGAGAAGCAGGTGCACATGGGTATGAACAGCTGTCGTGTTGGGCTTCCAGAGGGGGGCACTCCTAGTTTTAGAGTCACCTGTCCCTTGCTCTGTCTGACTTGTCAGTATTGGGGGATTTTGCTCCAGAATGTGAAAGCCAGAGACGAGCAGGTTTTGGAGCCAAAGAAAAACTCTGTTGTTCTTATTCTCGGCACCAGGAGTCCATATTATAGGTATTGTGCCCAATAACATTTCCCAGAGGTGACCCATTAAATTACAACAAGAAGGAAGTGAAAAATCAGAGCAAGCAGAAGCAGGAGACACACATCCAAAGACAAGAAAGAGGAAGGGCACAAGCCATGCCTGGCCTGAGTTCACTGACGAAACCAGTGTGGCCAAGACCAAGAAGGAAGAAGAAAGATAAGAGCATAGAAAAATCATGGGCCTGGTCATGGGATTGGCAGAGGGCAATGCAAGGATGTCAGTCTCTATTCAGAGGTCACAGGATAATCTGGGTAGAGGAGGTCCCTGACTGACTTCCTGTTTACCAGACATCCTGAGCACAAAGGACCATTAGAAACCTCTCAGGATAGTCTGGGAAAAGGCAAGGTTGGGTTGGACAGGGATGATGGTGAGGGGTAAAAAGCAGTTGGATTCTGGACAAATTTTGAAGACAGAATCCCATAGGTCTTTTAGTTCCAGGAACACATTATATTTCTTTCTCCTTTGCATATAGGAAGAAGTTAAAATGTATTCATCCTTCATGTTTTAGCTTCAGGATCTCACTTGTTTGAAAGGACTTTAACTGAATCCAGTTCTAGTAGGCTCCCTTCTCCTCCAATATCCATCCTTTTCATTAGAGAGCTTCCTCAAATCATCTACTTATGTTTGCTTAATGCTTGCCTCTCCCCGTGAGATAATAACTCTAACATGTCAAGAGCTATGAAGGGAAAGATGGGAAGGGAACTGCCCTCCAGTCACCTCCTGGGTCAGATTTTCAGATCTCAGCTCCTAGTACCTGCAAACACTACAAAGTCAGATCAAGAACAAGAACACTTACGGATCAAGAACACTTGTGAAAAATCATTTTATAGGCGCATAAAAGGCCACGAATTTCCTCAAGTTGTATAAACTAAATGTGATGATGTATGCAAGCAGGTACCAGCTACTCAGTTGCTTAGGAGGCTTCCCCGGGAACACAGGCTTTGGGAGCAGCATGGCCAACACAGGCAGAACCAACTCTAAGAGAAAAAGCAAGCAAGCAACAAAAGCCAACCCACTAAAACTGTGTAAAACTTAGAAAACAATATCTACATATTGAAAAGCAGGTGTCAGATGTATAGAATGAATGTCTATAAAATTACCATTTTTTTTTTTAAAGAGAAGGAAACAGTAAGAGTTGAGCCAACTGCTTCTTCAAACTGACTTATGGTTTCTATGAATATGCGGTTCCTGACAATCAAACCAAACAGAAGATGAAACACATTTAGTAAGGTTAAATGTAAAAGCTCACTGGATTGTAAAAGGTGGCTCTAATTATGATCACCAAAATTTTACTCTAAACATGGTTCAAACTAAAAAGGCAAACAAAACAAAACAAAACAAAAAACCACACAAAACCCACAATTTTATTTCACCAGTTCTGAAAGCCAATCTCACTGGGCAAAGTCCTGGTGTTAGTGGGAGCCTCTAGCCTCCTTGCCTCTAGCAAGTTCTGGTGGCCCCATTGTTGCTCAGTGGCCTCCCTGCTCCAGCGTCTGTGGGCATCTTCACACTGCTTCCTCTGTATGCGGGCTTCTCTCTGCCTCTCCCTTCCAATACTTTTCATGACATTTGGGGCTCTCCTAATGATACAGGACAACTTCCTAATCCAAGTATCTTTTTCTAAGAAAGAACATATTACAAATGACCAGAGGGTAAGAACCTGGTGTCCTCTTTGGGAACAAGAGGTAGAATATTCTGCCTATCACGGTCTATGCTGTATCCTCCAGGGATTCAGATCTATCCTCTGTGCAAAACAGCATGGGCAGTCCCCACAAGCAGAGAAGTCTTGGGACAACACGGCACAGCAATATATCCTAAATCTCATGTTCTCAGACAAACAACCAGGAAAGCCTAAGTCTCCTTTGATACCATGAGGTCTCATTTGTGAGCTGTTGACCTTACTTCCCAAACCAGTAATGTTCTATTGAGAAAGTCCTTGCCTATGATTGCATCTTTAAGTGTTTTCCTTTTTCCTCTTAGTTTATGAGTTTCTGGTCATACATCAATGTTTCTGGTCCATTAGAATTTGATTTCTTTTTAGAGTGAGATCTAAAGAGATCAGTTTCATTCTCCTACATACGAAAAGCCAGTAAATCTGCTGTGTCCCTGTGTCATGAAAATAGAACTGAAACTTTCTAGGAAAGATGATGATCAAGGATAAGTTAAAAGGGGGGGGCCAGAGAGGATTTAGTGAAAAATAGTCAACAAATACCATATATTCACAAAAGCTCGAGGAAAAAAATTCCTAAAATATCAAATGCAACAAAAAATCCTAGGTGTAAGTTAAATATGGACAATGGCTCTGAGTAACACCTAGGCTTCAGTAAATTACTCTCTATTGGTTGATCTACACATTAAAAGTAAATTATCTTCTTCCAAAAGACAATGTTGGGACAGGCACAGGAATGAAAGTTATGGTGGTCTCATTCTCACACCCGGACAATAAAAAAAGAAAGGTCGAACTCATCCTAAGTAGTTCCTACACTCAACAGGAAGGGTTTCAAGGCCTTGGAATAGGCTTCAAGGCCTCTTACCTCAAGGTTTTTTCACCAAGTCACTGTTTCCTTCCCCATATTTGCACCCGGGTAACTTTTCACGAGCCCATCTTCTGCCTGTGAACTGTGGAAGTTCCCCGGCATCTTACACTTAACTTTCTCTGTTCCTCTCAGTTCAGGGCGGGAGTGTCTGGGATTCTCAACCATTCTCCAGATTCTGTGGGTCCCCTGGAAACTGGTGCTATTAAAGGGGCCAGCCCTGCGCAGATCTTCCCTGGAAAAATGGCACCTCTGGTTTCTGCTAAGATGGCTGCAGGATTTCTTTACAGTATGCCTCTGGCTATCTAAAGAAATTAGGCTTTCTCATGGAAGCATGTGCTTTCTTCTCAGGGGACATAATTTTAGTGTAGTGTATCTTTGCTTTAAATTTTCAGAAAAAATGTTTTTCTTCTTCTATTTTATTAGAGAGCACATGAAGAAGGCATGCCACTTTTTACTTGGAATCCAAGAAACACTATTACATACTTTCCATACACTGTGAAAAACAAAATTCAATTAGTTTGATACTATGACACGTAAAAAGATGGGCTCTCATTCCTCTGGTTTTCAGTTACATATTCTCATTAATGAGCCTTACCAGGGCTATTTTTAATATCCACACTTCAGAAACACTTGTTTAAAGCAATCTCATCTTTCATTAACATGGCCCTTAAGATTCTTTGTGTCTATACCCATTATCTGGTTCCAAAGCAAATTCAACTTTTTTAGATCTTTGTTACAGGAACATGACATTCCCTGGTCCCTGGTCCCAAAGACTGGAAATTAGCTAGGTTGGGACCAAAACCAAAGTTGAAGCTCTGCTCATATTCACTCAGAGACTTTAGAGGATAACACTTCTTTATCCCTGACAGGTTCTTTATCCCTTGACATGTCTCTCAATTTTTCTGGACACATCATCCAATTCTTCTTCTCCATCTTTACATTGCGTTCTCCCACTTGTGACAGATCCTTCACAGTCTTTGCCATTATATAGTTAATTTTGGTGCCACTTAGTGCTCACACAGGTAATCCAAAACAATCTGCCGATCTCATGGTCCTTAAGTTATTATACCCACAAAGATACTTCTGATAATATCTACTGGCCCCAGGCATTGAGATGCCTATCTAGGAGAACAAGAGCCAAACTCATAGTATAGAGGTAAAGTATATTAATTACTAACATCTTATTATGCCTATAAACAAATGTTGACACAGTTCTTTCAAAGTGACCATTTAATATCAATATTGCAATAAAATGTTACAAAATTACTTTGCTCTCATGTCAATGTGACAGTCACATTTTTTCATTTGCAAAAAAAATTATAACTAACTACAACATAACTTTGAAATGAGGCTGACAATAGATTAAGAATATAAGCACCCATGAGTTAGCAAATGCAATGATTTAAAATATTCTTCTGCAATAAGTAAAGATTCTTAGGAACACTTATAATTTGTCTTATGAAGCTATTCTTACATTCTTGATGCTCAGGGTAAGGAAGAGCACGGTGACCCAATTTCTCAATGAATAGTACTAGCTGAGATGGTTTCCATGGACTAGCAGACTGCTAAGATCCTGAAAGTAAGATCAGTTGCTCTGCAAAGGGACAGCCCTTTCCAAGCTCTCCAGTTACAAAGAAGGGCAGATTAAGACATGGATGATGCTTTGAAAATTAACGCATTTTTCTCTCAGAACCCAGAAACAAAAACATTTTGGAGCCCTCTGCCTGCAGCAGTGCCCTTTACTATATTATCGACTTTGCTAAGTCGGCCTCGAAGACCAAGACCCGTATGAGGATCTTAGCACAAGGAAAGGCAAGTGTTCTTTGCCGTTTACTCCAGGAGAGCAAACCAGCACTGCATTACACAATCCATAGTGTTAAAGTAATACTTAAGAGTAAAAATGAAAACAAAGCAACAATCTGTAGAATCATAGTCTAAAAATGATAATTCATGCTTCTTAGTCTGAATAGAAAGCCAAGCTGTTTTTTTTTTTTTTTTTTTGTTATACAGGAACCCAGGGACCTGCTAGTCACCTACTCCCTCACTGGGTGACACATTCTCAGCTCAGGCCAGTCTGCACCTGACAGCACGTGGTTATAGGACTTGTTCATGCGTATCAAAACTTACAGAACTACACTTAAATGGAGAACTTTGCTGCGTGTCAACCAGAACATGGTAAACTTGGCCAGAGAACACGTACCCCTATCTGCGTGCTTTCTTTTCATTAAATCATACCATTTTCTCCTCCAGGCGCTACTCCAATACTAACAATGCTGATACATTCACAAAGTGACCATGGTGTCTGCAGTAACATGTTTCTATGTTAACATATTAAAAGTTGTCATTGACAGAATAAACTCGTATTGCTGTGATGGGATATGTGTGCTTCCGCAGCTGTGCTTGTCTGCCTGGTGTTTTCTACCGGGTTAGGTGGTCTCATTCACATCAGTGATACCCCTGTGAAGAAATGTGTTACTTACGCAAGGCTGAGTATGTTAGTATTATATACGTATTATGTAAGAACTTACAGTTTTCATAGTCTAGTGGTTTTGCTTCTATAAGTTCATCGCATGTTAGCAGTAGTGTAAAAAAAACAAACTTTATTAAAATAAGCTTCTATATTTTCGTGTGTGTGTCTAACAAATAACAACCAAAGAAGAGGCCATGAATTTCAGTGGAGTCAAAGGAGATAGTGGGAAGGGTTGGAAGGAAGGAAGGGAAGAGAGAAGAAATGATGTAATTATAATTTAATTTTAAAAAAAAATGAAGTTTATGTAGCTTTCTAGCTATGGTAGAAATATTTTTAGAGCTGTGTAATGTATAGCAATTGCTCCGGTTAACATAGAGAAGCCAAATGCAAATATTTAATGTCTCTAGAGTTAAAATTTTACCTAAGTTTAAACTTAAATAAAATTTTTTATGAACTTTATTTTATGTAAGTAAATATGAATACTACTAGTTCAACCTGAAAATACTCCTGAAGCATAAGTTGTTTTTTTTTTTTTTTTTTTTTTTTTTATGATCCTGGTTCTCAAATAGATGAGTCAGAGTCAGGCCTGACTTTCCTAAGACTACCAACACGGGCTCCTATGAAAGTGCTTGAGGCAGCTAGTCATCTGAAGCCTTGTCTGCCATGCGAAAGACTTACGTGTGGTTCCAGCCATTGTGGATTATGCCGTATTCACTCTGCATCAGTGCAAACTGAGCAAATTTAATAAGAAAATCATATGTCAGTAGCTTTATCTGGCCTTCAAAAAGACTTGAACTCTGACCCTGGGCCTTGCTGAGGGAGCCTACAGAAACTCTTCCCGTGCTCCTGTATTTCTGACCAGTCAGGTTTTGCTTTGTAAAGCCCCATGCTGGGTTTACCTCAGGAGTCTGTTCTCTTCAGAAACTTACAGTCTGGTGTAAGCCAAGTTTTGCTGTGGGCTCTCCCCACTCCTGTAAATTCTTTTTTACATTTAAAGTCGGCTTTATTAATACAGGGCAGGCACTGTACCCATGGGGCAGATGTTGAGTTTGGGAGTTTTACTAACCATCTATGACAATAAACCACAGGCAAATCCCATTAGGATATTTCCATCACCTTCTGGTCCAACTGCCTTACCCACCTCTCCCTAACCCCACACCTTGGCAAACAGATTTACTGACTGTTATTAGAGAGTAATTTGTCTGTGCTAAAGTTTTATCTGCACAGAATAATGCAGTAGGCATTCAAACAGCTGACTTTCTTGACAGAGATACATTCAAGTCCTGTGGATCAATGGTTGGCTCTTCTGTTGAGTAGCGGGCATACAATGCTGTCTGTTTCCTCAGCCTCCTGTGAGAGGTGAGGATGTAGTTTCCTAGTGTGGCTGGGGCTTGTGAAGATTGCTACTCTAAACATTCACATGAATGCATCTGTTCACTCTTTCTTAGGTTATGTCTAGGAAAACTGTGTCACAGGCTACATCTATGTTTAACAGAAAACTTCCAAAGTTTTCTCATATATTTGTACATTTTACACTTATTACTAGTGAAAGAAGTGAAAAAGGAAAAATCCTGAAACAAAACAATAGATGGTACAATGAATTTGGACAGTGAGTTTGCCGACTTCTGTTTCAGCCTCTGTGCAAAAATACTAGTTTTATGTTCTTTTAGAATGTATGTTAGTTCTACTTTGTTTTCTCGCCCTACTGCAGTAGCGAAACTCTCAAAGGGAAAGCGTCCCTTCACCACTAAGTGCAATGTTGCTGAAGGATTCTCCTAACACACTTCATCCAGACTTGCTGAGACATGGGGATGAATGGATCTTGAATTTTATAAAATCCAAGTTTCTTCACCTACTCAAATAATCACATACATTTTCTCCTATTGATACGGTGAGCTTACACTTACTAGTTTTCAAATGTTAACTCAACCTTCTAGTCTTGGGAGCATCACACTTGATCGTGAAAAATTAAACCTGGTCATATGTCATCAACTTATGTTTATAAGAAGTACTGATATGTGAGGTGTTTTGGTTTTTAAGGTTTCCCTGGTTTTGGTTCACGGGGATGTTCCAGGGTTGGAGAGATGGCTCTGAGTGAAGAGCACTTGCTGCTCTCTCTTGTACAGGACCAGAGTTTGGCTCCCAGCTCCCACATCAGGCTGCTCACAGCTACGTGTAACTCCAGCTGCGGGACACCCAACATCCTCTTCCGGCCTCCCTGGGCGCCTGCGCACATGTGCATATGCACAGAGACGCACAGAAATAGATACAAATCTTCTTTAAAACATATAAGTCGTGTTACATTTACCACATGCATTTACTTCGTATGTTAAGATCTGCTTCAGTGTTTTCTTTTCCTTCGTTAGGCTGATGTCTATGTCAAAATTCTCAAAGGAAAAATCACATTTCGTTTTGAAAGAGCTTCTCTGGACAACATTGCTGAAACACACATGTTGTGTTACAATTCTTCCTGAATACTTATCATTTAAGAATGAGTTCAAAGGCTGAACCAGAAAGGTGACTCCAAAGGCCACTCTCTGATGTGCATGTCATAGCACCCGCTGTGGACCTGGTGAGTGTTGGCTACCATCTGCTATGCGCCGAGTACATCCTCCAAAATCAGCGATACTGTGGACAATTAAAGAAACAAGCTACCTGGCCCATGCTTGCCCCAGGCTTTGTCAATCCAGCTTGTCTCAGGCCTTTTCCTCCTTCAGCCTTTCTGCAAAGCTCCAGTCCAAATCTTTTTTGTTCTCTGTGGGTTTAAACCACATGCCTGGCTCAACTGATAACCTGTGCCCTCTTCACTGCTGTCCAACTCACTTTGCTATATTTACCTCCTCTCCTGAACTGCACAGCTTGAAAGGAAATCTTTATCTCACAAGTGAGGTTTGCCAGAACCTGACACCTCACTTGAGCTGCCTACTGCGATGCTACATTTCTTGGCTCCTGCCCTAAGCTGCTGCTTTCCCTACCCAAACCCCACGTTTCTTTCCTGTAGACTGAGGACAGCCAACCAAACTGCTCGCAATCACTTTGTAAAGAAAGACCACCAAAGCATGGGTTGGGGATAGCCTGTCCCTTTGGCGCGTGGGTACCATCATCTGTGCATCTCCTCTTACAGGCATCCCAAAGGCTCAGAGGAGTGCTCACATCACAGTGCTCACATGTGCAAAGAGAAGGATGCAAATCCTGGACAAACGCTGTGCCTGAGCCAACCAAGACCCTGACAGAATAGGCGGAGAAAGCAGCTTGTATGGCTGGGGAGTCTAAAAATTATTACTGCTTGACATTTTTCTTATTCTTATTTATGCCATTCACAATATATTATGAGCCAGCTAAGGAGGCACCACTCAGGAGTCTGAGGCAGGGAGGGGGGTCAGCTACCCCCAGGGAGGGTCACCTTTAACTGTGTACTGCAGCTATCCTCTGCCTCAAACGATAAAAAAAAGAAAGTTAAAATAAAGTATGGTATAAAGCACCCTCTACTTAAAATACAATCCGAATAAAACACGTAATAGTGGCACAAATTCAGTATACAATTTAAAATAATCTGACAGTCTAATACAGAGAGTTTGATAGTCGGCATCCAAGTGTCGACATCTATTTGCAGATATAATCTACTGAAGAGACACAATTTAAACTGAATTTAATTTTTTTCAAGATTCAAATCAGCAAAAACAAGCCAATGTCAGTATCTACCTCAGCTAAAAATATGACTCAAATTTTGCAGCACTGTCAAAGGTATTACATATAAACTTTCTTTGACTGATCATGAGAAATTGAACACATAGAGTGAAAAGTGAGCCATGGGAATTAAATGAAGAAAGCAATCATAATTCTTGGCATTTATGTAGGGATTTTGCCTTCACAGAATTTTCATAAACATTAAACTAATTAAATTATGCAATGCACTTGTGGAATCTCATCATGAGCTTATAACTAGGAAAAAGTATGGCACCAGGCTTGAGTAGAACACAGGCCTAGGGGCTATATTTGCATATATATGTATTTATGTGAACGATTATAATTATTCATAGATGACTAGAAAATATGAGCTTAAATAAGTACAAAGATTATGAACCAAATGCAGGTGTGACGAGGAAAACCCAAGCTTTTGCGCCTGCTTGGGCCCCACAGTTGTTACACTGTTATATAAAAAGCCTTAGGCTAGGAACGTTTTGATTAATGCTCTTGAACACTTGACAAGGGTACAGGCCCTCTAGCAGTTCTATAATACAACAAAGTCACTTATCCATATATTAAAATTTAAAAGTTCTTTTCTCTCTATTACTCATCATGAGACAGCTCTGCTGGTGAGCATATGAGGAGCACAGAGACAGAGAAAACAGCCCTCAGTCCCTGGGGGAGGCCCAGAGCCCAGCAAGGTAGGGGTGTTCCCAAGCGTTAAAGCCAACAGGGCGGAACGCCCAAGTGGCTCGTGCTCAGTGCCTCCAAAAAACATGGAAGACACGGATGAGGCCTGCTCTCTTCTGTACTCTGGGCTTACAACGGCGACAGATGTGCTCAGTGGCACCGTGCATTCACGGGTGAAGGACAGAACCAGATCTGGACCCCGTGCATGGGAGGCCTTTGAGAGGAAAGGCTCCAGGTGTGGACACTGGAGTCCCACTCAGTCAGCTCTGCCTTTTGTACAAGCGACTTCACTGGCTTGGCACCCCATTTTCACCCATAGGTCATGAGGGCTGTATATATGTGACTTTGGGTCCCCTGACATTTCCACAGGCTGTGAATGTAAGTCCGCAAACCATCAGTTCTGTGGGTGACAGATGAGTTGGGGTAGTGGCAGAGAAACTCCTTACATATACCTAGAGGCATACATGACCTTCTGGCTTCTAATGGTAGGTCAGAATCATATCACAGTCACTAAACAGCATTAAAAGCGCACTCATTATTCTCACTATTTCCTTAGTCGCCTACCTAACAGCAGAGAGAAAGAAATGTAACATCAAGTCTGAAGGTAGCTGGGGGGGGGGAGGAGAATATTTACGTGAAAGTAAAAAATAGAGAGATCTAATTGGAAAGTATTTGAGGCCTAAATTACTCTGATCCTTATTTCTTAGTATAATACCTCAAAATGAAAATAACCGTATTCTCATTTTGCTGGTTATAATAGCATAACAATGCTTTGGGTAACAATTTTTACAAAGCTATTTCTGGGTTTCTAGCTGCTTTACTTCTCCAGAGCCTCGGCCCAGCCCTCTGAAATCAGCTACCTAAATTCTCTCTCCCTCTCTCCTTTTCATTTGAGACAGGATTTCTCTGTGTAGCCCTGTTATCCTGAACCTTTGTAGACCAGGCTAAATGCCCTTATCAGCCTTGCTGGAGTGGCTTACAAACTCTATGCAGCCAGGAGTGGTTTGCTCTAGCTAATACAGCTCTGTGGCTGGCGGGGGGAGACGGAACCAGATCCTGATTGTTTGATTCCTGTGGCCCCCACAGCTTAAGTCACTTACGTCTCAGTCCTCCGGATGGAAAAGTGAACAGTTATAATACCTGGGCTGCAGGAGGATGGGGAATTAGCAGTGGACAACACCACTCTGAACAGTGATGCCTGTTAGCAGTCCCCTCTAACTTCTCAGTGCCATTTCCCACACTGCTCTAAAAACATGGCTGCCCTGAGGGGCCAAGATGTCTGCTTACTGGGTAAAGTGCTCTGCTTGCTGCTAAACCTGAAACCCTGAGTTGGATCTCCCGACCCATAGGGTAGAAGAAGAGACCAGACCTCCAAGTTGTACTCTGACCTCTACAGGGCAAATATATATGCACCCATGAACGAACACGAACATGAACACACACACACACACACACACCAAATATGTAATTTTGTTTTGTTTTGAGACAGAGTTTCCTTGTGTAGCCTTGGCTGTCCTAGACTCACTTTGTAGACCAGGCTGGCCTCAAACTCACAGAGATTCACCTGTCTCTGCCTCCCTATGTGCTGGGATTACAGGTGTGCACCACTGAGCCTGGCACGTAAATTTTTAAAAAGATTACCTTGATTGTTTTTCACTTTCAGTGTCAATTATCTTCTAACTTCAAATACTACTAATGAATATATTGCTCTGCCTGATTAAATAGAATGCATGGGAACAGAGAATTCTGGTGCTGATTGTTGAGAGCCACCGTGACGCTCACATGAAAACCACAGATCTCTTTGCTCCTTTTGCTCGCCAGCCCCAGCCCCAGCCCCACAACCTCCATGGATGAGGTCAACACTCTCCTTCTAATCCTAATTACCTGCTCTGTTTCCTCTTCCCTGCTTCTGCTTGGCCCTCTCCCCGCTCCCCGTGCACACTCACGTCATGTCCTACAAGACCACAGACAGCTCAGCTACGGCTTTTAAGCTGTGGTAAATGAGGTTAAGCGAGGGTCTAAAGAGTAAAGAAAGGGTCTGCATCATTCAGAGCCGATTTCGGTGAACCTTCCTTTACCAGTTTAGGCGCAGCCAGGACCAAGTTCCAGTCATCTGAAGAAGGAGCCTCTGCTAGCCATACTCTTCCAAAGGTGTGTGCTGCCCACCATGTGAACTATCGAGAGTGGGATGCTGTTTGGGCCTCAAGGATGGCAAAGGAAGGTTCCTTTACTGCTTCAGAGAGCCGGAAACAGCACTCACGCTGCATGCCTGTGACATGTGTGCCCTTCACCTGCTCCAGTGTGTAAGGGCTGCCTGTGAATGCGTGGCTATTTGGAGGTAGTTACTACAGTCAAATATTCAAGCTGTTTCATAGTTTTGATCATGCAGAGTAAAATCGGGCCATTTTTAAATTTAAACATTAAAATATGATTTTAGTCGACAAGTACTTCTGCACTCTGATTTGAACACACCAGGCATGCTACAGGGTATTGAGAATAAAATGCTGAAGAAGAGATGAGTTTTCTGCTTATAGATCAAAATGTTTGAGTTCAAAAACTTTTTCTGTCTAACTGAAAGATGAATATCTTAGTTTTGATTATACTTTGAAATTTGCTCATTTCCAATTACAAACTGCAAAGGAAATAATTTTCAGGCTATGGGGGAATTGAGCCCAACATGCGTACGAATGTAACTTGAGATTCTGGGTACTTTAGAGAGAAAACTGATAGTTGTTACAAAAAAAAAAATCAAATGGAAAACCCTGTATTAGTGCAATAATTTCCCAAAACACGGGAATAAGAAAAAGAAACGAAGCATTTAGGATCTCACTGCAATATTAATTACCTAATAAACTTAATAATACCCATTATTATTTTACAAGGTAGCAGTAACATAAAAGTTTAATAAAGACTTAGTTTGTGAAATTTAATCAATATTTATAAGATTCAGAAAATCAGTATTTTAAAGCTTAAAGATAAAATTAACTTAAAAAATACTTTAAAATAGAAACGTATTGGGAACACAAGGAAACGGATTCCATTCTGTCTTCTACAGAGGATATGTTCTTATTATAGATGATAGGAAATAAGCAAGACTGTGCTCCGAGGAAAATAAGAATGATAGGGATGATGGCGATTCTGGTCCTTTATGGCCGACCAGCCCTACGCTGGCCCAACCCAAATCAAGACACCACCTCATGCCATGGTGTCCAGACTTTCTTTCCCTCCTGTGGCCAACGCTGCCAGCTAGGAATGGTCAGCTTTTGCTGGGTCCACAGCTGTTCACTGAAGGTGCAGTTCCCAGTTTAGGTGCAGCCAGGACCAAGTTCCAGTCATCTGAAGAAGGAGCCTCTGCTAGCCATACTCTTCCAAAGGTGTGTGCTGCCCACCATGTGAACTATCGAGAGTGGGATGCTGTTTGGGCCTCAAGGATGGCAATGACAGCAAAGCGTCTGAACTTGCTGCTCCCTGGACTGTTTCATGACTGATGAATATATTTCCATATTGTTTAGCCAGGGTGTTTCGCTGCTTCTCTGTTAACAGATGCAAAACCTGACAGCTCTCTGACAGGGTGGACTGTTAGTGCCTGGCTGCCTCACTCCTCTTCCACGCTCAGAACCACCTGCCTGAAGCTCTTGCCGACACAGCACACTTGACAGGCCTTCCAGACTGTATCCTCTGGCAATACTTTTTTCTCTCAAGTTGTCTAATTCAGGCTGCTTGAGGGACTGTGGGAGACAGGTTTGGGGATCATGCAGTCTTCCCGGAACGGAGCACTTACTTAGTCATGACTGATTTCGAATCAGAACTGTAAGTTCAATAATCAACAAGTACCAACTGAGTATGTGATAGGAAACAGATCGTATTTCAGGAAGAATTGCTTGCATTGCATGCTAGACAGTTTTGTCAGCTTGACTCAAGCTACAGTCATCTGAGAGGAGGAAACCTCAATTGTGAAAATGCCTCCATAAAATCAGGTGAAGGCATGCCATTAGGAAATTTGCTTAATTAGTGACTGGGATTGGGGAGGGCCCAGCCCATTGTGGGTGGTGCCAACACTGGGCTGGTGGTCCTGGATTCTGTAAGAAAGCAGGCTGAGCAGGCCATGGGGATCAAGCTGGTAAGCAGCACCTCTCTGTGGCCTCTGCATCAGCTCCTGCTCCAGGTTCCCACCCTGCTCAAGGTAATGTCCTGACTTCATTCAATGATGAACAGGGATTTGGAAGCATAAGCCAAAGAAACCCTTTCCTCTCCAAGTTGCTCTGGTCCTAATGTTTCACCACAGCAACAATAACCCTATCTACAACACACTGTATTTGTGATTTATACTCCAGGAGTCTTTAAATTCACTCCTCTCTGAAGTTCCAACTCCGCATCAGGAATGTGGGTTAATAAGAATAGCAACAAACACGAACTGTTAGAGGCTGGAGAGGGAACGCATACGGCATGGTGAGTTGGTGCTTCCTACACTGTCCAAGAGATGCTCGTAGTAATTAAAGCTTGATAGTGCACGGTCTGCAGATACCATAAAACCACGGCAGAGCTGGATGTGGTGGAGCCAACTTAGTAAGACTCAAAAACCAAACTGAAAAAGACGTAAAAAGCGATCGTGTCAGTTCTCAGAGAAACAGGCCAAGGATTGCTGTTCTGATCAGTTGGTATTGATTTTATTTCTAATGTCTTCCCTTGTGCTGAGATAAGGTCTTACTCTGTCACTTGGGTCTCACAAGACCTAGACTAGAACTTGTGAACCCCTGCCTTAGCTTCCCAAGTGCTAGGATTACAGGTCTGTGCCGCTGGCTATAAAGATTTTCCTTTCTTCCACCAACTTTTGAGATAGGCCATAGAACTAGGGGCTTCTTGAACACGTTGCTGAGCACTTCTGAGCTCAGCTCTAAAAATATTCAAACCTCAAGAAATCATTCCTCTTTGTAAACTTAGGCAAGTGAACAAACTGTTTTCGGTAAGCTGTGCCAGCATGTTTAAAGCTCAAGGTAGATTATTAACTCAGTCTTTGTGTGGCTTTCGTTAATGGGCCATCAGGACTGTTGCGGCATGCCACTCAACCTGTGAGCTGAACCTAACCCTTGCCTGGCACAGCTCACAGTTATTAAACAATTAATGGTCTCTCAGAAAACCTGCAGAATGCTGGATGAATTTCAGGCGAGGGGTTCTAGGGCAGGCTTGGACAAGGGAAGCATCTTGGGTTGGGAGACTGGGATGAAAGATCTTTCTTGATGGAGACAGGAACAAACTTAAAGCTCAGCAGGAATAATAAAGAGGAGACTAAACAGCCCTCCACAGCAGGGCGGAGGTGGATCCTCTCTGTCTAGCAACTTCAGGGACAATCACATTTGAGCACCAGTTTAATTACTAAGGCCCCCAATGAATGACTTCCGTGTTCATAAATACACAATGTGATAGTTCTACCTCTGAATGGTGACAGGACTACCCAGTAAATGCCCAGCGCTTGATTAGCACTTCAAGTAGGGGATGTGAGTGGAGCCCATGAACGGGGTGATACTACTGTTAAGTTTTACAGAAAGTGCTCAAGCCATGACAGGTGGAGGGTCTTACCTGGATCATGAAGAACTCAGTTCAAATAAATTTCAAGTTCGCTTGAAACCAGTGTCTGTGGTGTCCCCACTATATCAGGATGAGACTTCCCTGAGGTGCCAGGACTACCCCACGGTGGGTGTAGATAATAAGGGAAGCTGTACTGTGGTACAGCGATATTCCTGGGGCCTGGCCGTGAAGGGGAATGGAAAGGATTTGGCTCTTCTGAAACCCATGAGAATTTTCAGCGTTAGAGTAGGAGCTACTTTCTTGGCTCAGTACTTGGTAGCCTTTCTCTAAATGAATTTTAGGTAGTCAGCTGACATTACTCTGGGCTTTCAAGGCGCCTGCCTTTCCAACATGCCAATTCTAACATGGAAGATGAATCAAAACGAAGTGTAGTGGCAGACAAAGCTTTCTCAGGCTGTAGAAGGCTTCACAGAAAGGTGATTTGGGGCACTCAAGGACCTAGCCAACAGTAACAGAATGGCAAACAAGACTTTGCATCTTACAGTGTTTGGGCCCACTATCTTCTATTATTGTCCACGTCAAGCCCTCCTGACTTAAAAAAAATCTGGAGCTTGAGCTCTGCATGGATGGAGCTGTATGAAAAGTAACTCCAGATTTTTTTGCATAGTGCTAGCAACAAAGTAAGACAGCCCCAGTTACTACCTTTGCCTTCTTCTGAGTAGGAATATATCAAAAGGGAAGACTTTGCACCTACCAATCAGCTCTGCCAGTCCTAATGAACCAGTCTTGAGTGATTTTACTTGGCTTGGAGTGCATCCAGGTCACAGAAGGCAAGAACAGATTAAGGGCGTGTTAAGGGCATGCATGATCACAGCAGCGACAAACCTGCTTCAGAAAAGCACCAGTATTTCTTCAGGCATACATGTGACTCACCCAATATTTTCAATGACTTGCTGCTGGAAGCATTTAAAAGCAGGAAAATATAATTCTCTCAGCACCAATAACTCCTGCCTCCAAAAGAAAGTTGTGACATCATTTCAAAATATATTACAGTTGTATGAATAGGCTGTTGCTGAGGCCTGTGTCGTGTAGTCCTAGCCTAGCTCCAGAGGCCACCATTGTACTTTAGACTTAGAAGGGATCCATAGATTTCATTTTGGTATTTTGAGATATGGTCTCTGTAACCCAAAATGGACTCAAGTTTGTAGCAATCTACCTGCCTCAGTTTCCCTAGTATTAGGATTACAGGCAAGAGCAACCAGAGACAGCAAAAGATTTCCTTCTGAATAAATCTCTTTCAGTGTTTACCTCATATAAATTGGTGTCTCCAGCAGTAAAAGAATACGAAGTATCAAGTATAAGCTATGGAGAGATGTCTCCAGGCACTTTTTTCTTTTTTTCACAAACCAAATTTGGCACATTATTTTGCAACCACAGAAAACAAACCCAAGTATTAAACACGTTAACATCATGACAGACCAGGGAAGAGGGCACGTGGAGGCTACAGGCAAAGCTAGGTCTTCACAGATGACCGCTGAACTGGCTTTGACTGCTGGGGTAGTGAAAGGACAAGCAACTGTTCTTCTGGAGATGTCATATTCCTGCCCCAGGGCCTGCTCGCAGCAAAACACATAGGATGCTTTCTTATCTTCACATGAGGGTAGGAGGCCACTCCCCCTGTTCAAGAGCAGAGCAGAGGGGAACCTGTTGGGTTTTGGTGGCCTCACTGCCTCTTTTCCCAGGCTGTTTGTATTTAACCAACAATGTCCCATAATTTCTGGGTGAGATGGACACCTTTAAAGGCATAGGTGTTGATTTCCAGTTTTGGTGTTGGGTACAATTCTAAAGACCACTCCACAAGAGTGGGGGATGCCAGTGGCTAGCCCAGGCCTAAGGGATCCTCCCTTTATCCTTGGAGGCTTTTAGTAAAGGACTTGCTCCTGTGAATACACTTGGGGCAGAGCATGTTGTCCTCCAGGTATGGGGATGGAAGTGTGCAGGCTGGAACCAGGAAGAGGGCAGGTACTTTCCCTTTCCAGGCTATCCAGCATGGAATGAACCCAGCCATGTGAGTCTGCAGAAAAGCTTCTCCCGTGAACCGCACACTGCATTTCCCCATAGGTCTCTGCTGTGGCACTGGATGGCACTGGAAAATTGCAGCACTGGCCCAGGTCACCAACCCTTCCTCAGAGGTAGCCGTAGTCACACCGGCCGTGCTTCCTCATAGAGAACAGGAGGGTCAGTCGGGGCAGGTACCTGTTCCTTCATACAGGGGCCACTACAAGGGGAACTGTCCCCTGAGAACACAGCTCTCCCAGTTTCTCCGTCTTCATTTTTTCCCAGATGTCTTCACCCTGGCCTCTCTTGGTGAGTCAGGGACATTCTTCAATTTGGCACTTGCTCTGGGAAAGCCCCTGCAAGGAGTTGTTTATAAGCCTCTAATTTCTTCCTACGAGTACATCCTGGAGACTTACTACCTCCTGCTTTCTCCTTTGGTTTGCAGCCATTATCTTTCACTGACTTTTTTGTTTGTTTGTTTTCCCATCGCTTGAGTCTTTGGGAAAGATGTGTGTGGTTGAGTAGAGATCTGGCCTTTCACTTTGTCCCTTGCCTAGTTCGTGCTGCTCTGCTTTCTTACAGCAGTCTCCATCTTCCAGTTAGATGAAACTGCCGAAAAGAAAATTCTTCCCACTTCCAAATGACCCAGGTACATTTTTCTTCACCTTGGTTTTCTCTCCACCTCAGTTATTTTTTGGAGAGAAGAAAACATCTTCCCTTGCCTCTCCTAGGTGGCAGATAATGTGATCAGTATATTTAATGTTCACAGTTGGATTTTGTTTCAATCTATTTTCCATCAAACTCAAGCATTTACAACATAAAACTACTTGATAAATACTACAGTTCACGCATAATTCCAGTCCCTAAAATATGGTGGAGGGTCCCCTTGAAGCTTATTATCTTGAGGCAAAACATTAACAAAAAGTGAGGTTTTATAGACTTTTCTGTATCTTCCTTCCTTAATGATACCTTGTATGCCTCCTCCCTCCAAGGTAAAGGATAGATATAGCACAAGAAGCTCTTAATGGAACTGAATATTTCCTGTAAAAATGTACTAAAGAGTAAGAATCTGTAGAACTAGTTTACAGTTCACATTCTACAGGTGTTGACCTGCCTCGAGGACATCAGGTCCACCAATCACGGAACCCAACCTCTGCTTCTCCTTGTCTGAAACCTTTTCCACTGGCCAGGCCTTGTCTCCTAGTTTCCCTCAGTCTGGATCCAGATCTTTCTTAAAATGTCCTGGGCTACAGCATGAATATGCTACATCCATTCCACACCCTACCCCCTGCCTCCTTCTGAAGACAGGATCTGACATAGCTTGGATGACACTAAACTTCATATATAGGTGAGGGTGACCTAGAACTTCTGATCCTTTTAGCTGCATTTCTTGAGTGCTAGAACTACATTTCTTGAGCACGGACTACCCTGTGGTTTATGTACATACCATGCTCGTCTGCCATCACAGCCATACATTTTCCACTTTTATAAACAAGACAACCAAGCTTCTTAAACCTCTTTCTGCTAATATTTGATATTTTCTTAGGTGAGACAAACTGTTTTCATGGTCTCAACTTGAGATTGCGCGCTCGCAATGCAGGGCTCTGTTCTCCGCACAGCAGAGCTGGCCTGGACGCCACGGCTTCTTCCCCATTCTGCTCTGGCACCCACCCCTCCAACTCTCCTCACAGTCAGTGCATCTGTGTTTTTCCCCTCTGCTGTCTCTCCCCTTGCCCAAAATGGTACACAGACTTTTAAGGGGAGATTAAAAGGTGTATCAAGTATTAAGGATTTGGTTTCATAAGAAACAGTATTCAAAATGAAAAATAAGTAGTTTCACTCTACAAAATACATTTGAAGCATAAGCTGTGCTGGGCCAGATCTGTGTAGGACAGCTCATTTGCATCCCTACAGCCTTCTCTACACCTGATCAGTCAGCTCAGAATGGAGACAACATTAATAAATGACAAAACACTTTTCCACAACAGTTTAATAAGAATTCACTTTTCCATTATTCTTTGCAAAGTAAAATTTAAAAAATCAAGATCCTGAGGTTAAGAGCTTATGCTATATATTTAAAAAGCCAATTTCTTCTTTTTAAAGAACAAACTACAAAAATGGTACCAGGCACTGGGAAACAGGTACAGCCTGATAGCAGGAGACAGATGAGGAGGCCACAGTCTAGAATGAAAAACGAAGTAGATAAAAAGACTTAATTTCTAATTTAAAAGATGGGTATTCATTGCAATATTTAAAGAGATGAAAACTCTTTGCTCATGTCAGCCATGTGAAGGAAAGGTACTCAGGGGAAGATGCTTCAGAGGTGTCAAGCAACCACGGACAGCCAGAGCGCGTTCACCTGAGCACTCACCAGAAGGCTACCGGTGGAGGCCTGGAGCCCTGGTCACAAAGGAATGCATTTAGGAAATGGACAGGTGGTGGGGATTGCTGCCCTAGTAGGTGATATCATATGGCGAGCTCTTTCCCGATACAAAGTTGAACAAATGAGACCGTGAGACCCGAAGTTGGTTAATGGGAGTAGGAGGGGTACAAGAGTTTGTTGGGGGATTAGAATATGACTGGAATATATTACACACATGCCTGAAAACATTGTAACAAACCCATAACTGTGTACAATTAAAATTCTAATAAAACAATTTAAACTACTAGATGAATAGTCTAAATGCTGAAATCACTTGGACTATTATATAATTATCAAAGGGAAATTTATCTTCCAAAAGCCAAAATATTTTAATTTTAAATATTCTATCCTATTTGTAAAAGCTATGTGTGCATAGGAAGTGTGAGTACTGAAGAAGGGTTATATTGGAAATAACTGTGCAATGTGCGTGTCTTCAAGTTTCAATGACTCATTTCAATTTGTTTACAAGCTGTTTCTGTTATATGCAATGCCTAAGCCCTAAAGGTTTGATTCATAAATTCAAAGATCCTACAAGTTAAGACACTTATCTTTAAACTGTTTGAAAGCCTTTATGTTTTAATGCTTTTCCCTGGGAATGCCTGAAAGAAAATAATTATAACTAGATTACTTCGCTAAGGTAGAAGCAGATCTAATGACTCTGAAAAACAATGCATTCATAGAACATACACAAGTGAAATAAGGCCATATGGACTTAATTCTGCAAAGTAACAAAAATGGCAATCTAGAAAGCAAACATGTAAGCCCGCAGACAGGCACCTTCGGAAAACCTATGCTTTGCCAAAGCTCCGAGGCAGCTCTGGAGCCCCACCTGAAGAGAAAATATCTGTGAGATATTTTTCCCAGACGTGATGGGAAAACAACAAACCCAGTCACTCAGAACAAAACTGAGAGCTGAATGATGTTGCCCATCCATTTCAGCAGTGCAGCGGTGACTCACTGCAAGTTTAGCAGCATAGAGTGTGTCCACACAGGAGGAAATTATTCCATGGATTAGTCATTTAACTCTGAGAAGAAACTGTGAATTGGGTTATCCAACTGAAAAGGAAATTATAAGCATGAGAAATCAGGGTTGGCTTTAAATGTTAACAAAGAAAAAATATTCTATTAATTTCAAATGTAAATGAAAGTACTGCTGATAACAATTAAAGTTAAAATTCCTAAATCAGTAAATAAGCAAATAATTGACATGCTGCGTGTATGTTGTGTGTGTGTGTGTGTGTGTGTATGTGTGTGTGCATGTATGTAGCCCTTTTAAACACAAGAGGAACCAGATCTTTGAACCAATTAGGTCATGTGTCATTTGCTCCCCCAGTGATGTACCCAGCACTGTTCTGCCTGCACATTCTGCTGACAGGAATATATGAAACACAGCACCTTCCAGGTCTCCTTCCCAACCCTCTGTCTCCTGGACAAAGAACTGTGCTGCTAGTCAGCTCGTGATACTTTAAATTAGTTATCAGCAAAGCTTAGCTAAAACTGTACATGATTTTTTTCGTTTAGTTCACCTACAAATAAGCATGTTTAGACACCTATTATGTACTCTAGTTGTGTGTATGATCTTGTTGCAAGTCAACAGCAGGTGGAGTCTATATAAACAAATCTCTACAGGTAAAGGCCACTGCCGCCCAAACACTGGTGTCAACACATCGAAAAGATGGCTTTAACTCAGGCGGAACAAACATTCAGTTATGCTGAAGTATGACTCAAGTCAGGTAGAAATGGGAATGTCATCAGGGCTCCAGCTAATCACTTGCAGGTCACGAAAAAAAAAATGGATGTGCACACGCTGATGTGCAAACTCTGTTCTCATCTGCATCCTTGGCACACCCCAAATCTCAAACTCGTAGTGCTGACATGCAACTTCAGAGCTCTCTACAGAGTCGAGTGGGAATGCTCACAACTCCAGAGTACAAGCCGGAAGAAGTGCTATCACTCAACCTCATTTTAACCTTATTTCTACAACATGGAGGAAGAAACGCTATTAGCTCTAACCTCTCACACCAGCCTTACCTTGTGCTTCAAGATGCAGTTCAGGCATGGGAAACTGGAAGTCAAACAAACATTACATCTGCCAGGACTGTTTAGTTACCAATAGAAGAGCTAAGCCAGTTAGTAACAGGAAAAGCAGGAAGGCGGGGGGCCCTGCTCAGTACAGTGCTTTTAGCTTACCCACGGCGGTACTTGTTTACAGCGGGAAGGAGGCTGTTTTCTGCATGTGGCTGCAGTGTGTCAGAGAGAACTATTCAGTGTAAATAAACACAGGCTGCATACAAGGAGGCTGCAGAGGCAGGTGCAGTTGTTTCTGCTGTGGGGGAATAGAGTAAATACTTGCACTGGAGTTTGTTGAGTTCTGGGCACTCTGCCATCCAGGAAGGGCGTGTAATTACTGAAGCTAAGAGAACCATGTAAAAATGAAGTAATATCAATAGGACACGGTTGGGCTCCAAATTCCCTTGTTTTATCTTCAAATTTTAAAGAACCCTGGCTCTCATTTCACTCTTTGATATTTAACTACCACTTAAATAAATATGGGTATAATGACAGTCTACTTGTAATTTCCACAGAAATCCGGAACACATTATCTTGAAAGATGGCATCTTCCTTGAGAGCCCCACAATGAGGAATACAGTAATTTTCATTCATTGAAAATAACAAAAGTAGTACACGGGATACCTAATTTAGGAGCACATCAGAGCAAGAGCCGCATACAGTACATCACCGTGGGTTACCACGTCTATCCTTTCATGCCAATTTTATGCCATCTGGATCTACCTCAGTCTTAAGTCTGGATTTCAAGTTTCTTAAATCATCAACAAAAAAATTAAAGAATGTGGCTTATGGGTAGGGAAAGAATGAAAGTTAGAGCCCCTGAGGCATGCTCAAATAGAGATCTTATTCACTCACACAATTTACACCAGAAGATAAATGCAGCTAATCATCGCGCATACGCGCGCGTGCGCGCACACACACACACACACACACACAATTCTATAGACAACAAGTAATCTTGCATCCTATATTGAACTGTGAAATTTCTGGCAGGGAGAAGAACAAAAAGCAGCCATTGCCTTACCAAATTCTTTCTCAGCCAAAAGCATTCAAAACTGAATGAGTCTCTGGTTTTCATATGATGCAAGACCCATTGAGGGCACCACATTTAGACATATTTCTTCAGCTAATGATTATACACAATACATTAAGCTATCCGGCAGTATAAAGTTTGCCAGAAATCTAAACACTCTCAGGATACAAAACTCTCTCTGATTTCATCTTGGATGCCTACATTCTTACTGAAAGATAAATTAAATGCCAGAACCTACCAAAATAATGATTTTGACTGTAGCCAACTGCTGGCTATGGCTCAATTGCCTCTTCAGATTTAAGTTCAGGGGCCTCACTCGTGTTATTTCTAGGAATTAACTTTCATCTATTATAGAACAGAATCCCCAAATCCATATCATAACCCATCCTTTTATTATCTGTACTTGATTGTCCACTAATTTGGACACATGGAGAATGAAAGCTGCAACATCTGTGTCAATATGTCGGCAGACAGGAAATTAACTTTACAGTCAACTATGTAGATGGATTTAATTCCTAGATCAAAATGGGCATAGGACAATTAAAACTGTCTTAACATCAAGAAAGTACAGCTAGGTAAGAAGCTGTCTGGAGGATGTGAGACTCGTGCCCACCGTGCGTCTGTACATTTGGCTATGGCTTCACGGTTTACACGAAACAAGTCAGTGATGAGGCTACCCAATAGTATTGAGCTCCTCTTTGGACAACCGTTTACTATAAGACTGACAGTGGGGGGTGCTGTGAAGAGAAACCTGTAGCAGATGTATAAAACACCACTCTATCCTTAGGGAGCCAATACGCAAGCTCAAAGCAGCACAGGATCATCTCGGTTGCACTCTCAAGCATGAGGGATCAGGAGAGGTGTGACTTCGGGCTGGCAGGCCACATCTTCATAAAGGAGCTGGCCTTCGATCCAAAGTGCGCCCTTCCCATCTGCCAGAGTGAGGACTTTTCCTGTACCTTGCTGTGCTGGCCTGAATAGGAATGGGCTCCACAGATCTCATAGGTTTGACTGCTTGGCCACAAAGGGTGGCACTTTCAGGAGGTGTGGCCTTGTTGGAGTGGGTGTGGCCTTGTTGGAGAAAGTCACTAAGTGGTGGGCTTTGCAGTCTCAGAGGCTCAAGCCAAGCCCAGGGTGACATGCTCTTCCTGTGGATCCAGCTCCTTTACCAGCTCCACGTCTACCTTCACACCACCATGCTTCCTCCATGATGATGATGAAATGTTTTCCTTTATAAGACTTGCCATGTCAGGGTGTCTCTTCACAGCAATGGAAACTGTAAGACACTTGCCGACATCTATGTGAAAGGCTGCCATTTCATAAAAGGAAAATGTAAAGTCCAACCTGTGCCAGGGAGCAGCCACGGGGCTTCTGTTGCCAGAGGACTCCAGAGGGAAAGAACTTTATTTCTAGGATACCTGGAAGCCAATTCCAGATGAGACTGCTACAGGCTGTTTGCCTGTTACCTGCCCTTCTGCTTCCTGTCTGACTTGCCCAAGATGAAGACATGTGGAGTATTTACTGGCCTTTTCCTCTCAAAATTCAGGTGGGTGTTAACGGCTCCTATTTTATAATTCTTCCATCAAGTGCCCCGACAGTATCAGTGTTTTGAGGTTGTGATAAATCAACAAGTTAATAATTTATTTTTACATGACCATATCTCATTATATACACAAAAACCTTTTTTATTTTTGCGGCTACTATGCTGAAAATTTGAATACTTACGGCCATTTGTTACATAAAATAGTAGCAGAACATAATGTCATTCAATGCTTAGAATGGGTTTTAGTCTGTTGATATCAATGTCCAAAGGAAGGCTCACAGAATCCCAAAATATTCTAAGCCACAGCTCCTCCTTGGAGCACAAGCACTTTATATGTAAAGATGATGATGATAGTGGTGGTGGTGATGATGATGGTGGTAGAGGAGGAGGTGGTGATGATCGCGCTAGTGGAGGTGGTGTTGACAATGATGATGGCGGAGATGGCGGAGTGATGATGGTGGAGATGGTGGTAGTGACGATGGTGGAGATGGTGGTAGTGACGATGGTGGAGATGGTGGTAGTGATGATGGTGGAGATGGCGGAGTGATGATGGTGGCATCAGCCTTTCCTAGGTGCCAAATACTACTGTACACATTTCACATGTGTGATTATGGTCTGTCACTATGATTATAGCTATTCTCTAAATGAGGACACTGAGGTATAAAGGGGCTTAAATACAAACCAAACCAAAACAAACAAACAAACAAAAAAAAAACAACCCAAAAAACAAAAAGCAAAAACCAAACCAAACCAAACCAAAAAAACCCAAAAACCAGCAAAAACAAAACAACAACAACAAAAAAAAACAAAACAAACAAACAAAAAAAAAACCTTACACGTCACAGCAATTAGAGAAACCAAGACAGAAAGCGCAGCCATCAACCCAACTTCACTGGCAGTGTACTTTTTTTCTGTGCCCCGGTACAAGGTCCTTACTACATTGTTGCAGCCTTCAAACTAGGCCCATCCTTGGAGAACGGCAGAGCTGACCCCATCATCTACAGGGCAAGGTATCAAGGCTTTCATTATGCGTCCCATCTAAGAATACTGATCTTGGATGCATAACAGTAGCAGCAGTAATCATTTCACTGGTGTGTGACGTGCAGGCTAAGAACGCCCACTCTGATGAGTAGTTTAACATTAAACTCAGATTTTGAAGACAATCAGCATTATTTATTCATATTTAGTTTTCCTGGGTTCTATCCCATAGGCTAGATGACAGGAAGTGGCCATTTCATGTTAGGATCAAGGTTTTACTCAAGTATGTATTGTCTAGTTCTAAAAAAAAAAAATCTTACAAAATAGCTGTACTTATCTGTTTAAAACCAGGCGTGTATTTTAACACAGAAGACAGACATGATGCTCTGGGGTGAATGATTGAAATCTTGAGTGCTGAGCACTGACAATTTTGAAAAGAAATTATGTATGGAAACTACAAATGTGTATTAATGAACCCAAACTCTTCAGGACATGAAAACAGAGACAGAGTATGTCTTCCAAGTAACTAAATCATCGGATGACATGTGACCATTCTTTTAATAAGCAGCATGTACCACCCTCTGTTACCTGGGGAAACTGAAATCCTTCTTGCAATACCGAACAAAATATTCACTCTGATACAATGTATCACCAAAAGATCAAGTTTTAAAGTAATCTCAGGCCACGGCAGAGTTCCTAGTTGAAAAGATGGCAGCAGGTTTCCCTATTGTCGTCAGTGCGCAGGCTTTCCAGTGTCGAGGTACAAATGTAGTGTCTCTGCCGCTCTGTTCAGTGCATGTGGCGTCCAGTTTCCAGTCAGTGTGGGCATTTTTAGCAGTTTAGCACACATTACATGGGAACAGTGTCAGCACTGAGTTCCATCAGCTCCTCCTCACCTTGCTGCTCTCCTTGGGTCAGGTCAGCTCCACCAAGAGCCGTTTCCCCTCACGTGAGGAATAAATGAGAACAGTTTGATGATACTTTCCTCCTGTGTTAACGTTTCTGCAGCAATGGGGATTAAGTCTAGGCTATCATGCATGTAAAGTGAGCAGGGTATCCGAGACCACTGAGCTACGGCCCCAGGCCTTAAAACACTTACTTTTGTAGTGCTTCAAAACTCCCAATTTCGATAAGGAAAATATTTTGACAGTTACTTGAATAATTTCTAAACCTGTATTTCCAAAAAAAAAAAAAAAGAAAGCTGTGGTGTCAGGATGCCTGGGTGAGGCAAATGGTGCAGTGGTGAGTGATGTCAAAGTTTCCTCAGTCTTTGTCATCATTAGCTATGTGTGCTGCAGATGCTGAGTTTTCAAAGCACTATGAAAGTTCAGTTTGCTTCTCTTGATAGAAAGGAAAAAAAAAACCAAAACACCCAGTAGTTTAACTGTAAATTTTTTAAAAAGAACTACTGCACTGCTCGAGCAGAATAACCTTCATGGAGGGCACCTGAATTCCTTCGGAGGCAGGTAGGAAATGATTCCTAGAGGACGCATTTGCATTGTACCTTATTAAGCCTTGAAATTTTAAAAATGAAAATTGAGAGCTCCATTTTCTCTAAGCACTACAGATAAGACCTAATATTGAAGGCACTTGTCTTTGAAGGACAGAGTATTAGTGCCTTAAAAATAAACATAAACACGGATGGAAGCAGATAGGCACAGTGTGACAAATTTTAGAACATTAGCTCACAAAATGAATTCTCGGATTTAGACAAACATACAGATGCAGCTTTTAACAATGCCCCCGCCCCCCCAACCACAGAGACAACCCTAATGCCTATGTTAAAATGCTCAGAGTATGTAGACAGCACAGGCCAGAGTCCTGATGGACAGTCAGCATTGTGAAACACGCTGTACACAGCTCTGCGCGCATGCACACACCCGGCAATGTGGGAGACAGACACCAATCACCATCAAGGTTGTCCTTACTTGCAGACGCACAAGTATCCTGCATGTTCCGATTCTGACTGGCAGCTGGAGCAGCTCTACATGCCAGTCATCCCAGTGTACTCAGGGATGTAAACACCTTATAATTAGAAAACGTGAAGGCATCAAGGACGTTAGACAAATTGAAAACACATCCAAAGGTTCATTTTTAAAGGCACTGAAGAAATGTCATTGCAAATTTCAATGAAAGGGTGTACCTGCTCCTTCACGGAAGCTAGAATAGTGGTGGCTGTGGTCTCGGGTTCCATGCCTGGGCCAATGGAGACAGCTTCCTGGTGGGTCTGTGGTTGCCCCTCCTCCGCCAGTGAGGCCTGTTCAGGGGCAGGCATTCCTCCTGCAATCAAGCAGGCAAAGGGTTAACACTGCTTCCTGAGTGCCTTATGGGGCTGGGATCTGCTGATGAGTACTAAGGTAGATGGTTCCTAAGAATTACGGTGGACTTCTGCAGAATGATCACACCTCTAATAATAAAATAATACACATTTGATAATATTTAAACATCACTGGAGAAAAAGGGCATTACAGGGGCTGGAGGAGGGCTCTTTAATTGACTCAACTGTCTAGAAAGTATGTACACAAAAGACATCTACAAACAGGAATTGACATAAAAATACTTTATCAATTGTAGCTTAGACAATAGGTTAAAAAAAAGAATCTGAAACTCAAGGAAAGATGAAAGTTAACAAATAAAAGTCTATGGTACTGAAAACAAATTTTATGTCTTAACAACTTACAACCAGGACACCCAACGTGGGGCTCTCATGACTTAGTTTCCTTCAAGTAATCTCATCACTAAGAGATGACAAGGACTTGGGAGAGGGTATCAGAGACCATGGACTATGACAGAATAGGTTCCTAGCAGGAACAGCAATGCCCCTAAGACAACTCTACTGTGTCTACAAGAAGACTTACTGACCTCATACAGATAGTCTACAAGTTTATTTAACAAGAAAATAAATATGCCATATAAAGTGTTACAAATACTTTATTTAGCCTGTTTATGTCTCCTTGAATGAAGATTCTATCAGATCATAAGATATGACTAAGGCTTCATAAATGTAATTAATGTTAATTAAATTCCTGTTAAATAAATGAATATACAAATGACACTTCTTTGATATCTCTCACTTCATGTCACTAGGTAAATCCCATCAAACCCTAGAATGCCCAAAAGACCATTTCCATTTAAATATCTATTCCATTTACATATAGACAGCTAACACACATCATGAATATTTTTGTCAATATTCTTCATAGTTTATTCTAAATACAGTTTCACTTCAGCTTCTAGAAGATTAACCTCTATGGTGTTCATGTCTATCCTTTGATCTGGGAATTTTTTCCCATTCCCTTAACTTCCAATATCAGTGGCTCTTCCTAAGCACTTGGCTTACTCCACTCTATCCTGACCTCTGGGTTAGAAGAGGGAGGCCCGGCTTCTGGATATCTGCTGATGGTTGTTCCACTCTGACATACTCAAGGGATAGGGGGATGGGGAGTAGGTCTGATGGGTGTGTCTGTGCACCTTCCCAATGTGAAAGCGCACTCATGAGGCTCTCCCTGTCCGCTGGAGCTCTTGGTTTCACAGAGTATAAGCACCAAGTGGACCCTCATCCACAAGATGATTTTCTCCTGGAGGACTGGTGGGAGAAGCTTCATTCTTGGATCAAAACCTAGGCGCACGGAGGCAAAGCACCAGTCCTCAAGCCCCACATTCTTTGGTGATAAAAATGGACATGCTAATTTTTATACAACATAATTCAATGATTTTTATGGCAACCTTTATTTTTATAATGTGTTTATTGAGATGTAAAGCATAGTCAAAATACTAGCTGGATAGAATTCTATTTTTGTCAAGTGATTATCAAAGATGACATCACTGGGGCTATTGATAAAAAAAAAAATACTACACAGACAACCTAACTTAGCAGTCAGGGGCAAGTAGAGCAGTGGAAGCATTCTGGCCATTGGGGGGTAGGGTGGGAATCATACACCTTAAAATTAACAGATGGTTGTGTAGAACAAAAATGTTACTATGCAACAGTGAAATAAATAATGCCAAAGCCCAAGAAATTTAAATGTCAAGGGTGTAATATGAAACAACCAACATGTCAGAAGGAAAAGATGTGAAAGAAAAAAAAGGCATAGAGCAAAGAGAGTTTAGAGAAGTAAAGTATTCATTCTGTTATACACAGGACACACTGCATTTAAAGAAAGACAGCAAGGTATGTTACTGTATCTCAGGGAGGATATTATACTTTACTGAATAATGTTTACTTTGGCGACCATAACGATCCGGGCTTACTGAAACATGAGGAGCACAACTGTGCTCACTCACATGCTATGCAGGGTGGAAAGGTTGTGGGTGGAAGGCAGTTACGGCTCATCATCTCACTGATACAGCAAATTATGAATCAGAGAAGGCAAAATCTAAAAGAGGCAAATGATGACACAACACTGAGGTCAGCAGAGGTCTGAAGAGCAGGTTTGTGCCGGAAACTGCTCCAATGGTAGGAGAAACTTCCATCAGCATGGCGATTTTATTTTGACCCCTCAATAACCAGGACGCAATGTACAGCTACAGGGTGGAGACATTTAGTCTTCTCTTACAGTCTTCAAGTACTATAACTCAAAAGGAAGCTCGCAGAAGGTTTCCTGTCCATTTTCTTGTCATTCTTATAACCACAGATCCATTAGTGAGTTGGAAATAAAGCTAAGTGAAGCTAAAGACAAAAAAAATGACTCCTCCTTTTGCCAAGTTCAGAGGTGAATATTCATACCGTCTAGGCTCAACGAATGCAAATACTCCTTCCATTGGCAAGGGGGAAAACCAGTGAGCACACACAGCTGAGACAGAGTGAGACAGTAAGCCATGTCTTCCTCAGTGAGTGCAACCTGCCACATCTGAGCACTCACACACTGAAGACCTGAGAACACTTGACCATCATAGGGGCTTTCCAGAAGACCATGCAGAATGGAAGTAGTGCCAGAGAAATGGAAGGAGGAAATGCCAGGCTTATATTTTTAGAAAGAAGAAGGTAGGTTCCTCACATCACAAGTAAGAGAGAGACAAGATGCTGGGTGTGATTCTTCAAAGCATGCCATCCAAGAGTGACTTGTGAGAACTAGGAAGAGGTGTACCACAGAAGTCACGCTGTGCTTGTCGAGTTTCCTTCTTTGGCAGTGGAACCATGGAAATGACTGTGTCTAAATTCTAGTGAGGCAGGCACAATATTAAAAGTCCCTTATGATATTATAATTAACATAGAAATGGGGCTGAAATAAGGGCAACTGCTGACTTGAATACGCTATAAATACCTGAATGACATGCATCAAGCTATAGAGGATTTGAATGTAATGCCAGAGTTCTGAACTTAACCCAATACTAACCACAACCTTCACTAATGATATGAATAATACGCGAGGCCTGTGAAAAATCTTCAACAACTAAGACAAATACTGCACCTAATAAATAATAAGACTAAACTGCAAGCAAGAAAAGTATTATTTTGTTGCATTAATGTGCTACCTCTAATGAGATAAAAAAAAAAAAAAAACACCAGGATAAATATAAGGTCCAGCATGAACATGCCGGGCAGACATGTAGCTACGTCAGGCTGGAGAGTGATGAGTAGAGGACTGGAGGGGTAGCCATGAGTCTCACTCCATCTTCAGGCTTCTTGGGACGTAACAACTTCCTGTTACAGATGGCACCTTCACAGGATGATGGGTGGATCCATTAAGGAAATGGTGAGAGGGCTACAAAAGGGATTCTCCTAGGTATTTCCAGGCACAGAAAGGGTTGCGATGAACAGCACTGGCCATCTTCCTTATGAACTCAAGACTTCATAACTTCATAGAAGAAACAGAACAGGCTCTCAGTGAAACAAAGAAGCTAACGCCTCTGCAGACCGGCAGATCCTCTGACCCTCCGCAGAACTGCCATGGACCCACAAGGCAGAACTCTTCAGATGACAAGCCTGGGAGCTGCACTAAAAATGGCTTTGTACAAAAGTGCATTGTTCTATTTTTACACATGGAATCAAACCTGAATAATGGCTACACTGCTATGAATTAACATTGAAGACACTCAGGAAGATTGTTTTGTTTGGAACTATGGTTCAAACACTTAGAGTTTTCAATAACTGATTGTCCCTGAAATCAGGCGGTACTTCCTCGTTGCCAGAGGCCCGCAGCCCACATGTGGGTGACTGAGCTTGTGTGCTGGTTGCAGGTGTTACAGCAGAAGCAGGAAGCTGAAGCTGACACCAGAATGGCTTTCATATTCCCAGTTGTTATGAAGTCCTTCGTGAGTCTTCAGACACTGTCAACTGCACTGCACTGCACTGTCCTTTCTAAGAGGCATCTGGAGACCAGACAGCCAGGCTTAAGATAGCATCCTGCATGCAGGCTCTTCCTGTCTCTGCCTTCAAGTTCCGGGACTAAAGGTGTGTGCTGCCTCATGGTGTGTGTGTGTGTGGGGGGGGGGGGGGGGGGCTTCCAGGTTCCAGTGTTGGACTCCAGTCTTTTGAACTTCCTAAAACATTTTTTTTGAAAGTAGCTGAGTAATAATGGGTTTTCAAGGGTTTTAGTAAAGAGGAAGAAACTGTCGGTTTGGAATTACATATGTTTATGCTAAACTCCAGCTGATTAGTGGGCATTTCTTTGTGTTCAAACTGGCAGGTCTCATATACTCTAGTGTGATGGGCCAAGGCTTTTCTTGTAATTTATAAATAAAATATATAGGCAGTTTATGACCCAATATACATAACTCCTTTTAACAATAGGTGATATCAATACATCATAGCATCTCTGCTAAATTTGTAAGATGGGACAGCAACTTGTTTGTCTTTAACCCTTTTAAGTGCCTCCCTGATAACTTTTAGTCAAAATATACTAAGTATACGCCCCCCCCCCCCCACTAAACTACTAAAAAGCTGGGCTCTACATATTTTCCCCTTCTTTTCTGAGATAGTAGTGTGAAATAGAAAATATATTTTCTGTCTTCATTTAGAACGCTCAGAAAAACATTATGTTGACAAGAACCACAATAATTTATTTGAGAGTTCTTAAGATAAGATAATGATGTTTAAGAACAAATTAAAATAATTTCCATTAAAAAAAGCCAGGAGAACATTTAGAACTGATCCAAATATATAAAGACACTAATGACACATGAGAATGAAAATGTTTAAGGACAAGGATGAAAAAAGATTATATAGTAAAAATAAGCAAAGTATCAATATTATGCAGTAAAGACAAATTTCTCTTGGCTTTGTTTATAATGAAGCTGGGATGATACTGAAGAAGCAGGCACAGCCCTGGGAAGCTGAGAGTGTGTCTACTGAGTTGAACATCTTCCGGACCATATGGGATTTATGCTAGAATCTGAAGTACTAGAGCGACTATTTGGTCACACTTTTAAAATACTTTGGAAACAGAAGCAGTATCACAACCTCCAATATTTTGTAAGGACTAGAGGTGGATAAATGCTAACCCTCTAGTCACACAGTTCATCTAAAAACAAGTGCTTGTTGGCAAGAAACTGTGTGGAGCTATGCGTCAAGTAGTGTCGTATTCCTAGAGAACAATCTATGTACCATGGAGCGTTCTGATTTATGAATTTTATGATCGGAAGATCGCTTCAACAAGGCCTTGCTAACAGATGACCTCTAGATGGCCAACAGTGAAATGCTCCATTCTATTAGTAACCGGAAGACACAGAACAAGCAATGTGGTGTCGGACGTACAAGTCCCTCGGGAGCAGAGACGGAGGTGGCGCAGGTGATGACCATGTGCTGTTGTTGAGCATGGAAGCGGGCCTGCCATTTTTCAATACATGTGGGCATTATCAAACAGAGCCACCTACACACAACCCATTCTCTAGTAACCCCATTTTGAATTAGCCAGGAACTCTCCTTTCCCTGAAAACCTGGACAGATAATCTTTTGAAAAGGTTTTAAAAAGCCATAAATTGCCAATAACTCAAGCTACCAGTGTCAGAGTAAATAAATACGTCATAGAATACTCATGTGATATATTTCACTGTGGCCATAAATAAACCTCAGTTCTATAAAACAAAAACATCCTCCCAATGATAATGTTTAATGAAAGCAAACTTGCGAATGAATCCAGAGTGGAAATCCACTTCTGCAAAGTTTAAAACATGTAAAAATGAAACATATTTCCTAGAGAATATAGTCATATACATTCATAAGTAGCAAAGAAATGTCCATCAAGAGTATCAGAGCAGCAGCTGCCTCTGCAGGGACGGAGCTAGTAAAATCCCACGTGGGTCTGTTTTCTGCACTAGTGTGCCCAGAGCGCACTAATTACAAGGGATGCCAGAGCTTTTAACTGTATTTTAATTGTATTTATTGTCTATGTGTTCTTCTGTTGCCTCTTTTAAAAATATTAAATGAGAAAGGTTAAAGACTAACAGATTAGAGCTGGGAGAAGGCACAGCAGCTAAAAGTTCTTGCTGTGTAAATAGAAGGACTGGAGTTCAGATACCCAGAACCCATGTGAATTCCAGGTGAGCGTGATGGCCCATCTGTAACGCCAGCCTTGGAAGATGGAGACAGAGGTATCACAGGAGCAAGAAGGCTAGCCAGGTTAACAAGACTAGCTGTGCTGGCAGCAAGCTCTGAATTTATGGAGAGACCTTAGCTCACAGTATAAGGGAGAAAAGTGATCAAGGAAGATTCCTAGTATCAACCTTAGGCTTCCAACATGCATGTGCACATTTTTTACCCACATATACGCAAACACACACCAAGAAAAGACTAATAGAGCAGAACCTATAGTACTAGGTGTGACCCATAAATACAAACACTAAATACTTGCAAAGGTACAATAACACTTCCATTTTAACTATTTTAATAAAAGAGACTTATGTCACTAATATTATGCCCACAAAAGCCCCTATACTGTTCGATAATGAATAATTTCTGAAAGTGAAAGCCAGTTAATAAGTGACAGTGAGCACTGCTCACACCCCTCTGGCCATTCTCAGTGGGGGCGGGGTGACCAAATTCCTACAACAACAGGACAATACCACACAACTGTCTGTAACGAATGGGAATTTGAT
The DNA here is from genome assembly GCF_030254825.1 of Meriones unguiculatus. Taxonomy (NCBI): domain Eukaryota; kingdom Metazoa; phylum Chordata; class Mammalia; order Rodentia; family Muridae; genus Meriones; species Meriones unguiculatus. The sequence goes on along the minus strand of NC_083356.1, from coordinate 99,000,599 downwards.
CTTGGTAAGCGTGGATAACACTTAGCTATTTTCAATGCTTATCCAAAACATCTTGCTTCTCATGAAGAATAAAGAAGGACAGAAAGGACACTTCCTTTTGGAAAGGATACAGGGCTGGGGAATTTTGTTTTTAAGGAGCTGGGGTATTTGTGGTTTAAAGATACAATACTGAAGACAACAGAAAGAAAAGGGAACCATAACTGTCTAGCATGGCTTAAAGTACACAAAGACAAGACGAGGTAACCCACAGATCACAAGTGCACTTGGAACTCTGGAATGAGTGGGCATTACTCTCTTCTTTAGCTCACAGCTCCATGAGATATCAAATAGGCAGGGTCTCTATTTTAAGAAAAGAAAATGCCAGTCTAGAAATTTCAAAAATGCCATCAGCATGCCAAAACGTGAGAAAGATAACGGTTTCAGGCCCATGGTAAAGCAACCAAAGGAAATCCTTTCACAGTGGAGATAGGATGGGCATCTGTTGGGAGTGCTGAAGACCCAGAGCCTGGCAGATAGCTGTCTGTGACAGCAGAGGTTAGAGGATCAGGAGGAGGGCGTGTCCAGGTGGGCAGCCACTGCAGGAAGTGCCCAAGCAATGGGCACACACAAAACCAGTGAACCAAACAGGAAGCCTCAGCTGCCGAGGAAGCACTGCCCCTAAACAGAAGACAGTGAAGAAGGACAGATGGCAATAAAACTCTTTGTGTTCATACTGTGGACTGTGTGTGGAGAGAGAGAGAAGCCAGAGATGTTGAAGGAAATAAAGCTGCAGGTTTAAAGGAGGTAAATCCGGTTGATAGAATGAAGAGCAAAATAATATCTGAGAGTTTTTCATGATGAGATCACAAAATGCCTACATTGGGTGGCAAAAGACCGAAAATGGTATTTCAGAGGCAAAAAAAAAAAAAAAGAAATGAGAATTAATTTGGCAACAAACTGGTTCTCAATTATATCAAACACAGTAAAAGCTTACAAACATTACTGGGTATCAGAGAGAAGGCAACAAAGGGGGGGCTCTTTTGGTTGCTTTTTGTGTTTTAGGAAGAGTCTTACTCTCTAGACCAGGCCGGCCTCATCAAGTTTGAGGTTTGTTCAAAGGTGAGCTTTGAACTTGAAATCCTCCAGCCTCCACCTCCTGAGTACTGAGATCACAGGTGCTCACCACCATACTCTGCTAAAAGCATTTTAGGAAACACCACAACTCAGTGTTAGAAATAATCTTTAAAGGGAGTTCCGCCACCAAATCACAACTACAATGGAGGAAAATGTAGAATCAAAGAAACAGTACTGAGCAAAACAGGATTCAGGAAAACGAAATCTCAGTAGATTCAACTCTGTGGTACCAACGACGAAAGGAGTGATAAAGTGACAGAAGTAAAGCTGTGCCAATGTTCTAAGTCTGGGAAAGACTGCGGCTTTGATGGCTTCTGTGGCAGTGGTTTCCAACCTGTGAGTTACAGCGCCTTCTAACAACCCTTTCACGGGGGGTTATCTAAAACTCTCTGAAAACACAGATATTTACGTTATAATTCATAACAGTGGCAGCATTACAGTTATGAAGTAGCAATAAAAATAATTTTATGATTGGGGGTAAGCACAACATGAGGAACTTAAGGAGAGGCAGCACTCGGCCTACCCTCTGCGTCAGGGGCTGGTCCAGGACGTGCTTTAACCGTAAGCACAAGATGTGACCTGAGGGAAATATCGGACACTACAACTTGGGGGGCCTCACAGCTGCTTCTCCTGGAACTGTCTGGTCACTCTGCCGTGCGGGAGCTCAGATGCCATGAAGAGAGTCACCCCAGTCATTCCAGCCAAGAAGGCACAACATGGAAGACAGTCCACCTCAGACCTTCATGACCCGCCTCCAGCTGCCTGCAGAGCCAGCCAGGAGACCTGCAGAGCAACCTCCTTGCTAATGTGAAGTGCTGGGAACAAGAAGTGTTGTTGATTAAGCCCTTGTCACGTACACTGAGCAAGTGTGACAGAGCTGAAACACCCACTAGGACCAAAGAATGTAATTTACATACTTTAAATAACTGATTTTCAGAAAAAATTAGCACCTCAAATGTTATTCTTTAATCTTATGATCTACGTGTGACATTATAAAGCAGGTATTATTAAAAGTAATAAAGGTAACCATCAATCTATTTCTGATCTAACAAGCAACAAAAGACAAATTAGTAAATCACTGCATTAAAGTGTAGCTCTGGCAGGTGCAGAACCTGGAGCATACAAGAGCCAAAAGGTACCAATGGGGCCCAAGAGAGAAACAGCTCACCTAGGTTTTTAATTTTGTTAAGCTTTTTTTGCTTAAAATTTTGCCTTAGGTTTAGATTTCCTGATTAGGAATCTCTAGACTGTTGTTTCAGTGACTTGCAATTAAAGGCATAGTAAGCCGTATCAAACTCAATCTGTTCAACGCTGATTTCTCATATCTAATGCCAGGGTTAGCCAAGATTAAAGTCTAATGAAGTCACTAGTAGGACACACATGGAGATTTACAAATATGGTGACTGATAATTGAATTACTAAAGGCAATTAAAAAGAAAGACTGTTTATTTGAGGACTGGAGCACTTAAATACTATACAGGCTTATGAAATGTAACTTAAGAGATTCAATTAAAAATTCTCCTGTTTTGCTTCTCAAAACTAAGCCACTACTAGTAGCAAACCCGTCGAGCATGTGGGCCATCTCCCAATGCTCTGCTGCCCCAGAGCAGCAGATGATGCAAAGCCCACTGCACTGGCCACCCACCAGCCCCTTCCAAGTGCACAGTGTTGGGACTGTTGCTTAAGCCTCACATGCCTAGGAGAAGTGGTACTTGGTGTCTCAGTCATCAGTGCATGGCACAATGAAGACCACGAGAAACCATAAAATCCTGCACCACCACCACAAACCCTGCTTTGGACTAAACCTAGGAACTTTTATATCCAAGGCACATGTTCTACCTGTTGCACAGTTTTTGATTCCCATTGTGAAACCCAAGACTGTGAATTGTAAAAAAATAAATAAATAAATAAATAAATAAAAATCTGTCTTTTGTTTGGTGTGGCTCAGCCCTAACACACACCTTTAAGACTTTCTGTTTCTTGGGAACAGATGGTTATGTTGTGGCTCATCCCCAGCACACACCTTTAGTCCACGAGCTTTCTGTAAACAGGATTAAATAAAGTTAACCCTAGATCAAGAGGCAGAGCAAGAAACCAGATGACAGAGATGAAGCAGAAAGAGGGCCATTGAGTTGAAGAGTGTTTAAGACAGCGTGGAGAAGGGGCTTTTCACTTTCTCCTCTGGAACATGAGCTGAGTAGAAACGCTTTTCTTCTGGGAAGTCAGCTGAGTAGGGAGAGCCAGCTGAGTGCTTCCTCTACCTCTCTGAGCTAGCAAATTTTCACCCCAGCAATCTGGTGCCTGAGTCCTTATTGGTAAAATCAAACGATTAGGATTTTCATTCCTTATAACACCATCTACCACCATATCCAAACTCAAGCCCTCAACCTAGATTTGCCAAAGACCCCTACTTTCTCTTGAGGCTATCCTGCTGTCATTCTCAACCTGAATGTTAACATTTAGGAAGATATGCTGGGAAATCCTTCCACATAATCATCATCAGTAAAAAGAATAACAACTCAGTAGAGAGTTAATGTCATTTGAAAGAAACAGTGTTCCAATCCTTCACAACTGAAATCTGAATCCAACTTTCCAGTGAATTCAGCATCTAAAATAAAAGCAGCAACTGAGTACTGTGCTTGCAAGTTTTTATGTCAACTTGACAAGCACTAGGGTCATCTGGGAAGAAGAAATCTTAACTTTAAAAAAAGAAATGCTTCCATCAGATTGCCTGTTCCAGGTCTGTTGGGCATTTTCTTGATGGAGGACTGATGTGGGAGTGTCCAGCTTGGGTAGGTGGTGTCACTGCTGGGTTGGCAGTCCTGGAGTGTGTAAGCAAGAAGGCTGAGCAAACTACGAGGAGCAAGCCAGTAAGCAGCTTTTCTCCTCTGCTTCAGTTCCTGTCTCCAGGTTCCTGCTTGGAGTTCCTGCCCTGACTTCCTTTGATGATAAGAGTATAAAGTGAGAGTTGTAAGCTGTAAGTTGTACATTCCTTCCCATTTTGGGGATGGTGTTTATCTCAACAATAGAAAACAAACTAAGACAGTGCTTTAATAATGGCATAGAAGTCATGCCATTTTTAAAATTAGTAGTAAAGGTTCCTGCCAACAGAATTAAGTGTGGATTTGTGTTTTGGTTATAAGATGGGCCCTATGCTTTTTAAAGGTTGGTTTGTAACTGTAGGAATGAATAATTTTTCTAGAAAAAGAACACTGTCTGATCCAGGCTGGTTCAAGTTTTAGTTATTTTTCATGCACATTCATGTGGAATTAGGCTAGGTAAAAAAGCAGATATTAGCATGTATTTTAGCAGATCAACTCCCCATCTGGGGTACATTACAACCTGCTTAGACATGTCCATTTTAAGGCAGGTGTAAATGTGTAAGGCACTTGAGTAAATTTACAGGTAGAAAAGGAACGCTGACAGTTCTGAACTGGAGAATCAGCAAACATTAATTACACATACATTTAATGTCTCTTTTCATAAATACTGATTTAAGTAATGATGCTTTTAATAATTTACAGCTTTTAAAGTAGCTCTTGGGAATAAAAGAGAAAACTAAAAAAAAATAATAGAAGAAAAGCACAGGAGAATATAATAGCAACCATGCCTTAGTTTCCTGCCCTTCCTTCAGCAGGCTGAATTAGAAGAAGCACAGGCAGTTTTAGGCCACTTCCACTTAGTTTTACAGTCTGCAGGCTCAATGACAGCTTTCACGGAGCCGAGCACATACCCACATTTAATATCTCCATAGAGTTTTAAAGAAGGTGCAAGAGAAAACAATGGCCTTTGAGACAGAACTTCTGTGACTCTGATGCTCACGGGTGGAGCAAGCAAGGGGCTCATCAGGAATTCTTCCCCAGTGACACACTGTGGGTTCCTTAGGGCAGGGGTTGCTCTCCTGGGGTCACTGGAAAAGAGCCTAAAGTAGAGGAAGTGTTTAGTCAGCAAGTGTCTATTCACCTGGAAAGAACGACACCACATTTATGTCTGCAGGAAAATGCCACACTGTGTGAGGTGCCATGAGAGTAAGGTGATAGAGCCCCTGGTCTAGCAGGGAGGAAAGGAATACACAGTGAGAAAAAGGCAATGATAAAAATGTATAAGACAAACCACAGCAGGAGGGAGAAGGGATCGGGTGACATGATGTAGAAAAGTCATCAGAAGATGAAAGTTTCTCCAAGAACACAGGTGTGAGCCTCCCAGGGTGTTATAAGAAGAGAATGCCGAGTCTAAATTTGGGAGAGCGGGAAGAGGAGGAAACAGGAGGGCAGCTCTGAAGATGAGACGATGGAGGAGGCAGGCGGGCAAGGAAAGACAGGAATCACCCCTCGGTAGGCAAAGATGACGCTGAGTGCTGAGGAGGAATCAAAGGTGAGTGTGCCAGTACCTGACAGAATGTGTCGATGTGACCTCGAAGTCTGTAACACTGACACGGAACTGGGAGAGCAAAAGCCAAATGTTCCCCTTGGGAGGGGCAGGAGAAAAGCCTGAAAGGCCTATGAGAACTTAACAGTGACTGTGGGTGAAAAGCGGGGTTGGCAGGAGAAAAGATTGACTTGGTGTCCTTCCTACCTATGTGGAGTCCCTGGAGACACAATGGCGGCTTATAGTTCCTTCGTGGTCTAAGAGAACACATAAGGAGGTCACAATTTTATACACAGGTATTATCATTCTGTGCACAAATGTCTTTACAGAATGCATCCTGGCACAAGAGAAGGGCTGAAAACAGAAAAGCGGCAGTCTTGGATACAAACACTGTAAAACTAGAATAAAGGAACAGATGATACCATCCTGAGCAGAATCAGAGCACAGCTATTATCCATTGCGCATGGCTGGTGTCAGAATTGGAGAATGGACTGGTAAGCCTAAAGTACAAAAAAAAAAAAAAAAAAAAAAAAAAAAAATTCTGGGTTTCCATCCCGTCTGGGAAAATAAGAGATTATAAGAAAGATCTTTATGCTTAAATGCAGCAATGGTCCTGAGGGCTCTCCTGACCTCCTCCTAACAAGAGTTCACCAAGGCAACAGCTGCCTTCATCCATGAGAGGCCCGCCCAACCGGCACAGTAATCAGGTGATCGTGAAGTTATATATCACTCCTAGGTCTCAGACAGCTCCCGCACTGTGGATTCAGGGGGTCGGGGTCTTGCTACTACTTGTGGTTGTTCTCATCAGGCTGAGCATTTTCGTCCACTCCAACTCAGAGACTGATAGAACTGCCATGAAACCATTAAGCACAGAGAGGTTGGCAGCCATGGGCACCACATCTAACACTCACACTAGAGTCCAGCATGTTAAAAACCGCTACGGAAGACTCAGAGCGCACAACGCTACGGCTGGAAAAGAAAGTGCCCAGGCACACCACGGCTTGCCGGAGCCTCCCCATCTCTACAGCAGCAGCCCGAGAACACGGTGCATGCCAGCTGTCCTTGACACCTGCCCGACAATGGCTGTTCTCAAGCATCACGGTGTTACCACAAATGCATGAAAAAAACTATTCTTTCTCAGCTCACAGGTTTGAATCGTCTTTTTGCAAAATGATATCATAATTCCAGACTATCACTCATCTCTGTTTTTAATTTTTGCTTTCATAACACATTTAAATTCTACGAAAAGTACAATTTCAAAACCAAGACCAGAATAATAGAGTTTTGTTTGTTTGTTTCCAAGACCAAGCCTCATTATGTAGCTCTGGCTGTCCTGGCACTCATTCATTTTGTAGACCAGACTGGCCTTGAACTCAAAGAGATCTGCCTGCCTCTGCCTCCCGAGTGCTGGGATTAAAGGCTTGGGCCACTATGCCTGGTCAGAGATCCAAAATTTATTCAAAATAAAAAGAGACCTCATTTCTACATTATCCCTATTCTGTACATTTTAACTGAATGTTTGTTCTCGTGAAAATACAGTATTTGTGCTTCTAGTCTGTATAGTGCACAGGTAATAGAACAAGCGTGATACTGTTTACAAGCCTTCAGAGAGGACCAGTAAATTCTTCTCTATACGATGTGCCCTGGAATGTTCTTTAAATCTTAGGCCATTCTTTCCTGGTTTTAATTCAACAGATGTTAAGTGTCTGTATAACTATATATGATTTCCTGAAAAGTTATCTTTCCTAAACATCCTAGATTTAATTTGGAGTAAAATAGACATTTGTGTGTGTGTGTGTGTGTGTGTGCAAAAGCTTCCTTGGAAATAAGATAGAAAAGAAAACATATTGCTCTGAAAGTATTTTTGTAACTTGCTCCCCTCTTCCTATCTCATATGTAACCTGCTCCCTCTTGCTAGAAGGAATGTCAGTCAGGCGACAGAGTTGGTGGCATAAATGTCCATTCCTTCTAACGGGCACAACCTTGTTTTGAAGCTCTAGCAAATTACAGAATTCAAATAAAATTGTGTATCCTAAATTAATAAAAAGTGCTCTTTAGTCCACAGAACACAAGATGCAGGGAAAGCAAAGGGCCCTGGGGAAGAAAGCACTGTGCCGTGGTCACAGAGTCTCAGCAGACTGCCAGGGTCTGCAAACCTCAGAATGCTGCCTGCCGCTTCTCTACACTCTTCCTTCCATTCTCTGATTTTTTTAATTTTTGTTTTGTGAGACAGGGTTTCTTTGTGTGGCCTTGGCTGTCCTGGACTCACTTTGTAGACCAGGCTGGCTTGGAACTCACAGAGATCCGCCTGCCTCTGCCTCCCGAGTGCTGGGATTAAACACGTGCACCACCACCATCCGGCCTCACTCTGTGACCTTTTAAATAATGGGAGGGTACATGCTTACTGTGTGCAAGGCCCTGGATTTGAGCTCTGCTGGAAAAAAAAAAAAGACCCAGGACAAGAGGAGGGAGAAGAGGCGTAAGAGAGCCTGGAAGCATGGATGGTGGTGGAGAGGCCACCGAAAGAGCCAAAGGCAAAAATCAGCCCATAATCTGGGAAGAACTCCCTGCTGTCCCCAAGGCGGAGCGCTCATGCAGGCACCCTTCCTCCCTGCATGGCAGCTCTGAGTAAGTCTATTCTCATGGCCTTCAGACAGCGGCACCGAGGCTGAGCAGGTAGGCTCCGCCCTTCCCAAGTCCACACACAGAGTAAATCCAAATTGACTGTCACTTGTGTCACTACGCCATCTCTCTCTTCTATACACGTCTAGAGGCCACCACAAATGCTTAACAACTCATCTTCCAGGCCACCAAAAACGTCTTTTAGTTCAGTGGTGGATGTCTTTCCTCTCATCCAACCAACACCGTCCACCTCTAAGCAACACGCAGTGTTCATCTTTACCCTTTGCCTCTGCTCTTACAGTATTTCTTCATCTACTCAAGACTCAAGTTTGAGACCAGGATCCCTGTCTTCTGTGTCTCTGCCTGACACTTGTGCTGAGACATTTAATGAAATGGCTGCTGATAGAACAGGCTTTATTATTCAAGGAACTGAGAAACAGAAACTTGCACTCCACTGTCGACCATGGAGAATGTTTAACATATTGGGTTGCTCATATTCAGACACAGAACCACCGAGCAACGCGCTGCTTTGAAGAAGTCTTTTGTTCATTACTTGGCACTAAGATTGTCAGAAAGATTCAGATTTCACCTTTGATTATTCTAGTTGAGCAACCTGTCTCCTTTTAGGTGAGAGTTTTGAGTTTCTTAAAGGGAGAATTCAGAGAAATAACCGCAAGTCCAGGAAACTGCATTCCTTTAGTCTGACATAAGGCGACCCAGGGCACAGTGAAGCCACCCTAGTCTTGCTACATTTTTCACCTGCACGGGGAACTGCTTTAATACAGCCCTGCCAATCGGAGCTATCTTGCCAGCAACAATGCAAAAAAGAGCTGTGATCAGAGTCTGGAGTACGCCTCAGCATACTCAAACAACCCTCACCAGGATGAGGAGAATATGAAAAGGACTAAATTATTTCTTATTTTAAAGACTTCATTTATTACCACCAATGAAAATACACCCGTACCCTGATATAATGAAGAGATTAAAAGCAGAACTTGATTATTCTGGGAATACAGTAAAAGACTCCAAAGCTTTAATTATATTTACATCTCATAATTTTGTTACTTTTAAAGTTTTGCTTAATACTTGACTTACTGTGTGCAAAGAAAATTTCAGTCTAGTAAATTCAATTTATTACAAATTTATAATTTGCCATTATAAATTCTAAATTGACGAGATATAATCAAATCTCAAAAAATGTTTTGACTTTAACATTGTGAGGATCCTTATATTATTTTTTGTGCCATTTTAACTCTTGAGAGCAGGGGTGTCCATTGATTTGAGGATGGTGAACTAGAATTTGAAGTTCACTGACAAGCAGACATTTTCCCTAACTACTGAAGAAAATCTGATTAATTTCTAAAAGGTGATATGCAAGTAACACATGAAATTATAAGGTATAAGTAAATGACAGTTAATAAATGGTTAATGGCCCTGCCACTTGTCGGCCATGTGGTAGTGTGGGTGAGGGAGAGATGACCACCACCTGTGGCAAGCAGGAGAGCTAGCCGTGCCCCTCATCAGCTACAGCACTTGGGAAAGTGTGCCCTGCATGTTGCCTAGGCAGCACAGTAGAGCTGGCCCTGGTTTTGGAGACTGAGGGTGAAGAAGCCCTCCCAGTGTGAGAGTGGGAAAGCTGGCCCCGGCCCTTGTCTGCTTAGGAGAGCAGGCCTTGCACCTCCCCTAGGCAGTTCAATTAGAACTGGCCCTCCTGGTACGGGCACAGGTGAGCCAGCCACAGGGTATGAGAGCAAGAGAGCTGGCTCTGCCCTGTGCTGGCTGTGGCACTGGGTGACTTAGCCAGAGCAGTGCTAGAGAGCCTGCCCTGGCTGTGCTGGAAAGCTGACAAGCTGACCAGCTCAGCTACTACCCAGGCCCAGATCCAGGGCTTTGAGTTGGCCCACCTCAACATCTACCCAGTCTATAAACTGCTGGCATGCATGAAGGGGCCAGTCCTAGAGATCCAAAGCTGCAGGATCTCCTTGACACAGGGCAACAACAGATTATCCGAGAAAAGTCCTGGTGAGGCTACAGTATTGACAGTGTAGCAGAAGCCAGAGGCCTCGAACCAGACAGCATTCACAATGAGATGTTTTCTTTTTTCTTTTGGGGAAGGGTTTAGAAGGGCAGAGGTTGAGTATGAAGGGACAAGGAGATGAGTGGGATTAGGATGCACGATGTGAAAAATCATAAAGAATCAATAAAAAGTTAAACTATAAATAAATAAAATTTTAAAGTCTTAATGGTGCAAAGAAAACAAACAAAACAAACAAACAAACAAAAAACCCCACAAACATGTTAGATGATTTTCCAAGCCATCTCAGAATCTCTCCACAATTAAGATAATAAAAAATATAAAATGGTTATTTATGCTCAGTCAGCCTCAGAATTAAAACAACGGTTTAAAGTACCACCTATCGCCACAGAAGTATGTATGTTCACAACTCATGAGAGTACAGGAGCATATATAACTTGAGCATCAGAAATACCACGATAAATAAGACATTTAACTTACATTTGGTGGAAATGGAACAAGCTGGCACGTTGATGGGGCAGAGAAAGGAACCGAAAGGCCATCTGTTCACTTCGTAGGCCAACGTTTTTCTCTCCTGTCTGACTCACTGCACTACTGAGAACAGCTGGATCTCTCAGCACCGCTTTCCTACGTACACATCAATTATAAGCTGGAGCAATTCCATGCTAGAATTGTCTTAGGGAATTAGGAATTGCTTCTAACTTTCCCTCACTGGCATTTTTATCTCCATTTTCAATGTTTACAAAGATGGTCTCAGGGCTAACATGCTCAGAGGGAACCAAAGCCTATATACCCCTGTCAAGACCTACAGTAGTTTCTCAAGAGGTTTTCAAAAATGGGGAAATAACAGATGAAGCTGGCAAAGTGTCAAACCAAACATGTCAGAGTTAGGTGGGGTACCCTCATGTGGCCATGGTGGAGCCCCACTTCTGTGGTCCTCAGCTCATCTTCGCCATGTGACAGCTAATCCACCTGGCTTCACCTTTGGACTAACAGAGGCCATAAGTATGAAAACTACATCTCAAAAGAGCCAAGGCAGTGGTGGTGCATGCTTTTAATCCTGGCACTTGGGAAACAAAGGCAAATGGGTAGATCTCTGAGTTTGAGGCCAGATCAGCCAAGGCTACAAAGAGAATCCCTGTCTCAAGACAAATAACCAACCAAACAAAAATAAAGAAGTGACCCACCCCACTCCCATCTCGGATCTCAGCAGTGAGCAAGTTCCAGAGAGAAGTGCTGAGAAACAGCTGCATTCATCTCTAGACTTGAATTTCTATGTCTTGATTTACTATGTAATACCAATCATTCACGGAGCAATACACTGCCCCACTGAAGAATATGCAGAGAGGATAATTTAACCAAACGTAGAATGTGAAAGTGATGGGCTTGTGACTTTGGCTTTCAAAGCATAAGAAACACAAAAGCACCAAGAGTAGGCAGGTGTGCTGCTGACCAGGGACATCGCTCCCCTCTCCCCAGTCCCCTAGATCACCCCACACTGCTATTCTGAAGCCGGGGTGCAAATGAACAAGAGTGTGTCCTCTAAAGGAGTGTAATTGTGAAGAATAACCAGAAAATAAATTGAGCTTTCAGAAAACACCTACAGTTCTGTTCTTAACCACTTTTGATGTACCTTCCCTAGGAAAAAAGCCAAATATTTTAACAAGCAGTTGGAGCAAAATTACACCCGGGGAAGCTTCTTGGCAAAATTTAATGGAAACACATTAGCTAGAGGGAAAAGTTCTACCACAAAGGCCTTTCATACTCCCTTCTAGAGTATTGCTAGAATATTCCAAATGTATAAAGTATTACCAGAAGGTTAAAAATAAACAGATATAAGAATAAAATATGAAGAATTACTCAAGATCTAAAAAACAAACAAACAGACAAAAACAAAAACCCCCAAACAAGAAAATGCTATTAAACCCAGTAGACACACTCTATCATCAAAAAGGTCAGGTACTAACCACAAGTAATTAAGAAGCCTGAAGGTCTCAGACACATATAGAAACATGTCTGTGGCTAAATTACATGGTAGCTACAAAGTCTTTAAAGGATTAACAAAGGACCAGCTGAAAAGAAATCTAGAAATGAGAAGTTCCGTAAAGAATATCAAAATGGATAATTTTTCTTCCCAATTCCTTATTATTTCTCTTAACACCTGTTTTCTAAGCAGCACCGAGACAAATACAGACATAAATGTACAATGGAGAAGCCATTCTCTCAGGGTCACCTTTATTCCATTCAACCCAAATAACCCTAGTCAGGACAGCTTCCCAAAGCTCTGAAGGCCATTCAAGGTCAAGGCCACACAGGGATCAAGGTAGCTGAGATTTTAGAGCATGGACATAGCCTGTCCACAGTCTTTGCAGTTGCTCTACTAGCTCTCAAGGCAGGGTTCTCCACCTACAGTGGGCACAGCTTAATAGAAATGCAAGTCTATCCCCATCTAACTTAAAGGTCTTCCTTCTTAAAAGGAGTCTTTTCAAAATTCACACTTCATAGTGTAGCTTGGAGGAAAAAGAAAGTTCAGGCGGAACCTGGGGCCGCCTGCACATTTACTAAGTCTTTCAGGAGCGTCTCTGGAGAGATGAGCAGCAGAGATCAAGCCTGGCCTCCTCCACACCTGTTCTCCCAGGAACTGCGTCTGCTTCTCCCATGCTTTCTGCTCTTGCAGCTCAGGGCCCTGCTGTGGCCCCACCCTGCCCCTGCTGTGTCCCACCACCTGAGGGATGTGTCTCCCAAAGCCCTCACTCCTTTCCACTGCATTCATTAAACACACGGGTCACCATCAGTCTGTCTCACCTCCTTCCTTTAGAATTAACTTCCTATAGAGGGAGGAGACTGCACTGGGTTACGAAAGCAACAGCAGTTTCAGGCAACACGGTACAGGATTAAACCTGACCCAGGACTCAGTGTCAGGGTCCTGATTCCTCAGGCCCCAAAGTTCAGGTATATTTTAGGGCTGATTTTCCTAGAAAGCCTGCATTTCGAGGTGAGTGGACTACGACACTTTGATGATGGCTTCTCATCAGATTCTAAGAATCTGACTCCGGGGCTTGGAGCTCAGTTTCATGTAAGTCTCCTAGAAATAAACAGTGTCCTCCCAGGTACCCAGACCTAGGGTGCCCTCAGCTGCAGTCAGTCTCCCTAAACCTGCTGGCTGACAGCACCTTTCTTACTGGGGCTATCATGCAAGACTACAAGTTCTCTAATGCAGTCTGAAGATGTCCAGGTGAAGCAGGCAGGAACAATCTACAACTAAATAAGCTAGAGTCCATGACATCATGCTGGTCAGTACCAGGAAAGGAATGCTATCTTCTCCTCTACCTGAAAACACAAACTCCTCTCTCGATTTTTTTCCTGTGAAAGTGTCTTTGTGAAGACTGACATAAACGACTAATTCAGCAAACTATAGTAACTCTTGTCTGCTATAATCAGCAGGTCAACCATCAAAGCCAAAGATAAGACATCACTGAAATTGAGGTGGTAAGTGGAGCATTCCAAGTGACTCATACAATGAACTTTTCTTTTCTTAAGACAGGGTTGCACTATGTAGCTCCGCTGGCCTGAAGCAACAAAGACCAAACTGGCCTCAAGCTCACAGAGAGCTTCCTGCCTCCACACCAGAGTGATGGGATGTAAGGTGTACACCACCAGGCCCAACAACTTTTATATTACAAGCGTTTTCTACTAAATTGAGATAGCTGGAAAAGCCACATTTCAAAGCTACATGAGTATGTTGGCTAGTTTTATGTCAGCTTGTCACCAACTAGAGACGTATGTGGGAAGAGGGAATCTTAATTGAGAAAAACGCCTCCATAAGATTGGCATGCAGGCAAGTGTGTGGTGCATTTTCTTGGTTGGGAGTTGATGTGGAAGGGCCCAGCTCAGTATGGGCAGCAGCAGCAGCATCTCTGGGCAGACAGGCCTTGGTGCTGTAAGAAAACAGACTGAGCAGGCTCTGAGAAGGAACCAGTGAGCAGTGAACCTCCATAGCCTCTGCAGTTTCTGCCTCCAGGTTCCTGCCTGAGTTCCCACAGTGATGAGCTGAGACGTGTAACTGTGAATTGAAATAAATCCTTCCTTCCCAACTTTTGTTCATGGTGTTTTATTTAGCACACCAATAGAACTCTAAGACATTGGCTATTTTGGAATTCTAAGCAATAATTAGAAATTCTTGTGAATTTTTGAGAACATGGAAACAATACCTAACATGCTGTCGTGAGTGTTCCTGGGAACACAGTAAAGGTTTCCATATCTATAACCCCAGTATCCGGGGCAGGACAAGAAACAGATAGGTTCCCATACCCGGCCAGCCAGTCTAGTCAATCTGTGTCAGGGTCAGTAATATGGTAGAGTGTGATCAAGGATGCCTTGTGTTCACATGCATCTATCTGTACACACCAAAAAACGATGGAAGAGAGGGGAGTGAGGCAGAGACAGGGACTGACTGAGAATCTTCCGAGCCCAGCTTGAGTAAGTGAACCATTTCTAAAGGACTTGAAGTTACTACTCCTGGGCCTAATTAAGTGCTACTAGCAGGCACATCACCACGAAAAGCTTAATTCAGCTTTAACTTCTCTCCCATTCTTAGGGAAGAAGGGCTAATCCATAAGCAAGACCCTGACCTTCCAGCCATGAGTGTGAAGAGCACAGAGACTGTGTTGATCAGTAAGTCAGACAATTCTGCGTTGGCCGCGCCAAGCTTTTAAGAAGTAACTCTGTTACACTGGAGGAAAGGGAGCCACTTGCCATTTACTCACTGAACACCAACTAATCATCAGACACCGGGTCATTTATCTTTTAGGAAGCTGTTTATAATGGCTTCCTGATTCTGATGTCAAACTCAATGACAAAGGTGACTGAGGATGCTCCATTCACTGTCAAGTTAGTAAAGTAGGGTGTGTGTTTGGGTGTTTGCCAGCTGCTGCCAGTCATTCTGTGAACATCATAGAGATTTTAACGAATATTTTTAGGATGTATTTTTATTAATTTTAGTTACGAATGAGTGTATGGCTGGTGTCTGTGTAGGCCATCCAGAAGTGGCTCCCCTGAAACTGAGTTACAAATAGTTGTGAGCTGGCAATTGAACTGCACAGCCAGTGCTCCTAACCACTGAGACATCTCTTTAAGAGATGTCTCACCATGAGATTTTAAACACAGGTTAAATGACGTTCGGAGCACAGCAATAAAGAATGCATATTTAAAAGGCAACTTAAAACTGGGTAAACATTAGGATCTATGGGAAACCTTTCCTGTGTTCTCCTATATGTCAAACTCACCATATCTGAAAAACAGATGAATTCAAGGTCAGTGATTCCCAGTGTGCCCTGCAGCATTATCAACAAACACCCAGACCTACTGCATTAGAATTTCCAAGGACGTGGCAAAGGATTTAAGAACCATCCAGGTGACTGACAGGCATTAACGGGGAAAGGCTGTCCTGAAGTAGAAGTCACAGGTAATACACTAAAGTGCCACTCTACCTGTAAACTGGAAAATACAGTGGGGATATATAGTTACAAAAATCGCAACAAAAGCATCAAAGATTGTTTCTCTGTAGCTACAGAAATAATTCTGTGCTTTGACAATCACAAAAATGTCAAATAAGAGACATATAGTTTATTCATCTTGGGATAAAAATAGTTCTAGAAAAACAAGATTACCTTTGTACAGCTGCTAAAATAGTCTAATTAAAATGGCAATATTCAAAATTTTAGCATAAAATTTCAATAAAGTTGGAAAGGTCTTAATTTTTGAAAGTCCAACTTAGAAATTATAAGCAGGTGCTAAATTAATAAAACACGATTTGGGGCCAGGGCAATGGCTCAGTCAGTAAAGCCCTTACCCTGAAAGTATAAGCACCTGAGTTCAGATCTGCAGGACACATGTAAATAGACTGGAGTCAGAGAAAGCTATGTCGAGCACAGAGACAGACAGACCCCTCCCTTACATGCCAGCTATCATGGTCTATGTTGTGGAGTTCTAGAACAATGAGGACAGACTGCCCCAAACAAGAAGGTAGAAGGCCCTTTCGAGAACTGACCCCACTATTGCCCGTGGGACTCCACACTAATATGAAACCTGCACAAGTTTACATACACACGCACGCAAACAGACAGAAATATGACTCAGCAAAGCAAACCAACCTACATGTGCTGAACTGTAATTTCACTTTTATAAAACATCTTTGTCTTAGGATATTATACATGGTATTCGCCCATCACCCTGAGTTCTCTCGGAGCCATGAAAGCATGTCTAAGTCTTCAGTGTTTTGACTCTGCAGAGAGGGAGGAATCTAGGTAAACGTTGAAATAAGGGAATCAGAATGGCTGAGGTGTTATCTGTCAGCCCCCAGTGTCAAGCAACCTGAAGACTAAGCCTTTTGAAATTCCTTCTGCTGTGTCTTTCGCATGAGGTGACACACATCTAGAAGCCACTGGAAGCGGAGCAAGCACAGTTAACTGGAATACTGCTTGCATCATCCGGCACATGTTACTTCCAGGAGCGTTTCCAAGTCTGCACATGTGCTATGGCTCAAGCTTTTAATTAGGCTGAAGAATTCCTACAAGAAGAGGTTCTAGCGAGATTTATGTAAAGCAGATGTGGCTAGCAAGGCTAAGCAAGTTATAAGACAGGCCTAAAGACTGCAGCGCTCCCCACCAAGAATCCCCATAGCATTCTTATATATATAAATAGCAGGCCACAGAGCAGAGAGTCTCAAGGATTTGTGCCAAAAGTTTATTTTAAAACAGGGTGCTTACTAGTCTGTGCTTTTGAGAATGTCTACTTTTATCCTTAGGGAAAAAAAATACCTCTAGCACACTGTGGAGTTTGAACCAAATTTAAGCAAGCACTCTACATTACCACCATCTATATCCACTGTTAGCATGTGAGCTGGCACAACTCTGAAAATACCTTGGAGAGCTATCCGGGTATCGTCCTGAAGAATAGAGGCTAAATGGGCTGTGTGATTGGGATGATCAGGAGAAGGTGGTTGGAATCAAAAGAAGTAACTGTAGTGACCCTACAGATTGGGACATATGGAAGGGAGGAGCGATCAGAAGCGGGGGTTGGGGGGCTGGAGAATCTGCAAATGAACCTGAAAGTTCAAGGGATTTAACAGACTCTTCAAATGACAGTTCTAGACCAGGCACCACTGTGTCCGCGAAGGCTCTAGCTTATTGCTGTGAGCCTATTGAGGTGCTCTCCCCATCTCATAAGAGGAAGACAGTCCCCAGGAATCCAAGAGTTTTTACACACTTAAAGCTGGTTGCTAATGAAACTGGCGGTACCCACTGTTCCAGAACCTGATTTATAGAACACTATCAAGGTCCTTTGCTTAGTTTTTAGCATCAACCAAGCCCAGTTATAACAGTGTCTGAAATATGGTTACTAATTTGTACTCATTACACACCTCGGGTGTCATAATCCTAGTATTTTAAACCCAAGTGGATGAACTACTCTTTACCAAATGCAGCAAAGCAAAATGAATGGCTCTTGCTTTACTTTATTGTATGTAGTTAAGTACTTTCAGCCCTCAAAAAAAAAAAAATGTGAGCTTTATAAAATAGCCTCTACTTGATGATGCTTAAATCTTATGCAGACAACACAAGACTCCTAAAATATATACTAGGAAGGTCCCTGGGCTATTACAAATGGCCCTGCATCTTTAACACTACTAGGTAGTGAAAAGTATTGTGTCCTCGACAAGAAAGCCTTATCCAGGCAAACATCACTGTCTGCTGAGAGAAAATAACATAAAAATGAATCAAGGGCCAGCAAGGCAGCTCAGCAGCTAAAAGCATTTGCTGCACAAGCCTGACCACTGACTTTGAGCCCCAGAGCCTACAGTGGGAGAGAACCAACTCCTGAACATTGTCCTCTCACCACCACATGCACACTGAAATCATGCGTATGTGACACAACAGTAACTGAAATGATTTTTGGGAAAAGAACCGAGATAGGCACAGGTTAAGCTGAAGTAACGATCATGTATTTCTTATGAAACTATACAGTTTTGTTCTACCATCACTGACGTGTTTAAATTTCCCGCTTCAACAAGACACTTAACAACAGATGACAACATAGAAGGGTGGAGGTCCTGGGGCACAGCCAGTTCACAGGGCCTGCAGCAACTCTTGGGGCTCAGTGGGCTGCACATGTGCCATTGACAGATTTCGGCAGGGGGCATGAGCAGCTGCTACAGGAGAACAAGCAGGAGGCTGTGAGGATGCGCTGCGCTAAAGCACAGCTCTGAGTAATGCGGCATCTGGGGAATGCTGAGAAACAGAAGCACACAAACCAACTTGGCATGGGGCTATTAGAAATGAAATAGTCCATTTAGGTGACGTCAGTAGATGTCCAGAAGAGGACAGGAAGGCAGAGCTGCAGGGCAACAATCAGCGTTGGACTTTGTCATTGTTTGATTACATGAAGGTACTGGCCGGTGACGTTGGTCTTTCGGTAATATATCTAGAAGTCCAACAGCCCACTGGAGGCCACTGCCCAGGACGTAGTACAGCAAACAGGGAGCCTGCCAAAAGCAGGACAGTGTTCACAGAGAGCTGCTGGGCTGGACTCCACCTTAGGGGGTTTCCAAGGTGCCTGTTGTCCTTGCCACATTTAACCTCAAATCCACTTGTGCCCGGGTCTACAAGTCATTAGAATTAGTCCTAGGTTTCTGAGTTCTCAGATAAAGCAACTACCGTGCAAAATGGCTCCCAGCAGCAGCCGCAGAGCCCAAGCAATGCGGCTGGGCATGGAGACTAGAATCTGTCATAGTCCTCTGGATCCAGGGAATAGGTCGTTCTTAACAGTTTAGCTGTCATGGGAGCTCCTTCTCCTGGTCCATCTGCCCTCCCAGAATCCCTTCCCATGTTCAAGGCCCACAGTTCTGGGTCAAACATGTAGGAGAGCTGTCACTGAGTTGTTTAATGTCACAGGCTCTGACTTAGAGGTTCCTCCCCTGGGGAAAAAACAGAGGCTGCTACCAACCATCTGCAGGCATCTATTTTTCTGGGCATTGCTGCTCAGTTAAATACGCACTGCATTTTCTGTTGCTCAGGGAAACAAAATATCTGTAAACACACAATGGGTTTGTGCCTTTTCTTTATAGAACTTGGGTGTTTAACGAGGATGGGTTTTCTTTATTTTTATTTTTTTATGCTTTGCTACTATGCATGTTTGCCAAAGAACAAAAACCTATTTTTAAGGCGACAATGAAAATTTCTGCATGTATAATAATAATAACCTTGGCTGGTATAGTTCAACAAGGTTGTCACTGCTACAGTTATCTGGATAATCGCTCTCTGTAGAAGCAACTGAGCTGACGAAGGCCTCCACCATATTTGCCACCGTCATGAGTATGTGCCGCGCTGCGGTTAGCATGGCCCCGCTTCCCGCAGCAGAAAGAGAAACGATGCCGGTGCTAACAACAACGTAATTAGAAAACAAACGAGTGAGATTAGCCAGCCCTGGCTATTCATCGACGTAAAATGCACTAAATCGCCCTACATGCTGTCCAACAACTTACTGCTCAAAGGTGACCTCTGACGGCTTCCCCTCCGGTTCGAATACCAGTTAGAATGTCTCAGCGTTCCTGGGAGACTGCCATCTTACCTTCTGACAGACACTGCTCCTCTTGGCTGACACAACGAGAGGCTGAAAATCCATGTCTGGAGGATGAGGCGTCTAACTCACCCGCCCCTCTTCCTAAGCTCATGTAGTTAGTCATGCTCCCACTCCCACGTTCCTCCACCACAAGTCTGAAACCAATTCATGAGCAAGGGCTGTTTGTGCTTGATCCAAGTATGGCCAGTATTTTTTCTTTCTTTCCAGAAATTACTGACCTCGTTTTAACAGCGTACATGTAGAGTAAGGCTAACACTATGATTTGGAACACACTGTCACAAAGCCAACCCATCATGCTTCTAAAGCATAGTAACGGTCAGTGGTGTTCTGCTTGGCCACACACACCAACAAAATGCTCCGCCAGGCCCAACGAGCCTTCAGGGTTGTCAGAACACTGACCTCAGTTATTCTGCTTCAAGCAAGCACACGCATTAAATATTACCTTCCCAAGCTCAGCAGTTTCTCTCTAGATGGAGACAGAACTGGGCCGATAAGGGACCATCATCTGCTAGCGAGCCGGGAGACTGGGAAAAGTAGGCCAAAGCAGTACTGAACAACACAAAGGGGCAGGCTGCAGGCCTTGCTCTGGGTTTTGAGTGGGAGGTTCTTCTAGGACACTGGGCCCTTAGGTTGACTGATGTATAATACCATGGACAATGCTCCTATACGTTCATAGTCTTGCAAAATGGGTCAGTTTTTCCACCTAAAAGAAAAAAGTCTAGGAGCCAGGAGTGGTGGAACATACCTGGTATACCAGTACTCTGGGACTAATGCAGGAGGACTGTGAATTCAAGGCCAGTATGGGCAAGGCAACAAGTTCCAGGCCAATGAGATAGTCTCCCAAAACACACACACACACACACACACACAAGTCTAGTGGACTGAGTAGTTGTATGCACTTAAAATTAAGCTACATCAATCCCCAATTGATAACCACTTGCAAATGGAAATTTAGTTTACTCCGAGGGAGTCTCACTGGGGAAACAAACTACTCTGAAGGGTAGGCTGCAGGCCCAGAGGAGATGGCCACCAGAACACAGCCTCTCTGGAGGTTCCTCGGCTCACTCCATCATGTCAGGGCCTCTCCAGTTTTAAATTTTATCTTATTATTTTTAATTGTTATTTTAGTCTATGGTTTTATTCTCTCTTTTTACCATACCATTCCCTTTCACATATATTATTGCTTCCAGTTTACTGTTTTTATGGGATTGCTGTGTGTGCAAATACATTTTGTTTCTTGTGCCAATCTTGTTTGTTTTGTCTAATTCCAATGTGTTGGTTTTTATTTTATCTTATGATATTATTTCATTATTATCCTTTGGAGGCCTGTTTGTTTTCTAATGAGAGACAGAAAGAGGGTGAATAAGGATGGGAGTGGAGGTAGGGAGGAACTGGGAGAGAAATCCATAATCAGGATGTGAGGAAAAAGTATTTTCAAAAGAGGTGAAAAAAAATTAATTCCTGAAGTAGACATGCTGACATATGCTTATCCTATCACTGCAGAGGAGGAGGCAGGAGACGGGAGGTCAA
Organism: Meriones unguiculatus; assembly: GCF_030254825.1. Lineage (NCBI taxonomy): Eukaryota > Metazoa > Chordata > Mammalia > Rodentia > Muridae > Meriones > Meriones unguiculatus. The sequence continues at coordinate 98,979,295 of NC_083356.1, read as the reverse complement.
GACCAACCTGGCTATATGAGGCCATAGCCAAAACTAAACTAGCCACGCTTCACAAGAATTCTCCCTTAGCCCTGCAAACTGGCCAAATTGCAGGGACCCTGAAGCAGTTGCTGAGCCCCTCCCAGAAGCACACAGCAGCCTCCATGCCTCCATGGATTTGCAGGACACGCTTCTGACCTGCTGGGATCAAGGAGCACTGGGTTGACGTTCCAGGCCACTGGCTATGTCAGGGAGTTCTCTCTGTGCGGTCACTGCCACAGGCTACGCAGTAGCACAAAGCTGTGCCTGGCACAGCCTCAGCAGAAGCAGAGCTGACTGCAGCAGCAAGACTATTTCTAATCTACCCTCCAGATACTGGCAAAGTCCACTGCTTCATAGGAAGGCATGGAGCCGGAGTGTGAAACCGCAAAGCATAAAGAGCCAAGGCTGTTGGGCAGCAAAACCTCTCCCCCCAGCTTGCCTCAGTTCTTTACATTGCAACACCTCAGAGACATCCTATGGGTGGCTACCAGGTCCTACAAAAGGAATGCTAAAAGGAAAAGTGATACCCCCAAAAACTGGATAACCATGTAAAGCCATTAACATCATAAAATATTAACTGTCTCACAAGACAAACTCATGTGACTTTTATACATAGATAGGATTGTGTTCAAATCACTGTACAATGCTAATTTACATTCATTTAAAAGTATATGTAAAACTTAGAGTCCCTGGCCCCATCCTCACCACAAAGCCATCTCCCATGTCTTTTGGCTTAGTATGCTGAGAAGACATCCCCCATCCTCCTCCCCATCCCTTATATTCTTACCACGTTCCAAATTAAGTTTATAATACTCAGAATGTATCCCGGAGTTCTCCCCTCCCTTCTGATTTGCTGGTTTGTCTTTTCTGGTTGAGTTTACAGTGAATAAGCAATGCTGACTGTGACGTTTGTGAAATGCTAACAGTATTGTATGTGACATGCTGGCTTCCACCTTCATCCCTGAAGAGCTAATGCCTTAACAGCAGCATCAGCAGCCATCCAGTGAGCGCTTCCTGTGAGCCAGCAGTGCAAAGGGCTGCAGGATTTTTCTTTCTTAACATTCAAGGCAAACTCAGTGAAGTATTATCTTTGTTACTCGGTTGAGAGAATACAGAGCCTGGAAACTAAGTAACTCGCTTAAGGTGGCCACACAGCCAGTAAGTGACAGGCTGACCCAAGCCTCATTGATGCTCATGCCCGAACCACCATCCCGTCAGCTTCCAGAATGCTGAAGAGACCTCAAAAAAAAAAAAAAAAAAAAAAAACCAAACAAACAAACAAAAAAACACAAAGCACACTTCAAGAAAGTAAAAAACAGAGAAAAAAAAAGATAATGCCTCAATCAGTATTTATTTTCTGTTGACTTACAATTTCTCTGCAATGAGCAAGAAGAAGCAAAGAAACTAAAGAGGAAAAGAAAACAGGGATAGAAAAGTTGGACATGTAGATTATGCAAAAGAACATGGGCAAAGCAAGGTCATTCAAAAATACAAGGACACAAATGAGGCCTGACACAGAAGAACAAGAGCCAGCACTGTGGCCACCTCAAAAGTTAATGCTTCTGCCAGGCTTGTGGGTCTATGTGACCTCCATGGACACTGCCCCAGGGGCAACTTTGCAGCCAGGCCTGGATACACAGCAATTACCAAGCAGTCAGGGCTCTACAGCAAGACCCTATCTAAAAAGCAACTAAAAATGCAATTTAAACTATGTATTTAAATTTTTAAAATGTGATTAAAATACAGTGTTTAGAATCCAAAACATAGCTCAGTGGTAGAACACAAACAAAGCACAAACAAGGTCCTGAGTTTGGTCTCTAGGATCCTCCAGCCAAAATAAAATAAAAAGAATAATTTTAATGTATTTATACAAACACCATCGACTTGGTGAAACATCAGATGCCTACCACACACACTCTCTTTTTTCAAGCAGAGCCATGCGTAACACAAGTCCATTGAGAATGTGGTTCATGGTATCAGAGATCAGCAGAGACAATCTTTGTCTCCTTGAGTATTTCCTTAGAGCACAGTAGAACTTATGAGCCAGAAGAAAGTTCATCTTTAGCTGGGCGTGATGGTGCATGCCTATAATCCCAGCACTCAGGGAGGCAGAGGCAGTCGGATCTTTGTGGGTTCCAGGTTAGCCTGTTCTACAAAGCAAGTCCAGGACAGCCTAGGCTACTTAAGAGAAACCCTATCTTGAAAAAACCAATAAACAAAAAAAAAAGTTTGTATTCCCCAGAGACCCCTCAGGGTTTTTTTTTGCTTGTTTGTTTGTTTGTTCATGTTTTTGTTTTGTGTTGTTGTTTTTTGCTTACTGCCAGTTTCCTCTAGGAATTGGGAGCACCTGCCCAAGTTACCAATCCTGCTCCGGTGGAAGTCCATTACTCTTTCCACTCTTTTACCAGTCTATTAAAACTGACACCTCATTGCAGTGGTTTTCTTTGAATAACTACTATTAAAACAGAACATTTAAAGTGGGAATTTATTTCACTTCATTAGATATTTACAGAAACTCTACAGGTAGGGATTGTCCCTACTTTATGGATTTGAAAAGAAAAACAGGTTCAAGGCATTTAATATGTCTGCCCAAACTTAGAGCAAAACTATCTCTATTTGTTTACAGCGGTATTATTAACAAATGAAAATAGCTAGTAAGTTAATTTTACTTATAATGAAAACATTTAGTGCTCTGAGATAGCTTTGCTATTGGTTTAGATAACTTCCTATTAAAAATCTAGATAAGAAATTGGATAATGAAAGTGATCTATTACCATATGAAAGTGTTTTTAGTACCTGTGATTGCCTACTTCATACATTTTGCTCCAAAACAAATCAGCCTCAATATTATTAATCATTACTTCAGACACATGGAGCCTATAATTTGCTCATCTATTTTTAAGCAATTGGAACATTTAAATTACTTACCCATACTATTACAAATAACCATAGTTATGGAACATTTTTGGCATAGCTTACAGCAGGTAAGATTGTACAAAGGTCACATCTGTCTAAGTCAATCTTTCAGCCTTTATTTGGAACCTATTCCCTCCATGACGCTGCAGTCACCAGAGGTGAACTGGCTTTCAGAATGCACATAATGAGGATACCGCCCTCTTGGGCCTCAAGTGTCGAAGACAGGAAAATCTCAAGTAGTGTGACGGATGAACATCTCCACTGAAGCATAATGAGAAACATGCTAAGTGCAAACAGCTTTTCCTTCTTCATCAAGAATAATGAATCATGTAAAACTCTGAACTTTTAAAAAGAAAATGGTCCAGCTTCTATAACAGCAAGAGTCTGCCTACGTCCTGGTATCTCTTAAACTGTCAGCTTGCTTAAGGGAGTTTTGTACCCCTAGATTCTTCTGTTCCGTTCTTCCCCTAAGACCAAAACCTTAGCAATAAAGTCAATAATCGCACTGGAGAATGAAAGACTTTTTTAATTAGCGTTTGTATTGCTGTGACAAAACACCACGACCCAAAGCAACCTGATGCTTTATTTCAACTTCTAGTCCAGGTCCATCACTGAAGGAAGTCAGAACAGAAACTCAAGCAGGGCAGAAACCTGGAGGCAGGAATTTACAGCAGCCATGAAGGAGTGCTGCTTGTTGGCTTGCTCCATTTGGCTTGCTCAGCCTGCTTTCTGAAACACCCCAGGACCAACAGCACAGGGATGGCACCACCCACAGTCAGAGGGCCCTTCTGCAATAGTCGTTAATGAGGAAAATGTCCTACAGATTTGCCTAGAGGCAACCAGATGGAGGCTTTGCCTCAATTGAGGTTCCTCTTTGCAGATAACTCTAACTTGTGCCAAGTTAATACAAACAGGACAAAAATAGAGGAAAGGGGTCTGTCTGGGGTGGGGTATTCATATAAAAGGAACATAAAGCAACAGTCAAATATTGTTGAAGGTGTCAGCACTCCTGAGACATCAGGTGAACCGTGCCAAGCAACAAGCACTGGCTAGACAAACATCGAGGGCCTGAACCTCCTCAATCCCGGTTTGCCTAACATCATTGTATTCTAACATGCAGGAGAACGTCAGAGGTCATCAGTTTTCTGCTGACGGTTACCTAAGAACAACGGTGTTGTGCAGCAGGCCTGGAGGGCCGGTGTGACAGGCTACAGCAGGAAGGCGGAGTGGCTAGCCTTAGTGGCCCAAGTCAAAAGAAAGCGCAGACCTCACTGCCCCGTCCATCCATGGGAATCGTTGCTAAGCTGCTGAAGAAGGGTACAGGACAGCTGGGTCACAGAACAAAGCAAAGCAAAGAAAATGTAAAACTGAGAAAAGTATTTCCATTTGGGAAAAGAAGCACTTGCACTAGAAACCAATCAATTAACCAATAAAATATTAAAACAACAAAAGATTATCTGGCTTGCTGTTATATAGCCATAATCAAGACAACATAGACAAAAGAGTAATGCTCAAGTAAAGATTTGTAAGCATTAGGGAACCAACAGGAAAAGGAGTGTAAGGCAGAAATTTCCACCTTTTTACTGAAAAGGGAATAAGTAATTTAAAATTGATGCTTCAACAAATGATATAAACATGTGACTAGGAGAAAGAAGATGAATACTGGAAATTTCAACTGTATAGTACTTGATCAAAAAAATGAAGCAAAGCGTTAAAAGGACTGTTAAAATTTAATATTATGCTTTCAGTATTATTTTAATGACACACATACTTATTAAAATTTAAGTTTAGGAACTGAACAGCCAATATTAAATGAACAGTTCTGAAAATGTGCACTATCACATAGAGCAGAAATAAAAGCTAGGTAGAAAGGGTTATACCTGTGCAGCTGATCCCATTTCCACGAACAAACAAAACTACGATGCTATTTATAAGTAGTGAAATTGCAGGAGTCCCCCTCTCCTTATTCCACATTTTCTGCTGTGAGCATATGTAACATTCTTATAAGCAGGGAAAAACAAACAAACTGTATGCTATGAAAATAAGCAGAGGAAAAGGAGTCAGCCAGGAACACACCTTTTTTTTTTTTTAATTTATTTAATTTTCATTTTATGTGCGTTAGTGTGAAGGTGTCAGATTCCTTGGAATTTGTGTTACAGACAGTTGTGAGCTGCCATGTGGGTGCTGGGAATTGAACCCAGGTCCTTTGGAAGAGCAGACAGTGCTCTTAACCATTGAGCCATCTCTCCAGCCCCCAGGAACACACCTTAAGACGAATCAGAAACATACAGAAACCTAGTGTCCTAATTAATGGGCAAGGGATAAAGGAAAGAATTTCACCAGGGCAGGGGTGGCCTGAGGGCCATTGCGGGAGGTCTTGTTCAGATATAAACTGTCAGGTCTACAGGCAGGTAGGAGGTGCAGGGCTGAGCCTGGATAGGGGGCTGAAGAGGAGGAAGCAGAAGGACCCCAAGAAGAGGGACCAGGAAGCCAGGACAATTCTCTGAAGGTGAAGGTGGACTGCTCAGGCAAAATCTATGCAGACAGACTTTAAGAAATCTGTCTAAGAAGAAAGCAACAAGAAAAAGATAATTAGGGATGAAGATGATTTTCCAGTTGTTTGTCTTTGTTTTTAGAGACTAAAGTAAACAGTTTGGAAGAAATAGTGAAAGCTTTGTAATTCAGAATTTTTCATTTAGTACTTCTGGTAGCTGTTTTTTGTTGGACTTCTGAAACAATGGACAAATACCGCCTGTAGAATTCCAATAGCAGCACCTCTGTGATATTACTGAAAGGAATACCTTTTGAAGGGTAGCAGGAATGTATTTGTAATTGTCTCACAATGTTTGTTTTTCTGTTCAAGGGTGCTTTTTGGAAAACAACTAATTCAGAATTCAAGAATTATAAAAGTAAATATGGATCTGTGGACAGTGGCACACACCTGTAATCCCAGCACCTGGGAGGCAGAAGCAGGCAGATCTCTGTGAGTTTGAGGATAGCCTGATCTACAAAGCAAGTCCAGGACAGCCAATGCTACACAGAGAAACCTGTCTTGAAAAAAAACAAAAAACAAAAAACTAGAGAGAGAAAGAGAGAGAGAGAGAGAGATGTAAAAAATAAATACGGTTGAACAGGTTTAGGAGTAAGGAGAATGGTGCAAGACTTAAATCAACAGACTGGCCAAGCCCTGTGAACATGCTGGTCTTGTTCTAGACAACTGAGGCCACACAGTGCAGTGAGTGACACGATATAGACTCTAAATGGCAGAAAGCTAAACTGTTTAGAGGGAAAACTACAAAATAAAGAGAATAAAATTCTGCACAGAGAAGAATAGTAGTGTCCTGTCATGTACAAAGCTGGGTGATGCCTCCACTACTGCAAAATTAAAAATTAAATTTTTTAAAGTAAAAAAAAAAAAAAAAAGAGAGAGAGACGATAATGCTGGAAAATAACTCAGAGACCCGGGAGAGAGAAGACAATTAAAACCTATAAGCCACATCAAAGAGAGAGAGGGGAAGGAAAAAGAAAAGATGATTTTGAAAGCACACTCATGGGTAAGTTTTCCAGCTCAATGAAGGACAAAATACTCAGAACATGCAGCCAGCTCTAAGGTCAACATAAGACCTATGGAATTTATCAGAAAAGTGAGGAAAAAAGTGCAGAAGAGGGCACCCACAAAGGCAACACGCAGATGAAGACATGCTGGACCTGATCAACAACCAAGGCGACTGGAAAATGAGACCACTACCCCTGGCAGACCGGCCGATCTCAGAAGGACAGGAGTGTTCGCAGATGGTGCTACCCCCAGCAGAGCCCGGGAAGCGCTCACACTAAGAGCATGCAAACTCTATGACCCAGCATATTTCCAACAGAACTGCCACACTGGTACCAAGGGGACAAGCAGCCTTCTTGATGATGGTGGGATGTGGAAGCAGTATCACACCATCCATGACAGAAGCGGTAGAAAGGTAAAATTGCATGGATGTGTATCTGAGGAAACTGAACGGCGGTCAGAAATAGCAAGCTAAATGTGGAAACAAAAGCTGAGGTGAAATTTTAAAATAACTGATGAGTAGAAAACATTTATATGAGAATGCCTATGTAATAATTTACATACTATGAAACACATGTCATACAAGAGTACACAGGACTTCAGAAATGAAGAGATTACTGATCCTTTGAGAAATGTACTTAATGTATACCATTGAAGAGTATATTTACACTGCAAAAGGCAAACAGTAGACACATCAGAGCAAGTACCTGCAAAGCCACAGGCAGATGCAGAGAATCAGGATAAAGGAACAAACAGAGAAAACACTGGCATAGCCCTACCCAAGGGCCATCAACAGAGCTGAGAAATAACACTTCCTCAAGTCCAACTAAACTGTCTACAGAATGAAGCTAGCAACATGAACAGAGGAGAAAGAACCAGACAAGGAGACAGGCTGAAGCTTGTCTTCTCCCAGGAAGGTTCCACAGCTGTTGGAGACCATTTCCCACGTCACTTCTCCAGAGAAATGACACTTTACCCCAACTTTTCTATTTCCCATTTCGAAACTTCCGCTATCTGACAAATCAGCTCTCCTTGCCACTTAGAGCCCAAACCACTTAAAAAAAAAAAAAAAAGATACAACAGCTTCACTTACATTATCCTTCAACTCACTCACAGAAGTCTAGTAAATGTGATTTTTCTTGTAGCTATTATATTTGTTTTCTCTTTAAAAGCGTGGAGCTCAGTTTTGTACCTCTGCTGTTGGGCAGGTACCAACCGTAGCCTCACGGGAAGTACAGAGGGCCATCTAAAATCCCATGTATCAGCGTGATCACATTTGAACCCACTGATCTGCTGGCATGGGAACTGTTTATAAGCTAAACTTACACATTTTGGCTACAAGCACCCCAATTTCACCCTTCAGAAAACCCTACGTAGATGCCATCTGTTACCAAAAATCTGCACACCTTAAAACTGGGTGAAATTTTTCAAGTAAATGCCACTGTTTGATCTCACAGTTCTAATCTCCTTTAAAACGATAATCTGTGAATATGACTTCTCTATTTTCTTACTAATAACTAAGGGCTGAAGAAGATTGTCCACATTGGTAACTGTCTTCTCAAGGCAGAGACTTGTGGAAGGAAAGGGAGGAGCAAGAGGGCTGGGCCCAGTGATACTAACTATGGAGCCTGTCAGAAGGGAAGTCAGACCAGGAGCCCTCTCTGCATCCTATGATATTTCTACTACCTAACTTAAGATTCGGGGGTTATCTTTGCGTTTTAAACATATATACCTTTGTTTGGTTTGATCCCAATGACAGGAAAAAAATGTAAATCACACCAGTCAAATGGAACCTAAGCTCAGCAAGAGAATACCATTTAGTAGCTGATATTCTGACAATGAAAAGATGAAGCAATCTTTGAACCAGTTTGTGAAGCACCTTGGCAAATGCCCACCAACCTGCACCAAGCTAAGACAGATGCAGGGGCAGAAGAGTTTTGGGGACATCTCCTTTAATACTCTGTGTGCACAGTTAGATACCAAGAGCATTCCAGAGCTTAGTGGATGTTTTGGGGCGCCATGGAACCCTGCAGGACGTACCAGATATGTGCAGCACAATCACTTTCCTCTAGCGGGGTATTTGAAGGGGGTTACTGATCTGTTTTAATTTCAGAGATCTCTTAATTGGTAGGGACACAAATTCAAAATGCTAACAATACTAAAACTTCCTAAGTATAAAAAAACGAAAATCCAGGAGATTATCATTAATAGTAAGTTTTAAAAAGCAGCCCAGAGGTGCCAACCCCCAGCAAAATAATACCAGGAGACTTTAAATGTTACATAAGTCATATATTGACGGCATGTAGTTTCTGGGAAAGGGGAAATTTTCTAGTAGGTGGATGGTTTTATTTTTTTTTTAAATAAAACTTTCTTACCAAAATAATAAGTTCCTACAAGTAATGAATATAGTTTTATCAAAATCTTCACTCTCAACTCCACTCATGGTAGACATGAGAAAATAATGTTTGAGAAAAATATAAGTCCTTTTGGCAAACCAGAAATGAAGACAAGCCTGCCTCCAAAGCCCTACTGCCCGCCTGGCCCATCCATTCCTAGTTGCTTCCCCACACACCCTGGACAGTTCCTTTTTGAGCCAAAGTGGCCTCCACCCTTCCTGGGACTGACTGCAAGGGGTGATTCTAGGATCCTGCATCAGAAAACCATCAATAACCATTGCTAACGTTGATTAGCACTGACATATCCCAAAGGCTTGGATAACACTGTTATTTCAAGTAGCATATCATCAGGATTGAACAGTGGGAGACAGTCGTAGCACAGTGGAAGAGAACTTACCATGCCAGAGGCCTGGACTTTAATCCTGGTACCAAGCACCCCCAACCCACACCAAAGTAGCCAATAAATGCAAGTGATAATCAGTGGAAGACTTTCAAAAGCATCCCTGGCGGTGGGGGTGAGTGTCTTAATGCCTAGAGTATTCTGGAGAAAAGGAACTTGGGTACAACTGAGACAGTATGTGATGGTAAGTTAAATGTTGGCGATCCTTTCTCAGTGGGTGCCTCCCTACACAATTTAGAAGGGAAAGACACTGGTGATATAATAGAAAGGGAAGGCACACGAGATACACACGAGTACATAGGTGTGTAAGGCCCAGTTTGTACCTGTCTCTGCCTCTCTATTTCTCTCGGATAGGAAGATGCTAAGAAAATGCTAATAAAGCTGTCTGGGAGTTCTGAAGAAGAGGATGTTGGGGGCATACAATAGCCTCTACAAATCTTTGTTTAACTGTCATATCCTATAACCCATCCCCAGCAGTTTTATAGTGTCTCACGAAAAATGTTAAATTTAATTTTAGCAAATGTCGTATAGAACTTGCATCACGCAAAGCTCAGAAATAAATTAGCAGGTAGCAATGACAAATCCCTAGGTACAGAGAATCTGATTTTATGAGTAATAATTTCATCACCGTATTTATTCCACAAGACAGAGAAACCTGCCAAGTCTTTGCTTTCTGCTCTCTATTTCATTGGATCTCAAGTATGCACAACTACCCTGTGCATCATGAGACTAAAACGATCTCAGCTTATCTTGAACAAACTGTGTAAACATTGGTTCTAACAAACTCTTAACTTTAAATTCACTAGAACTTTATACACCCAGCACCTCCCCAACTCAGAGCAGCGTCAGTCAAGCAGGCTTTTTTATAGAAGAAAATTAAACTGATCTGAGTCAGTTTACTCACTAGCTGCAAGACTGCAAGTTAGCGTGTCCCGTACTTCAAGTGCTGTGGTCATAGTATGGACTTCTTCCAGAGGGTATGGAGAAGGCAGCTAGTAGATGGAGAGGTTCGAGAACCACTGCTCGGGTCACAGCTGTGCTTTTCAAGATAAAGGCTTGTGCCCAGGGTCTTCAGGTCAGACGCAGTTGCTTCTGTCTCATAAGCTACAGGATGATGTGAAAATCACTACTGCAGTAGAATTGTAACCTGACAACCCCACATTCCGGCCACTTCCTCTGCCCTTGCTGTCCAACATCTGCATATCTTACTCAAGCGTGCTGACGTCACATGCTCACAAGGACTGGGAGGTTGAGATCAGGAAAAAGAACCGGAAGCTAGGTGGGGAACGTTTTAGGTTGAAAATGTTTCTGTCTGAGCAAAAGCATTCTCCATGCACAGCTACTTGTTCAACCCATGATGACGGACAATGGATTCACACGTTTTACTTCTTTGCAAACCAGCTAGATGGACCTCGTGTTCATCCTGATCGATACCCCAAGCACAATGGAAGGATGCCACCCTACACTTCATGACATTAGTCTAGCTTTCTATATCCAGTTGCCATGGCACCAGCTCTAGTTTATCACGCTGTATTTATCCATTCTCTGCCTCACAATTTAGGAAGAGCTGGATTTGAAACATGGGTCAATCTGTTCCGAATACCTCCCTCTCCTGTATGTCAGTCACTTGACCTTCCACAGCCTACTGCACCGTCTGCTCCGAAATCCGGGTGATCACTCCAGGTTTTAAAGCCTCACAGTCCGTCAATGCTTTGTTCATTATGCTTTAGCTTCACCCAAACCTCAGGATCACACTGGCATTAATTAGCCTTCAAAGAAAAGCCCCATTTGGTTTGATATAGTAGAAAAATAGTTAGTCTGTTGAAATTTCTGTGCTTTATTATAATTTATTACTTTAATAATAATTTCACAGGAAAAAATGTATTTTACATGAAACAATTAATATTGTCTTTATACTTCATATAATTTTATAAAAATGTATCATATCTCCATATATTCTAATAGAAAAAACTAGTTTTAATTATAATCACGAAAACAGGAAGTTAGACTATAAAGGTGTCTTCAAAATATTCTACTCTGATTGTAAATTACACAATGTTAGATAGTCCAATTCTTACCAAATTTCACTTCTGTAATTCTTTCATTTGCCCTCTATTATTCCACCATTGTGGACTACAATGATTTAAATACTATTCACCATGGTGAAAATATGGTTGTGTAATACTTCTGCTTTAAAAGAGCTGTGAATCAGTTAAGACAACTCATTATGACACAGCCTTCATTAAGTTACATATGCCAATGTGCCTTATGGGACTCACATTAAGAATGGATGTCATTAGCCTAAGTAACACCGACTCTAATGCTTCTTAATACAAAATTAGCAACAAATGTCTGGCTATGAAGGTTTTTCTAAGAGCAAAACCTAAAATGTACGTTAAATTCCAATACTGCCTCATCTTTTTCAGTTAACAATAAGCTAAATGTTTAAGTAGTTTGCCAACAAAACATGTTGAGATGAGTGTGGTGGTGCTGACCAATACCCGCACACTGGGACTGTGCCGCTGAGGAAGCACAAACACAGGAAGCTCACAGCCTGATCTACATGGCAAATTTGAAGCTAACAAGAGCTACATAGCAAAGACATCTTAAAGACAGACAGACAGGCAAAAAAACAAACAAACAAAATGTCTTATGTGCAAGCCTGGTAATGGACTGTAACCGTTCGCTTTTATTAACTGGTTCAACGGACAGGCACTGGCCACCTACAGGTCAGGTGCCCTGTAACTGAGCTCTAAAACTGCAATGATGCAATTCCTCCATGCAACTTAATCTTATGAGGAGACAGACTTCAAGTAATTCTATAAACAAAGTTGAAATTATGAAGAGTGGTCTACAGGGAGGCCTGTCTTGTGTAGTTAGTGGGTGGAAAAGGACACAGACTGTAGGTTAAGCAGATGGAACTGCAATGCAGGCCTGTCACATCCTAGCTATGCCTCCCTGGGTGACTTAAGTCTGTGGTTCCGTGTTAATGTCTGTAAAACATGAGTAGTAACACCTGGGTCATAGGACTATTAGAGTTCACCGATTCACATAAAAGAGGTGGGATGTCGTGCCTAGTATCTGCACTCACTGAGCAGTGGCTATTATTCTAAGAAAGGAATTCAAGCTAGGCTGTCATTTTGGAACCTCTGCTTATAGAAAAAGTTGTCTCACACGGGGAGGTAACAGCATGGTCAGCAGCAGGGAGCCACTTAAGCTCTTTTCTTCCTCTTCCTCTTTCCCTTCCTCTTCTTTTGTTAAGTTCCTGCCCTTGGTGGGAGTCGAGGTGCATGGAAACCCATCTAAGCATGCTAGACTTGCCATGTTTCACCATGGCCCCCAGAAGAATGCTCATTCTTCTGACAAATGAATGTGGGCCGGCTAGTACCCTGCCGACTGACAGTGTCAGTATGTACAGAACCAGGCAATCTCCTGTTGACCACACAAACCTCATCTCTAAAGAACATTGTCATGACTTCTTATCCACTTATAAAGGCAGAGAATCCATTTATTACAATTGTACAAAAATGTCACCTGATACAAAGGAACCTGACATTTTAGTATCGGAAGTTCGGAGTGTGCAAGTGAAGGAGGAACCATCCCTAAGAGTGCAGTGTACAAATGATGGGAAGAAACCATCCACATCCGTATGCTTACCAGCTGAGAGCAACAATGGGCACCTAAACAGACCACCCATGTGTGAGTTCTCTGAGACGAATGGATTTGCTGCTGACTGGCTCAGGGTCAAGAGACTGCCTCCTACAATGCTTACTTTTTATGTCTGCAGATTCACTCTGCAGATTCATCAGCCACACTGGCAAACAGACAGGTAATCAAATAGTTGGGAAAACAGACACGTCAACAATGATTTTCACTGACAATTTTTAAAATATTTGCCAAACTGCAATAAAAGCCAATAGCTTCCAAATCACATGATCTCTCTTGGTAATAGCTGCATATTTAATACAGCGGAGCATATTCAGTTGGTTTTAATAAGATGCTGCAGCTGGAGGTGGCGACACACACAACTCTAATGCCAGCACTCTGCAGGCAGGGACAGGTGGATCTCTGTGAGCCCAAGGCCAGATGGATCCACATACTGAGTTAGTGAGTTAGCGAGACACCTGAGAAAGAAAGAGAAAGACAGGAAAAGAAAACTAAAGAGAAATGGGATCTTCTTTGGACTACAAAAGGCTTCACATTGCAAATAACCCCAAGAATTGCTATAAGGCTATAGGACTAGACACGCTACCCAGTCTAATATGCTCCAGACCCTGAAAGAGTGAGAACAATGGATGATAAAGGTGAGGATGAAAGATGACAAATATCAAAGTAGACAGAAGGCCAGGAGGGCATTAACAGGGATATCCTGTTCATACAGGTTCACGGCTGTCTGTCTGAGTTAGAGTTTTATTGCTGCACCGTAACTATGGCAACTCTTATAAAGGAAAACACTTAATTGGGGCTCACTTATAGTTTCAGAGTTTTAGTCCACTATCATTACGGCAGGAATCACGGTAGTGTGCAGGCAGACATGGTGCTGGAGAAGCAGAGTCCTACGCCTTGATACGCAGCCAGCTAGGAAGATCCTGTGTGCTACACTGGTTGTAGTTTAAGCACAGGGGATCTCAAAGCCTGCCCCCACAGGGATGCACTTCCTCCAACTAGGCCACACCTGCTCCAACAAGGCCACTCCTAATAGTGCCAAACCCTATAGGCCAAGCATTCAAACACTTGAGTTTGGGGGCGGGGAGCATTTCTATTCAAACTACCACAGTATCCAAAACTGAGCCTCTCCTCAAAAGTTTCTATTTCAAATTAAAAGGCTCTGCAGTAAGGCTTTGTCTTGTTTTGCTTTACAAGCGGGGAGGGGGGGGCAAACACCTTCGGTTCTAGCACTCCGGAGGCAGAGGCAGGTGGATCTGAGTTTGAGTCTAGCCCGCTCCGCTCTACAGAGCAACAACCAGGACTACAAAGAGAAACCCTAGTGCCTGTGACGATACTTGAAAAAAGCCAGTGAGAAGTGAGCAAGGAACTTGAACAGATCTTAAAAAGAAGAAGAACCTTCAGAACATAAATCTTGATCAGTACTGTGTGACGGACTCTGTGCTGCCAAAGCACACTCGGGCTGCTGTGCCACGCCCACCATCCCTCCTGGTTCCCGAGCGCTCAACATGTTGATCCTGGCCCTCAGGGAAAAGGCTGGCAATTCTCTCTCTCATTTTAATTTATTTTTTAAAGATTTGTTTTATTTACATGTGGTTTGTGCCTGTGAATGTGGGTGCCCAGCATGACCAGGAGCGGGCATCAGAACCTGTAGAGCTGTAGTTACAGACAACTGAGCCATCCAACATGGGTGCTAGGAACCTAATTTGGGTCCTCTAAAAGAGCAGCATGTGCTCGTAACAGCTGAGCTAAGCTGAGCTAATGGGTGAGCTCTTTCCAGGCCCAACCTCTCTATTGTAATTTAAATATCTGGATGTGACTAGTGGTTGTCCTAGATAGGACAGATAATTTAAGGACAGGCCATAGTTAATAACTTCATTAACTTGTGCTATTACTCTAAGTAGGATATAGTAAAATACTACTAACATTAACAGCAATGTTTTAAATTCTGACACTAGAGCTACAGCTAATTTGGCTCTATTACAACATATATATGGATGAAAATATTCATCTGCATAACCCATTTTGCTGTCCTTATGCAAATGTGGCAGGTAATTCCTACATAGACCTTACTTATATTATTCTTTAGTTCTACAAAATTCTCTCTCTAAAACTAATCCTGGTGCTTGTAACAATACCTGAATTAAGCCAGTTAAAAATGAGCAAAGAATTTGAACAGATCTTCTCTAAAGAAGGTAAACAATGTCCATAGAGTACATGAAAAGATACTCAAGTCTCTAGGCATTAGGGGAACATGAATGGAAACTGCAATTTTGAGCTATATCACTTAACACCATGAGCAAAGCTCTAATTAAAGACAGTTAAGTGTGTGAGGAGGGAGAGGACCTGACTCAGACTCTGCTGCTGTTAAAGCAGCACTGTGCAATGGCTCTGAAACAATCTGGGAGTTCCTCATGAGCCACATGAGCCAACTGTTCCTCTGGTTCTATGTCCAGAAAAACTTAACGCATTTGTCATGGAAAAACATGCAAATGTTCATGACCCATCACTCATGGTAATCCCAAACCAGAGACAACATAAACACAGGAGCTAGTGAGCCGGAGGCATAGCTGTGCAATGGTATAAAAGGAAACAAAATGAGGATTCGCTACAACACATACGAACCTTGAAACACTGCTAAAAGCCACCCGACATAGCCAGCCATGGCGGGGCAAACCTTAATCCCAGCACTCAGAAGGCAGAGGCAGTCTGGTCTACAAGTGAATTCCTAGACAATCAGGACTACATAGAGACTGTCTCAAAGAACAAGGAAACAAAATAATAAAATAAAAATAGACAAAAAAAGTCAGAGTCAAAGGGTGATATACTATGTGACTGTGTACATGAAATGTCTAAAACAAGCAACCCCCCGCCCCCATCACAGATGGGCAGTAGCTAGGGCCTGAGAAACACGGGGACCTGCCGAATGGGTGCATTCAGGAATTACGTAGGAATGATGATCACACAACTTTGTGGGTGCATATACTGAAACCACTGAACCACACTTTAAAAGGGTGAGTTTGGGGATGAACGGGTGTGTGTTGACTGAGGGCAGCATTTTTTTCACTAAAATCATTGTTTTGAAATTTTTATTCATTTCCTATTTCTATGATATGTTGCTAGATAACTTGAAGCAAGGATTATCCCTTGAAAGAAACACTGTCTGCTTTAGCCAATAGTTTTTCTGTGAATGGATATATCTGAAAACAAAAGTTCTATACAGGGAGGAAATTTTACAGTTACTTGTTACTTGAGACTAAGCAGGAAGAACCATGTGATAGCCTGAGCTGGCGCTTTTCTGGGCAGACGGGCAGGCACGTGGTAGGCAGGCCTGTACTCTGCCCTCTGGGAAGCAGCAGAAGCTACAGGGGTTGTGAGGGCCCAGACTCCCTTCTGAGGCCTGGGAAAATCAGTCTCATGAAGAAGTTACAAATAGGAGTGGGGAACAAAATAAGGGAAGGACACCAAGGTATAAATTTTAATATATCTCAAGGAGGAACCATAAATGTCTTAGAAAAACATTCCCATATCAAGATTGGAAAAACGTTTGCTAGTCTGAGTCATATCAAAATTCAGAGACTTTTCGTTTTGTTTTTCATGACAGTTTCTCTCTCTGATTAGGCCTGGCTGTCCTAGAACTCACTCTGTAGAACTCACTCTGTAGTTTGTGGCCTCAAACTCAGAGATCCACCTGCTTCTGCCTTCCAAGTGCCCAGTGAAATTCAGACTTTTAATCATGAGCATCAAAGGGCATCATCACTGATGGGATCAGTGGGCAGTGTGAAGGAGAACCCTGATTCTGGATTCTCAACGCCCACAAAAAGGCTGAGGTGGTGACTAGTGTCATTAATCTTGAAGCAAGGAAGAGGAGGGCAGAGCTAGGCAGATCCCTGAAGCCCACTGGCCAGACATTCTAGCTAACTGATGATCTCCAGGATCACGAGAGCCTGTCTCAAAAAGCAAAGCACAGGGGCAGCACTGCTTCTCAATCAGACGCCGAGTTCAGATCCCAGCGCATAAGGCAGCTCACAAACCCTGTAACTCCAGCTCTCAGAAACTGACACCTTTTTCTGACCTCTAGAAGGGCACATGTGCGCACATGCACACACACACACACACACACACACACACACACACACAATCCTAAAAAAAAAAATGGAGTAGGAAGTGCCAGGAAGACGTTGACATGTACTCCTGACCCTGACCGTCACACACGTGAACACGTATGCATGCATATGCCACACAGAAGTTCGACGGAATACATTGTCATGTGGTATATTAATGAAGCTTTTCCCCCAATACAGTTGTTATTAGATATACTCCTTCCCAAATTGATAAAGGCATGAATCTCACTTGGGGTATGGAAATGACAATTTGGTTATAGGAGCTTAATAGGACTAGAGCAAGGAGGGGGGAAGAAAATTTAAAAATATGCTGAATTAAGAAAGCCAGTATTTAATATTTAAATTGCTAGTCGGCTACAAAGGACAGGAAAAAAAGTGTTGCTTAAGTAATTCCTACTAATGGAAAAATAAAAATAATGGAAACTTCCTGGAGAATGAGGGCTGGGCAGCCCAGCCTAAGAAAGGAATGGGAACAAGTCCCTGCCATGAGCTCCAGGGCGGGTGGGATTTCCTCATTAATTCTGAGAAGGGTGGGTGATGAGAGGGAACCGTAACCATGGCAAATGTCTTCCACATCTAAGAGCCTGTCTTTACAGAAAATCGCATGTGCCGCATGCCCAGAACATAATGAACATGACAAACTCAACTTCAAAAGTCTTGGGCAACTATGCAAAAATCTTGAAATATGACAAATATTTTCTTGGGCGTTCACTTATCACTGTTTCCCAAGTTTGAAATACTCCAAAAAAATGCAATCATTAATGTCTACCAATTTCACTTACCCCCAAATTCAAATATGGTTTTGAATATCCACCAAATGTTTACATAACCCACATTTCAGTCATACCGATGAAGGTAAACTATCAGTAATAACTAGGTGACCCTATCAAGATATTTAGAAAACTATTTTTAACAGAGAAAGGATGAGCAAGCCACTGCCAAAGCCAAATGCTGGGCAGAAGGTGGGCGGCAGGGGACGGGCCTGCTGATGACCCATTTATCTTGAATTAGCACAGCAACAAAGCCGGCACTGCTAAGGCATGTTAATGGCTTTCAGCACACGGAGTTCAAAGATGCTGCACACTGCTGACAGCGCTTGGAGTGTGCTAAGCTTGGAGGGTCAAAACCACAGCACATCACCTGCTTTCACATGTTTCACCACATCCTAACTCATCAGACAAAACAGACAAATCGCCAACTTAAAGTGACGATTTTTAAGATTCTAAAAGGTTTTTTTCTTAATTACTCCCTAATTAAAAAAAACAAACCTAGATAATGATGATACCATCTGGAAGGAACTAGGATCTCTATTGCATAGCCTCACGACTTGTAACTAACATCAAGTTAGTTCTAAGCTCCAGACCACACCCTTAAAAAAATAAAGCTGCAACTGTAAGTTCTCCAAGGTTCCCAGTCTATTTTAGGAGCCTGAGAAGGTTTTCAGCCTGAACTACGAATTTCCACTTAGACCACAAGAGCGGAGTAGAATCTACTCTGTCTCTTGTTTATTAGTTACATATATGAATAATACTACGCTTCCCAGCTTGTTTGCATTTATAGGAGTCAGTTTCTACAGGTGAGCCGACATGAGGAGTTTCTAAAAAATCTTATTTGTTCGTCCATCCATCCATCCATCCATCCATCCATCCATCCATCCATCCATAGTGTTTGTAGAGGTCAGGACAACTTACAGGAGGTCAGGTTTGGTGACAGAAATCTTTACTGACTCAGCCATCTTGCCAGGCCCCTAATTTAGCAACTTTTAAAATAGCGGTTGGACTCTTGTCTAGTACCAGCTAGACGTGGAACTTCAAGGACCCTACCTTCGCCTGTAATTTTGATCTTTTGGCCTCTACAGCTGACCTCCTGAGAATCAGGCCATATACTTCAGTTCAGTATCAAGAGCTGGTATTTCTGCTACAATGAAGTAGCACATTCCCTTTTGGTGAGTTTTTTCCTCATTTGCAAAAGTCATACCTCCAACTGGGCTAGCTTTCCTCTTTTTGGGGTGGAGCACGAAAGCGAGACGTGTCCCCATCTAGATTAGCTGACGGACAACACACACTGCCTGGGAAGCACTGTTAGACATTCATCTGGAGCCGCTGCCATTTGGAGAAAGTTTCCATTGGCCTTGAAGCAGCTGGGCCTAGACTATATGTTACTGTCAGAAAGTTTTCCTCCTTGACCCAGGCACTGACAGAGACAACCAGCTCCCAACTGTATCACACTCACAGTGCACAGGGCTGCGCAAGTGGACTTACTTGGGGCACGTCTGCTCACACTATGAGGTGCAAGGCTCGGGCTTCAGAGCTAGGGTATGCTGGTCATCGGTACTCCTACTTCAGAGGTTCCCACCTAGAGAGCTTTAGGGTTTTGGCAGTGCAACTTCTGGCCCAGAGATCTTGCTTTACTTGGATATCATGACTAACAGAAAACACCAAGTGCCTTTTATTCCGAGTTTGTTCCTATTCACTAACAGATTCAGGATAGTTAGCTAGGAAGGGAAGACTTGGCAATGAACAAATTCTAGCAAAACTTAGTGATGCAGTTCTGGGCAGTGTGGGTTCATATGTAAAACATTTATGTCTACCCTAAACAATCTGGCACTCAGGCTGTGGGAAGGTGTGGCTGGCTGGCTTGTGTGAGGTAGGTCACACAAACCCTCTCGTCACAGGGCCACTCCGAATCCTACTAAGATCATGTGGTAGGGCTGGACAGCATTTTAAGTTTTAAGTAGGGAAGGCAGTGTGCAGTCAACCCTTTTGCTTCTCCAAACCCAACTCTTAGATTTAAGATACCACACTTGAAACAGCAAACTACTTGGATCACATTAATAGAAGACAAAACCTAACACAAATGTTTTTAATTCAACCATCATTTCCCCTCAGCGATTTCTTCTATGAAACTTCTAGCTCACTTTGCTGATAGTCTCCTTAGTTTAGCAGCTCATATTTGCTTGCTGATACATCAGTATATGCCAGGCAGATGCTGTGGTACTAAGCATGAATAGAAAAGATTTTCCTCGGTAAGGACATTTCATCAAGAGTTCAAGGCCACAGCAAGATCCAGTTTCAAAAACAAACAAACAACAACAAGAACCAGTAAGATTTTAAGTCTAAAACAGAGAGTTGTTTGCATGTTCTGGTGACACAGGGAGAGCATCTGAGTTCAAGATCAATCACTTGGCTCCTATTACACAGGCACACTACTGTCTACTGTTTGCTTTTTAGAAAACAGTGCATTTTAGATATAAAAAAGTACTGTGTGTTGGCTGTAATGGTACACACCTTTAATCCCAGCACTCAGCTGGCATATCAGGTGGACCTCTTTGAACTAGAGGCCAGCATGGTCTATGAAGAGAGACCTTATCTTGAAAGAAGAAAGGAAAGATGGAGGGAAGGAAGGAAAGAGAAAGGAAGGGAGAGAGGGAAGGGAGGGAGGGAGGGAGGGAGGAAGGAATTGTTACTCCATTTTTAAAATGGGTTTAATGTTAATTATTGGCTAATCTGGATTCCATAACACTTGTGTACTGAGTTCATGCAGTCTTTGTTTTTCAATCCTTCTTCAAATCTTAAAAATACAAAAGAAATTCACATAGTTAAACCTTCAAAGGAAGTATAAATATTAGTCAATAAAATGGGAAACAGTACAAGAGAGATGGCTCAGTGGTTAAGGGTCCTTTCTGCTCCTTTAGAAGACTCACAGACCCCACAGCAGGCAAATAGATCACAGCTGCCCAGAACTCCAGAGACCCTGTACTCTCTTCTGGACTCTGCAGGCACCTTCACACTTGCGGCACATAGTCTCACAGGCATACACACAAATAATAACAATAATAATAATAATAATAATAACAATATTTTCATATAAATAAATTCAGCGAATAAAATGACAATCAGAACATCCTTTAGAATATGAATTAGGGGACATTAACCGGGTAGCTGGCTTGGGATTCAGGTCAGTTTAAGAGACCACTATTTTTCAACTTTAAGACTCAAAGCTGCTTGAGGATCTAGATGATGAGTGATACGCATAGCCTAGAATATAAAGCCAAACGACATGACTGTCACTGTTTCTTGAGGCTCTAGATGAGTGATACGCATAGCCTAGACTATAAAGCTAAGTGACATGACTGTCCCTGTTTCTTGCCATCAACCTAGAGTCATGGCTACCATGTAGCTCCTCCATGGTAACTTAGGCAAGGTCACCACTGGAGTAATAAACTGATGACTTTAAGGAGAAATGTGCTCTTCAGAGAGTAACCTGATGTCGCCAAGGGACTCCGTGGACAAAACTCACAGTTCCTACAAAGGATGCCTGTGTGCACATACACACAGACACAATCTCTGCTGAAAAAAGACCACGCCTTTAGGCATGCCTGTGAATCTATGCAGACCTTACATTTGTGCCAAGCACTTGTCTGAATACTAGCACCTAAAACAGAAGTCAGTTTTGTAACTTTTTGAGTCTAGATTTAGTGAGAAGACAGCACATACACAGTATCCAAAAAGAGAAAAAAAAAAAGCAAAAAAGCTATAATAGAAGGATTTAAAAATGGGGCCAGGAGTTCAAATAAGAAGACGAGCTTCTTCAAAGCGACTATTAAAAGGTACACGACATGGAGCGGGGGAACCAGGAGAAGACGGTCAGTACTGTCCGAGCATTGTTTGATTACTAATAGCCGAGCTAGGGGGTTCACAGCGGCCTCAAGCTCCAGCCTCAGCAGGATCCAACCTCTCTGGCCTGCACTTGCATGCACATTAAGTCTTTTAAAAGGTATGTAACAGTTTCCCTGGTAGAAAGATGGATGGATACAGCATGGGAATACTTTCCCCCTGTAGCCGTGTTCTTGAGAGGCTAATAAGACAGGAGGACCTCACATTTGAGACTAGGTAGGTAATACAGCAAGACTGCCTCAAAACAACAGCAACGTGGAGAGAAGGGTGGGTGGAAGGCCTCAGGACATTAGTGGGAACCCAGGGCCTATGAGATTTCCTACCAGTGTGTCTACGCCATCCTATTTTAAGAGTAGTTTATCTAAGTAGTTCCAAAAACAACTTGAAGACTCTGCTCCGTCCTCCAGCCTGAGTATGTCTAAAGAACACCACCATGCATGGAGAACTCTCTCAGGGCCTTGAGGTAAGGGGAATCCTGAACAAGCACGAGGACAGTGTGGGGAAAGGCAAACGACGGGGTAGAGGGGTCAGAGAGGAGGGCAGGTCACCAACCATGTGAATTTCTTTCCAAATGCTACATCAGTGTGGATGCTTAGGCATGCAGACTTAGCTTTTGCGTAAAATTGGGGGAAAGCCCTACATGAATAGATTCCCTGGATTAAAGTTAGTATCAGATTTAGTTTTTACAGTCAAGAACAATCAAAATGTCTGCTCGTGTTTTCTGGCTCATGAGAGCTATTCACGCTGAAATGTCTAACGTTTTGCTCGTTGTGCTGACATGAAGTAACGTGCTTTATTTCAAACTGTGCGCCCCACTGCAGAGGCATGCTGGGGCCTGTGAGAGGAGATGTTCTGTAAGTGAGGCGCTGGTCTCCTTCCAGCTCATCTGACACAAGCAGGAGCATCCAACTGAAATATCAATGAATGCCTGCTGGAGTGTGCTCTAGTCCTATTCAGCTACAGGATTGGGACGATGCCTTTCCTCCATTAACTGTCATTTATTGAACCAAGCATTATTTCAAAGAAAAAAAGAACTAGTCACTGCAAAGTAATTCCTATTTTAGATACACCATTAAACTTAACAAAGGCATGAAACACTTCTGATTATTGAAAAATTAAACACACCTAAATTATTCAGTCTCCCTTTTCATGTATCCAACATTTAAAATCCCTTACCAAATGCTTCCTAGGGGGTAGACTGAAAACTCACTCTTCCTCAGCTTTTTTCCTGCTTCAGAAAGATCCAAACATCTCAGTGCAGGACTGGAGGTTAAGATGGACCAAAACAGGAAGAATAAGTAATTTATTTTAGGGTGATCCTGTCAGTCCTAATCGCTTTATAACCCAACTGAGCTACAGACCTGCACACTCAACCAGCACCTGCCTGTGGGAAAGGCTATCACCTCGCCTTCTGCATCAGGAAAGCAGAGATTGCTGCTACATTTGAAATGTTAGAAGCTTAAACTTTAAATCCAAGTATTGAAGCAGCTCATACTGTATTCTGTATATCTTTGCCACAAACCCAGTTTATGGAAATTTTAAATCCAGATATTTGTATTTCTTCTCAGATCAGGATTAAAGGGGAGAAGGAGGAGGAGGGAAGGCTTCTGCTCTGCATTCCCAGTGGCTGGAGGCGGCAGGGTGGCCCTCCGTGTACTGAACGGACTGTTTCCTACGCAGGGCCCCTATAAGAGTTTCCATATGTCGGGAGGAGTGTTTGCATCTTGATTTCAAAGTTAAGCTACAAAGTTGAGTCAGGACAATGATTTCCTCCTTTTGTCCCCAGAATCTTGGGTAAATTTTAACGAAAGCTGCTTGAGGGCAGGGGCGCTGCTGTTCCTGCGGGTCTGCGCAGGTCTGAGCGCAGATCTGAGCAGGTCTGCGCAGGGGAAGCTCACGTGGAAAACTGAAGGCTGCCGCACACAGCGACCCGTGAGGACAGCTCTGGGAGAGGGCTAGAGAGACGCCTCAGCAGTTAAGAGCACCCGATCATGCAGAGAGCCCGAATTCTAGTCCCAGCACCCACTTGGCAGCTCACAACCACCTGTACCTCCAGTTCTAGGAGCTCAGTGCTCTCTGCTCACTGTTAACAGGCGTCAGGCATGCACACAATGCATTTACATACATGCAGGCAAAACACTCTTACGTAAAATAAAAAAAAAAAAAAATCGGAGAGAAACTTAAGGAGAAGTTCTGGAAGGCCTAATTAATGTTCACTTGTTTTAAGTATTTCCAATCTACTGTAACACCAATGACATTGAAAGCAAATGACGGGTCATGTTCTTAGATGGGCCCTATTCCACACCCAGCATTGGCTTGTAAAAATCAAGTTATTGGCTGCAATTGACAGAATTTACTGAAAGTGACAAAAACCCAATCTAATAAAATAAAATACATAAAAAGTTTGGTATTGATGAACACAAGGATAATACCACACTTGTTTGAGACAGGGTTTCTCTGTGTAGTCTTGGCTGGCGTGGACTCATTTTGCAGACCAGGCTGGCCTTGAATTGGCAAAGATCCGCCTGCCTCTGCCTCCCCAAGTGCTGGGATTAGAGGTGTGTGCCACTGCATCTGGCTACCACCACACACTCTTGGACATCAATTTCCAAGATCCACTACTAGATTGACTTACTACTTGATTCTCTGGGCGTAGGAACTCCTAGAATTCTTATAATTTTTCTGTGACATACAGATGACAGAAGGGAGCATCTTTTGCTGTCTTTCATCGCAGTCCCTTGCTCGTGCCAGAGCTTCTAAGTCCCTTAGGGTCTCCAGAATAAGAGTTGTAATAAAGTGTCCAGGAAATACGAGGCTACATTACCTTTCTGTGTCTGAAAAGTATCTATAGTCTGATTATGTACTTGGAAATGGTCTGGGTTCCTCCGTATGCTACTTCCAAAAGAAGTTTCTGCAACATGTGGCTACGTACAGCATCCAGTCCGGCTAATATGAATACAGGAACACATTTTTTATTGAAATAGCACATACGGCTAATGGCAACATACGGAAGAACACGTTAGTAGCTTCAAAAATATGTATCTTTTCATTATCAAATTAAAATGTCAATACATAAATTTGTTTGTTTTATGATTTGTAGTTTTTTGTTTGGTTGGTTTGGTTTTTTGAGACAGGGTTTCACTGTGTAGCCCTGGCTGTCCTGGAAGGAGCTCTTCCCCTAAAACCATCTATGTGAAGGAAACAGCCAAGAGACGCTACCCAATAGCAAAGTCCATATAACATCAAAACCTTATCATGGGAGGTTTGTAATGAAAAGCCAGGGAAAAGACCTTTGTTGAGCTAGAGTGCTGATGGCTCTGTGGGCAGAGATGCTTACTCAGGGCTGATGACCTGGGTTCTGTCCTCAGGCCACACATAAAAGGTAAGCCTGGAATGAGGTATTGGACTATTGAGGACTCTTGCACACTTGGGGGAGATGAGAAACAGTAAGTAGAAAGGAAGGTTCAAGATTAGTTGTTAACCAGGAACAGTGGTGCACAACTTTAATCACAGCACCAGGGAAGCAGAAGCAGGTGGACCTCTGTGAGTTCCAGGCCGGACTGCTCCACAGAGTAAGTTCAAGGGCAGCCAGGACTATGTAGAGAAAGCCTGTCTCAAACAGCAAGACTGGATTTTGAGAATGCAGAGCCTCCAACGACATTCTAGAAGTCTGAAAGTGATCCTGCAGGATAATCAATGGAGAGACACTGGAGCCAGAGGAAAGAGCAGTCCCTGAGGGTGTAAACAGAGTGTTTAATTATTCACTCACTCACAGCAAGCACCTGGTGCTTTCTGTATGTCAGGAATATTGCTGGGTGAGAGAATTACAATGATGCCTGTGACACAGCCTTAGGGTTAGCCCAGCTAGGCTAACAGTGCAGCCCGGAAACAGCAAAGAAAACAAGGACAGCACATTGTGACAGGTGCTCATGGCAGAGCTGCACACAGAGCTGAGAGCACAGAAGAAAGACTTACATCTGAAGGAGGGTGGAGGGAAGGGCCAGGAAAGGTCTCCCTTTGACTGGATCATCGAGATGGGAGGGGAAAAAAGTTACAGTGTGCAAACATAGAAAAAAGAACTTCTTTAAAAGCAGAGCTTTAAAAGAACATATTGCATAGCTATAAGGTAGGATTGCTTATGGAGTCAGTGCATGTCTTTTCAGATCTGATTTCAGAAGATTGAAATATCAATAATGAACATTCTAAAACAAACAGAAGCAATATAGAACAAAGACTAAAACCAGTTAAGTAATCTGATGCTATCTTAAACTATGAAATAAACATGTTTGACATCAAGGTAGAAACACCATTAGGAAAAACTAATTAGATTAACAGAACAAATATGAAGACTTTATTTAGGGCAGAAATGAGTTCAGCATTTCTCTAGCAAAAAGTATGCACAATAACCATGCAAAACAATGAGAGGAGTGTAAAGGGGGGAAAAAAAACTTTACAAAGCAGTTCAGGAAAAGGGAAGAGGCCACCCAGCTTTAAAAGCTTGACGACAGAGCCATTCCAAATATACACGAGAGCTCCCTCATACTACATTCTCACTGGTCAGGCTAGCCTTGTGCATGAAATTGTTTTCTTTTTGTTTGTGTGACTGTGTGTGTGTGTGTGTGTGTGTGTGTGTGTGCATGCGTGCGCGCGTGCACATTTGTCCAAGTGTGTGGAGCCCAGAGGGCAACCTCCAGTGTCACTCTATAGGCACTGCCCCCCTTGGTTTGAGACAGGGTCTCTTGGCAGCCTGCAGCTCATAGAAAAGGCTGAGCTCTCTTCTGGGTAGATTCTGGAGATCTAACCCAGGTCTCCAGCTGATGAGACCCTCCCTGCCCCCTCAGTTTTATAAGAATATTCTGCATGATCACATATGCCACAATTCTGAAAAAAAGTAACAATCACATTTACAAACATAGTATTGTTGTAGAAAATTAAATACAGCTGCTATTAAAGTAATATACAATAAAACAGATCAAACATCCATGAAACCAAACAACTATGATCCTACTTAAAATCAGTGATGACACCTTGATAATATAAGGCAAACTCACAGGGAATAAAATTTACAAAATAATAGTAAAAGACATTTTATACACAAGGTTTTTTTTAAATTTTCAAAGCTATAAATCTAATTTTTAAAAACTTTCATGTTAACTCTTCAAAACATCAGGTCTCATATAAGTGCTAATTCTGGAGAGAAAATGTAAAACACCTATAATTTAATGAGATGCTTGTAGCTGTAGACTTTTTCTCACATAGATATAAACTTGTTAGCACAGACACATAAGCATCAACACAGGATCGCCAGGGCTGAAGCTGCACTCAGGGTCAAAGTGCTCACCTCAAATCCCCCAGGCTAAAAGGAAAGGAGGAAGGCCTGCTTTGAGAGCATCCTTTTACTGCCTGCAGCGGCTTGGCTTAGAACCGCTGTAGATTAGAACCTGCAAGCAAGTGGCCGGCTACACATTCATATCATGAGATACTGTTACACGGAACAGCCCACGGCTGAAGACAGCAAGCTGAATGAAGCCCTCAAGAATTAGGATGCATGGGAAAAATCCAAAATTAAATGCTCATGTAACTAGACGTATGTAACATTCTTGGTATGGCAAACTGAGAGAAGTGAAGGTGTTGAGGTGGCTGCACAGGTGTGGGGCACACCTGCATGAGGTGATGGGAATGGTGCCTTGGCTGGTCTATGTCATCACTGTTTACCTGTGCCAGGTACTGAGGGAACCTGGAGAAAGGTGTTCAGATGTTTTGCTAGTATTTCTTATAAATCCATGTAAATTCACAATCATCTCACAACTGAAATTTCTAGTCAGGGTTGACGAAATGATTCAGTGAGTTTGAATGGCTAGAACCCAAGGGAAAAACAAAACAAAACAAAATAAACATGCTGTAGCAAGAGCCTATGTGCTCGCAGCGCACCTCCAGGAAGACAGGAAGCGGGCACAGCAGAATTCCCAGAAGCTCACAGGTGTGGCGCGCACAGCTGAAAAAATGACAGAGTCCTCCTCCTCTCAAACAAGGTGGAAGGTGAAAACAAGCCAACACCTGAGGGTGCCCTCTGGCGCACACACACACACACAATTTCAATTTAATTAAAAGCATACTTGAAAGAAAGAGAGAAAGAAAAAAAAAGGTTGGAAGTGGTGATGCACATATTTTGTGGATCTCTATGAGTTCAAGGCCAGCCTGGTCTATGGAGTGATCAGGAAAGCTAGACTATACATACTTTCAGCTAGAGTAAAAGTATGGTTGAGCTGGGGTTGGTGATACACAATTGTTACCAGCACTGCAGAGAGTAAGGCTTGAAGATTTCAAGTTCAAAATTGGCCGGAGCTATGCATCTAGACCCTGTAATAACAGCAACAGAGGAAGAAGGAACTTTCTCAAACTTCATCACATCAACTACCAAAGGAAAAGACCATAAGATATACAAAAATGAGTCTTTCTTTTCTGTTTTTTTTTTTTTTTTCTTTTGAGACAGGGTTTCTCTGTGTAGCCTTGGCTGTCCTGGACTTTGTAGATTAGGCTGGCCTCACAGAGATCTGCCTGGTCCTGCCTCCCTGAATGCTGGGATTACAGGCCTGCACTACCCTGCCCAACTTTAAAAACGTTTCTAATTACATCACTAACATTTTGGATTGCTTTCCTTTATCTGCAAGAACTCAGGTTCAGTTCCCGGCACCCACACTGCGTGAGTCACCACCAACTGCGACTCCAGTCCAGGGTATCCACCTCCCTCTTCTGAGCTCTAAAAGCAGCTGCACACATGTGATATGCATGCAAACACTCAGGAACACACATGTACAAATAAAATAATAAATAATTTTTGGAAGTTCTAAGTTCCAAGATACATTGCATATGTGTGTGAAACTGTTGAAGAATAAATTTTAAAAATGTTTAATAATTTGTTTAATTAGAATGTTTAATGTCCACAAGTTCCAGGTTTTGGAAGAAAATTTAGCTTGCATTTTCAGATAGGATGTTCAGTCAGTAGAGTCTATTCAAATATTATAAATTAAACAAACAAACAGCTCTGAAGTCTAATCACTCTGGTCCTAAGCATTTCAATTAAGACACACATACTAAGCTACAAAAGACAAGCTATCAGTTTTGCTTAGTGTCAGATTTCCCAAACACAACCAAGCTCATCCTAGGATGTGATGGCTTCCCACTGACGGTTTCAGAAAGACCATTATATAAGTTCAGCTCATGATAGTTAGAATCCAGACAATTAGGGTTACATGAAGATGAATCAATCTGTCTGAATTTTCTAATTAATTCTGTTACCAGGGAATCTGACACATGAATTATTTATCTAGCAAGTAGCTAGAAATTTTTTGAAAAAGGAAAAAAAAATTAAACATTTCATTGAAGCACCATGCATTATAAACTGCCACATAGGTCCAAGTTTGGCAAAACAACATTAAAAAGGGATTGTTGAAAAATGTAGGCAAGCCAGGTGGTGGTGGGGCACACCTTTAATGCAGCGCTTGGGAGGTGGAGGCAGGTGGATCTCTGAGTTCAAGGACAGCCTGGTCTGCAGTGATGTCCAGAAAACTCTGTCTTAAAAAAAAATCCAAAATGTAGGTGAGTAATGCCTTGTAAGGCACTCACTCCTTCAAGGTTAGTCACAGAGTAGAATCCCTGATGCTAAATAGTTCAAGGGAAAATAACTGTTTGCCTGTGGACTGATCATATAAACACTGGATGGCACACGAGGTGATTTGCAGGTCTAATTAATCTACTGAAAACTGTATTTAAAATTCTGAAGGATGTTTTAGAAAAACGGATCCTTGAAAACGTGTGATAGATTTCAGAATGACATTTTTAGACATTTAATGGCAAAGTTGTTTTTCATCAGTCCCAAATTAATAGCCGTCCTTGTAAAGTCCACATGGAGTTTCTGATTCCTTATAGTTGTATTAAAATGGTCCCTTGCTGCTTATTCAGTCAATGACAATAAGTAGAAAATTCCCATCAGTGTGTGAGTCTAAGAGTCAAGGTAAGATTCAGTGAGACTATTTATTCCAGTAGATGTCTTGAGAGATTTAAAAATCATTCTTTTGTTTATTTGTAGCACTAGAAGAGAATATTATTAATAGTAAGTTCAGACTTCTACAGACTTATAAATTACATGCAAGATGAAAGAAAGCATAAAACATACTAAATTGGGTTTGGTTTTTTTTTTTTTTTTTTTTTTTTCCAGAAAAT
Source organism: Meriones unguiculatus (assembly GCF_030254825.1). Taxonomy (NCBI): domain Eukaryota; kingdom Metazoa; phylum Chordata; class Mammalia; order Rodentia; family Muridae; genus Meriones; species Meriones unguiculatus. The sequence goes on along the minus strand of NC_083356.1, from coordinate 98,949,320 downwards.
GAGAACTTACAAAATGGCAAGTCCCAAGCCATCAATTATTCCTGTCACGATTACTGTACTTTCATTATGGTTAATCATTTTACATAAGCTATTGAGTAAACCATTTCAAGAGATGTAATCAAATTCATAATGGTAGCCTATTCTGATGTCACTGTCTTACTGCTGGAAGGGAGTATTTTTCCATTTTAAGTCTTTTACAGAGAAAGGCGGTGATAGCGGCTAACACATCTGACTCTCTAGATCTGGGTAATTCATCAGCAATAAGCATGTAAATCAAATAGAAGTAAAAGCTAAATTCTAGTCACTTTGTAGTCCGTCTTTAACACCAATGGAACCATCATACATGCCTGTTTATAAACCAAAACTTCTAGGTTAGTCTTTGGCTCACAGGTCTTATCTTCCCCAACCAGGCTGTAAACCTTATCAAGGATTCCTAAAAGACACAGCTTCAAGCAGCCCATGACACTGAGCTTGTCACTCCTGCAGCCAGCTGCACACATCTGTGGGTAGTGATCAAAATAAAGGGAAAGGAATCACTTTCTGAAAGATGTCTCTTTTTTAATACGAGTTAATCAAATTGCAATAGCAATATCTCACAGATGGTAGGACTCCAATATTTAAAACTTCAATTGACTACAGTCTCCTGACTTGGATCCCTGGTTGTGCCCAGGAATAAAATTAGAACTTACTTTTTCCCCTGGATGGTCAAGGGTACGGTGTCAGAAAACAGTTCTCTTCATTGCAAGGTAATTATTATTAACTTCCATTTTGCATGAATGTTTATGTTTTCTGTAAAGATACAGACACAAAAAGGCCTGTCCAAGTGTTTACTTTGGTTATGACACTATGGAGTCATTTAATAGTTCATATAGTACTGTACCATTCATTTTCCCTTTGAAAGAATAACGCATTAAGGGAAATGACCAATTTCAGTACTTTTAAGCTATTACTTTAAAGATATTTACAGACATATCAGTTCTCTAGCCCCTGTCCCTAGCCCACCACATCTTAGTGAAGAAAAGCTGGACACAGGATAAGCTCTATTAATTAATATTTTTTCTTCTTACTGAAGAATACAAAACTAAGTAAGGCCACCCAAGTAAAATCCACCTTAATTTCTGAACATTGATAAACAGGATATGCCATAAGGATTAAGAGTTGGGTTTAAAGAGTCCACATTGTATAAAATATAGAACAGCAAATTCCTACGGTCATGAGGTACCCACAGAAAATATGTCTTCAGAGGAACAATTGTGTGTCCCGACTGTTTAATTTCCTTGAGGGCTAATCAAACCATAGTGAGTAGGACTTCCTCATGCCAGCCAGAGCAGTCCACTCTAGCCACTGACTTACCTTTCCACATGTCTGGAAGCTTGCCGCTCCAGCATGCATGAGGGACTACTGGTTAACAAACAAGTCCCCAAGGGCAGGGCTGTGACAGGCCAAGTGCACAGCATCCTCAGAGATTGCTGCTCAGCTCCTGCTGGCTGCTGCCTCACTGCGCCTCACTCACTCTATGCATAGCAGCTGCCACACAACACATGCAATCCGAGATTTGTGTGCTCGGAAACCCGGTGTCACCAGGAGCTGAGAATTTCGGGTGTACAACTTCAATTTCGTCCCTTTATCCCTAAGGATAAATTGTAATATAATAAACTCTGAAGAAGACAGCACATTCTTGCTGAGGAAAAAAAAAATGCAACAGAAAGAAAATGCTTAATGCTCCAAGAGCTTTGAAAATAAGTGATAGAAAGACCAAAGAGACCATAGCCCAACTCCCACCTTTCCATAAACTAATGCCTAGGGGCGTTAGGAACTTGCTTAAGCGCTATACTTGCCTGGCACTGGAGCCACAACTACAAGTAGGGTCTTTTGATAGCTTTGCAAACCATTGTTTGTTGGTTTAAACTATCTTGCATTTTCCCCCCTGAATCTAGTGTATGTCCATTGTCATTTGGCTATAGCACTGAAGGCCAGTCAGTCATTTGGTGTAATACAGCAGCCGCTGCCAAAGGCCTTAGAAAGCAACAGTATGAGAAGTAACGGCATGCAAGTGCGCCAAGGCCTTGCTGTACAACCTCACACACACTCATGTATTTAACCCTCACAATGGCCACTTAGGGCACCCCGTTTTACAGATGAACAAAATTACATCAAAACATTAACTGCAGTGGGGTGTCGGTGGTGGCACACACCTTTAATCCCAACACTCTGGAGGCAAAAGAAGGTAGATCTTTTGTGAGTTCCAGGCCAGCCTGGTCTACAAATCGACTTCCAGGCCAGCCAGGACTGTACACAGAGAAACCATGTCTCAAAAGAAAAAGAAAAAGAAAAAGAAAAAGAAAAAAAAAAGAACTGTACTGCCAGAGCAGCCCCTGGCTGTTGATGATGACTTGTCGCTTGGCTTACTGTCAAGTACTACGGTTAACCTTGAACTGAGTGGTGGGTTGTGGGCAAGACCTTAGAAACACGATTTATCCTCTCTCCTCAGTTCTCTAAATACTGCCGAAAGACAAAACCCAAACAACAAAGAACAAACAAACACCCATCTAAACTAGGGCCAGCAAAAGGGGAGATGGCTAACAAGTAAAGCTACCTGCCACCAAATCCAGCTGACTACATTCCATCCCCAAACTTAGAGAGTAGAAATTGAGAAGAGAGGTCAAGACGTCCCTTGACCTCCACACATTCTGTAGACAATTCTGTACATAATTCTCTACACTTACCCTGCACACCCTTGTCATGAACACAAAGGAAATTCAAATTTCAAGAGTCAGGCCAGCTGGGCACTGTGGTGAATGCCTTTGACCCAGCACTCAGGAGGCAGAGGCAGGCAGATCTCTGAGTTTGAGGACAGTCTGGTCTACAAAGTGGGTTCCTGAAAACCCAGATCTATACAATGAGACCATATTTGGTGGGGGAGGGGAGGAACAGGCAGAGTGAGTGGTCTGGCTCATGCCTATAATCTAATTACTCAGAAGACTAAGACAGGAGGATTACCCTCAGCTTGAAACCAGCCTGAACTACATACACAGTGAATTTCAGGTCAACCTAGGCTTCAGGGTACAACCCTAACTCAGAAAAACAAAACCAAAATATTCCCAAAATGAAGCCCTAACTTTCCTGTTGTTAAGATTTGGGATATGAGGAGAACAAGATGATCTACATGCACACTTAGAAAGCCTGAAGTCCGTGTCATTGGTATCCAAGCCTTTGCAATTTGAAAGAAGGATACTGGCTCCCAAATCTTAGAGATTGCCAAGGCGATAAGGTTTACTGGCAGTCTTCCTTATTCTGCCTCCTAATTTACGTCTCTCAAGTTTGGAATGCAAGAAAGAGCACAAAATTGGGCAGATGTTCAGGTTGCATCTACCTAGTATTTCAAAGTTTTTAACTGGACTGTTGAGTATGAAGAATTGCACTCTACATTCCAGACCAGCACCCAAAAGCCCCCACTGTACTCGGATAACCCTAGTTGTATTTACAATCGCACTTTTACACAACAGCAATTTAAGACAAAATACACACCAACTCTAAATTCTATCCAGACACCAGGCATCACATCTAGGTAAATGGTCTTAGTCCCATCTTAGTCCCGTAAAAAAAGAGCTTCCCCTCCTCCGATCAGATAAAATGATGGTGTTAGTGGCATAAGGCCACAGGGAGTACAGGTTAGGGAAAACAGGGTCACCAGCTAGGATAGCAGCAATCACTGAATTCACATGAAATTCATAGGCTAAGGCCAGTCTAAGGTCAACTTGACATACAAACTATAGTTATCTAAAAGAGAACCCCAACTGAGAAAATGCCTCCATAAGATCCAGCTGTAAGGCATTTTCTTAATTAGTGATTGATGAGGGGTGGACGGTAGGGGGCAGCCCACTGCCTTCCTGTTCTTGGGCTGGTTGTCCTGGGTTCTATAAGAGAGCAGGCTGAGCAAGCCAGGGGAAGCAAGCCAGTAAGTAGCACCTCTCCACGGCCTTTGCATCAGCTCCTGCCTCTAAGTTCCTGCCCTGACTTCCTTCAATGAAGGACACGAAAGTATAAGCCAAATAAACCCTTTCCTCCTCAACTTGGTTTTCGGTCATGGTGGTTCATCGCAGCCACAGAAAGCCTAAGATATTACCTGCAGAAATCCCACTGAGGATGTCAGAGAAAGGCTTGCTGGTTCCTGTGCCTTCCCTTTACACACTCCACTAACAGGTGTGAGCTCTGTGAGAGCTATCTGCGTAACAGCTATCACCTATCCAACCAGGCACTATTCAGCACATGAAAAAGGCTTCCTGTGATACGACTATGAGTTCAGAGACTTCGACTAGGAGGTCAGAGACTTCCATATTTTATGTATTTTATACCATTAAAATGTTACAATCCAACCTCTATTGACAATTTATCATGAATTTATGAGTCACATAATAAACTATGTTATCGAGGCTATGAATAATAAAATGATCAGCAATGTAGCCAACATTAGCATATCAGATAAAAGGAAATGTAAGCGATGAAAAGAAAAAAAGAAAAGTAATTTAGCCAGTGAATATATGAAGCAGTTCTATCTGTAACGGAGGAGTACCTTCATGTAACACAGCCCCAATTTGGTCACTGCAACATAGCCCCAAAACATTAAGATAATTCCACTGAATTATTGAGCGGCAATGTGAGAAGCACTTCAGAGGCTGTGAGACTGTCACATCCATAAGCTGTAGGTGTTGGCGCCTTCAGGCCTGATCCCCTTACTCGGAGTCTCATTCCTGGCATGGACGACCAGCCAACAGCTAGCACATCACTTCTTGCCACTACGTGAAGCTTGATACCCATGCGCCTTACAGTTTTACCTTTCTCTTGAACAACTATCTGTGGTTAAAGTTTGCCCATGATACAGCTGCTCGATTCTCCACACACATCTTGTCCACTGGTATTCTGTTTCAGAAGCATCTTCCCCTTCAGTGCTGACAGGTGCTATAGCTTGGTTTCCATATGGCAAGAAGAACTGCCCCAGAACGCTGAAGGCAACTTCACGGATGTTTATGTTCTAAAACAACCCTACAACATACTCTATTTTTTATTAATTAAAAAATGTTTTCCATTTTAGACTTAAGCAAGGAGTTTCTTCCCAAAGTAAATTAAACACATCAGAATATAGACTATTCTCAAAATATCTTGATTTTGAAAGGAGTCAGGTAAGAGACACAATTTGCCAGGTGGCTGGCATTATGCCAGCTATGAAAATCTATCTAAATAGGTCTCTGGATAATAACACAGAAAAAAAAAAAAGCTTCCAGATTAAAAGATGACAACAACTAGATTTTTTAAAATCTACTTAAGTAGTTTAAATTTTTTTAATTTGTTTTGCCAATTTTTACAGAGAAGAAATAAAATTGCAATTATTATTTAATGCAAACAATCTAAATACTCAAGATTATATGATATCTCAGTTTTTTATTATATTGAAATTGGTAGTGGGTTCTTTAAATTTATGCCATGTCACAGGATTATCTTGATTTGTGCAGCAACAATGTGTATGACTTTCTCTCTGGCTCACAGCAACTGCTTCCTTCTTCCAGGCTTGCCATCATTTCCCTGCTACCCTATCTCCCTCCAAAAACACAGAGGTAAGAATCAGCAGTACACTGAATCTTTCCCAATTCAGGATCTTCCGTACATGCCAAATGCAGCAACTTCTCCTTATATAAGGTAAAGAGGAGGTTCACTTTGAGCAAAACAGTCTGATATTCACAATGGCTATAGATTATCAGCCTCTTCTCTTTAAGCCTTCCCAATAAACCAGGATGTATTTCCAGTTAAAAGCCTGCTTTTTTTTTTAACCTGAAGCAGGTGAAACCTATCTGCTCAGTCATGCTCATGTGCACGCTGTATATCTGAATAAAAATTTTCATTTCTGATGCATTAGAGAAACTAAATCCCCTTTACATTTTGGGGAGCAACAGCAGGGAATGAATGGGCTTGGGGCTTCACATATGCTAAGCAAGCCTCAACCCTGAGCAGAACTACCACCCCTTCCTGCTTTAACTTTCTAATCTTCAAGACAAATTAAACAAGCAAGAGTTAAACTGTTATAATGTATTGTTACATAATAAAAGTTTCCTGTAGGCATTTACAAACCCCTCCCAAAATCCTCCCATTGTTACTGCAGGCGAATTAAACCTCTCAATTAGAAGGTTCACTGATTACAGACATACCTGAAAAACAATGTAGCAACCAGAAGACACAACCTTTCATTTCATCTCCCTTGAGTCCTAACTAAAACGCCTGCAGACTTTCAATGCCCTTGATGCATGCAAAGTAGGGGTCAGAGGACAGGTAGCTGGTTGAACAATTGACTTATTTTACTGAATCGGATACAAAATAACCCAGTGAGGAAGGCTTTATAGTGTCTACAACCTTCAAAGCAAACAGTGTGGAATCAAAGTACACACCGTGTGCTTTGAAACAGCCAGAAACACTTTCTCCAGACATTGTTCTTGCTTTCACGTTGCCATTTTTCTCAACTGTTTCTCAGGTATCAGAAATGACGATACTTCCATGCAATACACTCCATCTAAACAGGGAGGAATACTTCCACTTTCTCAAAAAAACAAAAAACAAAAATTAACCCCGGCTCTGGGGTAGTCTGTCAAAACACTGCCTTTCTATATTAATTAACTAAAAAAAAAAAAATGTATACTCGCCATTACTGATTTTATACATATTTACCAATCTTTAAAAGTTATAGGACTGTGCTTTTTACTCAATAAAACTCAGTGACGAAGCCAGAAATAGCGCTTTCCACTAATAAATTACATCTTGAAATATACATGACTTGTGATATCCCCGGGTTCCTTGTGGTGGTAACTCACACGCCCCGAATTTAACTGTGCCAGACAGTTCTATCTGTCCCATCGCTGGCCAAACACTGCTGCTCTGTTTCTATCCATTATGTATTATACGAGGCCTAAACACAGCCCAGTATGACGAGGGAGAATATTCCGATCCTTATGACAGCAGTGATGCATTCAAGAGCTCCCGAAGTAAAGCCCGGACCTGGAGCACTAAAAAGCATTTTCTGATACAGCTAAAATATGTTGGCTGCAAGCTCATCACTCAAGAACATTCGGCCCTCTTTCTCTGCGGGTATTCAGAAAACCCTGGTTTTAAAAAAAAAATGCGCTATCCAAACCTTGCAAAAGCAAACTTGCCAAGAGCCCTGTGCAACGATCAATAACCTTGGGTACACTGGCACCCAAATTCACGGTCCTGGAGACCAATGCAGCAAAACCCCAGAGAACCATAGGCTGCAGCCCCAGGAAAAACTACCGCGCTTCCCTCTCCACCGCCCTCTGCCGCAGGGAGAGAAGCGGAGGCAGGAGCGTGAACGAGGCTCACCAGCTCTGAAGATGCTCCGCGACCTCTGGCGAGACCGGGGCCGGGAAGGCGCTAGCGCGGCCGAGGCCCGTGCGGACTCTGCCCCTGGTGCATTCCTTGCATTCCAGCACAATCTGTCGCCAGCCTACGAGCTGGCAGAGCGCGTCGCCCGTTGGACACACGCACCTGCCTATCGCAGCGCCCCGAGCAACCGCGGCGCCTCCGCTGCCTGCGCTCGCGGGGTGTCGCACTCAGTCACCGCGCCGCCGGAGCCCGGCCCCGCCGCTCCTCCCCTGGTCTCCCGAGGAGTGGAGGCGGGAGGGGGGGGGGACAGGGACCACCCCGATCCTCCGATGGGGCGCCGCGGCTCCTCTCCAACTCCTGGCAGCGCCGGGAGGCAGGGTGGCGCGGGAGAGCGGCCCGGAGCCTCGAGGCTGGGGAGCCTGCGAGGGAGGAGCGTGCGGTCCGCTGCCGCGAGCCTCAGCCTCCGGGAGCCCGGCCCCGCCGGGCGGGCGCCACGCGCACCGGCGCGGCTCCGGGGACCCCGGGCGACACGCGGGGCCCCGGCCGTGGGAGGCGGCGGCGGGCGGTTGCGGAGGGACCGCCGGCCCCGGACAGGACGGCACGCGGGAGCCGCGGGGCTCAAGTTCGGGGAGCGGTGGCGCGGTGCGGGAGGGGAGGCGGCCGCGCCGAGCCGTGCGGGGCAAAGTTGTGCGCCGCGGGGTGGGGTGGGGGGGATGAGGAGAGGCGGGGTGATGGCGGAGCACGCGGCGGAGACCCGGCGACCGGGGGCCGGGGAGCCGCGGGGGGCGCCCGGCCGCCGCCAGGTCCCGGCTCGGCGCGCTCCGGGCAGCTCGCGCCCCAGCCCGGAGCCCCGCGCCCTCTCGCCGGCCCCCGAGCACTTACTTTCCAGCTCAGGCGGAGGCCGTCGCCGCTCCGGGGACCGGGGACATCCGCGCCGAAGGGTGGCCGCTGCGGCACCGGAGCGAACTGGCCCAAGTGCGGCAGCCGCGCCGCTGCCCGCCCCTCCCTCCCCACCCGCCCCCTCCCCCGGAGAGGCTCTCCCACCACCCCGGTGGCGGCGGCGGCTCGCCTCTACCCCGTGCCCATCGTGCCGCCGCCGCGGCCGGCGTCCACGCGCACTCAGCCCTGGAGCCCCCCTAGACTGCTCCGAGGCCGCCGCCCCGCCGCCAGCCCGCCCGCCCGCCCGCCCGGCCAGTCCCGGCACCCGGGAACGTCAGCACGCAGCCGTCCCCGCACAGGCTCGGCGCCCGCCCCATTGGGCGGAAGGAGGGAGCCGGCCCTTCCCATTGGCCCGGCCCTCATATTGAACGAGCCAATGGGAGCTGCGGTTTCAGGTCGCCATGGAGACCGATGCTGTTAAGCGTGAGAGGGCCGGGAGAAGGTGGGGAGTGAAGGCGAAGGTGTCTGTGGCCTCCGGCGCGGGAGGGGGCGGTGGGGGCAGGGGAGCAGTATTAGGGGATTCCCGAGCCGGGGCTCTCGAGATCGGGCGGGTCTTGCTTTTGAGCCTTGCCAAGACCGTGCATGGTAGGGCTTGTCCCCGGCGTCAAAGGCAGAATCAACTGAGCCCCAGGACTTCTGTTTTACATTGAGAGATCAGAAGTGGGCGGTCCGTTTTCCCTGCATCTGGGGAGCCCGCAAGGCTATGTAGGCTGTGACCTTTGACATCTGTGCAACCCGGTGAGTTCCCGCTCCGTTCCTTACATCTCTGCTTCTTCCTGACGTCACAGGGTCACTTGAATTCTTCCAACCAGTCCCCCTTCCCCGAGTCGATATTTCCTCAGATTTTTGGTTCTCCGAGCCTATAGCCCCTCCCAAGAGAAACAGGATTTCTTGTGCGTGGTGTTTTGGTAAGGAAACTGTGGGATTGTGCCAAAGGAACAACCCACAACAGGATGAGCTCTCTGCTCCCTAAAGCAGCAGGTCTCATCTCTCCGTTCCCCTCCCTCTTGTGTGCTTTCTGCACTAAGCTTGGCAGGTGCAAGCTCTTTACTCTTCCCAGTAAGTCACGGGATGGAGAAGTGCCAGAAACCATCCTGATGATTTCGCAAAAGAAAAATAGATTACAAATGATGGATCTTGGCTGACTGTTTTCCAGATTATTTCAGATTTTGATAAAGAGATGATGAATTGGGACATGGAATCAGTACTCACCCAAAATCTTGACCTTTAACAATGAGTGCTCTACTTTCATTTAAATCATTTTGCGCTAGTTTGCTTGTGCTAATTATTTTTGATGAGTGATGTTCATAATTAGACACTACCTATTAATCTGGAACTTTTACGCATGGTACTGCTTCTTAACATATATTTTAAAATAATACCACTCTAGCAGATAGCCACTGACATCTTCTCGTCCCTTTTTTTGGTGGCTTTGCTATTTTCCTACTAGCCACTTCAGTTAAAAAAAAAAAAAGCATCTTTATAATACTCCCCCTTAAAATAAGAGACCATTTTTTTTTTCTTGTTATAGTGTGTGGGAAGAGCTGGTAGGAATTTTGAAATTACAAATACTTTGTTGTGAGAAGCAGATTATTGTGTGTGCAAGCTCTATGTATCTAACTTACATTCTCAATTTCAATTGGATGGTATGTGTTAGTGTTTATTGTATAAAATATAGCCTAAGAAATGTTAAGATGGCAGCTTGCTTGGGGAAAACAGTCTCCTTGGTACTTACTGTAAACTTGAATTTAATTGACAGTCCTGTGCAGGGTTGGACTGTGGTCAAGAAGATGGGTAAACAGGTGAATGTTATCACGTAAATATTTTAGGATTGGGATGGAGCCAGCAAGCAGTAAGGTTGGAGGGAAAGATACCTCATGGCTCCTCATTAGGAAAATTAGCTGCTTTTGAGTTTTTCTTGAGTTTGTTCTTGATGGTTTTTTTGCTATTGTGTGTTTGATTATAGAATGGAAAAAGTTAAAATGCAAAGATCTATAAATAAGACAATTTAAATGTATAGTCAACATACCAAAAATTTGATTTTTTTGTTTGTTTTTTGTTTTTCAAGATAGGGTTTCCTCTGTGTAGGCTTGGTTATCCTGGACTCGCTTTTTTTTTCTCTTTTTTTCTCCTACTGCTAGGCATTGCTGGTTAGAGCTAAGAAAGCACTTTATTCCACTAAATGTTAATGTTATCCAGAACCTGCCTGGCTCCTACATTCCTTTCACCATCAGGATTGTGAAAACCAAGGACCTTTCTCCTAAAGAATGCCTCTCACATCGGCACTGTACTGAGGGCCCCTCCACTCTGCAAGGGAAGTTCAGATTCTGGGGATCCTGCAAGAGGCCCTTCACTTCACATTTCTTAAACCCCAACTTTCACATCGCTTTGCTCCCATCTTCTCTTACTGGGGAATGTCCTGACCCTCTTGTACGCTCACTCCAGTTGTGCTACTAAGCACAGTCCTGTTCCCAACAGAATTCCTTCCCCCCCTCTCCCCCGTCCATTACACTTTCTCCGGTTGCCTTTTATAACCCCTCTTCCCAAGCTTCTCCCCTTAGGCTCTGAAATATCTGGTCTTTTGTGGAACCATTTTCTGCTTATCATCTGTCTTTCTATACTGGCCTTCCCTTTCACCTAGAAGGAAGCAGTACTGATGACCCTGAGTACAGGTGAAGTTGTCCTGAAGGTCATGCCATCTCTCCACAAAAACCTCAGTTCATTTTGCTGGCTAAATTCTCTAATCTAACAATGTCCTTTGGACCAGAAGAAGGGTACCTGCCTATGATTGCAGCACTTGGGAGGCAGGGGGATTAGAAGTTCATCCTCATTCCTGTCTACATAGCAAGTTTCAGGCCAGCTTTGGCTGCTCGAGACCCTGTCTCAAAGCAAACAAACAAAAACCAGTTTTGCTTAAAACTTGGCAGGATTTGGAATCCCTTATATACATTTTATTTTTATGTGAATAAATTTATTCATTGTAAGACTGTCACGGCTGGAGAGATGGCTCAGAGGTTAAGAGCACTGCCTGCTCTTCCAGAGGTCCTGAGTTCAATTTCCACAACCACATGGTGGCTCACAACAATCTATAATGAGATCTGGTGCCCTCTCCTGGAGTGCGGGTGTACATGCAGGCAGAACTGTATACATAATAAATAAATACATCTTAAAAAAATAAAGACTGTCATATTCAGAATCTTATCATATTTAAAATGAGAACTATGAGGCAATGATAGTTAAAGCAAACTATGTTATATCATCAATAAGCAATAAATCGTAACTACATCTGACATGCTGATCTTAGGGCTTAACTATTTTTTAATTTTTAGTATTTTAAACAATTTTTTAATTCAAATATATTTTGATTATATTTTTTTCTCCCCCAAGTCACCTCAGATCATCTCTCCCTCCCTACCTGCCCAATTTTAATTCTTTCTTAAAAATAAGCAAAAACCCAGGACAACAACAAAATCTCCCCAAACCAAGAAAACACCCCCCCCCCTGCAGCAAACAAACAAACAAACTGCACAGCATCAAACAGTAACTACTCGGTCAACTACTCGTGAACACGAGATCTGCCCTGGAGTAGTTGATACACCCAGTGTCACTCCATCGAAGAAAACTGATTTTTCCCTCTCGCAGCAGATATAAGCCACAGTTCCATTGCTAGCCTTTACCATGGTGACTAGGTTTTTATTCATTTATTCATTCATTTTTTAATATAACAAGATAAAACAAAAACTATCCCACTGAAGTTGGATGAGACAAACCAACAGAAGGGAAAGAGCCCAAGAGAAGGCACAAGAATCAGAGATCCATTGATTTGCACACTCAGAAATCCCATGAAAACAGTTGTCCTAGGTGATAAGACCTATCTTCCATGCAGGCTGCACCATTTCTAGGGCTGGGCCCTGCAGGAAGTGATAAGGTGGGGGGGAGGGACACACATCCCTTGGCTCTCTGCTCCTTGACTCCTTATCTGGATGTCAAGTCAGCTATCTGGAACTATCTGGAACATCTGTTGCTGCAACTTCCCATATTTGGACTGTATAACCTGATGCCATGAGCCAGAATAACACTCCTTTCCCCTCAGTTGCTTTTGTCCTGTATTTTATAACAGCAATAGAAAAGAAGCGGAGATACCCCCAATTCCAGGCTCTCCTAGTAGGTGGAAACCTTTGTCAGGCAGCCTGGGGATCCATACTGAAATGCAAAACGGCCCCCTGTGAACTTTCTAAGCCTTGGTCGCTGTGGTAGAAAGAGAAACCTCTACTCAGGCAGATGGTGGACAAGGTTTAAAAAGTGAAGAGGTCGGGCAGCTTCACCTCAAGATCAGATGGAAACAGCATAACTTTCCAGTACTGGAGCAGGAGGAACTTGATCTGAACCTTTCAAGGCCTAGGAAGACCGAAGTCCTTTACAGTGTACACTATTTTCCTGTTAGCTCGTGATGATTAATGGAAAAAAAAAATCCCTTTTTGAAATGTACAGTAGAAAGGAAGCGATAGAGGATAGCGCTGTCTGATAACTCTACAGGAGGTAGGAGTGGACAAAACCTCTGAAAATCCACCACCACCAGTAGTTTTTATTATGGAAAAGGAGTGTGTCACTGAGTAGGCACGTGGTGAATGAGGTGAAACGAGTTGGAACCTGGGGACAATGGCTAGGGCTGTAAATCAGTTCAGCTCAGGTGGTTTCTGTTCCCTGTGCCCCACCTTCGGCCACATTATCTGCATATGCAAATCAGGCATCATCCTGAAGGGTTTCCAAGCCCTGCCCCACCCTCCACAGACCTCAGGCTGACTTCTGGCTTGGTATATTATTGCGGCATTTTACACACACACACACACATACACACACACACACACACACGTGTGGTCATTCTCCCCAAGAGGTTGCGTTCCCTAGCATATCCACGACTGTCCCTTGGAGTGTCTGGCTCCCCCGAAAGTATTCCACATTAAGAGAAGCCAGCATTCATTAATCATTGTAGTCCTTATAGGAAGCTGATTTCCAACCATGACAAATAGGAATCAGTGATGTTGGGAGGTAATTAGAAAAAGATGAAATTAAATATTCAGTGTGGAAAATGAGAATCTATGCCGAGTCGGGATTTCCCCTCTGCAGCCTTCAAAGACAGCGAGGCCTTGGAAACACGGAAACAGTGTGGAAACATGCATGACAAGAAGTGGATTCATGTGCTGCCTTGTTCACAACTCAGACCGTGAAACTCTGCTTGTTAGGGAAAGTGACTGAAACGCAACTTTGCCAAGATGATTAAATAAGGGTCACTTAATTTTTTGTCTTTATATGAAGCTTCAGTGCTGTGTTGTCTCTCAAAATGAGGCGTTTGTTAGAATTTAATAATTTTACAAAATCTGAAAGCCATCAAACATTTGATGTCTAGTTAACAGATATCTGTTACGTGTGTTGATCAGGCTTCCTAGATAGACTTCTACCCACAGCCATTAAAGGAGACAGTCCCGTGTGACTCATGATCCTTTGACCTCCTCACAGCAACAACCTTTCGGGGGGGCCTAATCTAATGTAGCCAAGCCACTGGCAGTTTCCCTGTGACTGGTAATGTGAAACCCAGTGAGCAAGCAGGCTGCCTCAGTCCTGATGTTGCCTCAGCTGCTATCAAATGAGACCCGTTTGCTACCTCAAAATGCCACTTAGGGGCTCGAGAGCTAGCTCAGTGGTTGAGAGCATTTATTGCTCTTGGAGAGAGGACCTGAGTTCAGTTCCCAGCACCCATGTCAAGCGGCTAATGTCAATCAGTATCTCCAGCTCCAAGAGATCAGACACTCTGGTCCCGAAAGCACTGGAACTCACATGTGCCTTCCATCCCAGCCCCTGGCAAACATATATCATTGAACATAAAATACATTATTTACATAAGCCACTGGAATATGAGCCTTTGCTCTGACTTCCGGTTTTGTGGGTGATGGTGGGGAGACACAGCTCAGCACAGCCACCAGCAGGCCAAGCTCCTCTTAGCCTCCTTAGGGAGCTTCGTGTAGGCCCCCTGAACAAAAATGAACGTGCCAGGCTTCTGAGAAGGCCCAGCAGGTAGCATGCCTGATGCCAAGGCTAATGGCTTGAATTCAATCCCTGGAACTCAGGATAGAGGAGAGAACCAATTCCTGGAAGGTGTCTTCTGACCTCTACAGTTGTGCCAGGACACACGCGATAATAATAACTAGGATACATATATAGATATATATATTTTTTAATGCTCAGAAAAAGCAGAAAGCAAGGATGCTGTGTCTAGCAAAACTGTCCTTCAAAACTGACTGTCATGCCCCGCCTAGATGGACCTACGTTGAGACTACGCAAATACAACCCACAAAACCACCAGCGCTCAGGAACACTCAAAGCAAGGAAGGATGTTCAGACGAGGGTAGGAAGCACTCAGCAACCTCTCTTTGGAAGGCAGAGTGCTCTAGTGTGGATCTGGACGATTTCCCCAAAGGCCTCTCCGTTAAGGCCTGTTCCCCAGATGACACTGTTGCCATGTGCTGGTTTCGTGCCCTTGAACGGGGTAGAGTCATGGGGTTCCAGTCTTCAAACTCTCAGCTTCCTGGCTGCCTCCTGTGTGCCCTGCTATGACACTGGCACAGGTCCCAAGGCAATGGGGTCAGACTTCTGCGGACTAATAATTTATATGGGCCTCCCCCACCAAAAAAGGAAAAAAAATTCCTTTTTAGAAGCTGGGGATGTTAAATATGCATTGTTGCAACTGAAAGCTGATTAACAGCTAGCTTTTTATTCAGGACCATCCTGGGCTATCAAGTGATAATTAAATGTAAAGAGATTACAGATGATTACTAAATATGAACTTGCTGTTATGAACTGCTCTTTGAAGTTTTTCCTAAAGAAAATAATCAGAAAATAAGATCCCTTATATTCTTAACTCCAGGGCTCGCTTTGCTACATACTTATCAGAGAACAAGGGGAGAAGAATCAGTAACATGCAAGTGCTCTCTCTGTCCTGTCCTCCGAGATGGGGCCTGACTCTCATTCTCTGCCAGGACCATCATTTATTTCCTCCATACACCTGCCCTCCTGCCTTTGCCCTTGTGGGGCTCACGGGTACAGCTTCACATACCTGTGAGTTTGGGCTGGGAGAGGAGTGACCAGCGCTTGCTCATGCGCTGTACTGTCATAAACCATGAGTCCAAAACTACACTGCTTTTCTATAGTTTGCTAATTATTTTTATTAAAGTGGGAGACAGAAGGAATGAATGGATGCAGAAGAAGTCATCGATAAGAGAAAACATCAATTTATAACAAAATGCTCAGTAAATTAGCAGAAGGACACCCCCCCCATACCATACCATAAAGAATGTGTGTGAAAACCCACAGCCAACTCTGTGTTTATGATGAAAGGGCTGACTTGATTCCATTAAGACTGAGAGTCAATGGCCAGAGCCTCGTGTGTGCACCTCATTTTGAAAGCAAGAGAAAAAAGACTTGGTAACTGAATCGGAGAGCCGAAGGAGGACATCCGAACATCCTTACTGCCGAGCACTGTGCTGATCGATTGCTCTAGCCTGGGTAATGGGGCGGGGCGGAGGGGATAACAAAATCTAAAGGTACAGAGATTAGAAAGGAAAAGGAACTAAAGCCATCTACCTTTGTCCACAGATGCCATGACCCTGTCCATAGAAGACTGTAAAGAATACACATGTGTTCACCAAACTGATGGAAAAACTTAAGTCACAGATATATAATTATTATATAAAAACCAGTTACATTTCATCTGAAAAGCAACAGAAAAAAATCCACTCGCAACATTTTTATCCACAACAATGAAAAAACAATATTTACACATTCATTTTTAAAGAAAAGCACAATATCTTTGATCTATAGGTTCAATATGATCCCTGTCAAAATTCCAGCAAGCATTGCTGTAGCTGTTGATCATCTTAAAATGGAAACACAGGGAAACAAGACTACCAAAACCAATTTTTGTAGAAAGGACAAGGAGTAGTTACAATATTTAATTGTAAAACTTAACTATAAAGCTGCAACAATAAACACAATATTGGCACGATAGCCCTATGGATCAATGAGAAAGCAGATCCAAAATTTAGCCCTTACACTGTAGTCAGTTCCTTTCAACAGAAATGCCGAGGCAGATCAATGGAGAGAGTCTTTTCCAGAAATGCTGCTGTGATGATGATATTGAATATCCATATGCACAGCATGGACCCAAGCTCTTAGCTCACACTGTACAGAAAAAAAAAAATGTCTATGGAATATCCATCACAGATCTACAAGTGAGAGGTGGGAATTATAAGACTTTTGACGGGAGAGGAGAACTCCTTTGTGACCTTGCTTGTAGCAACGTTTTACTAGTTATGTCTCCAAAAGCATGAAGTATAAAAGAAGAAACTACTAGCTCAGATTTTATCAAAATCTAATTTTATCAATTTCCCTTCAGAACACAGCAACAAACCAGTAAGAAAATGAGCAAACACAGGAGTGTGGGAGGGGTGGGTGCCTCAAAACGAACTCAAGGAACTGAATGGAAAACTGGGGAAAACAGGCTGGAGGGATGGCTCAGTGGTTAAAAGCACTCATTTGCTTCTCGGCCCTCATATCAGTGGCTCACAACTACCTGTGACTTCCAGTTACAGGTGCTATGACACAACGGGCCTGAGGATAAAGGCACCAGGACATAATGCAGAGACAAAAACACAGACACGATTAAAAACAAAATATCTTAAATGGAAAATATTTAATAAACATCACTAATATGGTATTCAAGTGACCAGTGAGCACATGAAGATATTCTCAATCATTAGTGAAATCATAATACAAACCACCACAGAGTACCAGAGAATTGTTATAAACTTCAGATTGGAAAGTAAAATGGTATAACTATTTTGAAAAATCAATGTGACAGTTTCTTAATAACAAATGTAAGCTCATATGACCTTTCAATTCTACTTCAGGAAAATATATGTTATGGGAAGTAATAGTAGAATTTAGTGTAGTGAAAACTTGGAAAAAAACCCCATGTATCCCTCAGTTTCTGATTGGCATAGTAGAATACTATTCTGCTATAAAAAGTATAAGCTATAGATGCATACTAGATAGATAACCCTCTAAAATATGTTAAGAGAAAACAAAGCACCAAAGACTCACTCTATCAGAATTCCAATCCCTGATACTATGAATGATGCTCTGCTAAACTTGAGACAGGAGCCTGACAGAGTTGTTTTCTGAAAGGCACTGTCCAGCAGCGCCTCAAAACAGATGCCGAGACTCACAGCCAAACATTGGGTGATGTGTCTTGTGGAAAAGTGGGGGGGAAAGAAAAGGAGCTGGAGGTCATAGGAGCTCTACACAAAGACCAGAAGACTCAACTAACCAGGGCCCAGAGGGGCTTGCTGAGACTGAAACATCAACCAAGGACCATGCAGGAACTGGACAAAGCATATGGGCAGCTTAGGCCTCATGTGGGTCCTCTAGGAAGGGAAGTGCAGACTGCATTGGACACAGACTCACTAGCCGGCTTTTTAATCACTTCTCCCCAGAGGGACCTCCTTGCCAGGCCACAGGGGAAGAGGACACACTCAGTACTGATGAAACTTGAGCTGGGGTGGATAGGAAAGGGAGCTCCCCTTTTCTGAGAAAAAGGGCATGGGTGAGCAAGGAAAGGAAGGTGGGAATGGGAAGGGAGGAGGGATGGGACTACAACAAGAATGGAAAGTGAACAAAAAAAATTAAAAAAAAAAAAAAGCCAGGCACAGAGTACACATGTGGTCTGATGTCATTTATATAAAACTTCTGCAAAGTTTAAAATATATCACCAGTGATTACCCTTGGCCTGTGGTGGAAGGACATAGAAAAGTTAAGAATGAAGGTTTTCTAGGGATAGAAATGTCCTCAAACTGGAGGGTGGTGCTGTCTGTACACAATGTTTTTCTTTAAAATAACTATATATTCATAATGGATGCATTTTTGTTGAATAAAATTGTGCCTCAATAAAGCTTTTACAAATAAAACTTTTCTAATAATGACAACCACATCTTTAAAACTCTCGTACATGAACCCAGTAAATCTGGAAGCAATTTTGTTGTGATTGAAAAGCCTCCAGATGATGCTTCATGGGATTTGGGCCTCATTTATTAAACATTAAAAAAATACCAAAGAAAACTGCTTCATGTCAGGAAATTCAGGAATTTACTAGAGAAAAATATTAAGCTACAACCATTGTGAAATTAGTGAATATAATTGAGATTTGAAGGTCTTCGTTGGGAGTATGAAAGCAATACATAACCTCTCCATGTCTGTTTCTGTTTCTACTGTTTATGGTTGTTAAAGCAAGTTCAGGGAGGGAAACTGTCCTTGGGTTAGAATCCTATCACCTAGTATCCTACCAAGATTTACAAGACAAAGATCCATCTCTATCACATAACTCTCCCTAAAATGTATGTGAGTTGTCAACATTATCATAATTATCAGCGATATGTATTTTTCTGTGTGTATTTTATATTTGCATTTTATAATTTACATAATATTAGAATGATATTAGATTTAAATAATTTAAAGTAAGTACATTGGAATCATGTTATTGTGCTTAATAACGGGCTTGTGTGGTGGGGTGTGTTTGCTGTCCTGGCATGCTTTTGGTGGCTGTGATGAAACTCTGGTGAGGAAAAAGGTGGTTTTGTCTTTAAAGTTGCAGATTATCATCCAGATAAGCGAAGGCAAGAATTCAAGGGAGGTACTTGAAGCAGAAACCTCAAAGGCGACCTGCTTACTGGCTTCCTTCTAGTTTGCTCAGCTGCCCTCCTAAAAGCCCAGGCCCACCTGCCCAGGGATGGCACAGCCCACATGAGCTCTATCCTCCTGCATTCATTACCAATTAAAGAATACGCTTCACACACTTGGACACAAGTCAACCTGATCTAGGCATTTCTTCATTTTAATTCCCTCTTCCTAGGTGACTGTGGCTTCTATCGAGTTGGCAGCTGAAGTTAACTATTTAGACGTCATAACTTTACTGGAATTTCTGTAGATCAACTCTCCTCTTGAGTTATTTCTGTTTTTATTTACTTTGTTTTCCTCTTTTGTGAGTCCAAGGAACATGAAGTCTCTGTTAAACTATATTCTGATCTTACTCTTTGCCCTCTGTCCGTCTTGATGTATGCTTGGATTTCCCACCCCCACTAAGTCCTGTGTGAGTCCAAAATACCCATCACTGGCCATCACCATGTGTGTTCCCACCTGAGGACAGTCCAGGTATCGGCTGTGCCGCGGGAGACCGTGGTCGTTTCTGGACACGTGCTCACATTGTGAACATGAAAGAGAAACAACAAAAATGCACAGTAAAGCAAGCCAGGATATTTCTGTACAGAAGAGAGATGACAAAAGGGAAATGAAACATTGACCCCACACTAAATTAATGCATTTATGGCCAAATAGAAACCCTGATTTTAGGGAGTCTCCTGGTAACCCTCATGCTTCCTCTTCCCATAAGTGGCCTGAGGTGACCCGTTAAGACGCTTCCCTACTCTCTTGATCCAGAAAACCCTACAAAATCATGCAAATCAAGAGGTTCAAGTCTTTATGTTCACTTTAAGAACACCCGGGAAACTGCCCAGGCCATCAAGGATATGCATAGACGGAAAGTAACCAAGTATCTAAAAGATGGCATTTTGAAGAAGCAGTGTGCGCCATTTCCGGCCAAAGGGTGAGGCTGAACACAAGGTCAATGGCCAAAAAAGGATTGCTGAATTTGTTACCTGTGCCTAAAATGCAGAGAGTAATGCTGGACTTAAGGATTTTGGTGTAGATTCTCCAATCATTGAACATATCCAGGTGAAAAGGCGTCATCACACTTCCAGAGCTCAGGGCTGGATTAACCCACACAGCAGCTCCTCTGCCACATCGAGATGATCCTCACTGAAAAGGAACAAATTGTTCCAAAGCCAGAGGAGGAGGTTGCACAGAAAAAAAAAAAAAAAAAATCCCAGAAGAAACTGAAGAAACGAAACATTACATTACGGCACAGGAATAAATTCAGCATAAAATAAATGTAGATTTAAAAACAAAGCACAACAACCTGATTTAAAATCCTGCTTCCAGTGACTTAATGTGTGGGTTTGGAGAAGTCATCTACCATTTCCCTGCCTCATTCGCATGTCCGTGGGAATGAGGTTCTCTGAACCTCTCCGCTTCTCCTAAGCATTGGTTTTTAACTTAAAAAAAAAAACGCTGTGTCACTTCCGAACTTTAGCACAAGGCTGGCAAGGCTAGAGTTCCCACTTCCTGCGAGTCTGTCCTCTTTTCCTTCTGCCTGTTTGCATTAGGCTTGACAATAGCTCACCTCCAATTTGAAAGGCCACAATGAAGTTTACTCAGCTTCTAGGTGGGATTGGCCTTGTCAGGGTCTTGTTGTAGGTCAGTATCACGGTTGTGCTGGTCACATCTGCCTCCACTGAATATTCTAATTTAATTATTCAGTTACTTGGTTTTTAAAATCACACCGCTTCAGGGCTAGGAAGAGTGTTGGAGGTTATAAATGAGTATCAAAACTGGCTAAATAACCCGCACCGCAGCCCCATTCGTTTAGCATTTTGAACTCCCTAAGGGAAGAAATAAATAATATTAGTGACGTCGCTGTTTGCTGTGGTATATAGATGTCTGATTATGACTTCCCAGTACAAAATAATATAAAGTCTGAAACTTTTGTAAGAATTGAATTAGTAGAAATGGTTCACTCCTGTGCTCCCAGAACTCTGGGATAGTGGGTCAGGTGGCGAGTATGAAGCCAGCCCAGAGTCCACAGGCAGAAGCTGTCTCCACAAAGAAAAGAAAACAGTGGGGAGAACTGAAGAACTCCCCTGGAGGACAGTTGTGCAGTGAGGCTAAGAACTCTCCTTCGTGCTCGCTTGTGCACACTGGTTTGGCTCTCGAGGATGCACTGAGGTACTTCATATTTGGTCTTCGGTGTCGGTACGGTACACTGGGATAATTTTTGTCTTCTGGAAATTGAGGTGTAACAGAGTACGAGTGTGCTTACAGCTGCTAAGTTGCATTTTACTCCGCCAGTGGAAGAGCGCTGAACTCCAAGCCAGGCAGTCTGGCTGGGTCTGGCCTGACTCTCATCCTCACTTTCTGGGATCTTAGACAAAGCATTTAATCTCTTTGACCCTGTATTTACTGATCTTTAAATGGACTGGTCAGACTAAAGCCATTTCTGGACCCAAGTTAATTATGAGGTTAAAAATGTGAGGTGAGATACTGCACGACCTTACTCTAAATGTGGCGTTTTTCTTTTACCAAGCATGCTGATCACAGCCCTCAAGTCTATTTTCACCATCTTCGTTCTCCATTTTCTGCATAAGCTATCTTGGTTTAAGCTCCTTCCTTTACTCTTCTCTTCTTCTTTGTTCAAGATAGACTTTCCACTGACGCCTGTATCTTGCCATCCTTTCTGTAACCCAGCAACCTTACCCCTACCTTAACACAGGAGTGTCTGTTTACTTAACATGGGCCGGACAGATGGCTTGGTGGCTAAGAGAACTCTGCTCTTGCAGAGGACCCAAGTTTTCTTCCAAGCTCCCTTGTCGGGCAGCCCACACCCGTCTAGAGCGCCAGCTTCAAGGGCTCTGACGTCCTCTCTGGTCACTATGTGCACATGTATGTGCATTACATGTTCATATATACATAAATGAAAACTATAAATACAATCTTGTGAGGTCCCAACGCTATTTAAAAAACTACAGGCAACTAATGACTGTTGAGAGAAGGAGATAAGTCCCCTAACAGGGTATCCAAGACAAAGCAGTCAGCTCTGAAACCATATAAACACAAACAGCAGCAACAATACATACTCAGCAGGTTGTATTTGTATATTCCTACGCACACACAGATGCATACATATATATGATATGTGTAGCAATAATAAAGAAAAAGATTATCAATTTGACAGTGAGTAGGGTCATGGGAGGGATTAGGGGATCTGAAAGGGAGGAAGGAAAGGAAGGGGAAAATATTGTAATTCAATTTTACTTAAAATGTACAAAAATTTTAAAATAGTAAGTAATAATAACAAATCTTTAGTAAAACAAAACTAAACTAAAATTTGTGAGCGAAGTTGGACAAGCCCGTCATTCCCAACACTGTGGAGGCTGAGGCAAGACACACCTAAGTTTGAGGCTAATCTGAACTACAGTCACTATGTCATAGTGAGTAACCTACAACACAAAGAGAGACCCCCCCCCCCCCCCGTCTCAAACAAACAAAACAAAAGCCCCACCAACTACCAGGAGTTAACAGAGGGAAAGCGCCCTGCCAGTTTCCTGAGAAGCATATTTCTTCCCTGGTGGGCAGAATGCAAGGGTTTGCCCCTTTGCGCTTTCAGCAACTGTATCTATCACCTTGGATCCGTTTCCTCACCTGCCACGTGGAAGCAAGAACGTTTATGCAAACATCATCACACAGATGAAGTGAGGCTCACGTAGATCCTCGCAGGCAAGAGATGGGAGAACAGCCTTGGACAGAGGACGGTGTGCTGGTTCTGGGGCCTCTGAAACAGCATCCCTTACCCTACTGTCTGCTGCTTCTTGCCATGTTCTCACCCTGCAGTGTGCACACATGGCCAAACTAGGAAGAAGAAAATTGATGTGTTTTATGGGTGATGCTCTTTTCATTTAGTTTGAAGCTACCTCCAGCAAAATTTTCTCCCAAGTAAAACTTCCATCTGAAATGTTTTGTGGTCGTTTATTTATTTTTTGGGGGGTTGTTGCTGCTAGTTTTGCTTGCTACCATGCTTCCCAACTGGCAAGTCATAATTACTATGCACTAAGACATTAAAGAAAAAGGCCCTGGAGCAGTCCTTTGGACAGCCATTTTATATCTCATTCCATTTGAAGAGCAGTGCACACAAAAATTGTTCTTAGCAAATGTTAATTAATGAAAACATTTCTGCAATATGTTCTTAGCTCCTTCAAACCACAGAATAATCTATCCACTCATGAGAAAACCACTTATTTATTTTCTATACAACCTTTAAAAAAAATCTTTGTTTTTGACACCAAGGCTCTTTTATTCTCTATCAAAATAAGTTTTTAAAGATGTAACAGTCACCCACACACACACTTTTTTTTTTAATAAGAGAAAATGAACTGAATTATTTAGTAAGGTTCTAAATGGGTACAAAGCCTACTTCCCACTTCAATATTTGAATACATGACGGGAATAAGGGGAGTGTTTTCACATTTTCTAAAGTATATCATTATCCCTAATGTTCTAAAGAATGAGCAAAATGAGTTACACACATACACACGGCACAGGAAAAAAAACTTCACTGTTATACCACTGTTCTTTAGCACTTATAGAATTATAATGTTACACAAACCTGCAACATGGAAAACATTAAATTTGGATGAATCAATGCATAGTCATCAAACTCTTCCAGAAGGAAACAAAAAATACTAAACATTATTGATAAAGGATTAGTTTATACATGAACTCTATCAAATTTTAAATGTTCTCTTGAAACTGTAAAAATAAAACCTATCTACAAATGTAGAAATTAAAATTCCCAAGCTTTAAGATGACATATTGCAGAGAGTTTTGTCTAGAACTGCATAAAATTATTCAAATATAAATATAAGGGAAAATATATAATAATAATAAAAATGACTTCACAGAGGCAATTTACTGTAACTTATTGCTCAATCATTTAATTACAGAAGTACCTCTCTTTTTTTTTTTAGGAAGAATCACTTCAGTCAAATCATATTTTAAAAAAGCATGATACTCCTTTCCAATATGCTACCAAAATGTAAAGCATTTGAATGTAAGATTAACAAGGTGGAATCAGCATCTCTATTCATAATCAAATTCTCTGTCACACACACAAGGCATTTCTTTACTTCGAGAAGTTATCTATCTATCTATCTACCTACCTATCTTCATCATTATTATCTGTAATGGAAGTTTTGGTTTCTTTAAAATCTCAGTTATGTTATGTAAACATGTTTTTGTTTTAATCCCAAGTGTGGGATTTTAGTTTGGGCTTTAGTTTGTCCACAGCTGATAATTGGTCTTTGCCAGCTGTTAATGGTCTGCCCAGAGGGTGTTGTGGTCTAGGACTCTGAAAGATATAAATACGGGAGTCTAGAAAGAAGTGTGGCCCTTTGGAGAGGTCAGACAGAGACGGATGGTGTGGTGGCTTGGACACACTGATAGAAATGTTTCAATGCAGCAGCTTGGAGGAGAGTGCCTGCTGCATTTGTTGTTAATAGAGATTGGTATAGACCTAAAAGAACCCATGAGCCCAAAACACCTGGGAGAAGTAAAGGGGTCTGTGCCCCATCTCCCCACTAACCTTCTCTCTCCTACCTAGGTTTGAGGGTTGGAAGGGAGAGGCTATAAGGAAGCCCAGATAAAATACAGTTTAACAATGAGCTCAACGTCTATTATTATTATTATTATTATTATTATTATTATTTTGGTGTAAGTTTGTTTGTTTTTGAGACATGGTTTCTTTGTGTAATCCTAGTTGTCCTGAAACTAACTCTGTAGATCAGGCCACCTTGAATTTGCAGAGATCGGCCTGCTTCTGCCTCCCAAGTGCTGGGATTAAAGGTGTGCACCACCACTCTGCCTGACGATGAAAAGTATTATTTATGATAAAAATTTTTCTGTGCTACACAATTAAGAAATGCTATTGCAGCCAGTCCTGAGGCTCTAAAAGTTTCCTTTCGTGCTGATGGCAATTTAGGTTTTATGTTGGTGCATTGACAAGTCTAGGAATAAAAACCCCATTTCCAAAGCTCCAGAGGAGCCATGCTGACAGTCTCCCTGGTGTGTTCACATGCTGGACTCTGTGTGATCCACTCACTAGAACTATACTAGTACATCAGGGTTTTGTTTTGGAGGAGAACAGGAGAAGGGAGTAAAGAGTCATATAATCAAAGGACATTAGACATGGTTGGAAATTCCACAATGAAAGCCATTATTTTGTACAATTAATATATGCAAATTTAAAAATACTTTGCTTGGGTTCTCTCTGAAATCATTGGACTCCTGTTCACACAGCACAAACAGGCAGTTCTCCTCAGATGTGTCGTACTTCTAAGACTCTTTATTCCACAAAAGATTGATAGAACCAACTAATGTAACTGTCTGGGCCTGAATGTCCTACTTGAACTTATAAATAATTGAGTAATTAACTGAACAGATCTGAGGCTAGCCAGATTTTTCTATTCTTCCAGAGTTCCTTTTGGTAACTTCTGTCATCTAGGCATTTGAACATTACATTCATGTCGCTAAATTTCTTGCCATGACTTGTTTATATTTGGTATTTGTATAGTTTATCTTGAGTCATTTTGTATTTTCAGCTGATATTTGTACTTACATTAAAGTGAGATTGTTTTAGATAGCTCATGGTTGGTCTTTTTATATTCAGTTTTGCAGTCTCTACCTTTTATAGTGTTTATGTACTTAGTAGTCTTAAAATATTTATCAATATTGTTGCAGTTAACTCTATATCTTTTTAAAAGTTTATATCACCTGCTCTTCTTTGCTTATTACTGCTCTTTTAAATTGAGTACCTTTTAAAAAAGTTTTTGCTTTACTTTGGAGATTCAGAATTATACTCTTGATTGTTCCTCTATAATTTGCAGTTTAATTCATCTCAGTCCATAATAATATTTATCGTACCTAACTTTATTTACATATAATATATATCAAACCATAATTTTCTTTGTAGTACTTTTTTCTCTTCAATAACTTTTAAAAAACATTTTCTATGGTATAGGTCTTCTGCAACCATTCATTTTGTCTTTTTAACATTTTTATTATCTTAATTTACATGTGGGTATGTGTATGGATGTATGCATGTGAGTGCTGGTGCCTGAGGAAGCCGGAGGCTTCTATGCCCCGGAGGCGGATTTCCAGGCAGTTGTGAAGCTGCCTGACTGGGTACTGGAAAGAGAGCTTGGCTTCTCTGCAAGAGTGGTATACCCTTAACCACTCAGCATCTCTCCGGCTCCTGTGTAACAATTATTATTATTATTTTTTTTTGGTGCAGTGTATATCTTTAATCTTTCACCGCTCTTTTATTTTTTTGTAGTATTTAATCTGCTATTAATCTCATCTAATGAAATTCCAATTTCACAGGCTATGGCTTCTTATCTCTAAAAATTTCAATGATTCTTTATCTTTCTTTACTAATTATGTTCATGTTTTTTAAACCCTGGAAAATACAACATTTATTACATATGTTTCCAAGTCCTCTAGTCCTAATCTTAGTGTCTTTTCTACTTTCTGATTTTTATCCAGTATATTCCTCAGTGTTTTCTGATTCTTGGTATCTTGAGTGCTTTTTGAATTCATAAAAGATATCTTGAATGTTGTATTTTTTTCATTTTTTTTTCTTTTTCTTTTTCATGTATGTCTATGTACCATGTGTATTCCTGGTGTCCACAGAGGTCAGAAGTGGATGTTGGGTCCCCTGGAACTGGAACCAGATGATTTTGACCTACCTTATGGGAACAGAGAATTGAATCCCAGTCCTCTGGAAGACTAGTCAGCCCTCCTAACTGCTGAACCATCTCTCCAGCCCCCTCTGTGTTCTTTCTAATTAATGTTGGGCCTGGTTTTAACAGAAGTTAAAACTTATAGATAACACTGTGGTTTGCTTTTAAGATTTGATAAGATAGCTGCCTGGGCAGTTTTTATTTTACTAAGCTTTAGCTTTAAGGGTGAGGCCTAAGCTTCTGGGGTCTCTGCTGCCTGGATGTAGTGGAAAACCTGCCATGCTGACCAGGAAGAATCAAATATTTCCCATCCCTACATAAACTCAAACAACTGCCCAGCTTCTCCCCCTGCCTCCCCTTCACCCCCCACACACAGGGGGTTGGTACTATTTTCTTTCTACCCACAACTCCCAGTATTGAGCAAAGGCTCATGAAGAACCATGTGGAGGTAGTGAATACGATCAAAGTACTTGCACATAGGGCAATGCCATGATGAAGGCAACAGAAGAGAAAAAGTAGGGGGAGGAGAAGTAGAGGAAGGGACAGGAGGGAGAGGAAGTAGGAAGGAAGGAAAGAAGGAACAAGGAAGGAGGAAGGAACTTCCATAAGCCAAGTCCCAGAGCTGATTTTCTGCGTTTCTCTCCACTGTTTAAAACTTTACTTTCCAGCTCTGGCCTTAACTCTTCCAGCTGTTCCTCGCTGCCGCCCAAGTCTGCTGGTTCTTGAAAGCTGCCTCCCTGTTGCAAGGTCTAGAACATCTCACCACAGAAATCTGTAGCCTCATGAGTCTTACCTATTTTGTTTCTTTCTTTTCAGTGATCAGACACATTCTCTCAGGTCACCAGTGTGTGAAAACATAGTGCACTTGAGATGGATGCACGTGTGCGCGCATACACACACACACACACACACACACACACACACACAGGCACGCATACACACACACACACACACACACGCATCCACGCACGCACAGCTTTCTAGGTGTTTACAGTGGAATGATTAGATTGGTCCTTGATGTTCCATTGTGTCTAAAATCAGAAACCTGGCTTCAACTCTTCATACTACCTTTACTATCTTCATCTATCAGAAAGTCATTTCAGAAGTTTACACTTGTGTGTGTATACATGAGTGTGTATATACGCTCTTGCTTCCTTCTATTTGAAAAGAGTCTTCTCTTCTGCTGGTTTCTGGAATATCACACTAATCTGATTTCTACTCTTTCTCTTTTGCCATTTCTTTAAAAAACCCTTTTCAGCTCATCATCCTTTACCTGGGAATTATATCTTGGAATTTTTCAAGACTTAGCTGTCAGTAAGCTATAAATATGATTTCTTTTGATTTCATAGTCCCTCCTGAGAAATTCTACCTACAACATTAATATCAGTAAAGGCCAGCAAACCCCTGTCCTCTCTTGCCTCAGCACATGTCTCTAAGGAGACTCAAAACCAAGGTAATGGAATAACTGGGATAGTCTCTGCTTCCCCGGCATTTGCTTCCAAATTTCATCCTTTAGGGATTTTTTTTTTTTCAATACAGTTATACAGTTAGCACTTTGTCCATACATAGCTTGGATCCTGGAATCCGGACTCAAGAAGGCAAGGGAATAAAGAAATGATATACACCAAAACACTGGAATTGGGTGGCCGGGGCTCTCTAATGGTGAAACCATAGCACCCCAGAATCTCAGTGTGTTTATTAAGTAGTGTGTTTATTAAATACCGTGGAATGGGGATGTGGGGTTATTGGTCACAGCTGGATAAGGAGGTGGGGCTATTACATGCATATAGACAAGGAGACAGAGTTGCTGTATACATCTGAATAAGTAGACAGAGTGAGCTAATCATGGTCGGAGCAGTCTTAGGGGCTCAGACTTCAGGCTGTGAACATCTGGAGCAGCGGTTTGCAACCTGTTGGGGTGAACAACCCTTTCACCAGGTCACCTAAGACCATTGGAAAACCCAGATATTTACATTATCATTCATAACAGTAGCAAAATTATAGTTATGACATAGCAGTGAAAACAATTTTATGGTTGGGGGGTCACAACATGAGCGACTGTAGTAAAGGGCTGCAGCATTAAAAAGGTTGAGAATCACTGATCTAGAGGGAGAAAGTGGTGCAGATTTTCTGTATTCACTGTCAACATTCCCATTTGGACCCAAGGAAGGACTTGCCATCCTCTGAGCTAAGGAAGGCTTGCCAATCCTATGGGCCTGAGGCATTGGTCCTTGACATGGTGGTGCCCCTGTCAGCCACACAGGATCACTCAGGACTTCACTGGATACCTACAGCTCCCCGCTTTTTATCTCTTAGATGTTCGGGATGGATCCTCATGTTTAGACCAGGGGTAGTTCACTGCAATGCTGGACACCATGATGATGATAAGAGGAAAGATCCTAGCAGCCACTGTGCCCAACAGAAAACATAAAGAATGCTTAGCAAATTCAAGGAACTGAAGCCTCTGGAAGGATGTTTATGGAGCCTTAGAAAGAGAATGGAATCTGAGCCTGAACCTTCTCTTCTAGGACATGCAGAATTGGACATATCCATGTGATCATTATTGTGGGTCCAAATACGTAGGGGTGGGTCCCAACTCATTCCCCTATTGTCTGGTTTAAATGGCAGGGCTGTAACCCATCCCGAATAATTGAACAGAGCCCCCTGGGTCTCCAGGAAGTTAGAGAAATGCCACCACCACCCCTAAAAAGTGAAGAGGTATAAACAGGTATAGGAGGATGTGACCAAATCATTGGGTGAAAAAGCTTAGGCCAGGAGGCACTCCTGCAGCTGGTCTTATCTGCATGGATAACAATTACCAAACACATTAGAAAAATGGCTGCTGGGTTATTTGCATTGGGTTCTTTAAAATCAGCTAATGTTTAAAGCCATCAAGATTAATTCTCCCCCAATGCCCTTGGCTATGTGCCTCCTCCACCCAGATGATTCCACTCTGCCTGTTTTCTTGCCCTCAAAGCACCAAAGCTCCTGTGGCATCTGGGTTTTCATTGCTTTTGGGATCAGAGGCCTGGGCTCTGGCCAGACAGGCTAGCAGTGCAGGCTAATGGGCAGGGTCACCTTGCCCAGCATCTGCTCTGGCACACACAGCTGGCCAGACAGGCAAGCCCTCAGCCTGTCCTGGGCTTTACCACTTCACATCCCTCAACTGTGTGCTGCTTGTTTTTTGCCAAAGGTAACATGAAAGCAGCTAAACTGAAAGCAAAGATGGCAACACGCTCAGGTGCCTCGGCCATGTATTACCCCTGTGAGTCTTTCTTTTTTTTCCTTCCTTTTTTTCCTTCCTTTTCTTTCTTCCTTCCTTCTTTCCTTCCCTCCCTCCCTCCCTTCCCTTCCTTCCTTCCTTCTCTCATAACCAAATTTATCACCCTGTTCCCTGGAAACCAAGGGTATGTCCTCCTCTCATAAGCCAATAACTGCTGAAGCAGCCATGTCTCCACCCACTCTCATGGCTTTTTATAATCTTCCGCAAAGCACCTCTCCTTGCCCCACATTTTACAGTTGACACTTAGAATTTCACCCCCTCTTTTACCTTTACATTTATCTTTACCATCATTTGTTTGCTTCTCTCAGGAGTCTCTCTCAGCTGAGTCATGCGAGTCCCTTGTAGTCAGGTATTCGCCATCTCCATCCCGTTTTGGGTGCTACTTTGCCATATCCCGCATGGCTTCAGGTACTGACCTAACCAGGGCGTTGAAGGAATGAAGGACAGACTCACGGACATCCGCACTGGAAGGCTGGGATCAGGTGGTCTGGGATGTCTGATGGAGGAGACACAGTATCTCAGATGTTCACTGTGTTTATTATATACAGCAGGATTAGTCTTACAGCTGAACAGGAAGACAGCTTTGGCTAATCCCCTTAGGTGCCCAGTTTGCAAGGGGACTGCTTTTAGGCTGTCAACATTGGGAGAAGAAAGCTATGGTAGACATTTTTTTTTGCATACAGTGTCCACATATTGGCATCCAGATCCAAGGAAGGCTTTGCCGTCTCTCTGAGCCTTACCTGAGGAAGCCTTTGCCCCTCCCAAATGGTCCTTGACATGGCCATGCCCGGCACAGTACAGATCCTCTCAGGACTCCACTTGCTCCCTACATGTTGAGCTATCTCGTTGTACACTAAGAAACCATGGGGAGGTCTGGGATAGCTTCCTCCTGTTCCCCTGCAGTCACTGACCACACTCCCTTAGGAGTACCAAGGCCTGTAGTGTTTCCTCTTTAAAGTCTCTGACTCTTTCCATTTCTCACTATTGTCACTAAAATCTCTCATCTGTCCCTTCTAATAATACCCAGACATGTCCTTTCCAAAGCAAAGATCTGTGCGTCCACTTTCTTAAATCTGCATGTTGGAGTGAGTCTGTTGGGTTTAGGGTAGACTCTATCTCAAGGCCTGAAAGTCTCCATGAGTTTTGGCCCTTGCTATCCTCTTGCTGCTTTTGCCACCACAGTAGTCAAGGCCCTCCCTCCAAAGTTGCTCATGAACCTTCAGCGCCGTTTCAAGTGCCTGTTTCTGCTTGCACATGAATCTCTGAACATGTGATTTTGTTAGTTTGAAATGTCATTTTTATCTTCAAATCATGCACCCCATTTCCACATTATAAACTCAGCTCATCTCACCTCTTCAAGAAGCCTCTTTGGCCTTTTGAAATACACCCCTATATATAATTGTGTGCAATTATTAAAGCTACTTTGTTTTCCAGTAAAACTCAGTGTGTTCTTAGTGCTAGGCACTATTAATATACTAGTAATGTTTTTGAATAAATAAAATATACAATGATTACCTTTAAAAAACAGAATCATGAGCATAATAGATTTAAATGAATATATTTGATTATTTTATAAACAACCTAATGTATGTGCAGTCACTTCATATATTCTGAATGACAGTTTTTTATGTTCTTTTTGTGAGAGAAAATTCCTGTTTATTTTGAAAAATGAGTAAAATATTCACTTATGGTTTCTGCTTATAATTTGTCTTTTAGGTGAAAGACAAATATTTCAAAATATTTCAGCTTTAAACATATGTATTTTCACAAAGGATAAAATAGTGTCTAATAATGGAAGAAGTTTGTAAAGGTAGTTGTAACAACTATTCTCTTTTGTGAACATGCTCCTGCTATATCTTGATATAATTGTGGTTAGCTTTTCTGTCATTTGTTATTTCACATGCTTCTGGTATTGTGTTCAATACTTTAAAGTATCACCAGTATGTAAGACAATATACAGGCATTACCACCTGCATTCTTCAAATGAGAAAGTCTGAGACTGTAATTCTCTACAAATATTAAAGCAATTGAAATCAAATCAATTATCATTTCATACTGTATTGCAATAAAAGTAGAAATTAATAAGAAAACTCTGTAAAGCGTATAACTTCATGAAAACTGAAAAAATACACTGAACAAGCAAATAGTATAAAGGTGATGAGATTATGAAGAAAAAATTTAATTTTCTTAAAGTTAATGAAAATGGCTGAGCAGTGGTGGCACACACCTTTAATCCCATCACTCAGAAGGCAGAGATGGGTGGATCTCTGAGTTTGAGGCCAGCCTGGTCTACAGAGTAAGTTCCAGGGCTACATAGAGAAACCTTGTCTTGAAAAAATAATTAATGAAAATTGAAACATATCCAAAACTCTGGGGCAAGCAAAACACAGCAGTAGGAGAGATGCATACCTCAGCCAGCATCTACAACACTAAAGCAGAATGTCAAATAGATGAATTGTCGTCTACCTCAGCTAACTAGAAGAGGAATAGGAACCAAACCCCAAATAATAGGAGAGAGATCAGAGCCTAGAGACATCCAAAAGTATAAAGGAGTAATAAAAGAAAGAGTTTGCTTTTAATGTGCAGTTGACAAACCCTTAGCTAAAATAACAATAAACATAAGTGACTTAAATAAAATGAGAGACAAACATTGAGTCTAACTGAAACTAAAGAAACTCAAAAGAGTTTAAAAGATTATCAGGAACAACTAACTGGATACCAAAATTTGAGGATTTAAACAAAATCTTGACATATTAATCTTTAGCAAGATTGACTTTTGGACATACAGAGACTCTGACAAGTAAGGAAAAAATGAGACTGAATTAGTAATAAAGAGGTCCTCGCTAAATAAAAAGGCTAGCCACAATACATTGTATACATGTGTGAAATTTCTAAACAAACAGATAAATGCCTGAGATGGCTTCCCTACTGAGCTATACCAGAGATTATATAGGCTATACCAGTTTAGACAGATTTACAAGGGATAATTTTTCATAATCAGACTAAAAAGCCAATATTAGCTAGACACTAAGAATACAGAATAACAAGAAAAGTACATACCAATATCACCAATGAACCTAGATGCAAACATGCTGGCAAATGGAGCTGGGGAGATGGCTCAGTGGCTAAGAATGCTTGCTATTCTTGCAAAGGACCTAGGTTTGTTTCCTGGAATGCACATGGCAGCTCAAAGCCACCTGTAACTCCTGTGTGAGTGATCCAGCACCATCTTCTGGCCTTGCAGGCATCAAGGATGCATGTGGTGCACATACATACATGTAGGCAAAGCACTCAAATACATAAAACAAAATAAAAGATAAAAGAAAGTAAAACCTCAAAAAAATACTAGCAACTTGAGAGCAACAGCACATTAGATGGAATATTGTATCATATTTAAGCGGAAGTCAAGCCAGGAATGCAAGGATGGTTCAACATATAAAATAAAAAAAAACCATGATATTCTACGCTGAAAGAATGTTTCTAAGACAGGGAATGAAGAAAAGGTATCCACTTTCACCTCTCTCAGTCAGCATAGCCCCCAAAGGCCAAACTGGAGTGATCAGGCAACTCATCATCATCATCATCATCATCATCATCATCCTCATCATCAAGGTTTTCTAATTTGTAAAGAAAGCATTCAAGCTGTCGGTTTGTAGATGACATGATTGTATGTAGAGAATCCAAAAGCCCCTCCAAAAACTTCTTGGGACTATTGTGAACATAGTAAAGTGACAGGAAAGAAACTCACAGAAAAAAAAAAATCAGCAGCATGTATTTCTATTATCCAGTAATAAATTATCCAGAAAAACAATCACAAAAATAATCCTATTTATAACTTATTTATAATTTATAATACCTTATTTATAATAATTTATAATAAAAACAATAAAGAACAGTATTATCTAGGAATGAATTTAAACTGTTTTGGAATTTCCCATAGTGAAAAGATAAAACATTTGTTCTGAGAGACTAAAGGAAATAGCCTCAAAATGAAATGATGTCCCATGTTCATGGGTCAGAATAAATACTATCAAAATAGCAGAATTTCCCCAGGTGATGTATAGACTGAAGGCCGCTCCATCAAAATACTGGGGGTGAGGGGATCCCACAGATCCAGAAAAAAGCCTAGACTTTGTTCTAACACAAAATAACCCAAGCAGTCTTGAGATAACACGACAAACGTGGCATGAGTGTGGCACCACGGCTTTGAAGTATGACCCACGGAGTGGTAAAAAGCGTGACATTGGCAAAAAACCAGCCTCACCGAGGAATAGAACCCAGAACACAGACATGACTCCATGTATCTACAGCCTCCTGCCCTTCCACAAAGGTGTCTACAATACACACTGGGGAAGAACGGCCTCTAAGAAACAGTGCTGGGGAAACTGGGTATGTACACACACAAGACAGAAACTACATACCCATCTCTTACCACATAAGAAATCAAAACATACAACTTTTTTTTTGAGATTGTGATTTTTTTAAACATTTTTTTAAATTTATTACAACTTATTCATTTTGTACCCCAGCTTAACCCTACCCTGGTCCCCTCCCAATCCCATCCTTCCTCCCTCCTTCATTTCCTCCCATGCCCTTACCCTAGTCCACTGATAGGAGAGGTCCTCCTCTTCTTCCATCTGACCCTAGCCTAGCAGGTCTCATCAGGACTGTCTTTCATAGTCTTCCTCTGTGGCCTGGTAAGGCTGCTCCCCCCCACCTCAGGGGGAGGTGATCAAAGAGCCTGCCACTGAGCTCATGTTAGAGACAGTTCCTGGTCCCATTTCTAGGGAACCCACTTGGAGACTGAGCTGCCATGGGCTACATCTGTGCAGGAGTTCTAGGTTATATCAATGCGTTGTCCTTGATTGGACTATCAGTCTCAGAAAAGACTCCTGTGCCCAGATTTATTGGTTCTATTGTTTTCCTTGTGGAGCTCCAGACCCTTCCAGGTCTTCCTATATCCCCCTTCTTTCATAACGTTCCTTGTACTCTGCCCAAAGTTTGGCTATGAGAACAGACAACTTCTTAAGTATTAAACTAAAATCTGGAACCACTGGAGGAAGGGACTAGGTTTTTTTTTTTTTTTGAGGCAAGACCTAAGCACAGCTGACAAAGGCAAAGCAGGTGAAGGAGAGGCCATGACCTGAAACAACACATCCACCAAACTCCTGCTGAGCAGGCAGAACATCTGCAGGCTGTGCTGCCGCCGAAGGGCAGATTGAAGATGCAGTGCCTGCACGGTGGAAGAGTGTGAAGACGCCGTAAGAGCTCAGATAAATTCCAGAACAGATGAGCAGCAGTGACAGCAACAAAACCCAACCAAATAACCAGACTGGAAGACGGGCTCTAGACCTGAAGAGACAGACCCTCAAAGCAGACACTCAATAGGCAGATGGAAATGTCTTACATCACTAATCATGGAAACCCAAGGC
Source organism: Meriones unguiculatus (assembly GCF_030254825.1). Lineage (NCBI taxonomy): Eukaryota > Metazoa > Chordata > Mammalia > Rodentia > Muridae > Meriones > Meriones unguiculatus. Next base: position 98,913,768 of record NC_083356.1, on the reverse strand, counting down.
AAAACCACACTGAGACATCACCTCATGCTGTTCAAATGACTGCTCTCCAGACAAAAGAGAAGTGCTGCTGCAAATCAGGAGAGAAGGCAACTATTAACTCTTCAGGTAGAAATACAAAATGAGTGCACCACTATGGAAAACAGAAGAGCTTAGGGAAGTTTCTTATAAAAATAAAAATAAATCTACTACATTAGACTCACTCGTGGCTATATGGCCAAACACAAATGAAGTCAGCATGGTCCAAAGGGTTTCTGCAACTGCCATATTGACTGTGGCTCTGTTCACTACAGCCAAGTGCAAACAAGCAAGTGTCCATCACCTAAAAATGTTTCATATATACATGCTGGAATACTACTCAGCCATGAAAAGTATGAAACGCTGTCATTCATGACAATAAGAATGGAAGTAGAAGTTGATCGATAAGTACAGAAAGAAATCCCCACGTGACTTCTCATATGTAGAACATTTTTTTTTGCCGGTCATGGTGGTGCACACCTTTAATCCCAGCACTGAGGGAAGCAGAGGCAGGTGGATCTCTGTGAGTTTGAGGCCAGCCTGGTCTACAAAGTAAGCACAGGATAGCCAAGGCTACACAGAGGAACCTGTCTCAAAAAAACCCAAAAAATATAAAAAGATAAAAAAATGATATTTTCACAGATGTTGAGAGTAGCTGTCAGAATGGAGAGTTAGAGGAAGAAAGAAATAGGGAAAGACTGGTTAGGAGGCACTTTGTTAGCAAAAGGAGAAATATGTTTTTTGTGTTATGTAAGATCGCTATGATATCGGGACACGGCTGGGATACAGAGTTAATAAAATGTAACTTATAAAAAAAATAAAAAAAAGATCGCTATGATAATGTGTTTTTTTTAAAGTGAGAGATATTTATGCATGTTTTCATTAGAAAAATAAATGCCTGAGAATATATCATATACATATAAACACACAGATATTTAAACACTAAATGATTTCTACGTGTACCAGATTTCACTTAGTTCTCTGTAAGCATATAGCATATTCTTATGCCAATTAGTAAAAAAAAGAAGCAGGGGAGACAGTTCAAATGGTAAAGTGGTTGGCCTATAGGCATGACATTTGAATTTAATTTCTACAGTCCATGTTAAAAAAAAAAAGCATTCAGCCAGGTGCAGTGGCAAATGCCTGTAGTCCTAGCACTCTGGGAGGGAGAGGCAGGTGGATTTCTGTGAGTCCGAGGCCAGCCTGGTCTACAAAGCAAGTCCAGGATAGCCAGGGCTACACAGAGAAATCCTGTCTCAAAAAAAGTCTGGGACTTTTTTTGTACAAGTACAATGTGCTTGTGATCTGTGTGCTGAGGAGGCGGAGGCAGTCAGTCTGGACAAACCGCTGAGCCTGATGCCAGGGAGACGCTTATCTCACAAAATAAGGTGAGACGGGCTCCTGAGGAATAACATGGTTATTCACACATGATTGAAACATTGGAATGAGCTAATTGCAATAGGAAGTTACTATATATATATAAATTATAAATGCAGGGTTATTGAGAGAGGCTCTTGGCCACCATGCAGGGGAAGGGGGAGAAAAGGGGGAGGGAGAGGAGAAGAAGAAGGAAGAAGAAGATGACAGGAAATGCAGAAAGAAGGAAGAGAGAGGGAGCTTGAAAAAAGAGAGGGAGGGAACCAAAATGTCTGGATTATACAGTGAAAGGGCAATGGAAGGGAAGCCCTTTCCCCTGGGCTAGAAAGTTCAGGGTAGAGGGCAGGGCATGCCAGCCACACCCTGCAGCAGGTGGGGACCAAGGGAGGCTGGGAGAACCTCCACTTTTGTATGCTCTGAAGCTAGGTCCACTTTTGTGTGATCTGAAACCCAACAACACACATGTGCAAAAATGTACACACACACATACACACACACCAGAAAATGCGATGCATGTTCACAATGGAGCCATTAAGAAAAGTGAAATCTCCACCTTTGCATGGACATTGATAAAACTGGAAATTATTGTGTAAAATGGGATCTGGTCATTCAGGAAGGCAGACACCACCTGCTTTTAGCCTCATATTGAGAACATCAATCTTTAAAATTCTATGTGTCTAGGGGTCACGACCCTGGAAAGGGGACAATAAGAAGCAAGGAAGAGATCTTGAGGGAGGTGGGAAGCAGAGGGTCATAGATTTGATGTGAGAGGATAGTAGAAAGGGGCACTAATTGGGGGAGGAAAGGGGACCAGCTTCTGGGGCTGGGGTTACCAGGAGAGAGCTGTCAGGGCAGGAACCTGAAGGCAGGAACTGGTGCAGAAGCTGTGGAGGAGTGCAGTCCGCTGGCCTGCCCTTTCATGGCTTGCTCAGCCAGGACCACCAGCACAATGATGCTCCTGCTACAGTGAGCTGAGTCAGAAAAGCAGAAAGCCGCCCTATAGGCCAAGCCATCGAGCATGTTCTCAATCAAGATTTCTTCTTCCCAGATGACCCTAGCTTGTATCAAGTCGACATAAAACTAGCCAGCCCAGTATGCCAACCTAGCAAACAAACAAACCAACAAACCAACCTGTGATTGCAGGAAAATGTTGAGTGTCATAGGAATCACGTAGCTTGTCAGGGTCTAGGAAGTTTCAAAGCCTGGATGCTCTCTGCTCACCCTCAGGAGCAAATTCCCCATTTTATCCTAGAAAACTGGAAGTTGATTATCCATCCGTCCTTCCCCTGCGCTATATGGCTTCACGCTCAGTTTCAGTGTACTTCTGCAGCTAGCATTTGGCATCGGTTCAAGCACAGGGCACTCTGGCCTTAAAAAAAAAAAAGTCTCTTAAACATCAATGACCCGTTCTTAACATAGCATCTCCACAGTAATTAAATTTTCATGGAGCTCTTTGCTCTTTGATGACTTTATTACTAGTTCTTTGGTAATCAATAGAATTATTTTGATTCTTGCTTGTTTCCAAACTTTAAAGCTTAAGCAGTGTAGCCTGTTAGCGCGATTAGAACATAGCATTGGGATCACTCACCACGAGATTCTATTGACAGCTTGGAGAAAAAAGCCCTGCCCAAAGCCACACCTGGTACTTCCCCTCACTCATGTTTCGGCAATACACCCATGCACCTGTAATCCTTCTAGAGGGAAGGAAAAAAAAAAAAAAGCTGGTTTTCATAAGCCACTCCAGTTTAACCTTCCACAAGTGTGAGTGTGTATGGGGTCGGGGAGGAACACGTGTTTGTAAGCTCAGGTACGCATGTGGAGGTCAGAGGCCAACCTTGGGTGCTGGTCCTCACTTTCTGCCTTCTCTTGTTCTGTGGCTGCTGACACCAGGCTTGCTGGGCTGCCGGCCTCTGCCCATTCTTCACCTTCCATTTCCTCACAGGAACACTGGAATTTCAGACACACACTATCTCACTCGGCTTAATGTGGGTTCTGGAAGCCAAGCTCAGGTCCTTCTGTGGCAAACGCTTCACCGCTGGGCCCTCCCTAGGTCCCCATTTAATTTCCTGACAGTTAAAAATAAGGTCCCCCCCCCCCCCTTAGCATGCTTGGATGCGTTCACTCCATTGCTCATTAGCAAGCATTTATTAAATACTTCCTACATGTAAGTCTGGGATATAGCATGAATAACCTAGACAGAATATCCTATAGCCTCTATTGTAGTGGGGGAAATGAGACAATAAACCAGTAGAACACTGAGAAATGCTGATAAAATGGAAGAGGTTTGTCCAGTAAGCACGTTGGAGACAGATAATGCTATTATTTCTTTGGGCAGGGTTGGCGCACAGGGTCTTTTAGACCAAGAAAGCGGCTCTCTAGACACCTGCATCAGATGTAGGGGCAGAAATGAGCATGGGAGTTTCCTGGGGAAAATGAAGGCATTGAACAGGTGGGTCAGGAGGTGGAAGCCAGACTCGGGAGAGTTCAGACAAACTGAACGTCACCATCACTCTTTCTGAAACACCACGGCTGACATCACAGTTGCCTTAGAGTTAATTGCAGCTCACTGATGCTATTTGGCCTCGGAGGAAAACCATGTCTTATCATAAAATCGTAGAACTGAGAGGTTTCTTGGAAATTACTGAGCACAATCCTTTCATTTTAGAGACAACATGAGAGTTTGAGGCCACAGTGGTTGGGGAGGCTATAAGAGGTTACTCGCTGGGGCAAGACACCTAGGCCTCAAGCTCTGGCTTTGCTATTACAGGGTCCAGTGTTCTTCCTGGAAACCAGTTTTTAAGAAACTGTCTCTGTTTTATTCAAAGTCACAGTATTTGTATGGCATTCCTGATTCCCATTTGATTAAAAAAAAACCCAAATAACCATAATTACCCAATATTTAAGTAGAATTAATTGTTTCTGATTTGGACTATATATAGCCTTTAATTTTTTACTTGCTTCCCCCCACCCTCCTGTGGTGCTGGGAATCAAACCCAAGGCTGTGCCATTGATGAACACAAGCAACTCACGTATAGAACGTGGACTGTGGAGGGCATACAGGCTCAATCGTGGGTCATCCGTGCTATGGGACCCCTCGGAGGGGCTCCCCACACACTTGAAGAAAAACAGAGTAAGCGTGTCTGCATGGTCAGGTTTCAGAAGACACTCGTTTCCTTTTTCCTTACTCATGTTTCCAGTTTTGAAAAATGATTCCACCTTTTTTTTTTTTAATGAAACGTCTTAGATTTATCCCTAATTCGTTGACCCGTTTTCTTTTCTTGAAGAAAATTGGAGATTTAGCGGTGTGTTGTGTGGGAACGGATGGTTCCGCACCGCAGTGTCGTCGTCACTGCTGTTATTACACAATGCTCTGGAAGTTTCCAAGCTTCCTCTGCGGGACTTGACCTGTAGCAGTTGCGCACCACTTCCTGCGCAGGTGACGCTGCTTCTGCCCCTTTAACAACCTTGTTCTTCTCAGCCTATATTTTTTTTCCCACAGTTCTTTTGAAATTCCCGACCTGTTTGTTATACCTTCTCATCGCCAAGAACACTGTGACCATTTTGAGTGAAACATAAGTATTTCAAAGAGCAGACCAGCACTACAGGACAAACCACAGCCCAGAGACCAAATCTGGACAGTAGTCAGTTCATGTAACAGAGGGGTCGGTGGAACCCTGCTCTCTGGGCCACGTATCCTCTGGGGTTGCTTTGTTTTAAGACATGGTCTCACAGTGTAGCCCGAGCTGGCCTGAAACTTGCTGTGTAGATCAGGCTGGCCTAGAACTCACGAGAATCCACCTGCCTTTGTCTCCCGGGTCTTGGGATTTAAAGCATGTCCCACTACGCCCTATCTGGAGCTACTTAACACACTGTACGACAGAGTTAAGTAACAACCAAGACTGAATGAAGAAAATTATTTACTCCCTTTATAGGAAAAGTTTGCAAACACCTGACTTCGCACGCAGGCACACGCAGGCATGCACACACAGGCACATGAGCACGAATGCGCATGTGCGCATGCACATACACACATAAGAGGGAAGAACTATCTAGATATCTAGAGCAGGATAGCAGCTTGAGGGAGATCTGCCCCTCACTTGTTCCTCCATACTCGCCCCTAACCAGAGCCAGGCTTATAGCAGATACTGGATAGATATTTGTAGAACTGAGCCAATTACATTAATTTAAAAAGTGAAAAAAAACCCTGAAACTTAAAAAGAGATTTCTTCCCAGTGTGTTTTCACTCAAGTGGCCCCATGAGCAAACTGGCTGGGTGGCCCATTAAAGGGACCAGCACAAACAATCTCCCTGGGGTGATGTGTAAAAAAATTAGAAAAACATTCTTCTTATGAAAAAACGATTAGCTTAATAGGATAGTGTGTCTGACAGAGACTATTTGACCCCCAGCTGCCTTTTCAGTTCTTTTGCTTCTTATGGGAAGGTCCCTTTAACGATTTTTTGATACTTTAGGCAAGATAGCCCATTAAATTCCTAGTCTAAAATTCATTCTCCCCAAATACATTCAGTAAATGTATTCTAGTACCTGGCTTGGAAAGATTATTTGCACAGTGAAATCTTGGAATCTGACATTTGAAATTCAAAGTTAACTTTAGTGGTTGTTGTATTGCTATACAAGTAAAGCTGTCTTAGGTATCACAGTTCATTGATTACTTTTATTACTCAAAATTTCATAAAGAAAGAAACTCAACTTTAGGTACATGGCAGCCTTGTGAAAATTAGGACAGGTGTTTCTCTGTTTTAAAGACTTGTTTTTTTTTTTTTTTTCTGTGTGTCTGTCTGGGGTTAGGCACATATGTTTGCTGTTGTCTCTGACGGTCGGAGGTACTGGATCCCCTAGAGCTGGAGCTACAGGAAGCTGTGAAGCACTTAGTGTAGGTTCTGGGAACTGACCTCAGGTTCTCAGCAAGAGCGAATGTGCTCCAAACTGCTGAGCCATCTCTCCAGGCCCAGGTATTTCTAATTTTCTTTCTTTTTTCCTTTCCCCTCTCCCTCCCTCCCTCCGTCCATCCCTCTCTCCTTTCCTCCCTTTCTTCTTCCATTCTTCCCTTCCTCCCTTTCTCCCTTCCTTTTTCTTTTTCATTCTCTATGCAGCATAGGCTGATCTCAAATATACTGTGTAGCCCCGGCTGGCCTTGGACTGACAGCCTTCTTAGCATAGCTACTCCAGTCCTGGGGATGTAGGTGTGCACCACCATGCTCTCCTTAAACAAAACAAAACCCAAAAAACTTGTATTGCACTAAAAAATGTTATTTAGGTTATCTGTGCATGAGTGTTTGTGTGTGCATGTGTGTGTGTGTGTGTGTGTGTGTGTGTGTGAATCATATGTGGAGGTCAGGTGACCTCCTGTGTGAGGGAGTCAGTGCTCTCTCTTCAATATGTGGTGTGGGGATTGAACCCAGTTGCCAGACTTGGCATTTTTGCCTATTGAGGCGTTTTCCTATTCTTCACTTTAGTCTTAAGTTTGTGTTTATAGGGGACACCAATGAGTAACAGCAGCTTTGAAAAATTTTTAAAAAGTGCCTTATATTAATAAGCATACCTTGAGACATTTCCTTTAAAAAATTTCTAGAGTTTTCATTTCAAAATTCTGATTGTGTGTGTTCGGGTAAAGTATTGGAATCTTTCTTTTTTAAAAATAACTTCTCTAAATGCTGACTACTCTCAGTGGATCATCATTATTAAAAGCACATGTCAAATTGTCACACGTTATAAATATGTATAATTAAAATAATTATAAAAAAGGCAAATAAAAAATGCCAACATGTCAGTTGTTTATATCATAAGAAAAAGGTTCCAACTCTGAGGAGACAGACAGGAGAGTCCCTAGGTTTTGCTGGCTAGCTAGTCTAGCTGGGTGAGTGGGCTTCAGACACAGTGAGAGACCCCATCTTAGAAAAATAAAGTCTAAAGGGATTAAGGAAAACACCCAATATTGGACTCTGGTCTCAGCACGCATGCGTACACACATGTACACATCTATATACCATATACAACAAGGCAGAATTATGCAAGATAATACTTTCAAGAAGCTTAAAGACATTTAAATGAACAGAGACAACAACCACAACTCATAAAAACAATAAAGAAACAAAGAGAACTTACGAAGAGATAGAAGTCATAACGAAGGATCAACCTACTGAGCCAAAGAATTCAGTGAGTGAAGAAATGAGAAAGTGTCAACAGCCAGTCAAGGAATCAGAAAGAGGAACCAAGGAAGAGAGGTCGATAAAAATTATCTGGTCAGACAAAAAGAAGAAAGCAACGAATCAAATAAAGGTTTGAGAATTTATGAAATAACTGAAATAACTCAACGTGATGTGTTAATCATCAACTTGACAGACCCTAAGGTCACTTGGTAGCTGGGTCTCAGGTCGCACCTGTGGGAGATTGCCTTGATTGTATAAGTTGAGCTGGGGGTGGTGATGTTCCCTGGCCAGGATCTTGCATTGTTTAAGTGGAGAAAGGGGGCTTCGCATAGCACGCATCTGTTGACCTCTACTTTTTGACTGCGGATATCATATGACCAGCTGTTTCAAGCTCCTGCTGTGACTAGGCAGACTGTCCTCTTGAATTGTGAGCCAGAATAAACTCTTTCTTTTTAACTTACTTTTGTCAGCATATTTTGTTACAATGGCACAAAAAGGAACTGTTGTACAAACCAGTAAGTGAATTGTGAGAATCACCCAAGAAGAGAGCTATGCAAAAACAAAACAACAACATTTAAACAAAATAGAAAAACTTACTTAAGGAAATAGGAAATAATGACTGAAAACTTCCCCCACCTGGAAGAAAATAAATAGGCTGAACACAAAGAGGTCTACACAGGGATGTTTTATACCTCATTAAAATTCAGGCAACTTTTGGAGGCAAAAAGAAAAGCACGTCATACTCTCAAGGAATTCCATTAGGCTTACTGGTGGATTTCTCGGTAGAAACCTTGTAATTCTGATCCATATGATACATGTAGAAAACTCTAAAGACTCAAGAATAATAACAAAAACATGCTAGAACTGATAGTGAATTCAGTGACAGTACGGAGTACTAAGCCACTCAGTGATGGTTCTATATCCAAGCAATAAATTGGCCAAAAGGAAGTTAAGAAAACAATTCCAGTTACAATAACCACAAGATAATAAAATGCTTATGAATAGGCAACTGAAGATATGGAAGACTCGTGCCTAACATCACAAATTGCTGATGAAGAAAATAAAACTCACAGGAAAGTATGAAAGACCTTGTGTATTTGAGGGGCTAGAGGAATAAATAATGTTTAACAATCATACTTCCAACAGTGATTTATATATTCAGGGCAATTGGTATTGAAGTCTCTGGCCTTTTAAGGAACAAAACTAGAACACTTCTAAATTTTATGTAAAACTATAGAATATCCTAAATAGTCAAAGACATTGAACAGGAACAAAGAAAGTCAGAGGTATTACAGTTTCTGACTTCAAAATATGTTACCAATCTGTAGTACCATAACACTATAGTGCTATACTCAAACAGAGGAGACCAATGGAACTGGTGAGAGAGCCAGAAACCAATTCATGTATCAATGGTTGGAGGACCTGAGGGGGGAAATATGCCCGTTAGGGAAATTATAATCTTTTCAGTAAATCATCTAGGTAAACCGGCTATCCATCCAAAAAAGAAATAGCTCTGGATCCTTATCCCATACTATAACAAAATTCAACATGGACTGGATTAAAGACTTGAACATAAAGACCTGAAACTGTGAAACTACCAGGAGAACAGGACAGAAGCTTCCTGATGTTGAACTGAGGAATGCAGAGGAAACCATTAATACAATAGAAAACAATCATGCATCCTTTATGTCTGATAAGGTTTAAAGGTGTCTGTGTGTGGAAGGGTATAGCCCAAGAGCTAACAAGAAACTCAGGTTAGAGATGTACAAAGGACCTAATGAACTTTTCTGTGAAGAAGACATACCAGTTGCTGTTAGGTATTTGGGAAAGGGCTCAACATGACTGATCAGCAGAAAAATGAGAATAAAAATGGCAGAGCTGGAGGGCTGGCTCAGTGATTAAGAGAATAAAAATGACAAGGAAAATCAAATATAAAAACAAAACAAAACCCCCAAAAAAAACAAAACCCAAAAGAGTAGCGTTGGTCATGATGTGAAAAAAGAAACCCTTGTGCACACATGACATGAATGTAAATTGTAAAGCTGTTACAGAAAATTAAAATGAAACCACCTTATGCTCCAGCAATTATGTGTCATTGTTTACAATAGCAACATAATGTATGTGAGCAAGTGGCATTTTAATCAGTGGATGAAACAGAAAGTGAATGTGCTGTCTTCCTTTGCTGCGATACTCTCATCCTTAAGGAATAAGGAAATTCTGCCATTTGTTGATACACGGAGAAACCTGGAGGATGGTACAGTAACCAACATTAGCCAGGCACCAGAAGACACATTCTGGAGAGCACATTTCTATAAGGATCTGAAATGGTAGAATTCATGGATGCAGAGAGTAGAATGGTGGGTGCTAGAGGATAGAGGACAAAAGAGGAGATTTCATTAATGGGTACCAAGCTTCAAGTCTGTATGATTGATAATTTTCAAGATCTAACGTACAATTTGAGTAAAGTTAGTAATGCTGCATAGTACATTTGAAGCCTGCATATATATATATACATATATATGTATATATATATATCTTAAGTTTTATCATCATGAAAATGGAAAAATTGTTATATGAGGCATAGCCATATTAATTAATTTGGTTGTGGTTATTTCATTTTATATATAAACAAATTATTCCATTGTGGATCATTAGTATTTGCAGAATTTGTTTGACAGTTGTACTTCAGTAGAGCTATAAAAATACTTTCACAATTTTGAGTACTTCAGGAAATCTATAAAAATACTTTCACATTTCCGAGTCACATAGGAAGTGGTCTGAATGGGGCCTGAGTACTTTCCCTGAGCCCATAATGTATGTGCTCCCACCAGTAAGTCAATTACTTGAAATGAGGATTTTTTGTTTTTGATATTTTAGTCGATGTTTCCTTTTCTGTGTCTTAAGACTTATTTGGGTCAAAGATTCCCTCTGAGAAGTTGATGAAATCTGTGTAATCTCTCCCCAGGAAAAGTAACTCGAGATTTTTTTTTTTTTTTTGCATACAATTACAAGGCTTTGCAAACCTTGACATATGACAATGGACTATAGCCATGGACCAGTTTAAGATCTATTCTTCAATTATGGCCTACTTAATTTTTAATACTGTTCTATATGTAGGCATCTTAACTTTGACTTTTTTTCTATCAGATATTCTACTGTCCCAAACTTAGGGACTTATTCTGTCCTGACTATATGTATCTCTCTTTCCAGTGAGCTGGATCATATATTTCCAGTTTGCTTAATGCATATTAAATTAAAAAATTCTTCTCATGTATTTTGATACAACTCTAGTTTTAAGGGATGACATCAAAAGAAAATTAAAAAGAAAAGACAGGTTTTTTTTTTTTTGTGGAATATTCAAGGGACAGAGAGACTCCTTACACAGATAGTCTCCCCATAGACATGTAATCTAAGAAAGAAGACACCTGGAGAAGCAGGTGAGGTGATCAGAAGCCAGCAGTGAAAGACTGAGGACAGACAGGAGTCAAGTGGGTGAGTTCAGAGGAAGCTGGCACCATTGCCCCGATCCTTTCTTCCCTTGTTTTAGAAATGAGAATTCAAGGAGGGGTGTGAACAGCTTGAGTGGCAGATGGCGGCTGCGAGAGCCATTCCAACCCAAATTTGAGGATTGTATCGAAATCCTAGGCAGAAAGAATCTTGTTGTCTTCAAGGTCTTAGGTGAGGTCAGAGGAGAAGAAATAGACGTATTCAGAGGCATGGAGACAGAGAGGAAAATTAGAGACCGGGAGAAAGGGAGGGAAGGAGAAAGATTCTGGAAAAGCCAGTCTTACTAATCTGCCAAATCTGGCCTCATGGGCTGCTGTGGCAGGTTAGACCGTCCACCTGGCAGTTCTCTCAAAAGTACGTGCCTAATAATGATCTTTTTGTTTTGTTTTGTTCTGCGGTTTTTGTTGTTTGTCGTTTTAGAAAGGTTATCATTTGAACATGGGTTGGTCCAGAACTCTCTATCTAGACTGAGCTGGCCTCAACTTTGCTGTAGTCCTCCTGCCTCGGTCTCCTAAGTGCTGGGATTACAGGTGTGTGCCACTCTGTCTGGCTAGAGTGACTTTCGAAGTGTTCAGATAGTTAACATTTTATGTCTTACTGTGCGGGGGTTGGTTGGCGGGTAGAGAAAATAAACGGGCTGATTTTGTGCCTTTGTGTCTCCCCCTGCCTCAGTCTCACACTCCCTGCAACAGGGCACTTCTGTTGGTATTCCAAGAAGACAGGTCATGTTCACACCAGTGCACGCAGCCTACCAATACAGCACAGCTGGCCCTTTCAGCACCCACTCCTGTTCTTCACCATCCCTGTGTTAACCCTTGTTTCAGCTGGACAAATTTCCCACAGAGGCGCCTGTGTTAAAGATTTGGTCTCCAAGGTGATGATGGTCTTGGAGGCACATTGGCCTTTCAGTAGGTGGGGGCTTATAGAGGTCCTCAGGGTGTTGATAGTATCACTTTGAAGGGGACTCTGGGAAATGGTCTTGCTCTCTCTTTTTCCTGGCTGAGCTGTGAATAGTTTGCTTCACTATGTGGACCTCCTACGATATTGTGGTTTGTGTCTAGGATTCAGATTAGCCAAGTAAATGTGCATCTGGACAGGGTGTTGTGGGGCAGGTATGTTTGGGAAATATACATGTGCAGAGAGCAAAGATGCTAGTCCAACTGGCCACATCACACAGATGCACCCTGTCAGTCATTAAGCAGGTATATGGTTTGGGAACTGATCTCATATTTCTGTTTCTGTTTATTTTCACAAAAAATTGTAAAAATTGTTCCAGAAATCATAACATGCACATAATTCACTTTCCCATTTATATATTTGTAAATATTTATATATAATTAAATTAAATATAAAATATATGTATGAATATTTATATATTAGCCTTAATGTAGCATAGACCTACTTTAAATAGTATAGCCAACCAATACACTTATCCATTAAATGCAGTTAACACAAGTGATTAATTTTGATAGTTTCTACTATACCCAACTATTAAATACATAAATGTAAGTCATTAGCTTCTGGAAAATTTACAAACCAGGATTCAAATTTGTTAAACTGTTTTTTAAGATTTAAGACTAAATAAATAGCCAACCCTATAATACCTTTTCTTGCTGTAAGTGATTAAGCTGAAACTATTTCACACATGTTTTTGGTACCGATGTGAGCTGTGGGGTCTTTCTTTGTTTCACGGTAGATCTCTTCAGGTCTAGCCCATTCCTTCACTTAGACAGACTGGACATTTTACTGCCATAACCAACAAACTTTAGAGCTATAAAAAGTACACAAGTGTGTACTTTCCCCAAAGTTTAAATTTTATTGTTTATAGGTTCAAGGGAGTGTGGAGGGCTCTTTATTTTCTAAAAGATGGGTGCTTTAAAAATTCTTGATTTTTTTAAAGCTCCGCTTATGTTATTTTATGGAGGTGGGCATTTTGCCTGGCTACATGGGCAACACATACATACTTGGACCCCCCAGAGACCGGAAGGAGTTGTTGACCTGGAACCGGAGTTACAGGTGGTTGTGTGCCACCGTGGGGGTTCTGGGAACTGAATCCGGGTCGTCTGCAAGGGCAACAAGTGCTCTTCACCACTGAGCCATCTCTCCAGCTCTAAAATTCCCTACTTCTAAAATTTAAAAATGATATGATATCAACAAGTCTCATGATAACACCATCCTTGTTTCTTTTAGACCCAGTGGAATCATATTTAGTAGTGTTTTCTTTATCCTTTTAGTATCTGCTAATAAAAATAGGACATAAATACATATTCCCGTCTCCCTTCCTTTACAGAACAGGCAAAGTTTAAAAATTCTCCCCAGAGGTTCTCCTCTTACTTTGACTTTGCAGTTGGTAATTCTTTGCACAGAGTTTATTAAATTTATCTAAACAGATACAAGATCTCCTTAAAGTTGTTGAAATTAATAGTATGTCTTTTCACTTAAATTTATGTTTAACTGATACATAAAAGCAACAATGTTATTTATTAATGGGTTGCCATGTGATGTTTCAGTGTACATAAATATTGTATGATGTTTATGCATCAAGATAAATATATCTTTCTCCTCAAACATTTATCACTTCTTTGTGGTGAAACATTCAAGACCCCCCCTTTGTTTCTGGCTTTTGAAATATGCATGCCTTTAATCCTGGCAGTCGAGAGGCAGAGGTAAGTGGATCTCTGTGAGTTTGAGGCTAGCCCGGCCTACAGAATGAATTCCAAGACAGACAAGGATAAAGCCTGTCTTGCAAACCTAAAGGGATGGGGGGCACTGGAGAGATGGCCCAGTGGTTAAAAGCACTGACTGCTCTTCCAGAGGACCCAGGTTCAATTCCCAGCACCCACATGGCAGCTCACAACTATCTGTGTCCAAGATCTGACACTCACAGACATACATGCAGGCAAAATACTAATGCATATAAAATAAAAATAAATGATTTAGAAAGAAGGAAAGAAAGAAATACACACCCTGTTTGCAGTAGAACTTTTTTTCTTCTTCTGGAAACAGAACATTATGTATCCCAGGCTGGCCTGGAACTCACCATCCTCCCACCTCAGCTTCCCAGTGCTCTGGTTGCAAGCATCTACTACCATGGCTGCAATCAAGAGTTTAGTCCAATCCAACCCAGCTTCTCCTCGTTGCCCTGCTTTCCCACCTGCATGGGATTACTCTTATCCTTCCCACTTTTATGGGGAGACAGAATCTCACTATGTAGTCCTGCCACATGGAATTTACTCTATAGATCAGGCTGTCCTGGAACACAGAGATCCACCTGCCTCCGCCTCTGAGTGCTGGGATTAAAGGAGCCATAGCTGGTCCTTAAATTAGCTTTTTAAATATTCCGTATGAGAGCAACCTCATATGGTACTTATTGTCTTCCTGTGCCTGGCTTGTTTCACTTAACATGATGAATTCCAGCTCCGTCTGTTGTTGAAAATGGTGGTCATTACACCTTACGGCTGAATAGTATTTTTCCTTGTGTGTATAGCACAGTAACATGTTTTAAAGCTAACATTAATAGACTGTACTCTTGTGAGATTTCAGAATGAGCTGGCCAATTTTCTCAAACACAGTGCTTGAGTTCAGGACCTCAGCCTCCTCTTTGGGGGATACTAGAATGTTCTGGTGTGTTACTCACATGACCATGTCTACCTGGTGTAGACATGATTTGGTTCCTTCCTGTGCCATATTTGTTTCCCAACTTTCAAATTAACTTCTCTCATAAAATCACACTAGGAAACAATGAGCTGACTTAAAAAAAATGAAGAATGATTTATGATTAATGCAGAGTTGAAAACTTGTCCTTCCAAAATCTTAAAGCAGTGTTGCAAGAATTTGATCTGTTTGGATTCACTGTGCTAAATCAAGACTGATGTCAACGCCTGTCTCTAGTGCAGTCACATGATTAGCTGACCATGAACCTGAACTTTGAGCTGCTTGAGCTCTTTCTACCCCTCATTGCTCTTATTTCTCTCTCATTATGATGATCTTCTATCCCTGCCACTAATTGCTGTGAGAGCCACCTCAGAAATGCCCAAGATTACATGATAAATATGCAGCTCGCCTTTAATGGGCTGTCGGCTTTGTGGTCTGCACCATGCGCTGTGCTAAGATGTTTGTATGTGCATTTTCTTTCATCCCTCATGTCTAGCATGACTTCCAGGAGGCAGCCACCATTCTGATACCACATTGTAAAAAGCAACAGAAACTCAGAGAGGTTGTTCTTCCAAAGCCACACATCTGGTAACTAGGGAACAAGCCGTTGAACTCAAGTGTTCTGTATCCAGACAGGAACACCTGTCCTTTCACCGTGTCGTGGGGGCCAGTCTGCAGCACTGACACCGACATTAGGTTGACAACATCTTGGTGAATCTCGACCACAGAATTTCTTTGGATTATTTGGTTGTTTATTCACCTGCTAGATACATGATGTTCTTTTTAAAAATAAATCCTAATATAAAACAATGGTGTGTGTGAGTGTTGACACAAGATCAGTAACTTTGGCAGCGATACTTTTACAATGGCTTTTTAAAAGTCAGTATTAAATGCCATTTTTAATTGTTTGGCTTGGTGGGGGCATTAGAGACAGTGGCTCACTGTTTCACTTTGGAAAAGCTGCTCTCTGTCAGGTTTGTGAACAGCTTCATTGTTTAGTTCCGACAGAGGTCAGTAGTTCTAAAAATACACTTTTAATAGGTCATGCGATAGATGTTTTGTATGTGTTATAGGGATCTGCCCTTGCTTGAGATTGGAAGTTTCTGTGTGTGTGTGTGTGTGTGTGTGTGTGTGTGTGTGTGTGTGGCTGTGGCTGTGGCTGTGCTGCCTGTATGTGGGTATATCTTGTTTGAAAGCCTGAGGCTTATAATCTTACTAACTAAACTCTTAAATCTCTGTTTTGTGAAATGCCTATTATATATCGTTGAATTTGACAGATGTTTTGGCTGTGTAACTTCAAAACATAGGCTTTTGGTCAGAATTAAGAGAAGAAGATTTTCAGTCATTTCGTTTAATTAAAAAAACACTGAGGCAATTGATTCCATTCAGGCTGGAAGCCTTTACAGGTGACTTCAGTTTCTGTGTCGTCAAACCTAGGCCAGCTTTGCCCTTCCCCCAAGTGACTGCTTTCTTTGCTCTGATTCTCTTCTTAGCATGATGAAGTGGTCAGATTTGTTCATTTCAAAACAGACCATTTAAAAACGAAAAGAACACATTGTTTAGCTCGCTGGACCGGGAGCCTTAGAGACCGGGTCTCTTCTCAGCTGTAGAAAATCTCTTAAAGCGAAAATCACATGACCCACAAAAAAGATATTACTTCAGTTTGAGGTGGTTTCTTCTGGACAGCATTGAAAGCATTAACTGGAAGGAGCTTGGCAGGGCTGTTTAGCCAAAGCTTCAAGTTCTAAATCCCAGCAGAGAACATTCCTCTGAGTTACGTTCTTCTATAACTTTTTAAAATCTGCTTTAGACCATAACCCTTTATTTTCATCAGCAGAACTGAGATTAATGCATCCACTGAGAGACAGAGGTGTTTTAGATGAAGTTGTTATAAACCTTGATGCTTCTGCTACCTCATCATTACCCTCAATTGCAGCCATGTGGAATTTGGAGTAGTGGGGATGGAATTGTGGGTGCCCTGCACAGCCGGGACTTGGTGACTCTGTGTCTCACATGGGAAACTGATCTTTTTAGTTATGTTCATCTGGTCTCTCTCTCTCTCTCTCTCTCTCTCTCTCTCTCTCTCTCTCTCTGTGTGTGTGTGTGTGTGTGTGTGTGTAAGCCAGAGGCATCAGATCTCTAGAGCTGGAGTTACAGGCAGTTATATTCTGTCCAACACAGGTACAAGTGTGTGCTCTTAAGCACTGAGCAATTCCTCCAGCCCCAGGGCCAGGTTTTGACATATGTTTTCCACGATTTATTTTCTTTAAGTGCAACCAGGACACCAAAAGCAAACAATAACAAAAAAAGAACCTCCCCTAATCAAACAAGGAGAATTACCCAGCAAGGGGGCTAACCTCTGTGGCAGGGTGCAATGAGCAGTACCCCCGTCTCAATTTCTGAAGAATTACGGTCCATCAGTCTCGATCACTTAATTAGTTTACACCTTTTGTCAATTGGCATGATCTCAATTTTGTTTTCATCTGTAAAATGGGACAATTAACACTAGTGTTGGATCAAGCGGGTAACTATGAAAGTCCTTTGTAAAGGACAGAAGTCAGTCGTGTAGTAAGCTGTCACACCTTGGCATGATCTGGCGCATTAAGTACACACATCTCATGCATTCCTGGCTCATCCCTCACTTCAGGCCTTTGCCCTAGTTCTCCTGGTGGAGCTGGGCTGCCCTGTGCTGGCCATATTTTCCGCTCCTTGTCTGCAGCTCCTCACCGCCTTTCCTGTCTTCACTCCCAAGCGATAGACTTGTCTTTGCCTAGTCAGCTTCCCCTTGTAGCTTCTAGTTTTCTAATTTCAAGCCCCTAGATGCCTGGCCTCTCCCTGCTCCATCCCTTCTGCTGCCTGCCTTACCGCCACAGTCCCTGGCAGGGCTTTTGAGACCCATCCTTGCCCTTTTCACCTGGCCTTGGGTGTGGCTCTGCCTTGCCCAGGGTTGTATTATCACTGACAATGGGGGCCTTCTTTCTTCATTCTGCAGAGCACTCCCTTCCCCTGTGCCCGTTGCCAGCAGGATGTGGAAAGCTGCCTACTCTTGAGAGGCTCCATTTTCATTGAGAGGCTCTCCAGCAGGCTCCAATTTCCAGTTTAAGAAAGCAGAAACAAGATAGACATATTTTTACCCTTCTCAGAAAATGATGATGATGATGATAATGATGATGATGATAACAAATGGTGATGACGGCATTAATAGTAAAGTTAACTGCAGCGCTGGTCATATAAGCACCAAACCCACAGCACTGTTCCTTGCCATGGCAGTTAACATTTATTGCCCCTTTCTGCAACCATGCATGTTGACTTTTTTTTTTTTATATATATACACCATATCATTTAAACCTTCAAACAACCCTGTGAGATTACTCTGTTACTATTTCTTATGTTGAGTTGATGAAACTGAGGCAGAAGCAGTGAAAATACCAAAGGACTAGAGCCGCCACATCGGAAGCCAAGCGTGTCGTGTTTCTTACTCTGCTGCCACGTGATCTGGAATACTTAGGTCAGCTCACGGGGCTGAGAACTGTAACTTTGAACGCTTACAGCAGCCAGGGCGGAAGAGAAGGTCACTGGACAGGAAGGACTGGCGAGACACCAGGCTGTGCTGAGGCCTCCTCCTCAGGGCTGGGTGCTGAAAGGCAGGATGGGGCCTGTGGGGTGCTGCGGGAGGAACACCTGTCCTGTCTAGAAAATATCACTGCTAGTCTGCATCTGATCTCATCAGGGAATGAATCTTTTAGGACACGGATTTAAGAAGACGGAGCTTCAGATTTTATAGTTCTTCATTTCCTAATTGTTGAATATTGACATTTAGTGCCAAACCTTCAGAAACCTAAACAAAACTCTGCAAAGGTTAAAATAATTATGTCTGGGAACTGAATGGCCTGTTCCCCATTTTGGGTTAGGGCTTGCAACGTTACCACTATTTCAGTGAGTAGTAAGTTGGGTTTGAGATATATTCTTTGCTAGTCACCACAGTTGGACCACTCTGAGCCGCTCCATGAATTATCACTCAGGAGAAGGCACTGGGGCAAAGGCCATTTGATTAAATACTGCTCGAAAACTAACATAACAGCAAGAGTAACAACTCGGAGGACCTACTGTGTGCCACGTGCTTCACAGGTGCCACTTTAGTTTAATCCCCTTAGCATTCCTGTTTAACGTGTAATGGAAAGAGATCTGAGTGAGCAAGAACGACAGCAACAACTGGACAAAGACATCTCTCTCGTGTTGGGCCGGCCGTGTGGGGCTCGTGTCCAGAGGTGCATTTGCTCTAAAGGCCTCATTTGGGTACGGGGCAGGCTCCCTGTGCTCTGTGAGTCTTCGGTTTCAATGCGGATGATCCCTCTAATCAAAATGACCTCTGTACCCTACCAGAAACCCTTCCCTTTTACCCTGTAGCCTCTCTCGAAATTCTAGCATTAAGGGATCTCTTTGTGCTACTAGTAATAACCCCGGGAAGGTTCCAGGGCAAAAGCATTCTCCATTCACATGGAGACGTGGTTCTCAGGTTACCTCCTTGAAGAATCCACCTGAGAGCACGGGGATCTTCCTGGATGGCGGGAGACAGAGAGCATTCTGGGAAGCATGAATCACAGCTCGGTCATGGTGGCTGGACGGTGGAACACAGGAGTGCCATGTGCAGGCCTCTGCCTGCCGCAGGGGCAGGACAGCGGGCACGGAGCTTCTTGAATACTTTGCCATTAAAACTTTTTTTTTTCAAAAAAAATCATACAATAACCAGTTTTTAGGAGAACAAATGAAAGAGTTTTGTTGTTAGAGTAAGGTAAGGGAGAGAATTCTTCAGAACTTGGCAGGAATAAGGTGGCCATGTCTGCAGAGTGGAAACCTGTTCCCTGGCCTTTCTCATATTCCTGGAGTGAGGAGGAGTGTGGGGGTTTATTCAGTGTTGTCTTCTGAAGCGGGGGGGGGGGGGGGGGGGGGCTAGGACCGTTCTGGCTAGGATTCTTTGAGCTGTATGAGGCCTTAGTGCTGACTGTATTTTATTACAGAGCTTTGGTCCCAAACATCCCCTAAACGTTTACTGTGCCAAGTCCGATAGGATTTTCTCATGCTTGATTGCAATGTGAATCCTGGCTCCCATGTTTTTGGAGATTCCAGAGAGTTCAATTTTCCCCTCCTTTTCCTTTACTTTGGAAATCCAGTATTAAAAAACAAACAAACAAGCAAAGAAAAAACTTGTTCTTTTGTTGTGGTTCTGTTGCAACTTGGCATCATTAACTCAATTTCTTAATTACTGCTCAATGGAAATTGTTGCTTTGCTTAAACAGTGAATTGTCTTTCTGCAATTCTGGAATTTCCTAAGAATGAAAGAGTAATGTTTGGATGTAGTTATGTATACTAACCAGGTTTTACACTTGGTAAATGATCTCAAAATTGTGGCCACTGAGTAGAATCAGGCCCAGTGATGTGAGATGTAAGCATGTCCATTTGGGATTGACTCAGCCCTCTCTGGTCAGTTCTCAGAGCCCCTTGTGGGAAATGAAGCATAAGTTTTATAGCGAGGACCCTCATTGTTTAGGAACTGAGGAGGACCTTTGGTCACTAATGGTCAACTGGCAAACCAACCCTATAAAATTAAGTGTGTTAGGTGCTATGGTTTGAATATGTCCTTCAGAACTCCATGAGTTGAAAACTTGGAGCATCAGTATTGACCCTTGGGAGGTAACTGAAGGCAGGGTTCCCAGGAGAGCTTAATTCACACATAGACCAATGTTATGGGTACTCTCTCTCTCTGGCAAGCTTGTACCATCTCACCATGTGGAACCCTCTTCCATACTATTATCCATGCAGAAGTCCCTCAGCAGCTGCCACCCAGATGCTGGAACCATTTGCTTAGACTCGCCAGCCACCAGGACCCTGAGTTCAATAAACCTCAGTTCTTGATGAAGGACTCAGTCTGTAAAAGGTGAACCAAGCTGCTATAGAATTACTCCATTTGTCTAGTCCACAGCCAGGTACTGGAAAAAGGCTTTTACGGGTGAACTGCTCTATTCTTTGCGATGTACCTGGAGATAAGAACCATTTATTTAGTTCCCAAGAAAGCTGGTAGAGAGCAGTGTCTTTTAATATGATATGTCCCCTAACGATTCCCCTTTAAAAGCCTGTCCACCTTTGTGATCTGCTCTCTTGTCAGCTCATCTATTTAATTTTGGCTGCCCTTTTCTGAATTGAAGCCATCCATGTTCTTGGCATCAGCACATTTCTGTCAAGCCTCTTTTTATCCATTTTCTTCTGTTTTTATCTACGGCTGCCCGCATCGCCCCCTAGCCTGCAGTCACAAGGGAGTTTGGGACTATTCTAAACACAGCATGTGGTTGTACTTCCCGGATCTGAGTCTGTTTCCCAAGGTCTTCCCTCCCCAGACTGTACAATTCAAGGCTCACCTTACAAGGCACCTGCCTTTTCCTTTTCCAGCTTGGCCCTCAACCAAAAGCAAGATTAGGCTGTTGGCCTGGACAACCCAATGGCGCATTGTGCGTCTTTTGAGAGTCATGACCCCTGGCTCAGTCTGCACACCAGTGTTCTTCCTTGGGGAACAATCCAGGCACTGTTAGATCTTCTGTTTATCTGAACTCCGCAGCAGTCCAAGTATGTTTTTCTACTCTTCAATGCGTGAGTCATCCTGGCACCCCAGCTCGCTTTCCCAGTCATTCTGACTCCCTTCTACACAGTTACTCATACTCAGCATTTATGAAGCCTTGTAGTTACCTTTATCTGGTTTTAGGTGGACTTTCCAGACGGTGTTAACTTTCTTAAAAGTTGAAACTGCCTCCTTCAGATGGAGCGGTGCCCTGAGGGCATCTTACCTGAAGCCTGTGCCGTGAGTGCTGGGGGCAATAAGGAAAAGCAGAGCAGGAGCCTGTTCTTGGTGTGGTCAGTCCCACAGCCTGGCATGTGTAGCATCAGGCCCACTGAAGACAAAAACACTAACAATTACAATATAGCGATGTCTTCCGGGAGATTTAAAATCGCCAAGTTCACTGGGCACACACACCTTTAATCCCAGCACTCTGGAGGCGGAATCAGGCAGATGTCTGTGCATTTCAGGCCAGCCTGGTCTACAGAGTGAGTTCCAGGGCAGTCAGGGCTATACACAGAGAGATCCTGTCTCTAAAAACCACCACCACCACCACCAACAACAAAAAAATCAAAAAAGGAAAATGTAGATTCATACCAATATTGCTATTTCAGAACATTGTTTTAAGGATTGATGCTGTCCTGAGATAGTAGTGAAAGTAATATAGAAATAGTTGTAAATCGTGGATGTTGTGACATAATATGCTAAAAAATGTTTTGTTGACACTACATAATAATAGTACTGGGTAGCCACTGGCATGAAGCTGGAGACCACGAGGCAGAGCTGCCGGGACGTGGGCACCATGCTGCAGTACCAGCACAGGGCTGGCAGGGCGAGACGCTCAGTAAGGACTGCACAAGTGAAGAAGCCCATGGACAGCCACAGTGGGAAGGGGGGTGCTCCGAGGAGAGACAGCGTCCCCCAGGGTGACCTCACACTGTGGTTGAGGAAGCAGAGCCACCAGTGAGTCAGCGACCGGAAGTGGATTTTTGTCTGCCACGAATGACAAATTACGGTTCTGCACTCTCAATGTATGTGATGAGGTCATCCCTCAGTCTCCCCGGGACAGAATATCAGGTAAAGGGAAGAGTCTGAACCCATCCTTCTTCTCCTTTACCCTAACACTGAATCTTCTTCTTCCATCCCTCGTCCAGCTCCTGTTACTTTGAACCACTAGTCTTGTCTCTGTTGTTGTGGAAGTTCTGTTGACTGAAAGGCTTGCCCATGTCACTGGATGATCTGTTACCTATGTGAGCTCTCTGCCTCATAGTATTTTCTGTTAACTGACTACAACTTTATTCACATGCATGCCCCTGCAAGGCCATGTTTAATGCACTTGAGCTCTTTTGCACTCGTGCCATAGCAATTGCACCAAGAAATTTTATAATTAGCTATGTATAGTGCTGTACACCTTAAAACCCAGCACTGGGAAGGCAGAAGCAGAGGCAGGGGGATCTCTGTGAATTCAAGGCCAGCCTGGTCTATAGAGGAAGCTCCAGGACATCTGGAGATTTGCCCCCCACCCCCCCACACACAAAATTTCATGCTCAATCTTAGTTATCTTACTATTTAGTGATTAGTTAGTTATCTTTGGAATCTCTAGGTTCCTAATAAAGGGACCCTCAAATAATTTTATTCATGAACAATAACATTAAGTGGTGAAATGAGCAATGTGGGGTAAAATAAACTATGTTTTCCTAAGTAAAGGGTTTACTCACATTTTTCCAGAGTGAAACCATTTAGGTAAATAGTAGCATAGAATAAAGCCTCATTACTTTGGTAGTGGATGTTTCATTCATCTATGTCATTGTGAATAAATGTTCTCTAGGATTTTATAGTAGTTAAGACTGGTCTAATATATTTTTAAGACTAAGAATATAGACATTTTACAAATAATATTGATCTTTTAATTAAAGATCATTATACACATAGCTTATCCTTTTTAAACACAAGCTTTTATTTTTTCTGTATCATTAGAGAAGAGCATAACAGTCATCAGTAACAGGGGGAAGGTGCCTTCATGCCCCACGAAGGCAGGGGATGTGACCCTTGTATCCACTTCTGCCGCTCATGTGGCTCCAGCAGGTAATAAGAATCCAATAAATCATCAGATGACACCAGCCACATATTACACGGCTGCCTGCCCAGAAAACAAGTCTTGAATAATGGCTATTACTTGGACAATAGCTTCCAGTGTGTGATGCGGGAATCCTCGGTGTCGTATGGAGATGCTGAAGTGTTCTGCAGACAGTAAATCACTTTCTGCCAAAGCTTTCATATTGCCTGTGTGTGTGAGAGAGAGACACACACACACACAGAGAGAGAGAGTTTATAAGGATGCTTAGTTATGGTGCAATTCAATGTAAGAAAATAAAAAAAAATGCATTGGTTGAAGAATACCAAGGAAGTAGGAAAGATGAGAAGAAGAAAAGAAAGAGGAAGGAGGAGAAGTAGGATGAGGAAGAAGAAGAAGAAGAAGAAGAAGAAGAAGAAGAAGAAGAAGAAGAAGAAGAAGAGGAAGAAGAAGAAGAAGGGAAGGAGGAACAACAGCAGCCACTGTTGCCACCAAAGAAAGGGTCTCAGTACACAGCATCTCTTCTAAGGTCCCTAACCCCTCACCTCTGGGTAGGAGGCTGCGTGTTCTCCACCATCCAGTGTTTGTGGGAAGCATGCTTGCGAAGCTGTGAAGGTTTACATCTCAGGATGTTAGTCTCTGGGTAGACTGGCTTCAAGCTTTCTTCGGTCTTAACTTTAAAGTCATGGAGAAGGAATTTTTGTCTATGATGGTTTAATTGTTAAAAGGGTCTGAAACCCGTTTCACTTATTACTTCATAGCCCACCACTCTCTCCTTACCCTCCAAGTTTTCCTCCATCTGGTCCTCCTCAGCACCATTGCCTCTGGTCTTTCCCCCTATTAGCTCTCCCCCAGGCCCCATTGGCCCTGAGATTTCCCTGGTCAGTGTGTTTGGTGGACTTTGTGGGCTTCTACTTTGACCTTGACTGAGTAGTCCTTGCCGAGAGAATCTCCTTCTTACTTTCTGTCTGGGAGGAACTGCACCTCATGGGGTAGCTGAGTTGGTCAGCCTGCCAGCTTTCTTGCACCCTCACTACCAGGCTTAGCTCTTCAGCATCGCCCAAGTTAGCTCAACCAGTGTAGCACCCAGTAAGGGGCAGTGCCAGCTCTCCTACTCTCATGCCCTCAGGGCTGGCTCTCTCACATCCACACTTCCAGGGCCAGCTCTGCACAGCGGAGTTGCAGGCCTACTCTTCCAGATGCTGCAGCTGTTGAAGGGCTAGGCCAGCTCTCTGCTCTCAGCTCTCATGACCCTGAGATCCAGCTCTCCTACCTGCCATAGGTGGCAAGGGGTGGGAGTGGGGCAGGGTGAGGGGCTGGGCATCTCTCCCTCACTCCCATCACAGATATTCTAAGATGTGCTTTAAAAGGTTCTCATTTACGGACAGAGGGAGTTAATTGATCTGTTTTCCTCCTGGCAGTATGTAAATATAGTAGAAGTTCTTAGATTAACTTCTCATAAAGCAAATGTCTCATGGCTCTGACATCTCCTACATCTTGGGGTCTTCACTGTAACCTGGCTTTCTTTCACAGTGTCACACAGTGGCCTCTCAGGGCTTCCTGCCCTCTCAGAGCCTGCATGCAGGAACTCCTGCCACATCCTGCCTGGGCTCAGTGGCCTCCTGAAATAGCAGGGAAAGAGTCCATGACCCCTTCACTCCTGTATCCGTCATGTTTCTAAAACTCAGCCCCTTTAATTGCATTTAAAACAGCATTTTTTTTTTTTAATTAGGTTGCTTTCTAGGAGCAGAAAATAACTGAAGCCCTGTTTCTCAAGGTGGAAGCTTAGCTGGGTGAGGCCTTGTCCTGAAGGCACTCTGATTTGTTTCATTGCCTCAAGAGGCGTCTCCTTAACTGTGCCGCTCTCTTAGACAATGACAACCTTTCACCATAAGCCTAGGCTGTAACCTGAAGCTTCCTAGTGTTCTTTTCCTGTTCAGATGCTATGTTTTGTATTTCTTTCTGTGCCCCTTGCTCCTTTTCATTGTAGCCCTGCATAAGGGAAATCAGTAACGGCCATGCTACAGACTCCATGTTATGCTATCTTGAAATTGTGTCTTCCAAAGAAATTAGTCCACTACTTTCAAATTTAACTTAGGGCAAATTCTTAAGGACAAGGACAGAAGGCATCCAGATTCGTTAGTATGGTAGCACAGGAATGGCCTCTAGCCCAGTTGCTGATATCATTCCCCCCTGAAACCCCTTAACCCCTCCAAATCCACATCACTTTTAGCACTATTTTTTTTTTCTGGACTCCTACAGGAAAAGAGAAGGTTAAAAGCTCTGTTTTACAGCATTAAACTTTCTAGCCCAAAGTTCCAGAGTCTCCCATGTTCTTCTGAAAATCAACATGATCATGTTTTCCTCATCAATAGCCCACTCTCAGGTACCAACTTCTGTATCAGTTACTTTTCTGTTGCTGTGATTAAATACCATGACCAAGACAACTTGGGAAAGAGAGGGTTTGTTTTAACTTAAAGTTCCAGAGGGGTAAGAGCCCACCAAGGTGTGATGGGTAGGCATAGCGGAAAGCAACAGGCATAGTGGCATGAGAAGGAAGCCGTAACCTCACTTCTTCAACTGCAAGCACAAAGCAGAGATCGCAAACTGGAAGTGGAGTAAGACTGTGGAATCTGAAAGCCGATCTCCACGGATGTGCCTCTTCCAGCAAGGCCACACTCCTAAATCGTGCCAAACAATGCCACCAGCTGGGGAGCCAGGGATCAGTCTAGGAGAGACATGTTTCATTCACACTATAACAGGGACAGGGATACTGGTGTTTGTTAAGAATTGTGGCAGAAGTAGAAATAGGAGATAGACAACACTAGCTTGGGTACCAGGATCTGTGAAGAGAGAGAGTTTCAAGCATCTCTTTGTGGGTTGAAGGGGTGATAAAAAAATTTCTCAACCAGATCTTGTACATAATTAGCTTGCCTTCATGACATAGTGATGGGGGATCTGAAGATGGCTAAACATTTATGTTTCTTGTGGATGTCTTTCTTTCTTCCTTTCTCTCTCTTTCTTTAATAAAATAAATTAAGTCAGAAACCACTGATGTAGTGACAAGAGTGAAGCCAGCAGTTTGAAAGCCTATTTTTGGCTGATGAGATGTCTCCATGGGTAAAGACACTGACCAGCAAGGCTGATGACCTAAGTTCAATGCCCAGAACCAGATGGTGGAAGGAGAGAACTTACCCTGACAAATTGGCCTTTTGGTTCCGTATGTGTTCTGTGTCATGCATGCCCCACCCTACGCACACACTAATGTAATAAATGAAAACAAACAAACAAAATCCCCCAAACCAAAGATATCTAGTTTAACCATTTCCTAGGTGTGAATCTGTAAGCCAGTGTTAGTTGGGTCTGATTGCAGCTGTTGTATGGTGTGATGGGCACTATTGATGGTCCCTTTAGTTCTCTTCTGCCTTTGCCCATTCTGCCACACAGGCATATTTGATATTAGGCGAACACCTCTATTGCAGCTAACGATTAAACAAAGGCTACACTCTAAGGTCTGGGCTGGGCGCACTTTAGCCAGTTTGGTGTAAATGGGACAGTAGATTGAGAGTGAAGAGTCAGACGTTAGTCCCTCAGGGTCCTTGGAAGAGGCTGCAGCCAGAAAGGAAGGAGACGATGCAAAGCCTTCCTTTTCATGATGCCCTTGTTTGGCAGATGGGCAGTGCCAGGCAGATGGTGACAGGTCATGCTCTCTTTCTTTTCAAGTGACCCCATCTTGCCAAAGGACACTTGGTACTCCAGGAAAGATACTGGTGCTCTCTAAAGAGATGCCAGAAGGCTTTTTTTGACCTATGGAAGTGTAAAGAGGGAAAAATCTTTTCCAGGTACCATAGAAGCCAACTAAGATAAAGTCCAAAAGAGTTGAAGGAAAACTGTTTTTCATTCATCTGTTGGGCAGACTAAGACTGGCCTAGTGATTTTAGAAATCCTGCCCTTCATTTGTACCACTCGTATGCCTCTCTCATTTAATTTTTTCAGACCTTGTATTTTTGTTATTTTTTTTCAGGTTTCATAATAGTCTATTAAATACTTATGCCATACTATTTAATAAATTTCTAAAAGGAAATTCTTGGTTTGAAAAAGTGTTAATTAGCCAGGTATGGGTGGCTCACTCCTACAATCCTAGCACCTGGGAGACTAAGACAGGAGGATAATTGAGAGTTTTTGGCCAGCCTGAACTAAAATTGAGCGAAAGAGCATTTATTATACACATTATTCTATAATTGATATCTTGGTTATTTTGTGTGTGTGCCTCTAATTATAACACTAGTTTAAATTCCTGGAAATGGAAGCACTGGGCTTTCATTTTGCATTACCCAACAAGCTTCCAGAAAGTTCCTCCAATGTTTATTTCTTGTCTGATATCAACTGAGTGTTATTTCAGATACTCTTGTCATTACCATGACATTGTTATTTTAAAACATTTCTTGAGTTTTCATATAATAAACAGTAATATTAGATAATGTATTTATATTTATAACAATAGGCACTATTTTCACACTTTTTATACATGCAATAGGCAGGATTCTAAGAAGACCTCTCACAGAAAACCTATCCCCCCCCCCCACCGTACACATAGCCTGTGTAACATGCAGGACTGTGAATACGTTGTACTCTCTCTCTTGTGATATTACTATCTTATATTGCCAAAGAGATTTGGACAAGTAATGAAGTTTTGTGATAATTGACAATTAGTACAAAAGGGTCTTGCCCTTATCACAAGTTTATATCATAAGTTGTAACAGTTTTCCAGTTTGAGGATTATAGAAGCCATCAGGGGATTCTAAGTATGACAAGGCGTTTGATGAGAACATGACTTTGCCCAGAGGCCTTGAAGATGGGAGCAACTACATGGCAATGAAAGCAAGAAGCCCACTGTTCTTAAGCTGATCTAGCTCATAATAAGCAAGTACGCGAGAACTTCAGTCCCAACACCATCTGATATGGATGGTTTTGCAAACAGGTTTTTGTTTAAGAACAGTCTAGTCTGTTTTTGACTTTGGTTTCAGCCTCGTCATGGTCCAAGTGAAGAGCTTAGCTGAGCCATGCCAGACCTCAACACTGCGGCATCATGAGCTAAGACAGGGAGATTGATATTATGAAGCATGGGACACAGAAGCCAGGTGGAAGGAGATTCAGTGACTAAATTTAATATAATTTGAGCATAGAAATAAATGTAGTAATGTAACAGGACCCCAGACCTTAGCAGACCCCTAGATCTTAGCACTATTGATGCCATGATGGAAGTACCGTTCAAGCCATAAAACTCAGCACAAAGCACCACCTGCCAAACAAAGAGAAGCTCTAAGCCATTAAAGGCAATAGTTCTGGAAAAGTCTCTACATGGACTAACCTAGCTTTTTGACTTATGTCTGCTTCTGGTTGACTGTTCTTGTTAATTCAAGTATGTCAACCCAAGGTATGGTTTTGTACTTAAAAGCTCACCATGAGAAAGCCTTGGGCCTAACTGGGACCCCAGACACCCAGTGTATTTGCCCACCAGCTAATAAAGACTTTCTGTTGGCTTAACCCCAAAGCTAAGTAGTCTTCTCTGGTGGAAACCTATCAACACTACCTAATGGTAACCTATTGGATACAGTGAATCTGGATAAACAAATACATAAATTGTATGTCTAATGAGTAAACCTCATTAATTTCAAGGTTAGCTTTCCACAAAACACTAATTGCAAATGAAAAGAATAACTTTAAAGTGGGGCTTTTGATTACATGTTGGAAGTGATACCAGGGACAAGTGGGAAGCAGACTGCAATATGAAGGACATGTCAGTTTTGTCACAGACCTAGCATGCATTTAATCTGGAGGAAAATCCAGATAAACCCTGTTTGAAGGACAATCCACGGGGAAAACAGGCGTGTAATCTACAAAGTGTCACGATATCAAAGTCAAAGGCAGATGGAGCAGCAAGGCTGACCGAAGACATGACAACCAGACTCACAGCTCGATTCTGAACTGGGGCATTTGTTGTGAAGGACACTGCTAGAACAACTGGCGACACAGGAGTGACAGCCGGGGAGAAGTTGATAGCAGTATCCTTGTTCTGAAATCTTGCTGAGTGCTGTCTGGTGGCTACGTGGAAGATTGTTTTGTTTGTAGGGTGATTCTGAAGAATGTAGGAGTGGTGGGTAACGAGGGCAGCAACTTCCATGAAATCGAAGCCTCCCTCAGAAAATAGATTTCTTTCTACTGTGCTTGCAGCTTTCCCAAAAAGTCAGTGATGGCTGCAAAATACAGAAGTTAGTTTCAAATAAAACTTTAAGAGGAAACCTCTTTTTCTTTTTTTAAAAAAAGTGTGATCAAGTATATTGCAAAAATTATTGTATTTCGTTGGTTATTTCTGTGGTATTTGTGTGTGTCATTGGTAAATCTTGGCAGTCACTTACTAGATATGTTGCCTATATTTACATATACATGGTAAATATGCAGACGCATGTGTTATTCAGGGCTCTCTAGAGGAGCAGAGCCCATAGAATGAATCTCTCTAGTTATATAAATGGGATTCATTAGAACGGCTTACAGGTTGTGGTCCATCTAGTCCAACAGTCGCTGACAAATGGAAGGCTCCAGAATCCGGTAGTTGCCCAATCCACGAAGTCTGATGTCTCAGTGGGTCTCTAGTACACACTGGGATCTTGAAGAAGTGGGCCCCAGTGGCTAATGAAGGAATGGACTTCCAGCCAGGGTGATGGCAAGCAGGCAAAAAGAGCACGTCATGCTCTCATGTCCTTCATGTAGGCTGCCGGCAGAAGGGGTGGCCCAGAATATAGGCGAATCTTCCCACCTCAAAAGATCTGGATTGAAAGAGTGTCTTCCCACTTTGAATGATTTAATTGAGAAAAAGTCCCTCACAGTGGTACCCAGACGCTGGGGTTTCAGTTAATTTCAGATGCAGTCAAATGGACAACCAAGAATGGCCATCACAAGCCCACACCTTGTCAGCTTGACACACAATCATATCTCCTTACGCCATGCTTAATTTGCAAATAAAAAAATAATCAGGTTATAATTACACTAGTATGATATAATTATCCCATGCACAATCTCAACTACATTATACATTTAGTGGAGTCATAATTATGCCTAACATGATATAACTATCCCTCATGATCCACAAATGCACTATAAAGTTTAGAATAGGGCTGGGCGGTGGTGGCACACGACTTTAGTCCCAGCACTTGGGAGGCAGAGGCAGGTAGATCTCTATAAATTCAAGCCCAGCCTCGTCTATAGAGCTAGTTGCGGGACAGCCAAGGCTACACAGAGAAACCCTGTCTTTGAAAACAAAACAAAACAAAATTTGGAATAGATAGCAAGGTCCTTGAGGGACCTTTTTTTAGTATCACAAACTTAAATATGATAACTTAATTGATGTTACATTACATGAAAAGAAATCAAGAAAAGAAAACACAAATCTTTGTACAAAAAAAAATGTTTTGTCGGCTTTGTTGAGTCACATGCTCATGAATTAAGTCAAGCATGAATCATGATGTTAGAGCTAGCATGGATTTTATAGTTGACTAGGCCTGGTGATATATTCATCTCTGTGACCTGTTGTTTTTAGATAAGGGAAGGGGGCCAGGAAGGCCTGCTGGGAACAAAGAAAATAACCAGGAAGCCACCACAGGTGTTCTGATTTTTTTACCAAGGCACATAAGTAGCACCCATTTTCCCAGCCTTTGCCAGAATCCCAAGATTATTGGAGTAGGATACCAAATCAATAATCTGGAATTGGCAGTTTTGGTGAGGTTAGTCTAGGAAAAGACGTCTCTGAAACGTGAGGTTACCTCACGTTAGGAGTCTGTCTGTTCTGGACAGACTCCTCTGACGCGGCCACGTCTTCACAGAAGAGTCCAGGGGGTTCGTGAACCCCAGAAGAGGCCCCTGGGTCCTCTTGGCACCAGCTGGGGGACAGGACACTTACTGAATCCAAACTTGCCTCAGGCAGGAAGGGAGGTGGGAGGAGAGAAGTGGTTGGCACCCACATTCCCCTGGCCGGGGACTCAACTTCTCTGGGGTTTGAAGGTGATCTGATCAGAGCAGGCAGGGAACTATGAGGTGAAGAAAGTGGCCCCACAAAGTCCCCTGAGTCACACAGCAGATGATTGACTAAATTAAACGGAATTAGCTAACGATGCCACAAAGCTGTATTACATAAATACAGGTTTATTGGGAGCAGGAAGGAAAGGGGAAGGGGGGTATGCCCTGGGGGAATGGGGGAAGGGAGAGAGAGGGCAGGAAGTGGGAGAGAGGGAGAAAGGGTGGACGAGGGGCTACAGAACCAAGATGTCTGGATTATATGGGGCCTCTGGGAGAGAAGCCCTGACCCTAGGTAGAGGGCTGGGTATGGCAGCCACGCCCTGACCCAGGTAGGGGCTTTAACACAAATAATTTAACGTATGTATGCATGTGCGTATGTACATGTGGTGTCTGGGTTTGTGTGTATCTGTGTACATCTGTGTCATCTGTGTCACAGTACTGTGTTTGTGTGCATTCTTCTGTACATATATGTACACCAGAGGTCTACGTGAGGTATCTTTCTGCATCACTCTTCCTCCTTATTTATTTATTTATTTTTGAGACAGGGACTCTCTCTGAAGCATACATCACTGTCTTGGCCAGAATGGCTGGCCAGCAAGCTCCCAGGGGATCCACCTGTCTCTAATTCCTTGGGTCCCGGGATTTTAGGCACACACCCTCATGCTCAGCTTTCACGTGGATACAGGGTCCTCACACTTGCATAGCAACCATTTTATCCACTGAGCCATCTCCCAGCTGAGATATTTCTATGCATGTTTTTATTAAAGAAAAATATTCTTACTATGTACTTTGCTTTAGAATTGTTATATTTATGCACAATCTATCCGTCATCATTTAAGCTTACTACAATGTTAACGGGTTACGAGGACTCTTTGAGTGTGAAATGTGTTGTGCTGTTAGAGTGTTCAGATTTGGTCTTCAAAGCAGCTGAGTACCTTTCACCAAGTTCATTAACTCTGTCATGTTCTTATGACAAGTAAACCTCAGATGGCAGCTTGAAGTGAGATCTGGTAGCAGCTCATCTAATACTGTGCTTGAAAGAATAATGGGGTCTGCTGTTTACACACCTTGTGTCTTCTCACATTTCTCTTTGGACAGGACCAGGAGTATTGTTTCCTAAATCCAAATAGTATTTGGAATGCTAATACTGAGTAATTTTTACCACTCACTCTTTTTCATACCCTCCCCCCAATAACTAATAATCCAAGTGAATCCGTGATTGTGTCTCAACTTGTTCTCCTGTCATAGATAATGGCAGATAATAAACAAATAGCGTGTGCTTGCGGCTTATGGGTCTAGGGTTGGTACCTGCATATCTGATGTCTGACAAGGGAGTGTCCCCTTCACTTTGAGAGGTATCCCGTAACAGTGGTAAAGGGAATCACATTCTTGCCACCTCCCTCTCAGGACCCTAATCCCATCGAAGAGAGGGAGGTGTCTTTGCCAGGTCACAACTTCCTTAAGATCTCTCGTACTGACAAAGTCCCTTTGAGCTGATGTCAGCATTTGGACCTAGCATCGAGGTCACCCTCAATGGGCTGTTAGGAGTGTGCTTGCACGCTTCTTCTGATGATGCTTTGTGCACATTTCCGCTGAGTACGTGTAGTAGACTGGCTAAGCAAAAACAGCCGAACCACTTTCCTGAAGAAAATGCCCCAATTTACAGCCCTCCTAACCAAGTAAGCGTTCTGGTGCTTCCACACTGTCCCTGTCATCGAGCATTCTCCCTTCCATTTTAGCTACCGTGGTGTGCTGGTGGTGCTATTGCGTTGTGACTTAAATGGCATTTTTTTTTAAACGAGCGCAGTCTAATGTCTCTTAATGTGTGAAGGTGACTTTTTGTTGTGGGGTGTCTGTTTGAATTTTCTGCTCTGTCTTTTTATAGGCTGTCAGGCTTTTTTTCTTATTAATGTATATGCATTTTTAAAAAGCACGCCTGGATCCACAATTTTACAAGGAAAGTGCTTGGATGGCAAATATATTTTCCCTGATGTTTAGGTTGCCAGTTGCCTTTTCATTTCTTTATAGAAGTTCTTAGCCTAATATTGCCCAACTTCTTACACTCTTACTTTGGATTAGCATTTGGTAAAGAAATCTTTTCAACTCCAAGGTCCTGGCATTTTTTGAGAGAGAGAGAGAGAGAGAAAGAGCATTTCAACTCATGTATCCAGGCTGGCCTCAAATTCACCATGTAGCTGAGGTAGACCGTGGCCTTCTGATCCTCCTGCCTCTCCAGTGCTGGAGTAATTCATACCAGGTCTGATTTCATGTTGTGCCAGGGATTGAATCCAGGACTTTCTGTCTGCCAGGCAAGCACTTTACCAGCTGAGATACAGCCCTGGCCTTTTGCAAATATGGGTCCCCACCCCAACACATACCTCACTCTCTCTGTGCATATAGCCCTGGCCTTGAATTCTCTCTCTGTGTGTCCCAAGCATAGAGGCTGATCTATATTACTTTGAATGGGTGTATTGTAGTTCATCATTTTAATTTATCTGTCATTGATTGCAACCAACAAGTGGTAATTGCTAGTATTTCATATTGTTGACCATTGTAGGTTTAAAAGCTTTTTTTTTTTTTTTTTTTTTTTTTAATGGAAGAGTCTCACTGTGTAGCCATTTCTGGCCTCAAACTCACCAAGACCCACTTCCTGAGTACTGAGATTAAAGGTGTGTGCTACCATTCCTGGCTTGAATCAAAGTATTTTGGTGGTACATTCATTTTTTTAAATTTATTTTTATCTTATGTGTATGAGTGTTTTGGCTGCATGCATATCTGTGCACCAGATAAGTACTTGGTACCCTTGGAGAACAGAAAGTTGCCTCAGACCAACTGACTGTTGGAGCTATGGATCATTGTGAGCTGACGTGTGTGTGTGTGTGTGTGTGTGTGTGTGTGTGTGTGTGTGTAGGGAATAGAACCCAGGGCCTCTGCAAGAGCAATGAGGGCCCTTTCTCACTGTGCCATTTCTCCAGCCCTTAATGGTGCATTTAAATTCAAGAAGAAAATCCTCACTGTCCTTGAGTTCCATGAGACTGGCCTCCTCTCATCCCCATTCCTATTCCACAGGCCAAATCTGGAAGATGAGAAACTTATTTTTCCTTTCCTTTCTCTAGCTTTAATAACACTTAGATTTTTTTGTTGTTGTTGTTCACAAAACAAATTTTAGATCATTGTTTGGATGATGCACCTTGATTTTTTCACAAGATGTTGTGAAGTCAGAGTTAGTTGGAGCTTTGCTACTTCTATCAGGGTTTGGTTGGAACTAACTTGGAAAGGGGTGGAGCCAGGCCTCCCCTAACTACCTAACATCTCTCAGAGCAGCTTACCTCAAACCTCACAAAGTTACAATGCTACACTGCCGCACATCACCCGGTAAGGAATGATCAGCCTGGGGGACACAGCCTCAGGTTCCCCCCCTCTGCCTCCTCCGAGCTGCAAATTTGCCTTCAGAGAGGAATGAAATTTTTTTTCTTTTCTTTTCTTTTCTTTTCTTTTCTTTTCTTTTCTTTTCTTTTCTTTTCTTTTCTTTTCTTTTCTTTCTTTTCCTTCCTTCCTTCCTTCCTTCCTTCCTTCCTTCCTTCCTTCCTTCCTTCCTTCCTTCTTTCTTTCTTTCTTTCTTTCTTTCTTTCTTTCTTTCTTTCTTTCTCCAAAACTTGAGGTGCCTGGAAAAAGGAAACAGGAAGTAAGTGATTTTCTGTTTGTTCCTTCTTCTATTTCCTGTCACCTTTTCCTCTCTATAAACATCATCTTAATACCTTTAATTAGGGTCATTTAAAAAATATTAGCATAGAAATCTTTTCAAATCTCAACTGGCGTAACACAAAGTGAATAAATATTTCTTACCTATTATAACTATTTCATTCATTCAAGATGTATTAGCATCTACCATGTTGCTGGAGCATTACTGAGCAGTTTTATTGTCTTTCTTGCTAACGTGTAACAGATTGCTACTTTTTATTAAAATTAAAAAAAAACCTTTCACATAATATTTTATAATAAATTTGCTTCCTCTATAATTGATCCTTTGTGGAAAAACTATTCATTCTAGAGCACTACAAACCCACAGACACATTCTTTTGCCTTACGTCTTTTTGTGTATTGCCTTTTAATAGTTTAATTAAGTTGTGAAGTATTTTTTTTTCTCTTTCTTCTTCCAGAACCACCCACACACCGTTTTACGTACTTTCCTCCAGCTATGTTTAAACTGAACATTCTACTCTATTGAAGTTTTTAAATAGAAGATTTTGCTAGATGGAAATCTCTTGTGCTACTTTTGAAGAGCAACGACAGTGATATTTTTTAATACGTCTATGTTGTTGTGTAATTCTCTAGAACAGTTTTTAGGCTGCTCTATATGGAGGGGCCCTGAAGGCTCTTTTCTATGGAGGGTGCTTTACATTATCCCAGCACCTCAGCAGCTGAGAAGTCTGTGTGGTTGGGAATGACAGACCCTGACTACAGAAATGTGGGGATTTATTGTTCTCATAATACCATGACCAGGGGAAGCAGTGCAGGAAAGTACAGCAGAGCCTTCACGTCAGTGGTCCAGCTTCTGCTTGGCTTACATCTCTGCAGTTCTCTGTGTGTCTCTTTCATGCAAATAGGCCTTCTGTAATTGCCGCTGTATCTGGTTTCACACCTGCATTTCAGACAGGAAGAAGGGAAGGGCAGGGAAGTGCCTGCAAGAGAAAGCAAATCTTTCCCCCCACCTCCACCCCCACCCTGCTCCCGGATTTCTTACACCTCTCATTTTTATTTCATTGCTTATATCTCATTGGCTGGAACTGTCCTGCACAGTCACGTAGCGGTCTGAAGAGGACACCATTCTCACCTTGAACAAAGCTGGAATCTGTTGGGGAGATGAAAGTGGAGGGTGGGTAACAGTACATGGCTATCTGCCAGCTGCAAACTTCAGGGGGTAAAATTTCTCAGCAGTAATAGGGAAAAAGCACATCAAAATTCCATTTAATTATTGAACTTCATAACCTTTCTTTGGCCTTGGCTTGCACAGTTTTCTTTTAACGAACAAGCTTACAATCAAAAGAAAGAGCGATGCATTTGTGACAACTAATCACAACAAAAAGGACAGGTTTTTAATCATTGGTTAAGGAAAACAATTCTCTGAAACAATTTCTCTTGCAAATCACAACAAATATGTATAAAATTGTAGGACTCTGAAAAATTAAAAGTGAAGTTCACTAGAAATCTCAGGCTGGCTGTCACACTGTTATTGAAACTTTAGTAGGGTCCTATTGCTCCAGGAAGGGGCTGGACGGAAGGTTCAGTGGTTACGAACAGTGGCTGTTCTTGCAGAGGGCAGATTCAATTCCCAGCACTCACATGGTAGATTACAACCATCTGTAACTCCAGTTCCATGTGATCTGATGTGGTCTTCTGGCCTCTACAGACACCAAGGGATGTATGTGGTAGATAGAAATATACACACAAAACACCATATACTTTGTGTGTGTGTGTGTGTGTGTGTGTGTGTGTGTGCGCGCGCGTATGTGTGTGTGTGCGCGCGCGTATGTGTGTGTGTGATGCTCCAGGAAGTGATCTGGATGGTTCAGAAATGGCTGACAGGTGACCAGGTTTTCAGGCTCTGGCAAATAGAAACCTAATGGAATGAGTAGGAGTTTACAGGATTGTTTTAAATGAAGTAGTGAAGGAAGGCATCTCTACAGAAACCTGAATGCAATCTTTTCCCCTTAATCTAGTATATGGTAGATGCTCAGTTAACATCTGAGTAAATGCACAAATAAGAGCAACAGTGGGGATAGACAATGGTGCTGCCATAGCCCAGAGAGGGAAAAATCATCCGTTTGAACGAGAAGATGTCACAGTAGTAGGCTTGAGATGAGGCTGAGAAGCACAGGCCAGAGAGGTACTGTAGGGAAGTGTTTTCAAGGCCAGTGAGTGTGTGTGTGTGTGTCCAACAGCTGGTTGGGAGGTGTGTAGGAGTTGTCAGACTCCTGTTGTGGAGAAAGAAACTCCTAAGGAGCTAGTGGCTTAAATAACACAGACTATCATGTACCACTCTGCTGGCCAGATCGCCAAAACGGGTCCCACTGGGCGACATCCAGCCATCAGCAAGGCTTCGGGACCTCTGGGGGAGAATCCTTGCCCCGTGCAGCCTCTAGGTTACCTGAGTTCTTCGGTCTCACCCCTCTCTCTTCAAGACCCTCGTGTGGCATCACCCTTCTTTCTGAGCTATGCTCTGTCGCCGTGTCTCCTTTTCTGACCCCTTGTAAAGGCACAGTGATTACACTAGGCACCCGGGAAAACCAGCATCCTATATTTCCCTTTGCCATGCAGGATGACACAGCAGAGGTTCTGAGAGCTAGGTCCTATGTGGACATCTTTTGGGGCACCGTTATTCTTTCACAGGATCTTCAGATGGCCTGGGGTAAAGGATAGGATAAGCAAGGGACTAGACCCTTGTCACCTATGCTGAATTTCACTCTGTCCTGGAAAGAGATAAACCGCTGGGTAGGTGGTGGACCTCTGGTCTGTTTGGGTTTTTGAGACAGGACTCAGTCAGGTAGCTGTGTGATGGAAGCTGCTGCTAAGAGAAGGGGTGAAAGGATATTGGGGAGATCTATCCAGAAGACTAGATGCCCCATTCTGCCAGAGACTCGGAGATTCTTGAAAGGAATCAAGAGGGATCAGGTGAAATTCTCATCGCAGGTCCTGAGTGCTCTGGAAAGTCAATTTCCAAAGGGCACCAGATGGTTAGCAAACTGTCAGGTGTGAGGATGTCCAAATTGCAAGTCAAGGAGGAGGAGCAGCAATTCTCTGTAACCAGCAGGATCACATGATCCTCCCTTTCCCACCAGTTCCACAATCAGGGGCAAAATTCCGAACACAATTTTATTTTTTGTTTTATTTTTAAATGCTCTCACTATATAGCTGAGCCTGGCCTTGAATGTCTCATCCTTCCGCCTCAGTCTTGTGAGTGCTGGCATTATACACACCATAACTATCATATAAAATTGTATGTATTTTTTTAGAAATAATTATTTTCCTTAAGCTGATTTGCCAAAACTGAGAACTACCCATCATGGTTTCTCGTCAGAATGTCTAAGAATATCAGCACCGTCATCCATGCTGCTCTCCCATCTTGTAATGCAGACCATATTGGCTTAAGATATGCGTAAATGCCTTTATCTTGGGCTATTAGCATTATTGCTATAGTTTTGGGAGTTATAAAGGGAGAAAAGGGACCCCATTTTGCTTGCTCTCTCTACCCAACTCTCTTCTCCAACCTGGAAAAGCACTGGGATAAGGATGTTTGCACTTGAATCGTTTTCTTTTAGAGCAAGGTTGATATGGTCTCCTTGAACTATTGCAGACATAAAAATAGAGACATTTCCAAAAGGTTGACCGTCTGCGGAATTTGCTTCATGGGCCAATGTTTATGAATTATATGAGAGGGACAGAGATTTTATAGATATCTTACCTGATTATTGATTTTGTTTTGCAGTAAAAGGGCAGAATTTTTTTTTTCTAGAAAAATTTCTTTCTTGGGCCAACAAGATGACTCACTGGGCAGACACTCACTCACCCTGATGTCCTGAGCTCAGTCTTTGATACCCACACAGTGGAGGAAGAATGTGACCTTTGCGCAACATTCTCTGACCTCCACATGTGCATGCTGAGCACGCTCACAACTCACACCCACAAGCCACACACAGAAAATAAGGAAATTAATGCTTAAAAGTTAAAATGTTCTCAGATGCTTTTTTCAGTGTGTTAATAAATATATTCATTTTATGGCCATTAAGGCACCTGGATTTATGTACAGGAACAAAGCAATAGAATGGACAAAGAAAGATGACCAAGTTCCATTATCAAATAAAAAACCAATTTATACAACTGTTCATATGCTATTATTACATTTATATACAGATTACAATAGTATGGTGTGTACATAGAAATACATTGAAAAATAATTTCTAAGGCTAAATGCAACTATGTATCAGGGCTGAACAGAGCCAGAGAATTTTTAAGAAGTAATTTTCTATGCAATTTGACATAATTTTAAGTAGTACCATTATAAGTGAAAAAAATAATTAAGTATGGGCTGGAGTTAGGCCCCCTACCCAGATGGGCAGCTTGGGATTCATGTATGCTCCCTAGTATGGGGAGTGGGGGCTGTCTGTGACATGGATCCTGTTGCCTGCTATTTGATCACTTCCCCCTGGTGGTGCTGCCTCGACAGGCCACAGGGGGAGAGGATGCACTCAGTCATGACGTGCTGGGGTGGGCTGGTGGAGGGCTCCCCTTTTCTGAGAAGTAGAGGACGGGGGATAGGAGAAATAGGGAGGGAAGGTGGGACTGAGAGAAGAGGAGGAGGCTATGATCAGCACGTAAAGTGAATAAATAAATAAATAAACTTAAATTAAACAAACAAAAATACTTTTATCCACAAAAAAGAAAAAATAAATAAGCTGTTTACTTGTAATTTACAGAACCTTAAAACTGACCTCGAGAATCTTTCAGTTGTAAGATTAACAAATTATATTTCAGCATTCTTGTCTTTTAGCAGAAAAGATTGTAAGACATAGCTGATTTTTGTTTCAGTTTAGTTAGTTAGTCTCTCACCTATTTACAAGTTCATGTTTTAAAAGATTCTTGATATCATGAAACTTTGTTTCTTTTATAACTGCTAAAATAATAGAAAGTATGATAGAGCTTTCCCAATGTATGGTAAAACGACCAATAGCAGCTTAGTTTTCTCTCTCTCTCTCTCTCTCTCTCTCTCTCTCTCTCTGTGTGTGTGTGTGTGTGTGTTTCTTTTTGTGATAAAAGTTTAGAAACTATGCTTAAGCAAAAAGCAAAGTCAAAGTTAACTGTGACCTTACATTCCAGAGAGTCCCACTCTTAAATATGTGGCTTGCAGAGTCTTTTATGCTCAAGTTTCTGTTTCCTACAGTGCATTTTGCAGGGTTTTAGAGAACAAATCCCATAAATTGCTTAAGCAGTTTATTCTTAGATACCTTGCTTTGCTTTGTTTTGTTTCTTAGAGTTGGATCTTTCCTATTATGCTTGAATTTGTCACTGGAGTGTTTGTTATGTAGCTGAGCAGTCTGACCATTATCAGTTCTAATCATTTCTCATTAGTTTTTCTAAGGCAAAAACTTTATCTTATGCAAACTAAAATGCACAGCGTTTTATAATTGAATGAACGTGCACCGTTCTGCTTAGAATTTAAGAAGAAATTTTCGATATTAGGGAAAAAGTAACACTCAAGCTAGAGTCTAGCCATAATATTTGCATTAACCTTTAAAATATTTTGCGAGCTGTCATATGGAATAGGTAATAATTTGATACCACATCAAAGCTATTGGATGTTGTTAACAACCTTAGGCTGTTTGGTAAAATGCTTGTTATCTTAGGAAACGCATCCTCACGGGTAACTGATTAATCCACATATCCATACCATTAATACTGAGTTCAGCAATAACAAGCTAGCTATAGATTTTCCAATTTTTAAGTCTAAATATAACTTTTTCTTCCTCAGTGTATTAAAAAGTTTTTTTTTTCTTTTCACCAGAAAACAGGTAAAAATAACTTTTAACACCATGGGAAAAAACTACTTCATTTTATAAATTATAACTCTGCTATTTAGTTTTCTCATCCTTAGGGAAGTCTGACTTTTCATCTGCCCTGTAGAGACTTACTCATGTGTGTTTGATAGTTTGTCTCTTTTAAGAAAAGTTTAGGTGTTTTTTTTTTGTTTTTTAATCAGATCTGTATAATAGAACTTTATACTAAAATCTTTTTCAAATCTCTTGCCACTATCATACATTGTGTATAAAAGCAGTCATCTTATACTCTAAGAAAGATTTCATAAATTCATTAGTTTTAAATGTTTTCAGTAATTAACTCTACCTTGAAGGCTTAACATTTTGACAGCGTTCGAGCACTTTCTAAACTGTCTCATAACGTAAGCACAGACTGCTTTCTAAAACCAGGCACCCCTAGTGGTTTAGCATGGGAGACCCTGTTCAAGCCGCAGTTACTCAGCCTAAAGCATTTAACCACAGGCTGGAGCAGCCCATTTGGATTTCTCACTGGCAAGCAGCGTATTAAATGGCTTGAGCAGAATGCACATGCTTGAGACCTGGAAGTGCTGCTTTTAGCGCAGCGCGACTGTCCTTTACCTGAAGTGCAGGGGGACTGCGCATTTTGTTCTGAGATTTTTAAGAACTGTGTTAGAGCAAATAGTCTCCATGTTTTTGAAAACCTCTGATGGACATAGGGAAGTTCTTTACAAGGAAATATGTGACAAGCTTTGCACATTATGCTCACAGTGAGTAGGGCAAACTCCTTAGTTTAAGCTTGCCTCCAAACAATTTCATCTCGGGCTGGGTTCGTTCACCGTATTGATAATGAGTGAAGTCTTATTTTCAGAAAGTTTTATTTTAGGCATCCCAAGTGCTAAAAGAAGGTGGGCCCAGTCACTTGGTTATAAATTTTCCAAATTCTAAATCTGAATATTTATTCAGTTCTTTGACGTAAGAAATACCACAAGTGAATTCATTTTTACAATGCCTAAACCCAATACGTACACAACAGCATTGAAGAGCAAGTAGAAATTATGTGAAAAGATTCAAGTATGTACAGGTTCTATATGGTTGGGCCAACCAAGGTAGATTTTTAAGTTCAGGGAGACAAATTGGCTTCCGGTTACAACACTGATTTCTAGGGGTCACTGTAGGGTGAGATTTTTGCATGCATGCTTAATGTTTGGGCCTAGTTAATTGGAAACAGGTAAAGTGCTGCCAAGCTTGATGACCCAAGTTTGATCCTTGGAACTTAAGTGGCGGAAGGAGAGAAGCATGCTCACTAATGTGCATGCACACACCCATGCAAGTAAGTGAATGAATAAATGTAAAAATTAATCAAATTTGAATTACTTAATAAAATATGTGTAGGTGGTAAGGAGCACCGTGTGATTTGCATGGTTTTCCTCAGCAAACCAGGAGACTAGATTATACAGAATAAGGCACTCATCACCCAAGGCTGCTGAAAAGGAATGGGAAGACTCATTTTGTATCAGATCCTCAAGCTTTGAATCTCAATGCCAAGAAAAATGATTCCAAACCTAAAGAGGCGAAGCTGTCCATTGAGAAAAAGCCAATCTATGGACCAGAAGACTAGTGAAGTCTCTTAGATGAGAAAGACTTAACACAGGGAAGCCTGGTGGAGGAATGCAGTGAAACTAACCGGCAAGGTACGGGAAGCCTTGAGCTGACGACCTCGCATGGGTCTGTTGGGGAGATGTCCTTACGTGTCCGGCACCTGTATTATAAAATGAAAAGAGGCAT
Organism: Meriones unguiculatus; assembly: GCF_030254825.1. Lineage (NCBI taxonomy): Eukaryota > Metazoa > Chordata > Mammalia > Rodentia > Muridae > Meriones > Meriones unguiculatus. The sequence goes on along the minus strand of NC_083356.1, from coordinate 98,870,957 downwards.
TTGTCTTTCTTTGGGCATAGGACTGTCTTTCCTTTTCCTCCATTTCCTCTGGTCTTTCCCTTTGTTGTTTCTTTCATTTAAGCAACCCAGAGGGCCTAAAAGATATCTCTGTTCGTCATTTCTGTCTGTAAGCCATGCTATTAAAACATATTTAAAGAAACGTATGGTTGGAAAAAAGAGCTATTATGTACTTAGGATCTGTCACTAACGTTCTTCTGAGTGGTAGAAGACATTCAGAAACTTTCTACTCATGTCCTTAAATAGAAGTTGTTGAACACTTAGTATATTTTGTGTAAGCGTTGGAGACATATGTCCTAGTTAAGTTTTTACTGCTGTGATCAAGAGCATGAACAGCGGTAACTCAGGGAGGAAGTAGCTGATTTATTTTTCGAGACTGTAGTCCATCATCAGAGGCAGTCAGGGCAGGAATCTGGAGGCAAGAACTGACGCCATGGAGGAGCACTGTTCACTGGTTTAATCTCCATGGCTTGTTCATCTGGCTTTCTTGAACTACCTGGGACCACCCGCCAAGGGTGACACCACCCACAATGGTGGTGGGCCCCTCCACGTCAATCATTAATCATTAATCACAATTCCTCAAGGTTTCTTTTCCCAAAAGAAACTCTGGAAAAGGTTTCTTTTCCAGCTTGGGTCAAGTGGACAAAAAATTAACAAGGACGATAAGTACTCATTACTTTTCCTTCTGCTGTGACAAAATGTCTCACAAAAGCAACTAAAGGGTTTGTTTTGGCTCACAGTTTGAGGGGTATCATCCATTGTGGAGGAAGGGCATGTTAGTGGGGGCAGGAGGCGGGCATCTGATCACCTCATGTCTGCAGTCAGAAAGCAGACAGAGATGAATGCTGCTGTTCACACTCTGTCCTTCCCTTTTCAGTCTGTGTGGGACTCTGGCCCATGGAACGGTACTACCCACATCTTCCTTCCTCATTTAAACTTCTCTAGAAACTTTCTTGCAGCTATGTCCAGAGAGATGCCTCCTAGTTTATTTTAAATTCAAGTAAGCTGCCAACAAAGAGTAGCCATTCCAAGATATAAGCAGAAATACGGGGCGGTGTACCTGTCTATGAGGGGAGACAAACGTCAAATGAGAAATCATGAGAGTGCGAGGGCAGAGGACAGGAGGAGAGAAGCAGGAGGCCCTCTCTCATTCAGATGGGAAAGTGTGGCTATGCCAATGCAAGCAGGAGGTTACTTGACTCTTACAGTGGAAATGGGCAGAGAGGATGTGAATTTCCGAAGAAGCTTATTGGGTGAGTAGAGAGCTTCTGTAGGGAGAGGGGTCCATGTCCTTAGAGCCTTAAAACACAATGTTTGTGGCCAGAGACCCATGAGAAACTATACCTCAGAGTTTATAACCTTAACCCCAAAGCTGGTGGGCAATCTACAATGCACATGATATTTTGGCTATGTTTTCAAAAAGTCGCAGGCCTTTGCTATCTTTCTCCTCCCTTTAAGATTTAGGATACTGTAAACACCAGTAGATGTGAGTAGTTCCCTTACTGTACCTGTAACAAAAATTATGAAACGAGGTGCCATGATTCAACCCCACTTAATTAACCTCTCTGCTGTGGAGGTGAGTTTTCCTAGAGAGATGTCTGCTCACCTCAGCGCTGCTGCAGACAGCTTCTCAGGAAGCAGATTCTGCGGCAGACTGGGGGTGCAAGGTGTTAATCAGGGACCTGTGAAAGGAAGGGGAGGGAGCCAGGATGGAACCAGTGAAAACTAAGGCAGTGGGAGGCTGTGAAGTACACTGGCCACATGAGCACATCTTGGGTTGGGCCAGGCCTGCTCTTATGACCTGGGTTGCTTTGACAGTGGTCGGGGGGGCTGTCTGTCCCCAGATGGGTGTGTCCCCAGATGAGGCTGTAGTCTGCAGCTGCGTCCAACACCCAAGGAGGTGGCAGCAGAGGCTACTTGTAGACCGGGTTCCCACGGGAGTGTGTCACTCCCGGAAAGGGTTGGAGACCCCAGGTAGGTACACTTCCATGTTCACAACTGATGTCTTTGTTTCCTCCCGGAAAGATAAGGCACAGGAACCTTCCTGATCACCACGTATTTATCATCTGGGCCAGCTGCACAAGGGAGGGTTAGGAGAGGAAATGAGGTGTGACCAAGCGCAAGAATGGCACAGAAGAGGGACCAGGGGGAGGACCTTGTCGGTGAAGTGTTGGCCACACAAGTGTGAGGACCTTGGTGTTAGAGCTCTACAAAAGCTTGGTGTGCTGGTGTACACGGGGAAGGCAGAGACAGTCTGGTCAGTGGGCTCCAGGCTCCCACTAGAGACTCTGTTTCAAAACACATACGGGGTTGGCTCTTGAGAAATGACAGCAGATGTTGGCCTCTCGCCACCACTTGTACACACACATACACATGTATCCTCACGTGTGCACACTCACTACGCACACTCACTACGCGCGTGCACACACACACACACACACACACACACACACACACACACACACACGAGTGGCACAGGAAAAAATATCCTGGAATATAGAGTTATAATACCCATTCCTGGTTATCCCTTTTGAAAAAAAAAATCAGTGAATACATCTTTAAAAATATTAGAAAATGAGTCTGTAAAACTTAAACTGTTTCTTGTTCCTTGACAGATACAGGAAGCGTGAATAGAAGAGACTGACCATTCATGATGATTCACAGAAATGACAGCTCAGGTATTTTTTTTCCTACTTCCATCTGTCCTTTTTGATTTATAGCATATTATGCAGTTTTGAAATGATACAAACTTAGAATGCTGATTTCTCACATTTTAATAAAGAAAACTAGTTTTGCTTACACTGAATGACTGGCCAGTTCTTGTGCACGGGGTCTGTTTTAGTCACAGCTGGAGACAGGTCAGTGAGGCCTTCTTCTAATGTGTTTTTCCTGAAGACATTTGGATTCTCTTATAGCATATATTATTTATTTACATTGATACAAAGTATACAAAGTCTTGTTAGAATTATTTAGGAATGAAATCTCAGGGTCATTTTGATTTGCATTTCCCCGATGACTAAGGACATTGAGCATTTCTTTAAGTGTTTCTCTGCCATTCAATATTCCTCTATTGAGAATTCTCTGTTTAGCTCTGTTCCCCATTTTTTAATTGGATTCCTTGGTTTGTTGGTGTTTAACTTAAGTTCTTTATATATTCTGGATATTAGCCCTCTGTCAGATATAGGGTTGGTGAAGATCCTTTCCCAATCTGTAGGCTGTCATTTTGTTTTGATGACGGTGTCCTTTGCTTTACAGAAGTTTTTCAGTTTCATGAGGTCCCATTTATTGATTGTTGTTCTTAGAGCCTGTGCTGTTGGTGTTCTGTTCAGAAAGCTGTCTCCTGTGCCAATGAGCTCAAGGCTCTTCCCCACTTTTTCTTCTAACATGTTTAGAGTGTCTGGTTTTATGTTGAGATCTTTGATCCACTTGGACTTTAGTTTTGTGCAGGGTGATAAATGTGGGACTATTTGCATTTTTCTACATGTAGACATCCAGTTAGACCAGCACCATTTGTTGAAGACGCTGTCTTTTTTTTTTTCTTTTTTCCATTGTATGGTTTTGGCATCGTTGTCAAAAATCAGGTGTCCATAAGTATGTGGATTTATTTTTGGGTCTTCTGTTTGATTCCATTGACCCACCATTCTGTTTCTATGCCAGCACCATGCAGGTTTTATTACTGTTGCTCTATAGTACAGCTTGAGATCAGGGATGGAGATGCCTCCAGAAGATCTTTTATTGTAGAGGATTGTTTTAGTTATTCTGACTTTCTTGTTATTCCATATGAAGTTGAGAATTTTTCTTTTAAGGTCTGTTAAGAACTGTGTAGGTAATTTAATGGGAAGTGCATTGAATCTGTAGATTGCTTTTGGTAAAATGGCCATTTTTACTATGTTAATCCTGCTGAGCCATGAGCATGGGAGATCGTTCCATCTTCCGAGATCTTCAATTTCTTTCTTCAGAGACTTGAAGGTTTTCTTTCATACACATCTTTGACTTCCTTGGTTAGAATACACTGAGGTACTTTAAGTCCTTTGCGGCTATTGTGAAGGGTGTTGTTTCTAGGTAATTGGGATTTATGCCTTGGCTTTAGTGGACCTCTTTTGTGATTTATCAAAAAGGTAAATCTACTAAATTAGGAGATTGTTTGTCTTTAGGTGGAGAGTATACGAACACTTTACATAGTTAGAATCTTATTTGAATAATTACATATTTAGTGTTAATTTTAAAAACTTTTTTCCCAATTTTAACTTTTTGACTTAGAAATTTATTGATGACTTCAATATCTCCTGTGTAGTTTGATTAATAGAGACGTGATGCTTAAATATTTCCTGTTGATGCCTAACACATTTTTAAAATGTCTGAAATGTAAGTAAATTGAATAGCATCATAATTTCTGGTATTGGCCCTGTTCTAGTTCACATAGACTTGCTCTTTCTGTACTCTTTGGAAACAATGTTGTATAAGAACTGAGGCAGCCATGTTCTTTTAGACACAAAGTATTTGGTATATCATGAATGTTGTGACCAACTTTTATTTGCTTTTCCAAGTAAAAATATGATATAACCTCAATATTTTCCCTTAACTAAATTACGATTTTTAATGATGTGACACCATCTCTCTGTCATTTTTCTCTTTTTGTGAAAAAAAAAAAACAAAACAGATATCCTGACATTCCACATGAAAAACAGGATGAGAAATTCCAGGTATAAGCCAGCAGACTACCAACAGTTACGCGCCTTAGCCAACGCCAGGAAGTTAGCGTCTGCTTCCACAGAGCTGAAGGTTAGAGGTTTTGCTTTTTGTTTTTGATTTTGCATTTCAAGACAGTGTTCCTCTGTGTAGCTTTGGCCGTCCTAGAACTCACTCTGTAGACCAGGCTGGCCTCGAACTCACAGAGATCTGACTGCCTCTGTCTCCTGAGTGCTGGGGTAAAAGGTTTGCACCATCACTGTCTGGCCTGGAGGTCTTTGTTTTTGTTTTTAAGTTTGGTAAACTGAATTACTAGGAGATAGGATAATATTTACATTGAAACTAGAAACTATGTAAGTGTCTAGATAGTTTTTAGAATCTCAACTATTTTTTAAAATTTTATTTTATTTTTATTAATAACAGTTTATTCACTTTGTATCCCAGCTGTAGCCCTCTCCCCGATCCCCTCCCAATCCTACCCTTTCTCCTTCTTCTTTTCCTATGCCCCTCCCCCAGTCCTATAATAGGGATGTCCTCCTCCCCTTCCATCTGACCCTAGTCTATCAGGTCTCATCAGGACTGGCTGCATTGTCTTCCTCTGTGGACTGGTAAGGCTGCTCCCCCCTCAGGTGGAGGTGATCAAAGAGCCAGCCACTGAGTTCATGTCAGAGACAGCCACTGTTCCCCTTACTAAGGACCCCATTTGGAGACTGAACTGCCATGGGCTACATTTGTGCAGGGGTTCTAGGTTATCTCCATGCATGGTCCTTGGTTGGAGTATCAGTCTCAGGAAAGACCCCTGTGCTCAGATTTTTTGCTTCTGTTGCTCTCCTTGTGGAGCTCCTGTCCCCCCCCCCCCCCCAGGTCTTTCTATCTCCCCCTTCTTTCATAAGATTCCCTGTACTCTGCCCAAAGTTTGGCTATGAGCCTCAGCATATCTTTTGATACCCTGCTGGACAGAGTCTTTCAGAGGCCCGCTGTAATAGGCTCCTGTCCCCTTGCCTATTTTCTCCCTCTTCTGATGTCCATCCGGTTTGCCTTTCTGAATGAAGACTGAGCATCTTACCCAGGGTCCTTCTTCTTGATTAGCTTCTTTAGGTGTACAGATTTTAGTATGATTATCGTATATTATATATCTAATATTCACTTATAAGTGACTCTATACCATGTGTGCGCTTCTGGGATACCTCACTCAGAATGATCTTTTCTAGATCCTACCATTTGGCGCAAATTTCATGATTTCCTTGTTTTTAACTGACGAGTAGTATTCCATTTTGTAAATGTACCACAATTTCTGTATCCATTCCTCAAATGAGGGACATCTGAGTTGTTTCCAGCTTCTGGCTATTACAAATAAAGCTGCTATGAACATGGTTGAGGAAATGTCCTTGTTGTATAATTGAGCATCTTTTGGATATATGCCTAGGAGTGTTATAGCTGGTAGAATATCCAACTATTGACAGTACTGAGCAGCAGCTAACGTTCATTGGATCTCTTGACAGTGATGAGATGTAATTCATATGCACTACAAATTGTTAGAAGCATTGTCATTAAGCTGGATTCACCTTTATTTTTGGAAAGATGGTTATTTCACTAGCTTTTTAACATTTTTCAACTTGACTGGAAAAGTAAAATATTCTGGCAAGTGCCGGCCACGGTTTATTTCCTGACTGAGTGCTCTTTCTCCAATGCCGTATAAATATGCCCTCGGGTATTTTCTAGCCTGGAATTTTCTTTTTTCCCTCAAATAGGTGTCTGATACCATGAAAAGGGGAACGTGACTGGATTTTAAGGGGCCACGTGCAAATGATTGTGCATAGTATTTTAGAGTTATGTATCGCTGAGGATTAGTCAGATGGTGTATTTTTCTTGTGCAAAGAATAGAATTCATTAAAAATAGCATTTTTGTTGTTGTTGCTTGGTTGCATTGAAAAACCTGGTGAGGCAGAACGCCGATTTACAAGTTCTAATTTATATTTAATGTTTTAGGATTTGATGGTTTTGTGTGGCTTTTATTATTCATATCTTTTAAAAGGCAATTCTTCCAAGTGCAAAAGCACACGTGATACCTTAGTATAGGGAAATTACATATCTCTATCGGCTATAGCACCACAACTGAGGCAACTAACAAAATGGGGCATGGTTTGCTTGGTTTAGCTTCAACTGCAAATTATTACTGCCACATTAAGCAGACAGTCCGAGCAATGTCACAGAAAAGTCCATGACCATGTAGGAGTTCTAGGTCCAGTTCATGCATTGTTCTTGGTTGGTGCTTCAGTCTCAGCAAGAGGTTTCAAGAGGTCCCATTTATTAATACTTAATCTTAGAACCTGAGCTGTTGGTGTTCTGCTCAGGCAGTTGTCTACTGTATCAATGAGTTCAAGGCTTTTCCCCACTTTCTCTTCCAATAGAGTTAGTTTATATGGTGTTATATTGAGGTCTTTGATCCACATGGATTTGAGTTTTGTGTTGGGAGATAAATATGGGTCTATTTGTGTTTTTCTACATATAGTTAGACCAGCACCATTTGTTGAAGATGTTGTCTTTTTTCCGCTGTATGGTTTTGGCTCCTTTGTAAAAAAAATCAAGTGACCATATGTATGTGGGAATGGGTACAGAAATTGTGGTATTTTTATACAATGGAATACTACTCAGCAATCAAAAAGGAGGAAATCATGAGATTTGCAGGCATATGGTGGGATCTAGAAAAGATCATTCTGAGTGAAATATCCCAGGTATGTGGTTTATTTCTGAGTCTTTGATTTGATTCTATTTGTCAACCAGTCTATTTCTATGCCAGTACCATGCAGTTTTTATTACTATTTCTCAGTGGTATAGCTTGAAGTCAAGGATGAAGATACCTCAAGATATTCTTTTATTGTATAGGATTGTTTTAGCTATTCTCTCTCTGTGTGTGTGTGTGTGTTTTCCATAAGAAGTTTAGAATTGTTCTTCCAAGGTCTGTAAAGAACTGCGTTGGTATTTTGATGGGGATTACATTGAATCTGTAGATTGCCTTTGGTAAGATGGCAAAGGCATTTTTTACTATGTTAATCCTACCAATCCATGAGCATGGGACATCTTTCCATCTTCTGATAGCTTCTTCAATTCCTTTCTTCAGAGACATGAAGTTTTTCTCATACACTATCATATCATCTGCAAATAGTGATACTTTGACTTTTTCCTTCCCAATTTGTATCCCCTTGATCTCCTTTAGTTGTTTTATTGTTCTAGCTAGAACTTCAAATATGATATTGAAAAGGTATGGAGAGAGTGGGAAGCCTTGTCTTGTCCCTGATTTTAGTGGAATTGCTTTGAGTTTCTTACCATTTAATTTGATGTTGGCAATCGGCTTGCTTATTTTTTTTATTTTTATTTTTTTTTATTTTTTATTTTTTATTTTTTTTATCAGTTACATTTTATTAACTCTGTATCCCAGCCATGTCTCGATCCCTCATTCCCTCCCAGTCCCTCCCTCCCTCCCTCATCTCCACCGTGCCCCTTTCCAAGTCCACTGATAGGGGGGACCTCCTCCCCATTCATCTGATCCTGTTTTATCAGGTATCTTCAGGACTGGCTGCAAAGCCCTCCTCTGTGGCCTAACAGGACTGCTCCTCCCTTCGGGGGTGGGGAGACCAAAGAGCCAGTCATTGAGTTCCTGTTAGAAATAGTCCCTGTTCCCCTCACTTTGGGAAACCAATTGGTTACTGAGCTACCACAGGCTACATCTGAGTGGAGGTTCTAGGTTATATCCATACATTGTCCTTGGTTGAATGTCAGTCTCAGAGAAGACCCTGTGCCCAGATATATTTGGTCCTTGTGGAGCTCCTATCCTTTCCCCATCAGACTAACTCCCCTTCTTTCTTATGATTCCCTGTACTCTGCCAAAGGTTTGGTCATGAGTCTTTGCTTTGAAAACACTGCTAGTTAGAGTCTTTCAGATGCGCTCTCAACCATGTTTATAGCAGCTCTATTTGTAATAGCCAGAACCTGGAAACAACCCAGATGTCCATCAACGGTGGAATGGGTACAGAAATTGTGGTATTTTTATACAATGGAATACTACTCAGCAATCAAAAAGGAGGAAATCATGAAATTTGCAGGCAAATGGTGGGATCTAGAAAAGATCATTCTGAGTGAAATATCCCAGAAGGAGAAAGACAAACATGGGATATACTCACTTATATAGACCTATAAGATATGATAAACATAATGAAATCTATACACCTAAAAAAGATAATCAATTGAGTGGACATGGGGTAAGATGATCAATCCTCATTTAGAAAGACAGATGGGATGTGCATTGAACGTATGACAGGAGTCGGTTTGCTTATTATGTCTTTATTATTTTTAGGTATGAGCCTTGTACCCCTGATCTCTCCAAGACTTTCATTATGAAGGGGTATTGGATTTTGTGAAAGGTTTTTTCTGCATCTAATGAGATGATTATGTGATTTTTTTTTGGTTTGAGGTCATTTATATGGTAGATTATATTGATGGATTTTCACATGTTGAACCATCCCTGCATTCCTGGGATGAAGCCTGCTTGATCATGTTGGATGATGTATTTGATGTGTTCTTGGATTCAGTTTGCAAGTATTTTATAGAGTATTTTTGCGTTGATGTTCATGAGTGAAACTGGTCTGAAAATTTCCTTCTTTGTTGAGTCTTTGTGTAGTTTATGTATCAGGGTGACTGTGGCTTTGTAGAATGAGTTTGGCAATGTTCCTTCAGTTTCTATTTTGTGGAATAGTTTGAGGAGTATTGTTACTAGCTCTTCTTTGAATGTCTAATAGAATTCTGTGCTAAAACTATCTGGACCTGGGCTTTTTTGTTGTTGTTGTTAGAAGACTTTTGATGACTGCTTCTAGTTCCTTAGAGGTTATTGGACTGTTTAAACTGTTTACTTGATCTTGATTTAGCTTTGGTAGGTGAAATCTACTAAGAAAGTTGTCCATTTCCTTTAGATTTTCCAATTTTGTGGAATACAGGCTTTTAAAGTAAGACTTAATGATTTTTTGGATTTCCTCATTGTTATGTCCCCCTTTTCATTTCTGATTTTGTTAATTTGGATCCTCTCCCTCTGCTGTTTAGTTAGTTTGGCTAAGGTCTGTATCTCATTGATATTCTCAAAGAACCAGCTCTTGGTTTAGTTGATTCTTTGTATCATTCTTTTTGTCTCCAATTTATTGATTTCAGCCCTGAGTTTGATTATTTCTTGTCATCTACTCCTCTTTCTTGTGTTTGCTTCCTTCTGTTCTAGAGCTTTCAGGTGTGCTGCTAAGTTACTCGTATGAGATCTCTCTAATTATTTTAGGTAGGTGCTTAGTGCTATGAATTTTCCTCTTAGCACTGCTTTCATTGTGTCCCATAAGTTTGGGTATATTGTGCCTTCATTTTCATTGAATACTAGAAAGTCTTTAATGTCTTTCTTTATTTCTTCCCTTACCAGTTGTCGCTGAGTAAGGAGTTGTTCAGTTTCCATGAGCTTGTAGGCTTTCTGTTGTTGTTGAGTTCTAGCTTTAAGCCATGGTGGTCTGATAAGATTCAGGGGCTTATTTCAATCTTCTTATATATTTTGAGGCTTGCTTTGTGATAAAGTATATGTTCAATTTTGGAGACGGTTCTGTGAGGTGCTGAGAAGAAGATATATTCTCTTGTTTTTGGGTAAAATGTTCTGTAGCTATCTGTTAGGTCCATTTGATTCATGACATCTGCTGGTTTCTTTATTTCCCCATTTAGTATCTGTCTTAATCTGTCCATTGTAAAGAATGGATGTCAAAGAGTCTCACTATTTATGTGTGTGCTTCGATGTGTGATTTAAGCCTTAGTAATGTTTCTTTAATGAATAAGGGTGCCCTGGATTTGGGGCATAGATGTTCATAATTGAGATGTTGGTGGATTTTTTTCTTTGATGATTCTGAAGTGTCTTTCCCCATCTCTTTTGATTAATTTTGGTTGAAAGTCTATTTTACTAGATACTGGAATAGCTACTCCAACTTATTTCTTGGGTCCATATGCTTGGAAAACCTTTTTCCAGCTCTTTACTCTGAGGTAATATCTGTTTTTATTGCTGAGGTGTGTTTCTTGTATGAAGCAGAAAGATGGGTCCTGTTTTGTATACATTCTGTTAACATGTGTCTTTTTATTGGGGAGTTGATGCCATTGATATTAAGAAATATTAATAACCAGTTGTTAATTCCTGTTGTTTTTATGTTAGTGATTGTTGTGTGATTGTTTTGTGGGTGTAGTCAGCCTCCTTGTGTTGGAGTTTTTCTTCTAGTATCTTCTGTGGGGCTGGATTTGTTGATAAGTACTGTTTAAATTTGTTTTTGTCATAGAATATGTTGTTTTCTACCTCTATGGTGATTAAAAGTTTTGCTGGGCATAGAAGGCAGGGCTGACATCTCTGGTTTCTTAGTGTCTGCAAGATATCTGTCCAGGCCCTTCTGGCTTTTAGAGTTTCTGATGAGAAGTCAGGTGTAATTCTGATAGGTTTGCCTTTTTATATGTGATTTGACCTTTTCCCCTTCCAGCTTTTAATATTCTTTCTTTGCTTTGTACATTTATTGTTTTGATTATTATGTGGTGGGGTGCTTTTCTTTTTTGGTCTAATCTATTTGGTGTTCTGTAAGCTTCTTGTATGTTTATAGGCATCTCTTTCTTTAGGTTGGAAAAGTTTTCTTCTATGATCTTGTTGAAAAATATTTTCTGGGCCTTGGAGCTGGGAGTCTTCTCCTTCTTTTATTTCTATTATTCTTAGGTTTGATTTTTTTCATAGTGTTCCAGATTTCTTGGATGTTCTGTGTCAGGAGCTTTTTAGATTTATTTTTATTTATTTTTTAATATTTTCTTTGACTGCTACATTGATTCTTTTTTTCAATCCTATCTTCTAGTCCTGAGATTCTCTCTTCTATCTCTTGTATTCTATTGGTGATGTTTGCTTGTGTCTGTAGGTCCTGTTCTCTTCCTTAGGTTTACTATCTCCAGTATTGCCTCAGATTGTGTTTTCTTTATTGCTTCTAGTTCCATTTTTAGGTCTTGAACAATTTTATTTATTTTCTTCTCTTGTTTGATTGTAGTTTCCTGTATTTCTTTAATTTCTCTAGGGTATTTGTTCAGTTCTTTCATCTGTTTGAGTGTATTTTCCTGTGCTACTTTGAGAGCTTTATTTTCTTCCTTTAAGGTGTCTATCATTTTCATAACCTCATATTTAAGATCTTTTTCTTGCACTTCAGGTGTGAGAGTATCTCCAGGGGCTTACTGTGGTAGGACTGCTGGTTTCTGCTGGTGTCATATGGCCCTGGGTTTTGTTGCTTGTGTTCTTATGCTGGCCCCTCACCATCTGGTTGACTTCGGTGTTAGCCAGCCTGGTGGTTCCTCTGCTGAGCTCACTGTCTGTATCTCAGGTGGGCTAAGCAGATGGGAAACAGGAGGGTCTTGTTGCTACACAGGCCTCCTCAAGATGGGGGACAATGCTGCTTGGGTCTCATGCCCAGCTCACCTTCATTGGGCTCGGTGTCTGTGACCCAGGTGGGACAGGCCAAAGCTTTACATTTTTAACATTATGTACAAGACCAGAAATTTCTCTCCAGCATCAGCTTTTAGATGTCACCTCAGCCCCCTGGATTCACAAGTGTGAAGCCATGCAGGCATTCCTCCCAGCTGCTATGTTTATAGTATACATATTCCCCAAAGAAGTTTTTTGGTCACATATTTTCTAGAAGTAATGGCACCTAAAATTTGTACTTTGGTAGATTTCTATGATTATTAAAAATGGCTCAGTCTGTAGTGATCATTTTGTTAAGTTTTTGATTCCAGTTTTTAATCCCCACAATTCATAAGACAAGGAAGTGTCCTTTGAAAGCAGTGTCTTATCTGTGACCTCATGTTTTGGTTAGTGAGAATGAATGTGTTTTGAGAGCTACTACATCATTTTCTAACACTTTAATATTTCTTCATGTAATTTACATTTTTATTGTACCTGGATTAAGGAAGATATGTTAGGAGTGTTATTGTACATGAGTTTTGGGATTTTTCTCTTCTCATTCAATTTTGAGGCTTCATATTGACATTTTGCTTTAATTTACTTTTTAAGGTGCAAACAATTCCTAATAAGAGTTTCCTTAAAAGACCCAGGACTTAAAAAGAATTAAATAACTGGGAATTAAATAAAAATCTTAAAATCTATTTTAACTTTATGGATGTTTATATGCCAAACGGTCTGTATTAACTAGCATTAGCAATCTTATCTCTATTAGTCTTGCTTATATTGTTACTTACATTTTTATAAAATGTGTACAGGCTCAAAGAATTATTATTTCTTGCGTCATATAGATAACAATTCACTTTGAATATTTGTATTAATCATGTCTGTTTATCTGTTCGTTTTACTACTTATGTGTTCAGTTTTTAGAGAGATTAACAGTCTTGACTGCCATTGTTAGTGGTTTCAGAGCTTTACTCTGGCAGCATTGACTAGACACAGGGCAATAGGATGTTGACACGTAGACCCATAAGGACAAATGGCACCTCGAGCTGGATCTGGACTGCTCTGCCGCTTGCCCGGATGTTGTTATTGACATGGGAGTGTGGGGTAGATGTGCTGTGGTCTATAGAATTCCTGTGTCATTGAGCACGATCAGTTTCCAATGCTACATGAGACTCTGAGGTAGACATCAAGCCTTCCAAAGATCGAGCTCTAATCTGAAGCCGTCTAGTGTACCTGGGCTGGAAACTAAGGCCAGTTTTTGGTACAGCATGTCTCCGTTCACAGTTCATTAGGCTTAAAAGCAATCTTCATAATTATTTTTATTTAAATTTCTTGGCTTAGGATGGATGTGTCTTCTTGTTCAATTCAGGTATCCTTCCATTAAATCTTTTTAGCCTTATAGAAAATTACACACATAAGTGCAATTAGTTTGAACGGTATGCTGAGTCACTATGTGACATCATCCAGCTTCATAAAGGATCAGCTCTGGCCACAGTTTTATGATCCTACCACACACTCCCCCATGCAAAACTGTCCTGAAGCAAATAAATCATTGTCATTATAATATTTCACTCAGAAACATTTAGTTTGTTACTCTCAGACATTCGACCGTAAAAGCCCAATCATTCTACCACTGTGTATAAAAATGTTCACTTCGCATTGATTTGTATGACCTAATTATTATTAAACATTAATAATTAATTAATTAATGTTAAATATTTAATATACCTAATTATTATTAAATTATTGCCTCAGAAGATTTTATCAAGATTTATTCAAATAGGCATCCAAGTACAATCCAGACATTACATCCGGACATTCGCTTTTGGTAGGATTCTTCCTCCATCCTCTTGTAGTTTTACACTTTTTATCTTGAGGAAGTCACGTTATTGGCCTTTCTAATTCCTCACAGTTTGAACTATGCTGGCTGCATCATCTTGTGCAATGAAGCATGTTTTTCTCTTTGTATTTCCTGTAAATTGGTAGTTATATCTAGAGAATTGATCAGATTCAGGTTCAATTTACTTTGGAAAGAACACTTACTGATGGAATTTTTGCTCCCCAGTCTTTTTCTATTGTAAATGGTGCTGCAGTGAATAGTTTTGTATACCTTTGCCAAGATGGTTTACAGTTATATTTCTATAAACGAAGTTGCTAGGTCATAGTTAATCTATGAAAATGCCTTATGCGTAGCCATATTACCTTCTGTGGGCTTGTTTCATTTTCTAGTTCCATTAGAATTTAAGAGTGAGCATGCTTGACAAGAGCCTCATGGAATGCTTTGTTCAGTCGCTGGCAGCCTGACAGATGAGGAATTGCAGCTTAGGGTGCTGTTTTCCTTTGTGTTGTGTTGACAGTTCTTTATTGATGGTGCTCACAGCACATCCCGGTGAATTTTGACGAACGTATGAGCACCTGCGTGATAGCTTCAGCTGTACACTGCTTACAGATGCTCATTTCCGAACTGCTTGGATCTTCTGACCCACGGGTCTTTGGTAGTGTTTCAAAAGGCCTAATTGTGATTTCATATCTCAGATAATCATAATAAATCAGATGCAGTGGACTTTTTTTTATCTTTTAATGAATTCACTGTTTTTGACATTTTTCCTTAAAATATTTTAAATCATTAGCATTCTACATAAGTTATTATCCACCTTAAAATAATTTTATATTGCATATTGCCCAGTAAAATGGATTGTAATCATGTAGCAATCTCTGTTGATGAAGATATGACTTTAAACCTTTGCGTTCTAATAAAGGCTTTGTTTTTCTTCATTTGTAGCCTGAGGATAAAACTCAATGGGTGAATTTCCAAAAACAAAGCAAAAAACAAAAATTAAGATGTTGTACAAAATGTCTAGTGAAAAATAGTAGCTTGATTTTTGATTTTTATAGTCCATTTAATTGGCCTTTCCCTGGGCCCAAAGGCAATAACATTGATTTTTTTTTCCTTAAGCTATAAAAAATATGTTCACATCTTCCACCAATGCGTTTTAATTTTTCGTACAACATGGACCAAATATGTCAAAGGAATCTAATTTTAAAGTTCTGTCTGTTGCAAGAAACTTTAGAGACTGTAGATGGCAAAACTTTGAAATGCGTTTTTAGACATCCTTAACTCAAGTGCTAGTGTACCACATTGTAGAAAAACCCCGTTCTTTCATTTTTCAATAGGTAGAAACGGTATGTTTTTACCAATGTCCCCTACCTAACTTTTCTTCAACTTCATAATTATAGTGTTCTCATAAACTTCCTTTTGAAGTCATTCTTTGGATTAATTTGTTTGCCCATGTCCCTAATTTTGAATCAGAAACCAGAAGAGCACAGAGATAAACTCAAGGTTAAAGTAATCAGCGAACAGCAGCTGGAAATAGCATGCATTATGAGATCCCTTTTTGGAACTTGTCTTCTCAAGTTTTTACATCTTCATTATTGATATTTTACAGCTATCAAAGTACTGATGTGGTTTAGTAGCAGAGAAAGTAGGAAATGTGGGTACTTTTGTCACGTTTCTGACTCTTACTTTCTCTTTTAAGGATTTGCTTGTATTATTCTGTAGCCTCTGTACATGTGTGTCTGTGTGGGTTTGTGCATGTGAGGACAGTGCACCCAGAGGCCAGAAGAGGTGGTCAGATCTCCTGGAGCTGAATTTATAAGAGGTTGTGAGGCACCATGTGGGTGCTGGGAATCGAACCCGGGCCCTCTGCAAGAGCAGCCAGTGCTCTTATCCACCGGGCCATCACTCCAGCCCTGATTTTTACATTCATACATATTTAAAAGTGTTGGCTCTAGGCAGAGTCTAACTGAGAATCAGACGCTACTTGGGGGTTTGAAGTCAAGCAGCCTTGGGTGTTGGAAGAGGGTTTGAGCAGATGATAGAGGCCTGCAGGGCAGCGTAGAGCTGGACAGCAGCTGAAGTTACTGCCACCCTCAGGTAAGAAGGATGGAACAAAGGAATGGGATGATGGCTGAAACCTCAGAGCCATTGGAACGATGTCCAGGGAAAAGCGGGCGCACTGGAAAGCCCGAGAACCTTCTGAAAAGAGGAGGATGGGTAATGCCGATGTTCCTTTGGCTTTGCTTTATCTCCCTCCTTCCAATCTTCCACAGCTGGCATCTTCCTTTGTCTGAACCAGCTGGAAGCCGGCTGAATGGGGCATCCGAGAAAGAGGCTACTTTCTGCTTGGGCACAGAGCAGGGAGATGGCAAGAGACCCAAGCCCGGCAGAAGTTGGCTACAAAGCACTCGTATCCTGCATGTTAAAAGGCCGTGGGACTCAGGGAACACTACATTTAGTGGGAAAATTAAGTTTCCATCCTCCATAGTTTTTCAATATTTCTTTGTTAATTACCTTGTAATAATGATTTTCCTGAGTCTGAAAAGTTTATTTATAAAGCTATGAAGTTGAATGACTGCAGTTGCTTGTTCCTGGTCCTTTTCTTGAATACTGAAGCTGGGACTAAAGCCAGGTCCCCTAACAATGAGTTTAATGAACCTTTCCTATATTTTAAAACCCCCCTTTTTTTATTGGTTCTCTGTGAATTTCACACCATGTGCCCCGATCCCAATTATCTCCTCCTCCTCTGGTGTCTACCCTCCATCCTTGCAACCTCGCACCCAACAGAGAAAAATAAACCTTGTGGAAGCTGTAATGTGTCACTGTGTGTTCCACAGTACACCCTTTTGCTTAACTTCTTTGGTTGCAAATGTTCATTGCAATGACTCAGCGGTCTGGTACGAGGCCTCTGGCTTCTGCTACTCCAGCTACAGTGGATTCTTACTGGGGCTCCTCTCAGGCATCCTGTTGTTGTTCGGTAGTTTTGGATCTGTAGAACCAGCCCCTTCAGGCACTCCAGCGGTCTATCGAGGGGGTAGATGTTGGGTGGGCCAACTCCAAGCCCTGGATCTGGGCCTGAGAGGTATCTGAGATGGTCGATCGGGTGGCCTTCCCGAAACCCTGCAGCCACGGCCAGCTCTACCCAGCTGGCCAGATGAGGTGCAGGGCCTGCTCCTCTGAGTGTTGCAGTGAGGGGCACGGCCAGTTCTCCCACTCTCAGGACCAGCTCTTCTGCTTGCCATAGATGGCAGGATGAGGTAGGGGAGGAGGGTCTCTCTTCCTCGATGAAACCACTACTGAACAGACAAGAGGCAGGGCTGGCTCTCCTACTCTCCTGTTTTCGGAGCCTGCTTACCTGCAACCCTCACACCCAGGGCCAGCTCTACCATGCTGCCCAGGTAAGGGGCAAGTCCTGCTCTCCCAAGTGCTGTAGCAGGTGAGGGGCAGGGCCAGCTCTCCCACTCTGATGACCTGGGGGCTAGCTCTCCGGCCTGCTATAGGTGGCAAGGGGGGCAGGGCGGAGCAGGGCAGGGGGCATCTCTTCCTTGCCCTGGTCACCACACAGGCAGACAAGTGGGGGGGGGGTCAGCTCGCCCACGTTCATGCCCTCGGGGCTGGCTTGCCCATGCCCTTGCAAAGGTCAGCTCTTCTGTGCTGCCCAGGTGAGGTACAGGGCCAGGTCTCCTGCTCTCATGACCCCAGGACCAGGGCTCCCACCTGCCACAGGTGGTGAGGAGTGAAAGGGGAGGAGGGTATCTCTTTCTCATCCATGCCACTGTTTAGAGACAGTGGTAAGGCTGGCTCTCCCACACACTTGTATCCTGCAACTCCCACAATGTGCAGGGCTGCCCTCCCAAGTACTGCAGCTGGCTAAGCATGGGGTCAACACTCCTGCTCTCATGCCCCCAGAGCCAGCTCTTCCCTGAGGCTCAGGTGAGGGATGGGGCCAGTTCTGCATAGCCCTCAGATAGCAGTATTATCCCAGGGTGGCATCCTGGACCAGGGACATCCTCTTGATCTTTGGTGGCAACAGACCCCTGTTGCTGCAGGGCCACAGACCCAGATGTGACCACTAGTGGCAGTACAGGCCAGGATCCAACCATGGTCCCAAGTGACATCACCAGCAACTCACATCAGGCCGTTCCTCAGTACCCTCGAATCTTCAGTTCTGCCTCTCTTCATTGTGCCCACATTCTTTTGCTTCTCTTTCCCTTCCATTTCTCTACCACTTACTTGCTCCTCTTAGTATTGCCTGGGGTCTCTGAATGGCTCAGTCATCCCAGGAGCGGTCTCAGGACCGCTTGTGTGTTATGGTGCTGGGCAGGGGTCATCTCGGGTGTGGTCTATCCTCCCCCAGGCCTGTGCAGCACAGAACTGGTGGTTGGTTCAGGCTATCTCCCTGTTCAGGCACCATGTGCCAGTCTGGTGGTTGCCTCAGGCTGGCTTCTCACCCTGTGTGCCCTTTTGTCACTCTAAGGCTCGCGTGCGCCAGGTTCTTCTAGACTCTAGCTTTGTCCCTATTCTGGGAGCCCTCCCTGGCCTGCCTGGCATGGGATTGGTGATCATCACAGGCTCAAAACACTGAGCATATGACAGCCTTGCCACTCTCTGCCACCTATTGATGCACATGTGACACTGCAGCCACAGCGGCAACACCTCTGGAAACAGGGGATCTTTCCCATCTCATGACAAGGGTTCAGGCTCCATCCAACCCAACACCAAGGACCCAGGACTGCGATGCTCACACGCTTCATGCTCTTGACCAAATCTTTGAAGCAAATCTTCTGGCCTTTGGCGCACTCATGTATAAGACAGGAATAATGTTACCTAAATGCCTTATAGGGAACATGTGTCCAAAGCAGGGACAAATGTATGGAAACTCTTGAAAAGCCTTCCTTGAGAAGAAAGTTTGGGGATTACTTTTTTGCATAAAAACCAGAATGTCACTGCTGGGGAGCGGGTTCAGCAGGTGAGATCCCTCACTGCCATTCTAGGGAATCCAGGTTTGGTTTCCAGGAGCCACATGGTGGCTAACAACCACCTGTAACTCCAGGTCTAGGGCATCTGGCACCTTCGTCTCGCCTCTGTGCGTACATGAGGTGCACAGGCATAAGCGCAGTCAAAACACCCCTGCTCGTAAAGTGACAATAAATAAATATTTTAAAATGCAAGCAAAAAGTAAACAACAACAAAAAGTAACAAGACAAACAAACAAACAAACAAACAAAACTCAGCAACTTTACATTTTTTTTGCACATCCTAAACAAGGCTCTCAAATTGGTCACTATCCCAAGCCATTTTGTCTTTCTTCTAACTGGTATTTTGTTCTTTGAGAGAGCCTCGTATTCTTGCTTTAGCTAAGGCTAGCCTGATAAAGAACTCCTGATTCTCCTGCCTCCGTGTCCTGAGCGCTGGGATGATTGGCATGCACCCCGGTGCACAGCTCCCCTCTCCAGAACTTATTTTAGATGGCTTGTGGGTTAGAAGACAGACCAGTGAAGATTGTGAAAACAGGAAACCTTTCTTTTGGAGAAAAAATGTTTTTAAAATACAGTATTTTTAGGAATTCTTCGAGAAGTTCAGGCATGTATTTTGAGCATATTCATCACTTTGTGCCTCTCCCCAAGTTCTCCTCAGATCTGAGAAAATACATTTTAAAAAGCTAGAACATTGCTACTCTTCTGTTTCCTCCTCTAAACGTAGATCAGAAAAACCATGGAGACTTCAAAGGCGGCTAAAGAGCAAATGCTGATCAAGCAGCACAAGAAGGTGTGGCGTCAGGAGCAGGAGCGGCTGAAGGGAGTCAGGTGAGACGGGACCCCCACCCCCCAGGTCAGTGAGAATGGGTGGGAACCCCTGGGGGTTCACATCTATAGTGCCCGATCTTAGTTAAACCACACAATCAGAACCGAGAGTTGTTTGAAGGTGAGCGACAATGTTTTCTTAGCTCACTCCGGAAAGCAGGGTGTGTGTGGAGATGCTTTTGCTTCTGGATGGGCTAAGGGACAGTCATCTCTATCGGCCACTTTCACCCTCTTTTGTAACCCCTGCTCCAGGCTCGGCTGTGTGTACGTATCACACACTGATACTGGCTACATGCTTCTCTCCATGTAAAGCAGAGGCCCCTCAGGGGCAAATGCCACAGTCACCGTTTCATAGTGGGTACACGGAAGGTTAAGAAATGCCCTCAAGACACGGGAACCGAAGACCTAAGGTGGCTCACTCACTGTTGGCTCCATGTTGCACTGTGACTCATGAAATTTTGATTTGCGTCCTGCTACTGTTTGTAGCCATCAAAAATGAATTAGGACAAAATAATAATTCGACATTTGATCTTAAATATAAGCGCTGCAGAAATAGTTTTCTTTTCAAAAGTAAAGACTGAGAGAAAGCAGATGTCTTTCTCCACACTTGCTCATTTGCTCTGACAATGCATTATTTATAAACTCTGCTTTTAAAAAAATGTCATTACATGTACTTACTCTTGGGAAGACAGAGCGTTGTTGCGGTTGTAGCCTAAGTCAAGTTTCCGAATTCCATTGCCTTTGCCTCCAACTTGTGTGCTTTTGTGTCAATGAGAGGTTCTTACTCTTGTCTGTGATCCCCACATGCAAGGTGCAGGGCTCACGGCTGAAGAGGGAGTTAGATTAGGATGAAATTTATAACAGGAAAAGAAAACACCATAAGTTGCACAGCATCCTTAGGCTACAAAAACCAAATTTGAAGGGTTTGGCACACACCAAACCGTTCAAATGTCACCTCTAATAGAAAAAAAAGTATTCAAGACCACTAAAACTTTTTTGAAAATTTGCATAACTTGAAATGCAATAAAAAGGAAAGCCTCTTGTTAGCTTTAATATAACACCAAGGCAAACACAAAAGAAGACTTTCTTTCTTTCTTTCTTTCTTTCTTTCTTTCTTTCTTTCTTTCTTTCTTTCTCTCTCTCTCTCTCTTTCTCATTTTATAAACCTTGGCCATTCTACTTCTTCCCTAATGTGTGGACTGAGTTGATCTTGAGCCAGACAGATGAGTCACATGCATACCATTATGGAAACTCGTTCTGTTAGCTGAGCTTGGAGGGCACAGAGGGGTTGAAGGAGGGGAATTCTCCAGGGAGGACAACTCCAAGGACTGCAAACCTATAAACCCTGGACAGAAGAAAGAATGCCAAGATAATTTTCTCTGTTATTCTAGAATGTGAGGTAATTGTTGTACACATCCAGTGAAACAGAAAACTAATAGCAATAGAAGACCTGTTAGAGAAGTGGCTAGATATGTGGGAATGCAGGGACCTTAGGCAAATTCGTAGCTTAAGAGCTGTATTGGTCTACTTCAGGAAATCTGCCTGGCACAAGGGATGGCGCCTGTAATCTCAGCACTCAGCATGCTGAGGCAGGAGCAAGTTCCAGGCTAACCTGCCGAGTCCCTGACAAATAAATAAATAAATAAATAAATAAATAAATGAAACACACAAATCTGTACTTCCTTTAGTGAGGAAAAACTAGCACGAGGGAAGCTGGGGTTGAAACAGTGATATTTTTTCCCCCTGTGTTCCATTATCTGGGAGCGGACTGCCCCCCCCACCCAATATTCCATTTACGTAAAAGCAGATCTAGTTCTCCAGCCTTGCTAGTCAAAACCAAGGGAGGGTGGTGGGCTGGGAGACAGTTCAGTTGGTAAAGAGCTTGAGAGCGAGGGAGACACAAGGACCCAGGCTCCATCTCTACTACCCATGTAATAAAAGCCTGGCATGATGTGAGGACGAAAGAATCCTTGGAGTTGGCTGGCCAGCAAACCCAGCTGAGCAGGCAAGCTCCAGGCTGAGTGAGAAACCCTCTCTCAGAGAATAGGCTGAGGGCCGGAGAGCTGGCTCAGCTGCTGAGAGCGCTGGCTGCTCTTGTGGAGGACTCAGGTTAGAATCCCAGGACCCACAGGAAGTCTGGCAATAGGCTGTAACTCCAGACATGTACAGTGTGCACCTACATATGTGTTAGCAGGCTTATATATATGTGTCAGCAGAACACAAAACATAAAATAAATCAATCTTTTTTTCTTTATTATTATTATTATTATTATTTATTACAATTTATTCACTTTGTATCCCAGCTGTAGCTGCTTCCATCATCTCCTCCTGGTCCCACCCTTCTTCCCTCTTCCCCCACCATGTCCCTTCCCTAGTCCACTGATAGGTGAGGTCCTCCTCCCCTACTATGTGACCCTAGCCTATCAGGTCTCATCAAGACTGTCTGGATCCTCTTCCTCTGTGGTCTAGTAAGGCCACCTAGTAGAGCGAGGTGATCAAAGAGCTAGCCACTGAGTTCATGTCAGAGATAGTCCCTGTTCCCCTTACTAGGGAACCCACTTGGAGACTGGTTTACCGATGGGCTACATAGGCAGGGCGTCTAGGTCCTCTCCACTCCTGGTCCTATAAGTAATCTTTTAAATATTAAAAAAAAATGAGGTGGAGAGTGATTAAAGAAGATGCCTAATGTCAACCTCTAGCCTCTACTAGTGAACATATATGCACACACATATGTATGCACAAGTTAGTACCTTGAAATCTGCACTTAGAGAACTAGATAAAGTTTCCAAGTATCAAGTTTGTTTACTATTTAAAATTGTAAAGTTTAATCGGAAGTTTGGCGAGCTTACTCAAATCATTTTCCCTGTGGACTCTATAACATGTTCCCAGGAGCCTTTCCGCCATTTCCTTCTGTGACACAGTGAGCTTTGGTGCAGTCATTTGTAGACTCTACGATATATCACTGTCTGCAGTGCAGCCATTTTGCTGATGGTTCAACGGGTGAAGGGTGCGTCCAAGGCCAGTACAGACCTCCCCCTTGCCTGAGAGTTCAAAGATCTGGGTGGGGAACTGGTTCCCTCAGATCACCAAAGCAGCACACCAGTTCCCTTTTCTGGCAGTTTATGGACCTATTTTTGTTTCCTCGGTCCCCAAAATAGAAGGAGCCAATCTGGTTGTGTGAGTGCTATGTTTGTGTGTAAACAACTCTGTTTTAAAGTGAATTCTGATTACATTCTGAAAAAAAATGTTGGACAGTTTTGGTGTATGACTTAATTCCAGCACTCACGAGGCAGAGGCAGGCAAATTTCTGAGTTTGAGGCCAGCCTGGTCTACAGAGGGAGTTCTAAGACAGCCAGGGCTACAAAACAAACAAACAAACAAATGAATGAATGAATAAATATGTACATACATACATACATACATACATACTAATAAAAAAGCATCCGCTCTACATGCAACAGTTGCAGATATGCTTTTAGGAACAAAGGCTTGGGGAATGGTTCAGCTGGTAGCACTTAGTTAAAATGCCCAAAAGGCTGAGTTTGAGCCCCAGAAACCAAGTGTAAAATAAAGCTAGAGTCCAGCATGCGCTTGTGGTCCCTGAGCTGCAGAGGTGAAGACAGATGGAGTCCCGGGCTCATTGGCCAGCCAGTCTGGCCTACTGGGTGATGTACAAACCAGTGAGAGTTACTGTCTCAAAATGGTAGACAGAGCCTAAGGAAAGACACTTAAGGTTGACCTCTGGTCTTTTGAGCACACACTCAAGCACATGAAGATATATACGCGTACGTATGCACGCATAGGTACATCCTCCCCCCATTTCTGGACAAAACTACCTGCTGAGAGATAGAGAAGTATCATGAGGAGAGCCTTTCTCCTTTATTCACATACGAACTGGCTTGAAAGGTGATGGCACATTTACATATGAATACTCTCCTGAAAAGTGCTTGGGGAATAGTGTAAAACATCAGCAATAAGCAAAGTAACTCCGCAAAGCTACAACATGAATTGTTACACATGCTGTTGTTTCAACTATATAAAATTCATGTAGTCAGAGAAAATAATAATCATATTAAAGTATTATAATAACTCCAATTTTTCATGGCATTTTAATATTAAGGTATACATTAACAACAAATCTCAAATTTATTTATATTAAAAAGGGGCATAAAAATATAATTGTGTTGGGTGCTCACCTAGAGGTTATTATAGTTTTACTCTAAGAATGAGTGTATTTTTAAAAATTTAGTAAAAGTTTGTAAAGATTTATTGATCATTCCTGGATAAAAACAAAATATTCTTTTGTTCCCATTTGCTTGAGTCAGATGTCACCTCTGAACTTCCTGGCTTCCATGTGAATCCAGACGGTCCTCTCACCTCCTCTTCGGCTACCATTGCTACAACTTGCCCCTCATCTCCAACCTGCTGCCTTGGGAATCTTTCTGAGCTGAATACTGAGCAGGGGCCTTGGGGCACCTTCCAGGTGCCCTGGGGTGTTTAGTGTGGCATGCTGCCAAGACCTGCAGGGGCCACTGCCCATGTTAGGAGCTCAGAACAGGGCTCCAGGAAGTGAGCAGATGTACAAAGCCAAAATCGACGGACTGTTCCCACCCCACTCACTTTGAAGCCTATATGCATGATTATGACTATAAAGAAATTGATTGAGATCATGTCTGTTTCAGATGTAAATTGGAGTCTGAAATAAAATCTTGTCTCAATGAAGAGAGCATTGGAAACGAATGTTTTTGTGAGCTTATGAATTTTGGTGAGTATCTTCTTTTTTTTTTTTTTTTTTTTTGAACCTGCATATAAAGGGGAATTTTATTTGGAACTATGAAAGTTGGTCCCTCACTTCATGCTCTTTTAATAGTAACACCTGTCTGTTTTTTTCTAAACAAATATAAAAAGTCTATAAACTAGCAATCTGTTCTTTACTTAAAATAATAACATGTCTCCTTGATTCAATTTCACTTCACACAGAAAAAGAGCTGTCAGAACAATGGTGCACATATCTTAAAGCTGTGATTGACCCTATTCACCAAATGAGAACAGGCCTGAAGAGACAGTACCATGCTTCCCAGTATGCACCCTACAGTAAGGGATCTAACTCACCATTGGTTCTGGAAGAGGTCAGTATGTTGCTTTTAAAAAACATAATGTTGGGTTGGAGAGATGGCTCAGTGGTTAGGAGCACTGGCTGCTCTTTCAGAGGAGCCAGTTTCAATTCCCAGCACCCACATGGCAGGTCACGACTGTCTGTAACTCCAGTTCTAGGTAATCTGACAGCCTTATACAGACATACATGCAGGAAAACACCAACACACACAATGTAATGTATTTTTGTCCCAAATAGAAGAGTTGAAGCAATCATCTCCCTTTGGTGGTTAAGTAGAGGACTCCTCAATATCAGCCTTTGACTGAGTATGTCCAGGCACCCTCATTTTAACTCATCCTCCTGCCATCATCCTTGCCCCTCTTCCCAGCACATTTTGAAGTCCTGCCCCAGGACAGAGAGATCAAGTTGTCTGACTACTGAACCCTTCATAGGCTCTTCATAGTCCTTAAGCCCATGACAAGCCCCTTCATCGAATCTTCCTTCTTCCATCACATCTCCTCTGTGACACTGTCTCATCTCACGTGAGCTTGGTCCCACCTTCTTGCTGTGCCCTTCATGGGTCAAACCTACTCTTGTCCCAAAACCCTTAGGCCAACTCTTTTCTCTGTCAGGCTGATGACATCTTCTGCCTGTTAATTCTTTGCTGACTGTGTTGTTCCCAAATGGTCATCCTGGATTCATACTTCTTTTCTCCCCTGCCTGTCTCTTTGTGTGCCTTTGTTTACTCATTTGTTATGGTAGGTGTAGGAGCTGAACTCTCATCTCTCTACTGGTCGGCTGTCCTTTAATGCTATACTGTTCTCATAGATAATAAAAAGCTTTAGCTGTGCCTAGCTGTAGACCAGTAGCAAGGATTCTTGAGAGCAAGAGTCTGACTGAAGTCCTACCATCAATGATTCCAAACATGGAACAGGGCTGCTGTGGCTATAAAGCAGAGAGCCCTTGTTTGGTCAAAGGTCTGGAATCCACACTGAGGCTTGCTTGTTTGATAAGCCTTGTCTTTCTGCTGCTCTTTTCTTCATAGACCTTCAAAAGGATTATCCCTCCTCTAATTTTTCACCTCCTATTGGCTTCTGAGATGGTGTCTTTCAATAGAAATAATCTTGGGTGAACTGCAGCAATTTACACACTTCCTGACCACATGCCACACACCCTCTAGGTTGACTTGGTCAAGAAACAATCCAAGGCTGCCTTTGAGAGGCTTAATCAGGAGCAGTGGAAAACAGAAAAAGACCTTTCAGACTGGAGTGCGAAGGTAAGTGCAATGCAACTGGTGATTGACTCGTTCCCCCATTTTTCATTTTTGTTAAACAAAATAATCATTCATTTCAGTTACTAGATTATTCTTCAGAAGAAAAGGCCAACCTGCTCAGCGAACAGCCTATGGAGTTAGAAACTTTGGAGTGCCCATACCCTGACCTGAAATCGTCAATCCTTAATGAGTTCTATGACTTTACAGAGGAATATCAAGAGAAACTTGAATCTTTTGATCTTCAGTTGGAAGACATACGCAGGTGATCAACTGTAACTCCCTGACTCCTTAGTGATGGATTTAAATTTGTGTTCAGGGCCATTGTTCTTCTAGTTACAAGTGATTGTGATATGATAAACATAGGTTTGGGCTAGTTTGTTGAATGAAAAGATTGGGTCCTATATTGCTTATTATTTTATTGTGGTGCTAGGGCTCTAAACCAGGGCCTTGTAAGTACTAGGTGAGTGCTGCTACAGCACTACTCTTCTGGCCACTGGTTTCTGAGACAGGGACTCATTTTGTGCCATAGACTGCCTTGGCAGTCACTTGCAGTGTCTTCTGGTCTCACATCAATGGGTCCCCTTTCTTAGCCTTTCAAGTGCTGGAGTTACAGACATGTACCATATACCCAACTGGAAAGAATGTTTTGTGTTTACTTTGCTTTTTCTCGCTTTCAAGGTGTTTTCTTGAGACCAAGGCTTGTAAGAGTTGTATTGAGCCTAGTGTGGTGTCACACACCTTTAGTCCCAGCCCTTGGAAGGCAGAGGCAGGTGGATCTCTGTTCTGGAAAAACAGAAAGCTCATGCAATATTTTGCATATTACCCACAAGCTTTTAATGCAAGTGGTTATATGTTTTATTTTATGAATATCTATTGGAAAATCCATAATAGACAGTGGTATCTGTTAAGCTCCTTTGAAAGAGGTTCAAGAGGGAGGTTCTAGATTAGTTTAGGAGATGGCCTTGCCTCTTAGAAGACCAGAATTTTACTTGGGGAAGAAATGTAGACAGATGCCCTAACCAAATATGATTTACATGCAGAAATTAATAGAAGAAAAGAAGAACATTCTGGCAGTAAACAAGAAAGCACTGGTAAAGCCTAAAGAGTTTTCAAGGAAGGTTTCTCAGAGGAGGAAAGATAACTTTAGAGGTGGTTTTGTAGCACTCATTTGCAGCTATGAGCACAAAGGCATATAAATACACTCTCTAATTAGCAGAGTGAACGACATAATTATAATACTAATTGAACTTCCACTCTATCAGGGCCTTGATTTACTTTAGTATGACTATTTTTCTTTTTACTTCTTGCTGTTGGGACTTGGGGGAATTCTCGTGGCCTGTGCGTGTGCACATCTGTGGGACCGTGTACAATATTTTTATGTATTTATTTTGATTTTAGTTTGGTTTTTGGCTTTTTGAATCAGGGTTTCATTATGTAGCTCTGGCTGCCCTGGAACTCACTAGACCAGGCTGGCCTTGAACTCACAGAGATCCACCTGCCTCTGCCTCCTGAGTGCTGGGATTAAAGGCCTCTGCTACCACACCAGGCTGAGAGGGGACATACTTTATAAGGGCTATTTGTCCATACTACCATATTAACCCCGTGTGACCTGGGTTTTTAGTTGTTTCTAAAAACTTTCCTATTTGATAGTTTTCAAACTGTACTCAATTGTTATTTAATGATTTATCTCTGTACAGAAGCTTGCTGGAACCTATTCAGTCACAAAACCTATCTTCTTCATAGTTTTCATAGCACAAGAACATATCAAACAAATGTACTTATAAGTACATATACATTGCTTTGCCTTTCTCGCAACAGTGAAAGGGTGAGCAAAAACCTTTAAAAGACTGACTGGACTTGTGGATGATGGCCATAGAAGTTATTTTATAGGTGAAAAAGCAGGAAAATGTACACTTATGAAATGGACAACATTCAGGAGTTGCGGCAAACGTAGAGCCAAGGAGAGCAGCAGATAGTGCATCTTGTGTGAGGCAGAAAGGAGGAGGCTTTGACACAGCCACTCACAGCTTTGCCTTTGTGTGTGTGTGCAGCAATGCACAACACTCAGTAGCATTCATTGGCTCTTGGGGAGGGAGACGTCAGGTGAGGTTGCAGGGCCACCTTCATTGGCTAAAACAAGTCATTTTTTAAGACGTATAATAAAATAACAAAGGCTAAAAAAAAAATCAACGAACAGCAAATGTTGGCAACGTATGAGATGGAAGATATTAAAATAACTAATATATAAAGATATTTTGAAAACCAATGGAATAATAAGCAACATAATAAAAAAATAGAAAAGGAGATAAAGAAACTTATTCTCAATTCCTGCAAATAGTTATGTGGCATCTACAAGCATAAATTCTCAGTACTTCTCTTAGTTTCTGCTCTATTGTTGTGAAGAGACACCATGACCAAAGAAACCCTTAAAAAGTAAACCAATTAACTGGGGCTGGCTTACAGTTCAGAGGTTTTGTCCACTATCATCATGGCAGGAAGCAGGCAGTATGTAGGCAGACATGGTGCTTGAGAAGTTGCTGAGCGGTCTGTATTTGGATCAGCAGGCAGCAGGAATAAAGAGAGCCACTAGGCTTGGCTTGGGGTTCTGAAACCCCAAAACCCACTTCCAGGGACACACTTTCTGCAAAGGTCACACCTCTTAATTCCTCTTAGGTAACATCACTCCCTAAGGACCAAGCATTCAAATCTATGAGCATATGGAGGCTATTCTTATCTAAATCACATTTGTGATCAAGTTGGCAACACACAAAAGTGTGGACGCTGTTCATGAGGCAGTTATGCTCTATGGTATTAGAAGGTGGTAAGTGCTGTAAAGGCATAGATTAGAGTCAGAGCACATGCTGGGATTTTAGAAGGCAGATTGCAGTTCTAAAAACAAACAAACAAACAAACAAATAAACAAACAGAAAAAAACCAAACCTTGGTACTAGGTCCCAGTTGGACAATGACATGAGAAATCATGAAGTAGGTTGAGAGACCTGATCATGCAGACATTGGAAATAAGAGCATGATAGCCCATGTTCAAATGGGAGGTGTGAGTGTGTCCAACAAGAGTCCAGTGTCTGGCAATCCAGCAACAGATCAGCAGGATATTTGAATGAGGTTCAAAAGGTAAGAGTGAATGGTAAGCTATTATTTATGTTGCATATGTGTGTGGGTGTGGGCGTGGGCGTGTATCGCTGGGAGTTGATCTCAAGGCCTCGTGCATGCTCCCTCATCCAGTGATGTACCATTGAGCTCCAGTCTCACCCACAAAGTAAGTTATTTAGAGACATTTTCCAACTTCATCTTTTATGTGAGTGACTTTGAAGCTCTCAGACTAGTGGGCTTCAAATCTTCCCAATTCTGCAATCCTTTAATAATGTTCCTCATGTTATGATATCCCCCAGCCATAAAACTACTTTTATCGCTGCTCCATCACTGCAATTTTGCTGCTGTTATGAGTCATAATGTAAATATCTGAAATGCAGGCCCCTGTGAAAGGATCACTCATCACCCAAAGGGATCGGTGACTCACAGGTGGAGAAGCACTGTCTTAGATGGTGTTGAGCAGAAGAGAGCAGTGTAAAGCCCTGGTTCATGTTGTAACAGAATCACATTTTACATTTACTGTGCTTAATGATGGTGGGGGCGGGGCACAAGAATAGATTGGACACATAAAAAGTTGTTAACCTGTCTTAAAATATAAGGGGAAGAATGATATGTATTCAACATCAACTCTGGCCCCCCTATGCACATGCGCATATGCACACACCTTACATATACACACAGTCTTTATAATGGGTGAATAATATGTGTCTCTTTAGAAATAACATTGAAGAAAAAAATTATTAAAGTGAAATAAACATTTGACCTCAAGGCTGTTAGATATTAACTTTTCTCTTCTTTCTGGTAGCAAAATCTTCAAGGCTATCTGTGCTGGTTAGTGTTTGGTCAGACACATGAGCAGAGGAGATGACAGTGGTCCTGATCAAGGTGGTGGGGAATCTTGAGCTTTGGACGTGATTTGAGGGTCAAGCAAAAGCATCTGTTGGTCAGCTTTTCAAAGAGTCACAAAAGTAAAAGCGCAGAGAACTGTAGGAGTTGCCTGCCACACTTGGATTGTTTGGATTGGGCATCAAAGAGGATGGGGGTGGGCAGGCAGACTCTGTAGGGGGCCGAGGGGGAAGGAATCAGGTGTCCAGGCTTGGACATGCTGAGTTTTATGTAAACATTTTGGGCCTTGTGAGTTCAGAGTCCAGGAAGAAGATCTGGTTTAGAGTTATACTCTGTGAGTCATTAACATGAGATTTGATATGGTCACCAAAGCAATGATTCAGGAAAGAAAAGAGGCCCAAAACTCCTCTCCAGACATGTGACCAGGACAGTATCAGAGAAAAGAAAAGAGGGAGAAGCAGCTAAAGATAAATAGACAGATAAATGGATAGATGACAGATCGTTAGATGGATAGATAGAATAATGTAGAGAGACAGGGAAGACAGATGAAGACAAAGCAGCCTGTACTATATGCAAAGGAGGTGATGACTTACTGAATAATTGCTGCATATTTTAGTCAATGACTGAGAGCTGTTTGGCTCTAAGAGGAGAGTGTTGGTAGCCATTTTCATTGAAGAAGCAGATATAAATGACTCTCTGAAGTGGGTTTGAATGAATGGGAAAGGAAGGACAGAAGACAATAAATGTAGACAACTTGAGAATTTTTTTTCTGCCAAGGAGATCAGGGTTTCCTTTTGCTGTTGAGTTCCCCACTCTCTTATATTTTAGTTTCGTTTAAAATGGGAGCAACAGCAATGTGTTTGATGTTTACGGGGATAATGGAGTATGGGATAAACTTCAGGAAAGAGGCAGGGTAGGAAGGAGAAAGGAGGAAGGGAAGGAGGGAGAGAGAATGAGAGAGAGAGAGACTGAGTGATGTCAGGGTTGAGGAGACTTGGGATTAGCACAGGTGACTCATGCCCTGAGTAACTGAGGTGGGGACAAGTGTTCCAGATCACGTGATTCAGACGCTGTGTGATGAGATGTCACAGTGTCCTGGAACTCCTCAGTTGTAATTCTAAACACAAATGAGTCAGAAACCTATGAACCCCTGTACTTATCAGAGAAATGGAAAAATAAAACAAGACTCAAATATTTGCCTTGTAAAAATGGCCAGTACTTTATCCAGGGATAAAAATAGTATGAGGGAAATGGCTATTTACATATGACTGGCATATGATATTTTTCAAAGCCAGAGGCATTTTCCAAAGGTCACGATGGCACCAGAAATCTTTATGTGGGGCCAGGAACATGTTTCAGTCACAAAAGTCTTTTGTGGATCTGGACATGGTTTTGTTTTGGTCCCAGGTGTGGGATGTGGAACAGATTTAGATGGTCCAAGACTGTTAGCCTCATGTGGGCTCTGAGAGGAGCTCTTTACCAGCTGCAGATAGTTTAAATCTGAGGAGTCTGCAAGCAGAATAAATGCCAGAGCCCAGAGAGTGTAGAGGAGCTCTGAGAAAGAACAAGGCTGCTGCTGCTTCCCCCTTACAGCTCCTGTTGCTGTTGATGCAGTGAGACAAGATGTTAGAGATCTCCCAAAACAAGGATTGGACTGGCTCCAAGGAACACGACGACCCTAACCAGCAGGAAGCTGGTTAACCAAGAGAACTGCGTCCCCTTTCCCACTCACCCTTTCTCTCTCCTACCCAGTGTTAGTGTGTTGGAAGGAATTGGGGTGGAGTAGGGAGAAGAGATAAAAAGAATGTAAATAGGAGAGATTTTAAAAAGTACACCAACAGAAGTCAATAAAAGACAAGTGTGAGGACTTGAGTTCAGATTCCCTAACAACCACAGAAAAGGCGAGTGCTGTGAACTGCCCTGGGGAGGTGCAGACTGGACATCCTCACAGCCTAATGACTAGTCTTAAACAACTGGTGAGCTCAAAGCATACCACCTAGAACTTGTATCCGAGCTGAGACGGTTGTGAGGTCCAAGCTGCTACAAAAGGTTTTCTGCCTATACCTGGATTATATATTCAGGAATATATTCAGAATAACAGGACTAATAGAATGAATTTCTATTAGTATTCTATCTATCCTAACAGAGTGTTCAATAAGAAACCTTGGCTCAAAATATAACATAAAGAGTGACAGATATCCAATATCCACCTCTAGCCTATGCACACACACACACACACACACACAATCTTTATATTGAAATAATATTTGTTTCATCAGAAAAAATAATGAAAGAAAAAAATCACTAAAGTGAAATAAATATCTGACTTCAAGTGTATCCAATATTTATTTCTTTTTCTTCCAATTGGAAGCAAACTCTTCAAGATTGCCTTTGTTGGGGAGTGTTGTGTGAACCTGACACAAGCTAATGTCCTCATGGAAAAGGAATCTTAACTGAGGACTTGCCATCCTCACATTGGCCTGTGGACATTCCTCTGTGGCATTTTCTTGACTACTGGTGGGTGTGGGAGTGCCGGGCCCACCGTGGGTGATGCCACCCCTCAGTGGGTAGTCCTGGGTTCTGTAGGAAGGCAGGCTGACCTGCTGGAGAGCTAGCCAGTAAGCAGTACTCCTCCATGGCCTCCGCATCAGCTCCTGCCTCCAGGTTCTCTGTCTTCCCTTCACGATAGACTATAAATGCTAACATGACATTCCCCACATTGCTTTCGGCCGTGATGTTTACCGTAGAAAGCATAGTATGATGCTACCTAAACAGCCAAGCGCGAGGCAGCAGTGACATCTGGCTGTGCCCGTACAGCACGTTGCTACCCTGATTCTAATCCATAGGGATTTTTAATGACACAAATAGCTGGAATATATGTTATGTAAGTACAAAGCAGGTCACAGAGTAGGTTATATAATAAAAAAGTCTCTTCATTCTTCTTAAAGTATGACATCTATGTCTGTGTTAACACAGAAAAAAGACTGGAAACCCAGTCATTGAAATAAACAATAACCAGAGTCACCCCAGGTAGTGAAATTATAAACATTTTGACATATTTGGTTCTTATTTTACGGCACAAATCACAGGTTTAAAAATTTAAGTTAAAAGTTCAATAGGTCGTTGATATTTAATGAGTGCCTGTTGCAGGATATGACAAGTACCTGTGACCTTAATCATTAGTTTATCTCATTTTAATAGCTGTGCTTTGTCAGGTGAGGCACGCATTAGTAAGCTCGCCTCTTGGGAGGCAGAAGACAGGAGGACTGTGAATCTGAGACCTGCCTGGATCAGGAAGCCAGGCCCTATCTCAAGCAATGGAAGAATCAAAGGAGCAAAGACTCAAAGGAGAGCTGCTTCCCCTTCCAGGAAGGAGGGCGACTTCCTAGTTTTGAGCCCTTAGCAATTCAACCGAAGGAGGTCCTTTCTGCCCACCTAAGTAAGAAAGCTATTTACACATCCTAGGGTGGTCCAGCCTGAGTCCTACATCAGTGTTGTTTAAGGGAAGTATGTGAGCCACATACATAATTAAAATTTTTTAACCAGTTGCATTAAAAAGTTAAAAAGAATAAAAATTCAAATATATTGTAGCCAATATTTCTAGAATATTATAATTGCAACATGCACCAAATATTTTAGAATTTGAGCCATTATACACTTTTTTGATATAGTTTTTGAAACATGCTCATACTACAGAGCGTGTTTTAAAAGATGGTCTAATTTACTAAAACCCGCTATAAAAGCCATCTGACATCAATGGGGCCTCACCCTTCATCCATCATGCTGGCAAAGCGCTTTGGATTCTGCTCAGGCTGTGTCATTAAGAACACGAAGGCGAGTTTAATTGCTTGTTTTAGACTCAAAAGAGATTGTGGCTTTAATTTCCGCACATTTAGATGAATTAATCATATAGATGAGACATAATTGTGTGATGGTCCATTTAGCTGTGTCAGATCCTAAGTCAATATGTAGACAACTATAGCAAGATAACAAGTAATTTACAATTTATTATTGATAGGTATATTAAATTTTATACTCTTGGCTCATAATTAATATTCCGAGATCTGCATCTGAATGCTGCTTAATGAGCCCACACGAAATAGCCAGCGCTCTGGTACCACGTTTTTCAACTCACTGTTTCTATTTATCGGTTTTTTATTTTTATTTTTTTATTTTTTGTCGGTGCCACTCAAGACAGCGTTTTTAGCACTCTGTGAACATTTCAGATGGTGTATTTGTTTCTGAATTCAGAAGTCATGACACTACAGAAAAATTTTAGGATAGAGAGAAGCAAAGAGAAGAAATGAAGTTAATCTCAACCCGAGAGCGACCGTAGAGTAAAACATGGGCGTCATTGCTTATGAAAAGGGAAAGTGCACGCGTATCCACTGCTCCCCCGTTTTGAGTCCACCTCTTGCTGTTCTTTTGTCCAGCGCTGTTTGCAGTTTCTCCCGTGTTTGAAGTATCTACTAAATAACCTTTTATGTGAATTTTTATTAGACGAATACTAATTTTTTAAGTAGTAGACATTCCACATTCTTTTAGAAACTTCGAAACGCACTGGCTTGCCACTGTGATTTTGAATAATTCTTATTATTCTCTTCAGCTTCGTTTTAGAAACAGAGACTCTGAAGCAAAGGATGTTAAGGATATTGTTATCCTTCCTTCCAGAAAATCAACCCAGGTTATGTTTTCTAATCATTTTATTTTATTCTTGATTTGTAGTTTTTTAGACCCTCGTGTACCAGCCTGGCCTCAAACTCATGAAGTCACGTGAGCTGGATCCCTACCTCCCAGGTGCCGGCACTTCAGCCTTGTGCCACCATGCCCAGCACAAATAAAACAAGTTTCACCATTTAGTTTATCTTCCTTTATGTTCCCACGTTTACCAACACAGTGTAACTCTATCAATGTCCTTAAGTAAAAAGAGAAACACACGTGTTGCCCCTCGCATCACAGCAAACCGTATACTCTATTGTTACTAAAGATGAACTGGGAAAAGCCAGCGTAAGAAGACAATGCGGCCTCTTATAAAAGTTTCGACAGGCAAATGCCTGTGTATGTGGCTGTTGCCTGAAGACAAGAGAGAAGAAAGCGAATGAAATAGCGTAACAGAGATGCCATGGGCCTGCGGACGAATGAAGCCACACGTTAAAACATTGCCGTTTCATCACCAGCAGGCATCTTGTCCTGAACATGGGCTCTCAGAACTGTTGGGAGGGTTCAGTGCCTGAGCACGACCAGTCTCAAGTTCTGCTTGTGGACCTGTGTTTTGTCTGTGTGCCAAGAGTGACTACATAAAGGGAGAAGTTCTGAGCAAGCAGCATAATTCTTTGATCTTCAAAGCTTTGCTTAGTCCCAATGGTTAGCTGACCCAGACAGCCAACATTGGACGCTGTACCTCCTACTTTTCTTGGTGCATTCCAAGAGAAAATTCCCACTCATTGCTGACACTTGCATCTGTTGAGGGATGTGGAACCATTGTAGACATTTTTTTTTTTTGTCATAAAGCTTTGGAAGTATTGTTTTATTCTTTTTTTCTTTATTTTATTTTATTATTATTATTTTTTTATCAGTTACATTTTATTAACTCTGTATCCCAGCCGTGTCCCGACCCCTCATTCCCTCCCAGTCCCTCCCTCCCTCCCTCATCTCCACCGTGCCCCTTTCCAAGTCCACTGATAGGGGGGTTACCTCCTCCCCATTCATCTGATCCTGTTTTATCAGGTATCTTCAGGACTGGCTGCAAAGCCCTCCTCTGTGGCCTAACAGGACTGCTCCTCCCTTCAGGGGTGGGGAGACCAAAGAGCCAGTCATTGAGTTCCTGTTAGAAATAGTCCTTGTTCCCCTCACTTTGGGAAACCAATTGGTTACTGAGCTACCACAGGCTACATCTGAGTGGAGGTTCTAGGTTATATCCATACATGGTCCTTGGTTGAATGTCAGTCTCAGAAAAGACGCTGTGCCCAGATATATTTGGTCCTTGTGGAGCTCCTATCCTTTCCCCAACAGACTAACTCCCCTTCTTTCTTATGATTCCCTGTACTCTGCCAAAGGTTTGGTCATGAGTCTTTGCTTTGAAAACTCTGCTAGTTAGAGTCTTTCAGATGCGCTCAGTAGGCTCCTGTTATACATTCAATGCACATCCCATCTGTCTTTCTAAACGAGGATTGATCATCTTACCCCATGTCCACTCAATTGATTATCTTTTTTAGGTGTATAGATTTCATTATGTTGGAAGTATTGTTTTAAAAAATTTTTTATCAAAATTACTAGTTTATAACTTAATGTTATCTCAGTTTCTTTCTTTTTTCTTTTTGTTCTGGCCTTTGTAGAGTCTTTCTTTTTTTTTTAATTTATTTTATTTTTTTTATCAGTTACATTTTATTAACTCTGTATCCCAGCCGTGTCCCGATCCCTCATTCCCTCCCAGTCCCTCCCTCCCTCCCTCCCTCATCTCCACCGT
Organism: Meriones unguiculatus; assembly: GCF_030254825.1. Taxonomy (NCBI): domain Eukaryota; kingdom Metazoa; phylum Chordata; class Mammalia; order Rodentia; family Muridae; genus Meriones; species Meriones unguiculatus. Next base: position 98,834,326 of record NC_083356.1, on the reverse strand, counting down.
GCCCCTTTCCAAGTCCACTGATGGGGGGGACCTCCTCCCCATTCATCTGATCCTGTTTTATCAGGTATCTTCAGGACTGGCTGCAAAGCCCTCCTCTGTGGCCTAACAGGACTGCTCCTCCCTTCGGGGGTGGGGAGACCAAAGAGCCAGTCATCAAGATCCTGTTAGAAATAGGGGAACCCTGCTCCACTGCTGGTGGGAATGTAAACTGGTACAACCACTCTGGAAAGCTATCTGGCGCTTTCTAAGACAAATAGGAATAGTGCTTCCTCCAGACCCAGCTATACCACTGCTAGGTATATACCCAAAGTTTGTTCAAGTACACAAAAAGGACACTTGCTCAACCATGTAGAGTCTTTCTTTGTACTACTTTTGGATTTGGTTTGATTTTGCTTTTCTTGTTCCTTGAGTTGGATCATTAGCTTATTTATTTAAAATCTTTCTAATTTTAAATCGCATTGTGTTTCATTATAGCTGGAGGTTCCACATTGGATGTCAACATGGTCATAATTGTTGAATTTGTTGAATGTGTCCATTTATCACTGTATTGTGACGGTACTTTTTCCCATAATGTTTAACTCAAAGTCTGTTTTCTCTTGTATCAATAGTGGTCCCTGTTACTTTGGGCTCCTATCTGCATGATAGACCTTTTTCTGTTCTTTTACATTAGATTTCTGTGTATTTTTACTAACAAGCTGAGTTTCATACAGCATGTGGCTGAGTCTTACTGATTTTTCCCACGTAAGCTAATCTAGAGTGGTTTTAAAAAGTTATTTGCATGCTTGTTTGTCACCTGAGTATACATACTCGTCTGTGCACGTGTGTGCATGCTGATGCACAAATGTGTGCGTAGTGTAGGGGCCAGAGGTTGACATCAGTGCCTTCCTCATTATGTTATTATTATTCTTTTTTGAGGCAGTGTCTCTTACGGAACCTGGTGCTCACAGATCTGGCTAGCCTGGCTGGCCAGGAAGCTCCAGAGTATGCCTGTCTCTATTTCTACCACACCTGGCTTTCAACATAGGTTTTAGGGATCTGAACCCAGGTCCTCTCCCCATCCACAATCAGTGTCTTTTAAGAGGGGGTTTTAATTCATTTGCATCCAAGGCTATTTTCGATACATAAACTGACCTGTGATTTTGATGTTGTTTTCTCGGGTTGTTTTGCAATTTTTTCCCTTTCTCTCTTGTTCGTAGGTGGGCTTGTTTTCAGTGTTGGTAGAGTTTGGTTCTCTCCTCTTTTTCTCCTGTGCACCTCCTCTACTATTGGGTCGACTTCCCACGTTTTTGTGGTGGTAGTAAGCGTTCTTCATATCTCTGTAGGACAATCTTGAATGCTTCCTGTTAGGCCAGGCTGGCGCTGAGGACTCTCCTTGGTGTTTGTTTTGAAACACTTTACATTTCTCCTGTATTTCTGAGATGAGCTTTGCTGTGTACAGCATGCTGAGCTGTTTGCTTAGGGCTTAGGATGTCTCAGGCAGTTAGTTCTCTCTTGGCTTGTGAAACCTCTATGGAGAGGTCGGCTCTCCATTTAACGAAGTTCTCTAATGACTTGTCATGTTTTCCTTGCTGTTTTTAGAATCCTCTTGTACTTAAAACAATGCACCTTTGTATGTGCATGGGCGCATGCACACGTGTGTGGAGGCTAGATGACCTCGGTGTCATCCCCTCTGAGACAGACTCTCAGTGGTGTGGAGCTTACCAACTGAGCTAGACTGGCTGTCCAGTGAGCCCCGGGGAATCCTCCTGTCTCCAAGTGTCTCCTGAGTGCCACCATGCTTGGCCTTTATGTGGTGCTGGAGTCAAATTCCAATTGCTATGTTTGTGTAGCAGGCTCTTTCCTGAGCAAGCCCTCTATCTCTCCAGGCCCTGCTGCATCCTCCTTGCAGTGCCTCTAGAATATTTCTCAGAGACTGTGCCTTTTGGTCAAATCTAGTAGGGTCTTTTTGAGCAAACACATTTTTTTTGTTGTTCGAGGTATTTTTTTAATTAATTTACTCTTACATGCATGGGAATTTTGCCTACACTTAGGTTTGTGTGACACATGCATGCCTGGTGCCCAAAGAGGCCAGAAGAGGGCATTGAATCCCAGGGAGTTGGAGTCACAAATGTTTGTGAGCTGCCCTGTGTGTGCTGGGAACCAAACCTGGGTCCTCTGTGGTGCTCAAAACTGCTGAGCTATCTCTTGAGCACCTGTCTGAGACATTTTTAATCGTAAAAGTTTAGGACAATTTTAGTGTTTTTTTTTTTTAAAGAAAACTTTAAGCATTAAACAATTTTCAATTTCAGAAAGTAGGTAAGGATTATTATTACTATTATTTTAATTAGCCTTGTAACCTAGTGTGTTTTGTTAGCAAAATCACCAGGGAAGTGGATAATTTGAAGAACTTTGGCAGGTAAAAGCTAACTCAGTTATTTTACATATATGTTTCTGTAAAAAGAAAAAAATGTGTAACTGATAAGAAAAAAAATAAAATTATTAAAAAAAATGAAGGTTTAATTAAGAGAGATAAATGTCTAAGTTTTAGATTAGAGACATGCATATTTTGAAGATGATTTTATCTTAGAGTCTAAAAGGCCATGTTTCTAAGAAAGTCTGCTTTGTCACCCTGAGTAAACTACTCTGCTTGAACACTCACTCCTTTTGGATTTTACTGTGCCATCTCTCTGTGTGTGTGTACATGTGCACATAATGGGTAGGTCTGTATGCAGTGGCGAATCTTCTCCCTTCCCTCTCAAAAAGTGATGGATACTTGCGTTTGTGCATGTGTGCGTATTTGCCTTAGACTTAAGCCTGGTTCTCTGGAAACTGCTCTAAGTAATCTGGAGACAGTAATATTGTATCTAACATGCCATTTTCTTTCAGCATGCTTTTCATTTTTAGTAGAAAAATGACTCACAACTCATGTGGTTTTAGTAAAAAGAGAAAGACAGTTGGGAGGTGAAGCTATGCTAGTTAGCCGGAAGGTCAAAATGGATGCCATCGCTGTACAAGGCTTCCTTAGTTTGAAGTGTCTGATTTAACTGTTTTATGGTCATCTCATACATTTAAGTGGTTTTTAATGTCATTAAAATAGCAACCAATTAATACATTCATGCAATTTATAAAAAAATGAACCAAATGCTACAAACTCTTCTGCTGCTATATTTATTTATAACAGTGCGTGCTGGTTAATGTGTGCTTGTATTCAAAAAGAGTTTCAGTAAATGTTTGCTATTGGCACATTGTGGACAGCTACAATCTTGCACCACTATTCATTAGGCGAGGCCATCAAAGTAATTAGTCTAAAAGTACTTCTCCATTGATCAAACCGTTTACGGTATTTGAAAATTGTGGGTAAGATGGCTTGTGGATTATGTTGAGTTCTATGGAAAGAAAATGGAGACAGGTTCCTAGAAGAGCGGAACTATCAGCAGGTGCTGTAGGAAGGCTTATGAGGGCCGCAGAATGGAGGAGGGGAGAATGCCTAGGCAGGAGGGCATCCTAGTGGAGGCTGACTCTGAGCCCGACTGGTGCCAGAGTTGGCCCCATTGGAGGGATCCAACTGGGCTAACCTCGTTGACCTGTGTCTGTCAGCTACTGTTTATGGTTGGCCTCGGGGACAGTGTGGGAGGGGAGCCTCAGAGTGAGGTGCCCCTTGGTGATGGGTATTATCCCCTAAGAAACAGCTGCTATTATAAAGACAAATAATAGTTTGAAAGAAGAGAAACTCAGCGGGCGCCCCGGTTCTGTCCGTTTCCCCTGTGGAGAATGCCCACATACATATGAATCAGACAAGGATGGAAACTCAACTGTTTTCGAGGCCTTTTGATTTTAGAAGTAGTTTAAAACATTAGCAAGGACATGGACTTTAGTTCTGTTCTTCTGTTGCTTGTGGGGTGATACTGAAGACATTCTCCTTCTAACTGCTGTTCCAATGCATCTGTGAACGAAAGCCGTCCTTTAGAGAGGACATTGTCTTTGACAGCCTGAGGGCATATTAAAGGCCAAGGGCATGCAGGCCAGCTTTTCTCCTAGGTTAATTTTCCTACTTGAAATGTTTTATTTGCAGAAGGCTTTGGCTTTCTGTACATGAAGAATCCATCTGGTTGGAACCAGAACACTCAGTGCAGTCACGAGTGACCTCATTTCAATATTTCCCCGGCATTAGATAATTATGACACGTTGAACAATTTCCTTTTGGTAGACCACCTTCCACTCTCTACTCCTTCCTTTTATATAGTAGAGATGGAGATTTTTTTTTCTTTTGAATTTTTTTTTCTCATACTCCTTATCAGTATAGTGAAGGAACTAGGTAACCTCATATTAAGATGCTAGAATTCCCATTTTTTCCACTCATTAAAAGGGTAGGGCTATTTTCTTAAGATGTCAAATGTTTTTTTTTTTAGAGGCAGAAAGATATATGAAAAAAATTAAATTGCATAATTGTAAGATCATTGATACAGTAGGAATAAACAATGGCAATCCATTTTGGATCAAAGAAATATTCGCTGCTATTAATACTTCCTCTGATTGCATCTGTATTTGATTATTCTAATTTACCTAGCAGGAATAATAATAATAACATGCAAATAAAATCAGAATATAAAGAGGCATTAATTCAGTTGAGAGTTCAAACTGACGATGCAACTTTTTCACTTTGAACAGGACTTTGTAATACTTTATGCAGAGCACGAGTCACAGCATAGCTAGAAGCTGTGGGAGGGGACAGGGGCTGATGGAGCAGACAGAACAGGTGCCTGGGAAACTTGCAGCATCTTGTTTACCAGTGATTCCTTTGTAAACACTTTCTCCCTTCAAGCCTCACGACTTTGATTTCAACCCCCGAAGCCCACATGATAGGAGAGAACCACCTTGTGTAAGATGTCCTACAACATCCTGTGTGCTCATGCACACACACACACACACACACACACACACACACACAATAAAAACCCAAAGTTATTTAGTCATCAGAAATGTAGCAGCATTGTTTATCTTTTCACTATCAATATGTAGCATTACTCACAAAGCATGAGGTAAAGAGAATAAAGTAATAGATTACTTGACTTGCTTTGGGGCTCAAACCTCAAATAAATGCCTCCCGATCTGTCTGTATTTTTCTTTATATAAAATGTTCATCTGTTTTTGTTTGTGTTTTTTTCCAGTGTAGAAATGGGAACTTTGTTGAATAAGAAAAATTTCTTTTTAATCTTTATCCCTAATAACTATTTTCCGGTGTTTATCTGTTCCATTCACTGGTGATGGTTTTTAAAATATTGCTATAGGCAAGATAGAATAAGTGTTAAAAGAATATCGTATCTCACCGACATCTTTAAATTATTCCTGGGACTCTGGCAAGATCAAACCAAGGACAGAAAGAACCCACTGGGCTTGGGCTTAGAACTTCTCCGGAACAAGCACTCAGTGGGTAACATTAAGGGCAAAATGCCTCAGCGAGGCTTGCTGGGGCATGCCCACGATCTGCTCCCAGGGTGAAGCTGGGGGTGCCTTTAGACCATCCGGAACAACGTAGTAAGACCTTGTCTTCAAAAAGACTGCATCTTCTTCAATGATTGTCACAGGCCAATGGCTTGAACAGGTTGAAGTCCCTTAAATTCCATGATCTTTCACCTATGTGTGTGACTTTTTTATTGCTCCCAGGAACTTCCAACTAAGTGAAGAAGAACAGTGGATCTACCAGGCCGTTTTAGATCAGTACCCTGGAAATCTCCCTGGCAGAAGGACTCTGTACTTGGACATGCTGCAAAGATATTTTCCGCACAAATCTAGGCATCATTTGGTGAGTGCATCCTGATGATGAAAATGCGTATCCTATATACCCATGAACTGCAGTGCTTAGGGCTCCATAATTTGTAAGACAAATATATGCGCATTAAAAGTACTCTGAAGATTCTTTATTCCCTCACGATAGAAGGTACTGCTAAAGACTGCAAACCTGTGTGGGTCGTTTTTTAAGTCAATGAAGTCTAGAGGAAGTCTAGGGTCAGTCTATGTCCACCTGCCCGGAGACCTTCATCATGCTTTCCCAGAGCAGCCGGTTTACCCCTGGACTTCACACCATCACTTACCTGCCCGCCGTGGAGGTTCTGCCGTGTCTGGCTCTTGCCCGCCTTCTACCCGCAGAGCCTGCCCCTGGGCAATGGCACTAGCTTCCATCATCATAGCTCAGCCTGATTCCCACATGGTCCTGAACACAAACGCTGCTTCACTTGGACCAACAGAAAGCTACCAGGGAGGAAATGGAGAGATTCTTTCATTCTGTGGTAGGCAAGACTACAATGGCAAGAATCGAGAAGTTACTACATTACCAGTTAGTTCAATGGGAATTCACCTCGTGACAGACACATGCAGATTTAACTTTTAAGTGAGCTGTGCTCTGAAGTATCATGTAACTGCTTCAGATTAAGGGGTGAATGGGATACACCCAACACGTGTTTGGAAATTATTCTGTCAGTCCCGTGAAAGTCCTTTAGCACACGGGGCAGTGGATGAAGTTATCACTGCCAGCAGTAATGTCTGCAGAAGAAACCAAGGTAAAGAGCACTCAGCTAGGGTGGCCATCCTCTTCCATACCCCTTGTTCTGCCCCATTCCGCTCTCCACCGCCATGTAGCAAACAGTTAATTCTGGTCTTTAAGTAACTCACTGTAGCTCTTTAAAAATCCTTCAGTGATCAAATTAGAGGTTTCTTTTTATTCCCAATTAGCTCTCTTGCCTCTGCAACCAGCCATCAAGTGTAACTCTGTAGATTTTTATACTTTATTACTATTGATGTGGTAAAGATTTTTACATTTGCTTTTTACATTGGATTGATCGCTACAGATTTTGGCGTGGTCTATGCTCCCCTTCCTTGATGTTTGACAAGCGTTAAGTGTATTTTCAGCTTTATAGAACAAAGCTAGGAAGTTTATAGGATGTGTTTTCTATCTGGTTAAAGTGAGACGGCGGCCTGCTTTATCAGGATCCTAATTAACTCGTCCTAAAGCACTGCTTTAGGCGGGGCAAACCTTATCTTGCGTCTTTCCTAATGCTAGCCACTTAGGGATCAAATGATATGTCAGCCTCAGAGGTGTGGGCTAAACTGGAAAAGCAAAGACTTCCCTCTCGCAGTCAGTCATTGCACACTCGCCTGCAGGGATTTTGTATAACCCAGGCTCCTCGGCTTCTGCCCCGGTACCCTGCACTCCCTGACTCTGTGCCCCCCCCCCCAGGAGTCTGTACTTCCCAAGGCTACTATATTCAAGACTAGAGGAAGTGCCTGTGGTCAGCGTGAGAACCCATGTCCCTCAAGGAATGGGGGAGGGTGGGGAGAAGAGAGGAGGCCAAAAGGGTGTGAAAACTAGAATTACTTTCAAGCATTCTAACAGCTGAGCGCATTAGTGGTTAAAAGCAAAACTGTGATTTCCCGATTATGGTGACACTAAAAAAAAAAAATTCTAGCAGGGCTGGACGAGATGGCTCAGTCGTTAAGAGCACTGGCTGCTCTCCCAGAGGACCTGGGTTCAATTCCCAGCACCAATTTGGTAGCTAACAACTGTCTGTAACTCCAGTTCCAGGGGATCTGACACCCTCACACAAAAATGTATGAGGCAAAACATCAATGCACATAATTATTTTTTCAGTGAAGTATACTGCTTAACGGAGACAATGTAATCATATAAAATACCAAAACTGACTTAAAATCACATATGGGGACAGACTGATTTTTGTTGAAGCACTGCCATTTAGAATTAAGAGCCAGCCTGGCGAGGTGGTGCACGCCAATAATCCCAGACTCTGGGAGGCAGGGACAGGCAGATCCCTGTGAGTTCGAGGCCAGCCTGGTCTACAAAGTGAGTCCAGAACAGCCAAGGCTACACAAAGAAACCCTGTCTCGAAAACCTGAAGGGGGGAAATAGAAGTAAGAGGCGTTGCAGGGACCACCTGGCCTGCCTCCATCCTATCTGAGGAAACAGAGGACTTAGAAAATCAAGTGACATCAGTAGTTGTCAGTTAGGCACAGTCTCTGAGAAGTAGAGCTTGTGTATTTTTTTTTTTTTTTCTGGCTATGGTGAGGTTGTTTGTCCCCAGTTGCTCAAAATTATAATGAATTTTGTCCATTTCATAACAGTGACATAAGTTAAAGGTCCGTTTCAGAATGATGAGCAACTGCCATCTGTCACCTTTGCAGGTAGAACACGAGAAACACTATGACCAGTATCGCTTCGCTAGAGAGCAGAGAAGAATCCTGATGGACAGCTGGGCTAGGAACAGGAGAGACTTTATCCAGAAAGCCATGCTGACCCTCGTCGAGGCCTGTGCAGCCCATGAAATGGAGAGCATGTTGGCCAAGGACAGGAAACGGCAGCAGGAGCTGTGTGCTGACCTGAAAGCCAAGGTAAGCTGCTGTGGCGGGAGCTCTGATACAAGGGTGTGCGTTAAGAACCTACCCAGGACAGGCATGATGGTGCACACCTCTTGTCCCAGCGCTCGGGAAACAGGGAGGTGGATTTCTGAGTTCAAGGCCAGCCTGATTTACAGAGTAAGTTCCAGGGCAGCAACGGCTACACAGAGAAGCCCTGTCTCGAAAACCAAAACAAACAAACAAACAAACAAACAAAATGTACTTCTGTTCAAATTCTACCTGAAGTTCAGTTTCTCTGAAACCTGTCTTGATGAAAACTGTTGCGTTGAACTGTAAGATTTTGCTGTTCATTCAGGGTGTTAGTATTGAAATTTTAGTGGTGACATCCACACACCAGGCATGGCTAGATGGAACTGTCTGGCACTGAGCCAGATGCCATTCTCATGGCAGAGCTGGAAAGGCCAAGAAGAAAAGACTCACACAGAGCTCGTGGGAGCAAGCTTGATGGCCTTGTGTGGCCCTCAGCAAAGTGTTGGGGATGCAGATGGGCCTTTGCTTCTCCTCTGAACCAGAGAGTGGGGCTTCAGTATGCTTGGAGAGCCTGTGGTTGAAAAGCTGGAGTGTGGGTGTCTGCACTCTCAAACAAATACAGAGGCGCCGCCTGCACGTGAGAACTGAAGGTAGGGTCGCTGCTGTGCTGTGGGCTTTCCCTCTGCAGTCACAGGGGCCAAGGGTGTTCAGGTGTAATACGGTGCCATAGTGATTTATATATCTAAAAACAAATGCCTGTTCGAAAACATTAGAGAAAGCCTGCTTGATTGGCCTTTTTTATTTTGTGGGTAGGAAGATTTTCTTTTCACACTGCCTAAGTTTGGAACCTAAAGACGTAGAGGTTGGATCTAGGCTGATCTACCCCAGGCTACAGAGCCAACACAAGTTTGCAATCCTTGGAGGCTGCTAGGGAACAGAGGTCAGAGTCAGGGGCGAGTCCTGTCACTCCCAGCCTGAGTCTGTTCACTTTGCAAGCCTTGCCATCAGCCCTGGAACTGTGCTGCGAGCCGTGTGTGTGGCCAGGCACTCAGGTGAGCTACAGAATGACATTTGCTTATTACACCTTATGTGGAGACTGAGCTAAGCTATACTGCCCAGAAAACACATTGCTGTGGCTCAGAGGCTTGCTCCTGGCCCCCTCACCCTAAACACACTCCGACTTCATCACTGAGGGTGTGTCTGTCTACTACAAACTGCACGCACATCCAATCACTGAGTGTGCAGACTTTTCGCTTCTGCTGCCCATAATATCTGCCTGAACCTTGTTTCATGTTGAAACAATTTGTTCTTTATAGTGTTGCATCGTATCTCATTTTATAGAAATACAATTTATTTATACCTTTTCCCTGGTTTTTGCTATTCTGAGCATAATTGGCCATGCCTTCCTGAACCGACATGTTGAGTTCTATTGGGTCCTTAGGAGCGGAACGGGTGGATCAGAAGGTCTGGGTGGATATAGCTTGAGTAAATCATGCTAAAATGGCTTCCCAAAGTGGCTGCACAGATTTTCAGCCTGCATCCTTCACATCACATTTTCACTAACAGTGCCTTAGCCCGCCTCCACCTCAGTGTGCTGACTAAGGAGCGCTGCTTCACTGTGGTTCTCTCTTGCACGGCAAGGCTGCAGATCTTTCCATACCCTCATGTCTAGACAGCGGACCCTCCACTCAAGTCTTACCCACTTCTCTCATGGGTTCCCTGCTTTTCTGTTCCTCATCGTATGCTCTTTATATGTTCTCTGTGCAAGTTCTGCTTGTCTCTACTCTTAGCCCTTAGATGAGAAAACTTTGTTTTATTCTTCTCTCATATACTCCACGCCGACCTCAGATTCCCCTCCATTCTTTCCCTCAACTCTTTCCTCACTTTCCCTCTCCCCCAGATCCACTCCTCTCCTCCTCCCCCCAGAGAAGAGCAGGCCTCCTGGGGACATCAAACAAACACTGTGTAACAAGCTACAGTGAGATCAGGTGCATGCCATCACATCAAAGCTGGACAAAGCAACCTAGTGGGAGGGAAAGGGTCCCACAAGTAGACTAAAGACGGCACCCTGTTGAACACCAGTCCACTCAGCCAGACCATATATGCAGAGGACCTAGGTCAGACCCCAGCAGGCTGTCTGATCTCTGCACGTTTCCATGAGTCACAGTCAGTTGATTCTGTGCATCTTGGTCTCCTGGTGTGTCCCTGACCCCTCTGGTTCCTCTAATCCTTCCTCTCCCTCCTCCACAGGACTTCCTAAGCTCCACCTAATGTTTGGCTGTGTTACTCTGCATTTGCTCCCATCAGTTGCTGGATGAAGTCTCTCTGGTCTCCTTGGTGAGGCTTCTGCTAGGCCCTGGTCGCAGCACACTTTCCAGGCAGGACAGTCTGTAGGTCGACAATTTTGTCTGGGTTGGTGTCCCAGCCCCTCCACTTGAGGCCCTGCCTGTTAATGAAGATGGCCAGCTTGGTCCCCTTGTCCCCCATTGCTAGGAATCTTTGCTAGGAATACTCTCACACATTCCATTACACTAGGTTTCCACGTGGTTCCCTCCCCCCAATTCCAACCATTTCTCCTGGTATTTTCTCCCTTCCTACTCCAAACTGATCTCTCCTGTCCCCAACCCAACCTTCCCACAGTCCACCCGTGAAATCTACCTTATTTCCCCTTCCCCAGGAAATCCTTGTGTTCCCACTTAAGCCCTCCTTTTTACTTCATCTCTTTGGGTCTGTGGTCTGTAGTATGATTTTTTTGTTTGTTTGTTTGTTTGTTTTTTAACTTTACAATTAATATCCATTTATAAGTGAAAGCATACTATGAGTGTCTTTCTGGGTCTGGATTACCTCACACAGGATGATTTTTTTCTAGTTCCATGCATTTGCCAGGGAATTTCCAGATGCCCTTGTTTTTGTTACCCAAGTAGTATTCCATTGAGTAAATGTACGACATTTTCTTTATCAGTTCTTCAGCTGAGGGACATCTAGATTGCTTTCAGTTTCTGGCTATTACAAACAAAGCTGCTATGAGCATAAATGAGCAAGTCTCCTTCTGATAGGCTAGAGCATCCTTTGGGTCTATGCCCAGGAGTGGTATAGCTGGGTCTTGAGGTAGAGTCATTCCCAATTTTCTGAGAAACAGCCATATTGATTTCCAACATGGCTGTAGAAGTTTGCGCTCCCACCAGCAGTGGAGGAGTATTACCCTTGCTTCACATCTTCGCCAGCATGCGCTGTCACTTGTGTTTTTGATCTTAGTCATTTTGACAGGTATGAGATGGACTCGCAAAGTTATTTTGATTTGCATTTCTCTGATGGCAGCAGATGTTGAACATTTCTTTAAGTGCTTTTTGGCCATTTGAGATTTCTCTATTGAGAATTCTCTGTTTACATCAGTGCCCCATTTTTAAATTGGATTGTTTAGCTTGTTGATGTCTAGTTTCTTGAGTTCTTTATATATTTTGGATATCAGCCCTTCAGTAGATATGGAGTTGGTAAAGAACTTTTCCCATTCTGTGAGCTGCCATTCTGTACTAATAACAGCATCCTTTGCCTTACATAAGCTTTTCAGTTTCATGAGGTCCATTTATTTATAGTTGATCTTAGTATCTGTGCTATTGGTATTCTGTTCAGGAACTTGTCTCTTGTGCGAATGTATTCAAGACTATTCCCCACTTTCTCTTTTGTCAGACTTAATGGATATAGTTTTATGTTGCGGTCTTTGATCCACATGGAGTTAAGTTTTGTGCAGGATGTTAGGTATGGGTCTATTTGCATTCTTCTACATGCAGACATCCAGTTAGACCAGCACCATTTGTTGGAGATGCTGTCATTTTTTTTCTATTGTATATTTCTGGCTTTATAAAAAATCAGGGGCCATTGGTATGTGAATTACATCTGGGTATTTGATTTTATTCTATTGACTCATATGTCTGTTTTCATGCAATTCCATACGGTTTTTATTACTACAGCTCTGCAGTATAGCTTGAAATCAGGGATGGTGATACCTCCAGAAGTTTTTTTTTTTTTTTTTTTTTTTTTTTTTTTTTTACTGTATGGGTTTGTTTTAGTTATCCTTGGATTTTTGTTTTCCCATATGAAGTTGAGTATTGTTCTTTGAAGGTCTGTAAAGAATTGCGTTGGGGGGATGGAGAAATGGCTCAGAAGTTAAGAGTACTGCTTGCTCTTCCAGAGGTCCTGAGTTCAATTCCCAGCAACCACATGGTGGCTTATAACCATCTATAATGAGATCTGGTGCTTTCTTCTGGGGCTCAGGTGTACATGCATGCATTACTTTGTACACTTAATAAATTAAATAAATCTTAAAAACAAAAGAAAAGGAAAAAGAAAACCACAATTAATTAAAAAATTGTGTTGGAATTTTGGTGGGAATTGCACTGAATCTATAGATTGCTTTTGGCAGAATGGCCATTTTTACTATGTTAATCCTTCCGATCCATGAACATGGGAGATATTTCCATTTTCTGATATCTTCTTCAATTTCCTTCTTCAAAGACTTGAAGTTTTTGTTATATAGGTTTTTCACTTGCTTGGTTAGAGTTATTTAACCCAAGGTATTTTATATTATTTGTGGCTATTGTGAAGGGTGTTGTTTTCCTGGTATCTTTCTCGGCTGGTTTGTCATTTGTATAAAGGAAGGCTACTAGTTTTGTTTGTTTGTTTGTTTGTTTGTTGTTTTTGGGTTAATTGTTTGTATCCAGCCACTTTGCTGAAAGTGTTTATCAGCTGTCAGAGTCTCCTGGTATAATTTTGGGGTCACCTATATATACTATCATATCTGTGAATAGCAATACTTTGACTTACTTTCCAATTTTTATCCTCTTTATCTCCCTTAGTTGTCTTGCTGCACAAGCAGAACTTTTAATGGTGTTTCATCTCAGCAGCTCATTCCTTTTTATTCCTGTTGCAGATGAATCTGATCCGTTGAGTTTATCCTCTCATGACTGCTGTCACTTTGTTTATTATGTGGTAGGAAGCTTTAGGCTTTCCTGCGACTCCGCCTCTGAGAGAATCTCTTACCTCTCACTCTGCTCCTTCCCCCGCACCAGGTTTTCACTAGACAGTGGATACAAGTGCCTGTCAGGAAGAGGCACGCCATCCTCCTGGGGCGCAGGTTTCCTCGGTGATCCTGAGGATACCGTCTACACGACAAACTGCCGGATGCCTTCTTGGGAAAGAGAGATTTTTCTACCACACGCCAGAAACTTTCCCTCTCTTTACAGCTCCAGGGGTCTGCTCTCTTACCCGTAGGTCTGCTGCCCTGCTCTGTGTGTCTGTCACAGCATCCCCCCTCTCTCTTTTGCACACCTGCATTGCCATTAGAGGCTTCCTCTCCCTGGACTCCCTGACCACAATCTTTCTTTCGAGCACTCTGAGATCAGCACAGCAGAGCCTGAGAGCGGGCACAAATTCCCCTGCGGCTGTCGCTTCCGTGGGCTCAACACCTTCATGCTCTGCTAAGTCATCAAAATGTGCAAGTCATTAAGATGTATCAATTCATTACAGAGTTCTAGCTGCTGTCTTCCTGTGCATAGTGGGCTCACCGTCCTCAGGTGCTCTACTACAGATGAGCCTCCTTTCATATCACACGGTTTTTGTAGGCTCCTGTCCTAACTGGATTATTGCTCCATGGTCTCTACAGATGGGTTTGTGAAAAATTCTAATGTAGGAGAATCAGCTTTTAATTTTTTTTTTGATGTAAAGTTAGGAATGATAATTTCTAATTTCAACTTTTTCTACCTAAATGGAAGCTGGCAGATCTTAATGAAGAGCTCATCAATTTTTTATGTGCCCTAGTTAAAGGGTTGGATGATTTTAAGAGGTCATTGTCAAGGGTATGCTGCCCAGGCAGGATCTGTGTGCCTACCAGGACCCCACCAAAGGCGAATGGAACCACAAAACTAAGGTAGAATGACAAGAAGTGGCAACCTGATAGACTAGTCGTATGAAGATGTGCATGGCCCAGTGGGGACATTTTTCTAGGGACCGTCCAGCTAGCAATCAAGGTGATGGAATTGCTGGGGCAGCAAGAATCAGCCACTGGCAGGGTTTAGTTGGAACATGTCAGTGATTTCAGATGACGCTGCTGTTCTTTCCTTGTCTTGCCTTGCCTATTGCCTCTCTGTGGATCCTGGATGTAGAAGGTTCCAGGAAATGGAAAAGTCACTTTATGATCATAGAGGGAAAGACCCTGATCTACGGGAACTGGAAACTGGCCTTGGAGAGTGTGTTTTATGACTTACAGTCTCCATTCTGCTGAAGTTGGATCTGGTGACAGGAGCAATGGGGTCTCTATAAGTCATAAAGTGGTTCCACAAATCATAAGATGCTGCTTTGATTATTTCCCACATATCACACTCTCACGTGTGTCAGCAGTCAACTGAGTGTCCCTCGCTCTCCATAGCGTCTTTCTGATGGTCTGCTCGACCTCAGACTTTAGCTGACACATGCAGGTGACACTGTGGTGCCGGGCTGACTGGGATCAGGAGACAGCATGGGCATAGTCTCCCAGAAGAGATGTGAACTCAGAAGGATACCATGCTCTGGATTTGGTTGGAGTGTGTCCCCCAAGGTTTGTGTGCTGGGAGTTTCCAGGGGCAGAAGTCCCCTTTTGGAGGTGGGCCTAATGGAAGGTTTTGTTATAACAACAGAAAACAGGCAAAGGTGAATGAATGCACCCTCTAAAGGGTAACTGGGAATAAAAAGTAGAGAATTATTAACACAAATTATGGTGATGTAGATTTTCTTGCCCTGCAGATAAAAGCGTGAGCATCAGAATTTGCATTCCTAATGAGAGACTAAGACTCAGTAAGTAGCTGGGATGAAGATATATTAGTAAAGGAAAGAGTTAAATCTGTAAAGTGTATAGTAATTTAAAATGTTTAGTTATGTTTACAATTTTTGACATAGGAAAACCCACAAGATTTATTCCTTTGCCATCATTTTACAGATCTGAAAGCTGAGCCCTAACAGATGAAGTAACTGCCTAAGGTTCTTAATAGTTCACTCTGCTTGAAATTCAACACTATCTATCTTGGCCCCATGCAGGTTTGCATACAAGAACTCTAACAGAATGCTAGGAGATATTTATTATGCTGTTGGCCCCAGATGTGCTATGTATTAGGCCCACAGAATGTGGGAAAATATTACTTCATTGTAGCATCAATTTGACCTTTCAAAAACTAATACACTGGCTATAATAAACATTAATTAAACATTTAACCGTAATTTTGTTCTCAGACTTAGAATTTTAAAGGGCTTTAGAGGAGTGAGTTAAATGATTTGTGTCTTAAGAGAAATTTTAAAGGAATTTGGGTATACTGAATGCCCATTCTTTTGTCTTTTCGGTACTCTGACAGTAATGATTGCTGTAGCAAAGCAGAGGTGGTTGGACCTCTGACTCTCAAAATGAAATGGGGAGAAGCATGTGTTCATAACACCTGTCCCCACATAATCTTCAATCCTTGCTCTTGCCAGCTCAGATCATCCTGTTAGCTCTACAGGCAATTTTCTCCCATCCTGCAGTCAGAGCTCAACGGGGTAGGCTTCCAAGATAGGTCTCTTTAGTGACTTTCTCTGCTTCCATGCTGGGTGACTATGTACTGATGTGAAAAAGACAGCACCTTCTAGACTCTTATGACACCCTGGAGGCTTGCCCTCCTCCTGCTCATTCCTTTTGTGACTGCCTAGATTGGCCGCCTCCACTTGCCCAACACCATGCACCCAGATGCTCAGACTCAGTTGCAGACACCTCCTCGGTATCAAGAGAATTACACCACTGGGAAACAAAACCACCCCTCTTCCTTCCCTCACACTGCACCCCTTTCTGCTTTTGATGGGGCAGGCTTCCTGCCCAGGCTTCCTGTGGATGCAGCGAGCAATACTGCCTGCGTGCTCAGGTCCAGTCCTCCCTAACGTTGGCCACTTTGCCACCCGACACTGGAGCCTGCAGACTTTGTGCTCTCTGAGTTTTCGTGTTCTTTGATCTTTTAAGTGTTTTCCTCCACGTATAGACCCTTTCCTCTTCAAGGAAACCTCTTGGCTCAAAGTCACGCTCTGCACCTGGGGAGTCCATCGCTGCCCTGTCACATGAAATCAACCTTCCTACGCCATTCGCCCTGGTTCTTGGCTCTCTCTAGTTTTCTGTTCAAGATTCCAAGGGACCTCACGTGACCTAACCATCAGCGGTTTCCATCCCCCACGTGGCTGCTCCACTCCATGTGTTCTGTCAACCACCCACCGTTCTCACTTTTTACTCTTTTGAGTTCTGTTAAGGGATTCCCAATGCTATGTCATACGTCTCCTTGCCCACACAATCCTAAAACCTCTGGGTTTAGTGCTGCTGGATTTCTTCCCTGCCTCATTGTTCCTGTTTTATTTCACTGCCCCCCGAGTGCCCTCATGATTGTACCTACTCTTCTCTCAGGTACTTTTCCGAGCCCCGAATAACTCCCGCCTGACCCTGCCTACTGCCACACTGATTATATTAATTTTAGAAGTCTCCAGATGCCTCAAAGCCAACGTCAAAAATGGAGATCTTGAGTTTCCTGTGGTAAATTGTACTTTTTCCTTGAGACCTAGCTTCTTATTCTCCCTCACTGTTATATTCCTCTGATAGCTTTGGAACACTGTCTGTCTGAACCCTCTACCTTTGCCTTTCCATCCCTGCCTCAGTCCCTCAAGTATGCGCTCTAATACTTTGTGTCGCTTTCTACGTTTTTCAAGTCTTCCCCTTAAATCAGAGGCAGAATTCTCTGTCTAAAATTCAGTTCAGAGCCTGGAGTGATAACGTGGGCCTGTATATTCCAGCCCCCACAGAGCCTGGAGTGATAACGTGGGCCTGTATATTCCAGCCCCCAGAGGTGGTGGCAGAAGGGTTTTGAGAACTAGTTCACTCTGGCCCTGGGGTGCATAGCAAGACTTGCTCTCCATAAAAACAACAAAAAAGTAGTAGGAGGAGGAGAGGACGAGGAGACGAGAAAGAGGGAGGTAGGATAATAAAGTAAAAGATTTCTTTTTAGCTTTTGCTAACTCCTAAGTAGCATGCCTTAGCTTACAAGAACAGGCAAACTTCTTGGGTGGGTTTCCAGGCCCTCAATAAGTTAGCTGTAATTCCCATCTTAGCTTCCCTTTTCAACACCTTCCAAGAAAGACCAAGGCACTGGGATTCACTCCTTCTTCTCTCCTGCTACAGCACTATACGCTGTTTTCTCTCCTGGCCCTGTACTTTCTCCCACTGCTACTGGCTTTGCTGGTGGATTTCTCTGGTTTCCCTTTGCATCATTATATCTTGACTACCTTCAAGACTTGGCTCAAATGTCCACTGCAGAAAGACTTCACCGAGTCTATAATTAGATTTAGTACATTCTTTGTTCCCTCTGGCCCCTGGTACCTGACTCTGGCTTGCCAGTAGTTATGATTATAGCACATTGAAAAATCCTTGTCAGCAACACAACTGCTAGTGACACCCCATTTTCTTCATTTTGGTACTTTATAAACCTCTCCTCTCCCCTAATACATTTTCCAGTGTTTGGACTGTGATAGGTCCTCAGTAAATTTTGTTGAAGTGAAATGCATAAGCTGCAGGCATTTTTCTTCCTTCTCAATACCTCCTGACATAGCGATGTTTCTATTACCTTCTTTCTCCGTTATTTATGAGGGAGCTTGCTGTAGAAGCAAGTATATCATGTGCAAAGTCATTAGGAGGCAAAGTATAAGACTTAATTATCAACACTGAATGTGCTAAGATGTTAGATGTAGTTTAAAAAAAAGTTAGCTACCTTTAAAGCTGGGATGTACGTCAGTTGTGAGCCAAATCACCTGGCTCTTGTTTTTCTTCTTCCTGTCTCATTTCTGTGCCTCCAGTTCCCATTTCTAGGTGGCTGAATGACCTGGCCACGAACTCCTAATAGTGATAGAAATTAGATAATGTGAGTTAGACAGTGGCACTTTGAATAAACCGTGTGGGGGGCTGTTGGTTTGGTGCTGCTGCATATTTAAATGCTAAGCACTGGTCCCTAAGATCTGGTTGCAATCCAGACCCAGTTCTCACGCACCAAATGATGTGTAAACTTTGCTCCCTTATTATCACTGATTGGCTAGGACAGAATAGGGGTAGTGGAGCTTTGGTTACTGGGCTGGGGGGGGGTCTGTTGTAGGGACCATGAGGCTGAGAGAGAGGGAGAGGGAGACAGAGAAAGATAAGGTGGAGGGGGAAGAGGAGGAGGAGGAGGAGGAGGAAGAGGAGGAGGACACGGCCTCATAGAGCAGATGCAGCCCAGACAGGATCACTTACTGGCCAGTAACTTGGAGAATGCAGTGGGGAAGTAGCCAGACTAGCTTAGAAAATTAGTTTAAATCATACCTGCACAGTTATTGTGCTAATAATTTAATTATTTTATTTAATTTATTATTTATTGATCATTTATTTTAATAAATTGATGGGTCTCTGTCTCAATTATTTGGGGTGGCTAGCAGGGTCATAAAACAGCCCTTTAGAGTTTAATAAATATTCAACAGCAATAAACTTCATTTGAGCTCACTCCCCATGATGAGCGCCCCTCATACCATCAGTTCTTTCTATCCCTTCCTCTTGCTTCACCTCCCTCTTTCTGTTGGAGAATAACCTTGGCATGGGGTTCCACTAATCAGACGTGATGTACTCAAATCCAGGTGGAGAGTTTTCAGAGTGTAATTCCAGAGGTGATGAATAACTGCTATCGGACTCTCACTCAAACCATAAAGTCAAATGAAAAAGGTTTAATAGGCAGTTGAAAACCCTGCATAGGTAAGATCTGTGAAATAAGACAAGCTTTGAATGTGAGCCCATATTCACCCCAAATTTCCTCATGAGACCATCTTCAATTCGGGGTAGAGAGGCATATAACTTGAGTGAAGAAGAACACTGTTGCTAGGAGACTGGGCTGCAAAAGGAGCTGGGTTAAGGTAGACAGGATTTTAGAGGTAAGAAGAGATTTTAGAAGTAGAGAGCCTCTAAAACATGTGTAGAGATGACCCTTAAACCTTTTTCTACCCTATAATCTCTGAATGTACAGGGGCAATGCCAAAAGACTGACAAAGAATGGATGCTAGCACTAGGCTCATGCCTTTCACCCCAGCACTCAAGGAGGCAGAGGCAGGTGGGTAGCTGTGAGTTCAAGGACAGTCTGGTGTACAAAGTGAGTCCAGGACAGCCAAGGCTACACAGAGAAACCTTGTCTCAAAACCAAAACCAAACCAAAGCAAACCACACCAAACAAACAAACAAACAAACAAAAGAGGATGCTAGAACCCAGCTGGGAACCCAATGGGGAATCCCAGAGAACACAGTGCTGGAGAGGTTTGCATTGATGTTCTAGCCCAGCCCAAGTAGGGGATCAAGAAGCAGAGACCTGCTCAGCCAGAACCAGGGCTAGTTTCAATTTTCAAAGCCACCTCCCTCCATAACTTACTTTTCCCAGAAACAACCAACCTCATAATAGTTCATAGCCTTCTATAAAAGGATCATTGGTTGGGGACCAAGCATTCAAAAACAGGAGCTTGCAGAGACATTCACATTCAAACTATAAACTATAAACGGATCCTGCATACACTAAAGACCCTACTTCAGATTACCTTTAAGATAGAGATAGTCTCCAAGGCTTAGCCAGCCACATCCTAAGTGACTATATACAGGGGAAAGGATGCCTTCACTATAGTGACCCTAGTGTCCATAAATGTCATTTACTTTTGTTTAAATTTCTGGCATTATCTCAGGGAAAACTCTCTGCTTAATAAAAATAGATGGAGAAGCTGTATCTTAGATGTTGGTGATCCATACATAAAATACTTCCTTGGTCGTATCAGGATAAAAAAGACAACAATTGGAAAATTTAGATGTCCAGTGTACCACATGAGTTAAAGATGCAACAGTTTTTTCCAAATTAAGATATTTGCTTATTAATGCTTTGGCATGATTAATTGTACCATCAGCATAATCGGTATTAGCATGGTGCTCTTCCCTGTAGGTTAGCAGTGGAGAGGCATTCATAGAAAAGTTCCCTGTGGGGAATATGCATATGTAACATTAAGAGAGGCAAGAGAGTTCCCAGGAACCCTAGGATCAACAACAGAAAGTCTGTCTTCAGTCACAGCAGCAGATAATATTTTCTATATGCAGCTGTTTTGCACTATCTGTGTCTCCTGGTAGGTAGCTAATTAAAATTCCACAGGGCTTAAATACTTGATGAATCTACATACTTTTTCCAAGTAAAATATTACAAGTAGTCCAACTCTTAAAATGCCTTAGTTTTTAATGCTGATTTGTCTGCATTGGGTCTAGTTTATAAAGTTTAAAAGAGGCTGTACTTTTTAACGTTCTTTATGATGAGAGCCTTATATCTCAGTGGCAAGTCATAACAATATCTCACAAGATGTTTTGCAAATGAAGATATTTGGTCTGGAATATAGATGTTTGCATCTTACTGTGACTGCCTGCAATAAAAAATAAGTCAGCTGCAATATCAGGTTCTAGATAATTAAAGAGGGAAGTCACAACTTGGAGTTGGAAAGTCAAAGTTTTAAACGTACTTGCAAAAAATGAACCTAGCCATTTAAACAGAACCCTAAGCGCGTCTGAAGAAATACAAATGGGTATCCAGAAATAAATCCAGATGTCATAGCCTGGATTTATGAAAATCATCATAGTTGATTTTCAACAAAGGCACAAAGTTAATTAATCCCAAGTGGACAATTGTTGTGAACCACTGACTCTCCACATTATACCGAAATGAACCTTAATTCCTGCCATATGCCCTTTAGAAAACATGACTCAAAGATCATAGACCTACATATAAGACAACATGGGGGGACATTTTCAAATTCTCAAATATTAATGATAAGAAAATAATTCATTTTAATATATGTGTGTGTGCATGCTTGTATGTATGTAGGTATACAAGTGGGTGCACACACATGCTTACAGGCATGCAGAGGTATGAGGCTGACTCTGGAAGTCTTCTGTAATTGCTTTTTATAATGAGGAAGGATGCTTTCAAGGTTCATCTCACTTGAACCTAATGCTCACTCAGATGACTAATCTGGCTCTTGGGATCTTGTCCCTGTATTCTGAAAGCTGGAATTACAAGCAGGCCCATGTCCCCAGAATTTATGTGGGTTCTGGGAATCCAAATTCTGGTTATCATGCTGTGTGACACTTGCGTCGATTGCTGTTTTCTCTCTAAACACATGAAAGGAAGAACACATTTTAAATTCATCTTTGGACCACTCATGGTTGCCACCCATCCTAATCCATAGCATACTCAGCAAACATCACCATTAACTTGTACTATGGAAGGAACCTTGTTATACCCATGTATGTTCTCTGATCATTAACTTGTGTTTCACATCACTCACATGTTTGGTGTTCACGATTAAGCCAATTGCATTGTAGAATCTGTTGATGGCATTAACTTGGCAGGGCATGAACCAGTCTCTCTCTCTCTCTCTCTCTTTCTCTCTCTCTCTCTCTCTGATACACATACATATACACACATATGGGTTGTTTTGGTTTTTTTTTTTTTTGCCATTTGGAACACGGAAGACAGTTGATCTGCCTTTTACAGGTACCCTTTTACTCTGGCATCATCGCACTGGGGAATCATTGGGCACCAAGTGAGTATGTATTTGTATAGAAAGACTGAATCCTGACTCCTTGCTCTCACCCTAGAGAATACGGGAAGGCTTTCATCAAAAGCATCTTGAGGTAGCAATGATGGTTTGCAAATTTGCAAGGATTATCTTTTAACGTATCATTTATTTTCATAGACCTCTCTGGGCAATAAAAAAAGAAATCAATCCATAATTTATTAGAGAAAATGCCTGTTTCTATATCAGTGATGCTCAGGCTCAACACACCTAGTGCAGCCCCCCACAAATGATTTCAGTTAGAGCATTTTCCTGATGGACTTCGTGAGAAAACCCCCAATTTTGAAATCATCTAAAACAACCATTTGAGTCTTGCCTGTATGGACTGTCTCATTGTAACCATTGGGCTGCAGTGGCTTGATGCAGCTTCTCCTTCGTGAGTGAGGAAGGCAGGCTAGGGAAGGTATAAAGTTGAACAACAGCAGCAACAAAAACCCCGAGAAAATGATCTGTCAGTGCCTGAGGCATTTGTAATAAAGAGAATCAAGTTTCCGAGCATGAAAGAACCACAAGAGACAGTTAAAATGATTCTCCCGGGCTCCCCGCCTAGTTCTTCACTTTCGCAAGAATGGGATTTGTAAAAAGATATGTGTTGAATGCCTGAGTAGTTGAAAGCAGCCAAGTTGCTCATTACTAAAATAATTTCTGATTTTCTTTTATAAAATTATGTTTCTTTGACAATAACGGCGCAAGTCACTCATTTCCTCATTTCAACAACAGGCTTTTGTACAGCTCTACCACTCTGTGTCAAGCAGTATTACAGGTACAAGGCATTAAGAAATGAGTTCAGCACCCTTTGGGAATCTCAGCTTCTTGGAGAAGAGACAAGGAGCATAGATACAGCCAGCGTGGAGTGTGGTAAATCCTGTGGAGGGAGCTGATGAAAATTCTAGGAGAAGGAAGGGTCTGTAGGATGCTGGGATGCGGTGGTCAACATTGAGGAGACACTCAGTTACGTAACTGCCGGTAGAATGGTGCCAGGTTTGTTAATTATGCACGGGAGGTCATTCTAGACACTTTCGTCAATGTGTGAGGGTTCAAAAACAGTTTTGATGCTTCTCCTCCTTAATTTATAGGTCAGAGAGTAAAAAGAGACAAGCTAAAGAATTGTCAGATCTTGTAGGGCCTTGTGGGCAATGTTAAAAAGATAGCGTCTCAGTGTATGTGTATGTGTTGGGAAGCCATTACAAGATTTTGGTGGAGGAAGGACATGCTTTAAGGTATCTGATAACTGGGCCAAGCATCTATTGCTATAGTTTAGGGGAGAGATGGGGGTCACCTGACCTATGGTGATGGTAACAGAGAGGAAGGAACAGAGGGTGTTTAGGAAATTAAATGTGCAGGACTGTGTGAGAAAGGAGAAAAAGCCAGAGTGCCATGTTTCCGCTGTCATTTCTGCATGGGTGAAGGAGATGGAAACATGGGTGAATTCATTCATTCAGTGAGTATGTAGTGAGTGCAGATTTTATGCTAGCATTCTACTAAGTAAATAGGAAAAAATCCAAACTCCCAAACCTTGGGGATCTTACCTTCTGAAAGTTTGAGTGACATGCAAGATGAGTAAGCAAAATACATGCCTAAGATGGGTGAGTGCTAAGAGCAAGGGAGATAAAATACTAAGCAAAGGCACAAAAATTGGGAGGGGAAAAAGTTTAGCAATTTACAGATGGGAAAACCTTTTTGAGAATGTGATAACAGGAAAATATTATAAAAGAGGAAACATTTAAGGGCAATTCTGTCTACATAGAAAGAGCTGCAAACATAAAGGTCTTGCCTGAGATGTTAAAGTGCAGCCTTTAGGCCAGTTGGGCTCAGCAAAGGGTGATATGGCCTGGCTCAACCGGCAGATCCTTCTGGCCTGGCTGGTTTAGAGCAGACTATTAGCGAAGGGCCTGACCCTGGCAGACCATTAAGAGACGAGAAGTAACCTAGCCTGAAAGTAAACACAGATGTAACAAAGCCTAGAAAACATCTTATCCTGGAAGCTGTAGTGTGTCACAGTGCGCTTCACAATATACCCCTCTGTCCACACAGCTTCACTGCAAATGTTCATTGCAATAAGTCATTCGTCTAGTTCAAAGCCTTTGGCTTTTGCCATAGCATCAATATTGGATCCTCACAGCAACTAGTTCCAGTAATTCTTTTGTTGCCCGGTGTCATGGAGATCCTGTAGCTTTGGATCAGCAGGACCAGCCATTTCACACGCTACAGCCGTTTACAGATGATGTAGGTTTTGAGGTGGGCCAATTCAAAGCCCTTGCTCTGGGCCTCTGTGAGCTAGTCAGCTTGCTTGCTCTCCAGTATCCATACCACCAGTAACGGTCAACTCTTCTGTGGTCATGCCACTAGGGCCAGCAAACCCTTACCCCTGCCACCAGAGCCAGCTCCACTATGCTGCTCAGTGAAGGCTCAGGGCCCACTGTGCCAAGTGCTGCAGCCTGTGAGGGGCCGGGACAGCTCTCCTGCTCTCATACCCTCAGGGCTGGCTCTCCTGTGCCTTCCCCATCAGGACCAGTTCTACTATGTTGCCCAGAAGAGGTGCAAAATCAGCTCTCCCGAGTGCTGCAGCTGGTGAGGGGTAATGCCAGATCTCCCATGACCTTGGGGCCAGCTCTCCCAACTACTGTAAATGGCGAGGGGTAAGGAGGGCATCGCCTCCAAGTCCACATCACCTCATAGCAGAGGAGTGGCAGGGCCTGTTTTTCCACGCTCACGTCCTTGGTAGGGTCTCCTGTGCCCTCTCCACCAGGGCCAGCTCTACTGTGCTGCCCAGGCAAGTGTTCTTTACAGTCAGTGTTTTTATATTTTGTGCTAGGAATTTTTACCTCCAAGTCTTTTTAATCTTTTAGAAGCTTTGCTACTTTGCCTTTGATGTTCAGGCCTATCTATGGTCTACTTGGAATGTTTCCTTAGTGCAATAAAATAAAGGCTCAGTTTTACTTCTTATCCTAAGGATGCCCAGTTGTCCCAGAAGATTATTCTGTTCTTGCCTACTGCCCTGTAGTTCCATCTCCACGCAAAGTGAAGTGGCTATAAATGTGTGGATCTATTTCCAGACCCTCCATTCTGTCTCATTTGTCTGTGTATAATCATGGGCCAGTGCTATCCTGTCTAAATTCCCAGAGCTTTATAATTAGTCTTGATTTATTGTAGAGTAAGTCTTACTGCCTTGCTGGTCTTACTAATTCCTAAGCTTCTGCACTACAGACTCAGTTCTTTTGTAACTTTATTTTTCTTTTAAATTTTTATTAACTAGCCAGGCAGTGGCGGCACACAGCTTTAATCCCAGGACTCTGAAGGCAGAGGTAGGTAGATCTCTGTGAGTTCGAGGACAGCTTGATCTTCAAATCGAGTTCAAGGATAGCCAGAGCTACACAGAGAAACCCTGTCTCAAAAAAAAAAAAAAAAAAAAAAAAAAAAAAAAAAAAAAAAGCAAACAATCAAATAAAAAGATAAATAATTCTTCGAGAATTTCACACAATATATTTTGATTATATCATTTCTTCCCCCAACTCCTTTTGGATCTACCCCCCCACTCCCTACTCACATGGCGTTGTGTCTTCATTTTTGTTATAAAGGCCATAGGTCCAATTTATGCTGTTTATGTAACCTTAGACATGTGGCCAGTCACTGGAAAATGGTTGACCTACCAGGCGCCCCACCTTGATGAACACTGGCTGTCTCCCTTGCAGCAGCTATTAATTATCAATATATCCTTAACTAGGGGTGGAGTTTCATACTCACCTTTACCCTCCATGTTGGGATTTTGTCTGGATTAAGTATGAGCAGCTCTTGGGTATGCCGCCACTAACATTGAGAGTTCATACATGTAACTGCTCTGCTGTGTTCAGAAAATACAGTCTCCTTGTAGTTATCCAGCACCTCTGGCTCTTACAACCTTTTCATTTCCTCTTCTTCGATGACTCCTGACCCTTGGCTGTTTAGGGCTGAGCATCCCCCATTCTCCTAGTCCCTGTATCTTGTCTACTAATTGCCAACTACAGCAAACTAAGGTTCTTTGATAAGGATTGGGAGATGAACTAACCTATGGCTATAATAAGGGATTTATACTATAATGTCCATATATGAGGATAATAATAATATGTTCTCCCTTATTCCCCATGACAGCTTGTTGGTCTCAGTAATGGTGCCAGGTATAGGTACCATCTTGTGGAGCAGGCTGTAAGTCTAATCAGAAAGTGGCTGGTTACTCCTGTAACACTTGCACGGGCTATCAGTTCTTTAATCACCTGCTTCTAACCTGCTATTGAACCTACCTGCTGAAGTCTTTTAAAAAGTTTTAAGCACTTTTATTATCATATATTAATTATACATAATTACATATGGTAATATGCCTCATATATACATATAATGTATTTTTAACATTGATCTTTGTATATGTGTGTGGTGTGTGTGAGAGCACAGCTGTGCATGTTGGGAGTTAGGGAACAACCTCAACTGTCAATCCTTGTTCCCACATTTGTGTGGGTACCAGCAATCCGGACTCAGGCTTTCTAGCAAGTTCTTTTACCCACTGGGTCATCTCTCCAGCCCTGTAAAATAATTTTGATCACATTTCCCTTAACCCCTTTCTCTCGCTTCCATTCTCACCAATCCTCTTTTTCCTAAGTAGTGCCCTGTCTGCACCCTCCCACCATGTGTGTGCATGCACATGTGTGTGTTCCAATGATTTTGATTTGAATTGCACACGTGAACATGGGTGAAGGGTTATTTCCAGGAACCTGGGCAATTTACCATTAAGAAAATGCTTTCACTCCCACAGCAACCATTACCTGCCCTCAGAGAAAGGTAGTGCTTCGTGAACCCTCTCCTAGTCTACCGTTAACTGCCTACAAATCCTCACAGAGGAGTGGGGCCTCATTAGCCCCTCTCCCATCTACGGGAAAATGTTGCTGGGTCCTGTAAAGCACTGTAAATGTACGGGTAAAATAGCCACATAATGTCCAAGAGTGTTATAACATTCTCTCCTTCCTCTGCCTCCTTTTCTTGGGATGTCACCGTGTCTTAGCCTTAAGGAAAGTGCTGCAGATCCCCCTTCGTGGTCAGGCACTCAGCAAACACATGTTCTCAGCACTTTAACTAGTTATGAGTCTGTGTAGTAACTGCCTCTTTAGCCAAAACTGACATTAATACTAACCTACAGCCACAAACACAAATATTTACGAGGCAGACTGATGGACACATTTAGCAAAAGAATAGTAGTTTGTTCACCAGAGCCTGTGACTTCTTCTGCCACGGCTTTTGACCAGGTGTCAATCACCTCCCATGAAACAGGCCTCAAGTCCTATCAGAAAAAAGTTGGTTATCTTTTGTGCTGGTTTGAATGAGAGTGGCTCCCATAGTCTAGCTATTTGAACGTTTGGTTCCCAGTTGGTGGACTGTTTGTGGAAAGTTAGGTAGAGTGGCCTGTGGGAGGAGGTGTGTCACTGGGGGTGGGCTTTGAGGTTGCAAGAGTCCATGCCAGGCCTAGTCTTGCTTTTTCTCTCCCTGCCTTCCGCCTGGAGATCGGGATGTTAGCTCTCAGCTACTGCTCCAGAGCCATCTATTTGCCTATCTGTTTGCTATGATGATCATGGAAGAACCCGATGACACTGTAAGTAAATCCCCAACTGAATGCTTTCTGTTTTTAGTTGCCTTGGTCACGGTGCCTCTCCACAGCAGTAAAACTGTAAGTCATCCCTCTTAACAGTCATGCCATTACTGTGCCAGTATCATATCACATGGCAGGTCAGTGGTGTCCACAGCTCAGTAAGACCACTCATAACTTTTCTCCCCAGGGGACACAGCACTTCCTGATTACTACAAGGGTTAGCCACCAGGAAAGACGTTTCCACGGCAACTTTAGCTTTATTTCTCTGTGTCCTCCATCCAAAGTATGTGGTATCTTCAGCAATTAGCCTTTTCTTCTGGTTCAGCTGGACCCTGACCAAACTCATAGGGAATTAGCCCACCCCCGGCAGTGGGATTTTCATTTAATAACTCATGTCTGCTGGCAGCAGCTTTATCTGCTCATACAGAGTACCCCTGTTAAAACTTAAAACTTTTTATTATTGTGCATTTATCGATTAAATAAATTATTGATGGATTTTATAATTGCATTTTTATACATCACATGCTATAATGATTTTCATTTCCCATTATTTGTAGCTATCATAGATTTCTATTTGCCTTTTCACCCACAATTTTAAATTCCCTGCTTAAAATTTCAAGTTCATCTTGTATCTCTATGATCATAGTATATGTGTTTGTTTTATAGACTGTTTCTGGTAATTTTCACAAATTACCTTGCTGATTCTGTCTTAACAGTGTTTGTCTTTATGCATCTTGTGCTCAGGCTATCTGATAGTTACTGAACTAAATGCATCTAGGAATAATCTGATGCCAGATGACAGCATTTTCTTCCCAGGAACATACTCCTTCTTCTTTCATATGTATGAAAATATTAAAAGCTCAGGACCAAAGCCTGAAAGTAACTTTTTTTTTTTTTCAAGGCAGGGTCTCCTTGTGTTGCCCAGACGAGGCTGTAAGTGTCAAAGGCTTCTGAATCACTCAGATTATTCAAGGTCCCAGCCCAGAGGTCATTTTTCTTAGACTTTTACCTTAGTGAGCCTGGGCTCCATGCCTTGTTCTAGCCATAAGGTTTTATAGCTGCTTCTAGATAAAAATTCTTCTGTGGTAAAACCATAAGAATACTGGACCAGCTATTCCAAACTTGATCCTATCCGATCTTTCTGAGAGATGCCCCTCCTGTCAGTGGGTGACTGTACCTGTGCTCGCCACCACTCAGCTTGTGACAAAAGCTGGAGCATTGAGAAGCCATCAAATCCCCAGTCCCACTTACCACATGTGACTGCTTACCATCATGCTAGTGTTGGTATTGCTAATTAAAAAAAAAAAAAAATCTAGCTGGTTATTTTTTAGCCATTCAGGAGAACGTTCATCAGTCACTATCGATTTCATTTTCAAATACATTTAATTACATTTTAAGAAAGAACGTCATTACCACCTGAAGGCTGTCTGTAGATTCAGTTATGAAGGGATACGCTAGTGACCATAGGTTATAAATCCTGAGGCAGTGGACACACCATGAATGCTTGGCAGCCTGACCCGGCTCCAGTTACCTTAAGTGTGTTAACATGGAAGAAGTTACCCAGCCTCTAAGCCTCTGCTGCCTTTGAATAAAACCCAGAATAAATAGAAAAGCCCATCTTGCTGTGTTGCATTGAATGAGGCCACATGTGCAGATCATAACCCATCATTCCTGGCGTTTAGGGAACAACTAATAGCATTCAGTTATGATTTTCTCTCGTAGAAAGCCAGTGGAGAAAAAGTCAATAATAGACAGCCAGTAAAGATTTGGTGGGTTACTGTGGCCAAATCAAGTCCAGTCCCTTTGTGACTTCTGACTGAAGCAAGAATTGAGCTGTGGACACCACTGACCTGCCAAGTGATATGTAGCCCCTGGGGCAGTAGCGGCATGACTATTAAGAGGGGTGACTTAGTTACAGTTTTACTGCTGTGAAGAGGCGCCATGACCAAGGCAACTTTTTTTTTTTCTTTCTAATGTGGTTTTTGAGGTAGGATTTCTCTGTGTAGCCCTGGCTATCCTGGAACCTGCTCTGTCGATCAGGCTGGCCTTGAACTCACAGAATTCTGCTTGCCTCTGCCTCCCCAGTGCCGGGGTTAAAGGTGTGCGCTAGCATGGCCCTGCTGCAAAAGGCATTTCAGTCCATCTGCCCGAGTTTGGAGAAAGATCGCGTCTTCCCTCTTTCCAAAGATCTGAGACAGATCTGTGAGCTCTGCGCCCATTCGAGAGCATGCTGAAGCTCAGGTTGGCCTCCACAGAGGCCAACAGATCTGCAAAGTGGCTCAGAAGTGCAGGAGGTAACATGCAGTCTCCAGTGACTGGGTGCGTGGAGAAAAGGCTAGTGGCACAACTGTCCACGTGGGCATTTACCCCAGCAAGGTGTACCGCAAAGAAAAAAAAAATGCCCTGGATAGGAAAGCCAAGTCTCTGCAAGTGTGAAAGGAGAAGGCAAATACACAAAAGGGCAAAACTGAGAAGACGCCGGGATGGAGGAATCTCATGCACTTTCACTAAAGACCACTCAAGTTATTAAAAAAAAAAAGTCAATAGTATATTTAGCTCAGTTACTATTCTCCTTGATTACGGCAAAACATTAGCCTAATTTGGGCTGTATTCTTGGTAGATATGGAACTATGAGTATCGAGAATGGTAGTTACCACCTGGAAGAAATACAGAGTGATTTAAAACAGGACGTTTACGAAATGGTCAAAGCAGCTGTGGATGGTCATTCGGCTTGTGCACGCGGCCACACCCACCTGGGTTGTACTGTGCGTCATCCGTCCTGAACAACTGGGTGCAGAAACTAACATATTTTCAATATTGACTTGCAAGCAACAATTGGATTTAAAGCTATAATTAGTCTTTATAGTTTTGTTTCTTGAGAGAATCTCTTGAGCTTTAGTTTCTGCCCCAGCACTAACCATCTGGGTTGACCTGAAGAGGTTGCAGTATCTCAAGGCCTCCCTCCATTTCTTTATCTGCCAAAGGAGAGAGTTTGTCTAAACTGTCCCCATCTCTAAGATTCTATAATTTGTGTGTAGAATGCAATTTTAGTATCTCTCTAGTAGATTTGCATGTGTGACGGAATGTCTAGTGTTAGCCCGGTGGTTTGCAATTTGTATTTATAGGCCTGTAATTAACATGAGGCATCATGCTTTTCCATCTGTCATATTAACAAAGCATGCACATTCCCTAACTAAAACGACCTTTAAATAATGGTGCTTTGTACGACCTCACTGACACGTTCACTGCCTGTCCCAGAGCCCTGGTTATCTGTGTATAAATGACCATATTGGATGGCCTCTTAGTTCACAGCATTTCATTTGGCTGAGAGGAAAGTCCTCGTGGTAATGGAAATGCCACTGTGGATATCTGAATCTCAGCTCACCATCCATAACGCTGTGTGCCCATGTTAAAGTTTCCTTAACACTGTAATGAAGCAGCTTCGAACGGAAACCCAAGAAGCTCACACTGCCTCATCCCAACCTGGCCAAGTTCTTAAAAAGCCTCAAGTCCTTAAAGCTTGCAATATTTTAAGATGATTGATTAAATAATTCAGTTGTATTTTGTGGGGAGGAGAAATGAGAGGGAGCAAAGAAAGCCAGAAGAACGAGAGAGCGATAGCAAGCAGGAGAGACACTAGACAGGTCTTTTACTTTTAAGTGAATAGAGGCTCAGTCCACCGAGCCCTTGGGGACTGGCAGGTGCTGCCGAGATGCATTCAAGGGATCCTGCCCAGAACTTGCAGGGCGAGGAAGCACTCAGCACAATGGGTGATTTTTCAGAGTCATCAGGATGGCTTATAATTTTCTGAGGCAACAATAGTTTCTCCTGGGATTTTTTTTTTTCAATTTAAATTCCCGCCCCCCCCATCAAGAACCTTTTACAAAACATGTTGAATAAATGACCAACTGCAACCCTGACTTCCAGCTGCCATCAGAGATCTCTGAAGAATATCCTTTGATTATCAAATGAGACTGTCAGGGACCAGAGAGGATAAAGAGAATTCCAAGAAGCCACTGAACTGTTCAGTCCTTTTGTTCACACAAATTCCCTAGTGTGCAGCCACAGAGAAGAGTTATTATCCAAAGGTTCTTTTTACTCTTTTTTTGAGAAAGGAAAAACCTGATTGCTTCCTAGAAGCAAATGGCACGGTATCCCCTTGTGCGCACAGGGACTCTGGATGCAATCCTAGTATAGTGCCTGAATCTAAACAATGCAGCAATCACAGTTATGTCAGCTCCCTTATCTTAGAAAAAAAAATAGTTTAACACGTATTTCTCTGTCATTGATGCTATTATATGAGAGAGGACAAATTACCATCTATGAGAAGCAGATAAAGTCATCGAGTCACAGAAAACTGACCCACCAGGGATGCTGGAACTCATTTCATAGATTCTTGACAGTGACATTTCTCGTGTCTACCGGACTGCTTGTGGGGAGGCAGGACTCAAAGAAAAATAGCGCCCAGAGGAAAATGAGCAAAAGGGTTCCTTCCTTCTCATTTCCCTCCGGCACTTGCCAAGGTCTGATGCGTCGGCCCTGCTCAGTCTCAGCTGCACACACCTGTGGCTAGCCTTTCTGCGACCTTTTGTAGATGATGTAAATCCACTTCACTCTGACCTAGCCTTTTTCACTCCTCTCATTCTGGCTCTCTAGGACCTTCCACAACCTACTTTTTTCCTAGTCTATGCCCACATGTCTAACTCATTTGAACTACAGCCACATTCTCCCATGGTGACTTCCCCAATGCCAGCCTTCTGATCCGACATTCATCTTCAAACAGCTGCCGCAATAAGCAACCTGAGACCAGCCCTCTGCCCCTGTTGCTTCTTCTCCAGAGATGGCTGAATGACTTCTCGTGACCTGGGCAGTGGTTGTCAATTCCTTCAGACCCCCATGTCTCCGATTTGTAACAAATACTCTGTAAAACTTTATCTACGCTCTCAAAATGAAATCCATAGGGGAAAAAACATGTAAACTATACATGTAATTTGAATATTAAATCAATGTAATGAGAAAAGGAAATAAAACTGTAATACCAAGTATATAATGATGTGTGTTTGATTGTGCAGATGTGATGTGACACCATGAGAAAGCATGCTTGAACCCATGCGTGGAGTGACATGACTGTGATGGCTGCAGATAAAGAAGGAGTCGGGGCTTTTATTCATACCCTCCAGCAGGATGGTCGTTAGTGACATAATTTTGTCAAATGGAAAATACCAGGGGACATGATCTGTAACACTCTTTCCAAACTTCACTGTAAACAGGTGGCACCCCTGACAGACAGTTAGGCTTAAAGGATTTCCTAGAGATGTCAAGGATATGAATTACCAGAGTACTGGCCATAGTTATGTACTTTTTCTTACTTGTTTTCATTCAGATCGGTTATTTTATTTCTCCAAGAACCATTCTTCACCTTCCACGACCCAGTGAGGCAGAAAAGGAAGTGTGCCTCTCTGTCAGGGAAACCACTTTGCACACAGGACCTGGATATCAGGGCCTGCCCTCCAGCACTTTCTCTGCCTGTCCCTGAGGTTGTCCCAGGATTATTGTTCTACCTGAAACTGAGCTACAGCCTTTTGAGTTTTCTCTGGACATTCCCGCTCTAAGTATTCTGAACGGTCTTTGAATACCATCTTTGCTGAAGCCTGTCCAGCTCTTTTCATGGTTTCTCACTGGTGGCTTGTAATTGGCCCTGATGTTGGCCAGGCATCAGGTCAGTAGGTTTGTGCTGGAGAAGAAAGAATGGAAACAAAGATCAGGGAATATAACTTGTCCTTAAGTAGGCAAAGAATGCCTGAGGTTTCCAAGCTGAAGTGGCAAGGGGAATGGGAAAACCAGCAGAGTAGATTTACTTTTGTGACAAAATAAGTACATTTGGTTTTAAAAGATATTATTTAAATGATAGCTATACCCCAAATAAAAATATGAAACATTTTCAATTGATTTGATTTCAGTATAATAAAAAGGGATATATTGCAAGCTCCTCAGATAATGGTGAATTATTATCTGAGAGATTTAGAGAGTACAAATAAAATTCTCAGTGTAGCTAGAAATTGGCTTCATTAATCCCATTAGTTGGTGAAAGTGAAGGTGATATTGATTAAATTGAAACAATGAGTGGGTCTATTTCATTCGGGCAGTGGTGCTTAATCATTATAACCATTAAGGATATATTTGTATAATTTTCTCCTATTTTTTTCTGAAATCACATTCCACTTAGATTGCTCCTTTTCCTCAGGAGTGTTTTGCCACTCCTGTGAAGTGCTGTAAAGCCTCTTAGCTATCCTCTGATAGAATGCACATGGCGGCTTCTGTCTACTCAACAGTTTTCAGAACAGGAAAAAATGTTCCCCTCTACAAAGTGCCTGTACATATAATATATGCATCAGGAGATAACATGCCCAAGAGTTAAGTTCTATTTGCACTCTCATCATGAAACTTGGGAAATACATCATCTGGAATGGATAAGCTGTTATTTTCATGGTTCTCTAGAGGAACAGAACTTATAGAATGAATCTCTCTCTCTGTGTGTGTATATATATATAGCGTGTGTGTGTGTGTTTGTGTGATTTCTTAGAGTGGCTTATAGGCTGTGTGGTCCAGCTAGTCCAACAATGGCTGACAGCAGAAAGTGTGGCCCAGTTAAAGGTAGATCTACCCACCTCAAAAATCTGGATTAAAAGTGGATCTTCCCATTTCAGATAATCTTGCTAAGAACAAAACAGCCCTTACAGGTGTGCCCAGTCACTTGGATTTTAGTTAATTTCAGACATAGTCAAGTCGGCGACCAAGAATAGCCATCATCCCAGCTCTCTTGTGTTTGCCAACAAAGGCTACATCGTCATCATCATCGTGGTAAGCCAGAAGTGGGCTCTGCTGTCAAAGTGGCAACAGCCCAAACTGATTACCGCTCATTGCTCGCTCTCTGAGGGGACAGACTCCTTCTGCACTGTCCGGGAATAGCTTTAGTGGCTGGAGCCACAGGATCCTGCAAGCAGGTTCTCACTCTCTCTTAACACTTGCTCAGGTCACTGTCACTCAGGTCCTCTCCCCAGGCCTGCTGGGAACCCTCGTAGAGAACAGCACTCCCTCCCATCAGGGCCGACTCCCAGGCAAAGCCACCCCCATTTCATATTAATTCCACCAGGCTGGGTTGCAAAATGTACAGGCAAAATAAAGCAGTACAGACACACAGACCTACTTTTGTGAAGATTAAACTTTAAATGCTACCTTCTTAACGAGTTGATAATGATTTTGCTGCTTTTCATGCATCCAAAATACTGTAGTATTTTGTGATTCTAACTGAAGAACATACTACCGTATTTTTAAAATCCCACAATTTAGTTTCAATGAAGATATGACTAAAAATGATAGCCACCAAAGGAGAGGGACAATGTACCCTTTTGTCCCTTATAAAATTACTGTAGGCTCCATGTTCTGCTATTTACTTTCCCTTAAAAACGAGAGCACTTTCAAAGGTGACTTGTGAATATCTCCTAAACACATAGTCTAGTTGAGGGCTTGCCTGCAGGTGTGTGGAAAATAATCTCGAGGAAGAAAAGTAAGGCTTTGAAAGAGACAGACAAAGGAGACAGACAAAGGCCATTTTCTGTATGTGTTGTTTGCTGGTCTTTTCCTGGGAGCAGCTCTGCACACATGGTGAGGGGCCTCAGACAGCATACTCCGAAGCTGTTCTTCCAGAGTGTGTGTGCAGTCTCCTCATTGCTACCTCCTTTCTCATTGCCCAGCTGCCCTTCTCTCTGCTGGTGTATGTGAGCCTGTGCAAAAGGCTGACGACAGGACAACGAAGAAATCTTGTTTTTCACTATGGAGAGAGTCAATGTAAAATTTGGGAGGGGGAAACCTGTTGAGAAGCAATCATCAGATCAGAAAGGAGATGAACATCCATTTGAATGCCATGACTTTAGTAGGTTATAGACCCTGGGCCACAGGATTTGGTGACAGGATGTAAAAGGCACTAGAAAGAGGGTAATCTAGGGTTGCTCTTGACTTGGACAACTGGATACCCTCTGATGCCAGCTTAGTTAGGTAATGTAGGTTCTGAGGGAGGGGTTGTGGTTCCATTCTGGATTTGTGGCTTTTAGATATCTGCTAGAGCCTCACAGTCAGTCAGATATATTGAACTAGAGCCATGAACTTGGGAGCTTTGAGCCCATTTGTGGTACTAGAAGCCCTGTGAGGTCAGTGATAAGGAATGGACTAAAAGAACACTGTAGGAATACCAGAAGGTGCATTGAGAATGTGGGTTCAGCTATCTGGTTCTGACACATTTCTAACTTTTAAAAGTTTGCTTCTAACTTAATTTTGAGTTAGGATTGTTTTCTTGTTAATTTTGCAGAGTATGCACTACTTTATGAACAAATGACAATCCCATCCAGGATCAAACTACAGCCTCTCCATGAGATGAGCATAGAGGTTCACGTGCATAGGAAAGCTGGACCACCATAACTCATTCAACTCATTTGAAAAGACAAAGTTATTTTCAGTGTTAAAGAAAGCCAGACCATTTGCATATAAAATACATAGAATTACTAGGCAGTTTGCATTAGCTCTGTTATAACAGATAGTATCTCTCTCTCTCTCTCTCTCTCTCTCTCTCTCTCTTTTCTAGCTGAGAATAATCATGAGTAAGCAGATGCCTGCAATAGGGACAGTCTTGAAAGGCAAAATTCAAATTTCTAAATCTTTCAACATAAGTGGCAATTAGAGTCACGCCATCATGCTTTATGTGTTCAGTTTAATATGGTTTTATGGATTAGGACAAAGTTGTCTCCTTGGCTGAATAGCGTGGAACTTTCTGTGAGGGCTCATATCTATTCCTTGGAGAAACATAAGCAGAGTGCTGGGGAAGTTGGGAGAATACTTAAATGAGCTTCAGTGGAGTTGTCATTAACAAGCAGAGCTGGCTCGGTCTGGAATGTAAAGTGAATGGATTCTACATTGTTTAGTGTTTATCTGCTCGGAACACTCCTTTTAGAGGTTTACTATGACTTTATGGGAAAGAATAATATTTCCCATTTCTGTGAACATATTGTAACACCACCACAGCCTCCTGCCTCCTTCTTAATGTCTACTTGGAAGAAATTCAATCCGGGGGGGGGGGGGGTTAGCTTCTCACAAACGCTCAGGGAATTGATGTGTTAGGCCTTCCATTAGCATTCTTGGTGATAATCTGAGGGAGACCTCTATGCATAATTATGATTGGTCCTTAATTTTGTCTTTTATACTTCATCCTCCCCCTTTCTTCTAACTTTATTTCCCCGTTTGGAAAATAATGCTTTTTTTCCACACCTCCTATTGTACTCTGGCTGTGCTTTCTAGAAAAAGGCATACAGGCAGTGCACATATATCTAGTTTGAAATGTTTATTACTGAGTGAGACAAGTAAAAGGCCCTGCTGATGATAATAGAAGTCACTTTCTTTTATGATTCCCAGTTAATCTTCTTGTGATCTCTGTTTGACTTCCCTGCTTGGCTGCCTACATAGGTGAAACGTAATGGGTTTCTCATTTGAAGAGTTTGAAAGTCCTGCTATGTCCCTTAGATTATCTTTTGTTGATTCTATGCTGTCTAGGAAGAAGTGAGCTGAAAGGAAAACAGTAGTCTTACCGAAAGTGTTCTAGTTTGCTCTTCATAAGGTAGAGTCCATAAACTTATAATCATTCTTACACACTCCGTAATGGCTTTCTTTAATTTTCATGCTTGGCAGTGTCCTTTATTTCAGAGCTCCAAAATGGTCTTGAACCCTCCAAAGAAGTGCTCAAGTGTTTACTGATCTGTGTGAACTTCTCCTGAGGTCCTTTTCATTAAAATGATAACCGTAGTGGAAATCCAGACTGTTGGGTTATGTGCTTATATTGGCATAGACCTGTAAATTTAAAATCATTTACTAATGCTGAGTTACTTGATAAGCCACACATCTCTCACCCTTCCCTTTTAGGCATTGCTGTCTTCTAATTACAAAAAGAATTTTTAAAATAGCTTCTTCTCAATAGCGTATTTCACTTGCATTAGATAACTGAATGCATTGTTAGGCAAATGTCCTAGGTATTTTATTTGTAGTCTTTCTTTCTTTCTTTCTTTCTTTCTTTCTTTCTTTCTTTCTTTCTTTCTTTCTTTCTTTCTCTCTCTCTCTCTCTCTCTCTCTCTCTCTCTCTCTCTCTCTCTTTTATTTATCATGTGGAATCTCACATCATGCACCCTGAATGCTCTCATCTCCCAGTCCTCCCATGTCTACCCTTCCTCCCCTGTGACACCCTCTAAAAACAAACAAACAAACAACAACAACAAAAAAACAAGTCCATTTTGTGTTGTCCATAAACTTCCTGGAACATGGTCCTAGTGGCCAGTTCCCCACGGGAAGGTGAGTTTCCATCTGTGCGCCTGCCAGAAGCTATCATGTGTGTAGAGACATTCAGCAGATGGCGGTCAAGGACCAAGGCCACCTTTTCCACCATTCCATGGACATCAATATGGTCTCAGCCAGCAGCCCAGACCATGTACATCTGCATTGCCTTTGGTGACAACATGGGCCACAGACATTAACATGATCCCTGGCCATATCATGACCACCCAATCACTCATGGCCCTTGGTGACTGCATGGACCATGAGCCTCAGGACCATTTTGCCCACATCAGGATGGTCCCCACAGCAGCAAAGCTGAGGACATCACCAAGGCACCAGTCATCACACAGATGGCGCAGGTCCTCGTGGATATTAGGCTTCATTGTGTCCTGGGGCAGCAGCATGAACTACAGACACAAACATGACCTTCAGTGGCATCTTGGACCACAGTGGTCTTCAAGGAAGTCCAGTGAACCTTTCCTGGTCTTGGGTCTCCATCATTGCCCAGAGCCAGGATGGTACCGCGTCTGTGTCTGCATAAGCTCCAGGCTGCTGCACTGCCTCTGCCAACCCTGTGCTTCAATCCTCTATTTTCCCATCACACTGCCAAGCATTTGTTCATCATTCTGGTGCCTACTGCCTGCGTCACAAAGACAGCGAGGCCCATTTGGCTTCTGCCACCCCTCATACCTCAGTTTTAAACTGTAGCCAAAATAGAAGGCTCGGAGCCGAGAAGTCAAAGGGAGGTTGTAGTTTCTAGGGTTGGCTTGCTCTGTCATGTAGCCATGATGTTGGAATTAAATTTAGTTCTAGGCAGAAATTTATCTTACTTTTCTTACTGGATGTCTTTAAGGTCATATATATCTTTAAGAAAGAGCTTTATTGAGTTATGGTTCTTAAAACTTAGCATGGTGGTTGTGCCGGTTAGGTTTTGGTCAACTTGAAACAAGCCAGAGTCTCCAGGGATGAGGAAAAAAAACTTCATTTGAAAATGCCTCCATCAGATTGCCTGTAGGCAAGCATGTGGGGCATTTTATTGATTAGTAATTAATGTGAGAGGAGGCAGGTCACTTTGGTTGGTGCCGCACTGGTGAAGGTGGTTTTAGGGTGTGTAAGACGTTAGTAAGGAGCACTGCTCTGTGGTCTTGACTTCAGTTGACTACCCGCAGCGATGGACTGTCACCTGAAGTGTAAGCTGAAATAAACCCTGTCCCCTCCAAGTTGCTTTTGGTCATGGTCTTTGCCACAGCAATAGAAAACGACATAAATATTGTCTCCAGAATAGGGGGAATTCATAATAAAATTATGAAGTATGCATATGAAAGTATTCATGAACACATGTTTTATATAAGACAACAAATTACTGGATCTTGAGGTAGCCCTATTCCCAATTTTCTGAGAAAGCGCCAGATTGATTTCCAAAGTCGTTGTACAAGTTACAAGTATGCACTCCCACCAGCAGTGGAGGAGGGTTCCCCTTTCTCCACATCCTCTCCAGCATGTATTATCATTTGAGTTTTTGATCTTAGCCATTTTGATCAATGTAAGATGGAATCCCAGAGTTGTTTTGATTTGCATTTCCCTGATGACTAAGGATGTTGAGCATTTCTTTAAGTGTTTCTCTGCCATTGGATATTCCTCTATTCAGAATTCTCTGCTTAGCTCTGTACCCCATTTTTAAAGTGGATTATTTGGTTTGTTGGTGTCTAATTTTTTGAGTTCTTTATATATTCTGGGTATTCGCCCTTTATCAGATATAGGGTTGGAAAAGACCTTTTCCAAGTCTGTAGGCTGCTGTTTTGTTCTGATGACAGTGTCCTTTGCTTTACAGAAGCCTTTCAGTTTCATGAGGTCCCATTTATTAATTGTAGATCTTAGAGCCTGTGTTGTTTGTGTTCTGTTCAGGAAATTGTCTCCTGTGCTGATGAGTTCAAGGGTCTTACCCACTTTTTCTTCCAACAGATTTAGTGTGACTGGTTTTATGTTGAGATCTTTGATCTACTTGGATTTTAATTTTGTGCAGGATGATACGTATGGGTCTATTTGCATTTTTTACATGTAGACATCCAGTTAGACCAGCACCATTTGTTGAAAATGCTGTCTTTTTTCCACTGTATGGTTTTGGCATCTTTGTAAAAAATCAGAGGTCCATAGGTGTGTGGGTTTATTTCTGGGTCTTCAATTTGATTCTGTCGATCCACCAGTTTGTTTCTATGCCAGTACCTTGCAGTTTTTATTATTGTTGCTCTATAGTACAGCTTGAGATCAGGGATGGAGATACCTCCAGAAGATCTTTTACTGCAGAGGATTGTTTATACCACTTCTGGGCAAATACCCAAAAGATGCCCCACCATTCAATAAGGACATTTGCTCAACTATGTTCATAGCAGCTTTATTTATAATATCCAGGATCTGGAAACATCCTAGATATCTCTCAATGGAGGAGTGGATACAGAAATTGTGGTACATCTACATAATGTAATACTACTCAGCTATTAAAAACAAGAAAATCATGAAAATTTCAGGCAAATGGATGGAACTAGAAAAGATCATCCTGAGTGAAGTAACTTAGAGAAAGACAGGCATGGTATACACTCACTTATAAGCAGATATTAGCAATATAATATAGGATAACCATCTACAGACCTAAAGAAGCTAAACACTAAGGAGGACCTAGGGAGGATGCTTAAATCTCATTCACAATGGCAAACAGGATAGACACCAGAAGTGGTGGAAGAGAGGAAACAGGATGGGATCCTCTGAAAGGCTTCACCCAACAGGCATTGAAGCAGATGGTGAAACTAAGGGCCAAACATTGGGCAGAGTCCAGAGAGTCTTATGGAAGAAGAGAGGGATAGGGATAGAAGGACATGGAGGGGACA
Source organism: Meriones unguiculatus (assembly GCF_030254825.1). Classification (NCBI taxonomy): domain Eukaryota; kingdom Metazoa; phylum Chordata; class Mammalia; order Rodentia; family Muridae; genus Meriones; species Meriones unguiculatus. The sequence continues at coordinate 98,793,385 of NC_083356.1, read as the reverse complement.
GGAGCCCCACAAGGAGACAAGCAAAGCTAAAGGATCTGAGCCCTGGGGGTCCTGCACATTGATGCATCAATGGAGAACCATGCATGGAGAAGACCTAGACCCCCTGCTCAGATGTGTCCAATTGGCTGCTCAGTCTCCATGTGGATCTCCAAATGAGGGGAGCAGGGGCTTCCTCTATCATGAACTCAGTTGACTGCTCTCTGATCACTCCCCCCTGGTGATGCAGCCTTGCCAGGCCATGGAGGAAGAGAATCCAGGCAGTCCTGATGAGACTTAAGCTGTGGGCAGATGGCAATGATGGAGAACTCCCCCATTCAGTAGATTAAAGGAAGGGGATGGGGGAAGAGAGAGGGAGGGTGGGACTAGGGAGAGTTGAGAGAGGGGGCTTCAATTGGGATATATAACGAATAAATTGTGAAGAAAGAATGAAAATTAAAATTGAAAAAGGTAACTAATACTGAAAGTACTTCCACTAAATATTTGCTTATGTTAGGCACTGTGGTAATGTCTCAGGGAAATACAAGAGAGAATAAGTCCCTGTCCACCTATGGCTTTACACATATATACCATAAATGCACATATATATGGTAGGTAGCACAGAAGGAAGGTGATAGATCCCTTCACAGAAGTGAGGCCTATTTGGAGATTTTAGGTCATTGGTCATACTTTAGCTAGAATGTGGCACTCTGGTTTCTTATTCTGTTTGCTTCCTGGCAGCCTTGAGATGAGCTGCTTGCCCGAGCTATGCACTCCCCTTCCTGATCCGTGGTTTTACACAGGAGCAACAGGACCAAGTGACCGTGGACTGAAACTTCTGAGACAAAACAAGTGTTTCTTCTTTCTAGGTTCCTTATATGAAAGACTTGATTATAGTAACAGAAAACGGATGAGTACATTCACTATTCATAGTCTAAGGACACAAATTAGAGTCCTAACGTGGAAAATATTGAACAAAAGAAAAGAGGGTGTGAAGAGGAGTAAAATATGATCACATGTGTAATTTGGAAATATTTACTCTGGCCTCAGTAAGGAGGAGTAGCAAGAATGGATTCAGGAAAGCTCTCATTTGATGAGGCTCGGGACAGATGAGAAGGTCACAGAGTTCAGTCAGTGTGGCCATGTGTATCTGGAAATCACGGACCTGCAATGCTGAGGTAGCGCCTGAGTTTTGGGCTTATGCAAATGGGTGGTATTTGTAAGTACGAATTATTATTACTCCTCTTTAGATTCACCTAAAAGTAAATGGTGAAACATCATGCTCCAGGGAGCCCATTCATAATTCGCAAAGACACAATTTAAACTCTACTTTATGATTTCAAAACCTCGTGTCTCCGATCTATGCTGTGCTTCAAAATTGATTTCAGAAGGACTGTGCTCAACGCTGTCGGCATGATAGCTTTTCCTTTAGACCATGGAGCCATAGCATCGTAGCCTTGGGAAGCATTACAGAGAGTTCCTAGGGTTTCCAAGCTCTTTTGACCATGACCCATAGTGAGAATAATAGTACACCACAAATGAATATACACAAAACGGAAACAACATTTTCTTAGAAACACTACCACTGCATTACTTGAGGCGTGCTGTTTCCTTCTGTTCCCACTTACAAAAATGCTAGTTGCTATTCACAATACTAGCTTTATAATAGAGATTATAAATTGTTTGAAAAAACATTAAGCTGGTCCTTTTAAATTTTAGAAGAACTGGAAGGTGATTTTTTTAAAAAGAAACTCTTACCAATTTTCTATTTTTTAAATTAAAAACATTTTTCATGCATTATATTCTGATCACAGTTTTCCCTGTTATCTCCTCCTAGTTTCTCCCTACCTCCCTACCCATCCAACTCCATAGCTTTTCTCTCTCTCTCTCTGTCTCTCTCTCTTTTTAAATATGGAATCTTTATTTTGTTGGGCTCCTTGAACAGTTCAACTCTGATGTTTACTTAGTGAAATCTGTTTCTTCAATATTGTTAGTTTACATTTTTCTCTAATTTACAATTTCTCTAATGGGTGTTTCTTTTTTTATTATTTTTTCTTTTTATTATTGGTTACATTTTGTTAACTCTGTATCCCGCTCCCTCATTCCCTCCCATCTCTCTCTTTAGAAACCAGACAAATAAAACAAACAAGAATAAAGCAAAACAAAGGCATGAACAGCACATACACATACACATGCATACACAGAGACACACAGAGACACAGACACACACACACACACACACATACACCATAAAAACACAAAACAAGAGACCACAAAAGACCAGTAAAGTAAAAAAATCACCGAAACAAAGCTTTATGAGACAGAACAAAACTCCAAAACAAACAAACAAACAAACAAACAAACAAAAAAACCCATTGAGTTTGTTTGTGTTGGCCATCATGGCTGGGCGTTGGGGCCCTCCCTTAAGTATGGTTTGTATATCCAGTGAGACTCCATTAGAGAAAACTAATTTTTTAATTTGTGAGCAGTTGACATTTGGGGATAGCTTCTGGGTTAAGCATGGGGCTCATGTCCACTTCTCCTCTTAGTTTTGTGACGCCTCTGGCTTAGACCTGTGCAGGCACTATGCATGCTGCCACAGTCCCTGTGAGCTCACACATGTGTCAGCCCTGTTGTGCCCACAAGGCACTGTTTCCTTGGTGTTTTCCATCTCCATCGACTCTTACCATCTTTTTGCCTCCTCTTCCTAAGAGCTCCCTGAGTCCTGAAGGGAGGGGTTTCATTTAAGGCTAAGTGTTCCAAGGTCTCCTGTTCTCAGCACATGCCCAGTTGTGGATCTCTGTTAGTTCTCATCCTGCACGAGAAAGCTTCTCTGATGACGGCTGGGCAAGACTACAATCTACGAGTATAGTGGAATGTCATCAGGAGTTACTGCATTGCTTTGTTCCTTCCCCTAGGTCCATTGCCTATCTAGTCTCAGGTTCTTGAGCAGTGTCAGGCATGGGTTCAAGCTCATGGAATGGGCTTCAAATTAAGTCAAATAGATGAGTTACTCCAACAACTTTTGTGCCACAGTTGCACCAGTATATCATAGAGGCAAGTCACCATTCTTGATTGAGGGCTTTGTAGCTGGACTAGTGTTTACTTTTCTCTTCTGATAGCATGTAAAGAACCTTCCAATACTGTGAACATTAGTTAGCAGGGATGAAGGTCCTAGTTGGGCACCAGTGCGACTTATCACTGTTCGTTGACGTATATAGGTATTGTCTTCAGCGAAAGGACCAGCATCCTTTGTGGAGAGCGACCAATAGCCTTGACAACCACCTGAGTTGTTTGGAGGTTTCCATGAGGCCCTTTGGCCAACAATTCAGATGTAACCCATTTCCAGAGGTTTCGCTTGGTGGCAAGAGATATCTTGATGTGGCTTTGTCTTCTCCATTATTTGGTGATTCTATTTAGATTTCCTTACACACACACAGACACACACACTTATACGTTTCATATATCTGAGTATTTATATATATGTATGTATATGTATGTGTGTGTTAAATTTCTACTGTAGCAGGTTGTCATAGGATGTCTCAAATGGCCTTTACTGTTAGATATCCATCTCCATAGTCCCCTTTTTACCCTCCTCTTTCCTCCCCTTCTCTGTTTAATATTTCTATTCCAGCCTCCCTCCCCAAGCCTGTAGCCTGTATCATCTTTCCGTAACTCTATATTCTTGTATATTTTTGCTTAGGATAGCCTTCCCTCTTCCCTAGTCCCTTACTCTATGTATAACCTCTGGTTATACAAATTGTGGGCATGCCTATTGAATGCTTAACAGCTAATATTCACGTTGGAAAGTGATTTTTCTAAGACTTAGCAATCAATAGGCAAATGAGTTTCTAAGTTGCTGTATTAGACAGCTTGGCTTTATCTGCTTCATATATAAAATTGACTGATAGGCTGTAAATTTTGTTCATTACAAACAAACAAAGAAAAGCAAACACCCCGCTGTTGGTTATTTTCTGCCTATTGTTGTTTCTTTAGATGTCTTGTTTTGTACTAAGGTTAGGCCATCCAGGATGCAATTAAGTCAAACATTACACTTTTTTTGAAAAGTAATGGCCATGGAACAGTTAAGAGTACATAATCTCCGAGAGTCTGAAAAAGACTAATAAAAAGCCTAAGAAAATGGAAAGCACTTATCAAAAAGGGGTGATAAAAATGCGCTTATGAAGTTACCCAAGAATCCAACGAATAATTGTGAAGCTAAGAGGAAAAGCCAAATTTTTCAGCTAAGCAAAAATGCCAAGTGGAGAATAGAAAGCCTTAATAGCATTCACACAATCACAGGGACTGTTTCTTAAATGACGTTAAACAGAAATGGGGCACGTAAGATTTAAAAAAAAAAAAAAGGCCTAGTCCTGTAATACTGAAAAACAATGGAACATTTTGGAAAACTTTTAATGGAGCTCTCAAGTGTTAAAGGTTTAATAAAATGAAAATTTGACATTTTTCAGCCGAACTGAATTCGGAATCTTATGGCAACATTGAGGGAAAAGAGAAAGGATTTTCTTGCTGCCTTTTACACACGTGCTCAAACTTGATGAACTCTGAGGTGGGTGTTGAAAATCCTGCAAAGTTTCTGGATATTTTCCCCCTCAGACAAGCAGTGATGCAATCCTGGAAGTGCAGACACTGCCAGGACTCAGAAAAAGCTAGGGTCCCTCCACAGTGGAGGCATCAGAAAATGGAATAAGTTGTGGTACAAAGCATTCTCTTCCTGTAGCCAGTCCCGGGGCAATGTCATCATCTTACTTTCAAGGATAACTCAAGAACGTTGTCCATGGGGCAACACTCTAAAAGTTTACCAAACACTTGCCAACGCCTCCCATGTCATGTAAGCTCCGGACAACACCAGAAAACAAATTTGTGCGAGCTTTTAAGAAATTGGTTGCCAGCTGGGCACAGTGGCACATGCCTGTAATCCCAGCCCTCGGGGAGGCAGTGGCAGGTGGATCTCTGTGAGTTTGAGGCCAGCCTGATCTACAAAAATGAGTCCAGGACAGCCAAGGCTACATATAGAAACCCTGTCTCAAAAAAAAAAAAAAAAAAAATGAATGAATGAATGAATGAATGAATGAAAAAGAAAGAAACTGATAGCCCACCCAGTGGATTTGATCCAGGTTATTCAGAAGAGTGACAAGGTGCTAGGAACATAGAGAAGAGGTGTCTGTCTGGTCTGGACATGGTTAGTCAGAGCCTCCCAGGAGAGAAGGAATCCTAGCTTTGACTTAGGTAGGGTAAAGAGGAGGAAGGCAGAGGGCAGGCTTGGGAATGACTAGGATTATATCACACCATGTAATACCCTAAGAAGCATAGCATAGGCCTGGCATACCATAAGCTCCGGTGAACGTAGTTTTTAATGTTTTATTATTGTCAGTTATGGGTACTGGTCAGAGAGTGCCTTTTTTATTTCTCCCCCAAAATAACTACATCTTACTTACGCTTCCATAACCACGGCTGATATAATGTTAATGCCTAATTATCTGTAATTGTTTAAGAGGCCTATAAAATACTGATATTTCTCATTGCTATTCATTATGCTTGCCAATTAAACTGCCGAGTATGTCATATATTGTGATCTTTTTATACAAGGAAACTCACGTAATAAGTGAAACAGTATCAGAATGAGAGGAACTGTTGAGATCACGCAACTCAGTCCTTCCTTTAATATACGAGAACTTTGTGAAGTATTTATTCAAAAATAGTGATATTGTTGGTAAATTACATTTGTTGAAAATAGTAATATTGCTGGTTAGGTGCAGAGATGTGCCTGGCACGCCTGGGTTAAACATTCCTTTCTTTATAGAGTATTCGTTAGTGTACAGGCAGTCCCACTAGCCTGCCTTTACCTGCAGCCACCACCAGGTGCACCATGGGATAAAAAGACCCCGCCTGCCTCCCCAGTTCTCTCTATCTATCTTTCTTTCTTTCAACCTCTCTATCTCTCTGGTTTCCCTCTGTCCCCATGGTTTTTCTCTCTGTCCTTCTCTGCCCTCATGGCTGTTTCTGCCTGTCTACATAGCCGATCATCTGCCCCCTAACTCCTTTCCCCTTCCCCTCCCCAAAAGAATCTTCCTTATACCAGATATGTGGTGTGGCCTAACCATTATAATAACAGTATCGATATAACAGGTTTTGTTAAAAGTGCTTTGATGTAAAAATGCGTTTGCACTGTTAACTTGACATTAATTCTGGTGATTGCCTTTAAATCTTTCAGGGCTTTATTTTTTGATTTTTCATTGCATTTTTTTTTCCTCAGAACATATGTACATTTTAACTTTATTTGAACCATTTCACTTTACGGCAAGAGCAAGGAATACATGCTAAGTACTCTATTTTAAGTCCTAAGGTTATTTGTGGCAGATGAACACACTCTTGATGTGTTCACTGTTTGTCCTTTCTTGGGCTAAGATCTCATTCAGAGATGGCGCACTTAGCAGGAATATTAAAGCATTAACTAAAGACCCGGAAAAATGTCCTGTAGTTAATAATCTGAACGACGCGTTTCTTAAAATGTGCACCTGGCTACCAGGGAGGCAATGTTCTTTCGTGGTTATTATTGTCACACAGTTACGTTCGCATGCTCTGTTTAGAGCTGTGTAATTAGCAGAGCCTTTGAAATGAAATTGCCAGAATGTTCTTCTAAGCTATTCTCCCTTTCAGTTGGCATCACTCAGGTTTCTACGCTTTTTTAGCCCATTGTGCTGCTATCGATTCTTTTGCCCACCTGCCAGCTTTCTTATTATTAGGCCTCTCAGAAAAATCTGGAAATGGGTTGTCTTTCTCAGCACATCCAAACCTCTTTTTTCTGAGGATACGTTGGGTGAGATTTTCTCCCAAATGGCGCTCTTCCCCACTGCTCTTCACCTCATCCATTATGTGATTTGAAAAGCCCCATTTGACTGTACCCATTGTTAAAAAGCCTGACTCTCCTTGTCACATTGCACAAGTCCACAGGTCTGGCTTCTATAATCATGTCTTCGGGTACAGGTATAATCACAAACAATGCCGTGAATTATTGACTTTGGGTAGATGGCAGAGGCGTCTGACTGTTGCTGTCACTCCAGCATCAAGTGGAAGCAGCTTGGTTTCCGAAGGCTCAACCTTACTCCAGGTTTCCTGGCCCCAGCGCTTCTTTCCCTTGCTATCTGACATCTGCACCCCAGTGGGTTATAATCAGTGAGCTTGTCTGTAGTTTTACAATCTTGTGCTTAAAAAAAAAAAATCTATGTGCATCCTTCAAAAAAGAGTCAACATACTTTGTCTTTTCAGGAGAGCAGAAGAGGGATTCTTCACACTTACAAGTGCCAGAAAACGGCAACTTAGGCAGATTGTTGGGCAAACTGTTTAGCTTCGTTAATTACTTTTAGAGTCATTATTAAGTACCTATGATGTACCAATACTCTGTCTGACAACATAAGGAGGAGGCAAATGAGTTCTAAATGGAAGCAGCAGGTTTAGCAGAATTGGTGAGTTATAGTATGGTATATAGCATGGAGTATAGTTTGGTGCATGAAATAAAACAGCGCTGCATGTGTTAGAGTTGTTTTATGAAAACCGTGAGCCGTAATTTGGTTCCCAGATGAATGCTAAGATCTTGTAAAATGGAGCGAAATCAAGGATATTGCAAGTAGGGAGTGTTTGCATCAGTCCCTGAATAAGAATGAGCTGGGGGTTTAAGAGATGGCTCAGTGGTTAGGACAAACGGTTGTGCTTGTATAGGACATTCAAACCCTAGGACATACATGGCTTTCTATAGTTGTCTACAGCTCCAGTCTCAGGAGGGGCAAGGCCCTCTTCTGACATCTTCTGGCACGAGGCTTTCACATGGTTGACAAACATACAGCAAAGCACTCATACAGATAAAATTAAGAAAAAAAAAAGAGTTGGTGTCACATACAGTTAAAAAGAATATGAATAAGAATGGTCATCTGAGGCAGAGGTAAGAAACAAACTTTCCTAGAAATTACATACTAACAATATTATTGTGGGGTTGGGAGTGAGAGAGTCAATGTAATCAATTGACATCACCCTTGTAAACCTACTCTTGTTCAATAATTACATTTGACTGAAAAGATTTTGAGTGAACTAGAGAATTACAGCCAATCTCAATGGTTTTGAAACTGATTTCTCATAAAGAAAAGCTCATCTAAGCTTAAATACATATAACCAAATTATATATATACATATATAATCATGAAATTATATATATATAAATATATATATAATGATCAAGTTATTTATATTGTCAAAGATTATTGTGAAATGCAAAGAAACAATTATATTGATGGGCAAACACGATGACAATAACCCACACTCCAGGGAGACATGTGTTCCTGCTGACAGAAGCAGGTATTAGAGGAGAGACATGGACTCTGGGCTTGGCGTGAAGCTGTGAATAGACAAGAGGCCCCAAGTTTAACTCTGAAACTCTGGATCCTAGAAGCACTAACAAACAGGAAAGTTTTTTAAGGATTTGTGGAGAGTTGGATTACAGGCAGAAAGAGCTGATAATGGAGATTTTGCAGTCACCCTCAGCAAGAGATGACTTTATAGAAGAGATTTAAGTAATGAAATAGGGAGTAAGACTAGAGGTGGAAGAGAGTACGGGGTGGAGTGGACACGGAGCAGGGAGAGAGAAACACGCACAGTTGAAGGTGTGGACATGAAGAGCTAGGACATGGCATCAAAAGCAAGAATCCTTTCTACGCTGTGATAGGCAACAGGCTGAGGAGAGAACAGAATTAGCCCTTTGAGTGTTCAGGAGGGAGGCCATTGGCAGCAGTCGTCCAGAGACTTGATTTTTACTGTAGAAGTGGTAAAAGACTTAAAGACAAGGTGTGGCCTTTAAGTGACCTGTTCAAGACCTCAGATCCAAAGAACTCCGCCGTGCTGATCAGAGGTGGGTGATGGGGTAGACACTGTGCTTGCAAGACAGGAGGAGGCATTTTCTTGCCTATTGTCATAGACATGGCAAAATGTGCTTTTAGGAAACTAAAAATTTGAAGTTAATATAAACTATTTAAAAGGCTAAACTATTTAGCGGTACTTGGATCATATTTGGATGACAGTACTTTTTAATTTTAATTTTGTGTGTTATTAATGAATGATGCTTGAATCAGATATTTGCAAAATTATGTATTTCATTTTTGGAGAGGAGTTTTTGCAAGCTCATGTATTTTGCCTCCCTGCTTTGTCAGCCAGAGGAGCACAAGGATTGGAAAAAAAAAGTTTGACTCTATTTTTCACTAGTCTTATTTATTTTTTGTTTATGAAAATTATGTACCCATCCTAGAAAGGTTAGATTAACTTTACCCAGCCTAGAAAGGTTAGAATAACTTTTCAAAATCTTTCAATATAATATTCAGAGAGTCTATTGTCATGTGGTTAAACCTCCTTCCAAAAGTCTCTCTTTGCATACATACACAGACACTTTATGCTATTGAGATCATACTATAAATGTAGTTTTACATTGTTTTTTGCATCTAAAACATTATAGACATTTTTATCAACAAATATAGAAAAATTGGTGTCTTTACCAATCATAGATATTGTATGAAAGTACCAAAACTGATTCAGGCCAACTTCTATTGAAGGGCATTTAGACTTCTCCCAAATTTTCTGTTTCAAACCCCACTGCAGCGAGCATCGGGTATGGTGCACGTTTGTACACTTGTCTAGCTGACGGTTGTGTTGTTGTGTGACTTGTATTGCTGTGACCATGACCAAAAGCAATGCGTGAGAGAAGGTGTTTATTTCAGCTTCCAGCTTATAGGCCGTCACGAAAGGAAATCGGAGACTCAAGCAGAGGCCACGAAGAAGGCTGCTTACCAGCTTGCTCTCTACAGCTTGACTCAGCCTGCTTTCTTATAGAACCCAGGGCCACCTGCCCAGGGCTGGCACTGCTGACAGTGGGCTGGGCCCTCCCACCCCAGTGGCTCACAGACTTGTCCTCAGGAAGTTGGATGGAGGCATTGACTCAGTGATGGTTCCCCCTTCCCAGATGACTGCAGCTTGTGCCAATTTGAAAATAAAAAGCAAACTAACCAGTAAAATGGTCTTTGGATAATTTCCTGGTGGCAGGGATGTGGGTGAAAGGCTGTATGTGTTTTATATAGTGATATGTATTTACATATGGACCAAAGCTATGACAAGTATTTGTCTACCAATAGCACATATCCATACCCAAGAAGTTCTTTTGTATGTTTTCATCTTAACTATGCTTATTTCCCATGCTTAGAAAATAAGGAAGCCGAAATATGCCAGTATTTCTTAAACCTTTTAAGGTCCTAGGACCATTTCAGAATTTGGGTGGTGGTTGAATGTGTGTGTGTGTGTGTGTGTGTGTGTGTTTGTGCGTGCGTGTAGAGGCCAGTGATCAACATTGGGTATTTTTCTTGATTGCTCTCTACCTTACTTTTTAAATTAGAATTTCATTTCTGCGGTGTATCCTTGTGCGTGGGTTCACTTGTGCCATAGCATTTACACGGAGAGCAGAAGAAAACTTGCCGGAATGGAACGTATTCCCCTTGACCCACGTGGACCGGACTCAGGTCATCTGGCATGGCAGTGTGTGCCTTTACCTGCTGAGTCATCTGGCTGGCCCAACCCACCATCATTTTCAACACAGGACTTCTCACCGATAACTTGGAGCTCTTTGGCTATCCCAGCTCTTCTGCAAGCTCAAAAACCTGCCCGTGCTGCCTCTGACTTTTTTTTTTTACACAGGTGCTAAGGATTGAACTCAGTTCCACATGATTACTTGACCAACTGAGCTATATTCTCAGGTCCCGAAGTTTAGAATTTTTAAAATAACTATTTCTTCTACTTTCCAGATTTATGCCCATGTGTAAAAGCAGAGTTTCTTTTAAAAATTATTCTACTTTAAAAAATTAATGTTTTTTTTTTATTGAAATGGAATTACATCACTTTCTTCCTTTCCTCCCTCCAGCCCCTCCCAGCTACCCTCCTCCAAACCCTTCCCTTACCCCATGCTCTCAAACTGACAGCCTGTTTTCCTTGACTGTTATCATTACGTGCATGCATACATGTATGTGTACAGATGCACAAGTACATACAAACACAGCACGCTGAGTCCACGTTTGCTGTTTGTGTGTATATGGTTTCAGGGCTGGCCCCTCTGCGTTGGAGGCCAGTTCTCCTCCAGAACTTATTGGTTGCTGTCAGATTTTGTCTAGGAGTGGGACCCCATGGCATTTTCACCATTCCACATCAACATGCCCACTGATAAAGCATTTCACACACAAGGAAAGCAATAAGCTGCAACCCAGCCTAGAATTTTTTTTGGAAGTTATGGTTTTTTTGCATTAAATTCATAGTTTTATTACTTCCCTAGTTCAGCTAGGGTACCTGCATGAGTTATTTTAAAGTTATTGTTTTCTATGTTAGTCTGCACACATGTCATATCCTCATATATGCACAAAATGTACATGGGCATTTGAAAAAACTTGAGTCCTCTTCGACACAGAACATTGTCCCCTGTGAAGTGCATGTGCTAATGCAGAGCTTTTGAAACAAGGGTTTCTTTGTGTTTCAGGTTTCTGAATGGCGAGCCCAGCAGGAAGAGTTAGCAAGACTGGAAATGGAGATTTCAGCCAGAAGAAGAGAGAGGCAAGAGGAGAAATCAAAACTATGGAAGGAGAAAGAACTGCTGCAAAGGGAGGAGACAAAGACGAAGGTATATAATCCCCTGCTTCCCTGAGGCGTGGATGGCTTCCTAATTGCCTGACTGAGCTTTGATGCATGAACACAGATAGGTGTCTGGGACTAAGTTCACTCCATGGTTGGGGGAGGTGTCAAAATTTGTGTCTGTTCTTAAGTCTTGCACTAAGAAGGGACAGGATAAAGCTTTCAGTGTGTTGGGAGAGTATATTGGTTTATGGCAATATGGCGAATGATAGTTAGAAATGTACTTGTTCGCAGAATACATTGTACCAGTGAAAGTGGACAATTCATGGAATGTCAAAAGGCCCTTAAAGACTTCATTTCTTTATTATTTATTAGGGTTTTTTTAGTTATGCAAATTTACCATTCCTCTTTGAGGCAAATGCTTATTTCTAAATCTTAAAAATGCTCACCAAAATCTCATCCACATCCTGAAGATATAATTGTTTAGAGATTGTTTTCATTATTTTATTATGAAATTTAGACATTCTGTCTGTCCCTACAATAAAAATTGCAGAATTTTCAGTAAAGATATTTTTAGCTAAAAATGTTATCAGACTTATCAGGCAATGTTTCAGGGAGCTGCTGACTCTGGAAATTATTCACGAAAGGTAGTTACCCCGTGACCAAAGCAGTGAAAGGAAATCGATTCTCTGGCATAGCTCCTCCAGTCTTGCATATCAGGACCCGGAAAGTTCACCTGTACCGACTTGATCTGCATGATGTAAAAAATGATTTTTTTTTTTTTTAAAAAGCTGCTTACAGTGCTAAGAATGACTGATTAACTCACGGCCATTGGTGGACTGCCTTTTGTACTTGTGACCATGGCTCTCATTTGGGGCTGTGTGATCAATGAAGTCTGTGAAGCCCTCATTTAAGGAGTTTTTTTTTCCTTCAAAGTTGAGTGCTGCAGTCTACAGGAACTGTGGTCTTTGAGGCTATAAGCCAGCTTTGCTGCATTTTTGACTCCTTGCTTGTCATTGATCTTGACTTGTGCCGTGCCTTCACGCCAGCAAGCTGACTGTAGTGAGAAGCAGCATGTGTGCCCAGCCACACACTGAAGGTTCTAGGACCATTTGACAAAATCAGCTGCCAGGAAGGATCGCTTTTCCCTGCTCTTATCTTTTTTCTAAATTAAAAATTGAATTCCATTTCTTCTCCTGAAGAGGTGAATTAGGTGGTTTCATCAGGCCCACATCAAGACAAGTGATTTTTTTAAAAGGAGTAACTGCATGAACCTCAATAATTACTAAATATTGATCATGTTTCAGATAATGCAAGTGAACTGTGTATCTTTGTGGGGCAACCTACCAATTATTTGTGATCATGAAAGAACAGTATTTGAATTGTGCATCCCTAGATTTGACTTCTAAATAGAGTGCTCGCAGAGCATTTCTTTTCTACAAGTAAATCTGAGCACAGAAAGCATTGTGTATCTAAGCAGTAGTTACATGTAATATCACCTTAGGGGGCATGTAAAGGGCCGTAAAAAAAGAGTTCCACTTCCTGAAGGTTTCCAAAGACCAAGACAAACGAAATAAGTCAATTACTAATAGGGGGAGGGAGCACATTTATTGTGGAAGCTAGATTGTACTTGAGAGGTTGGCGTGGATACTCAGGGAGAGTGGAAAACATTGCTCATAGTCTTCTTTGCATTCGGCATAGAAGATTTATAGAAAGGGAAGAGTTTTTAAACCATGAGAAAGAAAGACTTTCTGAGTTTTCAGAAAGGGATGACACTTTGCATCTGAAAACGGAAGCAAGCGAGCAAAGAAACACAGAGAGAGTAAAGGATGGAACGATTGTCAACCATGGTGGCCAAGGTGATGGCCGGACTAGTGAAGCCTAAGGTAAGAAGGCACCGTGGAGATCAGGGAGAACTTCAGTGATGCTGGCTGCAACACGCTTTCCACATTTCAGAATGTAAGCCCTAGCCTGTCCCTGGGAGCGCCAGGAAGCAGATGGCTGAGAAGGTGTCAAGATGCCCACATGCTGGTACATTTGGGCCTAGCTGCATTCCATTAGGCTGCCTGCAGGGTCTCGCTCCACTGTCTTGCGTGTGATAATGACAGACATGTGTGAAATTCGAGACCAGGTATCTTGTGCGTGTGTAGAGTTGTGGTGACCTTGCTGTGTTTCTGCATGTTCTGACATTTCATTTCAACCCTTAGAAATTGTATAGAACCAAGTATCTGGTTTATTCCAGTTATTTTCTTCTTCTAATAATTTCCCTTTAGGAAATACCTTTAAAATACAGAGATTAATATACTATGTTGGTACCCATCACCTAGCAGTGAAAATATTAGTATGCTTTTTATTTTCTCACATTAAAAAAAAAAGTAAGTAGAGTGTTACAAAGTTGAAGTCATTTTTCTGAGACCTTAGTCAGCACCTTCTTCACCTCCCTAAAGGTTTTGTTTCTGTTATCCCAGAACCATATATAGCTGCTCAAACATTTAACATGTAGACTGTTGTTTAATTTCCTTTTTCATGAACACTATCATACATCACCATTCTACAAAACTCTTTTTTTTTCCATTCCAGCTTCTATTTTGAATCATTCTTACATTAACTTGGACTTTAGTATTCCACAGTACACATGCCTGCCAATTTCTCCTTAATGGCTTTCACTTCAGCCTGCAAAGATCTGTTGTTTTGCCTAGTATGTAGCTGTAGCCACCATGCAGACATCCTTTGGCCTAACTGGAGATTTCTCTAGGTGCTTCCAGGAGTGAAATGATTATGTTGGAGGAGTAATGTATTTTCAATTTTACATGAGCTTTAAACTTTATATGATTATTATAATTGTTTTATTTTTAATTCTGCCAGTCTGATAAATGTGAAAAGCACTTCACTCTAATTTTTATTTCCACGGTTATTTCTGAGACTGAGTGTCTTCTTATGTTTACTGGAACATTTTCTCTTTTACAGATTGTTTATCTGTACTTCTTATCTATTTTCCCATTTGTTATTTATTAATATACATATGGGGCTCATAATTGCAGAATGCTATGTATTAACTAGCTACTGGGATTGCGAAGATTTGTTCCTCTGGCCATTTGCCTTTAAATATTGCCTGAACTTTCTACAGTTTCACAGAGATTTTAAATGGTCCAAGAAGGAAGGTGTTATGCTTCCTTTGTGGATCATACCTTCCTTTCTGAGCTGAAACCAGGCAACGAGACCATCTCTGAAGACAGTTCCTACTTTTGCCTGTGCTGAGGGCCACATACATTTTGCCAGCTCAGAACCAGCCTCTGTGTTATTGTCTAGATGTCAGGGTTCTCAGGCATGACACTAGCTTAGCGTACTGCAGCGATGGCCTTTGATCCGGTGCCCAGGCCTACGGAGGCCTCCCAGCCACTCCTCAGGGAGGGATCACGCTATGCTAATCCCTGCTCTGTGTCTACCCAGGTTCTGTCTATCTGTTGTTGTTGGTTCCAGCTCCTGGGAAAGGGAAAAGGAAAGGCCACTCAGACCCTTTCATCTAGTTTTCCTCTAACAGCTGCATCTCCTTGGTCTGATTTTGGAGTCCATCTTTGTATTCAACACTGGGAGTGTGCCTGTGTGTGCATGTACGTGCATGTGTGTGTGTGCGTGTGTGTGTGTGTTTGTGCACATGAGAGAGAGAGAGATAGAGGGATCTCATGTATGTTATTTTGTTCAGCATTTCTGCATATCTATTTCTACATAGAGGAGAGTTCCATTGTCAACAGACATACTGATCAAAAGTACTGAGCAAAAGTTCTGGCTACCTTCATTAATTAAAAACTTACATTCCTGTTGTTTTAACTATTTCATATGCTAGAAGCAAACTTTGTTTTTCCAGAGCATTACCACAGCTTGGCAGATAATCTCCCTACCGGTGATACTCCTGCAGACAGTGCCCCTGACTGAGGCGTGCTGCTCTGCTTCCTCTTATTCTCTCACCTGCAGTTCCCACCTGACTTTGTTTACTCAGGACAAAGCAGCAGAGACAGAGGAGCTCTGCCCCGCATAGGACCTCACCAGAGGATGTCTGGACAAGACACTCGCTTCTCCCTAATGCTTCTTCCTTCAATATATCTTTCTGGGCTCATTTGCTAAGATAATGTTTTAGCCTGTGTTTCGTGCTGAAGTTTACAGGTGCCCAGCACCTTATATTACATTTTTCTCTGTGGTATAAAACTCCAGTTGGATAGAATATTCAGACTTTTTGTAGTTTTCTCTCAAGATTTGAGAACGATGTTGATAAGACAAGATTAGATAAGTTGCTGGCTGACAGGTAATTTTCACAGGTAATTTCTCTCTATGTTTGAAATTATTGTCATGATAAAATCATAGGATGATGGCTTTCTATGAATGAGCACAGAATATTGTAAGGAACAAAGTTATTTTGCCAGATGGGCCATAAAATGACTAATATATGATATTAGTCTCTGTACCATAGTTTCCCTGTATGTAGCTCTTAAGATGGTATGAGAATATCATAATAATTTCTCTGTATCATATGATTTTAGGAGATGCATTGCTATGGGATGCCAAGTCTAGGGTTCCATGGGGTCCAAGGCAAGAGTAGTTCTAGCTTTTCTTCCAGGATGGAGATTGTGATCAAGGCCCATATACTAGAGACATACGTCTTTTCTGGTGTAGTGTTTGACAATTCTCCGAAAACTTTCAGCCAAATCCTAACCCAGCACCACAAGCAGCTGAATTGGGAGGCATTATTAAGGAAACCAGGATTCCCCCAGTAGGTATATAATCTTCAGTATCACCTCAGAGGTATTCTGGGGTGGGAGCTTCCATTTGGGGAATTCTCAGGTTGATGTACCATCAATTCAGTAAATGTCCAAAGTCATGGTTTCAGTGGGATGTTGACACTTGAATGTTCTGGCAATCACCCAGATTTATATGTACCTGCAGAGAACCACAAGGGAGGAGACAGGGCATAGGGCACAGGCTATCTGGCAATGACAGTAAAGACAGAGTACAGATCGGATGGCTAAGACAGTTCTGCTCATAAGATTCCAGAAGCTCCACTCTCCTGGGAGAATTTACAATTCAGGTCAAAGCTCTTCTCCTGGTGTGGAAATTTGTGGATTCATATGAGAGAAAATTTTCATAAAATCTTGAGGTTTCTTTTGAGGTCCTATATAACTTGATAGTGTACTATCAAGTTTTTAGATACTTCTCTAAAGAGCTCTGGGTAGGAAAAAAAGGTTGGCACAGAATATTGATACAACTTACATTTAAAGATTCTTAAATGTAAACCCTGCATCTTTAGGACCCTTAGGGTTTAGAGAAGCCAGCAAGTACATCTGAGCAAGATGACTTGAAAGATGTCCTCTGTGATTTCCTCCCTAGCCCTCTACATACTCTTCCTCACCAAAACTGGAAATAACATGAAATTTCCTTTCATGCTTGCAAAGCTGAGACATTTTCAGGATGATCCATTCCCAAAGGAATATTTTAGAGAAGAGGATGTTCTGTGACTGGTTGCCCAGGGTGGCTAGAGACTTGAAGGACAAGAGGAACAGGAGTTGTTACCAATGGCCCAAAAAGTGCAGGAGCTATCAGGCAGGGAACATGGGTAGCCTTGTAGAACTGAGCCATCGAAGCAATGCAAAGCTGTAAGTCGCATGTGACCATAAGGAACTTAATTTTATAAAAAAACAAAAACAAAACCAAAAACGTTGTAAGCAAAAATTTCTCCAAGAATTTAAGCTTTGCCTAAAACTTATACACTGTACAGGACTTCTGAATCACAAAATTCTGAGCCAGTAAAAGAGTCTTGTTTTTATACTGCCAAATCTGTGGTGTGTGGTAATTTTTATACAGTAATTAAAAGAAAAAAAACCCCACTAAACTGGGTTTTGCTATCTAGAATACCAAATATGCAGAAGTGGGTTTGGAATTGGAAGTGTGGAAAAGCCAGAAGAATTTTGAGGATATCAATTTGAGGTTGATTAATATAAAGAAGACTAGATTACCTTCAGCCAATGATTAGAATAAATAGCAGATGTTAAAGACAAGTCTGATGAGGACTCGTCACTCAAAAGTATTGGAAACAGGAGAAAGGTGAGCTTGGGGATACTAAAGCTGGGTAGAAAAGGAGTTCCTGAGTAATGGGCTTCATAGAGTGGAGACATTTTCCAAGACATTTAAGGTACTGTCTGGATTATCTTTTCTGCTTAGAGTCAAATGGAGGAGATAGATTTTGAAAAGCTGCTCAACAAAAAGGATGCAGACTTGATGGTCAGGAAAATTCTCAACCAGTTCGGGGATTCCCCTTTGTGACAAGAGTCATGTTGGATAGCATAGATAATGGGCTAGCTGTATGATTATACAGTCCTTTACTGGAGCCTTCAAAAGGTCAAAAGGTCAGCATGTATATTTGTATCTGAGATCCTCTCAGAGTTTAGAGGTCCTTCTCTTGGAGCTTTTGAAACTAGGAGGACCTGGGCAGTTTAAGGGCGATGACCCTCTGCCACCTTCAGAGCTGGAAGAGTGAGAAGATTAACTAAGAAGACCGTGTGTGTGGCTTTTGTCATAGAAACACCATGAAACACGCATAGGGTCTTGAGACTGTCTGAAGCAGGGCAGCATGGAAGGAGGGGATGACTAGAATTCTACTGCTGAGAAGCAGATGACAAATGTCTCATCTGTTAGCCTCTATTATCATTCATGAAAGGGGGGTTATCGTTCATAGAAAGGGGGTGGGGCATCGCAGAGTGTGAAATCCTGAGCCTGGAGGGATAGGTTAAACAGCTTAGGAATTAGAGGCTAAGGTTGGAACCTATGGGCATGTGGCATTCCAGATCCAGGGCTAGGAAGAGCTAAGTGTGCTCCCATCTCCCTGTGTGAGGACAGGCTGAACACTGCTGACAGGGTAGGGGAAAGTGCTGCCTGAAGACAGGTGGCACTGTAAGTATAGGCTGTGTTCATGTCTTCCATTTGACTTTTAACCTTTTGGGGGAATGGGTTCTAGGTACCTGAGGAGGACTAAAGGATGAGCATTCTTAAAAAGACTTTGTATTAGTTTTGATATCCCATGGCAGGCCAGTGGCTCTGAAATAGAATTTAACCAAGCAGAGGGAACACTCCAAAGATAGTTCTATTTCCCACCATATATTGGCTATAACTATATGGCGTATTGGCAGTCTCACTGGCAAAGGAGCCCAGATGTATAAGATACAAAGATGCTGAAGTTGATCTAAGGAGATTTAGTTCTGGATGAAGACAGAAAGGAGCCATTGTGGAAAAAGAAGTCAACAAATGACAAACTGAGTGGCAAATGTGAAGGAACCCAAACTCAATGAGCCCCTTAGAAGCGGGGTATGGCTCCAAGTGCATTGAGCACAAGGGCTTTTTGTCTTTTTTTTTTTTTTTTTTTGCTCAGAAAGAGTAACAAAGTTCAGAGCCAAAGTTGAGAGCTGTCACTTGCTAATTGTGTGACCACAGAGAAAATTGTTTTATCTCCTGAGTTTCAGTGTTTGTACCTATTTGTATAGTAGTGAAATATTGAGAAAAAAGCACGGGAAACAGCTAGCATATACCTTGGACCCAGAAAGAGATCCGTAAATTACACAGTAATTACTGATACTAATATTGCTAGAGCAGAGTGGTAAAGCACAAGGTAGCTAGAAACACACCGCAGAATCAAATCGGACATTTCAAATAGAAATCAGATAAAGTTAATAACTAGAGGCAACAGAGTAAGCCAGATTCAGATACCAGAGTCATGGGCACAGTCTTTGTCATCTTTGCCTGGTTGCTCATGGCTGGTGGGAGACTACCCCTCGAAGGGACATTTTGTGCACCACAGCAGGTGGCTGTGTAACTGGAAGATGACACATTCCGACGAGATCATAGAGCTTGCAGCTAACTGCAGTGACTCACTCTAAACCACAGGACCATTGATTCCCCAGTGCATCCCCTGGGTCTAGGTGGCAATAAACTGCAAAATACAGAACTCATTAACACATAGTTCAGAAAGATGAAATGTGCAACTTTTCTCATAAGTGTTATGACTTGCTGACTTCACTGTAAATTATACACATAAGCCTTCTGCTGTGTGTTCTGTTTTGAAATCTCAAGGTCTCCTTTAAGGCATAGTGTGACTCTAAGTAGTCCATTTGCTTTTTCTTCCAGCACTGACACTGTAGACCTCCCTCTGCATTTGCTCCCCCCATCTGCTTCACGTAGAGGGTGGAGCTATGGGCTCCTAATATATTGACAGTGAGGGGGCATGGTCCCAAAGGTCTACATGGGATGACTCTCTATGACATTTACTCATTGTGTTTCAAGTTCCTTTCAGTGTGGTAAAACTTACAGCCCAGCCCTTCGCTTTGCAAATTCCATGCCATTATAAGAAGACACTCCAACATAAATTGTTCCTCTACTGGTAGTTTTAAAAACTACCCAATGCTGCCACAAAAATAGCATACAATTTTTTTTTATGTCAATAGAAACCCCAAGTAATGATACAGGAAGATTTGAGTTTCAAAGTTTAGCAGGACAACAAAAATGTTAACTGAGAAAAAATGAAAACTACAAAATGGGGTGAATTACATTGAGGTTGAAATTAGTTAACTTGAGTATGACCACTTGCAACAAATTAAACATTTTTCTTTCATATTGATAAATACACAAATATCTATATGTTTCTAATGTAATTTTAAGAGTAACTCCTGGCCCCTTCAAGGAAGACTCAACTCAGGGCAGTTAGGAAATGCCTTTATTCTCATCAAATACCTATACCACCTCCTCTTTCATTTCTTGGCTTTGTATCAAGTCATACCATGGGTATCTGTCCCCGCTCTGGCCTCTGCTGATCTGATTGCTTCTTAATATGAGTTCCCCCATGTTAGCAATATTATTAGTTTAGCCGCAGTTGATCAAAGTCCAGAACTTGAAATAAACTTTTTGTCCTGGCTGACTGCAGTAGGGCTCAGCAACTCTCTTCCTATTAATTTTCCTCTCTTAGTTTAGGCCCTTAATTGCTACTGCATGCATTTGTGCACCACAGGAACTGCAGGATATGGAAGTGTCCTCTGCAATTTCCTTCAAATGCCTGTGACTGATTGCTTCTCATCCCCATGAAGTGCTCCAATGTTGAGGAAGGAAGGCAATGCCAATTACAAGGCTTTAGGGAGTGGGAAAAAGAACCTTACAAAAATCATAGTGTTGCTTGGAAAAGACCCTCAGAGATGGTACCTGCCAGTGCTGGCCAGGCTCCTGTTTCCTCTGCACCCTTGCCCATTGTGACAGACACTCTCCCCCAACCCATGTAATATAGAGGCCGAGGATGCTTTTGAGGAGGGAAGGAAAGCTGCATGTAGCTGGATCTTAGTTTACAATAAAATGGTATAAAATGAAAGTACTGTCAGTTTATGTAATATTTCACTGGTGCTGGCTGAACCATTGTCACAGAAGCCCCATGGCGGCACTTAGCTACGTGGTAACGTTCAGTGATCAAAACTGGATTTCAGCACCTTTATGTTTTCAGAAAACAGAGAATATAACATAAAAATAGCCGTAGACTTTGGGGACCTGGGGAACATGTCTTCGATTCTGTCTGAACACAAAACTTGACTTCCACTCTTGACATTCAATGACTTGAATTTCTAGAAACATGAGAGATTCTTTGCAAAATGAACCATCTGCACAAATGCTAAGTCCCTATGGAGCTGAGGACCAGGCTCAAGAACTGTTCCCCTTGACTTCTCTCTGGTCCTCTCAGCCAATAACTTTTAGCTATGTTTTGCACAGTTAGGCAGTGGGGAGTTATTTTATTTATTATTCTTTTTAAAAAATTACTTTTGCTTGTGTGTGTGTGTGTGTGTGTGTGTGTGTGTGTATGTGTGTGTGTGAAAGAGAGAGAGAGTCAGTCACCTGTGGTTTGGTGTCCATGGAGGCCAGAAGAGAGCAACAGAGCCTCTAGAGCTAGAGTTACAAGAGGTTGTGAACTGCCTAACATGGGTGCTATGAACCAAACTGAGATCGTCTGCAAGGACAGAACGTTTAACCACTGAGCCACCTCTCCAGGCCCTTTTGATATTCTCTTTAATTTTTGAATCTGATGAAGTATATCCTAAGTATCAGAGTTCAAGAAACATAATGGATAATTTGCCATTAAACAATGGTTAGATAAGGAGAAGATAGTAAATATTTTATGCAGAAAGAATTCAAAATTAAACTGGGTTTGCAACTTCCTCTTATGAAAATTTAATATCACTCCTCTAAATAATATTTTATGGATAAAAAAGTTCATGTCAAGCAGGAGGTTTAATTAAGCAAAAGAAATAAATCAGGAATCACCCAATTTAAAAATGTTCCCAGAGTTCTTTGGTTTGTCATTAAAACTTCGAAACGAACATAAGTAAGCTTATTAAGAGAACCGATTTTGCTCTGTTTACAGAACACTGAACAAGTTGAAATAAGTTATCAACATAAGCCTACAAATGACAGGAAAAGTAGGGTGACAATCCAGAGATAGCCAATGTTTTCAACTGTCTTTTTTAAAATGGAAACTTTTGAATTTTGGAGATGGCTTGTTTTGTAAGAGTACTTGTTTGGTGTGAACCTGAGTTTGAATTTCCAGCTCTCATATAAAAAGCAGAGCACGGGGTGTGTACCTGTTACTCCAGCAGATACCCTAGAGCTAGAGTTAAGAGCAGCTGTGATCCCACTGATGTGGGTGCTGAAAACCAAACTTAAGCAACAAGTTGTCTTAACCACTGAGCCATCACTACAGCTCCTACAGCTTGTTTCTGAGAAGAATAAAACATGATGGGATCTTCCTATCTTTAGTGATTATATAATTTTAAGAAAAAGTCAGATTTTTTTTTTAAATGCTAGGATGGAGCTGGAGAGATGGCTGAGTGGTTAAGAGCATGGGCTGTTTATCCAAAGGGCCCATGTTCAAATCCCAGCACCCTCATGACAGTTCACAACTGTTTATAATTCTAGTTCCAGAGGATCTGACACCTTTATACAGACATCCATAGAGGCAGAATACCAATGTAAATTAAAAAAAATCTAGAATGAAAAAATAGAGGCAGAACATCAATGTAAATTTAAAAAAATCTAGAATGAAAAAAAATGCCAGGATGATTAAGAACCAGATGTTTTTGTTTTGTTTTGTTTTTCACAAGATTTCCCAGTTAGCAGCTTTATAGGGAGAAACTTAAGAATTAACTTCAGGTGCCATATTTGGCTATATTATCTGCTAAGTCTTGATTTTTCATAAGGATCTGATATAATTAACTTCCCTTTATGCAGTTTTTACAATGTTTCTAGGCAATATCTGTGCTCATTTAATCTTCTTAACAACTCATGGGTATGGATAACAATGTGATCCTCATAGCCAAAGATGTTGAGCCATTTACAAGTTATATAATGTCCCGAAAGCCAGATAGCTGTGAAGTATTTTCCCCTAGATGGGTTGATCGCAGTTTATTCTTTAAAAGCTGCTGTACTGTTGGTGCAGCCCTTGTGAATGTTTTTTGTTGTTGTTGTTGTTTTTTGTTTTTGCTTTTAATTTTGAGATGAACCCACTTTGAAAAACATCAGTTTCAAGGAACCTCAATATCAAAGTCTTGGGTTTGGGGTTATTATCATTCTAGTCCTACCCTTGTTCACAAAGATCTGTCCAGCAGACAGAGAACTGATGGTGTTAAAACCTTTTAGTAATACCCATTTGAGGCAGTAGAATTGCTTTAATGTTCTAAAAGGGCCCCAAACTGTCAGTGTCTCTTTCCATATTTTTAATAGTGTGATTCTCTGAGTTAATAAGGCACTATAATTAAATGCTCTATAAGAAATAAGATAATCATAATAAAATTATGTTACAAGCTGACTTAAAATATCACCCAAAATTTCCTCTTGGTGTCATTTTTGAGGGGGTTAAGATCATTCAGGCCTTTACAGCCATTGAAGCAGGACATTCGCCCCAAGCATGGTTGGATACCATAAAAAGCTAAAATGTTACGCTCAGGATGCGAGGCTAAGCACTGCACTCAGGGTCAGCCTCTTTGGACCCAGAGAAGAGCATGTCTGATTGCATGCGGGTTGATACCCCAGGTCCCGCCTCTGAGAAAAAGGTATCGGACGGGTCTGATGCTCTTTGGGTGGATGACACCTAAATGAACATCGGTACAAAGTCCCAATTTATTTCTAATATCAGAGATCAGACCTCTACTCTTGCCTGATGCGTTTAAAACAAAAAGGGGGAACTGTAGAGAGCTGCGGAATGCTGTGCCTTAAAGATGGAGCTGGTTTCCGCCTTCCACCTTCCCGATGGTGACTGCTCTCTGTCACGAACAATTCCACATTTGGCTAAGGCTGAGGATCTGGCTTGCTTCCATGTATGTGGACCTATCTGCATTGCCCACGTGGCACTCCTGGGTTGGCTACCCAGAGGCTATTTAAGCTGTGGGCTGGCTTTCCCCAGGGTCAGATGATTGTTCAAGGTTCCTGAATAAACTGCATTGAAAAAAATAAATAAATAAAAATAAATGGCTCTCATTCAGATGTCAAAAAAAAAAAAAAAAAAGATAAAGACTCCAAAATAAAATGCATAAAAAGATTTGCTTTGAAAAAAAAAAAAAAAAAGAAAAACTGCCATGATTGCATTTTTCTTTTTAGCATAATGACATTGTTTTCACAAGAAAGTTTCCACAGGTTTCTAAGATCAAATCTGCAAACTCACCAGAGTGTATACCCATGACCCTGGCATCCTCTTTTCACAATGCTGTCATGTCTAAGGCCAGTCCCCATCTGTGCACTGAATCTCATCTTCTTTCCTACTCAAGATCATCACCCCCCCCAAAAAAAATCATCCCAATCTTTGTCCCACTACTTTCTATCTTCTAGATCTTTTTTAAATGTGTGCCATACATATATATTAAATCACATACATATATATTAAATAGTATGATATTTTGGTACATATGTACACTGCATGGAGTGTAAACATATATATGCACCATAAAAGTTTTCTATTTTTATGGTGAAACATTTAAAATTCTTTTCTAAAGCATGTAAAAAAATACACACTAAATCAGTATTATCTGCAGTCAGCCATACTGTGTGACAGCACACCAGAATTTCCTATTCCTGTCTAGTCACAATTTAGCATGCTCTGATTACTCTTTCCCTGCCCTGTGCACCCCATGTTAACCACTGCTCTCTCAATTTCTATGAGATCAGCATGTTTCACTTCCACACGGGTAGAATCATGTGCTGCTTGTCTTTCTGGCTCATTTCATTTAATGATGACCTACAGTACCATCCATTTTGTCACAATTGACAAGGGTTCAACTCTTAGAACTAATTTGCATTTTTTATTTCTTACCTGCTCATGAATTGATGGGCAATTGGGTTGTTTCCATTGCTTCACTGATGTAAATAGTGCTTCAATAAACATGTAAGTGCAGCTGTCTCTTCAACATACTACTTTAATTTTCTTTGGCTATATCTCTAGTATTAGGATTGATGGTTATGGGTGGTTCTTTGCTCCATACTGTCATCTAAAACTCACCTTCCCATCAATTGTACACATGTTCAGCTTTTATAATCCTCTCTGGCACTTGTTACCTTTTTCGTTTTTCACAGTAGTCATTCTAGCCCAGAATGAGGTCATGTGCAAGGTTCCTGTAATTTTCATTTTCCCTGAGGATTAGCGATGAGGAACATTTTTTTTTTCCTTTACTCCTGTTCTGTTGAACCATTGTCTCCTCCAACTTCTGCAACATTGTGCTTGCCATGGTTGCCCTTGACCTCCAGTTCCTCCTGATTAATCCCAGTGGGCAAATCTCAGGTCTCATATTTCTGGAGCTATTATGATAGAATTGATCAGAGCCTTGTCTTTGGAAAAGGTTTTGATTACTTATAGGAAGCCATTCCACCCATAGTGGTACCTTCTTCTTAGTAAACTTGGGTGGGTCTTCCTCATTCTTCTATCTCCTAAACTTTGGAATGTTCTGGGGGATTAGTCATCTAAGTATGAATCTTATCTAGAATCTAGCTAATTTTTTTTGTGGTTCCTCTATGTATCCTTGGCTATCCTGGACTCACCAGAACATGCTGGCCTTGAACTCACAGAGATCTGCCTACCTCTGCTTCCCTGAGTTTTGGGGTTATAGGTGTGCACTTTTGTTCCCAGCTAACTTACTACCTTTGTATAACTTCACATCATTTATATGCCGAGTAGTACCAATTAATATTTCTTTTGAAGTCTGTACTTACATACCCAACTGTGTCAATGCTAAATGCCAAAGCTGTGGTTCTGCTTTTCCCTCCAGACCTACCCCATCCTTTCTTTCCTGTTCTCAACACAGATGGAATCTGCTCTCCCAGTGCTGACCTGACAGTCTTGGAGTCATTGTTGATTCTTATTTTCCCTTCATACATTTACCTTCTGACATGTCTTTAAAATAATCATAACTCTGTCTTTAAAATATAATTGGAAGTGTTTCATCAGCCTCTTAGTTTCCTAATAAACTCCTCTACCTCCTCCTTTCCTGTTTCAATTTTTCACCTTCATGTTCTTTTATGAAAAGCAGCCATGCTAATTATTACAAAACTCACTTTGGACTATATTGGTCCTCTGTCAAAAATGCACCAATAGAGTTTCTACCCAGTAGAAATAAAATCCAAGTCTACCAGCCTCAAAGGCCCTGCCTGATCTTCCTCCCTGCGTTGTACCGATGTGTGTTGGACCTCATATCCTGCTCCTTCCCACCTGCTTCTGCTTTAGCTGCAGTTATCTGCTTCCTCATCCATGAGCTTCCTACCATCTCTCTCTCTGCCTTTTGTACTTGTGGTTTCCTGCATCTAGAACCCTAACCCTCCTCCTCCAAGATGTCTGCACAACCCCCTTTTCATTTCATTGAAGGACCCAAACAAATGTCACGCTAGTGAGAACATTCTCAATGACCCCCTTTTCCTATTGCCATCTATCATCCTGCCCTAGTTTTCCCTCCGCATTTATCACCCCTGGCACATATGTCTTTAAATACTACCTCCACTTATTTTTCTAGAACATACACTCATAAGAAAAGGAAATTTATGTGGTGTGTGTGTGTGTGTGTGTGTGTGTGTGTGTGTGTGTTTTATTTCTTTATTCCCAGGGCATGGTACCAAGTACTCACCAAATATTGATTGAGTGGCTATGTTTACTGCATGTGCTGTGTATAGCCAGTTAGCTGAACATAGCACATGCCTTGGTGTTGAAGTGGAGAAGAAGACCTGTCAGGGCCTAATACGATGGATGACCTTGGACACATTATGAAGGCTGTGCGAGATTTCCCCCTCTCAGTTGTAAAATGAAGTGTTTGGATTAAATGTTCACAAAAATCAACTGAGCTCTAAGCTCTAAGAAGTCACAATTGAATGACACGGAGGCCTGATTACTCTCTACTCGCCCTGACACTTCATGTCTTGAAATACAACATCCTTAGTTTATAAACTCCCTTCCTAATGACTAGTGAAAAGGGAGAAATTAAACAAGATTATGGGCCAATTCATTTCTGCAGTGTCAACTTATGACACGATCATTATGTAATAATACCCATCCCCAAAACAGACATTTCTTCTAAAGAAGCCACGACAGTTATTTTTAAATCCACCTGGCATTTCAATTAAGAGTGAGATAACTAATGTGTTTACTCCAGAACACGTTCTTGGCTCATCCTGTTATATGGACACAGGGAACATCGGAACAGAAAGTAGCTTATTGCCAGTTTTTGTGGGTGGGAAGCCCCGCTGTGAAGCAGTGCTTACACAGAGGCCACAGTGAGCACTGCCTACATGTTACTTCTGCAAGCCCATAGGCATCACCTACTTTAAACACTTACAACCAAAAAAAATAGTGTCAAGTGGGATATGTTGTATTGGATACCCTCTCCTTGAGTTGTCTCCATCTGTGATTCTGTGACTCCTGAGTTTTCCCGTGTGCCTTCCTTGGCATCCAGCTGCATTTATCAAAAGTACAAGATGGGAGAGTAGGGTGAAGGAGGATAGTGAGGGTGCCCTCAGCTCCTTGCCCTGTTGGGTTGTGCTTGACTATCATTGTTTCCACCACAGGTCTCTGCTCCCTCCGCTGCCCCTCCCACCATGCTACCTCTGGCCTGCAGGTGGCAAAGCAGCTCGGCTGCTCAGCTCCTCACTGCCTGCATCTCAGCTCTCCTCTCAGTTTCCTCTTTAGTATATCTTTTCAGTTTATTCTAATTTTTACTCCTGCCCATCTGTTTATTAGTAAAAATCATTGATGTAAGAAATAAGTAAGAGAATAAGTGAGAAAATATTAAAAGGGCTAGGAATAGTTATGTCAGCAAACTAGAAGTGAAAAGGAGGTTTTGTATTTGACCTCAGTTAAAGAAGAGCGCTTGGTTCTCCTTTGCTATGGATGGAGATTGTTCCAGTGTATCGAGGCTGGAGCATGTATTGAAGGGAGGATGTAACTTATCCTCTAGGCAGTGTCTTAAACAGAAGTTTGTTTGAGGCCTCCATAAAGCTCGTGGCATAAAATTAAAGCATGAAACGTTTCTGAAGACTCTGAACATGATGCCGTATGCAGTGTGGTAGAAATGGGTAGTCTTATACAGCTGTAAACAGGATCAACTATAAACATTATATGCTTTCCCGTGTCTGGGCTTTATACAAAAAGATATTTTGTAAACTTCAGGGATGATTTACTTCATTCTTTCTTTGCCTAAATTTAAAAAGAAAACTTTTGTAACGACAGGTATTTCATGCCTGTTGTAAAAATACAGACAAGCACAGGAAATACTATGAAACAAACCTCAAACTGGCATCGCTTCCAAAAGAAAGTTATTAAAAGCAATGGCCTTACAAATCTTTACATATATAAATGTAATATTTTAAGCATTATTTTCCTTATCGATACATCCTGTGTATTTCTCCCTTTTCCTACACAGGATTTTTATTGCTTGTGTAGTCTTTCATCCAATAGTTCATTTGATAATCTCACAGTTTTGTGTTTTTCCTTTGTTGCCATTTATTCTCCTTCTTTTAAGACTGTCAGCTTGTTGGTCTTTTACAAAGCTTATTCCTTAGCAATTAAGTCTCTGAAAATTTTATTATTAAAAAATTTTGTTTATTTACCTCTGTACATATGGACACATGATTTCCATATACACATGTGGAAGTCACATGCCTTCTGTGGCATGCATGCAGAGGTCAGAGGACAACATGGAGGAGCTGCTTCTCTCCTTCCGCCATTCAAAGCTCAGGCCATCGGAACAGGTGGCAGCTGCCCTTATCCGCTGAGACACCTCGCCATTCCTGTTTTCTTCTTCGCAGTCTCATACTATTCTTCAGGAGGAAATGCATAATAGTTTATTCTCTTATTAGCCAGGGATGAACTTGTAGATCTGTGTTGGAAACAGTTAAGTTTTGGAAACGTATCACAAATATGAGCAGTCTGAATTCTGGCAGGACAGAGAACCGTGAAGTTCAAATAACCAGGCAGTACGGTTTTAAAATTGACTTCTGTCCTATTTACCAAAGCTCTGACTTTAGTTTCTTGCTAAGGTAGAGAGCTTTTAAGTCTTACATAATGAATGCCTCACAAATTAAATCACTGAAGCCCATTTAAGATTTAAACTCAGGTTTAATAGGTATATTTGTGTGTGTTTGTATGTAGATATGTACACAGGTACCTGGGGAATCCAGAAGAGGATGTCAGATCCCCTGGAGCTGGAGTTAAAGTTGGTTGTGAGCCACCTGACGTGAATGCTGGGAAGTCCTGGGATCCTCTGTAAAAGGGGCAAGCACTCCTAACTGCTGGGCTGTCTCTCCAACATGATGCTGAGTGTGTGTGTGTGTGTGTGTGTGTGTGTGTGTGTGTGTGTGTGTGTGTTTTGAGACAGGGTTTCTCTGTGTAGTCCTGGACGTGCTTTGTAGAACAGGCTGGCTTCAAACTCACAGAGCTCCACTTGCTTCTGCCTTCCCGAGTGCTGAGATTAATGGCGTGCACCACCATACCCGGCTGCCATTTTTTTTTCTTTTAATTCAGAAACTTAGGTCAGTCTGGAGTTGAATCACACAGGTGTTGTAATAGTGCAAAGTACAGGAGAGATAGCGTGACTGATTGATTTTGAAGGGAAGAGTGAAACAGGGTTTATCTTTAGCATAAAAGAGCTTGATTTGGCTCCTATAAGCAGCTTGACTCAGAGAAATAGCAGGTACGCATGCTCTTGGGATTAAATACAACACCCATGACATTATAAATCAGTTCAGGGACTGGTAAGTTGTACCATTATTGTCTATTCAGGTATATTGGGATTTATATGAGCAAACCCAAAACAGTATTTTCTTCAGTGCTACTTGTCTGTATTATTTTTCATTGCATCAGTTTAGCGGATAAGTCTCTTTCATTTCTCTCCTGAAAGACCATAAGTTGATACAAAAGATGCCGCTGTATAAGAAATGTCTCTTGCCTTCCTGGAGGTCATAAATTGCGTGCCAATGCAGAAGTAGTTGTACCATTATGGTTGTTAAATTAACAGAAAAAAGATATAAAGTAAAAAAATGAATATGTTTACTAAGATGTCCGGTTGTGCTTTTACAGATGATAACATTACATTTTTGTGTGGGGCTGCATTTTGCAGGTCAAAAGTAGAAAGGCTGTCTGTAAGTTGCAAGGAGCTATGTAAATAAATTAGGAACCACAATATGAAATCACTGTTGGCTTTATCTTAACGCTTTATTGGGAAAGAGCCGAGTATTTTAACCTTTGCATATGGTATCTTCCATGTGTCTAGTTAAGTGTTATGACCTGCTGCTGCGAAGTTATCAAAATTCAGGAGATAATAACTTGGGAACATTGTACAGAAGTCTGTTTGTTCAAAGATTCAGTATCACACAGATAGCTTGAAATTAGAGGCCAAACCCTTTCCTATTATAATCCTTTAGTTCTAAGCTTCTACTTTCTATCTGTAAGAAAGTCTTATTTCATGGTGAATTTAATGGCTGTTCAACACTCGCCTAAGTTTTTTAAAGGTAAACTTTGATGTATGCTTAGAGCTTTAACATCATGCTTGCTAGTAGGGTTGCTAATAGGAAACAAATTGTTTTGCCAAAGTAAGGTAGGATATAAAAATGATCTAGATGCTCTGGAAAATATAGTATTACATTTTGGTACATAAGTATCTATGGAATCTCTTACACGCTTTCACTGGTGTAAGTCTACCAGAGTGGAAATATGTAGGAGTGGGCAGAGGAACATTTTGCACACAGGACAAATCAGCCTCCCTGCGGGAGAGCAGGATGATGAGGGCTTGTCTTATTTTGTTTAAAACATCATGTCCAAGTAAGAGCTTGACATTTAATTTATCACCTATATCAGCTGTCTCAGTGTCCATCACTGGAATGTTTTAAAGCCTGAGTGAGAAGTCTACAACTCAGTGCATTTACATTCTGTGTCTCAACAAGTATCTCAAAGGGCTAGTTAAACATCCTTAGCCAGGGTTTTAATTTGACGCTTGCAGAGCCAATAATTCTCGATCCACACTTTCTGCTCCTATTAATTTTTGAGAAGCAAATGGAACTCTCCTTGGGGAAGTATTTAGTTCAGGCTTCACCATGCTACAAATAAAACTGCTGGCCTGGTTCCCATCCACAACCACTATTCTTGTGCCAGAGACTGGGAGAAGTGTCCACTTATCTAACAGCGACCCCCTAAACTCTGGAATATGTCAGGCACAAGGTAAGGTGCTAGGAATACAATGCTAAATAATGCAGATCCATATGGAAAATGCTATGACAAGAAAAACATAAATAATACCTTAGCAGCTACACCTAGCCATACCTAGAAGAGGAGAAAGAAAGAAGGGCTGTGGAGGCAGCGCTGAAGATTAAGTCTTAAAGGAGGGCCGAAAGGAGTTTCCCAGTCAAAAAGGCAGAGCTGCACAATCCCAGGCATTAGCAAATGCTCCCGTAGTCCAGGAACTCTCCAGGGAAGTGCCATGTAAAAGAATAAAGAAGAGAAGCATAATAAATCATAAGCAAAGGGTCCTTGCTCCAGGGGATGAAGCTGGGTTTGTTCCAATCTTGACAATATAATAGGATTCTACAGTGGAGGTGAGAAGGTAAGCCATTCTCCTAGGAAACACTGTGGAAATGAAGATGCAAATGAGGCTGGCACCTTTTCTTCCTAGCCTTGGACATCAGATATTTTTCTGCAAACAGATGCTTAATTTGAGCCTCCAGGACGGAGTTCTCCCTGGAGCAGTTCACACCTCCAGATGTCTGTTGTCTCCACTTAGAGGTGTTCTAGGCATTTCAGGAACTACATGCTCATAGTGACCTCTGCTTGTCCTCCTTTCCCGCCTGTTAGGAACCCCTTCTCTCATCTCAGTGACTGGCGCTTGAATCTCATAGCTGTCAAAACAAAATGCCAGGACTCAATGCTTGCTCTCTATACAACGCTCCTCAGCAAACACTAGTCCACTCTCAGGCATGCTTTACCCTATCCTGCACCCCAGGTTTCATTAGTCCAAGTGACTGTCTTCGCCTTACATTTCCATCTGATCTCTTTACCTCTTGGCACCTCTGCTGTCCACTCTCCATTTAACAGGTAGGGTCACACCTTAGCACTGCTTGATTGAAATTCCTCAGTGGCTTCCTTATTTCTGAGTCCTGGCCTATTCATCTAGACTCCCAGCACTCTAGTTTGGCTTCTTGTATTAACTCACCCACCCATTCCAGCTGTGTGATCCCCTGATTCCCAGCACATGTGAGGTCTTTGCTGGCCATTGCTGCTGAAGCCACAGCTTCCTCGTCCTCCACTGGTCTCTGTTTCCTCCATGCCTTTCTCACTCTCATCTTTCAGCTTTTTCTCCAAATGTGCTGTTGAAGGCATTCTGAAAATGCCATCTAATAAAGCACTCAAACTATTCTGAACCATCATCGTACTTATTTCTTTCTCAGGAAGTAACAGAATATGTAATGACCTGTTCGTTCATTTGTTTCTTCATTGTGTCTCTCCTCTACTAATCCCCAATGTTGTGCTAATTGCTATAAATACCGTATCCCAAGTAAATAGTACACTACATGGCCTCAGGCATGTCCTAGTAAATATTTAATGAACAAATGAAGGCATGTCCTTAATAAATATTTAATGAACAAATGAATGCCAAAGCCAATAATGTTTTAAAAACATATATAAAGGTTAATAGAATCAAATATACAGAAATACCAATTATTGATAAAATGAGAATCAAAATGGTTGTTTGATTTGATCCCTTGTCAGTCACCAGTGAAGGCAACAAGTTTGCCTGGATCATTACTGATATATTTGGATTTGCTACTTGCCTGGAATTGCTCTGCATTTCCCTGTTGCTTGGCACCCATGCTCCCACCTGTTTAGAAGGCAGAGGTAGGAATGCTGTGAGTGAGGACTAATATAGGAGCTGTAAAAGTAGAAAGCAGTAAATAGCCTCAGACGCTTTAATGAAAAAGCCGTGAATGGCATGTTGCTACCATCTTAGTGGTTTCAATAAAAGTCTTCCTTAATATATATATATATTTTTTAACTGGAGAGCTATGCGTTTAATTGCCTTGCAGGGAAGACAGCAGCACAAAGAGAATGGAGGTTGGAATGAAGAGAAGGGTAGATGGTGGAGTAGGGAGATTTAAGAATGGAGAACTGTCCCTCGGTAAGGGCCTTTCTGGGTCTCTATTGAAGGAAGGACAGCCCTTCCTCCCCTTGGTGGGACATTAAGGGAGGTGAGAGTTTGGTAGGTACAGAGCAGAAAAGAGGGAACATGTCTTGGAGTGTCATTGAGAAATTAGGAGCTATTGACAAGGAATTAATTTCAAAAAGAGAATTTTCACTGAAGGTCTCACCGAAGCCATGGATTTGGTACCTGTTCATACAATTGTATCATTAATCAAATGGATGTTAAGTACATGCTATTTTGTAGAAGACGCTCAGAAGTGCCAGGATTAGTAAGCCACATGTTTTGCAATCTAGTGGTTAAGAGAGAGTATATACTAATTAATTAGTAAAGCATTATGTTGAGGGCCAAACTAAACAGTGAACTGAGCCAGCCCAGAGCATGAAGGTGAAGAGGGGCCAATTCTGGTCAAAGAGTCTACTGCCATATAATTTAAGATTTCAGGGGTAGAACACTAATGATAATCAAATCCTGAAGGAGGAGGCAATTCTTTGGAAGAAAAATAAATGAATAACAGTTTGGAAGGAAATTTAGATGCTGCCTAGATGGGCAGAGGTATCTTTGAGGAGTTGGTGACTCAGGTGTCTGAATTCTTGATAGGATCTGGAGGTGACCTGGAAATCCACACAGAGCACCGACAAGAACAGGCAAAGGGTGCTATATTCAGACAGTATGAACATGGAAAATAGCAGGAGGTATGTGTGAGGAAGATATGGTAGTGTTCTTACAGTCAGAGTTAAAAACAGCCGTTCAAAGCACTCCCCAGAACGCTGCCTCAGAGAGCGGGCCTTTGTCCAAGCATTTCAGTTACAGCATGAAGAGGTGCTCTAAAGTCTGAAGCAGTGGGGAACCTTTCAGACTGTAGAACTGAGGTTTCTCAGGGCCCATCTCGGGCTTGAACACTGTAAATGACTGCACTGAGAAGGGGAAGGGGGAAGAAAGAAGAGGGGAGGTGGGAAGAAAGAGGACAGGTGGAAGAGAAGAAAGAAGAGAGGCATGGAAGGAAGAAAGAATGGAGGAAGGGAAGGGAAGGGAAGGGAAGGGAAGGGAAGGGAAGGGAAGGGAAGGGAAGGGAAGGGAAGGGAAGGGAAGGGAAGGGAAGGGAAGGGAAAGGAAGGGAATGAGTATCATATTCTTTGATCTGCACAGAGCAACATGCCAAGTGATGGCAGAGAAGAGAAGGTATCAGAAGCCTGTCTGCAGAAGCAGCTCTGCTCTTCCTTCCAAACCAATGCTAAGCATGTATTATTGGGCTGGTGTGATCCAGGAAATAGATAGATAGATAGATAGATAGATAGATAGATAGATAGATAGATAGATAATATATAGATGGATGGATGAATAGATAGATAGATAGATAGATAGATAGATAGAAAAATAAATAAATAAATGCCCTCCTCAAAAAAACACTATAAGATAATGCAATATATATATATATATGTAAAGATGACTTATACCCCAGCAGAAATAATCTAATCTGTCCTGCATGGCACTTAGGGATTCCTGGCATTTATCATGAGAACTATGGCACTTTTTCTCCTACCCCTGTGACCAAACTTGGTTCGTTAATATTGATTTAGTCTTTGGTTTAGTCAATCTTTCTCTCTCTCTCTCTCTCTCTCTCTCTCTCTCTCTCTCTCTCTCTTTTACTCTCTCTCACCATCTTTGCTGTTGGAATCTTCCTGGTTTCTTTCTGTTCTCTTTAAACTCCCACTTGAGTCCTGTGGAGTTTGCACCAGGTTAAGCCTGGAGCTGCTGTTCCCCCGCGGCTGCATCATCACTCTGGCCGTGCCACTCAGCTTTTCCTACCTGAATTCTCAGAAGAGGAAGTGCCACACTGGAAGTAAGGCTAGCCAGCCCCTATACACTGCCGCCTGTCACCACTGGGGTGCCACTGTCTTTTGATAGCAAGACAGTAGGTCTTGCTAGCAACATGGCGGCCTAGAGTAGTAGAAAAGGCTTCTATTAACTTGAGCTGACTAAGCACCCTGTGAAACTCTGAAATAGTTGCGGCCTCCTGGAAATAGCGCTTATTTGATTCCATTGAGAGAAGTAAAGCAGGCCCAGGAGGAACAATGCTTTCCACCTTTGCGAACCTGATAAGCGTGACCTTTATTTTACCACATAGGTCGAGACTACTCTTTACCACAACCGTGCTAATTCGTTCTTTCCCTCCTTCCTCCCACCCATCTCCTGCCACTTCCCGGAGCACAAAGCTCTCAACATCCTGCTGTCCATTAGCATAAATAAGCCCATGCTTTTAAGGTAAAAATAGTTTTAATGCTATATTTGTTAAAGAGTGCATTACCATGAGAGGGTAAAAATACTACCAGGTAACAGGCCGGTCGTATTCTTCAGAGGCGGTAACAGGCTTTTACTGTGGTGCCCTGTGAATCAGCCATAGATTAAAACCCAGGTCTCGGCACAGGTTACTCTGTACTTCAGAAACACCTAAACCAGGAGCTTTCCAGAGACTTGTACCTTTGTGTTTTCATTTATGGTCTTTTTCCTGTTGCCAATATTTTATAGGCGGTTCTAAAGCACAACAACAACAAAAAGATGAAATGCCATTTCAGTCTCATATTTACTGTAGAACGAACCTGGTAATGTTAGTTCCCCTCCCCCATTTTTTTCTACTGTTAATTTAAATTTAATGTAACATTTCTTTATATAGATAAGAAAATACTGGGCAAAGAAACAACAGATGTGGCAAGAAATGGAAGGGAGAGATTTACTGCGCCTGGAAGAACTGAAGAAATTAATGGCTGAGCAGTC
Source organism: Meriones unguiculatus (assembly GCF_030254825.1). NCBI lineage: Eukaryota > Metazoa > Chordata > Mammalia > Rodentia > Muridae > Meriones > Meriones unguiculatus. The sequence continues at coordinate 98,757,248 of NC_083356.1, read as the reverse complement.
AGTGAAAGACAGAGAAAGGTAAGGGAGAGATTTTAGACTGTGATCGTGAGCTGGGAAAACATCTTCTGTGTGTGTCAGAATAAGCAATATCAGAGCGTAGATCTTTCACACAAAACGTTGCCATTCAATCTTTATATCTAACAATGGATAGAATGATGTCCACAATAGAGTTTATACTCTCACTTTCATACTTAAACCTCCTCTTTTCCATTCTGTTTCTTTGATGGCTTCCTAGTAAAAGATCTCACAGAGGATTTTGTGGCAATTGATTGACCACTGTGTGCATGAAATGATACTGGCAGCTGCTGTGACTTAATATTTTGACCCAGGAGGAGGAAGCCATTATTTAAATAAGAAAGGGCTCCACTTACTGTGACAGAGCCTGCAGAGGACAGGCCACAATTATATAGACCTGCATGGATGGTCCAGTGAACTCACTAACCTCATACATGAAAACATGCCCTAGAATTTCCTACAGTTGTGTAACTGCAAAGCTGAGCAGGACTTTTGAGATGGCAAGCTCCATCTTCTTATTTTATGAGTTACACCAACAGATTAAAACAATGTTTTTTTAAAGATGACTGTATTGGGGCCCAAAAGAAAACAGTCGAAAATCATTGTAATCTGAAAAGGAAAATCCAAAAATAAAGACCTATATTCTGTAACAGGAAATCCCTGTTCCATAAAGAGGTCAAGAGGATACTAGGGAGTTCTCTAGGCCTAGAGAAGGGTTCCTATAGAAGAGACAAGTTAGAATTAGAGCTCGTCTCTGGCGTTGCAGCTATTTCTTGTCCCAACCATCTCTGGATGAACATCACGTTATTTTCTGGTCATCTCAGCATTTTAGAGTTGAGTAAGGAACCAAGAATATAGCAAAGCCTGAACTCAAGGTCAGGAGGTCAGACACCAAAAAAAAAAAAAAAAAAAAAAAAAGGTAGCAAGGGAAGGCCGAGATACAAGTGTCTACCATGGGGCAGGCCATTCTGTGGCCCAGACAGAGGTAAACGGGAGCCCCCAAACAGCTGTGTGCCAGAGGGCACTGCAAAAGCAGTGGTCAGGAGGCTGGCCGGGCCATTCAAGCTCTCCCAGGAAAAGAAAGAGCACCACAGGAACTTAGGGGGCTGTAAACAGCAGAGCAGATGTGGAGTCCCAGCATTCGGGACAAGCTTCTAATAGAACATCTCTCATCGCGGGGAGCTTCTCTGATTGCAGAACCGCTTTCAGTCTTTTGCTTCCTGTCCTAGTAATTACCAAGATTAGCTGATTCAGAGCTTCAGTTGAAAAGAAGAAAAAGAAAATCAGATTAGTGTGTATTACATAACAGGAAAAAAATAACCATGTTACAGCATAGCAAGAAAGACTAAGGAGCAGGAGCCGTAGCTCAGGATTTTTATTCTTGACTCAGCTTTGAATAGCGTATGACCTTGGGAACGTTAGTTGTTTACCGGCCCCCCTCCCCCACAAGGCTCTGTCCTGTCCACTGGAAAACATCTGAAGACTGAAAAGCTGATCACTTTTAAGACTCTGTGATATATATATATATATATATATATATATATATATATATATATATATTCAACTCCTTTGATGCAATAATGCAGATTTATATAATCATGAAGTCAATCCTTGCACACCAATGATAAATACCAAGGAAGGGCTTTCAAATATCATGATAGATGCAAGCTATAATTCTCCGGAAAAGAAATGTGATGCTGTGTGGGCTGGGATGTAGCCACTGAAGAAGGCTTGCAATAGCATTCACGGGCTTTGGGCTCAGTTCCTACTATCACATACATGTGGTGGTGAATGCCTGTAATCTCAGCACTTGAGATGGGGGCAGGAGTATTAGAAACTCAAGGTCATCCTTAGCTACATAGCAAATTCGAGACCAGCCTAGGATAGGAATCTCTCTTTCTCTCTCAAAAAAAAAGTAATGTAGATAGAAATATAATTCTCATTTTGTGGTTTAGATGTAGTCTCACGTGTAAAAAGCTTTCACTCTGACAATGACCAGAAGATGTATTCATCTGTAACCATTCTGGCACTAAGAAATTTGGTAGATAGGTTAAAGAAAATTTCTCTAATAATATAATACGATGAAAGTCAGGTTTGATAGTTTAGCCTGAGGCACTTATTTCACATCAGATTAAAAAGATTAAATATTAGCTTCCAGATTGGCTCCATGGTATACAGATATGGCCTTGAGAGGTTGAAAATGTTGCTCATTTATTTATTTCTGCTTCAAATACAGAAGACCAAAGTTCATGAAAATGACACATTTATCAAAAACCTGATGGGTGGATAATGAGACTTTGATTTGGGGTTAAGATGGTTGCAATTTGAAGGTTTCACGTGGCTGGACACAATAAAAAAGCAATCACCTCCATACCTCATTTTATTCAGATTATTTTGTCAAAGTTTCCACCAGCCTTCCAAATTCCTATCCTCCATTTTCAGTGGGTTCTTGAGAGTGAGAGAGAAGGCTCCAGAACTGGGTTGTTGCCATTCTTTTATAGCTATATAAAGTTTGGGTAAACTAGTGTTTCTGTGCTTAACTTGGTCATATGTGCAATGAGTATATACGTCAGAGGGTTAAAACTAACAAATAGAAATTAAATGTAACTCACTGCCTGGAGGATAGTGAAAACACTCACTATAAGTGATTTCCATGAACTGACTTTCTCACGTCAAGATCCTTCTAATGCAGTTGTGTCAAGCATTTAAACTTGAAACTATTTTTAAAACAGATAGTAATGAAGCCATTCTTATAAAAATGAAACAATTTATATTAAAACAAGCTGCTCCTTGGTGCCTGTCCTCATGCAGTGTTTTATCTGGAATTCATTGCAATTATCAGCTGTCTAACAGAGTACATACAGATTATAGATATGTACCCAGACAAAATTACAAGTGTAAGAAAAACCAAGCCAACCTTCAGTGTTCTGCAAAACACAGTACCATTGCATGGGTCAGTTAGAGCTGTCATGAAAAAAATGCATTCACTGGAAGGTTTGAAAATCCGGGATTTATTTTTTTAGTTCTGGAGGCTAGCAACCCAAATTGGGATGGCTTCTAATGAGGACTCCCTCCCTGGCCTTCAAAAGCAGCCCTCTCTGGAGACTCATTTCACTGGGCCGGAAGAGACAAGTTCTCTAAAGCCTTTCCTATCACTAAAACCCTTGAAAAAGCTTTACCCTTTCCCAAGGCCACAGGGCATGAAGGGGTGCATGTAGGAATTTGGGCCAGACACATTCAACATAACCATCTGGAAGAAAACAAATGTATTTGTCTCACTGCCGGTTGTTTGTTAACTTAGCTATAATTGGTTGCTGCTAGCAAATAATATCATTGGAATGATTAGAAACAAAGCCGTGGGCCTGCAGGGAAGGGATGCAGCCCCTAGAAAAGGGTTCTCCTCCCGATCCCTGGCACAAAGCTTGGCAAACAAGGCAAAACCAGGAGCAACTTCCAGAATGAGCCATGGTAATCCTAAAATAATAATAATAATAATAATAAATAAAAGAAAGAAAGAAAAAGAAAAATCCTACCCAATCTTTAAAAAAAGAGAACATGCTATTTATACCTCTTCTAAAAATTAGCCGTGTAGCCATCTGGAATTTGTACTCATAAACTATGTGAATTAACTGTCTGACTTCCTTTTTTTTTTTTTTTTCTAACTTGATGGCTAACTATTTCAGAAGCAATTAACAATGGTTCATCCTTACCCCTTGATTGGGTATGCCACTTTTATTATATATCACCTTTCTAATTATATTTATATACTCATATGGACCCTTAATTAGATTAATTAGAAGCCGATCTCTATTTATGCTTCTGTGTGGACACCATGCTGATCAGTCTCTTGGGCGGCCTAGTAAGGCAAGTGGCCTCCTCAAACATAGCTACTCTTATGTCACTTCTTTTGCAAATTTTGCCAACTTTTTGCATTAAAACAATGCTAAGGAAACTGAACTATATATATCTGTACTATATGTATCTCCACATCTAGAAACATGTCACCAAAAATAGCTTTCTGGTCCTTTCTTCGCTCAGATTCTCATAGATTTTTCTAGAGAAAGTTTAGAAATTATTTTGATTGAGGTAGAAACTAGGGACCAAAAAGACAGTTTCAAGTTCCTTTTAGGTAAGGAAAAAAAAAAAAAAAAGAAGTCTGCCTTAAAGGAGCAGCAGTGAAGGGGCAGGGGTATAAAGCCTGGGATGTTTATAAAGGGTTGAAATTAATCATCTTTGGTAATTCATGACATTGAAGAAGTCAGAGAAAGAGAAATGATCTTGAATATAGTTGGAGGTTTTTGTTGTTTTAATTAATATCTTTTATTTACTCTTTTACAACTTGATACATCTATACAATTTGCTTTGAAATACCAATCCCAACTCCCACTCCTCACTCCCCACTAGCCAATATGTCGTCCTTATCTATGTGCGTGTGTGTTTCGTACCCCAATAAGGAAACTTAGTGCTGTCTGCTTGACTGTTTTCCTGTTTATTTGTTTAGCTTTTTTGAGACTGAGTTTCTCTGTGTAGCTCTGGTTATCCTGGAGCTCGCTCTATATGGACCAGGCTGGCCTCAAACTCAGAGGATCCTCTTGCCTCTGCCTCTTTTTAAAAAAAAATAATTTATTTAATTTTTATTTTATGTGCATTAGTGTAAAGGTGTCAGATCCCTTGGATCTGGGGTACAGACAGTTGTGAGCTGTCATGTGGGTGCTGGGGATTGAACCTGGATCCTTTAAGGAAGACAGAGCTCTTAACCACTGAGCCATCTCTACAGCCCCTGTTTGACTGTTGATTCATCTTGTTGGCTTGATCTTCTACAGGTGGCAAAGAGATTTTTTTGTTTGTTTTGTTTTGCCTGTAATCTTTTGTATGCATTTTTTGCCAACATCCTATAAAATGTTGTATGATATGTTTCACTGTCTCATTTCTAAGTAGCGTTCATTTTATTTTGTCTGTCCTGACAATAAATCAGTAGCTATCAGAATAATTTTTGTTTTACTTTCATAAAAAGCTGCAAGATTCTAGTACACTTTATTGGAAGCTACTAAACCCAGCTATATATTTTATAAACTCTTAACTGAAAAACAATTCATGTATCACAAAAACCCCTATTTTAAGTGTACTCTTCAGCTTTTAAGTGTACGGTCAGCTTTTTAATAACTCCTGTCACACCATAAAGATCGCTCCTGCTCATTTAGGTCTATTTCTTCCCACTTCCAGCCACAAACAACCACTAATCCATTTCTGCCACAACAGATTTGCCTTTCCTGCACACTTTAGATAAATGGAATGCATCTGTTTTGTTTTTTTTTTCCCTTAACTGTTTTTGTGGTTCATCTGTGTACAATCAGTTTCTTCTTTTTTACTGCTGAAGATTGTTTTGCTTTGATTCTACCTCTTAACTTTTTCGGAGCACCATGTCTTCCCACTGATAACAGATTAATATTAGCCTAAGTATTGTTTTTATAAATCATTGCTCAACATTTGTATGTAATATGGTATCAGCTTCTGACAGATCAATTGCTCACTCACTCATGGCATCCTCCCCAACCCCATTTGAAGAGCAGTGGGTCCTTGGTTTCTCAATAACTGATCTCAATTTCTTCATTAATGGAGAGAGATGGAAACTCTTCCATTAACGCCATCTCCGCTGGGGAGATGGCGCGGTGGGTGGGGTGTCAGCTGCATGAGTGTGAACACCTGAGGTTAGATCTCTGGACCCCCTCCCCCCCCCCGCGGAGCCAGTGATCCTACATTGAGATAGAGGCAGAGACAGAAGAATATCTGGAAGCTCTCAGACCAGCCTAGAATAAACAGCAACAAATGACCCTGTCTCAAACAAGGTAAACGGTGAGGACCAATACTCCCAGATTCCCTTCGATTTCCACAAGTACACCGTGGTACCCACACATCCACACTCATGTATAGGTGTCCACACACAAGTGTGTTTTTTAAAAAGGCATCTCAAACTTTCATTGCAGAAAAATGTCATTTAAGATGATATCTTTTGGGGGGAGTACAAACTACAATATGTATTGTTAATGAAGTGGCTTCCTCCACATGGAGGGTTGGGTGCCATTACTGACTGATACGGTTTTTTGGGGAGAGGGCAGTTCTGCAACTTTCTTTGACATTGAGCAGATTAGTCCTCACCCGCATTGACCATCTGTATAGTTTTAAATGTGGTGACAGCCACGTAAGTTACCAATGAGTAGAGTTTGTTTGGTGAGTCCTCATCCTTGTTACATTTTCTGGACAGATATACATGGATACAACATGGAACATTCCGTATATATTTGTCCCAGGCAGCTTTATTGAGCCTGCCGTCAGCGCACACATCCGGATTCCCTATCTCCTTTACGCAAATTTCCAGACATCTTTGCATGTTTGAGGGACACTCTATGGGTACACTCTATGGGTGCATTTTCAGGTCACCTCCTCACTGATGGCAGAGCGGCCCTTCTTCTCGCCATCCTTTTTTGTGGGAGCCGTTCTGCAGAGGCCAAGCGGGAGATTTTGGATGGGTGCCAGGGATTGTCCGATGTGTGTTCCGAGTCCTAATTATCTCAATGCCCAACCTTTTTTGAGAATGTAAAACAGTGATGTATACATAATCATAGCATTCTGATATCTACTCAAACTATGAAAAGAAGCATGTAGAATTAGTTTTAATGATATATTCCATTTAATTCAATAACTACCACAAACATTATGGTTTCAATGCATCGCCAATATAAAAATCACTAATGAGATATTTTACAGCCTTTTCCTCATCTTATTTAACATCTGATGTGCATTTTATGCTTAGATTCAAGCCAGTCACGTTTCGCTCATAGAATACCCCAAGCCCACCACTGTCCAAAGACTCTTCTCCTCATTTGCAGGACTCATGTCGCTCAGTTTTCAGGTAGAGCCCTCACTCTCTCCTCTTCAGGGTGCTCTCTCCCCACTATCCCAGGACTCACTCCACCCTCTTTACAGGAACCTACCTCTTATCTTGTGGGCGGGGAGACATAATCATCCTTTCCCTCTGGCATTCTAAACTCACCATCTAGGACCTGTATCCATTGCCTGCTCACTCCTCGGTCCTTTCCTTTCCTGACCCGGAGCACCTCATCCACATCATTAGAAAGTCCCTGCTCTTAGAAGCTGTGCCTTCCCCCAGCTGAGCTAGAGTCAACCCAGAGCTGAGTTTGTGAATTGGAATAGAGTGGCCACAGCCTGAGTTTCAAGCATCTCTTTACTGATCCAGACCCAACCAGTTCAAGGCAACAGCAGACACAGATGCAAATCCGAACTCCCACTCAATACAGGTGAACTAGAAACTTACCACAAGACAAAGCCAACAGACTAACTACAGGTGCCCATGTCTTATCACAAAAATACATGCAATGCAAAAACAAAACCAACCAACAAAACAAAGCAAACAACAATAACCAAAAACCAAGACCGTATATTCTCCCAGATCAATAGCTCTGTAATAGCTGGGAGACAACTTAGAGGAAACGCAGGACACAGGATTCAAAAGAACAATTGCAAACATAGTCAAAGAGATGGAGCATGAATAGATGCCTGAATGAACTTAAAGAGGACAGGAAGAACATCCTGACTGAAGCCCAAGAAAACAAAACACAAAGAGCTGCTGAATGAAATAAGCAGGACAATTCAGGATATGAAAGCAAAATTCAAAAGAGAGATAGAAATGCTAGAGGAAACCTAAAGTGAAATGCAGCTGAAAATGAAATATTCAATAAGTCTAATAAAAAGATCAGTGGAAATATCAGAGGACAGCATCGCCAACAGAATGGATCATATGAAAAATAGAGAGATAGAGTCTGAAAACATGGTAAAGAATTGGATCATTCAATGAAAGAAAATGATATTTTTTTTTCTTGCATGCATGGGCTATACAGGATCTATGAGACACCATAAAAATATCAGTGCAATCAATTTGCAGGCATACAAAATGGAGAAGAAACCCAGGTCAAAGGCCCAGAAAATAAATGTTTGCAACAAAATTATAGAAAAAAAAAATCCCAAATCTAGGGAAAGAGATGTGGATCCAGGTTCAAGAGGTGTAGAGAATGCCTCATAGACAGGATCAGAAGGAAGCTCTTCATGCAACATTAGAATTAAAACACTAACGATGCAAAACAGTGGAAGGGCATTGAAAGCTGTGAGAAGACTCCCAAGTCATATGTAATGGCTGACCCATCTGAATAATGGCTTATTTCTCAATGGAAGCTTTAATTACAATCTGGAAGCTTAATTTTAAAGCTTGGAGAAATGTGTTTCAAATTCTGAAACGCCACAGAGGCCATCCCATAGTACTTTACATGGCAAAACTGTCTAAGTGAAGGAGAAAGAAAAACTTTTCTATGATAAACAGGGTAAAGGAACACCAAGCCAGTCCTGCAGAGAATACAAAAGAGGATACTTCAGCTTGAAGAGAAAGATGGTCATGTATAAAAGGTTATAAGAAAAATCAAACATTACCAGGATAGCTGTTACGCAAACTAAACAAATACTACAAATAAAAATGACATCAACCTGCGCATCTAAAGAAACTAAGCAAGAGAGAGGACCCTAACTAAAATGTCCAATCCCCATCTGGAAAGGCAAAGAGGATGGACATCAGAAGAAGAAAACAGGAAACAACCTAGGAACCTACCACAGAGGGCCTCTGAAAGCCTCTGCCCTACAGACTATCAAAGCAGATGCTGAGCCTGATGGGCAACTGTTGGGCAGAGTGAATGGAATTTTATGTAAGAACTGGGAAATAGTAAGAGCTGGAGAGGACAGGGTCTCCACAAGGAGAGCAACAGAACAAGAAAATTTGAACACAGGGAACTTCCCAGAGACTCATACTCCAACCAAGGACTATTCATAGAGATAACCCAGAACCCCTGCACAGATGTAGCCCAGGGCAGTTCAGAGTCCAATTGGGTTACATAGTAATGTGAAGAGGGACTGCCTCTGACATAATCTGATTGGTCTGCTCTTTGATCACTTCCCCCTGGGGGGGAGCAGCCTTACCAGGCCATAGTAGAGGACAATGCAGCCACTTTTGATGTGAACTGATAGACTAAGATCAGAAAGGAGAGGAGAACCTCCCCTATCAGTGGACTTGGGGAGTGGCATGCATGCAGAGGGAGGAGGGAGGGTGGGATTGGGAGGGGTGGAGGGAGGGGCTTATGGGGAATGCAGAATGAATAAAGTGTAATTGATGAAAAAAAGACACATCTCTCAGTAATAACTGAATATTAATGGCCTCAATTCTACTATCAAAAGACATAGGCTAGCTTACTGGATTAGGAAACAGCATCTTTTTGTTGACAACAAAAGCTACACCTCACTTTCAAGGATAGAAACTAACTTAGAGTGAGAAGAGGGAAAATAGTATTCTAATAAAGTGCCATGGGAGGTTTTGCCATTTTGACATTTGACAAAACAGACTTCAAGACAAAACTAATTAGAAGACATAAAGAGGGATACTTGATTCTAGTCAAGGGAACAATCCCCTAAGTGGATATTGCAGTTCTAAACATATAAACTCAATATTCATAAAAACACTACTTGGCATTAAACTCAAAACACTAATAATAGGTGATTTCAATACCCCACTTTCTTAAATGCACAGATCATCCAGACAAACAATAAACAAAACCATCAGAGTTAAATAGTGCCATAGATCAAACTCACCTAGCAGATATGTATAGAATATTCTACCCAAACATGACAAAATTTACATTATTCTCAGCAGCCTATTTAAGTTTCCCTAAAAGAGACCACACACTGGGCACAAGTATAAAATTTAGGAAAATGGAATAACTCTATGAATCACAGCTGCTCATAGGGGAATAAAACCTAAAATCCTTAGCAAAAGAAATTACAGAATTGTGAAAATACATAAACTCCTGGAAATTAACTAACACTCTGTTGAATGACAAATGAGTCCTTGAAAATATGAAGAAGGAAAATTAAAAAACCTTGGAAGAAAATGAAAATATAACATGCAAAAAGCTCTGAGCTACAATAAAACCAGCCCTAAAAAGGCCATTGATAGTGGTAGGAGCTCACATCAAAAGTCAGAAAGAACCCAGATAACAGTGGAAAACTGAAAGAGTGTGGGAAAACATGAACAAAGCAGTAGACATAAAGAATAACCAAGATCGGGGTGGAAAGGAATATGAAATAGAAGCCTCAAGAACCGGTGAAACAGAGAGTACTTTGAAAAGATACATGGTTGATAAACCCTTATCCAAATTAACCAAATGAGAGGAATCAACACAATTAGAAAGAAGCTGGGAGATGTTCCACAGATGCCAATAATAGGTAGTCATGATGGCATACTTTGAAAACCTATATTCCACTAAGACAGAAAACCTAAAAGAAACACATGAATTTCTAGATGCCACTGAGCCACAAAGTTAGACCAAGATGAGACCGATAATTTACCAGATCTGCTACAAACAAGGAAATTGAAGTTCTATCTATCTATCTATCTATCTATCTATCTATCTATCTTTCTATCTATCTTTGGTTTTTCAAGACAGGGTTTCTCTGTGTAGCTTTGTAGACCTGGCTGGCCTTGAACTCACAGCAACCTGTTTCCATTTACCTTCCTGAGTGCTGGGATTAAAGGTGTGAGCCACCATGCCTGACTGAAGCTATAATTTTAAAGAAAAAAAATCTTCCAGCTAAAAGAAGTCCAGGTCCAGATGGATCCAAAACTGAATTCTACCACACCTTTAAACAACTATAACCAATGCTTCCAAGTCCTTTAGGAAGCCAATACTACCCTTATGCTAAAATCAAATGAAAAGAGAGCAACAAAAGAAAGCTGTGGACCACATTCCTGAAGAGCACATGTTAAAACAATCTTAACAAATACTTGAAAACGAGACTCCTAGTAGCAGGGGCCATGGAGACTGAAGAGGACACCTTCTCATAGAGGAAGGAGAACACCCACCCACCCACAAAAACTTCAATCCAAAACTTACCCTGCCTCCAAGACCTTCAGGGACAAAGATAGAACAGATTGAGCAGAGAGGCCAGGGGAATGTCTAAACAATGCCTGGCCCAACCCCCAAACCCACCCCATGGAAAGGATCAAACCCCTGACACTGTTATCTATACTCTGCTGTGCTTGCAGACAGGAGCCTATTAGAGCTGTCCTCTGAGAGTCTCCATCCGGCAATGGTTTGAAACAGATGCTGAGACTCACAGCCAAACATTGAACAAAACAAGGAGTCTAGCGGAAAAGTGGTGGGAAGAATGAAAGGACCTAGGGGTGACAGGAGCTCCACAAGAAGACCAACAGAGCCAACTAACCAGGGCCCAGAGCCCATGGAGTCTGAAGCATCAAACAAGGACCATGCATGGACTGGACCTAGATCATCTATGTATATGGAGCCGATGGTCAGCTCAGGCTTCATGTGGGTCTACTAGCAAGGGAAGAACAATTCAGTCTTCATGTGAATAGATGAGCTGGGGTGGATGGGGAGGGAAGGGAGGACTGGGAGGGGAGGAGGGAGGAGACTACTAAAAAACTGAATTTACACACAAAGGCATTAAGCATCTCTTTCACCAGGATCAAGTTGACTTTATCCCAGAGATGCAGGGATGGTTCAATATACATAAATCAAAAAATATAATACATCATCTAAATGGATTTAACGTTAGAAATCATAGGGTTGTCTCAGTAGATGCCTGAAAGGCCCTTGACAAAATCCAACATCCCTTCATGATAAAAGCCCTAGAGAGAGTAGGGTTGAAGAGAACATACCTCAACATAATAAAGGCCACATATGACAAACCCAAAGGTTATATGTGACAAACCCATCATGGTAGTGAGAGAAAACCCTGAAGCAATCCTATTCAAGCCAACAAAATAAGGCTGTCTACTATCTCCACCCATATTCCATATAATGTTCAAAGTCTTTGCTAGGAAAAATGATAAAAGAAGAAAATTACAGAGATCCAAATGAGAAAAGAAGTCAAGAGTATTCCTGTTTGGAGACAGTGATTCTAATACACATAGAAGACCCCAATAACTCTGTCAGAAAAATCCTAGAACTGATTAACACATCATAAAAGTGCCAGGGAACAAGACTAACACACTGAAATCAGTCACCTTTCTATATATCAGTGATGAACACTGAGAGAGAAACCAGGGGAATGTTGCCATCTACAATAGGCTTAAACAAGATAGAACAGACACCGGAAATTGGTTGAAGAGAGGGAACAGTAAGGGAGCCTACCACAGATGTCCTCAGAAAGACTCCACCCAGCAGGGGTGGAAGCAGATGCTGAGACTCACAGCCCAACTTTGGTCAGAGCACAGGGAGTCTTATGGAAGATAGAAGGACCTGGAGGGGACAGAAGCTCCAAAAGGAGACCAACAAAGCCAACAGATCTGGTCCCAGGGAGGCCTGCAGAGACTGATGCACCAACCTAGGACCACGCATGGAGAGGACCTAGACCCCGTGCTCAGATGCAGCCAATAGGCAGCTCAGTCTCCATGTGGAATCTGTCTCTCACATGGCTCTGTTACCTCCTCTCTGATCACTTCACCCTGGAGGGGCAGCCTTGCCAGGCCACAGAGAAAGAGGATGCAGGCAGTCCTGATGACACTTGATAGGCTGGCGTCAGATGGTAGGGGAGGAGGGCTCAGCCTTTCTATGGACTAGAGGAGGAGGATAGGGAAGAGGGAAAGAGGGTGGGACCAGGAGGAGGTGAGGGAGGGGGCTACAATTAGGATATAAAATGAATGAATTATAAAAAAAAATTAAAAAAGAAAAACAAACAGAAATATACAAGACAATACAATGCAATGTCAAAGAAAAATACTAGTCCAAACACCTATTAAATAGAGAATGGCTTCCATTTTGTAGGTAACAGAAACAGGAGTCCTCAGCATTTTATTTTTTAATGAAATGCCCATTTCTCATATTGTCTAATCTCTCTAAATTTACTTTCTAGGCCATTTTCTAGCCAGGTCACTCTTTGCCACTTGGCTTCTAATAGTTTTCCCACAAATCATCTTTCTCCACCCACTGCTGGAAGCCTCCTCCAGCCTCTTTTTTTTTTTTCTGTAGTAGTTTTCTCTTGTGTGTCCATGTAGGTGTCAGAATGTACCGTTCCCATTCCCTCCCTAAGTAACCCCGTTAGGCCTCTGCGACAGCCTCATCACCTCAACGTGCAGCTTTGCGTGGCCTCGGTGGCCCTTTGTTACATTTGCTTTTGTTATTTCAGACAGTCTTCCATTTATTCTGTCTTCAGAATCTTACCGAGAATTTTCTGTGTTGAAAAGCGAGGAGTACAAAGCAAGGATACCTAATAGCCACACCTCTTCTTTTACATCGCTTTAGCATCATTTCGTCCTATTCTTAAAAACTGCAGAATAAACAAAAATCAGACTGTCCTTCCATGCAGAAGGGCTTCTGTCCCTTGTCATTATAAATCTTATAGATGTTTGGTGGAAATCGCCAATCTCTGCTTGGCAACATGGCTCAGCATTTAAAGTCACTCGCTGCCAAGCCTGAAAAACCTGAGTTCAATCCCCAGGACCCACGAGGTGGAAAGAGGGAATTGACTCTCACAAGTTGTCCTCCAATCTCTGATCTCTACAAACATGAAAATACACACACACATACATACACACAAACAAACAAATAGCAACAACAACAACAATAATAATAAATATAAGAAATTCAGCCTGCTAACATTTCTTGAGCCCTTTTCTCTTGTGGCTATTATGTAATTTCCTTTCTTAATATTTTCCAGTTACTTTTTTATGACAATAAATGTAATTTCCAGTTAATTTTCTGTGTGTCTGTAGGTGTGCACACATGTCTGGAAGCCAGCAGACAGTTTGTAGGAGTTGGTGCCCTCCTCCCGACATGTGGGTCCTAGTAGTTGTCCTCAGGTCATCAGGCTTCCTGCCGGGCACTTTTAACCACTAAGCCATCCTCCTGGTGAATGCAATTTTGACTTTTTGCTTATTTATTTTCATTGCTGTTTTTTTTTTTCTTACCTCCTTCGCAGTAATTTTATGTATTAATTTTTAACTGCATATTTATATGGTAATTAAAAGAATTTCCAGAAGCAGGTTTGCTTAGCCAAAATAGCCCCTCTGGGTGTCATTGCATTAACAGAACGGAAGCTGAGCGAGAGGACAAATGGACAGTGGGATCCTAAGAACTTTATCAGCTGGGGCCCTGTCAGCAGAGCAGCGCTTCTTCTGTCTGCAATGTTCCAATCACTGGGAGCTCCCGAAAGTCCCTGTGCCCCCACCAGGCCCAAACCAAGAAAACCAACAATGCTTTCTCTCTCTGGGTGTGCACCGACATGTGGGCAATGAGGAAGCAGGAGCATGCATATTCATGAAGAGGCCACAGGACAGCCTTGATTATTGTTCCTGGCCTTCTGTGCATTTCCTCCCCTGCCTTTTCTTGAGACATGGTCTCCCTGCTCGGAACTCCCCAGTAGGCTACGCTGGCTGGCCAGTGAGCCCCCGGGGTCTGCCTGTCTCTGCCTTCTCAACACTGAGATCACAAATGCACCCTGTAGTACTTGATACTGTTTTTACATGGATCCTGGGAATTGAACTCAAATCCTCACACTTGCAAGACAAGCATTTCAGTAACCGAGATCCCTCTCCAACTCAAATCAAAAATTCTGAGAGAAGGATTTTGACAACAGTACTAAAGAAACCTTGGGGTATGTGTTAGTTATTTTTCTAGTGCTGAGATAAAACACTGTGACCAAGGCAACTTTTAGGAGGGTTTGTTCAGACTTATGGTTTCAGAGGGTGAGAGTTTGTGATGTAGAGCAAAGGCATCAGGCATCAGGCTTGAGGGATGGAGCAGAAGTTATGGGCTCACATCTTGAAACTAAAACAGGAAACAAGTTAGAGAGAACAAATTAGAAATGGTGCAAATCTTCAAACTTTCAAATCCCACCTCCAGTGATACACTTCTCCCAACAAAACCACACCTCCTAAGCCTTCCCAAACAGTGCCACCATCTGGGGACTGAGCATTCAAATATTACAGACTCCGGAGAGCATCCCCCCGCCTCCCCGATTCTGAAGTCAAAGAAGGAATTCTGTCCACATTTTTAGTATGGTCCCTAAATTATCTAGTGAGTTCTTTTTTTACCATTAAAAAATAATGTATGTGTGTGTGTATGCTATGTGCATGTGAGAGCAGATGTTGGGGGAGGGGCGGAAGAGAACCTCAGGTGCCCCAAAGCTGGAGGTGCAAGCAGTTGTGAGCCACTACTGTGCATGCTGAGAACTGAACTTCGATCCTCTGCAAGAGCAGCCCTAAGGCATTTCTTCAGCGCTGCTATTTGGAGAGGTTCTCAGCCTGTGGGTCGTGACCCCCCCACAAGGGCAGCGTATCAGATATCCTGCGTATCAAATCCTTAGCTTATAATTTATAACAGTAGCAAAGGTACAGTTATAAAGTAGCAAGGAAATAGTTTCATGGTCGTGGGCCACCATGACCTGAGGAACTGCGTTAAAGGGTCGCAGCATTAGGAAGGTTAAGGACACTGTTCTACCCGGTCCTTGAGGAGATCCTGCTTTGTATGTAGCCTGACATACCAAGAACGTCTCTCACACATACTTTCACTGAAATATTTTAGGCAAGCGAGGTTTATAAAACTCTCAATTCTCGGACTAGCACAAGTGTTTCATGCTTTTCTCTAAGTACCCAAATGTGTGTGTGTGTGTGTCTGTGTCAAAGTGTTTAAAAAGAAAATGTTTCGTTCTATAGTTTGACAAACAAGTGTCAGTTTTTCACTCCAGCAACAACATTTTCTTGTGTTGTAAAACAGAAAAGATTTGAGGCTCAAGATGTCGGTGACCATTTGGAAAGAAGGAGCCCAGTGCCAGCTGCAGTCCTAACACTAAATTGGCTTTGCTAATCCAGTGTGTGTTTTGGGGTGTTTGCCAGCATCTGGGAATTGACAATTGTATTTTCTAAGTGGGGAAAAAGCAGATGTTTCTCTCTGTTTTCTATACTTTTTTTTTTTTTTACAATGTGTGCCCTTTGGCACGTGGTATTGGATGGCATCGAGGGCCGTGGTGTCTGTACATCTTAAAGAATATGTTTAACAAACTGCCTTAGCCCAAAATTTGACAAACACTTGTGATGCTTTTGCTTCTCAGCAAGAGATTCCCCAAAGGCTCTTGTTCATTAAATCTCTGTCAAGCAAATCCCCAGTCTGAGTGGGTGTGCCAAATGTTGCTGACTAGAGGTCTCTGGGAACCGGTAACCAAGCTTTCTGCCCTGCCTTTCAAGTGAACGTCAGAAATGCTTTGCAAGTTATGTTAGTTCAGAAGACTGATAGCATATCTTGGCTTTTGGTTATTAACCGGTTATTGAAGCCTTAAATAGGCCTCATTGACAGCCAGCATTGAGGTACTTTGGAAAAGATAGCAGAGGTGGTGGTGGAGGTGGTGGTGGTGGTATAGGTGGTAATGGTGGTGGTTGTGGCAGTGATACAGTTCTTACAACATGCTCAGCAACGTAAGGTTGCCACTTATGACCTATGTGCGGGTGCTCAGACATTCCTGAGAGGACGCAGACTAACTTGGCTTAGCTGTAGTAGATCCAGAGTGTAGCTTAACTGAGCAAGCATGGTAACAGAAGGAGGCTAAGACATTTATATGGACACAGGAAAGTACGGCCATTCTAACAGGAAAATCAAGCAAGCTAGGGCTAGTGGGCAGATGGAGCACCAGCTGGAAGAGACGGCATAGATGAGGGTCATTCGAAAGGTCTGAGGCCAGGACTTATTTTATAATATATGCAATGCCAGCTGCTTATCTGTGGTCCCTTTCAAACCACTTCACTTGACTGCGTACAACTTTGACTATTTCAGAAGCCACAGCCATTAAAAAGGCAGCTAGGTCTCTACAACATGACAATCTGATCTGTCTGCTACAATAACTTGTTCAGACCATAGAGTGGTATATTACTAGGCACATGTTTGTTAGAGGCAAGGCAATATTCAGAAGGGCTTTATTCTGTGTTTTAATATAAAATGAGCATTGCCGAATTTCCCAAACATCCACTGTTTTTGCCTTACATGCACCAATGACATGGCCACAGATACTCTCATTTCAAACAGGACCTCTAAAAATGAAAATGGAAGCACAACACGCCGAAACCTCACACACAAACTGAAAGCAGTCCGAAGAGGAAAGTTTTATAGCTCCATGTTCTACCTTAAAATTCAGGAAGAGCACAAAGTCGGTAGATATCTGTCAGGTCCATTAATGAATGATGCCATTTAATTCTGATGTTTCTGTTTAGTTTTTGTGTAGATGACCTGCCTATTGGAGAAGGCAGAGTATTGAAAACACCTACTGACACCGAGTCAGGGTTAATCTGTGTCTTGAAGTTGTTGGCTTTTAATGAAATTGGGCGCATCAGAGTTGGTGCATATATGTTTAGGTTTGTAATGTCTTCGTAGTTAGTTGATTCCTTGGTCAGAATGAAGTGTCCTCCTTTATCTCTTCTGATTATTTTTGATTTGAAATTTATTTTGTCAAATATTGACATAGCAACACCTGTTGTTTCCTGGGCTTGTTGGCTTCTAACACTTTTTTTCAGTATAAGGTTTTGCCTCTCTTTGAAAGTAGGATGAATTTCTTGTAGACAATAGAAAGATGGATTTTGTTTCTTAATCCATTCAGCTAATCAATGTTTTGCTTAGGGAGTTGAAGCTATTGATATTTAAAATTATTATTGAAAAGTGTATATTTTTCCTCTTTTGTGTAATTATAGTTTCCTTTATTTTCCTTCTCTTTCTGTAGTTTTTAGCTAGCCCCCCTTCAGTATAAACTTCTAGGGCCTAATAGTAAGCCTGTAATCCTTTAAGAAAAGAAATATCACACCTTGCAAAGAAGATATGAGTGTGCTGCATATCAGAGGGGTTTTACAAACAAACATAAAAGTTTGACATGCTCAAGAGAACACGCAGGACACCCAGAACACACCAGAGTGCTAGGGATGCCACTGTGTCCTATGTCCTGTCTTTCTG
The DNA here is from genome assembly GCF_030254825.1 of Meriones unguiculatus. Classification (NCBI taxonomy): domain Eukaryota; kingdom Metazoa; phylum Chordata; class Mammalia; order Rodentia; family Muridae; genus Meriones; species Meriones unguiculatus. Next base: position 98,739,171 of record NC_083356.1, on the reverse strand, counting down.
TTTCAACTACCACAATGTTCCTGTCGCAATGTTTTGCCTCACCGCAGACTTAAAGCAACAGGGCCAGACTGAAGCCCGAGGAGCCATAAACCAAACCAAAATAAACCCGTCTTCCTTTAAAGTTGATTATCTCAGGTAGTTTATCACAGTGACAGATCACTGACCAACAGAGCTAAGAACTGTCACCTTGAGTAATGTATAGGTCCTCCCACGATGTATGGCTTCTTCAAAGCGAGGTAACCTCAGGGAAGCTTCTCCACGATGCCTCAGGGTTCAATGGGCCCATTTTCCATAGGGGATGGTAGAAACTGTGGCTTTCACAGCATAGCCTTAAAAATCCCATAGTGTCACTTCTACTTATCCACTGGCAAAATAGTTAAAATATAAGGGAAAGAGATTTTGGACCAAACTTTCAAAAGGTGGAAGATTTGTGATCATCTTTAAAAATCACCATCGTGTCCTTGTCCTGTGGACTCAGCACATTTAAAAAAAAATAGCTTGTTAAACTTTTAACTCCAATAAATTCTGTAAGAATGGATTGGTATCTGTGCTTTTCTGTCTGGCATGGCCTAGGGAGCCCATTCTACAGAGCTAGTTGTCAAGGAAGAAACCGTAGAACTAGGGCCTGCCACTGTAGCCAGACAGCTGAGCCTGAGATGTTGCTGTGACAGTACGCACACCTGTCTGCATTCTGGTTGAGGAGGAATAAGAAACCACTTCACTCTTTTGGCTATGTGTGTCTGCCTCTTACTCTGGACATTGTTTAGAAAGCCATGTCCAAATACTTGAGCATGAGAGGTTATAGCCCTTAAAAGTCAGTGGTTTTAATGTTTCAGTCCTCTCTGCTTCCTCTCCAATTGGAGTTCATCCATCATAGGCATGTGCACATCTCTCATGGTGAATGTGCTGGGATTTGTAGCAGTGTACCTCATCTGCATACAGACAGATTTCCTTTTCCTATTTCTTTCTCTTTTGGTAATAAGCCTGGGTCTGTCTCCAGTAGTTTGCTATATTAATCCTCCTTCTATTGCGTGATAGCAAATAAAACAAATTTGGGCCTTCTTTCCAAAGGAAAGCATTTACATATTGAGGGTGGTTAAATTCCCCCTCCCTGTGTCCATCTTTATCCCTATAAGCCCTTCCTTCTATGAGAATGTCTTACACGGAATATGTTTCAGCTCATTTGCCATTTATATGGTGAAAGATTAGGTTCCGAGGTCTCTCATTCTGTTCAAGTCTCTGCATTTGTATCTGCTGAAGGAGGAAGCTTCTGTGATGATGACTGAGCAAGTCATTGATCTATGGGTTTAGCAGAACACCCTTATGACTCATTTTATTGATATGTTCTTTTAGAAGAACGGTAATATTTGGTCTTACCCTAGGTCCCTGGGCTATCTAGTCTCAGGTTCCTGGTATTCAAGCAGTGTTGGGAATGGGTTTCATCTTGTGGTGTGAGCTTTAAATCAAATCAGTTATTGGTTGGTTACTCCTATAAGTGTTACACCACCATTGCACTGTAATAATACCTTGCTGGCAGAACACTATTGTTTATAAAAGGGTTGTAGCTGGGTTTGTTTATATTTCTCCTTTGGTAAGATGCGCAGTAACTTCCTGTACCAAATATGCTAGCACAGGATGAAGGCACTCAGTAGGCACTGACTTGACTCATATTCAGTGAGTTGTGGAGGTGTGATATATATTCAGCAATAAGGGCTTACGATCCTCCCATTCCAGTCCTCCCTCATCCATCCATAATTATTCTATTTTCCTCTCCTAGGGAGATCTATCTGCCCCTTAAAATCCTGTACTCTCTAACTCGGTGGTTCTACAGATTGTAGAATTTCTGTGATGGATGTTGAACATTTCTTCAAGTGTTTCTCAGCCATTTGAGTTTCCTCTTTCAATAATTCTGTTTAGACCTGTTATTTGTTTTCTTGATATCTAGGTGTTTTTTTTTTGTGTTCTGTGTATATTTTAAATATTAGTCCTCTATCAGATGTGGAGTTGGTAGAATTGTCTGATTGATGGTATCGTTAGCTGTAGAGAAGCTTTTTAGTTTCATGAGTCACATTTATTAATCGTAGTGTCTGTGCTGATGGTGTTCTGTTCAGAAAGTCTTTTTCTATTCCAATGAGTTCAAAGGTTCTCCCCCACTTTCTCTATCAGGTTCAGTGTATCTGGTTTTATGTGAAGGATTTAGATTAGTAGTTCTCAACCTGTAGGTCACAACCCCTTTGGGAGATGAACAACCCTTTCATAGGGGCTGCTAAGATCATCAAAAACACAGAGATTTACATTATGATTCATAACAGTAGCAAAATTACAGTTATAATGTAGCAAAGAAATAATTTTATGGTTTGGGGACACCACAACATGAGAAACTGTACTAAAGAGTCACAGCGATTAGGAAAATTGAGAATCAACTGTTTAGATTATTTTGGAGTTAGTTTCACACAGGATGATAAGTATAGATCTGTTTGGATTGTTCTATATACATTCAGAGCACCATTGGCTGAAGATGCTGTCTTTTTCCTGTGTGTATTTCTGGCTTTTTAAAAATCAAAACTCAGGTGTTCATAGGTGTGTGGATTTATGCCCGGGTCATCCATAGATGTGTGGATTATGCCTTGGACTTCAATTCTATTCTACTGATTAAGATGTCTCCTTTTATGCCAACACCATGCTGTTTTTATTACTGTAGCTCTGTAGTACAATTTGAGGTCAGGAATTGTGATAGCTCTAGCAGTTCTTATTATTCATGATTGTTTCAGCTATTCTAATTGTGTGTGTGTGTGTGTGTATGTATGTTTCAATATGAAGCTGAAAATTGTCTTTTTAAAATCCTCAAAGAATTGTGTTGGAATTTTGTTGGGGACAGCCTTGAATGTGTAGATTATGTTTGGTAGGATGGTTATCGTTTTTACTTTGTAAGTCCTACTGATCCATGAGCTTGAGAGATCTTTCCAAAGATATCTTTGATACCCTTTCTAATTTTTTTTCTTTAGTGTCTTAGAGTTTTGTCATATAAGTCTTTCACTCGCTTGCTTAGAATTATCTCAGAGATATTTTATATCAAAGGCTGTTGTGGGTTTTCATGCTAGGATACACGGCTGGAGACAGAAGTGATGGTGGGCCTGGGAGAATAGCCGGCCATGTAGCTGGATGAGATGTGATGACGTAGGTAAGACAGTTGAGAGTCTGCCCAGCTGAGACCTAAGTTATGAAATTTTAAAGGTCTCTGTGTCTTTATTTTATGGTTTAAAGGCTACTCTGAGGTTTAGGTATTTTGCTCACCAGGGGATAGAAGATATGCCTCTTCAACATTTGCGCTCAATGTAGATGACATGCTATCCATACACTTAAAATTCATATTCAGGTATTAAAAAACTGGCTGACCCTACATGGTTTTCTAGGGTAGACTAATCTGGTCCATGTCCTCTTCTGGTAGCTCTCCTAGTCATTCCGCTTGTTGAATAAAAGTGTACATCCTGAGCCAGATACAACAAGCATCACAAAAGGATTCTTTGACAGTGAGACAAGTCAGTTCCTGGCAGCCTACCTCAAAGATGACTAACACTGAAGAAACTCCATTAGGAGATGGCTTCAAATGTTGCAACATTGCTGAGCAAAGAAATGCCCCTATTCAACTGCAGAAAAATGTTGCCCAAAAGTGGACAAAACTTGGAGCCAGGTTCAGTTGACTGCCTACCTCTGCTAAGGCAGGGTAAGCAAGTCCTTCATTGTTTTCACTTCACAAGTATGTCTTTTCGGTATACTGTGCCACAAGTCTGAAGATGATGCTCCAACACTATAGAGAGATTTTGGATGACTGGCAGCAACTTGTCTGTCATTTTTGTTTGTTTTGGAAGCTGTTTGTCTGCACTTCCGGCTTACTCAAGTAATAATTTTATTCCTTCTCAAATTTCCAGTGGTGTTAAAGACTAGATGTTATAGTTTTGTAATTAAGCTTAGTTGCTTAGGGGTAAAGAAGATGTTTTTAGGTCTAGATAGATGTTTTTAGGTTCTTAGATACAAAATATGTTAGCAATTGATTTAGGTTCAGAATTTTAGATTCACCAAAATAGAAGAGATTGTATTTTCTTCAAGGTTGCCAAACATACATGCACTGTGATACACATATACAAATATATACATACGCTATGAATGTAACTTCAATATATGGTTTTCATGATTGATTCATAATTGTTCTTACTGTATATAGTTTATTTTACATATTATATTTAAAAATATAAATAAATATTGCTATTGTGAAGGTTTCCCTGATTTCTTTCTCAGACTCTTTGTCATTTGTATATAGGAGGGCTACCGTTTTGTGAGTTAAATTTGTTTTTTTTTTTTTTTTTTTTGTCCAATAATATTTTATTTTATTTTTTTTATCAGTTACATTTTATTAACTCTGTATCCCAGCTTTGTCCCGATCCCTCATTCCCTCCCAGTCCCTCCCTCCCTCCCTCATCTCCACCGTGCCCCTCTCCAAGTCCACTGATAGGGGGGACCTCCTCCCCATTCATCTGATCCTGTTTTATCAGGTATCTTCAGGACTGGCTGCAAAGCCCTCCTCTGTGGCCTAACAGGACTGCTCCTCCCTTCGGGGGTGGGGAGACCAAAGAGCCAGTCATCGAGTTCCTGTTAGAAATAGTCCTTGTTCCCCTCACTTTGGGAAACCAATTGGTTACTGAGCTACCACAGGCTACATCTGAGTGGAGGTTCTAGGTTATATCCATACATGGTCCTTGGTTGAATGTCAGTCTCAGAAAAGACCCTGTGCCCAGAAAAACACTTAAAGAAATGCTCATCCTCATTAGCCATCAGGGAAATGCAAATCAAAACGACCCTGAGATATCACCTTACACCCATCAGAATGGCCAAGATGAAAAACTCAAGCGATAACACATGCTGGAGAGGTTGTGGAGAAAGGGGAACCCTGCTCCACTGCTGGTGGGAATGTAAACTGGTACAACCACTCTGGAAAGCTATCTGGCGCTTTCTAAGACAAATAGGAATAGTGCTTCCTCCAGACCCAGCTATACCACTGCTAGGTATATACCCAAAGTTTGTTCAAGTACACAAAAAGGACACTTGCTCAACCATGTTTATAGCAGCTCTATTTGTAATAGCCAGAACCTGGAAACAACCCAGATGTCCATCAACGGTGGAATGGGTACAGAAATTGTGGTATTTTTATACAATGGAATACTACTCAGCAATCAAAAAGGAGGAAATCATGAAATTTGCAGGCAAATGGTGGGATCTAGAAAAGATCATTCTGAGTGAAATATCCCAGAAGGAGAAAGACAAACATGGGATATACTCACTTATATAGACCTATAAGATATGATAAACATAATGAAATCTATACACCTAAAAAAGATAATCAATTGAGCGGACATGGGGTAAGATGATCAATCCTCATTTAGAAAGACAGATGGGATGTGCATTGAACGTATGACAGGAGTCTACTGAGCGCATCTGAAAGACTCTAACTAACAGTGTTTTCAAAGCAAAGACTCATGACCAAACCTTTGGCAGAGTACAGGGAATCATAAGAAAGAAGGGGAGTTAGTCTGATGGGGAAAGGATAGGAGCTCCACAAGGAGCCATACTGCCAAAAGCAATCTACAGATTCAATGCAATTCCCATCAAAATACCAACTCAATTCTTTACAGACCTTGAAAAAAAGATTCTTAGCTTCATATGGAGAAACAAAAAACCCAGAATCTCCAAAACGATCCTGTACAACAACAGATCATCTGGAGGTATCTCCATTCCTGATCTCAAGCTGTACTACAGGGCAACAGTAATAAAAACTGCATGGTACTGGCATAGAAACAGAAAGGAGGATCAATGGAACCGCATAGAAGACCCAGAAATAAATCCACACACCTATGAATACTCGATATTTGACAAAGAAGCCAATTCCATTCAATGGAAAAAAGACAGCATCTTCAACAAATGGTGCTGGACCAACTGGATGTCTACATGCAGAAAAATGAAAATAGATCCATATTTATCATCACCCTGCACAAAACTAAAGTCAAAGTGAGTTAAATTTGTATCCAACTACTTTACTAGATTTATGAGCTGTAGGAACTTTCTGGTGGAAATTTTAAGGCCACTGATGTGTACTATCATGTCATCTGCAAATCAAGATACACTGACTGTTGACTTCCTTGATCTTACGTTTTTGTTTTGTTTTGTTTTAATTGCTCTGGCTTAGTCTACAAGTACTATATGGACAGCCTTGTATTGTTCTTGATTTTAGTGAAACTGCCTTGAGCTTCTCTCCTTTAAACCGCCTTTATTATAATGAGGTATGCCTCTTGTAGTCCTAATCTCTCCAGGACTTTTATTGTAGGGGTGCTGGATTTTGTTAGTCCTTTTCTGCATCTAATGAGGTGAGCATGTCTTTCTTGCTTTTCAGTTAGTTTATATAGCAGAATACATTTGAGCCATCCCTGCATCTCTGGGATGAAGCCTACTAGATCATGGTGGGTCATCTTTTTGATGTGTTCTTGGATTTGATTCACAAATATTTTCTTTAGTATCTTTGCATCTATACTCAGAAGGGAAATTGGTCTGTGATTATCTTTCTTTGTTGAGTCTTTATGTGGTTTAGGTTTCAGGGTGACTGTGACCTCATAAAATGAATCAGGCAATGTACCTTATGTTTCTATTTTGTGAAATAATTTGAGGAATATTGGCATTAGCTCTTTGAAAGTCTGGTAGAATGCTGCTCTAAATCCATCTGGCCTGGGCTTTTGCAGGGGCAGGGGTGAGGGTGGGGAGAATTTTATTGATTGCTTCTATTTCTTTGGGAGTTATAGATAGATCTATTTAACTAGTTTATCTGATCTTCATTTAACTTTGGTAAGTGGTACCCTTTAAGAAAATTATTCATTTAAAAAAAATTCTCAATTTTGTGGAGTACAAGTGTTAAAATTATGTCCTTATGATCCTCTGGATATCATTGGTGTTTGTTTTGTCATTTCTGATTTTATTAATTTGGATATTCTCTCTATTTTAGTTAGTTTGGATAAGAGTTTGTCTATCTTGTTGATTTTCTCAAAGAACAAAATCTGTTTCATTGGTTCTTTGTGTTGTTGTTTTGTTTGTTTGTTTTTATTATATGATTTCATCCCTGAGTTTGATTATTGCTCATTTACTCCTTTTGGGTCTAATTTTTTTCAGTTTGTTCTAGAGCTTTCAGATGTGCTGTTAAAAGTTACTAATGTAACTTTTTTTTTTTCATGTAGGCACTTAGTGCTATGGACTTGCCTTTAAGAACTGCCTTCATTGAGTCCCATAAGTTTGGGTAGATTATATTCATTTTCACTCTGGAGAGTTCTTGATCCATTTTTCTTTCAGTGGTGAGTTGTGCAGTTCCCAATAGTTTGTAAAGTTTCTGTTATTTCTGCCTTAACCAATGATGGTGTAATGTGTTATTTCAATTTTCTTGTATTTTTTTTTTTTTTTGTAGTTGGATTATGTGGTCAATTTTGGAGAAAGTTCCATGAGGTTCAGAAAAGAAAGGTATATTCTTTTGTGTTCAGGTAAAATGTTCTGTAAGTATCTGTTAGGTCCATTTGCTTTATAATATCAGTTATCTCCAGCATTTCTCTGTTTAGGTTTTTGTCTGGATGACCTGTCTGTTGGCAAGAATAGGGTATTGAAGTCTCCCGCTATCAGTGTGTGAAGCTCAGGATGTGATTTAAACTGTAGTGGTTTTTCTCTTACGAATGTGGGTATCCATGTATTTGGTGCATACATGTTAAGAACTGCAATGTCCTCTTAATGAATTTTACCACTGATAGGTATGCAGTGTCCTTTCTTATCTCTTGTGATTAGTTTTGGTCTGAAGTATACTTTGTTAGATATTAAAGTGTATATACCAGCTTGGTTCTTAGGTATTTTTGTTTGAAATATATTTTTCCATTTTTTTTACCCAAAAGTGATGTCTATTCTTGATGTTAAGATGTGTTTCTTGGATGAAGCTAAAGGGCAGATCTTGTTTTTGCATCTATTCTGTTAGTCTATCTCTCTCTCTCTCTCTCTCTCTCTCTCTCTCTCTCTCTGTGTGTGTGTGTGTGTGTGTGTGTGTGTGTGTGTGTATTACCCCTGTTTGATTTACTGGTCTCAGGTTATTTATTCTTTGTGTTTTCTTAGATGTGGTTAACCTCTTTAGGTTGGAGTTTACCTTCTCGTACCTTCTGTAGGGCTGAATTTGTAGGTAGATATTACTTAAATTTGGTTTTATCGTGGGATGTCTTGTTTTCTTTTTCTATGGTAATTGAAAGTTTTGCTGGAGACAGTGTATAGTCTCTTAGAGTCTATAGACCACAGTCTAGGCCCTTCTGGCTTTTAGAGTCTCCACTGAGACACTGAGAATTCGGGTGTTACTCTAACAGGTGTGCTTCTACAGGTTACCTGGTCTTTTCTCCTTGGGGCTTTTAATATTCTTTCTTGTTCTACACTTGTCGTGTTTGACTATTATGTGCCAAGAGAACTTTCTTTCTGGCCCAGTCTATTTGGTGTTCTAGATGCTCTTCTACCTTGATAATCATCTCCTTCTTTAGGGTAGGCAGATTTCCTTCTATGTTTTGTTGAAAATATTTTCTATGCCTTTGATAACCCATATTTCCTCTCCTTCCTCTGTTCCTGTTATACTAAGGTTTTGTCTTTTCATTGTCCCAGATATCCTGGGTGATTTGTAGCAGGATTTTTTTTCTTTTCTTTTTTTTTAGATTTAACTTTTTCGGTTTTTGATCAAGGTCACAGAGGATCTGCAGTTAGCCTAGTGCTTTCCTGGTTGGCTTGGCCTGCAGGTTTCCAGAAAATCCTAATTATTCTTGTATTTTTAGGCTCAACCAGCTACTAGATAACTTGAAAGGAAGGACAACCAGGACTTCTTGGCACCCCATCAAAGCTAATGAATAATTCCTTTCCGCTTCAAACTTGGTCTGTCCTTTCCACAGCAAAGCGCGCAGCACAGAGCTGTGGGTGTGATCTGACCCTTCTGCCAAACAGGGCAGAACCAGAAGCTTTGGCTCCAAAATGCACATGTTGGCTAGAAGTAAAGCCTTACGTGGGTATGGAGTACTTTTAGAAATTCAGGTTGAAAGAGTGACCATAGTTTTCTTTTTCCTTTCATCTTTCCATTCACATTGTATCTTAATGAAGTTCAAAGTTTCAAGAAGAGTTGTAGTAAGCACAGTGCAAGAATTTCTACCAAAAATCCATCATTTGTTAATACTTTTGCCCTATACCACTACTTTGATGTAAAATAGCTACGAAAAAGACAACTATTTATTCAGTAGATCATTAGGAAGATGTACAGAATAATATCCTTGGTGTGTGTGTGTCTGTGCGTGTGTGTTAGTAAGTATATATGTCAGTATACTGTGCAGGGGCTAGTCTAGGATGTTGGCTATCTTTTCGTCACTTTCTGGCTTATTCCTTTGAGACAAGGTCTCTCACTGAACCTGTAGCAACCCAGTGCTGGGAGTTACAGGCACATGCCTGGCTTTTCACTTGGGTAATTAGACCTGAACTCAGGTTGTTGGGCTTGCGTAACAAGCACTATTACCCACCGAGTCGTTTCAGGTTATTAGTTAGAAAGGACTACTTAGTTCGTTAGGTTAGTTGAAAGGAGTTATAAGAAACATTCTTACTGACAATCAGAAAGTTTAAAATATGGAGCCTACATGATGGTTCCACAGTAAAGGCTTTTGCCACCACGCGTGGCCATCTGAATTTGACCACTGGCATCTACACGGTGGAGGGATAGAACTGACCTCTGACAACAAGACGACCTCTGACCTCCACATACTCACCATGTCATGCCTGTGGCCCTACACACGCTCATGAGCAATAGAAATAAATGTGTGTAATTTAAAAAAGAGAAGAACTTAAATATGGGCTGCTGAAATATGCTAGAGAGAAACCCTAAGCTTTTCTCGTTAACCTGGTTTTACCTGTAGACAGGAAACTGAGACTCAGTTTGTCGTGACAGGGCAAAGGCATAAGTGACAACATGTAACTGAATGGGTGTGGCTTTGCTCCAATAAAACTGTGTTTACAAAAGTAGTCATTGGACTAGCTCTGGCCCCTAGGGTATAATCTATCAGCCCTGATAGATTGAGTCTCAGTTTCCTGTGTACAGGTAATTAAGGGGGAAAAGATCCAAAGGACCTGAATACCAAGGGAGGAGCTGGTCCAGAACTTTAATAGACTTTTCTGTTATTTTTAACAAAAACCATAGAGTTTGCATTGCTGGGGGACATGCAAATGGAACCTAGGATAAATGTAAATTAAAAAGTTCATGGTTAAATTTTCCTGTCCCACAGACCATACTTATAGGATGGTAGTTCTACATGATCATTTCTGAATGGAAATAAAGCTCAAAACCACAGCTAGTATTAACTCCTGAAGCTGTCTTCCAAAAAGTCTGCAATACCCTCCTCTCTCTTCATACTGTAAAAATCAGAGCCTTTTACCAAAAGTCTGGTGAAATCCCAGGCACCACTGGGAAAGGAAGCAAAGCACGGACCAACACCTGGGCTAACAGCTGCCTAACATCATCATTAATGCACATCTGGGAGACTGTGATTCCCAGTGAGCCTCAGCACCCACACAGAAAGCCAGGCACAGTGGCATGCATATAATCCCAGAGCTGGGAGACAGAGATAAGTGGATCCCTGGAACTTGCAGGCCTGGCAGCCTAGCTGAACCAGTGAGTTCCAAGTTCAGTGAGAGACCCTGATGCAGAAAATAAGGTGTAGAATGAGAAAAACACTCAGTGTTGATCTCTGACCTCCACATGTAACAAGCTCACACAAGCACGCGCGCGCGCGCGCGCGCGCACACACACACACACACACACACACACACACGTGCATGTACATGCATATATACCAACAAAGAAAGAGAGAAACCTGTAGGCTGTACCTATTTAGCTACCCTACATTCTACTGTCTGAAGGTTGATTTTTAGTAATAAGACTCCCTACCTTCAAATTAAGCTTTTAGACACCATTGATTAAAATAGATGATTAAAAACGTAAGAGAAAAAAAAAAGCTTCTGAAGATAATTTTCTTCTACTAAATTCCTCTAAAGTTCTTTTGATGACATGCTGTAAGTTCAGTCCCTCTTGGCTTCTTGACAGTGAGAACAGAACAATGACTCTCTGTAAAAGCTCCCAATCGCTCTCCAGAATCTTGCAGTGTGCCACCAGCCTTATCATCGCTACGTTAGGAGCCCTGCTTTCTTTAGATTTCCTGAGTCAGTTTTCTGCTCCTGTAATAATGTCTGCTGACCTCCTCGAAATTCCTTCCCCAGAACTCAAGCATCGACTCCAAGACACACAATGACCTTCCTCTTTCCTGCCTTAATGGATACTAAACTTGACTTTGAGTTATTTTAAGTTAAAGTTTGCCAACTGAAAGCGGCAATGGGCACCTTGTTTAGAACACAGAGGTGCACACAGATGCAAACACATGTACAGATGCAAACATGCACAGAGGCATAGAAAGCAGAGACACAGGTGCAAACTCACCCACATGCACTCACATACAAAATACAAAATTCCTGTAAGAGAATTAAAAGTATTTTCCATGATTTTTACCTTATACATATAAGGTGTTTTGTCTGCGCGCATGTCTGCGCATCACAGGCACACAAGGCCCGCAAGGTCCATAAGGAGGTGTTGAGTCCCCTTCCATGTAGGTGCTGAGAATCAAACCCTGGTCCCCTGGAGGAACAGCTAGCATTCTTAACTACCAAGACATCTTGCCAGTCCCTGTAAGAGAAGTTTTAACATCAGTTTCAAAAGAAAGTGCAAAATAATAATAATAATAATAAGTTAGTGTGAACTCTATTTAGGTCAGTTTTTGGATATAGGTATGTTTCCTCAGACGGTGGCTTGGGGCATATTGGACTACATAGAAGGAAAGCAGGTTGTGAGGAGTGGAAAACTTTAAAGTGTGAGTGGGAAATCTAACCTCTAACTATAGTATACTTTTGTGGTTTTCCATCTCAGTGTGAAGCGGGTTCACACACAATAACGTACTAGTCAATATTTTCCACCTGGCTGGGCCTGGAGGCAGTGGGGTCAGTCCTGATTTGTAGTTTGCACAGTGTAGACGCCTCTGCCATGGCCTATTTTAAAGAAATGAGTGGATGCCACTGGAAACAGAGTTTGCAAGATGCGTGCAATTGTCTACTTTTATATTTTATTTTTACCATACTGATTTAATAACAGGCATCATTAACCTCAGACGTGGATAATGTGAAAATTACTAAAATAATCAGGAAGTGATGGGTTTCAGATTTTTAACACCCTTTTTAAAATATAGCTTATCTTATTGTAATCTTATGTAAATTAGTGTGTAAAAATTGTGTTTAAGAAGTGGCTTGCATTTGTCCAGAATTTTCAATTGGTTTCCTCTAACTGCTTTGGGGGGCTCTTTGTAAATGTCTGAGTCCCTAGGCCCTCTAGCAAAAGGAAGGAAGCACACAGCTAAGCCATTGTCCCCCGTTCTCCGGGAGAGCCTTCTGGGTTCCAGCGCATTGCCATGGAATGGCCAGTGTGCCACTATCAGCTGCGCTGTCTTCCCAGTGCACTTTTCCAAAATGCCAAAGTCAAGTCGCTTTGCTCAGCAGATCATTTGCTCTTTTCCTGGCTTGTAGGGCCGATTTGAGAAAGAATAGGAGACAGCTGGAGAACTTTGAGGTGTTGAGTAGTAAGTGGAGGGGTGGTCTCTACCATGGCGGCTTCCTAATGCAGAGAGCTTTGGAAGCCAAGTAAATCCTGAGATGTGCTGAACTCGGCCTTTAAAAAGTGATTTACTGGGTAATCTACGACCCAAAAGAGAGGCTCCCGAGCTAGGGATGAGAGGCACCTCTCAAGGATGCAGCACATATTTTTGACAAGCCTTTTACAATCTCCAGGAAAAGCCTGGCAATAGACACCATCCTCAATTTTAAGTGACAGGCAGCCGCTCTCAGGACAAAGTAACGAGTAGAAAGGGCAGAACTACTTGGTGTTTATATCAGCTACTTTTCTTGCCGCTGTCACCAAAATACTTTACAAGGAGCTCCTTAAGGAGCAGAGGATTTAGCTTGTTTATGGTTTGAGATAATATAAGTCCATCATGGTGAAGGGAGCATGGAGGGGCCAGATCTCTGTGGTCATAGGAGCCTAAGGTTGCTTGCTCACCTCTCAGCAGACATGGAACAGAAAAAGATGGCCAGCTTTCTCTTTCTGGCTCTCTGTCTCTGTCTCTCTCTCTTTTTATTTCAATTAGGGACCCCTGCCTATACAATGGTGCCACCATATTCAGGCCAGATTGTAACCAATTAGTTAATCCTCTTTGGACACACCCAAAGATATACTTCACTTAATGCTCTAGAGCACAATGGTACATCACAATGGTAAATTAATGTTAAATGATGGTAAATGTTTAGGAGTATATAGCATAGGAGTTAGGGCTGTAGCTGCATATGAAATTATCATGTGTGGGAAGTGCTTCTGAAGACAGTTAGCCAATGAATATTTTAGAAAGTAGAAAATAACAAGGGCTTACAGTAGGCTGTGTCTTAGAACATCCTAGAATATGACAGTCATAATGGTGTACCTCCAAGATGAAGAAAAGGCCACTAAGTATCAATCAATTGTAAATAGGAACAATTTGCCTCCTATGTGGGTTCAGAAAGAACCCACACGGTTGAAGGAAGGTCTCACACTTGCCCAGGACCAGCAATTGAATGGACCCCAAGCAGAACAAATAGAAATGGTAGCACACGCAGACCTGGCAATGTGAGCTTGAAAGGAACCAGAAACTTTTGGGATAAATACATATACATACACATACACACACACACACACACACACACACACACACATACACACCTATCAGGAGTGAATTATAGCAACTAAAAAAGAGTGGATGACGTGGGCGTGTATTAGTTATTTTTCTATTGCTGTGATACAATACCACGGCCATGGTGTTTGGGTTGACATTTCCGGAAGGTTAGAGTTCCTCATCATGATGGCAGGGAGTATGGAAGTAGGCAGGCTTGGAGGCTGGAGCAGAAGCTAAAGGCTCACACCATGAACCACAAGCAGGAAGCAGAGAGAGCAAACTGGAAATGGTGCGAGTCTATAAACTCCTAATTCCTGCCTCCAGTGACACACTCTCTCCAACAAAGCCTCCTAAGCCTCCCTAAACAGACCACCAACAGGGAACCAAGCATTCAAATGCTGTAGACTATGGGGGGCATCTCATTCAGGCTACCACAGGATGCTAGAGAAAGAACAGCTTTCGATCATAAGAGGCTAAACCCTTGGGGCCACCATCGAGCGGACCCTGGGCCAGGATTCTGAAAGCATCACCAGCACAGGCAAACAGCAAGGGATCCAAACAGCACAGTATCCAAGGCACTAGGCATTAGAATAATTTCTAACTCTCTGGTGCCAAGTTACCTGCATTTCTCATACAACAGGCTGCAAAAGATTCCACAGCACAGCACAAAGCAGAGCCTTCTCTGCAGACAAGCCCAAGGCCGACCCAAGCGCTTACAAATTTTTACAAATAGATGTTAGTGAAGTTGGCTTACCACCCACTCTCTGAGAAATACAATGCAATTAAGCCGGGTCCCCTGCTGATGAGACAGGTCTGGAAACATTGTTGAACGGCACGGTTTTGGCAGTCCCTCCTGGGGAGCAAGTGCTGACCCCTGTGAGAAGTGAACTCACAGCCCAGCTGTGACAATTAACTTCTGGCAGTTGCCTGGATACATCTCTTCCTTTCACTTGGTTCTGGTAACTTTGATTTTTAAATGCTGTTATGTTCCCTTATGCTTAATACTGTATCTCATTCCAAATAGTTCTTGGAAGTAATTAAAAAATAACCGACCCTTCCACAATCTAATCTAAAGAGAAGGCAGACGGCACTGCTGAAATACTAGCTGAGTGGTAGATTTTGTAACAAATATGTATATGAGAATATATATATTTGAAATTAAGTTTTTAAATACAAATAGGCAATTTTAAAACACATAATACTTGCATATGTCCAATAAGCACGAGCAGTTACAGCATTCCTGTACTCAACTGCGTTTGTGTTTATAATATGCATTATTAATTGAAAAGCATTCTTAAGTTTCCATCAAATGTGCAGAGAATTCTTCACTTGGTTAAGCCATCATCACTCTCTAATCTTACGGCATTTTCGAATCCCACAGACAGAAGAGGGTTATCATCGCCAGGCGAGCGTGCATGGGCTTGAAAGCTGTAAATGTTTTAAAAGACCGGGGCTTTTTGAGGCATGTTTTTCCTCTCACACTCGGAGGTTTTTGGTTAATCAAAGCCGACTCCACAAAGCCTCCCTTCCTAGGACATCCATAAGTGACCTCATGTTGGAGCAGGCTCAAAGAGGGTTTCCTCCAACCATGGTGGTAAATGCTCTGTTTTCAGAAAGACTTGTTGCTCTCCGCTTTGATGCCAGTTTGGCATACGATCATTCTAAAGCCCAGAACTGGAGCTGTCTACACAGGATGTTTCTGTCTAAAGAACGCATGCAAGGAGGAAATATTGTCTGTGCCTGGCTAAAGCGACACAATTATCTTCTAAGCCAAGGATCTCAGCAGAGGCCAGATTTGTTGATGACAATCTTTTTTAATCCTGAGACAGCATATCAGAAGGGTATATAGTCAAAAGAAGGCCCTTGTGAAAATTCTTGTTTAAAACAACAGCGTGCATTATTTTTTTTTTCATGATATAGCTGGTCACATTGTATTCACCGTCAGGAAACAAGCAGACAGTAGGAAGAAAGGGGGCTAGCACGTCAGAGCTCAAGACCAACCCACTCCCCAACCCTCTTCAGCAAAGCTCACATCAAAATGGCCCACAGCCTTCCCAAACAGCACCATTCACCGGGGACAAAATGTTCAAGCATGTGGGACTCTACAAGGACGTCTTACATTCAGACCACAGCACACAGAGTTTGACAGGTATGAGCCGTGACACCTGAAAGAGAACAGCTAATGTTAGAATGCAGGGCCAGCAAGATGGCTCAGTGGGCAGTGATGCTTGCCAGGCCAGCCTGGCAACCTGCAAGTTGTCCTCTGCTCTCCACACAGGCACCACGCATGGGCACTCACACACAAAAAATAAGACACAAAGACTTTCTGAAAAAGATCACACTGCAGAGTCCGGTAGAGAGCCTGTGTTTAGCCTTTCACACCTGTGACAAGGCTGGCTACACCTCTAAGAGTTAGAAGCACAGACATTAAGTTAGCCCAACCTGGTTGCCCAGAAGCTCAGAGCAGAAGCCTGCCTTTAAGGAGCAGGAGTGATGTGCCCTTGTCAGCTGAAGGTGGAACCAGCAGGCCTCACTGTTCATAGAGAACCCCGGCTAGGCTGCACGAGGAGCTATGTCTGTGCTCTCTGGCCCCACTCGCTGCAGTCTTTGGAAGAGAGGACACTCTTCTCTGAGGAGCCTTTCAAGTTGTTGCTCTACTCTGTGAAGAATGTGGACAAGAAGACACGGCCCATTCCTTGGTGTCTTGTCAGCTATAGCAAACTAGACAAATATTTGGCTTCATTTCCTTCGTGAGGTATCCTAAGAGATACCCTCGGAAGATGGGTGTAGTCATATCCCACTTCCTGGAAGAAAGGAAAGCACAGGGTTTCTGCTCATGCCCAGTCATGCTCACTGGCAGGGTTTCCTTGGCAGGAAGCCAGGGGAATTGCTTTCTGGGGGTGTCTGTTTCTAAAGAAAGAAAGAAAGAAAAGAAAAAGACCATTTACTCCATGGCTTGGCCTGGAAGGCTGGGTCCGCAGGCAGAGAAAAGGCTCTTCAGGGAGGCATGGTGGGTGTAGAGCCACTGAAGAGGCTGGCTGACACGCTAGCCAGAGCAAGAGTAAGTCAGCTCTGAGGGCCAGAATGGAAAAGTGTCCTAGAAAAGTCACAGCCAATAATTAGTACACGTCACTGTTTGTTTTCTAAAAGAACATTTTAAATGGCTAAAGAAAAAGGTTTGTGCGTGTGTCTCTATGTGTATGCACGTGTGTGGGGGTGTGCTTGTATTTGTGTGTGTGGGTGCTTGTGGAGGCCTGCGGGCAACCTCAGATGTTATTTTTTGAGTTGCAACCAAGGTGTGTGTGTATATGCTCATGTGTACATGCATGTTTGTGTGATGTCATATTAGGTTTCTCCCTTTATTTTTGGAGACAAGGTCTCTCACTGAATCTAGAGGTCACCAATTAAGCTATACCAACTGGCAGTGAGCACCAAGGAACGTCCTGTGCCCACACACATTCTAGGGCTAGGATTAGAAGTACATGCCACACACCCAGATGATGATGATGATGATGAGGAGGAGGATTGGCATGGACTCGAGACACTCTAAACCCAGGCCTTCATGTTTGTAAGGCAAGCGCTTTTCCAAATGAGCTATCTTTCCTAGCCCCTGACAAAAAGTTCTGACGGTAAACACCTTATAATATTCTTACAGTAGAAACAAGAGAGGTTACTTTTTCAAAAGAGAGAAACAAAAAACAAAAAAAGAGGAAATAAGGCATCAACCTTTCCCAGAAGTGTTTATGAAAGTAAATTTTTAGGCTTTTTTTTTTTTTTTCCTGGCCTCAAATGTTAAAGCTGTTTGTTGAGCCTCTTTGCTGATCATTTCCCAGGCTGAAAGAAAATCAAGGTTGACTGCATCGCCGTGGGCAGCTGAGTCACTATAAAAAAAATCTCTGGTCCTTTTGATGTTTGCTGTGTGCAAACGTTCTGAGAGACGTGGGAAGGAAGAAAGGAAACGGAAAGAGGGTTTTAAAGCAGTGTTGAGAAGCCAGGCTTTAAGTCTCTTGTTTACTTAAATCCTTTCTGGAGGGGAAAGGCAGGGTGCGCTTTATAGCAGGACTGCGAAGCAGAGAAGCCGGCTCCCACCCCATGGTCCAGTGTCTTCCTGAGAGAAAAGAGGTGCCCACTACAGTCCACTATCACGAGGAGTTAAAGTGGATAAAGCCTCGCAAGGGGCTGTTGATGGCGTGGTAGCATGTTCTATTAGCATGGTTTGTGTAAGTTCAGTACTTTCAAAACACATCTTTTGGATCTTTCATCATCAAAAATATTGTGTATCTTTTTGAGGATTCTTCTAAAGCCCTGCCCCCCGAAGAGTGAACCTAACTATTCATGTTTATGCTTTTCTTGCCTTTAAAAACATTGTTTTGTTTTGTTTTTTTCTGTTCAAATGTAAATAGAATAAGGACTTGAGGAAAGCTACTTTGTTAAGGAAGTTACATCATGAATTCCCTTATACAACCCGGTCATTTATTTATTATTTATTACATGGTTATTTATCATCTTAAAGAATTTTAAAAACGCAAATGCATGTTAATCATGAAGCGAAACGAGTGGGTTTAATTCACTAATTGAAATGGGTTCGAGACGCCGTGCAGATTTCTTCAGAGTGTCAGTACAGATGTCTGAGCAGGTCAAGTTGCCCGATCCTGTGTGTGCTTTTCAAAATCCCATGTAAGCCTCCACCTGTGTCCCCTTGGGGGTATTTCTACCTGCCCTGTTGCAGCCGTGTGCTCATGGCTGGGACCAAACACCCGGCAAGAGGAAATTTAAGAGAAGAAGGACTTGTTTGGTTTACAGCTCAAGAGGGTTCAGTTTATCACGGCAGGAAAGGCAAGCTGGCAGTATTGGCTCTTGCCTGTGATGTGGGAAGGCGAGGCTGCCCTCTCACATCTGAGTGAACCAGGACGCAGAAAGAAGGGGATGCCCCTGCCCAGCCCCCGCTAGTTGATCTTATTCAGTCAGGGGCTCTAGCCCCTGAAATTATGTCATCTCTGTTTTGAAAGGATTTTACCTCCGCAGTTGATCCTCTCTAGAAACGCACTCACAGACACCCAGAGGCATGCCTCCCTGACGCCATAGTCATTTCATAATTCAGTTGAGTTGGTGGTAAAAAAAAAAAAAAAAAATAACCATCACTTCAGGGTTGTGTTTTTTTTGTTTTTCCTTTGCAGAAATAGGATTGTCGCACATTTGTGCCCACAGTGCTTTCATCTGCAAGTATTCAGTATGTGGCTTTGTATTGGCAAGAAGGCTAAGAGTGCTCTGCCAGGGTGGTCTCATGGCTTTTACGTCACAAGAAAGGAAAAACAGTGCTGCCACTGAGGTCCATGATACTCCTCTATAGTCCCAGTTTTAGTGAGTCCGTCAGGTTTTGCCATTTGTCTTCCTGATTGTTCAAAGACATCAGATATGAGGTTTGGTCTCCTTTAATGCCTTTTCTCTTCCAACTTCCCAAATGGTTAAATACCTTACAAAACCAAACTTATTTTATAGGTATAATGGAGAGTATATAGTTAGCATATTGATGATTTTTTGGTCAATTCCTGTTTCCTGGGGTAGTTGATGGCATTGCTTTTCATCTCATTCACCACTTATTCTGTCTTTCATTCATGGTGTTCATCTTCTATGTCTTAGGTACTTTGTTAGGTGTGGGAGGCATGAGATTAAGCCACAGCTCCTGTGTGAAGGAAATGCAATGTAGCAATGAAGAAAGGCAAAACTACACAAACTATACAAAGCTGTAGTGCATGCCAGTAAGTGGATATATGTTTGTGCCCATTAGTTTACTAGGGAACTCCTGCTTGCTTATAAAAGGCAGTAACATTCCCTAAACTGGATTCTACTGACAATTTTTCTGTTACCAAGTAAATTTGGGCAATAAACACATTAAAACTTCCCTTTGAAGACTCCTTATATCTGCCACCAAAGTACTGGAAAAAAGAGCAGCTCTTTTATGAAGGCACCCTTTTTACTTCACTTTAGGATTTCTAAAACTTACTTAGACACGTATCATGGTCCATATGTTAATATGCTGTGGGATATTTACATTCCTTGAGTCATCAGTTTGCGAAATGCAGTAGTAGCCATGTCCCTGCACAGCTGGGATCTGGGAACTCTGGCTAGAGCCAAGAAGGAGATGAAGAAACGACAGTCATACAGACACAGAAAGAGAAGCAGGTGGCCTGGACTCTCTGACGGAGAAGCCACAGCACCCTGGAACCTCAGCGTGTTTATCATGTACACTTAAACAGGGAGGCAGAGTTGTGGTACACAGCTCAGTTCGACAAGGAGATGAGGTTACTAATAGCACTAAACAAGGACACGGAGTTGTTATGTATGACTGAATTGGGAGGCAGGTTTAGCAGATCTCGATAGAAGCATTCTTGTAGAGGAATAGTTTTTAGGTCATAAACATTCAGGGGAGAAAGCTGTCAATGATGTTCTCTGCACACAGTCTCAACATGGGCACACAAAAGAGAAAAGCATCAGCATCACCCGTCCTGGCTTCACTGGGGAAAGGCTTGGCACTCCCGTGGGGCTTGGGGTTCTTGACAGGGCCATGTCCATATAAAACAATCCATATTCGCTAAGGACTTCGCTTGCTTCCTAAAAGTTACCTCCGAAGCACAGCTAGTTATATGCTATTCTCCTCTAGAGACTAGAAGATACATGTTCTCTTTTTTCATACATGAAACATTTATTAGTCAGGGCTCCCTCAGACAACTGACAGAGCCTGACATGAACTAGCTTAGGTAGAGAAGTCCAGAATCCGGTCTCATTTCAGAGAGAGTCAACAGGTGTCTTTGGTCCCACCTACCCTCCTCCTTTCCCAGCATCTGACTGTGTGTTGATAGATTTCCTCCATATGGATGGACTGGACATTAGGACGAAGAGGTGGCCTGAATATAAGCAACTAAAGGTTCAGTATCTGTCTAGCCTAGTGACCTCAGAGAGAATGATCTTTGTTTTCAGTATCCATTATAGAAATTGCAGAGAATGATTCTGACAGGCTCAGCTGAAGTCACATGATCACTCAGAGGCAACCACACTGGTCTTCTTTATAATTTATTATTAAGCCATATGTGATCACAGGTAAATCCTTATTTTTAGGAAAGGAAAAATGTCTAAATCTCTTAAAACGCATACCTGGAATAAGGAGCTGCAGTTCTGCAGAAGAGGGTTGATATCAGTTGGATAGTGCATTAATTGCTTTTCTGTTGCTGTGATGAAATACTGTGGCTGTCCTAGCTATTTTCTTATTGCTGTGAAAACACCCTCTGACCACAGCTCTTACAGCAGAAAGAGCTCATTTTGGGCTTTCAGCTGCAGAGTGTTAGAGTCCGTGATGGCAAAGTGGAAGCAGGAGGCAGCAGACAGCTGGGGGTAGCAGCTGAAAGGTTATAACCTGAACCACAAGCCAGAGGCAGAAAACACACTGGGACCGGCCCAAGTCTTTCGAAACCTCCAAGCCCACCCTTAACGACAAAGTGAGGCCTCCTAATCCTTCCCAAACCATTCCACCAACTCAGGACCAGGAGCCTAGGTGGGACATCCTCATTCAAACCACCACAATGACCAACACTACTTAAGGAATCAAGTTTATTCTGCATTGTGGTTCCAGAGGGTCAGAGCTGTTCATGGTGGAGAAGCATGGCAGCACGAAGCAGGCATGCCGGCTATAGCTAAGAGCTCACATTGTCAACTGCAAGCCCAAAGCAGAGGAAACAAATTAGATATAGGTCCTTAAGCTTGAAAAGCCTCCACTGCCCCTTCCCCTGTGAGAATATTCCTCCAGAAAGACTGCTCCCCAAATAGCCCCACCAACAAGAGACCAAATATTCAAATACTGGAGCCTCTGGGAGACAATTCTCAGCTACCACAGTAAATGTTAGAGAGATTCAAAACAACAGATGTCTACCACAGTGCAGTTTAATTATTAACTTCTAGATTTGGCCGTAATAGGCAGTTGGCTCTGGTTTTCAATTTCTGCTAGAAGGAAGGGATTAAAAAGTCAACTATTTTAATATTTAAGTCATTATTTTTAGAAGACATCTCCAACTTATAAGGTAGCTTCTAGCTAATAAATCCAAATATGAAGTCACCTCAGTCATTTCCTTAAGCATATAAGAGACTTTTTTTGGCCCCAGGATGTCATATTGCTCAAAGTAATACATTCCGGGAGTGCTTTTCTTAGGCTTTTAAGTAGCTAAAATTCAACTATGAATATTTTAAGCTGAGAGTTTTTACATTCGTGTTATAAGGTATTATTAGCAGCGCAAACTTAACTGTCTGTTCTTGAGCTATAGTGATCCCCAAATAATTGACTGTACAGAATCTTAGCTCTACCCAAGATACATGTGGCTCACCTCCACAGGCTGTAAGGAAGCCTTGGGCTTCTATTCAGACTTGTCATGGGTTTGTTGCTAAGTTTTTAACAAGATGATGTCAGTTGGTTTATCGACCATAAGTCAGTAGCTCTGCATTTAGCCACTAGTGCAGCTCCATTGTTTGTGAGGGATTTATCTGAGAGTAATCCTGAATTTACAGAGAGAAAGATAAAAGATCAAAGGATTTACAGATGCCAAGGACAGGAAATTTCAGGGCTCTCGGTGAGCTGGCTACCGTTTGAAGTCCAGTTTCTGAGAAGTTTTTCTTAATTGAGAAAAATAAGAAGACCCATGTTGTAGCCTTAGGTGGACAGATGTGAAGGAGCCAGCAATAAAGATTTGAGGGAGCAGTCAGAAAGAGGGGACACACTCCAAGAGAGGGGTGGCTATCAGAGTGGGCATTGACAACAGGTCTCACCAGGACAGGCTCTGAAAGAGACTCCTGAAAGTACAATTTGGAGCCTGTGGTAACATTGAAGAGAGTGATTTCCAGTGAGTGGAGTGAGCAGAGGCTGGACTGCAGCCAGCGTGGAGCAAATGAAATGAAGAGTACAGCTTCTTCAATTTCAAAATGGCTTCGGAGAAAGAATAAGGGAAGGAAGATGGCTGGGGTCGGAGCTGATAGATGCATTTCACACCCAAGAACTTGTGCATATAGGAGAAGAAGAGCACGGATGGGCTGGTTAGAGATGGAGGCTGAAATTCAAAGGACGAGGTTTGCTCCTGGAGCAGCGTGCTAGTGACAACAGCTACGTTTATGGGAACAAAAGCTCAGGCTTATGGAGAGGATGAGGGAAGATGGGCCATGGCAAGGGCATCAGGACAGGGCGTGAGAAAGGAATGCTGAAGCCCTCTTCAGTGAAGTAGTAGCTCTCTGCCCAGGAGGGGCAATGACATGTGACCTAAGAAAGGTGAATGCCGAACAGATGGAGTAAAGAAAATGATTGTGGAATGTGTTGAAAACCCTGTAAAGCTTTAAATAAATATATAATACGTTTAAGAAAGAATTAGGACAGGGAACTGGCAGGGTAGATATCCAAAGAGAAGAAAGCAAGAAAATCAATGGATTTTGGTGATATTGATGGTGCATGGAAGATTGATTATGTCTCCTCACCTGAGGGAAAAAGTAGAAGGAGAATTAAATACTATAAACTTTGCAGGGGGAGGGGGCTTAGTCCCGTACTTGGCACATGGTACCCAAAAAATAATGTTGAAAAATGCAAAATTTGCTGAGCTAAAGCTAAAGGTGGGGCAGCCGTGAGAGCAAACAGGAACTCGTTAGGCAGTCCACGGGATTGACTCCCCAGAGCCGTGAAGTCTGCAGCCTTTCTCAGCAGATACACGAGCCGAGAGGCCGGAGTCATCAGCAGGATCTCCCATGGCAACAGTCGTTAACTGATGCTGAGCTCCAAGTTTGGTCTAAGGAAGTAGGCTGTGGAAGAGGTAGGGCTACTGGGAAACAAAGGGCTGTCCATTACAGTTTCAAATAACTGTTATTCAGTGGTAGATATGACCTGGGCAGCTGGTGTGTGAGTCCAAGGACAATGATAGAGAGAGAGCCATGTAAATGTGAAGTGATAGGGTAAACCCCGTGATTGTCACTGCGGAGCAAAGCAAGCAAGCCCCCATGGGTACCCCCTTGTTTCAGGGGCTGCCACGGAAGCATTGCCACCTGGAAACAACTGTTGCTAGGAACAATTAAGAATGAGGTCATGGAGCGTGTTCCCAAAAAGGGGTATTTTATTTTATTACCAACCATGTTAAGACTTGCTGGTACAGAATGGTTGGGGGAAAAAAAGACCTTTTGTCAGTTTTATTATTGTTTTAAAATCTCAGCAGATACCACAGTTTATATTCCCTACGCCTGCTTAAAATATTATTGGCAAGGAGCTTTGTGGGAAAGACCTTGAGGATATATATAAGGGTATAGAATGGATTCCAGAAAGTCAGGTGGAAACCATTGGGAATGGTGTGAGAGAAGGGTAGACAGTGGCAGAAGTGGCTTGCGGGGTTAACGTGGGGAAAAAGCCAATATGACATTTGTAACACCTTCCCATGCCGCTTCTTCACACCTGGTCCTCCTTGCTCTCAATCCTGCATTCCCAGGTCAAGCCCAGATTCCATCTCAACATGCCTTGGATGTGTGGCTTAGAACTGCATACAGCCAATAGGAAATGGACTTCACTTTCACTTGTGGGTTTTGCTGCTGATAATAAAACACCCACCTTTTTTTTTTTTTTTTTTTTTTTGTGGGTCAAAGGACCACTCCCGGAGAGCATGGCTTATGGCTCCTCTTTTGGGTGGGTATGATTCGAGTTACTCCCTTCTGCCTTGAGTTCACTGAATGGACTCTAAATATGAGCTCGAGGTTTTCAGCTGTCATTAAGATGTTTTGTTCATGTGAGGGAAGACAATCTTTGAAACAACTATTGTTAAGACCGCCTAGCAAGGACACTGACCGCAGCCTGAGAAGGCTGTGGTCACCTGGGGAGCCCACCATCCATGTGTTTTGGGGGCACAGGCAGGTAGGAGGGGGGGCAAGGTTGAATGCCAACAGCACCATCCAAAATTTCTAGGTTACACTGGACCCGAAGCGTGTAACTGATGTGTGGCACACAGAAATGAGCGCTGCCTAGGTAGTAATTTGTACTTGGTTTTGTCTTGATCACAACAGTCAGGTAAAGTCCCTTGAATGGATATATTTATCTATGTTGTAGTTCTCAGGATGTGGTCCCTAGGCCAGCAGCATTCAGAAACTTTCTGGAAATGCTGATTGCAGGCTCCATTCACTATTCTTGAATCTGAGGCCTTGGGTGGAGGCAGTCAGCTTCCTAGCCTCCAGGTGAGCCTATAGGCTCAGGTTGAGCTGATTGGCACTGTCCTCAGCCTGGCTCTTGTTCATTCATATTGTCTGGGGTAACGTTTCACCAAGTATGAGTGCTTGGGCCTCACCAGGAGGATTTGGTGGAATTAATAGTAAGTTAATATCCTGGCATCAGCTTTTGGTAAGTTCCAGCGGTTCTAATTATGATCACAGCTAACTATGGTTCCATTGTTATCCAAGAAATGGCTGTCTAAGCCAGGATGTGATCACCCAAAACTAACTAACTGAGAACAATTTGGCCCTTGCTAGAGTGTTGACTTAGTCATTTGTATACAAAGCAAACCGCAAATTGTGCAAAAACGTCACAGGGTGGGAACATTTCTCTTCATTTTCTGCATTGTTGTATCGTGAACCCCTGAAGCAGTGTTTGACACTGAGGAGGCGGGAAAACAGCAGTGTTGACGAAGCACATCCATAGTGAGCCAGGAACCAGGTTCCAAGAGTCTCCCAAAGCAGCGAGGGAGCGGGAAGAATGGCCTGTGTTTGGGGCCAGCCCGGGTTCGTCCGTTCCTGGTTCTGCCGAAGCACTCTGAGTCCTCTTTGTTCTTGCCTCAGGCACATCTGTACCAGGACATCACGGCCTTGAGTCAGGACTCGCACAACTATTTGTGGGATTCAGCCTCTGCTGATGCTCTTCCCAGAGCTGAGTGGAGATAATTTTCCCCTTCTGTAAGGCTAGAGGGATTACACAGCAGTGTAATGCGAAGTTTCAGTGCTTGCTCCAGACAGACCCCTAGTTGGAAGGTGCTGGCTTCTAACTCGCCTCTGCTTAGATCTGTACGTCACTGTCACTCCCTGGGTACCTTATAGCTAATGAGAGGCTCTCCCCCATTTGGTAGCAAGAGTAACCTTCGGAGTGAGAGTTGAGCCCTGAACGTTAGTTAAAAGCCCACTCACCAAGATGCTGCTGTTGCTGCTGCTGCAGCCCCTCTGGCTGGAGACCTCAGCAGGTACCTGTTTAATGCTGTCATGTTGAAGGTTGAAGTTCATGACTTCAACTCTACGAAGAAAGTTTGTATACAGACAGTTTACTGGTACACTGGAGTGGGAAAGTTCGGTGTTGATTACCACACCCTAACCACAACTTTGTCTCTCTGCTCTATTTTACTTACTGCTTATGTTGTCCTAGGGGAATAGTCTGGTTTCTCAATTGCAGTGCTTGCCACTGTGTGCCCTTCTAGGCAAGCCTTCCCCTCTTGGTTGCCATAGCTGTTTGGATTGTAGTTACCCTACGATTCCAGACAGGACGATCTAGATCTTCATATGTAAGTTTGCCTAGGTGTTACCGGGGCCCATGGGCATCAGACGAAGTTTTTGCTGCACCTGGAGGTCCACTCACTTCTTAGAGCTCAGGAGACATTCAAGTCTCCTCAGGGACACACGGATTCTCTGCTTCTACATCAAAGCTTACTGTCCCAGCAACCCTACAAAGGCCCAGAAGCTCATGAAGGCCTTCTCAGATTACTAGGCTAATGCCTGGCCCGATTCGACAGTGGCTGTTGCCGATGGACAACCTGACGCCCCTCCTCCCCCAAGAGAAGTTGGGAATGCCTCTTCTGCAGCACTTTCCACCTTTGTAGACTCAGGGAGCATAAAGTAGAGTCAGAAATGAATGCAAGGCTCCTGTTTGGGGATTCAGTGCACAGCTTAAAAACTATTGAGTTTAGCCATTTCCTGACATTGACTTTCATAGCAACAGTTTAATTTGGAGAAAATCTGCTACCTCAAATGACTAAAAGTATTTATGTGGAAAATTTTCCAAATGATTGGCTTTACTGTGTTGCTATTTTCTTTCCCCATGAATATGTGAGTGTTTGGCTTCCTCCCAAGAGTTCTTTTCTGCATCACTTCTCTTCAGGAAAAGACAATTTTCTACCCAGAGTAGAAGCAGCTCCAGGAGTCTTCCTCGTTTAAGCAGAGTGTTGTTTGAGTTTAAGCCAGAGCATCTGCAAAATGTTAGAATGGCCGTGTTGGTGGTGCCCTTGACTTTTCTTAAAAGTTAAGGTCGTCTGAATAACCTTTAGTGCATTCCCTGTGGAGGGGCCAGCTTGGGCTCTCTGCAGCCCTGCCCTGTGCCCGGCTCCCACCTGCATCAGTCTTACTAAATGGGTTCTCCACTGTCCCTCCTTCTTCCTTATCCCTCTAAGTCTTCAGCTACCTTGCCAATGTCAGCTCTCGCCAACATCAACAATGACTCCCCATAAATAACTTTGGATTATAATCAACCTTTCTGTAGCATTTGACATTTTAGATCTCATTTTCCTTACCTCCTTGGGACCATTTATCCTCCTATCTCCTTAATTACTTTCCTCTTTCTTTGTTCCTTTCTTATGTGTTGTTTTCCTATTTTTCTTCAGACCCTCACTCATATCCTGGAAAGCAGCCATCTTTCCCTTGATTCTAGTTCCAATCTGCTCATCAGGTTTCCCCATCTTTGTCTAGTCCAGGCCCAAGAACCAGTTTTGTGTCAGTCTAAAGCTTGTTCCCTGTTTCTCTTTTAAGTTTCCAGTCTTAGGGATGGACACTGTAGTGTTGTGGATATAAGCATGGTTTTGTTTTGGTCCCAGGTGTGGGATATGGGACTGATTCAGATGGTCCACAGCAGCAGACTTTTTGCCTCATGTGGGCTCTGAGAGGAGCTCTTTACCAGCTGCAGATAGTTTAAATCTGTGGGCTCTGGAGAGAAAATAAATTCCAGATCCCATAGAGTAGGGATCGGAGAAAGAACAAGGCTGCTTCTTCTTCCCCCTTTGCTCCTGGTTGCTGTTGTGATACAAGAAGTTGGAGATCTTCTGAAACAAGGATTGGATTGGCTCCAAGGAACCCTACAACCCTAACCAGCAGGAAGTAGCTATGAGAACTGTGCCCCCTTTCCCGCTAACCCTTTCTTTCTTCTATGTAGTGTTTGGATGTTGGAAGGGATTGCAGTGGTGTAGGGAGAAAAGCTAAAAGAAATGTAAATAAAAGTTCTTTAAAAGTACACCAACACTCTAGTTTGCTGTGAAACTGTAATTTCTTCCTATCTCTGTCACTTTTCCTGCACCTATAAAACAAGCCAAGAGTTTTCTATTTGTTCTGTTTCTTCCATGTCTGATATTCACATCTTCTCTGACCTTCTGCTAGTATCTCTTTCTACCATAGGATGAGAAACTGCCAACTCTGATCTAGATTGCTCTATCTTATCATCACTCATACTCCTGTTCTCTGACTAACCAACCCCAGTTCTCTGACCAAAATCTCTCCTCTCTCCTGCTTACAAAGCCCCACAGTGTGACTATCTTCCTCCTCAGCCTGAGGTCATTTCACCCTTCATTTCACCATATTCATATTTACTGGATTTCTTTTCAGACCCTCAAACCTACCATGGTCTCTCATCTCCGGACTTTCATACGATCCTTTCTTCTCCCTAGTCCACTGTTTCTGTTTTCTTCACCTCTTTTGAGTCTGAGGCACAGAATGCTTCTCAGACATGCTACCACGTCTGGCAAAGGTACCTTTCCCAAAGGCTTTTGCCTCATTGTCTCATCAAAGCACTTCTCAAGGCCCATCTCATAGCTGCCCCATCTTGAAAGGTCTGCTGTGCAAAGACGTGTAGATATTACTCGTGTTGACTGGTCACTGCACATACCTAATAGAATATTTGATTCCTGGTGGCACTGAACTCAATAAATATCTATTAAACAAAAAGTGGGCCTCAAAATGAACTGTGAGCCAGCCTTCTTCATGATACAGACAGAAATAAATGCCATCGTCTCATTTGCAGTTTCTTCCCCACCAGTCAAGCTCCCTTGGCAAGAATGACTATTATTTTCCCACAAAGCAGACAAAAACTTTGTTGCAGACAAAGCAGCCTGTATATCCCACAGGAAGAAAAACTTTCCAAGGTTCTGAGAATTAGCATATGGTAATTGGCAGGTCCCAGGGTATCTTTTAATTGAACCTTCACAGAAGTTCACTTAGCTTGTACTCAGTGCTTAAATTGAGTAGAACCTCATTAGGGAGGTTGTGTCATGCCATGCCTTAGTGAAAATAGAGGGAATGGGAAACACAGCTCCCCACATGGAGGCCGGGGATGTGGGAAGCATGCTGACCTCTGGCCCTTGAATCCACGAGTTGTGTTGTTGCTGACTCTTGACACTGAAGAGCATGACAGTATGGCCATGACCTTCAAAGAAGGCTAGGATTGCTCTTCGCAGAGCCCATTGTAACTTTTCTATTTCACACACTTTCCTTCTGTCCTCTCCCCTAGTGTCTCCTTTATGGCCAGTTCATGAGCAAGCAGAGTTTCAAGAACGTGCCTCCCAGAAGCACACCCGAGGAAACGATATGACTGCCAGGCTCAGCCCAACACAGCTATCCTGCACCTCTCTGACACCGTTTACTTCCCCGGTTCCCTGCTCTCTGTGACTAGGATAAGATAGGAAAGATGGCCATTCTCAGGGGCCGCCCTTACTGTCTCCTCTCTGCTCCTATCACGCCTTGCTTCTCCAAACCCTCATCCTCAGGACCCAGCTCAAGTGTCCCTCCTCCATGAAGCTTTTCTGATGACGTGAACAGTGCCTCAACAATCCACGAAGAGCCCGCCTCACTCTTCTCCAACTCCAGGGGACCATATCTGACCTCCCTGAAAAGTCTGAACACCTTGTTTGGTTCTTAGGCATGTCTTGTCTCTGTGTTAAGTTATAAACTTAGGGAGGCTCTTTTTCTCAGCATGCCCACGTGGTCCAGCACAGTAGGTGTTTAGGGGCAATTGCTATAGGAGAGATAATCTAGGGAGGAGGATAGCACAGAGGTTAATTGCAGGGGGTGGGAGGGTGGAGGCGAAGCTTGGGTGCTGAGAACAGTCGGTCTGGGTTATATTTCTGCTGTGCTACTTAATGAGCATGAGACTTTGGACAAATTACACCATTTGTCTGTGCCTCCGTTTCTGTATCCGTGAAAGACAAAATTATGTACACCAAATTATACCCCTACCTATGATTGTTGTGAAGTCTATAAAAGTAATCGTAAAGCACTTTGTACAAGACCTTTGCCTCCTGAGCACCCAGAAAATATCAGACTCTCCAGCATGCAAGGGCTAGCAAAGCTGCCGCCATAGAAAGTACTGTTGTGTATACCAAGGGCGAAGGGTGTTTGTGACTAATATGACAAAGACAGTTAAATCTAAGCTGTCGCCAATAGAGGACCAGCATGGCCTAATCCTCCTGAGAACTCAGGTGCCTGCTTTTTTGAAACGGTGAATCTCATCTCTCCAAGTCAATAGAATCGTTTTGACAAGAAGGCAGCAAGGCTACTCAATACTCACATACAGGCAGCAGAGAGGGCTAGGTGAGCTCACGCTATTGAGCTATGTTCTAATATGTCCTGTTTTAATGTCTGATGATTTGGAAGGAGATGGAAAAAAAAAAAACTAATGCTGAATGGAAAAAGTCACGTTTTTGCTGCCATCTACAGATGTCAGAGTGCAATTTTTAAAGCTTCTTAACATGCCCAGGAGCCCACTTCACTGAGCAACACCACATATGAAGCATAGTTTAAGTTCTAGTAACCTAAATAATTTAAGCACATTATTGCAGTAATTTGTTTTACCCTGCTTTCTAAAACTGTGCACATCTAGTCAGGAATTCAATCTTTATAATTCCTCAGGTTATGTTCAAACTTGTATCAGAAGGCTGTGTCATAACTCAGGGTTGGGTGACTATTGCTCAGGGCACCTTAGCTGTAAGCTATGGCAGCTAGCCGACAGGGTCAGAGTTTAAAATGGTGGCAGACAAAAGCAGGCTCAGCTGGATTTCACTCCAGGCTTTCCAGGATCTCTGTGGTTACTAGAATTACTGTAAATGGTCTCTCATTGTTTGGATGTGAGAAATCAAAACAAGTAAAATCAAACCGTGGGAATAATGTCCCTTCTGCAATGGCCCCTTTGCGATCTTATCTGTATACTGGGTGAGTTAATTATGGCCCTCCAACCTGTCCTGTGCCTCTTTTCACAAGGGTTAAATATAGACAAGAATTATTGGAGAAGCGTTTGCTGGAGAGAAAAAAACTGGCCCTTCAAGAAGTTCAGGAAGAAGAAGAGAGAGAGAGGCGCCTGGAAGCCCTTCGAAAGCAGGTGTTTTCACTTTGGAAATTTTCAGTTCTTTTTAAGTTGCTAAGTGTGCTAATGATATTATTACTGGGACTCGGTTCATGACATCTGTTACACAAAAATGTAACTTTCCCAAACTAGTACCTGGTCTTCATTCCCAGGAGCCAGTTAGGTTTATATTGAACCAGGTCCAGGTTCTTGATAGATTTAAAGAAGTTGATCAGCAGCATTTCAAAAGCTCTCCCAAGATCTGAATGTGTCCGTATCTCCTCTAGTTCACTTCCCATACAGTATCTTTTTGCTGCAGGGAAACTGTTTCCAGTCAAAGGACTTCACTGTCCTCAAAAAAATGTGGCAGAGCAAGGTAATCCACTCTCCAGTGGGAACCTTTGCTTGGCAAAATCCCACAGCCAACAAGCTGGTGAAGCATCACTTTACAAATACCCCTTTTGTGCCGAATTTAAGGCTCCCATTGCCTTGCCTAATAAAAGTAAGCAAAAGTAGATGGCAGTGGACAGCACACAGCAAACACAGGGATTTAAGAGAGAGGGAAATGTGAGATAGTTTCTCTGGTAATTTTTCTGAACTTTGACCCCAGAGTGATTTGCTGAACTGATAACTCTACAACCTAACCGGTGGGAATCGGCTTCGTAGAGAGGGTAGAGGCTGCACAAAGCCACCAGTGACACTTGACCTTGAATGTCCTTTAGTACCAGAACCGCTGGTTAAGTAGTCAATGGCAGAGAAAGCTTGAGTCATTATTGCACCTGCCTTGGCTCCATTTCCTTCTTCATCTGGAAAATGGGCATAATAGTGATAGTATCTGCCCTGTGAGTTTGTGGTAATTGGAGCTCAAACTTGTGAGTGCTTACTAACTGCAAAGCCTTATTCCAATGAAATTTTCCTTAACCTCCCCAGTATCCCTATGAGGTAAGTATTATTAATGCCCCCGTGTTGAAAAGGAGGAAACCAAGAGGTTGGGTGCCTTTTCCAAAATAGCGTAGGGTACCAAATGGGACTCCTATGAGACAGCTCTCACACCGCTTTAAAAAATAGGCTGTACACATGAATTCAGAACATGAGAATATAAATTCTGTTCCTATCTATATCTGAAAAAAATCAAAGTTACTCAGTCATTAGCAAATAATTACATACTATTTCTGGAGACAGACTTAATGTTAAAATTACTGAATATATTTTTGTTGCAAATATAACTTTGGTAACTACAGAGTCCATGTGACTAGAATTCCTTCTATCCAGCAGTCCTTTGAAAGAAGTTTTCCGTTCCCTTCATCTGCAATCAGAGTTTAGGGGAAAAAAAAAACCAAAAACCTATAATAATTAAATTATGTTTGATTCCAGTCATTTTATTTTGAAACGGCATTAAATTATTATTTACTTCATACAAATTCTTGACTTGTGGAATTAACAGGTAGGCATTGGTGATGGTACCTGTGATTGACGAAGTCAATGGCTTCTTTTTCATTAAGATTTGGGTCAGAACTGTTATTATTATGTAGGACAAAGACTATGTTAAAATTACTCTCCGATTTTATAGTAGAGAGGCACTTCTCCGTCTTTAACAGACCCAAGGAATCTACTTGCCTAGTATAATTGATGTCCACCTAGCTTTTCCAGTAATGACTGCACAGTTGACTTTTCTAGACAGCCTCATGGCATTGTTACTTATAACCATAGATTGATAGCTGCTAAAATATGAATTTTTTAAAGCTTTTTCTCATTTCAAGGTGGTTTTTATGGGTTTTCTAAGTAAGAGTCCCTTTGACTTTTATCAGATGTTTGTGTCTGAAATAAATTATAACCATTTAATCATTAGCAAATGTTTATGATCTTCAAATCATAAACATTTGACTTGTGTTTTAATTCCTTTGTAAGTCTCTGGGACTGGCCTGGATTTAACGTCCCATTGCTCTTTTCTCTACAATTTTATACTTAATAAAATTTCTTTAACATCACTAAACAAACCTGTAATCTTCCCCAGAAACCCTTAGCTTGTACCCTCTTCTGAGTGGTTATGTTTTCTCTTCTTTCAGGTTGCTGTTGTTGTTCAGTCTGATCCAGTTAGGATGATGTCAGACACACTGGCCTGGAGAGCCAGGACAGACGCTGAAAGTGAAGATGAATTCATTCTTCAAAAGCCACTCTTCTCGCTGACTACATACAATGAGCAGCAGGTAATTCTGGGAATTGGCGGTATTGATGCAAAATCCACTCTGAGAATAGAAAGAACTGCTGAAGTGTGTGCTTTGAGTTACAAATTATTTTCAATATTTACATGTAAATACCCTATATTAGCATTTTTTGCTTCTAAATGCTAATACAAATACGTAATTACTGCATGAATCTAACTATTATAAAATTGTGACATAAAACAGTTTAAAATAATGTCTATCACTGAAAATGGTATAATATTTTATTCAAAAGTCACTTATATGAAAAGGTCATTAGTATGCATTCAAGTTCAAAGATTTCTGTGTTGTATTAAGAGTTTCTATCTAAATTCAAGGCATAAATTCCTTTAAATGAGCAACTGATGACACTGACAGGCAGTGGTGACAGCAGCTCTCACAAGGTATGTTTTTAGAGCTAGGTATAAAACATTTTCTGTGGAAACAGCATTGAGGGATTGCAGAGCTTAGAATTTGGGTTGTTCTTCCCCTGCTGTGGGAGCAGCCTTACCAGGCCACAGAGGAAGACAATGCAGCCAGTCCTGATGAGACCTGATAAGCCAGCAGGGAAGCAGAGGAGAACCTCCCCATCAGTGGACTTGGGGGAGGGGTATGGGAGGAGGAGAGGGAGGGAGGGAGGGGGCTAGAGCTGGAATACAAAGTGAATAAGCTGTAATTAATATAAAAATAAATAAATTAAAAAAGAATTTGTGTTATGGCTAGAACTGAGAAGGGAGATTTAAAAGAACTTTTAGCTTAGCGGGAGAAGGATAGGAAAGAAGACATGTGAATGAATGGATATAACCAAGAGAGAAAGCAGTCATGAATTTTACAGAGGTGGGGAGAAAAAGCCAAAATCTCAGGAAACCTGTTGCCAAATGAGTCCATAGTGCCTCTCTCGTGAGCTGCATACTTGATAGCGAATAGGAAGGTGGAAATTTCATTCATTAGTACTCAAACACATATTTGTGAAATTGATACTATATTCTGGTTCTGTGTGAGAATGTAGCTGTTGGCTCTACCCTAAGTAGACCAGACTGATCCTTCCTGGAGGAAGTGACTGTCTAGGTCAAGAAGGAAAGTATTATATTCAGAAGTAACGCACAAGGGTGAGGCCAGCTCTGTGCAGGATGTGGGGAGAGAATGATGAAGTCTGCCTGGGAGGTTAGACAGATGAAGCTTATGAGCGTGAGCAGAGTTAAGATTTGGGGCAGCTGCTGCTAAATTTACTCAAGACGGTTTACAGTTTAAAGGGGGAAGAGGTTGATGTGCACAGGGAGAAGAATTACTTATGACAATGGGTGGCCCTATCTCCAGAACTGGCTGCCCAAGTGGGAAGGCAAGTGGACCATACACAGACTAAACTTGGAGGAAGGAAAAGTCCTCAGGAGTTGGAACAGCTATCAGGGTTTCCCCAGGCGGAAGAGATGGAGAGGAGGCCCTTTCCTTGAATGTCTTCACTGTGAGACAGGGCAGGGGCACAGGGTAAGTGCTGAAACATGAGAGTGGCAACCTGGATGAGGGCCCAACTATGACACACAATAAGCCTTTCTACTCAGACATCTGACCTTTATCCTGTGAACAGACACGGTATTCTAAGACAGGTAAGTTAAATGATGACATTTGTATTTTATCCCTGTATCATTTTGAATGGAAAATTGATGGGTGTTAGGGTAGCAGGGGGAAGCAGTATCGACAGAGTCATGAACAGCTCTGACTGGAGAGAGGGAGGGCTAAAGAAAGTGAGGAGGACTCTAAGCCAGACAACTACCACCCGTGAAGAGCTCGCAGTACACATTGTGGATTCAAATCCGCACCTGCGATTTATTGGTTGTGCGCACTCTCCTAAGCTACTAACATCTTTATGTTTGCTTTCTTTATCTGTAAAATAATTACTTGCAAAGTTCTTACGAGGATTAGAAACAATAAATATCAACTGCCTAGGTTATTGCCCGGTATTCGGCAGTAATTCAACAAATTATTGCCATTTTGTGGCTCGGCCACTAACCTTATAAGAATACAGAAGGAAAAACAAGCCCAGGGAAGAGAATTTGTTTTGTTCATGTCATGTTTAGGGTGAAGGGGTCCGAAGCATGTTTCAAGAAATGGATTACCAGCCTCTGGGGAGGCGAAACCTCTCCTCTTCATTTACTTTTTACTCAAAAATTCAATAAAGAAAAAAATAAAGAAAGCTCCATAGCTCGAAGAAAAAGGTAAATCCTGGAGAGAATTTGGGAGCAAATGGCACACGGGTAACAGGGACAGCAGGACTCCTAGAAAGTGGGTGAGAATAAATGGGGACAGAAGAGAATCCTGGGTCCTAGGCTCAGAGGTTTCTCAGACAAGGACCATTAGGTTGTCCCTACCTCATGCACATCCCCACCCCAGCCCTGCTTCTGATTCCGAGTCTTCCTTTTGGAGTGCATCCGACACGAGGTTCTCCTCTACTTCCAGACAAGCTTAGGTATTTAATTACTTCGTGTCTAGACACTCACAGTCTCCTCCTGACCGCCCATTCCCTCCGTCTCTCTTTTCCGACCACCTTCATTTATCCCAACTTCATGATCAGATCCATCTTCACACTTCCATACCAAAAGCAGAAACAAACAGCCTGGCACTAGCTAGCACAATCTTCAAGGCTTCGCCATCCAGTCTCCAGTGGGAGTGTCCTTTCTTTACAGAGCTCCTGGTGGCACAGAGTGCTCTGCCCAAATTCACCTGATCCCAAAACTGACCCGTTTCATCGCAACATTTGTACATAAGGCCTCCCTGTCTGATTACCTCTCTCTTCCTCCCTCTCTTAGTCTTATGGAAGACTAAGTCAGACTTCAAGGCTGCCCAGTTGTTTCTTACCTGTAAGCATCCTCATTTCAGCACCCCACACACCTCCATGTTTTACCACAAGAGGCACAGCCATGAGTTAGTTATTTTTGCACCTCATAATACTACCATTTTTTCAGGAACTCACTGAGGAGCCATTTCCAAAAGCTCCTAACTGTGTGTTGACATTTAAGAGTCATAAGAAGGTGACTTAGGTCCAATTAAGTGTAAATGAGAACAGAAGCGGAGCTATTTGTGTGTCTACTACTTAGCATGGGCGAGGTGGGGCATTTCCCAGTTTCTGTTTGAGACAGAAATCTACCCTTCGATTCTCTTTTCCAAGGAGTGACCATGTGTTTACTCATAACTTACACATTACTAAATGATAGCAAAGTTAAGTGGCTTTTAGAAGACAGGGGGCGTGGGAGAGATGACTTAGCAGTTAGGAGCACTTGGGGCTCTTGCAAAGGTCCTGGGTTTGGTTCCCAACAGACACCTAGCAACTCACAACTCTCTGTGGCTCTAGTCCTAGGAGTTAATAATTACCAAGTTCACGAAGACCACGGGACTTTTGTTATGTACGGTATCACTCAGTAAGCTGCATTTTAAAGGTTATTTACCCCATAAATACCATCACAAGAAGTATAGATTCCATAGCTATCTTTCTTTCTGCTTGTTATTTTACAATTTGACTTTTGACTGTGGAGGATCCATTAACTGCATTATCACCACCTTTTCTAGCTTCTGTAAGCATTTCCCAGACACATGGCGCATGAACATTTACATGCATGCAGACACACACTCATATACAAAAACATAATTTTCTTACATTACAGCTTCTTAAAAATATATTCCAAAGGTTGATTTTGTTTATAAAAGTAGATTTGCTTATAATGCTTTATCTGTATGATTCTAACCAGCAATAAATAACCAATAATGGGGGGAGGGGGGCTAGGAAAGCAGTGTGACAGGGGGAGCCGGTCTGGAGCAAGAGCGAGACTGAGACATGCCCAAATCTCTTCCTGAGTCTGTCAGGAGTAGGATGGCTTCCTCCTTCACCAGTACACCTATACTTTCCACCCCCTCCTCTGCCACCCTTGAGGTAGTCATGTTGCCTGGTGGCCAGGTTTCAGGTTAAACTTCCCCTCTCTTTATAAGGACATGTCTAGCAAGCACATGCAATTCCTCTTCGTGCAAATGAAGTATCCCCAGCACCTCAGCTCCAGCCAATGACATACACTCATCCCCAAAACCCCAAGCTTTATGGAGTCCTTGTTCACTCCCGATAAAGAGAGATGTTTCACTGAAAACCATCTCTGGAGAAGGTTGTTCCTATCACACTCAACATTGATCAAGAGTCTGTGTAACCCATCTTCCCCTTGAGAAGCTTCATTTCCTCCAGTCCAGCCTGATGCATAGCAGTGCCTGGATACTAAGTAGAACAGCAGAGCCAGGGCAGCATACTAATAGTCCTAGAAGTAAGGTGTTTTTCTTTAATTCCGTTTAATAATTTTAATATGTTGTAATATATAATATTGAATACATCCTATGTTGAAAATAAGTAATACACTGGAAAGCGATAATGTCAAGAATTGTTTGAACATTTTTAGTAAAACCTCTGCAGCCACAGAACTGACAAGAGTTATTGTCATCTAATCATCTACCTTAAAAAATTATGCAACTTGGGGAAATGAGAAACTAAGTGATAACATTTCCTTCAGTTGAACAACTTATTGTTTACTTAAATTGTATCTTATGTCTGCAGATAACTTCTGATCCTAGACTTCGATTTGAGTTAGCGCTTCGAGAAGCTGGACTCCACAA
Organism: Meriones unguiculatus; assembly: GCF_030254825.1. NCBI lineage: Eukaryota > Metazoa > Chordata > Mammalia > Rodentia > Muridae > Meriones > Meriones unguiculatus. Next base: position 98,701,093 of record NC_083356.1, on the reverse strand, counting down.
AACACTGTATGCCAAAGAGATGCTACCAAAAATTGGTCCTCACAAGCCTCCAAGGAAGGACACAGAATCAACTGTGTTCAAGAACTAGAGGGCACATGAAACCATTATATGAATATGGATAATGATCATTACCACTTCTAAATGTTTAAAAAGCACCAGATGTAGAAATCATAGCATTTATTAAACAACTTTCCCTTTTTATCTTCAACGTTTATTCACTATTTGCTTTCTCTTTAAATAACATGTACTATTACCAAATTCACTAAAATGATGAGACTTTGGTATATATGTTGTCACTTTGAAATTTTTTCTAGAAAGAGGAGTTCAAAATAGCCATTTGCAAGAATTGTATATTTCACAGCTACATTCATTTCTGCTTGTTATCTCACTATTTGACTTTTAATTATGGAAATTTCATACTATTAATACTTACATTGTTTTCTTGGTTATAAGTATAAGAGGAGGTTCAATCTTTCTCTAAATTTATGAGTCAGTTTGGTATAACATGTTTATTGCAAACCAATTATTTGAACAATCTCGGTTTGCAAATTTGCCTTAAGAAGAAATTAGACATACTGTCTCCATCATGGTAAGATCTGTTTTGTCAGGGAAGACATGACTGTGGTATTTAGAAGAAAAAGTTGACATTTTATGATACTTGAAATGTTATTAAAAGTTCCAAATTACCGATGAGATACCAAGATGATTTTCTTGAAAACAACTATTTCAAAGAAAGCTCACCTATAAATTTTTGGCTATCTCTAAAAGGCAGCAAGAGAAAATTTCAGCAAGAAAATGTGTTGTTAAAACTTCCAGTTGCTAATAATAGTAAAGAGGCTAACTCCTTTTATCTCTATTGTCATTTCTTGTATTTTCTGTCTATCTGTAGCCATGGGGTTGTCTCTAGATAGTTATGAGAATGCTCTGAAAACCACACAAGCCAGGGCTTAGGATGTAGCTCAGTTAGTAGAGTGTTTGCCTATAATGCCCAAAGCCCTGACTTTGATCCCCAGCATCCTGGATGCAGTGGTACATACCTAGAATTCTAGCACTTGGGAGATGGTAAGCAGGAGAATCAAGGGTCCAAGGCCACCCATGGCTATATAGTGAGTTTACAACTAGCCTGCAATACAGGAGACCCTATTTTTTTAAAAAAGAGAGAGAGGAAAATATGAAAGAGTAGGGGAAGGGAGATGAAGAGAGAGAGGAGGGAAGAGCAGAAAGAGAAAAAAAGAACACTTCAGAAAACAGTCTCATTGGTACTCTTCATGAGCATGCCCAACATGGTGAGTTTAAGTAACATCAACGCAGCCTTTCAGAATACACTGCCTTCTATATAAGAGGTTTATAGGGGAAAAGATCTTATCCACATCCCACAATTCACCCTAATGCTTTCCTACTTCAGCTTGTTACATCATATCTTATCAAAGAGTGGAGAGGTCATTAGGAAGAGGTAGAGAATGGTGGGTATGGATTTATCTTGGGATCTTTCTGTAGGTTAACATTGCTGAGGGAGATATTAGACCCCAAGAAGTTCCCAAATAATCAAGACAGAGACCACATGGATTTATAAAAGCTTTAAGGCACAGTAACTGGGCAGGTATCAACCCTCTAAGCTATTTTGCTATTTCTCAGCTACACTTGCTATAGTAAAGTTACTTGCCATAATAGTTCCTGCTTAGGCTGCTTCTGTTCTATCAGTCTGTCCTCAGGGCAAACTTTTCTTGGCCCTGTGCTCCTAGTCCATACTGCTCCACTGGAGACTTCCTTCTCTCCAGCTTCCTCACCTCCTGCTACATCATCTTCCTCCCTTCTTCCCTTCCTGTGATTCGTCTGAGACCCTACGCCTGAGAACCTCAGCTCTGCCTTCTTCTCTTCTGCCCAGTTACAAGCTTCAGCATCTTTATTAACCAATCAACTTTAAATTAGATAGAGCAAGGTTTATATACCGAAGATCAGTGTATGAGTACACGAAGATGTACTCATCTGGGAGGCAACCAGAACTTGGGTGCCAGTAATTAGCATTAGAATACATAGCACTAGACCAACCCCAACAGGTTGAAGTATTGTTTTATGGGGCTCTGACCATAAACCCATGAAAATCTGCTGAACCAGAAAGAGTCCTGTGCAAGCAGCATGGTGAAAATGCTGCTGAGCCTGTGGATCCTCACTAACCTGGACATCCACACCAAAGCCCTGGGATCACTTTCAAATGCTACTGAAATATTAACTCCTTTAAATTCTTTTTAATAGCTGGTACTACCTCGTTAGCACATAGCAATGCCATTCTGAGGGAAAAGAAAGGAACATGTACTTTCTGTGTTGTGGTTGTAAAGAAAACCAAGTTGAGATCTGGGCTGCAGTCTAACCATTGGCTATGCTCAGTCTGGGTTTTCTTAATTTTTTTTAAATTGTATCAATAGTAGCTATTAATCACTGAGCTCAAACTGAATGCTTAGCATCAGTATGTGCTTTCTATATGATATTGGATCATCCTCACAGCCTTATGATATGGTCCTTGCCATTTTAAAGATCTAGAAATAAGTTCAGAAAGATGAAATAATATACATTTATCAGTTGCCTTCAAACAGAGACACTAAATTAATGTAGTGAGTTCTGACCATTTTTAGGTGAAATGGAAGAAAAGCAAATGAAATCTAAAGATTAATAGATACATGAAAAGATAAAAATGCTTATTCAGATCCCCAGTGAATGGCCAGCACCCGTCTATAATCCCAGCATATGGAATGTGGAGGCAGGAGAGTCACCCTCAGCTACGTAATTAGCATAGGTGAGGGCCAGCCTGGGCTACAGAATACAATGTCTTCAAAGCCAAAAGGGCATGAAACAGCTGTGTGTTGAAAAATTCTTATAATAAGAGCACTTAGAAGGTAAATGCAGGAGGATTACAGGTTCAAGGCCAGCCTCAGCTTGATAGCCAGTCTGAGGCCAGCTGGAGTATATCAGACACCGTCTCAAAAAAAGAAAGAAAAAAGGAAGCATCAATTAGTGTGGATTTGAAAGCTCTCCCTGGCCTGAGGGGATGGTTTTACACACTTTGATCCAGCAACTCTCCTCCTGATGTGTGCTATCGAGGGGCTCGCGGGAGCGGGAGCGCTGGTATGTGCGGAGGCAGAAACTGGGGCTCACAAAGGAAAACAAACACTGAATTTCATCAGTAGCAAACTGGACAGACATAAAAATTATGATATTATCTTTTATGGAATTACATATCACAAAGGAAATGGAAGAAGTTTATTGATATGGACATGATCTATTCCAAAAGGAGTGAGTGTCATATTTCATTTTTCTAAAGAACAAAAACCTGCCAAGATAATCTGTATTGCTTTTGAATACATGGGAGGCAAAACAATGAAGAAAAGCAATAAAATGAAATAAAAAAAAAAAAGGTGATGATTACCTCAGGTGGCCAGGGAGGCAGACAGGATCGAAGACCCACAGGTTCCTGAAAGTGCTCTATGGCTTAATCAGGGATGTGGCTACAGAACGTTACTGATTGTTCTCAGATGCATGTATGCATCTTATGTACAGTTACAGCCTGAATAAATTCCCTCAAAATAAGGAGGGAATATAAAAAAGCAAATAATTAAAAGCGTAATTTGTTAATGTACATATGCATCAACAATAGTCTTTTTGGTAAGTTCTGGTATACCAGCCACAATTTGCATATGTTTCTGAGGTAGGAAGAGCATTCCCTTCTTGGGAGCTTGCTTCTCTTGCCATGTGATAGAATTCCCTTGATGTTCTTGCTCCCCAGTACAGTGTTGTTTTACACTTTGGTTCTTGCTGGTCTGATTTCCCTGGCTGGCTTGAAGAAGAAAAAACGTAATATGTACCTAAAGAACACCAAGCATTATGTTGGTGCATACGTGCATGCATGTGTGTGTATGTGTGTGTTGGGTTATAACAATCACAAAATTTTATTTCTTGGTAGTGCCCCAAAATTATCTGAAACTCTACTGAAGAGATGGCAGCAGTTAATAGAATGTGCTGCTCATGAGGAGGACCCTAGTTTGGGTCTCAGCATCCATGCTAGGAACTACCTGTAAGACCAGCTCCAAAGAATCTGATGACATCCTCTTCTGGCATCTGTAGGCATCTATACTCAAATACACACACACACACACACACACACACACACACACTTTAAAATAAATAAATCTCAAAAAGAAAAATTGCTATCTTCAATCCCATTGTTATAAAATGGTATCCTCTGATTCATCTCTCAGCTTTTGGGAGTGGTAGGCTGCCTCCATTTGGAAGAAGACTGAGTTATCTATCTTGTAGGAAGCCCTTGCTTCCCCACGAACCTCGTTAGGCGGCCCTTTTACTTCCTCTTGAGGACAGCACTACTCTTATGAGTTTCCAGTTTCCATTCTTCTCAGTGCTACAAGAATGATTTTGTTGTTGTTCATTTCCTTTCTTATATCTTTAAGCCTTCTTTGAAATTACAAATATGTTGGAATAAATTTCAGGGTTTGAATAAATCTATGTCTATTGCGGGACTTTTGCGGGTCCCACCTGTGGTATGATTAATAAAGACACAGACTTCTACCTAGTTTAAAGCTGTTGGCCTTTTGCTGGGACAGTCTGTCAGCTAGCCACCTAATTTAACCTTGACTTCTCCACCATCATGTTTCCCCACATGGTTCTCACTGCCTGCTTAGGTTGCCTTAGGCCTTGAGGGCTACCTGACCATCTTATGGGCAGGCAGGTGAGGAAGGAAAAGCGTTTACATACAGAAAACCTGTGCTGAGCCATAGAAATGACAATACCACAATTCTGCCAGCACTTGGCTCTCTGAGAGCACAGAATTAACAGTTGAAAATACAGGACACACCTTCTCGATGAGAGGAAAGGTCATTTCCAGCATCTGTCAATCCCACATTGTCCTCTCACTACCCAGTTACTTCTTGCCCCTCACTCAAGGAACATATTTAAAGAGCTGCCTGTAGACACTCGGTGCCTCTCCTGTCTTCCCCTTCATTATGTCTCCCACTGGGATTCAGAGCAGTTGTGCTGTTGTGGTACTGTTCTTAGCAAGGACAACAATGAACTCCATGCTGGCCAACCATGGGTTTTAATTTCTGTCTCACTGACTTGGTAGCAGCTTTTGGTCCAGGTGGCAGCAGCCCACCTAAGAACAGGTTCTTCTCCTGGTTTCCGTTACTCCACCTGTTTTCACTTCCTGCTGCTTTGGCTGTGTCTCAGTTTCCTTTGCCAGCTCCTCCATCTCTGTCCAGCTCTACATGTGGGACTGTTCCGGGATTGTACCCTTTAGGCCTGTTGCTCCTTATCCATGGGGATATTTTTAAACCTTATAGGTTTACTTTTAAGTGTTTTGGGGGTGCCTTTTAAGGTACAGTTCTTAACCTTCTTGACTTCTTCACCCTTTAGAATTTATTTACTGAAGAACAAACACGTAGAAGTAGAAATTCCTGCCCCAGACTTTGTCCCCCGCGCTCCTAGCCCCTCTCCCACCTCTGTTCTTTGTATATGCTATGTTACCCAAGTCAGCTTTGTCAGGTAAGATTTTTTATTCTTTATTTTTCCCTCCGACACTGCTTTCTCTGGATGCATGTCCTCCTGTTCTCACACATCCATTGGCAGGTTGAGCATCTGGAGGCTTTTGGAAATTTCTGCTATTGCTAGCTCTCTGTGCTTAGAACCGCATGATTGTGATTAAAGTACTGGAGTGGCTAGTTTCTGTCACCCTAACACAGATCTAGTCAAAACCTGGAAGAAGGAACCTCAAAACTGAGACATCACCCCCATCATGTTGTCCTGGAGGAATGTCTATGGGGCATTTTATTGACTGATAGTTGATCCCCGCCCACCGTGGATAATGTGAGAGAAAAGTCACCGAGAAGGCTAGGGGGAGCAAGCCAATAAGCAGCATTCCTCCGTGGTTTCTGCTTCAGACAGAAACCTTGAGCTCCTAGATGACGGACTGTGACCTGTAAGATGAAACAAACCCTCTCTGTCCCAAATTGGTTTCGGTCACAACAACCGAAGGCATGCTGGGACATATCCTCCAATATAACTAAGTCTTCTTCCTTCATTGCTAAGAACCTTAGACAAAGAAAAGTTTCTTCTTCTCCTTGTATTTGGTGGTATAAGAGAAGAATCCAAACTGTTTGTTTGCTCCTTAACAATTTTTTTAAAAAAATATAATGAGTTGGTTTTCTGACAGCCTCCAAAGATGATTGGTTGTTTTATAGCTTCATGGTCATGGATTTTAATATGTTTGGTCTCAGAATCCAATCAAAGAGTCATTCTTTTTCATGTTCCAATTTTCCCCTTCTTGCCCAGTGGCTCAGTAGTTCTGATTAAACCATCTCATAGATTCAAAACTCCATGCTGTTCCAGTTTCTACTGCTCTGTCCAAAATCCCGTGCTCAAAACTAGTTGGTTTTTATCGTTCATCACCCTGTGGTTTGATTTGTTACAGACTCCAAAGTCTGCATCAATTCCTTATCACTCTTCAGCAAATTACCATAAAATTAGTAATGCAAATTACCATAAAGATTCACGCAATACATCGTAGTCATAATTTGGATATCTGACATCAGAATTGGATCTGTAATCTAACATCAAGCTGAGAACAGGGCAATGCTCGAGAGCAAGCTCAGAGCAGAATCTGTCTTTTTGAGCTTCTAGAGCCTGTTCGTCATCTTTGGCTCATTTGTCTCAAACCAGAGGTGACAGATGTAGTTTTGTCCACATTCCATCATTTTACACTCTCCTTCTGCCTCTTTCTCTTCCATTAGTAAAGGCTCTAACAATGACTCACGCTAGAGAGGATGATCTCCTTTAAGGTCAGATGACTGGTAATCTTGATGTCATTTGCTTATTACTTAGTCAGATTCTGGGTTTAGGAGACGGGATCTTGGGAGTCATTTTCTTCCTGCCTGATGCAGCGCAGTCAGTTGCTAGTTGAAGCTATAGTCATCTCAAAGCTCAGCTTGGCTAGATGGTCAGGAAGACTCACTAGCATCGCTGGCAGAAGATGCCATCTGTTGGCTAGGAGCTCATCCAAGCCAGACGCTGGACCGGATTCATGTGCTCTCCATAAGAGCTGGGTTCTGAGAAGAAACAGAAGCAAGCATGTGAAAGTTCAGAATCCTGTGAAGTGCTGGAACTGGCCTCATGTCTGTCTCCACGCTCCTCAAAGCAGTCATAGCACCCTCCCAGATGCAAAAGGATCCCTTATCCATGATGTGTGGCAATGGCTGACCTCCATTGTAGAAGAGTTATGTGAATCAGAAGATATTTCATCTCCATCTCTCCAAGTCTGTCACATTTGTCATCAGGCATAACAGAATGGGCCAGGCTCCTTTACACTTTCTCTTCAGAATTTTCTCTAAGAAGCTCAGGTTCCCACTGGTGGGAAACTGTATGTCACTACCTCAGTTTGGATCCTTTGGTTCCATATTGCTACTGGATTGACCTATTCTAGGCCTTTTCTATGAGCATTGTTTGAATATACATTCACGGGCATGCGTGTACATCCACAGATGTGTGCATATATACACAAAACAAGCCTGAAGTCAGATCACAAGTATTAGTCCATTCTGTTTCTTCTCATTTGAATTCCATGGGGTTTTTTACTTCATATCTTCCACTTTGATTTGTATTTTCTTTTTTCCTTATGGAGGATTCTGGTGCTCCTTGACAAGAAGTCAAAATATGAGATCATTACTCACTGTATTATCCCACACTTTATGCACATAACAGTCAAGATAAAATACCAGGATGACAAAAACAAAATCTTTAGCTATCTACATCATACTCTTTCTTCTTTTGTTATAAATCCATCGTATTATGTTGTCAGAAAATATGTGAATACCATACACTCTTCGTTAGCTCTTAATGTCTTTGCACATTCATTTGTAAATACAATGACATATGATCATATATACCTCCTTTTCCTCTCTAACTCCCCTATCCCCACATACTTCTTTCAATTTCATGTCCTCTCTTTTTTTTTTTTAGTGCTAAGGCACTAAAGAGCTGTCTCAGAACTGGCTGTGTTTCCATAGGACCCAGGTTTGATTCCTGGCACCCACATAGTAGCTCACAACTGTCTGTAACTCCAGTACCAGGGGCTCTCATTTCCTCTCCTGGCTTTTGAGGGCACCCAGGCACACAAGCGGTACACAGATATACATGTAAGCAAAATAAACATATACATAAGATACAATTTTTAAAAAATTATTAAAAAAATACCTCTCTGCAAAGCAAGTCCAGGACAGCCAAGGCTCCACAGAGAAACCTTGTGTTGAAAAACAACAAACAAACAAAACAAAAAGACAACGAAAACCACTCATTAAGTCCAATTAGTATTGGCCATATGTGTGAGTATGGGACAATTATCAGTGGCCACAACCCCCCCACCAAAAAAAAAGAGTGATATTTTTTCCCCCTTAATAGCTCCTCAGTTAGGGCTGGGGAATCGTGAGATCATCTTCCATCCCTGCTAGAGTTTTGGCTGACCCCATCTTGTGCAGATCACCACGGCAACTGCTATGTTCACGAGTGCAATGGCCATGCCATGCCATGAGCAGACCACAGCAGCCCCCTTCTCCTCCATCTCTCAAAATCTTTCCACCTCTTCTAGCTCACTGTTCCATGAGCTTTGGCTCAGAGCTTGACAGGGTGTCCCATTTGGGCTGAACGCTCACAGTCACCCATTCTCAGCTCCGTAACCTGTTCCCCACCTCCGCGTTGAAGGCTGCCCTCTGTAAAAACAGAGCTTCTCTGACCAAGGCTGAGAGCAGCCCGGTCTATGGGTATAAACATGGATATTTGGAAGATCATTTGATGACCTGGCCACTGAACCAAACAGCAATAGTAAATTTACCTATGGCTGAAACTCTGCTTTCATCTCACTTTGTGAGTCAGCGTGTCTTGCTGATGTCCGTGGGCTCTGTATTCGCTTTCTACCTGTCACTTCGGCGGTCTGTATACCGTTTTAGGGAAGATTCCTTAGGAGCTGCTTGTGGAAACTGAATTTTTGAGTGTGTTAATAACACTGTGTTGGAGGCCTTTATAGTTGCAAATCAGTTTTTCCAGGGAATAAATGCCATATTTACATTTTCTTCCCTTAGCATAAATGTCAGGAGGCCAGTTGTAAAGGGTTTTCTTTCCCTGACAATTTACTTACAATTTGCCTGACTGCACAAAGCATTTCCCTGCCTTCCGTATGATGTAATAGTCACTGGAATTCTGCTGATGCCAGTCAGCAAAACCAGTTTCCTCTTATGACACAGATCCAAATTTATTCCAAGGATTGTTTATAAATTATACTTCTTTAGTGTTTGTTGTATTACTTTTGTTTTGTTTTTCCCTGGGGTCTCTTCTCATAGTTTTCTCTTTGTCTCCTCAGTCCTTCATCTCATTTATTGATTTTCACTGGAGTTTAAGAAACTTCTTGCTTGTACATAGTTTCAAATCTTCAAAAAAGCTAAAAACTAAGAAGCAATACCTTTAGCTAAGAGTCATGCACTGTTCCATATTCAAAGTGATTTATCTTTTTTGTGTTCTTACTACACCCACGTGTACAATACATAGCACATATGCACACACATATGTACACACACATACACTCGTGCCCACATATTCATGTACATTCTCTCACACACACATACTCACATAGACACACACACACATACACACTCTCACACACACTTTTTTTCTTACCGTTTGAGAGTTCTATCGGTCTGTGCCTGCTTACTCAGGGCAGGAATGCTAGCTATTCTGAAGACACAGAGGAGCCAAACACAGTGAACTGTACCACTGCTGTAATGCCTTCCGGTCTCATCCATGCCTTTCAGCTCTGTCCTCTGACCCATTTTCAGCCTTTGCAGCATCTCCCCTCACATAGGGACCCAGTCAGAAACTGGCTATTGGTTTTCACTGTTGGCTCTTTAAGCTACTTTCATCTGGTCCACCTCTGTATCTTTTTCTTTTACGATACTGCTATCCCTCCATAGAACTGTTTCTCTTTCGTCTTGAAACTCTGGACACACTAACCAAACCTACCTTCCTTCCTCCCTTCAGCCACTGGAAGCCGTTACTCCAGTCTCTATCCCTAGGAATCTGCCTGCTGTAGGTACATCATGTAAGTAGGATCATGCATAATTTATTAGTGTGAGGAAAGTATTTGGTTGGCTTATTTTACTTACCATAATGCTTTTGTGGTTTGTCTGTATCATCCATGAATCAGAATTTTATTTTTTAAAAGACCGAATAATATTTTGTTTCATGAGTATTACATTTTGTATAGAGCTGTCATAAATATTGATGTATAGCTAGTTATCTGTTTAAATCCCTGCTTTCAATTCTTTTGAGACAATGCCCATGAGTGGTATCGAAAGATGATAAAATACTTCTGCATTTAATGCTAGAGGAATTTACATGCTTCTTTCTCATAGTTCCCTTACTATTTTACATTCTCAGCGACAATGCTCAGGTAATCCAATTTCTACATATTCTACCCTCCACCCACGGTTTTTTGTGTTTTTTTTTTTTTTGTTTTGCTTTGTTTTGTTTTTTTTTAAACAATAACCATCCTGGTGGGTGTTGATTCACGTATTGATGTTTTTCATTGTGATTTCAACTTGCATTTCCCTGATTAAAGCCACTGGGGATCTTTTTAGGCGCTTCTTGTCCATTTGTAAATCTTCTTTGAATAAACAACATTTTCATGTCATTTGCACATTTTTAAATTGGGCTATTTGTTTGTCATTATTGTCTTTAAGAAGTAGGAGATATTTCCATATCTCCTTTATCAGATAAATGGTCTTCAAATATTTTCTCCAGTTCCCTGGACTTCAGATTTTTTACCCTGTTGATTGTATGATAGTTTCTGGTGATGTTCAAGTTTGTTTCACTTGCGTTCCTCCCTCCCTCCCTCCCTTCATCCCTATTTTGTTGCCTGTGCAATTACTGTAAATTGCCTTTATTACATTTAGGTATGTCCCTTGTATAGCTGATCTCTCCAAGAATTTTATCAGGAAGGGGTGTTGGGTTTTGTCAAGCCTACTTGATCATGGTATATGATATAGTTGATGTGTTCTTGGATTTGGTTTATGAGTGTTTTATTGAGTATTTTTGCATCACTGTTCATGAGAGAAATTGATATGAAATCATCTTTCTTTGTTGAATCTTTGTGTGGTTTGTGTATAAGGGTAATTGTACGTTTATAAAATTAGTTTGGCAATGTTTCTTTCTATTTTTTGGAATAATTTGAGAAGTATTGGGATTAGGTCTTCTTTGAATGCATGGTAAAATTCTGAGCCCACACCATCTGGTCATGGTGTTTTGTTTTCTTTTGTTTGTGTGTGTTGGGGGGGGGGCTTTTAATGACTGCTTCTATTTCCTTAGGGTTTATACATATATTTAATTTTTTATTTGATCTTGATTTAACTTTTTAAGTGGTATCTGTCGGGAAAATTGCCCATTTCTGTTGGTCTTTTAAACAAAATCCCAGACATTTGATTTTATCAATAAAGACTCAAGGGCCAGATGCTGGGGTGAAAGCCTACTAGTTCAGAGAGGCAGAGAAAGCACCCAGCTGACCTTCCTCCTCCACGCTGCCTTAAAAACTCTTCAAACTGAATGTTCCTCCTTTCTCCTTCCTGTGAGTCTCTTTATCCATCCTCCAGACTTCCTCTCTCTCTCTCTCTCTCTCTCTCTCTCTCTCTCTCTTTTTATCTTCACTCACTGTCAACTAGTTGCTTGCTCCCATGTCCCAGAATGAGAAGCTCAGTTTCCACAGTAGCTTGTGATACAGTATCTGATTATGTCTCTAATCTAATTTAGGACTTCATAAAATAGCTACTACATAAAATAGCATTTTTGATAGAACCATTTGAAGCCTTCAGCTTTGGCAAATAATGATTCTCCAGTTTATGGCATTTAGTTCTCAGGACAGTGGGTGCAAGCAAAGGTTTGAAGGACAAGCATAGGAATGGTAGACATTCATGGAGCCATCTCCTGATGCAAGCTGAGCATCTTTCCTGTGTGGAAAGTCCTAAACACAGATTCTGTGAGCCTCCAAGAAATTCTAGAAACTATTTTACAATCTTTAAAGATCGCCTTCCTACTTAAAGGACTTCAAGTGGGTTTCACTGTTTACCGCCATCAATGTCAGGGGATCGGCGTCTTTTCCCAGCTTTTCTAATGTGTGGACCATGACCTTGTGCACTTTGTAGATGACCCCTCCATCTTACTAGTTCATCTACTCAACCATCATTTTCATTCTCTCCACAAAGTAGAGGGGAGCCTGCTAGTTCTTCTGAGCATTTCTGTAATCGCTGAGTACTGATTTTCACAGCAATAATTTCTACGTTAGAAAGAAACAACTATAGAATTATTTTATTCTCCACGAAGGAGCACAGCTCATTTTTCAGTATTGAAAGTTCTGTTATTGGTGTGTATAGTCCTAATGTGGTAAAAGTCATAGAACCAGTCTGACTCCTAGCAGCCATGTGTTTGGATAGTTCTCCATTGCAGGCTCATACTTCCTTGGGTTTTATGTCAATCATTTTTTTTTTTTTTTTTTTTTTTTTTTTTTTTTACTAAAACAGCTATTCATTTCTTTTACTCAGAGACAAAAATAAAACCAATTAAAGTAAAGACAATTTTAAGAAAAACTGGAAACATCTTGCCAAATAAGTGATAGAAGAAAAGTTAAGAAAAAAGACATTTGAAAACCCAGAAAGAATAATATTTGACCAACAAAGAGAAAAAGACATAGAATTCCACTGTTTTTGACATCGGATGTGTCTCTGTGGAAGAATGGCTGCATGGCTGTCCATTCATTTGAGGGTGAACACTAAATAGATGACTGCCAGGCACCGCGGAGGTCCCAAGGGGTCAGTTCACAGGAAGTAAGACAGGATGCTGGGAGTGGCTGCTCTGCTTTGGTCTTGATACAGTGTATCCACAGGCTGCAGGGGTCAGTGGAGTTAAAGAAGTCTTTCAGTCCTTAGGGAGAGGCAGAACGCCGCATCTATGCTGCTTTTCTACTTTTTGACCTTCAGAGAGATGATTTGAAACTTTCACATTGATTTTTCCTAAACCAATAAATACCTGCAGTTACCATCAACAGTATTTATGTCCGAACCTGATTCATAGTTCTATTTAAATGCATCCATTTTGTTATTTCTGTTTTGCCTGTTTTGTTTATAGTTTATTGACATTATTTGACATCCATTTTTTTCTGTTTAAAAATTTTTAATGTGTTTTTTTCAGATTTTTGTCACTGGTTTTGTCAATTTTAGGTTCTGATTTTGTGTCACTTTGTGGACACTATTTCCTTCTGAATCCTTGAAAATTCATGACTATTGCTCATATGCTTGTGTCAAGGGCTTGCCAGAGGAGACTGCTCTTTACTTCTTGTTTTTCTTCTCTGAGTACCAGGGGCTTCTAGCCATACTCAGCTTTGTGGCAGCCCATGGGATTGGCATGGCCTCTTACCCTCATCTGCTCCCCAGATTGCACCATCTGGCCTGGCCAGTGTTCTAGCTGTGGGTGCTTCCCAATTGTGTTGTGACTATGGGAAGCCAACAGAACACTGATATTTGCACAGGCAGAAGGCTGGTCCTCATACCCTGCTAGATGGATACAGCAATGACAAGCATGGCAGCAGCAAGAAGCAATCCTGGGACAAAGCCCCTGTGGTCCATGCCTTCTGGGGTGCATCCATCGTAGACCATGCAAACCAGTGGGCTATCTCCAGGAAGCTCACCCTTCTACCACACACAGGCCCTTTCTGCTAATTTATCAACTTTGTTGTGAAAACATTAAAAATCCTTTGTTTTTTCCTTCCTCCTCGAAATACATAGTCCATTGTTATAGTCCTCACCAATTTGATAAAACATCTTTCCTCAGAGAATTTGTTATTTTATATGTAGGGAAATTTAGTTGTCTTATTTTTTTCTCCATTTTACACATTTCCTCTGATATGCCAATATTGCTTAGCACCACATATGCTTAAAATTCTTAATATTTATAAATAATTTTACAAACAATTTGCATTCATTTGTTTGACATTTTATAAACATTATGTTAACCTGAAATGTTTGCTGTTAGGGAAAGTATTGGCAAAGGACCCCCAAGACCAAGTTCTCAACACAAAGATTTATTTGCCCCAGAGGGACAAAGGGCAGGGGATAGAGGACAAAGACAGAAGATAGAGATCAAGGGCAAAGAAGAAGGGAACAGGGGAAAGGTGATAGGGATATTTGTCCCGGAGGTACAACGGACTGCCTCTGGATAGAGAGTAGACAGACAGGACCCACAGAAAAGTGGCAGCTTCTAAAGGCAAAGGGGGAACCCCATTCTAGGATAAGGTGTTTAATTTTAATTGGGCATGTTAATTAAGGTGAGCCAAAGGGAGCTTTTCATTGCTGAACTTCAATACTTTGAGCTTTGGACCTTGGTAGTTGGCCTCGGGAGGAAGAAGTGGCCAAATAAGGGACTAGAGTTTGGGGGTTAGCTTTAGGAATATAATCTAATGGTTTTGGCAAGGCAGAGGGAATGGGGGAGAAGAGCAAAGCCTGCCAGATCCATGTTCACCCCCACACTGACCACAGTCTCTTCATTTGCCTTCACAGTACATTTAAAGCAAAAGGTTGTCCAAACTGCCTTACTATCAAACGATTCCAGACTTAGCTTGGGAAGACTAGTTTAAAATGACTCTCCTTTTGTGGCTTACCAAAGTGAAATAAAACTTGGAAGTGAAAATGGCTGTCTGTCTGAGGGGAACGCAGAAACCAAACCATCACTTCAGACAACTCTGGGCCACCTCATCCTGTTCTGTTCTTTTTGCTATTTGCTTTTGGCATTTTCACTTCTCTGTACCTCAGATTTTGCCTAGCTCTATTATGTACTTCACCAATTCTTGTTTTGGTTGTGTCTAATCTGATTTTGAACTTACTTGACAAATTTTTCTTTAAGATTGTGTTTTTTAAAAATAATTTTGCAATTTTATTTAGAATGAAATTTGATCCTTGCATTAGTATAGTACTTAAGGTCCTCTACGACTGATTAAAAAACAAACAAACAAAAAAAGACCTTGTGCTGATGATAACCCTGTGGCTTGAGGTAAATTACTTAACCTCTCTAGTCCTATTTCCTCATATACACATGGAAAGACTGGCTTGTGTACACAGAGAATCCTGTTGTTGTGAGGACTGAATGTATAATCTGTGCAGTGGGTGTTAGAAGGCTCTTCAGCATGGAGCCGGTGCTGGGCTGCTGGGCTTCCCAGCGCCTCTTGTGGCAGTGTTATGCTTCTCCACCTCTCATTCTGTGTTTTAGTCTTAATCATTTTAATTCCTTTTTCTCTGGCAGTCACTCTCTCTGGGTCTCTTTTTGGGGGGCCTCAAGGCTGTTTCTCCTTTAGAGGTCTCTTGTTTTGTTTATTTCCTACTGTTGTAGTAAATAAAATGGCTGCTGGGCTAAAAAAATGTTTATCATTTGCCCTGTAATTGTTACAGTGGTATTATTTAACCCACTATCACAAATAATAAGACACTGACACCTGTTACATTTTATAATTGCCTGTTTACCTTGGGCTGAGCAAATATTTCACCTCACCATCCACCTCCCAGCCCCATCCGCGCCATCCATCTTAATCATTCCTATCTGGGCTACCTTCCATCCATAATCTTAGAAATACTTGCTTGTATTCTTCACCTGGGCCTTTCCATGCCATTATTGGAGTCCTTTCTTTCAGACCACATGGTTCCTTCTCCATGTTAAGCCATGGTGGCCTCCTTCTGCCTATGCTTCTCTGTTTCCTGTGATTCTCTAGAACCCAAAGCCCAGGAACCTTAGCCACACCTCCCCCATTCTGCCCTGTCCAAGTTTTAGGCCTTTAATCAACCAATCAGGAATAATGTCTTAGGCAGGTCTACATAACAAGGATAGCTGTATCTAGGCAGTAACCGGATCTTAAGGGCCAGTAATTAGCATCAAAATATAAGCATCAGACCAACCCATGGCAGGATCCCCTTCCACTTCGATTTGTCTGCTCCCCCACATGTTTTGTGTTTATTGTGCCTGGAAAGCCAGCAGTGTTTTTTGTCTAAAATTATATTTTCTATATTTTACAACAGGAGTCCCTGACATGTGGATTCAAACTCTAAACCCAACTTAAGGCACTGAGCTGGGCTTTCTTAGGGAATTACATTTCGCTTCCGGTTATCGGACAAAGACAAACTTGCTCAGACAGCAGGTGTTTTCTGTGATGTCATCGTGGAGTCATCCAGCTTCACCAGACAAGAGGCCTCATGTCTGCACTGGGGCTAGTGGAAATACCCTCAGGACTCAGCTCTGTCTTTAAATCTCCCCCCTTCCCTGGCATACTTTGATTCGCTTCCAAAAACTTTTTGTACTGTGTGTGTGTGTGTGTGTGTGTGTGTGTGTGTGTTTTGCAGATGTTCAGTCTCCACCTTGCAGACTCCACCTTGTAGATTTTGTCTTTCTTGCGATCTCATTGCCTGAGCATCTTCTTCCCTGTGACCCGCCCATCTTCTTACCCTCCCACCCCCTGCAATCATTTTTCTTAGACTTCCTTTTCTTCACACCAGTTTCTTTCCTTCTCTGGCAGTGCATTTAGTCCCACTGAGTCTTATATAAAATGACAACCAGAAAAGAGACATCATATTATTAAGTGGCTTTTTACCCTCGTTGAGATCAAAAGCATTTATACCAAGGACATTACATATTGGGTTGGTGCAGGGAAATTTCATTTGAAACAGGCAGATTGATCCTGTAGAAATATTCTCAGAGCCTTTCTTCTTCATTTTCTCCAGTGAATTGTTTAGATTTAATCATCCCCTCTGATAGCTGCTGACGTGTTAGTCCTATCTTGTTGTATGATTCCTGACTCTGATGAATTGTGCCTTGAAAAATGTCTTTGCTCAGATGCGTTATATTGAGCCAGGGTGCTGGGGCCAGCTGCTGCCAAGCTCAAGGCTCTTTGCAGACATCTTCCCGTACTGGAAGTAGACTTGGGCCTCTGACTGCTGGGACCCAGTCTGTTTTCTCTGATTCCCCTTCCAAAGCAACCTTCTCAGAGACCTTTGTTAGCTATGTAGAAATGCCAGTTGCCAGGTATGAAAACCAGACTGGAACTTTCTCCCTAAAAACTGGTAAAGCTAATGGTTATTATTTTTAAAAATTCAAATAGATTGAGCCCTTCACTCACAGCAGTATGTATTTCCGTTATGTGTATATGCACATTATGTATACAAAGCGTTTGCTGTTCAACCTTTTCTGCATGGCCATGCACACTGACTGACAACCATCATCACTCTCTCTAGAACTCTTTCATTCTTTCAAAATTAATAAAAAATCTGTATCTGTTCAACAAGAATTTCCCTTCCTCTTTCCCTCAGGCGCCGACATCACTACTCTACCTCCTTTCTCTCTGAATTTGATTACTTTAGAAATTTCATTTCTCAATGGAGTCATAAGATTTCATTATTTCACTTCATTATTTCATTATTTCACTGGACTTAGAGGTCCATCCATGCTGTGCATGCATCAGAATTTCATTGAGATTTCACTTTTTAATGAGCTGCACTTTATACTATATGTATATCTTTTGGAAGGCTAATTTTGTATTAGCTAAATTGCTGTCAGACATATTCATCACATAGATGCTGACATCATTACTGACATCTGTCACTCATCAGCCTTTTAAATGCCACTCTCTTCCACAACTGCCAGCCTAGCTCTGTCACATTTGAACTCTCCTTAGCCTCTTATCAAGAGGAGACATGGGAAATGCATCATCTCTTCTGAAAAAGACGTTTTTATTCCGAAACACAGAAACTGACTTGTAAAGTGAAAATATGAAGCCATTTGCTCTGTCGAGTGTGTTTCTGTGTGTGTCTAACGTAATAACAATAATGAATTTGGAGGTGTCATCTAATCTTTTCTCCCTTTGGGCATTATGGGATGGAGGTGGCTCAGTCTTAGTCCCCTGAGCATATTTTCATGCTGCAGGCCCCTGTCTCACCCCCATTCTCCCTCCCCCGACCTTCCCTTGACAGACATCCGATTGTTCTTACTGCACACCTGTCAGTGACCACCCCCCACCCTGTTTGCCTGTATACTAGGTCCACTTTCCTTATAACCCAAATTACCTGTCCAGACACAGCCAGGGAGGAGTCTAGTCATAGTCTCTTTCCTGTCTCATGCTCTCCATCTGTTGTCAGCACCTTACACGGAGTTCTCACCAAAATTAGGCCTTAAGTAAAGTTCACCCTGAATGTCCACCTTTGTCCAAGAAACCCCCTCAAACCTTCCTGCTCTACATAAACACTCCTTTTTCTTTCTTTTTTTTTTTTTTTTTGACTTCTCCAAACATGCTTGTTTCTGCCTCTCCTTTGGAGTCTAGGTATTTTCCTTTGAATCACAGTGAGTCACACCGTTGGTGTTCCAAGTATACGAGGCTATAATTGCTTAAAGGAAGCAATCCCCTTGTTGTCTCATGGTATCTAACCTTGTGACTTACGAGGAGCTGGCTCTCTGTAAATGTGTTTATTCTTTCTGCCCTTTGCTTCCTTGCTTGAAACTCACGCCATTGAAACGTTAGAGCGATCATAGAAATAGTTCTATTTGGCTCAAGCCTTCTGGGATCTCAATGGAGAGAAGGCAGCTTGCGCTGAAGAGATGGCTCAGAGGTTAGGAAAGAAGGCTGCTAGCGCCGACAAGCAGACAGAGAGGGCAAAATCTGAGTAGGTGCGGTGCCCACGCTAACCTTTAACCCAAAGTGAGGCCCTGTCCAAGAATCTTGTTGCTTTGTTTTATCGTTGTTTTGTAACATTGGTGGTGTGGAGTGGGGTGTAGGTGGGATGTAACTCCAAAGGGGCTTTTCTCTCAGATAGAAAATAAAGTTAAAATAAAAATTAAAAAATTAAAATTAAAAGTATTACCTATTTTTTTTCATTTACTTCACTCAATTTACATCTCACCCATAGGTCCCTCCCTCCTCTCCTCCTAGTCCCATCCTCCTTCCTGCATCCCCCCTCCTCTATTCCTCTGAATAGGGGAGGCCCCCTAATCCAACACCCCAGCTCATCTATTCACATGAGAACTGAGTTTGTCTTCCTCCTCTGTGGCCTTGTAGGGCAGTCCCATGAGGGGGAAGTGATCAAAAAGTAGGCATAACCTATATTTTTAAAGATCTGTTCTTTATGGTCTAATGGGAGATGGGACAAAGTTGGAGGGCTTACATAATTTTTATTGTCTAGAATAGCCACAGTGCTTCAAAGTGTTAACAAATTAGCCTTCTACAGAAGACAATACTTTTTCCTAGAAAATTTAAATTCTGAAAAAAAACAAAACAAAACAAAAAACCAAAACAAAACAAAGCAGGCATAATCCTAAATTGCCATTTGGCCAATTATCCACAAAATGTATGATCCTGCTTTCAAGGTTGTTCACCTAATGAATTTAAAAATGACTTCATACTCATAATATATTATTAATATTACATTTAATGTTTCAAAAGGAAAAGCAGTTAAATGGTGCGGTTTGTTCTCAAGGACAACTTGCCATGCTCACTTTTTAGAAACATAAATGTTAAGTTGATTCTATACTGAATGACACCTATCGGGTGGAGTGCATAAGAAATGGGAAAGTTACTGGGAAGTGAATAATGAAGCAGATTGCAAATTATACATTTTTCTAGATATTCATTTTAGGAGACCTTGTGATAACGACCCTGTTATTATTTAGGATTCCTAAAAGATGGAGAAAGCCTAAAGGAATAAAGAATGTGTGTGTATTGAAAGGAACAGGCTGGCTTTACAGGTTTCTTTGTAAATTCTATACCCCGTGTTAAACTAAATTCTCCCAGCACTTTTCCAGAAAGCAGGACGAAAGGAGGAGCGGGTGAATTGAGACAAGACCCACCCTGTTGCAAAGGAATGCCAAAGGTCTCCATCCTGCTGCTGAGGAATGAGATAGAGTTGCCTAGCAACCGGGGAGGACTGACTGGACTTGGGTGTTTAAAATAGACCAATCAATTTAAAAGTCAACTACCCTATCCAATCCAGTGTTGCCAAGCTTGCAACCCCCGCATTTCCCGTGCTTTTTCCTTTAAAAACCCCAGGTCTCTGTCTCTCGGAGCTGTTCCTCACTGGTTTTGGGGGGCAGCCACATAGCACCATGGCTTGAATAAACCTCTTGTAGTTGCATCGATCTGGTCTCCTGAGTTCCCTTCATCTGTGTCCCTGGAAATCAGGCTCCTGCTAGGCCTAACATGTACATATATGTATACATATGTCTGTATAGATATGTATATATGTACATATGTCTTTATACATATGTCTGTGTACATATATACATATATGTATATATATTATACATATATAATTTTTAAAGGGAACCAAAGGAAAACTTATCAGCAAGATGAGTTTGTTTAGCTCTAAATCTGGTATAAAGACTGTAAAGCAGATCTTCAATATATCTACTAATGGTATTTCTACATGCTGGATCAATCCTGCAGAGAAGAGTATGGCTTTACAAAAGTCAGTATGTGTTAGACAATTTTAATTTCCTTCTATGATAAAAGACAGGAAACTATGGCTTGGAGGCAAGCAATGAGGCCATTTGTTTTTTTGCTCGGGTTTTCATTTCTACCCCACACATGATGCCTGTTAGTAAAATGTTGAACGGCATGTTTCTAAAGCTGTGTTCTTGCAGAGATCATGAGAATGATGAAATGCTGGCATATATTCTTACAGAAAGGGTTACATCTCAAGGTGTCCTGGTTGTTTAAAACCAATGACTTCTTATATTATTAATATGTACAGACAATAATGCACACATACATGCTTAAACCATCCAGCCTTACCATGCACCAGTCAGCAGCTGGAAAATAAAATTATTAAGATGCTATTTCTGGCATCAAGAGGTTGTTCTTCTGGCAACTACTCCAGTGAGAATAGTTGAAAGGCATTTAAACGTTCAGCTAGGAGGGGTACCTACAGGACACATTCTTCTGTATCAGTGGCTGTTTTCCCAGGCTATACTCAATGAGTCGTACTGGGCTGGTTTGAGTGAGGCTCAGGCAGTGTTTTTGAAGGGTTTTCCTGGCAACCCTCGTATGCCCCAGTGTTGAGAACTACAAGGGTGCCCCAGAGCAGATCAGTTGACACCCATACCTGCCTGTCACAGCAAGAGTTTGTAAGGGAATTGATCTGGCAGAAATACACTCCTCATCTGATTTTCATCTGAGCAACTAGCCTTGACAGGTACTGTTTTAGGTGCTTGGAGACAGATAGCACAGCAGTAAATGAAGCAGACATAGTCTTTACCCCCAAGAATCTTAGTGTCTAGACATTAAGTATTCACTAAACAGGGACCCAAGTCACAACAAAAATCTCAAGCTGCAGTGAATACTTTGAAGAAGTAGTAGATGGCGCCGTGGGAAGCAAGGCTGCAGGGATTTGACTGGAGGTTGGGGGGGGGGGCACCGAGTTCAGATGTAAACCAGGAGCAGGAGCTGAAGCAGGGCCCAGAGCACTCATATGAACTTCCAGTGTGGAGGTGCGGCTATCGAGAGTGAGAACCTGGCTGGAGTCTACACGGCAGAAAGTCCTGTCTGGACGCGGGGAAGCCGGAAAGAGGAACAGATTGAGGAAAAGCACAAAAGAGTCCATTCATCTGACTCCTTGACTGTTTGAAGGATGGAATAGGAAGACAGGCTTCCTCAAACTAGTTTTGAGGTATCTAGCTGGACACTGTTTGCTCAAATAGGAGCTACTGGCAAGGAGAACATTAGCACTCTTGGTCAGGAAGTGACAGGAAGATTAAGCGGTAACTATTTCATTCATCTCTTTCTCAGAATCTCTTTTTCTCACGGCAAGGTAAAAAGCAAACAAGATTTTCAAAGGCAGCCAGATAAAAGTTCAAACCAAAAGCTTATTGAACCGCTTTGAAGTAGATTCCACTTCACGAAATAGGAAGTGAAGTAAAAACCTGGCTAGCACATAGATGCTCCCTGCCTCGCCCTTTGCGTTTGTAGTTCAGGTGTTTGTGTTTGTTGGTCGATTGTTGAGAGACCTGGGAAGCTGCCCTCCAAGCATTGCCGCTGCCAAAAGAAGTTCACACCCAAAGCACCTTTTATGGGGTCCGTTATTGCTGCTGCTTGAAGGAGAAATCCATTCTTGTCTCAGGCTTCGGCTAGTTGAGACTCAGCCTGGAGCCTGCTGTCTCCATCAGGGAATCCTGCCCTGAGTGCTTGTTCAGCCACATCCAATGAGCAAATGGTCCAGCATCCAAATACTCTTCAGCATGGTGGGAGTCACATTTTATTTGTTCCGCAACCATATAAATATATATACATAACATTACTCTTGTCTTATCTAGTCTCTCCAATTTCTAAGCGTTCAGAAGAACCTTCAAGGTGGGATCAATTCATGGAGCCTCTGCTGTGTGCTACCTCTTGCTGCCAAACAGGGGAGGCATGCGTGCAGGCTTTGAAGGAAGCCTGCCTCAAAACTAAACACATGGATTCGGTCACTCTCTCGATTTCCTGTTAAATTTGATTGTTAACTAATTCTTCAGCTTATCCAGTTTTTATAGAAACAACAACAAATACAGCTTTCTCAAGACATACTTCCTTATAGAAAAAAAAAAAAGAAAAAAGGATTGCTAGAAGGCATTTAGTCACTTCTGATTTCAGAAGGAAAAAAAAAAGGGCCTTTGCATTACCAAGGGTTTTCATTTGAAAAAAAAAAAAGATGTGTGATCCCAAGCTGTTATGTTCTGTGAGAATCACAAATGTAGACATTCATAAACTTCTAATTCCATTCTGTGTGCACTGAAATTGTGCAGGGATAGGAGAAGAGTATGGGCATATTTCCCCAAGGATAATTCTTTCATGCAGGCCTATATCACACTGACACGTTTCTGTAAATATTTTGAATGTGCATAATCAATTTTTGTCACTTGTCCAACACCTAGAAGTGCTGACAGCGCCCTGACATACACTTCTGGATCTGCTTCAGCAAGTGACTGGTAACCATCTACAAACGGCTGATCTATTTTGATGTACGCTTAATTAATGCTACATATGAAACTCCAAATGTCACAATTCGTGAGTTTAAAATATTAATTATTAGACTGCCTTAGTTAACTGGTTCTAAAATGAAATTTGAACTTAATTTCACGTGGGTATTAAATTCTCTTACAATAAATCCAACTTTAGGATAAAAGATTTCATAAAATCTTTTATGGTTTTTAGCCCAAGGAGGAAAAATACATAAAAATGTTACGAACAACACATGGCTTCATTGTTGCAACTCCATGTACCAGCTCTCAGGAGGAGGGCCCGGATTCTGAGTCACGACATCTGGTCACAAAGTCCAAGCTGTTTTTTGATGAAATTGGAGATTAGGAGCTGTGGCCGTTGCTGGTACTCCACCAGGACATCATGGGACAAATTGATTTGGTCACTCTCAAGTCTGTCAAGAAGTGTCACACAGACCACAGCCGCTAGTAAAGAAAGCCGTAGGGTTAGTGAAAAGAACGGCTGATCTTTTCTGTGGGATATTAGCCTAAAACATTAACATTCACAACATGTACCTTGTTCATCCTGGAGTATAGACACAATCTACAAGTCCCTCTAGCTTTTTCTATTTTTCCTTCCTTCTTTCCTTTTTCTTTCCTTCCTTCCTGCTTTCCTTCCAAGACTAATTTAAATTAGTTATTTGAAAATATTAAAACCCCTCTTCTCTGCAGTATACTAGATAAAGGAAAGCATTGTGCTCAGAAGAGAACAAGACAAAAATAATCTTCATATCCAAAGCACACAAACCTCTGGGCTTTCAATTGTACTTGTCAGTGCTGAGAGGAGGCTCTTCCTCTCTGAGGATATATCTGAATGTGATGTTCTATTCGTGGGTGCAATGTATGAATGTGATTGCTGTAGATGAATGAGGCAAGCAGCAATGAACTAGCTATGGGATGCTGGCTAGAAAATACCCATGAAGGTGAACACTGATTCTTGTGAAATTTAAGGTCTCAAGTCAAATGCTTGAACATAAGACTTAGGCATATGAAAGAGCAAACACATTAACACATTAGTATTTAACTATCAAAGAATAAGGGAAATAATGTGTTGAAAAAAACAACAACAAAAAAATGTGGGAAAAATGCAATATGTTTCAGAATCAAAGTTCTCTCTTTTTGTTTTTATTTATTTAAGGGGAATATCTTTAATTTGTCCTATTAGGAAAATCTAGACCAGAAAAAAAAGTGGATACTGTATCAATTCCTTGTTCTCAAGTTTCACATCAAGTCTTTAATTCCAATGTGCCTGCTTATATTGGAATCAGTATTGAGCACTTAGGATGGACAATAGTGATCTAATCTCCATCAGCATCTAAAAGTGCATTATGGCAAAGGGGGTCAGTTCTATGGACATTAGCAAGCTGTGCGGGAATAAAAATAAAGTTGGATAATATATATTTCTAGCCTCATTGCTGCAGACTTCACTGGGAGATAGGGATTAAGAACAAGTATACTAGAGTCACAAGAGTTCATGCCATCTTTTAAATGTTTACTTTTCATTGTTAAGTGATACTTATATACACTTGGGGTAAAGTGAAATATTTCAATATGTATATGCACTATAGAAAGACTTAGTCAATCTAACTAACATATGCAACCCTCTTAAAAACTTATTTTTATAATAACAATTAAATTTTACTCATTTAGATATTTAGACATATACATTTATTATCAACAATACTCGATTACAATAGTTATTGGTACATTAAAAATTTGTTCCTTTCTCTAACTGCAACATTGTGTCCTTTGACCAACATGTTAAAATTTCCCACTCCACCAACTCTCCTCTCCCCATTCTCCTGTAGTCATGATTACAGTCTCTATTCCAAAGAGTCTGAGTTTTTTTTAGATTCTACACAGATTGTGCAAGATCTTTTTCTACGCCTGGCTTATTTCACTTAGCTCAATGTCTCCAGTGTTTATCTGTGTTGTCAAATACTCCAATCTCCTTCTTCACAAGACAGAAGTATTCCATTTTATATGCACATCATATTTTATTCATCCAGTCATCACTGATAAATACTTTGGTTGATTTTATAATGGTGGATGTTGTGAGTGATGCTATCCTGAGTTCTAGTGATGGTATCTCTTCCACAGACTGATTTTAATTCTTTTACTTACATATTTAGAGGTGAGATTGTCAGACTCCAGGGTATTTCTATTTTTAGTCTGAGAGAACATTATTCATTTTCCCAGGATGGCTGTGCTACTTAAGCTATACTTTCATCCCCAGTGTACTAGGGGTCCATGTTTTTTTTTTTAAACCTCTTCATCAATACTTGTAATTGTTTGCCTTTTTCAGATCCATTGTAACAGGTGCTGATTTATAATAAATCAAGTTATTTATTTCCCTGCTATTAAATTGTATGAACTCCTTAGGTATTTTGAATGTAAACGTCTTATTATTCAGTTTGAAAATATTTTTCCAGTTGATGTACCTTTTTGTTCCATTTAGTTCTTGCTGCGTGCCAGGCATTTATGACATCGTAACGCAGGCAGCCATGTCATGGACTCATGAACGAGATACTATTTTTTGTTCCCACCGACAGATGAAGGCGTAGAAAGGTTAAACGAATGGCCTGTTACGATATAACTGCTAAGTAGCCAGTCAGTTCCCAACTTCCTCAGCGGCTGCATCCTTTCCTCTCCTGAGCGGATGAGTACTCGGTGAACTGTTAGAACCTGCCTTGGCCTGCCCATCAAGCTAAAGCTTACAATCAAGTAACAAGCAATGAAAATTTTCAACTACAGAAGAGTCTAATATTTCATCACCTCGGGCCCTGTTTACTCAAAACTCCCTCGCTTGCTTGTACAGCAGCTCGGTTGAACAGGTAAACAAGAGAACGGGAGAGCCAGAACCTTCTCCCTGTTTTCGAGTTAATGAGCAGCCAGTCTGTGAAGTGTGATGTGGCTGGCAGATGCAGGGAACACTGAAAGTCCCGCTCCGAGCCCTCACTTGGCAGAAGGATAAAGAGACTCCACAGAGCAGGCACCCGAGAGAACTGTTTCCCTCAGATTTCAAGCGTAAGGTCAAATCCGGAGGGAGCTAGTAACAGCAGTTCTGGTTTTGTTTTCTCCACCTTGGAGAGCCCCCTAACAAGCAGCCTACGATGATCTTGTCACCTAACTATTTCCATGAACAAATAAAAGGGACTAATTACCCAAAACAACCTGTCAAAATGAAGCCCGTGGCTTTGCTGCCATAATCCTTAGATGAGGTAGCTCCTGGGGCCAGAGGGACACTTAGTGACCTAGCTGTCAACAAGAACACTGTCAGCTACCTGACCCAGGAGGAATGTAATGGGAGCACACAGCTCTAAAGCAGAGCTTACTAGGTTCAGAGGCCAGACAGTAATGCCTAGCAATTCTCAGCCCTTTGGCATCATTTATGGCCTTTTAGAAAAGCTGATGAAAGTTGCTACTGTGTCTTTTTCCCATTTAAAAAACAAAACAAAAAACAAACAAACAAACAAACAAAAACAAAACTGCAGGTATTGCTATGCACACAAAATACCTGTAGATAGGTTTAGGGAGCCAGGGCCTCAAGAGCTCCCACATTAAATCCTTTAAATTTCATGCAGCCCTCCTAGATGCTGTGTCTAGCAGCCCTTCTCTGATTCGGATCAAACCTCCAGCAAGGTTTTGCAATAATTGGGGAGGGGGGGAACGACCAAGATAACAGGGCTGGGAGCCAACATCCATGCACACAGCAGAAAACAAATGAGCTGGCTGTTCGAAGAATGGGAAAACAGCAATGGTTTCTGTTGCAGCTCCCAGCCTGGCTTATCTGTCTGCAACTCTTTTCCCTCCCTTAACCGCCACACCCTCACATTTTCCCACTCAGTCTTCTGCTGTTCCTCAGTGTTTGGGTTTATACAGCCAAAACGCTTTCCTTCTGCCTGCTGTGGAGGGCACTAGAACCACATCATCACCTGCCCACACCTTTGCACATCCTGTGTCTCCGCTGAGGCTTTGAGCTCAGGCTGTTGGAAGTCTGTCACAAAGCAGATGGAGAAGCTTACATTCAGAGCGGCCAGCAGGACCTGGTCACACAAATGACTGTTTTTGTAGGTTTATGTCTGTCAAAACTTGGTTTGCTGGCCACCTGTATCCAATCAGAGACTGCAGATAATTCAGATTCATAGGCTGCAGACCCCAGACACACGGAACCAGAATTGGGGGAGCTTGGGGGGGGAGCAGTAAAGACTTATAGAAAGCAAGTCCTTCTGATTGAACTATCCGAAAACTACTTTAAAGACTTTCAGACTTTCAACTCCATTCTTGAATTAAACCAAGTAACCACAAATGTACGTACCTGGACCCTAATCCTTTAGGTCAATAAAGATGTGCGGAACTAACAAAAGGTTTCACATTTCATCCTTTGAGTGTCCTGCATCTCGTATAAAAGTGTTAGTAAAAGATGTTTTCTGCTACAGCATAGCTGACAATTTCACTTGTTTAATACTTGGAAAAAGGTTTAACATTTGGATAAAGTTTTGCCAAAACAACAACAACAAAAAGATAACACTTCAAATGCTTTCTTTCGGTGTGTAACAAGAGTTGAATAACACAATTTGTTTTCATTTTCACCCTAAGAAGCTCAGAACTAAAATCCAGGTGTTTACATTTAGCATTGGATTCCTGGGTAATGTCTTTGATGCTGGGGCTCCTAGGAACACGTCCACTCTCTTATACAACTACTTCTTATTCTTTTTCTCTTGTTTTAAATACTGTTTAAATATTCCTTCCCATGGAAAACTGCTGCTGGCAGTTTTTTCTAGTACAGGTGTGCACATATCATCTTTCAACAGTAACTGCCAGTTGATGACACCGTGTGAAGGAAGCATCAGCCAGAAGGCAGTGATGTCAGATCTAATCTGTCCTTGTTCTTGCTTAGCTGTGTTTCCTTAAGGCTGCTCAGTTATCTCTCTAGATCTGCCTTCATCCTCTCTGAAAAGGACATCTTTATGAGGCCTTGAAAACCTCCATTTTCCACCTTGGGCCTCACATCATCTTGCCAGTAGGAAGACCATGTTGTCATTTCTCAGGAGGCCTAACAGCAACGCTGGGGCCTTGATCTTCTGCTAGATGCTGGGCCATGAAACAAAGACGTCTCGGGAAACACAGGCAATGCAACCTGGTCCCGGGGCCATAGCAGAGAGAGGCAAGTACAGGCTGTGCCAGCCATGCAGAGGGTTGGCAGTAGTGAGAGGAGGTTGACGATTAGAAATAAAATCAGTTAAACAAAACCATACTGGTTTTAATTCAAAATACACGAAAACATTGTAAGGTAAGTTTTTTTTTTCTACTCAATTTTGTCTTTCTCAAACTAACAGGCCAAAAATATCTAAAAGTTCACATATTAAACGTTGCCTCTCAAAGAACACGAAAATATTTGAGGCGACGGAGATGCTGGTTAGTTCAATTTGATCATGATACTGGCTATACACATACGGAATCCTACACAGCTATTATTCAATGAAAAACTTACTGCAAGGTATGGTGTGATGACATATCTGTAAGCACAGAATTCAGGAGATGGAGGCAAAAGATTTCAAGTCCAAGACCAGCCTGAGCCCCACCACCACCACCTGAACCAGAGCCAATAGGCTTACTACTTATTTTCACCTGATTTTGCAGATCTGAAAATTGAATCGTCATGGCATAGCTATGCGACACCACTCGGTGTCTGCTTAACTTTTACTTATTTATTTTTTGACTCTAGCACTAACTCTTGGGACCACCCAGTCCTTAGGGTTTGCTGACTGAAGCAAGATCTGCTTACAGTATTTACAGCACAAAACTGGCTTCTGATTTTGAATGGTGCACATTTTGCTTCTTTGGTCCAGAGACACCCTAGCCTTGTGTTGCCATGGAGAGGCTCCTCCCAGAAGCAGCAGTGTTTCTGGAGCAAACAGAGCTGAGGTCAAATGTTAGCTCAGCTACTTACCTGGGAGAAGGTGGGAAACGTCATGAACCTTAGCCATGGTTTCTCTTGTGAAGATGTGGAGAGCTACAAGTGGTTGCCAAATATCCTTGTGTAACAATTTCTTTAAAACCTGGTTTACTTCTATTTGGGGATTAAGAAATACTATAGCTTTAAACCTAAAATAACCATTAATTTTTGTGGTCACGTCTTTTGGGCTTTGTCAGCGGTCACTATGCAGGTCCCAGACACCAAGACCCTTCATTACTGGGAACAACCACAAAAGAATTAAAAAAAAAAATTGAATTCAAGTTGCGTTTCTGTTTCCTTTTATTGAACAGTTTCAAAGTAATTCTCTAAAGAATGAATGCTTCCCTAAGTTACAAGTAGCTGTCAAAAGAAATAACCTAGAATTATTCCTTCACTCTAAAGAACAACCACTGTGAATTGCAGACAACTAAAGGCATTGAGAAGAACTTGAGCAGAGCCTAGTCTTAGATAAATATTAGGTTTTATATATTGCTGTGCGTACGTGTGTCAAAAGGAAGTTCTCTCTTTAAAAACTAGATACAGGCTGAATATATTCATCACAAGTTCAAGGTCCGAGATGGTTAGCATATTTGGTCAGAAGGCCAGGGGCTTAACTGAAGTAAATTTCACTGTGAGAGAGGGACAGGCCTGTCACAGGTGGACCTGCTCAGCACTGTGACATTTTCCCATTGTCCAGTTTTGCATCACTCTGAGGGTATGGCTTTCTAATGCTGGGTGATCTTGAAGTCTACTGTTTTCTTACCCAGATCTTTGTTAGAGTGGAACCGGATCCCTGCGATGTTTGTCTGAAACGGGGAGCAAATGAACAGTAGTGACAGATGGGTGGCCCTAGTCCAGGCAATTTATCCACGTACAAATAACAGCGGACTCGGGGACTGCAGGTTTGCATAAATCTAACAGCAGGAGGAAATCTTGGCTCTCATTCTTCAAACAATTCTGAACCACTAATGTGACCTGTGAATGAAGGATCTGGTGTTCTATGGCCACTTTCCAAGGTCAAGTAGAGTCTCATTGCCATTCTTTACATTCATTCTCTCGGCAAATATTTATTAAGTTCCCATAAGGCAGACATTATTCTAGGTGTTGGGCATGGAGCAATGGCAAAATGCCTGTTCTTCTGGCGCTGCATCACGATGAAGAGAGAATGAATGCTCACCTTTACGCACTGTGCTGATTCCTTTCTGTCGCTTGAAACAAATTAGAAGTCAGCGGAGAAGAGAAAGCCTCAGTTAAGGAAGCATCTCCACCACATTGGCCTATGGCCTGCCTGTGGGCCATTTCCTTGCTTAGTGATTGATACGAGAGGCCCCAGATCACTGTAGGCAGTGCCATCCATAGGGAGGTAGTCCTGGGTTGTTTAAGAAAGCAGGCTGAGCAAACCATGGGGAGCAAGCCTGTGAGCACCATAGGTCCCTACTTCCTTAATGATGAAAAGTGGTGTGGAAGTGTAAACCAAATAAACTCTTTCCTCCCTGAGTTGTTTTTCTTCAGAGCATTGTACCACAGCAACAGAAAGTGAACTAGAGCGTGCATTATCTAAAGCAATACATAAGCTAATATAGAAACAAACCAGAAATACAGCTAACAGTGTTGAATATGCAACATTGAAGTGAAATAAAAGATACGAGTGGTTGGGTTTGAGTAGTCATGCAATGGTCCCCTGAGAGGCCCCCTCTCACATTAATTGTGAAGATCAGTGGTGAGCCACACGGACACAAGCTCTCCCTGGATGAGGCAGGTGCAGAATGATCTGTTTCTGCAAGGGTTCTAACTCTGTGACTGAGTCCTCTGAGTTAGAACCGTGGCTCCTAGAAGAACAGCGTTAATGGACAAAGTTATCCAAATGCAGAAATTGTCTCAGTTCTCACATGGCTGTGAGCTGATGTTTCTTGTTCAGCTGTCTTGTATAAGAAGGCTATCAGAGAAGGCAGCCTGGCAAGTAGGATGGACCAGTAGTGACTGTAGAGGGTAGTCAGGTCTTGTGAGTGAGAAGCCCATGGGCCCTGGACTCTCTGGTCAGGTGAGACATCGCCATGCTGCTTGCCATTCGTGATTTTAATTTATTATTATTATTATTATTTGCTGCAGCCTGTGAGTGCACCCTCAGCCCTTCTACCAAAGCTTTCCTAGCTCACACAGAGTGGGTTGGTAAATGGGCTAAAGTCAGAGGGCCATGTGCCAGTATCCAAGCTCTCCCACTGGGGAGGGGTGAGGGGAAAATGTGATGAAGTAGTAGTGAAAGATGGTGACATGATAACAACCTGTGCCTGGGTGTTTTGTCTGGCCTTGATAGTTGATTTTCCATAGCAAATGTGCCAGAAGTCCACCTTTTAAAACAATGATGTCACGGGGGAGATAAACAGCTCCTGTGACCGTGAAAGAAAATGGCACAGTAATACTTGGATGAACAACAGAGTTGCAGGGTTGCAGAGCTGTGGATGGCTCATTTAGTATGTGTGTTGGCAGCCAGGAGCTGCATGATGAAAAGGAGGCTGCACCAGTGGCTTAGAAGAGAGAGAGAGACCTGAAAGCCGCAGCCAGAAGTTCCGGCAGCAGCAGCAGCAGCAGCAGCAGCAGCAGCAGCAGCAGCAGCAGCAGCAGAGAGAACAGAATGCTGCAGAAAAATCAAGGAAGGCAAGCTAGGAAGGAGGGATGGCTGCAGGTGGAGGTGAGAGCAAGGGCATGAGATCTGCCACAAGGAGAGAAAGGGCTCTCTTAAGAGAATGGCTCCCATCGGGTCTCTGAAGACAAAGACAGATAGATACCTAGGATTCACAAACCTGCCATGTTCCCTGGGGGCCAAGAGATAACTTTTCTAAAAAGAGCTCATGGTCATCACCACACTTGCACCTGGTGGTGGCCTCTTGGCTCAGCATCTTACATTTGACTATACCGGGTACCAGAATCTGCTCATTTGCATATTAGCAGAGCTATGAGTCAAGTGGTCACTTGTTTCCATAATAAAGAAACCCCAGAAGGCCCATCCTGGAGCAGAAATCTTCCGCATTGCTGCTCAGGCAAGGTCAAACTGCCCCACTCGCGCTGATTTGTTTAGGGGAAAGCAGGCTGTGGTTTCTCTGAAAGCCAGCACTCGGATGTGCTTGTAAATTGTGTGGGGATAGAAAGATTGCTCAGTGGTTAAAGGGCTTGCTCTGCATACCTAACTAAATGCCTACCAAGTGTACCAAGACTGGCCAGTGCTTCTAGTCTCAGAAAGCAGAGAAAGGGTTTTCCCCAGAGCAAGCTAGCCAGCAGAATTAGCCATGTCCTTGAGCTCGGGGTTTGGTTGAGGTAGAGGAGCAAAATGAGGATGCTTCCTGACCTCCGGCTTCCACAAGATATGCAGACTCGTACACATGTGCCCGCACACATACACACATGCGCACATGTATACAAATAGTGGGAACACTAAACAGCACAAGAAAGGACTAGTACAGAAACTGTCATGTACACATGTCCTGAGGTGGCAGCGGTTAAGAATAGTGTTTCTGCAATTAATATCCTTAAGAACGCTCTTTTACGCCAA
The DNA here is from genome assembly GCF_030254825.1 of Meriones unguiculatus. Lineage (NCBI taxonomy): Eukaryota > Metazoa > Chordata > Mammalia > Rodentia > Muridae > Meriones > Meriones unguiculatus. The sequence goes on along the minus strand of NC_083356.1, from coordinate 98,668,463 downwards.
AGCGCATTCTCAGAAATGTTAACACATGCACAGTATTTGTAACACGCATATGAGAGTATGTGAAGACAAATGTTAGAAGTCAGGGTTGTTTTCTCAAGTGCTCACTGTCTGGAGAACACTCCCCTGCTGTGCTGCTGACGTCACTGATCACTCCTCTTGGGCCTTCTCACTCCCCTAACTTTAAACTTTGATCTCTTTCTCCCGGTGTCTATGCCCGATGCGTCTCATCTACCCTATTGGCTTCAAATGCCAGCGTTACACCTTCAACATACAAGTTCACTCCTCTAGTCCAAACCCTTCATCTGTGCCTAGGAGTCAAGTCTGCCTGCTTACCTGACCTCTGTTTGCATGTCCCTGCCGCCAGATCCCCACCTGAACGCACCTGCCCCCGTTGCGATAAGCTCCCTTTTGTCTCTTTAGGGTCTGTCTTTCCCCTAAAACTCACACTGAGCTGTCAGCAATTCTCACTAGGTTTCTATTTTCAGCTGTGCAGAGTCTAACTGTATCTCACAGCTTTGTGCCATCCCCTTGGCCCTTCGCCTTGCCAGATGGCTGCCCTATCCTTCTTATTCCTCTTCTTGCTTCTGCTCTGGCCTGGTTAGCATCTTCCCAAGTCAGCATCCAGAGAGAGTCTACAGAAACTTCTCCAGTACCTTCCAGTTTCCAGACAGAAAGCCAAAGTTTTAGCAGTGGTGCGGGCAACGTGCCCCTTCCCCCCAACCTCTCTCACCACCCCTCCCCGCACTTCTCCGTGCCTGTTCCTGAAGCACACCTGCACCTGCACGCTCCTGATATATTTAGCTTTACATTTACACCTTCCAGAATGCGCTTCCCAGGTTTCCATGTGGCCTTTCCCAAATGGCACCTTCTCCTCCTACCTTTTCCTGACCACGTTAATTAAAATTATGACTGATAGACTATTTTAGGAATCTCTCATTTGCATCTTGTCTCAATAGTTTCAATTATGATAGAAAAAAAAGCAGCCACTACCAAGACAGAGAACAATGGACTTGCAGTTGAGTGCAAGCTGTGTCAGCAGCCAGCAGGTGACCTTGGAATTTTGGTCCTTGAGCTTTGTTTCCTCACAACCATGATAAGAGCAACGTCCTACCTGCTATTATGAGATTATGTATATTATAAATAACTTAAGGCATGCATTTAATACAAAATATAATTTACCTGGGCCCCCTTTCCTTCTTCTGAAGAGTGAACGTAAGACGCCTTTGTGGACAAGGGGAGGGGGCCCTTGTTAGTCACAAGAAACTTACCTTTCAGACCACAGAGTCCACACATGGCTGCGAACACCGTCGATTCCATTTCGATGTTCCTGACTCCAGCTTTGTACGCTCTCTTCAAGTAGTCTAGCTTTTTTTCTCTTGAAAAGGAACACAACGCTCCATCGAGGCGACCTTGGCCTGAAAGAGGATGAAGTGATTTAGTGGCCAACGTCTCACCTCGGCGGCAGTGGCTCTGCACCTGTCCCTGCATCTTGCGTGAGCCTCCTCCGGGGAATTCACTTGGCTGCAGAGTCTTTCCTCCAAAGGACTAAAGACAGTAGCTGTACCTGGCTAAAATTGCACACACAGGGCAGAGGATATGTACAGGGCTGTCCCAGTTCTGAAGGACAATGGAGACATCAGGAACGGGGTGAGGGGTCTACTGAGAAAGTTGTCCTTGGGGGAGAACCTTAAGCTGCCCCAGTGACAGGGGGACAAGCCAGGTGGAGACACTGGAGGAGAGGAGGTTTCATACCTCAGTGACATTCCTGAGGTAAAGGGTTTGGACACTGCTGCTCTCCATATGACCGCCATGGCCAAACATAGGCAACAGGTATGTCCTTGTTTCTCCACACACCTCTCAGGCTTCATGCTATCCCTTCACTCTAATTTTTATGTTCAGATTGTTCCTATTATTTCCGGCATGCTTAATTTCACCAGGTTGACAGTGGAGGACACTCTGATGCCACCCCTTCACCATGACTGCATTCCAACCTTTTCTACCCAACCGTGCCCGGATGGAAGCTGGTTGTCATTACTTGAACAGTCTTCCCGAAGTACTTCAGGCCTTCCTCGCCTTTGCCCCTGTTCTCCATGGCTTCCATCCTGGCAGTCAGGTTGTCCTTCTTTCTTCTCTTCTCTTCAGTGTTGCCTGTCAACACTTCTGTGTTATTTAGGCTGGGCCAAACCCAGATGGCCCAGTGGCCATAGGTAATGTGATGGCAAGGGTCTGCCTGGGCAGATAGGAGTTGCCTCACTTCACCCACAGTATAAGCAGCCCCAGATGTGAGCCAGGGCTATCCAGGGCTGTCACATATATATTATTTTGTACTTTTTTCATGCCACTTAATGTAATAACAGAAATCTGGATTTTCACATGGAAAGCTCTAGAAATTACAAATGTTGGCAAAGTGATTCACATTTGAAAGGGTGGCTCACAGGCCAATGGAAACACTGACTCCACTTGGTTCTGCTAATGAGCTGTGACTTAAACGCCTGTGTGGGTGATCCCCTAATGGAAAGGCCTAACAACCAATGTTCTAGAATGGTCTCAACCTGTCCATCTACCACCCTGCTTGTTATATAAATACCTGGACAAACAGAATACGACCTATCTCCTTTTAAAGTAATAGGTAAACTTTAATCTCGAGAAAGGTAAAAGAAGTTGGTAATGAAATCTCAAGATTAACTATGATTGTCATATGAACAATAACTACAGCACAAGATTGCTGAAAGCCCAGCATGCAATGGTATCAAGGCAACGTAGACGCGTCTGTAATGAGCAGAGTCTATCTTTGGAGGTTACCTTGTTTTGTTTTTCTTTTTGCCTTGCCCCTCTTCTCTCATCTCAAGAGCTGCTGTTTGGCAGTGACCTTCAATTTAGCTCTAAACTCGGTATGGAGACCACTGACTCTTGGCTGTGGGACAAAAAGCCCCCCTCTAAGACCACGGTATTCCCATAGGATCTGTCTAATTAAGCATTTCTCTCTGCTTCCTGGTCTTTCTTGCCTGGGGCTCAAGGGAATGACAAAAGCATAGAGGCAGCATATTCCTCTTTCTTAAAGTCAGCAATCTAAGTAAAAGTCATGAGCAGAGAGAAGATGCTGTCAATATCACTAATTGCATTTTAGTATTCAAATTGATATAGGATTAAACCCATTCTCGATATAAACTCATTCTGCATGTTCCTCGGATGCTTATTAAGCCCTTATGTCGTTATGCTTTAGTAAGTAAAAAGCCTATTTGCTTCCCCCTTGCAAATCCACACTATTAATTTGCTAGTGTGCAGTTTTAATATAAGTTGTGGACCTGTATAACAAGCTGCTGGTGTTTTCATACCGCCTTCATGGCGGGTAGATGACTCTCACCTTCATAAAAATCATAGGTACACATCGTGTGTCCGATAAGGGTTGGAAAATTGGGGATTTCTCTGCTACAGTTGAACAAATCGTTAGCCAGTTCCTTGTCAAGTTCAGTGCTTCGGGTGACCACGTTGTCCAAGATGACCTGCTCAAACCGAGGCTTGAAGAAGGAGTCTACAGCTGTGTCTGTTATTACCACAGACCCTGGGGCAATGCCTGCAAAATGGAATAAGTAAGAGATCCCAAAAGATTGCTTCAAGTTGATGTACTGTGGAACCTATTCTGTCAACATTAATTAATGCTGTTTGTTAATGATTTCCCTGTTTTCATCTATAAAAATATTTTTTTTCCCTAAGTGCAACCAAATAGCCTTTAGAACAGGCATTTTCATTGGCTCTCTTTCCAGATCCTCATTTACAATGTGGTGAGGTTTAGATTGCAAGACAAACATGACTCTTGAACATGCAAATTAGTGTCAGCCTTCAGGCTCAAATTTGAATAAATTAGGTCAGGAATAAAGTAAACGAGCCTGCCAGCAAGTAGCTTTCATAAAGTGATGTGACTGCTTGATATTTAATCTTCCTACAAACTCCTCGATTACTATAATTTCTTGGCAGCTTTCCTCCCTCTTCCTTCAGATTCTTATCACACACCCTTCCTTTTCTCCCGGACTCCATGCAAATTAGGCATCTTGGCTGACCTTCCCTTGCTGCAAAGCCTGGCTTGCTCAAGGGGCCTGGGCCCACTAAGGTGCCATTTTCTGCCACTCTTACTCTCCCTGCCTCAGTGCGTGCTTGTCCTCCCGACTCCCTTGCATCACAATAATGTCAGCTCTCCTCAGGTGTCAGCTGGAGTCACTCCCTTCCAAAATTCTGAGCCGTGGAAGGAGAACCAAAAAAACGAGCATAAATAAGTAAAAGGTAACACAGATGAGTTACAGTGGGGCCTTCTGGGACTCACCTTTTGATTTAGCCTGATTTCTACTGACAGCCTGAGTAAGAAGATATATCTAGATGGTACCCTGGACAGTCTCTCTCCTAACACTCATCACACTTATTTTTTAACTGTCTTTTGTTTGTCTACCTCTCTGATGGAACCCAAGCTCTATAAAGGTAAGAACTGCTTTCCCCAGGTCTGAGGCTGCACCCTTCACATCAGAAGAATTCAGCAGAAATCAGCAGCCAGTGAGTACATGCTTCTGTCAAGAACACAGGTCTGCAAACTCTGGTCCACAGGCCACAGGCCACAGGCCACAGGCCACAGGCCACCTGCCTTAGTGAATAAAGCTTTTTGCTGCAACATGATCACGCATTCGTTTATGAACTGCCCTTGCTGCATCTGAGCTGTGACGGGGCACTAAGAAGCAGCAACAGAAAGGGCACCATTTGCAAAGCGCAGAACTTTTATTACCTGGCACTTTACAGGAAAAAAATTTAACAACCCTGGCTAGGGAGTGCAGACGTCATGGGTTAATGCACATTCCAATAGACCAAATTAGAGTTAATTACAGAACACTTTAAATTTCTAGCTAGAGCTTCAAGGTGGCTGTCCTAGTTTAATTTCTGTTGTTGTGATAAAACGCTCCGACAAAAGCAGGGAGACCAGGTTGATGTGGTTTACAATTCCAGCTCACAGTCCAGCATTATGAGGAAGTTAAGGTGGGAACTAGAAGTAGCCAGTCTCATCTACAGTCAAGAGCAGAGAAAAAAAAATTGCACATATACCTCCTCGTTTCTCAGGCTCAACTGCATTACTCTTACTCTTACACAAGTCAGGGCCTACATCAGCGAATTTAATTATGAAATCTCCACACCCACAGGCCGATCTAAGGTAGGTAATCCCTCCCTGAGACCCTTCCCAGGGGATGCTTGGTTGTGTCAAGCTGACAGTTGAAGCTACACTTCACAATAGCCTCTGAAGATACATTTCTGCTTGGTCAGACACAAGAGGCTACTTGCCTTGTTCAGAGTACCCTAAGACATTGAGAAGGAAGTTGAAAATGTGTTTTCCTCACGCTGTCTTAACGTGTAGAGGTTGTGCTCAACTGGGTTTCCCTACCCTTACACAATTCAGCTGCCTAAAGAATGGTCATGCCCACATCAATGAATTCAATTAGCACAAGTTCCAAACAGATGTACCGATACGTAAACCCTTAACATCGAAGCATTTATAGCATCGTTTCTCCAAGACAAAAGTGCTTTTTAACTGTGCACCTTTCCCTTATCAAGGTATTTGCTCAGTTAAGGAATGATCACGTCAGCAAGAGAATATGTAAGATCTGTATTTTCCATCTTCAAATATAGTGCTGCTTCCAACAAAAAGCCATGAGCCTGTCTTTGTTACAGCATTCGTAATGAAGAGGCAGCTCTGAAATGAAGCTGTTTGCACCAGTACAATAGTGTAGTTTCCCGCCATTTACAGGCCTTTATCATGTTGTTACTCTCTTGTTTTAGTCTATACCATGTTATCGTGACACACAAGACCATGACCATGATTTGGATGGTCGCTAGAGTGACTTGCTGGAGACTCATTCACATCCTGTGGCAACCGCAGCAGTCAGGAGGACAGAATGTGTAGCTGTGAGCTCAGAAGGGAGTTCACGGTATCCCACAAACCAAGAATTACAAGCAGCCTTAATAACATTGTCCATGTCTTTACCAGGCACATTGTTCCCTGAAACTGATTATTTGGGATGTTGTTGGGTAAACTACCCCCTGTCCAACACCTCATCCTCCTTCCCATTTGGAAGAACACCTGAAGTGGGTTTTTGTTGTTTGTTGGGTTTTTGTTTGTTTGTTTGTTTGTTTGTTTTTGTCTACATATGAAGGGCTTTGGATGGCTTTGTTCTTGGAATACAGCTCCCGACAGGCTGTGGTCCTTTTTAACTTGCCTGACTTTACTCAGAGCCATCCATCTGGGAACCATGCCACTTCTAGTACTTTGAGGATTTTTTTTTTTTTTTTTTGAGATCACCTCTTGCTCCAAAATGCTTACTTGAGCAGTTCTAGGGGATTTGTCTTTTTAAAAGCTCACCCCCTTTTAAGTAACCCTGTCACTCTGTCAACCAACCATTTCCATTTATAACGGTGATGTGCATTTGCATGCGACAAGGTTACCCTGCCAAGAGCTGCTCCTTAAGAGACAACTGAAGGGAGGCAAGGAGGATGAAGTTAGGTAGCCATTGGACTTTTCCTAAAAGAAAGCCCACATGGTCCTTTTTGCTAGGTAGCTGAGAAAAGACACAGCCAAGGAAAGAACTGAAACCACTGAGATGAGCCAAAAACAATATTTTGCTAGAAGCTATAAGGTCTGATACTTAGTAGATAAAACAGGTAAATGCTTGAAATTCTCTGAACACCCTCATTCCTGTCACATACAGTTTCCCAGGTCTACTCTTCCCATGTGCTGAGTAGAGTTTGTCAACTGGATTCAAACTAAAGTCACCTTGAAAGAGGGAACCTGGAATGAGGAACTGCATAAGAACAGCCTAGCAGCATTCCTCCGCCTCTGCTTCAGGCCCCACCTCCTGGTTCCCGCCTTGGCTTTCCTCAACAATTGGCTGTGTCTTTTAAGCCCTGTTCTGCCCATTTTAATTTTGGTCAGGGTCTTTTGACAAAACAAAACAAAACAAAAAACAAGAGAAAAACTAGAACATACCATAAAATCATACTTTCTAATAAATCAACTTTTTTGTTTAAACATCTTTGAACAACAGTGGAATATCTCTCTCTTTCTCTCTCTCTCTCTCTGTCACACACACACACACACACACACACACACACACACACGGAGGAGGTGTGGATCTAAGCCTCCCCTTACTTTGCAGCCTGTGTGTGTTTCTGTTGGGCTCTAAGCATGTTGGCACACTTTGAATTAACACAGGGATCACTCAGCTGTAATGCTAGAAATCAATCTGTCTCACCAATGCCCCCTGATGTTCCAATCCTGATGATGGTAACGTCACAGCAGCGTGCGTGGTGGAGTAGTTTGATGAGTTCGTGGAGCATAATGGAAATGGAGGGGATGCCCATCCCGTGCTGTTGGGAGAGAGAGGAGAGTCATTATATATCTCACGCATAAGTGAGCAGGACGCATTTTTTTTTCTCCCTTACAAGTTAACAGCCCATGTATAAATTTGCATAATCATTAAGACTGTGCCAATGCTGGGGAAAGCACAAGCCATCTCTAAGTGATGCCTACATGGCATGCTGATGGATGTGCCCATCTGCGAGTACTAGAGAGAGGCATCCTACTGCCAGCTAAACCGGTGGGATGGCAGAAAGTGCCAGGGCATCGTCAGTTCTCATTGCACTGTGGGGTTCTTTCCAGTGAACTTATGTGAAGAGGGTCACTCCCCCATATATAACTGACATGAAACTGAGGATAATTTTGGCTGCCATTTCAGCATTCTTACTTCACCCTAGTGAGAAAATTAGTAAACTAATTTTATTGTTCAAATGTAGCTTTGATCGCTTTCTGTTAAAGCCGTGTGAGTTTAGAAGGACTCTAAGAAAGAAATGTGGCTTCCATTCTCACTCGAGAGTTTGAAACTTATGCTGAACGTACGAATAAGTTTAGATGGCCATAGAGCATTAAAACAGTCTGGTGTAATTCAGCATTTATGTCAAAACAATCACAGTCACTGGGCTAGGGGTCAGTCAAGACAAGCTAAAGGATTTGGCCATTTCTGGTGGTTCTGTCACGTCTAACAAATCTTAGGAAAGATCTCCCATGCTGTACCTTGTAGCAACTGGAGTTGAGCTTTATTGGTGGCTACTTTACTTCTACCATGGCAGCAAAGCCTGTGTACTGATCCGTGCCACAGAGACTTTGGAAAACCACTGGATCTGTTGCCCTGGTGCTCTCAAACAGAGCTCCTTCTCCTTCCCATCACCAAGACTGTTAAATGTTGAAAACTGTGGGCATTGGGGTCACCAGTTTTTTCTCTCATGCAATGCACCCTGATTTCTGAAAGCTTCATGAGCCTTCTGGATCCAGGAGTCAAGTCTGTACTGATTTGTGTGGCCTTGGCGCACTCTACAAGTGAATGAACAAACTATCATTTGCTTCAACTGTTAATGAGAGGATGGGTTATTATTTCACCTACCAGTTTCCTTCAAAGTCAGCCATTTGTTAATGTAAGGATCAGCACTTAGTTTTCAATATGATGATAAAACTGCAAGTATTCTAAGTGGCTAGCCTTGACCATTTAGCTCATGTTCCTTGACAGGACAGTAGGATCACCTCTGGCTTCGTCTCATGATGAAGCCTTTCATTAAATTTCACTTTTGGGGTAAGTGCTACTTTTTTTATTTCTCCATTTGCTGTACAAAATAGAACAAATAAGTATAGTTTGAAGGATTTTAACTGAAAAGTTAATAGAACAACATCAGGGGACAGTTAACTTCTAATGCAGATAGTCTACGATTTTTTTTTATTATCGAACGAACAAATTAATAATGAATGACAGGTTTCAGGCACTCTTGGCCTATATTTGAGGGATCAAATGTCCCCTAATATAGAGGGCATTTACAACTCAGCTCTTCAGAATTGTCACATCTAGGCAGGTCTTACTTCTTGTCCCCTGCTTATGCCCCTTGAGAGGACTACCAAATCCAAATACAAGCTGGACTTGGATTTTTTTGCTTCAGAAGACAGCCATGAGCAGAGGGCTGAGACGGGCAGAGTTGGGTGGCTGTGTACAGACACCCTCCTAAGCCCTTGTTTCTAGTAGGAACTGCTCAGAGACTCATTCTGCTTCCATTTCATCTTTACACAGACTGCGTCCAGGACAGCCATCAGATTCTAATTGAGGAGAGCACATCACAGGGGCTCTGTGGAAATGCACTTGCTGCTTTTCAGGAAGTTCATTCGTATTAAATTCTAACAATCCTGAGAACTGGCCTCTATGGATAGCTCAATGTTCCTAAAGCTGAATAAAGGACAGAGGAAAGGAAACGGCTGGGGAAAGGAGCATGTCCATCAGTTAGAAGAGGGAAGAGCCTGGGAGACTTTTGCCCTTACCTCCAATAGTTAAACAGTGAGTTTAAGGGCAGGGAGTGACCTTGCATGCTTTGCCCTGCCCTGAAAACTTTTTCTAGAGGTTGTGTCAACCTCTTCATGTACATTCCTTGTGTAAGCGGGCAAGGCAGAGTGGGGAGAGAACTGTGTTCGGATGGCCCCAGTTTGGTGTGTCCAGCCTGCAAAGGCTAGCCGGCCCCCGGCCATCCTGTACTTACACTGATGGAGAGTACAGGGCCTGTTTTGAACATGCAATATCGGTCTGTTCCCGCACAGATGTCTTCAATGTCTTCTCCATCTCCCTCCAGCCCGAGTTCCTTGTGCATAAACAGTGCAAACGCCTTCATTCTGTTGGGGCTCCCACCCACGCAGACAAACTGTCAATAAAAACAAACAGGTGACTACAACTGTCCACATGATAAGAGCTCGGGTCAGCAGTCAGTCAGCGGAACTGTTCTGTAGCACTTCTGACTGTGTAGGTGTCCTGGATGGTGTTCAAAATTTTGCTCGTTTACACCATTAACCTGGAAGAAGATGACTAGGTGCAATGAGTTATGCACCAAATTAGTGAAGAAAATGTTGACCTTGTTCAAGGAGATATTTCTTGGTGGTTTTATTTAAAACTTTCCTGTGATAACTTCAAGCTTTAAAGGACTTAGCTTGGGACCTTTCTGCTCTTCACTGAGGAAAAAGAAATCACCATGGAACAAAGGTTGTTACTCTTAAGTTCAGAATCTGACTGGCATTTCACCCATCGCACTAATTTGTTTTAGTATTTATCTTTTTCTCTGACTTGAGGGCAGATATTGCAGTCAAAGGTTGTTATGTCTAATCCAATATGGCGATAACTGGTAGTTAGTCATGCCTACTGCCACTTATCATCATACATGCCTGCGACAGCATTCTGAGCTAGAGACAGGGGATTGTGAGTTTACGAGAAGCCTGGACTACATAGGGAATTTGATGTGGGACGAGACTGCATAGTGAGACTCTGATTCAAAGGAAAAAATATGATTGCTCGTGTCACAACATGTCAGGAATACATAAACCCCAAGGATGGGAGGATATGCCAGAGAGAGAGAAAGGGGAGCCGAGTGGCCTGTTGCTGGTCTACCTGGGTAGGCATCCAGGGAGCCACCAAGCAGGGGTCAGGTACAGAGAACGAGCAGATGCTCTAAAGGCCAGGACGAAGCAGAGCATGCAGAGGGTCGTCAGGCAGAAAGCCACTCAGAAACAAAAGCCACACAGAGTGGTGTGGAGTTGTGTAAGAGATGTGCTGAGTGTGACGTGGTATATATGGTTTGGGGTATGCGGTGTGATATATATGGTGTGGTATATATATATATACACACACACACACATATATGGCAAGAGATATGGTATATGTAGTATAGGAGGTTTGGTATTGTATCTGTGGTATGGTGTGGTGTGGTGGTGTATGTGATGTGGTATATGTGGTGTGTTATATGTGATGTGGTGTATGTGGTGTGATGTATATGGTATATACTGTGTGATGCATGCGTTGAAAGCCCAGAAAGCAGAAGCGGAGGACTGCTGGGCAGCTGCCCTTTGAATGCAGGCATATTAGGCTTTGAGTGCTAGCTTATCACTGATCAAGTAACTTGTTCGGCAACACACATAACCTTTATACTCCTCAGACCACCATCTCCGGTGCTCTCAAATTCAGTTAGAATGAAGTGGGATGGACTACGGCAAAATAGCAGATGTGGAGCCCGGCAGCTTCTCAGAGTCCATAAACCCGAACTTCTACCGTCACATACTCCCCCGTGGTCTGCATCTTGAGCTCATGTCTCTCCACTGCAGAATTCAGTGAAAGCGAAGCTGACTCGAGTTTGCTGGGAGAGAAAAAGACAGTAGTGGTGCCTGGCTGATGTGTGCTGCAGGGAGCAGAGGATCCGAGGAAGGCTAGCAATGATCTTTGCAGGGCTGTCTAAAGAAGTTCCTGAGGTTGTAGAGCAGGTGCCCCTCACACAAAGGATCACCGAAGGGTGGTCAGACCTCCTGATGCGTCCTGTTTCCACTTAACAATAATTCCTGGGCAGCATGACTGTATAGTCATCTCCAATCATAGGACACAGTTTTTCTTCTGGTCTGGGCACTCTGCTTCTCATCCCCTCATTGCTGTCTACTCTGGAATGTCCTGGGGGATTTCCTAACAGGGCCTTAAGGTAGTAATGAACAATGAGAGGCAACCAGGAAGGCTAGGGACAAGAGGGCAAGGCGGGTCATTGTTTAAGGCGAGCTGCAGTTACTATTGATTATTCATGGACTTTGCTCCTCTCTTGCTATAAGCAGCTACACACGTCCTTCCTATGAGTAGGTCAAGGTCTAAATACAAGGAATCACCTTTTTTATACACAAAACACAGTAGTTTGAAAAATAACCTCAGTGTGTGGTACCATTGCCCTAAATTACAATCATTTGGATTGACCGTAGAACCGAAACAGATGTTAGACTGGTTTGCGGTTTGCGTTCCGCTTTGAACGGTAGACATTGCGGCAATCAACAGGAAAGCCTGCAGATTTCCGGAGACACGCAGACGACATGCGTGGACAGAAGCAGCTGAGTTCCTGACGCTCACTCTAAAATCAGACTCACTAAGCATCACCTGCAGACACCACGGCCAGCCTGCTTTAATAAGCAGCAAAACACGGCTGAAGACCACCAGCCAACGCTGGCCTCCAGCGGCACTGACTGTGGTTTACATTCCAAACAAAATGATCTTTTATCAAAGAAGGCAGAAATGCATGGGGCAGGAAAAAGAAGCATTATAAAAATATGTTCAGGATTTCGCCTAATGACTTCCAGAACAAACTCACTTTCAAACGTCCCCAGTAGCTTAAAAGATTTTGCCATGTTGCATTAATTTACAACATAAATGCAGTTTATGAATTTTGTGTAGTAAGAAGGACATTTTAAGCGCATATTATGAAGTCTTATGAAGCAATTATCTTCCATGTTACTTAAAATTCTGAAGACACTATGCATTCCAGAAACATGGCCCAGAGCCTCCTGAGCTGGAATTGATCTGAATGCCCCTGAAGATGAGCTTTCATAGCACGAGAAGGCACCACGCAACCAACAGTCAGTCCCATGTAGCTGTCATGCCTATGAAACACATCAATGACCAGAATGGCGTGGTAACCCGAAGGCTGCAATAATGGCACGCACGCACTGGTAGTGACCAACACCTCTTTAATTGGACTTCAGACCCACTCAACAACAGTGAAAGCATTCGTGGTACCTAGCTAACTACTCAGAGCTAAGCAAGCCATGGTTATTGGAGGAGAATCTACAACCACTAATTTACTAAACCAGCACAATCCCTAACAGCACTCTATAAACATTTTGTCCCTAAAGCCACATGGTGGTAGATGTGATCTTCACCACCTCCTGCACCCCATCAAGAACACTTCTTTTTGCAACAGACTGAGACCGTTACAGGAGAGTTGTGAAGGCCAGTCTCAGTGGATCCCATCTACAACGCATAAGGCTCAGAGAACATTGTGGAAGAGGAGGGGGAAGACGATAAGAGCCAGAGGACCAGGGAGTTTGTTGGAAGACTGTGTTTCCTAGCAACATCAGAAGCTGCACTAATAACATCTCAACAACACAACTACCCAAGTGTGAGCTGAACAAGAATAGCACCAACGGGCAAGCAAAACTGGATGGAGAAAGCCCATGAGGCTTCAATCCTATGCTAAATAGTCAGCCCTGAAAATATATGTACATGCAACTTTGTATGGACTGAACCAGATAGCATTTAGGATAGATATGTATATACATATATTCATGCAATAGCAGTTAGTGAAAAAAGATGCCATGAATTTGAAGGAGTGTGGGGAGGGGTATTTGAGAGGATTTGGAGAGAAAAAAAATCAAGGGGGAAGTGTAATTGTATTATGATCTCAAAAATGGGAAAAAAAATTAAATAATTGCTCAGATGAATTAGAATGTACCAGTTAGTGATTTTATGAAAGAAATCTGTGAAGACATGATACAATATATATTTGCATGTTGAATTTGAAAAACATCTTTCCAGCACCTCTATCACATTTTTCAATTGTTTTCATCTCCAGTGAGTATGGCAGAGACTAATGAGTTACATGCCGAGACTATTTCCTCTTCTGTCTGTGTTCACAGCTAATTCTAACTTCCCAGGCTCCTTTCCACATAGACAAGGCCATAATGCCTGAGTTCCAGCCACTAGACTATGAGCAAAAGTAAAGTGTTCCATTTCCAGCCTAGTTCACAGACGAACCCCCACGCCCATCCCACAAGGAAGACATATTGTACATTACTCCTTCTGTCATCTGCCGGGTGGAGGTCGACACCCAGGGAGATTTCCAGCCACAAATTGAAGGTTTCACAGCAGCGAGATATAAGAGAACCAGGTCTCTGGGCCTCACCTCTTCCTGGCCAGCCATCAGCCAGGTACACCTGCTTTATGTGTGTTAAGATCGAAAGGTTAGCCTACATTGTACTAAGCCACTGAAACTATGTAGTACCAAGTAGGAAAAATCCTTCAAACTAGAGGAAAGATACAAAGGAATAAGGGTAACTGTCGGAATCAGTCAGATTTGTTTTTCTGTCCGTTTGTGTGTTTGTTTAAGTCAGGATCCCTTGCACCCTTGGCTGGTCTTGGACTCACTATGAGGAGAAAGCCATACGGCATAAGAAAGGCACTCATGCCTATGTCTCCCATATGCTGTGATTGCAAGCATGCACCACCACACCTAGCTCAGGTTTAAACTGTATCTCCTACCATCTTCTCTCCCTTTGAAGGTAGTATTGATAATAATTATCACCATCTTTTGTGGGGTAAGGTTGCATTTTTAGGCATTGGTGAGTTATGTCCTAGCTTTGTAGCCAGGATTGCTGACCTGAGACTTAACAGAGCCACAAAATCGAATCTACAATGTTCTCACTCTGAGATAAGAGAGTGCTTGATGAAGATACGTTTCTGAAGACAACATCTATTACAGCCAATTTGTATCTTCTGTTCCCAACATCCTGTTTCTGTTCTGATTATAATTCTGTTTGGATCCTAAATCTAAACACATTTTTGCCTCCTACCCATCAAAATGGGGCCGTGGTTGGGGTTGCTGTCAGGGACAAAACTATTTGAAATGGAGGATGTCTGTCATTCAAGTGACTGTACTGGCAGGGGACAGTGGTTCTGAGATTGGATGGTGGCTCTGAGAAACAGTGTGGCAGAAGCGATGACAGAAATCCAGTCAGGGAGAGAAGTGGAAACATGAAGCTCCAATTTCTGGTCTAACAGCGATGAGACCATATGCACTCGTATGCGTGTGTGTGTGTGTGTGTGTGTATGTGTGTGTGTGTGTGTACACATGTGTGATTCTCATCTCCAAAACAAAGCTATCCATTCCTAGATTTACCAATAAGGAGGAGAGTAACAAATGTAGTGTTAAAAATAAAAAGAACCAGCAACTGTTTCATCAGGGAAACCTAGGGCTTAAGCTCAGCTCTTTCACTTACTGGCTGTGTTGTGCCTCCTACAGATACATAAATGTAGCAGGTGTGTTTTAACGATGCATATCCACTGAGCCCTAGTTTCTCCCTCTGTATAGGAAAGATACTATCTAGTTTCTAATGTAACCAAAGCCAAACTTTAACTCCTGACCTTCCTGCCTACGCCTTCCATGTTCTTTGACTACACAGCCATGTAGGCAGAAGAAAGGAAGGAGGAAGCCCTGTGCGGTGGGGACTGGGCAGGCTCAGATACAAAGAAGGCAGCCCATGAATGGTAGAGGGGAGGAAGACATTTAGACATACAGATAAAAGGCCGCTCTGTATCAAAGCATCTCCCATCTTCTTAATGTACTAAATATAGTGTACCTTCATTTGTTGATTACGGCAATCCTATTCCAAACAGTCATCCTTAGAAAAAGGTCTCGGGGAAATCACTGTGAGGCAAGCACCTCACACCTGACATTTCAATCCAGGTACAATCCAGTTAATGAGTACCGAAGTTGACTTGATCAAGATTCTTCGAGCCTAAATATAAGACTCAGTACGGAGACAGGGGTTATACTCAAAAGATGAAGAGGAAAAGAGGGGTAGGCTGCACAAAGGCTGGAAGCTGCAGTCTGGAGAGGAATAGGGACACAGGCTGTGCTGCTGCCTGGAAACCCACCCACACTCACATTTGCTCCTTCAGAGGAGGAGGGAGGAGGCAGCTGAGCACAGACTGACAACGGGCATCCTAGATGTACTTGCTTACTTACTTCCCTTCCTCCACCTTCCTTTCTTCTTCTACCTAAACTCATCCTCCTCAACCACCTTCTTCACATGCCTCCTCATTTAATTTTTGGAGCTTTCTGCCTTACTGTAACTCAGAATATACCTGGTACAATAAGTAAAAACCCCTGGGAACTGGACCTAGAGGATCTTGGTCTACATACCAGCTCTGCCATCCTGGAGTAACTTTATATAATTTATATAAACTATTCTTGACCCCATGGACAATGGTTTTCAAACAAAATGGAATAAAATAGTAATAACATAATGTCAAACAAAAAAGATATGAGATAGCAAGTTGTAACATTAAAACTTCTTTCTTTTTTAATTTTTTATTAATTATACCTTATTCACTTTGTATCTCCCTTGTAGCTCCCTCCCTCCTGCCCTCTCAACCCCTCCCTTTCTCCCCTTTCTCCATGCTTGCCCCTCCCCAAGTCCACAGATAGGGAAGGTCTTCTTTTCCTTCCTTCTGATCCTAGTCTATAAAGTCTCATCAGGACTGGCTGCATTGTCTTCCTCTGCGGCCTGGTAAGGCTGCTCCCACCTCAGGGGGAGGTGATCCAAGAGCAGGCCAATCAGTTCATGTCAGAGACAGTCCCTGTTCCCATTACTATGGAACCCACTTGGACACTGAACTTCCATGGACTACATCTGTGCAGGGGCTCTAGGTTATCTCCATGCATGGTCCTTGGTTGGAGTATGAGTCTCAGGAAAGACCCTGTGCTCAGATTTTTTGGTTCTGTTGCTCTCCTTGTGGACCTCCTGTCCTCTCCAGATCTTACTGTTTTCCACTTCTTTCATATGATTCCCTGCACTCTGCCCAAAGGTTGGCCATAAGTCTCAGCATCTGCTTTGATATAACACTTCTTTCTTTAAGATAGAGTCTCACCTACCCCAGGCTGGCCCTGACCTTGCTATGTAACCAAAGATGACCTTGAATGTGAACTTCTGATCCTCCTGCCTCAACTTCCCAAGTTCTGAGAGCTTTTACCACTATACCAGTCTATGCTGAGCTATAACCTTAGTCTTATTATAAACATTTAATATTTTTATTACAAAGGAATGGAAGATGCAGTATGAGGTTAATATACTCAAAACACATTATGTGTATGTAAGAAAATGTCCTTATATAACCCAGTACCTTGTGCAATGGATTTATACCTGTAGAAAAACGTGAATGAATAAATGAAATGAAAGAAGGTGAGTTGATCGTGCCTTGGTCTAGAAAGGGGACTATAACATATATTTTAAAGGCAGAACACTCTTTTTTATGTTTTTATGTTTTTCTGATTTAAATTGTAAGGAGCAAGAATTGCTCCTTACAATTTATTTAGGTGATAAAAGAAATACAATTATCCCATTATTGTTCCATAAACAATTTACTCATGAAATATTTCTTATAAAGTAGTAAAAATCTTAGTGATACAAAAGGTGGACAATGGTCACGTTCAAGAAGAGAATAAGAGGGCATTGTTAGTCTTGAATTCTTTTATGATTTAAGAAGATGAGAATTAGTAAGCTTCAACAATAAATGTAGACGTTAAGTTATGAACTAAATCTGTTAAGACATAATGAATTCTGAATACCCAACCATATTGTCAATAAAATTATATTTATCTCCAGGGACACAGCGGCCAAGTAATCATGTTTGCATTGGATTCAGTTTGAAAGCATCTATGTCTTGTTGGGGTGGAAATGATTGTTCATAATGCTCAATTCTAACTTAGAATGGCTTCATAGCTCATGGCCTGTCTCTAGCCAAGGTGTGAAGCTTATTTTGAGGAAAATGAGAAAGAAAAATACTAGAGGAAATAGAGTCATTTTTTCTGAAATTCAAAATATTTTACCTTTACATCCCCAAACATTGCTGGTAGGTTGTGTGTTTTGGTTCCTAAATCCAAGTGATAGAGAATGTCTTCATCCATAGCATCCAGGTGAGGATTCTTAACATATACAGACCTTTGTCTGCGGATAAAAACACATACGTGTAGTGAGAAACCCAGTTACGTTATGCGACATTTTGTTGTTGTTGTTGTTTTAATATCAAGTGTGGGATATAGGGCTGCGTCAGACTGTCCACAGCTGCTAACTATGATTTGCCTAGTGCGCCAGTAGGGGCATGATATTTTTGCCAGCTGCAGATAGTTTACATTTGGAATTCTGGGAACTCTTGGGAGGATATAAATGCCGGAACCTAGAGACGGGGCAGGGGCACTGAGAAGAGAAGGAGAAGTAAAGGAGAAAGAAGGAAGAAAAGGAAAAGGAGGAAGAGGATGGAGAAGAAGAAGAAGAAGAAGAAGAAGAAGAAGAAGAAGAAGAAGAAGACTGCTGCTCCTCCTTGCAGCTCCTGGATGCTGTTGTGGTTTGATAAGAAGTTGAAGATATCCTGATGACAGAGATTGGACTTGCTCCAAAAATCCTGGTGTCCCTAATCAGCAGAAAATAGCCTATGGAGGTCTACTCTCATCTGCCCCTCTAACCTTCTCTCTCTCCTACGTGGTTGGGGTATTAGAAAGTATTGGGGTGGAGAAGGGTGGTAGACATAAGAACCCAAAGAAAATAACAAAAAATAAATATAGCACCAATACCTACACAAAGGAGATATCAAGCTATCAGGAGAGAAAGCAGACCTGAGACAGGATAAAAGACCACACCCATGACCACCACTAACACAGCTACTCCAGACAAACCTCTCATAATTAAATCTGGTATAATGTGGCTAATGTCTGTTTTACAATTTCTATGTACCACACTTAGAACTATGCATGAAAACTATACCATACCAGGAAACTGATGAAATAAATACATTAGCTCATTTAATACCCTGACCGCTCCGTTAGCTGAGTAACATTAATAATCCAACTTATAAATGAAGACTTCAAGGCTCTTAGAAGCTGAGCACTCCCATGCAACCAGAAAATCTACAGGCACCTCTGCTCAGCTCACTCTGTCTCTAATTGCCACTCTCTTACTGTGAAGATGCACGGTACAGGGACCCGGCTCTCAGACCACCTTTGTTCCACTGCCTGATCAACCGGACATACACTTTCTGTGCAAGCATGAGCAAGCTAACTTTGACCTTCCATCCCCTGATCTGTGAAGCAGAGATGGTGAAAACCGCCACCTGGCAAACTTATGAGCCTTAAATTTCATAAGTGTAAGACAGTAGGAATGTACAGTGACAAAGCATTTACCTTCCTGTCTGAGACTCAGCACCACACACACACACACACACACACACACACACACACGAGAGAGAGAGAGAGAGACAGAGACAGAGAGACAGAGAGAGAGAGAGAGAGAGAGAGAGAGACAGAGAGAGAGAGTTTATAAAGGGCTTTATATACAATGATAGAATAAGTATCCCTTATCACTGTAGTTGGAATATCATGAGACTTTATTGAGGCCCACAGTGTGTTTGTGAACCTTCAATTCTTTTTCCTTTGGAGTACACTGCTAGGTTAAATCCCCAGTGACATAATGTCATCTCACTGAGTTTGGCCTAAGGGGATGTGGGAAGTGACTTGTCTATCTGTACTGCTTGGCTCTGGGACACATAAGCTCAGTGGCTGTAAGGAACTGATACCGTCTTCACCCATCAGCTTGGTTTGCATTGAGCAAGAAGCCACTGAGCTCAAACAGTATTTAATGTCTGACCACTGAGAGGTTGCCAGTTGTGGTCAGTGAACTTGGAAATGATCCATGTCCCATTAGAAGGTTCGGGTGAGAAGTAGACCTCAGAGGGCGGTGAGATGGAAGCAGAGAGATGAACAGGCTCCTGGGAACGTGAGTTGGGATACATCAGAGACAAAGAAAGAAGGACTAAGTACAAGCCAAGAGAAACAAGAAAAGAAATGCCTAAGATGAGACCCAAAGAATGGCTAAGGAGCTTCAAGAAAGTGGGGGTGATAGGAGAAGAGGTCTAACCATAATAAGCACATAAGATAAAATATTCCAAACTACTGTCATTTAAAAAATGAACCTTAGAAACAGAAGGTGAGATAAGATGAACCCTTCAGCAGAGCATGCTGATGCAAACATTTAATCACAGCATTCAAGAGGCAGAGGCAGGATGTTATCTGCGAATTTGAGGGCAGCCTGATCTGCACTGTGAGTCCCGGGCCAGCCATACTTACACAGCACAACCATGTCTCAAAAACTAAAACTAAAACTAAAAAACAAACAAAAGGTCCCAATAACAATAATGAAACCTGAAACAAAAACCAAACAAAAAGTGTTTTTTTTTTTTGTTTTTTTTTTGTTTCCTTTTAAAGAATGCCTTTTAAGTTTTTTTTTTTTTTTTTTTTTTTAAACTGGCATCAGAAGAAAGTGGGAGGGGATACAAAATGGATGGGTGGACAAAGATTGCCCCAGAGAGGGAAAAATGGTGGGAAACCTGGAAGGTTTGCTTAGTGTCAGCTCATCGCTCCATTCCCCAGGATATTTCAG
The DNA here is from genome assembly GCF_030254825.1 of Meriones unguiculatus. Classification (NCBI taxonomy): domain Eukaryota; kingdom Metazoa; phylum Chordata; class Mammalia; order Rodentia; family Muridae; genus Meriones; species Meriones unguiculatus. The sequence goes on along the minus strand of NC_083356.1, from coordinate 98,648,347 downwards.
TGGCTCCTCACTTTCACCCGCATCCTGGAGCCAACATCCCACTTAAGGCCTGAACACAACACCCATGCTAACCATGCATGTCTGCCAAAGCCCTGCTCCTGCCCTGACTGCATCCTGCACCAGTAGCAACTGCATGCTTGCATAGCAGTGTCTCACACGAGCCACTGAGGGGCTTCTCTGAGCACTGCATCTCCACCTCACACTTCTCGGCTTCCTCCTCAACTTCGTCGGTCGGCATCTGGGTGTACATAGGTAAACAATTTATGAATCCTGTGGTCTCTCATGTGCCAGCATTTCTTTTGAGTACCTATGAAGAACTGCCTGGATGGCTTTTCTTTCAGAAATGCAGGTTTAGTGTTCTCTCTCTCTCTCTCTCTCTGTGTGTGTGTGTGACCCTGGTCTAGAGAAACACCTTGAGTATCAGTACCTTTGAGAACCCCCACAGCCACGCTTCTTTTCTCCCTAATGCCACTGGCCCGGCCCCATCACTGCAGTCCCAGCTAGGTGACCGTCCTTCCTTTTTCATTTGGCAAATCTATGTAACAGAAGGCAGTGAGCTGCCTCTCAGGGGGGCCTTCTTTCACTCTACTTTATACTTACAAAGCACACTCTTTACAGCCTACTCTGTTTATCATAATATACTCCTTCAAGCATCAGTGATAACAAATTATCTGTTCCAAAACAGGGGTAAAGACACCGTACCAAGAGTCATCTGGAAACTCTTTGTTTCTCCCACTTCCTTCTAAATACTTTCAACCATCTCAACTAACCTCATATTATACATCCCTCTGGCTCTCATCTGACCTTTAAAAACCACCAAGGGGATTCAAAGGAAAAACACTGGCGACCAGGCCAAAATTAATTGGCTGCTCAGGAAATATTTTTTAAATTTTGACATCAAATGTGCGAGTCCCTGCTGCAAGCCTTTGCTCGTGAGCCACTCTTTCTGCCTCCCTTTCATTTTTTTACTCATCAAAATCCTCTTCATTCCTTAAGACCAGCTAACACTGCATCTTCCAGGAGAGTCTTCTAAGCAGTCTTTATCCCTAATCAATATCTCTCCCCTCACTGTGCTCCTAAAGCATCTATGTTTGTGCTAATGCTGTTAAAATGGAGTTAATTTTCTGTCTCCTCAGAAAAACTGTAAATTCCTTGATGTAGGCTGTTGAATGCATCTTTCTTTAATCTCTAAGACTGAACAAATCCTATTTGTTAACCTAAGTTTAACTGTTCAGAAAGTGGAGCAAAATACCATTAGTGTTTTTTTTTTCTTTCTCCTTAAAAACGTTAGAAGTAACAGGTTTCTAATTAGTTTGTGAGGCAGACCTTCTTTTTTGGGGGTGGGGGGAGGAAAGAGTGCTCCATGATGCTGCTTACCGGTCACTGCTGCAGAACAAGCTTCTGCATCCCAAAGCAGGACAGGCATCCCACACCTCTTTGCTGCTGCCGGGAGGAGCCCTCATGCAGACAACGCTGAGTGAAGCTTCACAGCAGCACAGCCCGGCTCAGGAAGCTGGCTGCAAAGGCAAACCACATTTCCGCCCCAGGACCACTGAATCAAAACCTGCATTCTAATAAAACCCCAGTGGTTCAAATGCGCACCAAAGTTCTGGAAACCCTGACACTTACTTTCTCTTCCAGATTCCATCCTACTTTTTTATTTCCTTCTGCCAAAGCTGCTTTCATGATCTGGAGATTTTCCTTTGGATTCCCAACCAAATCTACAAACCATAACACTAAGAAACGCATTCATTCATCTCCAGTGACTCTCTAACTGCTTATCTGAATCACTGGGGGAACTTTAAAGTATGCTGGAGTCTGAATTTGACAGAGATTCTTGTCCCAATGGTCCATGGAAAAGCACTTCTAAGGTGATCATTTTTTCAGTGACCAAAGAAAGCCTTTTTTTTTTTTTTTTTGCCATTTGAAATCTTTTCTGTCTCCACAGAGATTTTAGGGTTGTCCTATTTCTGCAAAGAATCTTGACTTGAATTACGTTGAATCTGCAGACCACTTTGGTTGGCATGAACATTTCACCAGTATCGAGTCTAGCTGTCAACAAATGTGAAATATCCTTTCACCCATTTATGTCTTCAGGTTGTCTTGAATTTCTTTCATCAGTATTCTATGGTTTTCAGTATGCAGATCTTTTCAGCATTCAGTATTTTACTCTGTTTATTTAGCATTGTTTTATCAAATTCATTTTCAGGTAGCTTCTTATTAGTAGACAGGAAAAATGTTAATCTTTGTTTGCTGAGTTTATAACCTACACCTTCACTGAATATAATCAGTTCTATTAGGTGTGTGTGTGTGTGTGTGTGTGTGTGTGTGTTGTAAGAGAGAGAGAAATTAGCTTAATGTCTTTAAAATAACAAAGTTAGAGACATCGCAGACCTTGAGCCCAAATACAGGGATATTGTAGGGATAAGAAATATAAAATATGCAGTAGTGTGCACTCATAATATAGAACTAAGCTCTAGTCAAAAATTGGAATCATTAGATGGGCTCTAAAGAGTGTTGACGCTTCAGTCCCATCTTGGAATTTCTGACTCAATTGGTCAAGCACACCTGTGCCTTAGAGTTTCTAAAACTACTGATGTCCAACTTTTCTATGGTCAAGAAGAAAAATCTCAAACCATCACAGTCATTAATTACATTCTCTTGTATTAGATTTATTACAATAATCCCTTAGCACAAATAATAATTATTTGTTATAATAATTTTGGAGATATCCTTTTTATTTCCTTGAAGTCTGATTGCTAATTAGGGAAGCTGAGACAAAAACAATTCTAAATTCAAGGCCAGTTTAGGCTATATAGAAGGTTTCAAGCCAGCCTGTACCAAACAGTGGAACGCTGTCTATCTAAATGCAAGCAAGCAGACAACCCCATATGATTGCAGCGAAAACAAGGTGGCATTGACACCATGAAGGAAATTTCCATCAATGAAGGAAATAAGATAGAAGATCCAGAAATAGACCCAGTTATTAATGGGCAGTTGGTATTTGACAAAGCTGCCAAGAGCACACAATGAAGAAATGAAAGGCTTTGAGTAAACGGTGTTGAGAAAACTTGATCTCCACCTGCCAAAGAAGGAAATCGAACCTGATCTTGGACCAGGTCCAAATGTCAACTCAGAATACACACATGTAAAACTCGAAGCTGTGTCACAGAAGACCACAGAGAAAAACTCCACCATATTTGTTTGGAAAGTGGTCACTCAGGTAGGACTCCCCCAAGAGAAGGCAAACAAATAAACCCATGGGATTGTACCAAACTAAAACCTCCCATGTAGATAAACAAAACAGAGCAACAGATCCAAAAAGTCTGGGCACAGGGGTCTTTTCTGAGACTGATACTCCAGCCAAGGACCATTCATGGAGATGGCCTGGAACCCCTGCACAGAGGCAGCCCATGGCAGTTCAGTGTCCAAGTGGGTTCCACAGTAATGGGGTCAGGGACTGTCTCTGACAGCAACTGACTGGCCTGCTCTTTGATCACCTCCCCACCGAGGGGGGAGCATCGTTACCAGGCCACAGAGGAAGACAATGCAGTCACTCCTGATGAGACCTGACAGGCTAGGATCAGAGGGAAGGGGAGGAAGACCTCCCCTATCAGTGGACTGGGAGAGGGACACATGGGGAAGAGGGAGGTTGGGACTGGGAAGGGAGGAGGGAGGAAGGTACAGGAGGGATACAAAGTGAATAAACTGTAATTAATAAATTAAAAAAAATGTAAAAACAACAAAAATAAAACAAAACAACCAACAACAACCACAGAGTGAAGAGGCAACCCATGAGCTGGGAGAAAATTTATATCTGACACTTGAATCTATTATCCAAGTTAAATAGCTCAATAGGAAGGAAGTAGAATATGGCTAAGCATAGCCAAAAAATTTGGACAGATGTCCTCAAAGATCCGAACAGCTGACAAGTGTATTTTAACATGTTCAATATCACTAATCATTAGGAAGATGAAAACTAAAACTGCAATGAGCTATCTCTCCACACTTGTTAGAATTATTATCAAAGACCGCAGATAACGGATATTGACAAGGTCTAGAGACAAGAGAAACCTTGTGTATTATTGGCGAAAGTGTGAATTAGTGTAGCTAGTCCGGGAAAATATTATGGAGAACATAAAAATTAAAATATAGCTATCGTATGGTATAGGCATTTCACTGTTTCTTATGTATCCAAAAGAATTGAGGCGAATATGTCAGAGAGGTACCGGCACTCCCATGTCAATCATAGCACTACAGATATGTTTACTTACATATTTATATGTTATAAATATACGTTTATTAATATATTTAAAATGGAATTCGGTTTAGACTTTATTACTTATTATTTAGACTTTATTTATTATGTATTATTTAGACTTATTTATTATTTCGTTTTCTTGTGGGTGTTGATGCGAATGTGCAAGCACAACAGCACAAGTGCGGAAGTTAGAGGACAGCCTGTGGGGGTCTCTTTCCATGATGGGGGTCCTAGGGATTGGTGTCAAGTATTTATCCACTGAGCCATCTCACTGACCTCTCAGCTTTTATTGTTTTTTTGTTTGTTTGTTTGTTTCATTCACTTTACATCCTTATTATAGTCCCATCCCTCCTCCCCTCCCAGTCCCTCCCTGTCCCTCCCTCCTCCTCTCCCTCCCCTTTTTCTCAGAAAAGGAGAGCTCCCTTTCCCATCCACCCTAGCTCATCACATTGCATCAGGACTGAGCGTGTCCTCTTCCCCTGTGGCCTGGCAATCCTGCCAGGGGGAAGTGCTCAAAAAGCTGGCAAGTGACAGACACCAAGCCCAGCAGAGACAGCGAGCTCAGCTGGGCGGAGGTGAGTAGGGCAGGGGACCCAAGCCCCATTGTCCCCGTCCTGAGGAGGTCTGCGTGGCACCAGACCAGCTCTCAGCTTTCATAATGAAGAAGACTCTGTCGTTTGTGACATGAGCAGAACTAGTAATATGCTAAGGACAGCCCCAGCCCAGGGAGACAAACACTGTGTCTGCCACTTCTCTTTTATCAACGTTTCTAAAAAATGTTGATCTAACTAAAACAGAGAGGAGTGGTGGGTATCAAAGGCTGGGGACTAGGAAGGTATGGCAAAGGGCTGTGAATGGGAACAGCTCCATTGAAGGAATAAGTTTAAGAATCTATACTGCCTTGCCTGCTTACCACAGACGGTACAAATATACTTTAAAATCACTTTAAAATAGATGTTGGACATTCTTACCACCAAGCAGTGAGAAATTGGTGAGGTGATGGATATCCTAGCTAGATCAATAGATTTGTCTACAACACATGCATGGTTCGAAACGTCTCGCTGGGCTGGGGGTATAGACCAGTGATAGAGTCCTTATCCAGCATTCATTGAGCCTTGGGCTCAATCCCCAACACCACAAACCAACCAACCAAAGCCACAAACAAAAGCCCGCCAACACACTGTGCCCCATATGCACAAGTCAACTCCCACTTTCAGCTAAAACCAAGTACATGGATGTCTTAAAAAAAAACTTTGAGGAAAGGCTTGCCCGAGACTTCATGCCAAATTCAAGCCTATTTTTGTTCTTCTTCTTAACTCTTTCTCTAAAGATTGATGACCAAAGAAAAGAGTTAGCTGGGAGGTTTCCATTTTCCTTTGCCTTCATTTGCATATTTCTCCCTCTCTCCTTGGCTTCCCTGGTGGGTGGAGGGGTCTGTTTGAGCCTGTCTGTATGCTGGCATCACGGCAAGACACTTCCCACAATTCTTGGCAAATCAGAGGGAATTTACAAAAATTCTTCAAGCCTCATGAAGACTAATGCTCTATTATGTTCTGTTAACCCGAGGCAGAAATTAGAATTTAATTTGCAGGCAGCTTGAGCAGATTCGTGTCTACCTTGGAGATGAATAACATCCACGGTATTTCAGAAGTCGATTCTATGTCAAGTCCGTCCATCACAAAGCATATGAAATTACCCCATGACGCACTCAACACAGTTGAAGTGCCATAGGCACCGTGGGGCCCTTTCATTATTTCTCAGGTACAGCCCGTGGTCCTGGAATGAAACACTGAACTCCACAGTGAAATCCAGGCTGTACTTTGAATTTGTCTGCTCCTGTGGGCTGCTTAAAATTCTCATTGCTTTTTTTTTTTTAAAAAAAAGTTCTTTTGACCTACTTCCTTCTTTTTTTCTTTATTATTTTATTTCTCATTATGTTTTCTTATGAAATTGTGTGGAGGTGGATTTGCCAGGATGACATTTGGAGGTCAGAGGATAACCCTTCTTCCACCTTTCAATGGGTTCTCGAGAGTGAACTCAGGCAGTCAGGCTTGCTCAGCAAGAACCTTTCTTTACCCACTGAACTATCTCACTGGACTCTCTGCTCCATGTTCATACATGAACCAACTTACCAACTCCACAAGAACCAAAGAATGAGAAATTTCAGTGCTTCTATGTGGATTTGTATTATGAACAGTGTTCCTATTATTTAGTGTCCAATGTGAGAAGATGTATAAAACCCTGGGGGAACATCCTCTGAGCACTTAAAATAAAATCCAAGAGATTTTCATCTGACCCAAAGAAATAAAGATCAAAATTACTCACCCCTCATATGCATTCTTGTCACGTCCCATGGATCTATTAGAAGCAGGTAAAATGGAAGCCATACTTTGCACTGTGCTGATATCGGGGAAAAAGCAAAATTAGGTCCTGCTGTTAAATTACAGATCTAATCCTAATGACACAGCTTCAAGTCAGGATTGCACCATCCCTTCAAACTTAGGGGTTTTTTTTTTTTTTTTTTAAATTTTCTTCTAAAATCTTCCCTGAGTATTTTGAACTCCTGTGACAATTTCAAAATACCATCCCTGGAAGGCCTTTTATATTACAGCCTGGCTCTCAGAGCATCATTCCCCAAGAAGATAGGCTCTCTTGGAAGGTGTGGCATCCTTTCTCTTTGACCAGGTTGTTTATCTTGTTAACTTTGACCACAGCACCTTTTCATGGCGTCTGACCAAGGTGTGGCACACAGCTGTGTTTGCTTTGAGATGTGTATGGATGTAGTCTGCTTTCGGATTTCATGCTAACCTTATCAAAAATGTGTCCAGTACTCCTGAGAACTTTCAGTCCTCAAATATTTCGTTTTCCCATCCTCTCCCACTACTTGCCAATTTGTTTTTGTTCTTTGTGATTGTTAGTCAGGAAAACATCCAAAGTCAGGACCTCAGAAAACTGCTTTGTCTGAACTTTGCCCATCTGAGTTCATACAGAAGGCCTGATGATTAAACAAAGCTGGTTACCTAAGGCCTCTTCATTTTTCTAAATACTAGGTTGACTCCAACATACACTAATCCATGTCTCTGGGTGTCAGTGCAGGTAGAATAGAGAATTATAGCTTAATACTTTCAGAAAAAAAAATATATATATTTTAAGAAATCTATTAATTGGTTTCGTGATTGTGCAGGCCTGCAATCCCAGTACTTAGGAGTCAGGACAGGAGAATTGCTGCAAGCTTCAGAGCAGCTTGGTCTACAGAGTTCCACAACATATACGGGAGTAAAGCAATTCCTGACACAGAAAGAAAGAAGAAGGAAGGAAAAAAAGGAAGGTAGGAAAGAAGAAAGGGTGGGAGAGACAGAGGAAGGTAAGGAGGGAGGGATGGAAGGAAGAAATGGGGGAGAGAAATTATGAATTCACTGTTTACTCCTGTATTTCATTCTGGAGTGAGGAAATCTGCTTCATCATGACCCTTTCTCTCAAGGTTCCTATGGGAATCAGCTGACATTCTATGGAGCAGAACTCCCAAAGCACCAGTATCATGGATTTTAAGCAAATCAGAACTTAAAATATTCACAAGTGCCAAACAGAAGCAGATAGGTGGCATTTCCTGATGTGTGTGGATTTCTGTGTAAGGCGATCACAGTCAAGGAGCGAATACCCTGGATCTTAACCTAAGGTATAAGTCACCCATCCCACTTCCCCCTGAAAACCATTCTTTGAAAACGTCTCAAATCCCCCCCCAAACACACACACACCTCCTTCGGCTTCATTTGGTTCACAGTAGTCTGCCAGCAAAGTTTTCAGAATGGAAAGGCAAGTTCATATTGGGGGATAACCAATGTAGCCTAACCCATGTCCGCTGCCAACCAGGCATTTATAATTTCCCCCAAATTATCCAAGAACCATTAAGGAAGTTATCTTAGAAAAGGTAACGATAGCTATAAGACAAAATAACCCTGGGCATGGGTGTTCCCTTCAAACTCAGGACCTTTGCTCCTACCTGTGGCTTACAATTATATGCACAGCTCAGGCCTCTTGACACTGCAAGGTGGCCTACCCACTGCTCTTTCCCAACAGTCACTGACAGCATTGAGACTCTGATGCCCACTGACTGTCACTGGCCCTTTATTTGGTTTTACGTATGTCACATCTCTCCATTTATCTTTAGGGGATAAAGAGGAAGCCCACCAAAGCGTGGCTGGCATTTACCGCTGCTCCTGGCAGGTTGTGTTAGCTAATTAGGTATTACATAATTAATTACTTGTGTGAGCAAATTAGGCTAATTAACGTGTCTGTCTCCAGTGCAGATTCTGTCCACCAATGATCCTGGTCACTAATGTCAGACAGAACAAGCTAAAGTGTATGTACTCTGAATAACTTTCTCCTGCCCTTGGGCAGTTAAACCAGTAGTCATCACTTAGGAACGTTTAGAAGACATAGAGGGTCTATGAAAGGACAGTATCAGGTGTTGTCTTTTGGGAAATCTGAAATCTGATTTCAGTCTTGTAAAGACTAATTCATACTCTTACAGTGAGTGAGCTGTTACCTTAAGGCCTAACAGGAATGGGGAAAAGTTTTGTTTGGAGAAAACATACAAAAGGTCAACTGAGCCCAGCCCCTGGGTGTTTTGCAAACATAGGCCACATTCCAGCAAAACCTTGTGACTCCCTGCAGCAGGGATCAGGAAGGTCCTGTATTAGCTCCACCAGTGTCTAACTCTGCGGTGCCTGAGCTTCAGTGAAGCCCTTCCAACGCTTCCAACTTCTTCCAGCTTTCTTCCACAATGCCAGTCTCCATTCTAGATGATTTTCTCCTAGACTTAGTTCTGCCTCTGAACCCCTGTTGTTCAGCTAGATGATTTCAGGTCCCTCTTTGGAGGTTGCAGTTGCTACAGAGCCCAGAAGACTTAGCCATGTGGAGTTAAAACCCTGCTTCCCAGCTTCTTAAGCAGCATTCAGTTCCACTGAAGAGTGCATTGCATTAGTGTGACATGTCTTTTATTTCTAAGTATTTTCAACAGAACAGCTCTAGTGGCCCTTTTTTTTTTTTCTTTCTTTCTTTCTTTCTTTCTTTCTTTCTTTCTTTCTTCCTTTCTTCCTGAGTTCTGGTGTTTTAAAAATCAAATGCCAAAACAAGGTTTCACAGACTATATTACACTTTCAATATTCACACCTAATAAAGGCCACCTTAACTCTTTTAGTAATAGGTTTTAGCTGTGCTGAGTCATAGTCGTCAGGATGATTCTCCTTGAGGTGCAAGTAGATGATGGCCTTCAGCACATTATCTCTGTTCTAGAAACAGCATCCTGACAGGCATGCAGGAGCCTGTATGCTTGTCTCTCATAATGGTAATGTGCAGCCAAGTCCTGTTCTCTTTCTTCAAGAGGGATGGTTAAGAGCAGAGATGGTGCTACAATGAACTTCCCCTACTGCCCTGTGACTACCTTAAAGGAGCTCTAAAAACTTTGTAGTCCATCTACTCTGACTCTGCACAGTTGATATGTATTCTTCCCTTCATTCAGTAGTATTAACTGAACACACACTGTGCCCAAGAAGTCTAGGAAATGCTGTAGGTAAAGGCACGAGTAAGATAGTTCTTATTTCTCTTGTTTCTTTGGGAGGAAAAAAGTTGGTATCTGTGAACAGAGAAGACATAGGTTTCTGCCCTTCTTGAGTTGGTCTTCCTTATTTCAAAACCCATGTGGTGATGGTACCTGCAGTAGCTCCTGCATCTTCCTGATCTTTTGATCTTCCTTTCCTAACCCATCCACAGTTCTCTCCTTTATATGGCAGATGCGTTGCATTTGGAATGTTATGACATCATTTTGCTTTTAAAAACTCCAGAAAGCTTATTAGTAGCGTTACAGGGCTTTCACGCCCAAGTATTTGCAACAGAATGTCACTGGTGGCCTTTGTTTTTAAAGAAGCACATTTTTTAAAAATTGAACGCCAATTTTATAACACATTTTCAATAGACACACTTCACGAATAGGTCCCTGAACTCCTTTAATAATGCACTTTTCCTGTGCTTTGTCCCAAGGACACCTTAGTTTCTATTGCCCACTTAGGCTTTTTCACTATTTCCCACCCTCCTGAGAGTCAGAGCAGGAAGCAGTGGCTGTAAACATCCTACTTACTTTAAGAGAAATGCTCAATCTATCTGCTTCCCTCTGTCCACTGCTCCTCTTTGAAGTGCCACTGAGTGGTGCTGGTATTATGTTGTTTCCTTGACTTCTTGGCAATAAGGAAGAGGGCCGGCTCTTTTACCATTCTTTGGTTCTTTTGTTTGGTGCAACATTGTCTGTGGCTTTTGTGAGGAATTGGGGGCTATGTGGATGTAATCCATGCATTCTGAGAGACAGGCTCTCTAGCCTTGGTGCAGTGGTACCCAGCCTTCTTAATGCTGTGGCCCTTTCATACAGTTCCTCAAGTCGTGGTGACCCCAACCATAAATTTATTTTCGGAGCTACTTCATAACTGTAATTTTGCCACTGTTATGAACTGTAACATGCAGGATATCTGAAAAGGGACCCCTGTGAAAGGACCATGCAACCCCTAAAGGGGTCACACCCTGGAGTTTGAGAACCACTCCTTTAGCGGGCAGCGCTGCTTTTCCTGAGTAGCTCAACATGGCCTGAGCTCAGTAGAGAGATTTTCCTTGCCTTGAAGCCTCTCCAGAGCCAGGTGGAAGAAATCAGGCCCCTCCTCCTGGCTCCCCAGGGTGAGGTCTACCTCCTTGGATGTTCCTTTCCCTTGAAGTGCATGCCCTAAAGTGAACTAACTCTTGTGCTTTTCCTGTTTGTTCTCTCTCAAGCTAGAAGGTGAAGTCCCCCTTGACCTGTGTTTTTTGTTGTTTTTTTTTTCCCCTGCCTCGGTGAGTTTCCACTATCACCTTCTGAATTCTTCCTAGCTTCTAGTTAGTAATCTTCAGTTTCAAGTCCACCAGACGTAGGTTTGATGTGTTAATAGAAGCACAGCAATGTTTAAAATCCTTGTTTTTGTTTTTGTTTTCATACTGCCCCATTAGAGGTTCACAAGTGCTGCTCAAAGAATCCCAGCTCTCTCCTGTAACTCCCAGCGATGGAAATATGGACATGAAGAGGGCGTTGCTATGGTTCAAACTGGATACGCCCTCAAGAGGTTCACGTTTTAAATATGCAATTTTGGGAGGGGTGAAAGTAAACCTTGACTCAAACTGCCTTGATCTCTGGATTGTTGGGACATCAACAAGCCTCTCCTACTAATTATGGACACTATTGGCTGTGCTTCTCTCCAGGGCTTTTCAGGGACACAGACTCAGTTTCCCCAAAACTGTAAGCCCAAATAAGTCACTCGTCCTCCACACTGCTTCTGCGGTATTGTAGTTACACTCACACAAAGCCATTAATACAGCCATGCACACAGAAAAAGAAAATAATCTTAGTCCTGTCTCAAGTTTATCATATCCATTAGAGTCACTGTCAGACAAAGAATCACACACCTTGTAAACGAAAGCATCACGTGACAGTTCTTCAAGGCGCTCCGTCCTCTCCAGCTCTGTGACAACACAGTGTTGTCTGTATTTGATTTCTGAGCAGGGCCTTGTGGGAGGGGTGGTAGACAAAGCCTTTACCATGAGCAGCTTCCTCTGAAGGTGGTTTTGTGGAGGCTGAGGCAAGCTGAGGCCATGAGGAGGACTCCAGCAACCTCAGGCCTCACGAAAGACTTCAGCCTCCTGTTCTCAGGTCAATGGTAGAAGACTCACTGTGGTTATGTGGGTAGAGCCTTCATAATTCTGTATGAGATTAATAAATATAAAACAATGATAGATTTTTTTCCCCCAAGACCCAGAACACTGTAAAGTTATGAAGGATAGATTTTCTTTAGAAAGTAACTCTTGTTGATTTATAAAAATTTATTTTTTTAAAAAAATTATATTTTAAAAATATATATTATTTTATATATTATAACATGTATATATTAAATAGTATGTTTATATTATATAACTATATATTTAGATACATATTTTATAAATACAGACTCATACAATTGATCTTTCTGGGGACAGTGGTTTTAATTATTAAATGAATGAACAAGTTTCAGAGACTAGAGAGATGGCTCAGTGATTGAGATCACTGGCTGCTTTTGCAGACCCAAGTTCACTTGCCAACATCCATGCGATGGCTCACACCATCTGCTAACTCCAGTTGAAGGAGGTCCAAGGCCCTGACTGGCTTCTGTAGGCACAAGGCAAACATGGTACATATATATATACTCAGGCAAACACTTAGACATAAAATAAACAAATCTAAAATGCTTTTTTTTTTTTTTAAATAACAAGAATAACAAGTTTCAAGTCATGTGAGCACTGATTTACAAGAAGGAGTTGATTATTGTTAACCATTCCAGGAAAGTTGTTTCCAGAATCATGGAGACTCCACAGGGAGGTACCACACCCATCACCCAGTGGAAACTCCTAGCATATCCTAAGTGTCCATTATGATTTAAAAATAAGGCACCATCTACAAAGTCATGTTTTAACGCTTGGTCCCCAGCTAGTGGCATTAGTTTGCAAAGCTACTGAATGTTTAGGAGGAGGAGCCAGGCCTGAAGGTAGACATTAGAGGGAGCAGCTTACTAGGTCCTGGACTGTAAGGATGAGAACAGCCTCCACCATCTTCTCTCACCACCATGGGCTAAGTTGCTGCCATGTCACATAGAAACTCTTTGAAACCATGAGCCCATACAGATGTTTGTCCATTTAGTTATTTTTGCCAGGCGCTGTGATCATGGTGATACAAAAGAAACAAATACAGAAATCTGGGGCTGAAGAAGAGTTTGTCTTGTGAGTAAGCCTGACTGTGTGATTCTTAGACCTTTAGAACTGATGCATGAGAATTTGAAGTTTAGAAATGCAAACTGGAGAACCCTTAGGATTAAAGAGAATCCAGGTGATTTTTAGTGAAACAGCAGGAAACATGCATTAAGCACATTTAAGGAAGTAGCACGATTCTACTCTTCATAGACTCCAGGGCAACATAAATCTGTTGGTCATTTCAAAGGTTTTCCTTTAAAAAGAGAATGCCCCAGGCAAAAGCCAAGATTCAGCCACCCTGGCATTCAGTGTCCAACCATAACCATGGTCTATGGGGGTCCTGCTATTGTCCAGCTAGTAACTTGCTGTTGGCCACATGAGACTGGTTTCTTAGACATTCAGAACTGAGAATTACTTGGTCAGGCAGGCTTGCCCCAACATTTTTAAGAAAAGCCTCTTCCAGGCAACGCACGGCAGGAAAAGCCTGGAAGGCTGCTGCTGCAGAAGGATGTGTGGATGAAGCCCAGGTTGCAATGGAGATGCCAGGAAGCTGGAGATGCCAGGGAGGTAGAGGTATCTGCTGAGGTAAACTCCAGGAACTGAGTGGAGTCAGCCCACGAGACAGGCCATGTGGACTGCCAACAGCAAGGCTATAGGGCCAGTCAGGCCTATTGGAGCTCACATCACATTGCCCCGTTCCCAGGATGAGAGACAGGGAAGCTATGGGAGTTAATGTTTCCCTCTTTAGGTTCTGGTCTTGTGCTGGTCTGACCTTTCCTTGCTATTCTCCAGTTCCTTCATTTTAGAATAGGAATCTTTACTCCATGCCATTGTATATTGGAAAAACTCACCTTCCCTTTTTTCTATTTTGCACAGATACAGAGCTGGCCTTGAACCTCAGAGGAAAGTTTGATCTTTGACATTTAAACAGTGTTGAAACTGTTAAGCTTAGGGGCGGGCTCTTAAAACTGTGTGTAAGTGCTTTTTATATTAGGAAGGCTAGGGCGGGGATATTTTGTTTTGAATCTAAAAGGTACTTTATGGGCTCATGTTTTAAATGGTTGGTCTCCAACTGGTACTAGTTTTTTTCAGGGAGTGGTACTACAGAACTTTCAGTAGGAGAGGCCTAGCTGGCAGAAGCAGATCACTGGTGATGGACGTTTGGAGGTTCTACAGCTGTATAGCCTGCTGTACTCCACCCCCGCCCCCACCCCCGTACCACAGTATTCCAGCTGTGCTTTGTGCTTCATAGGTTGCGCTTTCACCATCACGAATGGAGCTGATCTTTTTGCTTTTCCTACCATGATTCATGGAAATGAGCAAAATAGACACTTCCTCTCTTAAGTTGTTTATATCAGATATTGTGGTCAGAGTGAGGAAAAACACAGCCTATTATGCTTGGAGTAGAGGAGTGAGAGAACCAGCTTGTTTTTCTAGCAGCATCCAAATGAAAACAGTGTAATTTACACCCTGGCTTCTTTGATGGTTTTTCTTACTGGGAATATGAGAACACGTGTGACTAAACTTCAAATTACCTGTGCTCGGGGCTGGAGAGATGACTCAGCAGTTAGGAACACTTGTTGCTTTTGAAGAAGTCACCGATTCAGTACCCAGTACTCACCTGGCAGCTGACAAACACCTGTAATTCCAGTTCAAGGGAGTCTGACACCCTCAGGTGGCCTCTGTGGACACAAGGTACCGCACATACATTCAGGCAAACACTTACGCATAAAATATAAAATGAATATATTTTTAATTCTTATGCTTTAATGGATGACTTTGATGCAAACACAGCACCACAGAAAATCAACAGACAACTCAAAAGCCAGTGACACTACAGCCCCGTAAGGCACAGTCAACAGAGTGATTTAGGACTGACTAGGCCTCAGAGAAAGAGGATCCAGTCAGTCCTGATGAAACCTGATGGGTTAGGGTTAGATAGTAAGGGAGAGGAGGACCTCCCCTCTCAGTGGACTAGGGAGGGGACATAAGGGGTGAAGAGGGTGGGACCGGGAGGAGATGAGGGAGAGGGCTATGGCCAGGATAATATTGTTTATTATAAATAATCATAATTATAATAATAATAATGAAAAAAATTAAAAGACCAAAAATGATGGACTTCCGAATGTGCTGGGCTTTCATTTTTAGAATTATTCTGTTCTCACTTTCTGAGAAAGGAAGTATGAGGCACAGGATATCAGACAAAGATCCAAAAAAAAAAAAAAAAAGAAGTTAATCCTCCTGAAACAAGCATGGCATTTTAAATCAATAGCAGTAGGGAATCAAATTTTAAAGCTTTTCACTAAGCTCAAAATAACCACTTTCAAAAATAATAACCACATTCAATCTAGAATGGAAATCTGAAGGACGAGGGAGAGTAACTGAAATAGCAAGGAAGAATGTGTGACGTCGGTGCCTGCCTCAGAACCCCCTGGGCTGGACCGGGGCTAGGCAGTTTCTGTGCCACATCGCATTAAAGCCTCCTAACAACCCTGTAAAATGACTATTATTATTTCTCCACCTTTCAGCTAGGAAGTTGAAGCTCAGAGGTGCGGAGGGAAGTGATGGAGATCGGAATTCCTACAATAATGCAAATTCGTAGGAGCCACATCCCCTTAACGGGTAACACGGTACAATCTGTTAAGGACAGGGGGCCGCGGACACGGTGAAACATGCATGAATTTGCTCAGGGTCTTCAGGGTAAAGTGGAATCTGAACTTCGGGTTAATCTCTGCAACATTTTACCCTGGAAGTCACGAGAATTTATTCAACTCATTTACGGAAAAAAGCCACGGTTGGGCCATGTTGGGTGTGCCTTCTCCAGGTACTGGCCGTCCTACTAAAAGGACGGCCCCATGGGAGGGCTGACTGCAAAACCAGCTTATCGCCAGGTTTTAAATCGACCTTCAATTTAAAATTCAAGCACCTGAAGGTTAGGTTGTGTCGGGAGCACAACTTCCGGAAGATTTTAACTCCAAAGCCAGAGCGGGGTTCAACACCCCAGCTGAGGCTGTTCTGTTCTCCTCGGCAGGACACCCGAAGGTGAGTTAGAGACACACAGCTGCAGGCTGTTTCCGTGACCTCACCAGCTTGCTGGCTCACCTTCCCAGTGACCTGAGCCCGTGTTTGCTTTTCAGCGATGCGTAAGGAACGTTCAGTGTCCCGGGCAGTCAGCCTTGGGCTGGGAAGGAACCTGTGAGACGGTGATGCCTGATAACCACGCTCAGCAAGGAGAAGGGGGTGAATTTTCTGAGGACCCGAGGCCGTAGTAACCTCAGAAACACAATTTAGATTTGTGCAGTGACTGCCCAGGGCAGCTAACACCGTGGGTTATGACATCCCAAAGCCAATTGATTCCTATTTGGGTCTGAGAACAAGGTGTTTTATGGCATTCCCTCGCCACCAGTGAGTGCAATGTGTGGGCTAAACATTAATTCTTTTCTGAGGAGGTAGGGCCCTTTGTTACACAACCATGGCTGATCTCCCGTGTCTGTTAGTGAGTCCTCCTGATGATATCTTGACTTCTCACCGCTGACTTGACAGCACATCACCTTGGTTTGCGTTTTATTCCCTGTCCGGTGCGTAATTACTGGTGCTCCTGTCTATGCATTTCCACACTGAAATGGTCCGGCTACAAAAGATTGAAGACTTAAGAAAGTAGATACGGAATATGTATCTGTATAGTTAACACACGAATTGCATCTTGTTAACCATATTTAATGAACGCTTTATTTTTAAAAAGAAAGATTTTATTGCTGCTCTCACCATATTCTCTACTTAAGATGAACTGTACAAATTCCCCCCCCCCAAAAAAAAAGGACCCCTGTTCCCTACGGGGGCAATTTGGTAGGCATCCTTAGGAGAGGAGACTGAAAATTACTTGTCAGCAGTTACTTGTAATTTCACAAGGAAGTTTAAGACATTTGTGTACATATTATATATTAACTATAACATTATAGATGACACTATATACTGCATATTGTGTCCAGTGTTTATATCATAGTACACATTGAGTACCTTTTATCCCAAAGCTTAGGGAGTAGAAAAGTTTCAGAATTCGATTTTCTTTCAGATTTTAAAGGTTCTATGTATGAATAACGAGATATCTTGGGCACAAACGCAAGTACAAACACACAAAGTACCTTTTTGCAGCATTTTAAGTAATTTACACAAGAACCAAAACATGCATGCACTGAATCATCAGAGGTCAGAGATCGATGTATCATCTGTGGACTGGCATGGCAGTGGTCAAAAAGTTAAAGACTTGGAGCATGTCAGACTTCAGGTTTTTGAGGCAGAGATCAGAGATGCTGTGTGTGGGGGAGGGTATGAAAGTGTGGATGTGATATGTATGTGTTCCCCAATTTGCTCTTTTGTGCTGCGCCAATGTTTTCCTGCACACAGCCATAGTATACATATGTACACATAGATACATACATATATCTATATGTATAGATCTCTGTGAGTGTTCATGAACTTCTCTAGTACTCATCATAGGCTTACATGTAATCAGTTTGAATTAGATATTAGGAGACTAGCCTATACAACGATTTACCAAATTACCTTTGGACCAACCATGCATGATTTTCTATTTTCCCATATTCTTGCCACTAAATCTGGTGTTATAACCATGTCATTGTAATTCTTTAAAGCCAATGTGGCTGTTGTTAATGGCATATTCTATATTTCCTTGACTGTTACTGAGGTTAAACTTTTTTATAAATGTCTGGTACCTAGTTGGGTTCCTTCTGTGATTTACCCATTCACGGTCTCTGTTTATTGAGTTTCCATCTTTGTTCTACTCATTTGTAATTCTTGGTATATGCTGGGCCCTGATCTTTGGTTGGGTCTCTAGTTTGTTCTTTATTTTCCATCTTTTTTTTTTTTTTGTCAATATGCTTTAGAAATTTATCCAATGAACAATATACAGGTGGATTTTTAAAATACTAGCTTTGAGCTGGGTGTGGTGGCATACACCTTTAATCCTACTATTCAGTAGGTAGAAGAAAATGAATCTATGAGTTTGAGGCCACCCTCTTCTCCACTAATGAATTCCAGGGTAGCAGAGTAAGACCCTGTGACATAAAAACAAAAACAAAAAACTTCATCTTTCATCTGCATTTAATACATGCAAAAATAATATGATGCCAGTTGTGTCATAAGCTTCCATCCCAACACTTGGGAAGCTGAAACATAAAGAGCCACAAGTTCAAGGCCAACGTTGGCCGTGTGTGTGTGTGTGTGTGTGTGTGTGTGTGTATAGATAGATAGATAGATTTAGAGTAAGTGTGGAAATAACTGCATGATATACAGAAATGAGACAAGGAAGGGGGGATTTTTAAAAAGGTGAAACAAGGATAAAAGATGAAAGAAGAAAGAAGAAGGGAAGTAGAGAATAATATTTGGAAGGAAAAAAAAGGGGAAGAAGTAAAGAATGAGAAGAGATTTTATAATAGTGAAAAAGTTCAAAAACAACATTAGTAAGTGTCAGGAGTAAAATGAAACTGTGATTTTTTTTTAAACCAGTAAGATAAGATCAAAATACTGCTAAAGTTATAGGAGGCAAAGAGAAAACACGGGGACAAACATTTTTAAAAAGCAGAGGAAAAGAAAACACATTGCCGAAAACATGTAAAGAAAATGTGTCAACAAATCAGATGAACAATAAAAATCATAAAATCTGTAAAAACCGATGCGGTAAAAATCCTGCTACATATGTAAGGGGTAGGGAGGAATGGAGTATCAGAGCCATTTCTTTATTTGTCCTCAAGAGCTGGAGGGTGCCAGCTGTATGTGGTTGTGGGTGGGGATGAGCTGAACTTGGGCACACTTTGGTCTTCCCTTTGGTTTTGGTTGTTGATGAGTCTGTGTCTGTGTCTGCCACAGCTGTCTTCCCAGCTGCAGTTTTCTGTCTTCGTGTAGCGGGGGCCTCATCCGGCCACAGTTAGCTTTGCCATGTGTGGCTGGACAGATTCTCCCACCCTCCTGCTACCGTCCAGGTCCTTCCCGATGGGACGGCTGACGGTTAGCTGAGGGCTATCTCCCGGTACATTGGGAAGGTGGGCAGCGCCGGTGGCACTAAGATCAGCACAGCCAGAGGACCTACCTTTGTGCTTTCTAGGCCTCATGGGTAGGAATACCCCGCTGAGGCTAGGCCAATGTAGGTATCTCTAGAACATCAGAATCCTTGGGCTCAAGAGCAGTGAAGAGAAGATAGGCTAGAAAATTGATCAACTTCCTGGCTTCAGGCTCAGAGTTACCAAACTCCAGTTTTAGTCTCAGTTTATGAGAACTATTCCCAAACACCAAGAGTAGAGCGAGTTCTCCTTCTACACTTCCCAGCCTGATCTAGCCTCCTGCCAACACGTCCTTGAGCTTACCAATTTTCAACCCTCCTGGCTCTCTGCATTGCCTCTCCAAGTCTTCCCTCACGTGGGGGATACAGCTGGACAAACTGAAGCTCATCAACTGTGTCAAAAATGGATTTCTCTGTGCATCTAATCTGTCTCCCGGAAGCTTTGCTTTTAACACCAAGGCCCACACCTGGATTGAGGCCAGAGAGGTCTGTGGGCTCATCCAAAAGGGCAGGACTGCCTGACTTTCATCTGCCTTACCTACTGGAATCAGCTTCTAAGCCCTGTTTCCCCATCAAGGACCCGAGGCTGCTGTTGGTTTTTTGCTCTGCGCCCCGTGAATTTGCTTTTGCTATTATCCGGTGTTGCCTTTGTGGATTATCTGGTTATCTTTGTGGGTTTCCAAAGATTCCCCTGTGTTTTTGTCTTGGGGATAAAGCCTATGTTTTCTCATTGTGACTCTTCAGCTCACACAGAGGCGGCCTTAGCCTGCCCTCTTTCTGGAAGCCTTCTGACATTTGTTGTAGATGACGAGTAGGTAGCTTCGGTCTGTCCTGTTGTGTCTTCTATTTATCTCTTTGCCACAGGCTGAGGAAATTTCCCAGCTCTCCCATCTTCACTCATGTTCTAGCTGTGATTAACCCTAGCTGTGCCAAATTACAGCCATGCTTTTGATCCTTCACTCTTCTGTTTACCCACACCTCATTCCTGTTAATTACTCAATGTCCTACAAAGCCCTCTCCTCATAAATGGCTGCCCTGCCCTGTCCTGTCCGTTTTGGTTATGTCACCAGCTTCATCAAGAAAATGGTGAAAAAATATGACGGTGCCAGGCGTTCATGCCCTTGACTTGGAGTTAGTCAGCACTGCGCTACAGTGGCAAAATACCCATGATAAACAGCTTGAAAGAAAACATTTATTTTGGCTCACAACCTTGCAGGTTTTAATCCACCGTCACATGGCCGTGTTGCTTTGGATCTGTAGGAGGCACAAATAGTGGGGATCCCACAGAACAAAACCTCTCACCTTGTGATAGCTGGGAAAAAAAAGAGAGGGGGGGTCTGGTGTCCCCACACAGCCTTAAAGAGTATTTCCCACTCTGGCCCACCTGTTGTTACCACTCCATCCCATTAGAGCCACAGGATCGTCACAAAACCTTTAACCTATGAGAATCCAAAGCATGCTCCAAATAAAAAAACTATAACGCTCTGAGTCTGACTTCGGTTTCTTTTGGTTTTGAAATAGGGCTTTATGTTCCGTGTCTCCAGCTAGAATGCGCTGTGTAGATTAGGTTGGCTTCATCCCCCACAGCTTTGACTTTTTATTGATGGTGACCCCGTTAGCACTGGGAACCCCTTCTATGAAGCTTCTACTGCCCTGATGTTGCAGGTTTCCTAGCCAGTGTCATTTAGCCCTGTTTGGCTGGTGGGGGTGGGGGAAGGACCCCACTGTGGTGGAGGCGGCTTCTGGTGGTGTTTATAATCACAGCAGCAGGTCCAGTGCAATGGTGCAGAAAGTCGGTGGGTCTGATGGTAGTCTCTTGGTCTGGGGTGTTGACCAGTCCATTCATAGACTGGAGAAGTAGTGGATGTAGTGAGAAAGGAAACATTCCTGTTCCCCTGGATTCTCTGCCTGTCACCAGCCTCACTCTGGCATGGTTTCTAGTCCCCTATCTTACTGGAAGTCATAATTTTGAGCATAGATAGTTCCTAACTTTTCTCGGACAGTTAAATCACCTTGTTCTTGCTTGTGCTCATTTTTCTCTTGTTTTGTTTGGTTCTTTTGTTTCCCTACACTGGGGACAGCTGCCTTGTTTTAGCTGTAGTTTTTCTATGACTCTATCTGTTTCTTTCATAGGGAGCACACTGGATTGTGAAGTGTTCTCAGACACTGGCTGTGTATTTGCTTTTACCAAAGGCTGACGACCCCTCCCGTGCGGAACCTGTTTTGCACCAATATCATCTGGAAACTTTAGCGTAACACAGTATCATCAACTTTCATTCTATAACCACACAGGGCAATTCACCCCAGCGACACCGTGCAAACAATTTTTCTGCCAATATTTGCCCACAAAAATATTTCTTTGCATCCGTAGGCCCATTATCAGAATGTTTAAGCCACTCTAGCCACAGTGTACAAAATATTCAAGATCGTAGCTTAATAAGGGGCTGTCATGACCCCCAATCCCTCCTCTCTCACCAGGCAAAAGCAAATGTGTAATCCTGCAGCCCCCAGAAACGTGGAGTGAAGACATGACTCGAGTCTGAGCTCCCCTGTGTTATAGTAACATCAGCTCATATAATTGAGCAGTCTTGATGGCAGGCGACAACACGTGATGTTTTTCATTCCTGAAAGCAAATTCCCAGGAACCTCTATTTGGCGCTCCTGCGTTTGTTAAAACATTTGTCCAGGTGACTCTCTGTGCCATGCTGCTGCACATGTTTTGTTTGATAAGCAAAAACCAACACTGCGAAAGAATAGTTGGGAAACTTTTAAACTGACTTGGTTCTCAGGGTAAAGAAAGCCATTCAGTATGAAGAATGTGATTTGGGATACAAGAATTTCTTTACAATAGCCCCGACGCCTGTCATGCATTGAAAATTGGTTCTATCTTTGTTGGCCACTGAGGAATTGATATGAGGAGGCTTTGGCACACATGAACATCTTATTCCAGAACAAGAGTCTCACGCGTTCCTGCTATATGGTAGGATTTAATTTACGGAATGCAACCATTTCAAACTGTCCGGGTCACCCTCGAGCCCTATCCTAAACTCACGTGGAGAGTGACAGCTTTGTAAACAACCTTCAGAACAGGACACAGAACAATGTTTTCTGTTTGTTTGGTTGTTTTTCTTATATGTTTTATTTGAAAATACTTTAAATCAAATGTCTTTAAGCCATTGTTGTGAAATGCTGTAAAATGTATTTATAACAAATTGAGGCAAACAACTGGAATTTT
This sequence comes from Meriones unguiculatus, assembly GCF_030254825.1. NCBI lineage: Eukaryota > Metazoa > Chordata > Mammalia > Rodentia > Muridae > Meriones > Meriones unguiculatus. Next base: position 98,625,982 of record NC_083356.1, on the reverse strand, counting down.
TTGAGCAACTTTCCTCTTCTCTTTTCTCCTTCCCTCCTTTCCCCTCCCCTCTCCTCTCCTCAGAGCCTTTCTGGGGTGAGAAGTGGGCCAGGGACACAAAGGCTCGGTGGTTAGGCACATCTACTTATGTGCCTCAATCCCTTCTTTATTCTCACCCAGTCTGATGGATAAAGTATAAGATGGCTTGGATGGCATTATGGTAAAAGTCATAATTCTGCTTTAAGACAGAAAAACCATCACCAAACTTTAGCCTGTCATGATCTGAGCTTGGCTAACTAGGAAAGAGAACTATAGAGACAATAAACTCACTGCAAGTAGAGCATCAAGACACAAAAACAGGCTCACAATGCAGCAAATGATGCATTGTTCTTGGGTATAATCTGCATATGAATAAATGGAAAATAATTGCATTCAGAAAAAGACCACAGTCCTGCTTCCACAAAGTAGTGGGAAGCAGCAAGCAGAACTCTAAAGCAAGTCTGAGTGTTGTGCCATTTCACAGTGATAAAGACAAATCATAGCTAAAGAAGCAGTGTGGTCAACTAAAAAGACAGTTCTTTTTAAGCCAAATGGATCCACATCATGATTCCATACTTTATTTTTTCCTGTAAAGTGAAAATAATAATAATTACTACACAGGAGAAAAGATATTTTAAGTTTACCTCAATATCCTTTATCATCTTTTCTTGATTTATTTTTAATTGTGTGTATGTGCACATGCGCACATGTGAGTGCAGATGCTGTTGTGGGTTCTGGGGACTGAACTCAGTTCCTCTGGAAGAGCAGCAAGAGCTCCTGCCACCAAGCTACCATTCCTTCTCCATCATTTATTGTCTCAACATAGACTTCTGTTTATAATCAGAGAACATGCAAATGAAGAAATGTGAACTTGGTGGTTCGTTGAACCCAAATCTCTTAAATAAGAGTGCCCTTCAAGAGAGAGTCCCAGACTTTTGAGGGGCTATGGGGATGTCTGTGTGGATTGTGTGGATGTCAGGCCTTAGAGTCAGACTTCAGTCATAGACGATGACGGCCCAGGACAGCCAATGTGTCTCTGTGCCGATGGTGCCAGGAAGGCAGGAGAGAGCCTCTGAGGGTACAGGATTCCAAATACAGCTGAATTTATCCACACTGACCATGCAAAGGAAGAATGAAGGAGGGACCAAGAAACCCACCGTCCCTAGACTCATCCAAACACAACCCACACTGTGCTGCAAGACACAAGGAAGGTCTTGACTAAGGAGCAGGAACATGATAAGTCAGGGTGAAACACTAGAAAAGGATTTTTAAATCTTTCTCACCTAAAATGAATGTGGGGAAATGTGTGAGAAAAACAATAAGTAAAAGGAGAAGGGTTTATCATGATTTATTTTTTTTCTTTTGAGAAAGGATCTTGGTTGGAGTCCCAACTTCAGCATCTCCCTGCCTCTGTCCCCAGATGCTGGGATTACAGGTGTGGGCTGTTATGTACAAGTGGTTTATTATTATTTTGTGATCTTTTCCTTTACCTTGTTTTCCTAAGTCTAGTGATAATTGTTATGCCAAGTCTCATGGACCCCAAAGACCACCAAGACACCGATTCTGATGCAAACGCAGTAGGGTCTTTTATTACAAGTTTGAGCTTAGGCCCATACCATCACCAATGCAGTGGTTTTTGAGTCATAGAGCCCCCAGCTCAGGGAGAGAGGGGTTTTTATTTAGGGTTACATAATTGGGTGACATTCAGCAAGGATAAGCTTGTTACAAAGTGATTGTGGCTAACTAACAGACTAACGTTGAGCGAGCTTTCTATAGACCTCAGGAATATTGGTATTCCTTCCGTGCCATGAAAGTTCCACTACCAGGTCGGTGGGCTGCCCAGCACAGATGTCCCACCCTGAGATAAGATACCTTTCCATTCTAGTGGTTACCTCCAGACTATTGCTTGGATAGGGAATTTTCTTGTCTTGGTTCCTGGAATTGATGACCTATGGCCTAGTTCCTACTAACTTTGGTGTGTGTGGCGGGCGAGGGGTTAGACCTGGTTCTTTCAATAATATTAGGAGCTTCATGCATGTGAGACTTCATCCCCTTAATAAATGACCCTATAAGGTAGATATTAGTATACAACAATGTCCACTTACCCTTTAGGTCTCATGGGTGGTCATGACTCTTTGATGCTGAACTCCACAATTGCCCAACCTCCTCCTAGACAAGAAGCGTACCTAAGATGTGAATATCTAATGAGGCCATATGCAAATAACTACTACAGCAATAATTTTTTTCTGAATAGATTCAGTGTAACAGCAAGGAGAGAACATTGGATTGGCATCAGAATACCACAGTTCTGGCCCTAGCTCCATATTTAACTCACCCACGTTTAATTTGATTATGAGGAAATCATATCCTTTTTTTGTGTCCCCAAATATCTCCTCTATTAAATGAAGGTGGATAATTAATAGCTCATTCAGTCCAAGAGACCTAAACATATATTTTAAGTCCTGTCTGACTTCCATGTTGGCACAGGCAGAGGCGGCTTGTTTGACTTGGCATGAGTTTCTAGATAAACGACACCAACATAAATGGTGGAGCTGCAGTCAGCTCAGGATGGATAAGTTTGGGCTCCATTAGGAGCCAGTCATTTGAACAAGGAGCTTACTACCAAGACTGAGCTGTAAGGAGAGATTGGACCGATGAGAATTTGTCTAGTAAGAAGTGAGAAACACTCGGCAGGTGGAAATGGTAGACTTCTAACCACTAACTCAGGCTTGGACACCACGGTATCTGGGACACTACTCGTTCCACCAAACCCTGAGATCCAGACTGGAGAGGACTGGGTCATGAGGCTGGAGCCTTCACGATCAAGACCAATGACCTCCTTAAGGGAGCCCAGAAAGGGTCCTTAGTCTGCCTGCCATGTGGGAGTCCAAGAAGTCAGCAGTGGGAGGCCATGGCATTGTGTGAGTTCACCAGAACCCAATCATGCTGACATACTGTTCCTGTCGATTATAAGCTAGCCACGTTCTGTGACACTTTGTTACAGTACCCTGAACTGATGGAGCCATTGTTGAAGAGTGGAACTGTGTTTAACAAAGTGACAATGAAGTCAGCAGTGACTCACCAGTAGGACTTGCTGGAAGTTGTAGCTTCTCAGGGAAGCTCCCCAAAGAGAGAGGTCTCAATAGAGAGATGTGCTGTAAAAGTTTCCCAAGGGTTTCTGGGAAAGTAGCCAGCCCAGTTGTTGTTCTCTCTCTCTCTCTCTGCTGGAGCTGGACTCTGAATACACTGCAACTGCAGGAGGTTGGTTGGTTTCCTGAAAAGTGACTCAGGGAGCATTAGTAAGAGAAGCCTTGAACCTATGGGAGCCAAATGCTCCAAAGGTACTCACGGTGCAGGAACCCTGGGTGTAATCCTTAAATCCCCAGCAAAAAGAGAAGTGGCGAAGTGGCTGAGAACTGCAAGAAAACCCTTCTCCTATAATGTCTCTGTAGCACCCTCTACTGGTAAACTCAAACGATGCATAAAGAAAAACCATAGAGAACCCAACTGCACTTGGCAGAGAGCACAAGAAAAATAAAAAGGGTAAATTTGAAAACGAGAGGCAATGAATCAATAACATATGCAGAAGGACCCCAAAAGGGGTTGTCCCCAAGAGACCTAGATCGACAGACTCTGTCATTCTATCATTCATCCCAGAGGTAACCAACCCCAAAGCCTGATGACTGAGCCCAAGCAAGCCCTGTGAATAGTTGTGTCAGGAGGCCATGTGTGTCCATCTTACCACAGTGAACGGCAGGCAAGCTTCTCCCACAGGGATGCCAGGTCCTTCTAAAGTCAGCGACCACGTGTGTGGTCCCTCAGTGACTTGTCTGTGACGCCTTAGAAGTGACAAGACTAAGGCTCAGAGGAATGTAACAGTATGCTTAAACTGGCCACGTCTGTCCCTGCATGGCCTCCTCTAGTCAAATAAAATACAAAGTGGAGGGGGGAGGCGGGGAGCAACAGTGTTGTCTTTTCTGCTGCTTTCTCTCAAATTTTACTTTGGATTTGCACTGCTTGTATTGCAGAGGCTCTGCTCATTTGCACAAAATTGGGAGTTGATTAGAAGAATTATCATCAGCTAATCCTCCATGGCAAGAAAGCAGCTCAGAGCTTGTCAAGTCTTCCTTGTCCACAGGTTAACTACCCTGGTATTTAGTGTGCCCTAAATTAAAATCCCATTCGAAATCCCTTAAACACAACCACTACCTCACAATCTGTAATTACCACTGCAAAAAACATTCACTTGATTCTGCTTTTCTCTCTCCGCCCGTGTCTTCAGGACCATTACTTTCTATGTGATGAGGTTGTAGAGATTTCTATCGCTTCCCCAGAATAGGAAATCTATGCTACTTTCATTAAGTAACTAAATGTTAGCCCATTTCCAATTCTTAAGTAATTTCTTAAGGAAGAAAATTTGATCTCAAAGTCTTTGCAGCATTGCTGATAGCGCTGATAGCAGCAATCAATGCTTTGGCAAGGTTAACGATGAGCATTTACGTGTAGTGGCTCATTTAAAATAAATAATCAGGCACTTTACTCACTATTGCCTCCTTAGTTCTAAGAAAGAAGCCTGATTTAAGACACACTACAACTGAAAGAGTCCGTGGTAAAACATATTTTGACAACATCGCAGTTAAATACAAAATAAACTTGAGCGCAATTATTTATCTAAAAAGTGAAGGATATAAAAATAAAAAAAAAATGGCCAAGTAAAAGACTTCTCAAAATGTTCAAAACTACTGGAGCACAAATCTGAAATTTTTGTTGAGGATACTGAACATATGATGAAGGTTGGGGTACGGGGGTTGGTTTTTTTTTTTTTTTTTTTTTTTTTTTTTGCTTTTAAATTGGGCATGGCCAGCAGATCACAGTGGTTGGGCATCTAGCCCAGCCCAGCTGCTTAAGGGACTGAGGTAAGAGGTTGCTCAGCCCTGTTTTCCAGAGGGGCTAAGCAGGAAGACTCTGTAAGGAGCAGAGGGAGCCCTGAATGAAGTACTGAGGTGAGTGGGTATTGGTGGTGGTATTATTGTGGGTATTGTTGGCATGGGTACTGATATATCCAGGACTCTAAGGTGTCGGCACACAGTGGTGGCAAAGCCTTACTTGGCTGAGGAATGGTAACTAATGCTTTCCTGGGGAGTCTGCGTGACTGTGTGTGAACAACTGATCGATATGTGGGAAGACTAACAATTTCAGCTGCTTCTTCCTCCTGCGTGTTTGCAGCCTGAGATGCCTCACCTACAGAGACCTCCTGCTACCTAAACCACCCCCTCACCCTCACATCCTAACCACCCCCACCAGGCTGTACTCCATAAACACACTCAGGTCCCAGGTGGTTGCTGTAGTAGCCATTAGAGAGCCCAACCTGACCCGGCTTCATTGTGTGTGTTTCGATGTGTCTGTTCTTCATTCCATCGATGTTCACAAAAAAGGATCCAGACGCAGAGCGACACAGGCTCAGCAAGACTCCACCTTTAAAAAACAACCTGGAATTTAGAGACCATAGGACAGGGGTTTATGTGTCTCCTCTTCCATTCACTTTTTTCCTTTCGGGTTTTCAATTAACGTTCCTGCCTGGAGGCCATGTTGTTTGTCCATCAGGGGGAGTGAGTAGGGATTCTTTACCTCCTTCTCTCCCTCCCCCTCCTCCTTCCCTTAATCCCTCTTTTCATCACCCCCAAGGTCATTTTGTAGAGCAAACTGGCTGTGAGTTCTCAGTCTTCCTGCTTCAGCTTCCCTGGGTGTTGGCATAAATCTGTTGAAGAAAGAGATTGGTTGGTTTTTAAGCACCGAAGTTACTGAAAGGCATGACCTGATTCTTTCAACCATTCTGAAACAGCCCAATGTTTGATGTGCTATGAGGAGAGCAGTGACAAGAGCAGGGAGTCAAATGGGGATGGTGAAGGGACTCGAGCCAGCCCGAGCCCTGCCAACATGGCTCTGGCAGGACTTGTTCTTCTACCCTATGCCCTCTGCCTTGCTGAAAACCATTAGATTACATGCCCAGAGCTAGCCACCAAGGTCTGCTCCCTTATTTGGCTACTTCCTCCTCCTGAGGCTGACTACCAAGGTCCAACTATCAAAGAATTGAAGTCTAGCAACAAAAACCTCCCTTTGGCTCATCTAATTAACATGCCCAATTAAAATTAAACCTCACCCTGACACAGGCTTTCCACTTTTGCCTTTATAAACCACCATTTTCCTATGGGCCATGTCTGTGTCCTCACTACCCAGAGGCAGTCCTTTGTCCCACTCTGGGACAAATATAACTTCCCCTTTCCCTTGTTTCCTTTCCCTTCTCCCCTGCCTTCTACTCCTGTCTTTGTCTCTTATTCCCTGCCTTTTGTCCCTCTGGGGCAAATAAATCTCCTCTGTGCTGAGAAGTTGTTCTTAGGGGTCCTGAGCCAATACTGGTCCCTTTCGTCTAGGACATTAACTAAGGAAGTTGTCACTGAGTGTGGCCTATGGAAAATGTGAACAATGAAGAGGCTAGGATGCAGGGACAGGGGGGTGAGTGATGCTAGCCAACAGGAGGTGATCTGGAAATGTGTCCCACAAGAGGCAACACTGAAGAGAAGACGCAAGCTCTTCAAGAGAAAGCTGTTTCCTTTGTAAGCACTCGATCTGGAATGGCTGAAAGCAGATTCGAAAGCATGGGTCTGAAGTGATATGCGGGTCAGCTTGAGAGAGGACTGAGAGTCAGAAGGTGGGAGAGGAGCAAGCAGTGCGGCCCTTTCTTACAATGGATTGTGCACTTGAAACATGTCTGGCACTCAACAAATGTGTGTTGAATCAGAGCATAGTCTAGCTTTTAAGCACACATAAATCGAGTTAATGCGGCAGTTCTATCAAGAATAGTATTTTAGAATGCCAGTATGATGGACCTCCCTTATAGTTAAGCTGGTTTCTATCTCCCGGCCTCATCCATCTGGTAGTCCTCAAAGGGAAAGAGATCAATGTATCCCCTTTCCTCCTCTCTCCTCCAGGGAGGAGGGAGATACAGCATATTATAAGAGTCCTGGCTGTATGAGAAAGGAGAAGATGCCTGCCCATCCACACCGAATGGACTGTGGAAAAAGAAGAAGGTTAGAAAGTTTGCTTTTTGTACACCACCCTTTGTCACGTGTAGGCTCTGTAAACCCTGGATAGAGATGGAAGAGTTTGGATCCTCATCCACTAGTGCATGTTTCCCCTAAGGAAAGTGAAACTCTTGAGGGCCAAGGCCAGAACTAGCACTCTGAAACAATACAAACACACCATGCATAGCATGCAGGGTAAGCCGTTATTAGATGTACCAAGAAAGAAGGGGAAGGCGCTCATAAAATCAACCCCTAATCTGAGAGAGTCTGTACTCTTCCTTTCCAGGAGTTCGGGTTGTGGCTAATTCATCTCTACCACCCTACCAACCCCATGACTGAGGCTGTGCAAGGAGGCATTGCAGGTAGAGAACAGTCTCCTCAGAGGCAAAACCTAGGCTCCAGCTGTGTGGCATCTGTTCAGTCTCTGAAATGCTCCATAGCTCAGTGACCTCATTTGCAGCAGGAGATGAATCATGTGACCCTACTTCCTTATCCAGCTCAGAGATAATCACTTTATAACTCATCTAAAAGACATCTAGTTTGAACATATCCTGAAAGTATAATTAATATAGTGAGCCCAATTGCATGCCAATGAATCAGCCTAATCAAAAAGAACCAGTGGTCCTTGAAAAGGTGTGTGTTGGGGGGAGGACAGGAAATTCAGACTGTGATCCTCAAGCATCGTACAGTGCCAAAAATCAGGACATGCTCAAAAAAAAAAAATCAATGTTTGCATTCATCTGCTGGAGCCACCATGACAAAATACTGCAGACTTTGTGGCAATCGATGGAAATCTCCTTCTCATAGCTCAGGGGTCTGGCAGTCTAAGTCAGGTGTTCTCCATGGTGACAGTCACCTGCCCTTTATATTCCCATGAGCCTCTCTTCTATGCTTATATTCAGATACCAGGGGCTGGGGAGAGACAGGTGAGAGCATGAACCTATGCTTCTTCTTGAGAAGATGCCAGACCTAATAGAGTAAATCCCCACCCTCACAACCTCACTTAACTTCCATTATCTGCAGCCCCATGGAGGTTAAAACTTGAGCACATGACTGTCAGGACATTTATGCCTATAACATGCCTATAACATGACTGTACCAAAGGGATCTAAGACTGGCCAGATCGATTAGGCCAACAAGACGAATAAAGTAGCAATGGACTGTAACCCAAATATAAAATAAAAGCCCTACATAAATGATTGGATAATTTAGTGATGGGTTTAAGAAACATATCTTCATGGAAATGAATTCAAAGTAACTTACATAGATACTGACCCTCACAGAGCACAATTCCCTCTACTCCCCACTGCTTTACAGTGTTTAACTTCCTTCTAACTTGTACAAGGTAGAAAGAGAAAAATGAGTAACTCCACAGCATAGAAATCTGACAAACATATCACAGGACCAAGATCAAAGCCTACAGAGATAAATCATATTATAGCCTAAGATATGTTGAATGGAGCCTTCCTTCTAGTGACACATTGGCCTAGGCAGAAAATGAATAAAGAACCTAGTAGTGCTGTGCTCTACAAAACACTGGTCATATTCAAGTCTGTGGAGTCACCCAAAAATAAGGAAAAGCTAAGAAATGACTAAGCCAAGAAGAACCCTAAGAACACATGGTATCTAAACATAATGTTTAGATCTGTTACGAGTTCAATTCTGTTTCTTAAAAAAATATAGATAGGTATACTTTAAAACAGTCCTAACCATCAGAACTTCAAAGCATGATCTTATTAGAAATAAAGTTCATGTCATGTCATTGGTTAAGATGAGGCCATACCAGAGTAGGGAGCATCCCCAATGTGCTATGACTGGTCTTCTTATAAGATGATGGCTATGGGTCTGGGGTGGGGTGGGGATTGACTCAGTGTGTAAAATTCTTGCTAAACCACCCAGGCATGAGTACCTGAGTCCAAATCCCTAGCACCTACATGAAAGCTAAGTGTGGAGTCACATATCTGCAACCCCAGTGCTGGTAGAGTGGAGGCAAGCAGATCCACCTTGACTGGCTGGCCAGTCCATGTAGCCTAAACAGTGAACTCCAGATCTAGAGATCATGTCTCAAGCAAGAACTGGAGAGCCACTGAAGTGCTGATTGAAAGGATGTGAGGAGAAAGACCACTGGTTCAAATTATTATGGCCAAATTAGTTAAAGCATGCAGTTAATTAAAGCAAGGTTTTATGTGTGTGTGTGAGTGTGTGTACATAAACTATCTCTCCCTAAAAGCAAGGCTCTAGGGATCAGCATTGGACAAGAGGAAAACAAGGTGTATATATAGCTCAGGGGCAAGGTGTTTCCATATGAAGGATTTGGTAGGCAAAATAGGTAGAGTTACAGGAGTAGAACATAAGCATAACAGGTTAGTCATAATGATCTGCTGAAACAAAGATGTGATTGCAAGGTGGTCATAACAGTGGTAATAACAACCTTTTAAAACCAAGGTAGGATTGCAAGATGATTATGATAACCGACATGGCTGTCATTTCCTGAAACAGGCTGTACAGAACCATTTGCATTTAAGGTTACAAGTGTGGCATAGCCCAATCCTTGAGAAGAGGTTTAATCATAAACAGGAATGAGCCTACTTTCTCTTTACTATAAGATGGCTTTTAAGTCTAAGATAAAGACAGGCTGGTTCATCAGAAGATACCTGAGATTAACCTCGAGTCTTCACACATGTGCACACATGGACTAGCACACCTGTCCACACATATATAAACACACACAAGCACCCTCACACTCAATGGATGGATAGATGGATGGATAGATAGATAGATAGATAGATAGATAGATAGATAGATAGATAGATAGGGATAGAGATATAGACAGATGGATATTTGACATCCATGTGAAGGTGTCTTTTAGCAATGAAGGTGAAGGCAGGGACTTAAGTTATGCAAGTCGAAGCTACAACCAGGAAAACACCAGAAGGTAGGAAGAGAAAAACAAGGTTCCCCTGCAGGTTTTAGAAGCATCCCTTACTGACCCTTAAATTTCAGGCTTCTCCTCCCCCATTGTTAGGCAAGACAATTCTGACCTTTGAAAACACCTAATCTATGGAATTGTTATGGCAGCTGTAGGAAACTAGTCCATGATTCAGGAGAAAACAGACATTAAACACATGCATAAATGAACAGCATGGAAATCTGGATATACTGTGAGCTGTGGTTATTTAAAAGTGTCACTATTTGTACGTGAGTTGTAATAAGTATATCGTAGTATCTCTAGAGTTGTGAATGGGAATTTCAGTGTGACGTATGGGAACTTTAAGTATGCTTCTCAAGTTTTTAACAACCGACTTATAGCCACAAGAAATTATTCTAAAGGGAGCTCACCCTAGGGGCAAAGCACTTGCTGCCGAACCTGGAAACCTGCGTTTATCCCTAGAGTCACATAGCAGAAGGAGAAATATGTCTCCTGCAAGTTGTTCTCCAGACCCCACACATGTTTCATGGCAGGTACATGCATGACCATGCATATACATGCGCAATAAATAAATACACAAATGTAAAAATGCATTTTATAAATTATTCTAAAAGTAAAATATTTTAAAAAGAATTGCTTCATACTTGGGCATAGAGTCTCACACCTATAGTTCCAGCACTGGGAAGGCTGAGGTAGCAGGGTGAAGAGTTCAAGGTTGACCTGAGCTATATAACAAGACCTTGTTTCAAAAAAAAAAAAAAAAATCCAACCAGACAGGGCATGGTGGTGCATACCCTTAATCACAGCATTAAGGAGGCAGAGGCAGGTGGATCTCTAAGTTCAAAGCTAGCCTGGTCTACAGAGTGAGCTTCAAGACAGCCAGGGCTCTTGTAGAGAGGCCCTGTCTCAAAAACAAATAAAAACAAAAATAATCAACCAATGAATCAATAAAACAAAGAAAATTCTTAACTCTCTCTCTCTCTCTCTCTCTCTCTCTCTCTCTCTTCACTTTAACCTCTTCCACATTTTCTTTTTAAGACAAAGTCTTTCTGTGTAGACCAAGCTGTCCTCAAAATCACAGAGATCCCAGGTGCTGGCACTAAAGGTGTGCACCGCCATTTGTGCCTTTCCTCCATATTTCACCCTCCACATTTCAGCAACTATTGAAGTAATTCGCTTAAGTCCACCATGTTTTGGTTTTAGTCATCTGCCCTCATATGGTTTATATCATGTATCCTATTTTTAAAAATTCAGAAATTTGTCCATGGAAAGCTGTTCTAAAGGCTTCCCTTGTAATCAGTCCCATCTCTATCTTCTTTCCTCTCCTTGTGTACATGCATGATTTGAGTCTAATTGTAATAATCTATTCACACCCTCTGCACCAGGAGAATGTGGCAGGGACATAGAGGTTAAAGTGACCTTGATGTCCAGGGAAGGGGACAGACATTGGGAACATCATCACACTAATCAATGTCAAATCACCTTTTAAGATTCTTAAGCTACGATTGCTAACTGGAGAGCCATGTAGTCTTAGTCCAGTGCTAAGAAAAAAGCTATTGGACTGCACAGATGGAAACCTGGGAACACAGTTTGGCCCCCTGGAATACACTGTACCTCAACTAACTGTTCCCCTTTGACATAATAAGTAGCAATAATAACAAATACTCATTTTAACTTCAACTCACAATTTACAGATACTCCCAACAAGAGCATCCTCAGTGCCATGAGAATGCCTCTACAAGATCGTGTTTCTCATTGCAGAAGTTAGAGGAGGCTGCCCTGAAGCTGTCTAACCTGAGCAGAGCCGTGAAGACAAAGAGTGTAAGGAACAGGGGAAACAAAATCCTGGAGAGAGGGGAGCATATGAGCTGAGACCTTATGCTGGCCATGAACTCAGAGGGCAAGAAAGTGGACACTGACTGACTAGGACAGAAAGGTTATGCTACACTGTGTAAGAGGCTAAAGAGATCTGCAGAGGCCAGGCCACACAGTACCTGGAATCCAGGCCAACAAGGACTTCGTTTCTCCTTAGTGGCAATGGGAAACTTTTCTTTAAAAAAGAAATAGGAATTTGTAGGAAGGATGGAGTAGCAAGATAGCAAGACTGCCAGCTCTGAATTTTTAAAATGTCTTTCTGGCTGCAGAGTGGGGAGCGAATTGGCAGGCTGCTGAGAACGCTGTTGGAGTGGGAGGCTGGTAGATGCTGGACACAGTGGCGGTGGTGGAGGCCACAGGGAGGAGTTAGACCTGAGACATACAGAAGGCAGATTGATGGGCTATGATGATGACGGGGTCGTGTGGGCAGGAAAATGAAAGAGACATCGATGAAAACTCCTAGACATTGGGCTTGATGAACTGCATGGATGGAGTTGTCATTCACCAGGATAGAAACATGCAGAGTTTAGAAAAAGACCAGACACCTTGTCTTTTCTGTTTGGGTGCTTCTCATCGGTTTCTGGAGGCAGGGTCTCAAATACATGGTGCCCCTCCTGCTTCTCCCCCTTCATGTACCATTGCGTGCAGCAGGTCTTTCCATTTCTGCCATACAGTGTGAGATTTCATACCTTGATGCCCGTGGCAGCTGGGGGAAGCATTGGAAGCTGTCTTCTTTCTGGCCATGTGCTGAGGGCTTGTGTTCTACTTAATAGCAAAGTGTCCAATGTGAGCAGAAAGACCACTATGAAGTTAGAAGGCTGATCTGACATCTGTCATCAACCTCAAGTTCAGGAGGTCCTCAGAACCACCCTGTGCTTTCTCTGGTTTGGTTTTTCACCAGGAGGCACAGGCTGCAGCAGCAGTGACAGTTTATGATCGGTTTATTGCAGGTGAAGGCTACAGACTATGAACAACAAAAGCCCATAAGCAGAGTCTCGGAATCCAAAATACACAGCCTCTGCGGTTCTCTTCATGTGGTTTCGGAACAAAGAGCTCTCCGGGTAACAGACCTCATGGGAAATTGCCAAGCAGCAATCTCACCTGTGCCTCTGTGCTGCCTTGGGGCCCCTTACATAGGCATGGTTAATTGATGTAAATTTATTTCAGTCCCTAGGTCCAGTCCTATCCGCTGACCATTTTTTCATTCTAAAGTACATCGTTGTTCTCTCTGGCATGCTCAGTCATGTTCGGAGCCTCTCTGAATACAGCCACCCTCTTTAAATAATACCATCAGATTACCCAGCATGACCAAAAGTTCCCAGGCAAACAAAGGCACCACTACCAAGTAGAGCATTTAAAGGGCCAGGAATTACTTTCAAGCTGTAATTCGAAAGCCACATCTTTAATTCAGTCAGGACCAATCTTTTTTTTTTTTTCCTGTACACTGGTATGTAATAGATTCTCAAAACGTCAATAAAATGGCGTGAAGGTGTGAGGGGCTGACTGCAGTACCACAATTGCTGGTCACATGTAATACCACCCTAAACTACAAACTCCTGGAGAGTTGCCTCTTTTCCTCCACCTGAGGTCCAGCATGGCATCACATAAAATGCATTATGCTGAGCCATCTCCACAGCCTCATTATTCATAAGGGCTTAAAAGAGAAGGTTGCTTCAACACACAAGAAAGAAAGAAAGGAAGGAAGGAAGGAAGGAAGGAAGGAAGGAAGGAAGGAAGGAAGACTAGAGATTATTGCTGGTGTACATGAATTTTTCCTTTTTTGCTCCTTTGGCAATGTGTATTCCTTGGATGTCTTCAAGGAATATTCTTTGAAGACATTATGTAAGTGAAAAAAAACCAGCCATAAAAGGAAAAATATTTAACGATTCCAATTCCGTAGGGTCTGGCAGTAGGACAGCTAATGAGAGGTAGAATGGTGACTGTCAAGGACTCGAGAAGGTTAATGTTTCGTGGACAGAGTTCAGATTTACAAGATGAAATGAGTTCTAGAGGTAGATGGTGGTGATAGTTCACAACAAGTGTTTAATGACACCTTTAAAAATGGCTAAGAAGGGGTGGGCAAGATGGCTCAGTGTCCCAGGCACTTTCCTCCAAGCCTGATGACTCAAGTTCCATCCCAGGGGCCCACACACAGGATGGAGAGAACCAACTCTTACAAGTTGCCCTCTGACCTCCATATCCACACCATAGCATGCACATCTGCCCTACTATGATTGATTATTGATTGATTAATCAATTGGATAATTGTAATTTTTACAATTGTTAACATAATAAAATTTCTGACCTTATATTGCAGCAGAATGTAACATGTTTATTGGAAAAATCCATTCCCTTCTGTATACAAATCACTGAATATTCATGGGGGTTAGATGGTTTGTAAATAAATAAATGTCACCGTGAAGGAAAAAAAAATTAGAGATGTTTCTGGAGTTGAGTGTAAACACTGCATGGAAAATAGGAGCGACTCTCAACAGAGTATAGCCCAGTTACCAAGGGAGCCCACCCCACAGCCTTTGCTCACCGGTCACTGCATCTGAGGAACTGCTGCTGTTCTATCAGCCAAGCTCTTCCCCATGGCCTGTGATAGAAATTTCAGCACAATCTCATAACACCATAGGGAAATGATTTTCAATATACAAAGCCCATGATTCTTCACAGTGGAACCAAAAGATACAAGATTTCATTTTCAGCAAATGAAATCTTGCTTCAAAGTGGTATGAAGATTTTATTTAGAAAGAAACAAAAAAGAAAGAAAGAAAGGAAAGAAAGAAAGAGAGAAAGAGAGAGAGAGAAAGAAAGAAAGAAAGAAAGAAAGAAAGAAAGAAAGAAAGAAAGAAAGAAAGAGAAAGAAAGAAAGAAAGACTAGACCTTATTGCTGGCATACCTGAATTTTTCCTTTTTTGCTCCTTTGGCAATATATATAGCTTTTATGCTCAGAGAAATTGCTATTATTTCCTGGTCAGAGTGAACTGTGAAAACATTTGCAACCATCATTTATGCTATCCTACCAAGCCTGGTAAACAAAGATTTTTCCTTGAAATAATACTGCATTGTTTTCTTCACTATTCTGACCTCTGAGTAAGAAAGTCTATCATGGTGACACACGCCCTTAATCCCAGCACTCAGAGAGGCAGAAGCAGGCCTGATCTAAAGCGAGTCCATGGCAGCCAAAGCTAACACACACACACACACACACACACACACACACACACACACACACACACAACCTGTCTTGAAACAAACAAACAAACAAACAAACAAACAAACACCAAACAACAACAACAAAAATCAAAGAAAGTCTATAACCTGCCCATTGCTTCTGCGGTGATTTAAATGAAAAATGTCACCATAGACTTTGGTATTTGAGTGCTTGATCCCAATTGGTGTCTGAGGAGGTTAAGGAGGTGTGGCCTTGCTGAAGGAAAACTTTACCTCCAGTTGGGTTTCCCTGCTTCCCACTTGCACTTAAGCAAGTGAATGGTCAGCTCCCTGTGCTCTCAGACATGCTTACCTGCTGCCATGTCTTGCTTCTTTGGTGGACTCATCTCTTTGGGGCCATAAGCTCAAATAAACTCTGCCATGATAACACAGAACTACAAAAAAGTAACTAAAACACCTTTCTTCCTATTTTTGAATTGCAAAGGATAAAAGTCTCATCTTACAACTAAGTAATGTGAATGGCTAGAGCAATCTGGGGGTAAAGTGCTCTGATTTTCTGGAAAAGCAGCGTTGGGGCATCTCTGGATGGCTCTTGAATATGGTGATAGTTCTTAGCAAAGGTCAGATAGCAAAGGTCCAAACATCACTGTAGGGTGATGTTTTCTATAAAAAAAGGATTCATTTATGTATTCGTTTGCTGTGCAAATGGTTATGGGATGGAACTTGTGTTTCGTTCTGGTTCTCTAGAGAAAGAGAACCAATGGAATGAACATGAATGTATTACTGCACACATACAGCTGACACTGAAATAATCACAGCAGCTGAATCACATCCGAGAGGCTGCCAACCTGGCAGTGCCACAGCAGTCAGAGTGGTCCCACAGTGGCCGTCTCTCACTGGGGGGGGTGACAGCCCCCAGTACTCACACAAAGCTGGGCACCTCAGCAGTACCAATCTCTTGTCAAAACCCCGGAAGTTTCCTGGGATGCCATTGGTCCACGATAGAAGCTGGAAACACTAGCTCTGTGTCATTAAAGGGAACAGCAGCATCTGTGAGAGGGTAAGTCAGCTCGGCAGCAAGAAGGAAGGCCAAGGGGGCAAATGGTGAGCCATCTCCTTTCTGTCTGCCCGTTTTCATCTGTGCAGCTACCAGAAGGCTCCATCCACAATCAGTGTGGGTCCTCCCACACCAATTCAGGCAATCGGGACAGTTCTTCAGCTGAGGCTCCTACACAGATAATTCTAATCTGTGGCAAGTTGGCATTAAAACTGACCCACGAGAGTACTGAATAAGGTTCTGCACTTGGCCAGGCCTTCTGTGAAAAGTCGGACTCTTGAATCTGAACTCTGAATGTCTGTGACCCTAGTTGTCTCTAAATCTATTTCTTCATGTATGAAGGGAGGAGAGTCAAAATACCTATTCTTTGTGAACTGGGGATATATTAGATGAGATAAATTAATAAAGTACTTAGCAAAGCAAAATAGAGTACATGGGCAAGACATGAGAAAGTCTTCACGCATCCCACGTGTCATAAAACACATTAAAACATAGCCATTGCCCTCAGGACTCTGTCAGAGAGTTTATCTGTCTCCTATATTTCTGAGAATCAGAGACTTTTAAGTGGCAGATGGAAATTGGAGAGATGGCTCACAACCTAAGAGCACCTGCTGCTCTTGCAGAGGACTGGAATTCTCAGCACCTATGTTGGCTGGCCTACAAGTGCCTGAATCTGAAGCTCCAGGGGATCTGAAGCCTGCTTCAGGCCTCTGCAGGCCACCCCCCCACCCCCCCCACCCCCCCCCACAGGACATGTAAGTTTAAAATATTTTTCCTCCTATTCTGCTTTCTCTTTTATCTCTTTATGGCTCTATATTCTATTTCCCTGCTCTTGGATGATCTGGAGAGGGGAGGGCAGGGTAAAGAAAAATATGTGGAGAAAGGCAACTCATTCTAGAAGCTTTAAAAAAAAACTATGTGAAAACCTACTACTGTAGACATTTCCTAAAATATTTACGTATGTGAAAGGAATTTAAATGGAGCTACCACATAATGGGGAAGGCAATGCCCTAAGTAGACATCTTTTGCAACCAAGGCAATCCCCCAGGACTAGGAATGGGTCACATCTCAAGTTGTCAGCCAAAAGGGTCCCATAGACAATACCCCGAAATTACAGGCTATTGCTAATGATAATGGTTACAGTAAGTCCTGAATGCTAAAGACAACACTTACTTTGTCGTCACGTGTGAAGAAGTTGAACTGGTGCCCAGCTAGAGGCGTCATTCCTACTGACTACCACTCACTGTGTTGGAAGGCAATCTGCATGCCACTGGAAGAGAAAGCTCACCATCCACATCACCCACCTACAAACCCTGTGACCTACAGCAAGCAACCGCCTGAAAGGTTTGCTGGTGCAAATGTGGCACACACGTCACGAGAGCAGCCAACTTTCTTAAAAGAATTGGATTAAACTGTGCTCTGTGAGATAACACCCAAGCTGGGGCACTGCTAAAGTAGCCAAGAACCTGAAAACAGACAGGTTATGGCTCTAGGGGAGAGCTTACCATTATTCTGCTAAATGAACATAGTGATGAAATGACCCTTGACGACATATTGATATACTTATAGATCAGGGACTCACTCAGCCCTTAACAGAGGAGCTCCTGCATGTAGTCACTGGTGGTTAATACAGAGACCCACACGGAACAACATGTAGAGAGAGTGAGAGACTTTGGAGCCCTCGGGCCTAACTGAGACATCTTCATTAAGTTCTCCACATTCAAGGTTCAGTTTACAGTAAGAAGAGATAGAAAGATTGTAAGAGCTAGAGGTGGTAGATGACCTCCCCAAGGAAAAAGCTTCTTCCTGACACAAGAGAGCTGATGTACGGATGAACTCATAAACTGCCACAGCATATCCAAGATCTGCACGAGTTCAAGCCAGACAAAATCCCAGCACGGAGAAGTGGAGGTGGGCACAAAATTCCATCCCTAACCAAGAAGCTGTTTGCAACTGATACCCGCTGCGAAAGAGAAGATCAGTTCTCTCCAACAGAGTGATGCTGGGCATATCAAGTACACTCTAGGCAGGTCCCATGCCTAGAAGTAGTTGTCCAACACAAAAGGGACTCCATGTTCTTTTGTGCAGGGTTTTTTGTTTTGTTTTATTTTGTTTTTTTTACTTTGTTTTGTTATTTCTTGTCTTTTCATTTGTTTTGATTTTTTCTGAGAGAGAGGAAAAATATGAAGTCGGATGGGTATGGATGAAAGGATCTGTGAGGACTTAGGGAAGGAGGAAGAATACAATAAAACGCACTGTATAAAAAGGTCAATATGGTAAAAGTGTCATGCTGTGGAAGCCAAAGAAAAGAAAGTGTGTGGCTATGAAGCGAATGCTTAGCATCAGAGATGAGAGACTTAAAGAAAAGGATAGATTAAAGCCTAAAAAAAAAGAGAGAGAAAAAGATTCCAGTGCGCTGAAGGAAAGAGAAGTCCCCAACATCCTTCCTGTGTATTTTTCCAGTATAATACATAACTGTGTCTGCTTTATATATCCTTGTTGATACCAACTTCATCAACTTCTCCATTAAAGCCAAACTGGACTTAGTGCAGTCAATGATGAACTGTCTGTATGCCAAGCATATTCCTTGTATAACTGATTATTTAATGGCTGAAATTGAGAAATTCGGACAGAAGTATCGGGTGGCACTAAGGATTGCCAAGGATCCAAGATTTGACTGATTGCCATGCACACACAAAGGAACCTATGCCGATGACTGCTTGGTACAGAGAGTAACTCAACACAAGTGTTATATTATGGCCACAGTTGACTGTCATCTCAATCGAAGAATCTGGAAGATCCCTGGAGTTCCTATCATGTACATTTCTGACCATAGATACAACATCAAGCAGATGCCAGACAATTATGGAGCCCCTCGCTTCTAATTCTTACTCAACAAAACTCACCTGCCTTTCTTGGAACAAATTTCTCTCTTGTCGATTAATTAAACTCACTTTTTAATGTTAAAAAAAGCCAATAAAATGCACATTAAATTTTTTTTTTTTTTAGCTATTGGCATGCCATTCTAGAACTAGCATCGTCCTAAGTTTGGTTTCCATTGCCTGTGATAAAACACTGACCAAAAGCAACTTGCAGAGGAAAGTGTTTGTTTGGCTTACAGGTTAAAAACCATTTTTGAGGGAAGTCAAGGCTTGAAGCAGAAACCAAAAGAGGAGAGCTGTCACTGGTTTGCTCCCTTTGGCTTGTTCAGCTATCTTTCTTACAAAGCCCAAGACCACATACCCAGGGAGGACACTGCCCACAGTGGGCTGTGCCTTACTATGTCTATTAGTAATTGGGAAAATCCCCCACATATATACTCAGACCAATCTGTTGGAGGTGGTTCCTCAGCTGAGAATCCATCTTTCAGGTACGTCTAGGTTTGTGTCAAGCTGACAAAAACTAACCAACGTAGCATTTAAAACTACTATCACCCTCTCTTCTTTGCATCTTATTTATCTTCTAGTAGAGATTCACTAAATTCCTGGTTATTCACCAGCTCTGGGGCAACATGGTCCTGATTCCCCAGCCTTTCCCCATGGTAAAGAGTTTGTGGAAATGGAGCCATCCTAAGTCCTAAGGTCAAATCTGACCCATGGTTTGTCTCGTGTAGTTTACTGGAGCAGAGCCAAGCTCATTCCGCTATACCTTTTCACAGCTGACTTTATATGACAGTGGCAGATTTCAGAGTTCAAAAACATTAAGCTCGCAAAGCTGGAAAATTTTGAACATTCTGAACTCTCTAGAAAATACTGAGCAGTTCCTGTTCTAAGGGAGGCTAACATTGATGGCTAAGGTTTGGGAATATAGCTCAATTGGTACAACACTTACCTAGCATGCACAGGGCCCTGGGTTTAGTCCCCTGCGGTGTGAAATCATGACAACAAAATGACAATAAGGATCTAGCAATCAGCCATGTACTAAGTACAGTAATTCTTAGAAACAATAGTCAACACCATAAAGCATTTAAATAAAGGCACGGAAGCCCGAAGATATCGCTGAACAGATGAAAGTTAACAGAGCTGAGACAGTCATTGAAGTTGTGCCTATTATGTGGGTACCTTATACCCACATAATGAGTGTCCAGTGTGACAGGACACTGTCCATCAAGAACAAAAGATCCACCTTGTCTAGGCAATGGCCAGAATGGATAAGAGTAACTTTCAACACTGTCCTTGCTTATTGAGTGTTCATCATGTATGTTTTTGTCTTGGTATCTCGAATGTCACACTTGGTACTATGATATCAACCAATAAAAGGAGTAAATGAGGTGTGTTTGTGGGTTTTTTTTCTTTTCTTTTTTTTTTTTAGTTGTTTGTTTTTTCCCCTCTTTAGGAGAAATCCTCACATTTCATTGGATTCTAGGTTTCTTGATAGATTCCAGTTTCTTCCTCCCTCTTAACATGTGTCCATTACCTCTCCTCTGGAGTTGCTTGAATAAAATAGAGGATACTAATTTTTAGAATACTAGATACACATAGACCATATTTTAATATAAGTACATACTTTTTTGTTCACTAATTCTGGATACCTTGCCTCCAGTTCAGTATGTATATGGCTTGATGTATGGTCCACTGTGGACCATACAAGTGATAAGACATTTACTTAGAAGGCCTAATGGAGTAGGAAAAAGGTCATTGGATTTATAAGAGGGTGTGTGCTTGGACCATCTGTACAGTGTACTTTTGCTACATTTTATAATTCACATTTTACCCATGATGTAGACACTCCATCTCAGGACTGGGGGTGCTCACTCTATGAAATGTGTGTGAATAGTCTTGGATTTGGTATAGTATAGTAGTTTCTTTAGTTTTTCTATAAGTAAATTTGTTAATTCATTTTTTAATATTTCCTCCAATAGCTTAGACTCAAAAAGATGTGTTCCCTAATATGTCTTCAGCGCAGCACTGTCAGGTTTTGTACCCCAACTATTTCATGACCACTAAAGTTGACTTTGTCTTAAAGCATATAAAATCTCTCCTGGTCTGTAATTCCTTAAAGAAAAGTCCAACAGATCAGGTTGCCATACTATGAAAGAAAACCTGTATCCCTGGAGTGTCTTTCAATGAATGCTCCTGATTTTCCATTAGTTATATTGTCTGCTGATGACTTCCACCTCCTACAAAATCCACAGTCACAGTTGCCAGCCTCAAACAAAAGTTCATTTGTAAAACTTCTTTGAATAATAAGCTTTGTCCTCATTGCCCACTCAGCCAATGCCAGACCCTTTTCAGAAATGTGGCTGTTGGAGTTGATGGAGGTATCTGTCTCTTACCATATTATAAAATACAAAAACAAGCTAGAGCTGTGCATGAGAAAGAATGACTCAGCCAATGGTTCTCAACCTTCCTCATGCTGTGACCCTTTAATACAGTTCTTCATGTTGCAATGACCACCCCCCCAACTATAAAATTGTTTTTGTTGCTACTACATAACCATAATTTTGCAACTGTTATGAATTACAATGTAAACATCTGTGTTCTCTGATGGTCTTACCCACCCCCATGAAAGGGGTTTTCAACTGCAAGGGGGTCCCGACCTGAAGGTTGAGAACCGCTGCTCTAAGCCAAGTAACACTTGAGTACTGGGAGCCCAACCAGGCCCTACTCAGCCTTCAGACCCTTTGTGTCTTTGCTTTTAACAAAAGGCACAATGCCTCTTCAGTGTCTTAAAAAACTGAAGAAAGGAAAGAATAATATGTGTATTATGTCTAGTCAAAATTTGTGCATGGAAAACCACAGTTTATAAAGGTGTTTATTTTTTATGAATATCTTTAACCAAACAATGTCTGCATCTAGAATGAGAAATAAAACGCTTCCCACTCTACTGCCTATTATTATTTTAAGGAAAATAATGAAAGGTAATTAAAACTGAGAAAATCAGAGAGATTGACTATTAGAAATCAAACAATGAATCGCTGGGGTAACAGAGAATGCTTAGAGCCAAGGGAACTTTTTTTTTTTTTCAAATTGCAGTAGACCATGTTAGTTCAAATAAATAAAATCACATCAAGTCAACTTTGTTCAAGCCTTTTCCAAAGGAAAATTGTCAGCAGGATTTAGGCTTTTAACAAATACTGAATTTGAATTCTAATGTGTGATCATAAGGAACTAATGTGAAACATTTACAAAAGCCCTCTCCCCAGGTAATACTCCCCATTCCTCTTAGAATCCCAAAGGAAAGCAGACTCACTGTTTTACTATGGAATAAGGCCTTTTGAAGTGGTCTTTGACCCCAAACCTGTGATGTCATTAAGCTGCCCACTCTCCTGCCGTGGGGAACGTTTTCCTGATTGCTACAACCTGTTCTCCCATGTGATCTCCATGCACCTTTCATTCTCGGAAGAGAAAGGGGCCAAAACCTCACTCCTTAAAAGGATAGGAGGCTGAAGATCATTGTTAGCGGCTAATTGCTGAGCAACAAACAGATGAAGAGGTTTATGAAAGAAAATCAGGACAGAACATGTCATAGAGCCTGATGTCCTCCAGCTTTCCATGCACCTGAAAACAATTTACATCAAAGGATGAAAAGACTTTGGCAAGGACAGGGAAGGTTTTATTCACTGAGTACTTCGGCTTTGAAAATGCTGCCCCTAGATGCTCTCCACTTCTGTCCCAGAGACCACAATCAGAACCCACAATCAGTCTCTTAGGCTTTGCCTTTACACTCTAGAGACATGAACTCAGAGTCAACCATTATATTCAAACGTGGATCCTTACTAAAAACCGCCTAGTGAGGCCCCAATAGAATCAAACAGTCAACAAAATGTGATGGTGGGGATGAGTCTAATGTCTGGAGCTGCACTGGAGATAACTAAATTGTCAGAGTCCATGGCGACAACAAGGCTGCCTGGAGAAGAGGAAATACTACAGTGGGCAAAGAAGAGAGAATCAAGGATGCCTCCATCCTCTCCTTGCTTAGCTGGAAGGGGGGCCGTGGCAGGTGTCATTTTAACTTATCTTGGGGAGACGTGAAAAAACATCTATTCGCCCAAGACAGAGAGCACCGGCAGCAGTTCAGGGTAACAATCCCACTCCGCCTGGCTTGGTGAACCAGTGAGTTTAGTTGCAGCTTTCTAGAGAAACGTGGGCAACTTACAGGTGGTTACACTCCCAAAGAAAATGTCTCCTTCCTTACCCCATGTTCTCCACCCCACCCCTTCAGCAACTGCTAAACACGTGTATGTATTGGGACGAGTTAAAGCTTAGGGTGTAGCTAGTGAGCTCCCTCGTCCCTCTATGATAGCATGTTAACCAGCCCAGTTTGGTGTGCTCTTGTGCTGCTACTCAGAGCTGCTGAGTGTTCAAGAGGACAGAGTTCCATAACAGGTTGAAACTGGAACACTACCCTATGTGGCTTTGGACTTCCTCCTTTTCTTAGCCGCACAAATGGTAGGTCTGGGAAAAGAAAGAATATGGTTAAAGAGAGAAGAAGGCCCCTTTAGAAGGATAGTGATTTGGGACTCTTTAAAACAAGACTCTTTACGTACTTGCTTCATTCAGAAGGATGAAACATCTGGGCTACGTGAAGGGCGCAGGGGTTGAGATGAAAGGCCTGTGGGGAACTCTCAGTCTCTTTTCTTTCTTGAGCCACTCAGTTCTTTCCATAATCATGTGGGTCCCACTCATCAAATGAAAACTCCCCTTAAAACTTCATTGTTCCCAAGATCTTCCCAATGGCCAGCCTCCTATGGGCCTGCCCCAGCCAATTTTTCAAGCCTAGCTATTCTCTCAAGCCAGAGTGAAACCCATGAGCTGATCGTGTAAACCTGGGTCCTTCCTTACCCCATGTCCATGATTGCTTTGTTCCCTGTATATATTAGTTTTTGAGGCACTACGAAGCAATCTAACCCAGTCTGCCTCTAGGTGAGCATCCAGCCATGATTCTCAGAGGGTCCGGCCTTTCGTTTGCCCCTAAGTCACCTCTGTACTGTTTCCTCTATCTACCTCCTCTCCCCTTAGCTCTTAGATTGTTCTGGGAGCATAAGAAGCCCTAACACATTAGGGCTGAGATAGGAGAGGTCTCTGCCAGACTTTAGGGGAGCAGGCCAGGCCTGCACCGAGTCACCAGATGTTCCATCCAAAAGCAGTTGCCAGCTGTGCCGAGCCTACAGTTAGCCCATCTTAGGAAGCAATGAGGGCGTTTGCCTTCCCGCATCCCTCCCGAATGGTCCTATTCCTCCCCACAAATAGTGCCCATCCTGCTTTTGTGATGTGTGTGTCATAAGGGGCATATATCATATATCATATATCATATATATATATATATATATATATATATATATACATACACACACACACAAATATATCCCATATTATCCCAGTCAGAGTGGTTATCATCAAAAACAGTAAAGATAACAAATGTTGGTGAGGATGTAGGAAAAAGGAGCCTTTATGCTCTGGATGTAAAGTGGCATAGTCACTATGAAAATCAGAATACAGAGCCTCAAAAATTAAAAATAGAGCTACCCTATGACCTATACCATAAAAAAATATATATATATATATATACACACCCATATATACCCTATATATACACACATCACATATATATACTACATATTATGTGTGCATTATATACATTAGCTATATATATCATATATATATGCATGTGTATTAGGACCCATATATATTAGGGCCACCAGGGAGGGATGTGGGAAGACAAAAAGCCCTTGTTGCTTTATATATATATATATATATATATACATATATATATATATATATATATACACACACACGTGTGTCTTTCTGTGTGTGTATGAGAGGAAACATGATATTTTGCCTCTCTTTCTCACTCCATCACTCTCTCTTTCCTCCAACTGCACCTTTAGGCATTTTCCTTTTTTCTCATACTCCTTCCACTTTCATCTTATGGTAAACATACTACACATGCATGTATATACATATATTTTAACCTAGATTCTGCATGTAAGAGAAAAGGTGATTGCCTAACATGACAGTCTTCCATTCCACCAGTTTTTCCTGTGAAAGACATCGTCTCATTTCTCTTCATGGGCGGAGGCAGCTGTGTGCTCGCATCACACTGTGTTTACTCGCTCACCTCTTGGTGGACTGCCAGTCTGGACCTCCACCTTGGAGTTTTAAACAACACAGTAATAAAGATGAATGTTAAACATCCCTTTTGTACGTTGGCTTAAAGTCCTTCAATTATATACTCAGAAACGGAGTAGCTGGGTCAAAGGGTAAGTCTACGTTTTGAGGGTCTGTGTTCATGGTGGCTGTGCCACTCTACATCCCCCCCCCCAGAAGAAAGGCTCCCTTTCATCCTACATCCTCACCAACGTTTGTTATCACTTATTGTTTTCAATGATAATCACTCGGGCTGCAATAAGATGGGATTTTTCGATGTGGTTTTAATTGGCATTTGTCTGATAGCTAAGGATGTTGGCTATTTTTTCAAATAATTATTGACATTTTTATATCTTCTGTTGAGAACTGTCTATTCCATTCATCACTACGCTTATCGATTAGATAATATGTGGGTTTGATGCTTAATTTCTTTTGAGTTCTTTATAGAATTCAGATATCAGTCAGATGTATATTTCACAGTTTCTCCCATTTTGAAGGCTTTCTCTTCATGCAGTTGTTTTCTTTGTTGTGCAGATTCTTTTTTATTTCATGTAATTCTATTTTTCAAACTTTGCTGAGATATGGGGGTTCTTTTCCAAAGCCCTTGCCTATGCCTATACCTTGAAGCATTTTGGCTATGTTTCCTCTTGCACGTTCTGAGTTTCAGACCTTACAGAGAGGTCTTTGATCCACTAGGCTTTTTGTGTGTGCTTTTATTTATTTGTTTATTATTTATTTATTTATTTATATTAATTATAGTTTATTCACTTTGTAACCCAGCTGTAGCCCCTCCCTCATCGCCTCCCCATCCCACCTTCCCTCCCTCTTCTCCTTCCATGCCCCTCTCCAAGTCCACTAATAGGGGAGGTTCTTCACCCCTTCCCTCTGACCCTAGCCTATCAGGTCTCATCAGGACTGGCTTCTTTGTTTTCCTCTGTGGACTGGTAAGGCTATTCCCTCCTCAGGTGGAGGTAATCAAAGAGCCAGCCCATGAGTTTATGTCAGAGATTGATCGTCCCTGGACCTATTATTGGGGAACCCTCTTGGATACTGAGCTGCCTGGGGCTACTTCTGTGCAGGGGTTCTAAGTTATCTCCATGCATGGTCCTTTGTTGGAGTATCAGTCTCAGAAAAGACCCCTGTGCCCAGATTTTTCAGTTCTGTTGCTCCCCTTGTGGAGCTCCTGTCCCCTCCAGGTCTTTCTATCTGCCCCTTCTTTCATAAGATTCCCTGCACTCTTATGAGCCTCAGCATGTGTTTTGAGACCCTGTTGGGTAGAGTCTTTCAGAGGCCCTCTGTAGTAGGTTCCTGTCCTGTTCCCTGTTTTCTCCCTCTTCCGATGTCCGTCATGTTTACCTTACCCACAAGGTTTGTATACAGAATGAGTTCACTCCGTTTCATTCCTCTACCTGCAGAATTCCTGTTTTTTACAGCACCATTGTTTAAGGACTCTTCTTCAAAGTTTGTGTTTGGCAGCTTTGTCAAAGGTTAAGGTGATGCTAGCTGTGTGAGTTTATGTCTGGATCCTCTACTCTATTTCATTGGTGCATGAGTCAGGCTTTATGCTCCTATCAGGCTGACTTTGGTACTACGGCTTTGTAGTGTAACTATAGCTTTGTAGTGTAGATTGGTGACTGTAATACTTTCAGTATTGCTCTATTTAGAAACGCTTTGATTATCAAAGGTCTTTTGTATTTTCATACTAATTTTTAGGATTTTTGTTTTTCTAGGTTTTTCTAGTTTGGGGAAGATGGGCATTCAAATTTTGATAGCAAATGCATTGAATTTGTGGATTGCTTTTTGGTAACACAGCCATTCTTACAATATTAATTCTGCTAATCTGTGATCTTGGAAGCCTTGCCATCTCCTAGTGTCTTCACTTCTCTCCCCGCTATTTTAAAATTTTCGGTGTAGAGAGCCTCCACCTATTTGGTTAGGTTTATGCTTAGGATTTTTTTTTAACTAATGTTAATATTTTTTTCTTTTATTGAAAATAGATTTGTTGGGTGCAGTGGAACCCAGCTGTAATCCCAGCACTCAGGGAGGCAGAGGCAGGCAGATTGCTATGAGTTTGAAGCCAACCTGGTCTACAAAGCTAGTCCAGGACAGCCAAGGCTACACAGGGAAAACCTGTCATGAAAAACCAAAACAAACAAAGAAACAACAACAACAACAAAAGATTATTTTCTCATACAATACATCCTGATTATAGTTTCCTCTCCCTCTACTCCTATGAGGTACTCCTCACCTACCCTAGCTTCTGTACCACTTCCTTTCTGCCTCTCACTAGAAAAGAATAGACTTCTAAGAGATAACAACCAAACATGACAAAATAAAGTACAACAAAATGAAGCAAAGACTATCCAAGTCGGACATGGCAACCCAACGGGAGGAAAAGAGTCACAACAGCAGGTATGAGAGTCGGAAACCCACTAGTTTTCACAGTCAGGAATCTCATAAAAAATGCTAGTCTAATAGCTATAATATATACACACACATACACATATATTACATATGTATATATTATGTATATATATATACATAATAAGGACATATATATGCATATATATACATAATATATATGTATGTATATATATTATAGCTATTAGATTAGCAATATGTATATATATACATATATGTGTGTGTGTGTGTGTGTGTGTGTGTGTGTGTGTGTGTATATATGCAAAGGACCTGGTGTAGGCCCTGTGCTGGCTGCTTCCGAGTCTGTGAGCTCATATGTACCTTGTTTAATTGATTCAGAAGGCTTTGTTCTCCTGGTGTCCTCCATCCCCTCTTATAATCTTTCCGGCTCCTCTTCTGTGGGATTCCCTGAACTGAGGATTAATGGAGATACACATGTATCCTGTAT
Organism: Meriones unguiculatus; assembly: GCF_030254825.1. Classification (NCBI taxonomy): domain Eukaryota; kingdom Metazoa; phylum Chordata; class Mammalia; order Rodentia; family Muridae; genus Meriones; species Meriones unguiculatus. The sequence continues at coordinate 98,597,883 of NC_083356.1, read as the reverse complement.
GTGTGTGTGTGTGTACCCTGTACATATAGAAGGGAAGGAGACCTCGGGGGGCTGGAGACAAGGTTAACCAATGGAACATAGTCTCGGAGCTATAGACCACGGTTCTACAGGGACCGTGGACATGAACACTGCATAGTCAGGGAGTGGGGAGGGGGGGTGAGGAATACAAAAGGGTGGTGGCCTGCTGGAGAGAGGGCTCAGTGGGTAAAATACTTGCTGCACAAGCCTGAAGTAGCGAGGCATAAATGTGAGCAAAACACAGGGAACACAAGCATGAAAACATCATAACAAAACCATTGCTGTATAATTATGTACAAATGACATATGCCAATAAAAACAAATAGCCTAAAAGTGAAGGCTAAACTTTTTAAAGAGAGGACCTGCCTTTACTAGTTATGCTCTTAGAGATTTTTAAATTATTTCACATCTGCTTAAGCTGAGATTCCTAAGGACATAATTTCTAGTCTTTGAAATCTACTGGTTACTTTTTCCCTCCAAAAGTCAACAGACTACAAGGACCTGTCAATATTCCTACTGAGAGAGGGAGAATTGTGTACCTTCCGATTTTCACTAGAACCTGTCAAACCTGTGCCAGACCTGTGAGTAAAGAGCAGGACTGGGGTTTAAAATGAATGCCTGCATCAAATCCTCACAGCAAAGTGCTCCTTTGGCCACTGGCACTCATGTGAGAAAAGGCAGGTTTAAACCCATGCTGTGTTAGACAAAGCCAGGAGCTGCCTCTGTCATATACCCCAAGGTTGGGGGCTTTGGACTGGCTCGTAAAAACATAATGCATTGTCTAGTATGGGCTCTCCTGTTGGGTCTTCCTAAGAGAATCTCAACATCCCTGCTCGTGATTTTATGGAGCCTAGTTCTAAGGTGGGAAGGTGCAATGCTTGTTTTGGGGTGGAATGTAGCTTGGATAAATGCACCATTGTTAACCAGCTTACACTATCAACCAGAATTCTCAGAGAGACACACACAAGAAAAATAACAACTGGCTTACGTACTTATCACCCAGACAGGCCACAAAATGCTTAACTGTCTTCCAAATCTTCAGAGGAGAACAAGACTTTTCACTGCTGTGTTGTAATATGTTGAGATTCATTGGGAAAAGAAATTGCACTTATTCATAATATACAATAGAAAGGTTTTATTAACTGCGATTTCTTAGTGGTTTTATAAATGAAAGTATGATTAAGAAAAGGAGACTCATCTTGACTCCTCATACTCCTCCTTTCAGGTGGTAGGAAAATCAAAAATTGGGAGTCTGGTGGGGTGGTTCTAGGTAAGGACCATGTCAAAATAGAATATTTTCAGACATACAAGGAACTCTCCTAAGCTCTCATTTGGCTGTGACTTCAAACATAAAACAAATAAAGAATTGACAGTTTTACCAATGTACGCACCTCAAATTCTTTCCTATAAACCCCCTTGAATAGAACTCTAATCCACTATAAAGTCAGATTCCAATCCAAGAGAGAGGAAAAAAAACAAAAGCAACGGGGCAGTGAGACTGCGTGGTGTCTCTGACTAAAGAGATCTGGAGCAAACTAACAATGAGCAAGTCCGATGTTTAGCAGCATGAAATGAAGTTAAAAAAACAGTCGGAAAGTTGGCTGGGAAGTCGTGCTGGATTCTGGTCAAGTGTGGTTATTAGAGAGTGGAAACTCTGAGCGAGTATTACTACGACAGTGGGATGAGGAAAGTAGTTAAAATACAATTCCCAAATATAGGCACTTCATTTGAGTGATAGTTATTTTGATCTTCATCCTGTCTGCTGAGTAACAAAAGAAACAACATAAAATAAAATACCAGGCCCGTTCTTAGTTTGAAGCAATAATTTTGGCATTCTTTGGAATGTGATTACTTGTGATTTAGACTTTCGTTGTTGTTGTTACAACATAATGTCTGAGACTTTGGGGCAAATGGAACTGGTATGTCCTCGTGTTTTGAGAGGAAAGACCCTCAGAGAGAAACAATATCCTTTGTCTCCTCTACTCTCCGCAACCATTTGTCCTTGAAATCCAGGTCACAGCTGACCCCATGGACACAGCTGCTACTGGCAGCTGGTATCACTTGATCTGGCCATTTGCAGCTTGGACAGGGGCTGGTGGCTCTCCTTGGCTCATGCAGCCCTGTGCCATTTGGCTGATTGAATAGATCTCTCCTAAGGGTCTGTGGCATTCATTTTCCTCAGCATCAAAATTCCCATGCTCACAGAACTTTGAGGTCCTTTCCTTCTGTGTTCTCATCACTGGAGGACTAAGAGCAGGACGGAAGAACTAAAGCAGTGGGAGGTCTGTCTTATCTCCACATAGCACCAGGCTACTTTGATGATGAGAAAGATGAGAAAGGACTGCTTTCTGGAATCCTCCCTATAGAATAGAGAACATCACTGTGCTCCTTAAGTATCCACACTACCTGAGTGTTAAGAAAGCTATCCCCTGCCTTTAAGGTTTGACCTTAGGGTGGTATGGAGAGAACACAATGTCACTTTCCAGTACCGCCCCTCTTCTAGAGGTCATTCTGGATGAAAGGGGCGGGACTTTCCTTCCTTTCTCTTGAAATACAGTGTCCCTCTACCAGCACTACTGTTCTTGGCAACTGGGGTGTGTCAACTCAGGATGCGGCTTCCGTGCTTACAAGCTCATGCTGAGAAGGGCTCAGAACATTGTGGAGTTGCAGGCGCACAGTGTGGTCACCATCAAGCTAATAAAGACTTTCTATTGGCCCGAACCGGGTCTGAGTAGTCTTCTCTGGTGGATTTCTCACAACAAGGTATTTCATGGCTTAGCTCAGAGGTGAAAGCTACAAAGAATATTCTTTGAGAGGGAGATAAGTCAGACTAGTTTAATGCTTGCAAAATATTCTCGTGGCACTATAGAAAATTTTAAAAAAAAGTGTACCTACAAAGCAGAGGGGCTTGGAAGGAGAAGATAGGACACAGACACATATTGCATGGTGAAGGCTGTGATTGGTGGGACATGGAGCGCAATGCACACCCAGCCTTTTACATCCGTTGGACCATAGGGGAAATATCTCCAAGGCCTTCACTTAGTGGTTTCTTTGGCTTGTCCTCAGTTCCCAGACTTGTGTACAGTCTTTAATTACTAGATTATCTTGAGTGCATTTCTTTTTCTTAAAGCCAAAATCCGATAGCAAATGGAAGCACTCAGTTAAGACTCACTTTCCATAATGGGCCCTCTGTGCACAGGCACATAACTTATGCTTATTTCTTGTCTCCTGTAATCCCACTCTAAGCAACCTTTTCACTCTGCTGCAGCTCCCAGGTGCCTTACCCCAGGCTGCCACAGTGCCTTTCATCTTCCGGAAAAGCCTGCCCCCACTGCATCTGCTCCTGCAGACACTCACCTCTCTCTCTCCCCTAGCTTGTCCATTTGGCCTTCCGTCATTGCATTTTCTAAGTCTGCCTCTTCAAACCAATCTAATTTCTCTGCCTTACTCAGCCTCTACTCCAGGCAGGCTGACAGCTACACTGGCCTTTAAACAGCAAGCCTGTCCTGCATCCACATTTCACTGCTAGTCTAAATGCAACATGCTCTTGAAAATACTCCTCAAATACTACTAATTTTATATTTTTCTAAATCACTTGTCACTCAAGGCCACATCAGACTACTTCAGAATTTATGAGTACTCCATCTTTGAATAAGAGCTAGCATCGATAGTTGAGATTTGTTGAAATCATCCCAACGCCCAAGTATTTATCATTTGCTTTTCATTCTGTCCCTGCAAAGTGGGCTCCACCAAGTGCACACTGGACATGAAGGCTTTGAGCTTCCACGTGACTGGAGATGTTAATCAGAATTTATGTCGGGAAACAAAAATGTACAAGAAATGTGGTACGTCACTCCTTCTAGTGCAGTGTTTCCCAACCTTCCCAAGGCTGTGACCCTTCAACACAGTTCCTCATGCTGTGGTGACCCCCAACCATACAATTATTGCTGTTGCTACATTATAACTGCTATTTTGCTAACTTTGTAATGTAAATATTTTTGGTGATAGAGGTTTGCCAAAGGGGTCATAACCCACAGGCTGAAAATCACTGTTCTAGTGTCCAGGGTATTCACTTTACTTTCTGCCTACGTGGCAAAGCTGTATAGGGTGAGGATCATGAGCTTGTACTCTCTTCATGCTTTTCTAAGCAAGCATACAATCCTTAAATGATGCTTCCTTGCCCTGAATGGCCTTTCTGGTGGAGTCATTCTTTTAGTCAGCTTTCCAGCATCACACAGGTCTCACATTTAAGCTTACTTTCTCATCCGCATTAATAGCTGCTCTCTACCACAGAAATCTTCAGTGACTCTTGGATGGCTAATAGGCCACCAGACTGACACAGGAGGTATGGAGAGGCTTTCAGAGAGAACTGATATCTCTTTCATACGGCCCATCTGCAGCATTTGATTCTAATGTCCCACCTCATGACATCTTTTGCAAGGACAGGGGTGCACAACTTTCTTAAGTTCCCCTTCAAGATACTACATGGGGTTGTGGGCTGTTGGAGGCAGGCTTGAAGCCAACACCGGTAGTGTTGTGCTTTTTGGCAATTCGGAAATGAGATCCCAGAAATCTCTCACTAAATGCTCCTCAGCCCTGTGATTTGGTCAGAGAGAAAGCAACTGTCCTGGCTAGAACAAAGAAATGTGTAGTTTGGAAGTAGATGTTAAATATTGCCTTCAAAGAGAATTCAGAACGGATTCCATGTGCCCCTTCCCAAATGACATGCTACAAGCATTTAGCACTGCTTTTAAGAAGTGGTGATATGGGCGCATGTTTGGGAGCTTCGAAAGCACAGGCCTGGCAGGGAAGGTTATGCAGGGCTGCTCTGCTATGGAAAGGCTTTTGGCAGAAGCCACTCATTTTCTTCAAAGACCTTCTCCTTTAAAAATAGTATGGTGCTCTCCCCTTCTATTAGCACAGCAAATACTCCAATGCAGTAACCCTCATCCTCTGTTCTTTTTTTTCTTCTTCTTTTCTTTTCCTCCTACTTTTCTAGGTAAGAAGAAAAGGACAGAGTACCTTCAAAATGTCCCCTGCATTTTCTCACAGCTCAAGGTTTCTGTCGTTACCAAGGTCAGCTTGCAGAATCTGGAAGCCACTTGGTCATTGTTGACATGGCAAAGTCACTTAAAGAGCCCTCAGAAAAGCCCTGCTGGTTCCTCTGCTTCTATATACCGATGCAGGTTCAGGAAATCTAACAAAAACACTGAAATCCCATTGGATCCTACCTCTCCTTCACTTGTTCAAGATGGGGGAAGGTGGCTTTTGTAATGGTGACAAATACCAGACAATTCTGTTTGGAGGATGTTTTCATGAACTGTGTATTCAAATGCTGACTTCTGTACCCAGAGGTCTGGTTATAATCCCAACGTTGGCGTTTCCATTATTATGAAGCATCTCCATTATCAATGTTGTGTAGAAATTGTTCTCCATCACTTCTGATTGGCTAATAAAGAGCTAAATGGCCAATAGCTGAGCTGGAAAGTTAAGACCAGAACTTCCAATCCCACAGTGGGGAACAGAGAGAGGAGAGTCACCATGAGGAGGGAATCTCCATGAGGACATGAATGAAGAAGGAACAGCCAGAGCGACACTAAGATGGCGGGTAACAGGCCACGTGGCTGGGAAGTAGGCCAGGCCAGTATAGTTGGGTTAGAATGGTTCTTTATCTGCCCAGCTATAGTACCTGAAGCAACTAATAAAAATAACGGGTCTCTGTGCCATTATTTGGGAGCTAGGGCAGGCATAGAAAGCCCATATTTTTATATTTGGCCCCCAATGGGGGGGCTCAACTCTAATGGAAGGGCAAATGCAGCTACTAGAACCACCTTCCTAGCTTTTGTGACAAGCTAACTGAAGGGCTGGGGTGGAACTATCTGCTGCATATTTCCTATGCCAGGCATGTCAAGACATACGATGGGTTATGATGAGCACTCAGGAGAAAAAAAAAAGTCATTCTGTCTCAGTTTGCTTGTCTTTACACTGATCACAAGCCTTTCCTGCCTGTACTAGGTTGGACGATCTGCACATATCTACAGCTGTCACCAGGACAGAGCATTCCACAAACCACAGTCAACTCTACCTGCCAAAGGAGAACCTATTTCCATGACTGGCCCACATGAGCCAACTTCAAAGTGACCCCGGACTTGGTTTGTTGTCTGATAAGAGATAGAGAGTCAGAACGGAGACTGCATCACTCTGCTCTAAGAAATTGTGGTTCCTGGAAATTCAGATATAAAGTCAGATTAAATCAAGGGATTATGTAGGCTTTTCATCTTACTTGAGAAAAAGCAAAAGATGCCTTAAAATAGTATCTCCTCTCCAAGGGCAGTTGAAAGGTAGTCTGATTCATAAGAATTTCATTCTCAATCAATTTCTTGAGAATCAGATAATACCCAGCTTTGATAGAAATGGTGGAGGATCCCCTTTTACATGTCATACAGTTCCAAGATGATCCACTGGGTGGATATCCAGTAATTCTCTCTGGACAGAAAAAGATTCACTAAGTGACTGACCGTTCATATAATTAGTCCCATTTGGTCATCACATCTCAAATATTGGCAGCAAAATCTTTGCTAGATGCTCCTATTAGGTGACTAATACAATGCAAATCAAATACAGATTGACTGAAACCGAGTGAAATTGCCTACCCTGCAATAGATACAGGCTTTCATCTGAACGGGGCATGGACACAATTTGCGCTTCATAAAAGAGAGCTTTAAATATCAAAGGATGAAAAGAAATCTATGAAAAAGCGAGGAATGGTATATTTATAAGTGTTTTTTTTTTTCTCTTAATATCTACAGGTCAAAGGTAAAAGAGTTTTTACTAAGGTCATCTCTGCCCTGTTCTCAGCTACCCCACGTTGTGTAAAATGGTGGCCTGGCGAGAGTAGCTCTCAGCTACTCCATGTTGGGTAAAATGGCTGCCTTGCCATGAGACACTCCATTTGGTAACCACCTTTGACTCCATTTTGAGCGCAGACTCAGAGGTCACCGCGGGGGGTGCGTTAACAAGAGTGTATATCCAGCAGCACCCTGGAGGACTGGGCTGACATATAAACCATTCCTACAAATTGAAAGGAATGCTGCCTTGTGGGGAGCCAATGAAGTCCCGAGTAAACGTGTGTTATTGGCAGCAGCATGGCCCTGATTGATGCCTCAGACCCACCAGCCCAGGTTAGGCTTGGAGGAATGCAAAAGCCTTCCCCCTGGGAGAGCGGATGACCTTTAGCTAAGACAAGTGTGTGCTGAAAAGTCAGCTGCAGCTTTGTCCTCTGGGATGATTGCAACCTGAGACTGCCCACCTATCGAGACTTCCTACCTATGTGAGCTATCCTGCCTCTTCCTTTCCCTCCTACCTTCCCCTCCTCCACCCTCCTATGTGCTGTATACAGTAAACTTGTTGAGTTTCTAGGCTGCTGCTAGTGTATGTGTATCAGAGAGCATGGCCCACCCATTCCCAGCTTTTCTGTGTGTCTGTCTGTTGTTTCAGTTCCTCATTACCCATTGCCCCAGTTAGGTCAGTCCCTAAGCAACACAGGTCATAGCACTAGCCTATAAATTTAACAAAATAAACTGCAACTGCAGAAACCTATGGGCATATCAAAATCATACTAGAAAAAAACAGGCCTGAGGATTTATTGATAACCTAAAGAAAGGAGGCAGCACCTTCACTGAGACCCCCACATAGAGGAAAACACCTAACACAGTGACAGTGCTGGCCCCTCTCACCTGCCATCTGACCACATGGCCTTTGCGTCAGGGAACAACAATCAGAGAGTCTCTATTTATCAGGGGCTTCATTGCGACTCACAAAAGTTGGCATCTCTTCAGCCACCTAGATTACGTGGACTCAGTTCCCCTGTGCACCTCTCTAGCCTTCTCGGTTCCTGACCCCACATCTGCGGCTTAACTGGACCAGCGCGTCCTGGAGGCTTCCTTATCTTGTTCCCACGTAGACACTTTCGAATTCCTACCAGCCTTCCTTCCTTCCTGCCCCTCAGGCCTCTTTGGGACTTCCTGGCCTCCTTAATTCTCTGTAACCATTCTGTAGCCGACACATACCTACACACAGATGTATTTACTTTGTGATACGTAGGGTTCTACTTGAAGTTAATAACACGATTAAGATTGGAATAAAAGAAACTGCATTTGCCTCAGCCAGTTATCAGGACAAATCACTACCAATGTGGCTTGTGGATTTGTTTTTTGTTTTGTTTCTTTTATCAATTCTGACCGTGTGCAAAGACACAAACATGGTCATCTGTGTTTCTAGAATTGTGTTACATTGCCTGCCTCAGCCTTCTGAGTGCGGGAATTACAGGCATACACAAGCTTCTTATTTTAAACACTTTTCTTTTTAATTTTTAATAGCCATTATCCTTGCATAATGAGATTCACCCGCTGTTCTTTATCATTTCATGTATATTAGCTCATTTGATGCTTGGAGCCTGTGGGGCCAGGTGATAGGGAGTGGCACCATTTAACAGGTAGAAAAACTGAGCCCCCGGGAGGTGACCTAAGCACACTATCAAGTTAGTAAGTGTTAGTTTATAAGTAAGTTAGCAAGTTAGCTTCCGCAGTGTAGCCAACACACTTCTCCTTTTATAAATAAGACACATGTTGCTAAGTAATTTAGTGACTCACCCTTAGCCATATGTCTAAGTATATTAATTATACTTCAACACAGACTTGTGCCCCCCACACACAAATGCTAAGATTTATCTTATTGTATGGACTAGGTTTCTTTACAGATAGAAATAGTAAAACATGATATACAGTGTTACCAGTGCTAAGACTGTCTAAGAGCATTTCAGGAGTCAGGTTCTGTTGCAGCCTCCTTGGGAGAAAGGAGGGACAATGCCTGTTAGATTAAAGAATATGTTTTATTCATTCTAGACTGGGTACCATTAACCTTTCGTCCGTGAGTCCAGCAGGGAATGCTTTGCTTTCAGTGATCTGAAAGTTGCACATTGATTAAGCACTGAGCAAATACAGACACAGGTAGGCTTGATGGAGCCTGGAAAGCCTGGACATACCCAGCACAGAGGAGCCAAGCAGAGCACCTGGCCATGTATGCAGTCTATTTTTTATCAATGTATTTTTATTTCTGGTTGCTTCTTTTTCTTTTTTTCTTCCTGCTTGCTTTTGCAATGCTAGATGTAGGCACAAAAAAAAAAATTAGATATTTATCCAGAAATTGGTATTTTACTACTGATGGGTTGATACAAACAATATAACTAGGACCATTATAATGTTAAGTGAGTTTTGAACAAATAGAGTTAGAAATCCAATTATCTTTCCATAGAAAGCTTTTGTGTGCAGCCATTGTTAAATAAAGAAGGGAAGCCAGAGGGAGAGTTAGAGCAGCAATTTCTCCTGCCTATAAAAGGACATCTGAGAATTTTGCCCTACACACACATTAATCCACTCATAATGGCCACCTCCCGCTGTCAGCCAACAAAGACCATTTTTAACTCCTGCCGTACTTTGGTTTCTGGAGGCTTCCTTTCGGGAGAGGAGCTGAAATCTATGAGCACATGACATGAGTGAAACATGAAAGACCAAACGCAGAGCCCTGCGCACAAAACTGACTTCCAGAACCAAGCAGCCTTCCCCTGGGACCCCAGTATCGGATCTTCAGGGTTTACTAGAGAAGAGAAAAAGCAGGAATCGTTGCACTGGTCCCAGTCCGACTGACCTTCAATTGGCCTCAGACCAGCATTTCGCAAAGTTTTAAAGATGCTGGAGTTACATCGGGATCTGGTTTAACACGTTAAATTCTCGCTCAGATTTGCAGCGGGGCCTGAGGGACTGCCTTTCCTAGACGACAGAAGGAGAGGCCACACTGTTCATCCACACACTTGGGGAGCAAGAGTCTCAACCTGAGCCATGGTTGGCCTGCCAAGTCTTCTCCTTAGTTTTCAAAGACGGCCATTAAAATTCCAGCCAGGAGGGAGTTTGGAAATGCCCTGCCCTTTGAATGGTGAGCACTAACTGTGTGACCTCAGAAACTCGTTTTCCTTTAAAAGCTGGTTATGAGGACAGAATGAAATAGTGTTTACTGCTGTGCTCTACCATCGTTTGCTCCATCAACACTAACTAATACCATCTGGCTTCCTGCTTTCACCTCATAAATGTGAAGTCACTATGAGGTGAAGAATCCAGCTCGATGTGGCACAGCTTGGCCACAGCCCACACTTAACCAGAAACCTGATCTCCTGAGAACCTGTAGGCCACTCACTTGGTTACATCACAGCCCGTTCCATCGCTAACTGGGAAGCTCACCCCAGCAACCACCCAGCGCCTTCCTTGACCTAGCCTCTGACACCCACAGAGCAGGTGGCTTACACCTCACACCCAAATCCTTTCGCTAGAGCTGGTCCTGACGGGTCAAGCCTTCTTCCACTAATTGTGAAGATTACCCAGATAATTGATATAATTGGGGACACAGAGTATCAGAGTCAAACCAGCCAGAATGGATTAGATCTCCCTGGTACAGTCTGAGATTCCTGCAGTTCTCAAGGGAAAAAAGAGAAAATGTTCCCTCCCTGGGGGAAAATTATGGATGGTCCAGTGAAACTTTTGATATGGTCTACATAAGAGTAACACTAGTCCTGGTGACCTAGTCCCTAAGGACAAAGCTAAATCTAGCCAAAATGTTGGACTCACAGAGCTGAATCTTTTTTTTTTTTTCTGTCACATTTCATAGAATCCCTCAGTAGAGTTTTTAATGTCCACATTTGACTGTGATGTCTCATAGGAGGTCAGAAAGCAGAGCAAATAAAAAAAAATGCTCTCCTGAGGTGCTTTGCAAATGGGCATTAGCCTCAGGCTGTTCAAGGGTGAAGAGTAGCGCAGACTCCTTCCTTTCTCTGCAGCAAAAAAAGAATGAAATGACTTCTTTCTATAGGAGACTGAAATATGAATAACTGAACTGGAAAAATATTAGCTGTCTACTGCTGCTGCATAATACAAAATATATACCACCCTGGCACATGCCCACTGAAAACCTACAGGAACACAAGCGACTGCAGGCAAAGCAGCTCTGCTGCCATGCAGATGATCTTCATTGGCTCAGTCAGAACAGGGCTGTCCATGCAGTTCATTAAAATTGCCAGTGTTAGGACATGCTCCTTCTGCCTAAGACAAACCTTTTTGAACAAGACAGCCCACATTCTTTTAATACAAGTGGGATATTTCTTACATTTCTACATGTATTACAGCCATTTCAACAAGCTTGTAGGTAGAAGACCCAGGAAGGGAAGTAGAGCTGCCTGAGCAAATCACGGAGATTAGGTGGCACTGATACCAACATAAAATTCTATGTTCTGGACAGCTTCAAATTTGGGAATCTGAAAATAAGAATTCTCTGGAGGCTGGTGATGGAACACAAAGCCTTTTCCTTTTAAGTGGCCATTGACATTCTGATCTGAGCTGAAACAAAAAAGGAACCAAAGCAAAAACACGTTTATCCGTTTGTGGGCACGATCTTGGGATGCCTTACCTTCGTGTGAACTTTCAGCCGTGTAAACCTAAATTCCCAAATCAGAGCCACTGACTGTGGGGAATGTGTGTCACCATTGTGTTGGGATCAGATAGTCTCTCGTCCTTTGTTATAGATTCCGTTATATCTCCAATTCCTCATCAGATGTGTTAATGTGTTAATGTTAAAGGGAAAGTGTTAATGTCCTAGTCCCCAAGTCCCTTAGAATGTAACCTTATGGCAGTCACCCATCCCGTGAGTAATCAACAGCTAACATGAGGTCTTACTGAAGTACTGTATACTCTGCTTCCAATACAATTGACCTCATTATTGGAAAGATGGCCTTATGAAGAGTGACACCACACACACAGAGGCCAGCATTTAAAAACAGGGGCAGAGACTGACTAATAAGACTATAAACCAAGGGATTGCTTGCTATCACAGGGGCTAGCAAAGAAACAAGGAACAGTGCTGCCCCAAGAGGAACCTACCCTCTTATCACCGGGACTTTTCATCTCGAGAATGGTAAGGGCACACTTCTGTTTTTTGATGCTTCCCTGTTTTTGTGGTATTTACTTTTTTACAATCTCCCTAGCACTGCCATGTCTGCTTTACAGGAACCACCACATTTCTATTCTTTATGTCAGGTTGAAGCCCTCAGATACGAGAATGAATATGGGAGGCAAGGAAATAAATGAGCTTGAAAATAGAAAACATTTCCAGTTCCAGATAGACTTTAGACAGTGCCAGGATTTTGATGGAGATGTGGCACAATTTTTAAAGCACACACAGAAGACCTTGAGGTCTCCTTGACTGCCTCTCTGGTGCCTGTCAAGCATAAAGCAAAACACATTTGGAAACGGGAAATTTTGCCTGCACCTCCTTAAACTATTCACCATCCTTTGATTCATTCAATGAATATTTATCTTCTGCCCAGGGACAGGACACCAGCATGTTGAGAACTTAAAAATAACTGGTCTTATCTTCCTTTCCCTTTCTGCAAGCATTTACATTCACGGTATCGGTGTCAAAAATCTATCGTTGATTGATTTTGACTGTGTTTCTCTCAGCCTTCCTTATACCAGCTTATGAGCACAAAAGCTAGCAAACTTCTGCTCAGAGTCTTTATGTTTAGTGGTACCTTGGCAATAGTTTATGCTGGAACGTGGCTTTCGCCTGGCATGGCACATTTGAACAACTGCTTTCAGTGTTAAATAAGATCACCTCTGGACCCACCCATCTCATCCCTGGAGTACTGGATGGTGGGACTGAGAGATTTGGCACGTAATGTATCATCAATAGATGGAGCAGTTACACTCCTCTGGTTATAAAACACCCAGAATACCCTTACCTTTGCCCAGATAGCCATAATGGGCCAGGCAGACCATAGCCCACATGGTGTCTGAGGGATGAGCCATCATGAGCCTATGAACCGGGGAAGAGTCCTCTGATTGGAATCAGCACAATAGAGAAGGATTGGATGTTGATCAACAACTAAAACTCAGAAGCACATCAAGCTCCTGATCTCCCTAAATTTAGGCCTCCAGTCTTCTAAGGTTTCCTGTACTGCCTCTGAAAATAGCAGCCTTCTGATAAATGCTGATCACTAGGCAAACGGCCTTTCTCTATACCTCCCTATCATGTCTTTCGGATCAACATTGATGTGAAGCCAGAAGAGAGGCCCTTGTGGAAGCCCTGGTAATTCCAGGCTTCCAATGTGGACAAGAGAAACTGGTAGGTGGCTGCCTCTGTGCAGAATAGTTTCCCAAGAAGAACTGAACAGTGCAGGGCTCTCTCCAGTGACCTCAGTTGGAGTGGTTCATCAAGTGGAGGGAAAATCCTAAGGCTGGTTTGAACAAGCTTTTCCTTAGAGGAGGACAGACCTGGACAGCGCCCTGTGGCAAAAGAACAGACCCAATGAGCTGCTGTCAGGTGCCCACACTCTCATCCATCACTGTGCACTTTTCAACCGGGTTTATAATAATTAGACTCATGGTAAATCTCAGTTTTCTCTAGGAAAAAAAAAAAACAAAAACTTCCAGCTCAGCTTCCAAATCTCTTCTTTGGGAGCCTGGCCACTCAGGGCCCCTCTGTCAGACTCACAGGCCCTGAGGTTGTTTACACAAAACTGGCTTGGGAAGTACACACAGGCTCAGCTAGCCAGGCTGCTTGGAATGCACTGACCCCTGCTGGACACCTCCCTTCTCTCTTGAAAACAGCTGAGCTGAAGCTAGGCTCTCCCTGGAGGTTGATGGAGGCAGGACATTGGCTTCTGTGCTGGGGCCACCTGACTGCCACCCAGACCTCCTCTCCATGGAGAACAGGCTTGCATTCTTGGCCAGGTGAAAAGACAAACACTCTCAAGGTGCAGGCAGGAGTGCCAGGCAGAGCAGCTCTGCATTGAAGGCTGGAACTGGAAACCCGGCTGAAGTTTCTACATTACTGTCACATTTTTTCCCCCTTCTTAAAGATACAGCAGTGAGTCTAGACTTGAAAAGCACCCATCTCAGAGCCTCAAGCTTATCCTGTTTGTTGGGTCTCCCCGGGCGGGGAGCTGCTGCATGACAGGGTCTGAGTTGGCTTGAGGTAAATCCTGGAGGAAGGAAAGGAAACCCTTATATCCTCTGCCCTTTCTACTTCAAACAGCGGTTGCCTTCGGCTGCCTTCTGTAGCTCCTCCTGCTTTCAGGCAGCGCACTGCTATTAACAGGTTGGGATACAGCAATAGATGGAATTGATTGCATCCTGGAGAAACTGAATTTTGAAAGAGAACCTCAGTGTGAGACTTACACTAACATCCAGCGAATTTACCCTATTAGTGTTGTTTTAATCCTCAGACCAGGCTCATGAGGAAGCTACTTCAGGAAGGGCATCTCTCAGTCCATTTAAGTGATAATGTATATACAGGGAAGCTGTCTATAGGCAGTTTCTGTGTGGAGTAAATTTGCTATTGCTGCCATCTTACCCAAGAAATTGCCCTGTGCAGAGAACATCTGCCAGACATGCCCAGCGCTCTCTCTCTCTCTCTCTCTCTCTCTCTCTCTCTCTCTCTCTCTCTCTCCCTGTTTCTAGGAAAGAGGCGCTCTGTGACTGGGCTGCTCTGAGGCTCATCACCATTGCAGATCCTCCCACACCCTGAATCTGCAGTTTGGCATATGTGTCCATACCACCCATCCCATCAGGAGTCACATCCAATGGCCATCATCGCATCCCAGCTTCCCTCCCAGGGAGCTCTGGTAAGGTTAGGGCAAAGGCGAGGGAGGCAGCCGCAGAGGCCAGAAGAGACCCTCCACTCCCCACCCGCCATCTGGCCCTACTCCCATCCTGCCGAGCCCAGCGCTGAGAAGAGAAGGCCTGGCTGGAATGGGTGAGCTCTACTCCTGCATACAGGACAGGAAACAGCCTGCTCAGGCCACCCTTGGATGCCGATCAGCTTCATCTCAGGCAAGAAATACCAACCTCACAGCCCCACCACAACCTTCCCCGGGATCCCTTCCCCTTCTCCACAGTGCTTCAGGCCAGAATTCAGGGAGAGCACTGAAATCTAAGCTCTCATCACCAGATGTTGCCTCCGCTTGCTGCTCTCAACGACCTCTGGCCTGCTAGAGGTAATTACACAGCAGGCTTTGCGGGCTTAGGGATGGGAGGCTGGTTCTGGAAAATACCGAAAAGAATGTGCTATTTCCCTTAAAAGCCTGTTAGGGCGGGAGCCCGCGGCGAGGAGAAAGGTCAGGAAAGTACTACGGTCTACTCGCCCCTGCTCTAACTCGTGGTCTCTCTGCAGCTCTTCATAAAGCCATGTGTGCTGCCTGTCCAGGGTGAAGGGCACCGCTATCAGTGACTCAAAACTGGATGAGAAGTTTCTCCACTGGCCTAGAGCTCTGATTCCCGGATGCGGCCTCCCCGTGGCCTCTAACCTCCATTGGCCTCTTCTGCATATATCCACCTCTCTTCCTAGGCATGCTTCCTCTAGCTCAGTCCCTTGTTCACAGGAGTCACCCAGCCCAGGGATCACCATGTCTGCCGGCCTCACTCTCATCCTGCTTGGCTCCTGCCCTGCCCTACCTGCTCAGGAAGCCTCCCTCCCCGGACATCTCCTTCCCCAAGGACTGTTCTCAGTAGGCCCCCCTGTTCCATGCCATGTAGTTCCCTAAACTGTTGCTTACATTTTTACCTCCTTTCTTTGAAAGGAAGCATTTCATCCACCAAGGAATTCTAATCCTAAGGAGGTCAGGGTGTGGCAGGCGATGGAGCATTTGATCAGATGCTCAAGACTCTAGGCTCGATCCCCAGCACCACAAACCTTGATCGATAGAAACAGACAGGGAGAGGACTCAGTGGGGAACGGCACTTGCCACCAAACCCGACTACTTGAGGTCCATCCCTCGGGCCTACATAGTGTGTGGTGCCATTGTCCGGAAATGCCCTGACGCTGCTGGACACCACACCGGAAGTGCGCTCTTCTGTGCCCGAAGATTCGAGCGCTGTAGGTCTCCAGACGGAAAAGGGTGAAGTTGGGGGTACCAAGATCCGCTTCCCTCAGGAACGTCAGGTTCTGGGCACAGGATGCGGTCCATGCCACAGGATTTTCAGTCCGGTTGGAGATGTCGTAGAGAAAAGATTTCACCGCAGCAAAGAACTATAGCTCTCTCAGATGAACAGCAGATGCCCACGGTGGCCAGGCGAGCGTCTTCGGTCCTGTAGCAACCACCCCGCTGACAGTCAAGTCCCGGGTCCGTGGATGAATTCTTAGGGGAGACGGGGAGCCCTTATTTCCCCAGTGTTACAGCTCAGAACAGAAAAGAAAGTCTCAGAGGATCTTTGGTGAAATAGATGGCGCTTTGTGCTTTATTTCATGTGAAACAGGGACTTATTAACGTTGGGCAGTGGGGAGGGGTTTGGGGTGTGAATTCGTTTCATTGGCTGGGACCAGGGTGCTGTCTGTGCTCTAATTACATGGGGGAAGAGAACAGGTGACAAGCTCACGTGACTGACCCCTGTAACCACGTTGGGGTTATGTCACGTGCTCCTGAGGCAGGCTCGGAAATAGGAAGAGAGCTTTGTGTCACACCTTCCGTTCTCAGGAGGAGATTTTAAATCTCAAGTTGGAGATTTCCAGGGTTTGAACATGCTCCATCTCATTAGTGCCATGTCAGTCCCTCTGATGGACGGCCATGTCCACGAGCCCCGCAGTGGTGTAAGGAGAGAACCTACTCCAGCAAGTTGTCCTCTGACCTACACACACACACACACACCGTCACACTCGTGCGAGTGTGTGTACACGCGCACACAAACATAAAAAAAAAATGAAGAAGACAAAAACGACACAGCCTTGTGCCTCTTTCCTTCTGGAAGAAGGTAGGATGGTCAAAGGTCAGCACTTTGTTATGGTCAAAGCCACAGCTGTGTAAGCTGGCATCTGGTGAAGATCCCCAGGTGACGTCACTTCCCAAATGTCCCTCACTCGGGCCTTCCATAAACATTCTTGGGGCTTCATGCCAGCCAACTCCACTACTGGATAACTCTATGTTTTGGTTGCTCCTCCCCTCCCCCCACCTTAATAAGCAGCTTCTAGCTCTTAAGTTTTAAATTAGCACTGTCTTCTCCAAACCCATAATTCTGTTTATGATCACAGCTTCCATATCGGCACCTTGACAGCAGCGCTTTCCTGGGCACCATGGGGCTTCCAGTGTCATTCCTGTAGAGCCAGGACTGGTGGCTCACGCTCTTAATCCCAGCACTTGGGAGGCAGAGGCGTGGGAGGTGGGGGGATCTCTGTGACTCCGAAGCCAGCCTGTGAGTTCTAGAACTGGCACACAAAATGCAACTACAAGCAGGTGTGCGCAGAAGGTGAGATGGCTGAGATGGCTGGGGTCTGAGCAAGTTCTACAAGTAAGTGTAAAAGGGTGCCAGCCAGAGAGATGGCTAGGCCAACTCAAAGAGCTAAGTGCTCAAACCCGCATTGCATGCCTCTAACAGGACCTCCCTGGGAAAGAGCTGACTCAGCTAAGACATTCGGGTCACGCTGGCTGCCTCCTGCACCCCCAGCCTGCTCCGATAGCCTCTGCATCTGTTTGTTTGTTTGTTTGTCTTATTTTGTTTTTGTGTTAACGGACAAACTAGGAGGACAGAGCCGACGTGGTGAAGAGATGTCACCTTTCTATACCTCTACACATGTCTCAAAGTGCCTGGCACAGGCTTAGGGCTCCGGAGGCAGGTCTCCTTCGGTTCCTGAAGTTTTTCCCTGTAGCTCAGTGGTTCTCAACTCTCCTAACGCTGCAACCCTTTAATACAGCTCCTCCTGTGGTAGTGACCCCCCAGCCGTAAGATTATTTTTGCTATGGTAATTTTGCTACTATTATGAATCCTAATATAAATATCTGATAGGCAGGATATCTAAAATGGGATTTCCAAAGGGGTCATGACCCACAGGTTGAGAAGCACTGCTATAGCCGAATGAGCTAATGGGAGTGAATTTCTCTCCCTGGCCCTCAGTTGACTTCTATTCCCAAATCTATAAATCTGTGCTCTGTAGCTAAGGGAGAGGAGTGGCCTGGTTTCCCTTGTGAGTCTAAGGAAGTGGGATTCTCCCATCACTCCAGACTACAGAAACCTTTGCTTCCTTTTATTTTTGAGCAAAGCAACAGTTTCCTGTATCATTCTAAGGTCTTACCATCCCTTTACGTCAGTATTGATAGACAGAAGACAGTCATCACTGCAAGAAAGCTCAACCAACTCCCTCAGAAGACTGAAGGTCTCCCATGAAGAGGCAGAGCACTAAGGTGTGGTTTTCCATGCCAAGAGAGGCAGAGCCCCTGAGAGCCAGCACTGCCTTTAGTCCAGGTCGCCACATGACTTGTTTAAATACGTGCTCTGCCCTAGCTATTGTAAACTCCACACAAGTTAGAGCCATTTGGGAAGAGCAACTCTCAGCCGAGAAGATTCTTCCATAAGATTTGCCTGTAGAGGCTGGAGAGATGGCTCAGTGGTTAAGAACACTCACTAGCTGCTCTTCCAGAGGTCCTGAGTTCAATTCCCTACAACCACATGGTGGCTCATAACCATCCATAATGTGGTCTGATGCCTTCTTCTGGAAGGGAGATAGCTACACTCATATACATAAATAAATAAAATAAATCTCAAAAAAATTTAAAAAAAGATTTGCCTGTAAGTAAGTCTGTAGGGCTTTTTCTTAATTAGTGATCAGTGTGAGTGGGCCCAACTCACCATTGCTGGTGTCACTCCTGAGCCAGTTGGTTGGTCTTGGGTACTATGAGAGGACAGGTTGAACAAGCCATGAGGAGCAAGCCAGTAAGCAGCACTTCTCCGTGACCTCTGCATTAGTTCCTGCCTTCAGTTCCCACCTTGAACCCCTGCCCTGACTCCAAAACCGTTCGTCTAGGATACCTCACCGCCAGGTGAGGCTGGGCCCTGGGCCTTCGCTGAAGGCTTCATGGGGACAAATAGGAACTGATCCATTGTACCCATAAGTACAATGGGTTGTACTTGTGATTGTGACAAGCTTAGATCTGCTCACATTTATATCTCTGTCCACATACGAAGCATATGAGACCATACCTAGGCTTACGATAAGGAAACCCTAACACACAGGGTTCTCTTCCTTCTCTCCTGCCTGGAATCCTGATTGACCTGAATGCTCAGACAGAAAGTCAGAAGAATTCCTTCATCCCAGGAACTTGCCCAAATAAGCCCAAACCTATAGAGTAATACTGACATATCCTTGACATCTTAATTTGGATGTTTTTTCTCCATAAATATTGATGTCAAGCCTTCGTGCATAGTGGAAGACATGGACTCTAGAGGGCTCTGCCCATGTCTAAGGGAGTAGAAAATAACTAAATGGGAAATACTTATCTTCTTGGTCCTTCTTGCAGAAGAGGTCCTGGTGTTCATACCCTCTGGAGGACACAGCAGTCAAGGAACTGTGGGAACTGAAATGAGGCCTTCCTTAGACAGTCAAATATGCTGACACATGGAGCTTGGATTTCAGAGTCTCCAAAATCAAGAACCTAAATTCTTCCTCTTTGTCAATGACCAGCCTCAGGTATTTTGTTGTAGTGACATAAATGGACTAAAACCCCTGAATATGAATTCATCAATAGATACAAAGGAAAGGTTTTATTTATCAGCTCGGGATATAAACTGTAAGAAATATGGAAAGTATATATTCATAGTATTTAATTTGTTAATTGGTGTTTAAATCATGTATTACATAACAATGTTTAAGAATGTTTTCTAGAATTTTGTTTTTTCAAAACACAGTGTCTCTCTGTAGACTTGGCTGGCCTCAAACTCAGTTCTGCCTGCCTCTGCCTCATGAATTCCTCCCATGGGCCACCATGCCCAGATTTTGTTCAACCCTTAATTCGATTGTCACTTTAGCACAGCGACCATGGTGTGGGTACGATATGTCAGAAACAAAGAAAGACATGCTTGTATCTATCCACGATGTCAGAATTCATTGAGTAACAATAAATCTACAAGGTTTAGAGGGTTCCGTGACTAAATTTTTCATAAATCCTGGCAATGTGGCCGAGGCAAATCCAAATTCCTTATTCCAGTCTAAATTACTAATATTAGCTCTCGTATCACACAGCACACAGCACATATGTATATGTTTGTATACATGTATGTGGACATACATATGCATGGGCTTGGCTTAGAGAGTGAACATAAGAGGCCAACTGCAGGGTTTTGGAAGTTCCAGGATGCTGAGGCAGACCAGTGCTGTGAGGGAGCCACTGGGGGGACTGTCGCTAGAGATGCTGGAGACAGAGTAGAGAGCTGAGCTGCAGAATTCGGCTACAAGGTGAAAGGCCAAACCCAGTCTAGAACAGGGAATAGTGAGTCAGCGCCAAGTCCAGATGAATGAACAGATGGATGGCAAGCAGGTGATTAAGCTGTGTCAGTGGGAGGGGGTCTAACTGAATCGAGGCCTTTGACACGTATCGTGTTGATGGGCACCTGTGCCATTGCAGTGTTAGGTGTCTATCAATTGACAGGGTCCAGGAGAGGGAACCACACCTCTCTGCCTTCAGGTGTATCTGTTGAATTCTTGGGTCTGGTTTTCCTGATATGACTTTACTATGCCCATTTGCCCCCACAGTTTTACTTCTTCCCAATAAATTTACAACATGCCCGCCTTCCAGTCACAGGACAGAGGCATTCATCAGTCTGCACTGGATGTGGTGCCCAATGGGTCCAGCCAGGGGCTGGAGTCATCCTTCTCTTTCAAAAATGGAGTAAAGACCTGCTTGTAAAATGGACTCCCCCAAGGAAATGTACAGCCTGGAAAACCGCTGTTTGATGCAATCTGAAGTAACTTCCAGCAGACACAACCTGATCTCAAAGGCACCTGTGACCGTTACCAAGTCCCCCAGACCACTTCTTCCGTCTTCAGTGGCTTGCCAGACCACACTGTTGACTGCGTGTACAATAACACATGAAGTTTTAACTGCACACCATGTGCTTCCATGGCTGTGTCAGTGGCCACTGATCTCCTATCGTCTGGAAGGGCGACCCTTCATTTTCTAAGTGCTTCCCAGTCCAGATTTAACAGTTGAGGCACCGCTCAGGAATAATTACTAAATTTGTACCAAATCTCTATACCTCTTTAAAACCTTGGTTGTGGGCTAGAGAGGTGGCTCAGTGATTAAGAACTTCCAAAAGGACTCACATGCTGGCTCACACCATCTGGAATTCCAGTTCCAGTGGATCCGACGCCCTCTTCTGACCTCCTCGGGCACTGCACACAGATAATACACAGGCAAATATAGTCAAAATACCCACTCCCATTAAAATAAACACATAAAAATTAAAATCTCAGTTCTCTTAGTCACTGTCCATAAAAATGTAAAACTATAAGTGTGTGAATAATTCCAGGGTAATAATCTTCCCCAAACAGTATTTTGTGGGTTGGTTGTTTTGGACTGTTTTGCTTTGTTGAATTTGTTTGTTTGTTTGTTTGTTTTTTGAGACGGGGTATCATGAAACACAGGCTGGCCTCTGACTCCACACCTTGCCTAGTAACCTAAAACTGCTGATGCCCCCTTTCCCATCTCTCAAGTACTGAGATTACAGGTATGCACCACCATGTATGGTTTTGTTACAAACAAGTGAACAAGCAAACAAAACAATTGGGATGATCTAGAATCCTGAGTAATGTAACTCAGATCCCAAAAGACAAATATTGCATACTTGCTGTTACTGATTGCTTGGGAATCTCACATCATGAACTCTGATTTTCCCATTCCTACCCTGCCCATCCTTCCCCTAAAAAAATAAAGGAAAGAAAAAAAAGAAAGAAAGAAATCCACTCTTTGTTGTCCATATACTCACTGAATAGAGCATGGTAAAATTTCTAGTGGTCAGCCCTGCTAGTCTTTCTCCACCTGCTCCCCTGCCGGAAACCATCAACTGAGGCGAGCCAATCTGCATGGGTGAGGGGCAGGGCCAGCTCTCCCATAAAGGGTATGACCAGTTCTCCATTGAGGGGCAGGGCCAGCTCTCCCATAAAGGGTATGACCAGTTCTCCATTGAGGGGCAGGGCCAGCTCTCCCATAAAGGTTATGACCAGTTCTTCATTGAGGGGTGGGACCAGCTCTTCTGCACCCACGGACATCAACATTGATTCAGACAGCAGCCCAGACTGCTACTCGGGCTTCAGTGATAATATGGGCCACAGACATCAACATGGCTTCTGTCCATAATCAGGACCACTAAACCACTCATGGCCCTCAGCAGCTGTACAGACTCAGGCCTCAACATAGCCTCAGGTGGCACATGTGACACCCAAGGCTGCAAAGCTCCGGGACATCAGCAAGGCATCAGCCAGCAGCACTGACTGCATACATCCACATGCTTGGTTTTTTTTTTTTCTATCTTTTCCACCCTGCATCATATTTGTATGATATTAGCATTTAAGATTTAGGATGTATTCAACAATCTGGATAACCACAGGTTAGGTACGTAGTAAGGGACCAAAGTGGAGGAGAGGGTCTCCCAATGAACAGAAATATAATACAGTGTTATGGAGAGAGAAGAGGGGGATGGAAGAGAAGGGTAAGTGAGAAAATATGGGGAGAAACAACTAACACTCAATGCTATTTGAAAAGCTGAATGGAACCTCCTAGAAGGAGGTAGAAGCTTTCTAAAATATACACATACATGAAAAAAAATCCAAACGGAGTCACCAAATAAGGGAGATAAGGCCTCAAGCAGACATCTTAAGCCACCAGGAATCGGTTACATCTTGCTGAATTGTCAACCGAAGGGGTCCCAGGGAACTCCCCAAACACTGTGGCTTATTGCCAAGGCCATTAGTTGTTCTCCCCAACCTGCTGGTAAGGCCCTATTGCTGAAGACAACACTTACCTTCTGCCATTGAAAAACTGAGTTGGTACCCAAATAGATGCTTCACCCCTCCTGACTAGAGTTCATGGTGCTGGAAAAGATGCATGACACGAAGAGCCAGAGGTAATGGTTAACTCCACGGAAACTGTACAGACGGAAGCCTGATGTACATGTGAATTTACATAAACAGCATACACAGTTCAAGCCAGTCGCAGTCCCAGCCCTGAGGGAGGGAAGTGGATACAGGTCTTTGTCCCACTCCTAACCAAAAAGCTACTGCGGATGATAACCACTGGCAAAGAGAAATCAGCTCACACACTCCAGCACAGGACCCATGTCAGGACTGAAAAAAAAAAAAAAAAACTTGATGGCATCTTCCTGGACTTTTTGCTTCATTCTGCTTGTTTTGCATTTTTGTTTTTGCTAGGACTTTATGTTTCTTACTTTTCATTTTTCTTCCATGTCTTAGGGCCTTTTTTTTTTTTTTTTTGAAAGAGAGAAAAAACATAAAGTTGTGTGTAGAAGTTGGGGAGGGGAAATGATCAAGCTATATCATAAGGAAAAATTTTAATTAAGCAAAACTTTTCTAAAATCACGGAATGACCTAGAATACTACAAACTTCATGAGGATTTAAATAATATCTATATTTATGGCAATGTCTATTTTTATATCTATGTCACCTTCTCTTCTGGGAAAAGCCTTGCCCAGTGTGAAAGTAGGCCCTAGCTTACACTCACTTTCTGAAGTAATTGTCAGCCAAGAGCATTTCCTTTCATCCTCAGTGGTGCTGCCATTTAGACAGCAAACGCCATAGTCACTCATGATGGGCCTCAAGTCCCTGGCTTTCTTGGGTCATGTTTAGCATGTCCTCATGTGAGTCTAGGGCCTCTGCTGTAGCCAGACAGAACTCTAGCTCATTAGCTTGCTCATTAGCTGGAAATGAAGGCAGGGAAGCCAGGCTTGCAGGGTGATACTAAAGTGTTGAAGAAGGGCTGGGGAGATGGTTCAGTTTAAGAGCGCTTCTTTTCCAGAGGGCGAGGGTTCAATTCTCAGCACCCACACGGAGGCTCACTCCAGAGTTCCAGTGGGTCCCATTGCCCCCCTGGACAGTGTATACACATGGTGCACAAATATACATGCAGCAAAACACTCGTGTGCATAAAATAAACAAATCTAAAAATAAAACAATGAGGATTCTGAAAATTAGACTCAGTCAACCCAGCATTTGCTTCAAAGGAAGCATTACTGTAAAACAATTCACGGCTGCTCTAAATCTAACTATAAGAAAAGTAATTGTATTTGAACTGAGAATGGCATACTTAGTTTAAATTAAGTATGCAATTTAATGTTACCAAACATTAGTTATTACTTGTTTTATGCTTGAACGCCTCTTCTTTAAGGCAGAATCTCATCAGATGTCTGAAGATAGGATTTCTGGCGACAGAAAAGGGAGTTTCCTGAGGTGGGGCGTGGTCCTGGGAGAGTAGACACATTCCCACAAAGAAACAAAAACAACAATAACTGTGGGGGTTTGAATAGGAATGGCCCCATAGACTCATGTGTTTGAATGCTAGGCTCATGGAGTGGCACTATTTGGAGGTGTGGCCTTGTTGAAGGAAGTGTGTCACTGTGGGGGTATGCTTTGATATCTCAGATGCTTATACCTAGGCTCAGTGACATACAGTTTTTTTTCCCCTGTTGCCTGCAGATCAAGATGTAGAACTCTCAGCTCCTTCTCCAGCACCATGTCTGCCTGCACGCTGCCGTGCCTCCTGCCATGATGTGCATGGACTCAACCTCCGAAACTGTAAGCCAGCTGCAGTTAAACGTTTTCCTTCATAAGAGGCACTGTGGTCACGTGGTCTCCTCACAGCAACAGAAATCCTACCTCCGACAATAACTTTTTTATTTTATTTAATTAAATTAATTGATGTGTTTTGCGAGACAGGGGCTCATATGTCGAGCCTGACCTCAGCTCACTATTCAGCCAAGATTAGTATTCAAGTCCAGACCATCCTGTGTCCAACTCCCCAGGGCTGTGATTATTAGGATAGGTTGCCACGCTGAGCTTGGTTTATACAGTGCCCCAGGCTGAGCTCAGGAAAAGTTGCTTCTTACACCAACACACCTCTCTGTGTTTTTCCAATCCTGGCCCCAAGAGCATGAGTCAGTGCATCCAAGCCCAGGAAGACAGGGCTTGTCTGTTCCATGCGGTGTGAGGTGCCGCTTTAATTAGAGGTCATTAAGTTAGCCTCTAGCTCTTATGTGACCTGCTGCATGCTCAGCAGTGGCGTGGCAGCTGGCAAGGCATGAAGGCTCCATATGTACAGTGGTACAGTTATATGAAGCCTGCATCCCTGGAGCTGTGCATAAAACGATGAGAAAATGGTCTTGTGCACGGGATGCCTGTTGAGCATCCCTGCTCCTCACCGTGATTCATCCCCTCCAATCACCTGACAACACAGAGAAGATTCTCACAGGGAAGGACCCAGAGACATACCCTGTTGCGTGGGGAGCCTCTACCTTGTTTGCTGTCCATGTTCTCCTCTGAGTCTCCTTAGTGAGGTGGAATGGCAGCTGGCCCTCAAAAACAACTAGGACCCTGAGGTGGTTCCCTGGCTCTACACTACTCTGCTTCTCTGTAAAAGCTAGATATCTTCTAGAAGAAAAGGTAGCCTGCACGCTAATGGCAAAACCCCCAGAGTATGAGCCCAACTGCTGTTCTGTGGTGATAGAAAAGGGGCAAAAAGGAAGAGCATCTCAAGAACCTCTGTGAACTACCTACATCTCCTAGAGACAGCTCTCACATTATTTCTCCTGACAGGCATGTACCATTTCCAGACAGACAGGGCATGAGATGGGGAGAAAAAGATAAAGATGAAGGCTTCACGCAAAAGCCCCATGACCATCCTCATCACTTTCTCTGGTGATCCTCTATGAGGCCTTCTTCCCTTCAGAAGTTTTCCTCCTAGATGAAGCTGAGACTAGTTCCCATGTGCCCAGAAAGATGTGGCTGTGGTTTTTTTTATCACTCTACCTCCCTTCCTACTGACGTCTCTAGGCATGCATGCCTGTCATATCCAGCCTTTCCCTGTGCAATAGTGCCCCTGGCCTTACTGTCAACCCCAACTGCATTAGTCACACTTCCCAGCACTGTGACAAATATACTTTACAGAAACTGTTTACAGCTGGGAAGGTTCATTTTAGCTCACTGTTCCAAAGGCTTTCACCCACCATGGTGGAAAGGGTGTGGTGGGGAAGAGGGCCTCTGTTCTTGTTATCCTGTAATCAAAGGGAGAAGGCCTGTGGGTGTGGGCCAAGACCTATGCAGGCGAGCTAAGTTCCGAGCAGATGGGCTAAGGTCTGTGCAGGTGAGCTAAGGTCTTTGCAGGTGTGCTAAGATCTGAGTAGGCAGGCTTTCTCCTGCCCTAGTCTATTGACTGGTGCTACCCACATTTACACTGGCTCTCCCTCCTTCAGCCCTCAGGAAACCCCTTCACAGCCCTCTGGGAGACGTGCTTTACAAACAGCCTCTTCAGACTCCGATCTTGTTGAGACTTGGCTGATTGCTCAGGCTCCTGGAGGCACAAAGCTGCGCCCTGCCGTGAGGATGCCCTAGGATGTCCTAAGACCCCATTCCAGCCTGTCTGGCATCCGCCACCTCTCACTGCCCTTCCAGGCCAACAGGGAGTACGAAGATACCGCCACAGCCCCGGAGTCCTTTCTGGCCCACCGCGGTCCTGGTGTTCCTGTGGTCATCCAGAGCTTTGCCGCCTCTTTCTCCTCTTCCCTGTCTGATCCTGACTACAGACCAAGGGAAAAGGAGATTTTAACAGATGCTGCTGCTTTATGTTTTAATGACCAGATTACACCTGCTGATTCCCCCAAAAGTCAAACTTCTGGAATGCTTTTTAAGATCCTGCCTTTGAGTGACATTTTTCATTTCACAAAGACCTTTCCTCAAATTTTTATCTTTCCTCTGAATCTGCTGTGGATATTTCGCTAAATTCCTCCGTATAGACTCTGACATTTGATGGAAATTTAAGTTTGAAGTCTCTCCTATTAAATAATTTCCTTTTCCGTCCTTTAAAAATTAATGCATACTTTGAAAACTAATGACATTTATATTGAGTACCTAGACTAATCGGCATCTACAGAGCTCTTCAATGTTATGCAGAAGTCTGCCACCTGGTGGCTGCTTGGGGAATTGCCACTAAGACCTTAGATTTTTTTTTTTCCCCTCCCTATTGGTTTTGGGACTCTTGCTTATTAAATTAAACGAATTCCAATATCATCTTTAAAAAAAATGTATCTCACATCACATCCTTCCCCTCCACAGGTAAAATATATTTCCTGAAAGTTTCAGTAAAGGGATCCTATCCCAAGTGGCCTCAGTGGTGAGTCATAGCAAGGAGCTCATTTGTGTTTTACTCAACCCTGTATTCCCTTTTTTCCCCATTATATTTGAAAGCATGGACTGCATAGAATTCCTCTACCAGAATTTCTGCGGAAGAGATATTAAAATTGAAGGTTTCTGCGGTTCCCTCCAAGACTTAAGGAATGGAATGTTGGGCTGGAGAGATGGCTCAGAGGTTAAGAGTGCTGGCTGCTCTTTCTGAGGTCCTGAGTTCAAGTTCTAGCAACCACAGGGTGGATCACAACCATCTATAATGAGATCTGGCGCCCTCTTCTGGTGTGCAGGTATAAATGTAGGCAGAACACTATACATAATAAAGAAGTCTAAAATTTTTAAAAAATTAAAAAAAAAAAAGAAAAGAAATGGAACGTCTGGGAGCTGGAGCGATGGCCCAAAGGTTAGGACCTCTTCTAGAGGTCCTGAGTTCAATTCCTCCGCCCCCCCAAAAACCACATGTCGGCTCACAACCATCCATAACTGGGATCTGATGCCCTCTTCTGACATGGAGGTGTACATGAAGATAGAGGAATGATACACATAAAATAAACAAATTCTTTAAAAAGAGAGAGAGAAAAGAAAGAAAAAAGAGAAGGAAATGGAATGTCTGAAGAGAGGTCCAAGGTGATTTACCCCTCACATTGGCATTCTAACAATGTTCCACTTCCATCTACCAGGGCCAGAAATTAGAGTCCTGACATGTGAAATGGGTTGGACCTGAGCAGTTGCCCCCTGGACCCTGGAAGGGAGAGAGTCCAAGCCAAGAAGCCGTTTCTCAAAGGTCACTGCAAAACCAAACAGTTGCTGCTTCAACAAGGGGACGCCATGACCAACCATGGTGACCCACTGCCTCTGGCCAAACCCTTCCAACAATAGGTCATCCTTTACCAAGAGACTGACCGCTCTTGAGAGACAATCCTGCCCTACACAGAAAACACAAAAGGCTACTCAGAGCCAGAAGAGCAGGCGCCCCCCCCCCCCCAGGCCACCTCTCACCTCCTACCCATTCTCTGCCCTAGAAACTGCAGTCCTGTCATCATGGGCTAGTGCCCAGACCTATTCAGCGGGGCAGGAGGCCAGCTCCCAGCCTGACTCCCTACTGGCCAGCCATGTGGACCTGTCCTGCATGTCAGTGAGGCACAGCAATCCACACTTAGCTTATCCCCAAGTCCAACATTCTGTGATTTCAACTTGAGCTTTAGCTAGAGAAAAGGTTGTGACCTCATGAATCCTGTGTCCTGGACTTAATACTCGGTCTTGGTGGTTTGCCGTTAACTCTTAGATGCCACTGTGAGAAACAAGATCCTTTACCTCGTATTTGAGAGGCACAAAAACCCAGCCGGGCTGAAAGACCTCCACCCCACCCTTCAGCAGTCCCATGAGCTCTCCCCACCATCCCGAAAGGTGATCTCTCTATGACTCCATAATTCCTGTGCACGCCGTACTCAGCTCTTAGCAAGCAGCATTAGAATCATCTTGTTGTCTGTGTGGCCTTAGCTGTAACACCTGTGTTTGCCATGTAATAAATATTTAATACATGTGTTTTTGAGCGAATGACACGGACACTAGCAATGAAATAGGCTGACCCTTCCAGAACACGACTCTTAGTAAAAGCGAGTACTATCTCATAAAATATTTGTATAGAAAGCTATAATACAAAATATATTTCAATTGCACACATACACACAAACACACACACAGTTCTTTATTGCAAATAGTAGGCTAACCATTTTGAAGACACTCATCTAAGAAAAACAGTCCCTGGACACACTCCGTTGATTCCATTGAAAGCAG
Source organism: Meriones unguiculatus (assembly GCF_030254825.1). NCBI lineage: Eukaryota > Metazoa > Chordata > Mammalia > Rodentia > Muridae > Meriones > Meriones unguiculatus. Next base: position 98,568,794 of record NC_083356.1, on the reverse strand, counting down.
GACCCATCATTATGCTATGAGTTCCATTTATTGGAACGTGGAGAGAAGACCACTTGTCAGCAGATAGCGTGGCTGTTTCTCGAGATCAGTGTGTTTTCTAGTTATTTGAAATGGTAATTATTGGATCCAATCTGCTTTAATTATGTCCAGAACAGGCAAATATCCTTCAAAGAGTTTTATAACTTAAAAAATAATGCTTATTTACACAGGCCCTCAGTCTGTTTCTCATGTTGTTCTTGGCTGTACACATCTCTTTTACATCCTCCCTTCTCTCTCAGGTTGAAGAACATGATAAGAACAAATTGAGAGTCTGGAGTTTCTGAAAGCAAAAGTTGACAGACGTATTGAAATAGCTCTGTGGAAATCACAGGGAAGAGGGGAATGATAATTCTGCGGCACTAAAGGAAGGGAAATAATGGTATGACTCCAAGAACATGGGACACATGGACGTATGTGTCTCCTCTGTCTTCTGTCAAATGTGAGCCTGGAGTTAGGCTGCCTGGCTTGGCCCCAGTCTGTCTGTTGACAGCTTCTGAATACGTGTGGCAAGGGTCCGCTGCAGTTGGGATTACTGGATTTCAATGTTAGACCTGCAGTCAAAAGCAGCCAACGCCTGCTCGGAGTGGCTCAGTGTTTACACAAATGACGCTGACACTTAAAAATTAGGAAACTTATTTCTTAAATACGAGTTGCTCCTTTGTCTTAAAAAAAAATCAAAATACTCAACAGTGCAAACCTCCTGTTGCTACACAAAGACTGTTGTTCTCTATCTAGCCCCATGGGTGCCTGCATTTTTGTTAGTGTTCCTTTATAGACGTGTTCATTTAAAACATCCTACAGAGATTCAAAGGTTTGACTAGACTGCCAAAAATACCCATAGTCCTTCCCAGTTAAGAACGCTTTGCTGGCCTGGTGACACGGTGCATGCCTATAATCCCAGCACTCGGGGAGGCAGAAACAGACAAATCTCTGTGATTTCAAGGCCAGCCTGTTCTACAAAGTAAGTCCAGGACAGCCAAGGCTGTACAGAGAAACCTTGTCTCTAAAATCAAGCAAACAAACAAACAAAAAACCCAAAACAACAAAGAAGAGAACGCTTTGTCTTATTTCTCATATCCTTTATTCTTGACAGTCTTAACTCCCCCCCCCCCCCCCATGTAGCTCAGACTTTCCTTGAACTAACTGTATAGCTGAGACTAACCTTGAACTTCTGGATCTCTTCCATCCACTTCCAGAATGCAGGACTTACTGATCTATGCCACCATGCCAGCCGTGTCTTATTTTTCAGAAGCTATGTGTGCCACTTGCCATGTCACTCCTGACCTTCCCAGAGTTCTGAACCATTTTGCTATAATCACCTATCTATCTAAAATGAGGAAAAGATGAACAGGGTACTAGCTTAGCTGTGAACCTCTCCTCTAGGATGTTCAAAGCCCCAGCTTCAACACAGATTGAATAGAAAACATATGTGGAAAAGGGAAAACCAGAGCCAAGGACCAGGGACCGCTTCAAGCAGTTGCCTGCTGTATGTATTCCTGGGCCAGCGCGGGAGTGTCTGTGCTTGGAGCCTGCCATCCCAGCTCCAATAAACTGCTCCATCTAGCCAGTGCCACTCCCTGCAGCAGAGAGAGTAGAGGTTACAAGTGTGAGGCTCTCCAGGGTCTTACAGATCCTATCCCACAGAAGCCAGGCTTGGTGACGCACGCTTTTAATCCCAGCACTTGGGAGGCAGATGCAGGTGCATGCCTGTGAGGTCAAGGATAGCCTGGTCTACATGGTGAGCCTCAGCCCAGTTGGAGCTGGGGAGTGAGATGATATCTGAAAAGTACATCCTGAGGAACTAGGGGAAGACCAATATCTCCCCTCCTGCTCCTCCTCTTCAGCAAGGAAGCCGGGGTGCCAGCGGCATGCTGCTATCTAGAATGTGAACTTGAGGGCACTGGGGCAGAGCTGGTAATGACACTGCCCATCCTTACAGGCCACTCCCCCTCTCATCCTGCTCAGAGCTCCTCACAGGAGCCCTTCGGAGAAAAGAGCAACGATGAACCTCACTCTGTAAAGGAAGCAGGTGCATGCCTGTCTTGAGTTCATCCAAACGTTCAGAAAGCCCTCACTCATCAACAGAGTTCTCCAGCAAGTACTTAACTAGTTTGACCTAACAAATGTTGCTTATTGCATCAGCATTTTAATAGACCAAGTCCAGGCCCTTGAAGCAAGTACAATTTCTAATCAACAGTCTTCCCAGCCTTCATGCTAACAGGAGCAAATTCATGCATGAGCTTGGCTATTATAAAGGAAGCTGGGAGTTTTGCGGCAGCAAATGCTTTCTTTTAAGTCATTTCAAAAATTATAATGCTGCAAAAATTAACTTCTTTCTTTTGGTATGCAGTTCTATGAATTTTAACACATGTATGATTAGTATAACCGCCTTTAGGAATCAGATCCATCACTCCAAAAAGCTCCTTCATGCCCTTTGAAATGGTCTGAGAAATAATTAGAGTGGTGTACACATAAATCGAAAGCCACAGGGATATTTACAAAATGAATTATGCATTTTATTCACAGGGCATTAGGATGGAATTTCTCTGTGTGTGTTACAGGATTGCTCTGTTCCGCTTTGGAGGATATAAATTGTCACGAAATAACATTCAAAGTTCAGCCCCATGTACTGTGTGGCAGGCTGAAGGACAGTCTTTCTGCTCTCATTCCTATTTATCTAAAACATGTACATTTAAGTCAAATATTCTTTTTCTTAAAGATTTATCTATTTATTATGTATACAATGTTCTGCCTGCATGTATGCCTGCATCCCAGAAGAGGGCACCCAATCTCATTATCGATGGCTGTGAGCCACCATGTGGGTGCTGGGAATTGAGCTCAGGACCTCAGGAAGAGCAGCCAACACTCTTAACCTCTGAGCCATCTCTCCAGCCCAAATTCAAATATTCTTAAAGCATGTAAGTTTAGGAGGAAGAAACAAAGCAAGGCAAACAGTGACTTGTTTGTGTTTTATTGAAAAATGTCCAGGAATTTGACAGAATTAGAGAATTGCAAGTCTCCTTACCTTAGTTTCTTTTCACAGGTGTTTAGCTCTCCGCCTCTGGGAATGGCTCCTCCCACAAGCCAGGTCAGTCTACACCCCAAGTAGCTAGGCATTGGTGGGATGCACCCATCACTATTTTAACCTAGGGAAGGGTTTAAGAAAGGGGGTCCATTTCTCCGTGGCATTCACTTTCAAATCTTTGTTTCAATTTAAGTGTGCTTACCTGAAGTTAAACCTTGTTGTTTATTGAATCAGAAATGGCTGAGTTTTGGAGAAATGGCCAATTAAGATTCTTCTCTGTCCCCGCTTCCACAAAGGAGAGAAACATGAATCAGGAAGGCCCAGATACTGTCCAAGGAGGAGAATTTAATAGCTTAAATATGTTGTCCTATTATTCACAAGGCACTTCTGAGTCACCTTTGCCATAAAAAAATGGAGCATATTTTTTTTTACAGTAAAGTTAGGGCACACTCCATAAAAGTTTTACGACTTACTTATCAGGGAAGAGCCATATATTTCAGGATGAAGAAGTAAGTTCTGGTTATTTAGCATGAGAGTCAGGAATCCCTGCTTCAGCCAATGTTGTGTTCTATATTTCCTGACTTGCCTTTATGCTTTTTTTAAATACCGAGAGAATAAAGTTTATTTAAAATGTCACACTTGGCCAGCTGCACACTGCCTAGAGAGAACACCCCAAGAGCATGGCCATCACTCTCGTTTATGGCTGTAGATTAAGTGTAGACCCTCTTCCACACAATCTTGACTCATTACCATACTGAAAAGCACGAGGGATAGCCATTCAGTGGACAGCTACAGGGTCCTTCCTCCCGGGCCCTTCTCTGTGTTCAGAGGGAAACGTGAGAGGACAGTACTTGGAAGGAGTGTGGTTTGGTCAGCATTGGGTCACCAGAAATTCGTCACTGCCTGAGAGAATTCTGAGTTCAGGACTGACAAGAGGGGTAAAAGCAGGCTGCATAGACCTAGGCCCCAACATGTGTTTTGTGAACTCGGGTTGTTAGAACAAAATAGCAGAAGGACACCCATTAGTCTGCAAATATGCTCTTGATGACGTGAATCGCCTGTGGACTGCTGCACACAATGAAACATTTCAAAGACAACATGATTCCTGAAGAACGTTCAAACAAAGAAAAATCAAAAATATTTTTTTTCTCAATTAAAATAGAGAAAAACAAGTATTTGCTGTTTTAAAATTTTTTTTCTTTTTTTAAAAAAAAAAACACGAGTGTTGATGAAGGTATGAGGAAAAAACTTGAATACTTGCACACTGATGGTAGGATGGCAAAGTAGGTAAAACTACAAGAATTGGGAAACCTACCCCAGAATCAGAAAGAGTATTGCCGAAGGATCCAGGCATGACTGAAAGCAGTCTCTCTCTCCTGTTCAGAGAAACACTACCCACTGCAGACAAGGGATGAGAGTAACACGCTTCATAAATAAATGAATAATCAAGGTGGTAGTGTGCTGTGTGTGTGTGTGAGTGTGTGTGTGTGTGTGTAAAATAGTACCCAGTCTTGAAAAAGTAGGAAATTCTATCACACACTACAGCACAGTGAAGATGCTAAGTTAGGTGAAATAAGCCCACCATGAAGAGACCAATGTCACATGGTTAGTTAGTTGCAAAAATACCTAAAGTGGTTAAAATCATAGAAATGCAAATTAGCCTGATGTCTGCCAAGGGCTGTGGACTGTTGGGGGTGGGGGAGCTGGTAGAAAATTGCTTAACCAGTACAGAGTTGAGATTTTGTAAAATGAAAATGTTATGGAGAACTTGTACTGCAACGAGAATACGATTAACAAAACTCTCCACTTTGGAAAGAGGATTTTGTTGTTAGATTCTTAGGAAAAAATGTTTATGTGTGTGAGTGCTTTGCCTGCATGTATGTATGTCTACTCAGAGGTCAGAAGAGGGTGTCTCGACCCAGCGTTCTTAACTGCCAAGCCATCTCTCCAGCCCCAAGATGCTTATTGTACTTCATAGTGTCCTTTTTTCCTTTAATCAATTTTTTTAAATCGGTTAGTTTTTAATGACTATAGTGAAAATCACTCAAACCATGCTCAGAAGATTCCTAAGGAGTGCAAATGCAGGAAAATTTTCTGTCCACAAGTGTCACTGGGCCATGTTTTCTATAAGTCAACATGGTTGAGCATACAACGATAAGGAATCACCATAGAACCCAAGAACTGTAAACATCGTGTGGAAGAGCAATTGTGACCTACGGGTTACGGTAATGGTGTGCATGTGTGGGGTTGGGATGTGGTCTGGTAGAAATCGGTGAGATCTTAATGCATGTGGAAAGAGCTGGCCTGGGTTTCTAATGATGCGGGATGCCGGTATTACTGAGAGGCAAACTACGGAGGGTTCCTGCTTTTGCCTCATTGCTTGTCTTTACGCCGAACCGCAGCCGTTTGCCCACCACAGGCTCGAAACGTAACTGCATCGCAAAGAGGAACGTCGTTGTTATCGAAAACACATTTCCCCACTGTCCTGGAAAGGTCCAGCTTCAACTGCAGCTTCCAACAAGGGAGGGAACTGTTGGGAGAGCATTAAGGAAACTGTGGCTGTAGCTTGACTTCCAGCAAGGCCCTAGCAAATGCACGACTTTCCAGGCTGCTCCCACAGCCAGGCCCCTTCTGCAGCCTCAGGACTTACCCTGCTCTTGCAGGCAGTGATCAGCTCCCCTTGCAGTTAGGGAGGGGCTCAGGGCCTCTCCACAGGCTCCCCGCTCAACTTTCCTGGTGGATTCTGTCAGCCCTACCTTGACTTGCCCTAGCCTGGCTCTCATGAAGGCCGAGAGGCTTCAGAAACCACTGGCCAGCCTGGAACTGGGCCCCGGAGCTGCAGCACAGGCCTGCCGGGCAGACGGCGTGGTCACCGCCGCCACCACCGCAGCCAAGCGCACAAGCCAAGCCCTTCCCAGTGCAAATACCGTGCTGGAGAGAGAACGTTACTTAGCAGTGGGTGGGCAACTGGTTCCTAACAGCTCAGCTCCTCCCTGTCAGGGACCCTGCAGGAGCTGGTTTCTGCTGCGGCTGTGGGAGGCAGGGGCCCCCTGGTAACTGCCGGGAGCAGACAGTGGGGCGAGCGGAGAGGGTCTCTTGGAGAGCCACTGTTTGTGATCTTACAGTGTGCACACCAGAAAACCAAAACCTTGCATCAAGAAGGCTTTCTCCTCTGCATGGACTAGCTTAGCCATCCCTCAGGCTTCACTCATTACTTAAAGGCCGTTTTTTGTTTGTTTGTTTGTTTGTTTTGTTTTTTGTCTGGTGGCGTGCTGCCTTCTTGCCTCAGAGTCCCCTTGCAGCGCGGGTCATCGCTTGTTCACAGCCTCCACAAAATACAACGTCTGTATTTCCTCACCCAGTCAGGCCTCCAAGGACAGGGGGCCCAGGCGGAAGCATGACTGCACGTCTCACATCATATGATAAAATATGTAAAGTTCATAACACGCCCTTGAACGTACCTGGGTGGTCCGTGTCCCTGTCAGATCCGGGTACCGTGATCTTTGCATAAGAATTCATTAAACTCATATTGGTCTATCTGTAGCTTTGAAAGCAGCCTTCATTTCTAACCATTATGGCTTACATGAGTAATGTATTTGAACACTTGATCTCCCGCCTGGCCCTCCCTGCTGCTGGAGCCGTTTGGGTTCTGAAACTTTGGGACAGCAACCTTGCTAGGAGAATTTATTGCTTCACTCTTCTTCCAACCTCACTCGTCTATGGCCTTTTGAAGATTAAGCTACCAGCTTATTCTTCACCCGTGCTTAGTTCTCTTCAGCCTATGGGGAAAGTTAGAGGAAGGGAGTTCAGTTTGTGCCTGTAATTCTGAAAATGCAACGAACCGACTTTGAAAAATTGGCAAACACCCGCAAGATGGCGCTGGTGTGCAGAAGTCCAAGGTGACGTGGGCTGGAAGAGGCTGTGTTCACTGACATCTCAGTGAAGGATAAAGAAAATATTTTAGGAATATGTATGCTTCAAACTTTTCGTAAAGTTAAAGTGTTGTTCATAACGGATTCCAAATTTACTCTTTAGCAATCTAGCAATTCCCTTCTGGGAAAATAACACAAAACTATGACATGAGAAATTTCCCACACCTAAGTAGCTTGTTTTTTTCTTTAACTTTAAAGCGTGCATTCTTCCATATTTTCAGTGAAATGTCATGGGATGGTATAAAAAGAGAAATGTATGTATGTATGTTCTTTCTTTCTTTCTTTCTTTCTTTCTTTCTCTCTCTCTCTCTCTTTCTTTCTTTCTTTCTTTCTTTCTTCCTATAAGCTCCTTTGTCTCCTCTGTTCCATTTTAAAAGCAAATGTATGGTATTTGGAATTTTCCATCAGTGTATCTTTGTTATCTGGTCTCTTCCCTCTCAATCTAAACTAAATCACTTTCTCTGCCCTGTTGGACCCTGTGGGGGGAAAGCTGGAAGATCTTGGCAATGCGTGATTCATAGAGAACCTAAGGTGGCCCAATTTAAGGAAATCCAGAAAAGGTACCTAGAAGATGAGTACAAATGTGTCTTCACCTTTCCCAAAACCACAGTGCAGGCTAGGGCCAGGTGACCATGGATCCCGTGGGGTAGAGAGTGTCAGCCTCCCGGAGATGGACGGGCCAGGCCGTCTGCTCTCCCTTCTACCACACTGTGCAGCCTGCATGTCACCAACTCAAAACCCAGGGCGTCCTGTTGAGAAATGGAAACCTAAAAATAGACCTGTGAAGAGTACAGTGCTGTGCCCTTGGCTTGAAAATCAGCCCAGCACTGTGACAAAAAAAAGGGGGGGGGCTTTTCTATGAAGATTGTGTTCAGAAAAGCCATATTTCATCTTCATACCGATTCCAAGGAAAAGCACGCTCAGAAAATGTGCATCTTGGCTGTCCTTCAACTGTACGATCATTGTGTTTGGCTCTGGTTACTTTGGACACTAGATATCCGTGTAAAGTTTCCTTCTGAAACCCATTGAACAAAATGTTAAAGGTTAAAGATTAGATTAATAACAACATTTAAGCAAATCTGCTGTTACAGTATATATCTGATGTTCAGTGATATTTGGCAAGAATTCAAGGACAAGGAAGGGAAATGCTGCATTCAATATTTTCCAAAGAATGTGAATGCTTTAGAATTTACTATAATGAATGATGACGTTTCTAAGGAAATCTGGCCCAGAGGGACCACAGAATACATATTTGTTTAACTTTTGGCAATGAAATCCAAATTTAATTGTCCATAATTTTATGAATACATTAGTTATAATGTTTAGTTCTTATAATAACAAAGAAGGTTGAAGGACATCTATATTATGTATTTTGTATATATTTTCAAGGCTAGATCTTAAACTGGTAAAAAGCTATTTTAAAGACTATAGACTTAGGTGACTTTTTTTAAGAACAGCTGCCTCCAATTAAATAACAAATACTTTTCAAAGACTCTCTCAGGTTCAATGTTCCTTCAGTGGACTGCAAAGTCTGGAAAAATGGACTTCATTAAGAAGCACAGAATCCCTGAAAGGATGCTTGAAATGGTATTTAATACCTGCAAAGAGGAACAATCATTGGTTTAAAGTTTCACCATAAAGATTGGTAAATAACGCTGATTACGGGTCTCATTCAAACAGAAAATAATGAACACAGAATGAAGGGAGAATAATGATCCAAATTGCTCTTGATCTCGGAGTTGTGCCCATTGATCAGCCTGGAAATAGCAGCGCTAATCGTAGGTGAGAAATCCAAATGCTTTAGAAAGTCATTAGCCGCGCGAGCACAAGATACCCACTTCTTTGTACTTGCACAGTATTTTATTGAGGAAAACCTTCAAGCAACCATGTATTTAAGATAAATTCCAGGGTTGACCCAAGTCAAATAAGATTCCCTCTCAACTCTTTCTGGTAACTCATAAAAAGCCATTTATGTACTCCTTCTAATTCAGCAAACGTGTTCCGAACACTCACTCTGTGCCTGGCACACAAGAGAAACAAATAGAATTCAGCTTTCTGAGAGGTAATTATTGACCTCTCATTGGGTCTTTTCTAATAAGCACAAAAGTAATGACTTTTGCAAAATGGTAAATTTACTCTTTGGACTGGCTTTTTCAGAACATTCTGGAAAAGTTTCAAGAACAAAGTCATAAGGGAGAAACACATTAAGAGCACACAAAGTCGCTTCAAAAAGCATACGGAAAACTTTCAACAGATTCTGAAAGGCGAGCATTTCCACTTCCCATTAACTTCTGTTGAGACCCGATGTACTCCAATATAGACCTTACATTCTTTTAAATTCATTTCGAGCCTTTAAGCACATACTTAGAAGTCAACCGCTCCTATTTTAATTTAAACAGCAGCACATAAGCATCTTCCTAATGAAAAGAAGGGAAAACTTACAAATGTTGTTGGCCAAGAAATGAGTCAGTGCTCTAGTTTGCCAGCTGGGGGCAGCAGAGAGCGCTTGCTAGGACAGCTGAGGACCTCAAGATCAGGTGGTTGCCAGGAAACCTTCAGGGCACCTGAGAACTGTGGAAGCTCCATCTGTCTAGGCCAAGTTAGCTGAATGGAAAAGCTGGCGGTAAGAAGCACGAGCCAGAAGAAACAAGCAAAGGAGACAGGAAAAATGAAGGCAATGCGGAAAGAAGCCACAAACCCTGGCTGTAAATAGGTCACCTCAAAGGAGGTACTGAATTGCTCCCACTTTGTGCTTTTCAAGTGTAAAGCGAATATAGTGATGTTAGCACGTCCAAGGGGCGTCATCACAAACCCTTGACATGAAAGCCAACAGCTTTCACTGGGTGTGGTAGTGACCATCATCCACCCAGTGGCGTCTTCCAGAGACCAACGATGAGCCCACTTCACAAGCTGGGAGGTAAGAGGCTTCTTTGCATGAAGAGTCACAGACTACGCATGGGACTGAGGCTTGCAAAGGCCTAGGAATTTGTGGAAGAATCTGAGTGGTTCTGGGCTGGAAGAGGCTTTCAGGGATTGCACTGCAAACCTAAGTTGTTTAGGGCCGGGTAAGGGTACTCTGTTATCACTATAACGTCAATGATGCAACTTGATTCCGTTAGATCTTAGTAGGGTTTTTATAAGCACCACAGTTACTGATTCTAATAAATGGCACGGTCACAGAAGTTCACAGAAATGTTCATGTCAGAGGTCACCCATTCACTTCCCTCCTTCACTGACTCCAACAAGTAGGCTACCTTCTAATTCTGCTTCCGAACAGGCTCGCCTAGCTTCTCCCAAACACTTGGCCCAGTGGGTGGTGTTGTCTCCATCAGAGAGAGAGTTCGACCTGCCCTCCAGACCCACTCCTTGCAGAGAAGCCCGAGAATCCTTAAAATATCAATGAACCCTTGTGATTCCCTGGCCCATGCATGTTTCAGTATTCTCAGGATAAAGACTGAAACGGAAATGTTATCCAGGCCTGGTGGCTTATAACTATAATCCCAGCACTCTAGAGGCAGAGAGGCTGGGCTGCACAGTCGGATATTTTCTCAAAGCATTATGAAGGAAGAGACTGGAAGGGCCTAGGAGATATCAGGTAAAGTTGCTTGCCGCCAAGTATGAGGACTCAAGCTGGAACCCTGGGACCCACATGGTAGAAGGAGAGACCCAATTTCACACATATGCAATGGCGCCCCCCCCATCTCCAGTAAATAAATAAGTGTAATAAAAAATCTTACCGAAATATTCAACAGCTCAGACAGCCAGGTCTGTACTTAGTGGGCTGTGGCAAAACTCCGTGACAGCCTGACTGACCCCTGGAAAGAGCTATCCAGAAGACTCCAGAAGGCATCCTGGTGGCCATTCAAGTCCTGAGCTTCTGTGTAAGGGGAAAAGGAACACGATAAATTGGACATAGAACACCTATAGCCCCCCCCCAAGGAAATCCAGTAAAAGAATGGACTTCCTGTTCCCACTGGCAAGGTGACAGACAGTAAGGGACATGGAAGGTGGGGGTGGAGCCTGGCGATAAGGAACCAGAATGTGCCAGTGGCGCCCTCAACCTATTGAATGAATCAGCTCCATGAGAAACGAACGCAACCCCCCCCCCTCATCTTACATGTAAAAACAGTAAGAACTGAGAACCGTACCCCCTGCTTACAACCGTGGCTTGCTTCTCTTTCTCAGGTGCCTGCTAAGGGGGCCACCTTTACACTAAGTCCTCTTAGACGCTTGATTACAGTCCTGTTACAATGATGATCTTTATTTTCGATATATGAGAATCAAGGCTCAAAAGGTTACTGAAAGTCAAAGGAACAATAAGGCATGAAAAAGAAAGGAAAAAAACCACCACCTCATTTTCTTCCTTTATGTGGAAAAGGAATAGGTAGAGTATATGGTGCGTCATTAGGTCAGGTGGCACATAAAGCAGGTCATTTGTTTATCATCTGTCCTTCACCATGAGGATCACAGCTCCCTCGGGGAGGGACTGTTTTGTTCTTGGCCACCTCAGCAGCATATCAAACAGTTTCTGGCCATAGCAGACTTTAAACAGGGATTTTTTTTTTTTACATAAATAGAAGAAAGAAAGGTTGACAGCTGTTTTATTACTCAGTATTTTGATTCAAAGATCTACAAAAGTTGGAAAGATCAGTGTGGGTACCCTTATGTCCATAGATTTGGTGTTGGATAGATTTCTTATTCTACCCACTTCCAAGTGCTTCTATTAAAATACAACTGTGCTTTATTCAACCAGAGGTTTCCATTAGCAACAAGAATTAATTAAATTATGAGTCATCAGCAGATGACACTAATGCTGCTTATCCCCCCACGATTCTTTCTTTCTAATTATAAAAGTGATATAGTAAAAGACACATGCTGGATTTATTAACTTTAAAAAAGCTAAGTACGTACTGTTGTGCAGAAGACTCGCTTCTGGTGAAAAACAACAAGATGCAGATTAGAACTTGGTCTGTTTTTCTCCCAGGGGATAATAATACTGTGCTGAGTCTATACGTACCTCATATACCTGCCATGTGTATTGTTTCCTTTAATTATTTTAACAATACCATATGGTTCTATTATACCCTCAATTAATTAGTATTGTTTCTCCCATATTCTTTTTCGAGACAATCTGGAACTTAGAGAAATGTTACAGCATGCATATACATACATGCAAACACCACACACACACACACACACACACACACACACACACACACCTGGTCTACATTTACTTCTGCATCTGTGTGTGCTGAGAGCCTTGAGGTTGCTTTAGCACCTACAGTGCCAGTCCTACACCGCCGAGTTTCCGCTGTCTACACGTGTACAGTTTTCTTACCAGTTCCTGGCTCCAACCATCCTTAATATTTTTGCTTATAGGATTGGCCCCTGTAGGAGCAAACTCCAGTTGCCTCCACTGTCCTCCTTCCAGGAGGGATGTCTTCCTCCTCCCTAGGGTCTCAACGGTTCCCATCGGACGCTTGTGTCTCCCTGGCAAGCTCTGATGCCCGATGCCAATCAATCCAGAGCACTCTTTCTGTTGCACCAAGACTTCCCTGCACCCGTGGGGATGAGACACCCTCCCCATCAACGCATACCAACACCTCCCCAGGACCACGCCCTCACCATTCAGTTGTTACCATCGGAAGCAGCTCATATGTAAAGCTGGACCTGGTGGCACAGGCATGTGATTCCAGCTACGATTAAGCCCAGGGTACACTTGGGCGATAGACTTGAGTTCGAAGCCAGCCTGGGCATCTTAATGAGAGCATGTCTCAAAGTAAAAAGTGAAAAGGTGCGCTAAGGGTGTAACTCAGCGGTGGGGTGAGCGTCCCGCGTGAAGCAGCCCTAAGGGGAACGACTCGTGCAGAACCGGACAAAGAGGAGCCATAAACCTGTGGCTGCAGTTTAAACCAGCGTCGAGGTCAGGAGGTTAGCACCTTTGGGTATCCATGAAAAAGGACCAGTAAGGGGAGGACGCTGTTTCTGAACTGAGCCTCGAGTAGCTATGTCACCCCACTGATGTCACCACAATGCTGCCAGCTAATAAACGGCTGCCCCATGGCTGTCGGGAAAGGCAAACAGCTCAGCGTTCAAATGCTTCTATTTCCCCATTGTCTCAACGCAGCAAAGCAGAGAGCGCTGTTCTCCAAAGACAAAGGCTGTGGAGAGAGACACTTCCTGCAGCCCAGGCTGGGGAAAGCAGTGCACACTTACGCTGCGCTCTTTCTCTTTGTGATAATAGCAAATAGATCCAAAATACTCAAACTTTTGTGCCCGTCACTTGTGGTGCCCGTGTGAAATCCCACACCAGTCTCCAGCTCAGCAAATAGTGCCCTCTCTTCCCCTCATTTACCTTGACTACGGGGCTTTCCAGGTGGAGACAAAAGGAGTATTTAAAAAAGAACATTCACCCGTTTTCCTCCAAAAGTGTTGACAATCAGCTGCTTGGTCCTGGTTCGCTCACCTTGCCAAAGCAGGACCAGGTCTTGCACTGTCTCCTCTGGCAGGCTTGTCGAAGGCTCCCAAGTTGAAAGTTTATCTGGTGCTTCTAATGTTCCATTTTCTAATTACCTCGTTCTTTCTTTCTCCTCACCTTTTATCTGTCTATTTTTCTTTAACCTGTTTTTATTTCATTGTCCTCCTCTTTTATTTACTGTCCTTCGTTGACCTTCTCATGCCATCCTCGCGTCATCCTTTTGGCTTTGCTTCTAAGCACTTTGTCTAATGGGGCGAATTTTGGAATCTATGAATCATGCTGAAAAGAGAGCCACTAGCTTTCCACTGTAGTCACCCCGGGGGACACACAGATGAGGGAGAACAGGGGGTGGAGAGGCCAGAGCAGTGAACGAAGTCTCTCTCTCTCTCTCTCTTTCTTTCTTTGTCTATCATCTCTATCTCTCAGATAGGGACCTACAGGTAACTAGACATCCCAGTTCTTCCAGGTCTCCTCTCTTTTCACCTCCTGTCATCATTCTGTCATTGGTCCCATCAAACTTGGTGCAATCGTAGTATCTGTCCATAGCCTGGGATACTCACTCCCCTGTGATTGCTTATGACCTGCCAATACCTTCATCAATAATCCTCTAATTAAGTTCTCCTCAAGGACATAGAACCCTTGCACAGATATAGTCTATGAGCAGCTCAGTCTCCATGGCAGTTCCCTAGTAAGGGAGCAGGGGCAGTCTCTGGCATGAACTTGGTTGCCTGCTCTTTGATCACCTCCCTCTGATGAGGTGTCCTTACTAGGCCACAGAGAAAGAGGATCCACAATGTCCTGATGAAACCTGATAGGCTAGGGTCAGACAGTAGGGGAGGAGGATCTCCCCATCAGTGGATTCAGGGAGGGACATAGGGAGTAAAGAGGGATGGAAGGTGGGACCGGGAGGAGATGAGGGAGGGGGCTACAGCCAGGATCCAACATGAATAAATTGTAGTAGTAATAATAGGAATAATAATGAATAAAATAACAACAACAAAAAATACTCTCCTCAAATGACCCAACTCGAGTGGACCATCTTTTTCCTGCTGCTAGCCCAAGCCTATAAAAGATCCCTGCTTAACAGCTAAGGCAGAAGAATGTGTATTTGAGAAACTGCAAGAGTGACATATCAGGAACTCGATTAGCTATAGATTGAAGCTCTTGGCACAGAAAGATGAATGAGAAACTTGTTTATTGAGGACTGGTGGTACAGAGGGGTAGGTGCCTTCACTGGTCACTGGAAGTGTTAGGCTCAGATGAGTGGCTCTATCATGACATTTACTGTACTATTATTTTGGTCCAGACACCTAACAAAAACATTATCATGTTTTATATTTTATATTATCTTGCCTACTTTCCAGTTGGAGAAACTAGGTGAATTGATTATTGGGTTTTGTCTATCCAACATCTCTCCCTTAAAATGGTCCTTTCCTGAAAGGACCTCGTTTGACATTCTTGAAGGAATCCAACTTGCTCCCATGTACAATCCTTGGTCCTAGGACGAACACATCACCCAGACAGGCAGTACGTCTTTCATGAGTTTGGACATAATGGATCTAGGAAACACTCTAAAAGGATGATGACCTAACATCTAAGGCTTCCTCTCTTTCATTCTCCTGAGAGAAAACCACTTCCAGTAGGAAATTATATTGCCCCAATCAAAGAGAACTAGAGACAGGAGAAGGCCAAGGTGAGAGGGAGAGCAAAAAAGATAGTCTATTCATTCCTTCACCTGCTGTCTCCTAAATCAGTTCTGATCCTAGGTTATACAGTCTTGTGAGCTAGAACGTCTTTTTTGTTTTGTTTTGTTTAATCTAAATTGGGATTCTGTCCATTTGTAATTTTTTAAAAGTCTTGTAGATTGAGGGTTACTTATAGAAATTATTCACCTGAGCAGCAAGCAGCACGCACATGTAGGAAACTACCCAGGTTTTGGGACAGAACCACTGTAAAAAAAAAAAAAAAGTATATGTTCATTTGGCCTCCACCCCTTTCTCATTCAACTCCTAAGATCCTGGGAATCTTCAGAGTGAAAAGTGGGGACTGACTCAGTGGCTGGCAGCCCTATGTAACTTCGATCGGTGCCTGGTCACAGGGGGAACCAAGGAAGGATTAGTTCTCCCTCAGCCTCTGGGAAAGAAGAAATGCCAATGATTCAATTAATGTGCCCAGGTAGTAAAGTTTCCAATACAGTAAAAATGGAACAAATGTAAGATGATGAACACATGGAACCTTCCACAGGGTGAGCACCCAGATAAGATTAGAGGGGCCGTCATCCTACCGACATATCAAGCTAAGTGCTTGCAAAACTTTTTTTTTTTACAGTGTTATTTTTTTATTTTTCGAGTGAGTGTTTTGCTTGCATGAATGTGAGTGTATGCAGTGACCTGGGAGGTGAGAAGAAAGCATTCAGCCCCCTAGAGTTGGAGTTAAGGCATTTTGTGAGCTTTCCTGGGGGTGCCGGGAACTCAACTATGAGCCTCTCTGCAAGACAAATGTGGTCCACTGACTGAGGTTTACTGGGAACTCTAGCAAATTAATTATCCTGAGGAAGGGCCCCACGTAGAAATCCTACGTTTTAGGGGATGGTGCGATGGGACAGAACATTCAGCCTGTGGGATCTGGTACTGGGAAACTATTGTGGGGATTGAGTGGAACTGTAGGATATCTATCCGGCTGGTGTCCGCTGATGAACTGCCTTCTTACTTGATATGTAGCAGAGGACCCCCACTTCTCTTGCTGTAACTGATGTGTGCTGTAAGGATCTAAGGGGGGAAATCAGGCCTTTGTTTTCTATGTAATCGCTGGAAAACAGAATATGGGATCTCTTCCAGGTTCACAAAGATCTATAAACTGTCACTAGCCCCACTAAGAAGGATGAAAACATCTTGCAATTCATAAAATGTTGGGAGGAGTCCTCAGAAATATTTTACATTAGTAGCAGGAGAGTGTGGTGTGGGAATCGGCCCTATGCTTTGTAATCGTGAGTACCAACATTCAAAAGGCAACCTTGAAATAATCAAAACATTTCTGAGGAAATTAAGTATATATACAAGAACAAAGTTCATGTATATGTATAGAAATTCAGAAATATGCAGCACCTAAAAATGTAAAGTTCAGGATTATTGACATTTAATGAAAAAAAATTACTAAGCAGGCATAAGGCAGAAAAACATGTCTTATACTGATGTAGAAAGTGACCTGGAATGATACAATAATGAGACTATTGGGTGTGCTGAACACACGTTCAAGGGCTAGAGAGGAGCTCGTGTGAGCCAATGCCTTCCACACCAGTTTGAGGACCAGAGTAAGACTCAGCACTCACGTGTAAAGCTGGTGAGATGCCACATATTTGTTACCCCAGTGCCAAAGAGGCGGAGGCACGTGTACCCCTGGGATTTGCTGGCCAAATTGATAAAAACCAGTCCCAATCTCAAAATAACAGCGTGTATATTTTCTGATATGCAAAACTTAAGGTTGAGCTTAGGTTAGGGACAGACAAAACTGATCCAAAACAAATTTAAGAAGTTGGAAGATGCAATCTGTGCCATTAAAGCAAGACACTGGATCTGGTTAAGAGCAGATTAAAGGAGGGGTGGAGAGATGGTTAAGAGAGATTAGCAGCACTGGCTGGTCTTGCAGAGGTCCTGAGTTCTGTTCCCATTACCTACTGGCAACTTACGATCATTCTTAATTCCAGCTTTAGGGGATCCAATGCCCTCTTTGGCCATCACAGGCACTAGGCATGTATGTGGTACACATGCATGGAAGCAAACGCTCACACCCATAAAAAAAGATAAAGCAATCTTTTTTGTAAAAGAGAACACTCCCTTCCTCAGCATATGTACTAAGATTATAATAATACAGAGAAGGTTAGCATGCCCTACCAAAGGATGACATGCAAATTCATGAAGCTGTCTACATTTTTGATGCATTTGTGAGCCAACTTCTATACCTAAGACTTAGAAAGCATCTCAGAAGAGGGGGCAGAAAAGGTTGTAAGAGCCAGAGGACCAAGACACCTGCTGCAAGACGGTATCTTCTATACAGGGAAGCTGCACGTATAAAATCGCAGCAATGTGCACAGTGTTCTACACAAGACAAGATCTGCACAATGACAGCACCGGTTGACGTCCAAATGGCAAATCTCTCAAGGCCCCACCCTTAGATGAAGAACTATAAGGAATTATGGCTGCTGAGAAAAGAAGATTCAGTCTTCTCCAAGGACAGGTCCTGACAGGCCATCTCCTCTTAAGTAGTCAGCAATAAAGACACACGAGCAACACTAAATGCACTCAGCAAGGAGTGTTTGTGTGTGTGTGTGTGTGTGTGTGTGTGTGTGTGTGTGTGTGTAACAATAATTAGGAAGAGGTCAATAATTTTAGAGTGAGTAGGAGGGGCACAGGCGGAGTTGGAGGAAGGAGAAAGAAAATGCTGTAAATTATATGCATGTAATTCTCAAAAAAATTAAAATTAAATAAAATTTATATACAAACATATAAAAAGCAATATATATACATATGTATATATATATTGGTAGATTGCCAGGCCGGGTATACTGGCACACACCTTTAATTTTAGCACTGAGAAGGCAGATGCAGGCAAAGGTCTATGAGTTCCAGGCCAGCTTGGTCTACAAAGCAAGCTGCAGGACAGCCAAGGCTATATGATAGAGACCCTGTCTCAAAAACCCCCAAGTAGGTAAATAGATAGAAGAAAGTAGATTAGGTACTGCAGGAAAAGAACAACCAACAAACAAAATATTAGTGACTTGGAAGGTATGTCAGCAGAAACTATCTAAGATGAAAAAGAAAAAGCCGGGTGTGGTAGTACATGCCTTTGACCCCCACAGTTGGGGAGGCAGAGGCAGGCAGAGCACTGTGAGTTTGAGGCCAGCCTGGTCTACAAAGCGAGTCCAGTACAGCTAAGGCTACACAGGAGAACCCTGCCTCAAAAAATAAAAAAATAAATAGAAAACAACAACAAGAAAAAAAAAAAGACAGAGAAAAACAACAACCAAACTACAATAGAACACCAGTTCTGCCCACAACCTTGAACAGCCCAACTATATATACGCAAACGTTGTTGCCACGAAGATGGAAAACAGAAGACAGTAAACAAAATAAAGAGCTAACAACTGAAAAATTTCCAAGGAACACAAACAGAGATCTCAGAAACTCAATAAACCCTCATGATTTACATGAACAAAGTACACCCAAATACACGGTAATCAGACTGGGGTGCTCATTTCTCTGGGCAGCAGCATCATGTCCACATGACCTTCAAAGAAGAGTGAACATGGAGTGGTTTAAGGATCCAAGTGCACCCTTCACTATGCTCCCCAGTGTCTCAGTGTGTGGGATGTCCCCTGAACCTTTTAGTGGCGGTATCTGGGAGAGGAACAGGAAGCAGGCTGTACATAAAAGACCCAGTACAGAATCATCATTTCTCTACATGAAGCCAGGGAATCTCTAGCATACCATCCTCATGAAAGGTAGGCCACCTTTAAATCTGAGTTTTAGTGGAGAGTCGGAACCAAACCTGCACAGACCAATCCAGGACTTCTAGAGAGCACTCCATAACAATGAATTCAGCCAAGTCTAATGATGTTATGCCCACGTCGGACAAGTAGCCTTAGAAGGCACCCCCACGTGTGTTCTAGATGTCTCTGCTGCTGTGTGTTGTTAGCAATGTCTTGAAATTCTTGTGACATGTATGTTATTTCATACCAGGTCATAGTGTGTGTTTATCCATTAGGAACATGTGACATTCAATCCAAGTGGTCAGGGGCCAGGAGGATTGATTGTGGTGGTCTAAAGGCCAAAAGTTATGACTTTCAAAGTTTTCTCCCGAAGTGAGAATTTTGCTCACAAGGAATGAGATGACCATAAAGTTTGTGTCCTACTGCATGGCCACATTTCTCAGAAATGGTTGGGCTGAAGATTCAGTGTCAAGTGAGAAACAGCAACCTGAAAGAGCAAGGTTCCCCCTTGCAGCAAGCTGTGTACGCTTTGAATTAGAGGCTGTTAATGGTGTCTCTGTGTCAGTTACCAAAATATATAGGCTTGTGAATGAAAGAATGGAAGAAAAACTATATTTAAAAGTAAGTTCAGAGCCAGCTTATGGCTCAGTGGGCGAAGGCGCTTGCCACCAAGCTGGATAAGCTGGGGTTCAATCCCCAGGATCTACACTATTGAAGGAGAGAAACAATTCTGCACAAATTGTCCTCTGACTGCCACAGGCATCGTGTAATAACCATGGCTACAAAACTGATAAATACAGCAATAAAAAGATTTGTTAACTAAGTTGTAAGAGTTTTCTTACAATTTACAAATAGCTATTTTCAGTCCTTAGTCTTAATTACCCCTCATGTCTACTCAGCAATAGAGCAGTTAAGACTACTGAAATTCAGTTTTAGCTACCTAAAAATGTTAGAACCTTTACACTTGTTCTACAGCATCTTATGAAAGGATAAGCTTACGATAAAAGAGATGAGCAAAGGCCACCCAGATGAGTAGCAGAGTGTCTGCTGGCAAAACACACTAACACAGGCATAAGTCCACACACATAAAAATATGTAAATACATGTAAAAAATTAAATGAAGGAGTGCTGGAGAGAGGTTTCAGTAGTTAAGAGTACTTGCTGCTCTTTCAGAGGCTCCAAGTTCAATTCCTGTTCCAATGCTGGGTGGCTTACAACCCTCCTGCAATGCCCTTTTCAGGGGCTCCCACACACTCCTTTGGGCTTCAAGAATATCTGCACATATACTGCATACGCTCACACAGACATATACACATAAGTTGTGTGTGTGTGTCCTTTGAGCAGAGTACTTCAATTTAGCTTAAGAAAATAATCAGATTTTTAAATAATTGTATAGCTTATGGGAAAAAAATAACTAAAAAAAATAAAACCTACTGAACCTTTATTCAAAACTACTAACTCTCAGTGTAAGCAGAAGATTTTTTAAAAATTTATTTATTTTATGTGTGCTAATGCTCTAACTGCATGTGTGCCTGCATGCCAGAAGAGGCCAGTAGAGTGTATTGATGGTTATGCGCCACCATGTGGTTGCTGGGAATTGAACTCAGGACCTCTGGAAGAGCAGACGGTGCTCTTAACCTCTAAGCCATCTCTCCAGCCCCAAGCAGAAAGTTTGCAGACTAAAAAGCAGCATGCCTATCATCCTGTTGTTTCCATTTTGTAACTTTGCATGTATGTTATGGAAAGAGGAAACAAATTTAAGGGTCTCTCTTTTCATATTTTCCTGTCTTCCCTTTCATTTTCAATTCTTTTTTTCTTTTATGAGAGCATCTTGCAATGCAGCTCAGGTTCATCTCCAGCAAGTGACCCTTCCCCCTCTGCCTCCCAAGAGTTGGAATTACAGGCATGTGGCACCATACTCAAACACTCATGCATATACACACACACGCCACACACACACACACACACACACACCCACACCTTTCTTAACTACCCTTAAGAAAATTATGGATTCATGGTTGAGTAAGGTGACTGACAGGTCCCTTGTAAAGCTGTGCTTATAGCATGCTCTGCATTGCTGCCCTCCATGATCTGGAGCAGCTGTTGCTCTGTCAGTGGATCCATGGCCGCAAAAAGTTGGGAAATTGAACCAATATGTGTTCCATTCTCCCTTACTTATTTGTGCCAACTGATGGGAGGTGAAATATGGAAAACATCAGCAAGATAATGCCAGATGAATTTATGCTTGGACATGGAATAAAACCAGAGACATGTGCTTAGAAGTGAAGGTACCCACCCCCTGTGGGTGAAGTGTCACCACTTCTTGGCTTGGGTCCTATATGCTGCCTGGGGCCGTCATGGCAGTACTGGAGAAGTCCCTAGAAACCAAAGACCATCTGAGGCAAGAGTGTTTGATGACAGAGATTTGGCTCTGAGTCATGGATATGTATGCATACAAATACAGAGCCACCCGTAAAGAATTAGCCTTATTCTAGTATTCTACCCAGAGAAGTTAATTTTCCATGGCTCTTTGGCTAAAGGGGAGGGGAGGTTATTTGTGTGGAATCCTTCCAGTTTGGTGAAAACAATGAATGGGATCATGGAAAGAAAACATCTCTTGCTCAACTGCCTACAGGCTTTAAAGAACATGGGGCAAAATGAAAATTCAGGCCTTTTCTTCGCAAGTTACTGCTGGTATAGGAACACAAGCCTGCACTCTTAGAACTTGGAAGGAGAGGGTAGAGAAAGCAGGAGTTCAATGTCATTCTTTGCTACGTTGCAAGTTCAGGACCAGCCTGGGATTATAAGGGAACCTGCCTCATAAAAACCAAATGAAAACAAAACAAAACAAAAAAAAACAAAAACAAACAAAAACAAAAAAAAAACCAGCAACAATGCATTTGCTTCTGGATAGTGGCATCAGAACATGGCAGGACCCATTTAAGTTCCGAGCTCTGCAAAAGCCAGGACAGTGGCACATGAAGCCTGTCCTTGGTCTTGAGGTCGGATACACACAGTGACAAATCCTGTTTTTTTGTTTACAAGCTGTTTAAACTTCAAGGTTCACTTTCATTACTGACAAAATAGTAGTAGCTGTGTGTGGCAGTACATGTGTGTAATCCTGGCACTTAAAAGGCCGAGGCAGAAGGATCGCTGCAAGTTCAGTGGTGGCTTATGCTACAAAGAGATTTTAAGGCTAGCCTGGGACACACAGTAAAACTCTGTGAGTAAATAAATAAGTAAATACATTTAAAATATGGTAGTAATATGACCCCTCATAAAGGTCTTGGAGATTAAAGAGGGCACCCCATGAAGCACCTGCATAGTGCTGGCTCTTGAGATGGTGTCTCTTCTCTATGCTATACATTGCAGTTAGATCATAACAAAAATGCTGACTTGAAGCTCTTTCCATAACTTAAACACTCTTTCTCCAAAAAAACAGAGTTAAAAAATGCATAGTTTGACCTATGAGGACCTTTGATACCAAGGTTTTTATCTGTCTGCCCATTTAGGCTTGCCACCCCTCTCTCTCCCCTATCAAATTCCAAAAGATAATTTGTGATTAGTATAATCACAAATTGTTTTCACTTTTCTTTAAGAATAAAAGACTACATTAGGCACAGGTGACACCCAACAATTGCCTGTCTGTGCCAGGCACTGTGCTAACTAGCCCATTGGTCCACTCCTGATGCCCTGAGAGGGACTACTGGGTGTCCCCTACAACTGCTGGATAGCCCCACCTCCTCGACTTCCTTCCCCAGAAAGGAGCGATGTCTCTCATTGGCAAATTTTACTTGCAAGGCAGGCTCTTTATAAAACAAATTTCTCTCCAAGATAGTAGGTATGCTGTAAGCTTAGAAGCAAGTGCTGGTGGCCATGAGGAGGCAGATTACAGAACTAGCTGTGGTTTGAGTGTTCAGCTTCACGAGGCTGAAGCCATCCAATGTCCACTTCATGAATGGCCACAGACTCCTGTAGGCCTTGCCCTTGTCTGTTTGTTAATTGGTTCAGAATTCAGATGGGGAGAGAAGGTGGCAATCCTGAGGCTACCCAAACGCCCCTGTCTAGTCTGCATGGTAACCTTCTTTAAAGCGTGTAACCACGATGTGACCTAAGCATTTTTTATTACCCTGGCTGTACAGATAAGGAAGTGGCATCATCCATATCCAAATGGGTTTCTGTGCTGCCAAACATGACGCCCTGAAAGGCTCCCTTTCCACATGAAAGTTTAATAGTACATGAATAAGAACATTCAAAATTTGGGTTGATGTTGAAAAGAAAGTTAACACAGTATTATATCCACTATACTTACATTCTGTTTGGCAGAGAAGTAAGCCAGGCTAAACTTAAATTCAACACATGCTGAATTTTATTTTAGGGAGAACAGGCTGCAACCACAATAAAGAACTGTATTTGCAGCTGACAGCAATGCCCACGTGACTCCGTAGATCTCACACTCCACTCCACAGTACATTTATGATCTTCAAGATCAGAGACACAAGCAACGGAAAGGATGTTTCGACAGGTTTCCAACCATCAGCCACAGAAGCAGCAAATTTTGTTGTTCTGACGGGGCGCTGCTCTGTAGCCTTGGCTGGCCTGAAACTCACCGTGTAGCGGAGGCTGACCTCATGCCTGAGGAAATCCTCCTGCCTCATCCTCCTGAGTGCTGGGAGAACAGGCCTGTGCTACCACACATAGCTCGAACTCACAATTTTTAAAACTGTTGTTTTTTTTTTTTTTCAACTTGTCCAGCCTGTATAAGAGCTCTCATTCAAAGTAAGCCTATTCTGAATGTTTTTATAGTTCTTTAATTTCCTCTATACTCTATCTTGGGAAGGTTTGACTTCCTCATCCCCCTGTAAGAAAATAAAAAATAACTTAGACACATTAAGAAAGCTAGTCAACTTATTCATGGCCACATGAAACGTGAATTCTGCCTACCCTTGTGCCTCCATGTGAGTGTATGAATGAGACATCAAAATTTAAAAAATAGTAGCCAAGCATGTATAATCTTAGAATTCAGGAGGCTGAGAAATCAGGATCATGACTTTGAAGCCAGCCTTGGAAATGTAGTAAGACTATTTCAGAAAAAAAAAAAAAAAAGAAAGTTGTTGAGCCTACTCAGTGGTTAAGAGCACAGGCTGCTCTTTCAGAGGACCCAGCTTTGATTTCCCAGCACCCATATGGCCTCTCAGGAACTGTCTGTAACTCCAATTCCAGGGTATTCAATGCCCTCTTCCAATCTCCATGGGCACCAGGCACACATGTGGTACACAGATATTCATATAGGCAGAGCACCCATACATAAATTTCTTTAAGTGGCTAAATCGCACACCCATGACTCAAATACTTCCCCCTATAATGCCAGAATTATAATTTTTACCTCCCATAAAAACTCCTCCCACAGCTTGATCCCAGGGCGCTACTCTTCTGGTCATAAGAATGTCAACCTTGCCTGGTGTCCTCTCTGTCATATCCAGAGCCCTCCATACTTTGCCTAAGACATGTCTATCATGTTTGCCTAACCCTGCTTCAAAACACCAGGTCTCCACAAAATCATCACAAGCATATAACTACTGTTTATGACAGGCTTGCCTAACCTTTCCCAGCCACGTTGCCTGACTTGTTTCAATATGACATTAAATGTTCCTGATTAATTTACTTTTGAACATCCCATCCAAAATTGCAACTGGATCCCCAAAGAAACAGGATGATAAGTATGATTTGTTCTTCCTGTCACTGCTTTTCAAATATACATTCTTAAAATCACCTTAGTAGAACCTCGAGACATGCCTAATAGCAACCGTTGGCTCCTTTGTAGTCGTGGTGAGTGATGGAAAAAAGCATGAGCCAGCTTGGTGTGGAAGAAATGACTGAAATGGTTATTTTGACATTACTGTCTATCAGAGGAATTGTGTTTTCTGTTACTGATGGCAACCCACAAGAAGTTCTAAAAAATGGTTATAAATTCTAAGCATGGAGTTTAGTCTTGGTTGTCAACTTAGCTGCATCTGAAATTTACTAAAAACTTAAGTTGTTAGGCACTCCTGCGAGGGAGCCTCACGATCAAACTATTCGAAACAGGGAGAGACACCCTAAACCCCTTCTGGTGGCAGCCGAGATCCAAGGCAGAGAAGAAGGAGTCTTTCCTTCCTGACTGCTTGCCCTCACCCTTACTAGCAAATTCATTTATCCTATTGCTGTGGCAGTCCTTCACCAAATTAGGACTGCGTTCTTTGGGATTCTAAAAAAGAATGGCCAGCAGCTCTTCAGGAATCTTCCAGTGTTCAGAAACAGATTGGAACTAGTGAAACAACCAGCCTGGTGGAGTGAGGCACCAGATTCTTGCCCTCTCCAGGGTGGGACAGCCATTGTTAGACCACCCACACTACATCCCGCAAGCCGACCTAATATTTCCCTTTAATATATATTCATTCTATCATTTCTGTTCCTTTGGAGAACTATGACCAACGTAGTCATGGGTGCAGAAAAAACGGTTTCAACACAGGTAATATTTTGCCCGGTTTCTAAAACTATAGAAAATCAATTTGAGGTTCAGAAAGGTCAATGATTTCTTCGAGAGCATGGCAAGTGTCATGGAGTCAGCTCTGAGGTATAATTTTGAACCCAAATTCCTCTTGGCAGTTTGATAGTAGACCCATTTAATAGGAAAATTCAATTTCAACTTTTCTAGAACTGTGATATACACAGAGAGATGGCACCAACTTGCTTGCCTTGGTTCAAAGACTTGCATCTGGGTCCAGGCTGACTTCTACAGCACTCCCCAGGCTGGTTGCCTTGTCCAGGGGATCATCCTGCTGCACCATACACACACACACACACACACACACACACACACACACACACACACACACACCAGTGGCACCCTTCACCTGCTGCTTAGGTAGTTAAAAGTAAGTAGCTGTGATTATGGTGATGACAGACACTTCTAATTCTGCTTCAAATGCCTTTTAAAGAATGCAAGCTCAAACACACTCGTGATAAACGGTTAGATCACAGACTTAACTCAGAGGACCTTTGTTTTTGGAAAAACGTGTTCAAGGGAAAAAAAAAGTGAAAGTAATGAGCAGCCACTACAATTGGAGAAGTGGGGCCAGATGTGAAGGGGCAAATGGATGGGGAGCTGGGGCTGACTGTGCACCGGAAGTCGAATCAGAACCAGTATGAATCAGAGCTTCAACTGTCCAACAGCTCTGACTGGCTCCTCAGGACTTAGATTCCCCGGAAGGAGAAAGCATAGTGAGAGTTGTTTTGGGGTAAGAGGTGAGCATCTCCAAGTTTATCTCTGACTGAGGTGGTTACCTGTCTGCAATGATCTGTCTTTTATTTCTTAATTTCCTCATTTCTGAAATCAACAAATGCGGCTACTTAGAAAGAACACAGTGAACCAAACTGAGGAATTTGTCACAAACGAATTTCATGGCAACCTCGGTTATCAATATATTTCAAGGAGATGTGCAACACAGAAGTCCCAATTTGGCTTCAGGATTCTGTTAATAATCTCTTCCTTGTGTCGTCCATTAATATTTTCACTGGAGGATAAATGGATTTAAATACATGGCTAAACTATTACATGGAAATAAACACCTCATAATTATCTGAAGGAAGACAAGTCAGACATCCTTGTGAAGTCTTGGCACAACAGCGCGCCTCCTCTACGGGATCGCTAGAGTTTATAGTCAGACGACGGCAAGAACGTAAGGCTAAGAGCTTCCAGGTACCCTGTTGGTTGTCTTGTCAGGCTCCTCCAGGCCCCTACAGGAACTTCTCACTGGTGCTCATGGAAAGCACCAGGCAACAGATGCGTTCCAGTTTGTGACGGGAGAACAGCCTGCAGATTCCGCCTCCAGTCCATCTGGGAGGTGGGTGAGACCCAGAGCCCACAGAGAGGGGGCTCTCCTGGGAATCCCTCGGGGTACCATGGCTATTGGTGCTCTATTTTCAGTAGATGGCACTGTGTCTGTGGGGATAAGCCTGGGGGAGCCGAGATGGGAAATCTGATTGTTTCTAGAGAAAGCTCATTCCGTGTGAGAACGCGTGGTGTTTTTTCCCTCGGTAACATGATAACACAAAATTCTATTCAGTATTCACGTTAGCACTCTCCTTTGGAGCAGAACGAACTCTGTGATTTATTATGCTGGCTCAGACTCGGGGCTGCGGTGACGCCCAGGGCCATCCTATGAGGAATGGAGTTGGGATAAGAATAAATCATTCTGAATGTTCACCTACTTTATCTCCAGCACATACACCAGCACCTGTACTCCATCTGTGCCCCGGATTCCCACCTGGAGCAACTGGCGGTCCCTCTCTGTGCCAGGCAGAAAGGCTCGGCACCCAGCAGCCCAGTCCAGTCACGTGACAGGCAGAGCAGCCCTTGCATAGTACTGGTCCCTGGGTCTACGCTGCGGGTCTTGTCAGCCGCCGCCTCCCATCCTTTTCCTTGCCGAGAAATGCCTTCCCTCCCTTTTCTGAGTATTTGCAGAAAAATTAACTCCAGTTACAGAACAAATCGATTTTAGACCAATGGTGACTCGTTATTTGGTTTGGTTTTGTTGACACAGGGTGTCTGTATGTACTCCAGGAGCTCGCTGTGTAGACCAGGCGGCCTCAGACTCGCAGAGATCTGCCTGTCTCTGTCTACAGAGAGCGGGGTTAAGTTCAAGCACCGCACACCTGGGTTGGAACGATGGCATTTTAGCTTGAGAACGCTGCCGTGGGCTTCTGGGAAAGGGACACACATAACACACTTTCCTCAGAAAATTCCCATTTCTATCTCTAGATGTTACCTCCTGGACATGCCTCTGTAACAGTCATCCTGTGACACTTATAAAGGAGCCAGCTTGAAAAAATAAAGTACAAAAAAAAAAAAATCTAAGGAAGACAGGGCAGGATGGTGTGTGTGGGGGATTTGGGGCCTGGGAGGGGCTTCTGCATTAATTAACTCTTGAACTTCAGGTTTATGTTTTACTCACTCTGAAATATGCCTTCTGTTACCTGTAGCCCAAAATTACCCAGATAATACAATGTACATATTCCCTAACCGTGGATGACTAGAAAAAGGATGAGAGTCTTAGCAAGAAGCAGCAATCGCTAGGGTAACTGTTATTAAGGTCCATCACCACCACTACTGCCATGCCATGACACCTATATTATTAGATCATGTCCAAGAAGCCAGCTCCTTCCTGGTTGTCTGAATAAGAAAGACACCATTTCCTCCATTGCCTTGGAAACCACACTGAATCATTTGTCTTCTGTTTTTTCAGTGTTTTCTGTGTGTACTAGCACCAGTTAAACACTTAAGTTTTTCCTATTAAAAGCCAAAAACATCTGTTGTTAACTGCAATCTCCTTTGGCTTAAGTGTTATCTCATTGTGTAACAGGCTTGTGAAAGGTCATTAGGTCATTAGGAGGTTCTCAAGATAGAACTTGGAAAAGCGGGAGGAGTTGAACACCTTAATTGACCTAACATAGTAAACTATCAGTTCAGTGACATTGTATACAAGACAGCCTTCCACTCCACTTCAGGACACATACATAGGCAGACAGACAGACTGATACATACATGCATGCAAAGTATCTCTTATGGCCAACACTAACTGTGAAACCATTATAGTATCTCTGGCTTTGTTTATAAACAAAGACAAAAAGCAATATAAATGAGTTCCTGACAAGAAGGACACCAGGTAGATTCAAGAATAAATATAACAGCTATGACAATAAACTAATAAACTAAAATTGATATTTTTGTGACGTAGGCATGGGGAACAATTGCTTATATAGCTTTTTATAAACACAAACTATAACCAAAGGTGATAAAAGTGGTCACTTTTATTCTATGTAAACTGAGGCTTTCTACTGAGTAAAGCAAACTTTGAAAAAGTTAATAGATGTAATTTGAATGGGAATGGCCCCCCAGAGGCTCATGTTTAAATACTTGGTCTCCAATTGGTGGACCTCTTTGGGAAGGATTAGGAGGTGTGGCCTTGTTGAAGTGGGTGTGTTGCTGGGGGTGGGATTTGAAGTTTCTAAAGCCTGTCCCCTTCCCAGGTAGCTCTCTGCCTGTTGGTTGGGATCTGATGTCAGCTCTCAGCTACTGCTCCAGCACCATGCCTGCCTGACTGCTGCCATGCTCCCCACAATGAGGGTCATGGACTCACCCCGTGAAAGTGCAAGCCCCTAAAAACTTTCTTCTATATTTGCCTTGGTCATAAGATTGTTCTTTACAGCAACTGCAAAATAAACAAGACACCTGTCACTTTTGTATTACTCTAATTACTGCTATGGCAAATCCCATTTCACAGCAGGCTTCTTTTCTCTATCAGCATAAGCCATGGCTACAACATGAAATTTCCTGGTGTTCTTTTTCTCCTCAAACATTCCATTTTCCACTTCTTTTTGGCCTACTTATTTCTTTTCATTGCATATCTGCATAAACGTGTTTACTAATAACCAAATGACAGAGTCAATATTAGTCAATATGTTTTGAAAGCTCCTCTGCCAACAAAATTAGTCCCAAATTTTTCAATTTAGCCTCAGGAATATTCTTGGGATAAAGACAAAAAGCAGCCACATCCTTTGCCAAAATATCACAACCTCAGGGAAAGAGGGCAACCAGTGGTATGAGATGTCCAGTGGACCCAATGGCCTCAGGCCCACTTGGACACAGTGTTATTCAAAATTCTTTTTCACAGAGAAGCAGGACATAAGATAGCAATGATGCTGAGGCCACATAGATAGGAAGAGGATACTCTCTTGAAATTATGTATTCATTCTTATTGGGTGCCTCTGAACTTTCTAGGTGGGAAATAACTCAGGGTCATCACTTGCCACTAAATCATTTTCTCGAGGATGGTACAATATCCGGTCCTCAGAACTGTGTCGGCTGTTAGCAGGTTGGGTATTTGATGGCAGCAACAGCTAAATCAATGTTAATGGGTGGATCCCATGCTACTTGGGCCAATGTATAGTAATATCTCTCCTACTATGGCCATCCATTCATTTACCCACTGAACATGGCTGGGTTAGCTGATGACACAGAGTTGGTAGAGGAGAGAGAGAGAGTCAGAATCTTAAAGGTCCATTGTTATTCTGTGTTTTATCCCGTGGTCTGTTGCCACACTGTATTTTTTTTTCTTGTCATGGGCGCTCTGCCAAGGAGGCAGAGCTATGTGCACTGTCACTTACAAGGAAGGCTTCCTCCGTGGCTAATGTTCTGTGCCCCCATTTGTATTCACACAAATGATAAAAAGATTTTGCTCACTTCTGTAGTGGAAGTTTTGTGTCTTTAAAAATTAAGTTATGTTATATAAACATGTTTTTTTTTTATATGAAAGAGACTTACTGGATGGAGATGGAGGTGAGGGAATGTTGGGAGGAGGGGCACCCTGACAGAGAGAGGGGAGAGAGCAGGATAGGGGAAAAGAGCAAGAGCCAGAGAGTAAGGGAATAAGAGCAAGAGAGTAAGAGCACATGGTTTTGTTTTAATCCCAGGTGTGGGATATAGGCTGATTCAGATTGTCCACAGCAGGAAACTGTTTGCCTTGTGTGGGCTCTGAGATGGGCTCTTTGCCAGCTGCAGATAGTTTAATTCCTAGGACTCTAGAAAGGGAAATGGCCAGAGCCAGGAAAGACAAGAGGAGGCTCAAAGAAAGAAGAATGCTGCTACTCCCCCTTGCTGCTCCTGGTTCTCCTGGTTGCTGTTGATGCAGCTTAACAAGAAGAAGTTGGAGATATCCTGAACCGAAAATTGGACTTTCCATGAGAAACCCAATGATCCTAACCAGCAGGAAGTAGCCTAAGAGTGCTCTGACCCCCCCCCCAAACCTTCTTTCTCTCCTACCTGGTGTTGGGGTGTTGGAAGGGGTTGGTAGAAGTGAGGGAGACACAGTAAGAGAACACAAGTAAAATAGGTTAAAAGTAGCACCTACACACTTCCTTCCCATTCAGTTTGTTTAGCTGCCTTTTTTGATTCATTCTTTCAGACTTCCTCTTCAATGACCTTTCTCCCTGAGGGTGAATTTCTTCTAATATCAAGCTACTTATCTTTTTATACAAAGTGCACAAATGGGTGAATCTTGCTAAGGTGCCCATTAGGAAGGATTCCACCTATATAATAGAAGTTCTGTAAGCCAAGCTTGAATATCTTGCTTTTCTATCAGGAAGTCATGAGATTCCATTTGTGATCCTAAGACAGAAGTACAGATGCACAGTGCCCAAGCCTAAATGAAAGTCTGGGTTACATGTCATCTTGCTATGATTTGTTTTCCTCTTTGGTTTTTCTTATCCTTA
The DNA here is from genome assembly GCF_030254825.1 of Meriones unguiculatus. NCBI lineage: Eukaryota > Metazoa > Chordata > Mammalia > Rodentia > Muridae > Meriones > Meriones unguiculatus. The sequence continues at coordinate 98,537,523 of NC_083356.1, read as the reverse complement.
GAACTCACACTTTGATTTTCTGGTAATAAAGTCCTGTAGGTCTCAAGCAACCTGTAAAAGTATGAATGCAGCCCACATGGACAGTTCTGAAAGCACAATCCCTTTGTATCTTGTAGGCCTTTCATGTCTACCATTGCCCAGCTGTACGCCAACAGTTTAGGACTTCAATACATGTATATAAATGTACACAATTCTTCTTCAACATCTTATGAGCTAGAACTGTTATTTATCCACCCTGTCTTCTCATGAGAGCCATTGCCACACTGTTTCCCTCCCTGTCATTAATATCTCTAGTAGCCTACAACTTTAGGGTCTTATGACCCAAGCAGTGATGCTGTCAGCACTGTAGCCAGAGTTTGCTGCAGATCTCTCCTCTGTTGGGGACCTTGTCAATGCCAGATACATGTCTTGGCATGTATGTTCATGGGCTGGAGAATATTTCCAACACAGACTGTGCTGTACTCAGAATTGATGCCAGGCAAAGGGCTTCCTAGAAATTAGAGTTAGCAACTTCTCTTGACTTCTTAGGTACATATACCCTGGCAAGTTGTGGCTGCAGAACTCTTGAAACAGCAGGGTGGGGTTGGAAGGCTAACACTTTTAGTCTTTTAGACTTTTGCTTCATCCAGCTGGCACATATGTGTCTTTCTAAGTTCCCCTCCTGCACTAGTCACTTCTGATTCATTAGCCCGATTACAGAATATCATTGATGTCATCGATCATTGTGGAGTCCTGTGGGATGTGCAAATGGTTGAGAGCTTTTTGGATTATACTATCACAGGGTGGACAGGAGAGCTAGCATACCTTTTTGGACAAAAGTGTGTTTCATCCCTTCTACATGCAAACTCTGCCTAATCATGTTTTCTGGTCAGAACATGTGTGTTTTTGCCAAATTAGTAGCATGGACCGTGTCCTTGAGACTGTATTAATTTGCTTTAGTGAAACATTAGTCACATCTAACACTGTGGCTGCAGGTCAGGCCACTTGACTACTGCTAGTTGTCTGTTATTAATTAGGATCACAGCTAAGTGACTTCTGGCCATTGTACGCCATGACCTAGCTGATGCTGAGTCTCAGCACCCTTACTAAGACTATATCTGTAATGGTCTTGCTCTATAGCTCCTGCAAAAACAGCGAGTTAAGCGTGACAATATCTTTAGGTCTGGAATGTCATTCTTTTCTTAGCAAAGGTCCAACATGTCCCCATCTGTGTTATACTGGACATAACACCTACTATAAGTCTAGTATCTGAGAAAAGAAATAAGAATAAGTTTTGCCTTGTGGAGAAAAATCCTCTTCAGGGCCTTCCAGTGAGGAGCATGTTTTATTGATTTCAGGCTGGGCTCTAACTTGCTAAGTGGGTGAAGATGAGCTTTAACTTCTGATGCTTCTATTTCTAAAGCCCAAGTTCTGGGGTTATAGGTGTGCATAACCACTGTTTGATGGTGTGATGCTAAAGATTGAACCCATAGTGCTGTGCGTACTAAGCAATCATTCTACCAGCTGAGCTCAATCTCCAGCCCACAGTCTAGCCCTTGATGGCCTAGAGATGGCCACGTTGGCAGACTGGGACAAATCTGAGAAGGCCGAGTATTGTCAAAATATTAAAGCAAGCTCATCCCCAACATTCCAGCATTGTAGGGTGTGGGTCTTGCCTCTTCTAACTGCAGCTATCATCTTGGCAAGACAGAGTTAGATAGTGTATTGTCATCATTGTCGTGAATATATTTTTAGAATCCAAGCCAGAAAGGTGGTTCAGAAGATAGAGACACTTGAGATACTCAGAATCCACGTGGTAGAAAGAGAGCACAGACTCCCGTAGGTTGTCCTCTGACCTACACACAATAAATAAATAAATAAATAAATAAATAAATAAATAAATAAATAAATAAAAAATGCAGCTTTTAAAAATATATATATTAAATTCTTCTGTGCCCATATTATACAAATGGACACATATATGAACCCTGTAAACTAGGATAATGACTGGCCTGGTAAGACATGGTGCAATAGTGGCATGAATGTCATGAAAAAACCAATCACCTTTTGGTTGGAGTTATGTCTCATTCTACAAAATGGAACTCAGACCTAGCACCATTATTAGCCAAGAACCTGTGGCTGGATGGGTCATAGGCTCTAGAGAACCTACAACTATTATGCTGTTAAATTAACATAGTATTAAACTGACTCCAAATGATTTATCATTATACCCTTAGATTAATGTGTATCTCAGCCCTCATCAGAGAAGCTTCTTTATGTAGGAGATAGTGATGAACACAGCTAATCACAACTGGTCATGGCAGAAAGTTGATTGTTCAGCTCTAAATAAAACATTTGTATCACACACCTCCCTCTAAAGCTTGAGGATCATTGCAGGAGAGTGGGCAGAAAGATTGTAAGAGCAGGAGGTGATGGATGACTACAGCATTTTTTTCTTTCCTCCTTCCTTCCTTCCTTCCTTCCTTCCTTCCTTCCTTCCTTCCTTCCTTCCTTCCTTCCTTCTTGGTTTTTGTTTTGTTTTGTCAGACAGGGTTTCTCTGTGTAGCCTTGGCTGTCCTGGAACTCACAGAGACTCACCTGCCTCTGCCTCCTGAGTGCTGGGATAAAAGGCATGCACTGTTACTACCCAGGTGAAAGAATGTTTTCTTAACAAAGCAAGGCATCTGTATGTACAAATTCACAACAGTTGTGTCAGCATGCACAAGACCTGTGTGTACAAGCTGTAGCCAAACAAAATCTCCCATGGAGAATGGAGGTGTGTATGAATTCTCATTCCTAGCTAAGAAGCCATTGGCAAATAATAGCTTCTGGGAGAGTGAGAGGTTTTCTTTAAGAATATAGTCCCTGGTATGTTGACCACACTCCAGTGGAAAGCCACACATTCCAAAAACATGGGCAGCGCAAACTCAACTTGATGAGTTTTAAAAAAGAAAGAGAAAACACAAAGTCAGATGCATAGGGAAAGGGAGTGGATTGGGAGAAGTTGGGGGAAGAAGTTGAATATGATAAAAAAAAAAAAAACACTGTATGGAATTCCTAATACATACCCTGAAGTGCAATGAAGGACAATTGAAGAATTTCTAGAAGAAAATGTCAAACTTTTAACACTGATGAAGGCTGGGAGAGGAAGAGAAACAGGAGAGTGACCCAACAATAACTGTACCCAATGTGGAGTGAGGAGCCTTCGTAAATTGTATTTGTAAACACCTTTCTAACACTTAAAAGTATCAGAAAAAGGAAACGGATTGCTGGGTTGAGAGGGTTGAATTGTAAAGAAAAGAAAAAAAAAAAAGACATCAGCAGTGTCCTTGATTCTTCGGAGTCTGACCTCCCATGACCCATTCCAAGGAGAGAGAAGAAACCCATTGAGGCCACTGTGAGTACTTATGCTGTCAGGACCCTACGTCAGCTATGAGTTGCGGAAGGAGGGAAGGAGGCTTCCGTGTTGGTGTCAACCTCAGGTTCCCCTTTACAGCTTTGGGAACTGCAGTTCCGGAAGACTCGTAGATCTGGGCGCTTGTCCCAATTGACAGAGACAGTCTGTGAATGACACCAATCAGGTGACAATAGACAGTAACAGCTTCTTGACACATTAGCAAAGCAGGAAAGAGCTGAATAATCTCTGCAAATCAAATTAAATTTCTCTCTGCTTTAGTTGTATGCATTTTCAGTACATTTGACAAAGTTATCCAGGATAATATGGGTATCCATTTCCTGTGGCTGCTGTAACAAGTCGTGAACTTCACGGCTTCAAACAATGGAAAGTTATTCACTAGGAGTTCTGAAGATCAGAAATCCAAGTACCTACTTGTGAGTAGATGAGTAGTTTCTGTGGGTATTTTATGGAACAAGTGTTCCTTGTCTCTGCCTTGTTTTCTGTCAGTTCCTGAATGGTGACATCACACTAACTGTACCTTTGTCTTCATATCGTCTTCTCTGTGTGGGAATAAAAATCTCTTCTTTTCAATTTTTATAATGCATATAGGATCTTACTATGTAGCCCAGGCTGTCCTGCAGCTCACAATCCTCTTTGCCTGCTTTCCATAAGGACACTTCTCAACTAGACATGGTGCCAGCATCTGTAATTCCAGCAGTCCAGGGGCTGAGACACAATTCCAAGTTCAAGGACTGCCGGGGCTATGTAGGAGGAAGCTATTGTCTTAAGACAGATAGGCAGACAGACAGACAGCTGACCTCACCATCTGATTCCGACCACCTCTGAAGACAAGACGAAGCAAAGGGCTGCTCCATGCAGCTGACTTCTGAGCAACTAACAGGAATCTGCTTAGTGGTGTAGAACCCAAGCGTACAGTGCAATTGCAGTCATGAAAGCAGGTTATACTGACTAATCATGTATTCATTTTCTGGGACCTTGCTCGTGACTTTACATGTACCATCTTGTCCAATTCTCAGCACGAGCTTTTGAGGTGGATTTCTTCCTTCCGGCTCCTCGGTTGCTTCCTACACAAACAAGAGTAAGAGGTTTATTGGAAGGCACCTGGGCTGGCTCACCAATCAGAAGAGCTGGGCAGACAGCGCTAGGGAGGGCAAGAGGAGGTCATCTCTGGGGAGCACAGGGGCAGCTCTGGGTGTTTTTCTAGGTCTGTGGTTCCATCTTTGGATAACTATGGAAACCAGCCTTCCAGAGCCGTGAGGTGTCTTTCATTATTTTAACCACTAGATTTGCTTCAAGATGGATACCCAGCCTGTACTAGGACAAGGGGAGCAAACCGCTTTAATGAATGAGGAAGACAAATGAAGTGGTGAAGGTGACGAGTACTCCATAAATGATACCGTGCTCATTTTATAGTTGGGAGAATTGGGTTTTGAAGCATTTATAGCTTACCAGGTTCTGAAGTTTTTATCTGAGCCCAAGCTTGCCCACCCCGGTGTGTGTGTGTGTGTGTGTGTGTGTGTGTGTGTGTGTGTGTGTGTGTATTCTTCACCAATATTCTCACAACTCTGTCTGCTTTGACCACAGAAGAGGTTGCAAAGCAGTTCTTGCGTGAAGTGACCACCAGACCAGAGATACTGTGAAGAGCCACGAGATCAGCACATGCAGTTGCACAGTGGGAACTGGTCCTTCTGAGCAGAGCTAAGCACTAAGCGGTGCGTATGTAGAGGGCAACAAGAACTACAACCTTCAAGACCTCCAGGACACCCCGAGAAGCAAGCTGGAAACAAATCCCTGTTGAGATGTGGGCTTCCCCAAACCTAGATCCCAAGAGCTCATGACTCCAGTCTTCGTCTTGCTCTCTACATTCTGTGTCCCTTTGGGTTAGCTCCATTCTGGGGCACCCAACTTACACCCACAGCACAGTAGCACCAGGCTGTTACCATACTGGCTCAAAGACAGCACCTCTTTTTTTTTTGTCACCCATGGAAATTCTTTAAAGATAATATGGCTGGTTCTTCCTGGCCAGTCTCTGTATCCAGGGAAAGTGTTCTCACGTTTTGCACCGATCTCGGGTTCCTATGCTCAACGGGGCCACATGATTGACAGGCACACTGAGATCATAGAGTGGGGAAAGAATATCTCCCCCAAATAAAAGTGCCATTCCAGACAAAGGTGGGGGAAGCCTAGCAGGTAGGAACATTTTTAGCTGGCACACAGAGCTGGTTCTGATTGTATGACCTAGAGAATCAATCCTCCTCCAAGTCTTTCATCTCTTTGTCGGCCAAAACTACAAGCTGAGCCTTGGTCTAGAGGAGAAAGTAAAAAGGCACAGGGAAACACTTTCTACAAGTCAGTCTACAAAAATGTCTTCTCCGAAAAAAGGCTCTCTTCTCCTAATCTCCCCATCAGCCTGTAACACCATCCCCTGAATCGTGTTTGCCATGGAAAAAATTTCAATCTTGATGAATTAATTTTTTTGCTTCAGCCAAGGATACATAGAGAAACACTGTCTCAAAAAAAAAAAAGAGAAAACAAAATCTTTCTTCTTGTTTCTTTTTTGTTTCTTCTTAATTCTCATACATATTTTTAAAAAATTTAATCAATGCTAGAGTCTATACAATGAAAGCAATTTCAGATTTTGATGTGGCAGAAATAAGCCAGTCTTGTGATCTATAAATTGGTAATAAGGTACCATCCCCACTGTGTTTTTCTGGAGCTTAAGAGGGACCACAGAAGTGAAATCCATAGCAAGTAATTATTAGTTGTGTTTGATGCCTCCCTTTTTTCCTTTAGCCTCTGTCTGTGAAATTAGGATGAAGAGCTAGCATTTAGGAAGAGACACCTTTGGGCTCCTGTGAGGAGCTTTCTATAACAGTTTAAGACCCTCCACAGTCCTATGAGTGCTCGCGGCCATGACTGAATCCTTGTGCTGCTCTGAGATTCCTGTGATGGAGAAAGGAACGGTGTGGAGGTGACTGAGGTCAAAGAAGAACACACAGGGAAACTGTGAGGACCCGTCTCCTTAAAGAAAGAGACAGCAGAGGGCTTGCTCTCTCCGTGAGAGGACAAGGGAATGGCAGCCAGCTCCAAGGCTGCATGCATCAAAACCCTCCCCAGCCACTTACCCGTGGGAACTCTGCTCTTAAATTTCTCAGGCTCCAAAGCTTCTAGAGAAAACATTTCTGTCATTGACACTCCCCAGACCATGCTCTTAGGTAATGGTGGCTGCAGCAGAATGAACTCCACCCCTCACTGTAGTCATGAAAACAAGCTGACAGCCATTTCTCTTAGACACAGATTTTCTACACAAGGGTAAAGAAAACTACCCCTAAATCAGAACATCCCAAACTCCAAATCAAACTTCAAATTACTGGTATGGATGCCAAAACAAAACAAGGAGCCTGTTAGTAAACTCACTCTCCGAGTGACTGATCTAGTTTCCCCAGTGTTTTTTTTTTTTTTAAAGGTTGTGTACCAGGTTTCAATATGTGGCCAAGGTAAAGTTGAGAATCATTCCCTTGGGAGATCTGAGGTCCTTCCATGGCCCTGTTATTAAGAATTTATTGGACTTTGTATCCGGCGATGTAAGAAGGGAGCATACCTAGTTAATCTTGGTTGTCAACCAACCAGATTGAGAGATACCCGGAGGTTTGGCGAAGCATTCCTATGGGCATGTCTGTGAGGACATTTCCAAAAACAATTAGCAAACGAGTGAGTATTAAATCTGAGGGGGGACCTGTCCTGAGTGTGAGTAGCCCCAGACCCATATAATGTGGTGGCCAGGATGGGACAAAAAGCAGAAAGGGTACAAATCCACAAACAGGCTTGGCTCTGTCTCCCAAGAATGTCAGTCTAGATTCTTTGGCTCTGGATTCACCGAAGTGGCTCTCCAGGGAGCTTCCAGGCATTCAGCCTTAGACTGGCTTGTGTAATTACTGCCTCCCCACCCCCCCCCCCCGTACTGAGGCCCCAGCTTTTTAGACTGAGTGGCTACCGGTTCCCTCAGATCTACTGCCCACGGATAGATGACCACTGAGAAACTACCCAGCCTCTGGTTGTGAAAGACAGTCTAATAAATCCTCTCTTATAATTATATGCGCTTTATTGTTTCTGTCCCTGTGGAGAACGCTGACTAAGTCAGGGAGTATGTGTCATGAGCCCACTCTTGGAAGTATGAAAAGAGGGCGATACACCATGTGGAGTCAAGTTTCCATGATTAGTTAAGTGAGCTAATCACTTAGCTCTAATATCTCGTTTGACGTGTGACCTTTGGAATTCTAGAATAATGTGAAAACCACATTTAGTTGTGTTGTGGACATCTGTTATAACTACCAACCTACTGCCTTGGCTTGAAACCCTAAGCTTCAAGGAGATGGTATTTAGAAATGGGGCCTTTGGGAGCTAATTAGATTTAGAGGTTGTTATCAGGATGGGGAACTTCTTCATGGGATGATGCCCTTATGAAAATTAGAACTCAGAGGTCTCTGAGCCTTGAGGACACGGCACCATTGGTAAGTAGAGAACCTTCAGCAGAACTCAGCTGAGTGGGTGTCTTTTGAGCTTTGAAATTGCCCAACCTTGAGGAAAAATCTTTGTTTAAGCCACTCTGCCTGTGGAATATTGTTGTGGTTGCTCAAGCCAACAAAATCACCCAGCAAATATTCCCCTTGTCTTCTGGGAGACTTCCTCTTCAAATTCTAGGTAGCGGGACTAAACCAATCAAGCCAGAGAGAATGACTCTTCGAATTGGAATGGGTTATTTCATGACATGACCAAAGAAAGAGGTATACATTTCTAAGATCCTACAGCCCTCTCCTTCTTTTACCCAGGACCTGGCTTTAGTTTTTTTGTTTTAGTTTTAGTTGTGGTTTTTTTTTTTTTTTTTTTTTTTTTTTTTTTTTTTTTTTTTAATTCTGTGGGCTCTATAGTTTCCTTCCAATAAATTCCCCTTTCTGCCCAGCTGAGTCAGAGCTTCCCTGAGCTGCTGGCATAACTCCTTCAGAAATTGGTACCTGGAAGTGGGCTCTCCAAGCTGAGGACGTAGCAGAATTAGGCAGGTGCAAGGCAGCAAGAAGTATGCATTTCAGCTGAGAAGCCTGAAGCCAGCTGCTTTTCTAGAACGTCTGGTTTTGTTTTGTTTCGTTTTGTTTTTTTAACTGTATTTTCGTTTTTTGTTCAACTCAGTCTTGATTGATATAAACTATGTATGCAAATGCAAGACGTACGCAGGTAAGCCATTCCTTTCTTCAGAGTTATTTATTGGATCGATGGGCTGAGAGTCCTATTGGGTCCATGTCTTGGAAACAGTTTTTTTCTTTTTTCTTTTTTAACCCATTAGAGCAGCCTCAGTGAACATCAGTACCTGGCTGCAAACCAAGCCTTTTGTTTTTACAGCCTTCATGCCAATAAATGAGAATTGGAAATTTAGGGTAGAGAAAAGTATCCAACCAAACCCCTCTTCTTTGCAAGACCATTGTACTAGAGTCTATAGAACTTAAAAAGAGAGAGTGCAGAGGGTGAGCATAATAATAGTAATGATTACCATTTATTAAGCCCTTGCTATGTGCCAGACATTGGGCTATTATGTCATTGAATCCTAGAAAGGCAATAGTATTATGTTTGGTTTTGCTTTATTTTGTTTCTAAGGTTGAGCTGCAGGCACAGAACTGAATTGATTCAATCAGTCATTTTTTTTCTGTTACTGGCATGATATAATCATCTGTCTAGACATGACCCCTGTTTTTTTTTTTAATCTTTATCCATTATTCCCAGTGTAGCTCCTATGTCCTTCTGATCTATTTTCCATAGACTCACAGATCCATAAAAATGTGTAGTATAGTGTCTGCTTTGAAAGCCAGTGTAAATGGATCATAGTGCATTTTTCACTGTACAATTTGCTTTTTCTCTTTCATCAGAAATAGCTTCTGAGGTCCATCCATAATGATATAATGATATATAGAGAGCCAGCTTCTTCAGTTTAAGCTGCTCTCCTGCATACGACATATCAATTACTATACTCACTTGCATATTTTCTTCCAATGGACACCTACGCTACTTCTAATTTTCTCCTTTTGAAAACTTGTTTCCATGAATGACTGGATCCACTCTCATCGCATTGTTCAAGAGTCTCTTTGAGACTCACCTGGGATTCTTGAGTCTTAGACAATATGTATTTTCAGTGTTAATAAATTCTGCCAAATTGCTCTTCAACGCCGCTTTACTAATTTATACTCACATCCACCGTCTACAAGAGTTTTTAGAATAAACACTATTATCTCCATTTTACAAATAAACTGACTCAGAAAATACGAAATGCTTGAAGTTAACCACCACCGCTATCTGAATTACTTGTAAGTAACTTCAGAGCTACAGTATACAGCTCATTAGCAGTTGCAAATACATTAGCAGTAGGAGAACCAGATGCCAGTAGCATCTGCAGCATAGGCCTTCCCCATCTCAGTAGCCCATAGGGGAGGGCAGCAGCTCAACTGTGTCATCAGCACCAGTTGAACACCCAGTCACCCAAGGCAGAGACCTGCAAAGACTATTGATGCTTTCATCCTCTTCCCATAGAACAGCACAGAAGTGCATCTGCTTTTCTACATCTCCATAACAACCTGAATCAAAAACTGTCAGTGAAGTGTTGGCCTGTAGCCCTGGCCTTATGAGAACCTGGGACTGTGCTCCAAGTGCAGAATCCCAGGGTCTATCCAAGGCTCTGCTTCACAGAATCTACATTTTCTTCAAAATAACAATGTGTGTGTGAGAGAGAGAGTGAATGAGAAATCAACTTATGGCAATTGATGCTCTCCTTTTACCGTGAGGGGCTTGGGGATCGAACTCAAGTCCTCAGGCTTGGAGGCGGAACTTTTACTCCTTGAGCCATCCTCCATTTCTCTGGCCTGGAAACACTTTAGGATAAAAAGAAACGTCTGAAGTGACTTCCCTCATTAATGGCTTACAGAAAGCAGTTCTTAAATTCCCCAGCTTCGTGCCTCAGACCCATTCTGTCCTCCCCAGCCTTAGTACACCCAGTTTTAATCCTGGACCAGGCTAAACATTCCCTGAGGGTGTTTTTGCTTGTTTCCTTCTTCACATGTAGAATTAGGGAGTAAGATCAGCCACTCTCAAACTCTTGTTAAACTTTTTTTTTTTTTAAAGGGAACACCATGTACCTTCTAATGTTCCTCACAGTTGCCTTTCAATAACAATGTGTGTCGTCTTTTTCAATATCTGTCTTTCCGATCTATCAGAAGAGTTCAGACGCTGCATCTGGGCCTTGCGGCACCTCACACAGCGATGGTGGAAACGCGGTAGTCTGCAGTCTGTGTTTCTGTTGATTTAATGAATATGAATGTTGTCCTGGCTCAGAGCGGCTCTACTTTCCAAATTTAACTGGAACCACGAATCTAAAAACATTGTGGAGCTGCGAGGAAGTATAACGTGACCATCAGCAAAGGAATCCAGATGAAAGTGCTCAGTTCTAATAGTTGTAACCCTTGTACAAGCCCACCCTCCCTGGGTGATGATAAACATTTTGTTCTCAGGCCAGCACTCTTCACCTCAACACACTCCCAAACCGACCTCTGGAAGGACTCTTGTTTAGTGGGAGGTCTCTGTGAACCCCTTCAGAATAAGGGCACGAAGTGGTTTTTTTGCTTTGTGCTCTTTGTTTTCTGGGCAAGAAAAGTCTGGAGGCGGAGGACTGAGGCTTGGTGATACGATTGCCTTCCCTTTCAAATGCTAAAAAGAGCTTTGCTCCCGGGTTAGTATAATCCGAGAGCTGTGGAGGCCTGGAAGTGATCCCTTCTTTTTCCTTTTTGCATCTCATCTCCTACAGGCTAAGGGTAACTTGGCAATGAATAGAGAAAGCTGAAGCTGTGTCCTCAATGACACTGCCCTCCAAGAATCTACCTGAGGTAAGCCAAATTTTCTGGGGACCTCCGTGTCACACTGCGTATGGTAAATTTCATAGTCCTGAAGCTGGCTGGAGACCCTAGCATTTCAGCACTGGCCATGCTGGGGAGACAGATAATTCCTAGAGGGTGAGTTGCTGGAGATGGCATGCTATCAAACACTTTGACTCCCTGTAGGCATGGATCTGACTTACAATGGGGTGACTGCTTTTTGGATGGCTCTCCAGGTTAAAGAAAACATAAAACGATGAATAAAGTCAAGTATTAGGCTTTGGGAAGCTCTAGTGAAATTCAGGGTGTACATTGGCTGTGTGATATATCCATATCTTATCTACTCTTATCCAAAGGCACAGAAAAAGCAGGGGCTTCAAAAATTTTGGGCATGTGATCTATTAGCTAAAGCTTTAATTGGGCACTTCATACAGTGGGATGTTGAATCTCTGCTCTCCACACAGATGGCTTAAAGTGAAACACGTGAGGCAGTGGTGGGCAGGAGTACTGTGTGGGAGGAATTCAGTAGAAATGTTGTGCACATCTGTCCTGGGAGACGCCAGACCCACTAGGGGCTAGCTTCCTTTAGTGACTACCTTTGCTTCGATGGGCTTCTTGCAGGTGCTTCTGCAATCCTTCTGGAATGTTTATTATCACCTGGAAACTTAAAGAAGAGTTCGTCATGGGTGCTGGAGAATGAAAATGTAGTCCCAACTACTCCCTCTACAGGCACAGTTAGGGATTGGTTACACTTCAAGTTCAAGGTTAAACTGGGGGGGGGGGAAACAAACCTGTTGCAGAAGAAAAGGAAGGATAGAACTGTACGTGCCAGCTGACAGTAGTATTTTAAGATAAGCTTAAATTTAGTAAAATGAAGTTTTTTGTTTTATTCTTTTTTTTTGTTTTTTCCCCCTTTGACTTACTCCCCCCCAATTTTCCCCTTTTATTAAACATAGATTTTCCCCCCTCATACTACATAATCTGAATTCAGTTTTCCCTCCCTCTACTCCTTCCAGTTGCTCCGCACCTCCTCTCCCATCCGGATCTACTACTTTCTGTCTCTCATTCGAAAACAAAAGGCTTCTAAGAGCTAAAACCCATGTATAACAAAGTAAAACATAATAAGATAAAAGAAAAACCATCACATCACAGTTGGACAAAGCAAGCCAACAGAAAAATTAAAGAGGACCAAGAGCAGGCATAAGATTCAGAGACCCACTCATTTATTGTCGGGCTCAGTTGGATAAGGTTGAAATCAGGCTTCTCCTGGTGGCCAATTATTTGCAGTGGGCCTGTGATGATAGACTCCCATTTCTCAGTGGGGTTTTAAAAGTCTCCCCTGATCTGGGTGACCCGGGGTCTTGTAAGGAGCATCACAAAACCCTCAGGGCAGATTACAGGCCAGACCCTTCCCTGATAAGGAAACTGCTCTAGCAAGCATCTAGGAATTCCCAGAAATACCCCACCCTACTAAGGATCTTAGTCCAGTAGTATTTAGTTTTACCCTAAGGTCTCTGGGCTATATAGACTCTGGTTCTTGGTCACCCAAACAATGTCAGGTATGGGTTCTGTTACATGGAGTAAACCTTAAGTTAAATTAGACGTGTGTTGGTTACTCCAGCAAGGTCTGTGCCACCGTTGTCATAGCATATTTTGCAGGCAGAACAGATTATAGATCAAAGGTTTTACGGTTGGGTTAATGTTTACTGTTTTTTATTTTATTTTATTATTTTATTTTGGTGGGCTGTAGAGTACCTTTCTGTATCATGGACACTAGAACATGTGGGCGAAATCTCCATGTAGCATCAGCTTGAGCTATCTATGTTCAATGTGTTGTGTGGGTGTTATCTCCAGCAACGGGCCTTGCTGTCAGTTTGTAAAAAACAACTTACAGCTTAAATTGTTTGGGGTTTTGTTAATCTCACAGATTTGAGGAGGAGAAAGACCATCAACCCAAATCATGGCCAAATTAATTAAATCTAGTTTTGTTTTTTTACTCATGTACATGGACGGTCTGTAGGCCAGGTTACAGAAGTAGAATATAAGTATATCAAGGGGTTCATAACAACCTCCTGAAGCAAAGACATGATTGCAAGGTGGTCAGAACAAGGTAGTAACAAGGTAGTCCTAACAAGTCATAAACATTTTTGAAAACAAAGGCTCAGTTGTCCATTCCTGGAACAGTCAGTGTAGAACCACCTGTAGTTAAGGTTACAGGAAGTGGCATAGCCCAATTCTTGAAACAGATTTGATCATAAACAGGAATGAATCCAATTTGTTTTTAACCATAAGACAGCGTTTAAGCCCAAGGTTGGAGGCACCTTTGGTTTATCAATTTTCATGGGCTCTCTTTCTCCAACAAGTCAATTAGATGAAACTTGGTGCCAGCGCCAGAAGCTTCATTTGGTGATAAGATATGACAAGTAGGATTTCCATCTTCCTCATTATTTGTATCTTATAGGAAGTTTCCATTGCCCTAGGTTTCCATAACATCCCTCAAATGCTCCTCAAAGGCTTTTTAGTTCTAGTCTTCTCTCCCTTCATGTCTTCCTCAGTTCCCTCTCTCCTCCCAGTTTCCATCTGATTCTTGCCCGTCCCCATCTTCAATTTATTCATGAGACCTATTTCCTGCTCCCGGGGAGATCCATATGCCTCCACCCACCCTGTCTCTTCTTCTATTTCTAACTTCTCTGGATCTATGGATTGTAGCTTGGTTATCATTTATTTAATGTCTAATATCCAGATGTAAGTAAATACATACCTTATTTATCTTTCTGGGTCTGGGTAATCTCACACACCATTATTATTATTATTATTATTATTATTATTATTATTATTATTTTAGTTCCATCTGTTTGCCTGCAAATTTCATGATGTTATTTTTTTTTAAAGAGCTGAGTAATATTCCATTGTGTAAATGTAACACATTTTCTTTATTCATTCTTCTGTTAAAGGACATCTAGGTTGTTTCCAGTTTCTTGCTATTATGGATAAGGCAGCAATGAACATGGTCAAACAAGTGTTCCTCAAGTAGGATGAAGCACCCTTTGCATATATGCCTGAGTATGGTATAGCTGGATCTTGAGGTAGATCAATTTCTCTCTTTCTAAGTAACCACCATATTGATTTCCATAGTTGCTGTACAAGTTTTAATTCCCACCAGCAATGGAGGAGTGGTTCCTTTGCCAGCGTGAGCTGTCACTTGTATTATTGATCTTAGCCATTCTGACTGGTATAAGATGAATCTCAAAGTCGGTTTGCTTTGCATTTCTCTGATGGCTAAGGATGTTGAGCATTTCTTTAATTATTTCTCAGCCATTTGAGTCTCCTCTATTGAAAATTCTCTATTTAAATCAGAACTCCATTTCTAATTGGGTTATTTGGTTTTTTGATGTCAAGTTTTTTTGAATTCTTTATAAATCTTGGCTATTATCTCTATTGGATGTGGAGTTGGTAAAAATCTTTTCCCATTTTGTAGGCTGCCAGTTGATCCAAATGATGGTGTCCTTTGCTTTACAGAAGCTTTTCGGTTTCACAATGTCCCATTTATTAATTATTGATCTCAGTGCCTTTGCTATTGGTGTTCTGTTCAGAAAATCCCGTTTTCAAGGTTATTCCTCACTTTCTCTTCCTTCAGGGTTTATGTTGCTGTCTTTGGTCCATTTGGAGTTGAGTTTTGTACAAGGTGATAGATATGGATCTATTTGCATTCTTCTACATGCAGCCAGTTGATTTGCTTTTTAAACCAATCTTTGGCTGCTTTTTATTCTCCTCATTTTTTTTCATTTAATTTGATTTGATGTTTAATTTTCTACCACTGTGCAAAAGGCAGTGCAAGGATCAGTTTGTAAGGTGTGGGGTGTGTCCTGAGCTTTTAGTCAGTCAAAATCCAGTGAGTAACCCCATGGATGAAAGGGAAAGGGAGGAAGAAGGACAGGGTGTAAGGGTGTCAGGCGTGCAGGCCTTAGTCGGGGCACATCTGATCTTGGAATGCTTTGCTCTACTTCCAGTTTTGAGAACAGCCCTGTTTAAGCCACAGCTCTATTCACTTGAATGCTCTAAATCTCAACGTGGCTCATCTATAAAACTGGGATATTTATAGGACTTTCCTGAGTTTCACTGTGAGCGTTAAGTGAGAAACACGCCCTC
The DNA here is from genome assembly GCF_030254825.1 of Meriones unguiculatus. Taxonomy (NCBI): domain Eukaryota; kingdom Metazoa; phylum Chordata; class Mammalia; order Rodentia; family Muridae; genus Meriones; species Meriones unguiculatus. The sequence goes on along the minus strand of NC_083356.1, from coordinate 98,522,070 downwards.
AGAGCACTAAGAGCGGTCAGCATAGCAGGGTAAGTAAGACCTCAGTAAATGTTAGCCATTACTTAGAGCTCCCCCTGTGAAGTGCACAGTGAGCTTTATATGTGGCGTCTCATGTTCACGAGGCTTTAAATGGCCTAAGATGGAGAAATGAGGGGAGACAAGTTTTATTGAGCCGCCATATGCTGCCTTTACTAAACCAATGACCCAGAGGTTTGTGAGATAGCGCCCATGTCTAGGTAATAAACCACAAGGGAGGCATGAAATGGAATAGTACTCTTCTCAAAATAACAAAGCGTGCACGTGACACCCCTCCCCCATTTATTAGCATATCGTCCAGGAGGGGACATGTCCAAGTCAGCTTTGCCTGTTGACAGTGATAAGGACTGAACCCCACTGTGTGCCCTACCACTGAGATACCCCAACCCCAGAGCACTGGCAGGATTAGCTGGGCTATCTAGGGATCTCCACTATGAAGCTTTTGTTGTAGTTTCCATTGTCGTCGCTTACGACGTGATCCAGGTATTGAACGCATCAGGCTGAGAAGGCCACCCTGTTCACAGCTAAAGAAAACCACTTGGCAACTGCAGAGTGGTATTCAATTCTGTAGGTAATCCAGGTTTTGAGTGGATGTACTTTGTAGAACACCTTACAGAGAGGCCAGGGGACCTGCTTTGGGGAATCTCCGCGGCTGAAATACAGTAAAAACGGAGAAAGAAATAACCCGTCATTTGGTGTAAAGGCTCTCAGTGCAGAGGCAGCTTCAGCACAAGCAGCTATAAGACGACAGATAAGTGACTCCTCTATAATAAAGTGATGCCGACATGAACACTGCCTTTATTAGTGTCACTAATTGTTGTTGCTTGGGTTTTTAAGATATTTTAAAATGTTTTAATTATGTGTTTATAGGGGAGGTTTATATGTACATTAGTTCTGGTGCTTGTGGAGGCCAGAAACATCAGATTCCCTTGGAGCTGGAGTGACAGGCAACTTTGAGTCACACAACTTGGGTGCTGGGAACTGAACTCATCTGCAAAAGTAGTGTGTGCTCTTAACCAATGAGCCATATCTCCAGCCCCTTGTTATTTTGGTGGGAAATAGAAAATAAGCATAAGTTAGGCAAATTATAAAAAGGATACGCATGTGTGTGTGTGTGAACATGTGCGTCTGTGTGTTCTGAAAGTCTAGAAGGTGATTGAGATTTGTTTACAAATGGTATGTCATGGTAGGGATTTTGTACTTATTCCCACATCTGTGAATTTTAAAAATTATTTTTAATTAAATGTATTTATTTATTTGTGTGGGAGAGATGCACAAGCATGCCACGGAATGCACGTGGCCTGGAAAACACTTTCTAGAAGTTGGTTCTTTCCTTCTATCATGTGGGTGCCAAAGATTGAACTCAGGTCGTCAGGCGTGGTGTCAAATGCCTTTATCCACTGAGGCATCTTTCTGGCCCCTTGCAATAATTTTTATAATAAACTTATATGTTAAATAATTTCATTTTGAGCTGGGCACAGTGGTGCATGCCTGTGATGTCAGCACTTGGGGAGGCAGAGATAGGTGGATCTTTGTGAGTTTCAGGTCAGCCTGGTCTACAAAGTAAGTCCAGGACAGCCAAGGCTACACAGAGAAATCCTGGCTTGAAAAAAATATTTTGATAAGTTTCTGTAAAAACAACGAGGAATCCCTGTGTTAGAAAGGTTTTTGTTGTTGTTGGTTTGGGTTTCTTTGTTCGTTTTTTGGTGTTTTTTTTTTGTTTGTTTGTTTTTAGTTTTTCTTTTCAAAAGTTGTGGCTTTGACAATTTGAATGCATTTTAAACACATCCCATTCTTGCCCCAGAACTTATCACTAATACTCTGCAAGATTATTGGGAAACCCAGCAGACTCACTCCTTCAAATGTCTGTCCATTGAGCCAGGCATGGTGGCTCATGCCTATAATCTCAGCATTTGTTGTAGCTGAGGCAGGAGGATAGTTGTGAGCATGAAGTCAGCTTGGACTGCAGGAGAGGCCCTGTCTCAAAAACAAAACAACAACAACAAATTCTAAGTATACGCTATTTTTCACTAATTTTTTTAAAATTTACACCTTTTAAAAAATATGAAGCCAGACATGGTGGCACATGCCTGTAATCCTAGCACTGGGGGAGGGAGAGGCAGGAGGATCTCTGTGAGTTTGAGGCCAGACTGGTTTATAAAGTGAGTCTAGGACAGCCAAGACTACACAAAGAAACCCTGCCTCAACAAACAAAACAAAACACTAACTTTCAGAGTTTGATAGTTTAGTTTTGATAGATCTTTACCCTCGTGAAAGAAAGAAATGCCTAATTTAATAGAAAAACAACCAACTTCACACCATTCGTTATGAAGATGTGTAATTCAAAGGGACCCAGTGTGAACAGAGGGCTAATAGGTTTCTCAAATCAAAAGCTTTAACAACTCAGAAATTAGCTGTTCCTCATGAAAGGTTGAGTCAAGAACAAGTTGCCTTTAGGGAAACAAACTGTCATTTCACCCAAGTCTCTGCCCTGCTCCTTTGGTACCCAGCTGGTCCTCTCATCTCTGAGACTGAGGACACATGCCGCTTCATCCTTAGACCAGGTCTTCTCTACCAAGCTCTCTTTTAGAGCACTCTGTTCTAGGTCTGTTACTTCTGCTCTTGCCTCTGAACATAGTTTCTAAATGCTTCCCCTTGACCAACCCCTGTTCATTAAAGTAAAGCTTTGCAGTTACCAATTGTAGTTCATCTAGGCTATTGTTACAATTTCAACCCCCAAGGCCAAAGCCAATGAGATCTTCTCTTTGTTTTGTTTCTATAAGATATAATTCTTCCCAGTCAGCCACAGACTGCCCTCTTCTCTGAGAGCAGTGCTATGATTTCTGTTATCTCTTCTTAGGTTTTTGGGTTTTGTTTATTTATTTGTTTGTTTGTTTGTTTTATACCCGCTATGGGTGCAAAAACCCACTACCGTAGCCAAGGATATTTTTGAACTTCTGATCTTCCTGCTCTACATCCTGTGTGTGGGATTACAGGTTTTTTGTGGCTAATTAATATTTATCATTACTGATTTATCTTTTAGTCAAATGGTGGCTATTCCTAATCCAGTTGTGGGCAATGTGGGCAACAGTTACTCCATCCTAAACCTCCAAGCCCGCATAGTTTCCTCCCATTCATTATTTCCCATGTTGCACTTTCTTTTAGTCATATCTTAGGTCCAGTTCATCTCTTCTCCTGGTTCCAAGTCCTCTTCTGCCAATCTCTCCTCTCCGGCCCCTCCCACTCACTTCTTTCTCTTCCCCTCTGGACCATGATGTCCCACCCCATTCTCTTCATTGCACAGCACTGGCTGGTTGTTTTACTGAAAGCACAGAGAACAAATGGTGGCATGTTAACAAACTTGAGACAAGTGATGCTTAGAATAAAAATCACAATGCATTGTCCAGATTGAAACCAGATGGTGGGGTAGAGAAGTCAGCATTTGAATGAATGAGGGTAAATTGTATACATTCCACAAGGACATCATTTCAACATAGGCTTATGCTACCATGCCTGGTTTATAAAGTGATGGAGATTGAAGCCGGGTCTTTATGCGTTCTTGTAAGCACTCTACCAACTGAGCTACATCTCCAGCCCCACCCTTTCCTTCCTTCCTTCCTTCCTTCCTTCCCTCCTTCCTTCCTTCCTTCCTTCTTTCTTTCTTTCTTAATTTATTTATTTTATATGTATGTGCAAGTGCCAGCACGAAAGCATGCATACTACAAACGTGCTTCATGCCAGTGGAGGCAAGAAGGGGGTACTGGTACCTTGGCACTGGAGTGACAAGCTTCCCAAGAGTGGTGGGAAACAAACATGGTTCTTTGCTGAACCTCAGTCCTCTACTCTTAAATGCTGAGCCATCTCTCCTGCCATATTCTTTCCTTCTTTTCCAGCCTGGCCTTCCCTCCCTGGTTCGGGTTCTTTCTTGCTTTCCAAAAAAGCAACACCAAGGAAGAAAGACAAGTTAAGTGGAAGTCAAAGAGACACTCAAGGGGGGGACACCCATGTGGGCTGGAACTAAAAAGATACTGTTTTCAGTCGAAAAGGTTCTCTCTCCAAAGCAAGGGGGTAACATCCCTGGACACAGATATGCCTAGTACATGAAACAAGGTGAGGATATGGTGAGGCTTGTGTGTTGTATATGGAAACTCCCACTGGACCAGCAAGACTTGACAGGGGGTAAAGGTGCCTTCCCCCAAGTCTGATAATGTGAATAGCATTGTGGAAAACCACGCAGTAGGAATAATGAGAACAGGAGCCTGAAACTGATCAGCTAGGACAGGGATCCCAAAGCAGCTGTCCTGAAAGTCCTTGCTGGAGGCCAGGAGTTGTGGAAGAGAGCTCTGCCTCCAATGCTTTGTTACCTCAGAAATGAGAGCTCTGCCTAAAGGCCGTATGTGCTCAAGTGAAGAAAGGTGTCAAGAGGCGACTGGACCCTTGGTTGGGCTAACTGGACTAACCAGTGTACCCCTTCCCCATGCCTTACCCCAGCATTTGGCATAAGTCTTTTTAAAAGGTCCCAGCTTAGCAGTTCGATAGTACCTTATTTCCTGGGGTCCTTCAAGATCCACAGGGGAGTTCCCTCCCATTCCCCGAGACAAGTATGTATCTATAATAAACTTCTTCAAACTCAGCCTCTACGGTCCATAAATTTTATTCTTCAAATTTGAGTGACAAGAACCAAAAAGCCAGGGTGACCCACTATGTACCCAAGGATAATCTTGAACTTCTGATCTTCCGGCCTCTACCCCCGAAGTGCAGGGGTTACAGACAAAAAACCAAAAAGCCAGGCTCAGGGAATCTTTGGGTTTCCAGGGCCCTACATTCTTCAAGAAAGTCTCTGACCGACTGCTATAAATTGTCCTCTGACCTCAACACATATGAACCACAAATAAACATGGTCGTCCCTGCCTCATCCCATGCATTGGTTGGTTTTCATAGGTCTGCTTATCCCAGGACAACTTTGAATTCCTTTCTCTATGCTGGGGCAGTACACTTACCCAGAAAGAAACTGTCAGAAACCCATCATGAGGACCAAGGGAACAAATCAAGGAAATATTAGTGATGACGAGAGAATACATGCCCTTGGAACCCACTGCTCTGGTCACCAAGTGTCAGTGGGAGGAGAGGAGAGTGACCTGAGCTGCTGAAGGCGACTGAGTTTTGTGGCCCTGGTATTAGGAAGCGTGGAGAGCCATAAAGGGAAGTGAAAGTTAGTATGTATTTATGAATGACGGCACTTGCACTTGAGGCTTTTGTGTGGGAGTGATGAGTGAGTGGGATGTACAGGTAGAGAGTTCAAAACGCACCCTTGCCTCCGAGAGGAGCCTCCCCCAGAAACATATTCCCAGATCCCTGGTGGACATGTGGCTTTTGTTTCTCAGTTACGCCGCAGCAAGAAGACAATCTGCCTACTTTGGTACATCTCCCACAATCTACCTTCAGCTTGTCACTGCCCCATTCAGCCTGATGATATTTATTTCCCAAGATCTCTGCCTGGGCTGTACTGATTTTCCAATTCTTCCTCCTTTTTTGTCATCATTCGGCGTCTCTTAGTTACCAAATCTAGTCAGTGGCATCTTTACATCTCTGACTTCTACACATGTTTTTGCCTCTTCTATGACTGTTTCTCCCCGCCCCTGCAAGGGTTTTTAATACATTAGTGGCAACATCTCCCAAAGGACCCTTTTCTCTGGTTTGTCCTGTATCAACCCACTGTGCCTATCGCAATCAACTTACCTTTCTCTAAACCCAAAATTCACTGTTCACTCCTTTTCTCATGAACCAGCAGTAACCCACTGCAACCCACAAGAGAGTTCAGTCCTTTCCTATTATCCAAAATGAGCTACCCAGCATTGGGAGACCCTTCTCCCAACCTATTTCCTGTACTCTTAAAAGAGCATCTGGATAGTAGAACACGGTGCTATGAAGGGGAGAATGGAAAGATGAGGGTAACTTTATCTCAGCAGGGGGAACAAAAGGCGATAAAGAGGGAGAGGAAGGGAAGAGGGATAAAAACCACTAAGGATGTTTGCAAAAGCCATGGGGAAACACTATGTCAACTAAAAACAAAGACATAATATATCTAAGTATATATATGTAATAATACATATGAGCAATTTCAAGTTATGCCACTCAGGATGATACTACATCCCCCAAGAGTCACAGACTTTCTAACAAAACCCCTGGTAGCAGGCATATGAAATCTCCCTTCCAGTTTTTATCAGGGAAATCCAAGACACTACCAAAATAAGCACAGTTGTTGCCTTGCCCTCAGTTGCCTTTGGAACTTGATGGTGAGACCCTAATACGGAAGATACCATACACTTCAAACATGGGACTTGGGAGAATCAAGCTAGCACTGACCTGGGAGTGTCCTCCCTGAGGGTTAGCTCTCACTGTCTCTGAAGGTGCTATGAAAGCTTCCAAAAGGGGGAAAAATAAGCAAGCAATATGCCCACCCAATAGTAAATTCTACGGACCTCAACAACCTCTAGCCTGGCAAGAGTGCAATTGTGCCACTTAGATCTTAGTGGTAACCCAAAGCCACTTAATTGGACTGAAGGCCATGCTCAGCAGGAAGGAAATGATGTCTGGTACTGTACATCTAGGTTAATACCTGTGGCTGGTGAGGCCATGAACCCTAGAGGAGAACCTGCTGCTACCATTCTTCCAAACCAGTGTAATTCCTAACCTCATTCTAAATACCAATTCTTCTGTCCACAGATAAGTGTATTCCTATCCTTCATCAAGAAAGCTTTTTTTTTTTTCAGCAGACAGAGACAGAAATCTACAACTAGTCAAAATGCAACTGGCCATGGGTCAGCCCCAATTGATAAATATACAGCATAACCCTTACAGTTAAGGCTAAGGGAGCATTGCAGAAGATGGGCAGAAAGGTCATAAGAACCAGAGGTCCAGGTTGTTGACTGTGAGCTAATGTTTTCTATATTTAACAGGGAGCAGTGCCCGTGAAACCTTAACAATATGGCCATCTAAACAAGACTGCACAGTGACAGCATCAGTTGACATCACAAGGTGTATGGGGTATATTACATAAGGACCCAAGCCTAGATGAAGAGTGAGACACAATTAATGGCTGTTGAGAGGACAATCCAGGACCAAGTTCTCTGATAGGTTATCCAATCCCAAGTGGTCAACCCTAAACCAATAGACATATAAACAACACTAAATGACCTCGGTGGCTTGCATGTGTGTGTGTGTCTCTCTCTGTGTGTGTATTGAATGTACATATAATAAGAATAATAAATGAAAGAGGAAAAAGTCATGAATTTAGTAGGAGTCAGGAGCACATGGGAAGAGTCAGAAGTCGGGGAGGGTGGGGAAGAAATTATGGGAACATAATACTTAAGCAGTGTATGGAATTCTTAAACTAATTTTTAAACAAGTAAATAAGATTATCCAGAGTGTAAAAGATAATTTTACAGGAATTTCTTGAAATGAAAGAGGAGAGGTCCTGGATTCTGGACCTCTGACACAGCCCCAGGTAGAAGGGACCTCACAGAACACACCTATCCTGCCTTGCGAACAGGGCCTAAGCACAGACCCAAAGACCCCATAGATAAAAAGAAAATGAAAACAAAAACAAACAAACAAACAAAAACAGGCGACAGTGGGAAGAAAAGAAAAGGAAATTAAAGAGAGGTGCACAGAGTTGGCTACAAAGAACTCCAGGGACCCAGCCTTTTTTGTTTGTTTGATTGTTTTTATTTTTATAAGACAGTGTTTCTCTATGTGGTCCTGGCTGTCCTAGAACTTGCTTTGTAGACTGGGCTATGCTTGAACTCCCAGAGATCTGCCTGCCTCTGCTTTCCAAGTGCTAGGATTGAAGAAGTGTACCGCCACTGCGTGGCTCAGGGACCCAGCCTTTTTAAATGTACAGGGGATTGTCTTTGAGCTCAGGGTACAAACCTTATCTTGGTCCTTTTTGTCTCCAAGCACACAGTGTAAAGGCTGGCGTGGAAGCAGTGCTCAGCGAAGGAGTCCTAAGTAAATTGCTGGCAATCTGCTTTCTGTTTTTGAACAGAGTCCCACCCTGCAGCTCACACTGGCCTGAAATCATGTTGTCACTGTATGGTTGGTCCAGGCTGGCCTCAAACTCATGGCAGTCCTCCTGCCTCAGCTTCCCAAGTGATATGAGGGTGAGAGCCACCATTCCTATTTCCTTACTTTCTCAGGTTAAGGAAGGGGCGCCTCTTTCCTTTCTCATCACATTACACCTTGTGCCTTTTTCTAAGATGTTGGCAACACTGAAGGGTGCATGTGTGCACCTAGACACACACACACACACACACACACACACACACACACACTGCTTTAAGAATAGAGTATATAACAGGGAAAATTGAATGTATCCAACAATGTAGTCCTATCTGTCAGAACATTTTCAGAATTCTACTTGACTTTCTGTCTCTGTTCCAGTTACGAACTACTCCCATCAAGGGCTCTCCAGCCAGAATCAGTCGCTGTCGGCCATGGCCCTCGCCACACCAGGGAGCTCGTCTTCTTGGCCCCTCACTCGGGAGCTATTACTCTGTGCTAGTTGCTAATGAAGAGCAACCTCTCGCCTCCACCTCTTCCCCATCTTGCCAGACCATTTGGAATTCTAATCCTGTCCTGGATGCTCGCCTCCCGAGCTGACGATGGGTGTCATCTGCTAGCAGCGTGCTATCATCTGTCAGCCCTCGCAGCTTATTTTCTGTTCTACCCATGTAAATCATTGATGAGATATCAAAGGATCTGCTTCAGAATGGCATCCGGGGGACAGTTTCTAACAACTCCCACTTTGACATGGCTCTCATTGATAATGGACTCACAAAACCACCCACCCCACAGCCGTCTTTCCCCCTCTGTGTTTTTAGAGCGTCGTGGAGGAATACAATTGTAAGCCTTGTGGGGCCAAATGGCAATGGAAAAGTTTAAGAGAAAACGAATTATCCAGTTGCCCATTTTTCTGCCAGGCATTTCGCACGTGTTAAGTCATGGAGCCTCCCACACCTCTCGAAGGCAGCATGGTACAGACCGAGGTTGGCCACAGGTCCTGAGGTTGGACGCACTCACGCGGAACTTCAACTGCACCACTTTCAAACGATGAAATTGGCAAGGGACTGAGTGTCTGTCTGCGCCTTGGTTTTAGAACAAGGTTCATTTCAGAGGGCCATTTGGAAGACTCCAGTGCGTGAAAAGTCCTTACCCTGGGCCTGATACACACTGAAGCCTCGCCAGACCTGGCTGCTAGTAGCACATACTAAAGTAAAGGGAGGCTGGGGCTACAGAGAGGGTTAGGAGTGAAGAACAGAGTTCTGTTCCTAGCACCCACACCCCAGTTCCCAAGGACTCAATGATTTCTACAGACCCCCAAGAAAACACACACACACACAAAGTGGGGGTTGGAGGGAGAATATTGTTAACATTTTATTTATGTGTTATTTGTATGGGTTTTGGTGTTTCGGCTGCATGTATGTCTGGGCAGCACATGCATGCAATGCCCACAGAAGTCAGAAGAGGATGGTGGATCCAGTAAGACTAGAGTTCCAGGCAGCTGTGAGCCACCCTGTAGGTCCTCTGTTCTTAGATACAGCGACATGTCCCCAAATAAATAAAAAATAAAGTGGAGGAAGACAGAGTTGGTATGCGGTAGAATCTAAACTAGAGGTCTGGAGATATCTGACTTGGAATTTTAAACTCTTTTCCTATTTATTAAGCAGTCTGTGTGTACACACGTGTTCATGCAAGATACCCATGAACACATACAACGCGCATAAGTCCCTAAGACTGAACCAGGGGCCCCAGCATATAAACATGCAGTTGATCAGCCATTGGTCAGCCACGTGCCCAGCAAACTATAGCACAGGCCATTAATTACATACACCGCACATCTTCACAGACTTCACATGAAAATGACCCTCCAAATGAGCAACTCATCCCATTGCAAGTAAACGTAATTGAAGGGAATGTTTCTTCGTTGAGGGATGTTTACATTTTATAAGGAAAAAAAAAACAACTCCACCCGTGTTTCAAATGAAAATCATAAACAATTAGGTTTTAAAGGCCTCTGCCACTGATTGATAATGAGGGACTTTTAAAATGTCGTTTCTGGTTTTGTGGAATTCTATTGGTTTGTTAGTTTGGGAAAGGTTTTTGTTCGTCATAGTTTGTGGTATGCCAGGACGAACTGACTATGCAGAGTAGGTTAGACTCTGCATCGAGGGGATCTGCCTGCCTCTGCCTACTGAGGACAGAGGTGAAAGGCCTGGGCCAACACGCCTGGATGTTTCTGCTTTTTTTCAACTGTATTTCTATTAACGAGGCAAGTCTCAAGCGCCTAAAGAAGAAAACACAGACAACCCTGTCAAATGTAGGGGAGAACTGGCCTGTCGCTAAATGCCAGGGATGGTCACTGTGAATGAATAGTGTTCTCTCAGTGGTGTCCTTCCATGTCACATGTCTCCATATGGGCTTTTTCCACAGCCTGCTTTCCTCATCAGAAACAGCAGGTCATCGGCTTCTCCCACGTCATCGTTTAATAAGTTACTATCTGTAAGACCTGCAAGAAAAAAAAATTAAAGACTGTCATAAATAACAAATCCCCTAGTGATGGACATGTAGGTGGATTCTATCTGTTCTGTGACTATTATAAATAAAACTGTCACGAAGAGCCTTGTATCACGCTGTTGCATAATGCTCTCGCTCTGCACAAATCCTTCCTATCCCTGACAGATGGCTGGCCAGCCTCTGTTTGATCACTTCCAGTAACAGGGGGCTCACTTCTTTGCCAGACAGCTCATTCCATTTATGGACAACTCTAATTGTTAGAAAGTTCTTTATTTTTAACCCAAATCTGTTCCTCTTAACTTAAACTCATTGATTCTGGTTCTGCGATCTGGAATTACCCAAAGCAATCTTTTCCTTTTTGCACTTGGCATCCCACCAAATACTTGAAGAAAACCATAATGAAACTCCCCAAATAGTCTCTTCTTGAAGATAAATACTCATGCTTATGAGCCTTAAGATTAAAAAAAAAAAAAAGTTGAAGAGTTGAAGAATTGGTAATGGTAGGTGGTCCTTAGGCAAGATGTAAATTTTTTATTTTATATATATATTGCTTTGGCTTCCTGGAAACTCTGTCTAATGGGTTACCCCCTTATTATACATATAGAATCCTCTCCTTACTCGTGTGCATTCTCTCTTCTCACTTAGATTATTTAATTATCCTATTTCGCCTATATTTTCCCAGGCTATAATTTTTCTTTTTCCTTAAAGTATTTAAGTATTTACTGAGTTACGTCTCTGTAGGCCCCCACAAGTCATCAGTGGTACAATGGGTATTTAAATCATATAAAATTCTTCATTTCTTTCAACCACTCTGTACAAAAACTATTGACCCCTCCCCCACCCTAGAGAGTCTCTGTCTCTGTCTGTCTCTGTCTCTGTCTCTCTGCTATTAGCATAAAGGCTTGGTTTTAGCTCTCCACAGGTGTTTTTAGTTCCCAGGTAGAAAAGCCAAAGGGATTGGTAGTGTTGGAAAAATACCTTAGCCATGTGGTGTGTAGCTGAGGCAGGAAGGTAGAGAGTTTGAGGCAAGGTTGGACTGAGAGCAAAACCCTGTCTCAACAAAACAAAACAAAACAAAACAAAACAAAACAAAATGCAGCTTAGCCCTTGAATCCTTTAGAGTGTCTGTCAAATGTTTAGTGCCTTCTCTGTCAACCAGAGGCCTGGTTTTCTGTTCTTTGAAGACATTAGGGCTCATGTCTCCATGATGGCACCAAACCTTCTCTTCCCTGTAAGAGGTAGGTAACCCCCACACGGCACCTTCGACTAACCTAGACCCTCCCCCAAGACAGGAGGACAGGAGGGGAGAGACTCAAACCACTGGACTATGGCAGGAGGATGGAGGCCAGGAAGAAGTCAGACAGGAACTGGTTGGCTAAGGCTGCTTGCTCCTAAAGCAGAGGCCCGAAGAAGGCAAGCTTCTGAGCTGCTTGCCATCCAGAGTGCCCATGGGGTGGGCAGGCCTTGAGGACAGCACTAGCACACAGCTGAGACTGAAATTTAATTCATGGAAAAAAGGGGCAAAAGGCAAGGAAGCTTTAAAGGCTTAACCTCTGGCTTCCGGGGCTGCTGGCCTTGCACAGCCTGGCCTCGGAAGGAAGAGTAGCAGTTACGCTTGCTCCGGTGCTGACCAGTCTGAGAGAATCCAGAAGCCTCCGACTTGGATTTTTTTTTCCAGATGGATACTAATCATGTGCCTCAGATCCATTCAGGGTCCCACCGAGCTGGTAGGGATTCCATCTCAGCTATTACAAGGATCGCCTCCCTCCTCTCAGAAGCATTTGGGAGTGAATTTCACACAAAGAAAAACAAACAAACAAACAAATGTGAAAATTGCCGATTTTCATCTGCAAGGTGAGAAGGTCAGCTCCTAGCCAGCTTTGCTCCCGGCAGTCTCTCAGGCTGTCTGGCTCTGCCTCATCTGGTGTGGGAAATCCTTTTTTTTTCTAGCACCAGGTCTGAAAAGGGATTGGAGGTGCATCTTTAAGGGTCAAACCGTTAGGCATGACTTGAGCCATTGTTAGTGATCAGTCTCAGTTTTATCACTCCATGTGGCTCCTGACGCATACGAGCAAGGAGAGAAAAACAGTCAGTGATGAAGTTTAGTAATCTTCGTCAAAGTACTGGTCTTAAGGCCACAATTTTTTTTTCCTCTTTTCTTTGTTGACCACACAATCAACAGAAGGCTAGCTAAAATTCTCTGTATCCAGGGAGGAGAGGACCATGGCCCCTGAGGTCTTGCTTGTTCTGTAGAAAGGCGTTTGCACATCAAACTCTAACTCCTCACTCCGGAGAAAATTAAGCCCCCTTTTTCCTTCTTTAGTCCACAGACTAAGTTTACTAACATACTCTTTTTTTTTTTTTTTTTCATAGAAGATAAGCCAGGTTACCTCAAAGGGCTTCAAGCTCAGCCAAGCAAAGAAGGGAGAAACAGCTTGTCTTAGGATATGAAGAAACACCATGACCAAACACAACTTGGGGAAGAAAAGGTTTATTTGGTTTATCCTTTCACATCACTGTTCATTGTTGAACAGTGTTCATTGTTACTGAAGTCAGGCAGGATCTTAAACAGGGCAGGAACCTGGAAGCAGGAGCTGATGAAGAGACCAGGGAGACATGCTGCTTACTGGCTCGCTCTTCAGGGCTTCCTCAGTCTGCCTTCTTATAGGATCACCAGTTCAGGAGTGGCCCCTCCCACAGGGGGCTGGACCTTCCTCCATTAATCGCTAGTTAAGAAAATGCCCTACAGGCCTGCCAACAGCCCAGTTTTATGGAGGCATTTCTCAGTTAAGGCTCCCTCCTCTTCAGTGACTCTAGCCTGTGTCAAGTTGACATAAAACTAGCCAGCACACAATTTTTACAGTAAAAACTGTTTACTAAAGGGGAGAGGGGGCTGTCTCTGACGTCCTGCTTTTCAATCACTTTCCCCTGGTGGAGCTGTCGCACCAGCCCTCAGAGGAAGAAGATAGTCTAAGTTCTAATACTACTGGATGTGCTGGTCTGAGTTTGGAAAGGAGGAGGCTCCCTTTATTTGAGGAGTAGGGGAGGGGGGGAGGGAGGATGGGAGTGGAAGGAGAGGAGGAAGACCCTAGGATTGGGATGTAAAATGAATAAATAAATTAATTAATTAAAAAAACCTGTTTACTAACACACACACACCCCAAAAGCCTCCAGTATAGATCAACAAGTTATCATGTTGCCCACGTTGGTGGGTTCCCTGGCAATGATGAGCGTTTGACTCAAGACTGCCACAAGTCTAAAGATTTGAGAGTGGCATTATTTTTAGTTTTTTTTTTTTTTTTTTTTTAATGCCTTTGAACTCCAAATCTTCCTGCTCTGCCTCTAGTCGTTATGATTACAAGTGTGTGCCACGGATTTCAACTTTTTCAAATGCTTTTTGTTTTTATTGTATTCGGAGGTAAACTTGTCGGCATCATTTTCACCGAGAGGGGAATCGTTCTCACCCTGCTGAGAGGAATGGGAAGTACACAAAGCACACAGCTGAGGCGAGCTGTTAGTTAGCTAGGCTGGGCTAAATGGGACTCCTTAAAGACACAGTGCTTCAGAGTGCCTCTGGAGGATGGTGAATTATTTCCTACCTCATGTTTTTTAATCTTGCCAAGACAGCTGAAAAGTTTAAAGCTCTCAGTGCCACAGTTGGATTTCATTGCCCAGTTTCAGGTACCTTCAATAAGCAGTCACCTGATGGATTTTATGAGTTCAAGTCTTAGGACCTTGGGAGTCACATGAAGTGAGGCTGAGGGAAATCAAGCTCATTTTACCACCACAGGAGGCAGCCTAGTGCTCTGGTTGGTTAGGTGGCCATCACTGAGGTGAAATCTTCCTAGAAGTATCTCCTCAGGGACAGCACACACAGAAGCTGTGGTCTAGAGAGGGCCAAGGCTTTATCTCGAGTTATCAGCTGAACTTGGTGATGTGTAAGAGTCTCCGATGTGGTGCTGGTTTGGGAGCATGAAAACTATAGGGTTGAATGGGTCACAGAGAGCAGCTGAAGCCACCAGTGAAGGAGGAACCTCTGTTGCAGTAGAGAAACCCAGCACATCGGAGATGCCAGGGCCATGGGCTGACCACCAAGGACTATGGACAATCTGTGTGCGCTTTGGATGGCAGAGCCAGAGAAGTGGAGCTGCCTAAGATCTTTGGAGCCCTGAAGACCATGACTCTCAGATGACAGATATGGAGCTACAGGATTGGTTTTACATCTGAAGATATTGGTGGGTTTTGTTTTGTTTTGTTTTGTTTTGTAACTATGTAAGTATGTAACTACTTTTTATTTTTGTTTTTTATTTTACAGAGGCCCACAGTTAAGAGACTTTGTACTTTTTAGAGAGATCTGTAACTGTTAAGTGTTGAAATTTTTAGACTGTGGGGATCCTAAAGTTATATTATATTTAGTATTGTGATATTTGCATGAGGTTTTGGGGTAAACAAGAAAAGAAAGGCTATGGCTTAATAGTGATATTTTTGTGTGTCAAATTAGCAAGAGCTCAGTTGTATCGGTTAGTTTCTGTCAGTTTGACACAACAAGAGTCATCCGTGAAGAGGGGACCTCATTTGAGGTATAGTCTCTATCAGTTGTCCTGGATGCTTGTCTGTGGGGCATTTTATCAGCTAATGCTTGGTATAAGAGGGCCAAGTCCACTGTGGGTGCCACCCCTGGGCAGGTAGTCCTGGGTTTTATAAGAGTAAAGCCATGGAGAGTAATCCAGTAAATAGCATTCCTCCATGGCCTCTACTTTCTATCTTGGCTTCCCTTGAGATAGGCTGGAACCAGTGAGCCAAATAAATCCTCTCCTCTCCACGTTGCTCTTTGGGAACAGTGTTTATCACAGCAAAAGAAAGCAAAGTGTAGGACAAAATTGGAGCTCAGAGGAGTGGTTTCAAAGCAGTGGGGAAGGGGCCCAGTGACCCCCAAACCTACATAAAAGCCAGACAGACGTGATGGCTAGGGTCTTTGATCATTGCCCTAGCACCCCTGTAGGAAAATTGGAAGCAGAGATAGAAGAACAGCCCGAACGATGCATACACAGTTCCATTGCTGAAATAACTGAAGAGCTCTTGCTCCAAAAACAAATCAGAAGAGAACCAACTCCCCAAAAGTTGTCCCCTAACCTCCACACACTTGCTATGGTACAAGTCTACACACACACACAAAATGAATCCCTTTTTTATAATGGAACAGAATCATATTTACAAAAAGGATAGGAAATAAGTGGATAATAATGCATTCTACAAATCTGTAACACGGATGTCAATTCTTTTCAGTACCCATCTAGATTTTTCTAATCAACAGATAATTTATAACTTTTTAAAAAAAGACTATAATAACCACTTCATGTTATGAGGAATTTGTTCAAAATAAGTCACACTTTTGAGCCAAATGAGTCAGGCTCATTTCCTTGCTTTCTTTCTTTCCTTGGACTATTAAGCTGGCATATGAGAAAACTGTCATAGACCTGCTTTATCTGGAATACACGGAAGGTCTCGATAATAACATATTTTGATGGAGCTGAAGCTGTTGAACAATCAGCCTTAGCGTGTTGATTAAGATGGTGCTTAGGGAAGTGTCAATTAATGACAAATTGCTCTTCACTGTCTAACTTCTGACGTAACAGATAAATAAACACGGTGCCAGCTGAATGAAGAAAATATCCCTCCTCTTTGTTTTAGTGAAACTGATGGGACCCTTCAGCTTGGTCTGTGCCCACAGTCTGGCTCCTAATATTTGCTAATCTCCTAGCCCTCTAACATCATTAGGCACTGTCTCCAGTCGCAGGCACAGTGGGACACCACTGACCTCAGTCTCACGGGCAGCTTGGTGCCTGGTAAAAGAGAATGTCTGAGTCTCACACAGAGAAAATTGCAGAGAAGAATGCTGTAAGGACTTGCTTGGACATTTTTAGTTCCTTATCCGGAATTCACTAACCACCAAGCACCGTTTTTAAGCGGAAGGAGTGTATTAGAAGTGGCAGAAGCTATGATCCTGGCATTTTTGGAAAGGTAGAAGCTATTATGGGTAATATTTGAAAAACACGGAAGTGGTTGCAGGGATTGCTTCTAACTGTGACATAACCTGGAGTCTTTGTTCTTGCAAAAACTCCAGGTTTTGCAAAAATGAGAATGACAACCAACACAATAAATGATGGAACCAAAATTTTAACAGATTCTAACTAAGCTAAGTGTAGGGACATATGTCTGTACTTTTAGCATTTCAGTTGTGAAGGCACTCAAAGTCACCCTCAGCTACATAAAAAATTAGAGGCCCAAAAGCTGGGCATGGTGGCACACACCTTTAATCCCAGCATTCAGGGAGACATAGGCAAAGAGGACTACTATGAGTTCGAGGTCAGCCTGGTCTAGAAAGCAAATCTAGGACAGCCAAGGCTACACAGAAAAAACCCTGTCTCAAAAAACAAAACAAAACAAAAAAAAAAACAAAAAGGAAAGAAGGAAGAAAGAAAGGAAGAAAGAAAGAAAGAAAGAAAGAAAGAAAGAAAGAAAGAAAGAAAGAAGGAGCAAAGCAGAGTCCCACAGAGCAACATGAAAAAATGAAAGCACGGGTTGGGATATAGTTTAGTGGCAGAGTGCTTGCCCAGCTTGTATGTGCTGAAAATATCAATGCCGTGTCTGGATGCCTACGCTCAACTCTCCGTTAGCACGCACTTCCTGGCAGGTCCTGTGCTGGGTCCTGTAGTTAATGGTGGACAATGGTTGGTGTAATCTGCCCAGTTAACAGCATCTACTTTAGAAGGAACATAGGCGGGACATGATGGAGCGTAACTGCAATGGCAGCACTCAGAAGGCTGAGGCAGAAAGCCTGGCGTGAGTTCAAGGCCAGCAAGAACTACATAGCAATACCTTGTCTCAAAAAAAAAAAAAAAAAAAAAAAAAAAAAAAAAAAAAAAACATAAAAAATTAAAGTAAGAACAATCTTAGTAAACTAGAGTATTTGTGACTGGGGTCAGAATTCAGGCTTCTCAGGGCACATAGACAGCTTGTCCTCACCAGTAGGAACAGCATTTAGAAAACATTAGAAATAGCATTAGAAATCTTTTCTCCATGGCACTTGATTATAACCCCAATACTTGGGAGGTTGGGGAGGTGGATTGGAGTTTATGGGACAGCCAGAGCTTCACAGCAAGACTATCTTCCCTTTGACCTTCGAACAAAGGCATTGACAGCAGGCGGAATTGGCTAGCTCATAGCTGTAAAGTAATGCAGTGCGTGGATTGGCTGAAGCCAAAATTGTACGACCAGTCACTTGCAAGGGGGTTGTCATCGCCATGATTGCCTTGAGTGGAGGATTTGGTTGCTTCCTGAGGCATTTGGGTAGCATGGAAGCATAGATGACTATTTGCATGGAACATTCGGGTTCTGTTTGAAGGTAAGTAAACAGTAGAGGTGGATGGACAAGTCTGAGAGAAGGAAGGCGGCTATGAGGGGAGAGACACTGGGCACATTTCCTATGACCTCTCTCAGTGGGAGTGCCTTCCTTTTCAAAGTAACAGGTAGTAACAGGCACCCTTAAACTTTGCACAGAGGTGAAGAGTCAGTTGTCTTGCTTCTCCATCTGTGACCACACCAAACATATTCTGTTAGAAGGGAGACAATAGGAAGGTACATTGTGGTCAAGGTCCACCCTGTGCTCTTCAGCCTATGTTTACTGAAAATAGATCTGACCATTAGCTTTTCATCTTGCAGGTTCCGGTGTCCATTTCTGAGCATGATGGCTTGGGCCTGTAGTCTCAGCTGACTGGGTAGGCAAATGACTGCCTGATCTCAGGAGCTTGGATCCAGCCTTAGCAAGACAATGAGATCACTCCCCATCAAAAACAAAACAAAGAAAGGAATTCCTTACACTTTGAAAATTAAAAAGGCATCTCTATAATAAACTACACTGTTTTCATCTCAGTGAGTCTGATTTTAAGCTAAATGTTTGGTAGAATATGAAGCAAGAGGATCGTTGAGTTTAAGGTTATCTTTGGCTACAGTGGGAGACCCTGCCAATAAAAAACTGATAATGATACACATAACAACCACCAAATCAGTTTCACTCATATACATAGTTGTGGTTTTCTGTTTGTGATACTAGAAATTGAACCTTGGACCTTGTGCATGCTAGGTAAGGGATCTACCAATGATCTATATGACTAACTTTATTTTTAATTTTAATACAGGGTCGTAGTAAGTCCCTGTCTTGGTGTTACTATTGCTTCAATAAAACACCATGCCCAAAGTAGCTTGGGGAGAAAAGCGTTTATTTTGCTTACAGTTCCATATAACAGCACACCATTAAAAGAGGTGAGGCCAGGAACTCAAGCAGTGTAGAAATATAGAGGCAGGAGCTGATGCAGAGGCCATGGAGGGGTACTGCTTCCTGGCTTTCTCCTCATAGCTTTCTCAGCCTGGCTTCTTATAGAACCCAGCCCCAGGATGGCACCTCCCATGACAGGTTGATCCCTCCCATCAATCACTAATTAAGAAAATGTGCTACAGGCTTGCCTACAGCTGGATCTTATGGAGACATTTTCTTTATTGAAGGTTCCTCCTTCTAGATGACTTGAGCTTAGGTCAAGTTGATATAACACTATCCAGAATGATCCCCCAAGGCTGGCTTTGAACTCACTCTGTAGGCAAGTTGTTGAACTTGTGATGCTCCTGTGTCAACCTCCAGAGTAGCCAGGAATTCTCAGCATATGCCATTAGGCTTAGCTTGTATAGACAGTGTCACCTGGAGTTTTAAAAGGTCTATGGAGAACCAGCTGGGAACTTAGTAGAAATGCGTAGTCTTACTGTAGCCTTCCTGTTACAGGTTCAATGTGACACCATTAAGGATGTCCAGAATCCTAATTACTCCAGAACTTCAACTGTTAGCTTCATTTGGAAATAGTGTGATGTATAGCTAAGCAGAGATCAGAAACTGGGTAGGGTGGAATGAACCCCAAATCCAAATGCTTGGTGACCTACATGGAAGAAAAGGCAAGGACACAAGGGAAAACCTTCATGAGATGACTAAGGCAGAGATCAGAGCTATGGAGCCACAAATTGAGGAACACGGGATTATCAACCACCAACCAAAAGCTATGGAGACATGGGGAAGGGTTCTTTTCCATGTTTGAGAAGGAGCGTGGACCCACTGATACCTTGACTACAGACTTTTAGCCTCCGGAAATAGGAGAGAACAAATGTCTCCTGTTTTAAACTATGTACTTTGTAGGAATATGTTAAGGCTACCCTAGAAAACTAGCACATCTACTGACTCTGAAATCCTTGTCTGGGTGTACAGAAGGTCATGTTTAACAGCTATCTATGGCCAAGCATGTGGCTCAGTTGTTAGAGTCTAGCACACACCAGGCTTGGGTTGGATGCCCAGCACCACATAAAACTAGGCCTGGTGGTACACACATGTTAAAAGCAAGCACTTGGAAGACAAAGTCAAGTGAATCAGAGGTTCAAGGTCATCATTAACTGGGACACACGGGACCTGTCCCATCACAAAATAAAACAAAACACAAGATGCATTCCTGAAGGTCTCAATAGATGCTAGCATTTGAGAAGTACTGATTTCTATTCTAGGCATAGACAATGTTTCTCACGGTGATGTGCACAAGGATGAGGGGCATGCAGAAGTGGGGGGGGGGGTTGAGAAGGCTGTTAAGACCTGCATTCAGAGGGTCTGGAATAGGGCTGGGATTCTGTGTTTCCTGAGTGCTCTCAAACCATACATCTTGTCTAAGGATCAGCCCTTGAGGATCAAGAGACTAGATCAATGCTGTCCAATAGGCAGGCCATGACCGTGGAAGTGGTTTCCTACCTCACCACCCAATAAAGACATTGCTAGCCACGCACAACTATTAGACATTTGAAGCGTGGCTTGTCTGACTGAAGAGTGATTTGAATATTTTTTTCTCCAGTATGAAATCATTTTAAAGGAAGAACGAAATAAGCATGTGTGTCACCCAGTGTTGGTTACACTTCCTGCATTCTGGTCTTCAACACCGTCCTTTGAAAAGCTTTCATCAACTTTTGTTTATCTGAATACTCAATAATTTTGTAGCCAAGCCTGGTGGGGTACCCTGTGCAAGACTGTGTTCTCGTAGCACATTAGGAGCTTCTGGGGAACAGAAAATAAATAGATTGCAGGGTCTTTGCCCTTAAGGAAGTTCCTGTATAGTAACCAGCTTCTGCTGTTTCTTCCAGTTTCTGCCAAGCCTGAAAGTGTTAGTTCCATGTTAAAGGGGGGAGAAATTAAGCAATAATTAGGAGAGACGATGCTTGGCAGGGACTTTTTTATCTCAAGGCTACCAGATTTTGTTCATGGAATTTGAGAACATGAGTGATTTGCATATGTTGCATAAATTTGCATCTTGTATTCAAGAGACCTGACTCCAAGTCTATGAAGTACAATTTAATTAATTAGTGGAACCTACTGTAGTTGTATTCAGAGCAGGATTTAGGGCTTCGTGCACAGGAACTAGCTACCTACTGACAAGAGTTCCGGAAACTCCAGGCCAAGGCGGGACACACACACACACATACACACTGAAAAAGAAGAAGATCACAAAGGTAATGGGGAGGACAAGTACCAGGAACTTGGACCACCCCTAATCTCTGTTTCCTATTCGTCTCAAGCCATTGAGTAATGGATGTGTTATTCCAACAAACAGCACTGGGCAAAGCATGATAGTATTCACCTGTGCTTTTTGCTACTGTGTCTGTGTCCTCGGTATCTTCCACCCTACTTCCTGCCTTGCTCCTTCGTATGTAACTGAAACCTGCACGGGCGTCAGCAGATAGTTTGAAAGAGGAAACATGAGTGATAGAGAGGCTGCCTCGTAAGAAAGGATGGTAACCCCCACCTCCCCACCCTGATGCCTCATGTCTCTTTCCCCTACTAAACACGCTCTGGAAGTCTATGCTAGTCTCCTTGCAGGGCCCTGACATAGCGTCCAGTAGCACGGATCCTTGCCTTGAAGGGGCACGACACTGGCATCGGAGAGCTGAGGAGGCTGGGTGTGAAGAGTTGAAGGCTTGTCTGAGAAGATAGACTCTGCCCCTGTGGACGGTTGGAAGGTATCGTTGTGAAAGCGTAACCACGGGTGGGAACAGGGCAGGCAGGAAGTGAGCTCTTGGACAGCATGCTGAAAGGAGTAACCAACATGTTGTGATGCAGGGAGGGGGAGGGGTGCGGTAGAGTCATAAAATGAGAGCAGCCCGTAGGGGCCTTGTTGAGTTGCCTGAAGAGGAAAGGTAACAGGAACGAAATCAGGCACTTTCTATCGCTTCACCAAGAAATGAAAACAGAAAAAGTCCAGTACAAGGACAGGTTGCTCTTTCTGCTGGAACAAAGGCCTCTTCCCAGCATCTGCTGACGTGCGTTAGCTCTGGGCCTGTTCCAGGCATGCCCTACTTTCTAGAACATGGCTTCTTTTTGGTTTGATTTTGTCTTGTTTGAGACAGGGTTTCTCTGTGCAGCCCTGGCAGTTCTGGAACTGGCTCTGTAGACCAGGCTGGCCTCAAACTCAGAGATCCCCTGCCTCTGCTTCCTAAATGCTGGAATTAAAGTCACGTGCCACCATGCCTGGCTTAGGATATAGGTTTTGTTTGTTTGTTTGTTTGTTTGTTTGTTTTTAATATGGACTCACTATGACTAGATACATGTGCTTCACTTACCATGTTTACTGCCTCAAACCAAAAACAGTGCCTGTCTGCAGGGCAGCCCAAAGAGCTGAGGCTGAGTTGTAGAATTGCTCCAAGTGATGGAACAAGCCTTGGTGACATTTCCTTAAAGATGCTGTTGAGGTGTTTGTGTGTGTGTGTGTGTGTGTGTGTGTGTGTGTGTTGCTATTTATTCACTAGGGAACCACAGAAGCAAATGTGGCACTTTCAAGGATGCTGGACATTTATCTGAAAGGCCCAATATGGTTAACCTATATTCAATACAGGCTATAAGGCACAGGCTAACAATTCTAGCTACTCTGGAGGTTGAGGCAGGAGGATGACAAGTCCAACACCTTGTCTTTAGAGTGGTTTCAAAGCCGGTCTGTAGGATTTAGGGAGACCCTATTAAATAAGGTAAAAAAGAGAGCTAGGCATATAGATCAGTGGTAGAATACTTAGCTAGTATGCACAAAAGTCAAGGTTCAATTCCTAGTACCCCAAACAAACAAACAAAACCCAAACCATAATTATCTCATATGGGATATATAGTATGTTATGGTTTTAAAGTATTTCCATGTTCATTAAAACATTATCAAATGCTGCCTTAGTAAATAGTTAACAATTGATTTCTTCAGGGAATGAAAAGGACTTAATTAGATCACCTGCCAATTTCCATGGTGCAAGTACTCCTGCTGTGGCCACTTCAAGCTACCATGCAATGCAAGGAACAGGAGCTGGAAAATGAGTCCTGTATGTGTGAGCAAGCTGGGTGGGGGGGCGGTCATTGTCATGTTCTATGTGCCTGTCATTCCTTTGTTTTTATTCTCCCCCTCAGCATTATGGTCTTTGAGATTCCCTCATGTTGATGACACACATACTTCTACGGTTTTGTTGGTGGTGTTGCTGCTGCTGCTGCTGCTAGTGTTTGTTTTTGTTTGTTTATTTGTTTGGCTTTTTGTTTTTTAACCTCCTTGTTCCTCACTGACTATGTAAAAACACTAAAATTTATTTATTTTTCTTTTTTTGATGGATATTTAATTGCTTCCAAATGGTTTACTCTTTAAAATCCTGTGGGGGAGTGGAGAGATGGCTCTGCAGTTAAGAGCACTGGCTGCTCTTCCAGAGAACCAGGGTTCAAATCATATTACCCACATGGTGGCTCACAACCATCTGTAACTCCAGTTTTAGGGATCTGGCCCCTTCTTCTGTGCTTAGAGAGCGCTACACTCCTGTACGGACAGTCAGAACACCTAAACACACAAAAGAAAATGCAAACAAACAAACAAACAAATGTGGACTGTGACTGGCTTAGTTGGTTGAGTTAATGTCCGTTATGTTGGAAGCCTTGGGCTCCTTCCCTGGCCTCACACTGAGCAGGCATGGTAGTGTATGCCGTGCCTAGAATTTCCAGCACTTCAGAGGCTGGGATAGTGAGTTAAAAAACAAAACAAAACAAAAAAAACAAAACAAAACAAAACAAAAAAACCAAAAATCCAAGGCCATGCTCAGTTACATAGTGAATTTGAAGACTACTTGGGCTATTTGATATCTGCCCCCCCCCAAAAAAAAAAAAAGAAAAGAAAGAAAAGAAAACTAAGGAAGGAAGAAAAAGAAGAAAGGAAGAAAGAAAGAGAGAGAGAAAGAAAGAAAGAAAGGAAGGAAGGAAGGAAGGAAGGAAGGAAGGAAGGAAGGAAGAAAAAAAGGGAGTAACCATCATGTTTGGTGTTTCATAATGCTCAGGTAGAAAAGATATTTCAGTTTAGATGGAATGTCTTGGTCTTGAATATGAAGGCTTCAACAGGATGGCATTTTGCTTTGTTCTTCTAAGCAGCTGTGCTGTTTGCATGCTCACTTCTTATGTGTGCATGTAACTACTACCAGCATTTTCTACCACTCTCAGTTTTTGAGATTGTCTTTTATTCAGTTTTTGAAAACCCTATACTTGTATACAACACATTTTGATCATATACACTTACCACGACCTCCCTCAAGTGTTCTCCACTCCATCATCTTGCCAACTTCATGTTGTTCTTTTTTCATCATTAATAATTTCTTGAACCCGATGAGTGCCTCCTGTTTGTGTATGGGTATGGGATGCATCTACTGGAGCATCGGAAACCCATCAATCATGTGCCCCCAAGGGGGAATGCTTCTCCCTCCTTTAGCAGCCATCGCCTGCCAATAGCGCCTTCCAAAGGGTGGCACATGATGGTCCTCTCCCTGATCCATGCTGGAACGTTTACTGGCTTGATCTTATGCAGGTAACCATGGCTGCTTTGAAGTGGTGTGTGTAATGGCCTTTTCATGCCCATGATTCAGTATTTCACAGCTCTTTTCTCCATCTGCCAGCTTTTATATTCTTTCTGCCCCATCATCCAAGATGTTTTCTGAGCCTAAGGTGGAAGAAAGTTCATGTAAAATTCCCACTCACAGATGAGCGCTCAGAGCTACTTACATCCGGCACTTTCTTGAATCATGAGTCTCTGCATTCACCACTACCCACTGCAAAATGAAGCTTCGCCAAGGCTGAAAGTAGCACAGATCTATAAGTATAATCATAGAAAGCATAAAGTAGTTTGACAGCATGACCATTTAGCAAAACCACAACTGTAGACTCCTCCTTAGGGCCGATGATCGCTCGTCATAGGCTTTTGACCAGATTTACAGTACTAAGCATGAAATTGCTCTTGTAGAGTAGGCTTCATTTCTAATTAGAAAGCAGTTGGTTACTCTTATAATGGTCATGCCACTAGTGCCCTACCTTTTTTGTTTGTTTGTTTGTTTGCTTATTTTTGAGACAGGGTTTTTCCGTGTAACTGTGGCTGTCCTGGAGCTCACTCTGTAGACCTGGCTTACTTCAAAGTCTCAGAGATCCACCTGCCTGTGTCTACTCTGGGATTAAAGGCTATACCACCACCACCTGGCTTGTGCCCTACTTTTTTGTTGTTTTTTTATTTTTTACTTTTTATTTTTTTATTTTTTTTTTTGAGACAGCACTTCTCTGTTCATCCTGGAACTCTCTGGCAGTCCTGGAACTCTCTCTGTAGACCTGGCTGGCCTTGAATTCAGAGATCCACCTGCCTCTGTCTCTTAATACCCTTCTGCTGGGGATTAAAGGTGTGTACCACCACTGATTAGATCTCTAACCTACTTTTAACTATGAAGGACACTATGACAAGAGCCAATGTAGCTGTATAGGTGATAATTATGGCATTTGATTAGTGTCCTCATAAGAAAAGGAAGAAAACACCAGCGTGGTCCCTGCATGTGCAAAAAGACAAGTCTGTGCGCAAGTACACTGAGACTCCTGTCTACTAACAGGATAGTAGTCCTCACCAGAACTGGTCAGAAGCTAACATTTCCAGCATCTTGCCTTCAGAGTAATGGCAAAATAGATATCTCTTATTAAAAATCACCTCAAAATCTGTGAGAACTTGATGTGGTAACCAGGCAAAAATATAACAGACATCATGGACATTAAATGGATATGGATTTCTTTCTTCTGCTTTTAGAGACATTGTTTCTCTCTAACCAAGCCTCACCTCTTCCCTACCTCTGAGAAGCTCCTGTACTGATGTCTTGCTCAATTAATCCACCTTATTAAGCTTAGCCCCATCTTATTTCTTTCATGGTTGCTCTCTTCAGGCTACTTTCCTGAAACCCACGAGGCTCCTGAAGACTTTCATTCAAGGAGCTCTTCTTGCTTAGAATAATCTGCCCTCTTCTCTGGGGATACCAAAATCCTACCCACTTAAAAAAATAAAATTATATGTGTGTGTGTGTATAAAATATATTTCTAATATGATTTCTAGTCTGTAAGACATCAGACTCCTAGTTTAAGAAAAGGAAACCCAAACCAAACTTCTGTAGACACAACAAAAGCACTAGCTTCATGTGCCACAGATCCAACCAATGCCATTACGTCCCCTTCTCAGGGCCCGAGTCACTTTCCCGGCATTGCATTTTTGTGTCTCACTGCAGACATCCTTCCTTGCACCCGAAGGCTTGCCATAAGGCCACAGAACTCTGTCCTTGAAAAAAATCAGCCTGGTGTGCATCTTTCTCCTGCCATTCACTTTCAGTGTCTTATAGGAGAACTTCAATTGGACTCACTTGAATAAACGGCTCCTTTTGTTCAATCCTTCTAGCTGAAAAGATTGGGTACTGCCATAGCCATGCCTGCAGACAGCAGAGCAAGGAAGGCTGAGCCTTAGGACTAACTAAACCATCAAAATACATGGAAGATGGGGAATAAATTCCCCTTACTAGGATCTGGAGGTAGGCATTTCTTGTAATTCATACGTTGAATCCTAAACCTAACAATGAGACTGTGAAGATGCGGGTACTTGGACAAATGAATTAATCATGAGGGCTTTACCCTCTGGGGTGGTTTGAATAGGAATGGCCCCCACAGACTCTTGTGTTAAAACGCGTAGCCATAGACAGTGGCCCCATTAGGAGGTATAGCCTTATTGAAGTAGGTGTGGTGTTGTTGGAGGAAGTGTGTCACTGTGGGGGTGGGCTCTGAGGTCTCCTATGTTCAAGCTATGCCCAGTCTCCTTCTGCTGCCTTCAGATCAAAGTGTAGAACTCTCAGCTCCTTCTCCAGCACCATGTCTGCCTCCATTCTTCCATGTTGCTCACCAGGATGATAATGGACTAAACCTCTGAAATTGGAAGCCAGCCCCAATTAAAGGTTTTTCTTTATAAGAGTTACCAAAGAGCTGGGTGCAGTGGTGCAGGCTTGTAATCCCAGCACTCAGGGAGGCAGAGGCAGGTGAACCTCTGTGAGTTCAAGGCCAGCCTGGTCTACAAAGCAAGTACAAGATAGCCAAGGCTACACAGAGAAACCCTCTCTCTCTCTCAAAAAAAATGTTTAAGAGTTACCATGGTCATGGTGTCTCTTCACAGCAATATAACCCTAACTAAGACAACCTCATAAATGGAATTTGTTCCTACCGTAAAAGAAGACAGAAGACATTCACCTGACTCCTCTGCCATGTGATCATGCAATTAGAGGCCACCTTTATATGAATCAGACCGAAAGCTCTGCCTAAGCATCAAATTTTCTGGGGTCTTGACCCTAGAATTTCCAGCCTCTAAGACATATCTATATTCTGCCCATTCTGAGGTATTTTGCTAAGACACCCAAAGCAAACTAAACACCCCTAAAGAAAGACAAGACAACAAAATATCTTGCATGTAATAGGCATGAAGTTGCCCTTTCTCTAGCATTCAAGGTTCCTTTCCCCAACTGAACTGTACCTAGACCATCTACCTCGCCATTTTCAAGGAGTTTGGTGCTATTGACGTTAAAGGTGGTGATCCTGTATTCATTTACTATGTGTCTTTCACAGTTTCCAGACTGTGAGCATACATCAGGAATCTAATAAAGGCTTCCTAATTCTTGGGACCTGTGTCATGCTGTTTTCAACAAAGCAGATCTTCTAAATACATTTCTCTTGACTTGATTGTAGGGTTTTTGTTTGTCTGATTATTTATCGTTTATTTGTTTTGTTTTTGAATAACAATCTATATTAGTTTCTATTTTGATTGCCGTGATGAAATACCAATGACCATAGCAAGTTATAGAAAGAACAGTTTATTTGGTCTCAGAGTTCTAGAGTAAGTCGTAGCAGGGAGGGTAGCAGGGAGGCATGGCAGTAAGTGGCAGATACAGTAGCTAGAGCAGGAAGCTAAGCTAGCACATCTTCAACTTTGATAGTGAAGCAGGAAAAGAAAAGTGGAAAGGAGTAGAGCCAGGAAGTCCCAAAGCCATCCCCTGGTAACACACTTCCTACAAGGCTGTGCCTTTCCATACAGCACCACCAGCTGGGAACCAACTGTTCAGATGTCTGAGCCTATAAGGAGTATTTCTTGTTCAGACCACCACAGGGTCTAACTACGTACCCCTGGCTGTCCTGAAACTCAGAAAGCATTGTCTGCCTCTGCCTCCCCAGTCCTGGGATTAAAAGATTGCATCACCGTGCCCAGCTTGACTGGGGTGTTAATGCAGATGACAATTTTTATGTTCTGATAATATCTTGGAGATAAAACCATGGTTTAACATGTTTATAACATGTTCACAGTACTTTGCAATTTACAATTAGCTTTCATATTGTGTGCGTGTGTGTGTGTGTGTGTGTGTGTGTGTGTGTTTTGATGTGGAAAAGAGAAAGGCACTATTTCTATTGCACAGATAAGGAAATGGAGATTAGGTGTAGTTCCTTGGCTTAACTAAGGCTGGCTGCAAAGTGGCACAGATTAGCCCTAGCCTTTGGGGTTTCATTTTTCCATCCTGACTCAATAAGAGGGCTAAGTGCTAAGGAAGGGGTGGCAGGGCATCATTCTGGAAACAGTGCCCTTGGGGCTGCCTCCATGAAGCCCAGGTGTCTCTCCGCAATGGGAGAGAGCTGGATGAATGGGCCTGTGGGTAGAATCTCTACCCACATGGATGTGCTCACTGCCTGGAATACGTGTCTGAAGCCTGGAACCAAAGCATCTCCGTGGCCCCGAATGTTACTAAGGAGAGATTCAGCCTGCATTTAAATGCCAGATGACAGAAGCAAGTGGCCAAGCAGTGCGGGCATCTTTGCCAAGTTGGAATGGGAGCAAGTGTGACTAAGCCAATGGGACTAGAGGTGGCAAACAATTCATGTCTGGTTGGACTCAAGCACTGTGTTGGCAATAACACTTCCAGAACAAGCAAGGGTGACCAGAAGTCCCTGTTCCAAGGAGCCCTGTAAAGGAATGAGCTGCCCACTTTGCTGTCACTTCATAGGAATTCAGCAGTGGGACCCTCCCTTGAACTTCCGACAGGCAGGACAATGATGACAGTGTCATGGCCGGGCCTCCCCTGCCTGCTGCTAGCCCTGCAGAAGCTTGTAAAGGCAGAAATTCAGGGCCCAGACGTCTTGTTTCTGTTGCTCTTGCCAGAGCCTTGCTCCAGAGGAGGTTTGCATTGTGTTATAATCACACGGTTTGCAAAGTGATAGTTACGAGTCTGTTAGCATTTCCACCCCAAACCTCGAATTTTCAGCTGCTCACAGTGACTCAAATATAAGAATTCTCTTTAGGCTGAAATTTGGCACACAGGGTCTCAGGCCCAGCTGGGGAGCAATTTCAACCTTTTTTGGGACCGGATTTCAATAACATCCATTTGGCTGTTTTTGAATAACAGCAAAAGTACAACAGAAGAGAAGTTAGTGGGTTTTTTTTTGTCTTTTTTAGAGCAAAATGTTGCCATTATGTGCCTGCAGAAATGGTGTGGGGTGGGGATCCACCCTATCAACTCCCAGAAACCTAGCAGGTGATTAGCCTTTGAGTGGCCTGAGTATGTATACTATTTTCGTAAATACACATTTTGAAAAAAACCAAACTCTAGTCTGTTATTCAGAACGGAGGGGAGATTTTGTTTAATAACATATTGTGTTTTTGAAAAGCCAAGTTGACTCGGGAGCAATGGCATATACTAGTGGATATTGAATGTCTCCTACACCCACGCCACACTGCCACCCAGGCAATGGCAAATTGCAGGATGCAGCTGAGCTCCCAAATGGAAAGGAAAAACCAGCAGACAAGTCGCAGAACAGGAGAGAAGGAAGAAAGACACCCCTTATGACTGAAAAGATGCCATGAGCCCAGGGACCCGAGATCTTGTGTTTTCTTCCTGTAGGAAGAAGACACCGGAACTCGGATGCTTTCTCCACTCACTCACAACAATGAATCAAGTTACAAAGGACAAATTCCTGAAAGGCAAAATGGTGCAGAGCTTGGTTCTAATTCTCTATGTAAACTATTTCAGGATGGAGAGAGCATAGAAAACCTGGTGTGTGTGTGTGTGTGTGTGTAAGCCCAGCTCTCAGGAGGCTGAGGCAGAAGGATCTCAAGTTTGAATTTCTGCCTCAAAAAAAAAAAAACAAAAAAACAAAAAAACCCAAAACAATGAGCCATAGAAAATAATACCACCCTGTGTATCCACCATTCAGAATAGGAAGCAAAACATTCCAAACACAATTGAAGTCCTTTTTGTGTATTAACTTCATTCCTTTCCTTTTAATCTAAAGCTTTATTATCAGTGTTTTCTCAATGTAGGATATTATTCTAATTTTATTTCATGGAACTTATGATTTCTCCTCTTCCTCCTGTATTGTTCAAGTCTAAATTCTGTTTGTATTGACGCCTTTTCTTGCCTTTAGCATCCAGGCTCCGCTCTGAAGTAGTCACCTGTGCTCCAGCTGCTGCACATTTCCTGTCTGAAGGCAAATGAAGACAATTTTCCCAACCCCTGTCAAAAATAATATTCCAAAATGCCTCAGGAATATCTGTCTATTACATTGTCGGGAGTGGTACCAAGAGTCACTACCATCTATTTTTCGCGTGAGTACAGGCACATCAGACTGTCTCTTAGGAGGCACTTGGACCTACTGCAGAGAACCCTTCCATGATCTTCAGGTCCCTTTGAAAACAGAAGGCAAGACACAGGACTTAGAATCACCTTAACTCCCTGTGAGCCACGTCTGTCTGGTCAGGTCTCCTAGTAATCATCTTGGGGACTGCTTCTAACTAGAAGGCTCTTGTGCTTTAGGAAATCTGGGCCTCTTTCTAAGCCCCCAGAGTCCAGGCAGTACTTGATGGTAATTAAAAACTTAGGTTCAAAGGCCAGGTACAGTGGCTCATACTTGCAACCTCAGCACTTGAGAAGTTGAGGGAGGAGTATTGTGAGTTCAAGGCCAGTCTGGGCCACATGATGAGTCTAGCCGCAGGATTGCTTTATTTAAGCCAGTGTGATAGCGCACGGCTGTAATCCCAATGCTTAGGAGGTGAAGGCAGCTCTCAGGGTATTTAGTAAGTCTGTGCTACTTAAGACCCCGTAGTAACGCTACCACCATCCCCCACCCCCTTCTCAAGGGCTGGAGTAACGGCTCAGGTAAGAGGGAAGAGCATAAACTCCTATGGAAAACCCTAGCTTGGTTCCCAGCACAGGCACAGCAGGTGGCTCACAGCTAGCTGCGTGTATGTCTAGTTCCAGAAAATCCTGAATCCTTTTCCAGCCTCTTCGGGTACCTGGATCTACATGCACATGCGAACTCATCCAGGTGTCTTTTCACACAGATTTAAACAAACAAACAAACAAACAAACAAACAAACAGGTTTCTGGCTAGGTGGTGGCGGCACACACCTTTAATCCCAGCACTCCAGAGGCAGAGGCAGGGGGAATCTCTGTGAGTTCAAGGCTAGACTGGTCTACAGTGTGGGTACTAGGACAGCCAGGGCCACACGGGGAAACCCTGTCTCAAAACAAAACAAAACAAAACAAAACAGACAAACAAACAAAGAAAGAAGTTTCCTTAATTTAGTGTTTGTGTGACCTTAGATAAATTACTAAAACAGTCTTCATCAGTTTCATAGTTACAGCAAATAATGTATCAGATGCCCTGGAGCTGAAGTTACAGGCAGTTGTGAGCCACCTAAGATGGGAGCTGGGAGCTGAACTTGCATCCCGGGTCCATTGGAAGAGCATGGAGAGCTCTTAACACTGTCAGGCCACCTTGCCGAGTCACTGAATCCACCAGTACAGAACGCAAGCCTCCTGAAGGCAATGGTACCATCTGCTCCATTCACACAAGCATCCCCAGCACATTGCAGGGCACTTGGCGGGGCACACGGCCGGTATGGTCAATACGGGTTTAGTTAAGTTGCCTGCATTTCAGACTCATCAAATTTCAGGCCATGTGTAGACACGTGTGTGCTTGTGTGCATATGTGTGCCTGTGGGGGGGGGGGGGCGGTTATAGACCCTCTTGTCTCCAAAATCATCTTGGGCAGACAAAACTTCTTAAGCTGCCCCACCCCACCCTCCTCACTCACACGCCTAAGCAAACACGGTGTGACAGGGTTAACACATGGGACCCATGGCTCCAGTTAATTTTTTCAGAGGTGGCTTCCTGGTACAACCCAAGCCAGCCTTAGTGTTTTGAGGAATTAGGACTGGGTTTAGGAGTGGTTAAATGTGAATGCAGGGCTATTTTGGCAGCTGTGCTGGGTGCCCTTGTGAGCTGTGCCCGCAGCAGGTGAAGGAGGAAAGAATGAAGCCAAATGACTACAGAAACTGACCAAGGACGAGCACCAGGAGCCCGAGAGGGTGAGAACCTCCTACTTTTCTGTTCTGAGTGACTGGAGAACACAGGTTTTCTTGTAATTATAAAGCCTCTTTCTTTCTAATATCATTTTGAGGGAGGGAAAAAAATATCCTTAAAGATCTTTTGATTGTGTGTTGGTTTTAACTGTAGCTACGTATTCTAGGCGAACCACGCACCTTTCTTGATGTAAGTATAATATGTATCCATAAAAATAAGCACTTTCAATATGGTAAAAACACTGAGGGACAAATACAACCCAAAACACAACTCTAAAACCCTTGGACGCTTGTATGAGGGACACACTGAATGAGCCTGGGGGCCTCGGGTCTACCTTTACTCTGCTCTTGGCAGCCGCGCTAACGCTGCCCTCTTCCTGGTACTCTCACAGGGCTCTTCAAGCCTTCTTTTCCTAATCAGCTTCGAAGGACTCCCCAGTTTGCTCTCTATTTTGTCTTTGAGGCTTGAGTATACAGTTCTAAGAATTAAGAGTTAGAATTAGAATATATATATATATATATATATATATATATATATATATATATTCAACCTAAAACTGGCTGGATTCCATTTCTAAAATGTTTTAGTAGCACACAGGGCCAGCTGGTTTAAGGCCATGACTGGCGGCCATTGTACAGCTGCTGCACATCTGCAGGTCCTGGCATGCCCTTTTATTGCTGTCTGCTTTCTATTGCACGTTGTCAAAGGCCTGGCGACTGCATCTGTTTGAATGTTGTCTGTAGGACTCTGAACTCGGAGCTATATGTGGCTTGGAACAAGGGAATAGTTACATTCAGCGAAGTGTGCTCTGGAAGGGCTGATGAACTTCCTGAGGGATGTGCCCTCAGGTAAAGGGACTGCTTCTACGTTCACCTCCCAGCTAAGAGGGGTTATTCCAACTGCCTTCTCAGTGCTTTGAACAGAGACCTGTTCATAATGGTAAACTCCTTGTACCTGTCATTCAGTTGAGTTAGCTGTTTCCATATTAATAGGATTTTGTGCTAGCTATTAAAAATTTTTCACTGTGCATTCCTGCTCTAACATGTCTTCCTCTACTCTTCTGGTCTTTACCATTCTCTCTCTCTCTCTCTCTCGCTCTCTCTCTCTCTCTCTCTCTCTCTCTCACATACACACACACACACACACACACACACACACACCCATGCTCATCTGATAAATTGAGCCTCAGGGCTTCTGTATAATCAGCCAGCATCTTCAAGGTCACTAATGTTACCTCTTGTCTCTGCTGTGTGGGAGCCAGGGAGTGAGTCATCAGGGTGAATACTGCCTCTGTAATTCTACCAGATTGTGTTTGTCTCCACTTCAAAGCTCCTCACTCTAACAGAATAGTATTTCTCCATCCCGCCCACCCAAACAGCAGTCTGGAGAGGCAGCAGTTACATGAACAACACTGTTCTTTCCTTAGGACTTCCCTTCCCCCACCTCAGAGCACAGCAAGACCTTTAAGGAAGCCATGAGACATCAAACCAGGTGTTGCCTCCTAGAGAACGCAGCTTGGCATCTTCTTTGACCCTTCCTCTCTCTCCTGTCCAATTTCAGTTTTATCACATAATACCATACTTACGCCATTCCTGATCAGTCTTAATCATTTCTTGTCCCTTTAGTCTTTCATTTTTTTTCTCTTCCATTCACAAACCATTTATGATTTTGAGTTTTCTGTGTACAAGAGACAGATGTGTGTGTGTATGTGGGGGGCTTTAGACCCAGAATTTAGAGAGGAGGGAGGAGAGAGAGATGAGGGAGGGAGAGGGAGGGGAGGGACACACACACACACACAAAGAGAGAGAGAGAGAGACAATCTTTCCCACTTTCACAGTGTCTTTGGGAGCTCACTGTGGAAGTCAAGGATGCCATTACTAGGCACCCAGCCACAGTGTTAAGCTCTTCAACTCCCTATGACTAAAAGAAGCAATACTAACTTGTTTGTGAGACAAGGATTTGCTATGGGGTGGTATGTAACTCAGCCTGGCCTTGAACCCATAATCTTTCTGCCCTCTCAGTCTCTGAGTTTCAGACATTGCAGCTGTGAGCTATCAAGCAGTCTTACCCGTGAGTAAGGTGAGATTCAAAAATTTTAAATAGTTTGCTCAAGATGACAGGCAGTGACAGAAATAAGGAAAATGATGATGTAGGTGCCAGGATCACATTTTCTTGCTGCTGTTTTTTTGTTGTTTAGCGCTGAGTGAGAGAATGGACATTAATGATTCTTTATTTCTCAGGGTTTCCATGCCCTGGAATCTTGATTTCAATTATTTATGGAATACATTGCAAGAGTATAATTTTCTCCCATCATTCCTATGTCACTTTAGCCCAGAGAAACTCGTGGCTGTTGCCAGTGGTGTTTCAACTTATCTTCCCCGCAGTAGGACAGCACATCTTAAAAGTTCCGCCAGTCTTCATTCACATCCTGTGTACGCTCATTAGGTGTCCTCCAGGCCTAGAGTAATGATGTAATTCATCCATGCTGGAGCACCTGGAGGAAGGAAGGGAACATTTTAAATGATCACGCTGGGCATACCAGGATGCGTGGCTCTCTTCTCCGGACATACTCTGATGAAGTTCATGTCTCTAGTGGACTAGGAGGCTGCTTAGAGTCCATCCTAACTGAACACTGGGAAACAAGAGAACGGAGGTTGCAAGGAACAGAAGCTCTGCCTGTCAGACTCCGGTCTCTTTGCCTCTACATTGGCAAGCCTGGTTGTGTGTGGCCAAGGAAGGAAGGTAGGAAGATCAGGAATCTAGAATACTCATTGTCCCATTCCTTGGAAAAGCGGAGCCCACACATCAGTGGCTGAATAGGCACACATCAAGCTGGGTGCCTGCCTGTAATCCTAAGATTTCTCAGGCGGGAGGGTTGCTGGTGTGAGGCCAACCTGGGCTCTAGCAAGACCTTCAAAATAATGCCCCCACCACCACCAGAGAAAAAGAAACACTCATTGGTCATTTTATTTAAAGTAATAATTTTAAATTCTATTTATTATTCATGGGGAGAGAGTGTGTCATGACCTGGATTTGGAGGTCAAAGGGCAGTTTACAAACTTGAGTTGGTTCTCCCCTTCCATGGTCCTCAGGCCCGTAAAGCATGTAAGTGCCTTTACCCACTGGGCCACTTAGCCACCCCAACCCCAGTCATCTTAATCTTTTAAAGTTACGTTTATTTATTTATTGGGGGCATGCACGCAAACTTGTATAGAGGTCAGAGAACAACCTGTAGAAGCCAGTTCTCTCTTTCCACCCAGTAGGATCGAACTTATGTTTTCAGACGGCAGGTACTGTTACCCAGCTGAGCCCTCTTGCTGGCCAAATCATTTTTATCTTAACCGTGGCTCCCAGCTCTACTCTAGATACGCTGAAAATACACTCCGAGGCAGGGTTGGGTAACTAACGGCGTTTTAAATGCTGCTATAAGGAAATTTCATCCCTTTATCAAAGTGACACCATGTGTTTGCACACTCACTCTACACTGAGAGGTACAGTTTTGGAAGAGTTTCCTGCTGGAGTCAATTGCCCAACTGTTTGCAACATTAGCATTTCTTCATAGATGCCATCTCCATGGCCTTAATCACTCGCTGTTTGAATCAAATAATCTAAACCACATGAACCTTTTCTCTTTCTTTGGGGGGGGTAGGGGTGTTCCTCTGTATTGAGCCAGAGGTGATACACACTATGTACCTCACCACACAGAGATACTCCAGTCCCTAAAATGATCTTAACCTTGTAATTACTCCGATCATAAATTCTTAGCTTCTCACCCATTTCCATATACATATATGCATATACATATATGTATATATACACATATGGCTAAGAATATATTCTTAGCAACTTACATTGGATCAAGAAAAGAGAACATTTCAGTGCTTTCTGATCGTCACAGTAATAACATTTGCCACTAATTGAGCAACATACAAGTCAGTTATTTGCATACAATGCCCCAGATATCGAAAGCCTGCAAGAAGACCGGCAACCTCTGCTACATATATGTGGGATCTCCAGCTCAGAGAAGTTGGGTGACCTCCCTGCAGCCTCCCAGCTTGTGATTGGCAGAGCTTGAAGTAATTGGGGAACTCGTAAGCACTCGGTGACAACAGCAAAATACTTACCGGAAGGCCGCGAAACCCACGTGCGCCAGTATGACCCTCTGAAAACCAGTTCTAGACACAGAGAGACCTGAATGCAACCCTGAGACATGCAGAGGCATCTCTTTGATGCAGGGAAGCTGCATAGCACCAATTACTGGTTCACATGTGGGGTAGCTTGGGGTGCGGCGAAGCATTTTGCAGGCCAGCCTTGGGACTGAGTTCTCTTTTGTCGGCTGAGCTGCTACACCGCTCTTTATCCATATTTTCAAGGCAGCATAAACGCAGCGAATGTTCTCTAATTGCACTCCCTTCCTGCAGTACGCCTGCTCCTTCCGAGCTCCACGGGCTGGTTCCATACGCAGCTCGTGTGGGGAAGGGCTGGTGGCAGCTGCAAGTTGGTGTGTGACACATTGAGTAGTCATATTTCTCTTCTCTGTGGCCCTCCAAAGCCCTTTCCAACATAACTTTTCCCCATCTGTTCTCGTTTGCACTGCATAATAGGGGACAGGTTTTGGAACTTGGGATTCAAAAAAAAAAAAAAAAAAACATTAAGAGAAAATAAAAATGAGATGGAATTTGAGTAGAAAGAAACTCACTAGCACACCCCCCCTTCCTCAATTGCTGGGATCATTACCAGAGTATTAAATCGATCAAGTTTTTAGTCTACTTGATTCCTTTCATGTGGTACTGAGAGAGAAAGAGAGAGAGAGAGAGAGAGAGAGAGCTCAAATTGCTTTCAATTGTCTGCAAAGCAATAGGACGGAATAGACAGGCAAGCACAGCCGAGCTGGGACACAGTCAGCCTTGCCCATAGCCGGGCTTAACTTTCCTCCTATTTGTTCAGCTTCTTTAATAAGTGCATTAATTGCCGAATGGCCCGGGTCCCTCCTCTGCACAATGGGTGCCAGATGGCAAGCTTAGAGTATCTAGAACCATTTTCAGAAGCCCCACAAGCACACCTCCGCGTGCTGCATGATCTGGGAAACAAGCGAACACCACATTTCACTGCAATACACTTTTCTTCTGTACATTGGGGAAGAGAGAGTGAGAGAGAGAGAGAGAGAGAAAACGTGTGTGTGTGTGTGTGTGTGTGTGTGCGTGTGCCAGGAGCACAATATACTCCCGTTTTCGCAGAAATCTTTGCTTAGGCTGAAGCTAACGTAGGCATTTAAGTTGGAAGCGTGAACACATTTAAGGAAGAATATTCAGTAAACAATAAACACGAATATGACAAAACAGAAAGAGTACGACAAAGTCTGCTTAGGAAGCAATTAGGGGCTAGGGATGCAGCTCAGTTGGTAGAGTGCTTATCTCGCTATGCAGGGTGCTCATCCTCTTTACCACACAAAACCACACACACTGGCGATGCCCGCAATCCCAGCTTGGGAGGTGAAGGTGAGGAGGATCGGGAATAAAAGGTCGTCCTGGATGACATGGCAAGTTGGAGGGTAGCCTCGGTGACGTAAGCAGAGTAGTGTTTCTTTCATCATTTCCTTACGACGGCTTTTAGGAAAGTTTTATTACTGCATCAGCCATAAGTTCCCAGTGTGACATTAGTCATAGACCTTAGGTCATTGGCTCAGCAGGGGTTTATAGTCTTTTGAGGAGGAGTGCAGCCTTCTCTGACAGGCTGATGAAAGGTCATGGATCTCCTTGGGAAAAATATATATTCTCATGTTGCTACAAACTTGCATAGATTTTTTTTTTGGGTCCCTGGGATAATCTAGCTCCCACCTACAGACACCTGGATGACTGGGCCACATGCATTCAGGGTTGTGTCTGCCTGCTTCTCTGTCTTCTTGGGTTTGTAGGTCAGTAGTTGAGTCTTCTCTGCATTTCTGTAAGGAACACCATCTTCCCTTATTGCAGATGCTAGGATAAACAACGCAGCTTGCTGTCTGTGCTAAGACAGACCTTCACTTCCCAACCACCCCATTCCTGCTTTCTCAAAACCCAGACATACTACAAGAATATCTGTAGCTGAGAACCGCTCCTAGGTTTTTCCAGGTCATCTCCTTATCACTTGGGATGTGCAGCTCCTTGCTCTATTAATGTAGAAACTGTGAACTTCGTCATTTCTCTTGTGCCTGTTGCTAATCCATCCAGAGGCTGGCACCTACCACAGACAGACCAATTAGCATCCCTGTTTTACATCCCGGAACCTCAGAAGAGAAGTACAAGGTGTGAGAGCCAGGAGAGACTTCTTTGTTAATTCTGTAAGGAAGAACCAGGCACACCCAGGGTTCAATGATACAGATCCCCCCAGTAACTTCTTGGGAGCTAAATATTGTTTTTATAACCTCTTCTACATCCTCCCTTCATAGTTCCCATAATTCTCAACTTCTTTTCTTCATGTACTCCATTATGTATGAGAGAAGGGTGGTGATAATCAGAATAATTTTTTTTTTCTTTTAACCCGAGGCCACACAATTACTAAATGAAGGGATCTTTTTGTTGTTGGTCCTTGAGCTAGGATCTTACAGAGCCTCAAACTCACTGTGTAACCAATAATGACCTTAAACCACAGATCCTCCTGTTTCCCCAAGTGCTGGGCTCACAGCACCACACACAGAAGAATAATGATAACCAGATGTATTTACTGACTATGTCCCAGGCACTTATCCATGCTGCTGGAAGTTGGATGCTGTTTCTAATCCTCACACCCTTCTTGAGGCAGGTAGAATTATCTACTCCACTGTACACATAAGAAAATTGTCGCATAAACATGGAACCAGCTGTAGCTTCATTATCCTTATCTTTTTTTTTTAATCTCTAAAAAGTTTTGCTTAACTTCACTTAATTTTGGTTGTTGATTCTGGGAGAGGGATTTGCTCTGTAGCTCATGGAGCTTCAAACTTGCCACCGTCCTGCCTCAGACTCACCCTCCCAAGTGCTGGGATTAGAAGAAGCCAGGCCCGGCCTCCTAAAGTTTTGAAAAGCTAATTTATCACAGAGGCTGCAGCTTGGCTAAAACATTAAAATGTGGACCCAGGGAGACGGCTCAGCGGTTAGGAGCACTGGCTATTCTTGTGGAGGACTCGGGTTCAGTTCTAAGCATCTATACAGCGCTCACGGCCAACTGTAACTCCAGTTCCAGGGCATCCAACTCTTCTGGCCTCATCAGGCACCTGAATCACACACGGGGCACACAAACTCATTCCGGCTCACACTCTGGTTCGAGGAAAGACGTTGACCTCTGCTGGCACCGGGCCACACGTGATGCACTTACATACATGCAGGCAAAACACTCATCCCCATAAAACCAATTAAATAAAGATTTTCAAACAAGCATTAAAATACCTTGCCATCCCCTTTCCTTTCTGTTGTTTCTATGCTCCTGTACCATAGCCAGGGATTTCTGTTCAGTCATAACAGCCAATATAGATGCTCATACTTCCTTTTACTATTTTTTCTTTTTTGACGAAATTATGTGGCATAGTATTCTCTTGTCCTCACAGGCATCTTTTGTTTCATTTGCCATTATATCAAGAAGATCACCCTGTATCATACGTTACAAACTTCCTTCTTGCAGTTTTCAATTGCTCCAGTGTTCAGTGTACAGATGTATCATAATTTACTGATAGAGCATGTCATACTGATGAACCTTTAGGTCATTTCCATATTTTTTTTTGTCTTGTGTTGTGACAAGAACTTTGCCCACATTTTTACCAAAACTTTGCCATTTTACAATTAAATATTGGTAAACACTTAACTATATTTAACAGATATTAAATATCTGTAGAAAAGAGCTACAAGGCTACATGTGTGCAATCATAATTTTGCAAGAACACTTAAGGTTGCCCTCCACAGAGCTTGGACTACCTTCCATCAG
This sequence comes from Meriones unguiculatus, assembly GCF_030254825.1. Classification (NCBI taxonomy): domain Eukaryota; kingdom Metazoa; phylum Chordata; class Mammalia; order Rodentia; family Muridae; genus Meriones; species Meriones unguiculatus. The sequence goes on along the minus strand of NC_083356.1, from coordinate 98,481,705 downwards.
CCATAACACATGAGAGCAATGCACTGTTCCTTGCCACTTCAGACTCTCCCACTCACATCTAAAAAGATTTATCTCCTCAAAGGTGTCTCAGAGATGCTTTATAAGAAAGAAATACAGAATCTGGGGGCATAGCTCATGGTTGGTGCTCTTTCCTAGTAAAGCCCAAGGCTCTCAGTTCAGTTTTAATCAACCAACCAACATACAGAGAGAGAGAGAGAGAGTGAGAGAGAGGTACATGCACATACAGAGGCACATATATAACACATACACACAGAGATGTGTACACATGCACACACAGGTACATACACAACACTTACACACACACACACACACACATGCACACACAGAAGCACATATACAGCACCCACCCACACATACATGAACACACAGAGGCAGGCACATATACAAGGCACACACATACACACACAGAATTTGCTCTTTTCCTCCCTTCCTCTCCACCTGCATGCATAGCATAGTTTTATTTTCCCTCTGTTACGTATTTTTTTGTTCTCTCCTTTCTTCAGAGCCTTCATCTACCCAAAGGAAGCTGGGGTTTATGAGCTTAGAATGTTGAGCAAATCTGCCCTGCTTAACCACCCAAACAGCAGGTGCTTGACCTCCAAGCCATGCACACTAAACCTTTCTACGGGGCTTCTAATAATACCTCTCGGTTCCCCATGCCCACTGCTGGGCAGTCAGTCCCTCCATAACATTCCCAGCCTACAATTCTCCTAATAATTCCCAGCACATACACATTGCCCTGCCCTTGACCCTTTACACATCCCCTCTTTTCTTTCTTCTTCCCCACATCTCTCTTTCTCTTTTGTGAGACAGGGTCTCACCACGTAGCTCTGCTGCCTGTCCTGGAGCTGCCAGGGCTGGGATTAACAGTATGTACCATGGCACCTGCTTTTTTCTTTTCCTCCTTTTAAAGTCAGGGTCAGTCTATGTAGTCCTTGCTGTTTGGGAACTCCCTATGTAGACCAGACTGGCCTTGAAGGCACAGTGATGGGTGTGCTTCTGTGGCTCACAAGCCTGGCTCTTCAGACTCTATGGGAGGCTTAAGACTGGGGAAGCGTAAAACAGCCACAAGTGGTAGAAATCTCCTGGAAAAACAGAAACAAGTCATGCAGTGTGCTCTTGTGCTCATGTGCATTTCTGGTTTACAAAAGACCCAAGGGAACAGCAATCTTCCTTAGAAAATCAACATGGCCCTGGCATGTTTATGGCACAGCCTTTAAGCTCAGCACTCAGAAGGCGGTGGCAGGAGGATGTCTGTGAGTTCCAGCCAGGGGAGAGACGGAGGAGGTTCTTCATCTCAAAATGGTGGTGGTGGGGGGGGCGGAGGGCAGAGAAGGTGACGTTATTAGTGCTGACCAAAATTTGAAGGATCTATAGGAATACTGCCCTTTACGGTGGATTAAATTAAACAACGTAAAGGAGGAACAGAGGCCTCGCTCACTCCTCCACACCCGTGGTTTCAGAGTCAACTGTTGCCTCAGGAAGAAGCAGGAGCCATCTCCTCTTTGTAGTAATCAAGCTTGGTGGAGGCAACTTCAGTTCAGTTCAGAAACTTTTCAAGTGTGGTTTTCCAGGCTTCTGGGAGTCGACCGTGACTGACTCACACAAAGGGGGCCTTTATTAAAAAAAAGCATATTCTGTTCATTGCAGGGAAAATGAACGCCTCAGAATAATTTCGCCAAATATTTAAAGAGAAAACAAAAAAACAATGCGGTAAACACATCAGGGACGTGATGAGCCGTCTAGGTAATTGGTTGTTTCTGTGCACCTGGTTCCAAAGACAATATTTAATGTGTAATCTGTTTCATCTGCTCAGGGAAGTGAGTGTAACCCTACCCTCTGAATCACATCTGCATTAAAATGAGGGGAGGCAGAGTCTCATTGCAGTGCTTGGAAATTTATGCACATGAGTTGTCTTTTACATGGAGACAGCAATTATACCCCTAGAAATGCAGTCTGTGGGAGAAAATGACATATTCAAGGCTGGGGAACAAAAGCCTAATGCTAAGGGGACATTAACCAGGTTGGGAACCCCCTCTCAACAATTAACATGATCATTTACAAAATCTGCAGTCTATAAAATTATTTTTAAAACATGTTTTTCAAAACAATGTGGGCTTTTTTTTTTTTACTTCCCTAAAAAAAATTTCATTAGCAATCATACAGAATCTATTTAACTACTCCATAGTAACAAGCAATTTAAACTCTTATCAGATATAGCTAAAGATTGAAAAACAGCAAGAAGTGATAGATGACCCTTGGCTTAGGCGCCCTGAAAGGACTAGGGGAGTGTAGGGGTGGGAGTGTTTCCAAAAAGTGTTTAACTTCATGTCAGAAAGTTGTGTTTGAAAACAACAACCCTGAGGCAGATTTATACAGAGAGGAGAGCAGGGGGAAGGGAGGGGAGAAGGATGCAGAAAGAAAAAAAATAAAAGGAAAGAAACGAAAACTATTAGCTAATTAAAAAAAAATTGTTTGTTGAGTGAGTCTATCAAAGTCAAGAAATCCACTGAAGCGGGTTCGAGTTTCTGCTTCTCCCATCTTCTCTGGGGACTGTAAGGGGTGGCCAGGAGTACTGTACTACCTTGCCCTCATCTCCCAGCTTCTTGCATAAGCAGGATAGGGCTGCAAACTGCGATGTCAGAATTAAAATATGAGAGACCTAAGTCAACAAAAACAGACTGGAGATTCCTCTCCACCTATGCTACCTGCATAAGAAAGGGCAGAGATAAACAGAAGGGAAAGGAGGTGGGTGCTGTGGAAATGACCTACAAAGGGTCTTTGTGACCCCTGGTCCAGTTTTTTTTGAACTGTCTTTCCCTAGTCTCACCAGCTCACTTTCATCCTCTGGAGTATCTTCTTTCTTTTTTTCTTCCTTCTTTCCTTTCTTCCTTCCTTTCTTCCTTCCTTCCTTCCTTTCTTCCTTCCTTCCTTCCTTCTTTCTTCTTCTTTTTTTTTTAATAAACTGTTTTTTCCTGGTATTCACCATGTGCTCCTGCTATTCTTTGTCCTGGGACACTTGAACTTGAACATCTCATGCAAGTGTCCCTCTCTGCTGTGACTGCACCTGCAACATCTCTAACATCCTGCTTTCTGGGCACATACAACCACATTTCACATACCACCTGATTTCAGGCATATCTTATGTCACCAACAAACTGGATCCCCTGCTTGACTTAGATAGGACAACGTGAGTCAATGTGACCTACACATTGCTTCAGGATTTCTCAGGTTTTTAATGCTTGATCTTAATACTTAGTGCATTTGTACATACTAGTAATCTGTTTATTTTCATATGAAACATCATTTCAGTTTAGGGAAGCTTGATTTAACACCAATATTGTTCTATTTCTATGTTTAGAATGTGTGTGTTTGAAACTTTTATTAAACAGAAGCACTGCCATTTTTTTTTTTTTCTTTTCCTTTCTTTTTCTGAGACAGGGTCTCATTATGTAGCCCTGGCTAGTATTCGTATGTAGATCAGCCTGGACTTGAACTCACAGAGATCCACCCAAGTCTGCTGGGATAAGACTTAAGCTACCATACCTAGCTTCTTCTTTTCTGATCATCAAATTCTTGAAAAAGAAAAAAAAAAAAAAGGTGGAGGTTCTATTAGCCTTAAACAATTTTCATTATTTGACTCCAAAGGTCTCATAGTGGTGATAAAGATGCAGTTTTTGCTTTATTCTGAAAATCAAGCTTCTGATTAAGACTGTTCTGAGTACTGTTACCAATGCTCAGTCACATGGAAGCAGATGATTCTTTGTGGAGAATCCTCTCATTTTAATGGTTTCTGAGACAGAACCTCACATAGCCCAGGGAGCCTCCAACTAGCTATGTAGCTAGGAAAGAAGGCTTTGGGCTCCTCATCCCCTTGCCTCCAATCTCAGGTGCTCGGAGCTGAGGGATGTGTACCCCAGGTTCTGCGGGAAACTGGTGAACACCTGACTAAACAAATCTATATGTTGTTACCAAGGATCACACATCCTTCTGAACATAGAGGCAGCTTCTCCTCTGGAACACAGGGGTGTGTGTGTCTGTGTGGAGGGGAATTTCTGGACCGTCATTTTCTTTAGTAATTACTTTTTCCTTTCCCTTTTCACCAAATAGGCAGAACTATCCCTGCTACCCCCTTGCTGGGCAGGCATTCCTTTCCCACCCTGCCTCTTCTCCAATATACAGAAAATTAGATGCTTTCAGAGTCCACCTCTTGAGCCTCTAGCTTCTTACAGGTCGGTACCATCTTCAGCTCTTAAAGAGAGGGACATTTGCTCCCTTCATTCCTGATTGGGTCCCCGTGTTAGACGCTAGAGTTCCTGTGCCATTTTGGGGGTTCTAGAAGGAGCTGAAGCAACCCACCTATCGGTTTAAAAACTCAGATTGTCACAGAGGAAAGGGAATAGGTACATTTTCTATTTCTATTTCTTCTATAGAGGTGACTGAATGTTTTTTTTTATTTTTTAATCATTAGTTACATTTTATTAACTCTGTATCCTAGCTGTATCTCGCTCCCTCATTCCCAAGGTGGCTGACTGTAATACAAATTATCTAGTTACTTAGGAAAACCAAAGATCATTTAATACATTAATTATTTAATACATAAATCATTCTTTCTATTATTGGAAGCAGATATTATTTTTAGGAATTTGCAATGACATAAGCATAGAGTTGCTTTGTCCAAATGTAAGGAACTTTATCCAAATGTAAGGATCTTTTTCCTATTCCTTGAAGTTTCATCAACGTGGTAGAAAATACTTCTTCAAAGAAGGTGACTGGTCCCACTCTGAGGGTGGAGAACCATGCTAATATTTAAAGGTTATTGATAGATTAGAATTTCTACCTTGTTCTTACTTATAAAGCAAAAAAAAAAAAAAAAAAGTCCAGCATCATTAATAATAATGAAATGAATTGAAACTGGATGTGTGTGGAGCTGGGGACTGCATCTCAGGCTTCATGTGTGGCATGAAGGGTGCCACACAACTCTGCTACAAACACCGCTCAGTTCAAAAGAGTTAACTTTAAAAGGTCCCAATTGACAAGGATATGCCAGGGCTAAGGACAGCAGTAAAAGCATGGTGGAAGACACCTGCAGTTCCAGCATTTGGCAGTCAGAGGGAGAAGGATCATTGTCAGTTTTAAGTCCAGCCTTTTCTATACAGTGACTAACAAGCCAGCCAGGGCTATAGAGTGAGACCCTGACTCAAAAGGGGGGAAAAAACCAAACAAGCAAAAACAAAACCAAAAAAATAATGTCTCGTGGGACAGACACATTAACGGAAAGGAATCAGATACTTAGCAAATTAGAAATATCTTCAGGATTTGTGCTCTTGGGATTCTATCCTAAAGAAATAATGAGATGTGCCCAAAAGTTTTGTATAGCCACAGATCTTAGTCATACTCTCAAAGAATACCTAATGACTTAGAAACACACCACAAATAGAGTCAAAAAGGTAAGAGAAACTACGTGACCTTATACATAATATATGAATATTAATTCACATATTACAGAAGACCCAGGTAGAATTATCCTGAATATTTACTTATATTGTACAGAGAAAAATAATCTTACCTTCTTTGAAATACTTTTCTCTGTGGCTGGAGGGATGGCTCAGTGATTTAGACCTCTGGCTCCTTTTCCAGGGAACCCAGGTTTGATCCCCAGCACCCACATGCTCCATTTCAACCAACTAAATGCCAGTTCTAGGGGACTCTGACACCCTCTTTTGGCCTCTGCAGGCACTGCAGGCATGAGAAATACAGACATACGCGAAGAGAAAACACCCATACATACAAAATAAAACAATTTTAAAAAGGAGTACTTTTTCCTGTATTTTATTTTTAAAGTTCATATTACATTATTGTCACTAACTTTGTCTATTCATATGACTAACAACTATTGTGAAAAAATTAAAAATATAAACCAAGAATAAAAGTATATAGGAAGAGACTGTTGCTTTATACAGGGTTTCATTTTGAGGCAAAGAAGGCAGTTTAAAGTTGATCTGCAGTTATGTTGTGCAAATCATTGAAAGAAACCTTTAAACTGTACACTTGAAATGGGTTATGTGTACTTTACAAAAAGATGGCTCCATGGTTAAGAGCATATATGGCTCTCCCAGAGGACTGGAGCTAGATTTCCAGCAGCCATGTCAGGAAGCTCACAATGCCTGTTTCTATTAACAAGTGGGAAGTGGGCCGTGGTGGCACTCGCCTATAATCTGAGCACTCAGGGAGGCAGAGCAGACAGATCCCTGTGCGTTTGAGCCCAGCCTGGTCTACAAAGTGAGTCCAGGACAGCCACGGCTACACAGAGAAACCCTGACTCAAAAAAAAAAAAAAAGAAAGAAAGAAAGGAGGGTTTGGGGTGGGGCATGGAAGTACATGCCTTTAATCCCAGCCCTTGGGAAGCTGTGAGTTTGAGGCCAATTTGGTCTACATAGTGAATTGTAGTCCAGCCAAGGCTACATAGTTAGTCCTTGTCATAACAAGTTCTTGTCATAAAAAGTCAGGGTTGGGGAGGGTATATAGTTCTGTTATTGAGTGCTAGCATGTCCAAGGCCCTGGGTTCCACCTGCAGTACATGAACCTGCGTGCGTATGTCCAAACATGAGAACCCCTCCGCACACACAAGGTACAAAGATTTCCTATACCAATGTAATCTCGAGATGAGCACTGTTAGCATCTTTGTGCATGACCCTCTAAACTGGTCTCTGCACAGCATACACCCTAGTCTAAGAAAACTAAAATTAAAACTAAAAAAAAAAAAAAAAAAAAAAAAAAAAGAATGGGTTACAGAATGCATACCACTCAAGACAGCATTTTTAATTACAACATGTATAATTTCATATAATCAGAAAGTAAAATTGAACTGAAGGGTGGTTAGGAGAAACAAATTCTAGTCCCAGCCTTGCCTCAAATAGCCATGAAACCTTGAAAAGCTGTGAGTGTTTTGGGGACTTAACCTTTTCCAAGGATAAAAGGCAGGGGATGTGACCAGAGTGAAATCTCTGGAAACTTCCAAGTGTTCTAACAGGGTCATACAGTAAAAATAATCTTGGGAGTAACAATTTTATTGTAACAGAAAAGACTGTTTATCAAAAGGTGACTAGTGAGCATCAAGATATATTGTGACATTAATTAAAAACAACAGGCACAGAAGAACGTATACTGTGTTACCAGCTGTGACAAAGCAAAAGAAAACACATGTAATTGTTCCTATTTCTAGAACATTTCTGAAATGATACATGGCAGCTGGCAATGAGAGGAAACTGGCTCTTTGTGCTCACTTCACTACAGTCTGTCATTTTGTCCTCGTCATCTTTATGTCATTCATTTGTTTGTATAGTTTGGTGTTGGGGTTGAACCCAGGGCTTTGGAAAGGCTAGACAAGCACCATGGTATGCCCCAGCCCCTTGAACCATCTTTTTAAACACTACCAACAAAACCACATTAAGACAAATATCTGGGTAAGGAAAGAATACTAATGTCTTGTGTAAAGAACTCACTTCCTCGAGCTAACCCCTTTGGTCACTTTCCTTCCCTTGGCTGGTGTGACCCACATGATTTGGACCAGGCCACCTTAGCCTCCTCCTGTGACCATTTCCACACACCTTCATTCCACGGGGTCCAAAAGGCTTTTTTTTGTGAGTTCCTGGAAATCTTGAGCTCTTCACTCTCAGAAAGGTCAAATGCAGGAATTCCAACAAAGGTCTGGGATTTCAGAACTGACAGATCTCCAAGCAGCAGCCCAGTCCTGCCTCCATGCCAGTGGAGAAGAAAGGAGGCTATGAAATCTGTAGTTCCCTGCAGAAGGTCACATGGCTAGTTCTCCACTATATGTAATTAACCTTAGCAGCTGCTCACTGGAGTTTCATTCAAAAAAAAAAAAAAAAAGTAGGTTAATAAAAAAGGAAGTGCCTGCATTTTAGATATGGGTAGAATTGGGGCCACATTAGGCCTTAGAAAATTAATTTGATTTCTTATCTGTGACAATGTCTTCACAGTGCAAAGGCTCAGAGAGAAATCCAGGAAGAGGAATATTCTCTAAAAATGAAAAGCCACCTTGATTCAAAGTTCTACCATGGTGAAATTTGAAATGCATTTGTTTAATTTGATGAAGAAATTGATTTGATCTTCCTAATGACATTTATCCAAGGGACTCAAGGGACTGGCTTTTGAAGCACACATCCAAACAATGAAGAGACATTAACCATAGTTAAGTAAGTTAAAAACTCCAGGAACTTTAGACTTAAGACCTCAGAAAAGCCTGAGGGAATCTAGCCTTTAAGGCTGCAAGGAACTTGGTCAGGAGGAGCCTGAATGCAGGGAAAGGGGGTGGTAGATCCTTGGGGGGAAAAATTCCTTCTCAAAGAAACACCCAAGCTGCATCCATTCTCAGCGCTGCACCTCCCACTTCACAAATCCATATGCATTCCTCACCAGTGAGACTCTGCTCCATGACTGTCAGTCCTTAGAAAATATGTGCATTTCTATTTTTATAATGTTTATTATTCCTGCTTATTAAAGTAATGCTATAGAATGATTGGAACACTGAGACCTGTGAAGAAAGCTTAGAGAAAACATTTCTGATGTGAGGAGGGGGTTGTCTCCACATTGTGAGAAGGGATCTCTGTAGCCCAGGCTTGCCTGCAACTCACTGGGTAGCTCAGACTGACCTCAAACTCGAAGCAATACTCTTGCCTTAGTGATAAAGGGGTCGGGGGTGGGGAGAGAGAGACAGAGATAGAGAAGGAGGGAGGGAAGGAAGGAGGGAGAGAGAAAAGGAGGAAGGGAGGGAGTTAGGAAGAGAGAACACTCATATGTGTGCATGTGTATGAAAGTCCCAGAGGTTGACAATGTCTTCCTCTGTTGCCCTCCACTGTAATTTATTATTATTATTGAGACAGATCCTTTCTTTGCACTCCTTGCTGTCCTGGAGTGCACTATGTCAACCAGACTGGCCAGAAATTCACAGAGAACCACTTGCCTCTGCCTCCCTAGTGCTGGGATTAAAGGTGTGTGCCATCATCTACAACACACATAACTTTTGAGCTGGAATCTCCTTGAGTCTGAAGTTTGCAAACTGGCTAGACTGGCTGGCCCGCCAATGAGTTCCAAGAATCTTCCCGTCTTTGCTGGGCCAGCACTGGGGTTACAGGCCAAGGCTGTAACCCCAAGCTGGGATCTGAGCTTGGGTCCTTATGCTTGCTTAGCAAACTATCCTTTGGGCCTTCCTCTTGCTCTTTTGTTCATTAGGTCTCCCAGTGAGATGTAGAGACAGTTACAGAGTTAAAACATTATCTCTGTTGTATATATCCAATTTAGAATTTATTGTTGGAATTGCCAAAGTTAGAAGATGGAAATCTTTTTGTAGTTTATGCTTATTATTTCCATAGCATAAATTCCTGAGGTAGGACTAAAGTGTCACAGGGTATAAATACTGCTAAACTGTTGATAAATATCACCTATTTATATCTTATAAATTGTTTTCCAGTATGCAATCTCAACAACTATGTACTTTATTAAAGCAAATTTACCAACAGAAACATGCTTAATTACTGAAAAAGCATATGAAATAATTGCATGGAATATTTTATTTATATTACCTTCAGTATTCATTCCTTCATTCATCTGATTTATCCATCTATCTACTATCAGTCTGTTCATCTTTTTGAGACAGGGTCTGTCTATGTAGTCCTGGCTGTTCTGGAACTCAGGCCAGCCTTGAACTCACAGAGATCCTATCTCTGTCTCCCAAGTGCTGGGATTCAAGATATGCATTTCATGTAATCAGAAAGTAAAATTGGACTGAAGGGTGGTTAGGAGAAACCTTTCTTTTTCTTCAGTTTCTCCATTTTTTTATAGGATAAACATTTCTAATTCTCACATATAATCATTTTAATTTTCATCAAATTTGACTTTAGAGGGTCCGTTTTGTTTCTTATACATTAAATTTTTAATCTTTTTGTATATATGTTATAAATAATTCCATCCCTTTCCCCATTATTTGAATATCCTTTGAACACTTTCGGGAAATGTTTTACATAGTCAAGTCAAATCAATTTCCATTTACTTTATGTTTTTTATTTAGAAAGTAATTTTCTTTCTAAAAATAAGAATTTATTCACTCCTGCTTTCAATTAATTTATGATTTAAAACTTAACTCTAATCTTGCATAGTACCTATAATCAATCTAACACACACACACACACACACACACACACTCACTTATACACACTCACATACACACAAAATTACTATTTATTCCTTGTATAAATACCTTTCAGAACTGATGTAAGCAGTTGGCCCCAAGTTGTAAGGTGGCATGTCAGTAGGAACTGTATCAATACTTGAATAATGATCACCTTCAGGGTGTCCTGAAGGTGGTACTCATACTTCATTGAATACAGTGGCTGGCAGGTAAACTGTCATATGAAATACATCGCTAATGAGTAACAGACATACCTGGAAATTTTAGTTAACACCCAATGTCCTTGACTATTTTCTCTGTTTCCCTTTGGGAAGGAAGATGCTAAGCCTCCCATTCTGAGTAGTCCTTTTAGCTTGAGTTTCTCTTCTAGCTCCTACTATTACAATCAAATCATTTCTATCTTTAGACATAGAATTGGTTTTGTGGCTTTTTTTTTTTGTCACAAGATTAATACTAAACTTTACATCTCAAGGCCTTTGAGTTCACCATTTTCCAAAAATAGTTATGATGAACTGGATCAGCTTTTCCTTATACTTGAATGATGTGCAGACACCTTTAGAAGGAAGAAAATGCCTATGGATTGCCCATGTTACTATTTTTTATTAAAATATCACCATCATCAGACAGTGGTCCAGAATATGCATGATATTAACTAATTTCTTTAGTTTGACTTTCTTTTCAAACACTGTAATTATACCAAGGGCACAAATCCTGGATTAAGAGAATTTAGGACTGGGGTAGAAGAGTAAATGTCCTCACTCATGTCTGACTACAGAAACTGGAGAGTCATTGTCCATCAAACCACACAGAATCCACTAAACTAGCTTCTTCTCCTAGGTACTGTGAATGCTCTCCTAGGCCCAGCTCACATTCTCCTAGGCCTCAGTGCTCAGCTAACATGGGAATAGTCACTACTCTAGATATCAGCTAATCTGCATATGTCTGTGACCACCATGTGCCTACAAAACCAAGCTAAACATGAACAAAATGATAAACTCAATGTTCTAAATCACTTTCTTTAATGAGATAGATGATAATATTTTGATGAGCAGAAATATCTATTCCCATCACAAACATGGTACCATTGCCTGAAAGGAGTAATTTTTGTTCCTGTCTTTCTTGTCTTCCTTCCTTTCTTTCTTTTTCTTTCTCTCTTTCTCTTTTTCTCTCTTTCTTTCTCTTGAACCCATTAGAGGCTGAGCTGCAGCACATTGCCAGGGTCTTTACCAACACTGCCAGCTCTGGAGCATCTCACCGATACTATTTTAGAGAATTTGTTTTGGGAAGTTGATAGGTCTAGCCAGACTGATATCTGCTTGATGCATTTAAATAAAACCTGTTCTTTTATCCCCTCATAAAACATAAACTCTGGAACCAACAGGAAATGGCTTCAAGATACAAAGGACTCAATTCAGATATCTAAATATTTTCAATTGAAAAAGAAAACCCTACAGTTTCTGGTGTGCATTATTTACAATCTTGGTAGAAAGGATGTGGTTATTGTTTGTAGGATTAAAAGCTCAACTCTAAAAGTGAAGCTGTCTATGAAAATATTACAAAATAAATTCTCCACATTTTACAGAAAAATAGCATACAGGACTCTTAGGTTGCTCAAGACCCTATTTCCTAATAGTTTTTGAAATCTGTTGACTTTTAAAAATGAACATGTTGATCTGGGCGTAAAGGAGGAGGATATGCAGAAAACAGAGAAGATGCCAATCCACAATGCAGCAGGCAGTTAATTAAGAGAAGTCAGGCTCCCTGCAACATATGACTGAGATTGGAGAAGCTTAGACTGACAGAAGACGTATTTCCTCCAAGTTACTTTAAGGGTGTGATTTTTTTATTTTCCTTTTCCACCAGAGTTAAATCAGTGAGTTGGCTCTTGGGGTAGAGGTAGTGATTCTCAACAGGGCAAGTGTGTACTCCTGAGGCATCTGGTTGTCACTGTTGTGAGAGGAGGGCTGTCCTACTGGAATCGAGTGAGTACAAGTCAAGGATGTTGCTAAATATATTTCAGCATGTAGAATGGCAAACCAATTCTCCAGCTCAAAGTACCGATGGTGCCAAGGTTGAGAAATCCTAGAATAAGGTGCCTCAGCCAGAGAGCTGTACCCTGGATACACAGGGCTTGTGTGAAAAACTGTGTCCTAGTCTGTCCTTTTATTTTACACATACACATGCACGCACAAAATACCGTACGAGGCCACACGTACTACCCAGAATCCTTCCACACAGCCTCTTGGAACACTGGAGTAGCCCCCGGGGAGTTGTTTGAAGGTCTTGCAGTGAGCTAGCCAAGTAACAACACATAGGACACTAGCAGTCCAAAGCAGGTCAAGCCCCTCAATCCACCTATCTACCTTTCAGCAAGCCTTTATTAAACATTCACACATACATCGCTGCTGGCCATGATGATTTATGACGAACGCAATCCAAGCTGGTGCCTGACCTCAGGGAGGAGGCTGTCAACATTCAGAGTCATAGAAGCACATAGCAGTTTGAAGAGGTAGCTGCACTCGGCTGCACAACCACCGTCTCCCGTTTTCCCCTCTTCGATTCAAAGTGTGTCCAAGGTCAAAACAGTGTGTGGCAAAGGCTGATACTTGAGCTAAGTGTCACCAAGGGCTCCGTGGTATTGTGTCAGTGAGGAGGGATGCAGATTGGTGCTCTTGCCTTGCACTGACCTGGAGTTTCCTCTCCTGATCTCCACCAAACATAACTACAAGAACCCTGGAATGAACAATCCAAACACAAAAGAATCAACCACCTTCTCTGTCTTTTTGCTTACACAACACCCGAAGGCTATTTTCTAGCTGTTCCTTGTATGTATGCCTGCGTTGCTAGCTCGATTGCAAACTCCTGCAAAGGCCGGATCTTCCATTTCCTTTGCAGCCTTCTACAGTGCTGCAGCCAGCGACCCAATAAATGCCCTCTGAATGAAGGGACCTGTAGGGATAAAAAAATACTTTATGGTTTTCCCATTCCTTGGTGTCATGATTTTACTCTGCTTTGTGACAAGACTGTACATTATAAGCTTCCAAAGGGCAGAGAAAATGGCTTGGTGCTTCCACAAACTAAGCGGGCACCATGCAAAATTTGATCCTTGCATGCCTTTTTTGATGCTCCCGGATAATATTAGCACACTGGGGGTGTTTTTGTGTTTCTAAGGACCGAGGTTGTCAGCCTCTCTGCGGCGGGGAATGTTCCTTTCTTCCTACTGTAAGCTCTCATGGCGCCTAGGACAGGGCGGGATTATTGCAGACCCCCGCCCCCCCCCACTTGCTTATTTTTATTACCAAGGAAGCCGACTGCAAAAAAAATGGCAAACGCTTGCATAACCCCAGACCCTGCGAGAAAATGAGCGGAGTGGAAGGGGATCAGCAGGCAGGGCGGCGATGGCCTGGGCCGAGGCGGAGCTTCGAACATCCACCCCTCTGCCTGACACGCAGGGCTGGAGACGAGTGCTGGAGCCCCCGCAGTCCCCGGCTAGGCTGCCAGCCGCCTGCCCGCCCGCCCGCCCCGCGCCCCGGGAGCTGTCCAGACGGCCCCGCCCGCGCCTACCTGGCCGCTCCCCGCGCCGCGCCGTGCGCCTCCCCCGCGTCCCGCCAGCCCGGTTCGCAGCAGCCCGCAGCAGGGGCGGCCCGAGGGGTCGGGGGTCGGGGGCGGCGGGCGGGCATAGCTAGGAGGGCCGGCTCCCCGGGGCCGGGCGCCTGCAGGGGGCGCGAGGGGCGCCCCGCCCCGCCGCCGGCCCTCTCCCTCCCGGCTCCCTGGATCCGCGCCGGGAGGAAATGATGTGTTGCTGCCTGGTTAATCACAGCTCCAGACACTCATTGGCCGAGCTCTCCGCAGCCACTTCCTCCTCCTCCTCCTCCCGCTCCTCCCGCTCCAGCTCCCGGTCGCCGCCGCCGCCGCCGCCCCCAAGCGCTGGGGGAACTTTGCTGCCGCCGGCTCCCCGCCGCCCCCGGCCGAGTCCCGCACCGCCGCAAGTTTCCTCCGCCCTCGTCCCCGCCCTCCGCCTCCCGCCCCGCGCCAGCCGTCTCCGCGGCTCCAGCCCGGTGCCTGCCGCCAGCCTGCGCCCCGGCCCGGTGGCCGCCAGCCTCCCGCCCCGCGCCGCGCCGCGCCGCGCCGCGCTCTGCCGCCGCCCGGGCCACCCGCCTGTCCGCCCGCGGCCCGCGGAGTTCCGGGCTCCACGCCGGCTGCGGCGCCCCGCCCCGCCCCGCGCCTCCCGCGCCGCCCTGCAGCGCCCGACCGCCTCGCGCTCTCCGCCTCCCCGGGTTCAGCACCGGGCCGCCGCTGGACCAGAGGTGAGGGCGAGTCGCCGGCGGCGCCGCCGGAGCCGGGGGGAACCGGGGGAGGAGGGAGCCTAGCCGGAGGCGAGGCCGGGATCGGAGGTGGAGGGTGGGCGTCTCGGTGCCTCCCCCTCGCTTTCATTCTTTCTCCGGCGAGCTGCGTGCCCTCTCGACTGGGGGAAGCCGCGGTGGAACGAAACTGTCTCGCTTAGGGCCTCGGCTGCCGGTGGGATCCGGGGAAGGCAGAGGCTTGGAGTAGGGGTTTCGGGTGTTCGCGGTGTGAACTCCTGCAGGCTGTGCGCCTCGGACTTACACATCGATCTGGCCTCACGGCCCCGGGCTCACCTTCCAAGCTGAGCTTGGCAGACCGAAGAGATTGGCGAGTCACCCCCACCCTCAAAATACCCTTCTCTTCCAAGAGGAATTTTCTGCTGGAGAGACAGCCAATAAACTCTGTTCAACTCCCTCCCTCCCTCCCTCTGTCCTTCCTAGCTGCAGTTTCAAAAAGCTTCAAAGCCAGGAATGTGGGATTCATCTTCCGATCCCCAGAAGGCAGATGTGGTTACAGATGTTGCGCGGTACTTTGCCAAGTTTAAAACCCTTCTCTCAACACTAACCAAAACAGCGAGGCTAGAACCTTGGGCGCGCTGGGGAGAATTGTGGGCCTTGGGGGCCGCTGCGTGCGTGGACTTCCGTCTGGTTCCGACACTGGTTTGGCTCTGTCCAGTTTGTGCCAGATAGCGTCTCCCACCCTTCCCTACCTCGCTCTTCCACTGGAGCTCTGAACGCCCCTTGCATGTCAGGGGAGCTGTGGAGGAAGCTACTTGGGAAAGAAAACATCCATTTTGTAGAGAAAGAAAAGTCTTGGTTAAAAAGTTGTCATTAATTTCGTGTTTTGGAGATAAGCGGACGGTAATGCAGTGGATTTGTTCCCTTTATTGGCTTTTCTTCTTTGCGGCTTGTGTGATTGGTGTGAGATGATGGGAAACGTCTCTGGTCCCATACATGATCAATGTAATTGCAAAAATATATATGTGTGTGTGTGTACATATATATGTATATATATATACATATATGTATGTATTTATGTTTGTATAGATCTATAATTTTTGAAAAATAAATCCCCAAATTGAGACATAATCCAGTGATTTTTAAAGAAACCTGTTCCTGAGAGGCAGACTGCTCTGACAGCCCAAGGGAAGGCGGTGGCAAAAAATAGACACCACCTCCCTTTTCCCCAAAAAATTCTTCCTGGAAAGGTGGTGTTAAGAAACTTCAGAGATGGGCTCATCCAAGTGGCGGGCCTTAAATGGAAACACTATAGTATGTCCTGGCACTAGTCTGTGGAGGTGGGTTGCTGGCCGGGGGCCCAGGCTTGGGCAGGCGGCAGACACTAGACCTGTGCTGACCTCAGACACTGCCTTGCCATGCAGCTCTACAGTTGGCACAGTGCTTAAGTATGAAACCCAGGCCTCACCCATGCCGCTCATGGAGACAGTGCGGTCACAAGGTTATTTTAAGTCTGGATAGGATCTGGAGTACCGTTCTAAGATCGAATCCCTTGTTTTGTGACTTGGTTTCTTTCTTTCTTTCTTTCTTTTTTTCTGTCCTGGTGGTGGATGGACAGAAGTGTTCTGAAGCTGAGTCGGGTCTTGGGTCGCTGTCATTTTCTAATGGGTCACAGCATCTCTGCTGCCATTGTACACATGAGTCCTCAAAGGTGATGGGTGATGGTGAGCTAGACTGCAAAGAGCAAGGGCCAGCATGAACATGTGCTGGACTCATGTTCTCTCCCCAGCTGTATGGCTGAGCTTTGCTTCAGAGAGTTGTTGCAGATCAAACTTGATTGAGATAATAGTCTTACAACTTTTGCACGTTGGACTAGAGTGATCACTTGAATCTGAATAAATTTCTTGTAATTGCTAAGTAATTACAGAGAATATTAAGGATGCAGAGTTAAAATGCCATATTCAGGAATGTAATGTGTTCAAGGAGTGAGGAACTTAATTTGATTAATAGCATTGTAATGAGTGCCCTCCCCTCCAAACTGGTAATTTACCAAGTTTTCTTCCTGTACTCATGCAGCAGTGACAGGGACTGAGTTGGTGGACGGAGGGGTATCTTACCCAAGATTCTTGTCTTCCTGAGGTTGGACCATGCTGATCACCATAGGCTTCTGGCTTTTTCTGAAGGTTGGATGGAGGAGTGTGTAGAGCAGAAGGAGAGACAGGGAAGAATGGATTTGAAAAATGATCTTGCTCTCCAAGGTCACAAGTTAACGGAAGAATCAATGCTGGGATCTGATGGCTCCTCTGTGGCTTGCCTTGGCTGTTTGGTTCCTTCTATCATGATTTATTTTTGTCTGGTCAAATCTCACGTCCAGCCCAATAGGAATTCTGGAGAAGTATGGCACCAATTGGGGCCAGAGCCTTTGCTATGTTCATGTAGAGTTAATGACAGGGTGATTGGATGGGCTGAGTATGAGTCAAGCCATGTGCCCAGGTCTGTACAAACACTTCTTTAACACTTGCTCTTGTCCAGTAGGGAGCTGAGGCTTGGCAGGTCTAGGCTGTGGAGTTGGTATCTGACTTAGGGTTCAGTGGTCCAGAACAGAACCACCCAGGCCATTGTTGCCAGTGACTGCCAAGCTTGTTTGCCCTCGCTAAGTCTCACTTATCTTTAATTATCTAATACCGTGCTTTTGTTTTAGATTTACTTATTTTTATTTTGTGTTCATGGGTCTTTTGCCTGACTGTGTATCTGTGTGCTACATGCAGTGCCTGTGCAGGCCAGAAGAGGGTGTTGTGTCCCCTGTAACTGGAGTTACAGACCCTTGTTAGCTCCTGTGTAGATGCTGGGAATAGAACCCCGGTCCTCTGGAAGAGCAGCCAGTGCTCTTAACTGCTGAGCCATTTTTTTCCCCCAGCACCCTTGAATACTTTTCTTTAAAGCAGCAAATGTTTTTTTTTTAATTAAAAAATAACAATAACTTAAAGAAAACATTTAAGAAAAGAAGCAGCATATTGCTGCTGTATGGAGAAGCCAGCTCATTGGTTAGGAAACAAGGCACTCATGAAGACAGACTCCTCCTTATACCAAATCCGTAAGTGCAGGATAGTGATTATCTGATATGTGTATACTGTAGACATCTGGGGTAAGGATGGAGAAGGTCACACTATTAGTGACATCCAGGCTTTTTGATGGGTGCTGATTTTAGTTTAGCTACATACATGACACATATTTTTATGATAAAGACAATTAAACATAATAATTAGCATAATGATTACTTGGGGGGGTGGATATTTCACTGCATTTTGTCAACTGTAGCTAATAACCTGCTTCCTTGCATGAAGGAGACATGATTGGCTGGTTGACAAAACCCACAGGTAATCAGTTTGAAGCTGATTGTTACACTGAGTAAGGCTGAGATAGTACCCTTCTCTGTTTTCTGCTCCTTATGCCCTCATACCCACTCTCACGAGTGTACGAGCGGCTTGGGCTTTGCCAGGGTTTCTCCTAAAAGACATGGGCTGTGCTGCAGCTGGCACCGTTCAGTATCACTTTGTTTTGGGTATCCTGTCCCTGCGATGGGGCACAGAATGCAGTCATGAAGCCTTAGGTGCTTTCGCACCTAAGGCGAAGTGGTGAAGTGACCATTTAACCCAGTGGTGAAGTGACCATTCAGGGCTGGGGGTGCTGTTCGAGTTAGAGCAGTCCCTGGCTAAAGTATTAACAACATTAGGCCAGGAGGCTGGGAAAGGAAACCGTTCGGGATTTTAATTGGAATCCACAGTCTTCTGTGTTATTTTCCCAAGCAAGTTTTGGGCACTGTGGCTTTATTCCTGGAAATGAGGATTTGGAATTAGGTTTCCTGGTACAAAGCACCTCCTTTGATCTTTCGGAATGAAAACTTTGGGCCATTTCTCCCCCAACCCCTTGCCCTGTGGCCAGTTCTAGCTCAGGAGATCCAAAGGGAAGATTGCAAAGTAGGATTTGTCTGTTGCAGAGAACAGTCTAATGAAAGATTCTTTTGTGAAGAGCTTCACAGAGGTGGTGTGGCGGGTGTATCCTGGCTTTTAGTTGAGGTGGAAGGTGGTTTTGGCTCTCCAAATGAACTACTAAGAGACCCACGGGAGGGGGGGTTTGTGGATGTAGTGTAGTGGTTCAAGTCCCAGTGTCAGCACTACTAGAAGGTGGGGGTGGGGAGAAGAAAACTCAGCTTCCTTGATAAAAACAAGCAACACTCCCACCCCCAACCCCCATTCAGAGCACTCTCCCAGGCAGGGCTGGGAATCTCAGCTTGTTTGTGAGTACCTTCCCCGATCCTGAGAGCTTTGTTTGCCAAAGTTTCCAGGGCTTCATTGTTTAACTTTGGGGTTTTCGGTCTCTGACCAGCATTCCACTTTTGCCCATTAGGGTTGCTTCACTGTTTACTCTGGCTGTTTGGCCTTTATTTCAGAGACTGGGAAAAAGTCATTTCAGATTTCTCTCTTTCTAAGTTCTGTAGAGACACATGGAGTAGCTGAAGACTATCTGGGGAGATAGGGTGAGTTAGGCAACCATAACACAGGTGTCCTGATGGATCTCAGAGGCTAGCACAGCACTTGACCCTCCCCTCAAGGCCTGACCTTGACTGATATAGCCCTTTCTTACCTTCTCTCTTTCTTTGGTGAAAGTCAGACCCTTCAGGGGCCAGAGGAATCTCATTGCAAGGGAGAATGCATCTTGCTTTTCTCAGCCCTGCCATCTTGTAGCATTGTATCATCCCCATTCCTCCTCCTGAGCCTCAGTTCATCTCTTCAAGATACAGGGCTGAGAGTTATTCATTTTTTCTTTCGTGTGATTCATTCCCCTTCATTGACTTCAAACCTTTTCAGTTGTCTCAATGGTTGCCCTGAGGGCAAGGAGCATGACTCACTCATCTGTGTATCTCGTATGTAGCTAAGCCAATGATAGACCCTACAACCAATCCTTTTCGAAAGACAAAATTTAAAGGAGACTTATTTTAACTTCAGTTACTAATCTGTGTGTGGGTGTCTGTGTGCGGTTGTGTGCACATGGGTTGCAGTTGCCTGCGAAGGCCAGAAGAGGGCATCAGATCCTCTGGCGCTGGAGTTACAGGTAGTTGTAGCTGTCTTATGTGGATACTGGGAACCAAACTTGGGTCCTGTGTAAAGAGTACTATATGCTCTTAACTGCTAAGCCTTCCATCCACCAATAGCAAATGTTTGTTTTTTGTTTTTTTGTTTTTTGTTTTTTGTTTTAATTGTGAGAGGATGAATGGATGACTGTGGGTTATGGGTGTAAAGGGACCCTGTGACTTAAGGAAAGGAGACAGTCCAGAGAAGATAACAAACTTGATAACAGGTTGTTAAGCACAGATGGGAAACATGTGAAAGATACTCTAGGTAAGGAAACTGTATTTGCTCCCCCCATTTTTTTCTCTGTGCTGGTAACTGAACTTATGTCTTCACTCCTGCTAATGTGCTCTACCACTGGTTGAATTTCCCCTTTTTACCCTTGGCTGTATCTTGTACTAATTAAACGCAGCAAATAGGTACTGCCTTCTTCTCTGCATACATTTTATTTCTCTTTGTGAGTAGGTAAGGGAGATAAGTCTATTCTGGGGAAGAACATTTTAACCCATTTTTTGTTTCCATCACAGCAATGAATCCTGTGCTAATGTGAGACTCAAACACTGGGTGAATTGAGCTGTTTATTCTGATTTTTTTCTTGTGGGAAGTACGCCTTCCTAAAGAATTGACAGGGAAAACAGAGTGGTAGGCTATGCTTATGTCAGAGGTGAAGGAATATGGACAACCTCTTTGGAAAATGGATAGAATCCAAAATAAACTCCCTTCATACCAGGTTTTAAGGGCTGGATTTGAAAGGACATAACCACTGGGCAGTTTGGTGACCTACGAAACCCAGTATTGGCTGCTCATGGCTGTGTTGTGGCATAGCTGCCATCAAGAAACAATATGGCCCTAGGTTTTGCTTCTGCATTAGCCGATGGTAGAATTATTGATTGAGCCCCAACACATGTAACTTTGAGTTTTGTAAGAAATGGGCCGATGGCATGAAGGAAGGTGTGGCCTGATGCTAGGCAGGCTTGGATGGTACAGGTGATGCTGTTTGGAGCATGCCATCTGCGGATAATATCTGATGAAAAGAACCCGAGGGAGAGCTTTCTGGAATAGAGGGATGCTTGAGATGATGTTGCAACAGGGTTCTCTGAATCTTGTTCGTCTGAGGCTCTTCCTCTTAGTGGCTACTGTCCCAGGGTAATGTTGCTTGTAAGTGGATGTCACCGAGAATGATGCCAGAGCACTTGGACTGGTGTGTCTTTTCTGGATTTTAGGGACTTAGACGTGACAGTCATACCTAGGAATGGTGAGCAGGGAGAAAAAGGACACACATTATTCAGAGTGACTCTTGCCTTGCTTTTCAAAGAGGAAATGGTGAGGAACAAGCGGACCAAATGCTATCTTTCTTGCGGCTTTTGAACATGAAGAATCTGAGCCATCGTGGGCAGTGGTATTTGGATGAAGAACCTCCCGAGTGTGGTTCAGAGGGAGACGGAGCAGCTCGTGCTGAAGACGGAATGTTAGATAAACATACATGTTTGGTGTCTGTGTTTTCAAAAGGCTCTTGACTCACAGAGACACTTTCCATTATGGTCTGGTACACACACACTTACACACATGCACATTTCAAATGCAGCGGAATTACAGGTTTCAGTAGACTGTGTTGTAATGCTTTCTAATTTCTATTCAGTTTTTATTAAAAAATTCTGATCTCTATCTACTAAATTGATTTCAAAACTTGCTAATGGGTCCTAATCAGCAGTTAGAAAAAAAAAGTGTTCTGTTCCAGGTATTGTGAAAATTAGCCTTAATTTGTTTATTGAATAGTTGCTAATCTGAATGAGTATTTTGTCAGTTTTTTTTTTTTTTGTTTTTTTTTGGGCATAGATTTTAGTCATTCTTCACAAAGCCTTCACCTCTATCCTTCTCCCCCATCAATTTCTTTCCTTAATGCAAGAGTCTTTGCTTGTTTCTCAGATCAGATTAAGAGGACTAATGTGGACCTTGTGGCGCTCCGTCCGAATCAAAGGTGGGGCTGATTAATTTGAACTGTGCAGGAGGTTTGCTCTCATGTGAAAAAACAAAGCAGAGCACCTAGCTGCTCCTACCAGAAAGATGGGAATGAAGCTTGGACCCTGACTCCATGTGTTATTTGAAAATGAAAACAAAGCAAAACAAAACAAAACCAAACCAAAAACCCGAGAGGTTGCGAGGGATTGCTGTTGGCAGAAGCAGTTCACCTGCTGTCATTATCCTTCAGGATCAAAGGTTCCTTCATTCTTGCTCCTTTGTATTTTGCCTCTTGGCCCTTCATTTACTGAGGGTTCATCAAGTCTTCCCTGTACTTGGGCTGAGCTTGCAACTCAGGAACACTGATTAGATGTGCTGGTAACCGTGAGGGGAATTACACGTCTAGGTAAGGGGCGGAGTGCTAAGTGTCTTGGTCATAAGGTCTAGAGAGATAAGATCAACCAGTCAGTACCTTAGAGGAGGTGGCTGTTTGGCTAGCCTTGGAAAGAGGTGCCATTTTGATGTTATCATGATGGCAGATATTGGTATGCATGTCCTTGCGAAATAGGCCGTGTAGTGAATGGTGCTAGGAAATTAGAAGTAGTAGGATTTGTGTAGAAGCCGGGTTGTATGCAGTGTTAACTGGACACATTTTCAACCGTTGGATCAGATTTTCCATCTTGAGATGCCGTATCTTAGGAGAATGTGCAAGACCTGGGAAAACAGGAAGGGACACTAATGTACCAAAGTACGCTCTGTGGCGTATGCAAAGCGAGAACCAAGGAAGAAGAAATGTGGTTCCTTGTTATGGTTTCCTGGGGTGCCCTGGTTGAAGCTAAGGTAACGCATAGAGAGCAGGCCTCCGGCTGTGGATGTGGTAGAGTTGACAGGGTTGTTTTTGTAGAATGTACAAAACCCTGGGTATGATCCCAGGTATGTTGGTTCACACTTGTAATTCGTTAAAATATCCCAACTTCCATGCGTCCTTGTGACTGACAATACAGGCAGCGTCTTGACCCTGTTTCCAGAGGAAGCTGTGAGAGCCGTTTGTGACTGTCTGAGGGGACATGGGTGCTGAGGTCACCTCGGTCTCAGCTCACCATGTTTTCTCCTAGACCCTGACATCTGCTGACGGCTGCTCCTTATGCCTTAATTTTTTGCTGGTTTTTAAGACCCCTGTAACCTGCCTTGTTCCTCTTACACACTAGTTGCATTGGTCCTGTAGCTATGGGAGTCCGAGACTCACATTTTTGGCTTGTAGGTGATTTGTTTAGTAGCGAGGGTTTGTTTCCCCGAAGCCAGGAGGAAACAATAATCCTCGATGGGACAGGTCTTTTGGTTTTGGGCTGGAGACAGAGTTTATTGAATAACTCACTAGTGATGAGAAGGAGGATGGGGTATGAGTAAATGCACTTGGTGTGTGGAACCTGGATGCTGGGGCAATGGTGGTGATCTTTGAAGAAAACGTGAAGTTGGTAAGAGGAGCGCTGCTGAAGGGCTGGTGGAGCAAGGAAGCCGTAGGAGGTTTTACTTCAGTCCTGTGTGAAGCTGGGAGGACAGCACGAGAATCCTGCGGATGAGGGTCTGGGGGCTTTGGCTTTTGTTTTGATTGGATCTGCACCCCTGCTTGGTGAGAGGATGAACGCGGTGGGGGCGGTCCTTTTTGGAAATGGGGAGAAGTGACCTGAGTGTCTGTGACATGAACCTAGGGCAAACAGTTCAGAGTTTCTTATTGACTTCTGGGGTCAAGCGTCAGGCTTCTCAGATGAATGAAATGTTTATTTTGACAAAGGAGTCAACTCAGCTGTCCCCACCTTCCCAACATGGGAACTGATCAGCATCTTTCCATAGAACCACAGGCAGGTGGGCACTCTGATGGATGATACCCGTAAGCACACGCGCGCTCTCGTTAGGCGAAACCGATTTTGTGACTTCCAAGTTTTAATTTTAAAACATTCGTTTACCTTCATACCACAGGCCAGAGGAGAAGAGTCCCAAGGTGGGAAGAAGTGCCAGAGGCTACTTAATGGTGCTTTGCTGAGGCTGTATTCTGGCTTGGCTAGGAATGGAATGCCCTTTGACAAATTCAGAATAATCCATATCCTCTCCTCCACTCCATTTGCTTCAGCTGCCATCTAGGTTACTGTTTCTTAGTTAACTGGGTCAACAAATACACACACACACACACACACACACACACACACACACACACCCGCTTCTCCCACCTGGTTGTATTTTGATCCCCAAAGGTCTCACTAGTCAGGACATTCTATCAGCTGGTGGGCCTCCTCTTGCCCTCTTGCTCAGATTGGGAGGCCGCCATGAAAATCTTCCAGACATGTGCTCCATTTGTTCTCACGGACATTTGACTCCTTTTGGGGAACCTACAACTTTGACATTAAAACATTCAAGTTAACCTCTTTTATTTTTAATTTAAATATATTTGTATTATGTCTCACATGTACACATTAACAGGCGTTCCTTTACACATGTTCCCTTGGTTTGGTTCATGCTCGTGTTTTGGTAGTTGATGTTTAGAAAGGAATGCATGTACATGATACACGCTTGAAGGGAGAGAGTACACAGTGAAAAATAACTTTTGTACTTTTCCCCCTGCTATAGGAAGGGCATCAGCAGTCAGAGGAGCTGTTGCAGGGGAGTGTAGCTCAGTGCAGGAGTGCTTTCCTAGCACAGGAAAGACCCCAGCTTCAATCCCCAGCCTCAGAAAGAAGAAAAAAAAAAAAATCCAAGTTGTTTATTCTCTCAGTGATAGCATTTAATTACATTTATAGTCATATACTGATGGTGGCTTATTTGTTGGTGACAGAGTCTTGTCATGGTTTCCAGGCTGGCCTGGAGTTCTTGGGCTGGAGCAGTCGTGTGGCCTTAGCCTGCCAGGTAGTGGGAACTCCAGGTGTACATTGTCCTGACTTCGAATATGTTTTTGTTTCTATGTGTGTTTTTCCTTGAAGACACATCAGTGTTATACCTTTCACTTAACGAGTTAACGAGTCTTGGAAATTTTCCTTTGTTAGTATGGACAAAGTAAAAGCAGCCTCTATTTATTTATGTATTTATTTACTTATTTATTTATTTACCTTTTGAGTCACAGCACACTGCGCTGCATCTCTGGCAGAGCCTCTTGCTTCGGAAGGCCTTGCATTGTGTACTATGATTTATGTGATCATCCTTTCAGATTTTGCTTTAGACAACACTGTGCATTGCAGTATGGCAGTGACTTGAGTTTTTATATGCAGAACGGCAGTGTGTCCATCGTTGTAATTATTCTGTTTTAGCGTTACTGTTACTCTTTCCTTCTGTGTAGTTTATAAGTCACTCCTTGCCGTCGGCATGTACACACCAGGGAGAGCTGTGGAGGTTTACGTAGGTTTCAGTACTCTCCATTGAAAGCATCCTTTGGGGATCTTGGAAGGTCCTCTCTTGAGGGTGGGGAGCACCACTGTACTCTGAAATCTGTGTCTGGGTAGCTTGACTTACTAATTCCCTTCCTGTACATCTGGGAATAAATAACAAAGATTGCTATTTGCTTTGTAAATTTCATATAGTTGCAGCCCGGATCAGGCCTCCCTGTTGTGTTTGTGAAGCACAACGCATGGCAAGAATGAAGGGTTCATAGACCCAGCCCTGTCTGCTTTTGCTGAAAGCCAGTTATGTGGTCAAAGAAAGTGATTTTCTTTTCAGTGTTTTCCTGTCTGTCAAGAAGGGCAGAGACTTGGTTCTTCCTAATGTTAAATAATTCTCTAGTCTCTCTTTTTTGGTCTTTCCAGTAAGTGCAGTCTGGTGATTTTTTTTTTTTTTCCCCATGTAGGTTGGAGTCTGTGGATAACTGGGCTTTGGAAGCCTTGCAAACCACAGCTTTACTTTGATTGTCTCAAAGCACCGTGTCTGCCTATGCTTTATGTTAAAAGCAGAGCTTATATGGCTGATTAAAAAAAATATTGTGAGATAACTAAGCATTTAGTGACCAAGAAACTCATATAGTCAGCTTTTTATTATTGATCACAAATAGAGACAATGGATTTGTATACTTAGGAAAGAAGTTTTATTTTTAATAGCTTAAAAAAAAAAGGCAATAGGCTGGTGATAGACAGTCCGTAAGAAACAGTGAAATTTTTATTGATGATTATGAGGCACACCAGAGGAGACTGCTTTTGCTTATTTTGTAAGATGAAAAAAGTAAAATAAGTTTTACTTTTGAAATAGTGGGTCAGATTTCTCTTCCCCCTGGTAATGCTGGGAATTGAACCCGAGGCGTGTGTAAGCCAGAAAGAACTTTATGGCTGAAGCACATCTCTAGGACTTAACCAATCACTGTTTTTAATAATACCATTGTAATTCTTTGTACTTACCAAACTAGATATATCTAAATTTTTAAATACAGCATAATATAAAATTCATGTTTGTCCTCTGTCCTTCATTTGCTCTATAGAATTTATTAACCCCCCCCCCCCCCCCCCACACACACAAACACACACCCTGGCCAAGCACTTGACTTTTTCATTTGTTCCACATAGAATTTCTGGACATCATACATCTTTTGGAAGACAGAGTCTCTATGTAGTCAGCTGTCCTGAATCTTGCAGTGATCCTCCTGCCTCTGCCTCCAGTGCTGGTTTTATAGGTGTTTGCCGTCATGGCTAAGCTCCACATGATAGTTTTGAATTTTCCCGAGTACTGTTTAGATTTATGGTTACGGAGCTGTGACATAAGGGGGAAAGGAGCTAGTAGGGGATAAATACACTGCAAAGGTAGCACTCACCCTCTCAGTGCTGTGGGTCATGATGACTGTGAAGAGAGTCCATACACACAGACAAGGGGAGTGAATGTTAGGACACAGTGCTACCTCCATAATGCAGTGTTAAAGATGGCCACCTCCGTATAGTGATGGATCACAGTACTGTGGCCTTTGCTCATGCCATCTCTGTAGGGTGAAAGGTTTTATGCCTGCTTTAGGGTTCAGTTCCGATCGATCTAGGAGTCACACTTTTGAGAGGCTGGATTTAATTTCACATGTTGCAAGTTTACTAGACCTGGTGCAAGTGTCTTAATTATAATTATTGACACTGCAAAGGCTGCTTTAAGTGGGGTCTCTCACCGATGATTTTGGCAAGCCACGGCTGCGATGAGCCGGCTTCGGAACGTTTCACAGAGGTCTGGTTTAAGCTTCACGTTGTGGTAAGGCATTGCAGTGCAGTGGATGTAGAGAGCCTTGGAGCGGTCCTTGGCCTTGGAGGGCCTGTTGATTTTTAGTCTTTAAATGTTAATCTGATAACTAACTAGGTTCCCTTTTCAAGAAGCCCAAGAATTTCATCTTATTTTTTTTTTTTGTACAGTGGGGGGAAAAAGCGATGGACTGATGCCCCTCTGTTTTGATTTGACCTTTCAGAGGCGACAGAATTCTCCTGCTGACAGTCCTGATCATGGATCTCTAGATCAGCAGGCTTTTCTAGCGTGCTCTCCCCTTCCCTTCTTTTTTTTTTTTTTTCCCTGTTTGTTTTTTATTGCTGTTTGAGACAGTGTCTCCCATAGCCCAGGCTGGCCTCCAAGTCTTTGTAGTCTAGGGTCTTAAACTTCCAATCCTCTCATCCCACCCAACCCCCTCCAGCCCAGTTTGGCTTTGAACTCATCCTCCGGTTTCAGCCTCCAATGCTGAGATTATAGGCATGAACCACCGTAGCATCTGCCCTCTGTTTTTCTGTCTTTCTTTTCTGTCTTTCACCCACTCTGTCTCTTTCCCTTCTCTGTTCCCGTCTGCCTTTCTGTTCTCTGCTCTTTGTGCTGGAGGTAGAACCCAGAGCCTTATCAACTGTTAGTAGATGCCCTGCTGTCGAGCAATACCTCAGTCCCTGCACTGTTTTCTTGGGGGATGCTCTTCTTTCTTATTTTACTTATTTAATGTATTGGAGGGTGTTGGATCCCTCCAGGAACTGGAGTTAGAGATAGTTGTGAGCTGCCATGTGGGTGCTGGGAGAGCAACTGGTGTTCTTAATCACTGAGCCATCTCTCCATCCCCCACCCCCCAGGGGGGTAATGCTCTTTCTTTGTATTACTCCTTCCATGAGTAGCTGCCCAGCCAGCCACGGAACATGGCGACACAAAGGTTGTTGGGAAGCTCAGCCTGGTAGAGGCAGACAAACAAGTGGCCAAGGCACATCAGAGAACCCCTGGTGTCCAGCTGTAAAGGAGGAGCCATCATGCTGTGGTGCACACTTCTGCTTAAGAGAGCTTCAGGGCTCGTCTTCCAGGGCAGTGATGTTTGTGGGCCACTTGTGAAGGTTCAATAGCAAGTCCAAGGGTCATCCAGGCAGAGGCTGGGTCACAGCATCAGCTTTGAAAGTACTAAGCAGGAACCCTTTTCTCCGTGAGGACTTACAGGACCAGAGATGCTGGCCGTGGTGTCAGTAGGCCAGAGGCCTGGGCCTACTGGGAATCCTGCTGAACTGGACCCAGCTTCTCACTGCCATCAGCAGGTGACTCGAACGCTTTTAGGAATCTGAGATCAGAGGAGCAGATAGCCAGTGGTAAAAGGTTGAGAAAGCTAGGCAAGCACCAACCGCCTGCTAGGGAGTATTGATTTTGATTTTTTTTTTTTTTTAAGTATAGGCTTGATAAAGCAGAAACAATGCCAGACTCAGACTCACATTTTCTAAAAATTGTTGTGTGTGTATATGTGTGTGTGTATATGTGTGTGTGTGTGTGTGTGTGTGTGTGTATTGCAGTGTGGCGTGTGCATATGATGTGTGTGTAGACCAGAGGTCAGTGTAGAGTATCTTTTTTCCACTGTTCCCTGCCTTTATTTTCTGAGACAGGGTCTCTCATTGGACCTAAAACGCCTTAATTTGGCTGGTCTGGCTGGCCAATGACCCTCAGGGGCTTCCCTGTTTTTGGAGCCCCAAGGCTGGGTTACCATGCCTGGTTTTTGCGTGGGTCCTGGTGTTTTGCATAGCAGATACTTTAGTGACTGAACCATCTCCCCAGTTCCCACAGGCAGCAAGCTGGCTCAGCAGGTACCGGCAAGCCTAGGGGCCCGAGTTCTGTCCCTGGACCACATGTGGAGAGAGGGAACTGACTTAGCGCAGTTGTCCCCAGACCCCCACATAAATGCTGTGGTTTGCACACACTCTCTCTCATACACTTGTTGACACACAATAGTCATTAAAGAAAAGAAGAAAAATCAGGAAGTTAAGTGTGAGAAGTGAGAAACGCATTGTCTCTGACAGCGTGGAAGGTGGGTACACGGAGAGTTCCGAAAAGCCTCTGTGATGAGGAAAATCATTAACTTAATCACTTCAACTGGGACATCCCTGGGGTCTTCCAAATTTATTCCGCAGAGGGACCCAGTGCAGCTGTTAGCACTGCGGGCTTAGCCGGCTGCCTTCTGCCGAGCACTTTCTGGGAAAGCCAGCCTTGCTTCTCAGGCTCTCAACACTGCCTTATCTGTGTTGGGAGGCCAGCTGTCCGGGCTTGCCTGGGAACTGGCGATGTCCTGGGATACAGGACTTTCAGTATGGAGGTCCTGAGCCAAGGCTGGTGCTCTGTTTGTTTACCGTACATAGGAGTTTTCTTCTTCTTTTTTCTTTTTTTTTTCCATTATAACTACCAGCCCCAGCCACATTCTGATGGCTTGGTTCCCAGCCTTGTTTGCATCCCTGTGCCCCATCCCGGTTGCTGAGCTTGTGACTAAATTGGTCTGGGATACTATGGAATGTTTCAAAGGTCCCCAAGTTATTCTATCATGTATGAAAGTTGTTCAAACCAATTAAGCGTGTGGAAATGCAGACTTGATGTGCCGCTCATGGATTTATTTTAATATGCAATAGGAAAGAACATTATCCATTAAAAAGAAAAGAGCCGAAACGATTCTTAGCAGCGTGCCGGGGGACCACCAGTCCTCCATGCTCTGTACTGTGGGGACCCTCTAGAAGCATGGCAGGCTAGAAGGGAGATGAGGAACACTGCAGTCTGCTTAGCCGTGGGTGTGACATGGGGGGAGAATTTAAGGCTGTTTGGAATGCCAAACTGATGAGTTATATCAGACAGGTGAGGTGAGATCCGGGAGGGGACAGGGTCTTGGGTAATTAAGTGTAGGTGAATACTGGAAGGTAACTTGGATTGATTGGCCTTGGGCTACTTGGTGGAACTGTCCAGAATGAACAGCCCAGCTCAGAGGATAGCATCTGGACAGGGACAGATAAGCTCATATCCTAGTGCAGGCAGTAGGGACCTTTGAGTGGGGATCACGTTCTGCAGGGAAAAAGGTCAGAGAGTAGCTCTGCCCTGGGGTCTGGCATAAGTGCCTGCCAGAAAAGCAGTGTGGGGACAGGTGGGAGGAGGCTGGCATGCTGGAGAGGGCGCTTGCAGGAGACCTTACAAACCCATGCTTGGTGTGTTGGTCTTTGTGACATTTCTGTAGATGAAGCATGAAGCCAGGTTGTCGTGGGTGGTGGTGGTGGTGGAGGAGGAGGAAGAGAAGGAGGAGGAAGTAGTTAGCTAGAACTAAGGACTTCTCTAGAAGCTTTTAACTAAGCCTGAGGTGATAACTAGACTTTAGGAGATAAGCCCTGGCCTGTTGAGTAGACAGCCGATTATTCACAGAGGCTAGTCTCTGAGTAAACACAAGGGGGGTGGTCAGATACAAACCTGAGGCTCCTTGGGGCTCCATGAAATTGTTTTTCTATATAGCCAGCTCACTTTTTTTTTCCTTCCTCCCTTTCCCCTGAAGCTTCTTTTGACATTCTTTGAACACAACAATCACAAGATCGGAATTTATGTGTTCATAAATGTCTTTGAGGTTCCATCTTATGGTGGGTGATAAGACTGCAAGTGATAAGAGTCCAAACTTTGTTCATGTCCCTGTCTTCTGGGAGTGCTTTGGAACGTACACAGAGCATTGGTGACCCTCTCAGGCACCGTGTGCAGGAAGCAGGGAAGACAATAGGATTATTCCAGGGAAGGAATGCCTTGGAGTTTAAATATAGTATGGACTTGATGATTAATGATTTTCGGGATGGGTCCAGGATGGAAATCCAACTTTTGGTGTGTGTGTGATTATTTTTTTCCATTATATTGATGGGGATTATGTTTGAAGTTTTGTTTTGGTTTGGTTTTCTGTTTCCAGTTAGTTTATAAATATCCCAGGTAGAGACCCGTGATCATAGTTGAGTTTTTTATTGGCTTTATTCATTCACTGCTGCTCTGGGATCTTGGGTGGTGGTGGTAATGGTGGGCAGAGGGGCCTTCCCATTCGTAAGATGTTTCCCGTTACCTTTGAATGACAGAGGTCACAGAAATACACCAACAGGATTGACAAAGGCCTCAAGGATGCTGTAGCTTGAACTTGTGTCATAATTGGACCATACAGTTATTTTTTGAGGTCATTTCGGTGCTATTTACTTGTGTGTTTTGTAAACATTTATCCTGCTCTAGCATTTCCTATTCAGGTGCCTTCGACTTATTGGAAGCTGTGTCCCAGTGAACCCAGAGTAATTAAAAAATATGTGAAATTAAAATGCATTTTAACCTGGTAGCATCTTAGCACATGGTATGCTATAGAATATCAGGTGTTTGCCCCCAGGCTGGAGGCTGGAGAAGGGGTGGGAGTATCTTTCCATCTATTATTAGCCCGAGGAAGGATCAAAATTAACATAAAAAAACCCAAAACTGAAAAAATGATGTGTGTGTGTGTGTGTGTGTGTGTGTGTGTGTGTGTGTGTGTATGTATAGACTTGCTCGCCATGGCACATCTGTGGAGATGAGAAGACAACCTTCAGGAGTTGGGTTTCTTCTTCAGCTGTGGGTTTCAGGGACAGAACTCAGGCATCAGTCTACTGCTAGTGCCCTTACCACTCAGCCATCACTTTGCTCTTTCTGTGTCTTTCTTTCTTTCTTTCTTTCTTTCTTTCTTTCTTTCTTTCTTTCTTTCTTTCTTTCTTTCTTTCTTTCTTTCTTTCTTTCTTTCTTTCTTTCTATCTTTCTTTCTCCCTCCCTCCCTCCCTCCTTCCTTCCCTCCCTCCCTCCCTCTCTCCCTCCTTTCTTTCTCTTTCTTTGTCTCTTTATCTTTCTGTGTAGTCTTGGCTGTCTTGGAGATCATAGACTAGGCTAGCCTCAAATTCATAGACACCTCTCTGCCTCAGCCTCCTGAGTCCTAGGATTAAAGGCCTGTGCCACCACATTTGGCTTTTTTCTTTTTCTTTTCTTTTTCTTCTTTTTTAAATGTTGCTTTTTAGAGACAGAGTCTCATTACATAGCTCTGTGTTGACCAGGCTGGCCTTGAACATACAGAAATCAGCCTGTCTCTGCCCTCCAAGGGCAGGATTGAAGTTGCACACCACCACACATGGCCTCACATGAAAAGAAGTATTATCTTGTGTGTGTGATGTATGGGTGTGTACATGCCATGGCAGGCATGTGGAGGTCAGAGGGTAACTCTGAGGAGTCTCTTTCTGCCTGTAATGTGGATTCCAGGGATGGAACCAAGATTATTAGCCATATAAGGCAAGTGCTTTTACCCACTGGCTCCTAGATTTCCATTTCTAAGTATGAGTTATATAGGATTTACTAAATGCACACGTGTTTCAACCTATTGTAAGGCAAAAAAAAAAAAAAAATCATTAAGCCGTTGTAAAGCAGACTATCCATGTTCTAATGGCATTCTTTGTGTAAGGCTGCATGCATATCAGAGCCTCTCATGAACTGTGGGGCAGGGATGAGCACAGAGATGAATGACCAGCCCTCCCCTACTTCCTGCCCCCATCCCTGGGAGCTAACAGTCCAGCAAAACCTATCTTGTTCAGCAAGTGCTTACAGAGCACAACATGGACACTCAGAGAGTCTGTGTTGAGAACCCAGAGGGTTGGTTATTATGTTACGTTACGTTTTCTCCTTTTTAATCGCAGTGAGCCACTGTCAGGTTTTTATTTATTTATTTTTATTTGTGTTTTTCTGATGAGTCATTAAATCTACAATGTTGGGATTCAGAGAAGGGAAAAATGAGAGAATAAAGAAATGGCATCTGTGTATTAGAACTGGAGACAGAGGTTTTGATTAGTGAGGAGGGGTTTTGGCTGAGCAGTAAACAGTTGAAAGTAGGAAACAGTCCCTCAGGGGAAGCTGGAAATATACAGAGGAACGTTCAAGAGAGCACACCAGTGGGACCCAAAGATGAGGTAGTAGGATTCAATCCAATGTCTTGGAGGGGAATACTGTAGGCTTTTCTCCAACCTTAATTACAGCCGCAGGATGACAAAAGCATGTAATATTTTTTCTGCCTCTACTTAGGGCTGGTAGAGTGTAGTCTCTTTTGTGTAATTCAGTTTGCATTGCCGTTTTTTTTTTCTTTATTTCTTAGGATATCCTGGGTTGAGGGAAAAATCATAAAAATTAGACTCGTTTTCTTGTGTTTATATTAACATTTTAGACTGTTTCATTATGAAGGAAGGAACGTTTTAGTCATCAAAGAGATTGAGGAGGATGAGTTAATGTTTGGTCATCCAAAGATGTACCATTAAGAGCTTATTTCTTTTGGGAGGAGCAAAGGGCAAAATATGAGTCAGACAGACTATAAAGTCATTTCCCTTTGCTGGATTCCCTCCTGCTTTCCACGGATCCAGCAAGGGAGACTCAAAAGGTGATGCTTGCTGCCATTTGGAGTGGACTGTCCAGTATAAAGATCTTCCACCAAGAAGACCCACAATGGCCCATCACAGCTCTGAGGTTTAAGACTTTTATTTTATTGTTTTCACACTGTAGCTCAAACTGGCCTAGGCCCCACAAAGTACCCCTCATTGGCTTTGAACCTGAGCTGTTTCTACCTTTGCCTCGCCAGTGTTGGCATTCTAGGCATGAGCCACCATGCCCGGCTCTAAAGTTGATATGTCTGATGATTGGGGGTACATGTGAGTTCACCCAGGAACATGCTGTCCTTGGTTTAAAACCTCAAAGTTGGATTTGTGATTCTGACTGGGACAGTTTTCCGCCTTGTTGAGGGGCTGTTAAAAGGGGCTGGTTTAGTCTGTGACATTGGGAGAGTGTGAAGTTTGTTTTGTGGATAAGGGCACTTGTGGCGCCTTTAGTGATGTTTGCTTGTCCTGGGGCAGAATCATTGGTCTCTCTGTGCCTGCTGCTGATCCCTTGATAGTTTCTATTATTTGTATTTTTTTGTAGCTCAAGCTGACCTGGAACAGAGATCTGCTTGCCTCTTTCTCCCTGGTATTGCGATTCCAATTGTGTGTTACCATACCTGTCAGTAATGTTCCCTTTCAATGGAGATTGGAACAAGTACCAAATATTTGTGTAAATCAGTGGGAGGTAACTAGAAACACATCTCTGAAAGAGTAGAATGGAATGTTTTTGTTTGTTGGTTTTGTTTTTTGAGGCAGGGTTTTTCTGTGTGTAACAGCCTATTCTGGAACTTGCTTTGTAGACCAGGCTATCCTCGAACTCACAGAGATCTGCCTGCCTCTGCCTCCCGAGTGCTGGGATCAAAGGTGTGCACCACCACTGCCTGGCTAGAATGAAATGTTAAGAATAATAATAAAAAAAATGCCTCAGTCTTTCTTTATTTTTGGGTCTGTTTGATTCAGGTTCATGCTTTTTAACTTTTCTTTTTTCTTTGAATACTGACTATGTTTCAGGTTCTATGCTAATGACACAAGGCCCCAGAAGTGCTATTCCTGGCTGCAGGAGAGTTCACGGCTTAGTGAGGGAGTCACATGAATAGGTGTCTGGGTTCAGCTTGGCAGATGCGGAAGGTGTGCACTGTAAAGGAAAGATCCAAGGGGGAAGCACCTACTCACTTTTGGGAAAGCATGTAAGCAAGGTCCTGGCAGGACGGGTGTTGAGCGGCAAGTTTGCCTGGTGATGTAAGGACGGGCACTCCAGCATGGAGAACATTTCACTCAGAGGTGGAGGGCACAGGAAGAAAACACGGTGTACTCTGGAAACTTCAGATAGTTTTGCTAGACAATAGCTTACAGTGAGTGTGGCCTAATGAATTTGACCTGGAAAGGTGAGGAGGGGATTCCCTCACCAAGACTACTTCCTATTTGCTGAACAATTCAGACACCATTCTCAGACTTTGTTCCTATTGGGGAATTGTAGGCAGGAAAGAGATTTGATTAGATTTGAAACTTGGAACGATCACTGGCAACTATTTTGAGGATGGCCTTACCTAACTTTGTCTAGAGTGGGCACGGTGGGACACATCTGTAATCCCAGCACATGAAAGGTTGAGGCAGGAGGGTTGATACCGGTACGTGGGTCTGGTCTACATAGAGAGGCTCTGCCTCTTTTCACTTAGAAGAAGCAAGCACTTCCTGGCTTCCCTAAGACACCCAAATTGATAGTCTATTCCAGAGATTTGAGGCCATGATTAAGCTCTGCCTGAACACAGCCCCATGGTAACTCCTGCATGGCTTTCTGGGTAACAGAGATGGCAGGGTGGCCTAGACCCCATCAAGCTCCTCTGAGATGCATGCAGTTGAACGTGTTTGAACTATTTCAGTACTGTCATTTTTTTTTATTTCCACGTTTTTTTTATGTAGCCTAGACTGCTATATTTGGGAGGGTCACATTGTCTTATTCACTGATTCTGGCTACTAGCAGAAATCTCAAATATGTCTCATGAGTGCTCCTGCTAGGTCCCTGCTCCCTTGCCCTGTGTTTGCCACTTCTCCTTTAGGACCTCAGTTTTGCTTATTTTTTAGTTTAGCGGGTCCTGTCCATATCACTAGACTTCTTTTTTTTTTTTGTGGGGGGGGGAGGGAGGAAGATTTGATTTTTAAACATTGCCCTTGATGTGGAAATTTAACAGGCATGTTTCATGCTGCCTCAGCTTTCTATCCATGTTAAATCACACATATTTCCTAAGAGGCTTTGTTATGTGCTCTGCTGTAGTCAGATGAGTACACTGCCTTGACCTGCTAGTGTGGGGGTCTTACTGGAGAAGGAAACTGTGTCACTCTTACATGGCTTTATGGTTACTTCAAAGCTCCTAGGGAGCCACTTTCTAAGTGTTTAAGATCTGCTTCTCAAGATCTTGTCTGGAACTTGGGTTTGGTTGTCTAGAGAGTCTGGTGGAATTCTCAGTATAATTTTTCTGAAGCATCTAGTCTTTTTTATCATTTTGGATGTTTCTCTGTTGACATGTATATCAAATTTTGCAATTTTCTAAAATCACTTTTTCTCTTCCCTTTGAATTTCCATTCTCAAAGATTCTCTGAATGTGCATTGTTCAACAAGGTAGCTGCTAGCCCCAGCCTACATAGAGCTGCGGCTCTCTCTCATTAATCTACAGACTTCAAGTTGAAAGCCATTGCAGGAAGCGCTGACCCATGGAGCGGAAGGTTAAGGTCGACTATTCCGGGAACTGAGAGCAGAGCATGAGGGAGCAAAATGGCTACCATTCAAGCGGTTAGGTTTGCTCATTATTCTTGCTGGTTTATACATGTATATCTGTGGCCTGTGTCTTCTGCTAACAATGAGTCATTTTGAAAATGAAGTAAATGTGAATAAATGTATGTGTAGAATACTTTGTGTAATTGTGAGTAGTGTGCCAAGAATTGCTGAGGTTTGAAAGAGAAAAAAGAAAAGCTCTTAAATTGGCAGCTTTAACACAGACTCTAGTGCTGCTAACCTTAGGAGGTTATCTGAATGCTGTACCATGTTTGTAGGCTCTTTTTAGTTCTCGAGTGTTCTGCATAAACTCTACTTCTGTGGATGCTGCTAAGTTTAAAAGACAACCAAAGCAGTGAGTAAAGAGTATTAGAAATATTTTTAAAGTATATGAATCTGAATACACACACACACACACACACACACACACACACACACACACATATATATATTCTTTTTTTGCAGCAGAAGATGACTGTATGGAATTTTGTAACAGTGCTCTCAGAACATGAGATTGAAGTGTTTTAGAGAGTGTTACAGTAATTTGGCTCCTGAACATAACGGAACATGTGGTTAGTGGATTGTGTTAAAGGACAAGGTGTTTTTCGGAAAGCGTTGGTCTATCATGGGTGGCACTTTTGGTTGGATGAGCCCTGGTCTCAGATGAGACTGAGTGACTGTTTTGACTCGGCTTGAACTATGAGAAGAGGCTCTGAGTGGAGACTGGTTAAGCTTGGACGGCAGAGAAGTGAGAAGTGCTGCAGTTCTTGATTACTCTAGGTCACCTTTTCCCCTCTGGCAATTCACTGTTCTTTCTCTAGCTTGCTGCAAACACTTCTTATAGACCGGTGCTCATATACGCTTTCCAATCCATTCATACAAATCCTTGACCAGCCCATGAAGTAGTCATTTTTTTATATGGGAAAAACGGTAAAACTGCTCAGATTGACTTTTAAGATGGGTGGCGTTTCCTTTCAAGCTCTTCTAGCACATCCTCTTATACTGCAGAGAATGTCTCAATTAGACAGCTACAATCCCAGTCAACTCATTTTTGTGTAGCTTCCCTCCCCTCAAAACCTAACTGATACTCGTTTGCTGATGCTCACTGTTAGTGAGTTAGGGCTTGTGTTGTACACAGCAAGGGCAGCTTTTTCTCCGTCTCATGTCTGGGGCCGAAGCTGGGAGCCTTCGGGGACTGGATCCCCCTGACAATTCATCCTTTCCACTCCCTCACGTCTGGCTGCTGGTGCTGTCAGTTGAGAGTTCAGCTGGGACTGGCACCCGACACACCTACCTGTAATGCCTCCACTGAGCTTCCCCAGAACATGGTGGCCGTGGTCCAAGAGTAGTCATCTCAAGAAACAGAAAACAACCCGGTCCTAGAAACTGTTACTGCCCTTTCTACCTCATCATGCTTGTTGAGCTGTCATATGGAGCCTCGTTTCCCATAATCGCACCTTAATGGGGGGAGGATGGAGGATTTGGGCACATGCTGTACAAGGTTGAGCCAAGCTTCCGATGCTCTTCTGTCAGTACCCCAGTCGTCCTGGTCCCCTCCTTTGTCCCAGCACCATCTCTTTCTCTATGAAGCTACTGGCTAAAACCAGTTTGTCCTTTTTAATGTATCCTATATCAATACTTGTCTAGTTCTTTTGTAGTTGTTTTGAGCAGACGCCACAGTCTTTGAATGTAAGGACCAGGTCTCATTTACCTTTGTGTAGCTCATAGCAGGTAAGTTCCTTGGATGGAGCATTCAGTGTCAAAGCAGGTCTCAAATTTAACAACCAGATGGGTTGGGACTTAGTGGTTGAGTAGGGACTGGTAATGAGCAAATCAAAAGCTTCCCTTGGAGTAGAGATTATTTCTGATGTTGAATTTTAAAGCCTTAAAAGAAAAAATTTTCCCTTTGTTGTAAAGCAGTTATAAAGCTAAAGTTGTGAGCCCCTACCCCCATTGCCATAAAATTAAAGGAGAGTAGAATAGGGTTTTTTTTTTTGTTGTTGTTGTTGTTCTTTCTTTCTTTGTCTGTTTTGCTGGTAATCATCTTTTTTGCCCAGGTCAATCTTTGACCTTGACATTCAGGTCTTGGTATTTATTTTTTTGAAAAACTATTGGTTTTAAGACCATTACTGGGTCAATTTAGTGAGTAACATCCAAGATTATAAATAAAAGGAAGCAGAAGCTTTGGATAAAAATTCATGTCTTGCAAGGATAAGAATTATTTCATGAAACTTTCAGTTTCTGTTTTATATATGCATTGCCTGTAACGAGTTGAAATGTAAAATACACTTTCTATTTTAATTAGAGATAAAAGATTTATCAGGGGCCTTCTGTATAAATGCCTTGTAAACTCTTATGTTTTTTTTTCAATTCTTTCAATGTCCTTTCCTAGGAGTTTACCTACTGACCCCTTCTGATAAGACCATGTGCATTTTTTTTTGTTCAATTTTTTTTCTTTCTGTTTTAGCCATCCTGCCTTCCTCCCTGTTTCTCTCCCCCACCTCCCCACATTTCTTGCTAGGTGTGGCAAGCATGTGACCATAATCCCAGCATTTGTAGAAGCACAAGGATCAGGAGTTCGAGCCTAGTTTAGTTTACATGATACCAAAAATAACCTAATTTTTCAGCTTGGCATATGCTGCTGTTCTTCTTCTTCTTCTTCTTCTTCTTCTTCTTCTTCTTCTTCTTCTTCTTCTTCTTCTTCTTCTTCTTCTTCTTCTTCTTCTTCTTCTTCTTCGGAGACTTTAAACAGCATCCTGCTCTCAAAAAAATAAAAATAAAATAAAAAAAGAGGATTCTTTTTTTTCCTATTCATTCTTGTGACTTTGTGTGTGTGTGTGTGTGTGTGTGTGTGTGTGTGTGTGTATGCAGGGAAGTGTGCAGGTATGTACTTGTTTGTGGGTTGTTTGTGTGTGTGTATGCAGGGGGAGTGTGCATGCATGTGCTGGTTTCTGTGGAGTTCTCTGATTATCTTCTTAGCCCTGGACTCCCAATCCACCCCACACACCTGCAGTTTTTCTTTCTGTGATTTCAGTTGCTGCGTGTTGTCTCAAGCCCCCAAACAACACAATGAAAAGTTCTGGAAAGAAGTTTCTGAGTTTTAAGTTGCTTGTGTTTCCGAACAATCTAAGAGCATATGTTACGCTGGCCCATCCTTTTCGGGGCGAACATTGCTCCTTTGTTCAGTTAGTCACTTAATAACCATCGCAGTTAATCAGCTCGACCCTCCGTGGCAGTGTCTCAGAAACTCTTACTGTTTAATAATGGCACTAAAGAGCAAGAGTCATCATGCAGATGCTTTTACTTATTATACATATTGGTATATTATTAGTTATCACTGTTAATCCATGACTGTGTCTGATTTACCAGTTAGGCTTTTCATAGACATGTAAAGGAGGAGGTGAAAGCAGGTGTCTGTGGGTGTGGGCACTGTTCAGAGTTTCAGGTATCAGCTGGGGATCTGGAATGCGTCTCTCTTGGAGGAGGGAGAATCATTGCAATAATGTTTAGGTGTGTGTGTTTGTGTTCCGTGGAGCTCCTGGCAGTCAGAGGACAACACTGAGTGTTGGTTCTTCTACTTTGGTGGAAACAGTGTCTGTTGTTGGCTGCTGTGTGTGCCAGGCTAGCTGGCTGGGGGGCTTCCTTTTTTCTCTGGTCTCCCTCATTCAGTAGGAGCGCTGAGATTATGGGCCACACTGTCTGCTCTACATGGCTTCTGGGATCCAAACCCAGGTCCTGAGACTTGATTTACACACTGTGCCATTCTCACGAACTAAGCCATTTTCACACTTAGATTTACAAGGCAAAGAGGACTCAAAAACTGAGTTGGGAAGTGTTAATCACGGATGCAGGGTGATGATGATTGTGAGTTGGTGGAGAATTGACTGGGACCAACTTAGAAGAGCGAAGGGGTGGAAGAAAGGGGGAGTCATTTCAGTAAGAATTCAGAGAAAAAAATTACTTGAATCTCAGGACAGAATGGAAACATAAAAATTAATTTGCTATTGCTGCTCTGCCAAGTTATGACATTTTAAATCTCCAAACACAAGGGTTTATTCCCTTACAGCTTCATAGAGTCTCAGGGAGAATTTGCTTCCATGGGCTTGTGGACCCTTCTGGCTGTAAAGGATGTTTCTTTCAATCTCTGCTCCTGTCATCTCATCACTTTCTCTCTGGAGTTACAGTCCTCCCCGGCTCCCTCTTAAAGGGAAGCTTGTGGTTATATTTAGGGCCCACCAGGATAATCTAGGATAATCAGCTCACCTCCAAATCCTTATTTAATTGCATCTGCAGAGTCCCTTGTCGTGTAAGCAGCAGTCACAGGTTCTGGAGATAAGGATGTGGACGCCCAGGTTTTGTTTTTCAAGGATTTTTCTTGACAAAGGGAAAGGACTATCAGGTATTCAGAGATAGCTCACTCTCCGTTTTATTATTATATTGATATTCCTACCACAGCACATTGTGGATTGCTTCTCTTGTAGGAGCATGTCTAGTGAGTCCCCATTAGCTAATAAAACGTAGAGTCAAGCTCGACATTCAGGTTGCTCTTTAGCCCAAGAACACACTGAGCTTTTGGGTCTCCTTTTGATGGCTGGTGCTGCAAACAGCTGCCTCTCTTCATGGTTTCTTCCCTGGCCAG
The DNA here is from genome assembly GCF_030254825.1 of Meriones unguiculatus. Classification (NCBI taxonomy): domain Eukaryota; kingdom Metazoa; phylum Chordata; class Mammalia; order Rodentia; family Muridae; genus Meriones; species Meriones unguiculatus. The sequence continues at coordinate 98,441,034 of NC_083356.1, read as the reverse complement.
CTAGGCGGGCTTTCTCTGCTCTTTCTTCTTCTGACTTATAGGGCTCCCATGCTCTTCTTTCCCCAGTGGCCATTTTCCTTGCTCTCTTCTTACTGGTGTCCTAGAGCAAACTTGATGATTTATGGGGCAGGAACGAACTCTCGTCCCAGTTGTAGAAGTCTGAAGTGAAGATGCCAGCAGGGTTATGCTCCTGGTATCCTGCGGGGAGACTCCTTTCTTGTCCTTCAAGCTCCATCCAGTTTGGCTTGGCTTGTGACTGGATAGCGCTGGTCTGTGCCTCGCTCCCACAGGATCTTTTCCTTCTCTCCCTGTATCTCCTGTAAGGACACTGTCTTTGGAATTAAGGCCCACACAGATAATCCAGGATGATCTCAACCTGAGATCCTTAACCTAATTAGTGTAATTAATTTGTAAAGACCCTATTCCAAATAAGGTCCGTGTAAGTCAGGCCTCAGACAAATACCTGAGAGAAACACGCTCAAAGGAGGCCCTGTTTACGTGGGTCAGCTCCTGTTTCCAGAAGTCGATGGCCTCTTAGTTCTAAGCTTAGTATCTGTATTGCAGGATAATGGCATCAAATTGTGAATCCATCAATGGGTCAATCTACTGAGTAAATCAGGGCACCTGTGGTGTGGTTGCGTCTTAGAACTTTGAATCCCCTTGAGTCCCTGAACCTTTTTAGGGGGACTCATCACGAACCTCAATGAAAGGTGCCCTATCGCATGCTCTAAGAGTAGGATATGGACATGACTTCCAGGCGGCACTAGTTACTCCACTCACAACACCATTGCCAGCAGCCATGGATTGTCTCTTTGATTGGTACAACCTTTCTTTGTTGTTTGTTTTGGTAATGTCTTGTCTTCTTCCCTTTTGGTAGGAGCAGAGGAGCTGCCCTTGGTGCCTTTGGGCCCTTCAGCGAGTGTCTGAAAAGGGAACAGAGGTGATACCACAGTGAATGAGCAGTGGACAGTCCGGTAAGCTGGCTGGGACAGTGGCTCTGGAGGTCTGCTGGATGAGGCCTTTTGGAGACTTGTCACTGTTACTTGAGAATTTGTCATGCCTGCCTCTTGGAAGTCTTTATTGTCACTGGAATCACCCTCAGTGCTGCGATTGTAGGAATATGCCATCTTACCCACCATCTCCAGAAGACGCTTGCAGGCACCTGAATATGATCTCCTGAGGTTCAGTGGAGGTCAGAGTCAGGGAGGGTAGCCTGGCACCCACCAGAGGTGGTTGCTTGGTGTCATTGGCTGATAGGTTCTATTTTAACCCTCTGCATGCACAGCTGCTATGAGTGGCTTTTCTTTGAGCATGGGCCTTTGGCTGTTTTCCTAATTATGCTCTTCTCTATTTGTTTTAATTTTAAGGTTATCAGTGTTCCGTTTTGTTTTTCTTTTCCTTTTGCCCCAGTCTTACTTTGAGTGGATGCTGCCATTCTCATCCTCTTAAAGTGATGCTATGACTTTTTTGAACAAAGCATTTGGAGGTGATTAATTTTAGCCATGCTTGTATTTTCAAGCTGGTATTTAATGATCCACTTCCTTTTAAGTTTTATTGTAATCCACAGATCCAGTGACTGCTGAAGTCCTTGTAATAAAACCGTTACTTAGAGTGGCAGTATTCCATCACAATAGACATGCTCATAAGGTACATGTTAATCCTGTGCCAAGGTGTCCCTCTCTGCTGTGGAGAGGGAATGCAAAGGCTGTAACACAGTGGACAAAATGGCCTGTAATGTTAGGCAGCCAGAGTGCTGCTCCACCTCACCTTAGTGGGAGTGATATTAGAGAAGTCACATAACTTCTGTGATCCTGAAGTGTGTTCATCTGTAGAAAGAAGATAACTCGTTGTATCATGGTGCATTTCGGGAGAATTAAGGGTAATAATTTGCAGGTAAATTCCTTGCACAGCAATGTTTGGTACCTAAAAGTATTCAGAACATTGTGTCCACTAGTATTTATTATATGGGAGAAACTGGGACAGGGGCAGTGATTTAGGAATGTTACAAACTGCCTGTAGGAAGACTTCAGACTTGGGTGGTGCTCTGTGGGGTATGTCGGTCATCACAACAGTGGCTGTGGGTTTGTATTTTGTTACTTTGCAGAAAGAGAATGGCATAACCACCTGCCTCACGGATCGGAACCATTTGTTACCCTGGGCTCTTTGAAACTCCACTTACCATTCGTAAAAGACTCCTACCCCCAAACTCAGCGGGACTCTGCAGTTTAGAAATGGTTGGATTAGGACTAAATTCCTCCTCCCCCACCCCTCTCCTTTTTGTTGTTGTTGTTGTACTAGAGCTCACACTCAGGGCATTGTACATACCAGGCAAGTACACTGTCCCTGAACTGAATCCTCAGTCCAAAATGTTCATTTTTAAGGAATGACTTTTGAAGACTGAGAGGTTTATTCTGTATCGTGGGGGATATGATTAAATATGTTGTCCTTTGAATTGGGAAGCCTGGAATTCACAGTGGGTCTCTAGTAGCAGATGAATGTTTTAACAGATCCCTGCCCGGAGTGAACACTTTCATTAAAAGCGTTCTGTGTGTAGTGTCATTTCCGCTTAACCCCTGACTATCACACCACTTATCTATCTATCTATCTATCTATCTATCTATCTATCTATCTATCTATCTATCTATCTATCTATCCTGGAAGTGGGAGAGGAGGGTATAGGTGAAGTGTACCATTGTCTGAACTTGACTGTTGATGTGACTGGTCGTTGATGACATTGCCTGAATTGTAAGTGGAGGAATTTTTAAGTAGTCTTGGATGTTCTTGTCCAGAAAGAGTATTGTCAGATTTGGGGTCTTTCACAGGAGTAAGGTGGTAAATGGAGGAACTGACTTCTGTGTGGAGTTGCAGGCCCTTCACACTTGCTGTTCTGACTCTTAGTGTCTGAAACTGCTCACCACAGACACTCCCAGCGTCCTGGTGGAAGAGTGAGCATGGGTAGGAAATGCCATGAACGCAGTGGGCCCCGAATATCCTCTGTACTCTGAAACTTATTTCTGTCCACATTTTGGAGCACCAGCTGTTGGTGTTGGATTATGGGGGTTCTGGTTTTTTTTTTAATTTTTTAAAAATAATGTTCATAACTAGGAACATGTCTGTAGAATGGTTCCTCCTAAAGCCAAATAAACTCTAGGGCTCTGTGAGTGTCTTAAAGGAGAAGGATAAGGTTGGTCTTTTTCCCCTTGTCCCCCCTTCCAGTGGCACTGTGCATCTTCACATTACATAGTTTATTCTGAGCCCCAAACTGAGATTTTAAATATGTATGTATGTATGTATGTATGTATGATGTATGTATGTATGTACGTATGTATCACTTTCAACACGAGCATCTCGTCTTTTTGATCTTTGGGGATGAGAAGCCAGGGATGGACAAGATGGACATAAGGCCTACCGCGGCGCTGAGTAAGCTGTGTGTGCAGCTCCTATTTTTGCCACGCCTGGTTGCTTGTGCTGACTTTCCTGGGGGAAAGTCCTGGCTGCACTTCTGTAACCAACGGGGGAGAGAGAAGGGTGTCTCTGCCAGGTCTGCAGCCGGGAGGATATTTATAGTTTGCTGTGAGTGGCTGGGAGTCCAGCCTGGTCTGCTTATGCCTTCTGTCTGCAAGTTCTGGGTGTTCTTGACCTGGGCCCTGCCCTTGTCGGCCAGACAGTAGTTAATGATAAAGTGGACGGCTGCAGGAGACAGTGAGTGATGGCCTTGGCAGCTCATGACATGCAGATGCCTGTGCTGTGACCAAGCTGAGTGCGTAGCTGTCTTCTCTATTGCTCTGCTCATGGCTTCCACGGGACCCTAGCCTCCTTGTAGCTGGTCTCACTGGCATGAAATGTGTGATCTGAGATCTCTTTATCTTTTTTTTTTTTCTGAGACAGGGTTTTATTTTGTAGCTGAGGCTGGCTTTAAATGTATGACATCTCTTCTGCCTCAGTAGTTTAAGTACTGGGACTACAGACGTAAGCCTTCACACTGGGTTCCAGTCCATTTTCCTTACGCCACTTGTTCCGTGCTAAGATTTATAACATTAAAGGAAAATGCAGATCCTGAGCTTACTTTGCTCGTCTCTCCCTGAATTCAGGTCAGACATCTAGACCTGCTTTGCAGAATGGCCCGATTTAGGCCACACTTCCCATTTCCAGCTTGTAGCAGGCGTAATAGCTACAAGGAAACATTTTCCTTTTTCCTGCTTTTCATGGTGTGTGTTTGGATGCTGTTGGAGGGAGTGAGGGTGTGCATGCTTAGTTTGCGTTTGTAAGCCCTGGAAAGCTCAGGGAAGGCAACACTGGTCGCTCCAGATCTGGGCAGACCATCGCTCAAGCAGTGTCCCTGAGACCTAGTCCCTGTCCCCTGTTGCCCCACCCCCGGTCCCCAGCTCTGTGCACACAAATTCTTCCTCTGTCATTCTCAGGCAAGATTTTTCTCTCTGAAAGCAGGACTGCTGTGGCATATTCTCCCACATTCATGCATATGGAGAAAACCAGACTTTCTTTTCTAGTTATCTTCCCAGTGAAGATCCCAGAGTCACTGCGGCTTGGTCAATCTAGGTCACATCCTACCCCAAATCCAGTTCATTGTGCATGCTGCTTGTTGTAGTCTGTCTGTCCCCAGAACAGACTCAGAAAGGAACTCTTGGTGTCCCAAGTCGGAGTCAGAGATCATTACTGGAAAAGCTGTCGTGCAGCTTGCAGAGCTGGGGAGGGACGACCCCAGGAGGCACATGGTGAGGCCCTTCTTTATTACGGACGAGCACTAATTTTGGGTCTCTTCCATTTTTGTTGCCTTTCAAGAAGTTCTAATGTCCTCCGAGTAAGTAGAAGCAGAGCGCTGGGGACCATGCCGCTGTGCGGGGCCCATGTCTTCAGGGTAGCGAAGGATGCTGTGCTAGGTGGCCCTGCTGTGACATAGCTTGGTGAGTGCTCATACCTTACCCCTCTCTGTTACTTCAAAGATTGGTGTGAGATGGCTGTTCCCCACAGGTTTGGTTTGTCTCTGAAAACACATGTTCCAATTCTGTCTGGCCATTCAGATTATTATTATTATTTTTGGTGACTGTCTTGTCAGCTTGGGGCTGGGGCTGGTGGAGGACAGGCTGTGTTTTGGCAGCACTTCAAGCCCGGAGCAGCATCCTGCAGCCAGCACCATAAGCTGTATAATTTGTCCACGGAGGCCTATGCATTATAGAGATGAAAATTCCTTCCCTGACAGCATTCATTGCTTAGCATGCAGCAATTTGGCTGTCAGAAACAGCTGGCCCTGCAGGGTGGGACAATGGGAAGGCGAGAGCAGAGAGAGGCCAGTGCTTACTCAAGTCTCCCACTGTGAGAGGATCACGTTACCTTATGGAGCCTGTCATTAGGCACAGCTTCCCGGGAGCCAGCAGCAGCCTGTAGCTCAGACACTTAGTGACTCCCTCCTACCCCCCCTTTTTTTTTCTGAATGGAACAATAACAAAAAATTAAAAGTTAATGGTTAACTTTTGCCGATACTCAGATGTTCAGCTTGGGATAATGAGCAGGTCTGAGGAAGTAAACACTTTTAACCTTACGTGGCTGTTAGTAGTACACGGGATAAACTGTAGTGTGGGGGAGGGGGGCAGGAGGGATTGCCCGGCACCTGTGTGTTGGACCTCTTAAAATTTTAAGGTCTGTTTACTTAGGGTCAGTGTTGAAGGGACCTACACTTGGGTCCCCGTAGGCCTTGTTCCAGCATGCAGTAGAGAGTAGGGTGTGCATGCTTTCAGACAGCATGGCTGAGGCAAGGGACCAGGGGCTGAGAGGCTGGAAGCCCCAGTGTGAACTGCAGTGTGGTTGGCTTTGTGGGTTCTCTTGTGTGGAATTGATGTCTCAGAGCACGGTCTGAGCAAGAAGCGCACTTCAGAGCGTGATCTGACCACATGAGACACTTCAGCTGCAAAGGAGGCAGCGGTCCAGGACAAGAGGATGTATTATCTGGGTTTAGTGCTGCCAGGTTTTCCTGTTAGTTTCTACTTTAGTGATGGACTCACTGTGATGACTTATAGACAGTCCTTGTATTTACCCTTGTATTTGGAGAAAAATATTAAATATCAATAATATTAAAAATAATCTTCTAAATAGGATTTTTATTTAAAATTGGACTTGTTAGCAGGGACATTTCCCAGCATATCATTTTTCTTTCCATGTCTTCTATTTTTGTTTGATTTTAGAAAAAGCTACATGTCAAAATGGCAGTAGTCTGGTTACAGCTCACAGTGACACTGGCTTTTTGAGACCAGCAGCATCTCAGAGGTTCAGGGTGGCTCAAGCAACCTTTGCCTGTTGGAATTTATTGGTTTTCCAGTGTGGCTAGAGCTGTACTTTTTTCACCTTTCCCTCCGTATCTGTTTCCTTTCTACACGATAGAGGCAGGAGTTTCCCAGATGTTGTTTGGATTAAAGAGCGTGTGTCTGGGGGAGGGAGAAAAAGCTTTCTTAATGATAATAACAGAGTCAGACTGGCTGGTTCTGTTCTGACAGGAAAAAGGAGAGATAAAAACTCCATTAATGGTGGGTGCACTGCCTAAGTAACCAATAAAACAATGCTGTCCTCACTGGAGGCCAGTCCCAGATTGGCAGTGCTTTCTGCCAACTGCAGGAGAGGACAGCTGCAAAAAGGGAAGTGTTCCCAGCCAGCAGCCGCCATCGCTTATTGGCTGGAGGGGGCGGGTCTTTTGTTCCTCCTCTCCTCCTCTTCCTCCCTTCTCCTCCTCCCTCCTCCCCCCATCCTCCTCTTTCCTTTCCTCTCCATCCTCCCCAGTTTCCCCCTCCATTCTTTTCCTTCCCTCTTTTGCACAATTTCCATGATGAACTCATCTTAACGTTCACTGTTCCAGAAATTGAACCACATCCTGATTAAAACTTAACGATTACCCATAGAATGAAGTTGGCTAGCTGTTTCAAAGTATTTGTCTGGGTTAGTTCAAGTTCATGACCATAAAATGGATATAAATGCTATTAAAACGTTACACCCCTCAAAGTTTGATAGAAGAGTAACAAGCAGTGTCTACCTTGTGTTCCCTTCCCACTAATCTTCGAATCACCCTGTTCAAAGCATATAGTACAAAAGACATTGTCGCACTGATGAGATGGTTAATAGGTAAAGGAGCTGACCCCTAAGCCTGATTACTTGAGTTGGATCCTAGGCGTTCACATGATGGAGGAGAAAACCAGCCTACAAGAGTTGTCCTCTGACCTCTATAAGTGTGTTGTGGTATCATATGAGCCTGTGTACACGTGATGCCCATGTGTGCACCCACACATGTAATAAATAAACATCCTATCGTCTCATTCTGGAAGATAACAGAGTGATGTCAAAGGCTGGTCTCATTAGTGCTCATTCTGTGTTCCTTATCCTCTTCTCCAGGAAACCCTCCTTCGATGCCTTGTCATACTGGGCTCCGTGCAGAGGGGAACTCGCTTCCTCAAATGCCCTTAGATTTCCAAAGGAGGAAAGAAAAATTGTGCTGTTTGAGTGGAGCAGACGGTTATCGCTCTTCAAAAGAGGTTACCGGCTGCCTGTAATCTGCAGGCCTCAAGCTGGGTTAAGTTGGCATCCTTAGCCTCATTTTGTAGGTGAAAGAAACATAAAGTTGGAGGAACAAACTCAGGGTCCTAGAGTCTCCTCTTCCTGCTCATGGCAAAAGCCAGAAGGAACATGCTGCGGCCACGGTTGGATATTGTTGGTACACGGTGGCAGTAGTAGAGGTGGGTGTCCCCTTCATTCCGCCAGGGGCTGGAGACCTAGGACCTAAGAGGATAAGATGAGCTTCTGTTGTCAGAGCATAGCAGTCATTTCCTGATGGGCAGAGCCAGGAAAGAACAGAGTGTGAACCTAAGCACTGTGGGAAGATGATTCTGTCCTTGTAAATGTTTTTATTTATTTGGCGGTGGGTTTGCATGTGTGCATTCTTATGTGTGTTTATCATGTATGCGTATTGTGTAGGTGTGTGCATATACACACATTCATGGCACACTTGTGGGGGGGCAGAGGACAGTTGGTTTTCTCTTTCCACAATATGGGCCCCATGGACTGAATTCTGATTCTCAGGCTTGGTGACAAGCCCCCTCTCCCAGATGAACCCTCTGGCCAGCACTGGGGGAAGAGAATCATGGGGAAAATACCTGGTGATTTGGTCATCCTGTAATGAGGCTCATTCATTTATCCCCACAAAATATCAGGCAGAAGGAGACTTCGGTTAGCTATAGAAGGAGGGACAATTAAAGAATACTTTCAGATGTAACCTGCCTTTCCTTCTTGGAAACTGCTTTCTTACTGTAGGCTCTCCCAAGGTTTCCTCACAGGCCACTCCCAGGCTACACCAAGAGGCCTAGCATTACCGAGCACGGTTTTGTTTATCTTTTGTCTACAGATGGCAAAATAAGATCTGTGAACAAACCGCTCTTTTAGACAGAACCTTTATGTCAGGCATCTTTTGAAGCATGTAACTTTTCTTCTGCTGTGGTTTTTATTAAGATGGCAAATGAAAGGGGCTTCTCTGAAGGGATGCGACCCCTTGACGATTCATATTAGATAGTGAATGCCCTCTGGCATGTCACGATGGCTTCTCGGTGTAGGCTTTCTTTTTCTGAATGCTATGGCATCACTGTGTTAAGTTTTGTGTCGTTTCAAGGGCATGGGTGAATCCCAGATGTGATACTCTGTGTTTCTTATACTTCATGGAGGTTTAAATGGATCCAGAGTATTGCTGGTAGATATGTGTGTGTGTGTGTGTGTGTGTGTCCATTTGGATGAGGTATGTGCTGGTTGCTGGGGATATTGTTTCAATTTTCTAGCTGATCCCGGGATGTGAGTAGGAACACACGTGCATTCTTTATTAATCTGAATGTTTGCCTCGATTCTGCCAGTAAACAGTCCTGGATGAGGGATCATTGCTTTTTACCTTTGTTTTGAGCCCGGCTGTGGGCAGAGCCGAGTTGCAGTCCATTGTGAGAATTGCCAGGTGATTTATTATTCATCGTGGAAGTAAAGATGATCCAGTAGGGCTGACTCAGCACCTGCCTCTCCATGCCTTCTGCTGTGGCTTTCAGAGTGGGAGAAGTCAGCAGATACAGGCTGGAGGAGTGGGTCTTCCCCTACCCCCATCGGTAAAAGTGAAATCTATTAAGGAAAGGAAGGAAATGAGTGTTAGAAAGGTCAGGGTTATGGTCCTAGGAGTGTCGGTAATAGTGATAACTCTCCTTGAAATGGTGCGTCTGTGTACCAGGCTGAGAGCTTTCTAGGTATCAGCTCATGTAGTTCTTATAATAACTCTGCCAGGCAGGCTTGAGTTCTAATCTAATTTTACAGACGAAGGACATGAAGAACGCGTAGTTAGTGCCTATGGCCTGGAAGGTAGCAAATGGCGAGGCTGGAGTTGTAACTCAGGCTGTCTGGCTCAGGCAGGATTTTAGCCAGTGGAGGAGAGGGGATCGTGACGGAGGAGTGTGCAGCATGCTGGCCATTTCCTTGAAAAACAAAACAAAGCGTGAGGACTTGTGTGCTCACATGGCGGGAATCGAAAGGCAGCTCCGGGGAGCCTTATTTATCCCACACAGGCATTGATCCTGTGAGGTCTCACTCCCTGGACCTACCTGCTTCTCCCGGGCTTGCCCCCTAAGGTCACCACTCTGCTGATTAGATTTTAGCACATGAGTTTTCTACAGGCTTCAAACATTCATTCTGTGTCATTGACTGAAAAGACATTGATGATTCAGTGTATATGTGCCTGTCTGCATGTATGTATGTATGTATGTATGTATGTATGTGTGTATATGCATGTATGTATGTGAATGTTTGTGTGTGTGCCTGTGTGTGTATGTATGTATATATCTGGGTATATGTGAGTGTGTGGTTGTGTTTGCGTTTGTATGTATGTGTGTGAGTGTGTGTATTTATGTATGTGTGTGAGAATGTGCTTGTATGTATATTATGTATATGTGTGGGAGTGTGTATGTGTATGTATGTATGTGGATAATTGTATCTGTATCCATGAATTCTTGTTGTTTGTGAGGAATGTGGTTGGCTGTATGAAATCCCGGGTTCCTTTACCATTCTCGGTATTTGATGAATGATGAACCCCACAGCTGGGAACCACTCACGTGCTTCTGGAGAACTTACTTGTGTATTTTCAGTGCGGACTGGACCGTACTTCTGCAGAGGACTCTCATTTATTTACCTTGTTCTTTAGATAAACAGACAAACGCACACATAGACACACATTAAAGATTGGATTTGTCTTTGCCTAGGGCACAAGACAAATATGACTTTAACTCAGAAGTAGAATTAGGGTACATTTTTTTTTCTGGTGTGTGTGTGTGATTGGAAAGTCCATCCAAACTTATATTTAAAGCACAAGGGTTTTCAGACATGCCTGTGGCCACTCTTCATGTGTCCAACATGCCTAACAATGGGAGGAAACAGCGTGTTGTATTAAGCTAGTTTAGGGCTGGCGATAAGTTCTTCTCAATGGAATGCATGGTGTGTGTTGTCCTAAAATAAGCCTGAAGGCAGGTCAGTGGAGGTACAAGCAAAAAAAGTGCTGCAGCTCAGAAACGCCAAAGACTATCCCGAGCCCTCCCCACCCCCTGACGCTCGATGTGGTCCAAGTTAAAACTAAGAAGCTAGCCGGCTCCTACCTGCCAGTGTCAGAAAAACGAGCCCCTCTAAAACTTCCAGAAGACGAATGCTTCCCCTTGGAACTTAAAAAGTAGAAGAGCGAAGTCAGAGAGACAAATGCACGGGCAACGGACTGGGGCTTAGCCAACTGAAACATCGAGGTTTTCTAAGACTTGTTGACAGCGTGAGGGATGAGCACAGTGACTGCTAACGTTTATTTCCTTTCTGCATCCATTGTCCTCTCAGGTCCTGTCCTCTTGAAAGATTAAGCCCCGTGTCTGTGTGTTGACTGGGGGTGTGTATTGTGAGTGAGGTGCCCACAGAGGATAGAGGCGACTTAGCTGGAGTTAATTGCGAGCAGGTGTGAATTGTCCAGAGTGGGAGCTGGGACCTGAGCTTGGGTCCTCTGCCTGAGCAGTACAATCTCTGAATCACTGAGCATGGCTTTGGCCTTTCATGTCTTGTCTCAGTGGAAACAGTTTTGAAAGTTTGAGCTGTTTTTGGCCGTGTCTATCTCAGCGATTTTCCACTTGGGGTTTCCTGAAGTTACCCACCCATACAGCCACTGGGGAGGACAAGCAGGCTCTGTATGTCCCATGACTCCTGTGTTTTGGGTAATCCTTGCCTGTCTCCTCCTCTTCCATCTCCTAAACTCAGATACCCTCTGGGCATCTGGGATTGGAGGATCTCAGAAGGTGACTTCTGCAGCATGATGCTAGTTTGTTCTTTGTGTAGTTCTCTCTGTTGGAACACCATTGAGAGCCCTGGCACTGGGGGAAACATTGGGGTGACACATTATTTCTAGTTTTCCTTGAATATTGTGTGATGGTTTTGGGGATTGAACCTAGGCCCTTGCATGTGCTGGGAAAGTGCTCTGTCATTGAGCTACATCTCACCTCTTTTGTTTCTTTTTAGACTCAAGCGTAGCATAAAGTTCACCGTTCACACACACACGCACACATGCACAAACCCACATGTTTGTGTCTTAGGGTTACTATTACTGTGATGGAACACCATGACCGAAGGCCTCTTAGGGAGTAAAGGAGTTATTTGGCTTATGTGTCCTGAATTGCAGTCAACTGAGGGAAGTCAGGGTAGGAGCTCAAGCTGGGCAGGAACCTGGAGGCACGAGCTGATGCAGAGGCCATGGAAGAGTGCTTCCTACTGGCTTGCTTCTCCTGGCTTGCTCAGCTTGATTTCTTATAGAACCCAGGACTACCAGCCCAGGGATGGCACCACCCACCATGGGATGGACCCTGCAGTATCAATCACTAATTAAGATGATGCCCTACAGGCTTGCCTTCAGCCAGATTTCCTCAACTGAGGTTTCTTCCTCTCTGATGACGCTAACTTTTGTCAAGTTGACATAAAAACTAGCCAGTATATACAAACAGTTGTAATTTTTTTTTAAATCATTGGATAAAGAGAGCACATTTTTAAAAAAAAATTAATTTCACTTTATTCACTTTGTATCTCCCCTGTAGCTCTCTTGGTCCTCCTCTCCCAATCCCTCCCTCCTCCTTCTCCATGCATGCCCCTCTCCAAGTCTACTGGTAGGGGAGGTCTTCCTTTTCTTCCTTCTCATCCTAGTCTATTAGGTCTCATCAGGAGTGGCTGCATTATTTTCCTCTGTGGCCTGGTAAGGCTCCTCCCCACTCAGTGGCAGGTAATCAAAGAGCAGGCCAATCAGTTCATGTCAGAGACAGTCCCTGTTCCCATTACTATGAAGCCCACTTGGACACTGAACTGCCATGGGCTACATCTGTGCAGGGGTTCTAGGTTATCTCCATGCATGGTCCTTGGTTGGAGTATCAGTCTCAAAAAAGACCACTGTGCCCAGATAAGAGAGCACCTTTTAATTAAGATGATTTAGCATCTTTGTGGAGTTGGTTGTATTGATGCATACCTGTAATCTCAGTACTTGGAAGGCTGTAACAGAGGGATTGCATGTTTGAGGCCAGCTGTGGCCACACAGAAAGTTCAAGGACAACACAAGATACATAGTGAAACACACTGTCTCAAACAGGGAAGCAATCAATCAAACCAAGCCACTGTGAATCAGTTTCTGTACTTGGGGGGAGAAGGGGAAGGGGGATAGCCCTTGCCTGCTATGCATATAAGGCCCTGGGTAAGTTCCTAATTTACATTAGTGATTCTGTCACCTTTGGGAATTTAGGTTATTGATGGTAAATATAGATCGTTCCTATTAATTGTCAGGTAAGATGCATCTTCAGAGATGCGACATTGCAAATGACCGGAAAACTAGTGCTCCTGCTCCTGCTGATGGAAATTAACCACAGGTGTGGAGGCTCGTGATAAAGAGTGCGAATTCGATCCATGGCAGGCATGTTTCATTTCATAAGATGAGTCTATCAGGATGAATCTGGGTGCAAAAGTCTCCTAATTAATAATAACCCCAAATCAAGAGCCTGTAACTCTGTTAGCTGACTGAATATTTAATGGCATGAGATTAAAGTGTGGGAAAAAAAATCTGTGCTTTGTGGTTACTTATATAAAATTGCTTGAGATATGAAAGCCCATTTTTCAAATAGTAGTCTTGGTAGTAGTCTGTAATCTGGAAATAGGCCTGTCTCTAGTCTTTTACCCCCTCTCTGAAGTATCCTTGGAACTTAAAAGAGCATTCCTGAGGGGTTTCTCCCACTTCTGGTAGATGAGCCGAAGGCCTGACTCTCTACCATCCCACCTTCCTTTTAGTTGTCTCCCAATATTTTATGAGTCCTTCCTTAGATATTGTCCCATGCTAACTACACCAGACCGTACCCCTCCCTGAGCACAGATACACAAAGCATGGCATACACCTTACGAGAAAGCTGTAACAATGATACCATTGCATGTTACATGTTAATCAGCTCTCCTTTGCTGGGATAAAATACCAGAGCTCATCGCCTCTATAAGAGGAAAGGTTTACTATGGTTCACAGTGTCCTTCTGTGCTGCTTTAGAACTACAGTGGTCTGGCATGGCACGTTAGGATGGAAACACAGTGAATGGAAGAAGTGTGTTCGCTCTGTTGTTAGAGTGAGGGTGAGGGATACATAAATGTGTTGGTAGCCCCTTTAAGGACATGCCCCAATAACCTAACTTCCTTCCGTTTGGCCTCTCCTACTAAAGATTCCTCCTACCCCTAATAGAGTCACAGACTGCAGCCAAGCCTTTAATACACAGGGTGTTGTTGTTTTTTTTTTTTTTTACAACCCATAGTATAAAAGAGGGCAGAACACAACTTTTCTACTGCAGTCCCTTTACTTTGACTGCAAGCATCTGGAAGGCGGCCAGTGAGAGACAGCCCCAGTATAGGAACTGTGTGGGGCATGGCTCCAAATGAGCATCTCAAGAATAATTTTCTGGGAAAAAAATTAGCAATTTTCTTGTAAGATGAAGCATACCCTTTCTGAATTTTACTGACAGCATCTTGGTTTCCCGTAACGTTGTATCTTTAGCCTGATGTCTGAGTGTTGCTCTCCAGTCCTCCTTCTTCTGTGATTTATAAGGAGGATTGTGTCCTACTAGAATAGACAGTAGCTCTTTGTTCTCCAGTCTGAGTAGAAAGCCATGGGTGAGTGTATTTTTTGATGTTCACACTTTTGTATAAACTAAGAATTATTTGTAGCTCACTTTTAATAATTTAGCACTGGGACAGGGTATCTATCTGTCTCTCTGTCTGCTTATCTATCTGTCTATCTGTCTGTCATCATCTATCTGTCTATTTACTATTGTCTGTCATATGATCTATCTTCTATCTGTTTATCATCTATCTATCTATCTATCTATCTATCTATCTATCTATCTATCTATCGCTTTGATGTAAAAAGGGAGACAGTACTAAAAGTGGATTCCAGCAGACCTACTTCCTTCTTGCTATTAGCATAACTATTTTTTTATTTTACTGTTTATATTTTTGATGGTTTCCGCACGCTTCAGATTCATTATCAGGATTTGCCAGTTTACTCGTCAACATTTATTAAGGAGCTGCCAGGCAGGTCAAAATACTACTTATGTTTGATGAGTCTACAAGCCTATTCAAGAAGTAGATGACAAAATTGAAAGGTTGAAGAACTCCATGGGTGCCATGCTAATGGAGTTTGAGAGGGCCCTGTGAGAAGGCGTGGGTCTCAGATAGTGTGTGGAGTTGGGGCTTCAAGGGGTGATGTTGAAGCTGATCCCGAATCAGAAGGATGGTACCAGACTTCCAGGAAAAAGTCATTTCAAGCAGACAGTCAAAAGGTCTAGCTTTGGGGTGCTGCATTTACTCTTATGCCTTATTCTTTTACCTTCATGGGAGACTGAACCTGGTAGGCATCCACTTTTTCTACATTTCTTTGTATTTTGTTGTTTACTTATCTCTCAACTGGTAAGCAAATTAAATTTCAAGCAAATCTTTGACTTAAGAACTCTTAAGAACTTATTTTTGATGATTGCATTACATGAAAATGTTTTTGCTTTTTTTTTTTAATGAGTGGGTTGAATGCCATATTCAGTACAGGAGTAGAAAATCATCTTTAATTAAATAGTATCCCTCTTTAGTGTAATTCTTAAAGAATCTTGCTAGCAATAGTAAAAGACATATCTAGACAGAGATACTTTGAGCTAGTGGGGAATTTACTGACTTGGGCTACTGGGAAGTATAGTCAGAGGCAGTAGGTATCAGAGAAGGTAAGTGATTTCCCAGAATCATGTGGCGCAGGCTCAGAGGGACATTAGGTCATTGGTTCAGTGCTTGCTCACCAGACCTTGCTAAGACATCTGTAATCCCGCAGAGATGTAAGACCCTCTTATGCAGAACTCTGGTGTGTACTGACAGAATCAGTGGTAGTTGCAGAGTTGATTCTTGATTTTCTTTTTTTTTTTTTTCTTTTTCTGGGAATCATCATCAATCAATTCTTGATCTTTATCCTGTGTAAACTCACCATATAGAGGGCTGACATGTGCTTTTGATTTGGTTTGGAAAGGATATGACCCAATGATTAAAAAGAAAAACAACCTAAGATCAGTAAGTGAACTAGCGCATCTGAAATCCCAGCATTTGGGAGGATGGAGGAGCCAGGGATTGGGGCCAACCTGGGCTACATAGTAGGACCCTGTCTCAAGACAACTACCAACCAAACTGAATGATATATAAGAGCTTATGTTTCTCCTTATTTTATTTATTTTTGAAAGAGCGTTTCCATTTTACAGCCCAAGGCTGGCCTAGAACTGGAGGTAATCCTTCTGCTTCAGCATCATAAGTTTTAGGATCACCAGTGTATGGCACCACTTCCAGCTTGGAGGCTGTGTCTCTCATCAGGAGGCTTGCAGTGTAGTTGTTTAGATGGTTCATTATGAGACTGGCAGCTCCTTAACAAAGTATACAGCTTGTCCGACATAATTATCAAGTAGTGAACACATACACACGAAAGTGAGGTTGCACAAATCATTGTTCACGTTTTATTTTTAACTTTATTAGACTTCCTCCCTCCCGTCTTGCTCTCATGTTCTTGGCATAGGGTCAGGTGCCTTAGTAGCCGTGGGAATGTCTGTGTGCCTGTGGGCAGATAATAATTTCAACAAAACAAATAGAATAGAGTGTTGGACTGTTCTTCAGTCGTTCTTGTTGAAGCTTTGTTAGCGAAGTGACCCTTTAGAACATTTTATTTAGGTTATAACTGGTGTACATGCAATAACGTGGTTTAGGAACCTTTGGCTCTTTATGTACTTGCTTTGGGCTTATAGTTTATGGAAGAAACACACCACACAGTGGCTCTTAGTATGAGTCTGCCATTGTTAGTGCATTTGTTTTTTCCTGAAATTTAAACTCCATGCGTTCCATAAGATTTCAATCTAGTGTGATGTTACACCAGGCATTGGAGATACAAGCAAGATGTTGGACGCTGAGTCCCTGCTTTCCGGAGTGTCTTCTTGGGCAGCTTTGGTAAAAGGTCTGTGTAGTGAGCTAGGCAGACCTTAGCACCCCAGAATAAAGCCAAGGAGGTACAAAATGCCAGACACCCCACGAGAAAACCAGAAAATCTGGTCCCGGCCCAGTGGGTGGCATCACTGTGAACTCTTTGTGAAGGTGCTTTGAGATCAGGCGCTGATGAAAGCCTGGATGGTGTTATGTGTGAAGGTAATCATCAAGGATTAGTGTGTTCCGGTGAGTCAACAGTTAAAACACGGGCACATTATGGTGGGGGTGGGTGGTGCTGGGGTGGGATGCACACCGAGCCCCATACTCCAAAAAGGAATCTGCTTACCCTTCACGTTTGGTTCCGTTCAGGGGTGGTGGGTTGGGAGAGTGCACACGTACACTCAAACTCGCACACTAAAAAGCTAGACACCGTTGGGCACAGACAAAAGGAGAGACCAGGGCTAGGGAAGGATCGAAAAGAGTGAGCTGTGCCGGCTGCCTGTGAGGGCTGTCTGTGAAGGGGTGTCTGTCTGTCTTGCTGGAATCCCACTCCTCTCTGACGTCACACCTCCCCGATAGTCAGCAGGTAAGATTGGGGTGGGGCTGGGCTTCTGTTTCACTCTCTAACCTTTGTTGTTAAGGTTTACTTATTTGACTTATTCTTTTGTGAGTGTACGAATGTTTTGCCTGCATGCATGTCTGTGCAGCAATGCATATGTCTGGTGCCCAGGGAGGCCACAAGTGGATGTCGGATCCTCTACAACTGGAGTTATGGATGATTGTGAGCTGCCATGTAGGTAGGTGCTGGGAGCTGAACCAGGGTCCTTTGGAAGAGCAGAAAGTGCTCTTAACTACTGAGCCATCCCTCCAGCCCTAGTCTTTAGCCTTTTAGTTTAACGTCTTAAGGATCCTTTTTGAGCCTCTGCTGATGGACATTGAGCTCTTAGTCTCCCATGTCCCTCTTTTCATGATTTCTTGTGGGACCCTTTACAATATCTACTCAAAAACAGCAATCATAGATCAGAGTGGTCAGATCTCAGCCTTCTCCTGATTCAACCTCAGCCATCCCCACTGCTGCCTGTTTTCACTCCTTAAATACTGAGTTTATAATAAACTGATAGTAACGAGCCACTGAACCTTATAGCCTTCAAAGGTGGCCATACTGCGAAGAAGTCACGGTGCTGGCTTTGTCTGTAGGAGACTGCTGCATGAACTGTTTGGTAGACCACGTGACAGATGGTTGGCAGGGCTGGGCTTCAACCCAGGACTCTGGTGCAAGCCTGGAACTCGACTATGGCCTGTTGCCTTTGTTCTCTCAAGTTTCAACTCTGATCCTCTTTATGTTTCTGGCACAAGCCAGTGGGTCTTTGGTTGGACAAATAAAAAGGATTTTGATGGTCCGCCAAACCACTTCAGTGGAGAGTTTTGAGGTTACAAAATATAAGCAGGTTATCTTCAGAAGTGTAGTCTGGTACTGAATTACACTCCGTAATTAAGTAATCCACCATGCATCCCCTCCTCAGCCAAATTATACATTAAATACTAGAGGGGCGTCTGTGATAGTTGGGCCTTAAGTCAGGTTCCTAGGAGTGTACAAACTTTCTTGTCCTTTGGGTGGGGCAGAGTTAGGAGGTGTTTTACTTTAAAACACCCTGGAGATTGTATTTTATTTTTTGTATTGTACCATTTTCCCCAACACTTTCTTCTTCTTCTCTCACAAATCTAATGTTTGCTTCGTGGAGAGAGGGTGGGATTTCTGTGATTGAATTCTTTCCTAAGATTTTTTTTTTTTTTTTTTTTTTTTGGATAGTATACTATATCTGTTTCTCCAAAACCTAAGAAATCTCAGTTATCAAGGGTATGGAAAGTATATTACAATTCTCCTAGGAGAGTTAGAAGAGTCAGCACAAAGGCATTCGCAGATAAAAGGAATCTGCTGATGTCAATGTGAAGCAAAACTAAAGGGTTGAAGCATAGGCTAGATTGACATTTCTTGGAGTCACAGCAGGAGAGGCATGTGGGAGAGAATTGGTCACGACTGCTTGTAGCTGTTTCTGTGTTTTAAGTGTGTGTTTGTGGCCCAGTCTGCTAGTCTTGGTGAGTCATCCTTGCAAATAAAATCAGTTTATATGCATAGCACACTGTATACAAATCCTAAGTGCCGGCATTCCAAGAAATAAGTTGCAGAAGCAAAATACATCTTTAACTTGGCAGCTTCAGCATTCAGCTATGCGTACTACTGTTAACGTAGCTTGTGGATTTTTGAATGTAGGTTATTGTATAGGTCAACAAACTTTCTCTCTGAAGGGCTAGATTGTAAATATTTTAGGCCTCACAAGCCATAAGGACTCTGTCACAACTATCAACTCTGCCATTTCAGCGTGAAAACAGCCAACACACTATATGTAAAATGAACACGTGTCTGTTCCAGTCAAACCCTTATTTATAAAAGCAGACTGTGGGTTGCATCTTCCTTGCTTGCTATTCAATTGTGTTTGCAGGTGTTATAGGCCATAATCCTTTGATATAGGCCAAAATCCTTTGCAAATATCACCAAGTACATTGTCTTATTTAACAGTGTCTTCACCTGACCACAAGAAAGAAAACTTTGGACTTTATCGTCATCACTGAGATTTGTCCATATATTGTGTTTCTCAACTTGCTCTTCTCCCTTTATTTCTCAGCCTCTGTAGTAGCTGAGACGACACAGGTTTATGCAACCATAGTATCTGGTTTGTTTGGAACTAGTTTAGGAATGATTATTAGTATTATTTTTGAAATATCCATATTTCCCTCCCAAGATTTTGAAAGCTCCCAGAGTAAGGGAGCCCCTGTTCTGCTCTGTACTTCTTCATTTGTCCATCAGTGGTGGACAACTTCTGGTCACCCTCTGTCACCTAGTCAGTGTTCTATGGCTGTGGGTGTTCAAGGCACGCGACTTACTTTTTCTGTTGAGCTGTTGGGAGTTTTAGGAATTGGCCAATGTCCTCGTGCCATGTTTATAATCAGACCAGGCCTGTCTTTACCCCTGTAGCCAGAATATTTTTGAAGGAGTCTTGAAGGCTGCACCACTGAGCTATTTACCCAACCCCATGGCATCTTTGTACCAGAGAAAGGGGACATTGCAAAGTCATGCAAGTGATCAATGCTGTTATTTGGAGTTGATATGCTTCGTAGTTTCTGTACTATGTTACTTTACCTAGTTAGCAAAGGGGACCTAAGAAAGCCAGCTCTGAGCATTCAGTTCTGTACATAGAATCAAGAGACAGTTTAACTTAGTAGTCATTAAAGGAATAAACTTTTGGAGTCAGAAAAATATGGTTTGTGGTTACACCACTTATTAAAGGTGTGACCATGGACACTTACTTAGAGTTATCTGAACATAATTTTCTCATGTATAACACAGGAATCATACTCCCGTTCCTGTTTTGTTGTCTTTGATAAGATTAAATTGGACAACATAAATAATGTGGCTAACTAGTGTCAGAGCTGAGCGATTCCTAGAAGCTGTCCAAGCTGAAAGCTATTTATATTTACTGTTTCATGGAAAAAAAAAAAAACAACCCAAAACTGACAGGGGTTAAGTGATGTATGAAGGTCACAGCTTGCCTCCTTCCAAGTTCATGTTCTTATATGATACCCCGCTGTCTTTTGTTTCTATGTATAAAGCTGAACATTCAGTGATGATTTTCTCGGGTCCCATTTTATAACCAGGCAAAGTATCACTTCTATGCTCGAAGTCAAGGGTACGTTTTTAACCAAAACGTTGGCTGAGAGTTGTCCTGGTTTTCATTTTCTGCTGCTTGGTTTCTTTGTTGACTCCCAAGAACTTGTTTAATTGTAAGCACTGTTTGCATTAACCCGTTCTTGGGGGGCTGTTGTCCTGCACAGGCCCCTAAAGTCCATCATGCTCTTTTAAACTTCAGTGCAGCAAGTGTATGACTGGGTTAAGGTCCTAATGCTGGAGTTAGAAAGCTGGATTGGATTCCTCTCTTTCCCTCCCCTCCTTTACAGAACCATGTCTTAGAATTTATGGGTTAGGCTTTCACATGGCTCAGTTGGCTGCCAGTGGTTAAAACTCCATAGCCAAGCAAATATGTTGGCCAAACCTTTAAGGAAAAAAAAACAAAACAGAACAAAATGAAAAACATAAGACAAACACACACACACACACACAACAACAACAACAACAAAACCTTAGGTCTCAATAAAAGTCTAGTTTAGGTTGTTGCAGTTTATTATATAATTATGGCACCGATTTTAATTAGTATATAAGTCTTTAGTTTGTAATATGTCTGGAAAGGCTGGAGGTTTTGACTACAGCTGTCTTCCTTTGCCCAGGTTGCTTGCTGGCATGAAGGTTATTCGCAGGTACATAGGCTTTCCACGGGACATCTGAAGACTTAGACCTTCAGAGTTTGTTCGGCACTGGAACTGTTTATTTTACCACCCTTTCAACCTTTTTGTTTTCATCTATTTAGTTTTTATAGATGTATTTCTTTTATTTCATGTGTATGAATGTTTTGCCTACATGGAAATGTGTGTGTGCACCATCTGTATTCCTGGTGCCTGTGAAGTGCCGGAAGAAGACATTGGAGCCTCTGGAACAGACATCATTGGTGGATAGGAAACACCGTGAGGATGTTGGGAACTGAACCCTGGTCTTTCACAAGAGAAACGAGTGCTCTTAACTACTGAGCCATCTCTCCAACTCCTTACCAACAGTTTTGACTTCAGTCTACAGGTCTTTAGATAGCCCAGTACATTTGGCAGTTAATATTCAATTACATTTAAATATTAGTTTGATTTTTATCTTGTAACATTTGAGCACGAACAGTATACTAGGCACTGTAAAGGAAGAATGGAACAGAATAATAATATATTATTTGCATGTGATTTTAAAAAAAGATTGGTTTGGGGACAAATCCTCTTTCCAGTACGAAACTGAGCACCAGATTGCTTCATAGAGAATGTAAATGCCAAAAATTAGAAGGAGAAAGACCTGGAACATGTAACGATAGTTGGAGAAGCTTGGGCAGAGCACGGGCAATGTGAACGCTGTTAAAGGGAGGTTAAGGTCGCAGGTCATAGGGGTAGTTAAAAGGAGGCCAGGTGAGCTCAGGTGAGCAGTCAGAAGCACCAGTTCTTAAACAGAGAATTCCGAGGACAACTAAATAAGTAAATATCAGCATCAGTTTATTATTATTGTTATTATTATTATTTTATTATTATTATTATTGTCACTTCCTTGCTGCTCTAAACCTCCCACCGATGCAGCAGCAGCATGTTCTTAGTGGTCTGACAGGCCGGTAAACAGCTTTGGCTACCCCGACCCCTAAAACACAGCACACAAAGCAACCTTCCTGTGAACCCGTCATATTTCCCTGGCACCAGAAGCGCAGAGAAATACCAGCATTTCTACAGTTCCTGGAAACTCCAGGGTTTTCTGGGAGAAGAGTGTTTTGAAGGTGCCCACTTGAGGAAGACTCGCCAGCCTGGCTCTGCCACTCGTTTGCCAGGAATGGTGGATTTCTGATTGGTCCCCCTGTGCCTTGTTTTAAAGGTGTGCCGCTCAAGTGTCTAGATTTTTGTTTCAAGCTGACTGGGACCCGCAGTTTGAGCTAAGCGAGGCCTGGCGTGATAGCATCTGTGAAACTCTTGAATTCCAGGGTGGATGGAAGGTTTTCTTTTCCACATGGCTATTTAGGAATGCTGTATTGTAGGTTTGTTTTCTACTGAGATTTATTTGCACAAGAGCTTTCTTGGCAAAGTGCTCCTTGAGGTTAAAAGTGGGGAGTTGTTTTCTGAGAGGAATGTGGGGTCTGGTCCTTTGACCAAAGATTTGAATGGGAAAGTTTGATTCTAATAAAAATTTCCTCTTCCTCTGGCAAAATGTTGATGTTTTTCATTTTTCAGGTCTTCCTAAAGGAAGAGGGAGTTTGGGTGGTTTTTGTTTTTTGTTAGTTATCTGGAGCCCCTTCCCTTCCGTTTTGTGCTCAGGCCCCACCATTGTTTTAGGAGTCTTTGAACTGTATTATCTGCTAGTGAGAATGTTGCTTGAATATGGAACAAATCCAGCAGCTTTTCAGTAGTGATTCAAGACATTAGTTGGTATACTGTTGTCTTTAGGAGGGACCACGTTCTGGGTAGGGAAACTTCATTTTATCCTTTATATTACACAGACTTTTTTTCTTTAAGTGCATAAAATATCCATAGCCATTTTTTTGTTTGTTTGTTTGAATGTCTCTCCTGATGGTTTAGAGTGGGTGGCATATGGGCTTTAAAGCAATTTGACTTTGAATTACTAACCTCTTACTGGGTTTGTGTCATTTATAAAAATATTTAAAGAGCAACGCAGCTCTTTGACCTCAACACTTGTGTATTAGCATTTCAGATTTTCCATCCTTGCTTCTCTTGCTAATGGGCTGTCACTTTCTGGTTTCAGTAGAAGCTTGTCAACTATACGAAATGAAATGCAAAGTTCTCCTCTACTTAGCAGCTTTCTTTCTTTCTTTCTTTCTTTCTTTCTTTCTTTCTTTCTTTCTTTCTTTCTTTCTTTCTTTCTTTCTTTCTTTCTTTCTTTCTTTCTTTCTTTCTTTCTTTCTTTCTTTCTTTCTTTCTTTCTTTCCCTCTGCAGCCCCTTCTGAGCTTATCTGGCCATAGGAAGCCCAGTGGTAGAACGTCAGAAGATTTCAGGAGCGGCCAGTGCCTTCGGCAGGAGGGCCCGGCCTGGGTGTGTACCCTGGAGCTGGCGTTAACTGTAGCCGCATCAGGCTTTCCCTGGACCTCACGGAGCAGCATTGCCAGCCACACGGTGCCTTCCCAGCCAGTCACCTCTTTTAATGCTGTTTGGCACAGATCAAATCTCCGGGGTAAGTTCTCTGCCACTGTGTTGATTTAGTTGCTTTACATGAATCTGATACAAGGAAGTTTGGGGCAGATGGCTAGTTCTTAGTTCTTACACCGCCTGAACGGCAAGGTTTACAAGGGGCAAGGTCGCCCCTTCACATTCTTCAACTGGGCGAGCTGTTGAAATGCTACCAGCATGTCTCTCTTTAGAAAACAACTCCTCTTCTCTCTGCCTGCTAGGGTCACCGTACTCATTTTTTTTTTCGTTCTCACCTTTTCCACATGTAAACCGATTGATTTAGAGACATGCTTTATGTAGAAAACACACATAGATCGTCTGTTCTAAAACTGATGAAGCATCAGTAGACATCATTGTGGCTTGCAACTCTCTTCTCTCCTGCAGTTGATATTTAACAGGATTTGACTTCGGTGTAAATAGTGCTTCCTTAGTGTCCTCTGTATGACGTAACATGGAAATAACCACCCCTCCACTAAGGGGTTAGCCTATAATTTAAAGGGGGCGAGAAAGCATGCTTTGGGCTCTCATGAAGGTATTAGTTGTATCAGTTATTTTATCTTTCTGCAGGCTGGTAGTTTGTTAGTTCTGACTTCCATCCTTTGAAGGTCTTGAGATAGTCTTAGGCCTAGGCAAGACGGTGTGAGCCTGAGTTAGCTTTAAGAGGAAGTAATGAATAACAGGGCTGCCGCCGAGACTTTGTTTTGTTTATTTATTTGTTTGCAGGGTGGAGGAGATGGTGGTTGGAGTTAATCAGTAACTCTGTTAGTCTCAGTTATGACACGGTGTGAAAATAACTGGGCTCAGTTGTTTCTCAGTGTGCCCAAGAGTGAGACCTGTTAGAGGAGTTTCCAGATACCTTTCTTTTGGGAATGGATATTTGTATTTTTTTTTTTTTTGTTATTGTATAAAGTAGTTAGTTCTTAGAAAGGAACCATAATCAATGCATATAGGTTTTAAAAGGCACAGAAGAAGTGTGGGTGGAAAAATTAAATCTCTTCGTCCGGTTTGCAAAGACCCAAACTAATCATCTAACTACCCAAGGCTGGTGGTGTCTTCTGAAGTTTTCCTTCCGAGGAAAATCACAACACACGTATGTAAACTGTAGGCTTTTTCTCACAATGGTGACGATATGCGATTTTTGCCTCTTAGAGGTCTTCCATTGGGACCTCAGCGCTCTCTCCTTTACGCTGGCCGTGCGTTATTCCAGTGGAGGATGTCTATCATGAACGTAGCCGATCGTAGACTGATGCATGCGCACGGATCATGTGCAGCGTGAGCGAGGCTGTAGGAAACGGCCTCATGTGCGGCCTCAGACAGGAGTTAGGTGCGACCCGTTTCTAGCAGAACTGCTGGGCCGCAGAGCGTGTACATTTTCATTTTGGAAGCCGCCTGTAGCCAGTTGTTGTGCTCATATTTGGAAAGTTTCAGGCTTCTCCACAGAGGTGAGAAGGCGGCTTCCTAACACCTCTGCCAGTCACAGTGTAACCGACAAACTGATAGGTGCAAATGTCAGTTTAGCATCGCTGTCACTCCCATTCTTCTTATTTTAATTAACACCAAGCACCACTCCCCAGGCTTAAAAACCAGTTAGGTTTCCTGAGCTGTTCCCTTTCAGTCTGTGTCTTTGTCCAGTCTCCTGTAGTTCACAGCCTCCTTTCCCCCCTCCTCCACCCCCTCCAGTTTGTACTGTTTGTCTGTTTCTCCGGTCATTTGTATAAAGTTTTGTTTTGCTGAGTATTAAACATTCCGTGTAGTTAAGTGTATTCATTCAACAAATATTTACCAAATGCCTTTTTCATATTAAGATCTTACTCTAAGTACGCAGCTGTACAGTAGGAGAGAAAACAAGACTCCAGTTTTGCTCAATGAAACTTGGATTCTGGTGGAGGAGAGAGCTGATAAAACATGAAGAGATTTGTAGCGATAGCACAGTCTGTCGCTTTGTGGCTTCAGCCGTGAGTGAAACACTTCCCTCGGGGGCAGATTACAAGACCCAAGTTCTGGTTCCGGCTGGTGGGATGCGGTTCTTCCTTTTAAGAGTTAAATCTTTGTTCCAGCTGGAATGCTAGGTGTAATCCAACTTAATTTTTCTCTAGGTGTTCCATTAATTAGTATGAGGCTGACCTGCGTAACAAGGGACTGAGATCCGCTGTGGTTCAAAGAACACAGACGTTTACTTTTCCTCCCGGAACAGTCCCGGGAACAGCCCGTTTCCACCTGGCATTGTGAAACCGGGGTTCCTCTGTCCCATTGGCCAGGAGCGTCTCTGTGGTTATCTGTGAGGTCTTATCAGGTCCCGTCAGCGGCAAGGGCCAAGGGGAAAGTTCAGAGCAAGTGTTAGAGTGTGCAGACATCATTGTAGGCTGTCTGGTCACTGAGAACTTAGTCCTGTGGACACATCCAGCTGCAGGGGAGCCTGCATTGTCTGGGCACCATTGTCTCTGCTGGTCCCCTGCTACTGGGAAAATCAGCAACTGCCACCTTGGCTTCATTATTTCAGTGCCCTCCTGCTACTAGCTGTCACTATATGGCCCTCTGGCAGAGTGGCACCGTAGTCAGTTTACTAAATAAACAGTTCCGATCTTTTTTTTTTTTTTTCATTGTTTATTTTCTCTGGAAACCCCCGCCACCCCCTTTCTTTGACTTGGTCTAACAGTAGTTCCAGACTGACCTTGATCTCAAGACCCTGGAGCCTCAGCCTCCTTACTGTAAGATTATAGCCCTGTATCCATCAGCTCTGGTTTCCTATTGCAGTATGGATTTCCCTATGTATTTTGGCTTATTTCTGAGATTACATGTAATTTCATTAATTTGTCTGTCTAGGCAAATAGAGAACTCAAACCGTAATGTACATTTTTGGATATGGAGTTTCTCTGTCTTGTTTCATTTGATAGGATTTCATATTTGTTGATTTATTTGGCTTATGCTTTTTGAAAATACACACATTTAAGAGAGTCACAGCTAACCACCATTTTCCCAATGTAAGAAAGGCCGCTGCTAATAGCACTGGGGTTTGGTGTGAACTTTGTTAGAGAGGGTTCATGTGTTCAAGGTGTTAAGTTTGATGGTGCTGCATAGCCATTCTGGGAAACACTCATCTGAATGCTAGTGTTTCTCTGTCCTTTGACACTAGGAACTGACTTCACCGGAACAGGTAGAAGGAGTAAGGGCGGACTTTTATAACATGGTATTCATTTTATGTTAATATGTACTCATTTTCAACTCTATTAAAAAAAAAAAAAAACAACTCAGATCTTGCAAAAAACAGAACCCCAAATATCCTTAGGTTGAAGGTAAAGAAATTATGTTTTGGAAGCATAGACTTGATTGGAACACCCAAACCTGGACAGGATTTTGCATACTGAATCTGATGCACCTTGCTTGTTATTGTGTGTGTGTGTGTGGAGTGTGTGTATGTAAAACAGAATATAGTCAGCTTTGATCTTGGACGTCATTTTTTTTTTTTCTTTTAAACTGTAAAAGTGATTTACTTTTGAAGCATTGTTGTGTGCCAAAGCTTTTCCTGGGAAGGTGCATCAAGCACATCTAACCACACACCAGATAGGCATCCCACACCAGATAAAGTATGTATGCCATCAAAGTCCAACTTGGTGACCAATGAATTTTATTGGGGTTCCTTAGAGGACTGTGGGTGAGAGGTTACTTACAGGAGACAGCTACATTACCAAGGCCCCCAACAGTGACAGCTCACAGGGAACCTGGAGCACACTGCACAGCCTGCAGGCAGTTCAACAGGCTGGAGAGTGTCCTTTCCAAGGGACTCTGGTCTAAACCTCTTCCAGGCAGCTCAGCTGCTTTTCTGTTTTCCAGGCAGCTGGTCCAGTCTGGGTCGTCTTTACAGCTCTGTTTGACTGTAGTCTTCTTTGCAGCCCAGCTGCCTTCCTCCACCAGAAGGACACTCCCAGCTTTATTGCTTATTTTGTCAGAGAGGAACCCAGTGAGTCTGGTCAGCTTCAGGGACTTCCTGACTATTGTGATTTCTTTACCTTCTTGATTAAAGAGCTTTCCCGTAGAATGGTGTGTTTCAATCTCAGAGGGAAACTGTTTGTTACATTATAAACATATCTAACTTAGTTAATTCTGATAAACTGAGATTTTTGTGATCTCCACACAGGTCAGGCTCATTAGGAAGAGTACATGATATGGTACAATAATTGTTTCCTTGTCGTTCTCTGTGGTTTTATCATGGAGGGGTCTGTACCTATGTATGGTTTAGTTTGGTCCCTCCTCCTCCTGTCTGCTAAGGCTCTCAAACTTCAGATCTTCCTCACAAGCCCTTTCTTTCTCTATTTATCTGTTAAAGAACTCAGCCATTGGACTTCCAGTTTGTTTCTGGATAGACTTTGGTGGCCATCGTCTTGCTTTGATTCTCTTTCAGTGGGAAATGGCATCATAACACCACAACCTGGGCACCAGTGATGCTCATTGTTCCTGGGTGGCCATTGTTTTGAAGCTGTTTTTTACTTTTTTATTTTTTGTAGGCAGAACTTGGAATCATGAATAAAATATTTCTCACAAATATTTACAGTTTAAATTCAATTTCAGTAGTTTTTGCTTAAGCATTGCTGTTCTACCTGTATGCTCTTTATTTCACACAGACAGACTCTGGTCCATAGGAACACTGAGGAGGGACAGTGTGGGCCACACTTACTCATTTGGTCAATACTAGGCTATGCCAGCATTGCCAGTGTGCCTCAAAGCTGACCCCACACCTCTACTTCCCATTCTGAAAAAAAAAACAAAAAAAAAAAAACAAAAAAAAAAGACCTCATAGCTTCCTTTCATGTATGCTGTTCTTAGTCACCCTCTTTCTTCAGGGAAAATTCGTTTATGATCGACAATTTACCTACCGGGATTAAAGACTGATATGTTTTTAGATGATATTGGAGTAATTTCAACTCTGTTAGGTGAGATGTTGAGCTTGTAGATATATTTAGAAACCGCTGTAACTATTGGGGAGCTGGTGGGAGAGATGGGATAAGGCTTAGGGTTCTCATTAGAACACCCCCAGGAAGAAAATGGAAGAACAGAGAAACCCAGTTTTCATGTATCTTTGGAGATGGAGAAAAGGGTGCTGCTTGTTTGTTTTTAAACTGTATTGTTTATTTGTGTGTGTGACTGGGGGTGTTGGTGGTGGAGAGGTATCCATTGTTTTTCATAACAGATAGAATTAATTGTTTTCTACCCTGCAGGTTTTCTGTCCCTATGTACATGGGCCATCATGTAGTTTTAAAACTTCTCCTCATTGAATGTAATGCACTTAACTTTATTTTGAACATTACTCTTTTTAGGTCAGTGAGTGGTTTGGGCTGGGTGGGTAGTCTTGGTTACATCTGTTTTCTGGTCTCTTTCTATCCAGTGTGCATCCAGAACGTACACTGCCCACCACCCCCTCCCGCCTCATTTTCCAGAGCCTCCTTGTTTTCTGTTGTGGTTACTTAGGTGCTAACCGGTTCAGCTTGTGCTCTGACCCTGGTACATGGCTCCTTTGCTTTCTCATGGTCTTATTTATACTTTTGACAGATATATTTAAATGAACAGCTGTGCGTTTGTTGAGTCATACCACAATTATCTGATTCTGCTGTAGCTGTTTGACTGGCAAAAGCATATTTCAAGCTAAATTGTGAGAGAATTTCATTAATCACACTCTCCTGGGGGAGGGGGCTGGAGAAAGACCACTGTGAAACGTCCCTTTAAAGATTAATTAGTGATTCCATTATTTAGAGAGCGTTGATCGAGTTGCAACTTAATGTGTCACTTACAGAAACTGTACAAAGGTGTAAGTAACTATGAAAGGCTTAGTGATAATCAGCCCTGTAGGCAAACTTCTCTGAAATAACTGTTGTGCAGGCAACCTCAGCAGTCCTGATCTCTTCAAAGAGATGAGTTAGAGGATTTCCTTCTCTGTAGCGATCAGGGAACTCCACTTAGGGCTTGAAGGGTTCATTGGCTAAGTGTTTTGTTTTAAGCTTCCTGAACTGATTACATCGACTACAGAAGATGTTATGTCTTTCTTCTCTCCCTTCTCAAATGTACTAATTGCAGCCGTAACCTCTGATTGAGTCTCTGGCTTCCACAACCAGCTCCGTTTTTATCTTGACACCTTCTCGCGGTTCTTTCTGAGGTTATTAATAGGCACAGAAGCATGGCTTTCTGAATAGCACCAATAACTGTTAGAAGACATGGAGGGGGGGATAATATGTCAATTTCTGACTTGTAGGAGCCTTATTTTCAAGCTACCGAAATTGTCCCAGAGTCACTAGGGATGGCTCTGGGCATATCAGCTGGTGTCTGCAACGAGAGATCCAAGCCTGTCTTTCCAAATGGGCTATTGTCCGCCAGGAGCTGTCTGCTGCACCAGAGTCTGCCAGTGCCTTTCTGTCTGGCCGCTGCTCTTGGATCGTACTTTGGAAACCTGGAATCCAAGTCAGAAGCGATCTCTTTTAGTTTATCTCCGATACTCAGTTGCTTTCTACATTCAACTGAGGGCACAGAAGCCCCTCCCACCAAGTAGTATCAAACCCATCCTTTACCCTTCTTTCCCCACCTACACCGAATGCAGTGCAGAACAATGGTTAAAACTAAAGTTTTAGTTAATCTTGAGTGCCCCAGTCACATCAGGGGGATGTCACCAAGCAGGCTTGGAGTCAAACAGCAACTGATGTTTGTTTGAGGGACCCAGTGAAAATAAAGTAATAAGTGCATGGCAAATTTTATCCGAAATTAAATGCTTTGACGCAGGTATAGTTGGGGCCTGTAACACATCGGGCTGAGCAGCAAGGTCCAATTCAGGAATGGGTTTGGAGTGTGAGGGATCTAGGTGTGAGAGAGAAGGTGGGGCAGAAAGAATCTAAAAGGTGTTTTTTTTTCTCACCTCCACAGAAATATACTGTAGTGAGAGAGGAGGGAGAAGGAAAAACAGGGAGGTAGGGAGAAAGGGACAGCAAATGATAGACTCAAAGGGGATGGAGGAGAGAGAGAGAGAGAGAGAGAGAGAGAGAGAGAGAGAGAGAGAGAGAGAAAGAAAGAGATATTTTGAGTTGTGCCCCTTCCCAAACCTAATATGCATTTTTACCACCAATTACTGTCAGTTGATCCGACTAACCTTATAATTTTTCTAAGCTCATGACTTATGCCTGTATTATAAGCACAGAGGAAGCTGAGTCAGGAGGACTACAAGTTCAAGGACAGCCTCAGCTATATAATAAGTACCAAGCCAGCATGGACTATTAGATCTTGTCTCACAAGACCAAGAAAGAAACCAAGTTATAGAATCAGGACAGTCATATATGGCCATAGGTATATAGAATACCATTTGTCTAATCATTGGTGGGATGGAAAGATCTGTATAGTGAGAAATAATAAAAACAGTGGCTGTGTCTGACTCAGGACTAGGGGTGGAAATAGGATTTTAAATGGACTGACCCAGAGGTCCAAAAGTAAAAGTTTCACAGGAGAAAATACGGAAGCCCTTCTTAACCTCATATTGAAATATAAGTTTCAATATACTTTTCAGACTAAAGGGAGGGGGTGTGGGGCCCATGAAAGTAGCGTGGATGTCATAGAACAGGTAGGTAGGAGGTGATTGCATCCTGCCAGCTGAACCAAAGATGGAGAACTGTGGCTGTGTGATACAGAAGGAGGGAAAAGGAGGCTGGGACACATTCTCCATGGCAAAAGAAAACCTGGTTTTTGAGGGACTAGAGGGATGGCTTGGTGCCTGCTTTGGAGGCCTAAGACCTAGGCTTAAATTCCAGTACCGTCTGGTGCAATGGCTCACGCCTGTAATCCAAGCACTTGGGGAGGCAGAGGCAGGCAGGTCCCGGGGGCTTGCTGACCAGGTAGCCTAACCCGAGCTTCCAATTCAAAGAACGTGTCTCAAAAAAATAAAGTGGGGAGTTATCAAGGAAGATAACCGGTGGCTGGCATCTGGCTCCGACATGGATGTTCCAACATACATACATGTTCATATGCCCCCTTCACGTGCATGCCTTCACACAGCCACATGAACACATATACATATAAATATCTTACATACAAATATAATTGGAGAGGAAAAAAATAGTAATACTTGGGCTTGAGGTATCAGGAAGGCGTGCAGCAGGAAACCAAAACCCTTGAGTCTCAGGGGTGGCTGAGTTTGCCTTTGTGTCAGGAAGAGCACAGTCAGTTTTGTTTTGTGTGTAATTAAAGTGAATTTACAAGTAAAGTAAAGTAAAAGTTAATTCTTTGTTTGTTCCGTGGCAGCCTAAGCTAAACCCTTCACTTTCTTCCCTTCAATTACTACCCCTCTCCCCATTTACAGATTATATTTTATCCCTCTTTTTCCTCTTCCAAAGCTGTCTCTGGAGTACATCTGCTACAGCTGCAATGTTCGTAGGGTAACTCCTTCAAAGCCCTTTCCTGAAATGCTCTGTAATTATTTCCTCTTACCACAGGATGAACGGATCTGGGATCTGGTGTTTAGTGCTACAGGACTTGTCCAGGGAGCTGTTTGTATTCATCTATTGCAAAAGATCAAGTGCCATGCTAATATTCTGAAAGTAGCACCCCAGGAGAAGCCCTCCAGCAGCGGGGAGTCTATAGAAGCCCTGGCATCTTGCACACCGCCAGTTCAGAGTGTGGTGTGAAAAATATTTAACCGAATTTGTAAACCGAAGAAAAAACCCTGACTTAACTTATATGGTATGATATCTTCACTTTGGCCTTTCTCAGCAGCTGCTACTGACAGCTTATGTCTGTTTCACCTCTCAAAATCCCAAGTGTCTTGGAGTAAGCTGCCCTTGGCTAGCTCCGTCTCTATCAGGCCGTGGTACCTATTTTTACATTATCCAACTGGTCAGAATGGCTGGGTTTTGTCCTAAATGGCAGTCGTGTTGGAAGTATACCTTCCTTCAGAGTTTCATTTTAAAATATGTATTCCTGGATTTACTTTGTCCTCAAATAAACCTTACACTAATTTCTATATTTTTTCTGAGGTGTCAATTATGAGAGAATTGATGAATGAATTAAGGGTGGATGGAAACATGAAGACACTTGCAAGAAAGTCTCTCCTCCCCCCCCCCCCCCGAATTGCTTCTTTGACATTGAGATTTTTTTTTTTCTTCTGGGAGACAGGGGACTGAGGTTGCAGTGTATGTGAAATTAATTTTGAGTGCAGAGAAATGGAAAGATGGCGTAATTGAAAGGTGACTGAAAACACCGGGAGTAAAAGACTCTTCTCCAAGGAGAAGATCAAGGTGGATGAAGCTTAGAATGATTAAAGTTTGGATCAAATGTTGATGGTAAAACTGGATTGGTGACCAGTCTCTGAGAGGTTGGCCACTAC
Source organism: Meriones unguiculatus (assembly GCF_030254825.1). NCBI lineage: Eukaryota > Metazoa > Chordata > Mammalia > Rodentia > Muridae > Meriones > Meriones unguiculatus. The sequence continues at coordinate 98,408,269 of NC_083356.1, read as the reverse complement.
AGGGTGATTGAATAGGATCACTAAACATTAGTCACATGGTCTTGGGTTAGAGCTCATGTGCTTGGGATAGTTACTTGTGCCCATCCAATTTCTTATTTATAAAACAAGATTACTGGGACTATTTACTGTGAGTGTTTTAGCAAGAAATTCATGAGTATTTATCCCTAAACACAGTGTCAGGCACATTACCTGGCTGCACTGCTATGGTAGTGACAGTGACCTGGTGTTGACTTACCAGTATCTTTCTCTTCTATTCCCCCACCTTCTGTGTGAAGTAGATTTAATTGATTAGTTTTTATATTGTGGAAGGCACAACAATAGCAACAAAAATCCCTAAAGCATATGTCATGGCAGAAAAATCATCATGGAACAGTAGTGAAAGAGCCCTGAAGAGCAGCAAACAGGTATAGGGTAAAGATGGCTTTCCAAGCAGGGATGAGTGGCTATGGACTGTCCTTCAAGACTTGTTAAACTCGAATATTGTCCAAAATCCAAGGGTGTCAAGAAATTCCCTTCTCAGTAAGACTCAGTGAGTCATGGATGGGCCAACCAAGCGAATTAGGGCAACCAGGCCAGACAAAAGAACCTTCTGTTGAATTTTATGATGATTTTCCTCTTATGAAAAGTAAATTGCATGCTATGCAGAAGTCCAGGCTGTAGGAACATCCTTTATTGCCTACCATAGTTTTAAATTACATTGCCTAACATGAAAGTTGAATACAGAGCTCCGTTGTGCATTGATTAGTCTGTAGCCAGCATCAAGTGATACATTTGGTAGTAGACTTCAGAGGACCCATGGTTCTTTTGTTTTCTTACACCCCCTCATGCCCAGATATACCATTTTGGTGGACAAAAGAACTACCAAACTTGATCTGAGCCCACACATCTTAGAACTTGAGAGAAACACGAATTCATTGGCTGGTGTAACCCAGATCTAGAAATGGGAGTGTGGAAAGTACCATGGTGTTTAGAAAATGGCTTTGTTCTGCCCCATGATTGTCTGTTTTTAAAGTAGAGAGCATGGGAATGTTCTCCCTCCCAAGGGATAGGCCTAAAATACTGCAAGAGATGGCACTGATTCAAAGAGGGTCTCTTTCCTTGTGTCTGCAGCATTAAGAATAATTACTAGGAATTGCAGAGTTGGGCCAAGACTAGTGGAGGAAATAAATACACTAGAGGCAAAAATTTATACTCTGAACCCTATGGGTAGTATTTATATTGCCCAGGAGCCTATCATTTGTTGTTGTTGTTGTTTAGGGATTTCAGCAATTAAACTAAAAGGAGATGAGCAGTGTGAGTACCTTTTTTTATCATTCTTACATTCAGCACTCTTTTATAAACCTTTAGCCGTCTATATAAAATATTATTGATATATTGAAGGTATTCATTGCATTACTATTAGACTGTCAGAGTTCTTAGATGTTGGGATGGCTCCCAGGATATTTGACATTCCACAGCAACTTTGTCAGGTGTTGGGCATATGCTCTGTGCAGAATACCTGGAGCCTTTGCTGAGGCAGTGACAAAGGATGGACCTTTTCCCGAGAAAGGCAGTGATTTCTGAAGTGCTGCCATAGGATCCCTGGGAAGCCCGAGACATATTTCAGGGTTCTGCAAGTTTCTCAAGCACTAGTGGTGGGTTCAAGGATGGGTTTTCTGTGTGCATGTTGGCCAGCAACGAGTTATAGCAGATAGGCTGTAGAATTATGTAGGATCAAGGTGTCTTCCAAGCCAAATATAAAGACTTGGTCAATGTAATGCAATGCCACTTTCCTCAAAAATTAAATGCTTTTCTCAATTTTTTTTTAAAGCTTGGTACGATGCCCATTTTCATATGAATACATAAATTATATTTTACTTTCTCACATAGTAAATATCAGTGGATTAACATAGTGAATATGAGTGGATAAAGCCCACATAGCTACTGATCCATTTTCAAGGAGCGTAAAGAGACCTGAGATCAGTTAACTCGCAAAGCACTTGAGGAATCCCTGAGTTCAGGGTTACTGAGTTATTACCATGTCCATTTTCTGTGACCGAGAGCAAAAGAATCAGAAGTTTGCTTTGAAAAAATGTATTTTCTTTTCTGCATGTTTGAGTAGCAGTAGTAGAAAAAAGATACTTTGCTCATTAGGTCATTACTAAAGCAAACTGAGTTTTTGTTTGTTTATTTTGGTATAGGCTTTTGCTGTACAGTCCAGGAATTTGCTGGGTAGCCCAGGCTGGTCTTGAACTTGGGATACTTCTGTCTCAGCCTATCACATACAGGTAGTGCCAGGATTATATATGTGTACTACCATTTCAGACTTGAAGTCTCCTATAATTAACACATGAACAGAAAATTCCTACATATTTCTCTCTGTTCTTGTTTCCTCCTTAGTTGGAGTGTAATTTTTGGAAGGCAGTTAGTGTGCAGGTGAGGCATTCTAGACTGAAGAAAATGGCAGTCATCAAGTGGTGCTGACTCTTCTCCAGGGACTTTTTTTTTTTTGGCTGTGATTTGAGTTACTTTTAATTTATAGATTTGCTTGAGGGACTAAATTTATAAATTATTTTTCTGTTTTTTTTTTTTATAAGCCTAAGTCAGCTTATATTAATGATGATAATCTGTAAATGGGTATATTGGGAAATAGACCTTTTTTGGTTTATGACATGGAAAAAAGGCAGAGATGATAGGGTTGGTTTTGAGTCTATAAAATTATGAAAGTGTTGTTTATGTTGAAGTGTACTGTTGACATTTATCATATCATTACCTGAACTAAACTCTTGCAGAGATGATACATTTTAAAATCTTCCCTTGTAGGTGTGTATGATGGTGGTGCTAATTCTTTATAATGCAAAGTTAAATTGAGTGTGGTGAGCCGGGGGGGGGGGGGTTGGATTCTAATGAAGTATTAGATGGGTACCCACTTGGCTCAGTTGTAACGAACAGGATGGGAATGTAGATTTTGCTACTGGAGTTCAGTAAGAGAGTCCTGTTGAAAAGTACAATAGGTAAGAATATATCATTATGAATTGTGTTTCATAGGGATGAAAATTAACAGTATATGGGGAAAGTGTTAAAGGAGTTAAGTCAGGAAGTGATGTTTCAGTTGAGACTTGAAAGCTGAGCAGGAATTTAGGCAGGTTGGGCCTTGAAAGAAGAGCCCAGCTCTAGGGAGTGTGAAAATGTATCAAGCTCAAGAGACAAGCAGGAGCTCAGGGGAATAGGATGGAAGTGCTGAGCGGGCCAAGGAAGGGGTGATGACAAAGTACAGAAGGTTTAGTGGCATTGTGGGCGAAGAGGTGTTTGGAAGACTTAGAGTGTCTTGGTTTGGTTCTCATTCTTGCCTTATTCTCCAGTGTTCCCAGGGCTTCTCAAACTTGTTCTGATGTGTAGTTGAAGTCCTCAATATATGCTACACTTGTACTCCTAATCTGTATTGATATAAACTATAAAATAAATAAAATTAAATAATAAAATAAATAATCTTTCAACCTTCTCTCATGGGATCAAACTATCTTTGATAAAAGATAAGGGTTTCATTTGTCAAGTGGAGAGGTCAATTTTTGGTGGGGAGGGGAAGAATATATTGCTTTTATGACTCTGATGGGGGTACTGGATGGTAATGCCAAGAAGGTGCTCTTAACACCCCCTAGACCTGACCTCTTGAAGGCTAGGACTATTACTACTCTCTTCCAGTAGTCCCAGCCTGAGGACCAATACGTACAGCACAGCAATACATAAAACAGAAACTTAAACACATTAAATATTTGCTAATGGTGGAATCATATAAAAATCTCAAGATACTAAATCTAATGTTTATTGCAGAAGACAGTGGACACAAAGTCCATTTTTCAAACATCTTAAAAATCTGAATTTGAGGAGACTATTTCATGTCAGGCTGACCCGAATCTTGTTGCTGTTCTCCAGTAAAGTGGTGAAGGAGGAACCGCTAGGCATATGTGATGTCAGGGTCTGTATTTTCATACTCTTCTCTGGTACTCGTATCACTAATGTAATTAATCTCTAGTTTCTTTACTGATGTTAGAGTACATGCCATTTGGGGAGGGTTCATTTCATGATAGTGAGCAAGCGTAGTCTGTGAGTCTGCCTGAAGAGCTCTTGTGAGCTTTGTAAACCAGTCATGACTACCCTTTTATTACAGTCTATCTGAAAGGTACCCCTTTCGGTCTATCTGAAAGGTTCCCTGGGCTCTCATAGGGGACCGAGACTGATGCTAAGTAAAGCTGTCCGTTATTTACTACTTTATTATGTGAAAATCCTGTTATGAAAACTAGCATTGAGTGTTTTCATTCTGCAACTCAAGGAGTTCCTTTGTGTGGCTGTTAGATGTATGTAACCATATTATATACACGGGGACTGCCAGAGACACAGTCTAGGCATTAGATGTGTGAAGGGAGTTGAAGTCACTTCAGGTGGAGAGGATTTTTTCCAAGCATCACAGGCATCAGTTTCTTTCCTATTATTATGGTGTATTATTTCAGGTCACGTAATTTGTTATCTATCTATCTATCTATCTATCTATCTATCTATCTATCTATCTATCCTTTATCTATTATGTATGTTTTAGTTTTATCTTGCAATTCTCCTGCCTCTGCCTCCCAAATATGTCCTTTTGTGTACCACGTACCTAATAAATTGATTTTTAGGCTGATCATACTGGTGCTTGCTCCCAAGCTCAGTTTCAGGGGACAGAAGTCCATGTGTGTGCATATGTGCACACACACGCACGTGCGCACACACATACATACAGACACACATAGTCTGGGGACCCCACTGGCACAGTTCTAGCAACTGCAGCGTAATATAGCAGAGAAGCCAAGTAAGAGTGTTCACTTAGATTTTTCTTCCTCTTCTGGGAAAGCCAATGATGCTATTCTTGGGATTCAACCACTGCCAGCTCATTTAATTGTTTTGTTGTTGTTTGTTTGTTTGTTTTTTTTGTGACAGGGTTTCCTTTTGTAGCCCTAACTGTTCTGGGACTCGCTTTGTAGACCAGGTTGGCCTTGAAATCAGAGACTCACCTGCCTCTGCCTCCCAAGAGCTGAGACTAAAGATGTGTACGAACATGCCTAACTCCTTATTTAATCGTCACTGCCTACCCAAATCCTTTCTCTGAACGTGATCAACAGGGAATGTGGTGGATAAACTGATCTCTAGGAAAAGTGATTTAGGTTGAGCTGCTGGCGGGCTCAGTCAGTAAAGTGCTTGCTGTGCCAGCACAAGGACCCGAGTGTGATTCCTGACACCAATGTAAAAATGGTAGCTTATGCTTACAGTCACAGTGCCAGAATGGCAGAGGCGATTGCACTCCTGGACTCACTGGTCAGATGGTCTACATTCATCAGTGAGCCCAGGACCCAGGCAGAGACTGTCTCATAAAGCAAGGTGTGTAGCTCCTGAGGAATAACACTCAAGGCTGACCTCTAGTCATGGCAACTCCATACGCACACATGCCTGAATAAGCATTTGACACATATGAATGCACCCCCCACCCATGTCCACACATGAGCACACTCTTTGCAGATACATGGAAGACAATTTACCAGCCTTTGTCAGTTTCTGTGAAGGTGAAATCATGACAGCACACTGACCTGTTCATGGAAGAGCCATATAGGGTTCTTGATTCACTATTCAGGAAATTGCACCTAGTCAGACTATTATTAGATTCCTGATACCTTCAGCAGTTACTTCCAGAGAGGTTTTTAATTCAGAGAACTGAACTTCTGCCAGTGTAGTTCCAGGTCAACACCGACTTGAAATTTCCATCCATTGTCTTGTTTTGTCTCCATGACCATTTTTCGATCCTATACATTTACATGATTTCTTCCTTTGAAAGTGCTCATGTTTCAGTTGTGTCCAGCCTCTTAAAGGTCTAGCCTTCTAAATTCAGAGTTAGTGCAGAAATGCAGTGTTTTTGCAGTAGATGTTGTGGAAGAGATTGTTTGTTTTCCTCTCAGATCATGTGATGGTCTGGATTCAACCTCTAAACCTTACAGGAGAAGCCAGGCTCAGACACAACTGACTTGCCTTGAATTATTCACTTTCTCATCTTTAACATCATATTAGAGTAGTGATCTTGGTCCTCCCGGTCTTTTTTTTTTTTTTTTTTAATATAATGCCAATGTCATGTTCAATAGGGTAGGATAAAATTCAAACCCAGAGTCTTTCGGAGTGCTTTCTCTTCAGCTTTATTCTCTTCTATTTTCTTATTGAGTTCTTCAGTAGGAGGGTAGGCTCAGAGACACAGCCATGTAGAGGTCACTGGCCAGAGGAAAATCTTAAGACCTATGAAGATTAGTTCAGATTCATGGAAAGGGAGTATTCAAGTGTACCAAAAACGAAGGCGTCAAGTGTTGGGTTTATTTGAAGGGCCCTCAATTACATTTGAAGATGGTATGTCACCCTGCAGTTATTATTATTATTATTATTATTATTATTGCCTGACTTACATTTTCTCCTTTTCTTTCCACAGTTATACAATGGTAGATGGAGTAATGATCCTTCCTGTGCTAATGATGATGGCTTTTCCTTCCCCAAGTATGGAAGGTACGTGACACACAGCTGTTTGGTTAGGAAAATGTACTGTGTACTGTTTGGCTTACTGTAAAACATTTGGTCCTTAATCCTGCCAGACTTAACACACTCCTTGTATAATAAATATCTGGCAGTGTCCCTTAAGTGCTTTAATGTGCAGTTCTGGTACATACTGTATCTTGATTTGTGTGTGTGTATGTGTGTGAGTGCCTGTGCTTGCAGTTTTTAAAGATTCCATGTAATACCCTACCAGAAATAAGTATGAAGGTGAAATAGAGACAGTTGTGTATTTAATAATAGAGTAGTATGTATTCTATGCTGCCAGTCATGGCTGAGCACATTAGATATTATGAAGTATGGTACTCTCTGTTATCTGTGCATTTTTTTGTCCCCTACTCTTTTGGGTGCTCATGGTAAATGATCAAAATGATAACTGTGAGTTCCAGAATGAATAGTTCCTAAATTTTCAATAACTATCAGACTCTGTTTCTTATAGCAGAGTATTGGACTTATTCAGTGTTATCACTTACTGTGCCTAATTTTCAGAGTTTATTTGCTCTGTGTGTGTGTACACGTGTGTGTAAGCGAGCCTGCAGTGGCATGTGTGGAGGTCAGAGGGCAGCTCTCAGGAGTCAGTTCTTCCTGTCCATCCAGTGCCTCTGTGGATTGAACTCCGGTTGTTGAGTTTCTGCAGTGAGGGCCTTTAGCCACTGAGCCACTTTGTCAGTCCTCACCGTGACTAGCTTATAAGTGAAACATCACGGAACGTAGGGAGGAAAAAGGAGTCTACTTAGCCACATTTTCGGCTGTGGTATCAGGAAAAGTGGGGTACTGCGATGTTATACGTGCCTTTGTGTATTCAGAGATCTACCTCAAAAAAGAGATCGCTGCTGTTGCACTGCATTGTCCTGGCACTGGGAGTACAGGTGTTTTACCTTCCGTGGCTGAGTACCCTGAATAATGAAACATTTCGGTCGAATGTCAACAAAACCTAGACCTGTGGCCTCTTTGGTAGTTTGATCTATCTGCAGTGAACCGCCGCGTGTTAAAGTCTCCGTGCTGTGGTGGGAGGGGAGGGTCTAGCAAGAGGTCTTCTGATTATGGGGGGCTTTCTCTCCAAGAAGTCTGTGGAGCTCTGCTCTTTCTCTTTCTTTCACATCTGACTGGGAGGTAGACAGTCTTCCTCTCCTTCTCATTCCTGATACACTGTGCTCTGTATGTGTTTGTGTTTAGATAAACTCTGGCGTCAATCATTCATGGGCTATAACCTCCACAACTGCCAACCCAAATAGCCCTTTTCCTTATTAATTTGATTACCTCGGGTGTTTGTTATAGTTATAGCAAGCTAACCAGCACACCTACGGTGTATATAGTAGTTTTATTTAGGAAAAGTTTAATACACATGAAGACAGTAGAAGACATACTTTGTGTTTTTATGTATAATGGTTAGACATCCAGTTAATTTTGCAATTTATTTAGGTAAAAGAATGTGTTGAGGCATAATCAGACCTTGCCAGGATAAAACAAGAATGGAAGCACATGCATATAATCCCAGCAATTAGTAGGTGAAGACAGGAGGATCAGAAGTTGAAGGTTAATGTTGAGCATATAGTGAATTTGAAACTAGCCTAGGCTACAGGAAACTCTGGTCACAAAACAACAAAAAGCTTGCTATGATTTAGGCTGTGTATTTGCCTTTGTCTATTTTGGCTGCTGTAACAAAATACCAGACTGTATGCCTTATAAGCAACAGACATTTATTTCTTATAGTTCTCAGTCTGTTCAAGGAGATTCACTATCTGACTCATTCCTCACAGATGCCTCTTTTTCACTATGTCCTAGGGTGGAAAGGCTAGCTATCTCTTTTATGAGGGCACTGTCCTAGTTTCGTTTCTGTTGCTGTGACAAAATATTTTGACAAAAGCAACCTTGAAGTAAGAAAGGGCTTATATACATGTACAGTTTCAGGTTAGAGTTCACCACAATAGGGAAGTGAAGGCAGCAGGAACTTAAAACAGCCGGCTACGTCACCTTCATAGTCAAGAGCAGAGAGAAATGAATGCACACATGCTCCTTTGCTTGCTTGCTAGTCTCTGATCTATTTTGCTACTTTTACATAGTTCATTTTTCTCTGACCAGTGAATGGCACCACCCACAATAGTCTGGTTCTTCCTACATCAACCAACTCAATTAAAACAGCTCCCCACAGACTTGCTCAGAGGCTTACCCAGTGTAGACAATCCTTCACTGAGACAATCGTCCTGGGTGACAAGATAACAGGTACGCAATGAAGGTCTTTGCTCACATTCTCTCACTTGTCCCACCTTCTACTGCTATCACCATAGATTATGAGGGGATACAAACATGCATACAGAGCAGGAAAAACTTTAGCTCATGACGTAACCAGGCATTTGGAAGTGTTGGACTTCTCTGGCCCTTTCTTAGTTTTATTGATTCCATTCCTTCTTTTCCTACCTTGTTTCAGAAAAGCTGCTGAGGAGTAGAACTTCTCTTTTTGAAAGTGACAGAACAAATGACCAAAGAAAGAAAGAAAGAGAGGAAGAAAGAGAAAAAGAAAGGAAGGAAGAGAGAGAGAGAAAGAAAGAAAGAAAGAAGGAAAGAAAGAAAGAAAGAAAGAAAGAAAGAGAGGAGGAAGAAGAGAGAAAGAAAGGAAGGAAGTTAATCCTAATTCTATGCAGTTATATATACTGCCTTTGCTTGTTGCTATATAAATGTATTCCAACTGCAAATGATAAACTCTACTTCAATGTGTTTTGGGAGATGTCTGTTTTGTACAGGTTCTTGTAGGAAGAGCGGTGCTTGGAGTGATTTTCAGTCTTGTTACTATCAGATGATACACGAGGCTCATGCCCTGAGAGAAGTTCTTTGTGATATAGGGGTCACCTTATAAAATTGATGAGCTTCCAAGAGGGCACATAATTAAGCTGGTTATTGTAGCCAACTGCAGAAAAGTCAGTACTCAAAGTCCTAGAGTTATTTTGTTGCACTTTAGACTTCCTTTATTGGATCTGTTCCTACTATGTCTGCCTGTCATCTGTCAGTCTATCTATCTATCATCTTTATCTATCTATTAATAAATTATCTACCTCTCATCTCTCCACACACCCCCCACTGTCTCTGTGTATGTGTGTATGTGTCTCTATCCCTCCCTCCTTCCCTTTCTCCCTTCATGGCCCTCTTTGGGAGTGACAAATCCATTACATGTGGTATGGCATTGGAATGTAGGTAATAGTCCAGGAGGTCTCTGGGTATAAGATTCAAGCTAAGTTTTGACAACAGTGAAAATGTACAGTTTACTTGCTTCTTTTGATCGTGATGTGAGAACATTTAGATCTGAATTACCAAGGTGGTTCTTAATTTTGTTTCTGTTGAACAGTGCAACTGTAGCCCAGTCTGGATATCTAGTGTCTGTCTAGACAGCTCTCAGCAATGAACGTTGTTAAAGACATTGCAACGCTCTGGTGGGTGTGCCAGGTGGTGCCCTAGAGGATCCTGGCCTGCTAGTGCTGAAAGCGTTCTTAGGAGGAAGTGGATTCCTGTTAAATAAAGCCTGAAGGATTGGTCGAGTTAGCATTGCTTTTCAGCTGCACGTTCTGAGAACCCATTTCTTCCCCCCCCCCACTTTAAAATTACTGACTTAATGCTTTAATGCTCATTTCTGAAAAAGTTTTGATAATCTTGGAGACTAAGTTGTCTTCAAATTCTTCCTTGCCACATGCTATAAAGCAGTGCTTTTTTGGTGTTTGTTGAGAAAGAAAGTAGACTTTTGTTTAATATATACTGACCAGTAGGATCCATCTAATAACTATGTCCTTCTGAGACCACGCACCATACTTATGGCACAAGTAAAAGTCACAGGCATTTTGTTGTAATAGATTTTTGACGTATAGACTTAGTCCCTGAAACAAACAAAGGCTGCATAATCGCATATGCCTACTCAGGACATTGAGGTAAGAAGATAGCTTGAGCCCTAAGTGTTCAAGATTCAGCCAGGACAATACAGGGAGACATTGCTACAAGCCAGCCAGCAAACTAAGATGGGAGAGGACTAATCAGTGGATCCTCTGTTATAACTGGATAGTAGAGGTAAATTCGCTGTGCTATTGCAAAGGAGGAGGGCAGCTGATGATGATAGTACGTACACTCTCCAAGGGACGAAGAATTTTGAATGTTGAATTTTTTTAGCCACAAAGGAATGATAAATATTTGAGGCATTAGATATTCTTACTGTGCCGTGAACATTATGTAATAGTCAAATATACCAAAGCAGCACATGGTACTAATACATAGGCACAGTTTTCATGTGCCAACTCTCCTCTTGCCTCTTTGCTTCTTAAGTGTTTTTATTTTTCCTTTCTCACTCCTCTATAGTGCCTCGGTCGCAGTGCTGGAGACCAAATGTTTATGTTTCTTACATGTTGATTAGAAACCGTGTTAATATTTCACACACGAAGTGCAGAGATTGGGATAGCATTTGAATGCACTTCAGGATACTCCTGGAGTTCTGTGGAACTGATCAGGGTAAAAGAAAATGAAGAGGTTCCTTTTCCCATACACATACAGAAAATTCGTTTACTATAGCTATCTTTTCAACAGTTATAGGTCACATTTATTGGATGTTTAGTGTGTTTCAGTTGTTGGGTTTACTGCTGTATATTATTCCCCATGTTATTATTTATTTTCCTTTTCAAAACTCCACCCTAATACGACATTGGTATTATTATTAATTATTATTACTGGACGCAGCTTTATATTGGCTAAAGCTCCGGATGAGAAAGAGTGCGCACGAGCTTCAACCATCCTCTTCAAAAGTTTGCATTTTATTTTCTTGCTGTAAGTTAGGAGCGTTCGTTCACACTCATTCCCTGCGTGGTGCATGCTGGGCTCCAGCTCAGTTTGATGGGGAGGTGAGAAGACAGCCTGGGATGGCAAATGATGAGGCCCCCTCCACCTGGGTTTCTGTTTTCCAGGTCTCTCGTCTGTCCTACGGGGAATCATCTCTCATTTTCATTATCTGCACAACTCTAGCTGCAGGGAGAGTTTTGTTTGCTCTCACAGAGAAGAGCTCTCGAGTCCTAATTACCTGTATATTCTTGCCTTTCCTTCCCACTAATAAGACTAATCATGCTCAAATACTGCTATTATGCCACCAGGGAGAAGGTGGAGCCTCCGTGTTTGGTTCTCCTTTTGTCCTTGCGTGCGTTTGCAGGTGGAAACCATGACATGAGCTTTGAAACGGTGCATTGCTTTTCTGGAAGTATTTCAAAGCTGAGACAACCCCCAGTTTATTGAACTGACAAGCCACAGTAAGACTTGAAGACAGCAAGAAAGTCTGGACTTCGGCAGTTTTGTTGCAGATCTTGGCCTTAAATTATTTTCTGTGTTGACTGGATTGTAGACTTTCCAGAGCCATCACCACTCAGACTTTCCAGCCCAATTACCAAATGGAGGAGGGAAGGGGCAAGTTCAATAGACTTTTTGTTAGGGTCTACAAAGGTGCCCCTCTTTGCCAGTGGGGGGAAGAATAGAATGAACCTTTCTTTGAGTTTCTCGTTATTGAGGCTTCAGGAAGTTCTTGAAGGGGTGAATGAATGTAAAAGAAACGTCTCAGTATTGAATTTGTTGTTCCCATTTCTTGTTACTGTCATTTATCCCCTTTGTTCAGAGTAAAGTCTTTTAGTTTACCATATCATCAAATTAGTTTCTTAGAGGAAAGAAGTGAGATGTACTGGGCCATTTGCCATTCTGTGGGACCTAAAGTGCAACTATCCGATGAAGCTGCACACTCTCCCAACATTGCTTCCGTTTTTATCAAGTTTTTTTTTTTTTTTTTTTTTGTGACAACATGATTGTCTATGAACTGCTGCAAGGTGAGCAGCTGAACAAAGGTTTCTTTCAGCTGCTCCTTCCAGGGAAGTGTTTGCTTCTACCATAAACTAGAGCCATGTCTCTGTACAGTGTGCATTTATTGAAGTGGAGAACTTAAGAGCAGAGTGGGTAGCACTTGCCAAAACTGAAGAGCAGACAAAACGAAGAAATGAACAAAACCAAGTCCACCACGCAGGCAGATGAGGTTATTTTGCTTGGGGTCAACCGTGGTATATCGGGCAAAAATATCCAAGCCTTCTTTTTTGTCAAGGCGAGAGGCCATTTTCTCTACAGAAAAACTAGTGACACAGGAGGCCTGTCAGGTGTTATGTCTGTAACTTTCCTTTTTTTGGGAGGGCGGAGGGCGGGGGGTTGGGGGGGGCGGGAGGAACAAACCACGGTGGAGAAGAAAACCAATTTAGAAAATAATTTGCAGCTTTAAAGCACTGCTAACTGCCCTCTGGAATTTCCCCACTGTAGCCTGGGCTGACCCCAGGCAAGTGTCCATAGATAAGGATTATTCCTAACAGTCACAGTTACTCAGAACTCCAGCCATCCCAAGACCGTGTAAGACACAAGGCCATGTGCTTTCCCAAATTCTCACTATGACTCATGGCAAGAAACATTTGTGGTAGGACCCAGAGCGAGCATACAGACCCAAACATCTGAAAAGATAATAACATCATGAAACAGTAACTACTTTTATTCTTCTCCTTCTTTAATTCAAGCCATTATTTTTCACAGGAAATACAAACAGACAAAAACAAAACAAAACAAAAACCAAAAGCAACAACAACGACAAACAAGTCTAGTTTGCCTTTGCTGCCATGTAATAGGTCAAAACCATAGCTTGAGAGGGAAGAGTCCAGTGAATAACCCGGAAGTTCTGTTGAAGCTATGGTAGAAGCTTTGGTTCCCAAACTTAGCCACTAAAGCTGTTCTAGAACCTGTTTATTTATTTGTTTTACAGCCTTTTCCTGTCTCTCTTCCAGTGACCTCTGACAGGAAGAGGGAAGTTTTTACATTTACACCCTTTCAGCCGGGGTCACAATCCTGGGACAGATGTGGCCTGGTTCTAATCAGCTGAGTTGGGACTCAGGGTCAGAGTGTCTCCCAGAGCTAATGCTGCAGATGAGGCTTTTGGAGGTTAGGGTGGAGCATGAACTTGTCAGGATATGTGTGTTTTGGCCGTGTAGAAGAAAGAGAGTGAACCAGGCTAAGACAGGGAATATGGCGATGAAGTTCACCTTAAATAACAATTTCAGATTGTTATTTAAAATAATAAGATTAAATAAATAATCTGTAGTTTTTATTCGAATGGTAGTTTTGGTGGAGGGGCAGTGGAGATGCCCTCTTCCTTCCTCTCCCAGTGGTTTTGCCTTCTGAATTCTGGTACCTACTCTAGAAAACAAATAGAAACACAAATAGAAAACCACTGAAACCCATAGACTTATTCAGAGAAGCTAGGAAGGACAGAAAATGAAGCAATCCACAGTTCAGTTTTGAATTTGACTTGTGCAATGTAAGACTGCAGAATGCCCTGTAGCATTCTAGTCATGACTTCCTTTCCCCTTGACTTCATATCCTACTGAAGTGCACATTTTCAGTTTTGCAAGTTAGGATCATGCTTGATAGTCTGATGGTGTCAGTTAAAATAAATCTGAAGGGAAAGGTCTTGGCTGGGTATAGGAATCAGGAAAGAGGCACAGCCAGCCGTGATCATTAAGCCATCTTTCTCTTTTCTGTGCATCTGTGTGAGCATTTCATCTTTCACTGTTCTTTATCACACCGTACGATGGAGGCAGACCCTGCTTGCACCTCGTTGCAAGGAGGTATGGGAAATCTTTGCAACAGGTTGTTCATAGAGTAAGCCTTGGACTGAGAGGCTGAGGGTTGGTTATGTTCACTGTGTCATCTCTAGTGCATAAGACATTGCCTCATCTATTGTGGTGGTTTGAGTAAGAATGGCCCCCACAGGCTCATCTATTTGAATGCATCGTTACCTGGGAATGGTGGTGTTTGAGAAGAATTAGGAGGCTTGGCCTTTTCAGAGGAAGCATGTCACTGGGGGTGGGCTTTGAGATTTTCGAAAGCCCATATCAGGCCTAGTCTCTCTCTCTCTCCCTCCATCTCTGGATCAGGTTGTAACTCTCAGGTACTGATCCTGTACAGTGAGTGCCACCATGCTCCCATCCTGCCCTTGGTAACACAGTGATGATGGGACTAAGTAAGCACTCTCCCAATTATACTCTTTCTTTTATGAGTTGTGTTTCTTCACAGCAATAGAATAGGGACTAAGACATCTATCATTGGTGCTCAGTAAACATTTGACAAATGAATAAATAATGTTGGTTACAATAATACAAAAACAGTAGCGTGATAAGAGCCATAGGGACTGGTCTGAGCTGTGGAGGTGACAGAACACAGGCACCCTTTCAAGAATTTAGATCAAGGGTTGGTTACGATCCTTTAGTCTCAGAGTTGCTGAGAGCATCAGCCATGAGCATAGCCACATCTGTGATGCAAATGTAGGTAAGGAGTGAGTTTTGGTGTCCCGTAGTCACAACCCTAGTTGTGTAAACCCGAGGTTACAACACAATCCTAATACTCTCCTTTGAGGAGGTTTTCACCTCAGAGTTTGGGATTGGCAGCCCAGGGAGGAAGTATTGTAAGAATGAACAGGCGCTGAACCAACTAGGAAGGGATGAAGGGGCCATTTTATGCTGGAGATGGGTAGAACCCTGAAAAGTGAATGTGTGTGTGTTGGGGGGCTGATGCGGAGAGGGCGTAAGAGACTCAGGAGAGGAATCACTCAGGATTGTGAGTTTGAGACCTACAAGAGTCCTGTCCCTATGATGTTTGCTGCTGAAGGCAGTGGCGAGTTCCAAAATAGGTTGATACAGATAGATCACAGGCTATAACATGATCACAGAGAAGAAGGACTAAGAAAAATAAGTCCTTCCATGGTCAATAAAAGTATTCATTTGTTCATTACCATGTATGTGCGTGTCACACGCCCTCACATGCACTGGTGTTTGGTGATTGGAGGTAAACTCTGTGCAGCAAATTCTCTCCTCCTGCCTTTGTGTAGGTTCTAGGGATTGTACTCAGACCTCTAGGCTCCCCCCCCCCGTCTGTCTCCTGCCAACTGCTGCAACTTTGAAGCAATCCACACACTGTACATTCCGAGGCACCCTGAGTAGCATAACCAAGTAGGGGCAACCGGGGAAAAAATTAAAAAAGCAAAGCTTTGTTACAGGTAACAAATAATATAAATAATAAAACAGCAGCAGCACGGCAATAATAATCTAGTCATTCCAGTTTTCTCAGGAAAGCAAAAGCTGAGGCCGCTGACTTCTCTAGCAACTTTTGCAGGACATTTAAACCCTTCTTAGCTGGCTCTTTGTTCCCAGGTTGCCATGGAGTGTCAATAAGCCCTGCTCAGAATAACCCAGACAGTGAACTGAGAGGTACAGCCTGCTCGCCGGCATGCCGGCTGGCCAGGTTACGCTGTTTTCCTAGCTCTCATCTTGGGAGGAGCCCTGGGCAGCTGGTTGGCTTGGCAGCCGGGTGAGGTGCGTGTCTGTTGGCTGCCCAGAGTCTGAAACGCGACCAAGACTTGCCTGCCTCCTGAGCATGTGTGGGACCCGGCAGCTGATAGCATCTGAAAATTGTTCACTGAGCACCTGTCCCTTGTACACCAGCACCTGGCCGACTGCCATTTAGGACAACATGGACTCGCTTTGTAGACAGGTGAGATGCCAAGCAGATTTTTAATGGTTCCCAGGAAGAGCTGGGGACTTGGGTCCTACTTAAGGAACAAAGAGAACAAAATAAACAAATCATATCAAAAGAAAAGCAAGCAATACATTTTGAGAGGGTTCCTGTGGTACTTGGGGTAGGGGGGGGTCTCAGTAGGCATTTTGGTCGTGTATGAGCCTGAAGCCTCCATATTACTCACTCTCTTTGCTCAGCTAAGTAATGGATTAATAGACTAATAGTGTGAGTTTCTGTTAGAAGGAAAAAAAATGCATAATCTCTGCTTTAGAAAGCGAAGCTTTGAGTTAACCTGTTTTATTTCATCTCATACCTGCTCTTCAATTCCCAGAGATTGTCAGTGGATGGCTCCTATGTGGTGTTTTCTTGTCAAGCCTTTATTTCTCAGGATTGTGGACTCACACATTTGTAGGATGGAATCACTGTATTCTAAGCACTCTCCTCCCCGCCCCACCCCCACCCCGCTCCCCAACTCCTTCCAGCTCTTTCTGGGCTTTCATTTCTTCAGCAGGCTTGGCACACTGGTGAGGATAGGAGCAGGTTCTGCAGGGAAATACTTCTGAAATGACCGCTGGTGTTAGAGCTACTATTTAAAAGTGACCCTTCGCAGAGACTTGGGTTATCTTTAGGCCGTCAGTGATCTCTGGCTTCGAGAGCCAAAGGGAGTCTGCGGAAACTCTTGCCTGTTGTGTTTAGATAGTCTTGCTCTTCAGCCAGAGGCCTCGTGACACATCTCAGATTTAGCTGGCGTTCTTCTGCCATGGCCCAAGATGATTGCAGAAGCTGGGAGTGGCTCAGCGTGCTTCAGAGACTGAGGTGGGAGTCTTGAAGCATCTTTTCCATGCACGGCTGTGTGAGAAAGGCTTTCTCTGTCCATACTGAGTGTAGGTATCTTGCACCTTTCTATGGGCTAGGGCTAAAAACAGGCTCAAGATGGCCCAAACTCAAACTTCTCATGATGACGTAGTGTCTTTGGCTAATAAGGAGTGTGTGGCTAATAAGCCAGCTTTCTCCAATGTGTTGATTTTTTTTTTCACTTGAATTAGACTGACAGGGAGGAGTTTTTGAGGCTGTAAAGGTCGGCACACAGATGCAACAGGCTTGTACTTATACAGCCAGCAGCATGGTATCCTGGCTGGCAGTGGGACTCCTAACTCTATCAGGTGGTAGGAACGGATTGGGAAAATGGGTCAGATATGGAAGGAACAGTATCGGAAGTTTGGACTGTGCCCCATTCCCTTCTCTTTTCTTTACTATTAATTATCTCCATCATTGTTTTTTTTTTTTTTTTTTTGCTTCTCTGGGGTGGGATATGGTAGAGAACGAGAGAAAAGAATTTACTAGTTCAAGACATTTAACTTTCAGCTTTGGGTGCTACAAATGGGCTCCTCTGGGACTGTAAGCAAACTGGAGCCCTGCACAAGGTTGGAAGGGTTTATCTCTGCCTAAACCATCCACGAAAGGTAAGGTAGAAGGACAGAGTAAAAGTTTTTGGTGGTTTCTAGTCTTGGATATCTGGCACCTGAGTCCCTAGAGCAGGTTAGAATAGGACACAGGCAGAAGGAAAAGTGCAAAGGTAGGTACTGGGACATCCAGTCCGTCCTTCACTGGCTGGTCCATGTAGCATTCTTTAAGGTTTTCTGTTAAACTGAAACTTTCAGTTAAAAACTGGCTGGGAAACCTCAGAGGCAAGCCCAGAAAAGTGGGAGAAGCAACAGCAGTGGCTGACACCACCTCTCTACACTACCATAGACAGCCTCCAGGCTGAGACGGAGGCACCCTCAGCCCCGTGTTCCTACTTCCTTCCAAACCCAAACAGAACAATTTCTCTGAACCATTCATAATTCCCTGGGACTGTTGCCCTCTTCCTCCAGGCTCTGTCCTCCCTAAAGTGGAGCTGTGTTCAGAAACGGGCATTGTTTTGTACGGAGCAACAGTAGTATCTTTGGCCCATGAAAACACTCCTGCAAACGTAATTCCTTTCGGGTCTGTAACCCTTTGTTCTGGGAAGCATTGCTTCAAGAGGCTTGGAGACAAAGTGAAGAGGTCGTTATTTTTTTATTTTCTTCTGGGTTGAGGAGTTGCCTTGTAGACTCAGTGCCTAGGTTAAAGCTAAGTGTGTGCTGCTTTCAGAAAGCCTGGCCAATACTGTCTTAGCTCACTACCCACTGTATTCCTTAATCCCTTCATCACTTGAACACAGGCTGAGCCTTTGGCTTTGAAGCAGAAGGTGTAGCTGCTGCAATAGGCTTAATTTGTGGGGATTATTTCAGAGACAAGCAGTCAGTCCAAGCACAAAATAAACAGATGGCACCTTCCCCCCCCCCCCCCGCCCTTTCCTTTTCTCTCTCAGCTTCAGCAGTTCAGATGTCGGATGACTTAGGGCTGCTCAGCAGCAGCAGAGAGTACCAAGGGGGAGTGAGGACTCACTCTTTCCCATTCCCTGCTGAACTTTACCCTCTGAAAAGCAGCAGCAAAAACCAGAGGCAAAGTTTCTCTTCGGGTAGCCAGGTGCTTCTTGGATTGCTCTAAACTGACTGTCCTTGAAGGCAGCTAGTGTGTGTTCACAACCTTGATGCTCACGGGAGCATCTGAGCAGCCCAAAGTCCACAGAGCAGCTGGCCAAATGGAGACCACCCACAAAGGCCAGCTGTTTTATGAGTGCCTTAAAGAGTTCCTTATTTAAGGAACACTTACATTTTACTTCCGGCCTCTCAAAAACAAACAGGCTCGCAAAAACAAAGCTTAGGTTCTCATAGAAAGTAGGGATTTTTCTACACATCAGGAACCCCAGTAGTGAGCAGACGTGATGGTACGACAGGCCCCTCTAGGAAGAAATGATTTGCACCAACATGCCAGCAGGTGACTAAGCCTTGCCTGAAGATCTGTGCTGTCATTTGAAGACTTTATGGGCCTGGGCTGCTCTGAAAAACAGCATCGGGTCTCTTCATACCCCAGAATGTTTTCTGCGAATGGAAAATTTCCTGCCAAAGCAAGTATCCATCACGTTAGTGCTGCCAACTATGGAGGCTGCTGCTGGAAGATGCAGGCTCCATCCTCTGGTTGTCAACCATCAGTACACAGGGGTGTGGAGCCATCAGACCTGGAAGATTCAAGTGCTAGGCTCAAGCAGGCAAGATGACATCCTCTCAGTAGACTTGGCGCTGTCAGGAAGGACGTAAACATCCAATGTGGAAGGGTTCCGTGAAGGAGGCATGTGAGATTCTGTAGCAGGAAGAGCCTCCTGAGGGCTCCAGGTCAGGGTGAGTTGCTGGATGAGTAAGACCAGAGTCTATCTTGTGAATAATGGAAGCCAGAGACCATCAGGCCTGTGTATTCGCATGAATGGGCATGCTGCTGACTGAGCAAAAGCATACTCAGGAGGAGTGCATCTGGAGTAGCTACATCCTGGGTTCACAAGTCTTGGACTTTCTTGTCTTGACAGACAAGACAAGACTCTTATTTCAGAGTCTTTTTTGACCCCATCTTATTCTCTCATAACTCTTGAAATGCATTTGTTTCTTGGCTTTACGACGTTACTAAGTATCAGGATCACTGACTGAAAAAAAAAATAAGATGCCCATTCCCTAAAGGAGGGTGTACACTGAGAGAGCATTTGGTCCCCTGTTGTATTTTATTACTGAATGTGTATAGTCTGCCTTCTTGCCAGAGGCTCAAGTGCCCTTCAGTAGGCATTCCGGATAGACCTTTGTGTTTCTGTCTGAGGAGCAGGCTTGCTGGCAATGAAACCTGGTATTGCAAAATCCTTCCTTAAGCCTTTGTTTAATGCCAGAGATTTCAAATGCTTGCAGATTCTGGAGAGGTGCCAAACAGCGCTCCCGGATTAGGAAACGGGTGGAAGGACTCCCATAATCTATAAACCTAATATAAACTGCCATTTCAAATGAATGAATCGTTTGGACTGTTGGAAGGAGGCCAGCGATGTTTGGAGTTCCCTTTTTAGCTTATACAAGTTCTGCACTATTGGGCTTTTATAACCCCGTTCTAATTACTACATTATTATTTGCACTGCTTTGAGGTAAGCCCCCTCAAAACTCAGCCTGGCCCTCTTTGCTGACCCTTACCATGGGTCCTGGCTGCCAGATAGTTCACTTGCAGCATTTTCGTCATGTGTCTTGTATGAAAGATCTTAGAGGGAAATGTGGACTCTTTGCACAATATAGAGAGGTAATCTGTTTGAATGCCTTAAACATTACACAGCACACCACTAGGCAGGTAGAGACAGGGGCGTCTGCAGTGTCATGCCTCAACGGCTCAAGTCCCAGCTCAATAGAAACGTGAATAATTTTACTACGAAGCACAAGGCTGGCCCAAGCTATGAACAGTCTGAAAAGGTCCTTGCTGCTCTTTGCTTTGCCTCTTCCTTTGCCAGTCTGGACTCATGCTCTAGTAGGTGTGTCCAGATGGCGAGCTGAGCATTGCCCAGCACAAGAGAAATCTTTTTAAAGATTTGGCCACCGTGAACTCCTGGGGACTCCCAGCTCGTGCCCCTGGCTTGTAGAACAGCCTAGATCTTCTACCACTCTGCTGGTTTCTCCCTCGACAGGAAGCAGCCATTCTGCGGTTGGAATTCTCCAGTCTGCTCCCAGGCAGCCCCAGCTGCAAGCATTTTCACACGGCCCTGGTTTTGGTGATACAAAGAGCAAAGAGCAAACGGAGCCAGCCATAACACTGAGTAATGCCGGGAGGTGCCTTCTAGAACAAACAATGTGGGTGAGCTGTGCAGAGAGGGAATACCTCTGGCTTGACATTTAAATTACTGAATTATTTAAATGAATGTCAATTAGGCAGAGTAGGCTTGCTGCCTTCTGCCAGGGCACTTCCTGGTTATTCTCACAGGCAGGTGTAAAGACTTTGTTCACATTAGATATCACACTTCCTGTCGCACCATGAAGGAGCACATGACACAGTTCTCTACTTCTTGACATATACCACGTTGATGCCAGGGACTGAGATGTCCAGAACACACACGTTCTTACCGGTAGCCCTTAAAGGTATTGCCTAGCCCAACACCCAGCCCAAATAAAATATTACAGGCCCACACATGTTATGGTGAATGTTAAATTTGACCAGACTGAAAAAGTGAGTCATGGATATTTTGAGGCTTGCTGTATTCCGAAGAACTGTGGATATTAAAATCTAAGTATGTTCTGCCTTTCTTTTAGCCTTTGTTGATTTAGTAATCCTAATTCAGAAAATCACTTTGGCATCTCTTCAGACTAAGACTGCCAGATAAATGTGTGTGTGTGTGTGTGTGTGTGTGTGTGTGTGTGTATGTGTGTGTGTTGGGGGAAGAAGAAGAAAAAGAGGGGGGTGTGCTATTCTACATTATGAATGTAAGGTCTTTATTTATATTTGTGTATATGTGTATGTATAGAAAATAAGTCTGTAAAGGATTTCCTAATTAGCTTTATGGGAAAGTACCAGTTAAATACATGAAATGTTGGGCGGAAAGCATAAGAGACCTAGATTTGAGGAAGGTTTTGTACTCATTGTCGCCTGGGCTTGGCTCCTGGTTCCATATCAAAGATCAAGTTAATTATTATATACCATTAACAGCTATTCTCCTTTTGCCTTTTTTTTTTTTTTGTCCTGAGTGTGGAGAGCAAGGATATGTAAACCATGGGTTTTGACATTTGATTGAGAGGAATCACTGACAGAAAAGCAGTCTGTCACTCTTATTTGTCTTACAGTTGTCTTCTACAACTGTAAGAAATATGTAGAAGGTTGAAGGAGATTTAATTGAGATTCTGCAGGAGCTGATGAAGGTTAATTCTGCTTCATGCCTGTGTGCTCTGCAAAGTGGGTTCAGTGAGTTGAATTTCACAAAATGTTAAAATTATTTGAGTTTTGTTGTTGTTGTTGTTTTTTCTTCTTCTTCTTCTAGTGAAATTCTTTAGGTTATAATCCAAACATCTTTCAGACTATTTGTATCCTGTCAAGAAATAGAGACCTTGGCAAAGTGGTGTTTCTTCCTGTATCTGTGGACATAGGCTTTAATTTAGGCTGCAACTTTGAAAGCGGCTCAACTAAGAACATACTATTAGAACCACAAAGTGTGAATCTTTGGTGTCTTGGGCCACACATTTATTTCTGTTTGTTGTTTCACTACTTTGTTGTGCTGCTGTAGATCAGTGGTCCTCAACCTGTGGGTCACCAACCCTTTGGGGGTCTAATGACCCTCTCCCAGGGGTGGCCTAAGACCATCAGAAAACACAGATACTTACATTATGATTCATAACAATAGCAAAGCTACAGTTATGAAGTAGCAATGTCAAGTAGCAAAACCTTGGTTAGGGTTTCCACAGCAACTCTTATAAAGGAAAACATTTAACTGGGTCTGGCTTGCAGGTTCAGAGGTTTAGGCAGCAGGAAGTGAATGAGATACCAGGTCTTTCTTGAGCTTCAAAGCCCAATCCCTAGCGACACATTTCCGGCAACAAAGCCACACCAACTCCAACAAGGCCACACCTCCTAATGGTATCACCCCCTCTGGACCTATGGGGGCCATTTTTATTCAAACTACCATATGTAACAAAAATAATGTTATGGTTAGGGCTCACCACAATATTAGGAATTATATTAAAGGGTTACTCCATTAGGAAGGTTGAAAAGCACTGCTGTAGATAAACCTGGGACATGTCGCCCATGTATCTTGTTCTCCTCCGTGAGCTGTACCCCATTCTGTGATCATCCATTCTGTAGGCTCAGAGATCTTTCCCATGTGATGTTGCTTATGGTAGACTAAATGATGTCTGATTATCCATTATCGGCCTGTGAATGGTCACTCTTCATTTTCTTTTCATCTTACTTCTTCAGTGCAGCACTAACTCTTCATCCCCAACCCATCATCAGCCAGATATACTTTCCCATGCATTAGGTATATTCCTGAATAAATATGATTGAAAATTATTCATAATTAAAATTATTCACAATTAAAAATTCGTACAAGTTGCCTTATTTCAGTCTTCAAAATGTAGTCCTTTAATTCTCTGTTTCAGGTCACACACAAACCAATATGACACTATTAACTTCCCCCATAACTCCCTTCTTTCTTCTAAAGAATGGTCACCTGCTGGGTAGTGGAGTTGGAAGTTCTCAGCCTAGCTTCATACCCTTCAAAAGTCTAGGCTCTCTAGAAATACTGTCTTTCAACTCTCTTTTGGCAAGTGTGAGTTTCTTGTTCGATTATATGTGTGTGTGTGTGTGTGTAAATACATAAATATAAAAATATATGTGTGTGTGATTTTTTTTTTTAATCTCCTAGAAATGGATTTGTGCAGGAATATCTCTTGGATTTCTCTAGTCAGGGAAAATAAAGACTATCTCTTTGCTCATTAAAGTTTCTACTCATTAAAAATATCTGAAGGTTCTTGATTCTCAGGGGTCAGACTGGTGACATACATAGCACCGGCAGTGGCTATTTTGGATTTTCTGCTCTCAGGCATGTCTTTGCTTTTGGATGAGCCCCTTGTGGTTTTCTAGAACTAGTAAGTCAATTATAAACAGAAGGAGGTGTCTGTGGCTCTGCCTGTACTCACACTGTGGATGCTGCCTGCATCCACACGGCAGCGGGCAGAGAACTGTGTTTCCAATTATTTGAACAGGGAAGAAGAAAGATTAGCAACACTTTTTAAAAAGTTTTTGAGATAACCCACATTTTTATACATATACACAGATCTGTGTAAATGAACTTGACATTTCCATCTTCAGATTTTCTCTTACGCACAGCCACCTGACCTCTTTTTCTTTCTTTTCCTTCCTTCTTTCCTTCCTTCTTCCTCCCTCCCTCCTTTCTTCTTCCTTCCTTCTTTCAGTCCTTCCTTCTTCTCTTTCTTTCTCTCTTTCTTTCTCTTTCTTTCTTTCTTTCTTTCTTTCTTTCTTTCTTTCTTTCTTTCTTTCTTTCTTTCTTTCTTTCTTTCTTTCTTCCTTCCTTTCTCTCTCTCTCTCTCTCTCTCTCTCTCTCTCTCTCTCTCTCTCTCTCGCCTTTTTCTGTGTGTGTGTGTTTTAAAGAAAAAGGCAGTGACCTCGCAGACATACTGCCCAGAGTTCAGTGATCAGAGGGAAGCCCCTATGTGACAGAGACCTTGGGAGAGAGCTCTGGAGGCTGTATTTCCTTGAAGAGGGCTTTGGTGACAGTGGCCTTGGCTAACTAAGGAGCAGCCTTTAGGACTGGCCCGTGCACATCCTGTCTTCACTTTCCTTTCCTGCTGCCTGAAAGTGTTGGAAGTAGCAAGTCTGAACTAATCATCCTGATGAGGGAGGAGGAAAGAGAGATGTGAAAATGAAACTGCAAATAAGTGTTTTCAGAAAGACAATTGGGAGGTCTGATGCAGTGCGGCTCCCCTGTGATATGCTTCTGTTGCACATCAACATCACCAGGAATGGCCTGGTCTCTGGTACCTACCTGCTACCTAATTGTTTAAATATAGCTTCATTCCCTTTTTTTGTGCCCTTGGCCTGAGTATTTAATGTTGGTTTATTTTTTTCTTCTTGTTCTTTACCAGTTGACAATTTTTTCCTTTCTCTTTTCTTTCTTTCTTTTCTTTTTTCTTTTTTTTTTTTTTTTTTTTTGAGACAGGGTTTATCTGTGTAACAGTTCTGGCTGCCCTGGAACTTGCTTTGTAGACCAGACCAGCCTCAAACTCACAGAGATCCCATTGCCTTTCTCTGCCTCCTGAGTGCTGGGGTTAAAGGCGTGTGCCACCACTCCTGGCTGCAGTTGATAGTTCTTAGGAGCTATTAATTACAATTTCAACCAACACACAAATTCCAGTGTTATCATCCCAGGTAGTCTAGCGTCTAGCTGAAAATGTTCATAACTTGGATTTGTAGCCATAGACTCTTCTACAAGTATGTTCCAAAGCAGTTAAGTTCTCAAGCATTGCTGGCTTGTGAGTGCCGATCTAGTGGGAAATGGTGCTATCTGTTGACATGTATTTATTTAGGAACCATTTTTTTGGTATAAAATAAAGATGACAAATATTATGTTCCCATTAAATATTTTGTTAAGATGCAGGATATGAGAGAGGAGATCCATGTTAAGAGTTTGGACAGCCCATTGCCAGTATGATCTAGCACGACCTTAAGGGAGATGCACAATGTAGACAGATATACTCGTACACTGAGATGGGATTATTATTTGGTTGAGTGACAATCATGTGGAGTGTAGACGCTGGTCAGTATGATGAGTCTGTGATTGGCTTTGGGGTGATCTTAGGGAAACCTGCTGTTTTTCTCCGAAAGGGATGAAGCTCACACAAGTAAATTGTTTTCCCTTCTCACCTCTCCTTTGCAGATGAGAAGCCCAAGGTCAACCCGAAACTTTACATGTGTGTGTGTGAGGGCCTCTCCTGTGGCAATGAGGACCACTGTGAGGGCCAGCAGTGTTTTTCCTCCCTGAGCATCAACGACGGCTTCCATGTCTACCAGAAGGGCTGCTTTCAGGTTTATGAGCAGGGGAAGATGACCTGTAAGACCCCGCCATCACCTGGCCAGGCTGTGGAATGCTGCCAAGGGGACTGGTGTAACAGGAACATCACGGCCCAGCTGCCCACCAAAGGTTCCCATGGCTTCTTCTGTTTCTAGATCAAGGGGTTTGGGGAGTGTTGCCCAACTTGTGTGGGTTAAGGATATATATAGCCTGAAGCTTTTTCTCCTACTTCCTGAACCAGAGCTGATAGGCCATGGAAGGTCACTTTGGGGGAGGAAAGGAAAGGCATGGCCTCTGGAATCTAAAAGGAGAATGAGCATTTTAGGGAAAGAGAGGACGGCTTTGCTGACGACAGGTCACCACAAACAGGTATATGGCTCCCCAAACCCATGTCCACTAGGGTGCCATGGTGACTTTCAGTCACCTTCAGTAATTCTGCCTAGTGAACATTCCTCTCTAGGCCTTGTGTGTGATGAGAAGTAGAGCACCAACCAGCCTGGTGCCTGTGTGGAAAGCCTCTCCCTTGTAAGAAGACTACAAAGGAAAGCTTGCTCACCCTTCCAAGTCTGATCCCTGGCCTTCAGAAATGGAAGTCATACGCAGTTGTGCATGAGCCCCGCAGTTAAGGAATTTCCCTTCATGCATTCACGATGGCCTCCACGTCCTTTGGAAATTGGTCTCCCTCTGAAACTGTTTTGTCGTACAGTGAACTCTAAGTGGGTATCTCAAGTTGCTGTCAGGATTAATATAGGCCCGCCCCAAGCCAAATTTATTCTCTTAATAAGTGGGACGTCTTAATAAGTTTAGTTATATGATTCTGTACTCACCGAAGAAGGAAAACACAAATGGCCTAAGAGAGGCCACTCAGAGCCTTCACTGCCAGGAGTATCACTAGATGGGAAGGAAGCAGGAGGCAGACAACCAAAAAGCTGATAGGTCACATGACAGTTTTAAAGTTACTGTGCTCCCCTTAGGGCCAGTAGAACAGGCTACATTCTGATGTGAAAATAGGGTTGCATAAGGGTTTGAAAGAGAAGAATAGAATATTTAAGTAGTTAAACTCAAAGGTCATTCCTTTATGCTCAGTATGTTAATTCTTCACTCACAGAGTGGATAGACAAGAGGAAATAGCTGTATTCACACAAAAACTATGTCAGCAGTGTGAAGGTCCTGATGAGCACATACTGCTACACATTAAGCTTTATACAGTTATTAATGTATTTATTTATTTATGTTCATCTGTGCATGTGCACTCATACACGGGCATTTGCCTGAGTGTGTTGGGGAGGTCAGGGGACAACTTGGGGGAGCTGGTCCTCTAACTATGTGGGTTCCATGGATCAAACTCAGGTTGTCAGGCTTCACAGCAAACGCTCTCACCTTCTGAGCCATGTCACCCTCCCAACACCCCATGTTTTAACAGAAGCCATTTTGTACAAAAAATTTTATATCTGAGAGGCCACAGCATCTGTCATTTTATTAAGTCACTTTTATACATAATCATGCAGATGACACGCACTGTAGAGTGTTTTGTTTACCAACCTGATTCTCCGGACTTGGGGAGTTAAGGAAACAGTGGGAAGGACTTTTGAGTAGAGACTGGATTGCTGAAGATTAAAGCTTAGCGCTTTCTCCCTGGGATAGCACAGTGGAATGGCTGTCCATCAGGGCTGGTAAAGCAAGGAACGTCAAGGCTTGCGTGGCTCATGTATTTTAGAAGCTCTTAAACAGTCGTGCATTAATACAGCTGATTCTCCTCGGAATCCTTTCCAAACCCCAGTTCTGCTTAATTGAATGATCACGTAAGTGAGTGTGTGGACCGTTGGCTGGATATTAGAAACTATTTTAGTCGTAAATTGTCTTGATCTGTGACAGTCCTGGTCACGATCAGGAGCCAGTTCTTAGGATATTGGTAAATAACAAGAAAATGGTGTTCCCAACACCCACTTAGCATGTTTCTCTCCGTTCTCCAGGGAAGTCCTTCCCTGGATCACAGAATTTCCATCTGGAAGTCGGCCTGATCATCCTCTCGGTGGTGTTTGCTGTATGCCTTTTAGCTTGCCTCCTGGGAGTTGCTCTCAGGAAGTTTAAAAGGCGCAACCAAGAGCGCCTCAACCCTAGAGACGTGGAGTATGGTACGATAGAAGGGCTCATCACCACTAACGTCGGAGACAGCACTCTAGCGGTGAGTTTGTGACCCCAGAGGGAAGCCTGCCTACAGCTGAGGCGGAGGTGGAGTCCTTTTTTGAGTGTAGAAAGCCAACGGTGAATGGACAGTCCAGACATGCGCTGTGACTAACTAGACACTGGGCCCCTAGCCGAGCACACGTGAGCACCTGGTAGAAGAGCATAACTCCTGTGAATAAGAGCACCTATTTCAGACAGACACTGAAAGGATGGGCTTGCAGATTTTCCTTTGGTGGATTCTTGGTGGTTACTTTTCCTTGGGGAATGTGAGGAAAAGGGACAAAGAATGGTTGGTGGCCTGGAGTTCTGGAGGATTCGGGATGGTAGTAATCAGTCACTGTATTTGTAACAATGAAAGTGTTTTTCTAAGGCATCTTTTCGTTAATATTAAAAATATATATATTTTTCCCTTGAGATTATTTGAATACCCCATTATTCAGAAACTTGACATCTTCAGGAGCAGCCATTAGGTTTTTGATGCTCTAGTACTGCCCCCTTGTGGAGTGCAGGCAGCTGGTTGAACCAGTGTCCTCCAGTAGAAATCTGGGTAGCCCGTATAGAGCTCACAATGCTTTCACACCCACCTTAACAAGTAAGGAGGGAGGAAAAAACCCAAAACATTTAAAGTTTTTTATCGTTTCAATGTGCAATAGAATTATTGATGTTTAACATGAATTTTCAAAGCTCTCAGGGTTTACTTCTGCAGCAGCGATGGTGCTGTTATTAATTCATTTGAAGATTTCTCCCTGGCCAGGGAGGTGGCTCAGGCGGTGAAGATGCTCATGCTGAGCTTGATGACCTCAGTTCAATCCCCAGGGCCCACACAGTAGACAGAGAAAACCAACCCCAACAGGCTGTCCTTTGACTTCTAAACATGTGCTGTGGCAAGGCTGGCCCTCCTTCAGTAAACAAACAAACACACAAACAAATAAATGCAACAGAAATTAAAATTGCCCATAAATGTTAAAGCTGTAGCGTCACATTAAAAGGGAATGTCTTCCTTTAGTTACCCCTCGAAACTTTTCGTTAAGTCAGGGAAGTAGGTCACTTACCATACTCAGCCTACGATAGAGCACAAGAGAATAAAGTAACAGCATTCTCCCTGGATACTACATGGTTTCTCTGGAGAAAGACAAAGATCCGTGGGTGTGAGGTGCAAACGATACAAGCAGATCAGCGCTCTCCCTGTCACAATCCAGTGAGCTGCAAGTCAATCAAGCTATCTCTGTAATGTGTTTCCGAGTTATTTAATGCTCTGCTCCTGTGTCACACCAGATTGTCGTGCATGAAGGCCGACTCCTTCACTGCATATGACAGGTCTATAAGTGCCTGGGAGTTCTGTCATTAGGTTTGCTGTACAACCTTCCTTTGCTGTTTTCTGGAAAAGAAGTACCCTCGGCACTGACCGTCTTTAGCTCATGAGCCACACGCAGACAGCAATAGGACCCAGCACTGTAGTCAGGTATCAGAACCACACTGATGCCAGCCAGATACAGGCTGGGGACCATCTTGCCTTGCTTGCTTATACCATCAGTGTTGTGTTCTTATGAAAAAGGAGCAAGTTAGTCTGTGTATCTCCTTCTCCTTTTCCTATTTGAGTTGTGGTGTGGTGGAATTGGGAGAAAGGAAACTTTTTTTTTCCCCCACTAAATGTTTGCTCAGAAGTCTGTTTTAAGGTTTAGGGAGAGTTTGTAGCAGGAAGACATGAGGATGGTTCTGACAGAGCTTCAGCAAAGCAAGATCCTAACGTAGATTAGTCAGAACTTTGTTCCCCAGAGCTGCTAACATGTCTAATTACCAAGGGCAGTAATTGGAATATCTAGTGTAAATTACTGTTTAAATAGCTCTTAGAATTTTGAAATAGGAACGAAAGCCTGTGCCAAAACAGTCTTCTCCACACAACCCAGCCACGCAGCTGACAGAATGTCACGATGTAATGACATGGTAAGCAATAACCGGTCGTCCTTCATTGCTTCTTTAAACAATATGTTCATTTATGTGAGCAGAGCAAAGTGTAACCTTGCTGAAGCTCGCCCACGGCTGGGGTTTCAGGAGTTGAGGTAGGATCTTTATGAGGCTTTTGGTTGATTTCACCCCCCCCACCCCCAGTCTGTGAACCTAATTAGAACCAAAATTATGTATCATGAAAAAGCAGTGGCTTAATGTACAAGAGTTGTTTTTCTCAAAAAAATAGCTGAAAGGATGGAAATGGCAAGCACACTGAGAGAATTGTTGGGGGGACATGAACCCTAGTTCACCTACGATCATTTTCTTCTTGATTATCTTTTCGTGGCTCTTAGAGGTTCTGATTTTTTTTTTTCTGTTGAGTGTTCAGTTTTGGCAATTTTACTGATCAACAGTGTTTTACAGTAGTTCTCCAAGGAAGTGAGAGAAGATGAACTTCTCAGAAATCTGTGCCTTGCTTTAATGGAGCAGGTTATGTGCGGGGACAGGAAGAGCTTTGGGCAGGGTTAATTGGACAGTACTGTAACCTTCCCACCACCACCATGGCTCTGCGGCTGTGTGGCGGAGGTGATCCAGGCCAGGTTCTGCTCCTGAGCCTTGGCTGCGAATATGAAGGAAAACTTTTATGAATGAACCAGCTGGCAGTCTTTTGCCAGTATGCTCATTTGGAGAAATCAATTTGCATCTCAGGTTTTATGATTTAAGTGAAACATTGTTTTACTTTTCTTTCTTTCCAATTTGCAACTCATGTTAAGAAATGACAAGTAGGTGTTAATTTAGTGACCCGTTTGTTCATCTGTTACCTGAAGAAAAATAGAAAACCTCCATCCAGAGAAACACCCACACACCTCTAAGTACAAATTCAACGATTCCCATGTTATTAGAGTATTTCCATCTTAAATATTACTCTTAGATGTCCACATTCCTAATTTGTTTGCTTCTCATTAGATATCTCTAGTTTGTGTGGCAATTGAAGAAGGTCATTCTGTAGGCAGTTAGTGGACACGGTGAAATACAGTAGACAATGCACAGCTCTTAGTGCTGACCATCTTCCCACCCCACCAGTCCTCCTGCTTTCTCGTGCTCCGTCCCTCAGACTTCGTAATGTGCTCATTAACTTAGCTCAGCTTCCCTTCTCGTGCGTGCATTCGTTTATAAAACTCTAGAGCTTAAGAAAGAACGACTTATCTGTCAGGAAAACCTGCCTTAGGTTTAGCTTCTAATTTTCCCGAGACATACAAACCAGTCCTTTCAGGGGAGGCTTTCAGGCAATTTTAATGGGTCACATAACCAGAGTTGCTGGAAACCGTGCGGGTTACCATGGCATGTATCCTAGGACTTCAAGGCAGGAGCTGTCCCTCAGTAACTTCTTTTTCTCCTTGTTTTACATTACAGGAATTACTGGATCACTCCTGTACTTCCGGAAGTGGCTCTGGTCTCCCTTTCCTGGTACAGAGAACCGTGGCTCGCCAGATTACCCTGTTGGAGTGTGTCGGTAATCCTCTGTTTCCCTTCCTTTTGGGAAATAGGAAATAGTAGTTGTGATTCTAGAGGTAGGAGGGAGCTTGGAGAAGTTTGCTTCTCGTTGCTTATTAATTGCTTCCTCATCAATCGAAGGAGGTGCCAAGCGACCGTGTGGTTATTCAACTTCAGGGTATGAGATAGCCATGGGGGTCTCTGTTCCCTGTGACTCATGTTGGAGAATTCAACGAAGTTCCCCTAAGGGAGACTTCACTGACTAGTACAGACAGTGCCTCGTCAGAGGGAATCGAAGAGGCCGTGTGGAGCAGGGACTGACTGATCTGTAGGCTTCTGGATAGTAGAGATTGCTCCCTGCAGTTTTCCCACCCTTCCTCCTGTCCCCTTCCTGTAAAAATAGGGATGAGTATGTCTAGTCACTGTGTGTCAATTAGAAACAAGAGTTTATGAAAATATTCTTATAAAAAATTAGAGTGAATTTTATTGTTTTTTTTTTTTTAAATTAGCCCTTAGTACCAAGAACTATTATACATTTTGATAGCCTTCCATTTTTCTCTGTACAACGTATTTTAGGTTGGCATACTAATTGTTTATGAACCTTTTGTGCTCCTTCATTTATGGAAAAGCTTTACATCTTTTGTTATTGGATGTGTGTATAGGATATGTGTGTGTGCATGCCACAGCACGTACGGAAGTCAGAGGGCAACATGGTGGGGTTGGTTTTCACTTTATGTCTTTTTATGCGTTCTGGGGATTGAACTCTGGTCATTGGGCTTGTGTGGCAAGTACTTTCCCCATTGAACCATCTCACTGGTCCACCTTCCTCCATTTCAAAAGTGCACATGCCTTTTCTGGTATTGGGGCTTATCAGAAGTACTTTAGAAAGCTGTGTAATAGTCATTTTGGCTGGTCCGTTAGCAAAAGTGCTTGAAGAGGATTTAGCACACATTCTTCTGTCTTCTGAACTGTCAGAATGGATTCCCGGGAATTGAAGGTTACTATGTCAAGCATGATTAAATGATGATGATGATGATGGCTTCATTAATTACATGAGACTGGTACAAAGTGCTTTGTTTGTTTTTGAGACAGTCTCTTTTGGCCTAGGTTGACCTAGAACTCAGCATATTGCCAAGGATGACCTGTAATTCTTGATACCCTCACCTCTGTCTCTTAAGTACTGCAATTATTATAGTCATACATCCCTATGGACAAATGCATTTGTTTTGGGTTTGAGACAGGGTTTCTCTGTGTAGTCCTGGCTGTCCTGGAACTTCCTTTGTGCACCAGGCTGGCCTCAAATTCAGAGATCTGCCTGCCTCTGCTTCCCAAGTACTAGGATTAAAGGCACGCGCCTTTACTACCCTAGCCGGCCAAATGCATTTTCAAAGTCCTGATTTTGGGGCCTGAAGGGATGGCTCAGTCAACAAGTCCTTGATATACAAGCGTGAGGACTTGATTTTTATCCCCAGCGCCTGTACACCAAAGCTGGCCCAGTGGCATACGCCTGTGATCCCAGCACAAGGGATGAAGAAACAGGAAGATCTGTGAGATTTGATGGCCTAGCTGGATCTGTGCACTTTAGGGTTAGTAGAGGCCCTGTCTCATAAGTGATTGAAGAAAATACCCAATGTCAACCTACGTATGTTCACGCGTGCCCTTTCCCCTCCTCCATCCTTGGCACACATGTGCAGGATGCACTTTATTTTAAATGAAGCCCTCATTTTTTTACTCCTTTCCTGTGGTGGATAGACATTTGCAGGTAGCATGATAGGTTTTGGTAGCTACTCATCGAGGCGGTGTGCAGGGATGGCTGGCATTGTCTCTACATTCCATCTGTTGCTCGGGCTTTTTGGGTGGGAGTTGTACCTCCTGCCCTCTGCCAGTTTGTTTGGGGGAAGCAGCTGACCATTATAGCTGCCCCCGCCACTTGCTACTACTTGAAGGAGGAACACTCCCAAGCCCAGTAATAACTCTGGGGTGGGCAGCACTGTTTGCCTAAAACACAGGTGTTAGGAAAGTGCCATGTTGCCTTTTCTCCAGGTCTTTGTATACTGTACCTGTTTCCTTCCCACTGTACGCAGCTCCACCACAGTTAACTGAGACTAGCAAAAGATGGGGGGGAAAATCCTACAAACAAAACCAGATGTACTTATCACCAGCAGCTAGAATTGTCTGCCTGTAGAAACTAGCATCCTGTCTGTTTATGAGCAAAGAAGCCTGGGTAGTGGTGGGAGGCAGTGAAAGGCATGTACCCACCTCTCCTGCCTTCTTCTTGCCCTAACACTCATCACTCGCAGACAGTCCCATATGCCAAACTTAGTCCTCAGAGTTTGGCTCCAGAGTCCACTTGTGTCTTTGCACTGTATGTAGCTTCTGACTGTATACATGTTCTTTAACATTTTTGAACAAGTGTAGATTCAGTTTAGTGCATTTTGGGGGTTGACGGTAAAGACTGATAGATGCAATGTGTTTTCAGGTGTTTGGAGTTTGTGTTTGCATGGTGTGGCTTCGGGGAAAAGAATGTAGATAGATGATTACTTTAGTTGAAGAACATGGATAGTTGACCATGTCAGCCCTTTCTAGACTGTGCCATCCAAGTCTGAAGGCCCAGGGCATCCTCATTGTGGATGCTGCCTGACCAGGAAATTTCTAAGAAACCGTGCCACTCTCTTAGGGGCTTCTGCATAAGATTCCATTAGCAAAAGCACTTGAAAGCCATTAAAATACATTTCTATCTTGATTTTATCTACCTACATGCCATATATTTTATTTTCTTTATTAAAGAAAAAAACAAACAACATTTGCAACAACAAACAACTTTATTATCCACAATTCTTTGGGATATTTTTCTTTCCTTACCAACGAATCAGCGAATACAAAGGGAAAATAAAGATACAAAGCAGAGCAAAGGCAGGAAAGGCTGAGCATTCATTTTCTGTTTTTTTGTAGCTGCTGCCTTTGCAGCATCTCAATACCAGTCCTCATCCTGAACAGAAATGCCAAGCCATTCTTATGACTTGATTAAAATGGCTGGTAAGCTAAACAGACTCTGTATGATTGTTGACAGCAGCACACAGTCAATTCTGGCCATACCTAGCATCCCTTTATGTTAGTGATTGGTATTGGATGCGGTTATTAGCTCTTGTCAGGGAACTCCTGTTGGCTCTCCATACTACCTCTAGCGCTGGATGGTACCCAGAGCGTCACACCTGTGAGGCAGGCACTCTGTCGTCAAGCCACATCTCCAGCCTCCAGTGGCTTTGTGAATGTTTCAGGTGTGTCGCTTGGACACACCTGCTTTCTTTCTATGTTTAGGTTCTTCTTGGCTTAGTTTCCCAGCGGAAGACTGTACTTGTGAGCGTGCAGGTGGCCCTGCAGCTGCCTGTTACAGCCGTGTGAGAGTGTCGTCACCACATGCCTGGGCAGAAAGCCTCATTGCTTTGTCGTCTCATCTCCTGCTGCACTGCCTGCCATCCAGGCTGATCGCACCCCAGGTTGACCGCCATAGTTCTGAGATAATGGCCTCCCCTTCCCCTACCTCTTTGATCTTTTCTACCTATAATTAAAGAGATGATTGAAAGGGGAACGCGAACTTGATAGGCGTGTGGCTGCGGCATGGTGGTAGGGGGCATTCATCAGACAGGTCAGATCCTAGCGGAAGTCACGCTGTTTTCTAAAATGTGCTCTTCAAATGTCTTAAAAAAAATACTGCATTGTTGCAAGTGTATGGGAGTTTTGTGTGCGCGTATGTCTGTGTATCACAACTTTGCGTAGTGTCTGAGGAGGCGAGAAGAGAGCATTGGCTCCCCTGCAACTGCAGGTTTAGATGGTTGTGTGGATTCTGGGGATTCTGGGGATCAAGTCTGGGTCCCCTGGGAGAGCACCCAGTGCTCTTAACCACTGAGCCACTTCTCCAGCCTTCAGGCGACTTAAAAAAAAAATAAAAGGATTTTATTGATTAATATTGCACGTGTGTGTTTGCGGCAGACGTGTGAATGTGGACGTCAGAAGACTGCTTTGTGGAGTCAGTTCTCTATTTCCACTTTTATGTCAATTCTAGAAATCGAAGCCAGGATTGAACTTTGCAAGTACGTGCAACCTGCCGTGCCTTCTCTGACTCCCAAATGCTCTTTCTAGCATATCCCACTTGTGACATCACCGGGGCCCAGCGAAACAAACGCTATGACCAGTGTCAGACATCAAAGCTGTTCTGGCATTACGTGCTTCTAGCCTTGAAAAATCTGCTCTTGGAACGTATCTTCCTCCAAGAAACCCTTAGAGGTGGTAGTGCACAACAGCCTCCTGGCAGCACTATAGTTTGTTGTTCATCTCCAGGACATCAAACTGCCCTTCCGTGTGTGCGTGTGTGCGTGTGTGTGTGTGTGTGTGTTGGGGGTGGGGTGGCTTAAGAACATTCAGATACTTGTGCTTCATATTGCTTCCGAGGGCCCAGTGTAAAGGAAGGGAGCCAGGAAGCAATTCAGTGTTCACTTACACACTCCCACACTCAGTGTGGCTTTTGATACCGCGTTGAAATCTAACAATCACTGTTAATTTCTAAACTGTCCTCCCTCTCATGTGGTTTTGAAAAACCATATGCCAAAGGTTTCTAGCCTTTTGCCGTTGTGACTTTACATTGCCGTCTATAGAAATGCTGGGTCACCTTCGTAGCTAGCCTGGGACACAAGTTAGTCACCATTTAGGAGAGCTGTTTAAATATAAATGTGCAGTTAGTTGGCTTTCAGCTAATTGTGTGGTACTTATTGGAAGGCAGTTTCCTGTCACGATAGGGCAGATGGGGGAGGGAGGAATAGTCTGCCAGAAGCCGAATGGCCTTCACATTTTATCTTTGATGCCAGTGGTGACTTTGTTTTATCCCATTGGTGGGAGCTCGGGCTTCATAACATCGGATATAATTGTTAATCGGTGCAGAGAGGAAGAGGGAGGTTCAAACAGAAGGATGTTGTCAGATTGATTATGTTTGATAGGAAAACGGAAACAAAAATGTTTCTCACGTAGGTGATCTGTTTTTCTGTCCTCAGGGAAGGGCCGGTACGGAGAAGTGTGGAGGGGGAGCTGGCAAGGCGAAAATGTAGCTGTAAAGATCTTCTCTTCCCGTGATGAGAAGTCATGGTTCAGGGAAACAGAATTGTACAACACTGTAATGCTGAGGCACGAAAATATTTTAGGTAAGTATGAGATAAGTTTTTCATTAACTGGCCTTGATGGAGATAAGTGCCTCTCCTTTTTCTCTCCCGTTTGTCACATCTGAGGTTTAGAGTCTCTTCTGAAAAACAATGTGGTGACCCTCAGCCTTTATAGATTACTTAATTCTTGACAGGTATTGTTTGTTTGTTTGTTTAAATCTGCACGTAGGTTATAAATTCCCTGTGTGATGAGAAGGAAATCTGTTGTGGGGCCTTCTTACTCCCGGATCTGTGGATGTATTTGAAACAACAGAAACTTGCTCTGCATTGTTCACTTCAAGGCTTCTTGGGTGTTTCTGCTTGCCCCACCCTTCCTGAATATTTATTACTGGAATCAAACTAAGAAAGGTCTTTGGATTCTTTCCTAGAGATTCACAGCTCCCAGGGATGCCATAATTAGATACACATTCCCTCAAACTAGGCATCATTTTTAAAGACCAGATTTACAGAGGGATTCGGCATACATTTTAATTTGAAAACTCCTCGCATACTTCTGGGACTTACAAAGTATAGATGA
Organism: Meriones unguiculatus; assembly: GCF_030254825.1. Lineage (NCBI taxonomy): Eukaryota > Metazoa > Chordata > Mammalia > Rodentia > Muridae > Meriones > Meriones unguiculatus. The sequence goes on along the minus strand of NC_083356.1, from coordinate 98,371,254 downwards.
ATTTTCATCATCTCATCACTAAAGCTTAGCAGCACTTTAAAAAAAAATGTAAAGTGCCCACTACAAACCTGCTATGGTAATGGAGAGGGCCCATTGGCTTGTATAGTTTCAAAAAGCTCTGAGTATGTTTCCATTAATACACACATATGGTGAAAGCTGCCTAGAGTGAGTCTTCAAAAATAGAAGTGAAATCTGTGTAGAATTTAACTGTAGGCTGTAGTGTTGGCCACTGTATGGCTATTGGATTATGTCTGGGCCATTGGACAATTCATTTCTACCCCAACCTGTCAATTTAGTATTCACATGTGACCCACGTTGTTGGTTACTGGTGAGTACATGGCTTTCCAAAGCTTTACTTCAACAATGTAGTGGTGATGTTTAATCTCAGGAACATTTGAAAGTGCTTTCGAGGGGCTGGAGAGATGGGTCAGTGGTTAAGAGCACTGCTTGCGCTTGTTGGGGTCCTAGGTTCTATTTCTAGCACCCACATCACAACAGTTTGTAACTAGTTCCCAGAGATCTGATGACCTCTTCTGGCCTCTATGGATACTGCATGCACATGGCACACACACACACACACACACACACACACACACACACACACACACGCGAGCGCGTAAACAAAACAGCAACCCTCCCCACCGAGTAAATAAATTAATAAATAATGTATTCCTTTGATTGTTCCCATGCCTTTGATTGCTTCTGAGCTTCACTTATAAATGTGTCTATATCTGGCTATAACCTTTATGTGGGACTATGACCATCAGGGGGCTTTGACCTTGTTTGCATTGTTCTTGACTGCCCACTATCTCCTTTCCATCCCCTAACCTCCTTTTCTTCCATCAAAACACCTCAGTCCCTACCCATTTCTCTGGGATAGACTCCTCTGTGTGTTTCTGCACACCCTCTGCTGTTAATCTACCACTCACAGCCTATACCGCACTAGCGGATCTGCGTGTAATAGCTGTGATGACAGCCATAGCAACACTGCCGGGGAGTGTTGGCGGACAGTTGCTATGCCTTCAGTTCTGCTGTAAGTGCTTCATGTGTGGAGAACTCTCAGGTAACCCTAACCACAGCCTTAGAGAGTAGGCATCCTTATTTCCCCAGCTTTAACAAACAAAAGTACTGACGAGCAGCAGAATTCTCGAGCTGGGGATCGTGCTGAACAGCCTAACCCTTCACCCAGGTTCACTGCTGTGCACTGCAGTCTGCAGGGTCGTCGTATCACAGTGCGCTGGAGTCGTGTCTTAGGTTACAGACTCAAGGCTAGGAGGTGGACGCTCATCTATAGTCAGATTGACGTGAGGCTCCCAGTCTTCCTTCTGCCTCCAGAACAGACTGAGACTAAATAGCAGACATAGTTGGTTGTGCTAGGAGCTAAGAAGTGCAACAACGGCTTATCTTTAAATACTAGAGTCACTATTAATGGGACGATGCCTTTACTCCTAGGGGGCTTGTGAAGTTTTGAAACCTTTTGAAGGAAGAGCCGTCTGCACCTGCCAACCAAAGTTGCATCTTTCTGAGCATTCACTGCCTTATCTCACTATAACTAAGAAGATTGATTAGCATGGAGATCTACTTCCAAGTCTTTTATCACACTCCTTAAAAAACATATGCCATATCACTCTCTGCATTGTTTTTGAGACAAGGTCTAATGTATCTCAGGCTAGCCTCAAACCCACTGTAGAGCCAAGGATGTTCTTGCATTGCTGATCCCCTTGCCTCCACCTCTCAAGCGCTAGAGTCACATCTAGAAGTACCACCATGCCTGGCTTCTGTGGAGATGAGGATCAAACCCAGGATTTCCTGTGCACTAAGCAAGCCCTTTCTATGCATAAAGTTGAATAGCATTAAAGTTGCCATGGCTGTGCAGAGGTCACCAACATCCAACTTCATAACTGTCTCATGCTCTCGTGTCATAGATGATGGGCTGATGAGATGGCCCAGGGCTTGCTGCCAAACTTGAGTTTGCCCCGAGTTCAGTCCCTGGGATCCCCATGGTAGGAGAAAACAGACTACCACCCATTATTCTTTGACTTCCTCTATGTGCCATGAGTGCGCGGGTACACATGCATGTACACACAGAATAAATATGTAACAATAAAAAGGAATGTAATTTCAAAGGTAAAGCAGTATTAAGGGGCAGGGGCAATGTATCAGTAGGTAAAGTGGTTATTTCGCTGGACTTGCAGCCTGAGCTTGGATCCCTAGAACCCAAGTAAAAGCTTTGCTGTAGTACAGGCATTTTGTAATCCCAGCGCACCCCTAGTTGGAGACTGGGGATGGAGACAGTTAAGTGCTAGAAGCCCATGAGCCAGTTAGCATTGTATACACAAGAGAGACCATGCCTCAAGCAACATGAAAAGCAAGGACTGACACCTGAGCTTGTTCTGTGAGCTACACACATGAACCCTCCCACATGTATGCTCTCACACCATGAACACATACATACGCCTGTGTGCGCGTGTACACACGAGCTCACACACAAGAATACGGTTGACTGTTTAATGTCACTGTGTCTTGAGTCCTCTGGGGAGGGAGGGGAGCAAGCTATCACTGAAAATATAAAATGGGAACGTTCTTCCTGCACACTGTGTGCTCAGCCTCACATGAAGCGTTTTGAACGCTCCCTTTTGCTTCCATATCCCTTTAGGGTAAGCATCCTCACCCTCATCTTATAGACAAGCAAAGCATGATGGAGGTTTTTGTGTGCCTTGATCAGGACCACGTAGCTCACGGATGGCTGAGCCAGTATGTGAAGTAGCCCTGTCGCTTTAGAGCGCAACCATCTCAACCTCTTGCAACCCGGCACCTCGGCTGCTTCCTGAGAGCGCTGCCACTGACAACTTCACGGGTTTTCAATTATTCTTTAGAGGACCTTCCACTCTCGAAGAGCCTGGGAGGATGGCTCTGGCCAAAAGATTTGGTCAAACCATCCTCTACCTGGGTTATATCCAGCGGGTGAATCTGAGTCCCGGCCTCCAGGTACCTGCTCGGCTTTTATTCATGATGGACTGCTTTGGATTCCAAACACAAACATCCCACAACAGTGCTCCAGCGCTGGGAAGCGAACATACTTACATAAAAACCTGAGGGGTAAACAGTTGAAAAAAAAAAAAAAGGATCCTGCTCATTTCAAAGTTCTTTTTTTCTGGCTTAGAACATAACGAATGGGACAAACAAAATCTTTCCTTAAGGGCTAAGGGTCGCAGGGAAGGTGAGGGCAAAAGAGCTTGCTTGTTACATGTGATTATTGTTTCCTCCGGGGAAGAAATCAGTACTGGCTAGGGCACAGGTGTGCGTTAGTAGTCTGGCTTCTTTGGAATGGCACTTTCTAGTTTGGCATCTTTATTTGGGAGGAAAGTTAGTGCAGAGTAAGAGTCCCTTGAATGTGCTTAGAATGTGCACGAAAGGAGCTTCATGTCGCTGAGTCTGTTACTGGTTTATTTCTCTTTAAGACAAGTTCACCTGTCACCTCTGGATGAAAGCCTACTCCCATGTCTCCTCTAAGTTATTAACATGATTTCTCTTAGAAAAGATTTATTTAGATACTGCTGAGGGTACAGCTGGCATGGTAGCAAGAGAATGCTGCCTGCTCTGAGCTATTCAGATTCCGGGTGCTGGGCTCACAGTACCTTTTCGTATGCATGCTGCAGTATCCATTTCCTATTGTGATTTTTCCCTTTTTCAGTTGGACTGTTCCAGCCCACAGACATGATCCTTGTATTTTTACTATGTGTTTGATAGGAACATCAGAAATACACATGACATTTGACTTCGTTTTGTTGTGGTTTTGCTTTCTTTGAGACAGGGTTTCTCTGTGTAGCCTTGGATACACCAGAATTTGCTCTGTAGACCAGGCTGGCCTCAGACTCACAGAGATCTACCTGCCTCTGCCTCCCTAGTGCCACCACCACCAGGTGACTGTTTTGTTTTGTTTTGTTTTTCTTCGTAATGAATCAATCATTTCATATTATTTTATGGTGGAGCAAATATAACCTAAAGAGATCACAGGAGCAACCTATATTACATAAAAACCACAGCCAGTCAGGACTAGAAGGCAAGTGTGTGTGTTCCAGGTTTTGTAGGGTTTTAGAGTACTATTTGGAGTACCGACATAGCAAAGAGTTTAAAAATCCTATTATGGGTGAGCACAAAAGTATAAATGCTGTGTGACTCTTCCTACTGTGTGAGTGTTTGAAAGAAGTCCTTACAGTTTGCTGTTCATGAACCCCGCCCCTTTCAGAGTAGACGCCGTTCTTTGTTGCTTTTGTCATTGTTAATTATTTTTGTTGTTGTTGTTCTAGATCAGGTCTGCTCTGTGACTGTTTTTGGTCCTCGGGGTTCTGTGGTGGAGGTCTCACAGTGAAAACTCTGTCCTCCTTCCCAGGTTTCATTGCTTCCGACATGACATCCAGACACTCCAGTACCCAGCTGTGGCTAATCACACATTACCACGAGATGGGATCGTTGTATGACTACCTGCAGCTCACCACCCTGGACACGGTTAGCTGCCTTCGGATAGTGCTGTCCATAGCTAGCGGCCTTGCACATTTGCACATAGAGATATTTGGGACGCAGGGGAAGTCTGCCATTGCCCATCGAGATCTAAAGAGCAAAAACATCCTGGTGAAGAAGAATGGACAGTGCTGCATAGCAGATCTGGGTAAACCTTCAAAAATATTCTTCATTACCACATTTACTCATGTCCTACCCCGGCGTTTAGCCAGATTGTACCCGTTTCTCCTCCTCACGTGCTGTGCTAAAAACTTCATCCAGTCAGAAAACCTGACTGTCGTTATCACCAGCACGTGTGTGTGTGTGTGTGTGTGTGTGTGTGTGTGTGTACAGCTTTCGTCACTGCACCCCTCATTAACATTTTACAGCTCTAACAATCCTTAAAATGCATTCATCTATCCGTCCATCCGTTCATGTTAATCTGTGAGCATTTCAAAGCAAGTTGCCAACAAAAGAATTCTTTTCTCTGACATCTTCAACATTCAGACTAATATACCATTAAGTAAAGTGCTTATTTGTTCATTCACTTTTTTTTTTAACCCCTTTCAGGTACAATTTAGCCATCGTGAAACACCCAAATTTTGTATTTTCAGAGTTTTGACAAAAGCTGTAAACCCTAAGCCTCTGTAGACTTTCCTGTTCTTCAGACTAGGCTCATTCACTCAGCCCCGATCCCACCCTCACCAGCAACACCTACTGTTGCTTTCTTTCTTCACAAACTTTTGCATGAAAGGAGAAGTACAACTACATATTTCATGGAATGGTTTGTCTTCAAAATGGTTCATGAAGTCATCATCCTTCTGTGGCCAAAGCAGAGTTATCAAGTGGAGGTAGTTATCCCTGAGATAACTCACCCTTTGCCGGGGCGAAGCCTGGCTACCCTTTTGGGTTTTGGGTCTGGTGATGGAGCCTCATTTGTGCTATAGATGAGACGATCTTCACGGCTAATTCTGCAAAATAGTATCTACCCATGAAATTTTGGCTGCATAATTGTGCTAATAAGAACCCTGTGATGTTTTTTTTTCATCCTAATTTACTGGTGAGGCTCCTCATTCTGGTAAAGGTTTAGGTGGAGTCAGCTTTAATTGTATAATGAGATTAATTTATTTTTGTCTGATTTTTTTTTTAAGACAGAATTCGACATGTTAGGGAGATTTATTTTCTTTGATTCACTGTAGAATCTTTGCTTGCACGTTGGGGAGTTATTATTATTATTATTATTATTATTATTTTTACAGTGCTTTGCAAGGTTAAGGGCGTGTTCCCAAAACTGCATGCAGCCATTTGGGTTGTGATGAAAGAAATTTGCACAGCTTCTGTCGACACTCTTAGAGCCACGGTGCACGGTGATTTGTGTGCAAATTCTGCCTTTTTTTTTTTTTTTTTTGCTTATTTACCTATTGTTTACCTGGCTCAAGGGCTGACTGACCTTGCCCTCTGTCCAAGGGTCCAAGGGTCTTAGCTAAGGAGGGCTCTAGCGCCGAATGCGGTGCTCTGAACTTGTACGCCATTGGCACCTTCAGGATGATTGCTCATGTTTTTCTCATGTAACTCAACGACAGTCGTGCCCGCCTTACAGGATTATGAGGGGATTCAGGCATTGCTAGAAATAGCTCCTAAGGATTCAGGTGAGGGCTGCTGTTGTAATATAATAGGGCAGCTCCTGGCTGTGGTTTATGGGATTGGTGAGGAGGGAGATGTGGGATTTTGCTGGGAAGGCCAGCTAATTAATTAATTAAGTTCAGCTGCACCTTTAGGTATGAAGCCTTCCACTTAGGTACAGTAGTTGCTGTACAAACCCGTGTTTCCAAGTTACTGCAAGGGACTGGTAATGTCTCTTGACGGCTTTAAGTGCATGTAATTTTTCATGGTTTACTCAGAAATTGAGGATCAGTCATTAGGAGGAGTGTTCTGTGATCAACGCTGCTGAAAGGACTGTAGCTGGTGGATTTTTCCAACATTTTGTTATTACAAAAAAAAAAAGCTAAGCCTATACATTTTTAATTAGTTAAAAATAAACTTTATTATTAAAAATACTTGCAAATAAATGAAAAAGTCACAAAAGGTTTGAAAGAATATAACAGTGACTTCTAGATTCAAAATTGAAAGTTTCTTTACATTTTCCCTCCTGTGCTTGTGTATTTTTATGAATTTTGGGGTGTGTGACAGACATTATAGCACTTTATTACTAAATATCTCAAAATAGATATCAAGATACATCTTCCCAAACTACAGTTTAATCTCACCTAAAAATCATCAAGGTCCTGCTGTGTAGCCCAGACTGGCCTGGAGCCTACTTTGTAGCCTAGGCTTGGATACCCCTGCCTCAGTTCCCTATTTTTATATTTTTTAAATATAATTTTTATATTAAAGGTGCTATTTTATATTACAGATGTATGTGCCACCATACATGACAGTTATTTTTTGGCTTTCCCAAATAACAGTTGAGTCAAGATTTATAAATTGCTTTTTTTCTTCTTCTTTATTGTGATAATTACCCTCTACTAGGTAAGGGGCTCTTTGTAAAACATAGCATCTAGCATCTTCTGGTGTTTTGTTGTTGTTGTTTGTTTTGAGACAGTGTTTAGGCCTAGCTGACCTGGAAAGCACTGGTCTTAATACTTGTAGAAATTCTCCTGCCTCTGCCCACCCAGGTGCTGGGATTGCAGGTACAGGCTGATAAGCCCTTGGTCAGGGCTCCGGTCATTTGAAGCATTGGCTGTGGCCTCTTCCCGTATGGTGGAGTCACGTGGCTCCAGTGGCTGCATGTGGGCCTCTCCCGGGTGCTATTCACTGCGCGTCATCTTAGCATAATGAATGAGGCAAAGAAAACAATTGGGAAAACTTTTATCCTGCCTATTGCGCCCTCATCTTAAATATACACATGGTCACTTTTGGCATACTTTATTAGTCTAGCCCAACCTTCTGGACAAAACTAAAATCTAGAACAGCTGGCTTGGCCGTGTCTGTTTCAAGTGCCCCGTTACAGCGCTCCGATGTTTTAACTGTAGTTTTAGGAATGGCAGAGGAACATACATGATTTGGAAAATGTTCACAACAGCCGAAGACAGAGAAAGAAGAACCAGCCTGCTTTAGATAAAGGCAGTTGCTAAAATCTTTGCTAATTCTGAAGGCTGAGATGGCATGTGCTCGCTGGCCTTGTGTGGAGTCATGCATTCCAAGCTACGGCCTGAAAAAATCCATTGACTACAGAGAACTGGAAGGGATGCCAACGCACCTTTGCATTGCAAAGTTTCTAGCGTCATCTTGATCCCGTTTGGCACTTCTCATTATACCGAGTGTTATAGCAATCATTTTAAGATGGTCTGTTTATGCACCAATAAATAATACCATCCTCAAAGAAGCCATGCACAAATCTGTCTCTCCCCAGTGGCTAGTGGATAACGGCAGGTTTCCCTAATTGACTGAGGAATTCAGAAATGAGCCATGGTTTAAGTGCTTTGGAACCATTTAACGAGAGAGATGCACTTCGAGTCAGGGTTCAGCCTATTGCCGTCTGTTCCCATGATTCCAGGGGAAGGCCTGTGGGTTCAGGCCAGGCTGATTGCTCTGATAGGCTCCTGTCCCTTTGGGGAGGCAGCAGAACCTGCCGTAGCTTGCCCTTTATGGAACATTAAATTACCTCAGGTTTTTGGTTTCACACCGTCAAAAAATTTGTGTGTGGAGACAAGTGGAAGAAGCGGTGGCGTTCGGGAGTTTAATTTGCTGGTTTTTAAGCCACATTGAGGAACACACGTGATGCGCCGTGTGAGCCTGCTTTTCTGTGAGCTTCAAACAGGGCCTCGTATTGCTTTAGTGTTTCGGTCTGCCATTTACGAAAACCTTTATCCCCCAGAGCTTCATATATCGACTTGATAGCCTCCTAATCGTCCTCAGATTAGTCGTGGTTCATGCTCTCACTGCCGAAGTCACGAGTAATCTGGGATACTCGGGGTACGCTTGGTGTACAACTTACCACCAGAGGGCGCGCTTGGTCGGGGTTGTTTGAAATCCCTCCAGGTGCCCTGTCTGAGAGAGGCAGTAGCGAATCACACTGTTGTCTTTTCTTTCCCCTTTAGGCCTAGCAGTTATGCATTCCCAGAGCACCAACCAGCTCGATGTGGGAAACAATCCCCGTGTGGGGACCAAGCGCTACATGGCTCCCGAAGTTCTCGATGAAACCATCCAAGTGGACTGCTTCGATTCTTACAAGAGGGTTGATATTTGGGCCTTTGGCCTCGTCCTGTGGGAAGTGGCCAGGCGGATGGTGAGCAATGGTAAGTGTCTGGCATTGACTTTGCCTATGCTCTCTTGATGCTGCGTAGCCAGAAGGCACGGGGGACTATGGAAGCGGCATTGTTCCTTGAATCCAACCACACTTGCCTGGCTTCTGGTGGGTTCACTGTGTAATGGCGCTGTATTTGAAATACAACAGAGCAAGAACAGCCCAACAACTATTTTTGGAGTAGCCTATTTTTATTTTTTTTTAACTTGGTTTTTGTTTGGGTCTCTTGCTCCTTATTTCCTTCCCTGTTCTGGCTTTCTGTTTGACTTTCTTCTCGCTGTCCTTCCCTCTTTGTTCCTCCATAATCTAGATTTAACTTAAGAGGAATGAGCGGCTCTTATGTAAGCATCCTGCTGTTGCAGAATTCTTTTCTTATCATTGGATTATTGAGAAAAGTCTGTTTCCACATTTGGAAGGCATTCCTTTGTAAGGAGCACTCAGTACTTTTTGAATGGGTCAAATTTAACTTCAAGGGCCACAGATGGTGGTTGTTGTTGACCTGGTGAAGTGATTTTATGATGGTGAAGTGATTTTATGTTGTCTTAGCCAATAGGAAAGCATTTGTTATCCTTCCTTCCTTCCTTCCTTCCTTCCTTCCTTCCTTCCTTCCTTCCTTCCTTCCTTCCTCCCTCCCTCCCTCCCTCCCTCCCTCCCTCCCTCCCTCCCTCCCTCCCTTCTTCCCTTTCTCCTTTCCTCTCTTCCTCCCTTCTTCCCTTCCTCTCTTCCTCAGAGGTGGAAACTCATTTTGTAGGCCAAACTAGCCTGGAACTCACAGAGATCTGACTGTCTCTACTTCTAGGCGTTGAAATCAAAGACATGGACCACCTCACTTGGCCCATTTGCCATTTTTTTTTTTTTTTACCCCATGCCTCCCAGTGCTAGCTTTCCCTTGTATCTACCAGGTGCTTGAGTGAGCCTTACATGATGAAACTTGGCATTGGTTTCGAGAGCACTAATTTTTACTCTGTCAGCTTAGGGGGCCCTAACAACACAGAGTGGTTTTCACAGCAGAATCCCTTGAGTTAACTTGATGAACTTCGTATATCTAGACAATATATCTCTAAAATTATCCCATGAAAAGAAAAGAAAATGATGCTCAAATTTTTATTCATTTTTTTTTTCAAAAGCCATTTTGAAAAGCTTGTGAACCACTGGGATCCCAGATCTGAAGTTTTCTAGGAATAAGAAATGAAACCTGACATCTGTGCCATATCCACCATCTACTGGTAGTTTTTTCTAAGGAGTGAGGTTTATGGAGTAATTATAACTTTTGTGACTAATATGGCCAGAGATGAAGAGGTTCCGGGGTTGGAAATAGAGTTGAGTAATTTGATGTAATAGCTAAAGTTGGTGTGCCTTCATGATAGGGATTTTTGTGGCATCAGTGTGTCTGCTTCAAACACACCCTTTAAGGACGTTATGGCAAATGATTCAGGTTAGACATCCATGAACTGTAACATGATAGTCCCTTTTTATGGAGCTGTGAACATTTTCTGGTACTTGTTTCTCAATCCACCGCCTTTCAGTTGGTGCCATCAAGGCGCTCGGGACCAGTTTGTGACAGAGAGATTGCCTCGCTGGCTTATAAAGTTTTGAACTTTGCCTGAGATTGCACACCAGCTTTATTTCTCCACTGTTCCCCAGTCATTTGTGCATTAGAGCTAAGTGGGGAAAGTCTGATTCTGTGTAATCTATCCCCACCCCCATTTATTTTTTTTAGGTACTTTACATCCCATCCCGATTGTATGTTCCTCTCTTTCCTTTCCTCTTAATCCTGCTCCCCCTTCCTTTCCTCCTCAGAGCAGGAGAGACCTCAGTGGTATATCAACCTCCCTTGGCATATCAAGAGGCAGTAGGTCTAGGCAGCCCATTTAGGGGAAAGGGATCCAGAGGCAGGAAACAGAGTCAGAGACAGTCCTGCTCCGCTCGTCAGGGGGCCCTCATGAAGACCACACTGCACATCTGCTACATATGTGTAGGGGGTCTAGGTCTGTACATACATGTTCTTTGGTTGGTGGTTAGTCTATGAGACCCTTTTGGCCCAGGTTAGTTGATTGTAGGTTTTCTTGTGGTGTCCTTGACCTCTCTGGCTTCTTCAATCCTTCATCCCCCTCTTCCACAAGATTCCCCAAACTCCATCTAATGTTTGGCTTTGTGTCTCTACATCTGTTTCTATCAGCTACTGGGTGAAGCCCTTCAGGGGACAGTTACTTGCTCCTGTGTGCAAGTAGATCAGAATATGATTAATAATGATCAGGGTTGGCTGTCTCTCATAGGATGGGTCTCAAGTTGGGCCAATCATGGGCTGGCCATTCCCTCAGTTTCTGTTCCATCTTTATCATTGTGCATCTTATAGGCAGGACACATTTTGGGTTCAAATTTGGGGCTGAAGGTTTTGTGGGTTGATTTGGTGTTCCCATCTCTTTGTCATAAGTCTTGCCTGGTTACAGGAGGTGGCCATTTCTGTTGCTAGGAGTCTTAGCTAGGGTGACCCTTATAGATTTCGGGGAGTTTCCCTGCTCTAGCTAGTCCCAGGAATATGCCCCCACTACCGATTTCAGTTCCTTTTCCCAGTTCTCTTCCCCTCAGTCCTTTTCATACTCGGCCCCTCCTGTTCCCCTCCCCATCCTCTATTTCACCAGTTCCCTCCATCTATATACTTCCAATGTCTATTTTATTTTCTCTTCTGTGTGAGATTCAAGCATCCTCCCTTGGGCTCTCCTTGTTACTTAGCTTCTTAGGGCCTGTGGATTGTAGCATGATTATCCTATACTTTATGGCTCATATCCACTTATAAGTGAGTACATACCATGATTGTCTTTCTGGGTCTGGATTATCTCACTTAGGATGATATTTTCTAGTGCCATTCATTTGCCTGCAAATTTCATGATATTCTTGTTTTTAATAGCTGAGTAGTATTTCCTTGTGTAAATGAAACACATTTTCTTTATCCATTCTTCAGTTGAGGAACATCTAGGTTGTTTCCAGTTTCTGGCTATTATGAATAAAACTGCTATGAACATAGTTGAGCAAATTTCCTTGTGGAATGGTGGAGTGTCTTTTGGGTATATGTCCAGGAGAGGTATAGCTGGGTCTTGAGTAGAACTATTCCCAAGTTTTTGAGAAACCACCAAATTGATTTTCAAAGTGGTTGTACAAGTTTGCATGGAGGAGTGTTCCCCTTGCTCTACATTCTCGCCAGCATGTGCTGTCACTTGAGTTTTGTTTTGTTTTGTTTTTTTAAAATCTTAGCCATTCTGACAGGTCTAAGATGGAATCTCAGATTTGTTTTGATTTGCATTTTCCTGATGACTAAGGACATTGAAGTTTTTTTTTTTAAGTGCTTCTTGGCCATTTGAGATTATTCTGTTGAGAATTCTCTGTTTAGCTCTATATTTCATTTTAATTGGATTATTTGGTTTGTTGGTATTTAATTTCTTGAGTTGTTAATATATTTTGGATATCAGCCCTTGGCCAGACGTAGGGTTGGTAAAGAACTTTTCCCAATCTGTAGGCTGCTCTTTTGACCTTTTGATGGTGTCCTTTTTTTGCAGAAGCCTTTTAGTTTCATGAGATCTTATTTATTTAATTGTTGATTTTAGTGCCTGAGCTGTTGGTGTTCTGTTCAGGAAGTTGTCTCCTGTGCCAATGCATTCAAGGCTCTTCCTCACTTTCTCTTCTATTAGGTTTAGTGTATCTGGTTTTATGTTGAGGTCTTTAATTCACTTGGACTTGAGTTTTGTGCAGTGTAATAGATCTGTTTGCATTCTTCTGCATGCAGATATCCAGCAACATTTGCAGAATATGCTATCTTTGTTCTATTGTGTGGTTTTGGCTTCTTTGTCAAGGTGTCTGTAAGTGTGTGGGTTTATTTCTAGGTCTTTGATTAAGTTTCATTGATAAGCCATGCCAATACCATGAGTTTTTTTTTAATAATTTATTTAATTTTATTTTTTATGTGCATTAGTGTGAAGGTGTCACATCCCTTGGAATTGGGGTTACAGACAGTTGTAAGCTTTCATGTGGATGCTGGGAATCGAACCAAGGTCCTTTGGAAGAGCAGACAGTGCTCTTAACCACTGAGCCATTTGCTCAGCCCCCACCATGAGGTTTTTATTACTATTATTCTGTAGTACAGCTTAAAATCAGGGATAGAGATATCTTCAGAAGTTCATTTATTGTATTGGATAATTTTTGCTATTCTGAGTTTTTTGTTTTTCCATATGAAGTTGAATATTGTTCTTTCAAGACCTGTAAAGAATTGTGTTGGAATTTTGATGAGAATTGTGTTGAATCTCTAGATAGCTTTTGGTAAGATGGCCATTTTTAGTATGTTAATCCTGCTGATACATGAACATGGGAGATCTTTCTATCTTTTAATATATTCTTCGTTTTCTTTCTTCAAAGACTTGAAATTCTTGTCATAGAGGTCTTTCACTTGCTTGCTTAGAAGCAAGCAAGTTACCCAAAGATATTTTATATTATTTGTGGCTATTTGTGATACCTTTTCTCTAATTTCTTTCTCAGCACATTTATTGTTTAGGTCCAGGAGGGATACTTATTTTATTTATTTATTTATGTATTTATATTTAGTTTTGTAACATGCCACTTTGATGAAGGTGTTTATCAGTAGGAGTACTCTGGTAGAACTTTTAGGGTCACTTATGTCTACTATTAGATTATCTGCAAATAGTGATACTTGGCTTCCCAATTTTGTATCCCCCTAATCTCCTTTAGTTGTCTTACAGCTTTTGCTAGAACTTCAGGTACTATATTGAATAGATATGGAGACAGTGGACAGCCTTGTCTTGCCCATGATTTCAGTAGAATTGATTTCTGTCTCTCTCCATTAATTTGATATTGGCTATAGACTTGCTGTATATTATTACCTTTATTGTGTTTAGGTGTGTGCCTGTATCCCTGATCTCTCCAAGATTTTTAACATAAAGGGGTGTTAGATTTTTGTCAAAGACTTTTTCAGCATCTAATCAGATGATCATGTAATTTTTTTAAATTTTCAGTTTGTTTATATGGTGGATTATATTGATGGATTTTCCTATGTTGAACCACCCCTGCATCCCTGGGATAAAGCCTACTTAACCATGGTGGGTGATATTTTTCATGTGTTTTTAGATTTGTTTTGTGAGCATTTTATTGAGTATTTTTGCATCAATGTTCCTCAGGGAAATTGGTCTGAAATTCTCTTTGTTGAGTCTTTTTGTGGTTTATGTATCAAGGTGACTGTGGTCTCATAGAATGAGTTTGGCATTCTCCTTTTTGTTTCTATTTTGTGAAATGGCTTAAGGAATGCTGGTATTAGCTCTTCTATGAAAGTTGGATAGGATTCTCAAAAAATCATTCATTTCATTTACATTTTTCAAAATCTGTGAAGTACAGGTTTTTGAAGTAAGACCTAATGATCCTTTGGATTTCCCTAGTGTCTGTTGTGATGTCCCCCTGTTCATCTCTGCTTTCATTAATTTTGATATTCTCTCTTTGCCTTTTAGTTAGTTGGCTGAGGATTCATCTATCCTGTTGATTTTTCTCAAAGAACCAGCTTTCAGTTTAGTTGATTATTTGTGCTGTTCTCTTTGTTTCTAATTTGTTGATTTCAGCCCTGGGTTTGATTATTTCCTGCCATCTATTCTCTTGTGTGTTTACTTCTTTTTTTCCTAGAGCTTTCAGATGTGCTGTTAAGTTCCTACTATGAGATCTTCAAATTTCTTGATGAAGGCACTTAGTGCTATGCTCTTTCCTCTTAACACTGCTTTCATTGTGTCCCATAGGTATGGGTATGTTGTGCCTTTATTTTCATTGAATTCTAGAAAGTCCTCAATTTATTTCTTTATTTCTTTCTTGACCCAATGGTCATTGAGTAGAGATCTGTTCAGTTTCCATGCATTTGTAGGCTTTTTGTTATTTCTGTTGTTGTTGAAGTCCAGCTTCATGGTGGTCTGATAAGATACAAGGGATTATTTAAATTTTTGTGTATCTGTTGAGGCTTGCTTTGTGACAGAGTATATGGTCAATTTTGGAGAAAATTTTTTAATTTTAATTTTTCATAATCTATTCACTTTATATCCTGATTATAGCTTGCTCCCTTGCCTCCTCCCAGTCTCCCCCACCCTCCATCTCCCCCACAATCCTCCTCCATTAGTCTGCTAAAAGGGAGAGTCTTCCTCCCCTACCTTCTGATTCAAGCCTATCAAGTCTCATCAGGACTTCCAGGATTCTCTGCCTCTATGGCCTGGCAAGGTCACCCTTGCCAGGTGACCTTGGGTCACTTGGGTGAAGTGATCAAAGATCAGGCAATGAGCAGAGTTTGTGTCAGAGATGACCCCTGCTGCCCTCATTAGGGAATGTACATGGAGACTGAGCTGCGTATGGGCTACATCTGAGTAGGAAGTCTAGGTCCTCTCCATGTCCTTGATTGGTGCATCAATCTCTGCAGGGCCCCCTAGGCCCAGATATCTTGGCTTTGTTGGTCTTGGAGAAGATTTTATGAGGTGCTGAGAAGAAGATATATTCATTTGTGTTTGGGTGAAATGTTCTGTAGATGTCTGTTAGGTCCATTTGATTCATAACATGTCAGGTTCATTATTTCTCTCTTCAGTTTCTGTCTCAATGATCTGTCCATTGGTAAGAGTGTGGTGTTGAAGTCTCCCACTATTAAAATGTGGGGTTTGATGTGTGATTTAAGCATTAGTAATGTTTCTTTTAAGAATGTGGGTACCCTTTTGCTTGGGGCATAGATATTCAGAATTGAGACATCATCTTGGTGGATTTTTCCTTTGATGAGTATGAAGTGTCCTTCCCCATCTCTTGATTAATTTTGGTTGAAAGTCTATTTTATTAGATATTAGAATGGCTACTCCAGCTTGTTTCTTGGGTCTGTTTGCTTGGAAAACCTTTTTTCCTGCCCTTTACTCTGAAGTAATGCCTGTCTTTGTCACTGAGGTGTGTTTCTTGTATACAGCAGAATGATGGATCCTCTTTTCATATCCATTATTTTAATTTGTGTCTTTTTGGGGGGGGGGAATTGAATCCATTGATGTTGAGTGATCTTAAAAGATTTTTTAAATTGAATTTTGTTTATATATTTATTTATTATAATTTATTCATGTAGCATCCCTGCTGTAGCCCCCTCCCTTGCCTCCTCTCAGTGCCACCGACCCTCTCTCTTCTTCCCCTATACCCTTTCCCTAGTACCCTGATAGGATATCAGGTTTCAGATGTTGAGCGATTTTAAGGACCAATGATTGTTAATTCCTGTTATTTTGGTGTTGGTGGTAGTGTGTGTATGTATGTATGTGTGTGTGTGCATGTACTTCTTTTCTTTTTGCTGGTGTTATTTATTTCCTGTGAGGGTTTTTTTTTGGGGGGGGTGTAGTTAACCTCCATGGGTTGGAATTTTCTTCTGGTATATTCTGTGGGACTAGATTTGTGGATAGTTATTGTTTATATTTGGTTTTGTTGTGGAATATTTTTTATTCTCCATTTAAGGTGATTGAAAGTTTTGGTAGGTATAGTAATCTGGGCCTACATCTGTGGTCACTTTGAGTCTATAAGACATTTTCTCAGGCTCTTCTGGCTTTTAGAGTCTCTTTTTGGAAGTCAAGTATAATTCTGCTAGGTCTAAATTTATATGTATTTCAGCCTTTTACCCTTGCTTTTTTACCCTTTCTTTGTTCTGTACATTTAGTGTGTTGATTATTTGGAGGCAGGGAGATTTTCTTTTCTGGTCCAATCTAATGGTGTTCTGTAAGCTTCTTGTATGGTTATAGGCCTCTCTTTCTTTAGGTTGGGGAAATTTTCTTTTGTGATTTTGTTAAAAATATTTTCCAGGCATTGGAGCTGGGACTCTTCTTCTTCTATTCCTATCATTCTTTGGTTTGGTCTTTCCCTTGTGTGCCATATTTCTTGGATGTTTTGTGTCAGGAACTTTTTAGATTTGGTATTTTCTTTGACCGATGTATTGATTTATTCTACTGTAGCTTCTTCACCTAAGATTCTCTTTTCCATCTCTTGAATTTTCTTAGTGATGCTCGCATCTATAGATCCTGTTTTCTTCATTAGGTTTTTCCATCTCCAGTATTCTTGTCAGTTTGTGTTTTCTTTTTTGCTTCTATTTCCATTTTCTGTTCTTAAACTGTTTTATTCATTTTCTTTACCTATTTCATTCTATGTTTCTGTATATCTGTAAGGGATTTATTCATTTCATCTTTAAAGGCTTCTATCGTCCATGTAAGATTGGATTTAAGGTCATCTTCTTGTGCTCCTGCTGTGTAAGGACATCTAGGGCTTGCAGTAGTGGGATAGCTGGGCTCTGGTTGTGCCCTGGCTCTTATGGATTGTGTTTTTATGTTGTTCTTTAGCCATCTGGATGTTCCTGGTGCCTTCAGGACTCCTGGATGTACCTGGGCCCAGCAGGTCTCTTTGGGAATCCAGGGAGATATGTGGCCAGGATAATGGAGCTCAGGGGATAGCTCATGGCTGCTGGTTGTGCCCCACAGGGACATGGCAGGCAGGGAATTTGGGGGAGGGGAGGGGTCTGTTCTGGATGTTTCTGAAGCCAGCAGGCCTCCATAGGAAGGCAAGCAGAGCAGCAGCCTGGAAGATGGAGCTCAGGGGACCTGCTTCATCTGTCTTGACAAGAGTATTTAAAAGGTTGGTGCCAGCACAAGCAGTATGATGGGGCAACTTTCCCAAACAATGAGGAAGCTGGTGTCCATAGACAAGCACAGTAGCTCGTTTCCAGCTTTGGGGGTGCGGCCGAGAACCAAGCAGGCTGCCCGGCAGGAACGTGTGGTGTGGGCTTCGTAAGAATGTGTCACAGATGTGCCCCATGTCAGCGTCACAGGCATCAACCCAAATGGCTTGAAAGATCAGCTGTGATTAATAGTAGTCAGTTTGAAGTTAGAGTCATCTGCTTAAAATTCAGCCAAACAAATGTTAGTTTGCTTGCTAGATCCTGTGATTAAGGTTATTTTTGGAAAAAAAAAAAAAAAGAAGAAAAGAAAACCAACAACTGTGGATGGGGGAATGTTTTGGTTGTTTTTGTGATTTATTGGTCTCTTTTTTGCATCATGGTTTAGGCGTCTAGCTATTTCCTAAGATGCTGTGGGTTGAGCTTCTGTTCTATGATGTGGTTTGATTTTTTTTTAAGGGAATATAAGGGGATCTTGTCTCTCATTTTAATGTCTTACTTTCTGACAGTGACTAACTTGATCTTGTTCTTTCTCTCTCATCCCTCATTTTCCATGGATATTCACATACACATACAACACACACACACACACACACACACACACACACACCAAAAACAAACAAACAGACAGACAAACAAGAGCCCTACAAATTAGTTCGTTTAAACTCTGACTTGAAACTGTTCATGCTGTTTCTGTACAGGAAATGAGACTCCAGTCCATTTTCACGGTCAACCCTGTTTTATCTTAACTGCCACTAGCCCCAGACAGGAAAAGTGAGAAGAAAGAAAAGCAGGAGAAATGCTGCCTTCTTACCTTCACCCCTGCATCCATACATTAATGTCCCCCCTTCCCTTCCCCATGAGTGCTCTGTTTGAACTGAGCTGGTGTCATCTCTTGTATGTAACTCTTACTGTTAATCTCTGCTTTCTTTTAAATGATCACATGATACCTTACTAATGTAGCCATGCCGAGATTCTTAGGCGTCCTGTGTCTCACATTTGAGGCCCGTAGTAGACATTTTTTTGTGCATGTAACTTTTCACTTGGGGAATTTAATTACTCATCTTAAAAGAAGTAGACTTAATAGGTCAGAATATGGATGTTTTTCTGGCTTGGCACACAGTACCAAATTGCTTTCCATAAGGGTTGTCCTAATTTACAGTATTTCCCTCCCCCTAGGGTGCGGTGTACCTACTTCACTTTCTTACCACCTTTAGGAACTGTCGTTAAAATAATATATATTTTTGAAGTTATTGTGTGTAATATGTACCTCATTTAAATATATGAACATCTCATAATAAGGAGGTTATTATAATTATATATCCTTTGAGTTTCTGAGTCTATTATAAAAATTGATGGCCAGATAGTTCTATCCTCAAGTGAACCATGATCATAAAAATATGTCATATTTTGTACTTTATTAGAATTTTACATTTATTTCCTACTAGTAATAAACTTCATGCTGTTTCTGTACAGGAAATGAGACTCCAGTCCATTTTCACGGTCAAGAATTTCTCAGTAGGATTCTTTTGGAATTTACTGGTACTGTTGCATTGACACAGAGTTTGTAATTATTAGGAAAGAACAGGGTTTTCACACCTTTTCTGCGTGAGTTTCTTTAGGAATTAAAAGTGGGGGTTGCTTAGAGAAGTAATTAAAACTGGAGTAGGTATCAGAATCAGCAGCAGCTCTTGCTGAGACCCTGCTAGGATATAGCCCCAGAATTCTGATTTAACGGTTCTGAGTTGGAGGATGTGATGTGAAGGTTTTGAATATGCACATTTTAACTAGAGGCATCCTAGGACAACAGATGAGACTAAGCCAGCAAGTGCCTGTGGTCAAGAGGGCAAAGCTGTGTGTCTCTGTGGCATTTGGTGGCTTCATGGTTCCCTGTTGTGCGTTCCTGTTTTCCGATGCCTGGAACGAGGGTTCTTAGGCCTGGTACTCAGAAGCTGATGTGGGTGAGTCCCCAGAGCTCTGTATCTCCACTGCGGCAGGAGAAGAATATAAAAAAAATATCCTAGGCTCTTATTATATTCTATGATGCTATTATTTAGATCTGTTTTACCATTGGAAAAATACTGATAGTGCCAAGCTGAAAAGGTGGTGGTGAGGTGAGATCACCTAAGTTTGCCTGATGTGTAAGGAGTATTCTGGCTGCCATGTGTTGGTTCCCTTTCACTGGAAGTAGGTTTTCAGGAGCTTCCAGATCTTTGGCCCTCCCGACCCCACTGTCTACCTCTTCACCGCTTCCCTGTGATACATTTGTCTCCCCACTTCCCTGCCTATAGGAAGGCTGTGTGTGTGGGAGGGAACACTCTTATTTCCCTGACTTTAATTATTTTGTGATGGAGTCCATGTCCTGATGTGCCAAAAACAATCGTATCACAGGGGGAAAAGCCGAAACAAAACAAAACCCATCCTTGCTGGGCAAGCTGCGTCTCTCACAGGGTGGGCACCAGGAAACACTCATTAGAGTAAACGTATGTTTGGCACATGTAGTTTCAGAAACCTCTTCTAATGACTCCTTGAGTTTGCCAGGAGCCGTGTGTGCTTCCGTTCCTAAACACAATGGCTCGTATATGGGAGCCATGACAACGCTGGCTGTCCAGCATGCTACATGATGTGAATTCACTACCTTAGTGAGTACTTAGGTTTGAGCGGATGAATCAGCACCGGGAAAATGTTCATACTCATTAAAGTAATTTGAAAGTTTTTATTCAGTTGTTGATTTTAACCTTTAGGGGAGTGACTGGGGACAGGAATGTGGAGGCGAGGCTGGAGGAAGTGTTATTTTTTGTTCCGTCAATCTGGAATTTCATGTCCCTGATTTGGAGGTACCAAACAGGGGAGGACCATCAGTTGGCCTCATGCTGAAATGAGATAGAGTCATCAGAACTTTACGAGAAGCTGTCTGTTTGGTGTCCTTCTGGCTCTCCTCTAAGACAAATATTTGTGTCTTCAACTTTGTAACAGTCTCAGCCTTTTCAGAACATGGCCCTTCTTCTCAAGAGGCCTCCACAGTTCCAGGACGTTCCAGCTCTCTGGGGCTTTTGTCTCTCTAGATTTGGGTGTGGGACATGCAGTTCTTCACATGCAGTTCTTTCTAGGGTAGCCATGAAGCTACTCTAGAAAAACCCCCCTCCAACAACATAAGATATTATTTTAGCCATGCCCAACTGTACGGCATTATAAGCTGATGTCTTTTGCTCCTTTCCTCTATGAGGCTGGGTTTGGACTTGGATGCATATGGTTCCATATGCTCGTGAGTTGCAGTGGAGGTGATGGGGTCATGACACAACTGTCACAGACCTCCCTTTGGCACATGCTGTGTACTTCCCCTGCATGCTTTCAGAGCTGTTGGCTGTGGGTTCCTGATCCTCTGTGTCCAGTACTCAGGTCCAAACTCCCTTAACCACAACAGACAGATTTCCCCAGAGCTTTGGAATTGAAAACTTCTTCCTTGCTTATTTGGCAGTGAGGGAGGACTGGGAGAGCCAGGGCTTTCTGGGAGACATCCTTCTGTATATGACAAGCCTTGTCCATGTATGAGTCATCTTTTATGTGTGTGATGATATTAAATTATTTTGACATTGTATTATGAGGCATGATAGTTAAAGCAACACAAATACTGAACATCCTTCTGTGAACCCCCACCACACCAAGATTCATCCATACACATACTTCTTCATGATTTGTTTATATATCCAAATGCAACATCTACCAGTGTCATGTAAGTTTTTTTGCTTCATATTTGTTCTTGGATCCTCTCCTCCCGTCCCTTCCCCCCCGTTTCTGTCCTCCCCTCCTCTGTCCTCTTCTCCCATCCTCTCTACTTTCTCTTCCCCTTCTCCAGCCCCTCTTCTCTTCCTTCTCCCTACCTCCTTTCCCCTCCCCTCTCCTCTCCTCCCCTTCTCCCCTTCTTCCCTCCCTCCCTCCCTCCCTCCCTCCCTCCCTCCCTCCCTCCCTCCCTCCCTCCCTCCCTCCTCCTCCTCCTCCTCCTCCTCCTCCTCCTTCCTTCCTTCCTTCCTTCCTTCCTTCCTTCCTTCCTTCCTTCCTTCTCATTTTGGTAGCCCTGATGGACCTGGGCCCTGACTATGTGAACTAACCTTTGTGGAAGTGTGCTCCAAGGAATATCCAGGGAGCTCTTGTTTCTAGACCCAGGGGTACTCAGTACTTTCTAGAGAGAGTGTGTGTGGTAGGCATTGTGGATGGTTTGCACATGAACTCTGTGATGTATATTTTAAAGATTTGGAAAACTATGGCATGATTAGCTGAGAGCCTTGCTCAGAGTCATGCAGCATATTATAAGTTAAGGGTGTTGGGAAAGCTAGATTTGCCCCAAAGAACAGAAACTTTCCATTAGAAATATGCACCCCGAGGGATGGGGTGACAACACAGGAACACCAATTATATAAATTAATCACACATGTCCAAAGCTGTGGGGGAAGAAGTTGTGAACAAGCTCTTTTCTTTCTTTCTTATGTCCCTCTGAATCATCAGCAGCCTCAACAGGAAGGCCTGGACTGCCTGTTCTCTCCCTGACCGTTGCCTAATGTCATCTCTTCTCTGAATTCCTCTTATCATTTGCTGTCTGTACCATTCACTTGGCACTTGAAGTATTCTGTATATCTGTTCTTATTGCCTGTTTTGAGACAAAGTCTCTCTATGTAGCCCTAAGGATTGGCCTGCCTCTGACTCCAGAGTGCTGGGATTAAAGACATGTATCTTTAGTTGTTTTCCCCAGTTCTTAGTATCCTCTCTGCTGGCTCATGATGCTCCAGTGTTACCTCTGGAGGACTTACAGTTCACTTTTCTTGCTTAGCCAAACGGCGTGTCACATTCAGGCAGAAGCTGAGTAACAGGTATAAGTCAGTCACTCTGTAACCGGCAGCATAAGTCTTTGAACACCTTGGAATCACAGCCCATGCCCCTTCCCCCTACTTTCTACCGCGTATGCCAGATCTGCTCAACAGGGACTCCTCATCTTTCCAGTGTGGGAGGCTCTTATGTTGCTTCTCCTTGATCCATAAGCTCCTTTGACTTGGAGATACCCTCTCTGACAGTTTTTCTTTCCCTAGCCTCCGACTGGCCTGCCTTCGCAATTACTCATTTTCAGCCCCCTGCCATGCCCCGAGCCCTGCAGCTTCTACAACTTCTTCTTGGCTTCCACACACCGAATCTCTAGAAACTCCTTAGGAAACTACAGGGTCTCTTTCTCCAAGCTCTATCCCATTGCTCTTATCTCCAAGATCAGCTGATAATTCTCCTTTCAGTTCTCTTTCATTTTATTTTTGTTGTTTATCATCAGCATTGCATCTTTTTCATTTCTGTGTTTCTACTGCTGGGCTCAACCTCTAATGCACAGGTGTAGTGGAATGCCATCTGTAGCGGAAAGACAACAGTAGTGTTTTTTTTTTTTTAATTTTTTTAACTCTATTTGGGGTGTTGAGGCCTCTACCTCCCTTCCACCCCCCCAACCTTAAGTAGGAGAGAGAAAAGGTTAGTGGGGAGAGGGGGCCAGACCCCTTTACTTCTCCCAGCTAGTTAGGATCAAGTGGTTCTTTTAGAGTTCTATACCAGTCTCTGTCAACTGCAGACACAGCAAGCAGTCTCCTCCACAGTTCTGCGCCCCAAAGCATTTCTCTCCCTCTGTCTGCTCCAAACGGCCACACCATCTCTGGTCTCTGGTCTCTAGTCTCTCCAGACTGCCACAAGCCACATGCTAACACTGAAATGCCATCCCTTCTCATTCTCGTATTTATACTGCGTCCTAGACAATACCCCTCTCCATGCGGCACATGGAAGGCTGTTACCACTGGCAAAGGCCATGCCTTACAGGTTAACAGTTAACAGGTGTGCACAAACTGTAGCTCAACCAAAATCCCACTCTTAGGATTAAAACAAAAACATATTTACATAGCATACAAAGAAACCAAAACTTCCATTACTTACAGTTTAGGGGATCAAATAACTATTGAATCAATTTGAGAGCTAACACATAAACTTCAGAGAATTTCTCCATTCCAAGTAAGAGTAAATAGTGGGGTGGAAAAGTATTGATGGAGTTGGGGAGACAGCTCGGTGCTTACAGGCGGATGTGACTTGAATCCCAGGAAAGTATGGAGAAAGGCTGGGCATGATGACACAGACTTGTAATCCCAATGCTGGGGAGGCAAAGTCAGGAAGATCTCTGGAGCCTGCTATTCAGCCAACCTGGTCAACTTGACCAGTGAGAGACCCTGTCTCAAACAAAACAAAGCAACATGAAAACAAAACAAAAAGGTAGATGGCATCTAAATAATGTTACCTGGCGTTGACTTCTAGATCAGTACAAATATGCCCCCTGATACAAATATCCCTTCCCTAACACCTACAAAGGCACACAAATACACAAACAAACAACAGTTTTGAAGTACTTTTGTACAAGGTTTGTATTATCTAATGCAAAAGGAGAGATACTTGTGCTGTCTTCTAGAAGGTGATTTTCCTCAGCATTTAACTTGACAGTCTACTTGAAATAGATACAAGGTACTTTGGGCCAATAGAAAAAAATGGCTTTCCTTCACCAAAGTGAATTTCCTCCAAAAGAATGTTGTAGTTGAATCCCAGGGTGTTATTTTAATTAATTCATTTTCAGAGGGGCTTAGCCAGAGTCAGATGGAAACAGTGAGTTGGAGCCAATGGTTGAAGAAAGAGAAGCATGACTTAGTGATCCATGTACAGTGAATTAAATGCTTTTTGCTTGAGAACCTCCATTCCTTTGTTAACACATGGCAACATTTAATAAGGTCAAAATGTGAGAAATAGAAACACGATGGATCAAGGTTTTGTATAGCGATGTGCGTTGTTGGGCTTGCTAGATCTTGTCTTTTCAATATTCACCTGTGGTCTCTCTCTCTCTCTCTCTCTCTCTCTCTCTCTCTCTCTCTCTCTCTCTGTGTGTGTGTGTGTGTGTGTGTGTGTATCTAAGGGTTTACTGAAAAATCCAGCTTCATGGTTAATGCTACATCTTAAAGACCTAATCCAGGCTATGAAGTGTATCTCCGTTGGAAAATGGAGAGATGGTGAATGGCACCTTGCTTTCTGTTTCCTGTGAATGTATGTGGCCCTACATACATTTTTAGCTTGATAAGCATTTGTGTTTGGGGTGGCTTCTCCAAGTATTGAAAGGTGAAAGAAGCCATTTTTGTTGGAATGTGTCCAGGGATCCTTCCAAGAGCTGCAGCTAAGATTCTGAGATGGTGTAGCTACCTCCTGGTTTATGCCCAGTGGTGTATGCCCATTAAGAGCTATTGATATTTGCTCAGAAAATCGGGATCCATGTCTCAGTTGCAGTGATACAGTGTGGCTGTGTTACATAGAACTGACAAAGTGTCAGCTAGAATTTTTAAGATACGCTTTAGACTACTTTCCATTTTAAAAATAAACTGCTGAGTTTATGAGGCCTCGAAACTCTAGTATTTCTAGAACAGATGCTCCTCATCCCTGAGATCCTGCATAAGTGGTTTGTATTTATGTGAAATTGGTGCAAATGGATTCTCGCTAATCTCTGTGACAAATGAAAAGGGGATTGAAGCTTTTTTAGGGGGCCCGCAAGAGTGGAAAAGCTTAATTATACCTTTTACTCACAGCCTCCTTCTGTCCTCTACAAGAGCCCCTTCTGTATCTAGGAATAGAAATAAGTTACATGCAAGAAGGAAGAGGGCTGGCAGCTGAGTTAGTCACTGACCGCATTGTTGATGAAGGAAGCTAAGTAATAATTTTACTGGTTTTCTCTCTGTAAGAGGACAGGTCTCTCTGCTAGTTCCACATGGCAGGGTTTTAAATTGATTTTTGGGATTCCTCATCTTTGTTAAAAGACAGGTACTGATAATAACTTCAGGAGCTATCAAACAGATGTTTGCATGTAGTAGGTGAGGACATGCCTTGTGTGTGCAGTGAGTGACGGGGGAAATGAGGACCTCGGATTACATTATTTGCATGCCCTTAATAGAAAAGGATCATTTCAAAGCAATGCGTTTTTTGGACAAAATAATTTCATAACAAAAAGTGACTTGGGTGATGGTCTTGATTTCCTTGTTTACCTCTAGATGTTTGCAGGTAATTTTTAAAAAAGATGTATTTATTTTATGCATATGAGTACTTTGCCTGCATATGTGTCCCTGCTGCCGATGGAGGTCAGAAGAGGGTGTGGGATCCCCTGGAACTGAATCTAGAGATGGCTGTGAGCTCTTTATACACACTGCTGGAGTGGTTTGTTTAGTACTTATGATTGCATGACAGGATTTTATGTCATCTTCTCCCACAGGGCCTATTTCCTGCAGGGTATGTATTTATTGCCTTGCTCTCAACTTATTTTAGGGCCTGCCTGTAGCTTCCAAAGCTGTCTTGATGTAGGAGAGAGGTGGCTGGCACTTTATCCTGTCACATGATAACCCACGACAAAGAGCAGGGAAACCCCCGGGGTTGCTACACTCTCCTGCTAACCCAGCTAATTCTCATCTTGTTGTACACAGGTATAGTGGAAGATTACAAGCCTCCATTCTATGATGTTGTTCCTAATGACCCAAGTTTTGAAGATATGAGGAAAGTTGTCTGTGTGGATCAACAGAGGCCAAACATACCCAACAGATGGTTCTCAGACCCGGTAAGGATGCCAGGTTATTAGCATTAAGAGTTCACCCCAGCATTTGGTAGCTTCCTCGCAAGTTCTTCCTGGCGCTTAGTGTCTGCATGGTGTGCACCAGGCATCAATTTTTCTCCTTTACAGTTGCACGTAGGGTCCTAGAGCCTAACTGCATAGGTTTGGAAAATGGTGTAATTCTCGAAGAAGCCTAGTTGGTACATGTTGTTGACATGAGTGTCTGTGTGTGACCGGTGTCAAGAAGGAGATAACTCATTACCATTGCCCTAAAGCTTCACTGGCATGTCGAAACCAAGAGGCTTAGGGTGATGGCGATTAACTTTTGACTGTCGCTGTTCACCGAGAGAGTCTAAGAGCAGGCTGCACAATGCTGAGGAGCCTGAATTGTTGGTCATAAGTAGCAGCACATCAAAGACCCCAAGAAGTGATAGAGTTTGCAAATTTCACTAGTGTCTGTGGGCTTGTAACATTACTTTTAACAGCCAGAAAGCCCAAGGGGTTTAACTTGGCCTATGGCACTTGTCTGATAAATTAAGCTAGTAGTACTAAGATTTGAAAGGAAGTTCATGGCTTTCCTATTAGTGGTTAAGGCCTTGAGTGCTTTCTTAGAGAGGATGGCTGTAGCACAGCTAATATCTCAATACCTGCAACGTTCTTCAAAACAATTAGTGCAGCATCTGCCCCAGCTCCAGGACCACCAAAAAGCCAGTTTATGTGATGTTCCTTTTCTCTCCTCAGACATTAACATCTCTGGCAAAACTGATGAAAGAATGCTGGTATCAGAACCCATCTGCAAGGCTCACAGCACTGCGGATCAAAAAGACTTTGACCAAAATCGATAATTCCCTAGACAAATTAAAAACTGACTGTTGACATTCTCACCGGTGTCAAGAAGGAAGAGTCGACACGGCCATTGTCCAGCTGGGACCTAACGCTGGCCTGACCAGTTGTCGGAACAGAATCCATCTGTCTCCCTCCCGAAGTGGCTGCTTCAACAGAAGCAGGCGTCTCTCCCCAAGCCATGTTCCGGGGAGACACCCAAACCACCCAAACCTCTCTCAAAGACTGTGACCCACACGCTCGGCGACCTGTTCACACCGCAGTGACGAATGGTGGGCAGACATGGTTGCAAGGGGAGGGAACCGGAAGAACTCAAGAGAGATCCTGCAAGAGATCTGGGCATTAAGACAGTGGCTTTTTGCATATCTTTCACGGGTCTCCTAGACACTCCCCACGGGAAGCTCAAGGAGGTGGTGATTTCTTAATCAGCAATATTGGCTGCACTACTCTTCTTTGTTGCACTAGGAATTCTGTGCATTCCTTACTTGCACGGTTACCCTTAATTTTAAAGACCCAACTTGCCAAAACATTGGCTGCGTACTCCACTGGCCTGTCTTTGGATAATAGGAATTCAATTTGGCAGAACAACAACAACAAAAAAAAAATGTAATGTCGGACTTTGCTGCATTTTACACACGTGCTGATGTTTACAACGATGCGAACATTAGGAATTGTTTAGACACAACTTTGCAAATTATTTATTACTGGCGCACTTAGCGGTTTTCTTTACAAAACCGCCTTGTGCATACGTTAAAGCTTATTTTTATGTGGTCTTATGATTTTATTACCGAAATGTTTTTAACACCAGACTCTGAAATGGACATTTTCTTTTATTATCAGTTAAATTCACATTTTAAGCGCTTCACATTTTTTATGTGTGTAGACTGTAACCTTCTTTTCAGTTCGTATGCAAAACGTATTTAGTCATTACCCATGCGACACCACCCAATATATTACTGATTTAGAAGCAAAGATTTCAGTAGAATTTTAGTCCCAAACGCTGTGGGGGGTGGGGAAAATGCATCTTCTTCGGAATTATCCATTACGTGCATTTAAACTCTGCCAGAAAAAAAAAATAACTATTTTGTTTTAATCTACTTTTTGTATTTAGTAGTTATTTGTATAAATTAAATAAACTGTTTTCAAGTCAAATGGTGATTTTTTTAATGTATAAAAAAATTTGTGTGATCTAACATGCTTCATTTTGGGTGTGGTAGAGTCATAGAGCTAATTTGAAAATTTATTTGCTTTTCAAGGGGAGAGGCCTAAGAGGCTGGCTCACAATTTAAATTTGAGATTACCACCCTACCCCCATTCTTTTATGCTAAGATTCTTTTCCTCAGCTTCCCTCATCTTGTATGTACAGACCTCTCTGCCTGTCTGTCTCACCAGAGGCTGTGACTCTGAAAAGGCAGAAGGCTGTAAGGCAGGGCCCCAGTGAGCATAGAGGCTTCCACACCACAGCTCTTGGGAATCTGCCCTTCACTTTTTCCTTCTGGTCTACAACAGCCTTTAGAAGGTAGGATTTGGCAATTAAAAAGGGGGTGGGGACTCCAGGAGGTCCTCTGCAGGTGGTTAATAACTCCGTTAGCATTCATATCCTTGGCATATGGTAGAATTACATTCACCTTGTTTTGGTTGAAAATGGGCATCGTAATTCAAGTTCCATACTGCATAAAATTTACTATCTTAATAAATGTAGCATATGCGATTCAGGCATATTAAATACATCTACAGTTGTGCAATCATTTCTGGAGTTCGTTCACGGAACTCTCCTCATCTTACAAAACCAAATGCTGTACGGATTAAATGCCAACTCACCCTCCCCTCCCCCAACACACACACACACACACACACACACACACACACACACACACACACATATACACACCAGCCTGGTATCATCATTTGCCTTCCTGTATGAGTCTGACCACGTCAAGTTCTTCATGGAAATGGGATCATGCAGTATTTGTTCTTTAGAGAAAGCTGACTCACTTAGCACAGTGAATTCAAGTTTTATCCATGTCATGGCAGATGTCTGAACTTCCTTTTTTTCATGCTGAATAATATCCTATGTGCGTATATACAACTCCTTGTTTATCTGTGCATCTATTGATGGACCCTCCCAAGTTTTGGGTATTGAATGGCTAAAAGAACGCTGCTCTGAATGCTAGTAGACATCTATCTGTTTGACTTTTTGTTTTCAATTCTTTTTCCTGAATACTCAGAAGTTAAGCAGAGTTACTTATTTTTATTAAGATTTTGACTATGTTAAAAGTAAGTAGTTTGATGAATTTTAATAAATGTGCATGAATTGCTGGCGTTCGTGGAAACAGAACCCTACTGAGCAGCAGAACGTGTCAGCTCTAAGAAGGCTCCCTCCTGCTCACATCTTATTTCTTAGCCATCGTGTGCTCACCTGACCATTAACAGCATATTCAGTTGTTATAGAATACATTACAAGTAGAACCGTACTGCACGTGTGTGGGAAGAAGTGGGGTCACTGGGTAAGGGGTCCAGTCAATAGATGCTATCAATCTATTGACAGGGCTGTTCAGTGTTTATTCCTATGTGTTCTGTTTGTTCCGTGTCTTGACCAGTTCTTATGATTTCAGTGGTGGGTGTGTTGTACACACATTTCAGGAAAACAAGGAAACTAAAAGGAGAAGATGAATAAATGATGGTTTAAATAGCTCTTGCCATTCTCCTGGAGCTGAAAATGTCTCAGTTTGGACCTGTTCCATGAGAGCTATGTGTGTAGATCACTTACATTGCAGTCTTGACTTGGATGATCAACTGTGATCTCATTTGATACCCACCCACTGAGCCTGGCTTTTTCTGATCTAGTTTTGTAGACCAGTATGTTATATGTGGGTCTTAGAATGGCTAACTTAGAAGTAATTTTATCCCATCTGATTAACCTCTTCATGATTTTGAATTTTCTCTTTAAAATGTTTTTAAAATTATCCCTGTTGGTCATATCTATCTTATCTATCTATCTATCTATCTATCTATCTATCTATCTATCTATCTATCTATCTTTCTACCTATCTATCCATCCATCTATCTATCAATCTGTCTCTGTCTATCTATCTATCTATCTATCTATCTATCTATCTATCTATCTATCTATCATCTACTATATATCATCTATCTGTCATCTATCTATAATCTATCATCTATGTCTGTCTATCATCTATCTTCTATCATCTATCTATTTCTCTATCTCTATCTCTAGCTCAGGCTTCCTCTCCCCCACTCATCCAGTGCATGGGCTGGCCTGTGGATCCTGAGGGGAGGAAGCAGGGCCAAATGGCCAGGAGTGAGGGAACCTCAGGTGATGGTGAGCACATAAGAAACAGACTTACTAGAGACAGGTTTCAGTGAGACAGCTGTTTCATTGAGGGGAAAGTTATTTAAGTCTTTGGGGAGTGGATAGAGACTTTCAGGGTTCAGTGTACATCATTGGCTGGGGCCAATGTCCCAGTAATAACTTATTTGCATGAAGGAGAATTCTACGTGCTTGCCTGACATGACCTTATAAGGAGAGATGAAGTTTAACTGTAACCTGACCACCAGGCTACACAAACACCTCAAGGGTGGCAGAGGTGGGAAGAGCAGTAAGGCTACATTTGCAGGGACATGCAGGCCCAGAACAAGGAGGGAACTATCCTAGTCCTGACAGTCTCAAGGCAAGATTTTTGAGGTTTGGACCCGCCTCAAACTCACTCTTGCTGCAGGCCAGCTCTGCATCTATCATCTGTTATCTTTCTGTTTGTGTTGGGATGTCAATGTGTCATAGTAGGGCATACATTCAGGTCAGAAGACAATTTGCGAAAATCACTTGTCTCCTGCCATGTGGGTCGCAGAGATGGAATGCCAGTCATCAGTCTTAGGCAAGCATCTTTACTTTCTGAGCTCTGTCATTGACCACTGATTTTAAATTTTAACCTGAAGATTTGGAAGAAAAACTTTTTTCCTTTTTCAGATTAAAACATTTTTTTTCTGTGTGGGTGTTGTGTCTGCTTGTATGTCTATTAACATGTGTGTGCAGTGCCTGTGGACAACAGCAGAGGGCATCAGATTTTCTGTGAGTGGAGTTTCCAGAGTTATAAGTCACCATGTGGGTACAGGGACTTAAATTCCATTGTCTGGAAGACAGTGCTCTTAGCCATCTCTCTAGCCTGTGATTTTTATTTGGGTACTGCATAAGGTAAGAAGAAACCTAAGAGCCCTCTGGGAAAGCAGGTCAGTCTGATTCACCTTGGTATCCTTAGCAGGAAGTTGAGGTGCTGAGAGGCCTGCTGTTTGCCCAGGATGGAATGCTTAAGTCTAAGTTCAGGGTTGACCCTCCGGTCATACATCAGTCCTCAAAATGACTTCTCCACTCACTGTCATTGGGCCACATTCCCTAGCTGCAAAGCTCTGGCATGAAGACACATTTGTCTTTCTCCGTGCTTGAAAATGGGCCCCCTGGGGTAATGTCAAATCTGTGCGAGTATATATGTATGTATCCATCATCTCCTGTGATGGATTGTCATGTGTGCATGTGGAGGTCTGACAACCTACTGGAGGAGTCAGTTCTCTCTTTCCATGGTAGTCCTGGGTATCAACTCAAACTCAGCTTGTCAGACTGAGTTTGGTGGGCAAACACATCCAGCTGCTGAGAGCTATCTCACCAGCCCTGGGGAAGTATTTTATTTCACAAGATCTGTAAGAAAACTCGGGTGGGGTGTCATATTATCTTCCCTGGGCAATGCCCCTGATCAGGGGACACTGTTGATCACCCCTTTTATATGCTATGTGTCCACCTGCTTAGCTATGCCATGAGAGGCAGGTAGAGGAAGCTTGTAGGGCAGGAGAGAGCTGGGACTTTAACTCTTTCTCCTGTTCTGCCAGCAGCCCCCAGCCCTACTTCATAGCGGCAATTCTTTCCAAAAAACCCACTGTTTCTTGGACCAGGCTGCAGTTTTAGTATTTACAGGAGCTACCTTCTTGTGTCTCTCACTTTGTAGATATACTATCAAGAAGCCGGGGCCTGTTGCTCAAAAGGCCTGACCCTTGCAGGGGCCTCAGGTGACTGTTCTCTCTGGTGCTATCTTGAATGTTAGCACACTGTAGCAACCCCACCCTCCTGTCTTTGTTCTTCTGCCTTGTCGGGGTGCTTCACTTCCTACATGTGAACTTTGATGCACTTTTGGCCTTTTCCCAATGACTAGCTGCCACGTCCAGCTAACCATTCTCCGAGTACACAGAGGCAGAATGAAAAAACATGTAGTTCCTGGCTCTCCATTGGATGGATTGCATCATTGTCCTGGAACTTCTTTCTAGCCACTTTATAAGGCAACAGCACAGGTTTGAAAACTGTGCTGGTTAGAAAGCAGAGACAGTAATCTGATTATCCAACAAATTAGTGTTAGAATTAAGATTAGATTCTTAAGTGTTTAAGAATCTAGAGCAATTTCAGTTACCTGTGACTCTATCTCTTCTCCCAATCTCAACTCCCCAGTTTACATCTCTTCTTCCCTAGGGGAAGGACTAAGAAAAAAATAATGTGGTTTTATCTCTTCATGTGTTTCAATCCCATGGAAAGATCATATGAACATGTTAGACTGTCTTTTTTATTTCTAGAATGTTAGCACCTCTACTAAAAAGGTTAGCACCTTCCCCCCTCACCTCTTTGTCTGAATTAGTAATATTTTTTTCTATATAAATTGGAGATCCCGATGGACTCCAAGTCAATATAAATCTGTATCATGCTAAACACTTTGCTATCAAAGCTTTTTTCCCCTCCCTGAAAGACTGTCCCTGTCAAGGATCTTGGACACAGTATTTTAAAACCTAAGTAACTTACATTTCAGGAAGCCACTGGCCATGCAATACCATCCATCTCTTTATAGAGTTTATCCCTGTTCCTCTCCAGTAACAGCAAACAGTTAGGATCTCCTGAGCAGTCACTGCATGTCAGGTGAGCAGACATACCCTCCCAGACACACTAGCAGGGAGATGGACTATATTTTTATCTGCTATGTGGATAGCATCAGGCTAATGGAGGTTGTGACTACGTTTGCCCTTATTTAGTTCAACCTTTCAAGAAATAAATTCAAATCTATAAGATAGTTGTAAAAAAATACCTGGAGAAATCTTTCCCCAGCTCTGCTAAAAGACTTAACATGATTACCTTTGAGTAGTGGTGTTCAGAGTTATTTCTTTATATTTTTTAATATACATGTGTATATATGTGCTCGTTATGTGTGCATGTGGATGTCTGTACATGTATGTCTGTATGTGTGGTGACCAAAGTTAAGGCCAGAATGTCTTCCGCAGTCACTCCCCACTTTAGTTTTTGAGGCAGGGTCTCTCACAACCTGGAGCTCATTAAGTAGGGGGATTGGCTGGCCAGTCAGCTCCAGGAATTTGCCTGCTTCGGGATGGGGGTTACAGACACATGCCAGCTCTTATGTAGGTGCTGAGGATCAAATTCAGGTCCTCATGCTTGCATGGCAAGTACTGAGCCATCCATCTCCCTAGATAACATTATTAATGATAAACTACTTTGGAATGTTAAAGAAAAGGCAGTTTTATTCTGGCTTCTGAGGCCAGGTCATTCTGTTAATTACAAACTGAATTGGTGCATGGCTGATAATTACTTTTGTCAATTTACAATTTTAATACTTTCTAAGTTATTGTCTAAAAAGGCAACTAGTTCTGCAGTTACAATAAAAAGCAGCATTCCCCTGATATTTCTCAATTCCACTTCCTCCTCTCTAGAGGCAACCCCTTTTACTTTTTAAAGGCCACTGCTTTTGTTTTGAAATAGCATAATTATCTTTTTATTTCCTGTTTTTGTTTTTAGTTTCAGGCATTACTTATTCGTGTCTACTGAAGAAGATGTAGCTTTTACCAGCTTTTTCTCACCCACATCTTGAATGTGTTTATACCCCTTTCCTCCTTGTATTCATTCATTGGCTCAGTCCATATTTGTGGAGCCGCTCCTCTGTGCCTAGTTGATTTTCCATGAAAGGGTATGAATGTGAGAAACCAGTGAACTAGCAAACAGAAACCCCTTTTCATTCCTAGAGTATTTTAGAGCATAATTTTTGGGTTAAGTCATTGCCCTTTGCTTGATTTTGTTACTAATAATCTTTCCCACCAATGATTCCACTTCTCTCCCTGTACAGCATTTTCTTTCCCTAAACTAAATGGTGTGTGTGTGTGTGTGTGTGTGTGTGTGTGTGTGTGTGTATGTGTGTGTGCCCACGCGCGTGCATGCAATGAACCTGAACCACCCTGGGGATCGAACCTAGGACCCAATATATGTTAGTCATACACTCTACTGCTAAGCGACATCCCCAGGTCCGGATGGGTTTCTTCTCTCTTCTCATTTGTGACATTTTAGTGTGCGGTCACTCTAAATCCATGCACTCAAGTCAACCTTCTGCTTCTCCTGCAGCCTGCTGAGAAGGTCTGGGTTGCTGCCTACACCCTTTCCCCCTCTCCTCCAGGGGTGTTCCTTCTTAATCACTGATGAATTCCCATGGCCTTTTCTTGTATAAGAATCTTGGTTGCTAGTATCTTTTCTGTCATCTATCTGTGTATCTGTTTTATCTATGTATCTGTGTACCTATCTATGTATCTATGGTCTATGTATCTCTGGTCTATGTATCTCTGTATCTATGATCTATGTATCTATGATCTATGTATCTATCTATTTTGCTACAATGTATCTTTATATGATTTCTTGAGAAATTATATGTGGAGAGTTAAGTATTTTAGACCTTTTAGATCTGGAAATCTCTTTGTTCAACATTCACACTAAAATAAGAGTTCAGGACTATAGCACTGCAGGCTGGACCTTTAGAATTTGGGGGTGGGCATATGCTATATGATTCTACTTCCATGTGGATGCTGAGAAGTTTTGTGTCATCTGAGTATAAATCCTTTACATGGGTTTTCTCAGGAGACACTTAAAAGATTTCCTCCTTGTCTTTATAGTTCTTTCTGTCTTGAGTTTTTGTTATTTAGATGTTGGACCTTCTTTAGCTGATCCTTTGACATAAAAATGTTTTCCCGTCTTTTCCAGATTTGTGCCTGTGATATGACATTAAGAACAGTGAGTCCAAGAACGATGCCCTGGTGGTGAGCCCAGATCTGTGACTTTGCAGTTGTTTAAATTTAGGACAAGTCACTTCCTGCTCTAGTTTCTTCTTTTGGTAAGTGGGCATGATTTGCTGTGATGATTAAATGAACCAGTACTTACTGTTTCCTCAGCTGGACTCTCCAACGTCCATACTGCATTTTTTTTTCTATTTCTCAACAACATATTGCACATTCAGAAAGTGGGCAGGCAGCTCCTTAAAAGTCAATTCCAGTTTAAAATCTACATAGTATACCTCTTCAAGTATGACCCCTGTTGGGTAGGTCAGAATAATTCTAAACATGTTAATTTTGTGCTACATATGAGTCTTTTCCAGGCCTTTGTTTTCCTTTCTTTCTGTCCTGTCTGGTGAGATTCACTGAGGAAAGAGGCTCGTCTGGAAGCGTCAAGCTTTTGGTAGTAATTTTATGTGAAGAGAGATCCTCTCTCCATTGTACTCATCAGTATTTTCACCCAGTGTCCTTCACATTTGTTGGAGTGTGGGTCTTTTGATAAATGAATTTCCTCAGCTTTTGTGTATCTGGGGAAATCTTTGCTTCTCTGAATTTAGAGTTCTCAGTTGGCAATTTTAAGTACTTTTAGATTTCACTCTACTATTTTCTTATTGGTATTATTCCTTGAGAGAGATCAGTCTTCATATCCTCCTCACAATGTTTGCAATGTGCCTTTCATTCCCCTTTTCTTTCCTCTGGACACTCCAGTTGCACATACATTATTTCTGAAGTTACACAGATCATTGGTGGACACCATGCTATTTTTTTGCTGTGTTTTATTTTAGATGGCTTATATTCTGGGGTCTTCAAATTCATCAGTCTTTTTCTGCAATACTTGTTGTTTCATTAATCCTCAAACTCTGTTTTTCATCTCATATGTTGAAATATTTTTAATTTCTAGAAGCACAATGTAAGCACTTTGAGAAATACCTTTCTGTCTTTAATTCAGTTGTCGCCAATATTGACTATAGTTAGGATAATTGCTTTAATGTCCTTACCTACTAATGTTTACATCTGTGTCAATTATAGATTCATTATAACTAATCTTTCTTTTCATCGTAGGTCATAATTCCTTGATTTTCTATAAACCTAGTAGATTTTGTTTGCTTATTTGTTTGTTTATTTTGGGCATGTGAAATTTACGTTATTGGTCAGATCTTTTTGTGTTCCTGTGAATAAACGTAAATGTTCTTTCAGAATATAGTCACTTGGAAACAGTTTTTCTTCAATAGTTCTTATTTTTCATAGTTTAGATGGGGCTGGAGCAGGCCCAGCCTAGTCCTGGTTATTCCTCACCACTGACAAAAGACTCACTGATGTACTTTAGCCGCCATGATGTATGGATTTTTCTAATCTTTTGGCCCTGTGTACAGACCAGAGCAGTGACCTTTCATCTTTTTTTAACCTTACTCTTCATGCATTCTCAGATGGCCTCTTCACACTGCACATCAGCAGTTTGCTTCCTAAAGTACTGATTTGAAGCCCTTTCACTGCTTCACGTGGCTTGAAGAATCTTTTTTCCTCTTCTTGTTGCTAAGTGATTAATTTTCAAACCTTGAACTGATGCTTTAAAACAGTGGTTCTCAAATTGTGGTCCTTCCATCACTCAAATTGTGGTCCTTCCATCACTGACATTGGCAGGAGCTGGGAACTTGTTACATACGGAGTTTACCAGTATAGGCCTCAGGCCTATAGAATTACACACTCTGGGTTTGAGGGGATGGGGGTGGGGATACAATAAAGAGCCAATCATCTGTATTTTAACAGGCTCCCAAAGCAAATCCAATAAGTGCTAATTTTTGAAAACCCAGTACCTTAAAACCCACAGATTGATGCTATGAGTTGCTCAAGATGAAGACCATACAGGGAGTCCTTTCTGCTTTTCCTCTGGAACACTTTGTGGTTAGGAAAATTCACTTCAAACCCACTCTTTCCTTATAGTGTGGAGAGTTTGGGAGTTGAGATGAAGCTGAGAGCTGGCAGGAACTCATCATAGCATGTCCAGGACCATGTCTCCAGATTTGGGGATTTCTTGGTCCCTGGTGTCATGTCTGGTAAACAAGCTGTTGGCTCCAGAGGGGGAACTTGGCAATATCCAAGAAGGAGAAATGAGTTTCATGCTGTAGGGCAGTGTGCTTCAGAGGAGAATTGCAACAGAATTGGGAAAATGCATTTATTTTGAGAAAAATACCCTTTGAACTGTGGTGGGTCAGGCTCCCAAGAGGGCAAATTTGTCCAAAAGGAGTCAATCTGGCTGTCTGCTCTGTTTCCCTTGATGACACAACAGACCTACCTCTTCTTTCTGGTCTTCTGATATAGGATAGAGAAAAAGGAAACAGAAGTTGGTGCTTGCTGTGTTTCTCTAAGTAGTTTTTCTGACCACAGGCCAAACTTACTCAAATTGAAGTAACTGGCCACGTCTTCAATTCACTCCAATTCGTAAAGCATATAGAGCTATAGTCTGAGAAATACATTGAGTAGGACAAAATTGTACTGTAACCCAGATTTTATATATATATATACACACACACATATACACACACATATATACATATACATACACATAGATCACATATATGTACATATACATGTATATATATGTACATATACGAATATATATATATATATATATATATATATATATATATATATATTTCAGACCCTTAGCTGGGTCCCTTCCTTATTTGTTTATACATCTCTCTCTCTTTTTTTAAAAATAATTTGTTGATGATCTGAGTCAAGCAAGTGCTATGAAAACACATGTATTTGATATTAAAAAAATGTCTTCAATTATGGTATTAGCAGGGGACTTTTCTAATACCCACCCCAGCTCCCAAATAATTAGCACAGAGGCCTATTACATTTATTAGTAAGTTTTAAGGCACTAGGCTGGGCAGATAGTCAATTATTCTAGCTTGTCTATTATGGTTGGCTACTTCTCAACCACGTGCCCTTTTACCTGTCCTCCAGTCTCCACCTTGGCCTACAGTTGTATCTCTGTCCTCATGGCAACCTCCTCCTCCACCTTCTTCTTGTTTCTCCTGGTCCCTACCTGAGACCTTCTGGCTGGCCCAGGGAGTTCTGCCTTTTTCCTCTCTGCCCAGGTATTTGCTCATCAGCTTCTTTATCAACAAATCAGAGATGACTGAGGAGCTTGTTTTTCTCTTGGTTTTTGAGACAGGGTTTCTCTGTGTGGCTCTGGCTGTTCTAGAATGCACAAAGATCAACCTCCTGAGGGCTGGGATTAAAGGCACAGCCTAGTCCATTGGGGAAACATCCTTTACACAACATTGATACGGGAGACTCTTCATAAAATAACAATGCCCATGTCTAGACTGCAACCAGAACTCAGGACATAGAAATCAGCATTTGAATATACGGTACACAAGACCATCCCCCAACGAAGAAGATGATTTTATACTGGCAAAACAACAGACAGAATTAGTACCTGGCTGAATATTATTGATTCAGCTGAATGCTGGCACATTCATACAATTTCTTCAAGGTTGTAAGTACTCAGGAATGGTTTAAATAGGTGCCATGTTATCTTTGCCTATACATATTTTCAGTGCCCAAGTTGAAACTGGTCCATAAAACTCTTCTTTTAATACCATTATTGCTGTTTGACTCAAGAGTCAAGCCTGTTGTAGCAAGTGCTACGAAACATCAGATGAGAAGTCTTTCAAAGAGAGCCATGCCATGTCGCATGCCCTCAGCATTTCAGGAGTTTGGGAACAGGACACCCCTCCCCACTTCCAGGTTCGTATAGTCTCTTTCGTCTCAGCATGGTCAGTGGGCTCAGTGATGGTACCTGTAACCAAACCAGCCTTGGGCTCCTGTCTCGCTATTTCCTCACTTTGCCTCCACCATAATGAGGTGCCTTAGAGTGAGTCCTGTCTAAAAAGCTATTTGCTCTATTCCAACATTTTTAAGATCTTCACACTGGTTCACGTAGTTCCTTCATGTGGCTGTTTCTCAGAGTGGCCTGGTAAGAGGCCACTTATAATCCCAACTACCTCTGGGGAGATTGCGATGTTGAGGCCTGGATCCTATGGATCCTTACCTCCTTGGCAGTCTCCTGCAGCTTCAGAGCTTTGTCCTGCACTCGTATTCCCATGCCAGGGCTGGCTTTATGGTTCCCGTGCCGGAAGCCATTTTACTTCCTGTCCGTCAGAGAAGCTGCCCTTACCTAGTGCGTAGCTTTTGGCCCTTGAGCTATGTGTTTCCTCCACTGCTTTTTCTTCCAGAATGTGAACTTCTCCATAGCAGGTATCATTTCATACTATCATACTTGATGGTTAATAAATAGTGGTTGTTTTCCCTCTTTTCATAACGCACACAGAATAGTAATGTCATAAATGCTGCTGGACCTTGCCTTGGAGATCCTTTCTAGGGGCTCTTCCATTCAGCCACACTTTTGCTGTCACTGTTGATATTGTTTTCAGTGCTGGGCATTGAACCCAGAGTCTTGCACAAAGCTGACAAGTGTCTTTCCACCTCCTTTCCCAAACCACCAGGGCTTTCTCCAGAACATCTGAAGTTCAGAATTTCAACATGAATTTTGAATGAGTTGCTTTATAAGGGAATGAAGTGATTTTTTTTTTTTTTTTTTTTTTTTTTTTAGTTATGCATGGTTTGTTTATCATCCAGAGACACACAGATTACATGTGAATACTCAAAAGTACAGTGACCAGGATGGGGATCAGAAAGATTCCCAACCAAGTGAAGTTTAAGCAATGATTTCAAAAGGAGGTGACACGGGTGAAAAAAGATGGACACAATGAAAGCAAAAAACTCTAGGATAAAAGGGAAGGTGTTAACCCAAATTCTTGGCACTACCTAAATATGAATCTTACTAAATTTGTTCTCCCATGAAAATGGCAGTTCCCAAGATAGATCTAAGGGGTTGAGTGGCTTTGTCATCATGGCATTAAAATGACAGGATAGTAACATCATTAGTTTGGAGGGTGATAAGTGCCTCAAGAGCTTTTGGGAGAATCTGCTGACTCATGGAATTGTTTTGTAGAGACTCCTTCCACTGGCAGTTAAACCCATAATCTCAATTAATGTTTGCCATGAGCCGTAATGTCACACACAGATTAAAAGGACTCTTTTCTTAAAAGGAAGACTTTAGAAATACATAGATGTATACATGCATATATATATATATTTTTTTTCTGGAGGATGGTACCATTTCAGGAATATGAGTAGCATTTATTGTTGACTATTTATTCAATTCATAAGTATTTATAAACTTTTTCTTTTTGCTGAGGAATAGTGGATACAAGGGAATAAAATCTGTGAGGTCTACCTTTTCAGAAATGTTTGACTGTCTTGGGAAGAAAATAGTCAGCTACGAGGAAGAGAAGCCATAGAAGGAGGCAAGCATTCTGACATTTGACTGAGAGTCTTTGCCAATGTCTCCCCACACAGACAGGCTCACCATTTGCTTGAGGTTTTTTTATATTGCAAAATGTAAAGGAAGACTTCTTCCCTCATAGGTTCCTCTTCAGCAGGATAGCAGCTTTGCTTGCTTGTACTAGCTATAAAATCCTGAAGTGACCATGTAGCATTAGTTTCAGGCCATACCCCAACTGTGATCAAAACATTTAAGTGGAGGACATTTAATATAGATACACATGAGAAACAAAAATTATAACCCCAAACCCCCACGCATAATTACTCCATGCCTTGGAGAAAGAGATGTGTATTCATATGGGCAATTGCTTTAGAATGAAATCTTCACTTACCATGTGTGAGATGAACTGTAGTAATTCTTTCTATATCTATAGCTATTTATATAGTTAATATAACTTGTGACTCTATAAGAAACATAAAAACATATGTGAATTTAAAATTTTTCTTCCCATCTATATTCTAGCTCACAAAAATATAAGTGGAAGCTAATTTTTATGTTTTGACAGCCTCTTGCTAATGTTATCCTTAAGGCTTTAAACAGCGGGGATTTAAAGTTGCCTAAGTTATTTCGAATTTGGATTTGAAACCAAGTCCAGTATGAAGAGTCAAGGATGTGATGGTAGATTGCTTATTTGCCCCACGTGAATGGCAAACAGCTCTTTAAAGTGGCAACTTCCAGAACTGTGGATAGTGTTGGGTGGCATGGCTAAGAGGCCTCAACTGATAAGGGTGGAAATTACAGTAGCAAATCAGCTGAATTTAAAATTGGGAGCCAATCATGCCTTGTATAATCACAGAGTCCTTCACACAATGGAAGAGAGAGGGAGAAGAGGAGAGGCAGATGTTCTGATGGAAAAAGGTGACAGAAAGGGTCCAGAGTGACTGGCTGTGAAGGTGGGAGGCGGGGCTGCTGCAAGTTGTTGCAAAGAGGCAGCTTTTCCTATGCTGGAGCCTCCAGAGAGGAATACAAAATGGCCGATACTTTGTCAATGGGATTTGAGCTTCTGATCTGTGGAGCTCTTATTTAGGTGTATGTTGTGTGTGTGGTGTGTGGTGTGTGTGTGTGTGTGTGTGTGTGTGTGTGTGTGTGTGTGCAGGTGCCCTCGGAGACCAGAAGAGTCTTTCAAATCACCTGTCAGAACTCTCTGGAGTTAGAGACAGTTGTCAGCGGCTGTTGAAGCTGCTGGAAGCTGAATTTGGGGTCTCTGACAAAGCAACACCCACTCTTAATCCCTGGGCCATCTCTCCAGCCTCCTTTACCCAAGTTCTCTTGTTGCATTTTTATTTACTTGAGAGGGTTGGGGCTGAGCCGCTGCTCACACATGGAGAGGAGCCAAGTTCTGTCTTGCCCTGTGGATGCTGGGGATTAAACTCAAGTTGTCAGGCTTGGTGGCAGATGCCTTTCCACACTGAGCCATCTCACTGGCCCCGATCTTTGGAACCCTTAGCACCTTTAAGGTTGTAGTAACTTGTTATGACAACAAATAGAAAATCATTTCACCTTGAAATTAGTGCATTTTGCCAAATTAATCTTGTTTCCATTTGATAAGAAAAAAAATCATTTAAGAATTTTAAGGCTTCTGCGTTTGACTATGACAGTTGCTCTGTCCATAATTGCCCTTCTCAGGTAGACATTAGAGAACAAGGTGGGATATTTAAAGCCAGTTTTCTACCACCATACACAGCAGCGTCGGGAAGGGTACCTAGGAGAAGGAAGGCAGTCTGTGCACTAGCTACACCGGCTTTCTGGGAGGGAGCGAGTCAAGTGGGTAAGCCTACCAATGAGGCAAGCCATGCACGCTAGACCTGTGTGCTGCACAGATGGAGACCCCACCTGCCCCGGTTCTCCATCTGTGCTTCACATAGATTCTCCACAGATTGCTTAGCTGAGGAGACTGGAGAAACTGACTGAGGATTTGTGGAGCCGGGTAACAGTGAGAAGGAAACTATAGAGAAAGTTCACCGAAGATGTCCATGTATACAGAGATATGCTTGAGTCTTTGGCTGAATGAGAATTTGCAAATGTGAGGCTGCATGGCAAGAATGCCTCAGGACCAAGTAATCCCAAAGGATGCATGGCTGAGGTCGCCTTCAATGGTTCCTGTGTTGGAGAATCATTCCTTGGCTGATGGAATCTTGAGACAAGGCTTGATGGGAAGCGCTTAGATCACTAAAGGTGTGGCCTCCACTGGATCCTTAGCTGTTCTTTGTTTTCTTGTCTTAGGATATGATTGTGATGTCATCCTCAATGAGACCCTTCCCAGAGCTGAACTGATGCTGGTGTCAGGCTTTTGAGGCCCCAAAAGTGTGAACAAAATATATACCTGCCTCTCCATTGCAAAGTATCTAGCCTCAAATATTTTGTTATAATAAAGTAAGATAGGCCAAGTCAAATAGTTTTCTAAGCTTACACAGTGACAGAAGTTGTTTCAAAAGCCTGAGTGATGATCTCATTGAGTACATGGAACATTTCAGAGCAACTGAAGACAGACTGTACCATAGTAATGAAGCTGTACCACCCTTAGAACAATGGCTCTCCTAGGTCTACTATACACAATAGAAAAAACTTCCTTAAATAACAAAGTGAGTCACACCCAAAAATTTAAATGTAGATCAAGGTTAAAAATTATTTAAACTAGGGTTGGAAAGATGGCTCAGTGGTTAAGAGCACTGGCTGCTCTTCCAGAGGTCCTGGCTCTGAAAGGCTCTGCCCTGCAGACTATCAAAGCAGACGCTGAGACTCATGGCCAACTGTTGGGCAACTTGCAGGGAATCTTATGTAAGAAGTGGGAAATTGTAAGATCTGGAGAGGACAGGAACCCCACAAGGAGAGCAACAGAACCAGAAAATTAGAACACAGCGGTCTTCCCAGAGACTCATACTCCAACCAAGTACCAGGCATGGAGATAACTTGGAACCCCTGAACAGATGTAGTCCATGGCAGCTTAGTGTCCAAGTGGGTTACATAGTAATGGGAAGAGGGACTGTCTCTGACATAATCTGATTAGCCTGTTCTTTGATCACCTCCCCCTGAGGGGGGAGCAGCCTTACCAGACCACAGAAGATGGCAATGCAGCCATTCCTGATGTGATCTGATAGACTAAGATCAGAAGGAAGGAGAGGAGGACCTCCCCTATCAGTGGACTTGGGGAGGGGCATGTGTGAAGAAGGGGGAGGGAGGATGGGACCTGGAGGGGAGGAGAGAGGGCCTTATGGGGGGATACAAAGTGAATAAACTGTAATTAATAAAAAAATATTTAAACTATAAGTCTCAGCCTTGGCTTCAATATTTTGATCAGTAGAGTCTTTCAGAGGCCCTCTGTAGTAGGCTCTTGTTCTGCTCCCTGTCTTCTCCTGCTTCTGATGCCTATCACATTTGCCCTTCTGAATGAGGATTAAGCATCTTCCCTAGGGTCCTCCTTGTTGTTTAGCATCTTTAGGAGTATAGATTTTAATATGATTAGCCTCAGTGGCAGGCTCTCTGATCACCTCCTCCTGGCAGGTGCAGCCTTGCTAGGCCA
Source organism: Meriones unguiculatus (assembly GCF_030254825.1). NCBI lineage: Eukaryota > Metazoa > Chordata > Mammalia > Rodentia > Muridae > Meriones > Meriones unguiculatus. The sequence goes on along the minus strand of NC_083356.1, from coordinate 98,327,164 downwards.
CAGAGAAAGACAATGCAGCCAGTCTTGATGAGACCTGATAGGCTAGGGTCAGATAGAAGGGGAGGAGGACCTCCCCTATTAGTGGACTAAGGAAGGAGCATAGGGGGAGAAGAGTCAGGGAGGGTGGGATTGGGAGGAGATGAGGGAGGGCCACAGCTGGGACACAAATTGAATAAATTGTAATAAATGATAATAATAATAACAATCATACTAGAAAAATATTTAAACTAATGTAATGATATAACTGCTCAGCAATGTAACATCCACAATATCTAGTATGTAACAAAAATAGTAATTTTTACACTCTTGAAAAAAGAGAAGATACATAGAAATATAGCCTCAAAGGGGGGCATAAGGAGAAAACAGGGATTCAAGGATGCTCATATATCTGCTTTAAATATGCTTAATATATTCATGGATTTAAAAGAAAACATAAATTTAATGTAATCATAGAGGCAAGATAAGATAAAAACAAAATAAAACTTTTAGATTTAGAATTTGCAATACACAATGGAAAATTCATAGCCTAAAATTTCAGCAGATTAAAGACCAGGGTTCAGAAGGTCAATGATCTTGAAGACCTGGCAATTAAAATTATTCAAAGAGACTTAAGGAAGAGGAAAAGCTAGAATCAGTGAGAAAATCGTGGTAATTCTGAGATAATATTTACAGATATGGCGTAGGAAAAACTGGAGTCTCAATGAAAAAAGAGTGACAGAAATTTATTTGAAGGATGAATGTGAAAAAGCATTCCAAAGCAAGGAATGTCATCTGCAAATATATTTAAGGAGCCCAACAAAACTCAAGAAACTAACCATAAATAAAACTCTATAAACATTAACAAAATGACACTAACATTATCATTATCAAGTTACCAAAGTTTGGTAATAAGGAGAATATATTCAAAGTAGCCAGGGGAAAAAGACATATTATGTACTGAGGAACAAAGATATGAAAGTCTACTTCTCATTAGAAAAAATGAAAACCAGAAGTCATTGGAATGACATTTTTAAATACTGAAAATAAAACTGTCAACCAAAAATTTTATACACTGTGAAAATATCCTTTAGAAATGAGATTAAAGTAAGGCTATTTTTCTAATAAACAAAAGCTGAAAGAATTTACCTTAAACAATTCATGCTACAAAAATCAGAATAAAAACTAAGAAAATGTTAAAGGACTCTCAGGCTAATGGAACTCATACTTGATGCAAACCAGGGCACATTCAGGAATGAGAGTTAGAAAAGTAAGGATGTCCATAATTCAAATGACTTATTTCTCATTTCAAATTATAGTTTTATGACTATTAGAACAGGTGAATTTCAGAATGAGAAATTTGTCCAGCACTAAAGAGAAATTTTTTATATAGTTAATTCAGCAGGAAGACAAAATATCACAAATATTTATCCACGGACCTAATAACAGAGGCTAAAATAATTGAAAGAACATATAAAATCACCTACATTTATGGTTGGAAATTTCAGTGTATATTCCTACTACCTTCTGGTGGTTGAGTTAGATGCTAGGACTTGATACATGTTAAGCACTATACCATCTGAGCTCTGTCCTCCTCTCTGTAATTGTAAAGACAAATAGAGAGAAACATGATTGAAGCAAACATTAACCAAAACAAAAACACTTGACATAGGGCTTGATGTGGTAGCTTAGTGGTACAGTTGTTATCTACTGTGTGCAAGGCCCTGGGTTCAACTCCAGCACTGCAATTAAGCAACCAAACCAAACCAAACCAAAACAGAACTTCCTTAACAAAGACAGATAATATGTTCACCATTGTCTGTAACTCTAGCTCCAGGGAATCTAACACCTTCTGTGGACAGTTGCACATATGTGGCATACAATCAAACTCATATATACACACATGCACATGTGCACACATACCCAAATAAATCTTTTTTTAAAGTATTTTAAACTTGAATAATGCATAATCAAGTAAATTCATTTCTTTGCTGCAAAGGAGGCTAAAATAATTTCACAAGGTACTCCAAATGAAGGTAGGAAATGAGGACATGTAAAATAGGTCATTTACATTAAACATAAATGCTCTAAATATTCTAATTAAAAAGAAAAATTGAATTATATTGACTGTAAAAAACTCATTTTGAATAAGTTAGACAAAAGTAGCAGGGTGTGGTGGGTCATGTCTGTAAACTCAGCACTCTGGGAGGCAGAGGCAGGCAGATCTCTGTGAGTTTGAGGCCAGCCTGGTCTAGAAAGTGAGTCCAGGACAACCAAGGCTACATAGAGAAACCCTGTCTCAAAAACCAAACCAAACCACCAATCAACCAACCAAACAAAAACATAGACAAAAGTGTAAAGAAATATAAATCATCCAAATCTTAGAAGAGAATTGGGTTTCCGAGATGAGTAATGAAATAAAAACACCTGCTGTCAAGCCTGATAACCTGAGTTTGATCTCTGGAAACTATATCGTAGATGGAGAGACTCATTCTTGTAAGTTGTTATCAGACATCCATGAATTCATTGTGGTAACACATGTACACACACACACACATACACTAAATGTTTAAAAAAACAAAACACCCAATTGTATGGAGAGTGTGTACATCTACCTTCAGAAGTCACTTTAAAATTATGAGGTTAGAGGGAAGATGGCTCAGCAATTAAGAATACTTGCTGCTTTTCCAAAGAACAACCAGGTCAAGCAGTTCACCATTGCCTGTAACTCTAGCTCCAGGGAATCCAATACTGTCTGTGAGCACTTCTACACATATGACATACATTCAAACACATATACACATGCGTGCACATATGCACACACAAATAAATCTTTAAACATTACTTTAAAATCGGTTAATGCCTAAGTAGGTAAACTCATTTTCCTCTTTGTTGTTCAACTTTGAGAAAGCTTTCTTCTTTACTTAGTTAAGGGATGTGAGGGGCTCCACGTCAACTCCTCTGTAGCTTCAAGTTCAAGATCAGATCTTAGAATACTATTATTTGCAGAACTTCTTCAAATATTTGAAACATCTGGGGATTTATTTTATTAAAGGCTGAAATTAATCCAAGTGGAACCACTAGTAGCTTCAGTTTTTAAAATTTTAATTTTATCCTTATGTTTTCTCTTGCAATATGTTTTTATGTACTGATTTTTATTCTAACGTATTTCCCCCTTTATATATTTAATTCTTTGAAAATAAGATTTATTTTTCTATATGTAATAATGCTGAGATCTAAAGCTGAATCCTAAATATAGTGACTACAATAATAAGATTATGTAGCTGGAGGGGAAAGGAAGGTAAAGACAAAGTATAAATGACCATGATATTATGGAGCCATGACTCAGCTGGTGGTTCATTGTCTATTTCCCTTCTAAGCATACAAAGTTTCAGTTGCTTGCAAGTTGGGCAACCGGAGGGAAGATGGTTTGCATCTCAAAGGGACAAGTGTTGGAAAGCCAGAATCAGTCCCCATGGAGACTGTCTTTTATAACAGATTTCCTCCGGGGAACAGCAGAATTTGTGTGTGTGTGTGTGTGTGTGTGTGTTTGTGTGTTTCAGAACTGTGCTTCAGCAACATGTGAAAAGAAGAGGCTATGGCAGCTCATCTGATTCCAGATACGATGATGAGAGAGGGCCACCAGGAAACCCTGCATGAAGAATGGGTCAAATCAATCATCTTCGTGGGCGCAGCCCTCCTCCAATGGCTGGAGGATAAGGAAGATAAATGTCTGCTTTTAGAAGCGGACAGCTAGGTAAGCACACAAGTAGAAGGAAGCCATCAGGAGGTGGAGAGCGGCTCAAGCAGGATGAGATGGCGTGTGTTTAAACAAGGACTGCCCTGTGTTCCCACAGATGAATGAGGTTGCACTGGGGATTCCCTCTGCAGGATCTGGCCTGACGGACATGCAGTTCTATAAACGTACATGTTTGTCTCCTTATCGTTTTCTGTATAGTTTACTAAAGAATTAATATAGTTTTAATAAGTAAATAGTTTTAGGTTGCAAAACTTTCATTCTTCATATGATTATGTGATTAATCCCCAAATCTTTGATCTGGAAGAAATAAAGTCCACGTGTGTAGTCTTGAAAAAAAGAAAGTATGCAAAGCCTTTGTGGGATAGGTGAAAAATAAATATTTTCTTTTTGCAGTATCAGAAGGCATCATGTGTCAGGCTCTGTGCCATTTAGTCGACCTCCAGGTAGGGAGTTGTGTGTAAATTGATGTTGTCTCTGAAGGGCCTGGGTTGTAGCATTTGCTCATTTTCATGGCATGAATACTCCTAGTAAAGCAGGTTTCAAAATACCAGTGAAAGAACAGACAGTCAAGCTGGGAGGAAGTGCAGGCAGATGATTCTAATGCAGTGCTGGCTCTAGGTAACAGCTGTGGATGGAAATGCTGGTCAAGAGGCCTTCCGATGGGAGGGGTTATTCAGCAGCTCTCACTAGCGTCAGATATGAATTGTGTAGCACAATGCAGAAAGACTCGAACTGGGGCTAGAGAAAACTCTAGAATGAGTCCTGGGCTCCATAAAGTCCAGCTCTTCTTAAATCCACATTTCTAATTCATAAGGAATTACAAATTGGAAGTTCTAAAGTCACTAAAACACTTTCTCTTATACTTGTGATGAGTACTTCTGATTTAACAGATATCTTTTGATCCATAAATTACTCTAGCTCAGGGTCTGAAATAATGGCTGAAAAACATGGTAGACAGGGTCTCTCTGATCTTGCACAGTTCAGAATATAGTAGGAAAACACAAGTTTTTAAGCACGGGACTTGGCTCAAGGTTTTCTTTCTACACTGTCTGTGGTCCTTGCTTTGTAAATACAATTCTGTGCATACCACACATTTAGAAGCAGATTCACATGGCACTCTCTTGGCTCAGATTTCTCCTGGTTTGCAAGAGCCTAGTTGCTGTTTGGGACTATAAATGAGTTTCTTGGAAGTAATCTAATGTACTCTAAAAAGAATGGCACACTCCTCTTGAACCTTTAGGCTTGTCCTTTGAGATGCCCCAAGGACATGTTGGGATAAGCCATTTGTCTGCAGATGACTTCCTTTATAGATAGAAAATTGGGTCAGCAATGATATTTATTCTGCCATTACTGGGATAATCTGAAGGATAGTGGAGAGGTAGCTTGCAAAAATCAAGCCTACCGGGGGAATGAATGACAAAAAGGAGGCCTTAGGGCATAGCAAGATCCAGGAAGAACAGAGTTCCAGGGATGTGGAATTTATCTGTGTCTGTGCTGTGCTATGCTGCGTGTTTATATACAGGTGTGTGCACATGTGTCAAGGGGGGGTTCCAGAGTAGGAATTGAGTGGGAAAACATTTGAGTGGAGGAATAGAAGGAAGAAAAACAATGATGATGGTTTGGCAGTAGGCCAGTATTTATTGCTGGAACCTCAACTTTTGGTGTTAATCATTAAATTATTACATACCACTTGGCAATTTACAAAACACTGCCCAGTGCACTACCTGGTTTTATCCCTAGCATGGGCCTAACTAGCATCCTTGTAAGTTAGCTAAAGCAGTTGTACACATTCATTTCTTGAGGAAGAAAGTCAGGCTTAGGGTCTTCAAATGTCTTATTTCAGAATCACAGAGCTGTTCCGACACCAAGGTTAGACCAGGAGCAGACAAAGCACAGACTGCAGGCCGAGTGTGGCTCACTTACTGTCTGATTTTGTAAATGACGTTTTGCTGGGACACAAGCAAAGCAAATTATAAACTGTTGTCTCTGTTTTCGTTTCGTAAAAGCCGAGCTGATTTATCAAGACAGGCATCTCAACAGAATACATGTTCTCCAAGTGTGACACCAAACCACCCCATACCAAACAAACTACTTCATCTGGCTCTTCACAGAGCTGAAAGGTGCTGACACAACCACAGATACCACTGTGGCACCCTAGTCAATCTGATGAGTCGCTGACCCTAAGCTCACCAGGGCACTAGCAGCGTTGTGTACCCCCGGTGTGAAACCGGAGCACATGGTCCTCTCATTTGTCAGTGATGCCAAAGGTATGGTTGCTTTATTGCTCCTGACAGGGAGGGGATGATGTGCCATGTGGACCTCCACCCTTTTCTCCTCCACCCCTTTCTCAGTACTAGCGCAGAGGTATGGGGACAGTGAATGCTTGGTGAGTGTTCCTGTTGAGTTCACCAAGCAAAATTTGCCCCTGGTGCATCCATCATGGCTTGCCTTCCACACCAGCGACTGTGTAAAAGGACCATGGATGTTCTCCTCAGGTGCTACAGGCTTTTGAATGTGTCATCTCTCATGCAGTTCAGGGAAGAACTCATGTTAGTGACCCATGGATGTGTCGTTTGGTAGGCATAGCATCAAAAATGTATCTGTAGCTAACTCTACAAACTGGAAATGTTTTCCGTAAAAACCACAAATATCTACTTTAGCTTGAAGAACTGAAAAATCTGGATTGCAGAAACATCATGTGCTTATGTATGCTTGAGGAAGTAGCAACTGTCCTGCTCTAAGATACACTTACATTCTCCCGTTCCTAGAGGAGTCACAGAGGTACAGAAATGACGTCAGTGGATAAAAATGATGTCTAGTGACTGGGGGACTGAGAGGAGAGCTTTCTACTTCAACCCTATCTGGCTATGTCCTCGTGCAGCCAAGAACTGTGCTTTGAAGCTATGGGTCTGTAGCTTTAGTATTTACTATTTTTCATGAGACATTTCAAATCCAAATTTTATATTTAAAATTTCACGTTTGAAGCATATGGCAATTAAGAAAACAAACAAAATAAGTATAAGGGTACTAACTTTTTTTTTTTTGGAATAATTTCTCTGTGGGTAAAATAAAGCACTTGTAAGATCTAGTTCTATCTTGTAGTCTATACAAGGCTACACTGCATTCATCCCCCGGTGACTCCATCCAGAGCTAAATGAGATAAGCACAGTTGGATACAGCCATTTTGGAAATGGAGCCACTTTGCTGTTTGCCTCTGCCTATTTTGTAATTCGGAAAAGAAACATTAACGATGAAGCTTCTTTTAAAATTTACTTAATTTTATTCCTACTCTCTGTGTATATTAGTTTTGGTCTGCATGTTTGTATGTGTACCACACGCATGCCTGGTGCCCATAGGAGCCAGAAGATGGAGTTGATTCCATGAATCTTAGATGGTGGTGAGCTGTCATGTGTGTTCTGGGAACCAAATCTGGGTCTTCTGGGACATCAGCCAAGTGCTCTTAACTTCTGAGCCATCTCTCCCCAGTCTTAACTTACAGCTTTTAAAAAGTCACCAAGTAAGGCATTGCAGAGCTGAGTATCATCTGTCCCTAAGTCTCACCTCCTCCCAGATTCATCCTGTCATGGAACTTCGGTCTCTCCTACCCCTGAGACCCACCCATGGCAATGTTCTAGTCCTGCATGATAGATTTCTCTATAAACTCAATTTAAGTAAATAGCCACATTTTATTTTTAAAAGGCTGGAATGTCTCAAATGGGTTATTGTATAAAATAGAAAAAATAAACTTCTGTATAACCTGCTGAATTCTATTATGTCAATCAAATTCCATGGTTCATTATTTCTCTTTAATTTTCATTTTTCATCTCAGTAAACAAACAAAACAGAATGAGTGACTTTTACTTATAGTAGAGAAACAGAACACCACCTGTGGCAGTTTTATAGTCTCTGGTGAGGTCTGTCATGATTCTGTCAGTCCTGGCTTCCCTTCCCTTCTAATATTTGTTGAGGGACACACAAGACATGGTTGAGGGAAGTAGGTGAGGTTGAGGGTGATGTGGGAAGTCTAGGCACATAATTAGGTCTGAGTATGCAATGGTGTATATGTACTTGTGGGTGCCTGTGCATGTATGTGCTAGTGTGAGTTCATGTGGAGGCCAGAGGTTGATAACAGATACCTTCCACTATTGCACTCACCTTATCTTTTGGTGTGAGGTTTCTCAGTGAACCAATAACTCACTGGTCTACTTGGCTGATAAGCTCTGAGGATCAGCTTGTCTCTGACCCGAGCACTAAGGGTTACATATGTTCATGGCTTTTATGGGGAACTGGAAGTCAAAATCATGTCCTCATGCCTATGTGGCACATCCATAAAAACCGAGCCATCTCCCCAGCCCACGTAAATATACTTTTTTTAGAGCAAAAGCTGTTAAGATACCTTTAAAACTCTTTTATTTCCTTTTACTGGTGTTTCCTATACCTCTAGCTCCCTTCTCCACCCTAGTCCCTTCCGACACCCCAATACCAGGTGGGAGAGAAGGAGCATTAGCGGGGAGAGGGGAGCATAGTTATTTTAGGCTACTTCCTGCTGGTTAGGGTCGTTGGGTTCCTTGGGGAAAGTCCAATTTTCATTTTAGGATATCTCCAACTTCTTCTTGTCATGCTGCATCAACAGCAACCAGGAGCAGCAGGGGAGAAGCACCAGCAGCCTCCTCTCTCGAATCCCCCTTTCTCTCTCTGGGCTCTGGACTTTATTCCTTCTCAGAGCCCTCAGAATTAAACTGTCTACAGTTGGCAAAGAGCCCCTCTCAGAGCCTACATGAGGCAAATAGTTCACTGCTGTGGACAGTCTGGATCAGTCCATACCTGGGATTAAAAACAAAAAAATGTGTTTACATATCATAAATCAAAACTTCCACAACAAAAAACTTTTAAGGTTACATTAAATATTTTTTTTTTCTGGGAATAGACTTCTCCACCTGACAGGATTCTCACATTCTCATACAACCCAGGAATCCAAGCAGTGTATGTGAAGGATTCTGTTTTTTAAACTTTGAAACCTCATCACTGGTTGCCTTAGTTACTTTTCTATTGCTGTGGTAAAACACCATGGCCAAGGCAATGTCTGATGGAGTTTAATTTGGGGCTTGCGGTTTCAGAGGGTGAGAGCTCATGATGTCAGAGGAAAGGCGTGGCAGCAGGAGATGGGGAGAGCTCCCATCTTGGTCTTAAAGTGGAGGCCAGAGATTGATAGCAGGTGTTTTCCACTGCTACTCTCACCTTATCTTTTGGTGAGTGCATATGTATGATTGTGTGTGTGTGTGTGTGTGTGTGTGTGTGTGTGTGTGTGTGTGTAAGGGAGAAAAGAAAGGGGGCAGGAAATGGCATGGACTTTAGAAACCTCAAATCCCATCTTCCACAACACACCTCCCAAATGGAATGATTGCTTTGACTTTCATCGATTTTTTTCTCTGTGCTGATGATGGTATATTCATACATTGGCTTCATTCTCCTTCACAACAGAACAAACCACAGAATCTTCTGTGCACAAACACAGCAATTTAGAACTTTCTTTGGTTGGAAAAATGAATTTACATATGAAACTCCAAGAGTGTATGTGGGCATGAAGAAAAGTAAAGCTTCTACTCATGTTTCTTACGTTCAGAAATCACTCTTGGGTTTGATTCTTTAGTACAAGGTAAGAAAACATAAACAAAGTTAGTTAAATGTTCAACAGTAGATTATTGCCGTACACAAATTTCTTAAGCACACAATGTAGAAAGACCACTGTGCTTCAGAAAGGGCCAGGACTAGACCCTGAATGTCTCTCAGTCCTTTGTCTATTGGGTCAGCATTTCTCTGCTTCCTTTTCTCTCTTTGAGCTGCTCTTCTACTTCATCTGGCCATAAAGAGGGCAGTGACCACCATAACACCTGAACTGAGAGAGTACCGTTTTATTCACCTGTCACTGCTACCTTGCTACTTTTGCCACACATCAGCAGTCCAGAAGACAGCATCAGATGAGTTCCTGTCTGGTCCAATTTACTGCAAACAATGTCTGAGTCCTACTAAACAAACATGACTACAGTTCAAGTCAAGGAAATTTCTCAGGACAGTGTGGGATAATGCAGTTTGTGAGCTAGAAATATAACCCAAATGCTGTGCTATTGAAATGATCTTACTTTAAAAAATGAGCTTAATCAACTAGTATGTTTTCCCTACAGCTTGATATTTGTTTATCATCATCATCATCATAACTTTTCCCCCACTTTGAACTACTATTTCATTGAATATGTTTCTTACATGAAATTAAAGAGACCATGTTTTATCTTAAACAATTCTCCAAAGTCACAGGTTTAATGGATTTTATTTTTATAATTATCCATCATCTATGTATCTATGTATCTATGTATCTATCTGTCTATCTATCTATCTGTCTATCTATCATATATCATCTATTTTTTTTTCATTTAGATTAAATGGAGCAGCATAGAGGGACTTGGGAGCTTGTAGATATTCACTCTGGAGAGGTAGGGAAGGCATACGATTGTTAGAGCATAACAGATAAAAAAAGTCTGACTTATGCTTCAAGATGATCTCCATCATTGTTCTGTGAATACAGATTGTGGTAAGGTAGTGATTTCTAATTATATATTAATTAGAATAAAGACTTTATTCTAATAGTTAGAATAGACTTCTATATCTATCTTCATTTCTCTATCTATGATCTATCATCTTTCTCTATTTATCAATCTGTCATCTACTTATTTTATCTATCCATCATCACCATTTATTTATATCCATCACCAACTATCTATCTTCTGTCTACCATCTACCTTTCTTATCTATCCATCATCACCATCTCTATCTATCTATCTATCTATCTATCTATCTATCTATCTATCTCTAAATTAAGCTATGAATATATAAGGATGTTTACAAATGGGCTGTTAATGGACTTTTCCTATACAAGCTACACAGCCTTTAACTAAAGCTTTTTAGTCACCCCATCCATCTAGAGCCCTTTTTTTTTTACTGCAACCAGAGTCATCTTTCAGACACACAAACATGATCATATAACCTTCCCCAAATTAAACTGTTACTGAACTTTCCTTGCTCGGTGAATGGCGAATACACCAAACCTGGGTTAGGGAAGACCTTGGAGACATCCTTGGCTCATTTTTCTTCCTTCAGCAGATCCACTTATTTCTGCCTTTGAAAGAAACCAGGCAAACGTCTACCTCTCAGTACTGCTGTCACCCTACCCAAGTCACATCATTTTTTTTTAACCTGGCTTATTATAAGGCATTTATAACCATGCTTTCTCTACCTTTTCACAATCTGTATTCACAGAACGGTGACGGGGATCATCTTGAAGAATAAATCAGACAGTTTTTATCTGTTATGGTTTGACTTCTCTGCCTCTCCAGAGTGAATATCTACAATCTCCCAAGTCTTTCTATGCTGCTTCATTTAAGATCGTTTGAAGATTTTTTTTTTTTTGAGAAATAAAAGAACACAGACCCAGGTCTTTGTAATAGACCTTCAGCTAATTGACTTTCTAACTCTAAACAAGTCACTCTTTTTCTTTCAAGTTTTACACACAGTGAGACAGGCTGTACAATGCCTAGTTCAGGTGTCCCTTTTATTATTTCTCTAATTTTTTGCTTGAGGCAAAGGTAGCCAATCTCAATACTTGCTTTCCGGTTCAAGTGAGTGGAGTCTAGTGAACTCAGAATGCATTGCACACACTCAGTGAGGCAAACCCTGCTTTGTTTTATCAGCAGCGTTTTATAATTTCATCAGCAGTATTTACTCTCTGGGTTCTCTCTCTCCCCTCTTCATGATCTCTGATTGCTTCTCCAGGGATCAGAGTTGCTATGAATTGGGTTCACCAAGCAGGAAGGTAAGATGAGCTGCAGTTCTTTCCTAGCCCGTGGCTCTTCCTGTGAGACTGTACTGCCTCCCGCCCACGGGTCAATCCCTCCATGGCTTGTTTGACCCCTCCCCCATCTCAACAGAGGAATATCGTGGACACTGCTTTAAGAGGCTCATGGGACCAAGGAAGGAACAGTGCTCCCATACGTGTGACACAGGCTCCAGAAAACAATTTAGAGAGAGGACCGTTCCGATGAACTCTCCGAGTTACTCTATGAAAGTCTTATTTGTTCACTTTTTATTTGATTTCTAAGCATCACAGAATCAGCTGAAAGGAATTTTACCCAATCCAAGTCTCCAAGCCTGTGGAGAAAGGGAATGAATCCCCGAGTAACTGAGTGATGTAAGATCACAGATCTACGCAGACGGAGAGCTAGGAACATGATCCTGGCCTGAACTGTCATGTGCTGTGCTCACAGGCACACATAGGTTTCTAGGAGACTCTAGGGACCTAACATCAGTTATCTAAGTTGACGAGGTGGGCATGACTAAGTTAATGCAAATTAGCCCTCCCACCACTGAATTCAGTGCTGAGTTTCAAGGCCCCACATCACAGCGTGGGGTGTTTAATTATCTCTATTTTTAAGCATTCGAGAGTCAAATTATGTTATAGACCAATCTAGGATAATGGAGGCAGGAGATCAGCACCCAGAACCCTGTCCTTTCCCATAGAAGCTAAACTCACACCATTGTTCTTGCTGGTCACTCTATAGTAAGATATTTTTTTCCACTTAGAGTTTAAAGCCACAGAACAGTACTCCCATGTTCAAGGTGATTGGTTTGAATCCAAGTGGGTCAGAACAGATTGCCTGAGGAAAAACAGGAGTTTAATCAGAAGGTTCTTGTTTCGAATAGAGGAGTAACCTGAGGTCTTTGGTGGTGGGTGGCTTTAGTTTGAGAAGGAGCTGTGGTATCTAGGTGGCACTTGATGGAGCATATTTATAGCATGTCACTGAAACCTCCTTAGTGTCTTTTTGATGTGGAGAGAGCCACAGTGTGTGGGGATAAGAAACTGGGTCCTTCTGAAACTACTAGCTGGGTGCTCTTAGGCTAGAAGCTAAATCACTCTCAGGCTCCTGGCTGTGATGTCAAGTAGAGATTTAAAAATGGCAGCCACCTCAATGCTAATTGGGAGTTTTGAGTGAGGTATAACATGTATTGAGACTTTGTCCACACCTGTACATTAGATATTGGTAAATTTTGTCATTATGTTCCTGATGGGATTCCTTTTCCATCTCTTGGCACAAATCATTTCAGTGAAAGGTGAGTGAGCTCATGGAAAGGACCCCTTCTACCAAGACTGACATGACAGCAGTTGCCACAATGTATGGAGAGGCAAAAAAAAGGGAGATGGAGAATTCTGTGTCTCCATGATCCAACCCTTTTTATGTTGGGGAAAATGAGTATTTTCTATTTGAATATTTTTCTGTAGGTTTAGTATGATAGGCATAGAGCAGCCTATCTAGATCCTTCTTCAAGGGGAGATTTGTTCTCTGACTATAAGAAAGCAGCCTCCTGATGTCAATCTCAGCTTGGGGTTATCCCACCAAGGCTGTGCTTCCTGGGGATGCCATACTTAGTGATCAAAACACTGATAGTAAGACCTGACTGTGCCCAACATAGGACTCCAACGGTCCCTTTCTTTTTCAGCAACCCCTTCAGCATTGGGAGTGAGATGGTTGACTAGCACTGCCATTTCATGTCTCCCTGTCCAGTCTTACTTTTTAGCATTTCTCCATTCAATACTCAGCTCTTGCAGACCTACCCTCTCCAAATTGACGTGCAAAAAAAAAAAAAAAATGGTTGTAACATATAGGAAGAGTTTGGGAAGCACTGAAAAACCTGGGACAATCTTTGATCTCTCAAGGACTCAGTTTCCATACCAATAAAGGGAGCGTGATTATCTTGAACTTGCAACAGGGCTGCAAAGGTTAAGGAAAATCAGTAGCTAGTGAATCATGTCATTGTATAAGGCTGTCACCATTTTAACTTCTTGTCTTCAAGTTTCTTGTACCTTTTCCTTGGCTTACCTTTTTTGCAAGTTCCCTTGTGTCACAGGTCCCTTTCATTCTTCCATTCTTCCCTTCCAGTCTTTTTTTTTTCCCCCCAAGGTATCCCTCTGTAGTCTTGGTTGTCTTTGAACTCAGTATGTAGACCAGGCTGGCCTTGAACTCACAGAGATACACCTGCCTCTGCCTCCTTGAGTGCTGGAATTAAAGGTGTGTGCTACCACATCTGGACTTTCTCATCTTTCTTTTTATCACTACAAAAAAAAAAGTGCACGCATTGTGCTTGAATGGGCAATGAGCTTTGAAAAATATCTGCACATATGGATCCCTCCCTATCAAGATACAGACCAGGAACTTCAGCCAAAGGGAGAAAAACGGGGAAAGGGGAGGGGCGGAGGTGCTGCAGTGCCTGTGCATAGCCAAACTCAGCCCCATTGTCCTAGCAGAAGGAACCAACCACGAATTCACTTCCTATCCAAACGGATTGGATTTGCTTTAGTAGATTTCGTATGGATATACTCCTGAGGGGTGTGCTTGCTTTCTGCCTGGCTTCTTTCTCTCACCAGAATGTTGCTGTGATCATCCAGGTTGTTGCTCTCTTCCATTGCTCTGCAATATTCTATTGTATGAATGTATTGCAATTTGTTTCTCCATTTACCAGGTGTTAGACATTTGGTTGCTTCCAATTTGGGGCTACCGTGAATAAATCCAGTATGAACATTTATCTGTAAGTCCCTGTGTAGATACATATCTTGTTTTTGGTGGGTTGGTGGTGGTGGGGGCTAAATGTGTAGGTGTGTAATTACTGAGTCATATGTTAAACATATGTTTAGCTTTGTAAGAAAATGCTAGTATGTGTTACATTGCACTACGAAGTACCCATGTTTCGGCTTCCCCAGACCCTACCCAACGCTCCACATTGTCAATCTTTCCTATCTTAACCACCCCACTAGGTACAAAAGTGGAAGTATCTCACTGTGCCTTTAATTTACATTTATCTCAAGAATAGTAACGTCACATACCATTTTATTCTTTTCTCTCTTTCCCCCCTGTAGCCCAGGCTAACCGCAAACTTGCAATCTTGCTGTTGTCTCAATCTGCCAAGTACTGGGAGTACAGGCATTTGTCACTACATCTGGCCCATTGTTTCAGTCCCCAATAGATTTTAGTACATCTTTTGTGGAAGTTTTAAAATAACTTGTCCATTTTAGATTGTGTGACTTTCTTCTCATTGTGTGGTATAAGCTTGATACATATTTTAGGGACTATTCTCAAGGGTACATATTGTGAATATTTTCTCCTGATTTGCATCTTGCCTCATTTTTTTTTTCTCCAAAAGAAGTCAAATTTTGTTAAGGATAAGTTCGTCACATTTGCTATCTTCCCCACTCTTTGTATCCTATTTCAGAAATCATTGTCTAAAACTGCAAAGAGGCCTTCGTAGATTTTCTTTTTCTAGTAATGTTTTTCAGTTTGAAGTTCTGCATTTAGGAATATAATCCACTTAAGTTAATCTTCCAAAGACTTATTTCCCCATAATTATTTCAACTTCCTGTGTCATTGTAAAGTTTTTCCCTCTTCAAATTACTTTGGTACCTTTGTCAAAGTAAAATCTGAGCTTATTTATATGTTTGTATCTTTATATAAAATATCTATCTTATGTCTGCAAAAAAATTTTTATTGCTGTAACTTTGTAGTCAAATTTTCCTTTTCAGATCCATTATGTTTCCATGTGAATTTTCAGTTCTGCTTACTAATCTCTGCAAAAATGCCTGCTGTGATTTTGTTTCAGCTTGTGCTGAATCTTTTGGAGAGAACTGATACCTTAAAAATAATTGTGAGTTGGGCACAGTGGCACACACCTATAATCCCAGCACTCAGAGAGGCGAGGCTGGTGGATATCTGTGAGTTCAAGGCCAGCCTGGTCTACAAAGTGAGTCCAGGACAGCCAAGTCTACACAGAGAAACCCTGTCTCAAAAACAAATAAACAAAAAATAATTGTGTCTTACTATCCAGGACTATTATATAAATGATGGCTAATCTTGATTGTCAGCTTCATTGGATTGGCAAGGGCCTAGAAGATTAATAAAACAGACCTCTGGGCCCTGACAAAACTAAGAGGAAGAAAAGATAAAAGTGATGAGTACAGGCGTTCTCTTTCGCTGCTTCCTGGCTGCCATGATGTGAGCTTCTATATTCTGGCATGAGCTGCCTGTCATGATGGACTGAAACCACATGATGAATCAACTCCTTCAAGCCTCACATTGCTTCATTTTAGAATTCTGTCACAGCAATGAAAAGGGTGACAAATACAATTTATCTCTTCTATTTAATCCTTAATTTTAAAGTATAATTTACTCGTTAGCAAAAATACCTTATGTATTCCTTGATAAAATTACTTTTAAATGTTTTATTTCCTGTTGTGAAATATTTTTCTAAATTCCAAGGCCCAAGGATTTATTATAAATATATACAAATGCAGTTGACTTTTTATATTTCCTAAGATCTTGCTAAATTCATTTACAAGACATTTTTACTTTAAATTTTTAGTTTATATTTGATGGTTAATTCATGTGCAACCAGGACATGTTTTTGTTTTTTTTCTAATATGTATGCTTTCATTTCTTCTATCCTTTTTTTCCTATTGCATTGTTTTAGACCTTTAGTATAATTGAAGAGAACCGGTAAAAGTGAATATTCTTCCTAATTGGGAGAGCACTGATTCTTCTTCTTCTTCTTCTTCTTCTTCTTCTTCTTCTTCTTCTTCTTCTTCTTCTTCTTCTTCTTCTTCTTCTTCTTCTTCTTTTTCTTCTTCTTCTTCTTCTTCTTTTTGCAGGTGGTGTGGAGGTGTGAGATAGGGTTTCTCTGTGTAAGAGTTCTGGCTGTCCTGGAACTTACTATATAGAACAGACTAACCTCAAACTCACAGAGATCAACCTGTTTCTGCCTCCAAGTGCTGGGATTAAAGGCTTGTGCTACCATCATTCTCTCACTCTTTAACTGTTGTTATTATTCCTAAATACCTTTTATAAGACTGAGGGAATTCTTTTTTATTTCTAATTTGCTGAAGTTATATAAAAATCACTATTAAAATTTGTAAGTATTTTCCATATATTGCTGTGATAATTTTCTCTTTATTCTATTAATGACTTATAGTAATTGATTTTTAAGATTATTTTATCATCTACTTTTATGTGTGTGTGTGTTTTCCCTTCATGTTTATCTATGCATCACATACATGCAGTGTCTGTGGAGGCCAGAAGAGGGCATCTAGACCCCCTTGGTCTGGAGTTACAGAAGCTTGTGAGCTGCCACGAGGATACAGGAAATTGATTCCAGGCCCTCTAACAAGGCAGCCAGTACTCTTAACCATTGAGGCAATTCTTCGTCTCCCTCAATACATATTTTAAATACTGAAAGAATGTCACAGTTCTGCAGTAACACCTTATGTCCATTGTGTATCATTGCATTTACATATTGTTGGTTTTATGTTTTTTACTATTCAGTAAGAATTGTTTATTTATTTAATTATTCTGAGACTAAGCCCATATGTTTGGCAGGTTTTCTACCACTGAGCTATATGCCTTTCCCCATCACTGTAATTTTTAGATTTGTTATTACACACTAACACCCCTCCTGTTTTAAATATTTGATTTTTTCCCCCTGTATTTGTGTGGTAATTTATTATTGATTTTATTTTAATGCTAGGTTTTTGTATTTTTCTTTAAAGAATATCTGTTGAGCTTTTTTTTTTGTTTTTTTTTTTTTTGTTTTTTTGCTCTGGCAGTCATATAGGTTATTGGTAGAACAATCTATCTTTTAGGGCTATTTTTTAAAAAAAAAATGTTATTTCAACTGCACCAGGATCCAGCCAGGTAAAAGGATAGAACTAGAAAATATATTGAGTGAGGTAGCACTGACTCAGAAAAATTCAGAGGAGCTAAACTGGATTTGACTTGAAAGCCTCCTCATGAGGAATAGCTATAATAGTACTCAGGTGCCTTTCAAGCTTTCAAAATAGGGGTACTACTCAAACTAAACTTCTAGAATGGGTAAGCAACCAATGGTCCTCTTAACCATAACAATAAACAGCATGGCACAACGCAATAGTGGGACTTATATATTGTAATTCAACTTAAGACCTGCTTAAGCGGTGGAAAAATTATGTCTGGTACTGAAAACCTAGCCCACTACCCAGGGATAATGATGTCATAGATCTTAGAGGAGAACCTACAACCATCACTTTACCAAACACATAATGTAATTCTAACTACATTCCAATTACTTATTTTATAGCTATAGAAAAATGTAGTTCTCATCTCTCACCAAAGAAACTTCTTTTTACAACAGAAGGAGCCTTTTACAGAAGACCATAATCAGTCAAAAAGCAGAGAAAAATTAACTAAGGGATCTCAGTGCCAAATAATATATTTACAATACAACTCCTGCACCTAAGGCCCAAGGAAATCACAGAAGCGGCAGCAAGAATATAAGAGCCAGAAGACCAGGGCATCTTCTGGGACATTGTGCCTCCCAGAAATGACAGAAAAGTTACACCTATGATACCTCAACAATGTGGCTTCCTAAATAAGACCCAAAGCGGTACAGAAGAAGTACAACAACCATAGACATGTTAACATGGAAGGGGGAAGCCTCACAGGGTCCTAATCACAGACAAAGACCTACACCAACTAAGGAAAGCTGAGAGAGGGGAAATAGTCTTTCGCAGGGATGAGCCCAATCCTAAGTGGTTAGCCCTGAAGTCATGTACATACAAGAAACACTAGACAGACTCAGCTTGCTGTATTTAAATGTTTTTGCCTATATGAACAATAACATTTAAAGAAAGAGAGGCTATGATTTCAAGAGAGAGCAGGAAGGAGGGGGGATGCAGAGAAGGAATCAAAGGGAGTAAAGAAAGGAGGGGGGAAAAGAGAAACACTTGGAAAACTGGCGTGTGTTCTGTATTCCGTACCTTTAAAAAAATAAATGTTGATTAAAACTAAAGATGAAATTTACATACATGGAAGAGCAGACCCTCTTCATGCATTTATTGCACTGATAATTAAATATATCATCACATTCCTTCTTTCTGGGGTGGAGTTTTGGGAAGAACCTCTGCCCAGAATTCCCACACTCTCCCAGTGCTTGCTTGAATCTGCTTTTCACATCTCAGGCCTGGCAGCTCTCTGCAACCTGCAGGGTCTGGAAGCCGCAGCTTTGTGAGCTTTGTTCACCATTGGAGTTGACTGTGGTCTGCTGGTGACTTCTAACTTTCCTTCACGTGGCCACAAGCAGGAGTCCTATTTTAATTTACATAATTATACTTGGACATAATCAAGGGAGTCAGATACCATCATTAAAGGACCACAAACCAAAACCAGACAGTACAACCAAATGCCTATCCGGCATTATTAACCATATAGCTCCCATCTAAAGGCAACCACTTTTTATAATTATCTTTGAGAGTTTCATGACCACTGTACTTACACTATTTCTGCTATCTCCTCCCTCTAACGCCTGCTCTTTTCCCTGACTCCTCTCAAATTCATAATCTCTAATCATTATTATTCCATACATATACATATGAATACATAAACACAACTTGCTGAGTCCATTGAGTGTTGCTTGTATGAATGTATTTTTAGGTCTGACCGCTTGGGATAGAAAAGCATCAGAATTTCTGGAGGAGATTAAGTCTCCTTTTCTTAGCCATTGCCAGTTGCTCTTTACTTAGGAATGGCGCCTTGAGAGATTCCCCTATGTCCACTGTCATATCAAGTGGTGGTGTCATCATGCAGGTCTTGTTTAGGTGACCGTATTGCTGAGAGTTCATGGGTTCTCCCCATCATATATGGAAGTCACTGTCTTGCAGAAGATACCTCAGTCCTCTGGCTCTTACAGTCTTTCTGCCCTGCTCTCAGTGATGTTCCCTGAGCCTTGGCGCTATGTTGTTGATATATCAGCTGGGATCAGGTAACCCACAGTCAGTTGTTTTCTGCATTTTGACCAGCGGTAGATTTCTGTAATGCTCTCCAACTGCTGCAAAGAGAAAGTTCTTTGATGAGGGATGAGCCGCACTTATCTGCGGGTATAAGAATGGACACGTAGAATGAAATCAGGAATTACACTGTTTAGGAAAGTGTTCATCATAGGTTCTCCTCTAGAGTTCATGACCTCACCAATCTCAAGTAATTGACTTTGTTTACAATATCGGGCATGATTCCCTCCCATTGATGGAGCCTTAAGTCCAATTAGATTGTTATTGGTTATCCCCAAATACTAGTGAAAAAAACAAACTACTTTCAACACAAATATTGTGCCTGCATTATTTTAGCATATCTGTGTTCTTGCCTGGTTATTAACATATACTGTTATTTTTATTTATTGCCTGTATTTTCAAGGTTTTATGGAGTTAATAAGTTTCTTGTATTTTTGTAGACAAGGTCTCAGTATATCACTCAGACTGACTGGCCTGGATTCTCCTGCCTTAGCTTCACAGTGGTAGGATTATAGGCAGGTAATTTATTAATTTTCTATCCCTAGAATAGGTAATCTGGATCATTCTCCAGCTACTTACTTCTTGTTAATTTTCATATGCTGAAACTATTCTGTCTTTATTATCTTAATGAAGAAGTTCTAGAGCTTGAAATTCTTGAGTTGAGCTAACCTGGTCTTGTTCCCTGTGGTCATCTCTCTTTTTCAGGATGATTGTTCTCTTCTCATCTCTTGGGTTAGACTTCCTGTACACAGTATTTCATTCTTGGCTTACCTCTTCAGTTCTGCTCTTTGAAATCTCTAGTAACTGTCTAAGAAAGATCATGAGAAGCCATTTTGCTTTCTTTTGTTACTTATATTTTGTGAAGCTGCATGCTTTTATTTTTCCTGTGATTAACGGCTTGTTATCCACCTGAGGAAGGTGTTGTGGGTGATGTGAGGGAAGCTTAGATCTGTTTAAAGGTTTGATTTAAATTTCAGGAGGGCATACGTGTAGGATAGAGCATCCCATTCCTCAACACCAGTCTCAGGGCATTTGGTGCTGGCATGAGGTTGGGTATGTCTGAAGTACGGGAAAACCAAAGCTAAGTTTCCATTGCTGGGGCTGAAATAACAGATGGCTTGGTGAGGGAGCTAGGAAGCAGACCTGATGTGATGTAAGAGGCATCTGATACTTGCTTTCATCTAGCTAAGCTTCTGATAAGTCCTTTTATTCCAGGAAATGATGCTGTCCCATTTCATAAGATCTCCCTCCCTTTCTGTTTTCTCTTTCAGGAACACCTGTTAATCAAATTTTAAGATCACTTAGACTCTGAAATAATCTTAAGGTTTTTTTTTTCCCCCTGTATTTCCATATGATTTTATTTTGTTTCACTTTGGGGAAGATATTTTTCTGAACTTAGATTCTCAACAGAATCTTCTGATTCTTTTGACTATTTAATGTTAACTACCATATAACTTTCAAAAGAATTTGTTTGTGTGTGAGTGTATATATGTATATATGTATACAGTTGTATAGTTGTATTTGTATACACATACTTCTGTTCTTGTTTAGTCATTGCAATATTGCTTTTAAATTTTCTTGATATTAATTATAGCTACTCTGTTTTACTGGATTTTTCCCGTGAAAATACATTTTATATTTTCCTCTATACTTTATCCTCGTCTTGTTATCTTTGAGCTCTGCCTTCATCTTAGAATTGTCCTCCAGAAGTTTGCTGATTATTTGTTAGGATGGGTTTGAAAGGAAAATTGAAAGTTCTTTGTGCTTGGGTGAGCCATTTAATTAAAGAGCTTCCAAAGTCAGTAGGTTGTAGAATTTCTTCTCAGCTTGTCAAAGTCCTCGAAGAAAACTCTTCCAGTCTTTGATCTAAAGGGTGCAGACCAGGCTGCCAATGCTAAGAAGTCCATGTAGAGCATGTGAGGTGCATATTTAATACACAAATTTTACACTCTTCATTGAAGGAGGGCGTAAGACATACTGTGTCATTCATGTCTCAGGTCTCCCAGCCAGAGAGAGAGACCACCTATTTTTACCATCTCCAGAGAATGAACTGTTATTTCACTAGAGACAGAAGGAATCACGCAGTTGAAAATTTTTTAACAGACTTAAAACTATGAATTCTCATTTCACCTTCCCTCCATGCTTCTTGCCAACAATTCCTGAGGTTCAGAGGTTTCCACCATGTAAAATGAGTCATTGCTTAGTTCTAACAACTGCCAGCTTAGACTCTAGCTTCATGGGTTTGCTAAGTTATCCATCTGTTTTCCAGCTTCCACAAACTTGTGCCTGGGATTGCTTCTGTTCTTTCTGTGGTATCATTCTCCAAATCTTTTTTGCATGGAATATAAACAGATACTTGAAGAGCTGCTTTTACTTCCAGCCTACCAAATATAGATATTGACCAAATTAAAGCTCCTGGCATGCCACTATTTTCTGTGCTCTGAAAAATTCAGATCCCCTCAGTGTGTGCATAGCATAATAACATTTGTGTCTCTTAATGTGTCAACTTTGGCTTACTGTGGGGTTATGAAACACTCCACAGTCAGTACGGTTTATAAGAGACAAGCTCATTCATAATTTTTACTTTATCCCAGCACAGTATAATAGAACTGCAAACCCTGTAGTTGATTTGACTTTTCATCTCCATTGAGCTCAATATATAATCAAGAGAAATAAGCTCAAAAGATTATCAGAAATTTATATAAAACTTCCAGTGCATACTTTGGGGCTTAAAAAAGACAGTGATATTACCTTGTACATTTTCCAAATATAAAGGGCAAGAAAAAATTTATGTTCCGAATGATTATCTTAAGATACTGTGGTGGTTTGAATGACAATGGCTACCACAGACATATATATTCGGATGCTTGTTCCTCAGTTGGTTGGAACTCTTTAGGAAGGGTTGGAGGATGTGGCCTTGCTGAGGAGCTATGTCACTAGGTGTGGGCTTTGACTTTTTAAAAGTCCATGCCACCCTCAGTTAACTCTCTGTGCCTCATGCTTGTGGATCAAAATGTAACTCTCAGCTACTGCTCCAGTGACATCCATGCCTGCCTGCTGCCATGTTTCCTGCCACGATGGTCAATGATTCTAAACCTCTGCAATTCTTTTTTTAAATTGTATTATTTTTAAATAATTTATTCATTTTATATCCCAATTGTAGCCCCTTCCTTATCTTCTCCCAGTCCCACCCTTCCTCCCTTTTCCCCCTATCCCCTTTCCCTAGTACTCCTCCCCTGCCATCTGACCCTAGCTTATTAAGTCTCATCAGAGCTGCCTGGATCCTCTTCCTCTGTGGCTTGGCAACAGGGGGAAGTGATCAAAGAGCAGGCAACTGAATTCATGACAGTGGCAGTCCCTGCTCTTTTTACTCTGGGACCCACATGGAGACTGGGCTGCATCTGAGGAGGGAGTCTAGGTCCTCTCCATGCATGGTTGGTGCATCAATCTCTGCAGAACCCCTGGGGCCGGACTTTTTTCACTCCATTAGTCTCTTTGTCGAGCTCCTGTCCCCTTCCTGTCTTTCTATCCCCCCCTTCTTCCAGAAGACTCCCTGCTCTCTACCCAAAGTTTGGCTGTGAGTCTCAGCATCTGCTTCCATCCTCTGTTTGGTTTAACCTTTCAGAGGACCTCTATGGTAAGCTCCCATCCTGTTCCCTCGCTTCCACCACTTCTGGTGTCTATACTGTTTGCCATTCCAAATGAGATTTAAGCATTTTCCCTAGGGCCTTCCTTGTTGTTTAGCTTCTTTAGGTCTGTAGATTTTAGTATGTTTATCCTATATTATATATCTAATATCCACTAATAAGTGAGTGTATATCATGCCTGCCTTTCTGCTTCTGTGTTACCTCACTGAGAATGATCTTTTCTAGTACTGTCATTTGTCTGCAAATTTCATGATTTCCTTGTTTTTAATAGCTGTGTAATATTCCATTGTGTAAATGTGCCATAATTTCTGTATCTATTCTTCCACTGAGGCACATCCAACTTCATATGGAAAAACAAAAAACCCAGGATAGCTAAAACAATACTGTATAATAAAATATCTTCTTTAGGTATCTCCATCCCTGATATCAAGCTGTACTATAGAGCAACAGTAATGAAAACTTCATGGTATTGGCATAGAAACAGACTGGTGGATCAATGGAATTGAATCAAAGACACAGAAATAAACCCATATACCTACGGACACCTGATTTTTGACAAAGATGTCAAAACTATACAATGGAAAAAAGATAGCATCTTCAACAAATGGTGCTAGTCTAACTGGATGTTCACATGTAGAAAAATGCAAATAGAACTGTACCTATGACTCTGCACAAAATTAAAGTTCAAGTGGATCACAGACCTCAACATAAATACAGACATACTAAATCTGTTGGGAAAAAAAAAAGTGGGGAAGAGCTTTGAACTCATTGGCACAGGAGTCAACTTCCTGAACAGAACACCAACAGCACAGGCTCTAGGATCAACAAACAGTAAATGAGACCTCATGAAACTGAAAAGCTTCTGTAAAGCAAAGAACACTATCATCAGAACAAAATGACACCCTACAGACTGGGAAAGGATCTCCACTAACCCTATATCTGACAGAGGGCTAATATCCAGAATATATAAAGAACTCAAGAAGTTAAACACCAACAAACCAAACAATCCAATTAAAAAATAGGGTACAGAGTTAAACAAAGAATTCTCAATAGAGGAATATGAATGGCAGAGAAACAATTAAAGAATTGCTCACCATCTTTAGTCATCTGGGAAATGCAAATCAAAATGACTCTGAGCTTCCATCTTACACCCATCAGAATGGCTAAGATCAAAAACTCAAGTGATAACACATGCTGGAGAGGATGTGGAGAAAGGGGAACCCTCCTTATTACTGGTGGAAGCGCACATTTTTATAACCACTTCGGAAATCAGTCTGGCACTTTCTCAGAAAATTGGGAATAGCGCTACCTCGAGATCCAGCTATACCACTTCTGGGCATATACCTGAAAGGTGCTCTGCCATTCAATGTCAGCTGAGCCGACATTTGCTCGACTATGTTCATAGCAGCTTTATTTATAATAGCCAGAATCTGGAATCCTCTTCAATTCTAAGTCTCAAATAAATTCTTTCTTCTCTAAGTTGGCTTGGTAATGGTGTCTCATCACAGCAATCAAAAAGTAACTAAGACAGACACAAAAGCAGATTCTATCCCCCCACCCCCACCCCCACATACACCATTAGGCTCTTCTCTTCTTAGGTTGAACCAGAGACGTTCCTGGAAAGTTTTATCATTTGTAATGAAATGAGGTGGGCTCTCAGATTAGGCATATATCATTCAACAGAATATTCTACACCACAAAGTCATTTTGGCAGAGAGGTAAATGTGTGAGCAATCACCTAGATTGGTATAAGAGGATATGTGCTGAGCTGAAAGAGCTGAGTCTAGAGAATTTTAGGCTTGAGCCCAATGCTCTAACAGCAGCTACAAGCTATTTTCCAGCCAGAATCTGCTTTACTAATCACTCTGCAGTTGTTTCTGAGGAAATGCTTGAATCATATGAATCGCTGGAGCAATCTACTGTGGAAGAATCAATACTACACACAATTCAAAGGTTCCTAAGAAAAAACTTCTGAGGCAGGTTTTCTGTTTTGGACGCTGGGAAGCCCAAAAAGGTGAGATCCAGAATTCCTTTTCTATAGAACGTAGCCAGAGAGAAAAGGCATTTTCTGCTACTTTTAAGTTTGGAGGAGGACGACACAGGCCGTGTCACTGGTAGGGATATTAATGCTTTAAGTGTAACACAGAGGAGGTGAGGGGAGTTTATTTGAGGGAAAAATGGAGTCACCAAAGAGGAGGAGGAGGAACCAAGAAAAGTAGTTCTTGTCTTTGGGTCTAGGTTCATCTTGGGCCATAGGAACTTAGGAGAGTAATTCAGAAGGAATGTGTTGGAAAACAGGAGCAGCTATAGGATCACAAATAGCTGTAGGCATTGTAGGTATATGTTATCCAATAACATATTTTATTTATAATAATAGTTCACATATACTTTTTTTCCCCGGTACCACACTCGCCCGCATTTCAGCATGCTTCCTGCCATGATGACAATGGATTAAACCTCTGAAATGAGCTTCAGATAAATGCTTCTCTTGGTAAAAGTTGCTATGGTCGTGGGGTGTCTTCACAGCAGTAGAACACTGACTAAGACAAGGAATTAAAGTGCGTTTCCAGCAGAATCAGGAAGAGGGCATCAGCTTCCTTTGACCTGAAAGTGCATGCAGTTGTGTACCATCCAAGATGGGTGCTGGGATCAGAACTTGGAATCCTCTACAAGAGCAGTAGGTGCTCTTCTGAGTCATCTCTCCAGCCCCTTAAGGAGACTTTTTATTTAGTTATTATGAAATAAACATAATGGCTATTCATTTAACTTTTCACAACATATCCTTCAGAAAGTTTTAAAATTTCTCTATAAAAATCTAATTTTTATTGATTATTTTTTTATTTACAACTTTATACAAGTATACAATTTGTTGTGATGACTGTCTCCCACCGGCTTTGCGTATTTCCCCTCAGCCCTATCAACTTTACCTTATCTCTGCCGATCTCCCAGGTTCATGGTTTGGTTTTGATTGTATGGGACCACTGGATTGGAACTATTATTGGGGCCTGGTGGAATCATCTGTGGGTAGTGCACAACTTAAGGCAATGATTCTCTTCTGTGGACTCTATTAATGCCAAATATTTTACCTGTGAGAGGCGGGCTGCCCGAGCTTCTCTCCCGTCCATGTCCGACGTGCATATAGGCCCATTCTTGTGAAGAACCAGTGTAGGCATCCATAGATGTGAATTTATTGTTGTTTTATTGATTGATTGATTGATTGATTTTCATTCGGTTTACATCCTTGTTGTAACCTTATCCTTCCTCCCCTCCCTGTTCCACCCTCCCTCCATTCTCCTTTCTGCCTCCTCTTTTCCGTAGAAAACGGTAGCTCTCTTTACCATCCATCTCAGCTCACCAAGTTGCATCAGAGCTGAGCATGTCCTCTTCCCCTATGGCCTGGCATGGCAGTCCCCGCAGGAGGAAGTGGTCAAATAGCTGGCAAGTGAGTCCTTGCCTGATGCAGTCCCCACTTCCTTTACTAGAGGACCCACATGAGGCCTAAGCTGTCCATCTTCTACACCTTTGTAGGGCGCCTTGTAATGGCTGTGTGCCGCCTAAGAGATTACTTTTTTCCCTATCTTCTGGCCCTTGTATCTCTTCAGAGGGGATAGTATAACTGTCTTATTTAGGGCTGAGCTCTTACCACCTGTACCAGTAACCGTGCAACCATGAGTCTTTGCATTTACCACCATTCACTGAGATAACGTTTGTCTATGGTATAAACACTAATATTCAGAAGGCAGCTTGACAGTGGGTCAATTTGCTAAATAAAGTTATTTAGACCACTCCCAGGCCTATGATTTTTCCCGTCATTAGCTTCTGATTAGGTTTACAGCACTAGACACGGCTTTCTCCCTGTGGAACAGCGAGTTAATCCAAGCACAGAGTATTTAGTTAGTAACTCCTATGGCAGTAGTACCACTATTGCACAAGAGGGCACACCTTATCTGGCAGTTTGGTCTTAAAGATAGTAGAACTGACAGCTAGTTGATAACAAATTTTCCCCCAGTAGTTGGGCTAATAAACACTTAAAAACATTATTAGCCATCAGGGGAATGGAAATTAAAACTTTTGGAGGGATTCCATCTCATCCTAGTTAGAATGGATACTATCAAGCAATCGCATGACAAAAAATAATGATGAGGATATGGGGAAAGAAGAATTCTTATTCACTGTTACAAATGCAAACTAGCAGCCCCTAGAGAAACCAATGTGGAGTTTCCTCAAAAAGATAGAGATAGAACCATCATATAACCCAGCTGTTCCACTCCTAGAATACATACATACATACATATATATATACATATGTATATGTATACACACACACACACACACACATATATATATATATATATATATATATGTGTGTATACTGAGAGGACCCTGAATTCTACTACAGAAATATTTGCTCATCAATATTCATTGCTCCTTTATTCATATTATCTAGGAAGTGAAATGAGTCTAGATGTCCATCAAACGACACATGGATAATGAAATTGTGGTTCACAATAGAATTTTAGTTAGCTGTGAAGAAAAGCGAAATTATGAAATGTGAAGGGAAATGAATGGAATTAGAATGAGGTAACCAGATGTCACATTTTCTCCTTTATGAATAGATCCTAGCCTCAGATCTCTAAATTTTTTATTGAAAATGCATGTTTCATACGATATTTTCTGATTATAGTCTCCCTCTCCAATGCCTCCCAGACCTTCCCCCTCCCACCCAAATCCACATCCTTTCTTTTTCTTTCTCTCATTAGAAAACAGACATCTAAAAATTAATAATAAAATGAGATGAAATAAAAACCAAAAAAACCCCAGAATAAGACAAAACAAACAGAAAAATGAAAAAGAACCATAGAAAAGGCATGATAAGCACATATAGATGCAGAGGCACATGTTTGCACACATAGAAATTCCCTAGAAACACAACATTGGAAACCATAATATAGATGCAAAAGATTTGTAATGAAAAAAAAAAAGAACCTCAAAAAATATCATTGAGTTTGTTTTGTTATGGGTGATTTGTATACCCAGTGAGATTTAGCTGGAGAAAACTACATTTTTCTCTTGTGAGTGGTTGTTGATTGGAGGAACCTTCTGGGCTAGGGTTGGGGGCTTGTATCCACTCTCCCTATCAAGGCTGGGACCCTATTTGCCTGAAACCCACGTATGTCCTGTGCGTGGTGCCACAGTGTCTGTGAGTTCATGTGTGCATCTATCCTGCTTTGATGTCCTCCATGTCTCCTGGCACAAAGAGAAACCGCAACTGGACAATGTTCAGAGAACAAGAGAACGTGGAGCCCTCAGTCTTAAGTGGGTTGTCTCCATCAGACACCTCCCACCTGGGCTCAGAGCTCTGTTTGAATGTTCAACTTGGAGTATCTGCGGAAGCCAGAAACCTAGGAAGAGGCCATTGGGAAGGGCTGGGTGTTAGGGACAGGGGACAGTAGAACCTAGATAATATGAGAGTTAAGGAGGGGGAATCCTGGGGTCTAAGAAGGGAAGAGGGTGAGGATAGGAAAGACGAAGGGGTACAGGAGGGTTGACCAAATGAAGGGGTATAAAAAAGGTATATGGAAAACTATTATCTCATTACCAAAGTAGAAAATACAGTTCATAACAATAAAACAGGAATTTGAAGGGAGATACTATACATGGCTGAAAAAAAGCTGTTCCCCAAAGCTGTGAAAGAGGATTGAAGATGTCCAGTGTCTAGGCAGAAGACCAAGGCTGAGGAAAACTTCAAGGTTCTGGGACCTTGAAAAAAAAAAAAAGAAAATAAAAGAAAGAAAAAAAAGAAAAGAAGAACCTACAAGGTCCTAGTAGTGAAGCAACTTTCCAGATTCTGTTTTGAAGGTTTAGCTGATGAGACAGAGGGTGGAGGTGGTGGAGAATGAAGGCTGATAGGAAAGTATGAATTAGTAGGTATGGTTGGAGGTACTGCCGGAGAAACTGCACATTAAAAACCCTGCTCGGGCAGCTGGTTACTTAGCTGTGATTGTCTCGGGCAATGTGTTGAGAGGGATCCAGAAGCTGCAGGGGTGGCTAGGGCCATCGTTCAGTGGATAAACTGCCTGCCACCTACGTGTCAAGGCTGGAGCACAGATCCTCAGCCCAGACGTCAAAACTCCAGGCAGGTCTGACTGCCTCCTGCTAGTGCCAGCACTCTCAGCAGACAGAGACAGGGTAGTTACTGGCTAGATAGACTAGCTTACTCGGCGAGCTCCTTCAGCAAGAGACCCCCAATAAATAAAGTGGGAAACGATGAAGGAAAAGACCCAGTGTCAACCTCTGGCCTTCAAATGCACACGGATACACGGACATGTACACAACAAACATGGAAAACACACATTACACACACACACACACACACACACACACACACACACACACACACGTGTAGGAGAGAGAGGTGGAGTGAGACATGCATTATAAAATTGTTGAAGATAATTGGAGGTGAGGGTGGAGTTAAGGGAGATGGAAAGAGAAGCGCACTCACAGGAGTGTATCAGCGGCCTTAGAAATTAACTGGGAGATTTTTGGTTTGGAAAGAATGTGTGTTTAGTAACCAAATGCATGCAAGGATCACAAGAGCAGCCCGTTAATGAGCAATCAGCCTTCCTCATCTCGATGTGCGTTTTGTGAGTTTCAGTTGTCACTCAATCAGTTTAAGGACGCTCCTTCATATACGAGATAACACAAAGTTTCCAAGCACCTCCGACAGTGTTGTCTCCTTTCAGTAATCAAGTCTTTACTGAGAATTTACTAGGCACCACGTGTGCCAGGCTGCAGGCTACGAGCCTGGTCCTGGTCCTAGCCTGTTTCTTCTGCATGTGGAATCAGGTGGAACAGCCGTTCTTAAAAAAAAAAAAAAAAAAAAAAAAAAAGGCAGTGTAATAAACTGTTTCATGAACTCAAGTGCGGAGAGGCAGGAGGCAGTCCCCTTGCCTCAAGATCTGGTGGATTATCCACAGAGGGGCTGCATGAAAGGGGCTTTAAGGGCTAACTAAATGTTTTCCCCATAATTCCTTCTGACTCACTTGTGGTGTTTACTTGCATATGTTTACAGTGTTTACAAAGTGCCAAGTATATGGTCTTTATGCAAAGGAAAACAAAAGGTGTGCTCTTCCTCGTTTTCATGAAGATGAAAGCAGGCATTTGTACAATTACAACATACAAATGAAGAAGGAACACACAACATATAAATGAAGAAGGAAGTGCGGAACAGAGGCTAAGGCCTGGCAGCACCTTTTTTAGCAGCCTGGAGATAATTGAGATGTGACAGCCCAGCCATGCCTGTTCTGCAGACTTAGATTCCAAAATAAACCTCTTTTTGTTGAGGTGCTACAATGTACAATGGTAGAAATGGAGTTTTAGAGCTAGCCTGACTAGATTTTATATAAGCTTGGACAGTGTCCTAAAGTTTTTTGCCTGTTAGGCTGGCTAGTCTTATCTCAACTTGACACACAAACTAGAAATATCTAAATAGATATATTAGGGAGATGCTCCCAGAACGTCCAGCAGTAGGGCATTTTACTAATTAGTACTGATGGGGGAGAGCCCAGCCCTTTGTGGGTGATTCCAACCCTGGGCTGGTGGTCCTGAGTTGTATAAGAAATCAGGCTGAGCAAGGGGATCCCTCTCTGTGCACCAGCTCCGGCTCCAGTTCCTGCCCTGTTTGCATGTTTGCTCTGACTTCCTTTGGTAAAAAAATATAAAATCGTAAGCCAATTGAACCCTTCCCTCTCCAACTTGCTTTTCGGTCATGGTATTTCATCCGCAGCCATAGATACCATAACTAAGACGTCAACAGTATGTTATACCAAGAGGATCCACTTCCCCGGGTAAGTGCAGGGTGGACTCTGGTTATCTGTGCTGAATTCTACTTTCCCCGGTATACAGCAAACACTCCTCTTCTTTCTCCCCACCCTCCCACTGTTCATCTTTTTTTGCTGAGGATGGAACCCAGAGCCTCACACATGCTAAGTGACTCCTCTTCCACTAACCCTCACAGCTCACCGTTATCTTTTGGAAGACTAAGGAATAAACCCTATCGCTATTCTCAATAAGAATATTCTTCTTCTAAATAATGGGCTCTGTAGAGGTAACAGGTCTCTAGACCTTCACAACTTTAGGCATCCCAGCCCTTACTGTGGATGGAGAGAGGGCTTCAAGGTCTGTTTGTTTTTTCAATATAGAAACTCTATTTAAACACCTTTACACACCTTCTTTATATGCCAAATGTTCTTGAAAAGTCCATTCAAAAGGGTTTGCTGCCAGTTGTTGTTGGTACTGGGAGGGACCCAGTGAAAGGTTATAAGGGAAATACCATTGAAATAGATGTGGGCTGGTCTATTCCTCTCTCTCTCTATGTCTGTCTGTCTCCCACTCTGCTTTCTGTCAGGAGGTGAACATCATCACATGTTCCTGCTGTGATCTTCTTGTTCTAAGTTGCTATATGTCCAAAGCAATGGGACCAGGTGACTGTGAGCTGACACTTTTGGAATCACGAGCCTTAATAAATCCTTTCTCACTGTAAGTCGATTATATCTCAGACTTAAAACATTTTAGTGTTTATGTGCATGAATATTTTTATTTAATTAAAATACAATCACAGTGTTTTCACCCACCCCTTGCATGTCCCTTTGTATGAGTGTTTTGTCTGCAAGTATGCCTATGTATCACATGAGCACTTGGTGCCTGTGGAGGCTAGAAGAGAGCATCAAAACCTAGAGCAACAGTTTGAGATACCATGTGGATCCTGGGGACCGAACTAGGGTCCTCTGTAAGATTGGCCGGTGCTCTTCATTCTTGAGTCATCTCCTCACCCTCCTCTATCTTAGATACTTTGTCATAGCAATGGGAAGCTGAATGACAAAATTAGTACTGAGAGTTAGGTTCATTGCTGACTGTCCCTGATAGGTGTGCTTCAAAAGTCTTTGGAGTTTATGGAATTTACTGGAAGGGTTTGGAAATGTAGGTAGAAACAAAAACATTCACAAGAACTATTCTGAGCAGTCTGCTTTAAAAAAATAATATTGAGATGACTAACAAAACAAGAAACAATCCTCTTATGTGTAAAGATTGATTTTATACACACACACACACACACACACACACACACAAGGAACACTCAGATCAGAACATTTGTTGCACCCTAGAAAGTTTCAAGGTCATCTTTAGTGTTTTATGTCACTGATTGTTGGATGCCAATAAATCTAGAATTGTTTTCTCTTGGCTTTTAGCTGAGTATTCCCCCTTAATGGCTGCCTTTTGAGACATGAGTTTTACAAAGCAGTAGCTCTCTCGGGTAGGACAGATTCTTCAGTCTTAGCATATTTTTCTGATGCATGACTACCAAATCAATCCTACTCACTCGCAACCTTGACCTCCCTCCTCTAGAGTGACACCGGCACACACTTTAACTGTCAGGTATAGTAGGAGACCAAGACTGGAATCTGCAAGGAGGTGGCCCTGGATCAACTAAATTCACATAATGCGATGTCTTCCACGCTGAGTTTTTCTTGTGCCTTTGTGTACCCAAAGTACCAAGAAGTCCTGTGGTACTATCAACCAAATATCACACAAAGGAACTCAACCCCAGAATGCTGTCTTTTTTAAACAAAATGAAACAAAACAAAACAAAACAAACAAACAAACAAAAAACCCCTTTCATCTCCAGTTTAACATTTGGAAATTTGTTCTCATTATTTTTTCCCCAAACTGTCTGTCCCTCCCTCAACTTTCCCAGTGTACACGAAATATGTTTCTAACTGTCTAAGTTCAACATCTAGAAACTTCTCTTTTATTCCTCCTGTGGTTCAGAGCTTGACTGTTCCCTAGAGGCCCATGTATTAAAGGTTTGGTTTCCAGACTGGCATCCTTGGGAAGTGAGGTGCAGTGGGAAGTCTTTGTATCAGTGGGCATATTGAACCACAGTCTCTTCTCTCTCTCTTTCACTTCCTGTTCAAAATGGTGAGTTGTTGTCTTCTGCTGTGCATTCCTACCATGGTCTTCCATGGTATCAGAAGTTCAAAGCAAGGAGACTAACTAACCACAAGCTGGGAACTCTAAAACAGTGAACAAGACAGTCTCTCTTTATAAATCGATTATCTCAGGTATTTTGGCATAGTGGTGGCAGCTGACTTGAACAATTTCCTACACGAAGATCTCTCATAAAAGTTCTATTGATTCCTCAAAATTCCCCAAAATGTTTTATGTCATCAGTATTCTATTAACCATCAAAGTATTTTAGAAACATTTTTGAATCCCTCTTCAATCTTAGGGAGGGATTTACTTGTGAAGGTCAAGATGAGTATCACTGCTCGTCATTGCTGTTCATGTTTGTTGATATTTCTACTTATTGTATCAGATATAAATTCTCAAGTACCAGAATGCAGTGGATATATATATATATATATATATATATATATATATTTGCATTCCATTTTCTTGTATTCTGATAGCTTGATTGTTCTGTTCTATGGAGTCATTTGGGATCCATGTTTCTTTTTTTTTTTGTTTTGTTTTTTTCGTCTCTGCCAGCCCATGGTACCAGTCCTCACTGGCACGGCTGCAACAGAGTCATTGTCACATCGATTTCTAGTGTTGGAAAAAAAAAAACGGGAAAGCGATGTCACAGAAGCTGACTCAAACTTGGTTTGAGTAGGGAAGGGAAACAGTTACATGCTCCCTTCCAGCTGTGATGAAGACAATATCTTGCTTAGCTCCTAGGCCAGGTGTATATGAAGAAGACAGTGGATCTTAGGATGAGTAATACTTTGCCACCACATTTTCATTCTTGCCACAAAACATTTTCTCATTCACACATTTGGTCCCTCAGTACTTATTTATTATAACTACTTATTCAATCGGTGCATCTTTTAACACCAGTTCTATCTTATTTGTAGTGGACACATCATTACAAAATTGAACAAATGGTGACTGTTTTAAGAGCCTAACACATTTGAGAGAAGTGTTTGTGGAATGGAGACTATTTCAAATTTCCATCAGTGAAGTTATTTCTTTGAGAAACCTTACCCTCTTAGCATACCAAGAGAGACAGCTTTTTTGGTTTTCAAAGACTGTTTGGGATGAGCTTGCTGATAGGCTATATTGAAGTGGAGTTATTTCCCTCTATCTATGAGAGACTGGTTCCAGGACCTTCAGAAATACTGCTGCATTGTTTAGGAAATAAAGATGAGAAAGGATGTTCAGAATAGACACATTTTCTTTTCAGATATTTTCTATCTATGATTTCTTGAATCTAGGCACATGGATATAGAGGGCTGACTATATTGAGGACGTATCTCTCATGTTTTGGAATACGAGTAATTAGTAAAGAAAAAGAAATCAAGACAACATTTTAAGCAACGGCATTGCAGCTGTTGTTCAAGTGTTCCTACCTAGCAAATTACTACTTTAGTTTCACACAGAATCTGTCACCTGTCACCCAATCAGTGGGAAGTTTGTCAATGGTTGGATGGATTTGATTTCAATCATTTGACAAGGCAAACACCAAGATACTTCCTAGTCACAGCCTTAACACTCTGTCCATCTCTCTCTCTCTCTCTGTCCCTCCATTCTTCTCCCTCTCTCCCCCTCTGTTGGTGTGTGTACATACGTATATGTGTGTGTGTGTGCATAAGTTGGCATGGAGAGTCTTCTTCCAACTACTTTCCCATGTCATTTTTGGAAACAGAATCATGGGGTTCTTGGATTCAATTAGATGGTCTAGCCATTGAGAGATTCCCCTGGGGGTTCTCCTGTCTCCATCTCCCCACTGCTATGTGCTGCTATGCCCAGTTTTTTTTTTAAGAGGTGTTGAGGGTTGAACTCAGTTCCTCATGCTTGCATGGCAATCGCTTCACCGACTGAGTTGTCTACCAAACCCAGTTTTGTTCATTTTTGTTTGTTAGTTTTCGAGACAGGGTTTCTCTGGGTAGCCTTGGTTATCCTGGACTCCCTTTGTAGACCAGGATGGCCTCAAACTCACAGAGATCTGCCTGCCTCTGGCTCCCTGAGTGCTGGGATTAAAAGTATGTGCCAAGCCCTGTTCAATTTTTTTTCATTTTTGATAAGAATTTCTTCACAGACAAAGAATATACATCTCAAATTCTCTTGTCTAGTTCCTCATTCTTAAAACAGATAACTTTGATCACCTTTAGTAAATCTATTAACCTCTTAGAACCTACATTTCGGCATAAGAAACTACTTATAGTGAACTTTTTGATATTAATAATCTGCTCTGAACTAATTTTTCTTTTTCTTCTATTCCTCCTTCTTGTTTCTTTCTTTTTCATAGTTTGGCATTCAGGGCCCATTTCAGCAGCAATTACCAACCATTGGCCATTGGCCAAGTCAGTGAACTTGAGCACTATGTAGATTGTCTCATATATATATGTATATATATACATATATATATATATATTTAATATTGTTCTCACTAATACCTATTGTTAGTTAGGCTTCTGGTTTATATTGTATCATGGTGTGGCTCAGAGTAGACCAACTCCATTATGTCATGTGTTCTACATATGACTCCTCTGGGCCATTCCTGCCATCTCAAGTGAGTTCTTTTATTTCATAATTAAAAAATAATGGCAACTGAAAGGTAATTCAACCTGCAAAGCTGGAAATAGCACAAACATGCCCGCAGGTTCTTGCTTTGTGAAATCTGATACAGTTTTTTTTTTTTTTTTTGGTTTAAATTGCCCCCTCCATGACACTAACTCTCCTCAGTAGTTCACTTTCTTCTGTCCAAATGCAAGTTCTCTGAGATCTTGATAGCAGACACCAAGATCAAAGCAGGTTGACATTGACCTAGACTCATCTTCAAAGTCAAGGTTGTGATTGATTAAAAAAAAAATACCAAGAAGCCAAGAAGATCAGCAGAGAGGACAATATCATGAACACCTCCTTTTCTTCCACTTGCTTTTTTATTTATTCAGCAAACATTTAAAGGTCTGTTACACACCTTGCACCGTGCGTGGCACTGGGTTATAGCAGGGAACACAGCACCGCTCTCACTATCAAAGGCCCCCAGTGGGGATGAGAGCCAGGAAACTGAGGAAAAGAGTGATAAGTGCTGGGATGTAAGTTTGTGTTGCTTTGGACTCACAGAGAGCACAGCTAGTCCAGAAAGCAGGGAGGGAGAGGAGTCCCCAGTGTTGGGATAGCACCAAAGATGAATGCTTTGCCATGACTCTGTAAGAATAACCATTTTTGATCACTGTCTTAGAATGGAACATAGTAATAGGCTGTGGCCCAGTTCCCTGCTGAAAATTGTACACGGTGGGGATACCTGTAAGAGCTGTAGACCAGTGGTTCTCAACTTTCCTAATTCTGCGACCCTTTAAAACAGTTCCTCATGTTCTGATGACCCCCCGATCATAGAATTATTTTTATTGCTATTTCATAACTGTAATTTTGATACTGTTATGAATCATAAAGCAAATATTTGATTTGCAGGGTATCCAGTATGCAACCCCTGCAAAAGAGTCCTTTGACACCCAAAGGGGTCACCACACATTGGTTGAGAATCATAGCTATATATACAATGAAAAGCCTACCAGTGACCAGGTTTCTAACTTTCTGGCGTTACTTACTTAGTAAAACTACTTACTAAATAGTAATGATTGGGCTGAGGAAGTAACTAAGAATAGCTACTTGAGAGGCAATGTAAGCACTCTGAGGTTTTCCCACCTAAAGGGAGTGAACACTTTCACCTGCTGTACCCTGAGCCTACGAGGCACCACGCTTCAGATCTACGTGCATTGCCAACTGTCTGTAGGTATTTCCTTTTCACCTGGCCAGTCCATAAACTGTCCAAATTAGTATCTACAAACTATGTTTTCTATATTTATAATGTCTATTTATAATTATAAAAATATAAGCATTTTGCCATGCTCACAGAAAACCCTGCACGTCTCACCTAATGGTGCCACCACTGATCCATTGCCTCTGGAGAGTGAGCTAGGATTGGTTCTTCACTCATAGGCACTCTTTACTTTTGTACCATCCCTCCCTTACCCACCTTAACAATGACTAAGCCCACGTCCCAAGTAACTCTTGTTTCAATTCATTGCTTTCATTTTTGCTGTAAGGACCTTAACTGAGGGCAACATTGTCTCCCACTAAGACATGGTTGCCCGGTTAGCTCCCTGCCTCTGGTGTTATTACAGTGCAACCAGAACAATCATTTTGAGGTATGATCTGACCCCACTACCCCTCATCCTAAATATTAAACAGATTCTGATGGCCTTTGTGAAAGTCTGTCTCCCATATGCAGTTCATAAGCCGGCTGACCATACACCCCACTTGCTCAGAATAGTCTTAGTTGATGCCTACTGTTTTAACATAATATTCCAAGTCCATGATTTCACTCCACAACAGGCGCTGGTCTTGGTGCCTTGTAAAGATGCTTGAAAGGCAAGGCCTTCTGCTCGCATTCTTCTCTTTCTTGAGCACTCCCCATTGACGACTGACACCACTCCACCTCACTAAGGGCCATCAGGTTCTTCTGACACATATGTCTTCTGTTTGCACACTTGCTTATGCTCTCTTCCCCACCTCAGCCACCTTTTATGTTCTTTCAACCCTGGACAAGGGCAAGTCACAGCTTCCATTGGATCTCTGTTCCATTATCACTTGGTACTTAAATGTGTGTGATACTTAAAATGTCACCTCAGTAACACAACCCTTGAAGGAGCTATGTTTTCAATATAATACTTTTAAAGATTTTTTTTTTAATGCATGTGAACGTTTGCTTGCATATGTGTCTGTGTACCGTAAATGTACTGGGGACCTGAGGAAGCCGGAGAATCCCCTGAAACTGGAGTTACCAGTGGTTGTGAATCGCCATGTAGATGCTGACAATAGAACCCGGGTCCTCTGCAATACCAACAAGTGCTCTTAACCTCTGAGCAATCTTTCCAGTCTCGGGAAACTATTTCTTGTTCATACTTTCCCTAGGAATTCCTGCTGTTCTATCAAACAAATGTAAAAAAATGAAATAGCCCAATTCCCGTGTTCCCTATGGTTCTAGAGAAAACTTCAGATGAGCATAACAGAAGCTCTATGTGCAGCGGTGACGCGGGGTACGTGGCTGCTGCTCTTACGCTTCCCTTGCTGGTGCCCTTGCCCCTCTGTGGCTGGTGCCCTTGCCCCTCTGTGGCTGGTGCCCTTGCCCCTCTGTGGCTGGTGCCCTTGCACCTCTGTGGCTGGTGCCCTTGCACCTTTGCCTTTTTGTGTTCTGTCAGTCTAGGGCATGAACCTGAACTTCTGTAAGTGATTTCAAAATTTTCACGAAGATTATCAAGCCATTTGTTTGTTTCTTTGGTTGCTCCTTTGGTTGGATCCTAAATATGTTTTTCAGTATTAGGCTAGGGTTTCTAATGCTGAAATTACAGCATGAACAAAAGCAACTTGGTGAGCTAAGGGTTTATTTCGGCTTATACTTCCATGTCACAGTCCATCACTGAGGGAATTCAGGACAGGAGCTGCAGGCAAGTACTGATGCGTTAAGGAACGCTGCTTACTGGCTTGTTCCTCATGGCTTGCACAGCCTGCCTGCCTATAGCACCCTGGACCACCACCAGAAGTGACACTGCCCATAGAGAACTGGGCCCTTCCACATTAATCATTCAAGAAAATTTCCCACAGGCCAATCTGGAGGGGTCATTTTCTCAATTGGGGTTCCCTCTTCCCAGACGACTGTAGCTTGTGTCAGGTACACATAAATTACCCGGCCCACATGGGTAGTTTAGAGGTTTGCACAGCGAAGACCTGTAGACAAAAT
Source organism: Meriones unguiculatus (assembly GCF_030254825.1). Lineage (NCBI taxonomy): Eukaryota > Metazoa > Chordata > Mammalia > Rodentia > Muridae > Meriones > Meriones unguiculatus. The sequence goes on along the minus strand of NC_083356.1, from coordinate 98,288,072 downwards.
ATGACTTACTGTTGATTTTGTAAACAAGTTTATTGGAGCTCTGTCCATTCATTGACATGCTGTCTATGGCTATTTTCTTGTTTTTCCGAGCAGTTGTAACAAAAGACCCCATGGATCGCAAAACCTAAACTATTTACAATCTGACTCTTCACAGTAAAATTTGCCTACTGCTTGGTCTTCAGTAGCAATGCACAAGACTTTGGGAAACGTCTGGAAGCTTGCAGCTCCAAACGTGTTTGGTGCACCAGACATCGGCATCAAGGCACTTAGCATGGTACAGGGATCTTGAGACTATCTTAGTGCCTCTCATTTAGAATATATATTCTGACAAGCTCCCCAGGTGACTCATGTATATTAAAGTTGGAGAAACCCTGATCTAGATTTCTCTGGAGGTTGAGGAAAAGCCCCAGTCACACTCACTCTGGGTACACTAGAACTTTGGATGTGTGAGTTTCAGGATCATTGGTTGTGATAACAAGCCATGTGTTATTCTCCAATGAATAAAGTCTTAATAATGGAGCACGTTTACTCCAGAGAACACAGCCTAATGAAGATTCATATGGTCATGGGAATTGATGGGGTGAATATTTGGGGGCACAGACTCTAAATACACCTAAATCACAATATTTGGCAGTCATATACTTTGTGAATGCAGCTGACCTTGAGATTTTTTTCCCTTTTTTCTTTTTTGTGATCTTGAGAATGGATACAGGAGATTAAGCCATGCAACACAGACACAGTTGCTGTTTTCTTACATGTCACTGTGGTCCATTTTATCGCAAGGACACACATATCCCTTCTTTCTTCCTCTGCCTCCTTGTTTCTGAGTTCTTTTTAAAATTTATTTGTTTTTAATTAATTAAAGTTTATTCACTTTGTATCCCAGCTGTAGCCCTCTCCCTCCCCTCCTCGAAAACCCACTCTCCCTCTTTTCCCCTCCCATGCCCCTCTCCAAGTCCACTGATAGGGGAGGTCCTCCTCCCCTTCCCTCTGACTCTAGCCTATCAGGTGTCATCAGGACTGGCTGCATTGTTTTCCTCTGTGGACTGGTAAGGCTGCTCCCATCTCAGGGGGAGGTGATCAAAGAGCCAGCCACTGAGTTCAAGACAGAGATAGTCCCTGTTCCCATTACTAGGGAACCAACTTGGAGACTGAGCTGCCTACATCTGTGCAGGGGTTATAGGTTATCTCCATGCATGGTCCTTGGTTGGAGTATCAGTCTCAGAAAAGACCTCTGTGCCCAGATTTTTTGGTTCTGTTGCTCTTCTTGTGGAGCTTCTGTCCCCTTCAGGTCTTTCTATCTCCCCCTTCTTTCACAAGATTCCCTGTACTCTGCCCAAAGTTTGGCTATCAGTCTCAGCATCTGCTTTGATACATTGCTGGATAGAGTCTTTCAGAGGCCATCTGCAGTAGGCTCCTGTCTTGTTTCTTGTTTTCTCCCTCTTCCAAAGTCTGTCCCATTTGCCTTTCTGCATGAGGATTGATCATTGGGAGGGAATGAGGGAGCAGGCTACAGCTGGGATATAAAGAAGGGTCCTCCTTCTTGCTTAGCTTCTTTAGGTGTACAGATTTTAGTATGATTATCCTATATTATATGTCTAATATCCACTTATAAGTGAGTATATACCACATGTGTCTTTCTGCTTCTGGGATACTTCACTCAGTATTATCTTTTATAGATCCCACCATTTGCCTGAAAATTTCACGATTTCCTTGTTTTTAATTACTGAGTAGTATTCCATTGTGTAAATGTACCACAATTTCTGTATCCATTCCTCAGTTGACAGACATCTGGGTTGTTTCCAGATTCTGGCTATTATGAATAAAGCTGCTACAAACATGGTTGAGCAAATGTCCTTGTTGTATACTTGAGCATATTTTGGAGTGATATAGCTGGATCTTGAGGAAGCACTATTCCTAATTGTCTGAGAAAGCGACAGATTGATTTTCAAAGCAGTTGTAGAAGTTCACATTCCTACCAGCAATGGAGGAGGGTTCTCCTTTCCCCACATCCTCTCCAGTACGTGCTGTCACTTGAGTTTTTATCTTAGCCATTCTGATGGGTCTAAGGTGAAATCTCAGGGTCATTTTGATTTTCATTTCTCTGATGACTAAGGACATTGCACATTTCTTTTAAGTATTTCTCTGCCATTTGATATTCCTCTATGGAGAATTCTCTGTTTAGCTTTGCACCCCATTTTTAATTGGATTACTTGTTCTGCTGCTTTTTAACTTCCTGAGTTCCTTTTTTTCTTTTTTAAAAAAGGAAACTTTATATTCCAGCTGTAGCCTGCTCCCTCATTCCCTCCCAATCCCACCCTCCTTCTATTATCTCCTCCCTGCCCCTTTCCAAGTCCACAGATAGGGGAGGTTTCCTCCCCTTCCATCTGACCCCAGCTTATCAGGTTTCTTCACAACTAGCTGCAATGTCTACCTCTGTGGTCTAGCAAGGCTTCTCTTCCCTCGGGGGAGAGGGGAGGTCAAAGAGCCAGCCATTGAGTTCATGTCAGTTGAGTTCTTTATATTCTGGATATTAGCCCTCTGTTAGATTTAGGGTTGGTGAAGATCCTTTCCCAGTCTATAGGCTGTTGTTTTGTTCTGATGACAATGTTCTTTGGTTTACTGAAGCTTTTCATTTTCATGAGGTCCCATTTGTTAATTGTTGATCTTAGAGCCTGTGCTGTTGGTGTTCTGTTCAGAAAGTTGTCTCCTGTGCCAATGAGTTCAAGGCTCTTCCCTACTTTTTCTTCTAACAGATTTAGTGTGTTTAGTTTTATGTTGAGGTCTTTGATCCACTTGGACTTTAGTTTTGTGCAGGGTGATAAATATGGATCTATTTGTATTTTTCTACATGTAGACATCCAGTTAGACCAATACCATTTGATGAAGATGCTGTCTTTTTTCCATTGTATGGTTTTGGCTTCTTTGTCAAAAATTAATTGTATCTAGGTGTGTTGGTTTATTTCTGGATCTTCTGTTCGATTCCTTTGATCCACCATTCTATGCCAATACCATGCAGTTTTTATTACTATGGCTCTGTAGTACACCTTGAGATCAGGGATGACAATACCTCCAGACTATCTGTTGCTGTACAGGATTATTCTAATAATTTTGGTTTTTTTTCCATATGAAATTGAGAAACTGTACTTTCAAGGTCTGTAAAGATTTGTGTTGGTATTTTGATGGGAACTGCATTGAATCTGTAGATTGCTTTTGGCAGGATGGCCATTTTCAGTATGTTAATCCTACCGATCCATGAGCACTGGAGATCTTTCCATCTTCTGATGTCTTCTTCAATTTCTTTCTTCAGAGACTTGAAGTTTGTTTCTGAGTTCTTATCTCCAAAAGCTGCAGTTAGTTGGGGCTAACAGCTTCAAGGAGCAAGGGAGATCAGGATCAGTTTTTCAGAAATAACCATTTGCCACGTCTTGTTTTGCTTTCGGGGGGGGGGGGGGCTCTAAAATAAAAAAAATATCACTGCAAACAAGGCTATTTTTTTGCTTTTGAAACATTGTACTGGAGATGGTTCCTGGAACCCTGTAAGAATCATGCTAACGGGAACACATGAGAGTGGTGAACACAGGAAGTAAGTCGATTAGTGTCAGCGCTTGCGTGTGAACATCACCGTCATCCGGGGAATGCTCTGCAAGTCAGTTAGGCTGGAAGTGGAGAAAGTCTCCAGCAGCACAGGATGTGTGTCCTCAGATCAGCAGATATATTTATCCTTCCCGAACCAGCCACAATAGAGCCTGGAATCAAGGCCACAGGCCGCTTTCTTGTTGTGACAAATACGTAGACACAGTGTGTGAACCTGGAAAATTTAATAAATCTTGCTGCTGACCTCCTCACCATAACCCGTCACAGAAGAGAACACACAGGAAGCTGGTTTGCCTGTCCCTTGTGCTGCTGGCTTAGGATATTTATCCACTAACCTTGGTCTCATAACTATTTCTATAGCTAGCAAATAATGAGTTTGATTGATATAATTTATCTTCTTTTTTTTCCATTTCCCTGATACAAGCTCAAATGAATCAGTTAAAATAAAAGTTTAGAGATGAGAGAGAGAGACGGGGGGGGGGAAGGAGGAAAGAAGAGATAAATAGATGATAGATAAATAGATAGATTGGTAGATATATATATAGATAGATAGATACACAGACACACAGATACATAGATAAGAAGGGGAGGGAGGGACAGAGAGATTGAGAGAGGGGGGGCAGTATCTCAGCTGGGCAGGATTAGAAACACAATGTAGGCCAGTGTAGTTTGTAGTCCTGTGTTTCTGTCGCTCCCTAGTAACCTCCACGTGGTTCTGTATCTCATAACTCAGGAGCACAAGCTGAAAAGAGGAATCAAGCAGTCTTAGGAATCTAGGTGCTTGTAGTTGTTCTCATCCAATTCTTTGGTATTAATGATGCTTTCGACATGTGGAAAGGTTGGAGACTGTGAGGAAATGATCTCCAGATGGAGGACAGTACCCCTTGTTTTCTCTACTGGGCTATCCTGATTTCAACACCCTCTGTGAATGGGAAGGTCCCTAAAGAAAGAAGGATTCTTGGCCAGTAAGAGTTCCAGCACACCTTCTGAAAGCTGTGTGCCACTTTGTCACTTCCTTCTGTGTCTGCTTTTCACTTATAGGACTGGCACAGTTCTACCTCACATACAGATGAGGAAACTTGACGAGTGACAGGTTGATGTTCTGTCTCATCACTGCACTCTGCCATATTGTTTTATGGGTGAAGTACGAAAATATCGCTCATCTTTCCACTGTCATCAAGCAACCATTAAGATAATGAATACTTAATGAACCACACACTGGATTCAGTGTTGAGGATACTGAGGTGAATGAGTCACTGTTTCTGCTCTCATGGGACTCTGCCAAAGAGGAAGAAACAGATTTTGCTTTCCTTATGAATTTGAATTGTTTTTTTCTCCCCCAAAGCTTTTGCTTGGCTTTAACAGTGCCAAGTAGGCCCTACACAAAGTTATCTGAGGCAGAGCCTTTGCTCTCTGCATGTTTACACTTCTTGACAGACATAATAGACCTACGGAGATGACTAAATAACCAGATGGGTGATGACAAATGTGCTCATTAAGTCCAACAGCCCACTAATTCAAGAATTTCAAAATCCGAAAAATAACATCAATCTGATAAATAAAAATGAGCCTCTGAAGACTCAAAATAGTGACTGAATAGAACGACTAAGGTTCATGTGCTTCTCTGCAGGAAAACCATCTCAGTTCTGTGTCTGAGACAACATATTCCTAGCTCACTCAGGATTCTAACGCTGTTGGATATCCACTTGAAATTCACGACACATTTAAAAAGAGACCTGTTTGTTCCTTGGGTAGTGCCCGAAGGAAGAGATTTAGTCTCCCATAAAACCATATTCGTAGAAAAGTATCTGAACTGGGAAGTAGGATGGGGAACATTTAGTAGCACAAAGTATTTTTTTTTTTTAAAAGTATTTGATTTGATTTGGTTCTGAAGAACATGATTGAGCTTAATGGTCTTTTCTTAAAACCACTATCCTTTTTTACAGAGCCTAACTCTGTCCCTCACGCTTTGTTCTTTTCCCTTTTACCCCCATTAGCCCGAGCACTGACAATCTGTAGCCGCCCTGATAATGGGTCCCATCAACTACCAACTATAGAGTTTCTATAATCAAGAGAACAGCTTTCAATCTTGTTGTGTTCCCCAAGTTTTTTGAAGATGTGGACTAGTCCTGGCAAGCTGGAGTCTCTACCCATTCTACCTGGAGGCCTGCCCAAGGTGCTCTTGTCATTAGTCACTACACTGGACTGGAAACAGCCACACTCTCTGAAAAGCACTCCCTGTGAACCGGAAAGGAAACCTGACCATACATTGAACCAGGGGTGAAACTACTGGCCACTCGTGCTGATGTTGCCTTGGAGAAGTACTTTAGGTACCAGATGGCAAGCAGTTCCCTGACCAGAGAACTTCCTATAATGGCCGTTGATTATAGAAAGATGTGGTGAGGTGTTTTTTCAGAGAAGACTTGTGAAATTGTATCTCATGGTAGCTTTGTTCTTGAGAGGGCAGGGAGTTGGGGGTTAGGTATGTAGCAAGTAGCAGAAGGACTTAATTTTGACACTTGGACATTGAAAATAATTGTGTTATGGCCATTATTTTTAAAAACTGGATTTTTAAATGTAGAGGTGAGATGCCAATTATTCATCCTGGCTTTTGTTTGAATCAAATAGACAGGGCTGTGTGGTGTTCTAGTCACCTTTGAGAGCTTCTTGTTTAAGGACTGAGGCTGGAGCTTAGTGATAGAGTAGCTGTACAGGGCCCTGGATTTGATCACCAGCACCAAGAAGAAGGAGGAGGAGAAGCAGGATTAGGAGGAGGAGGAAGAGGACGAGCAGCAGTAGGAGAAGAAAGAAAGAAAGAAAGAGAGGAAGAAAGGAAGAAAAGAAAGAAAAGAAGAGAAAGAGAAAGCACTAGAGAAAGAGAGAGAGAAAGGAAGAAAGAAAATCCAGACATAGAGAAACTCAGAACATTTATGAAGGGTGACGGAATCAGACACAATATAGGAAGCTGGATACACACTGTAAATCTCTCTTCCTCTGGGATGCTGGAATTGAAGCTAGACCCTGCTACCTGTTAGCAAGCATTCCTAACCACTGAGCTACACCTCCAGCCTCCAGCAGATCTCTTGACTTGCTTCTCCATGTTCTACATGCTAGTCTTGTATTTTTTGTAACTCGTTTGAATGAGTGGGGCAACTATCCAAAGATTAGCATTTTTATAATCAAATGACTGAGGAACGTCCATCTGTATGTCAGGGTGTCACTGAGGATAGTCTCTGAAATACTCTTGTGTAGTGTTGTCGTAGGTCTGGTGAGATCTCAGGGCCACTTTAGTGTTGCAAAATGAAAGAACTAAGATTCATATACAAATGGGGAGAGAGGAGGGATAAAAACTGGCTTTCTCTTGGCACTCAGCCAGGTCTTGAAAGAGCTTTGATTCAAGTTTGCATTTTGTGACTTCCAGACCAGTGATCTTTTTTAATAGATCATCCCCTTGCTTTCTCAGCAACACACTCTTCTCTAGAATTTCTACCTTAAAAGGGGGGGGGGAGAGAGTAGAAACGGAAGGCTTTTACTCTTATAAATAAAATATTGATTAAGGATAGAGATAGACTTCTCGATTAAAATTCAAATCTAAAATTGTAGCATTTTACATTTTATTGCAATTCATGAAACTCTGTCAGTTGGAGTATTTTATAAGTGGCATGAGACAGTTCCTCATCACCTTAGGTTCCCCAGTGCTCTCTTACAGTATTCTTATGCCTATTAGTCTAACATTGTTTTGAAATGAGACTTGCTGAGTTCCATTGCAAATGTAATACAGATTTATATTATTTAACACTAGAGTTGGGCAGTACTTTCTTAACTTTGTATAAGATTTGATTTGCGTACTTCAGTGCATCCTAGGGGGAACCCATTGTTATCCTTGACTAGTTTCTTAGACATATGGGTGATAAGTAAATGGCTTTTTTTTGGGGGGAGGATATTTAAAAATGTTTTGTTAATGAGCATCTGCTAAATACAGCTTTTATTTGTGTGCATTTAAGAACACATGGGCACACGTGTTTAATGGGCTCTTTGCCCATTAAAGTGGCTAGCATTCCAGTAAAGACAGAAGCGAAATATTCTAGCATTTTAGAGTTCCCAGTAATACTTAGTTGTGAAGCTGCAGAACATGGACCTTCTCCTATGCTCTGTTAATTAACAAACAGAATTTAGTTAGAATGAATTAATTTTAATCTTTCTCTGTGGTGAGGAATTTAGAGTATGAAATACCCTGAGGAATTCATTATGAGGCAGTTTCACTTGTAAGCAAGGCATCAATCTACCTATTTTGCTTTTGAGCAAGCTTCAGACTTATGTGTAAAAGATTCCCTTGGGTTAAGGCAGATGTCTTGGGAAGTTTCATTAATAACTATTTAGAGTAACTGTTTATGATTCATGAGCTACGTGTGCTTATTTTCCTGTGGCTCACTAGACCATCTGTAAATTGGCCTGACACAGGGCTTCAAAAGAATAAATGCATAGAAAAAAATTCTAAGTGAGAATTCTGTTTTTTTTTTTTTTTTTTTTTTTTTTTTCAATCTGTGCTGTCTTCAGCGTCAATCAAGTGTCTTTTATTTTAAGGTTTTGACCCACTATTTCTTTTCATGGAGGTCTAAACATGGTTTGTACATTATTTTCAGCATATTGATTTTAACACATGGTAGACAAGTAAATATTTCTGTTATTTTGTATGTATTTTGGAATACGTTATTTTAAGAAGAAAGCATGCATCTCTGGGGTGCTGAGACAAAAAGATAAAAAAAAAAAACAGTAAAATAATGTTATATAGCCCCAAACTCCTGATTTCTCAGTGATGGCTTTAAAGACTTAAAAAAATGAGCACTGTCTTTAATCCTGAATGTGGTATTTAATCTTGTAAAATTTCAACAACACGGAAATGAAATTTAAAAGTGATTACACACTCCACCCTTTATGTCTCATCCATAGTATGTTTCATTACCTCTTTCACCAATCTACCCACTCATGCACATACATACATGCGCGTGCACCTTTTGTTTTTGAAACACTGAGATCAAGTTATGTGACTCCGTAGGAGCCAGTTTTCCTAATCTTGCCCGTACATAACCATGTAGAAATACTAAGTAATACGTAATAGCTGTTAATTATTCTAGGTATAAATTAAAGGATAATTTCTTTATTGATCATGTCGAAGCTGTCCTCAGTATTTTTTTTTTTCATGTGAAAATATACTTCCTGACCGTGCATGGAGAGGACCTAGACCCCCTGCTCAGATGTAACCATAGGCACATCAGTCTCTATGTGGGTTCCCTAGGAGGGCATCAGGGGCTGTCTCTGGCATGAACTCTGTTGCCTGCTCTTTGATCACTTCCCCCTGGTGAGGTGGTCTTGCAAGGCCACAGAGGAAGAGGATCCAGGCAGTCCTGATGAGAATTGATACGTTAGTGTCAGATAGTAGGAGAGACGAACTCCCCAATTCATTGGATTATGGGAGGGGGATAAGAAGGCAGAGGGAGGGAGGGTGGGACTGGGAGGAGAGGAGGGGGCTATAATTGGAATAGAAAGTGAAAAAATTATTTTAAAAATGTACTTCCTGGTTCAGGGGTTAATAGTACTTGCTGCGAGTTGAGTTATCAGTACACATTCACACATTCACAACCACCTGTAACTCCAGAGTCAGGAAATTGTTTTCTATGTATAATGCATGTTTTCTGTATATAAGTATGCATAAGGTTCTTTAGTATAACATTGCATTAGTCCGATGAAGCCTTGCATTTCTTCTTCTTGACTAAAAGACACTTACTTATATGGGAATAGTTGAGGGTGTGAGGGTGTGTTTGGTGCTGGGAATCCAACTCAGAGAATGCTGGATGAGGGCTCTACCACTGAGCTGTTCCCCCAAGCCCACCGTAAGATTTATCTCATCTATTAAGTCTTACAAAGCTCCTGGCTACATAATTATCCATAAGTCATTTTTTGAAAGTCACCTGTTTTTGTATAGGATCATTTTTATCTTTTATTTATTCTGTGGCTACCTTATATGTATACATTGATCATATCTACCCCAACACTGCTCTTTGACAGCCTCAGCATGCTGCTCCTTCCTACCTTCATGCCGCTCTGTTTGCCTGTGCGCGCTGAGTCCAGTTAATGACGTCTGCTGAAATGCTTTCCATCCTTATCCATCCCCGTCCATCACTTAATGTAATGCTTTCCTGCTCTATTTTCTTGCATATTTTATTTTTCATTATAGCAGAGTTTAATTCCATTGTGGATATGTAGCACATTGTTATTATTCATTCCTGAGGTGACGGACAGCCAGGCCGATTACATTTCTTAGCTACTGGGAAACATTATTCTTAACTGTGGAATTTTCAGATGAAAGAATGTGTGTGATTTTACTTTGGAAAATTTTGAATTTCGGAGCTTCTGTATACGGTGCTTGTAAAAGCTACATTCTACTAGACATTTTTGAAAGATCCCTTTCCTTCCAGTTGTGAGATATACTCTTGCTCTCTCTCTCTCTCTCTCTCTCTCTCTCTCTCTCTCTCTCTCTCATTTTGGTTGAGTAGGTAGATGAAAATCGTACCTCATTATGAATTTGTTTTCCGTATGTGAAGATCATCAGTGAGGCTGAAAAGTAATTCTTGTGTTTAATAACTGTTCGTATTATCTTCCCCATTAATATGCATCTTCCTTTTCCTCCCAGTTTGATTCTTGGGTTTTGCTTACTGAATTGAGTGAACTCTTCACATTTAAAGCTATTGATTTGTTTCATTAGTAATATCGATTACAAATCTACTCCCTGATAATGCTTGTTATTTGTCACCTTTTGGGTCATTTTGCAGTGTGCTACTTTATCATGAATTTTGAGTGGTTGTTGATTAAAGTTCATTTATTTCTTCTACGTTGTTTTTTTTTTTAAATCTCTTTATCTTATTAATATTTCTGTACCTTATTTTTCACATTTGAATTGCTTATATCCAAAGGTTATTTAGTTTTTCCACATCACATTCCACATCTACTTACGTGTTTTAACACTCACCTGACAGATTTGAAGACATCGGCCACTCCACCAATCCTCCTCAGTTCCTTTTTGCATGTTTCCAGAATTGTTTCATGACCCATTTGAGTGTGAAGTAAGTAAGTTTTTTTTTTTTTATAGGATTGTGGCTTCTGGGGTCAGACAGATGTGGCATGTATGTCCAGACTCAGCTATTGACCAAGGGTGAAAACCCCCCAGAAAGTATTGCTGGGTTTTAATGGCCATGCATGTGGTAGTGTTCCCATATAAACTGGCTATGAGGGTTCAGTGAGAAGACACATCATCAGGGGCCTGGCACAGTAAACAAGGGCCCAGGTTGGATGTTGACATCACTTTCAATGTTATTACTGTTGCCATTTAGTCTGGAAGAGTTGCACTGACATGATTCCTTCTACAGAGAGGGTCTCAGGGAACTTTATAGAGCGTCAGCTTCTAAGGTACTACCTTCCAACAGGCTGCGTTTCCAAAGCCAAGGACTCAAGTGCTGTATAAGATAAAGTAGGAATAGACTTTATTATTTTCCCAGTGGTGTCCCTTGACACTGTTTATGTTATAGCCGTGAAGCTTTTTGAGAAACATGACAATTCCCATTCATTTAATTATGAGGTTTAAACCTGGACCAGCATGATTGATGGGTAACTCGTTTTTAAAAGAAAAAAAAAAACAACAAAAAAAAGATAAGGATGAAAACATTCTGGACAATTTATAACATTTACAAATTATAAATAAAAATCATTTATAAATAAAAACATTTCTAAGTTATAAATAAAAACCATTACCATATTATTTCTCAATTTAGAATTTCTGTACAATGTGTCATAAAATAAAAAAATACAAAAAATTAAAAAACTGTAACAGCTAACAACTTTATGAAAATTAAGAAGAAAGAATAATCCACAGCTAGCAAAAATATGAAAAAGATTAAAATGCAAAGTAAAACATTAAAAATATTTATAATTAGCAAGGCATGGTGGAGCACTCCTATATAAATCCAGCACTCTGGGAGGCAGAGGCAGGCAGATCTCCATGAGTTCAAGGCCAGCCTGGTCTACAAAATGAGTCCAGGGCAGCCAAGGCTACACAGAGAAACCCTGTCTCAAAAAAATACTGAACAAAAAAAATTTATAATAGCCAAGATCTGGGGAACTTGTTAGTCACATTTTGTAAGTAGAATTCGGTGTGAGAGGACCTAAAAATTTAGACTCTACGTACGCTTTGGATCAGCAAATGCCACATGTAGCTAGTTCTTCTACACACCAATGTACCTGCACTAAGCTATATATAATAAGGAAATTAACTAGTGCATTATAAAGAAGTACACGAATGTACCTGAGTGTTATATAAAAATTAAAAACCCCACGGCAAAGTCTGACATGGAAATTGCCTAGAGACATTAGGAGGAAGCAAGTTCCCTAAGTGAAGAGAAAGCCTCCAGACAAAAGCACGCATGCATGCATAACCATGGAGGAAGAGATCTAGGAAAACGCAAACCTAAATGTAGGCTTAGTGTTCCTGATAAGGAGTGTGGAATCCGCAGGAAAAGGGAATGGCAGCAAATGATACAAAACTATGGAGGTTTGTTTCCTTTTCATTTCCTGCACCTCTTTGTTGTTCAAAAATGTTTATGAATGTATTCATACGTACTTCTGTAAGGATTTTGGTGCTGTGTAAGATAAAGTAGGAGCAGAGTTTATTATTTTCCCAGTGGTGTCCCTTGCACTGTTTATGCTATAACCATGAAGCTTTTGAGAAACATGAAAATTCCCTAAAACTTAAAAAAAAAAAAACCACAATGACATGGTTATTATTATACAATATTACTTGCTGTGAAGTGTAATGGATTCTAAAATCTTGCCGAGGATAATTGACTTTTTTTTCCCCAAGATTTATTTATTTATTGTGTATACAGTGTTCTGCCTGCATGCACGCCTGCACTCCAGAAGAGGGCACTAGACCACACTACAGTGGGTGTCAGCCACCATGTGGCTTCTGGGAACTGAACTAAGGACCTCTGGAAGAGCAGCCGATGCTCTTCACCGCTGAGCCATCTCTCCAGCCTTGATGATTTGCTTTTACAGAGTACAATTGGAGAGCCAATTATGAGATCACAGCTCTTCAGAGTATAGCGCCGAATTCTTCACAACCACAACACACGGGACTAGCCCTGCAGCAGCACATGTTTTAAGATGATGCCTAAGTCCTCATTAGATGGGAGCTGGGGGATAATGAGGCGATTTTGCTGACAAACTGCCCCTTGCTCCATCACACTAAATTCTGCACTGTGGCAAGTACTGTCACGCTCTGGGATAGATTGTCTTTCTCCGCTACAATCCTACTGAACTTTTGCTCTTTAACATATAAGAAAAGTCGTGGCAGAAGGAAGCCTCCTGCTATCATTAATTGTGAAACCAACTTTATAGTTGTTTGGCAAGGCTGTTGCACAAGGACATCGTTAATCTTCTCTCTTGAAATTTCGTGAGAAATAGATTGATGCCCTAATATCATTGAATTTTCTGCCTCGAAGACTGGCCTTTTGGATCTGTCATTTGTTTTCTGCTTCTGACAAAGATCTGTATAAGCAGAACAACACTGAGAACGCAAAGACTGGCATCAGTGAGCTGCAGCAGAGGCAACTGAGAGGGAAGAAGACTGGGGACCTGTACCAGACCAACTGCACACCATCCAAAGAAGCCAGCTGTGCTCGCTCGGTTTGCTTCCATGTTGGAATGGAGGCCAAGGGTTGTGAATGTTCCAATTTTTAAAGAGAAGCAAGAGGTCCCGATTTTATACGCTTTTACTGTTTGCTTCCAAATATTTAGAAATACAAATAAAAAATAAAACTAATACAAATTCTATCATAATTCAGTCAACCTTACAGAACTTACCACAACCAAGTCTGTCATTTGGATATGCACTGCTTTGCAACATTATCTTTACATTTTTTTTGGGGGGGAGGGGAGTCTCAAATACACAGATTCCCAAACCTAGCAATGTCTTCTGCTGAAGTTCTCAAAAATGCAGGCTTCAGGTCCTACTCACATGTATTGGAAGTTATATTTTTTTATAAGCTCCTCCATTGACTGCATATAGTTAGTTCAACAAGAGATTCTGGCTAGCGGCCAATCAGCTATAATTGGAATGGCAGATGGGATCTATCTTAAATGCAAATTCTAATCCATTAATGGCGGTTGTCTGGAAAACTGACTTGAGGAGAGCTGTCAGACTGTGTCCAGGTCTGTGGGGAAAGACTGGTAATCTTTTAATCATGTATACCCTGGGCACATGGTAGTGGAGAGAGATGGTACCTGTGCATTTTTTTTCTGACCATTATTCATAGTCTAGGACTTGCTCTATCTTCTTCCCTAAGTTTGTATGTTGGGAAAAAGGAGAGACTGAGAAAGGGAGGGAGACAGTATAAATGGAAAGAGAAAGAGAGAAGGGAGGGAAGAATGAGGGAAGGAAGGAGAGAGAGGAATGGAGGAAGAAAGGGAGGAAGAAAGAAGGGGAGAGAGAGAGACCAAGCTACTGATTTTGAGTCAAGACTCAGAGCTATTTCTTCTAGGTTTCTAAACTCAGATTTCCATAAAGATTATGGAAATTGATAAACTTCAATCTTCATTTACTAGACATTACTGTAATTAAGTCTGATAAGCATAACATAGTTTCCCTGCGTAGCAATTGTATTCCTAAGATGTCCCATTTCTTCTGACCTATCCACTGGTTGTTAGGATACCTTCTTCTGGTTCTATTGTTGGTCATAATTTTGAAGAGAATCGAGATGTCTGTGTGTAAAGTTGAAAATGGCTCCTTATTATTTTAATTAGTTTAAATGGCTTTGGTTGAAAAGCCATTAAAACGATATAAGCATGGATTTCTAGTACCAGTTAACTTCAAGTGAGTAGTCTCTGTATTGGGTCAATAGCTCGCACCAGTCATCTGGAGCCAAAGTCTTCTCTTCCTTTTGTTCTACCTCATTTACTGAATAAGCATTGTTTGTCCTTATATCTTGAGACTAGTTGATGGCTTCAAACGTTCCTTCCATCAGAGGGCAAAGAGCAGGAAGAAAGACCTTGAACACGACTCTTGTGTTGGAGAGAAAACTCTTCCTGAAGACCCAGCTACCTTTCTTCCTTTTATATCAGCAGCAGAAATGGTGTCTTAAATTCTTCTCCAGACCAACCATTGGCAAAGGCAAATGAGTCAAACCAATGGCAAATCACCCCATGGGCAGGAAATGTTACAATCAGGAAGTCAGGGCGGATAATGAGTGGCAGGGAGTAAGGAGCAGTGTGATGAGTTTAGACAACATTCCAAAGAAGTCATTCCAGTGCTGAGATGATGAGAACCATCTAGCATGGAGAGGGGTTCTAAGGATCTGAGATTAATTTTCAGTAGCTACTTGGAGGATAGAAAGTGTGTCAAAACGATGACTTTAATTTAGTTGTAGAGGTAAGATATGCTGCTATCGACACTAACATCTGCACAAATGAAGCATGTTTTGAAATCCTTTCATTATTTCAAACCAGTAGTTTTGGCAATCGTTAGCAAAGACATTTTAATTAATAAAAAAAGGTTGAGTGTTATGCCAACATATCCAGCAAGTTCTAACTTTTCTCAAACCGACTGTGAATCTGAATCACGAAGCTTTAGAAATTCTAAGAGGCTTTGGGATGGATGAAAGTGCAGAATGGGATTAATGTGAAGAATGGAATGACCCATGATGTTTGTAAAAAGCTCAGAGACATTTTGCAATTTATAGAACTTACATTTACAACATGCAAAAACCAAGAGGCCTGCTCCAAAGCACAAAGATACTCTTAAATGGGGGGTGAGATGTAGTCAGACGTGAGCAGCACCCTTGAGTTTTAAAAAAAATGGAACAAACTAACTTTTGTTTGCCTCTATCCAGTGATTTTTAACCTTCTGGGTTTAAGGGCCTCATTGAGAATCTGAACAAAGTTGTGGAATGCTTCCCAGAGAGGCGCATTTGCATAGCTACACAATGTTTTGAATATTAATAACCTCTACTCTAATGTTCTTGGCCCTATTAGAAAAACTAAGGCAGCATAACTAATAACTAACGATAGACATCATTAATTGAGTCCTTTCCAGTCTTCTAGGCGCCACTGAAATCTACTCACTGTGAGCCTCGGGGGCTCAAAAATACATAGTTTTATAAAGTCCTTTTATTGTTTCTGATGAAATTAATTAGATCCTTCCTGACTTGTGAGTGAAGTAAAGGGTTTGGAGTAAGATGGACTTGAGTGAAAAATCAAAATCCTGTACTCACTGAGCATCAGCAGACTGCTTCAACCCTCTGAGTCTTAATTTTTGTCACCTGTAACCTGAGGAGAGTGACTGTCCCCAAAAGAACAGAGGAAACTGTCCACAAATGCAGCAAAGCATGGCCCTGCATACAGCTTGCATTATAAATATTTAACTTCACTGTAGGCATGCATAAGACGCTGATTTATTTGCAATGAGAATCTGTTCAAATAGGAAAAGATTACTTGGACTAAGAAATTCATGGCCATAATATTTACGTTGCATGTTAAAACAAAACAAAACAAAAAAACAGAAATTCTGACACCAAGACAAAACAACAACAACAACAACAAAAAAAAACAAACAGCAAAGACATGAGTTGGCTTCATTCGGGCCACCCAGGTCTCAAGCACATCAGCAAAACAAAGATCTTTAATCCTCTAGTCTCATCATCACTGTGACCCTGATTTTGTAAAGGCCTCTGGAGGTTGCCAGTTCCTAAAGCTTTAACATTTTCCTGCCAATACAGTACATTCTTGGTAATGAGGAGAGAGATTGTTTCAAGTGACCAAATTGTTCGGAAGGGGAGAGGGAATAGGAAACAGCAAGAGCAACGACCTGTTGCTTTTCTAGTGACATTAAAACAATAACAACAACAACAAAACCCCGCCTTTTCAAGATAATGTACTATAAAATCTGGGGAGGATAGAAATTTGAAGATTCTATTTGAGCCACAAAAAGATATCCTATCATAAATGACAGATTTTTTTTCTTCAGTTTTAGTGTTTATTGGGCACACTGTTGATCTATACCCTCCCCCCTATTGCTTGATCTTAGGGCTTGCCCTCACCCTCCTATACAGTCTGGCTCAAGGCCTCCATGATCTGTCTCTAGCTCACCCTGTTGAGGAGGAGCAAGATGAGGAAGTGAGCTCAGATCTCCTTGACCACAACTTCAACCCATCCTTGTTTCCAATCCAGCTTTTGAAGGACAAGTGTGGGATGTGGCAGTTAGACAAAAGGAAAATAGCAAAAGACTAAGGTAAAATCACTCGGGATTTAGAGAGGAAATAGGGACAGAACAGAAGCAGCCACACTGGTGAGGCTTTCTGTCATTTCTAATGTCAACATGTCTCTGATTCAGCCAATAATCCAACGACGTAATCACCTCCAGTGTGAGTAAGGAGCATTAATGTCTGGAATGCAGGTCCAGTTTAAGTATCAGGCCAGTAAGCCCTCAGTGACATTGAACATTTTTTTGAGGCCACAATTGTTTCTTATAGAAGCAACACACAAAATAAAGGTGAGTACTTGAGCCCATGAACTTTTGTCAAAATCGAAGACCGGGGAGCACTGACTGTGGGTTAGTCGGTCAGTTCAGGCATGACTTTGATTTATCTTTGACCAGTGACCTGAAACTTTAAAACGTACCATGGAAACGATCGTTGTTTACATATGAACACAGTGTTTTGTGAATTCACTTTTAAATGGCAGTAAGGGGTAACACAAGAACTACAGCACAGATGACAAGAGGAGATTAAAAACTTTTCAGTTTTTGAAGACAGGGACCTTGAAAGCAGCAACTCCTTTTTTGTCCTTGCTCAGTAGTCAGACTCTAATTGGTGCTGTCCTAGACACAGGTCAGAAATACAAGAGGTGATTGGGGCCCCTAGCATCTGGTCTCGTTTCTCATTTTTCTTTTTACATAGCCTGCAAACTATATGTGATGGTGTGACCAAAACTCCAAGCCAAACTACTAACCTTTTTGGGGAATAGCTTTGGAAGAGGAGCTTTAAATTTTCACGGCGGAAATTGGTTATTTTTACCACAGGCTTGGTAGTAATGCTGGCAGTCTTTGGGTCTTGTACTCCCTTCTGTCCTACAATATCTTCTTGTTTATCTACATTTAACATGGTCTGGCCTCAGTGGACGAGGATGTGCTCAGTCCTGATGTGACTTGCTGTGCTCGGGTGGGTTGGTAGTGTGACGGAGTTCCCCTTCTCTTCGGAGTAGGGGAGTGAGGATGGGATAAGAGAGGTGGAGGATGGGACTAGGAGAACAGGAGAGAGCGGGCTAAAATCAGGATGTAAATAAAAACAAACAAACAAAATGGCCCTCTTATTATCAAGTTCCATTTATCTGGGTGCTGTTGGTTATTTTCCAAACTTGAACATCAATAAAGGTGGCGACCCTAAGCCCATTTATGCCCCAATTACAGCCCATCTCCTAAATTATTTTATGGTCTCAGCTCTTGAGGGTGGATTGATACAAGAAGTAGTAGCCTATAAGGGCAGTGAGGGTGTATTCCCTCTTTCATGATTCACTTTGGACCTTAACTCCTGTTTCCTGTGACACTAGAAGAGAAACATATTTACCCTTCTTTGGGACTGAAAATACATATGAAAAAGAGGAGATATTTTGGTTTTGTTGAGGCTGGTTAAGGGAAAACTGCTTCCTCCTGGTCAAAATCATTTAATCTCAGTCCACCTTTAGGACTGGGTGGAGGCATGGTAACACTACATATTTTTGCTTCTTCCTGCAAGAGTTAATCCAGCTGGACCAGTCAATCACCTTTCAAGAAGACCACTACGTAGGAAAGTTGATTAATCTGAGGATTTGCTAAGAAGATGGGAGGAATAATTATCCCCTTAATGAGATAATATACTGGTATTCACAGAAGTCCCATCCCAATGGCAGCTGCTTACAGACTGTCAGCCACATAGCACTGCAGAGCTTATCCACATTTCTGAGTTCTAACTCAAAAAAAGTGTAACTTTTTCTTTCCTTCTTTCCTTTCTCCTTTTTTCAGACACTGGCCAGAAGCCTTCACATACTTTCCCTGACAACTCTGGACTCTCACTCCCCTCTTCTGCTTTGCAGCTATTTGCCAACTTCTGCTAATGAGCATGCCAGCTTTCTTGGACCCTGACTACAGAAGGCATGCCTTTCTCTCTTCCTCTCTCCATCAACCTCCTTCTTGGAGCTGCCAACATTTACAGCTTGCCGATCCTGTTGTTTATCTCTCAAACTCTAATTAAATTGTCTTTGAGAGTTCTTCTGAGTCTGTTTTCAAATTCTTTTGTTAACAAGGTTGAGAATCCAAAAGGGAATCCCAATTTCCCTTGTAAAAGGAATACTTTAAGTAATTATGAATTAATTAAGCTAATAACCATTGGCTACTACTATTCATTAAATCCTTAGTAGGTTACGGACATGACCTTTATTTGAATTATTATATTCAGTTATCATCCCTACCCAATGAGGTAAAAAAAAAATGTTAGTGCTTTCATTTTCATAGATATGAAAAAACTGGGGCTTAGTGAAGCTAAGTATCTTATTCACAGTTCTGTAGTTAGAAAATGAGAAGAACCAAAAATCAAACTGAGGTCTTTTTCCTGACGGAGCATATATTCTTAGGTACCTCATTATAGCATCTTTAATTCTGTGTAGACAGTTGAGATCTTCTGTTCACACCTGAAGTTAAAAGAATTGGTGAGCCATCAGCATTTATATTTTAGTGTGTGTGTGTGTGTGTGTGTGTGTGTGTGTATGAGAGAGAGAGGGAGAGAGATTTGGGGTGGGGGGGTCTGGCTTTTTCAGAGTCCTAGCTTATTTGTTTCCTTCTGAGCCAGTAGACACTAATCAATCATCTATTTCATGTTTTAGCTATGGATTAAGTTACACTCTTCCAGAGCCACATCCTGGGTCACACTGACCATCTTCTTCTGCTTCACCCACATCACAGACTTGTTGCTATTAAGCTGTAATTCAGAATTACAAAATTAAGTTTAAATCATAGTTAAGGAAAAGTACTAGAAATGCTACGAAATCTATGCAAGTATTTACTTTAGGAATTTTTTTTAGCATATTTTCAGTGTCTTCTAAACAACACTTGAAGTAATCAATTGCTTTCGAACAAAGTAACATATTTTCTAGTATGTAATAAAAATATAGCGTTGTTTCCTTTACTTAAAAGTCAGAACTTCAGACTCCAACCTGGAATCCAACTTCAATGTCCATGGAAGAATCTTGACCTTTGTTCTTACATTTGCACCGCCTCGTCAGTCATAGACATCCTCTCCAATTTTCATTTTCCTTTGGCTTGAATATGTAGCCACATATTACACCAAATGCATCTCTTGTAAGAGATAGCAAATTCTTTGTGAATCAAAGAGGAATATAAATTAAATTAACTTGTTTTCTCTCTCTCTTTTATTTTTCTAACCCGTGCTACAAAAAGACATAGCTTTGAAAACAGAAATCTGTTCTTCAGTATCTTGACCTTCAAGGACACAAGGAAATGACCTCCAGTTATGGAGATATAATAGTAAAACAACACAAACTCCTCAATGGCCAACACTTCTTTTTCTTGAGTATTTAACTGAACAGGGCAGGATAGCATGCTATCACCATTCCTTACAAAGACTTATCTCAGGCAGAATGATTTCTTTCACTCACATTATGTTTTCCACAAAGCAGCTTTCTTGTGATGGTTTTGAATAGAAGGGGACTCATAGCTTTTTGTTTAGGTGTTTTTTTGTTTTGTTTTTGTTTTTGTTTTTTGTTGTTGATGATGTTTTGTATTTTTTGAGACCGGATCTCACTATATAGCTGTGGTTGGCCTGGAGCTACCTATGTAGACCAGGTTAGCTTCAAACTAGCCGAATTTGACTGAGCATAGTCTTGAAACTGTTAAAATTATTTTTATAAAACTGTGTTTGTTTCTCAGTTCCTCTTTTCACCTGGCTATCACAAAAATAATTGTGACTCTTTTATATTTCTTTAATAATAAGCTTCACAACACAATAACTGAGCAATGATTAATGTGTTCTTAACCCTCTAAGCTAATGTGGTTTTCTCCCAGTGTACATCCCAGAGATACTGGCACTTTGTAGGTTTTCTTGCACCAACTCCTTCTTTATTCTCTCTTGGACCTCTCCCATTGCTGAATCTTCAACTTCTTTCTCTAACTCCTCTTCCCCTCACTGGCAGGAAGTCCAGCCCTATTCTTTTCCCTGCTCAGTGATTGGCTGTAAACTGCTTCATTGGTATACCAGCGGATAATTTGGGAGCAGTCTACAACAACATTGAGACTAGAGATTCTTAAAACAAGGATTGCAACCAGATGTGTGTGTATGTGTACAGAAATCAGCATTTGAATTACACAATAACCTTATGCTTGCAGAAAACTTAGTCATAGGCTACTCCACATTCCACATTCCAATGCAGAAGTTTCACGAAATAACAGAACCAAGAAAAGTCATAAATCAAGGCACCTTTCAAATATAGTGGTGGAGTCATTAAGTAGGGCATTACTACATGGTGGAGAAATCTCTTTCAGTCTCAGATGCGTTGCCCTTTGGTTGGTGGAGAATAGTTAATTCTTTCCAAAATATCCATTAGGATGTTCAGTTCCACTTTGTCTGCTAGTAATAGGATGTTACTAGTTTGTCTGCTAGTGTGTTCAACACAGTGGTGGACAAGAAATGGCTCTTCTGGTGGCCAAAGACAGCCTGTCATCAATTATTAAGCTCTGGATTTGCCATATTCCAACTGTTCTATATCATTGAAATTTTAATAAATTCTAAGCCATTTCAAACATAGCTTCCTTCCAGAAATTCTTCTTCACAAACCTTATCCTTGGTTTTAGCGTTGTTTTGCTCCTCTAACCCTGCTTAAGAATTTCAAATGTTTACTATCATCCAACACCAATCACTCTTGCCTAGATATTCTCCGTCCTTTAAGCTAGATTGTCATTTTTAACATTTCTGTACAATTCTAGCACCTTCTTGCTTAAAATTCAATAGTCTCATTACATTAACAGATAGAACCCATCAAACCCAAATCCTTGACTAATGTGGCAAAAAGTATCTGCTCAATATGTACTGATTTACATAGATGTGCATGAGTGCATGTGTGTGTGTGGAATGTGTGAGCACAGTGTGTGGAAGCCAGATAACCACTGTGACTAGCTGGTCAACTAGCCTTAGGAACTCACCCATCTCTATCTCCCCGGTGCTGGAATTACAAGCACTCACCATCTCATCTGGGTTCTTTCTGTTTTTTAACCAGGTTTGGGGTTTGCCTTCGGGTCCTTGAGCTTGCAATCAAGTACCATGCTGACTGTGCTTTCTCTGCACTTATTTATTTATTGCTGTGCTAGAGATTATATTTAGGGCTTTCTACCTTTAAGTCAGTGCTCTGTCATTGAACTATATCCCTAACATACCCTGTCAGAACTCAATATTTCCTTGGATTCATCTCTACTGCTTTCCATATCCTATCACATTAACATCATTCTGGTTTCTCTAAACTCAACTGTGCCCCTGAGTTGTTCATAAGCACACACACACACACACACACACACACACACATACAAACATACATATTCACATACACTCACATGCATACACACACACAGCCAATTAACTTCTGTTTGAAGCTCTCAACACTCACCACAAAAAATCAAACCAACCAACCAACCAACCAAAAAACCCCAAACAACTCTTTCTTGTCAATGCTAAAACATTAACTCCATTATGATTTATTTGTATTTTGTATTTGCTCTTTCTAGCATTTATTATGATTTAGTTAAATAAAACAATTAAATTAAATTTAAATTAGTTGTGAAACCACTTGATTAAGATCATTCTGTGTGACATAAAGTCCATAAACAGTGAATGACATCTTTCTTTTTCATACTATATATTTAGTGTCTGCCATAATGATTTGTACATATCTAGTATTGAATTAGTAAATGAATTAAATAATAAGTGTGATTAAAGATTCTAAGTTGGTTAGAAAATCTTACTTTAAAAAGTTATTGAATTTTACCTTGGAGAAATTATTAAAAATAATTTTGCTAACTATTCCCACTCAATGTTTAGAAAATTAATTCTAGGCACACATATTAGTACAAAATAGGAAAGAAGACAATGGACAAGTCCAGGACCCTTAAATCATTCAATTGAAAGTAATTGTAAAGTGGTTCCCAAAGTCACCCCAAGAGAATTAAGGGGCAGGGAAGAGAGTCCGGAAGCAATTAACCATGGCGATGAGTTGTCACATGGTAGGGGTGGGGTGAAAATGATTGATAGTTTATTCTGTCAACTGTGTTTCTTAGAACTGAGGACCAGAGACCATGATGAACAATGGAGGTATAACTAACCTGTCCCTGTGGGAGATAACTATCATTGTTCAAATTTTGTCAACTAAGATAAGGAAACCCTGGCCACGGATAGCTCAGGGATACAGCTTATACCAACTCAGTGCAAGGGCCTAGTGGAAATGTCAAGTGCAAAATAAAAGTGACATAGACTTGCATGTCAGGCTTTGGGGATTTGTGGATTAGACTTAAACCGAGAAAGCGAAAAGTGGTAAGTTTCATGTCTACTTCTATGTCATAGATGCTTGAGGGGTTTGAAAGCTTTTGAGGAGCTCCCCCTCTCCATTTTTCTTTTTCTTAAAGGCATAGGATCTGGCCAGAAATTTCTGTGCTGTGACACACCCTAAGACCTTGGGGAAGCAGGTGACAAATAATTGTATCTTTCTCTAGCCTTGGTTCTATTTTCTGGTGTCTGGTTTCTTAAAAGACAGCTGCGGCAGGATAGTGGGATAAATATTCTCATCAGGAGAAACTTTTTTTTTTTTTTTTTGGTGTTTTTGACTGCAGAATTGAGTGTCAGCCACCGCGAGGTCAATGGCACATATAGAACTGAAGATAGCTATATGTGGAGAGTGTGTGGAGCATAGACCCATGCCTTCTTTGGTGCTGTTTTCTCCTTGCCTCCTGACAGAGCGCCTCTGAGAAATGTTAGAGCCACACCTGTGTATGGTCACAGAATGAAGGGTCCACAGAATTTGCTTTCCCGGAGACAATCACTATTGTATGAGGATGGTTAGTGGGAAACAGTGATTATTTAAAAGGTGGATTTGGGAAAGAAGGAAGGGAGTGCCTGCTGCTTTTGGGTATCAGCTTTCCACTCCAGGTAAAGCGGTCTCTGCCACAAGGTCCACAGGAAGACGAGCTTGGGGCTGGGGAGCATGTGAGTGCTTCTAGGGGAACACAAGATTATAGCACAAATCAATTACGTTGATGAGCTGGATTGCCTGAGTGTATGTTCCCTTTCGTTGAGTCTCTTTTTATTATCTCTGAGCTTTAACCGATGTTGGTTTAAACGCCCAAACACTGTGTACCCACAAGTACTGGGAATTTTAGAACAGTTGTTTCTTGCTTGCACCCTGGGTTCAAAGGTGGACGCTCTCTTCTCTTTGTGTTCCCTCGTGGGCCTCCTCTCCGGGCCCACGTGATGAGAGGATATTTGATTAGTAAAAGGCATTGCCATCAAGCACTGGCCTGTTAGACAGTGTTCTGGCCACTGAAACATAAGAAGACACCTGGCACCATTAAAGCAGAATCTGTTTTTCTTACAGGTAGCTTGAATGTGTGTTTTGCAGGAAGACTTCCTGGGTTTCCAGTCTTCAAATTGTCCCCCAAGGAGATGGCTGTTTTCTGAAATTCTGAGTTTTAGCTTGTTATTTCTTAACTTGCTTGAAATGTGTCCTACAAATTTTATGTATTACAGTTTTACTCCCCAAAGTCAAATTTAATAACATGTCAAAATATGTATTTATTTATTTAAATTGTGTGTGTGTTTGTGTTCCAGTTTTTTTTCTTTATTAATTACACTTTATTCACTTTGTATCCCCCCTGTCTTTCCCTCCCTCATCCCGTCCCAATCTCTTCCCTTCCTCCACCCTCTGCATGCATGCCCCTACCCAAGTCCACTGATAGGGCAGGTCTTCTTTTCCTTCCTTCTGATCCTAGCCAATTAGGTCTCATCAGGACTGGCTGCATTGTCTTCTTCTGTGACCTGGTAATGTTGCTTCCCCCTCAAGGGGAGGTAATTAAAGAGCAGGCCAATCAGTTCATGTCAGAGACAGTCCCTGTTCCTATTCCAATGGAACCCACTTGGATACTGAACTGCCATGGGCTACATCTGTGCAAGGGTCTTAGGTTATCTCCATGCATAGTTCTTGGTTGGAATAGCAGTCTCAGGAAAGACCCCCGTGCTCAGATTTTTTGGTTCTGTTGCTCTCCTTGGGGAGTTCCTGTCCTCTCCAGATCTTACTGTTTCCCACTTTTTTCCTCAGATTCCCTGTAATCTGCCCAAAGGTTGCCCATAAGTCTCAGTATCTACATTGATAGTCTACAGGGCAGAGCTTTTCAGAGGCTCAATTCCTATCCAGAAAGGCAAAGAGGCTGGACATCAGAAGAAGGAGAAAAGAGGGAACAAGTCAGGAGCCTGACACAGAGGACCCCTTGTGTTCCAGTCTTAATGGCATGTGAGAAGTATGCATTTGTTTGCTACTTGAGCTGGGAAGACTTTCTCCCTGAGGACGACACTATTCCCTAGGCAGGGGATTCTGGGAAGTGTAGAGAAAGCAGCGAACTGAGCGGTACACAGCATGCCACAGGAATCGCCGTTTGCCGCTCCTGCCTGCAACTGCGCTATGATCAGCAGCTTCAGGTTCCAACTGCCTTGACTTCCTCTTCCTTGTGAACCATAACCTGGACTTGTGAACCGAACGACCTTTTCCTCCACAGGATTGCTTGGGTCGGGGTGTTTTACCACAGCAGTGGGAAGCAGGGCTAAGCTTCTGTGTTATGAAGTTATAGACTGAGAAGATGGAGCAAGAGTTCAGCAGAGCGAAGAAGGCAAGGAAGATCCAGTGTTTTCATTTATAACAGCACACCCAAATATTTGCAAATATGTGCTTAGCATTCTGCCCGCTGTTTACATAAGCTATCAAGAATTTGTACCGTGTATTTGTTTGACTTTTTTTTTTTTTTCAGTCTAAAAGGACTTTCCGGTGAGAAGGTGAATACGAGCAAAGTAGTGTGACACGTGTATGGAAATTTCATAATGAAACCCATTAGTTTGTGTGCAATCAGAAAAAAAATAATAAAACAAGACTTTCACAATCTTACCTAATTATCAAAGTTTCTGTGCATGGTGAAATACTATTATCGCCATTTGTGATAATTTTAATAGTAACTAATTATAATTGCTTAATAGTCTGAAAGCATTCCATTAAAAAACAAGGTACATTTTCTCATTTTTATCACTGAATACAAAATGTGGCTGGTTAAGCAAGAGACCTGAACTGTCGGTTTCTGGCTGTGGACTGGAAGGATTCAATAACTTTTTAAACCCTGCAGACTTGAGACTAGATTCCTGAGATTATGGATCCCAGCCTGTCTTTTTGGATTAACCCTTTTGAACATTCATTCTGATTTTGGGAAACATTCCTGTCTACTCCCCTCTGATTATCTCTGTAGAAGCCAGACACCTAGTCTCTGAGCTTCCTCTGGACTACAGTGAAGGTGAATAAAGCCATAGCCAGCTGTCAAATGTAGTAACTGAAAAGGTCCTAGCATGAAAATCCATCCAGGTTCATGCCCTTGATAGTATAAATTGCACTATTTAGACCAGTAAAAGACCAAGGCAGCAGCTTCCCCAGAGACATTAAAAAGAATTTAAAGGCCTAATTATGTTCATTTTATGTACATGATTGTCTGTGTGTATGTATGTGTGCTGTGTGTGCATCTGGGGATCACAGAGATCAGAAAAGGACATCAGATTTCCTGGAACTGGAGGTCCAGGCTGTGAGCTGCCATTTGGGAGCTGGATACTGAACCTGTATAATGTGCAGAAGCAGCACTGAGCCGTGTCTCCAGCCCCTGCAGGGACAATTTTATGGGAGAATGTGGCTTTGTTTTTGTTCATGTATCTGACTCTTGGGTCGTTCTGGAGACGGGACCTATATCAAATGGTTTAGTAAACTGACTTTTGACTTTTGCTTGTGAGATTGTGCTTCCTTTATACACAGCTACAAACCTTGACTGACCCAAGCTACGGTTTATATTACTAGGAAAGTTTAGGGGGGAAGCTTTGGTGACTTTGAGGTTTATTCCTTCTCAACTTTACTGTTCCTTCACATATTATGTACTTTTCTTTAATACAAATTATTGCCTTTGGTTTGGCATTTTGGATCAAAAGAGGTTACAAAATTTATAAAGTTATAAAAGGTTGCTGCTGTTGAATTTACTTCTTGGTTCAACATGTATGGAGCAGAGGGAAAGGTGGACACACACTAGGAAAAGCAGGTGTGGGATAATATGGATGACAAACCTACATGTCACGTGCTCAACAAATATTTATTAAGCAACTATTAAGTGCCATTATTTAGGTGTAAAGAATGAGGCTGAGGGAAAAGAAAAACAACAAGAGCAAAGTATGTGCCTTTTGTAGCAACAACTGCTGAGGTCAGAGATCAAGGAGAAAGATCTGGCTGGGTCTCAGTGGTGTGCTTATACCATGGTTTGGGTCTTTTGTCCTGTTTAGGTACGACACCCAGATTTCAAATTTGGAGGCAGGATAAGGCCTAGAGGCTGATTTGGAGGCCTGAACACACGATACCTACCTTGGTGGGAGTACATGAACTCATCCAGGGACCGCTGGAGTAGCCTGGAGGGTGCTCCAGAACTTTCCAGTGTCCCCAGGGTGGAAATGACATTTGTCAGTGACACAAACAAGAATTTTACCTTGCTCGTGCTCAATCACCCACCAGTGTGTGCTGGAGCTTTTCGGAGGCTGCAGGACGTGTGATGATATCTGAAGGCTAGTGGGATGCTGTCTCCCACACGCCTCTGTTGGAGAAATGTCTCTATCTTAATGTTCAGTGTAGTAAGTGCTAAGAGTGTAGCCCACTAAAGCTCTTTCGGGTCCGCTGAATTTCTGTAGATCATCATGATCATCATGATAGAAGAAGGTTTGGGGGCTGGCATGCTAGAGAAGTTAGCACTGAGTCTAAAGACCAGGATGGTTTGTGGAGACTTCAGGGCCATGGGGACATAATCCCAACCACACAGGTAAAAGTTGTCTTGGTTGTAGCCCTGGGGACGCATTAAGATGGGGATAATGTGAAGTGACAGACATGATTTAATAGCTAATTATGACAACTCAGGTATGAAATTACTCAGAGAACAGACTGTGGAAACAACAGCAGGGATGACAATGATAATGTCAATGACAACACAGAAAAAATGTAACTGCGAACTTGATTGTTGACCAAATTTGTGTCAGCGTGGAGGAGGTGAAGGAGTCAAAGACAACTGAAGTTGGGACCATGTGCCCAGAGGAAAGTGGCTGGCTGTTTGCATACATCAGCTCTAGGAAAAATGATTCTTGATATGCAGTAGAGCTTTATTACAATAACATGACTCCACGAAAACAAAGTGAGAGCCCTTAATGTAATCTGAATTTCTGCTTAGCAACATTAAGATTATTTTTACTATTTAACTTAACCTAGTATATAAAATGTTATTATTTCAACATGCAATTAATGTAAAATTATAAATTCCTAAAAATTTCTTCCATGTTAGGTCTTTGAACACCTACACAGTACATATTAGTCAGACATAAATGTCAAGTCCTCAGCAGTGATGAGTGACTGGTGGCTGTCAGTCACTTTTTTCAGTGAGGCCTTTAACCACTTCTTGACTTGAGTCAAGATAATCAGAATCATAGTTTTTTGGGGGTGGGGTGAGGTGGGATTTTAATAACTGTTCTTTTTGAGCTCATTTCCCAGAAAGTGGTAGGTTTGTACTGCGTCATCTAAGTCCCCTTACCTCTTGGTGACCTGGCTTGTGTAGGGTGTCATTACAGATCCACTCTAAGGAAATGATCTAAGCAGGACGGGTTTGGTCCCTGGAAATGAGTCCCCAATCTGTCTCTCACAGGGCTAGTACTGAGTGTACCTAGTCAACATAGTACAGGGATTTCATCAGTGAGAGTTCAAAGAGTGTGACTGGTTGGAAAAGAGTACAGCCAATGAAAGTCAGTGAAGGGGCATGGCCTGTAGAAGGCAGGACAAACAGAAAATAAAAGTGCTGAAGATAGACTTAAAGCTCTGAGCAGGAGCTGAGCTAAGAGATTGTTCTTTTTCTCGTTTTATTATCACCCATGTCCACAGAAGGTTTGATGTATATTTTTCTTCTTTATGAAATCAAAGCCACCTTATGTGGTAAATTCATTAAAGGTGGATGTTGAGAATCTCCACGAGGTCCTAAAACACCAGGAGAATTTTTATAAACTGTAAACTAATTTAAGGAACAATGGGTGAACCAGGCACAATGGCTCACACCTGTGATCACAACACTCTGGGAGGCGGAGGCAGGTGGATCACTGTGAGTTCAAGGCCAGCCTGGTGTACAAAGTGACTACAGGATAGCCAAGATTACACAGAGAAACCCCGTCTCAAAACAAAAGCAAACAATCAAACAAGCAAACAAACAAAAAACGCAGAGCAAAACAATGGGTGCACATCCAAGTTTTTTCAGTTCAGAGATTTCTGAGCTTAAAATACGAGACAAGGGTCACTGTGCTTTTGTGAAGGAAAATTGCAGTAAAACAGAAGATTTAGCCTTGACAGAGGCTAGCGGGTTTCTGTAGTGTGCCCACTTCTCATATGCTCATTCCATGATATGATAGTGACTCAAGAAGAAACGAGGAATAAAGCTTTGGAGTTTCTGGAAAGGGTACTAATAAGAAATGTGTAGGATAAAAGTTCCTAACCAACCACCCAAGCCAACAGTCTTTACGTTTGATTACACCCGTTTGTCTGCCTTATTCATTTAGAATGATAGTCTACAAATGTGTTGTATTTCTGTGTGGTAACATACCTATGCTTGAATTTTTTTTCTTTTTTTCTTGCATAAGATTTACTCAAAGTCTGTCGAGTGATGGGGTTATGAACCCCTTAATTATTTGTTTTCTCTTGGATATGAGAATCTAGGATTTATGGTAGTGAGTTGCTATGGTGATGGATATGTACAACTAGATGTTTAAGGGAGGGGAGACGGTAAGTCTTGAGCCACATATTTGCATGTAAATTTCTCTCTAGTGAAATGTAAAAAGTCTTGCATGTGAAATAATATTTTCAGTAATATACAAAAAATATGAAAGATGTGTTTACCACATAATTATGGATTTCCATTGTTTCTATTAAATTAGAGGGACAGTTCACATGCTATGAAGATCATTTTAGCATTAACGGTTCATTTAAGCTGTGCGTGGTGGCATCTGCCTATGATTCCAGCACCTAGGAGATAAAGGCAGGAGAACCAATTCAGGCCACCCTTAGTTAATCAGTGAGGTACTGTCTCATAATGAAAGTTAATTTTAAAAGACTAAGACTGAATTTTTCCATAAAGATATGTGTGTGTGTGTGTGTGTGTGTGTGTGTGTGTGTCAGTGTGTCCATGTGAGTCCAGGTGCCTACTGTGTACAAAAAAACTAATGTCAGATCCCTTGGGGCTGGGGTTACAGGTGGTGGTTGTGAGCTGTCCATTTCAGGTGCTGGGAACGAAACTCAGGTCCTTTAAAAGGTCACTCTGTGTTCTTCACTGTGGAACCATGCCTCCAGCCCAAGAGCTTACATTTTTTGACACACTAGTCGTAGCTTGTATCATAAAACATGGCACACAGAAATTTAAAGATCAAACTTCTTCATTTGGTGATTGGAAGGATACTTCCCATTCTTTTAGCTCTAGTGTTTAAAAATACTGTTCTTAAGACAAGATGGGCAACTCCAGCCAATACTGTTCAGAGAAGGTAGATTGTGCGCCTTGAATGTAATATGAAATTTTCTCATAGGCACATTATATCAAGTCACTTTAAGGGCTAGGGAGATTGCTTAGCAGGTAGCAATGCTTGCTTTGCAATCATGAGGGCTTGAGTTTATGTCTCCAAGCACCCAGTTAAAGAAGTAAGGCGTGGCTTCATGTAAGTCCAGCACTGAGTGGGGGAAGAGACAGGAAGATTGCCGGGTGCGCTGGAGAGCATTCAGTCCAGTTGCGGTGGGTGGGGGTGGGGGTATGGATGGCGGGAGGGCAAGCTCTCAATTCAGGAAGAGACACTGTGCCAGAGAAAAAGGTGTTAAGTTATAGAAAATCACATCCAGTGTTCTCTGGTCTCTGAAAACAGACATACAAGCTATAGGCACACATACACACACACACAGTCACTTTCTATCAAATACAGTAAAACCTGAGATCATCAAATTCTAAAGAGAAGCCTGGTGTGTGTGTGTGTGTGTGTGTGTGTGTGTGTGTGTGTGTAGGCATAGGTCAACACTGAGTGCTTCATTGTCACCTTCTTTTTAAAAGACAGAGTCTTTCAGTGCACCCAGAGTGCAAAAATTCAGCTATCTTTGTGAACCAATAAGATTCTGCTGTCTACCCATGTCCACCTTCAAAGCGCTGGGGTTACAGATGCGTGACTTATCTGGGTGCCTGGGATCTGAAACACATCCTAGTGGTTACCTGGTGGGCGATCTAGGGATGGAGTTTCTCCCAGCCCTGGTAAATTCTATTTTAACGGACGTGTTTAGAGGTTTCAGGATACTATCTGCTGGCCCTGTTGCTTTAGACCTGTGCTAACAGGTTAAGATGGGAGGAAGTAGCAGAGTAAAACTTCTTACCTCACAATAGGAGGTGAAAGAGAGAGGAAGAGAACAGCCTTGGGTCATGCTATCTCTCTCGAGGCTATGTCCCCACAGCCTAAAGACCTTTAGACTCCATAGGAGGCTCTGCTTTTTAACAGGCACTCCCAGAAGCCAACAGCAGCACAGATAACAACAGCCAAGCCTTGACCACATGAACCTGAAAGGAACACTTAGGCAAAATACGCCACATATTAAAAAGTAAAAGAGATAAGGGGCATTAATTTTAATAATAGATAGTAATAGCCTTAGGAAGGAATACATCTTTAGAAATGAGTCACTGGGCAATTTCTACGTTATGGAACCATCATAGAAAGTTATCTGAGCTTAGTGTGGCCCTCCCTCCCACACCTATATTATAGGGTGTCACCTTTGCTCCCGTGCTACAAATCTGTACAGCATGCTTCTGAATTGAATCTCTAGACAACTGTGTCAGAATGGTAAGTTCTTTTGTGTCTAACTATATCCAAACTTAGGAAGCCACCATAAAATACAGCATGATAAAGTGCATGGGGCACTCACCAAGAAGAACATTTGCTCCAGACAAAGGACTGGGGGTTCCTCCATGCTACTTGTGAATGAGTCGTGAGTGAACCACAGGCTTCAAATCTCACTGTGTAACACCTTACATATAGGGTACACTAAATTTGTTATATATATATATATATGTATACATACACACATTTATGTAACAAATGCATCTACAAACATATACCGTTCTTCCTTCAATAATAAATTTAGCCCAGTTTACAATAACCTTAAGAAGCTTATTTTGTGGGAAACTTGTTGACTTGTTTATAATATCATTTAGCTTAAAACACAGATGTTACCGCTCTTTCTTTATATCTCTATTCTGTAAGCTTTCATTTACTTAAAATTTCATTTTTCTTAAATATTTTATTACATACGCCTGTCTATCAGTCTGTCTGTCTGTCCGTCCATTCATCCATCTGTCCATCCATCCATTTATCCATTGTCCGTGGAGGGCAAAGGAATGTATGTGGAGGTCAGAGGACAAATTTTGGAATTTGATTCTCTCCTTCCACCATGTGTATTTTGGGGATCAAATAGAGACTGTCAGGTTTGGCAGCAAGCGAGTTCACCTGCAGAACCATTGTACTGGCTCCCTTTTACTTTTTAAACTTTTCGTTACTGTTAAAACTAAGCTACAAAGCCTACAGGGGCGTCAAGGTTGTCATTATCACTGCTCACCTCCACCTTGGACTGATCAGTTTCCGGGGCAAGTCTTCACGGTCAGTGCACTCACGGAGCTACCATCCCCTGCTCTAACAATGCCTCCTTCTGGAGCCCTCTCCAAGCGTCTGCCAGGGGCAGCTGATTTCATGCGGATGAAAATATACTGACGTGGATGAATTGCACTTTGAAAATAAAACTACAATATAGTAAATATATTATTATTATATTTATTTATAAATATATTTATTGCTGTCAGGTACCATAGGCTGTGCACAACTGTATGGGACTCACAATACAGTAGGTTTTTAAATATAAAAACCTAGCACCACATCAACAGGAAGAGTCTTGGGGCTGGAGAGGCAGCATTTACTGCAAGCCTGACAAAAGGCCTACGTTAAATTGCTGAGGACTACAGGGGGGTGGGGGAGGACGATGGACTGGCACCCCAGCAGGCTGGATCACACACACACACACACACACACACACACACACACACACACACTCACACAGCCCATACCTCCCAACGAATAAACGCATACAACAAAACATTTCAAAACATTTTAAAAGTACATGTTCTGTGCTGTGCTAATACTTTCTGATGGATATAATGTCACTTGGAAACAGGACGTTTTTGTTTGCTTCTCTCATAATTCTATGAGATCACTGCCGTACAAATTCTGATTTCTTTATTCCAATTGCTGAAAATGTTACAGTACTGACAAGGTAAGCTTTATCTGTTTATGATGTGTCTTACCTTGTCACCTTTTGCACCGGGTCTTTGCAACATGGCGTGGATGTTGTACTTATAGCACATGTCGATTGCTCTGGAAGCTTTGCAAGCTCAATGCCCACCTGCTGTTTGTAGAGCCCATATTGACAGTGCCCCATCAGCCTGAGAGAAAACCCGCCGAGTTCGTTTCGGAGCGTTGAAGTTACTCAGCATCAGACCTCTTGCCACGAACACCTTGCTTTTGTAGAACACAGGAGCATTCCAACCTGCAGAGGACAGTTTTCTGTATTAAAGGCAAATACTTAGGAATAAATACCTGGCTTCCGCTTGGCACCCGAGCTGCCCCAGCATCTTCATAAGGTCTTTTTTGATCTGGTCAGTTCTAAAGCACTCAGCTCGGCTCAACCTCCAGGCTCAGAACTCAGCTGTGGTGGGCCAAGACCAAGCCAAAATATATGGTGCCCTGGCATTTTCTTGCCTATTTTAAAGAAGTGTCTGCTTGTGGGTGTCTGGAAGGGCTCAGATGTGCACCACATCTCCAATTTTTAAAAACTGTTTGTTTGGATCTAGGATGAAACGAGGACGGAGTCTTTTTATACTCCGGGATGTTTTGATTCCTCCTCCGTGGTGGCACGAAAGTTCCCCAGAACTGCTACTCTCGTGCTTCAAAGTCCATCACGACTCCCACGGTGCCATCATCTTTTGACAGTGAAGGCATCTTATCACAGGGGTTTCCTAGGCTTCCGAAAGAAGGTTTGTTCTGTAGTGCTGAGATAGGCGAAGAAGTATCGCTTACTCTAGAGCAATTAATTTACATGACTCAATCACTTTCAGGGAGCCTTCCAACAGCAGTGATAACACCAGCGTCGTAATCTTGGGTTTTGTGAGTTAGTCAGATGAAAATAATACCATTCACTCTTTTTTTTTTTCAGGCTGCACGGGTAAATCGAGTTTACCTTTGTTTCTATTTAGTTGGCGATGGCTGCCCTTACTTTTTGGATCCCAATCAAGACCGGAAGTGCAGCCACGTGTCTGCTTGTGCTGGGGGGGGGCTCCCCTTTGCAGGAGGACTCATGGTGTGTGTGCTGCTGCTGGTGGTGATGATGGTGATGGTGGTGGTGGTGGGGAGTTAAACAATGCTCTGTCCCTTAATTTCCATTACACATTGCAGATGGCCTATCACTCGGCGCAGTTGTGTCGGCTTCGCGCCGTGGTTTTTAGGGCACAGGAAGTCTTCCGATGAAGGCATGGATGAAAGGAGTTTGGTAAAGCAGAGCTCTAGGTCCGAGGGCAAGGGCGCCATGGGTCACTTCCAGGGTCACTTCCAGGGAGCCACAGAGAGGGCGCGCTTTCACAGACCCAAGAGCTGTCATGAGGTGGTGGGACAGGCCTAAAGGAGCAGCAGGTTGTGTTCTCGCGGCCCAGGCTACGTTAGTTAGTTACACTTAGGGGCAGCGGACGAATAAATGAACGTGCAGAGATCTAGAAACCTGGATCTTCTGCAGGAGACTGTAGAGAAAGCAGCTGCCGCCGTCCTACATGTCTCCAAAGTCTCAGCCGGGCTTTGCTCTCCTACCCCCCCCCCACACACACCTCCACAGGAGAAGCTAATCTCGGGGACCTGGTGCGGCCTGCTCGTCGTCGCCCACAAGAGGTGTCACCTCCCCGCCACCCCTCCGCCCTCGGTCTCCCGCCCCGCCCTCGGGCGGGTGGCTGGCGGCGGTGCCCGCGGAGGCGCGGCCGGGGCGGGCCCTGTCCCCCGAGGCAGCCCGCGGGGGCCAGTGGCAGGAGCGGCGCGCCGCCGGCGGCGGGGGGCGTGGGATGGGGGAGGCGGCGGAGGGGAGCGCCCGCTGCCGCTCGAGCCAACCGCGCACTTCCGAAGGGTGTCGCGGCTGCGCTCCCCACCCGCGCCCCGGGAACTTCAAAGCGGCCCGCGCCGCCCGGCTGCGCTCTGGGGCCCCCGCAGCCCCGCACGGCCACCCGGTGGCCATGACCCCAGCGCGAGGCTCCGCACCGAGCCTGGCCCTCCTGCTGGTGGCCCTGTCCGCCGAGCTCGCGGCAGGTACCGTGGGCGTCCCCTCCCCGTGCTGGCGGGGGTGGCGGTGGGGGCGGTCTGCGGGTGACAACCGGCGACAGGAGGTACTCCGGGCCGGGTGGCCGTCTGGGAAGCCGGGGGTGGGTGTGTGTGTGTGTGTGGAGGGGGTGGAACGGCAGTGGGCAGAGAGCTCGCGGGGCTGGGCGTAGCGTGGGCACCTGATGTCTGGCAGCCGAACGGGGTGGGTGTACAGGTGTTTGGGGGTGGGGTGGGGAACGAAATCGTCAAGGGAAGGAAAGGGACAGGGACGCGGGGTTTGGGGAGTGCGGCTGGGGCGGGTGATTAATTTGAGGACACTTTGCAGCAGAGGGAGTTGGGGAGCATCGTAGGTGCGGGCTTGGCTGGCGGCGGGGCGGCACTACTTCACAGCGCGGGGCGCTCGGAGGTGTGCAGGTGCGCGCTGGGGGTGGCGACGCGAGTGAGCCCCGGAGGGACGCACAGGGATGGCGCGCACGGGGCGGGGGGGAGAGGCAAGTTAGTCTGAGTTTTAGGAGGTGAAATGCATTTCGAAGGCCGTTGGTGCCAGTCTTGGGAGGCAGGGAAGGGGGGCTTAAGTTCGCGCCGCTTGCAAGGCACGTTGCTTTCGAGGTACGGTTTTCTCTCCGTTGCCGGAAGCCGGGGTATGGCAAGCGTCCCAGCGTTTATAGCAGGTCTGTGCTGTGATAGGCTAAATAGAGCCCTCGACCTGAGCTAGGAGCCAAACGTTTCTTTTACAATGTTTACTAGAAACTGGGGCAAACGCATCTTTGCTTAAAAAAAAAAAAAAAAACCTCCAAGACCATAGTCTGCTCCTAGGAGAAACCTTTAGCTGTGAACTATCCTTTGTACCTTGCCCTGGATGACAGAGAACAGGGACAGATTCCTGCCTAACTTATTCTTTAAAAATATCAGTCAGACATTGAAGACGTTTGCACATAAAACACTGGTGTTTTTCCGTAGATCAGTACTTTGTCCGAAGCTGATTTTAATGTTTTTTTTTTTTTTTTTTTTCAGATGACAATCTGTTTGACATTAATAGCTACACTCAGGGTGGGTAGTTTTCCTCCTGGTGACATGTGCAAGAGAATGTTTGGAAGAGTGTGATTGCTGTCATGTACAGATGTCAGATGGCCTGAGAGAATTACCAAGTACAATATTCTAGTTGAAAAGCGATAATTGGAAAGAATTAAGTGATAAAATTGGAGGATGAAAACAGTTCCAGCCATCTTTTAAAAAAAGCGGTTACTCTAAGGCAGCCAGGAAGATGATGGGGGTGGGGAGGGAAGTAAGAGTCTAGAAAATTTATTGATGGGAACAAGTTCACTGTGGGAAAGGCCTAGAAAATGGGTGAGCACTTTGCTAACTTGGGACCCTGAGTGTGTGTTCTTGACAAACAGTAGAATTCACCACCCCCAAATGCAAAACCCAAAAGGCGGCTTTCCACGTATCACAGCTTTGACTGGCTACCTGTGAACCTGTCTCTCTAGATTAACGAAGTTATCGCTTTTATTTGGGAGAATAGCAAACAGATGCGCGCGCGCGCGCGCACACACACACACACACACACAGAACAAATCATACTTCTTATGTATACTTCAGAGATATGTTTTGTTCTATAACAGAAACTAAGGCACACCAACATAATAAAGTGCGTCCCATATACTTTTGACAAAGAGTGGAAACTTTTGACACTAAAATGCAATATATGTGCAATATGATATATACATATATGTATCACTCAAATTTGATCATTTTGTTAAAGACTGAGATACCAGAAAATGCATAATATGGAACTAACGTGTCAAACTGTAGTGAACTTGTTAAAGCTGAACTTTTATGACCAACTTTTCTTCCCAGTGCAATTTATTTTTCAGATTTTTTTCCTTTTTTAAAAAATGTGTAGCCTATTGTGTCCACATAGGCAATCAATATTTGTTGCAGGTTTTATACAGTTCTTTGATGACTTTTTTTTAGATTTGTTTGTTTTTATCTTATGTGTATGAACATATGCCTGCATGTGTATATTTGTGTGTGAGCGGGCACCGTGTGTTTGCTTGCCTGCTGCCTGAGGAGGGCAGAAGAGGGTGTTGGATCCCCTACATAGAACCCGAGTTACAGATGGTGGTGAGCGACCCTGTGGGTGCTGGGAATGAACCTGAGTCCTCTGCAAGAGCAGCCTGTGCTTTTAGCCACTGAACCATGGCCCCAGACCCTCTTTGGAATTTTGATAGCAGGATTCTAGGTAGTTTTTAAGTTGTAGTTAAGCATTTAGGCTGTATTTTTCACATGGTTTCTAGCCTCTTTTTGTAAACTAATCCTACTGACCATTCACAAATGTCTACTTGACACGGTTGGCATGTTATATGCGAAGCTGTTCTTGACATGATGACATAGAGTAGCTGTATGGCAAAAAGCACCAGCTTCCAAGCTGGCTCTGCTCGGTGCCAGCCTAGGGCCCTGCATATCTGACAGCCTGGTAAAGTAGCTAGTCCTTTCTGCTTTGGCGGGTCCTCTCCAGCATCTCTGTCAACCCTGAGGTGGCTTAGAGTCACGGAAGAGTTCCTTGTTCCTCTGAGAATTCCAGCATCTTAGAAAAATTACTCACTGGCCTTCTCTGGTTGTGTGGCTCTTTGATACATCGTTGCTTGATAAGATGGAGTCTCCTGGCATTCACAACACTCCTCATTCATACCAAACAAAAAGAAAGTGGGCTGGGGACTCTCCACTCTGGGCTGCACTGGGATCCTGAGGATACATCTTAGGTGTTTCCTTCTGATGTTGTACCATTCCTTTGTCCTTCCATCAATAAAGATTTATTGAGACCCATAAAGTTCCATGACATTGCTCTAGAAGGACAGAGCTCAGGCAGTTCTTTAAGAGCTGCTATGGGGCCGAGGGTATCAGGTGGTTAGGATCTCCCCCCCCCCCCAAGCAACAGTTAGCATTT
Source organism: Meriones unguiculatus (assembly GCF_030254825.1). Lineage (NCBI taxonomy): Eukaryota > Metazoa > Chordata > Mammalia > Rodentia > Muridae > Meriones > Meriones unguiculatus. The sequence goes on along the minus strand of NC_083356.1, from coordinate 98,249,669 downwards.
CTCAGAGGTGCTTTGGGCAGAGAGTGAAAATCCCTGGGAGGAGCTTACAAAGGCAAGAGCTCTTGCCACCTCTGCCCTTCTTTAGGCACAGTCATTTATTGGTCAGCGGGTACAAATGTGGCAAGAGCCTCTCTGGTTCCAAGGAAGAGGTATCTCTGGCTGAGAAGAAACTGTGTGGGTACCCTTGGGGCCTATTTCTTCACCATCTGAACTGCCCAAGACTGTTTGTTCTTCAGCTTCCAGTTTAAAGGGATGCAAAATCATGGGCGCCTCTGATTCATTTAAGTTATGCAAAAAATACAAAGACTTTGAAGTGGCAGAATATGGTAAACCAAGGAAGACATTGTTTGACTCGAACAATGGACCTGTTGGGGTTGGGGGCAGATTGCAGGGGAATCTAGTCTAGAGAGAGGAAGGGGCAGCTGAAGATAGCAGGAGCTAAGCTGTGGATTAATCGATTATTCAGTTTTGTTTTAAATGCCGATTAGACACTAAAGTGGAGTTCTTAAGAAAGAAATTAGTTTTAGGGGTCTCAAGTTCAGAGGACCTGCCTGGGCCGATGTTAAAAAACTGAGCCAAGGCCATTTGTAGATAATTTTGAAAAGTAGGTCAGGTTCTCAAATATAGTAAACAAAGTACAAACCTGGTTAATTTGAGTTTCAGGTAAATAATGTATATATATATATATATATATATATATATATATATATTGGTGTTTATGTGTCACCGATACAGCACCACATATACATATATTAAAAATTAGTTTCTATGCTGGCAGGTTGGTGGCACATGCCATTCATTCTATCACTGGGGAGGCAGAGGCAGGCAGATCTATGAATTCAAGTCCAGCCTGGTCTACAGAGTGAGTTCCAGGACAGCCAGGGCTCTACAGAGAAACACTGTCTTGAAAGACAAACAAACAAACAAATAAACAAACAATTATTTTCTGTGTAATTCAAGTTAACTGGGAAATCTCTGACTTTAGCTGGCAGAACAATGTGATAATGTGAATTTTTGTTGCACATAGTCCTGAACTTTATTTTACTTTTTTATTGAAAGAACAGTGCAGACCTATTTTCTTTTTCAGGTCTCTTTTGTTCTGGCTCTGCTTCTGTCCCAAGTTGCATCTCAGGATAGGTCACTGTGAGCTCTTTGAACAAGAAGTTCCCTTGCTTCACTGTGGCCCAGAGGCAGATCTAGCCTTTTCCAATATCAGTTTGAATAACTCTACAAAAGATCTGGAGGGGACAGGAGCTCTACAAGGAAAGCAGCAGAACCAAGAAATCTGGGTTCAGGGTTCTTTTCTGAGACTGATATTCCAACCAATGACCATGCATGGAGATAACCTAGAACCCCTGCACAGATGTAGCCCATGGCATCTCAGTGTCCAAGTGGGTTTCCTAGTAAGGGGAACAGGGGCTGTCTGTCTTTGACATGAACTCAATGGCTGGTTCTTTGATCATCTCCCACTGAGGTGGGGGTTGGGGGGGCAGCCTTACCAGGCCACAGAGGAAGACAATGCAGCCAGTCCTGATGAGACCTGATAGACTAGGTTTAGAGGGAAGAAGAGGAGGACCTCCCCTATCAGTGGGCTTGGAGAGGGGCATGGCAGGAGATGAGGGAAGGGCTACAGCTGGGATACAAAGTAAATAAAATGTAATTAATATAAAAATAACAATTAAAATAAAAAAGAAAATATAGAAAGTTAAAAAAAAAAGAACCTATGAAGAGGAGACAAACAATTCTTTGAGGTCCCTGGAAGTGACTTAAATCAAAACAGTTGGTTCCACCCAAATTTGCAGCCTTTTGAAAATGATTGTTATTTATAGATACCATTTGAGGGTGTTTTCCTTTTGAAAAATCTTTTGTTGTTGTTTTCACTTTTAGGAGAAATTCTTCCAGTCAGTAAAGACTCAAGTAACTTACTTTTCTTAGTAATACTTGACTCACTTATTGCAAATCAGTGGCTTGTTGAAAATCAGAGTTAGGGGCTGGAGAAAGGGACAAGGTCATGATTAGGGAGGCTGTTAAGCCCTGTAGGACTGGATCTGTCTAACACAATTTGTGGATTGGGGCCACCATTTAAGAGAATTATTGCAATCCTTTTGGGAAAGGAGCCAGAATATAAAAATAGCAGCCAGAGGCTATTTCACCTCTGCCCTGGCCTAGTCTCCACCTAGGACGGCTGTCAACAGAGGATCGGCATCACCTTCATGAATGGACCCTTGCACGCATGGGTTCTTAGGCTCCAGATATGCTCTCACATATAGAAATAGCTCATTTTCAGCAAGCAATGAAGTGGATTCTCAAGTATCAGTGATAAACTAATCCAACCTTGCAAAATTTCCAAGGACAAAGTGCATGGTGCGCCATACCTCATTGTCTCATCTTCAAGGTTTCTTTTGGATCTTTCTGCTGCTTTGGCTTTCTGTATATTAAGCGGTTTTTGTTTGTTTGTTTGTTTGTTTGTTTAACCAGTAATCAAAACTCCAAGGTTTATCTTTATTTTAAGACAATATGATATATTCATAGGTAATATGCAAGGGACACTTGGATTAGTTATGAAAACCTAACTATTATCTCGGTCCACACGCCTTCCCTTGGTTAAGTGGGGAGACCCAGAAAAGAGGGCTGGGTGTGGGGAAACAAAAGAGAGTAACTTTTTGTTACCTGGTGCCTTGGCCCCCAACTGCCTGGCAAAACTCCAATACACTCTACCTTCCTAACCGCTTAATATCTCAGAGAGTCAAGGAATCAATGATGGCGTCAAGTGGGAGCACGCATAAACCAGAATCCTAGATCCAGACACTATATCCTTGCAAGGCCATCAAATATTTGAAAAAAAAAAAAAAAAAAAAAAAGAGCAGATTAAGGACGCCAGCCCCTCACGCCATTTGTGCAGCTCTGAGGGGAACCTGTGAGTGAATGCAGGTAACAATGATGTGAAGTAAAGAATGGACGCTGGGTCCCTGGGAAGAGATGCCGAATATCTTCAATGTGGAAGCAAAGCTTTCCTGTCCTGTACTTGTTTGGGAAAGAAGATAGACCACAAAGCCAAGACATTGACTTCTGTTCCTTTCTAATTTTTGAGGGTTGGATCTCCAAATATGAGGGCTACCACATCCCTAGACCGTGAACAGTACGAGTATCTACTTTCCTTTAGGGATTCAGAAAGGAGAGAGGGGAGAGGGAGATGGGTGCGAACGTAAAACGTGCTAGGAAGTCCAAGTCAGCCCAGGCCCACACTGCCACCTCCCTTCCTGTACCTCTTGAGCTTCCGTGCTCTGATTGGCTAGAGAGGTTCTGCTTGTTCTGAGTCTTCACTTTTTCCCCTCGAAAAATCACTTACCTTTTCTGTTATTCTCTTCTGTCTTTCTGAGAGTAGGCATGCCAAGATATTGTCTCTTTAGAGCCGTTTTAAATTAATCCTCTCAAGAATTCGCGGGTGAATCATCCAGTATGACTCAAGGGCTTGCTTATTATTTTTTAAAACAATTTAAATTTGCGATGACTTATACGTCCCAAATTAGAGCAATCTCGTTTTTCATTAAACTTTTCACATAGAAATATCATTAGAATGCTCAAATTTTGAAAGCGAAATGCACGTCATATCCCCCCCTCCACCACCCAAGTCTGTTCTGTCATCTTAATCCCATAGTAAGGCACAAGGACAGTGAGAGGTGCCACATCTCAGCATGCTTGATTAAAGTTTTGAACAACTTCGTGATTGCTTGAAATTAAGGTTTTATTTTTTATTTCTTTGTGGTCAAAAATAAGAAGAGAGAAAAATCTAGTCCATCAGGACCTGGGAAATGGTAATTCTACTGCAAAATGTTTCATACATAAAGGCTTATCCAAGACATGGTAATTGAGAGAGTGGTAATCCAGATTAGAATGGTTTTTTTTAAAAACAGGCTGTTTTAAAACAGAGCCAGAATATATTAAAAAGTATTAACTCATCACATCTCCCAGTTCTATCTGATGACACTTTCCTGGCCTGTTCTCCTAGATGTGTATTTTTTTTCCTCTTTTCTACCACCCCCATTATCACTCTTCAAGAGTAAAAATTCAACTCTGAACATTTGCTTGTGCTCAGAGTTATAGTAAGACTGTGTTCTCACTTAAACCTCTCTTACAGTCTGCAGCATGTATTTCCAGGAAATAGACAATGTACTAAACCTGGAAGACTGAAAGAATAGTTGTCAATTTAGAAGGTTCCTTGTAGAATAAGAAATGTGTACTTGAATGAAATTATTAAAAAAAAAAATCTTTCCTAGTGCTGGCCTCTAGCTGTATTTCACTAAAAGGCATTGCTTTTTGCAGAGTGCAGAAAGTTGACTTCAGTAAAACAATTGGACCTTTTAAAAGAGTTGAGAGTTGCTGGTTGCTGGTGGCACTTGCCTTTTATCCCACCCAGCACTTCAGAGGCAGAGGCAGGGGGATCTCTGTGAGTCTGAGGCCACCCTGGTGGTCTACAGAGTTAGTTCCAGGATAGCACAGAGAAACCTTGTCTCAAAAAACAGGGAAAAAAATGAGTTGAGACTTGTGAATCAAGTTTTTCACTTCCTCCCATGTTCTTCTTTATCATTTTCTTTTGCTACTTAATTTAGGTTTGATTTATTTTCTTGAAATGGTGTTTTGTATCAAGTGTTGGCAGCTTTACACTGAAGGATCAAGTAGTATATGAATTCTGGTATTGGGATCCATGTCCTAAGGTCTCTGTTGCAACTCTCTAATTCATAGTTTGTAGTAATGAAAACACCCTCAGACAATGCATGATAGGTGTTGCTGCATTTTAATAAAGCTTTATTTATAAATGGCCCACACTGTAGGGTCATAGTTTGCTGATGCTTTCTGCAGTCACTCACTTAATGACCTTTGATCTTTTCTAATTTAAAGTTCGAAGTTTCCAGATCTGCAGCTGCTGCAGCTCATCCACAAAGTATATTCTGTTGTGCTTCTATTTTTGATTGAATTCCAAACATTTTCTCATTTTGCTTGGTAATTTGGTGAGGCCAACATGGAATGTAGATGTCTGTAGTTTAATTTACAAATGTTTTAGAACATTCTTATTAAATGCTAATTTAATTTTATTTTTAGTTAAAAAAACCCCTACAGTTTGTATGATTTCAATTATTTTGAATCTGTGTTTGTTCTACAGCTCAGCATGAGCTTGACTTAGTGGGTGTGCAGGCGAGGACTCTTCTCTGCATGGGCTCACTGTTCTGTGAATACCTGTTGGCTCTAGCTACTTGGCAGTGCTGTTCAAATCTTGTGTACCTTACTGTATTTTTGTCTCATTCTCTCTCAACTGCTAGAGGAGTGTGGAATTCTCTAATTTACTTGTGGATTCGTCTATTTATATTTCTAGGTTTCCCAGATTTTGCTTCCAGGGTTTCAATGTTTTCATTGGTCTGTGAACATATCGGAGTATTATGTCTTCTTTTCAAAATGTATTTTATAGTTTTATGCGTATGGGTGTTTTGCCATTTGTGTTCATGGACCATATGTGTACCTGATGCCCTGTGGAGGCCAGAAGAGGCCATCAGATCCCTTGACACTGAAGTTATATGCATGCTGGCAATTGAATCCAGGTTGTCTGAAGAGCATCCAGTGCTCTTAACCACTGAGCCAGCTCTCCAAGCCCATATTATGTGTTTTTTAATACACATTGTGAAATCTGCCTTATCTTTCGAGGCATTTATTAAAATGACACATTTTCTTCATTTCTGGCAACAATATTGTTTGCTTGGAAGTTTCTCCTGTCAACATAGTCTTTCTAGTATTCTTAGAGTCAATAGTTTTAGATCTATTAACACTATTAGGACAGCTATTATAACTTACCAGGGCCAAGGGAAGGCTCTGCATTTCACAGATTTTTCCTTTTTTTTATTATTTTACATATGGCTTTGTATTTAAGTTGGCTTTTTTTGTAGCAAGCATATAGGTGAGTCTGTCTCATTGACTCTTATCTCCTTGCCTTTTAACTGGACTACATAGAATGTATACATTGAGTGTATATTATCAGTCTGTTTGGGTTTAAGGCTGTTACATTTTTGTAACTGTTCATTTCCTTTCTTTTCTTGCCCTCAGCTGGTATATTGGACCGAGTGCAAGTGTTATGTATTATTTCTGCTATTAATTTATAAGTTATATCTTCTTGTTTTGGCTGTTGCCTCAAAATTCTTACTTCATCTTTAAATTATCATAGGTTAAGGACTTCATCACGTACTTTAGCTCTGTCTTTGTGATCTTAATGCCATTCTACTTTTAAATATCTCATAAAATACCAAATACATTTGCTTATTGTGGCTTTAAGCATTTAATTACATTTAAATAAATTGATGAAATGAGCAGTTTTTACTTTTCTATTTGTCTTTATTATAAATAATGTGCTCTTTATTATAATTTTTTAATCAATCAACTGGATTATTTTTGCTTTAATCTGAATGATTTTCCTCCTTATTGTTTGGTAGTGCTCTTTGAAGGCAATGAATTCGACTTTTTTTTATTTTTATAAAGTTTTGTTTTACTTTCCCTTCACCCTCCAGCCTATTACTTAAATTTCTGAACTTGAAATATCAAAATTTAAGTAGCCTCATAGTTGCCGCTTATCTGCTTTCTAGCCCCGTTTTTATTACAGGTTGTTTTCTTCTTTTTGCCACAAACTGACCTGTTTGCTCGCCCCTCTTTCTATGAATACACGTTTTTGTGAGTTTCTAAGTAACTCGTAGGCAGCAGCATGCACCCTCTTAAATACTTCAGCATGCATATCACGCAGAGTTTAATATTTGTTCACAGTTTTCTCCTGTGATCAAATATTTATATATGATATTCTTGTGTGTTCCTTTTGAGAAATGTAGTCACCTAGTCTTTACAAGATATTAATGATTTACTTCACCATGGAGCACGGTTCCTCTCAAGCACCTCTCCAGTCATTCCTTGATGCCGGACTCCCAAAGACATCTACTGCTCTTCTTTTTCTGTAGATAAGTTTTGGTTATTTAAATTCTGCTTTGTAGCTGCCTATTAGCTTAAATTTGTTGGTAGTGTTCAAATTGTGTGTATTTTTTTTTTAAATTGTGTATATCTTACTGAGAAATTTTTGTTAAAATTTTCTCATTATGTTGAATGCTTTTTCTTTTGTTCTTTCTTAAACATTATTATTATTACTATCGTTTGTGTGTATCTGTGTGTGTGTGTTTGTGTGTGGTGTGTATGCTCACGCGCACCATGGATTGTGTGTGGAAGTCAGTGGGCAACTTGAGAGAGTTGGTTTTCTCCTTCTATGGTGTATGAGTCCTGACAGAACTCAGGCTGTCAGAGGTGACAGCACACACCTTTGCTCCCTCAGCCATCTTTCCTGCTTGGCTTTAGTTTTGTCAAATTTCATTTCATGTATTTTTGAAATTCTTTTAGTTGTACTTGTATGCATTCAATATTGATGTTTTCTTGACAGGCTGACTATTTTCTTTTTGTAAGATAGCTGCCTTTATGGAGCTCAGTGTAAACTCTTCCAGTAATATTATCGTGATGTCTACAAACAGCCATGATAATGTCACAGTGTTTAAGTATATTATTTTTGTCACTATTTTGCTTATAACTTCTCTGTGTTGTTATCATAGCTGTGAACTCTGTGAGCTATGGTGGTAGCACATTCTTCAGCATGCACTTGGACCTTGGTTTAAAGCATTTGGCAAATGACTCTAGGTGACTTTAATGAAAGTGGTTAGCCCATTCATACTTATACTAATTGATATAGGTATTAATCATTCTATCTTTCTTTTTTCTTTCTTCTTTTTTTCGTGGAAGTGGTACTGTTTTCAGTGTTTCATTTTATCTAATTTACTGATTTCTTCATTTTACCTTATAGTTATTTTCTATGTTGCTATTCTTTCTTAACTATTAATTTAAAGAGTCTTAACTGAAGAATCTGTCCTTGCTGAACTCAGTGTTCATTTTCAGTCAATACAGTGATCTTACTTTACAAGTTCACACTTCCATCTTCTTACTTCACACATCCTTCTTCACCCTACTTGAAATGCAAAGACCTTGTGATAGCATGGTTAAATTTATAAACAGTATATTTACATCCATCAAAATAATTTTGTGAAACAGATTTAGATATGATGCTGATGTTATAAATAGCACATAGATAATTAATATATCTGCAGTGAAAGTCTATGGTGAAAAATGAAGGAACTGATGTGATAGTTCAGCAGAACGAAATATTACATATGATGAACAGGAGATAATACTTTTGATGTTCTCATCAGCTGATTTGACACAGCTTAAGAAAGTATCATAAATTTGAAGATAAAAATTACACTAAAATGATACAATTATACTATTTTAAAGTAATTATACTAAAACAAAAGGTATTATGGGATAGAGAAGAAAAAGTACCAAGAAGCAAAACAGGGTATATGTTTTGTGCCAGGCAAGACTTAGTATCATACATGTGTAAGTGAGATCGAAGGACTTTTGGTTAATATTTTTTCACAAGGAATGAAAAACTTCAATTTATTAATCACAGAAACTCAGAAAATCAAAGCGAATGATGACTATCTCTCCTCCCTTGCACAGCACCATTAGATATCTCATATTTTAATTGATAGGATTCAGAAAAATCTAAATAAAATAGATGCATTACACACATAGAAGAATTGTCACGCTCTATAAAGAGACACTATGAAGAGCAAAAAAACAAGTGATATATACAGTAAAAAAAAATCTTTCAATCTGTTGTGATTTGTATCCGAAGTACACCCCAAATCTTTGACCCCAGCTGCTGGTGCTATGGGAAGGTGATTGGATGATGAAGATACTGACCTAATGAATGGATTAAAGCCTTCCTTGATGGGTTCATAATTGAATGGATTATCGGGATGTGTTGAAACCGTGAAAGGAGATTAGAAGTGGATAAAGTGGATCACCAGGAGTGCGCTGTTGAAAGGATGATGTTTCTCCCGGCTTTGTTCATTTTTCTCTTCCTGGCTGCCAGGAAGGGCCCTGCCCTTCTGCTATGGTTTTGCCTTGCAACAGACCTAAACAATGAATCCAGATGACCATGAACAAAAGCCTCTGGAATGATGAGAAAAGTCAACCATTCTTCATTTAAGTGGGTTATGTTATTAGTAATCAATGTACATGTCAGAAATTGGGATGTTACAACTCCACAATACTGAAGGCTGACATTCATTGAGATGATATGACAATATTACATGTATATGTGCTCAACTGTGGAGCTTCAAATGCATGAAGCAACACCGACAAAATTTAAAGGGAAAACACAAAAACCTAGGATGCTCAAAGTGTCAGCATGAATAAAATCCCCATCTGAAGCACAGCTCAGCATTGCCCAACATATGATGTTATCTTCTAAAAGAGAGAAGAAATTTAAAAAAATTAAACAAATAAACGGAATGTGTTGTCCACAGACCTGCTCTATAATACATTTTTTTTGTAAGCATTTTAAAGATGAAATAAATATTGTTTCAGACAGAATATTGGCTACATATCAACAAATAAGGATCTTCAGAAATAATGAAAAGATAACATAAAATCGATTTTCTTCAGTATAGGTAATGGAGTTTTTAATGCAAAAATAGTAACAAGTCTCTGTGAATTTTTACCACGTCCATGGGCAAATAAATATATCATAGCCTTAGACCAGATAGGAAGGGAAACTAGGAGTTTACAAATTTAAATTCCCTAAACCACATGCAAAATGTTGTAATATTATTTGAACGTATGCTAAGTATTGTATACTGTGATTTAGAATGAATTCTGTTTATACAGAGTAACTTTAAATATTTCCTATATATATGTAAAATACATATATATATATATATATATATATATATATATATATATGAAACCAGTAATCCAAATAAATAAAACCAAAAGTACTGAGGTCAAACGAGGTAACTAAACATACCTTGACAAAGTACTAATAGAGAATATTCTGGCCCATGAATCTGTGATATAATCATTACACTTAATTCTGATTTTAGACTTTTTCCTTTAAGGTCAAGTAGTCAATCTATAGCCACAAGACTAATAAACTTTAAGTGCCCGTAATAAACTTATTTTACTTTTTGCACTCACTATTAGCCGATAATAAAGTTACGTAATCAGAAATAAACAGAAAGGGGATCCAAGATGGTGGCACGATACCTGAACTTCAGTACAGCAGTGATAGCAGAGCAACAGACAGGCCATGCTGTCGACCTCAAAATTACAGCACCTGTGTTTTCCAGGTGAGAGGAGAGCTCTGGGTAAAGCAAACAAGCGGGACCCAACCTCAGGTCACCCGGTTCCTGGCCTCCTGCTGGCATGTCTCAGCCTCTAGCCACTCACCACTCTTACCATCCCATGGAAATCAGGGGCAGTGGCTCCAGCCTTGGGCCTCCTGATGCGTAGGATCTATGGAAACAACCCCTGCAGCTGCTCCAACCTGTATCCCTAAAGAGATGACCTCTGAACTCACAGAGTCTCCAAAATGGCTGCGCCCAGCGAACACAGTATCTGAGCACAGTGCCTGGGCAGCTGGAGCTTATTAATCACAGAAATCACAGAGCAAGAAAGCCAGTATCAGGGTGGCTGACTCTGAGACTTCCCCTGGCAAGAGAAGGGTCCCCCAGCTCCTGAGAAGTCCAGTTGGTTCCCAGGTTTATATATCTGAGGAAAGCCTCTGGCAACTCCTTCCTGAGCACTACACACCACTCTGAGACCATACCCGCCAATCCACAGAGGGCTCCTGCAGGAACATCCAGCTTCCTGCCCAGGGTTCTTCCTGAGCCCCTGATATCGCCACTGGGCACCAGGAACTACCAGCTAATGCCAGAGACAACCAGGTGGCTAAAGACCAGCATGAAAACACAATCAAGAACCAAGTTATCCCATGGCAAGCAGCCCAGGCTACCCTAACACTGAAAGACGAGGAAATGACCTTACATCTATGCTTAAAGAGATGATAATGGAGGAAACGAATAACATCCATAAAGAAATATGGGAAGATACAGTCAAACATATTAAGGCCTTCAGAGAGGAGATGAATAATTAGAAGAAATACAGAAAATATAAACAAGGAAATCAATAAAAAGATTCAAGCTCTGAAGATGGAAATGAGAACAATACAAAAAACACAAACTGAGGAAATCATGGAGATGGAGAACTTGGGGAAGAAAGCAGGAACTACAGAAGTAAACATCACCTACAAAATATAAGAGATGGAGGAAATAATTTCAGGTGTCGAAGACACAATGGAAGAAACTGAAGTATCTGTTAAAGAAAATGTTAAATCTAAAAAATTCCTGACACAAAACATCCAGTAAATCAAGGACACCATGAAAAGATGAAACCCAAAAATAAAGGAATAAAAGAGAGTAGATTCCCTGCTACAAGGCCCAGAAAGCATTTTCAACAAAAATCACAGAAGAAAAGTTCCCTAATCTAAAAAAAGAGATACCCATAAGCATACAAGAGGCCTAAAGAACATAAAATAGATTAGACCAGAAAAGAAAATCCTCCCATGAGATGATAATCAAAACACTAAATGTACAGAAGAAAGAAAAAATATTAAAAGCTGCAAAGAAAAAAGGTCAAGTAAGATGATGGCAAACCTATCAAAACCATACCTGACGTCTCAGCAGAGACCATAAAAGACAGAAGGGCCTGGGAAGATGTCTTGCAAACCTTAAGATACTGTAGATGTCAGTCCAGACTACTATACCCAGCAAAACTTTCAATCAACACAGATGGAGAAAACAAGATATCCCACCACAGAACCAAATTTAAACAATATCTATGCACAAACCCAGCACTACAGAAGATACTAGAAAGAAAACTACCCAAGGAGGTTAACTGTACCCAAGAATCCCCACAGGATATAAATAACTTCACTATAGCAAAACCAAAAGTAGACAAGCACACAAACACACTACCACAGTCAACATCAAAAGAAAAAAAAATTAATAGTCACTGGTCACTAATATCTCTCAGCATCAATGGACTCAATTCTAATAAAAAGACACAGACTAACAGAATGGATGCATAAATAGGACCCATTATTCTGCATACAAGAAAAACACCTCAGCCAGAAAGATAGACATTACCTGAGAGTAAAGAACTGTAAAAAGATTTTCCAAGCAAAGAAAGACCCAAGAAGCAAGCTCAAGTAGCCATTCTAATATCTAACATAATAGACTTTCAACCAAAATTAATCAAAAGAGATGAAGAAGAACACTTCATACTCATCAAAGGAAAATTTCACCAAGATAGCATCCCAATTCTGAACATTCATGCCCAAGTGCAAGGGCACCCGCAATTGTAAAAGAAACTACTAAGGCTTAAACCACACATTGATCCCCACACATTAATAGTAAGAGACTTCAATATCCCACTCTTACCAAAGGACAGGTCAAAAAACAGAAACTAAACAGAGAAATAATGACACTAACAGATGTCGTGAATCAAATGGACTAACAGACATCTACACAACATTTCACCCAAACACAATAAATAGAATATACCTTCTCAGCACATCACAGAATCTTCTCCAAAATTGACCATATAGTTGGTCACAAAGCAATAGATACAAGAAGATTGAAACAATCCCTTGTATTTAATCAGACAACTATGGACTAAAGCTGGACCCCAACAATAACAGATATAACAAAAATCCTAACACACACATGAAAACTGAACAACTCTCTACTCAATGACAGCTGGGTCAGGGAAGAAATAAAGAAATTAAAGTCTTCATAAAATTCAATGAAAATGAAGGCACAACATACCCAAACTTATGACACACAATGAAGGCAGTACTAAGAGGAAAGTTCATAGCGCTAAATGCCTTCATAAAGAGGTTGGAGACATCTCATACAAGCAACTTAATGGCATACCTGAAAGCCCTAGTTAAAAAGAGGCAGACACATCCAAGAGGAGTAGACAACTGGAAGTAAATAAACTCAGGGCTGAAATCAATAAAATAGAAACAAAGAGAGCAATGGAAAGAATCAACAAAACAGAGAGCTGGTTCTTTGAGAAAATCAACAAGATAGACAAACCCTTGGCCAAACCAACTAAAAGGCAGAGAGATACTATTCAGCAAAATCAGAAATGAAAAGGGGGACATCCTGAGGAAATCCAAAGAATCATTAGATTTTATTTCAAATGCCTATATGCCACAAAATTTGAAAATCTAAATGAAATGGACAGTTTTCTTGATAGACTCCACTTACCAAAGTTGAATCAAGATCAGGTAAACACATTAAATAGTCCTATATCCCCCAAAGGAAATAAAAGCAATCATCAAAGTCTCCCAACAGCAACAAGAAAAAGTCCAGGGCCTGATGGTTTAGCACAGAATTCCACCAGACCTTCAAAAAAGAGCTAATACCAATACCCTTCAAACTATTCCACAAAATAGAAACAGAAGGAACATTACCAAAATCATTTTATGAAGCCACAGTCACATTGACACTAAACCACATAAGTACCCAACAAAAAAAGAGAATTCAGACCAATTTCCTTTATGATCATTGATGCAAAAATATTTAATAAAATACTCACAAATCAAATCCAAGAACACATAAAAGATATCATCCCCCATAACCAAGTAGGCTTCATCCTAGAAATTCAGGCATGGTTCACTATAGGAAAATCTGCCAATGTAATCTACCATATAAACAAACTGAAAGAAAAACAACAACAGCAACAACACATAACCATCTCCTTAGATGCCAAAAATGTATTTGGCAAAATCCAAAATCCATTCATGTTAAGAGTCTTGGAGCGATCAGTAATACAAGACTCATACTTAAACACAATAAAGGCAATATACAGCAAGCCTATAGCCAACATCAAATTTAACAGAGAGAAATTTCAATCAATTTCACTGAAATCATGGACAAGACAAGGCTGCCCACTCTCTCCATATCTCTTCAATATGGTTCTTGAAGTTCTAATTAGAGCAATAAGACAACTAAGAGAGATGAAGGGGATTCAAATTGGAAAGGAAGCAGTCAAAATATCACTATTCCAGGATGAAATATATATATATAATTGACCCCAAAAATTCTCTCAGGAAACTCCTACCACCGATAAACACCTCTAGAAGAGTGACTGGATGCAAAATTAGCTCAACAACGACAACAAAAAAACAGTAACCCTCCTGTATACAAAAGACAAATGGGCCGAGAAAGAAATTAGGGAAAAAACACTTTTCACAATAGCCATAAAAACATAAAATATCTTGGTGTAACCTAACCAAGCAAGTAAAAACCTTGTATGAAGAACACTTCAAGTCTCTGAAGGAAGAAATTGAAGAAGACAGAAGATGGAAAGATCTCCCATGCTCATGAATTGGTAGTATTAACATAGTAAAAAATGGCCATCTTATCAAAAGCAATCTACAGATTCAATGAAATCCCCATCAAAATAGCAACTCAATTCTATACAGACCTTGAAAGAACAATTTTCAACTTCTTATGAAAAAAAACAAACAAACAAAAAACAAAAACAAACAAACAAACAAAAAACCCCAACAACCCTAGAATAGTTAAAAACAGTCCTGTACAATTAAAGGTCTTCTGGAGGTATCTCAATTCCTGATCTCAAGTTTTTCTATAGAGGAAGAGTAATAAAAATTGCATGATACTGGCTGGTGGATTACAAGCTGGTGGATCAATGGAATTTAATCAAAGATCCATATATAAACCCCCACACCTATGGACACTTGATTTTTGACAAAAAAGCCCAAGCCATACAATGGGGAAAAAAGACAGCATCTTCAACAAATGGTGCTGATCTAAGTGGATGTCTACATGCAGAAAAATGCAAATAGATTAATATTGATCACACTGCACAAAACTCAAGTCCAAGTTAACTAAAGACCTCAACATAAAACCAGATGCACTAAACCTAAAAGAAGAAAAAGAAGAGCCTTGAAATCATTGACACAGAAGGTAACTTTCTGAACAGAACACTAACAGCACAGTCTCTAAGATCAACAATTAATAAATGGGACCTTATGAAACTGAAAAGCTTCTGTAAAGCAACAGACACTGTCAACAGAACAAAATGACAACCTATACACTAGAAAAAAATCTTAACCAACACTACATCTGACAGAGGGCTAATATACAAAACATATAAAGAACTCAATAAATTAAACACCAACAAACCAAATAATCCAGTTAAAGAATGGGGTACAGAACTAAACAGAATTCTCAACAGAGGACTCTCAAATGGCTGAGGAACACTTAAAGAAATGCCCAGAGTTTTTAGTCATCAGGGAAATGCAAATCAAAATGACTCTGAGCTTCTATCTTATGCCCATCAGAATGGCTAAGATCAAAAAACTCAAGTGACAGCACATTCTGGTGATTATATAATGAAAGGAAACACTCTTCCATTGCTTGTGGGAGTGCAAACTTATAAAACCACTTTGAAAATTTGTCTGGCAATTCCTCAGAAATTTCGGAAAAGCTTTACCTCAAGACCCAGCTATACCACTCCTGGGCATATACCTGGAAGATGTTCCACCATTCAACAAGGACATTTGCTCCACTGTATTCATAGCAGCTTTATTTATAATAGCCAGAATCTGGAAACAATCTAGATGTCCCTCAACCGAAGAATGGATAAAGAAATTGTGGTACATTTATACAATGGAATACTACTCATGAAGTAGTACTACAAAGAAATCATGAAATTTGCCGGCAACTGGGTGGAACTAGGAAAGATCATTCTGAATGAGGTAATCTAGACCCAGAAAGACATACTTGGTATATACTTATTTATAAGTGGATATTAGCCATATAATACAGTATAACCATACTAAAATCTATAGACCTAAAGAAGCTAAATAGCAAGGAGGACCCTAGGGAGGATGCTTATTACTCATCCAGAAGGGCAAATAGAATAGACCGCAGAAGGGAGGGAACATGATGGTTTCCTATCATGAATGTCTCCTGACAGACTCTACCCAGCAGGGGATTGAAGCAGATGCTCACATTCACAACCAAACTTTGGGCAGAGTGCAGGGAGTCTTATGGATGAGGGGTAGGACAGAAAGACCCAGAGGGCAGAGTAGCTCAATAAGGAGACCAATAGGGCCAACAAACCTGGTTGCAGGTGGGCTTGCAAAGATGGATTCACCAACAGAGGACCATGATTGGGGAGGACGTAGGCCCCCTGCTCACATGTAGCTAATAGGCAGCTTAGTCTCCAAGTGGGTTTCCTAGCAAGGGGAGCAGGGAATGCCTCTGACATGGACTCTGTTGAGGGCTCTTTGACCACTCCCCCTGGCAAAGCGGCCTTTCCAGGTCACAGAGGAAGAGCATGAAGGCAGTCCTGATGAGACTTGATAGGCTGAGGTCAGATGTAAAGGACTATTGAAGATGGGTGGCAATGGGGGAAAGACAGGGGCTGGGACCTGGGGGGAAATGAGGGAGGGAACTACAATTGGGATGTAAGTGAATAAATTAAAAATATATATATAAATTTAAAAAGAGAGAAATTAGCAGAAAACACCAAAACCAGATATAAACACAGAAAGCAATTAGCAAGATGTTAGCTCTTAATTCAGTCATATCAACAACCAGTAAGTGTAAATGGTTTAAATAAAACAAAAATTGAGTGCATCAGACTGTATAAAAATGCAACACTCAGCTCTTTATTGTCTATAAAAATTCTCTCTGACTATAAGAAATGCATTTTAAACATAAAAAATAAACAAATAGATTGAAAGTGTGGGGGGGGAACTTGCTTTATATAAATACTAATCACAAAAAAGCTGAAGTAGCTATATTAGTAACAAATACTGCACACTTCAGTAACTGGTGTGTTACAAGGGCTAGTTCCGTAGTAATGAAGGATAGTTTTGTCAAGATGACGTAATAAACTTAAATGTGTGTGGACCCAGCTATGGAGCTTCAAAAGCCAATAAAACATTGATAGAATTAAAAGAGGGTGCACACGAACCCATGATTCTCAAAACCTTCCATCAAGGAAGACTTCAACTCCCCCCACCCCCATCTACGAAGGTGTTGGTTTTCTATAAACTTTTCCAATGTAGAAGTGTCAGAAATGCTTTCTACTTATAGGACCAGCATTTCTTGGAAGCCAAAACAAAAGAAAACGACAGACAGACATTTCTCATGAAAGTGCAAGATCTTAACTCTGAAAGTCAATGACAGTTTAATTATAGGACAATAAGTTATAATCAAGTGAGGTTTAGCCTGGAATTGAAATGTCTGATGTTACATTAAAAACAAAACAAAATACTGTAAATCACTATCTCAGCAGACTATAGAAGAAAACTTTGTGAGATCAATATAATAGCTAAAACCTACTGAACATTGCTGAGAGGATTTAAAGAGCTAAATCAATGAAGTTACATGCTATATTCACATAGTGGGAGGCTTGTTTTTAAAAAATGGTTTGATTTGTTCTTGGTATGTAGCCAATCTAGTCATGCCCTGTTCCAGCCTTGAAGGTTCTGAGACTATAGGTATGAACCACTATGCCTGGCTTTTCACCTTGTTAATAAGTCAGTTAACCCTAGATTGTTGCACAGATTTAACGTAATCCTAGTCATATCCTAAACAAAATCCTAGCGGCATTTTTTACGGAATTTGCCAGATTGGTTTTCTAAAAACTTATATGGAAAGATAAAGGAGCCTCATCTTAGCTCCTTCTCTATTGCTTTAATAAGACATCCCCACGAAGGCAAGTTACAGAACAGAGTTTCAGAGGGTGAGTCCTTGCCCACCATCGGTGACCATGACAGCAGGCAGGAAGGGATGACACTGGAGCAGCGCTTTTGTTATCAGGCCATCTCCTGACACGACAGCAATGGCCGAGGGGCAGTAGAGGGAGTGGAGCTAAGCCACCATGGAGAGGCCTTCAGGGAACAGCATTTGCTTTATTTCATGTGAGCAACTTCTTATAGAGTGGAAGCCTATCGGCTGTGATTGGTTAGCATAGACTCTTGCAGGCCAGTCCTGGCTAACCATGCTACTTCAGAATTCAGAGTTCTAACTATGAGAACATGGTTTGCCATGCTTCTTAGTTAGAAGTACAGTGTGCCCGGTTGGCTGGTTATCAGGTCATGCCTGCATTTTCCCCTACAGAGCAGTAAGTAGCCTGAGAGCTTACAACTGACCGAAAACAATGGGACCCAGAGAGCTAACTGGGAGTAGCATGGGCTTTTGAAACCTCAAGGCCAAAGTGACCCTCTTCCTCCAGCAAGGCCACACCTCCTAATCCTTCCCAAACAATTCCACCAAGTGGGGACTAAGCACTCAAATGTATGAGACTATGGGGTTAATTTTCATTAAAAACACCGCAAGCCTGGATATCTAAATTTTAAGGAAAGAACAAAGTTGGAACATTTATGATATCCAAATCAAGACTTCAAAATCTGTAAAAATGACAGACTGAGGTGCTGCTCAGTAGCAGGCCACTTACCTATGTGTGGCCCTGGGTATGATCCCAGCACTATAAGAGCAAACAACAGCAAACTACAGTAGTTAAGATTGTGTACTTGACTAGAGGAGAGGTAGATCTTCACACACATGTCAGTGGCTTTATGTAAGAGTAGACAGATAATTTAATGGAGGGCCACCTTGGATGCCTCCAAGATAGAAGCACCTACGCTAATCCTATATGACCTGATATGATTCCTGGGACCCACATGGTTAAAGGAGAGGCAGGCTCTGGCAAGTTGTCCTCTGATCTCTCTCTCTGTCTCTGTCTCTCTCTCTCACACACACTGAATATATGCATATAATAAAATATTTCTAAAGAAGATAAGTTAATGAAAAAAGGAATTTTTTAAGAAGATAAAGTGCTGGACTATCTGTCATCAGTAAACCAAGCTAAACCAAATCCTCAAAGCACAGCTTCCTACCTGAAAGTGTCAGAACCCGTCAAGACCTACCAATCAAATCCAAGCTACAGATAAACTCTAAAAACCAAACCACTAATAGCTTCTGATCTTAGCACAGGCAACATTTCTTAGAGTTCTAAAAGGACCATCCACTAAAAAATTATAAGTTAGATGTCATCCAAACTAACAGTGTAGTTACTTGGTAAAGCACATGTATTATATAAATATATTATGCATAATAATATTTAATACTTTATAAATAATTATAACTACAATATATCATATTTATATTATATTATGAATAATTATAATGTGTAATATAGATAAAGAATGCTCACAATTTAATAGTACACAGACCAATAAGAACTTCTCTAAAGATATAAATAGTTGGAATTATTGTATGTTACTGACTAGGATGTAAGTGTTGCAACTGTTTTGGGAAGCATTTTGGAAATTTGTACAAACATTCACTTTCTATATAATGTAGCAACTCCACTGTCTTATATCTGGCACAGAGGAGAAACAAAACTTGTTTCACATGAAGATCATTATGTTCATGCTTGTTGTAAGTTTTTTAAATCCATCAAACCGGGAGAAAATCAGATATCCATTAACTACTGAGTAGTTAAAGTAGACTTGAACACCCATTCACATAAAACCCAAGGCCTTGAAGATGCAAAACACCTTTGGTGATGTGAAAGCAGTCTTAAAAGGCTGTGTTTACTTGGCATTGTGGAAAAGGTATACGTGACTCTCCTTCCCAAATGAGGGTTGCATATAAACTTAGAATCTTTACAAATCAGGGGCTGTGGATGATGTTTCAAATTGTTTAATCAGAAACAGCAGAATGTTCTCAATGTTAAGGTCCTGAGCTAATATCTGAAAGAACAAAAACCAGTTGGTCTAAATGATGCCTCTGGGAAAGAGACCAGGAAGATGTAATTTCCACTTTAATTCTTCTTATGTTATTATTTTTGCCACATGCTTTTATGACATTAATTAAACAAATAAGATATTTTAAAAAATCATAAATAATTTATTTGATTTTGCCATATAAGTTCCATTGAAAGTAAATAATTTTTGTACATACTGTTTTTTTGCACGTATCATCTTCACTTTGTAAAATGACATAAAGTAGACAAAAATGAAGTCAAATATGGATATATTATGATATGTTTACTTTGTTAGCATATAGTAGCATGTTCCATTAGGAAAGGAAACTGCAATTCAGGGACCTTACCCATATGTAGGCAAAGCTCCTTGTGATTGTAGTCTTGCTAATGTGTTCTTTTAAAAATGAAAACATTCGGTTTAACAGGAGACGGCATTTGTCACTCACCAGGGAGCACGTATGAGCTCGTGGATTCCCTTACACCATTAACTGTACCAAGAGGCTTACTTACGGAGAATTTTGCTTGTATCTGCCATCTCACAAATGCACTTAACAAACCTCATTTTGCTGATCCAGGTTCCTGGTCCTCTTGTTCAGTATATTACCAGGCATACAGTAGGCAGTCAGCATTTTCTTGATTATCTTATGTAATCAAGAAAGTGACCAGGTCTGTCCTGACCCTCTTCAAGACAAAACGACAAAAGTGATAAGCTGTCAGGTTATGCTGGCTGTTGACTTGTGCCTGCATTGCTAGAGACGTTACCACAGAGAAAAGGGGGAATGGGGAATATCACCTATCTGGGTATTTCGTGGACAGCCCTGCACTCAACATGCTAGTCTAATTTTGGAGTACAAATTCCTGTTTTGGGACTTGAAAACAGGGTTGCGGGGTGGTACAGCATGGCAGCAGGGCCTGTGGGTGTTCACCCAGACTGCCACCAGTGCTATTTTAAAGGACTTTCAACACAGCTGAGTGAAGACATCCCCATGACATCTTTAGCTACTCGGTGCAAACTAAATACTTTGGCAGATCGAGGGATAATGCTAACAAAATACTATTCATTTCTCATTTCAGTTTTGGTATGTGACCAGCATGAAAAATTAGGGGAATGTGTTGAAAATTGTAAAGGTCATCTTCAGATTCCTGTCTCGGCGAGCACCACCATTTTGATGTCCTTTCTCACAGTTTTATGATTCTACTTTTTAAACATTCACAGTCAGCAAGTTCCGTGATAATTAAATAATACTCAGAAGTAGGGTATGTTGCAATATTTACATTTCAAAACCTTTTCAAATATTTTGACTTGGGAATAGTTCACCTATTCCCATGTTTCAGTCTTATAAGTAATACGAAATTCCAAATAAACTTAGTCATTATTTTATTTAAAAGAAGGGCTCTATGTACAACTGAAAATTAAAAAAAATTCTTTAGAACTCTGCAGTTTTCCTAACTGAACAGGATATGAAGATTATATTTTATTTATCGCTCTGGCCCCAATTTAAAAAATATACATATATTTGCGATTTTAATATAATTATATTAACACCCCTTCCCTTTTCTCTCTCCAAACCCTTCCATGTACCACCCACCTTGGTATCTTTCAAATTATTGGCCTCTTTTTCTTTAGTTGTTAATATATACATACATGTATATGTATACATATACATATGCATATACTCACACGTAACACACACACATCTCTACCTACATATCTATAGCATCTATATCCATATCACTGATATCTATCTATCCCCAAACATATAAATACAACTTTCTCAGGCTGTAAAATGCCAGTTGTATTGTGTTTCAGGGCTGACCATGTGATATTGGATATGACAACTGGTGTGCTCTTCCCTGGGGAAGACTGTTTCCTGCTCCCAGAATCCCTTGTTTCCTGTGGTTCTTTGCCTAGGGCAGAGTCCTCTGGATCCTTCCCTGTTTCATGCTAGGTTGTCTATTGGTATTGCCACTGTTCAGGTCTTGTTTAGGCAGCTGTGTTGGTGACACTTTCTGGGTGTAGGTACTTTGACATTTCTAGGCTACACAGTCTCACAGCAAACTCCCTGTTCCTTTGTCTTTTGCTGTCTTTCTGTTTCTCCCTCTGCAATGATCTCTGAACTTAAGAGTTCCCATCAACTTATAGTTATTATAATTAATAATATCATTTTCAATTTGACATTAAGATTACATCTTTGAATTTGCTTTCTTCCTTGAATATTAATGGAGCTAGTTTTTTACCATATTATTGGAAGTATTTTTTTTTCTTTTTTGTTCGTATACTTTGTTAATTATTCTGTGAACGTGCTTGTAAAATCTTAAAAAAAATAGCCAATTAATTGAGAAGGAGAAATTTTAGTGTAGTAGTGAGTATGAGAGTTAGTGCTTCAGATATTTCTACCATCTGATTATTCTCAAGTGTTACTGTTGTGCATTGTTTAGTTGTTTTGAAACCACTGGTTTTATTTCCCTTATGGTACTGTGGCACTAAAAGCGAGAATTAATCAAAACTGGAAAGATTTTCCAGAACTCTTGCAAGTTGTATTTTAAGACACGAGGCATGGGCCTTGACTGCAGAGCTGGGGATCAATATCTGTAATGGCTGGAGATAGAGTTGTAATTTTAATTATATGAGGAACATCCAATGTGTTATCTATATCTTTTAATCACAGGAACAAACCTGGATGATTATTTGCCCCTTTAACAGCAGTGAGAAGACCTATTTGAAAAGGAGCAGTGACCTCTCAGGCCTCTGCTGGTTTAAGAGGGGTTCAGGGTTTCAATCATGGATAGAAAGTTCTTGTCTTTTTAGTAATAAACCTGGTGAAGGAAGACAGGGGATTTTGTTTGTTTATTTGCTTTTTTTCCTTTTAATTACTTTTCTTTACATTGATTTATATCAAAGAAGCAGAATAATATAGGACAAGCTGCCTCAGCCTTTCCATTTTCTCTGGCTAAGACAACGTGAGGATTCACAGAGTTCCATTTTCCTGTGTTCTCACTCATCTGTGCATCTCTAGGCAAGGGCACTTATTACGTTGAGTGATACTTTGATAGACAGAGGAACCAGGAGAAGCCATCTAACCTCATCTTCTAAAGTGACTGTGATCATCCCTAGAAGTCTGAGAATTATATTTTTAGAAGTATTTTTTTTTTTAAATTACAGATTTAAGAAGTTCGTCTCCCACTCATCAGCTCCCACTCCTACCCGTCTTGTTTGCAGATAGGGCCAGGAGCTTCTGCCCTTTCTTCTTGCACTGTACGAACTCTTGTGAGGATCCTGGCTAGATCCTTGAGTGTTAGGGTCAATATTAGAAAGAGATGACATAGGATCAGTACACACACACACACACACACAGTTTTCCTTCCTAATCACTTGCCCTCCTCTTCCCTTTTTCAACTCCTCCCTTGTCGCTCTTATTAGCTAGATCAAAGTCTTTCTTCAGATAGCTCCCTGTTATTTCCCTGTTATTTCTATTTTTTACCATATCTGATCACTATAGAGGTGTACCTGTGGATTGTGACGGGAAAAAAACCTGATAAGTGAGTCCCTGAGAACTCTTGAGGACTTTACTTCCTTCAGCCCTTGAATGTAACAATTAATCACCAATTGATCACTTGCCTCTCATTTACAATTTCCGTTGCCTCTTTGAAGCAAGACAGAGAACAATTAGTTTTCTTACTGTCTTTATCATTAACTTGGCATTTGATGCCAGCTTTCTCAAACCCATGGCATATGGAACACACTCCTGTTCTTGTTTCATCACCACACTCTTGATCCTCTGTCATTTGGTTCTTGGGTTCTCAACATCAGCAGAGAGAGAAAGCTTCAGCTGGACACCTCCATGACTTTTGAGACCTCCAAATGTTGAATTCTGATGATTGGCTTCTGCCTTCTTAGGGTAAACTCTCTGGGACATGTTCCTTCCTAATCCATGATTCCAAGATGGAAAGTCCTTGATTCTCTGGTGGTCTTCACACACACAGTACTCTCATTGTATGGTGGGCATTGAAGTGGTCATCTCTTAGAGTTGCAGAATCTTAAATCTTGTCTTAGGGTTTCCATTGCTATGAAGACACACTAAGACCATGTTATAAAAGAAGACATTTAATTGCCGCTGGCCTGCAGAAGTTTAGTCCATTATCACCATGGCAGGAAGCATGGCAGCGTGCAGGAAGACATGGTGCTGGAGGAGTGAGAGTCCTCCATGTTGAGCGAGACTTTCCCAATGGGCACACTTGAGAATATATGAGACCTCAAAGCCCACCTCCACAGTGACACACTTCCTTCAACAAGGCCACAGTTCTTTCTTTTCTTTTTTTTTTTAATGCATATTTTCAGGTCTTCAAATGTGTTTTCTTTTTTTAAAATTTATTTATTTTTTATTAATTACAGTTTATTCACTTTGTATCCCAGGTGCAGCCCCTTCCCTTGTCCCCTCCCAATCTCGTCCCCTCTCCCTCCCATCTTCTTCTCCTATGCTCCTTCCCCAGTCCACTGATAGGGGAGGTCCTCCTTTTTTTTCCCTCTGACCCTAGCCTATCAGGTCTCATCAGGACTGTCTGCATTGTCTTCCTCTGTGGCCTGGTAAGGCTGCTCCCCCATCAGGGGGAGGTGATCAAAGAGCCAGCCCCTGAGTTCATGTTAGATACAGTCCCTGTTCCTCTTACTGGGGAACCCTCTTGGATACTGAGCTGCCATGGGCTACGTCTGTGCAGGGGTTCTAGGTTATGTCCATGCATGGTCATTGGTTGGAGTATCAGAGAAAAGCCCCCTGTAAGGCCACACCTCTTAATAGTGCCATTACCTATGGGCCAAGCATTCAAACACAAGAGTCTATGGGAGCCATACATATTTAAACCATCACAGACCTAAAGGGAACATTCATGATCATCTAACAGGATGCTTTCTCAGAGTGACTGAGACATTACCCTCAAAGACCATGTAGCTAAAGCTAAGCTTAGAACCTTAGATCTCCTAACTGGTCTTTTAAACTGGGTGGCTCAGGACTCCTGAAATGCTGCTTTCTTTAAACACGTTCATTTCCCCAGGCAGCATTTGGATGGTATGGCTCAAAATTTACTTCTGCCAGAGTTGATAACTGCTGATTATTTTCCATGAAAAAATATTAAAATTGGATATTGGCATATTCATAATAAACAATTTATCAGCAATTAAAGCAGATGTGATTAAATTATTACTGGTCTGTAATAATTAAAAAAAATGTTTACTATCCTCTGAGTCATGGTAAGGCAAAATTAGATGTATAGGTTGATTAAAAACACTGTTAGAGGGGTTGGAGAGATGTCTCCCTGGTGAAGACATCACTGTGAAGCAGACATTGTCTGCTCTTCCAATGGACCTGGGTTCAATTCCCCACACCCACATGGCAGCACAAAACTCTCTGTAATGCCAATTCCAAGGGATCTGACACCTTCATACTAATGCACATATAATAAAATTAAGTAAATTATTTAAAATGGTATATACTCACTTATAAGAAG
Organism: Meriones unguiculatus; assembly: GCF_030254825.1. NCBI lineage: Eukaryota > Metazoa > Chordata > Mammalia > Rodentia > Muridae > Meriones > Meriones unguiculatus. The sequence continues at coordinate 98,224,373 of NC_083356.1, read as the reverse complement.
ATATTAGCCATATAATCCAGGATAAACATACTAAAATCTACAGTCCTAAAGAAGCTAACCAATACGGAGGACCCTAGGGAAGGGGCTTAAGCCACATTCAGAAGGGCAACAGGATAGACATCGGAAGTAGGAGAAGACAGGGAACAGGACAGGAGCCTTCCACAGGGGGCCTCTGAAAGACTTTACCCATCGAAGCAAATGCTGGGACTCATAACCAAACTTTGGGTAGAGTGCAGGGAATCTTAGGGAAGAAGGGGGAGAGGAAAGACCTGGAGGGGACAGGAGCTCCACAAGGAGATCAACGGAGCCAAAAAATCTGGGCTTAAGGGGTCCTGCAGAAGCTGATGAATCAACCAAGGACCATGCATGGAAAGGACCTAGACCCCCTGCTCAGATGTAGCCCATGGGCAGCTCAGTCTCTGAGTTTCCTAGTAAGGGGAGCAGGGACTGTCTCTAACATGAACTCAGTGGCCGACTCTTTGATCTCCTCCCCCACCCGCCCCGCAAGGTGGCCTAACTAGGCCACATAAGAGGATCCAGACAGTCCTGATGAGACCTGACAGGCTAGGGTCAGATAGTAGGGGAGGAGGACCTTCCCTATCAGTGGACTAGGGGCCAGACATAGGGGGTGAATAGGAAGGGAGGGTGGGGCCCAAGGAGATGAAGGAGGGAGTACAGCTGGGATACAAAGTGAATAAATTGTAATAAATAATAATAGTAAAGAAAAAAAAAACACTGTTAAGATTTGTGTCCCATTTCTGACAGAGCCATTACAAAGAAATTTTGTATGTTCAACTTGTATTAGAAAAAAGACAACTGAAATAAACCTCACATTCTAAATGTTGGCAGTTAACTTTTGGCATTTAAAAATTTCCGAAGGTAGTCCTTGATCTTGCAAGAGACCACGCGTAGTGCTGAGAATCTTGTCCCAGCTTACCTGGTTGAGGACTTAAGGGAGAATTTGGGCGATTTTTCCAACGCACTTGCAGCTCATACTGCAGCGGTTTCAACCAAGGGAAAGCTAGGGGCGTGAGATATCATTGTTCATGATAAGGGAGCGGGTTTAAAAGAATATACAGGGGCTGGAGGGGTAGCTCAGTGACAGCAGACTTGCTTAGGGTGCTGTCTCCGTAAGGCAGATCAAACTCAAAGCAAAGGAGGATGACAAACTTCAAAAGACTGATAGGGTAGAGGCCACTGTGTGAAAAGTGGTCCAGTGGCCTGCACACTGCCTCTGCAGCCACTAGGTGGTACCCAGATGCCCCCCAAACAGTCCCATCACTGTAATGTGTCCCCTCGGGCTGGGCTCTGGGGTAGGCAACAAAGCTCAGCCCGAAGTTGGTGAGGTGGAGAGAAGGAAGCGTTCTGCAGTGTGTTGCAGTGCCGGCGGCCAGAGAGGAGGCGGAGGCGGCCCGGGTGCAGGAGGCTGGGAGCCCCTCTTTGTAGGCCAGGGGAAGGGGCTGAACATTCCCGGTGGCACAGGCCTGGGCCCCCCTCGGGGGCTGGGACACCGGAGGTGGCGATAGGGTAGGCGGCGGGCTGGGAGTCTCTTCCAGCTGGAGAGTGGGAGTGACAGAAGCCGCTGACAGGGAGGGGGCAGGCGAGACACTCCATGCCCGCCTTGGTGGGCGAGGGCTGCCGCGGTTTCCCCGGCTGCTGTGGTTTTCCTGGCAGTCTGACAGTGGCAGGGCTGGCTACAAAGCCGCTTCTCCCAGTACCACTCCAATTGCCTCAAGTCTCCTGTTCTCAGCCCTACATGGATGAAGCAATGCCCTACCTTAGTGTCCCAACACCCTGTATTCAAGCGTGCTTGGTGTAACACACTAACCCTTATACCTACTGGGCAAAAGTCCTTTAGGGCATGCAATTAACCTCCCGCCTTCTCCACTCTTTTCCTTAACTAAGAGCTTGGCCTAAGGCAAGTAAGAATTTTATAAACATTTTAACGCTTAAAGAATTAAAAATAAAAAAATCACTCAGAATCTGCTGAAGAGAAATGTGTATTAGCAATATGTTAAATATACATCAAAATTACATATAAATGTAAATTTTAACTCTCTTTGACTATTAGTAAATTGGAAGAAAATACTGACTATTTAGAACATATCTGGATATAGGATTTGCCAAGGTTTAAGAGAAGGAAGAAATTTCAAGTAAAATATGAGTTTACATTTATAATACTAAAAATTTAAAGAGACCGTTACACATATCTAGATATGAACTCCAAATAGAGACATTTGGAGAAACCAACAAAAGTAGTCATTTGGGAACTATGAGGATTATAAGTAACTTACTTTCATTTCAATAGCATACACGTTACTTGATTTCTTTTTGACAAGGAGAAAAATATCATTTAAAAAACCCCAACTACTCATGCATTTGTTAGAATTCTTAATGATGTGGTTTTTACTCCTAGCACAACAAGAGAAAAACCAAACAACAAAATGAAGACAATGGTTAAGAGAAAGCAACAAGTATGAAAGTGAGAAAGTGATAAAGGGTTTCCATTTTTACAAAAAGCTCTTACAAGTAAAAAAATAAAATAAAATAAAGATTCACACAGGAGATGGACACAATAGACCAAAATCTCACCCGAAAGAAAAACTAAATGAAATATTTGAAAAAACGAAAAATGTTGAACTCCTTTAGCTGAGAAATGGAGATTAATATAAACTACAACTTTGATGAGTCGTCATCTTTAGATTGTAGGCACTTTGAACGCTAACGTGTCCATACAACACCAGTGGAAATCTTACGTGGAACAACTCTGGAAATTTCTTTCACAATAGCTATCAGGAATGTCTGATGTTGTAATCCCAGTCTGGGCCTCTCGCCTACGAAAGGCTCAATCGGTGTTATTCCTTTGCAGAAACTAAAAACAATCAAAATGCCTAAAAATAAGAAAAGACCATCTATTGTCCATTTTCACTGAGGACAGCCCTGTTCGTTCCGTTAAATGATTATTGCGAAGATAGTGCTGGTGTTCATGACAGCATCCTGAAGGAATGAATGTAAAAGCGGCACTCAAGTTGTGTTAATAGATTCAAGCATGGACAACTCCTATGCAAGACTGGAAGAAAACACAGCATAACAAAAACAGCTATCGGCTGTGCTTCTGTAGTTCTCAGTTCTCTACAAATTGTAGCCTAATCGACTTTTATTGTACTCGTATCACACTGAGGCCCTGCTGTAGGTGTTGGCGATGTGCTTGGATGGAAACAGAAAAGCATCTCATTTTGTAACATTTTCATTATACTGGGATAAATACAATAAATGAGCTAATTACAGATTTGTGGAAAGAAACAAGAGAGATGAGGAACAGATTCTTGATCAGGGAGGATTTGGTGGAGATTTTACTGAGATGAAGAAGTCTGAGCTGAGGTTTGAAGAATGGAAGGGGAGAGTGCTTCAGGCGAAGGGAACACAAACCAAGGCGAGGTGGGGCATGGTGGGGCGTGTGTGTGTGTGTGTGTGTGTGTGTCACTTTTATGGGTCATGGAAAGGAAACCAGTGATCGAAACTTAAAAATGACACTCAAAAGGCAGGAAGAGCTCAGACTTTTAGGCCATGGGCTTCTAGCAATTGTATATTTGCTTTAGAACATGACTGAACATGACTGGAGTCTACTGAGCATTGCTAGTCTCCTGGGCAGAGGACAGTACATTTGAAAGGGTAGAGGGAGAGGAAAAAGTACCTAAGCGCGTGTCAGAGGAACTGTCCCATGACAAGGGATGCTCTTCCTTCCTTCCTTCCTTCCTTCCTTCCTTCCTTCCTTCCTTCCTTTCTTTCTTTCTTTCTTTCTTTCTTTCTTTCTTTCTTTCTCTAGACTGGGTACTTTCTGTAACACAAGATTACAAAATCAAGAATTGGTGAAGAGACTCAAGGCAAGTATGTGCCCTCTCTAAGGAGAAAAGAATTTAGATTATTCTGCTCTGTGCCCAAAATGGTCACCCCACAGTCCCACCAATCCTTACCACTCAGCCAGTTGCCCATTGATTTCTAACTTTCAATGGTCTTAAGGAGTAGACTTCCATCTTCTCATCTCAATTTTTTTCTTATTTTTTTGCTTATTTTAAGGGATATTTTTAATAGAATCTATACTTTTTGTTTTGGTTATAAATGAGCTAATTAGGCAATACCTCTTAACTGCTGAGTTCTTTATGTGGCAAGTTGGAGAACCTATGAGATTAATACTTGAGCATTTTTTAGGAAAGATCTGTGTAAAGAGAACTGTGCTGATAAGCAAAAACATCTAAGTGATAACTTTTCTGGTTCTTAAATTGTACTATGACTTCATGTCACCATAATTATCCTTTCTGTGCTTTGTGACAACTTTGAGGCTATGAGCAAACAACACAATTTTATCCATATTTAAGCATTATCTCTTGAAACATTGTTTGGAAACATTTTTATTTCTACGTTAAAGAATGTAGAGTCATCCAATTGAGGGCCTGGCACGCTGGAGTTGCCTTTGGTCTTGTGCACTTTTCTACGATAGGGGGTATACTATGATTAAAGGGTTAAGCAACTGTCTCTGAATATCTAATGTCATTCACAGAGCCTTAGATACCTTCAGATTTCCACCATTCCCCCTTCATTCCCTTGAAATTTTTTCCTAATATTGGAAATAACACAATCTTCTCATATGGTGTTACTCTTTTACTGGGTAGATGGTCTTTAAGATTGACTAGAGACATTTTGATGGATGGTGAAACAGTAGGATTCTCACACTATCTGAAATATTAATGTGTGATCTGAAAGTATCAACCTTGCCTTCTGTGGATGCTTATATTTTTCAACTCCTGCTCTCTTTTGCTATCTGTCACAGATAAGAATTGCTAAGGCACTTATATTGAGAAAATGATACAAGTTCAGAGCAACAGAGATTAGGACAGCTGGTGGGGTTTGGGGAGATAGTCCCAAGATCTGGAGAGAAAGACCTGGGGCCTGGAAATTAATCAACTTTTATTAAAAACTGTGCTTCCACTGAGGAACTCCAAATGGCCAGTGTGTCGTGGTCTCCTGAACTGAGTCTCATGGCTAGAAGTTAACTCATGCCTCCTAGGAGGACTCCCTCCTGGCAGGTATTTGCATTGCTTCCGGGCAATTGTGGTAAAGTTTCCTGAGCTGGAAGCACAATTGCCACTTTGTCCAAACAGTTTCTATGTGCTGAGTCTTTATTAAGAGTTCTCTAAGCCAAAGAGTTGCGTTTATGTTGCCCATATTTCTTTAACACTGTTTTTCTTTCCATCTTGTTTTCCTTACCAATTTAAAAAAAAAAAAAGGAAAGCTGGATGGCATATGCCTGTAGTCCAAGCACTTGGAAGGCTGAGGCAGGAGGATTACCTAAGTCCAGTACCAGCCTGGGCAGTGTAGTGACATAGTAAGATCAGTCGAAAAGGGAGGCAGGGAAGGGCTACAGGGCAAAGGCTTTGAGGCTCTGTAATCCCCTCCGATTCTCTACTGACAATCTGTCTTGTGGCTTCCCTGTTCACTCTCAGCTCTTTGATGAGCTTGAATTGCTCCCTCTGTTAATTCAGAAACCTACAAATAATGAAAAGATTATAAAAGATTAAACATTCAGTGTTTCACATCTAACACATTTTCCAAATTAAGAAAGAAAGAAGGAAGGAAGGAAGGAAGGAAGGAAGGAAGGAAGGAAGGAAGGAAGGAAGGAAATAGGTAGGGCTTGATAGCCTGGGCAAAAAATGAAGCTAGTGGACAATGTAAAGAAATATCTGGGAAGGAGGAATGAGTAAGGAGTCAGAGTTGTTCAGCTTGGTCCCTCCATAATTCTGTACATGGGCTCCACATGTCTGAAACAGGGAGAGCAAAGACATCATAAGGAAGTACCATCTCAAATTGTTTGTCAAGAATATTTGTCTTTTTGATGACATAGTACCTAAACACACACACACACACACACACTTTGTAGCCTGATAGTTGTTACACTTCTGTCAACAGGGTGTGCCAGTCATCGTGTGTAAATATGGATGAAAATTTACTTTCTGTTTGATTAGGAATGTGCACATCCTTTAGTAGACATGGGTAACAGATGTCTTTTGGGTAACAGATGTCTTGGCTTTTACAGACTAATTGGCAAAGAGGGCGAAAAAGGGAGATAATTAAAGGGGTGGGAAGAGACACAAGAAAAGTGCAGTCTTCGTGTTGGAGGAAGATCTAATAGACCTCCTTATTATGGCTAATTGCCTCTTTCTTCAACCTCATTTGCTGTCTTCTACCATATGACTAAGTACATCGTAAGGGAAAGTGGAGGACAAACAGCCACAAGAAGGGGCTGCTATCTGCTAACAACCAGCTTTATCCTGCTATGAAAGATTCTAGAGCTGACTCGATTAGCACCAGGTTTTAAAAAGCGAAACTGAAAAGCGTAAATCAAATCAATAACGGCAGCCTCCATTTTAATTGGCAGCTTAAGGTTCTGTGTTGAGGATGGATGATTTAAAGATCCTCTAATTATACAAATGCAGCTACGCAGTGGACTGGTGGGAAGTGGGAGATGAGAGGCAGAATATGGCGCGCGTTTCTTTTACATCGTAGGTCTCACTTTGCTGTACCTGTCGGTGCAGTAATCTGCCAACTGACTCGGAGTAAGTGAGGACATTGAACAGATGTTTGAACCCATTACCATTAACAATCTTCAATTTTGTCAGTGCTTTCTATCATGCAAGGCTTAAAAGTGAGGTGTTGTTTTCTATGCCTTCACTAAGGTCTATATTATCCTGACTTGTACCTTTTACTTTAAACTGAAAGAAATCCAATAGCTTGTTAAGAAATTAGTGGAAAATGCAGATCACTCTGTGGTAAGAAATAGTATGTAATTATTTTTTATAAAGATCCACTTGAAAAGAGATATAAGAGATGTGGGTGGGAGGTCCTCAGAGTGCAGAATTAGATAAGAAATTTAGAAAAAAATAATTTAGATATTTGTTCTAGCTGCAAGGCACATGGTAATGATTTTTATGTGACCACCTGTCCTGTCAGTAAACTTGTAGATAGGATTTGCCTAAAAATATCCACCGTGTCTTAAATTTCATTGAAGTAGTACAGATCAAAATTTCAGATATCAGTAATAATGACTAAGTTATTTCTGTTATGCTGACATTATATTTTATTTAGCTTCTAGAAGCTAGTGGGGTGAACAGAACAGTTCTTAGCACTATGGTAGCTTTGGTGGGCTAGAAACGAGATTACGTGTGTAGTCAAGAGGTTGTTACATTCAGTCAATTACTTGATTTTTTTGCACCTCATTTCCTAGCTGCAAAATGCAAACATTGACAACCAAACCCTGGGAATTGTACACCATGATAAATGCACATGAAATCAGCTTAAATGTTGCCTTCTTGATGGCTGTTTTTACTCAGTGGGTCCCTATCTCCCTTAGTTGGTTACCTTGACTTCCTGGAAACAGAAACAAACAAACAAAAAACAACAATAAAAGAAGATTTTTTTTTAAATCTATTTATTTTTTACTTCATATGTATGGTTCTTTTTCTTGCATGTATGTCTGGGCACCATGTGCAAGCAGTGCCTGGGAAGGCCAGGAAGGGCAGTGCATACATTGGAGCTGGAGATAATCATGAGCAATCATTTGGGAAGTGAGAAGCAAATCCAGGTCCTGTGCAAGAGAACCAAGCACTCTTAACTGCTGAGGCAGCTTCCAAGTCTAGAAAATTTAGGATTCTGATGACCATAGTGACAAGGGTTTGAGATAGTATGTCAAAGGGTGAATCTACCCACTCCCAGCCCCTTACATATAGATCAGACATAGAGTGGCTAGTATTTTTTAGGCTTCATAGTATCAGATATTGAGTCACTATATCTGTAAAATGCAGATAGTGCTCCACAGGGGATGTCAAGATTTCTGGACCTAGTGTACTCACTTTGGTTCATTTGCAGAGGACACTGTGGCTGTCAGCCAGTCAGCCAGCAAGTGAGGAACAAGGCCAGGGCCGAGACCCTCCTTTCTTGTTTGTACTTGCTGTGGCAAAACTTAAGAAATGCATGGAAGCTTCTGTGAACAAATCAGACCCGAGTCATTATTTCTTCAGCACTACTTTTTTCTGTTACATTAGTGTTATATTTTATTCTGAGTCGCTAAAAACGAGTGGAACAAAAACCCAGCCTAGGCCTTGAGAAACATGAGGACCCTCAGTCCCACTGGCAGAGCAGAGAGAGACACACTTCTCAGGCCTTTTAAGAAGCTGCTTAGAAGAAGACTGCTCTGTGCAGCTCTTCTTTCGGGGGAGTATGGAGGTCTGTTGATGGCTTCTGTAAGAGAACTAGTTTTACTCTCTTGAGTGCTAGCAGAAGTGGTTAGGAATGCGCGTGTCATATTCTCTCTGTGCCAGAAATGGGTGCGAAGGATTGACACGATCAATTTACTCTCCACGGCGACAGGATGAGGAGGCGTGCTGTCATTGTAGTTATCACCTTCCGGATGAGGCCCAGGGGGACCAAAAAGTGTCCAAGAAGGGAAAGCTTGTACAATCAGGTGATGAAGACATTTGCCAGGTTGGGAAATGCTGTGACTGGAAGTCAGAGACAAGCGGGATAAAGGCTGTGAACTGACTTCGCGCGCTTTTGTTGTTGTTGTTCTTGACAGGGTCCCACTGTTGTAGCCCTGCTGGCCTGGACCTCCCATCTGCCTCTGCCTCCTGGATGCTGAGATTAAAGGTGTGCTCCACCTTAAAGTTTTCCAGTCTCTTTGGCTGTGAGCCTCAGCCTTTAGTGGATGTACCTTCTCTCCAGCCCCCTTAGCACGTTTCTTACTCACCAGGTTTTGTACACCTGGCTCTCTGGAATCTCAGCCAAACTAGACTATGCGATTCTACCACAGCTCATTACTATTGATAAAAAGGGTAGTTATTCATGATTACTCATTTACAAGTTGAATATTTTATTAGTTTAAAATTGGGTCTAGCTTTAGTACTTAGAAATTCAAAGACTAATTTTATTACTAGTGAGTATATGGCAAAACTTTGGATATTAAGATAATTGGAGGGAGAAGTTATGATTTAACAAAACATTCATTAAAGTCATGATAGAAATACTTACAATCACAGTATTTAGAAATGATATATTGAAATGAAAATCTGAATAATTTATAACCTCTAGACTCTAAAATGGTACCATTTCATATCAAGACAATTATCAAACAGTCTGAACATTTGTTTGTGAGAGTGTGCGTGCAGTAAAGACAATGTTAAAATGACATCTTAATAAACAGATTAACTTAACAATGTCAACATTTTGAAAGTTATCATCATTATATTAAACTCTATTCTCAATGTGTTTTCTTCTGTGCCACAGAGGTGCACATGAAACAATTGTCCGAGGGTTAAAGTGTCTATTCAAATGGCTTTCATTCTAAGATACATTCCTTAGTGGAAGGGGCAAGTGAAATGGTTTTGTCAATGCCTTAAGGGTGACTACAACAGCAATAACAACCTTAAGGTGCAGAGAATATAACCATCACCACTAGTTTTAGACCTATACATTTCTATAATTCATATTGAGTCCGAAACATCCACTTAAAAGTCTGGAGAAGTGTAAGTGAACAGATCACGCTGGCTGGTTGGGTTGCAGTTGCCCTCACGTCATTGTTCTGGATGCTGGGCTAGCAAGCTCCTCTTGTTGCTGAGATACTGTTTCCTAGCATTTGGTAGGAGCTATCAGTTTAGGAGTAAAACTGATTGAGCTTAAGAAGGATTTAGAGCATGGAGCAGGAAAACACAGTAGCTATAGAAACAATTGTATAAATTATAGTAGCTATGCAAAGGATAATTCATTGAGTAGCCTGTTTGATGAAGCAGAGGATCAAGAGGGTCTTTATCATTTTACAACCTGTCTTCAAATTTTATTAAGACTGAATTTCTATTCTCAAGTATCACAACGTAACTCATCCATCGTCTGCATTCTAAAGCTTCTTGCCTTGCTCTCTCCAGGATTGAAGTGTGTGTGTCTTTTGTGCGATTCTTCAAACTTTACCTGCCAAACTGAAGGAGCATGCTGGGCCTCTGTCATGCTGACCAATGGGAAAGAACAGGTGATCAAATCCTGCGTGTCCCTCCCGGAACTGAATGCTCAGGTCTTCTGCCACAGTTCCAACAATGTGACCAAAACCGAATGCTGTTTCACAGATTTCTGCAACAACGTCACACTGCATCTTCCCACAGGTAAGGGGGTAGTAGCCACACCCCTTCCTAACTGCGCTTCCCTCTTGGAAGACGATAAGCATGGCAGAAAAAAAAGCATCTACTGTTTCCGGAGATAAAAATGTGTGTTTTACAGTTCTTCCTGTTTTTGTCTGGTGAAATTCTCTAGAGTCTAGCTGCGGCTGATTTTTTAATTTTTAGATGACACATCACTGTCAAAACATTGATCATAGTATCATGATCTTGGGGAAATTTGACCTCCTGAGTTATGATTTCCTGACACAATTCATGGACCTAAAGTAAAATGTATATTTTTGTGAATATTTTTTATCAAAGAATTCTTTTTTTTTTTTTTAAATCTACAGTGATAGAGATAGATCATCGGCCTCCCCTAGTAGGAGAGAAGGAACAAAGAGAGCGTATGAACGATGGAAATGCCATGGTGTTTACACAGTCGTACATGCCCCACGCTTCATCAAACTGTACTTTTAAAGCGTGTGTGCTTTATCGTGCTAAAATCATGCCTCACTAGCACTGATTTTTTAAAAAATGAAAGCTCGGTTGACTGAGGGTACGAGCAGGGTACATTTTGAGCTGGGATGAATCTACAGTCTACCCAACCAAGACCCTTTGGTTGCCCAGCTGCATGGCAGCATCTCATCTTGGAGGAAATGTTAGAGCCCTGTCCTGTACTCACGCTGACTGGCAGAACACGGCCTTATAACAAGCCACTGCTACCGTCAATGGGCTTCCCTCTTCATCCCCTGCACCTTTTGTCTCTCGTCACTGATAAGAACGACAGTAAAAATAAAGCCTTACTTTAGGATGCTCTGGTTCTCAGGAAAACTAGGGAAGGAAATGTCTGTGACAATTCAGATCATCACCACGTCCAGGAAGGCTATGTATAAGATAGATACATATCTTATCTATGTCAAAATCAATATTGCAGGTGGCTTCAGTACATAAAATGAGCCAACTCTAACTTGCCAGGTTAAATCATGTAAAGTAACACTTTACAGTAGTGTTTCTGAAACAATGAAATAGGCATGGCAGAGGGACTCTTGAGAGTTTTTAGATGACTATTGGAGTCATGTGATATTGAACTTATGTAAGTGCAGTTGTAGGTCTGTACTGAAAAACTTACTTATGTTGATCAAAAATTCTAAACACTTAAAAAATTATATTAAATAGTGTTGAATTATAGAACTGATTTTCTTAATTCTTTTAAGCTTTTTTAAAAATTAAGCTGTGTTATTTCTTGCTAGTATATCTTTAACACTTAGGTTTGTTTGTTTGTTTTTGTTTTTCAAGAAAGGGTTTCTCTGTGTAGCCCCGGCTGCCCTGGAACTAGCTCGACAGGCTGGGCTGGCCTTGCCTTGAACCCAGAGATCTGCCTGCCTCTACCTCCTACCTGTTGGAACTAAAGACGTGTACCACCACTGCCTGGCTCATCTTAGATTTTACATTTAGGGTTATATTTAGTTTCAATTTGTGTAAAATGGTGCAGCATATAATGGTGAGGTAAAAATATAAGTTGATTTTATTTTTCCCATGTGATAAGAAGTTGTTTCAGCCTTCAGCATCGGTTGTTAAAAGCTCTGGTCTTTGGGCTGGAGAGATGGCTCACAGATCAAGAGCATTGGTTGCTCTTTCTAAAGACACCAGTTTGGTTCCCACAATCCACATATCAGCCTATCACCCTCTCCATAACTCAGATCAATGGCATCTTTTCTCTTTTCTGGCTTCTGTGGTCAGTTGTGTGTACTTGGTACACAGATGCAAGCAAAACATCTCTACACATAAAATAATAATTAATAATAAAATAACAAATAATTTTTTTTAAATAAAAAAAGCTTTAGCCTTTCTGTGTATTTATTTAGATACTTTAGTTGAAAATAAGGCATAGCTATGTGTGTGTATATGTATATATATGTATATTTATTTAAATGGGTACATTTATGGATGTTCTGTGCTATGTAGTTGTTACATGCCATAGGCTACTACTGAACTATCTTGATCATTACAGGTTTTTTTTTTTAAATAAATATTTAAATTATGATGTATGATCCTTCTAAAACTGATTTGAGTATTATAAAGAATTTTCATTTTCATTTAAATTTAATCCATTTGATTATTTCTACAAAACACATATCCAGGTTTTGATTAACTGGGTTCAGTGTACAGAATAATCTGGAGAGAATAGTCATGTTAACAGTGTTGATCCATAAACTAAGTATATTTTCCCCTTTATTTTGTTCTGTTATTCTTAGTCATGTTTCATAGTTGTCAGGAAACATGTCTTAGGCATATTTCATTGAGTTTACTAAACTTCTCAATGTGATTGTGAATAGCACTTGTAAAAGTTTTTGTTTATTCTTCTCTTATACAATGCATCCCAAACCACAGCTTTCCCTCCCTCCATTTCTCCCAGCGGCCCCCACCAAGTCCTCTTTCCCCCAGATCCATCCCCTGACCCCTGCTTCCCCCTAGAAAAGATCAGGCCCCCCAGAAACATCAATAGAACTCGGTACAAGATTCAATAAGACCAGGCACAAACCTCACATCAAGGCTGGGTAAGGCAGCCCAGTAGGTGGAAAAGGGTCCCAAGAGAAGGTAAAAGAATCAGACAGCCCTAGTTCCACTGTCAAGAGTCCCTCCAAAATCCCAAGCCAGTGACAACAACATATACGCAGAGGACCGAGCACAGACCCATGTGGGCTCTTCAATAGCAGCTTCAGTGTCTGAGCCCCCATGAGCTGTGCTTAGTTGATCCCCAGGGCTGGGGCTGTGATCTCCCTGTGTCCTTGACCCCTCTAGTCCTAAAATTCTTTCTCAAGAAGGATTCCCAGAGCTCTGAGGGGAGGGACCTGATGGACACCTCCAACCTGGGCTCTTTCCTCCTTAATGTTTGCCTGTGAGTGTCTGCATTGCTCTTACCAGCTGCCAGAGGCCACCTCTCTGATGATGACTTCTGAACTAGGCATGATTCTATGAATATAGCAGAATATTATTAAGAATAATTTTATTTATTTATTTGGTCAGTCAACTTCTCTGGGCTATTCAGCCTTCTGTTTCTGCTCATCAAGGCAGTGTAGGACATAGGTCCCCAGTAGTGAGGCTGAGGTGGTGTGGGGGACTCAAATTAGGCCAGTCACTGGTTGGCATGAATGACATTTTTAGTATCTCAGTTTGTAAATGTTAATTTCTACTATGTGAAAAAGTTAATTTTGTTAATTGATCTTACATCAATATTGTGAAGATAATGTATTAGTTCTAGTGTTTTTGTTTGTTTGTTTTGAAAGATTCTTCGGACTCTTCTACTATTTGTGACTATAGTCATTTTAAAAATTCTACGTTCTGGCCTGTGTTATTTCAGTTTCTTTTTCTTGTATTTTTTGCACAACTGGGAATTTCTAATGTTTTGGTTACTGGAGACTCTGGAAAGACAGACTCTTTCTATCCTCAAGAAAAGTGCTGTCCTTCTTGCTTTTTACTTCTTTTATTTGTCTAAGGTTTTGTTTTGAGACAGAGCTTGTTTGGTGCTATGTAGCTCAGACTGCTCTCAAATTCATGGCTATCTTCATGTCTCTAATTTCTTAAGTGCTGGGATTTACAGAATTGTGTCTACCTTCCTTGTCAGTCTTTTAACCATCACTCATTATGTTAACGGTATTGACAGAAATTTCTTTTTTTTTTATTTTAGAGTCTTATTACTTTATTTTTAAATTACAATTTATTCACTTTGTATCCCAGCTGTAGCCCCCTTCCTTGTGCCCTCCCTCCCTCTTCTCCTCCCATGCCCCTTCCCCAGTCCACTGATAGGGGAGATCCTCCTCCCCTTCCCTCTGACCCTAGTCTATCAGATCTCATCAGGACTGGCTGCATTGTCTTCCTCTGTGGCTTAGTAAGGCTGTTCCCCCATCAGGGGAAGGTGATCAAAAAGCCAGCCACTGAGTTAAAATTTTTAAATTTTAAGTGCATATCCATTTTTTTGAGCATTTTCATGACTTTATTAAGATTACCCTAAGATGATGGGTTGTATAAACTGAATTCTAAACAGTACCCATAGAAGAGGAAATATGTCTTTTGTAGCCATTAACTAATATGGCTACAAAATTCCTATTTGAGCATGGACAAGTAGCTATATGGAGAAAGGCTGAAAACTTTTAAGGTAAGGACACCCAAAGACCATGCCAACCATTACACCATTTTCATGTCATTCACCAGTGTGGTTGGTGACCCTTGTCTGCCTATGATGGACCTGTCACTTTCAAATGTAATCACGTACATATTGAAAAATAGAAAAACTCTCTGAAAAGCAGTGCAATATTTCTGTAGTACTTGACAGTGAGCCTCGGGTTCATGGCCAACACCGTAGAAAGACAGCCAGCATGGTGGCACAAGCCTGTAATTCCAGCACTTGGGGAGGCAGACGCAGGGAGACCTTTGTGAATTTGAGGACAGCCTGGTCTACAAAGTGAGTTCGGCACAGCCATGGCTAAACAGAGAAACCCTGTCTTGAGGGAAAGAGAGAGACAGAGACAGAGAAAGAGAAAGACATACAGTCAGGAGTTGACCGGGAGCTGTTGTGTAGATGTGGAACTTCCTTTTAGGATTCTAAGAGGACCTTTGCCCCCATGCTCCCTGCCTTTCGTCAATCACCCTACAGACCATTTGTGAATAGCTGATTTGATGAAGAAGCAAGTCTCTGCCTGCTTCAGGTGGCCCCTTTTTGTTCTTAGATCTTGTTTGTAGTAGCTGGCCTCTTGGTTTGTTTCTTTGTGACAAAGCGTCTACTTTGAATAAAGCTTGTGCCTCCTGCACTCCATTTGCTCACTGCTGTGGTCCTGGTAACGCACAGCTGGAAGACGGCTGGTACTTACTTTTTCTTCTTTCTGCAAAAATGCTTTTAAATGTTTGATGCTAATTTCTAACAGCTTAGGGGCTTTCATATGGGTTTCTATTGTGACACAGAAAGAAACTCATTTTGTATATTTTTTTCACCTCACATGGACATAGAACAAGAATTTTACAAAACATATCTTTAAAATGTATAAGGTACTCTAATGGTTGCTATTTCCTTAAAAAAAAAGTACTGCTTGGATCCCACGGATAGGCTTATTCACAGTTTAAGAAACACTACTTTAACTGATATTTAAAGAGTAGAATTTGTAAATGGAGCAAGGGCATTTATTATTTTAATTCACTAGTATAAAAAAAACTATTCAAAATGTTAGTTACTATTATAATTTCACACATTTTTTTCTTTTAAATGGCCTAAAATTGATTAGATTTAAGACAAATTAATTCACATCACTGAGACTGAAATTTAATTTAGATCATATTTAAATTGAATCATTTGCTCTTAAAAATGTGTCTTCTGGTCTAATTTTACACAGGGGTATACTTTTCAGGAGTTAGTAGTTTAATTTGATAGAAGTAAGCTTATATTTTTGTAGAAATATAATAGAGAATTTTCTCTTTGCCCTGAAGTTTATTAAAGCACATATTGTTGAGATGTCACTGAAGAAATAAATAATTTTCAAGTTCAATATGTGTGCAAATATAGGTGTTGCTTTTTTTTTTTTTTCAAAATTGGAAAGTAAGAACCATTTCAAAGATTAGCCTTCTATTTGATTAGTACTTAAGTTCATGTCTTTACAAACAACAATTTTGTTAGTCACGCAAAACAAACGTGGAATCATATGTTTAAAATTTTGGTATAGATTATACTAATAAATTAAACAAGAGAAACCCAAGCTTTCTAAGGCTTGCTCTGTCTAATTTCTTCTTCATGTTTATTCTTAGAGAAGAAGGAAAAAGCTTTTTCTAAAAGCTGCCTCTTTCTGAAAGTATGTTTCTCATTTTGACCCTGTGCCCTTTGGCCTAGCCCTCCCTATAGTCATGATATTTGGAGGCTGTCCATTCTCAGCTTCCTCTGAGGTAGGAAGAGAAGATATTTTGGCTAAAATATTTTATTTCCAGAAGTAAATGCGGTAATCCTAGTTCTTCTAGAATATTTCTATTTCAAAAGGAATATATCTATTGGCATATGTTAGTATGTGCTGAGGTGAACATCTGTGTGGCATGAACAGATAATAAATAAAAATTCTCTATATCTAGGGTATATTTGTCCCAACAGTGGCTTCTGTGAGTTCCACAGTCCTTTCACCTCATTTTCTCCCTATATTCCTTTATGAAAGTTACCACAAAAACACAGCTCTCATCTAAAAGGGAATACAAGATAGTTTGTTCTGGAGTCAAATTTGAGTGACCATGGCCCAGAAACATAGATTTAAGTTGTACAAAATTTTATTGTCCAACAAAGAAGCAGTTTCATGAAATTTTTGCTGTAACTGAACAAAGAAAAGTCATAAATCAAGGTACCTTTCAAATGCAGTGATGGAAACATTAAGTAGAGGGTTACTGCACAGTGTAGAAATCTCAGGTGTCAGACTTAGATACTTTGTAATAGCATTACTGGCCCTTTGATTGATGGACAACACTATCCAAAGATATTTCTTAATCTGTTTATCAGGATGTTCAGTTTAGTTTTATCTGTGAGTTACATGATGCTAGGCCCAACACAGAGGTGAGCAAAGACTGAGTGCATAGATCTCCAAGATAAATTGGCTTTAGACTCTGGACCTGTGACATTCCAAACTTCTCTGTGTCACTGATATTCTAATCAGTCAATCAGCTTCTTTCCAGGAACTCTTCTTCAGTCTTATTTGGTATAAACTAGACTTTATAAACTCCTCCCCTCTATTTTTTTTAACCAAATCTACTTTATTTAAGGTTCTTTTTTATCTCCCTTCCACCTCACCTCCTATCCACCTTAGATAGGAAATTAGTAAGGAAAAGTGTTGTAGACCTCTTTATCTACTTCCTCTTGATTAGGGTTGATGGGTCTCTAGGGGATTACCAAACTCAGTTGTCAGGATACCAGCAGTCCAGCCAAAAGGCCAACACCAAGCAGTAACAGGAATCAGCAGGACAAGACAGAGAAAGCCATAAGAATTAGTTGGATTGCTCCAGAAGTTCTCTAGAACGTTTCTTTCTTTGAGGTCAAGTGTCGAGGCATGATGATCAGCACATTGAGGTTGATCCAACATGCGCAGCCTCACTGCTCGTGGGGCTTTATATGTCTCCTCTTCTCAGAGTCCACCCACAGATACTCTCAGCTGGCGAAAGTCATGCCCCTCACTCGCAAGAGAGCTCACAGCAAAATATCATGTGCCCTCTCACAAGCCAGCTTCCACCAAAACATGTGCTCAGTTTGCAGCAAAACATCACATGACAAAACTGAATCTTCAAAGAAACCAGAAACTTCTACGTCTTTGACCTTTAACCATTTCAGTGTCTATAGCTTCTGTGGGCTGAATTCTGCTTTTTGGTTCTGCTGACTCATCCTTCCTGGCTTAATTCCTTGTTTGTGACTTTTGAATGTGAGTCTGTTTTGGAATTCTTATCTAGAAAAACAGTGAAAACTGTTTAAATTTAAACAGTAAAAATAAATTTATTTTCCCAGAGAAGATTGACATTAATTTTTGCCAGGTGTCTGGGGCTGTGGTCCACCTAAATCCATTCCATATTTTAATTACGTATTTTGGTTAAATATAGAAAAAAGTTCTGAACCTACTTTTCCTTTCCTTCCTTCCCTTTCTTTTTTTCCCCCTTCCTCCTCTCCATTTTCTTCCCCTTTCCCTCCCCTTGCCTTCCCCTTCTCGGTCTCCCCCTTCCACCTTTCTTTCTCTTTCCCCTTTCCTGTCCCTTCCTTTTCTTTCTGCTCTACTGAAAGCAATTGTTGAGATAGAAGAGGAGTATATATTGTCTCCCACTGTTGTGTGTTTGTGTTTGTTTTGTTTTCAAAGCTGTGTCGTAGATAGCTTTCTGTTTTACGGAGGCATCTCTGACCTGGCTTTTCATTGTTTGAGGATCATGCTTTATGTCCTGTCTTTGTATGCTCTTCACTTGGCCACTATGACCTGAAAAGCACTTCCAGGCTATACTGGTAGAACCTGCAGTACGCAAGCATGGGCTAGATTCTCACTGGAATTCTGGCTGCTGAGCAATTCATTTATTTTTTTGCCCCATCTCAATCATAAAACAGAAGAAAGTCATTTCTGTTTTATTTAGCATTTTCATGAATACTGTACCAGGAAGGGTGTCTGTGGCCATCTAAAGTGGAACTTGGCAAAAATGGAAACTCTAGAATGGCTTATTTTTGAAATGATACTGGCATAAATATATATCCATCTGGAAGAAAACAGGGTTGTATCACAGTGTCACATCATATACAAAAATAAATTACAGCTTGATTAAATATCTAATTGTGACATATAGAACAATTTAAATGTCAGAGGCAAATTTAGAAAAAAAAAGACTCTATGACTTTATAGTATGGAAACTGTTCCTAAATAAGACAGGAAACTCAGATCTATAAAAGGAAAAGACAAATATAATTGAGTACATGAAAACTAAAATAAAAAATGAATGAGAAAAGAACATAAATAAAGCTAAAAGATAAATTAAATATTGGGTAGAACTATTTGTAGCACATATGACTGAGAAAAAGTAACATATTTAGAAGACACAAGTGTGTGTATGTGTGTGTGTGTGTGTGTGTGTGTGTGCACGACTCTGAGTGCCTAGAGGAAGGAAGGAAGAGAGAAAAGTTCTAAATGAAAAACCCAGAAAAGAACAGGGAATGAAACTAGAAATTTTATTTTAGAGCTAGTAGAAAGGTAGAGAAATTCCAAAGTAATCAACTAATTGAAACAGTATTCAACCTCACTAATAGCTAAAGAGATACACATTAATGTGGCCATATCCAATTTTCTACCCATTAGATTAGTCAGGGTGTTTTCAACTAAGAGTCACCAGAAAATTAGATAATAATGTCTTAAGTGATCAAAAATGTGCATTGACAATGATGACAAGAAATTGGGGTGTAATAGAGGTCCATGGTTTCTTAGTAACAGAACTGAATGATGTCACTGTCCTGTGAGCACCTTTACCGCTAAGGATATTCTTTTTAAACTTTATGATCTTTCTGTTATTTTCTCACTCATGCAGATCTCCCTTTGTTAATGAAGCAAATGCTGTGTTTTGTTATCAGGGTGTTTAAGTTTCAAGTTTCAATGTCAAGAAGCATTGTTTCTTGACTTAGGTAATATAATAGGAGCTGACTATATTCAAATGAAATATCAAGTCTTTTTCTTTTTCTTTCTTTTATTTTTTTGTTTTTTTTTTTTTTTTTGAGACAGGGTTTCTTTGTGTAGCCTTGGCTGTTCTGGACTCACTTTGTAGAACAGGTAGCTTTGAACTCACAGAGATCTTCCTGTCTCTGCCTCCCTGAGTGCTGGGATTATAGGCATGTGCTACCGAGCCTGGTGCATCTCTTTCTATATTGTAGGTTAAAACCAATCATATAATCTCATCTTCTTTTTATCCCACTCGCGACCTTCAGTTTAGTCCTACACAGAGCAGAAAACAGAACTACCAACTTTCCTGACAAACTGTGAGAGCAGGGGCTGGCTATCTGTCAGGCTTCAGGATCTGGTTACTATGTCGGAGTGACACAGGACCCTCCAGGTAGAAAGTTTTTACATTTTAGAAACTTCAGTCACGCCAACTGCCCCTTGGAAGGGAGAATGCATGTGCTCAGGAAGAAGATACTTCACTATAAGGCCCGGAGGAGACAGAGAAATACATGACAAGTACATAGTACAGAATAACCAATAGAGGGACACATGAGGAAGCAAAAGGAGGAACCAGGGCTTGGAGAGATGGCTCAGTAGTTAAGAGGCCTTTGCTCTCACAGAGACTGGGGTAGTTCTTAGCGCCCATATGGTGGCTCATAACTGCTTATATAACTCCAGCTCTGATGATCTTGTGCCCTCTTCTGACCCTCATGGGTATTAGTATGCAGGTGTTTAATATATACTTATAGTTAAATATTCATATATGTTAAAATTTTTTAAATGTATTAATATATATATGTATTAAAATGTATTTATATACATTAAAAATTAAATCTTAAAATAGAAACCAGTATAAAAGAACACACATATAAAGAATTACCAAAAAGAAAGAAGTGGGGGATAGTAAGGCCTGGGGAGGACAGGAGCTCCACAAGGAGAGCAACAGATCCAAAAAGTCTGGGCACAGGGGTCTTTTCTTTGAAGCATAGAGGAAAGGATTGACAGTCATGAGTTGTCCGTGAGAGAACCCTGAGCCAGGACATTCTAAAGGGACTTTCTATACAGTACAGGAAGAGCAAAAGAACAGCTCTACACTCATGCAGGATGGAAAGGTGAGATTATAGATGCTATTGATCAGGTATGGAAGTAATGCCCATGGGTCCTTAGGAATAATATAGGCCATATATTATTCGTGGTATGTAAAAAAAAAAAAGAATGATATAGACACACCATTATATGTAAAGGTAGCATACTATGTATGTCAGCAGAAGGTATGTGTAGTTAGTTTTCTGAAGGCTTTGGTAGATCTAGATGAAGCATAAAGATACTTGTATTACTCAAAATATGTTTCATATGATTGTCGTCTTGTAAAAGAATAGAAGGAGAATATTCTCTTTAGTCTATGAAAATTAAAAAAAAATAGAATATGGAGAGCAATATGGCAGGGTGTTGAGATAGAAAAGAATATACCAGGTGGGAAAATGAAAGCAAGAAAGTATATCAGTTAGAGGCAAATAATTTATGTTAAATAAGCTAAGCATTCTAGTTTCAATAAAAGATTACCACATTAGAGATAAATTAACTCAATTAAATCTTTAAAAATACAAGTGTGTGTGGCTGGTGCAGTGGTTGGTGTGACAGGGTACTTATTGCTCAAGTCTACTGACCTGTGTCTGTGTTCCTATAATCCACATAAAGGCAGGAAGAGAGCTGACTCCAGAACATCCCCTCTGACCTTCACATATACATGATGGCATGCGCATGCTCCAGCCTCCACCATCAGCATAAAACAATAATAAACAAATAAAATTTTAAGAATTTTTAATTAAAATCTACCATTCTATCTATCTCTCTGTCTATTATTATCTATCTATTATTATTATTTATATCTACCATCTATCCATCTATTTCTATCATCTCTCCATGTTATCTCTATCACCTATCTTATCTATCTATCTATCTATCTATCTATCTATCTATCTATCTATCTATCATGTTTCTATCATCTGTCTGTCTGTCTGTGTGTCCACCCTTCTGCTACAACACTCTGGAAGTAAGAGAACAACTTGTGGGAGTCAGTTATCCCCTCCCACCACATGGAGCAAACTCAGGTCATCAGACTTGGCAAAAGATTCCTTTACCCCATGAATCATTTTGTCTAGACCAATCTGCTTAATTAAATTTAAAGTACTTCTTTCTTTCTTTCTCTTTCTTTCTTTCTTTCTTTCTTTCTTTCTTTCTTTCTTTCTTTCTTTCTTTCTTTCTTTCTTTCTTTCTTTTCCTTCCTTCCTTCCTTCCTTCCTTTCTTTCTTTCTTTCTTTCTTTCTTTCTTTCTTTCTTTCTTTCTTTCTTTCTTTCTTTCTTTCTTTCATTCTTTCTTTCTTTCTTTGTATGCACATATGCATTTGTGTTGGCAAATGCATACTACAGTGTGTTTGTGGAGGTCAGAGGACAACTTTGAGTCTCTTCCTCCATTATATGGGTTCCAGAAATGGAACTTCGTCAGGCATTGCAAGTGAGTGAACTGCTGAGACAGTTCTTTGTCTTCTAATAAATAATAAAGAGAAATACATAAAAATGTTTATAGAAGCATTAAAATTATTCTCCTAGGAAAGATGTAACATATACATGAAACAGAGGTGCTAATTTACTTTTGCTAATAAGAGGCAGAAGAAACATTAAGGCAGGAGAGTTGCTGGAGTTAAAAATGGTCTGGCCAAAGGCTATAGCTCTGTGAAAAACCGTGCACTGCACTTGATACACACACACACACACACACACACACACACACACACAAGGAAAAGAATCAAATTGTACACAATTGAGAACATACTCTTTCTCTCATGTCTTTAAGTTCATTACCAAGCATAAGGAAAAACAAGACATGTCTACAGTCTCAGAGGGAGATTTTAATTAATAAATCACAATATAATCAATTAACCAATATAATTTTACTTAATTAATTTACCTAGTATTCATTAATTTGCCCTGGAAACACGCAGATACTTTTCTATAAAGTTATAGCTTACTAATGAAAATGGTCCTGTGACATTAAAGAACTCGAGTCCATGATTTTAAGACACTCCTTTAAAGGAAGTTTCACTGCCCTCGGGGTTCTTCCAGAAGATTGTGCCAAGAATGGGTGGTTTTCTACCTGGACTCTTCGAAGAAGACACACAGGAATATCTCATAACTCATTTTATGCTGGTTTTAAGAGACTAATCTGGAGGGTGATGGTACTGAGATATGGGATGTTCAAAGAAGTGATTAAGTCAGGGTAGAATCTTCAGGAGGGGGATTAGGGTCCTTATAAAGACATCTAAGGCCTTTGGCTATATGAGAACAGACTAAGGTGCCTGCATGAGCCAGAACATGCATCAGAGCAAAGGCCTTCACCAAACACAGGATGTGATGGCACCTTGGCTTTTGTCTTCCTAGCCTCCAGAACTAACTATGAGAAAGAAATTTATGCTGTTTATAAGCCATCCATAATTCCCCAATCAACAGGTTAGTAATATATTTGAATTGTTTAGTTTTGTACAAATTTTTGTCTTAACATTTTCCCTTAATATCAACGAAAATCTTTTCCGATGTGAACAAATGTACTTTGTTCTTTTGTGGCTAGCCTGAATTTCAGTTTCTAACAGAAATGTTTTCTGGTGACTCTGTAATATATCAGAGCACACCTAGGGGATTACTTATGCTATCAAGCAGTATCAAAAGCACTCTAAAACCCACGAAAATTCATGTAGCACAAAGCAAGGAAGCTTGGGCTAGTGGAGCCAGTAATTTTTAGGGTTAATTGTGAGAGGAATTGCTATGTGGTGCGTGCTTACACTAATTACAGCTCTTCATATGGAAATAGACTATTCAACAACAACCTTCAAGCTACACAATCTTTGTTTCCATTCTGCTACCAAAATACAGTGCAGGATAAGGCTAAGTCAAACTGTAACTTCTCATTTCTTTTTCATTCTACATTACAACACACGATTTTAAAACAACTGTTTTATTTTTCAGTAATTTACATAGTCATTTTTAATTTAAAAAAGTACAACATTAAAAGGTGTGTGCTTTGCTAACTTTTGCACAATGCTTATTTCCTGTCCTGTTTTCAATTGGGCGAAGGGAAAAAGGAAGAGTCATTTATTTGTATCAGTCATGCGAGGTGTGCAATGTCCACCCTTATGGGACATGCCCGAATAAGACTTTGAATCAAATGAAAGGTTTTCATCTGAAGAAACAGAAACTGCCCATAGGATCAAATTTATCAAATATAAATAATTTGAAAATACAGTACAATTTCTGAGAAACGAAGTCTCCACCAGAGTGTGTTCTTTGAAGAAAATAAGTCTTGTTTTCTTCACTCCTTTATAAACATCCGTCATTGTCTTTTGACTTTGGCTTTCTGTTTGAGACCCAAATTCATTGCTATAGCCAGAATGAGGTGACGTGTGCATGCTGAAAAACAGCTCCTGGCCCCCTAGATTGCTCCTTCATTGCAGAAGCAAATCAGTTCACAGCTCTCTTGAAGGACGCAGTGCGTACCTGCCAGGTGTGCCCGATACAGGACTCCTCGCCTCGCCCCACAAAGAGAAAGGTGCTATATTTTTAAATTTTTTTTTGTAAGTTCATTTAGCTCTAACATTCAAAGAAATCAAACTTGTGTTTTAAAAGTTTAATAGAAGAAACATCTCTAGTCTCCGGAAACAAGTACACTGATTTAAATTAGCAAAGTTTCTTCGTAAGGATGTGACGGGAGACTGAACATAAATTTATAATCAGTTTTAAATTGAGCATTCTATATTATGCAAGGCTCGATGCATGTAAATACCTTTTATGTCCCACTCAAATCTGTTTCGGTGGCTATGATGGGACCTTGAAGGAGGTCAAAATATGCTTATCAATCTTTTCCAAGTGAGCGAGCTACTTTGTGTAATACATTACAGCTTACACCAGTAAAGACTTTGTGACAAAGACGTGTGACTGTTCCCTTGTCATTAATATTTGAAGTGCCTTTTGCTGAGCCAGGCTGGCTGCTGTGAGCTAGGGGAGATTTACATTTTTTTTCCTGGAAGATAACCTAGACTATATTGTGAATGACTGGCATCTAATGTCCTCATGAACTCACACCACTGACACACCACTGACCTCTGTCTTGAGGACAGAGATGACAGACTATTGCCCTCCACAGCCTCGAAATTGAGGAAAATAAGTTGTAAATCCACTTGGGTTTTCTTCCAACACTTTATGTTTTTAACGACTGAAAATGTTTATGTGTGTATCTGTGTGATTGTATGCCATATGTAAGTGGGTACCCATAGAGGTCAGAAGAGGGCATTGGATCCCGTGGATCTGGAGCCTGAGGGGTGGTGAGCTGTGCCCATCCCCCAGAATGAATTCTCTGTAACAGCAAGAGGCACTTTGAAACACTGAGCATCTCTCTCTCTGTTGTCCAACATTCTATTAATCACATCTCTCCTTGGGTGAAGGTTTTTTTTTTTTTTTTTTTTTTTTTAAGGTCAATAAATTATATTCTTCAGCCCAATGCACTTATTTTCTTAAAACATAGAAGCATTCGGAAAAAGTTTGCCACCTTTTTGTGCTCTGGGGGTACTTCCCAAACCAGAAGTACCAGGTAAAGTTGTCCAGAAAATATTTTTATGTGTGATGCCACCTGCCTGCTAAAAAATTGTGAAATTTGGTCAGATGGCAACAGTGTATACAAAAGGTCTTTTCTTTTCTAGAAAGACTGCTAGAGCAATGAAACTTGTGTCAATAGCTCACAGTTTCAGTTTAAAGGCAGAAAAACTTATTAGTCTTATCCCTGTCCAGGCTTGGTAGAATATTTACATTCATGGTTCAGTACATAATGTTTCAGTGCCTGCTGATCATAGGGCTTTTTAAACATGACTAGCAGTGTATGTGGAAGGAAGAATGTTTGCTGCTGCGTGTTGTGAAGCATTATGGAGGCAGCTGGCCAAAAGAGCTTGAGTGTGGCTTACCCCTCCTGAGTCTTATCGTGGTGACTGCTGTGAAGAAGTGGTGGGCTCTGACAAGCAGGAGGTGGAGAATGGGGATGTGGGTATCTGCCTGCAGCCAATGAGTACATGACCCCAGGGAGGCCACACGGAAGGCCAATATTGTTAACTGGCTCCCTAGCTTCTTCCACTCTGCAATCTAGCCCAAACACAGCTGCCCAGAATGAAAGGAGCCTTTAATAAGAGGTGATTAACCTAGGTCTCTTTAGGGGTATTTAGGGCTTCTTTAATTTTCTGTAACCATTTGTTACAGAATGTGTGGCAAGGAAGCACAAACCTTGGGAAGTTTTGTATAAAACACTCTTTGTGGGAAGCTCTGTCGACTACAACTGTTTGTCTGCCGAATTACTTGTAACATAGCCATTTAGCCAGTATATACCTTTTTAGGCTCAATAACTTCTCTACATTGCCTCATTGTACATCTTCATTTTAGTCAGGTTAATACCATCCCAAGGAAGGTTAGAAATGAGTTTGTAGATTTAGACTAAGATTTTCAAGGCAATAGCAATGTGTATTTTTGAAATACTTGATCAAGTGCATTTAACCACACTAACTTAACCATAATTTCTCTTAACCCTAACCTATCTCCTAAAGCAATATTTACCAATCTCAAATACATACCAGAGAAATGAAAAAATTTTAAGCTGGGGCCGTACAGATCTAATGAACATCAATAATTTTTTGTCCCTTTGATAAAGGACAAAAGGCCAGCAGCGGATGAGAAAACATGAGAATAATGTCCATGCTGTCTCCTCTATTTCTTTGCAATTTGTTGAGTTTGCTTCCCAAACCACAAAATGGGAAGTGGTGGAGAGAGATCTGACATGAACAACAGTCTTGGGAGAGGATAGCAGATCTGAACTCTCTGTGCTACAGGTCCTGGTGAATTTCACCACCAGCTCAACTAGCCATTGAAAGAAAGTTGCACAATCACAAATTAAATTCCTTCCTTCCTTCCTTCCTTCCTTCCTTCCTTCCTTCCTTCCTTCTTTTCTTCCTTCCTTCCTTCCTTCCTTCCTTCCTTCCTTCCTTCCTTCCTTCCTTCTTTCCTCCCTCTTTTCTATTCTTCCTTATTCTCCCTCTTATGTTTCTCTTTTCATTTTCCCCTTTTTCTACCTCATTAGTGTATCTAGCTCTCTATAGCTATAAGTTCTGCCTCTGCAGATTCAGTCAACTGCACACTGAAGATATTTAGGGGAAAATGTGTTTATATACATCTCCACAGGATTTTTTTCTTTTCCCTTATTCCTTACACAGTGTGACCATGACATAGCATTTACATTGTATTAGTTTTTAGAAGTAATCTAGAGACAAATTAAGGTGTGTGGAGGAGTGGTGTGTGGGTTATGTAAAAGTCCTATTCCATTTTATGTAAGGGACTTGATTGTGAATTTTAAATTAGTCCCCATAAATACCAAAAGGCACTTGTATTTATTTTCCCAGTTCAATGGGCTCCAGAGCTCTGTAGATATGTTGGTGAGTTGGTTTCTCTCACAGCTGGGCTAGTATTTTGTCATTTCCACCCTCTAACATTTAACTGGCTTAGAAGAAAATACTTTGAATTTGGCGATGCAGTGCTCCCCAGACCTCCCTTGTGGACTATCACAGTGCCCTTTTGGAGCTGTTTTTTTCATGTTCAGTGCACCCTCACAGGCACCAAAGAATCATCTTCATTAGAAATCATCAAACAAGAAGTTCTCCTGTGATCAAGAATGTAGAATTTGCTCCACAAACAGTATTTGTATCAAAGCCATCTTCCATTGTTGTATTCTTTCCCTACTCATTGGCTGTAGGTACACCTTTTTTCTTATTTCCTATTAGGATTACCGGAAGCATTTGGCTTAAAGGCAAGGCTTTACAAACGTCTGCTTTTAGAGTTGCTCAGTGTTTAAGGAGTCCTTTCTGGATGGTGTTGTTAGCCCATTTCTAGCTGAATAATCTTCCCCCCCCCACACACACACTAACTTGTATCAGTCGATCTGTTCACATAGGGAGAAACATTGGCCATCTACAGTAAACATCCCTGAAACCAGGTGCAGGTGACTCTGATTTCAGGTTTGCTGACCTTTTGTCTCTATTAGTTGCCATAGTGATGAGCTGAGCTCTGCTTAGTAGAGCTTTACCAAAATGAAGACAATCAATAGTTTTTACGGCTACTGTTCATGTTGGTGGCTTCTAATAGTTGATATCAAAATTAAATGTGGCTCTATGAATGCCTCCAACGACAGAACTGACATTAGAAGATAGTGACAGGTAGGAACAGGAATTTAAAAAAAAAGATAATTCAGAAGATGAATACACTCAGTAGCTTTTTGAACACCAAAGAACTTCTGTGAGGATACAGGAAAACAGAATAACCATTGTAGGGTGGATTGTTCTTTTACAACAGCAAACTTCAAAAGTCACAAGGACTTGGTTAAGGGTGTCTGAAGCCAAGTTGTCAGAGAACACTTTTAGGATTCATTGAAAAATACTCCAGGCCAATCTCTCTCCATCTACCTGCATAACAGCTGATGATCCCAAAGGAGTCCTGAAATACATGAGGCATGTGGTGGCCAGTTAAAGTGGACTGTTGACACAGAAAAGTCTGGATAGAGCTTCAGAGCCTTTTGCACACTGATAGCTGCCTGGCACTGTTGGGAACATGCTGGAGAGGAACTGGATATCTTTTCTTTCAAACACAATTATTTTCAAAGGTTTCTCATAATTATTATTATTATTATTATTATTATTATTATTATTATTATTTTACTGTTCCCTGAGTGACATGCAAGGATCATTGATGTACTAAGTTGTCCAGTTTTGACAACACAACAGAAGACATATGAGGACAGCATAGCTCAAGGGGCCTGTTGTCAGTCACTTACTTTGGCTTTTAAAGCACAATTTTTGTGCTCTCTGGATGGTTGCTGAACCTTTCCTAGCCAGGACAGAGTTATCCTGGTGTGTGTAGGGTGCCATCTTGCCAAGGTTCAGCACCTGAGAGGGAGGCAATCCATAACCGAGTAGGACTTTTCTTCCTGCAGGAGTTTGGGATGACCTCCTTAATGTTTGAGATGTTTTCAGAACTCAAATCTCCTGAATTCTGATGCAACAATTTGTCAAACACATCCCAAGGTTTATTAAAGACAAAAATCAGGTGGTGAGATGGGTCAGTGGTTAAGAGTGTGCAATGCTTTTGCATAGGACCTAGATTCAGATCCCAGCACCCACATCACACAGTTCAAAACTGTACCTCCAGTTCCAGGTGTTCCTATACCCTTTCTTGGCCTCCATAGTCAATTGCTTGCATATGGTACACATACATAAAGACAGAGACAAAAACACATGCATAAAAACAAACATAAATAAAAGTTTTAAACAAAACAAACAACAGAAACAAACAACACTGCTGAAGATAAGACATGACTATAAAATTAAATTGTCGGAGAAGCAATCTTCAGTGAGCCAAAAGGAAGCAAACAACATACCTGCTTCAAGAACCAAGTTAACTTTGTTGTTGCTGTTTTGTTTTCAAGTGTAGCCTTGACTGTCTTGGACTCACTTTGTAGACCAGGCTGGCCTTGAACTCATAGAGGTCCAGGTGTTTCTGCCTCCCTGAGTGCTGGGATTACAGGGGTGTATCACCACACCAGGCTGCAAGTTAATCTCTTAACTGAAGACAGACAGTGTCTATCATCATGAACTTTTTATGTCATTGTTTTTGTAAATCTAAAAGAAAACTTTGAAGTGCAAGATTAATTTTCCATTTAAAAGCTGGCTACAAATATAATTATATCTTTTTTCCCCTAATTTGTATGTCTGTGTGGTGTTTACACGTATATGTATGCCTGTTGAAATGTGTGTGTGTGTGTGTGTGTGTGTGTGTGTGTATGAAGGCCAGAGGTTGGTTTCAGGTGTGTTCTTTGATCAGTCTCCACATTATATATTGAGGCAGGGTCTCTCACTAAACTCAGACCTTGGCTATTTGCCTAGTCTAGTTAGGCAGCCTGTTCTGGGGATCTTGTCTCTGCCTCTGGATACAGGGAATACAAGAAGGCCTCTGTGTCCTCTTGGCTTCTACTTGAACTCTGGCAATCTGGACTCTGGTCTTTGTATTTGTACAGAGAATGCTTGACCCACTAAGCCAGTGGTTCTAAATGCTGACCTTCCTAATGCTGACCTTTTAATACAGTTTTTCATGTTGTGGTGACACCCAGCCATAAAATTATTTTCATTGTCATTTCATATCTATGATTTTGGTAGTTATGAATCATAAAGTAAATATCTGTGTTTTCTGGAAGTGTTCGGCAACCCCTTTGAAAGAGTCCTTTAACACCCAAGGGCACTGAAACCCAAAAGTGTGAACCACTGCACTAAGCCATCTCCCCTTCCCCTAATTTCGTCTTACTGTTATTTGGTTTCAGTGATCACACTGACATTTCCAAAGCAGAGCTCTCTTACTTCTTAGGGATAAAAGTAGTTACTTTTTTCAGCGATCTGACAGTTAAGAACTTCTTACTGATGACCTTCTGTGAGTCAGGCCCTGTTGGAAACACTGGGAATTCAGCTAGGAATACTACAGGCAGCTCCCTCCTCTCAAAAAATCTCAGGGTCCTCAGAAAAGGTCAGATAATAGGTAAATGAGAAAGTAACTGCCGTGTAACGATATTAGCCAGGAACTGAAGCATAGCAAGGTTCCAAGGAGTGAGTGGAGACTGAGAAGAAATTCTTTTAACATCTTTAAAACTTTATTTTCATTTTTTTTTTTTTAAATTGAGATGATAAAATCATGTGGCCAAGGCGGAGCTTGAGTTTTCAATCCTACTGTCTGTGGTATTGGAGCTGTGTTGCTCTGTGCTCTTATGAAAGCACTTTTTGGTAGGGTTGTTAGCTGACACCATCACTTCCACCAGGCTTGTTGACCTGGGCTTCTGGCCAGCCTCTGCTTATCATTCTTCTTAATCCAGTGTCTGTTGACACCGTGACCAGTCAGAACAAAATTTCATCCATATCTCAAAAACCTCACAACAGCTTCCACGTGAAATGAAACTCAGATTCTTTCTCTCAACCTGCAACACACTGCATAAAGTTTCCCATCAATTCCTTGATCCTGTTCTCTTTTTCTTTCCCTGCTTCATGCAACCTGGGACATGTTTCTGAACCGACCGAACAGGTGCCCACTTCTGGGTCCCTTGTACTGGCTTTTCCCGGTGTTGGCCCCATGCGTCTCTGCCTGTTGTTCAGTCTTTCTTAGTTTCCTTGTCTCTGTGGCACTTGTTCACAGGTGCTTTCTAGGACCACTTAGTCTAAAGTAAGGTCTTCCTGCCAATTTGCCCTCACGGCACTTAGCCACTCTTCTGTTCTGTAGCCCTCCGCTTAGCTGTCATGGGCTCGGGGAGGAAGGATTGGGTTCTTCACTGCTTTATTTCCAGAG
Organism: Meriones unguiculatus; assembly: GCF_030254825.1. Classification (NCBI taxonomy): domain Eukaryota; kingdom Metazoa; phylum Chordata; class Mammalia; order Rodentia; family Muridae; genus Meriones; species Meriones unguiculatus. The sequence goes on along the minus strand of NC_083356.1, from coordinate 98,193,532 downwards.
CCTGGAATACTAATAGCACATCCTGAAAGCCCGAAGATGATTTGTGAAAGAAATGAATGGATGGATGGATGGATTTGCTGTAAGGACAGGACTGCTGAGAAACAAGGAGAAAACAGTAAAAATAAAAGTACTGAATATTTTGGAGGATTTTCCAAATCTTCCAAGCCAGTGCTTCCATGATGCTACCCGCGCATCATAATTTAAATTAAAAAAAGAAATTAAAAAAAGAAAACGTCAAAACCATTTTACACGAGTTAACTTCCGGTTTCTTTCCTTCTTTCTTTTCAAACTGCAGCATCTCCCCGTGCCCCCAGACTTGGCCCCACAGAGCTGACAGTGGTTATCACAGTACCTGTCTGCCTCCTGTCCATAGCGGCCATGCTGACTCTCTGGGCCTGTCAGGACTGTCAGTGCACGTCCAGAAAGACCAAGAGACATAACGTGGAGGAACCGCTGGCAGAGTACAGCCTGGTGAATGCTGGGAAAACTCTCAAAGATCTGATTTACGATGCTACGGCCTCTGGCTCGGGCTCTGGTACGTGTGCATTTTCAGTAAGCAAACTATTGTTTAATAATAAATGAACAGTCTTTTTTTGATAAAAGTGTCTAATGTGAACTCATCAACTAGAATCCTTGGTGAGGTACAGAATTAAGTCATGAACAGAACTCTCTTCAAGGATTATGTGTAAATTGTCTACAGAAGTAGGTTTCTATAGAGTTGTTTAAAAGGCATTTACCCTGTTCCTTCCCACACTTAATCTTATTTTAGTTTCTCTTTTATCTTTTCATAATATTATATTCCATTCTCCCTTCCTCTTCTCTTTATATATATAGAGAGAGACAGACACATACAACACAAATACATAAACATACAAACACTCACTCACACAGAGACAGAGACAGAGAGACAGACAGATAAGGGGAAAGGACATGGAGTTGAGTGGCAAGGAGTTGGGGAGAGGAAAATATGATCAAAATATATTGTATAAAAACATTTAAAAATCTTACTTTACAAAGGGGGGTTGGATGAGGAAGAAAACTGTCACAATTTCTTCGCAATGTCCACTTCCTAGGGGTCCAATTTCTTTCTTTTTTTTTTTTTTTACATCTTAGGATTTGATTCTCTATATTATAATAATCATTCTTATACCATGAAATATACAAGATATAAGGATGTTTATTGTGGGAAAGGGGGAGGGAGAAAGAGAGAGATGGTGGGGAGGGAGAGAAAAGAGGGGAAGGTGCCCATGACTGGGGTTGGAGGCTGGCAGGGTCCATTTTCAGGCACACACCTGGCACACCTGGCGCTCCTGGCAGAGGCAGCAGGTGATGATGTCAGACGTTGCTAGGACCCAGAAAGGCAGACTAGTGTGCCAATGCTAGTGGGAGCCTATGCTAACATGTGTTGATTATTGGTTTTGGTTTTCCTTTTGTCCTCCACCCCTCCCATTATTGTCAGAGCCACTGCTGCCATGCACTTGGGCTGTTTAATGGAAACAGAACTGTTAAGGGTGTTGGGTCTAAGTCCACGAAACATGGGGAAATTAGTTAACAAAGCAGATTTCTTGCAGATATTTGTTTATGGTCACCAAGGCCTTCTGGATCTGTAGGCATCCAACAGGATGTGCTCTCAAAGCTAACAAGATTCTGCCCTGGAATTAAATTGACATTATGGTCTGGAAATCCAGAAATGGGAGCCTGAAGGAATCTCACAGCATTCCTGGCAGGCTTCTGTGGCTTAAGGTTCTCTAGTCACTGTTATCACAACATTATGTTTTTTTTTTTTTTTCTTTAATGGATTCAGATGAAAAATTCCAAGGTTCAGACTGCATCTTGGAATAAAAGTACTTTTTCATAGCACAAAATGCTGGAGTGTGTGGGGAGCAGAGGCGAAGCAGGATTTCCCTGAATTTATATGGACTCTTCCCATCTGAATCTCTAGAAATCTTGAGCTCTTGGCTGCAAAAATATGACCAAGAGTACACGTCAGAAGCTTTTACAACTCTCCTTGCTTTAGAAGGATCATTGGTGTCATTACTCCAGCCAGGAGGTTGGCACCTGTTTATGTAATCTCTAATGTCCCCAGTTAGAGACCAGTTTTGGCTATACAGCAAAACCTTGCCTTGAAAAAAATGAAAGAAAAGGAAAGGAAACAAAAGAAAACACACGGCTTTGAGGAACCCTCCCACTGGTGGGTGTGAGCAGCTGCCAGGCAGACACAGTTAATAGAAGCAGGGCCTATGGGCACCCATATTTAATAGGAAACACTCTGGATGACTCAGAAAGGAATAAAATTTTGCTGACCAGAAGAGTCTAATGGTCCAGGCCATCACTATAACATCAAGTGTGATTTTTTTTTTTTTTTTTTTTTTTTTTTTTTTTTTTTTTACAGAGGAAACCAAGAGAGAAAAATCCTGCAATTACAAAGCATTATAAAGCTGTTATACAAATTATGTCATTGTATAGAAGGCTTACATTTTTATCTTAAAAGCAATAATCTGCAGTATTCAAACTCTGCTTCTTTGGATATTACATGTTGAGAGCTACTCTACTCCAAGTTTTTGAGTAATGGCCACATTCCAGGCTCAAAGGACTCTGGTTTATGCTTAATTTTTAGAAGAACATTTCTTTTCTATTTTTTCTTTTCTTTTTGGTTTTTGGAGGTAGGGTTTCTCTGTGAAGTCCTGGCTGTCCCGGAACTCACTCTGGAGACCAGTGATCCACCTGCCTCTGCCTCCCAAGAGCAGGGATACATGCCACCATCATCTGGAAAGCACATTTCTTTATAATGTTCCAAGGACTGAACAACAGTTTATTTAATTCCCACAAAAACATGCTAGTTTCACTTGATGATATTAGAGAGTGTCCTGGTTCATTTTTACCTTCAGCTTGTCACGTTTTTATTGTCAACTAGAGTCATCTGAAAGAAGCCTCAGTTGAAAAGTTGCCTGGCTCAGTTTGGCCTGTGGGCATTTCTGGGGGGAATTGTCCTGATTATTGATGTAGGAAGGCACAGCCCGATGTAGGTCGTACCGTTCTTGAGCGGATGGTCTTGGGCTGTACAAGAAAGCTAGATGAGAATAGGCCAGCAAGCCATGGTTCTTCATAGTTTTCGCCTCCAGGTTCCTGCCCCAACTTCCTCCAATGATAGATTGTGACCTGGAACTAGAAGCCAAGTAAACCCCTTCTCCCCCTCAAGCTGCTTTTGGTCACGGTGTTTGTTTATTTTTCTACTCTTTAAGTGTAGAAATGACCAGGGATTCCTCCTCCAAGTAAAGTCGTGCAAATTAAAAAGCGTAAGGCTAGATAAGTAATTTAAGAAAGGAAGAAGGAGCTGGCAAGATGGCTCACTAGGTAAAGGTGCCTGCCACCAAGCCTGAAGACCTGAGTTCATTTCCAAGGAGCCACATGGTAGAGAGAGCCAACCCCCATGGGTTATATAGAGTGCCCTCCTCCGATATCCAAATAAATAAGTGCAACTCAATAATAATAATAATAATAATAATAATAATTATTATTATTATTATTATTTGTGTGAAGGGCTCCTTAGCTAAACACAAAAACGAAATTTTGACTTGTGGCACTGACCCAGATTAGTGCGGGAAGCTTTTTTTTTTCCCCTCCAGCAGATGAAGGCCATTACAGAGAGACACAGCTTTTCAAATTTCATAAAACAACTGATCCTGAGATGCCCCGCCCCAAGGCATACACCAACAACACAGCGCCTACAGCCAAGGCTCAGGGAATATCGCAGGAGACGGAGTGGAAAGATTGTAAGAGCCAGAGGAGCAGAAAGTCTGCTTTGAGCTTGTGCCTCCTAGAAATGGAAGAAAAATTTCTCCTACCATACCTCAACTATACGGCTGCCTGAACAAGCCAGGATAGGACAATACCGATAACACATAATAACATGGAAGGCAGAAATCTCATGGGGCCACCAAATCTCTTGGGGTCCATTGTTTAGACCAATAGCAAACGGACTCATCGGGGTTGTAGTTATGTATTTAAAGGTATCATACATGTAACAATAAAAATTAAAGAAAAATTCATGTTAACCTTTTGAATATTTTAAAAAGTGTACCTTCAAGCATGGATATGAATTTGTTGGCTTCTGGACCCTTCCCTTTGTCATTATTCTAAGACACTTTATGAAGGGAAGGAGACATACCCAAGTCCAGATTATTTCTTTTTGTTTTTGCAGTGAAGACTGAACACAGGGCCTTACACATTCTACACTGGGCAAGTGTTCTTTCTCTGAGCCACGACCCTAAGGCTTGTGTATATGAGTGTGAGTGTGTTTGTGTGTGTGTGTGTAGAGGAGGGGGTTGTGTGTGGCAGGGGAGTGATGACAAGGTATTGCTTACTTTTTCCAGCTAGCCCTGCCTCAACATCCCAAGTCACTTAGAATACAGATCTGTGTCACCATGCTCTGCTTATGGATACATTTCCTTAGAGACAGATTGGAGCAAGCTTTCGGCAGTCTGTCTCTGCGTAGCCAGCTTGTCTGGTGGTGACCCCTAGCTAAAAGCACATGCCTTTGATCACCAGAGAGCAGCTTTACCTCTGGTAACACTTCTGCCACAGTAGCTTGGCTGTGGGGGAGGAGACTGGCTCAGCCTGCTTCTTCTCTGCCTTTCTCAATTGGTTGGTGACCTCGGATCTGAGGCATCTTTGTCAGATATTGAAAAGCCCTGATTACGAAGCTTATCCATGACCAGGTCAGGGACAAATTTCAAAGAGATGGAAAGCCTACAAAGTGAAAATAAACGGTGTTTTATTGGGCTCTGCTTGAGAGTGGGCTTTGTCTCAGGCAGCTTTTAAGGAAGTAGGAAGCCTGCTTCTTTGTTTTACTGTCTAACATTCTGACAGATGGTGACACAAGCCAGGCATCAGCCTTCTATGATCTCTGGTGAAAAGATTAAAACAAACTCGTAGCAAGAGGCAACATTTCTGTTCAAATGCAGCCCGAAGGTGAATAGCACAAAAACTACTTAGATTCATTTTGTAACTTGCTTTGAAAGATAGTGAAGCAGCCTTCATTTTCACTGTCTCACCTTGCTCACCCCACTGGTCCCCTTTCATGTTGTTCTTTGTCCATCAGCTGCAGTGTGTCCACCCTGCCTTACTGGCTCCTTTCTTTCCTGGTCAGTGATGATATGGGGGGGGGAGACGCTGAGAGTTGACTTAGTAATTGTGGGTGTCACTTCGTGCTAAGCACATTGAGTAAAGCCTACAGAGATAGCCCCGGATGCTAGTTGAGGGATGCCTTCCTTCCCACAGAGAGGAACACAGGCCTGGCCTCCTATGGGGGACAAAGCATTCTGAGCCAGCCTCTGGCAGCAGCACACTCTCTTCAAGTCTGATTACTGCCAGGCTCCAATTTTCTTGCCGATAGATGATGAGGCTGAACCAGATGGTCCCACAAGAACTTTTGGACTGTGGGGCTTGGTGACTAATTGTTGAGGCTCATACCAGTGAATTTATAGTCTGTGCATATTTACCATCGTGGGTGGTTCTACTGGAGATGAGAACATCTGTGTAAACAGTGTTTCATTCTCGGAGCAGGGGACAATGCCCGCAGGAACCACATGGGCACTGTTTTCTCCAGCCACCTGGGGACAGTGACAATAACCGAGCTGATGATCTAGGATACACTCATCCTCCAGCCTCTGTAACTGTTTGTTTTCCAACAATACAATGGCAAGACTAAGGAACCCTTCTCTTGGACCTTATGTTGAAAATACAGCAAATGAGAAGAACGAATAATGTAACTCACTCTGATTCCATTGTGTGGTTCAGTGTCTCTTCTATGCATAGTCTGTAAAGCTACGAACTCCTATAGATAAAATTTACCATGCTGTTTTCGATTAACAGTGTAGCAAACGAGCTTCCAGGGTCATTGGGATGTCCTTTCTTAGCAGCACCATCAGTGTTATTCTTATACGATCCACTCCGAGGTTGCTGTAACATTGAGAGGGTAACCATTATCGATCGTGCTTTATGCCAGGTACATAATGCACAATCTTAACCTCCTTATTCACTCCTCCACTGTCCCATTTCCCAGAGAACAGTGTGAAAGCTCGCAGCTCGCAGGAGTTAAATAATATGCCTGTGGTGACTGCACGACATAGCTGAAATTGGAACCCAGGTCTTTACTTACCTGTGCATGTGTGTTTGCACGATATTTGACAATTATCTTTTTAACTTGAAAGGTTAACAATGAATCTAACATTTTTACATGGATTCTCTACATTTTGTATTAATTATATGAGGTAGGATTTTAGAAGTAGAGCTATTGTTTAGAAAGTATATAACCGGTCTTGGTGGGCATGGCTGTACACACCTTTAGTCCCAGGACTTGAGAAGCAGAGTCAGGCAGGTCTCTGTGAGTTTGAAGCCACTTGGGTCTACATAGTGAATTTCAGGCCAGCCAGGGGTACATAGTGAGTAAAATGTGGTTGTCTCAAAACAACCACAAGAACAATAACAAAAAATTACGAGTTTTATATATTCACACACAGAGCATGTTTTCCTTGTATTTATTTATTTTTCAGATAATATATTCTTATTGTAGCATCCTTATCTTATTCAGTCACTGAAGCTGATTTCTTATATACACATTTTAACTTTGTTGTTTTTTTTTTTGTTTTTTTGTTTTTGTTTTTTTAAATCTCAAAGAGTTCTTTTTCTTCTGAGGTAGTACCAGGGGCCATGGATGTTTTCCTTTGAGTCAGATTGGCTTTATTGGAAATTCAGGAGGATTTGCCACAATTCTTAGAAATCAGGTATCTGCAGCAGGGGGGGTGTGTTTAAAAGTTTTGTTTGTGAATAAGAGAAGAGAAATTACTGATTTAGGACATCTTACAGATCGTGTTTTGGCATTAGGGTTTGTTGTAATGATGCTTATCTCTTCAAACTTAATGAAACTACTAAAGTGCCAACAGCTTTGCCTTCCACGTGACAGCGGCTGTCGTTGTGACTGCTGTTTGAATGATCAGTCTTCTCTTCCTTTGACTAGGTCTGCCTCTTTTGGTTCAAAGAACAATTGCCAGGACGATTGTACTTCAAGAAATCGTAGGGAAAGGTCGGTTTGGGGAAGTGTGGCACGGAAGATGGTGTGGGGAAGACGTGGCTGTGAAGATATTCTCCTCCAGAGATGAAAGATCTTGGTTTCGTGAGGCAGAAATCTATCAGACGGTGATGCTGCGACATGAGAACATCCTTGGTTTCATCGCGGCTGACAACAAAGGTGAGGTCACTCGCGCCAGGGTCGGCAGACAACAAGGTCAGATGACTTGCCAGTGGGAGTCATCACTCTGTCTCAAGGAAACATAAAATTCTACCCTCTTTATTAAGACAGTTCTCCTGTCCTTCCCACGTGTAAATGCCCACAAGTAAGCAGTGAAGTGCAGCCGCGAATGACTGGTGTGGAGTTGTGAGGACGGAGTGAGGCTGATGTTCAAAATATTAGACATCTCTAGCCTGGTAAAAAGTCTTTTTTAAAAATGTTGGGTTGGTTTTTGTTTAAGTGGTCATGTTATCCGAGAACCCCTAGCCATCAGTCATAGTACTTGACTCTTTACAAAACTCTTTGGAGTACATGACTTCCTAATTTTAAAGGCAAACCTCATGGGCATTGTCCAAATGTCAGTGCTCTTATGGTAGGGATAGTAGTTGGTATAAATTTTTTGTATTTGTTACTTTGATCTTTCTTAGAAGCTTAAAGGTAACGGACAAAGCTGCACTGAGACCAAATGTGCCTCTCAGAACTTTCGCCCAGTGTGCCTCTCAGAAGGCTCCCGGACACTGCAGTAACTGTGACCAGCAACATTGATGGTCATTGTTGATGAGAGCCATCAGGGAAAGAATCGTTTACGTGTTAGACTCAACTTTCACCACTTCCTGTTTTGATGGGCACTTCTGCCACCCCCCCCATCTTCAATAACTCCCTGGGAATTTTACACTTCCCTAACTTCAGCTTCCTAGTTGCAAGAATTAGCTTCATTTCATGAACGGCACAGACGAACTTTAAAATACTGTCCTTGTTAAATGCGCTCGCTTGCTTTCTCAACATTTACAACAATGCCGCTTTCTCCTTAGATAATGGAACTTGGACTCAGCTTTGGCTTGTGTCGGAGTATCACGAGCAGGGCTCCTTATACGACTACTTGAATAGAAACGTAGTGACCGTGGCTGGGATGATCAAGCTGGCGCTTTCCATAGCCAGTGGCCTGGCTCATCTACACATGGAGATCGTTGGTACTCAGGGTATGTCTGTCCTTTCAGAAAGCTGGTCTTTGTACTGAGCGTGTTTTAGTTCTTTGCACAGAGGAACAGCGGAGGGACTTCAAAAGAGTGAGGTTCCTGCCATGGCGCAACTTTCTCATACTTTGAGCACCGCACGTGTTATTCACGATGTATCTTACCCTCAGTGGCTCCATCCTCGCTATTAGACTTCGAACCTGGATGTCTTGTGTTGGTGTCAAAGGCTCTGTATTCACATTCACATACTGCAGATGAGATAAATGCTTGCTTTTGATAATTTAAATATAATTGGCGAAAAGATTATGTGGCCATGAGAGAATATCAGAAGCTGGGTGTGGGAAGCTGAGGCAGAAGTGAGTTTGAGGCCATGCTGGGTTACAAGGTGAGTTCCATACTAACCTGGAACTATCTCAAAAAGATAAAAAAAAGAATATTTGAATATCATACATGAAGGCCTAATGATGGTTTGCTCAGCCTACAGGAAGCTGACTCTCAAAAGTCATTAGTCCAAACAGGCCACTAGGTTCACGACCCCTTATACTCTTAAAAATTATTGAGATACCCAGAAGTTTTGGTAAATATAGGTTATATTTATTAATAACTTTCATATTAAAAAGCTTTACATTGAGAAATTTTAAAAAAATGTTTACTTCAAGGAACTGTAATTAGCCTATCAAATATTAATGTAACAGCTTCCAAATGTTTTATAACTTTTAAAATGAAATGTAATGAAAGTAATTGTTCTGTCCCACATTTCTGAAAATGCTTTTACTATCTAGCTTATTGTCTGAAATTTCACTCATGCTCTTTATTCTATTTGTCCCAATATATGGTTTTGGTTGAAATTAGAGGAGGAATGTTGGCACGAGCCTGATAGGTAGATAGACAGTAGTTTTAAGGAGCCCATGGGTTTTCTGTTCTCATTTGGAAATTGCTAGTCTAAAGAAGTAATATTTTGAGATCTATTTTGTTAGAAAACGTTTATCCTATTGTGAATCACACACAGAAATAACAGTAAGTCATTTATTGAAAACTATGATTATTGATTCCTATAACTGTCACCTGGTGCTGCGCACATTGGAACTACTTGAGCATAAAGCAAGAGACTGTCCTCACTTCCCTTGGAGTCTGAACAGGAGAGTCTATGTCCTGCTAAAGCTCTGCTGGACTTGGGGTGTAGTCAGACGATGTGACGTTTTGAGCCAAGACTTCGGAGTGATTTGCTTCAGGACATTCCAGTCTTCAGTAGGAGGAAAAAAATAAATAAATACGCTTTTCTTATGCTTTGTAGGTAAGCCTGCTATTGCTCATCGAGATATAAAGTCAAAGAATATCTTAGTGAAAAAGTGTGACACGTGTGCCATAGCAGACTTAGGCCTTGCTGTGAAACACGATTCAATCATGAACACTATAGACATACCCCAGAATCCTAAAGTGGGAACCAAGAGGTAAGATGACTTTTGTTGGCATAGAAACTCTTACTAGAGTTTCTATGATTGATCAAACACCATGAGTGCCTGTGATGTGTGTCCAAATGTGAAAAAGTTTAGACCTACAAAAGCAGGAAATCTTTCTGGAGACATTGAGAAGACAGTGGCCATAATGACTACAAAGCGGGAGGGTTGACTTTTTGTCTTGATGACATAGCCACTTGACTGCAGAGTCCAGTGCAGGGCAGTGGTGAAGAGAAGAAGCATGTCATGTTAATGTGACAAATTTTCTTTATGTCTTTCCTGGAGAAAAGAAACAGCTTCAGTAGTTTGTAGAAACTTCAGCACCATTATGCCTTACCACTGAACTAAAATTCAGGACTTTCTGTACAAGCTCGGGTTTTAAAGAACACATGCAAAACCAATGTCCTCAAAAAGGCAGGTTAGAGACAATATATAAGAAAGCCATTTATGTGATAGTCTCTGCCCCAAACACACAAAGATACTGTATACCAATTTATATCTTACCTATAGTTGGATTTGTCCTCAGTCTCCCAGAATGGAATATTTTGAGGTAATATGCATTTGAATACAATCTCCACTTTCAAGGAATAGAACAGAGCAAGGCTAGGGGGAAGTAAAAGGAGCTTACACCGCTGTAGCTGTGACAGGCTCATCAGCCGTGGAACGCCTGGTGTGTTTCTTCTCTCCACCAGAAGGTGGCTCCTCGGCTAGTCAACTTCCATCTACAACACAAACCCAGGTTTCAGGCTTCCTGTTACTTTTTTGTAATTCCAAAGCTCTTGACCTTGAAACTAAAACAATCAAAATAATTTTCTGGACATGTTAAAGTGCTTGGGAATAGAGATTTGTTTTTTCTAAGAAGGTAGGGATGGCTTCTAAGCCAGCTGAGATTTCAGGGGAGTGCTTACAAGCCATTTGCAGTCTGCTGGTAGGCATTCTCAAACTATCAGAACGAGCAGCCCTAAAGGACCTCTCTTCTTTTCTCAATAAAGGACACCCATCCCTCCAGTCCTGCAACAGGGACCGTCAGGCAAGGCATGGGTGCTCGTTTCCTTTGGGGAACCTAACAGTTTGAAAAGAACTCAAAGAGTATATAGTCTGGAAATCCACCCAACTCTATATGGGTCATTTAGGCTCAGGCAGGGCCTCTGACTCTAGGGCTTCTATTAAGCTTTGTTCGAACAGGGATATACATTTCTTGGCCACAGTATATAATAAAGTTTTTCATTCTGTGAAGGTATTTGTGGAAGCCCCCTGCTTATCAGAAGGGAACTCTCCGTGATGAGAAATTCTTGAGATAGTGAGCTCCTTTTCTATTGCTGAGTGCTTTGCTCATTGACCTTCTCAGTCCATTCTCTCCGGGTGCCAGGCTGCTGTTGAACCAGCTAGAATGTGAAATTGTATAACCTTTAATATAATTTAAAATGTCTTTCGAATGATGGTTGAGTCAATACATGTTTTCTTTTAATTTCACCCTGTTATGGTAGCAGAGGGGCTCCTGCGAAACTGGTGCAAGCTATCTTAATTTATGTTTTATATTGCGATGTATTAAAATTGTGTTTCACTGGACCGAATCTCAATTGTGCACATTTTTGAAGGTATATGGCTCCTGAAATGCTTGATGATACCATGAATGTGAGCATCTTTGAGTCCTTCAAGAGAGCTGACATCTATTCTGTGGGGCTGGTTTACTGGGAAATAGCTCGAAGGTGTTCAGTTGGAGGTAAGCTTTTGGAATTCCCCCTAGTTCCCCTTCCCTTGACTCTGAGCACAAGGTGTGAGTCGTCTTTTTTTTGTTTGTTTGTTTGTTTGTTTTTTTTCCCCCTCAGTATACTGAATTGTTTCTGAATGGGTAAGAAAATCCCATTCAAGGATTTCTTTATAGGGGCAGAAGTGGAACATCCCAAGGAGAGTGTGTGGGTGGGTTATCTTTTGAATTATGCTTAGATGTAGGTGATGTCTGATCATTCTGATGCCCATGGGGATTATTTCGAGTCATGTGAAAATTGTCTGCTTGGACTTTGGCATCCCTACTCTTATCCCAGAGAAGCTAAATGAGCTGCCAAGGCAGCAGGACTGCAAGCCTTCTGTTTCTGAGGATTTCCCTCTTTTCTCTCCTGTGATGTAAAGAAGGAGGACAGGGAAAGGGGGGTTGGAAAGTGAGTGACAGCTTACCTCTTGCCCTCCACTGCTCCCCAAAGCTTAGAAATTAGTAAGGGGAGACCCCGTTAATGCAGACTGATGAAATTGTTGCCTCAATGACAAAAAATTAAATGTGCATATAAAGCAGTTTACAGACTATTCCCTTATAAGTAAGACATACTTAGGATGTAGCCTTTAGGATTGTGTGTGTGTATACGTGTCCACATGCCATGACACTGAGCTCATTTGGGGGCCAGAGGATGGCTTGTGAGGTTTAACTTTCTCCTTCTACCTTGTGGAGTCCAGAGACAGGATCATTTTTTCAGGTTTGGTAGCAATACTTTACCTGCTGAGCCAGATACCTGGAAATTCCAAAACCAAAAATGCTATTTTCATAGGTGAATATACTCTATTTACAGAGCAGTGATGCCATGCTATGGATATTGCAATTAGGGAAATTAGGATTATTTTTTAACTATATAATGACAATTTATAAATAATAAAAAGTCACAACATTTTGATTGGAGACAACACTTGTTTTATTTTATTTTGTTACAAAATTATATACATGTATGCAGTTATATATGATTTTACATCTTATAACATTTATTTTATATTATAAATTTTACATTTTACATAAGTATTTAAATAAACAATTTGAACTGAATCCATTTTATAGTGACATATTACTTTGACAAAAGTGAAGCTCCACTTTTTCAGGATATCATGTGTGCCCGGCAGAACTAAGTGGTATTTAGTTTGCAGCATACATCCTTACTGATTATATATGTAGAAAAATGCATTTTCAAATTTCTTACAGGAATTGTTGAGGAGTACCAGTTGCCTTACTATGACATGGTGCCTTCAGATCCTTCGATAGAAGAAATGAGGAAGGTTGTTTGTGACCAGAAGTTCCGACCAAATATCCCCAACCAGTGGCAAAGCTGTGAAGTAAGGGTATTATGTTCCTATGTTCCTCCCCTTTAATCTCCTCCTCCCTCCTCTTCATCCTTCTTCTCCTTCCTCCCCCCTCCTCCTCTCTTCCCATTCTTCCTCCACTGGAGAGCAACACAAGATGTGTTCTTATGTATTTTCTACTTCGTTTTTCAGGTTAGCATCAGTGAGGATTTTCAGAGAATATGTAGTTCCCTCTTAACCCAGTTGCTTAATTCATTCCATAAATGCAGTTTTTTTTTTTAAATGTCTTTGGAGGAATTTTATTCTCTTTGGTAGTATGCATTCATGGCACCATCCCTGAAGCCCAGGCAGTTTCTGACAACAGGACATTTAGTAGCGCTTCTCTGAAGTCTTCCGTGGTTTAGGTGCTTTTCTGGGACACCTGTCCTCACCAAAGTGGCTCAATAGTCAACCTCACCTCTCTTTGATACTACCATCCCCATGCAATTTCCAGGTCTCTGGATCAGGCAAAGAGAGGAAAGACAGGTACACCACTTTCTCTTCAGTGTTTGGGACAAGGAATACACAGTTTCCACTCATGCATCATAGCAGAGCCAGTGACATGGTCTCCCCAACACAGGGCAAAGGGCTGGGAACTGAAGGTCATGGGCAAAGTTAATGGGTGATTGATTATATTGTAATGGGTGACTCATGCCTAATCTCCAACTATCTGAAGCTCAGTCTCCCATCAGATAAGAATGAGATAAGCCCCGCACCTTGGATTCAGTTGTTTTCTACCTTGTGTTCACTAGCAATACAGGACTGGAAGCAATCATGGAAGATGTACCGTGCACTGGGCTTTTTCTGCCTTCCACAAGCTCCATAGCCCCCATCCCCCATGCATGCATGCACTCTTGCCTGCATGCACACACTTTTTAATTAAATTTTTATTTTTTTATATTAATTACAGTTTAGTCACTTTGTATCCCAGCTATAGTCCTCTCCCTCCTCCCCTCCCAAACCTACCCCACCCTTCTTCATCTACTCCCATGCCTCTCTCCAAGTCCAGAGATAAGGGAGGTCCTCCTCCCCTTCCATCTGACCCTAGCTTATCCGGTTTCATCAGAACTGGCTGCATTGTCCTCCTCTGTGGCCTGGCAAGGCTGCTCCTCCCTCAGGGGGAGGTGATCAAAGAGCCAGCCACTGAGTTCATGTCAGAGAAAGTCCCTGTTCCTCTTACTAGGGAACCCACTTGGATACTGAGTTGCCATGGGCTACATCTGAGCAGGGGTTCTACGTTATCTCCATGCATGGTCCTTGGTTGGAGTATCAGTCTCAGAAAAGACCTCTGACGCACACACACTTAAAAAATTCTAAAAGGACAGTTAATTATCATAGTATATAAATGCATATGTTCAATAAGCTTTGAAGCTCATTCTTTCTTCCTATGCTTCTGGGATCTCTGATATTATATTATGTGGAAGTGGTGGTGGGCAAATTTTTGCTCCTTAAAACATTATTATTTTTTAACTCTTGAATGTGCCAACTACTACATATTTAGGTTAAATAAAAATGGACTTTGGTTTTAATAAAATTTTGCCTCCTAGCGTTTTTTCTACTTACTTTAAATTGTTTTGTTTTTATGTGAATGAATATTTTGCCAGATGCATGTATGTGTATACCATGTGCATGCCTGGTAGCCAGGGGAGTCAGAAGAGGGCTTTAGATTCACTGGAACTGGAGTCATGGATGGTTGTGAGTCACCATGTGAATGCTTAGACTTGAACCCACATCCTCTATAAGAGAAACCAAGTGCTCTGAACAGCCGAGCCACCTCTCCAGCCCCTCTAAATTGCGTTTAGGAACTTTAGGAGAGAGATCTTTAGTGTTCTGCAGTTCCTCCATGTCATGGCCAGGCTTTATGTTTGTAGGTAGTTTAGGAAGCTCTCACTATGTACCCCAAACTCATAGGGATCCTCCTGCAGTAGGCTCTGAGTGCTGAAATCACAGTGTGCATCACCAAACCCAGCTGTTCAGTTAAACTTGTTCGAACAAAGACTGTTCTGATTCTAAGGATGTGTGACATGCCTCTGTTCTAGAAAATTCTGTGATAATATGTCTTCAGATAATTCTTCTCTCATTGTCTCCATTTCTATTTTTGGAAAGCTGTGGCTGCTATTAAACCTTTCAGATTCCACTTTGCTTCACCTGCATCTCCTGCGTTGGCACCTGTATCCTTGATCTTGTAGATTTATTTTCCCCTTCCTTACTTCTGCCTCAGATATGTCTAGTGTGACATATCTGAACTTAGCCAGTAGATTCTTTATTTTCATACTGTTTTCTGTTTAAATGTATGATTCTTTCTTTTAATTAAATTTTTATTTTTTATATTAATTACAGTTCATTAACTTTGTATCCCAGCTGTAGCCCCCTCCCCCATTCCCTCCCAATCTCACCCTCCCTCCCTCATCTCCTCCTATGCCCCTCTCCAAGTCCACAGATAGGGGAGGTCCTCCTCCCCTTCCATAAACGTATGTTTCTTATATTTCAGTCATAATATATATTCTTTTAATGGATCTGATTCTGCTGGTTATGTTATTATTTTTGATTGATTCTTACTTATTGGCAAGCCCCAACCTCCTTCTCCCCCCGAGTGAAGATTTTCTTTTGGGGGAAGATTCATATATTTACATCTATTTTTATTATGTTTATTTTCTTATATGTATGTGGAAATGCATGTGTATGCCAGGGCATACCGGCAGAGGCCAAAGGAGTCAGTTTTCTCTTCCCACATTTGGGTCCCAAGATTAAACTCAGATTCCTAGGCTCTGTAGCAAGCGCCTTTACCTCCTGAGCCATCTTGCTACCTCAGCATTCATGTTTAAATTCAGGGCTTTTTTTTTCCCCTTTTCAATCCCTTATCCTCCTTGTTTTTCATATATGATCCCTCTTCCCTGAGGTTTTATAACGGATCAGAAGATGAGCATATGTCACTGGAGCTCCCAGCTTCAGTGACTTCCTGGGTGTCTCATGTTTCATGCTTCTATGTTGATTTCTCCTCTAAGTATGTCTTCTTTCTTTGACAGTTCATTTATACTGACTTTTTCTGCTTATCCTCGGATCATCATTTATTTGCCATAGGCAATTATTATTGTAAAAGTGTAAATCTTAGTTTTCAATTTGATGACTTTTTTTCATGTATGTGCACATCTGATTAAATTCAACAGAATTTGCACCATTTCCCTGCCTCTCCCTGGTTCATGTCACTTTTCAGCTGTTTGGTTTGAGGCAGGGTTTCCTGGAACTGGCCCGGCCTTGAGGCCTTGAATTCCTGCTGCTTTGCCTCCCTTTCCACGTACAGGGACTGTGCCCTTGCACCATGGCACTCTGCTATCATTGTCCTCCTTAGAGGAGTTCAAAAGTAGCCATCCTTACATCTTAGCAGTCAACGACTTCCCATAAGCTAGTCTTTACAAGGTTAATGTTTATGCCTTGAAAAGGGATTTTACAGAAGGTTGGCCCAGTTTCCTCAGTCCCCCCTGATTTGTGATTTTGCTTTTGTACTGTGCTCTGTGCCTATTAAACCTTTCGTGTCTTTCTCTCCTGAAGGCACTCCGGGTCATGGGAAGGATAATGCGTGAGTGCTGGTATGCCAACGGGGCAGCACGCTTGACTGCCCTCCGCGTGAAGAAGACCATTTCTCAGCTGTGTGTCAAGGAAGACTGTAAAGCGTAACACCACATGCAGGCAAAGAGAAACTGCTCACAGCTTTCTTCTGCGTGTCTTTGTGTAAATGGTTTTGCTTTTTGCTTTTTTTTTTTCTGCGTTTTGTTTTTGTTCTACCTCAATGATGGTTCACCAGTGTTTAAGTGTCCCAAAGGCAGCATGAAAAGATAACTCTAAAGTTAAGCATGGGCAGGTCTTGACTTTCCCAATCTCCATGTTGTCATTAATTTTATTTTTAAAGGTGACACAATTCATTATTGTTTTTTTTTTATTTAAGGAGGAAGATGTTATGAGTATAATATAAGCTTTGTAAAATAGTAAAAAGCAAATTTTTGTTTTACTTGAACCAAGAGTGTACGCGAATGAGATTAAAACATTAAAAATGTGAACTAGAGCATATTATAGTGAAATGGAACTTTGAAGCCTAGCTGGACCCTTGAAAA
The DNA here is from genome assembly GCF_030254825.1 of Meriones unguiculatus. Taxonomy (NCBI): domain Eukaryota; kingdom Metazoa; phylum Chordata; class Mammalia; order Rodentia; family Muridae; genus Meriones; species Meriones unguiculatus. The sequence continues at coordinate 98,176,605 of NC_083356.1, read as the reverse complement.
GTAAATTTTGGTCATCATTTATCTTCTGAAGACTGGAAAGGTGGAGGTCATTGATGAAGTGTGAAAGTGAGCCCACACTCTCAATACTTTCTCTCCCCTCCCTCTTTGTCACTCTTCATCCCTACTAGAGCAGTCCGTACATAGTCTGAAAGCTATTGAGCCATTACTTCTGATATATATCAGAGGTCCCCGATGTCTTGAACACTGTGAAATGGCCAGAGTCACAGAGATGGCCACAAACCCTGTGACAATAAACACTGTGAAGTTTGCTGGCCGCTATATTTCCTTGAATTCCCATAGTACTTTTCTTCCTAAGTGGGAGCCTCTTCAGATATTTTATTTTTAATTTAGTCATACAGAGAGTGCATTGAGTATTTTCTAAGACCATAATGAATTTGCTAGAATTTCAAAACCAATCTATTAGCATTTCCTTATAGACACATCATTGTTATCCCATTCATTAATTTAAAAAAAATGTTTTCTGAACATTGCCAAAGATTGACCAATTATAAGCGCACATTGTCTAAAGATGTGTGTGTTAAGATGTCATCACTTTGGGGGTACATATTTAGACAGAAATGTAAACAAGGAAATGTTTTGAGAAAAATGAAGAGAACGGTCCCAAAAGGGTAGAACATTACTGCTAACAGAGAGGACCAAACTGGTTATTAGAAGACATTCCTGGCCTTTCAAGGGGGAATGCATGTGGAGAGATTTGGAGGTTCTACCTCTTCTTTTTGAGGTACAGGTTGTTTAAAAGGACACCAGATATTTCCTTCAGATGACTTCAAATATGCTTCATTGAAAATAATTAACACGATGTCTTTCAGACTTCTAAAACACCGTTTCCCCAGCCCCATTCCTTAGAGCTCCCTTCTGCCTGTTTGTTCTTGAACAGAAGTACTCTCAGCATTATGAATGGTGAAATGTTAGCATATTCCATTGTTTGATGGTTCTGGCATTCATGAAAGACGTGTTACCCAGGTATTTTTAAGGCCAAATATTTGGTTATTCATAGTGCAGACTTTCCATTATAGATAGGGCGAAGTTTTACCATCTGAAATTTAGATGTTCTCCCAACGTGAGCACTCATGTTCTGAAGGCGACACCTATGCTTTCCATAAAAGGGCAAGGTGATGTGTAGATTTTACTTTGGAAATGTGCTACTGGATCCATTTCCTTTGACTAAGTTGATATAAGAGAAACAAAATGCTGTGAGAGCTCTGAGGGCTGCAGGCTCTTCCGTTCTCAGCCACACACCCATCCATTTATAACGATAAAGCACCCCATGACTTGCTTGCCACAATATTGGGTACAAGAGGGAATAAAAAGATGGATAGGTCCTGCCCTCAGGGATTTTCAAGTCTAATCTGGGAGTGAGAAAAGGCATGTGCGTAAGAGGGAAGAAAGTAAATTGACAGATAAGATATGCAGTGGGATGTCTTGAGTTCTGTGTGACAATGGTTTCCAGAACAGGTCTGAAGCTCACTGCCAATTTGCAACACATTTAGAAGAGATCTTTATTTAGATATTATAGTCTAATTATATCATCAGTATCGAAAGGTGCGCCTACATGAATGGATGTTAAAAAGAACTATGTGAAGGGTGAGCTGGCTTGTGTTTATCTTACTTCACACACTCCCTACAAGAAGGAAATGAATTATTTCCTTAGATGATTGTATGCAAATCTCCAATAAAAACCTACTATATCCTGTTCTGTTCACCACTGTTTAGTAAACAACACACTTACTAGATTTTAAAGAGGGGGCGTTTTACTATCTTTCTTTTTTGCCATTATGTTTTATAGTTTATTTGAGAGTATACAGATGTAACTTATATTTCTCTTGGTTCAGATTTCACTGTGAAGAAATCTTCATATTGGATTGTTTTGAGACATTTTTCCTGTTGTTCGGTTGTTGAGCTCTAATTCCTAAGTGAATAATCTTAAAGAAAAGGGCAACAAAAGCAGAAGGGAAACAGTAGAGATTGTAGTTTTTCCTTAACTCTTAACACAATTTTACATAGAAACTACTCATTTATTAAAAAAAAAAACTACAGGAATATTTATAGCATATGGCATATTTACTGTATATACCTATGCAGTTCAATTTACTTTATGTGTTTTTAATGGAATCTTATGCAATACTTGTTTCTTTTAATTTTTGTTATGAGCATAAATATCTTCTTAGGCTAGGTGCAGAGTGACATCACTGTTTTGCTCTGTGTGGATAGTTTTGGCTCTGGGTATAACACAGAGCTTAGGAATGCTATTATGAATTTTTAGTACTGTATGCAGAAATGATGGGATTTATGCGTGGCATCATTTCTTGAGATATGAGACGCATTATTTGTTGTCAACATTTGAGCATGAATTTGTTGCCTTATAAGTCGTGTGTTTGAGTTTGTAATCAGGACCGATTCTGTTGTATGCATTCTTCCGTGTCTAAAATATTTGGCATGTCACATCTAGAATTCTTAATTTACGTTCTGCCTTGAGAGTTAAGTGAAACATGACTGTCGTGCTCTATTTTAAGCACAGCACTTGCTTTTCATCTTTATACTTTCAATTAACTTTGCATTTTAAATTTCCATAATTGTATGAAAATAGTAACCTGATTGCAATGTCTGAAGAATTTAAAATCAGCTTTTATTTTAAAATGAAAAATCTACAATACATTCATTAGATCAGAAGTTCCACAATAACATTATTTTGAATGCTTCTCTTATTGCAGAATGATTAAACAAAAGAAAAGTCTACTGTCCTGCAATTTTGTCACCCTGTGACTTACCAGGGCAAAGTAAACTCAGGGCAATTTTGGAGTCTAAGCAAAAGTCCCAGGGAACTATTTAGTGCATTGCCTGAAGGCAGGGAGCAGGCATCTGCCATCATACAAGGACCAAGAGAACAACTTGCAATTACTTGGCAGGGAGTAGTTTTTGATTGATTCTTGAAAGTAAAGATGAAATTTTACATGGCTAACTTAATTCATTTAAAATGTAGAAATTTTGATTGCTGTCAAGGAGTTAGGGAACAATAGCAAACATATCAGAGTTGGTAGCTGAGGTCTTCAATAATCACTTCCTTCACGTAACATTGAAAACCAACATTATCAACTACTCGGAAATGTTTATGCTTAGTGTCTGAAAATGATGTTAGTGTAGTTTTTGAAGCTACTCTCTCTTGTCGCTTGTGAAAGGAAACATTTCCACAGCTAACAACACTGTGTTCTAGCTCCAACTGCTGATACTCGCTTGGATTTTGTTCACTGTCTTAGTGAAGACAGTCATAGTTTTAAGGGCTTTTAATTTTTTTCTGCATGATTCTTTAAAACTAAACCAAAAAAAAAAAAAAAAGAAAAGAAAAAGAAAGGGAGAGAGAGAGAGAAACAGGAAAGAGAGGGAGAGAGACAGAGAGAGGGAGAGAGAGGGAGCAAGCTGAAGGATGGAAGGAAGAAAATCTAGAATACAAAACAGTCATTAAAAATCTAATATTAAACAGAATTTCTATAGTGCACACATTTTATCAAAGTATTCTAATATAACCTTTCTGGTCCTTGGCTTTATTTTTGCCCTCTAGCTTTTTTATGTTTCATTATTTTTCACCTACTTTTAAACTTATTGCTCATTCACCATCTTCTAAAATTACAGTTACTTCCTAATTATTTTTAAGCATAGCTATTATTTAAATTAATCCTCATAGAGCTGTACATTTGTAATGGAGAAGAAATCCCTTAGTGATCTAAATTATTTCATATGTGCCACAGTGCAAAATGAAAATGAGAACTTAAAAGTTAAAGAGACCCCGAGCCTCATAGCTTGATTCTGATATTTTGTAGAGGAAGAGACTGAAGATCAGATATCGGATGGCTCCTGCTGATTGTAGAAACAGGGTGTCACCTACTTCTGCAGCCTAGCCCACATTTATAAATGGAAAGATCAATCAGAATGTATCTAAAGCTGCCATGTGCATATGTTAATATAACAAGCCATTCAGTGCTGGTGGTCCAATCCTACTTCTTGGTGGATTTCCAGACAAATAACTTGCTCAGGTCAAGGCCAGTAGGAAAAATGAAAATAGGCAAAGCAAGAATTTAAAAATAGTCATCAAGCTAGGTAGAGATGCCATGGAGTGCTGATAAAATTGAAAATGCAATTAAAGAAGAATTAAATAAATGCAATTAAAGTGTGTGGAGGTTCCTGGTAGTGGCTGGAGATGTGAGCAGTGGCAGAGGGCTTGCTGAGCTTGTGCAAGGACCTGGGTTCAATCCTCAGCACTGAAAAGAGAAAGGAAGAAAGGGAGGGAGGGAGGAAGGAAGGAAGGAAGGAAGGAAGGAAGGAAGGAAGGAAGAAAGGAAGGTAGGAAAGAAGAAAGGCAAGAAAAAAAAACATTCTTAGTATGAATAATGATTAGAGAGGCTTCCAGACCCTTTCCCCGCTCCTTTCCTGCATATATTGTTCTTTTCCCTTGTGTGTTGGAGTGGGTACAAGGTGACTTGGTACATGAACTGGGGACCCTGTTTAATGCCATTTATATACTCTTTCTCTCATTAGTTTTGTCTTTGGCACCGTTTCCTTCAAGTGGCAGATTTCTGAGTCCGGCATCACTCCACACCTCTGTCCTTTCATATATCTGAGCCCTGTCCGGACTGTTACACACTAAACTTCTTAACAAGGTTTTAATTTCCCCACCGTGAGTAAGAGGTTTCGCCTCATCAGCTCCCTGGTGATTATTCTCTTGACACTGGGGAGAGGGCTTTGTTAATGACAGACACGACTTTCTCTTAAACTTTAGTCAGACTGCCTGGTTGTAGACCAGCTTTTAGCTAACAAGTGAAGAATGCCTGCTTCTGCCCTACTGCTGAATTCCAACTAAGCAGTGACTTGAACAAAGACTGTGAAATACATGTCTCAGAATGTGAGTGCTCGAGTTACTCCTGCGATGACTGGTGCCGTTGGAGATTGTTTTACTTCTGCCATCCTTTCAACATTTTTATTTATTTCTCTTTATGTGTGACGGGTGTTTTGATCGAATGCGTGTCTGTGTATCGTGTGCATGTCCAGTGCGTGAAGAGGCCAAAAAGGAAGAGTCCGATCCCCCTGGAACTAGAATTACAGATAGCTGTGAGTTGCCACGTGGGTGCTGGATACCAAACCTTGGTCCTCTGGAAGAGCAGCAGCCAGTGTTTCTAACTGGCCATCTCTCCAGCCCTGCTTCTCCATGTTTTTAAGACTAAGCCTTGTGCCATGCTCTTTGGAACGTACATTAGACTGAAATGAGGTAACCATCTTCACTTTAAAATTTGTTATTGATAGCTGCCAGGATTCTTCTCTAGTTAGTCGTAAAAGAATGTAACATTTGGGAGAATGTGGGCTCCAGCTCATCCTCACTTTAGTACTGCCAGGAGCATGTTTTTTCCTTGTTGGTTTGTGTTATACTATAAGATGTTTTCTTCCTGGACCCAACACTTTTCATTGGAATATGTAATTCCATCCTGAGTTTTAGGAATCTGACTGTTAACACAGCCACTAAAAGCCCGAATGTGGTGGGAAATTCACCTTTTTCCAGAATCCCACGTATGAATTCTCCACTGGGAACACAGCTTGGGGCAACTGAGGACTGAGGTGGGTCTTGTAATCAGCTCTTCCCTCTAACCATAATTCTATAACTTACAAAAAAAGACACGATGTGTTTCTATATCAACATAAAACGCCCAGGCTTATCCATCATTAAAAAAAAAAAAAGAAAAGGAAGCTAAATTTAGAAATGGTTCTTGACATATGCAAATTAAACTCAGAACTTAGAAGAATAAATGCTTTGACTTTTTATCCCAGTATTCCCAAGAGTGAATGAGATGAAGGATCACCTTTATCCTGCTCATCAATGTCCACCACCCTTCACCCCCAATTCAAATCATCTGCAGGCGGGCACAGGGACCTCGATTTCTAGATGCCCACTGAATTTTCATTCCATGGATGAACCTCTTTCACCTGTAAAGGGAGGCTTGTATGTCGGGCTCTGAGAAAGTCAGTCATAGACATAGGTTTATCAATATTTTCAGTTTTTCTTTGGCAAAATAGTAGTAACAGCAATTTCAAAACTCTAGCATTTTCTGCTCCCTTTATCAAATGAGATTATCTGAGTAAATGTTAGACTCAGTCTAGGTCATTTCCAGAATGACTTAAGTCAAGCTCCTGTGTTCTCCTGACCCTAGGCTAGATGAGATTATCCACACTTGATTGGTGTTCCAGGTTTTAAAATGGCCTAAAAAGAGAAAATTGGATCCAGCTCTTCAAAAGCAAAGCAAAGCAAAACAAAACAAAACAAACAAACAAAAAACCCATATTTTGGATTGATTTTCAAAGCACTAATACTAACTACACTTTTCTTTGGGTATTATACTTAAGGACACATTCTACATGTCAAAAAACCATTGCATTTTGAAGCTGCAAAAACATGCCTTGAACTCTTGAACTACTGTGAACAGAATCACTGTTGTAAAGGTCTTTTTTTTTTTCTTCTTCTTCTTTTTTTTTTTTTTTTTGTAAGCTTGCTGACATTCTTAAGCATGTAAAAAGATGTTGCCTTCCACAGACAGGCTCAAATGAATGTATATAAGAACTGTGAAATAAAAATAAATTGGGTTTTAAAATAAGAACTGGGCGATAAGTTGTATCCCAAATGTGCAGATGGGAATGGTGATGAGTGGCTGTGTTTTCATTGTTGGAGGTTGAGCAGAGTCATGGATGACATTCAGATGTTTCATGAATTTCGAGTCTGTGAACATATGCATTTATAGTAATATATACTTATATGGTTAAGAAATAATCATGTTTTAGAATGTAGTAGGAACTCAGCGATAGCCTTCATACCAAAATGTTTCACTCTGCCAACAGCGAGTCATAAAAGTATTTATTTTGAAGCTTTTTTTTAATATTGCTGCATAACTTCCTGCTGCCTCCAGGTGTACATACTTCTCTGCCTAAATGTTATATTTTTATGTATGCATTTTCAGAAAGCATATTGTTTCGGGAAGTGGCAAAGACAATAAATTAGGCACTCCTTGCACTTGTTTCTGCGAAGCATAAAGAGCTCTATTTTAAATAAAAGAAAATGTGTCACATGTTGGTGTCCATGTGCTCATATTCTGTCTTACAACTGTGTTTATATTTGTATGCAGAGTGCAGGCAGGGTACTGGGGATTGAGCACTGGTTCTGGTGGCACTAGAATTCCTCCCCCCACCTCCATCCCTCCTTCCTTTCCCCCCTGTCTTTCCACAGAGCTATATAGGATTCTAGAACTTCAAAGCCAGAAGACACGCTTATTTAAACCTGTTTTTCAGAATGACATTTACAGCAATATACTCCTAAGGGCTTTACCTTTTCAATATTTTGTACTAATTTTTTTTCTAGTTTTTACTTTCATGTGCATGTTTTGCCTACACGCATATATGTGCACAGGGTGCATTAGTGTTCAAGAGGCCAGGAAAGGGCACTGCAACTTCTGGAACTGGAGTTACAGATGGTTGTGGGTACTAGGAATTGAACTCAGGTCCTCTGGAAGAGCAGAATACTTCTCTGCTGACTCATCTTTCTATCTCCCCATGCCATTTTGAATTTTCTCTCATTCATTTATTTATTTGCTTTATATCCCTGTTGAAGTCCCCTCTATCCTCCCCTTCCAGTCCCATCCTCCCACTCTCCTTTCCCATTTCCCCCTCCCCTTCTCCTGAGAAAAGGGGAGCACTCCCTCTATACCAACCCACCCCAGCCCATCAAGTCACACCAGGACTAAGCACACCCTCTTCCATCGAGGCCAGACAAGGCAGCCCAGCTAGGGGTAAGTGAACAAAAAGCAGGCACCTTCGTCCATGTGAGAGACAGCCCCACTGAATTTACTAGGGGGTCCACAGGAAGACCAAGCTGCCCATCAGCTACATAGTGTAGGGGGCTTAGGTCCAGCTCATGCATGCTTTTTGGTTGGTGCTTCAGTCTCTGTGAGCCACTGTGGGCCTAGGTTAGTTGACTCTGTTGGTCTTCTTATGGAGTTCATGTCCCCTCCAGGTCCCTTCATCCTTCCCCAAACTCTTCCACAAGATTCGCTGAGGTTAACATCGGGTGTCGGGAAAGCAGGGGTGGGAGGTGAGAGGGCTGGAAGAGAAAACGGAATCCAACAAGGGGGATATCCCTGCGATAAGCTGGAGACCTGGGACAGGGTAGCCTCCTAGGAGGATATGGGGGTGACTAGCAGAGACTCCTAAGCAGTGGGGCATATAGAGACTGAAGTGGCCACATCCAATATCCAGGCATGACTCCTAATGGTGTGAGAAGAACACCAACCCACCCACAAAACCTTTGACCCAAAATTTACTCTGCCTACAAGATGTACAGGGATAAAGATGGAGCAGAGATTGAGGGAATGGCCAACCAATGACTGGCCCAACCTGAGACCTACGCCATGGGAGAGAGCCAACCCCTGACACTACTAATGATACTATACTATGCTGGTAGACAGAAGCCTTGCATAACTGCCTTCCGAGATGCTCCACCCAGCAGTGGATCAAAACAGACGCCAAGACCCATAGCTGTTTTGAATTTTAAACATAATTTATTGAAGAACTGCCAGCATGACCATGCATGCTCTCAAGCCTAAAGAAGCCTCTAGCATGCTTAAAAATTGTAACTGCTCAAGTCACTGACAGGCCTCTCCAAAATGGAACAAACTTGGTGTCTTCACTTCTGGAGCCCTCACCTTCACCTCCAGATTCTGCCTTCTTGCTGTTTCCTGGTCTTTCCAAACATAAGTCTGTCCTAGGTATTTGCCCAAAACGTTGTTTCCCTAGACGTTTATGATCCGTGGGTGTCTGACAGGGAACCACCTTTCCTTTCCTTCGCTCATCATCCACCATGACCTTCTCCTTCCTGGAAAGTTATTGTTTATTGCATTTAGCACTCGTCGGCTTTCTTTTCCAAACAATGCCTAGTGGATACCAACTCACAGTGTCGAAATCCCTGAGTATGGGCTTAGGGTGTTCGAAGATACAGCTTTAAAGCCTCAAAAGCTTTTTTCTCATTTTGCCTAATGAGAAGCCTCCATGGACTTTTCTATCCTCAGCTGTCTATAATGACCTGGAGAACTTTTGACTCTAGTGATGGTTATTTGGGAATAATATCACAATTCTAATGCTTTGAGGACTTGGCAAAACAAGTGGAATACTGTGCCGGTTTTCCTTTTGATATAAATCCTAAAATTCTTTTACTATTTTAAAATTTATTTTTTGGGAAAGAGCTTTTTATTTTTCATAAGTGTTGAATGATCTTGCGTTAAATTAGTACTAAACATTCATAAGCAATTATAATTTTTTAAAAAAATTATTTTTTTCTACTTGTATATGAAAAAGTACTTATAAATTAAGAGAAAGAAAGAAAGAAAGAAAAAAGAAAGAAAGAAAGGAAGGAAGGAAGGAAGGAAGGAAGGAAGGAAGGAAGGAAGAAAAGGAAATCACTTACCAAAATGAACCAGACCCAAAGTCTATACAGCTTGACAAACTTCTGTATAGTTAAAGTGACAGATCTGCAGCTGTGGTGTAGTGGAAGTTTTGGTTTCTTTAGAAACTCAGTTTTGTTATGTAAATATGTTTTTGTTTTAAACCCAAGTATGGGATATGGATCTGCTTTTAGTTTGTCCACAGCTGAATACCTCCTGTGGCTCAGAGAGGTGCGTGGTAGTTGTCAGCTTCAGTTAATGGAATTTTGTGGATTTAGAGAGGAATAAATGTTGGAGCCCAGAGAGAAAAAGAGGAAAGGATTCTTGAAGAGATGTGCTCCAAGAGGAAAGAAGGCTGCTGATGGGTTTGCCATTTGCTGGTTTGCTGGTTCGCTGGACTGCTGGATACCCTGACAACTGAGGTTGGTATTTTCCCAAAGTACCCCACAACTTTAAACAGCCAGAAGTAGCTAAAGAGAACTCTGGCCCCTTTCCCCTCTAACCTTCTTTCTCTCCTGCTTAGCGTTGTGGGGGGAGGGTTGGTGGAAGGGAGGCAGAGGCATAAAGGAACCCCAAATAAAATAGAGTTTAAAAAATAGCGCCAACACTGTGGAGCTTCTTGTTAGATTTACGCTCTCACTGACCTGGACCTGCACGTGCTTCTTCTGCAACACATTCCTGAGAGGGAGGACAGGAACATGAGGAAAAACGAAGATAGGAAAGCAGAGGTCAGGAGGTCTTGTACAGGCCATTTCTAATGCCAAGCAAGTTTATTAAGAAGATCAGCATCTTATATATACTTTTTAGAGGGAAAACAGGACAGAGCAGAAGAAAACTGTCACACAACAGGACAAAGTCAGCAGAAAGCTAATCAAGCAACGATGTTCAAAGGGAACATAGGATATTTTAAGTTCCCCACAGAATGAATGCTACCTTGTGGCCTTGAGACTGATGACCACAGACCCTCAATGGAGGAAGGGAAGATGAGTTCCTGAGATCCCAAGCTATGACTGTCAACGCCCTGGTCCCAGGCCATTTCAAACCTTGCCAAGTTTGTTACTTCTCCATACACCAGGGCCTCAGAGACAGTCCCAGTCAGGCCCAGCCCCCAACATTTCACTATCAAATATATTATCATGCACTTCCTCTCTGCAAAAAATGAAAAAAAAATTACTTTTTGTTTTTAAGATGTGTTTTTGTAATGTGCATTGGCATTTTGCATGCATGTATATCTGTGTGAAGATGCCAGGTCCCCTAAAACTGGAGTTAAAGACAGTTGTGAGATGTGATGTGGGTATCGGGAATTGAACTCAGGTTCTCTGGAAGAGCAGCCACAGCCCTTAACTCTGCAGCCCCAAAACGATTACTCTTGATACAAGGTTTCACTACATATCTTAGACTGGCCTTGAGCTCACTATGTTGCCCTAAAACTGACGGCAATCCTCCAGCCTCAGCCCTCCAAGTGCTGGGATAGTCCATATGGCCCATCACGCTAGACAAACACCTTTGATTGGCAACCATGAAGTCAATTCTACACTGGTTTCAGCACCAGCTGTTTCTCATGGCTCTAGAGAAAGGCAAGTTACTTCCTCGAGTTGATATCAAGGGTGATGCATGTGAGACAAAGTGAATGCATTCTGAAGTTCTTGCTTCCTCGGGCCATCATTTTTCAATTCCAGTGTCTTAATTTTGAAAAATGAAAATCTGTGGAAATTCATACCAATGAAACAGTTTATCTAGAGTATAAACTTGAAATTGGAAACATTCTTTTTTCCCCATTTGGATAAATTTCTAGACCTGGATGGGGGGTGGTGGTGGAGGAGTGGACTCTAAACAGAGAAAGGAAGTAAGATGTTCCAAAGGGCGGCTTGGCTTCTAGGAACGGTAAGTGTTCTGAAAATTTTATGAAAGCTTGCATTGGGGAGCTTTCTTAAAGTCTGTTTAATTGTAACAGTTTCCCCTGAGAATTTTCCACTCAGCACCATGGTTGGTTGCTATTGCTCTATCTAATATTACAATTGTGACCACTTCTGTAATTAAAATATTTTAATATTATTTTCTTTTAATCTATTAGTCAATAAACCATTATCAGATATTGTTGCTAAATACAGAGTGATATAAAAGTCATTGTCAGAATATTTCAATTCTGACTGGTGAATTAAGGGCAAACCATTTAGAAAGCCAACACAGGAAACACACACACACACACACACACACACACATACACACACATATTTATAGATTTGTATATTATGTAACCTGAAAATAATATAACACCCACAAGAGATACAAAGCAAACATTCATTTAAAGAGAATGGTTTCCAAGAACTTTCGGAGTAAATAAAATACCTCCTAAAATCTTGGTGGTGATAAATATTTAATGTCAAGAAAACAAAGCCCTGCATTTGAGAAGGAGACAAGGCAGGAGCACAAAAAGCAATCTCACTTCAGAGGCCGGAAAGAGAGCTTTCTAAACAAACAAAATCATCACCAGGCTTGGTGTGGGGACAAATATTAAATGTCAGAGATGACATAGGATCTGTGTGTCAATTCAGATGAAAGATCAAGGAACTTGACAAGCTGAATCTTCCAGGGCAGGAAATATTTGCATAAATCTAATATGAGAAGGAAAAAAAAAATGTCTTGATAGGAAATTCCCCCCGAAGAGACAGCAATGCTATTCACGCCCTCCTAGTAACTACAGAGTGAATGGAGGCCTGTGAGTATAAGGATCAGATCTTGGTGTCGGATACTATTGTTAAGGGGGCTTCTGAAGATTTTAAAGCAGCACTAATTGCATGACATTAGTATTTAATAAAAAAAAAAAGCAGCTGAAAGTATTGCCTTAAGCATCTTGTCAGAGTAACTGGAAGACTCCTTAGTGTCCGACTTCCCTCCTTGGTAAACGTTTAAAGATGTTGCACGGATGGAGAATTTCAAGAAGGCCTGCTGTGTCTCAGAAGCAATGCAACGTAGTATCACAAGGGGGAGAAAAAGAAATAAAATGTTCCATTTTGACCACTTAACATAATATAAATGATCCAGGTAATTTTTTAAAAGCATATGCGCACACACACACAAAACACACACACCCTTGAAAAAAAGTCTCTCTGTCATTGTTTCTCTGCATGAAGAAATTTCCAGGTGCCCCTGAACTGTGTGCATTAAAATTTAAATATAGCCAGATCGGATTTAGAAGTACTAATGGCTATTCCATAGAAGAACCCTTGCTTCAGCAACTTAGGAAATTACACTTGATTTTCTTTTGAGTGTAACTCAATTGTGCTTGAAATTGTTCACTTGAACCCTTCTAAACAAGAAGCAGGTGGTTAAATACGGACCCTGTTTAACATCTACAAAAAAAAAAAAAAATGTTCCCAGCACAATGCACTGTTACCCTCTGAATGTCAGCTGCCTTTCCCCTGGCTCTCACAGCCTGTCCCTCCCTGGTCATTTCATTTGACCTTGCTACGGTCCTGAAAGGAGAATTGGCTCCGATGCAATTCTCTGCTAGGGAGTATTAGACTATTTTTACTGTCTTCCAGCTAAAGCTTCTAATACTGCAAGTGCTGGTTACTGAAGCAGTTTGGAAAAAAAAAAAAAAGGATTGCTGAGTTTGCCTTATTTTAAATGGGGTTAGGGCACAGAGTGCATAATCACGTAAGACAGTGAACCAGAAAGGGGTGGGGTGGGGTGGGGAATACAGCCTAAGTTTCCCACACAGCAAAAGCAAGGCTTTACAAAAGCTTCTATCAACCTTAAGCAGCAGCCTAAATCTTCGCTTCCATGAAATCCAGGGAGCGAGTCCAGCAAACCTACGACTCCATAGCTCAGCTTTCCCTATCCCAGAATACGCGAGTGATATTTATGAGGGCCCCTAAACATCCGGCTGAGAAGCCTGCTGCCCTGAGGCACTCATACATCGAACATTCCCAGCCAGGTAGGGAGGTGATGTTGGGAAATGCCCACGTGTATCCTTTCTTTTCCGCAGTAGGCTTCTGTGGAAGGAGGACGCCTCTCTCTCCTGCTTCTGTTCCCCTCTGCCCCACCCACTCCCATCTTAGAACCGTTGCTCACTCACCTAAATGCTTTCTCTGTGCTCACTACGGACTGTCTCCATGTCTGTAAAGTCGAATGTTTGACCAGGATTCGGGCTAGACATTCTTCTCAAATATCCCTTCTTGGTGACTTCCTTTAATTGTTCTTTACCAAGTCTGGGGACCCCTGGACTCCAGACTTCTTCCCTCCTAAGAAGATCTAGAACTGTTGACACAAAACGCAGTGCTCACCGAAAAGGGAATAAAGAAAAGCTTATTCAAATATGAGTGACCGTGACTCAGAAACATGCACTTCTGTTACCACAAATGATGTATATTCAATGCGGTAACAGCTTCATGAAGCTTTTATAGTTATAGAACAAAGCAAAGCACACGCCAAAGCACTTAGAATATATTGATGGAAGAAACATCAGGTGGACTGATGATAGCAAAGTCAGGACATTTCTGCTACAAGTTTCTGATGTTACTTAATAACTTTTTTTTTTTTTAATTTAGTTTAGGGGAAGCTATCTGTCTACAAAATATCCCAGGTGCTCATAGCTACAAGGATGCTAGATAAGATGTCAGGAAATGTTTATCATGGGTGCTAAACAAAGCCTAAAATAATCTGACTCTGCATCAGCCACATTTCAACTTTCCACAAACACGGAGTTCGAACCAATCAGTGAGAATCTTTAACATAGGTGTGTGTGTGTGTGTATGTGTGTGTGTGTCCCACATGCCCTAGGGAAATTCAGTTCACAGCCCTAATGTCTGGCAGCTTCCTGAGGCATCCACTTGAAGGTGGCACCATCACTTCAGAGCGAAGAGTGCCTTTCGCTTTTCAACTTCCTTTCTTAGCGCATTGCTTCTGATATCCAACTGGGCAGCTGTATTAGCACCTCATTCTTCGACATTGTTGGGTATAATTCTGCCCTATGAATACCCCCTCACTTTGTGTTCTCGTTCCCCTGATGGATATTTAGATTGTTTCCAGTTTGAAGATATTATGTGATACCTGTTACAAGCATTCGTGCGCTAAATTTTAGAAGCTATGTTTTTGTTTCTCTTAGGAGTGTGATTGACATGTGTATATACAATTTAGTGGGAGTTATAATTGGGTTGGTACCTGTGTTATTTTGCTTGCTATGCAAGTGGGTAACAGCAGCCCAGACTTTCATTTTATCTTCTCTGCTGGGACTGCAGCAAGACCTCACTGTCATTTTAAGTTAAACTTTGACAATCATTAAATACGCTTGGCTTCTTTTCCTGTAGGCGCTGACTTCATCTAGTATTTGGTTCATTAAACTATTTTGCTCACAGTTTTGGTTGTTTGTTTTCTTACTATTTAATGTTAAGTAAACATTATATTTTAAATAGGATTAGCATTTTTTTTTCCAATTGGAACTCAACTTCTTTAATGAGAGACTTGCCTCTGATCCCTCTTGTTTACTCAATAACCGTATCCTGTTGTTCCCATCTCTTCAGTCTGACTACCCCTCCCTATGACTCTGTGCCTTCACTCTATAGACCACCACTACACTGGGGTCAAGGGTAATCATTTTTGGTATACATTGCTATACATTTGCTAAACCAGGCACATGATGATTTCTGGTTACAAGCATCACACACACTCTTTAAAAATCTCATTTAAAGGCTTTCTATTTACTTCGAGACATTAGAATTTTATGATCCTTTTCCTCAATCTTTGCGAGAGAGAGAGAGAGAGAGAGAGAGAGAGAGAGAGAGAGAGAGAGAGATGTAGAAGCCAGAAGAGATCATCAGATTGTCTGCAGCTGGGGTTTCAGGTAGATGTCAGTCATCTGATGTGGGTATTGAGAACTCAGATCCTCTGCAAGGGCAGCCAACTGCTTTCAACCACTGAACCATCTCTCCACTCCTGACATATTTTGTAATAACTCACTTGTCTTCTTTTTCATGTTCAGGATCAGCCCCTATTTATTTTCTCCAAATACGTCTGCAGTTGTAAATACTGGAATTGACACAACCAGTCCATGTTTATTATCCATAATTTTGAGGGCTTTTTTTCTTACCACATTTCTGGTACTTCTTGGTACAACTCAGTTAATTATCACACACACACATATATATAGTTAGAAAATTCACTCTAAATATCAGTTTTATGTGGAAATTCTACCACTATCCATGTTAAAGTCGCTACTTCTCTTAGCCTTAGAGAAGAGCCAGAGGAAGGGGTTAGACACTAATGGTATAATCGGAAGGTACAAAGCTAGAGTATGCTTACACTGTGGGTATTTTCTAAGCAAAGGAAAACTGAAGATAAATAAATAACATTGTACATGTGCTTTGGATCCTTATCGATTTCTTAAAAATATGCAGGCTTTTAATCCCAGAATTTGGAAGGAGAGGCAGGCTGACCTCTCTGAGTTCAAGGCCAGCCTAGTTTATAGAGTGAGTTCCAGAACATGTAGGGTTACACAAAAACAAAATAAAACAAAACCAAACCCAATAAAATCGGTCCAACTATGGACCACCTACAACTGTCATATTTTACTATTGAAAACTTAGTGTCTTTTCTCTAGATCAGGAATGAGGAAAGAATATTTATTTTTGCAATTTCTATTCAGAATCTTATCAGAGAAATAGCTCATTAAATAAAGTAAGAGAAAGAAAGTAACACAGGTTAGAAAGGAAGAAATAAGTGGTTGAAAAAGTGATTATGTAAATGCAAAAGCATTGACCCATCTGCTTTAAAAAATCTACTAGAACTAATTAAAATAATTCAGCAAGGTCACAGATAAAAGCAATCTGCAAATATAAGTGTAATGTAAATGGAACTCTATGTAAGATGAAATTGGAAATATGTAAGATCGAACTGTCTACACTCCAAATATGTTTTAGTTGGTGATTTTTCACTTCTGATGTTGTATGAAAAACAGACATTTGAATTTATGAGATTAATGAAGACCTGTTTGCTAATATATGTGTGGTGTAATTTCATGTTCTAATTAAACTTTGTTTACTCCAAAACAATGAAGAAGTTTGTCCTATGTGTTCTAGAATGTTCAGAGTTTTAGATTTTGCATGAAACATCTTGGTATGATTTTTGGGCATCTTTCAAGAAGAGTATCTTCCCATGTTTAACGATTGAGAACTTAGCTCCCTTTAATGTGTGGTTTGGGGTCTGTTTCTTATACTTTCATGTCCATAAATATGTTACTCACATGTAATTTGTATTATTCTTTTAATAAGCCTTTAGAAGAAGCAACTTTGTCATTCTATTTTGAGCTTGCTTCGTGCTGTGCTCAGTCCTTGAGCTTCAGCAGACGCTGTGGAATCAGATTTTCACTTATGGTAGAGAACTCTGCTCATTTTCTCAGCACTTTGACCAGTTATGAGTCTCTGTATTAATTGCTGTGCACTGCAGAGAGAGACTTTCCCCAGCCATGTTTGAAGGCAGCACTAATCTTTGGATATAAATATAAGCATTTAGAAGGCAGTTTGAAAAAAATGTCAGTTTAGGAGTACAACAGTAAATGGTCCTTCCCTTGGGTCTATGACCAGCAAAGTATGAACTTCTAACTAGGTTTACAGTACCAGGCCTTCTCCTTGGAGCAGGCCCCAAATACAATTCAAAAGCAGTTGGTTATCTCCATAGCCTTCATGCCACTGTTGTGCCACTGGGCACAGCATGCCTGATTGGTTACTGTTATAGCATGAAAGTTTACTGCCGAGAAATACCATTAAGAGGTTTTCTGCCCTAGAAGCTTAAATAAGCACCTTCCAGCACTAGGAAAGCTAGCCAACAGGAAGGAAATCTTTTGATTAGTTCTAGCCTGATTTCTCTGTTTTGCAATCAGAGCATATTGAATTTTCAGCAATAGGGTTTGGGAAACTCATGAACAAATATATATATATATATATATATATATATATATATATATATATATTAGTCTATAGTGGGTTTTGTGGGGTGGGTGGGTCTGTGAGTGTGGAACTCTGTGTTTCCCTGACCAGTAACTTGTAGGGAATTATCCCATACATGGTACGAAGATTTCAGTTTAACAACTCATGTCTTCTGGGGGAAGACATATATGTTCCTTTATGTAGAATATCACTGTTCAAACTCCGTTCCTTGGTTATACTTTAAAGTTAGTATACAGTGTAAAGGGTTTCCATAGTGTTTTTCATACATCTTTAGTTTTGGGTAACCTACCCTAACCCCTCCTTTCAGATTTTGATTTTCTAAAAAAGAAAAAAAAAATCCTAATAAATTTTTATTGATGTCATAGCTCAAGTTGGAGAAAATGGTTTTCTTGAAGCTACTAGGATTTGTAATTACTGCATTTCTTCGTTTTTTTGGTGATTTCTTTAATTTTTTTTCCAGAAATGTTTTAGGGGTTCTCTTTTGTATGCATTAGTCTTGTACCTATTTTGTTTAATTTTTCTCATGGTGTTAATATTTGAAAATGTAATTAGTTTCACTAGATTAGTTCCTCAAAGGCTTAGCTTTTACTGCAACAGTCTTTCACTCACTATAGTTCCAAGGATGGATACTTGGATACATATTAAGCAAATGGTAAATACATTAAATTGAATGCATTTATATTTGGGAATTATTTTTAGCTCTCATCTAAATTGAATTGGTGAAGCACTGAAGTTTCAGGTCCCTCAAATGATGTAGGGAGGCCATAAATATTTTCTAAACTTTAAAAATCTTAAGATGACTGTTTTTGAGAAGGCATGCAACAGTCAAATTTTAAAAAGATTTTTTGTTTCACAGCGAGAAAGCTGTGCCTAGTGTTAAAAAGCCAGCCATCTACAGTAAGAGTGGTAGTTGTGAGCTTAGAAACCCAAGCAATATGTAGGAAAGAGCCAACAAAATGAAACAATACAACAAAATCAAGAAAAAAAAGTAAAACATCACCCCCCCAAATAAACAAAAAACACCAAAACCGTAACCAAATAAAAGCTTGCGCGTGCGCGTGCACACACACACACACACACACACACTCACAAAACTGGAATTCGTTATATGTTGGTCAACTATTCTTGAACATGAGGTCTTCCCTGGACTGGTTGATATACCCAGTTTCACTCCATTAGAAAAAAAAATAGATTTTTCCTTCTCCCAGCATATATAAGTGATAGTTTATCCTACCAAAATAATACATAATAAAATAAAACAAAAACTATCACATCAAAGTTGGATAGGACAAACCAAAAAAAAAAAAAAAAAAAGAGTCCCAAAGAAGGCATGAGAATCGCAGATTCACTCGTTTGTACACTCAGGAATTCCATAAAACCTCTAAACTGGAAGCCATAATCTATCTGCAGAGGACCTGGTGTAGTCTCATGCAGGTCCTGTGCTTGCTCCTTCAGTCTCTATGAGTTTGTATGAGTTTTGCTCACGTTGGTATAGAGGGTTTGGTTTCTTAGTATCCGCCGTCCCCACTGGCTCTTACACTGTTTCTGCCTCCCCTTCTGCCAGCTTCTCTCAGCTTTGACGGGAGAAATTTGATAGAGCCATCCCATTTAGGCTCATAGGACCTTGGCTGAGTGTTCCAAGGTCTCTCACTCTCTTTGTAATGTCTGATTATGGGTCTCTATGTCTGTTCCTACCTGCTGCTAGAGGAAGCTTCTCTGTTGATGACTGAACAAGCATTGATCTATGAGTATAGCAGAATGCCGTTAGGTGTCATTTTATTACTATAGTTTGTTGTTTTGTTTTTCTTGTTTATTTTTAGACAGGTGTCTTTGGATTTTATTGCTGTGAAGAGACGCCATGAAAAGAAAAGCATGTAAATGGGGCTGCCCTACTGTATCAGAGGTTTAGCCTATCACTGTCATAGTGGGAAGCACAGCAGCACACAGGCAGACATGGTGCTTTGAAAGGCAGAAAGAAGTTTCTGAGAGTTCTGCCTTTGGATCAGTAAACAGCAGGAATTGAGAATGACACTGGGTCTGGACTGAGCATTTAAAACCTCAAAGCACTTCCTCTGACAAGGTCACACCCACTCCAAAAAGAACACACTTCTTAATACTGCCACTTCCTATGAACCTATAGGGGCCATTTTTTTTTTTTTTTCATTGAAACTGCCACAACCAGTATTATTCAGTTTTGCCCTAGTTCACTGGGCTTTCTAGCCTAAGGTTCATGGTCATCCAAGCAGTGTAGAGCATAGGTCCCATCTCATGTAGTGGGCCTTAAGTTAAAAGAGTTACTGTTTGGTTATTCCTATGAGCTTTGAGTCACCATTGCCTTAGAGTATCTACTGTTGTGGATCAAAGGGTTTCTGGCTGGGTAAATGTAATCCATAGAAACACCATGTTTACATCTCCATTTGGAGAGTGTGCAGAGTGCCTTTTTATACCAGAGATGCTAACACATAGGTGTGAAGGTTCTTTGTAGGCCCCGGCTCTACATCTCCATATTCAGTGAGCTGTGTAGGTAATACTTTCAAGGAATAGTTTATGGAGAACAACTTATAGTCTCGGTAACAGTCCGAGTTGTTTGGGGCTTTCCACAGGGCTCCTTTGGCCAACAACTCAATAAGATGTATAACCTAGTCCCAGTAATAGAAACTTTGATTGGTTGCAAGAGATGGACAATATTATTAATATTGTTGTATTACTCCTACTGATCTATAAGCATGGAGTTCATGATTGCCGTTGTGTCTTGCCCAGAAGATGGTGTTTTGGCTTGGAATTCTTTGTTTGTTTGTTTTTTGATAATGACATATTTCTTTTATTTACTGGCTGTTGATCAGTGTAATCATGGTGATAATTTGACATGCTTACCTTCATATTTAAAATATATAGTCTTCACATTTAAAATAACTTTTTCTTTTAAGTCTTCTTAAAAAATTATTTATTTATTCATTTTACTTCCCAATCATAGTCTTCTTCCTCTCCTCCTACTTGTCCCCAACTCTCTCCCTCTTCTCCTATGTGACCTCTCTCAGAAAAAGGGAGCCAGCTCATCAGGACTGAGTGCATCCTCTTCCACAGTGGCCTGGAGAGACAGCCCTGCCAGGGGAGAAGTGATCAAAAAGCAAGCAACAGAGTCCTTGTCAGAGACAGCCCTGCTTTGCTCTGCTTCCTCTTCTGCAGTGTTTCCAAAGTCTTAGAGTAGGGTAGTATATTGTCCTGTTTAAACCGGAATAGTCAACCATCACTTATTGTCGCCACCACAGCCAACAACCTCAGTGTCCATTGCTACTCACTGGAAAGAGAGACTTCTCTGATTAAGGCTGAGAGTAACACTTGCCTGTAAGCATAATGTTTAGTTTTGCACTGTGTAAATTTAACAAAGCAGTAGCACTAAATTCCCCTTTAGGGGCTGTGACATCCCAGCTATGGCTTTTTGATTAGATTTATAGTACCCGGCATGGGTTTTCTCCTTTGAAGGTGATCTCAAATCTAACCTTAGAGTTTGTAACCTCTGTAACAGTCATCTCCCTATTCCACAAGAGGGTCCACTTGGCTTGCTAGATTGCTCTTACAGTTTGCAGGATCCGGAGCTGGGTAAGATCATTGGTGTGTTGTGTGTGTTGTGTTCATACCCCCACCTTTCCTGGGCAACACACATGGAACTTTCTGGCACAACGCAAGCCAGCAGTGGGGAAGAGACCTGTTCCACTTCAGTTTAAGCTTGACTCCTTTCAGTCTTGTAATCAAGGTGTGTGGTGTCAGCAAACGGGTCTTAATATTTAGTCTTTCTTCAAAAGATTTTCAACAATGAGGTTATGACAAATTTAGTGAGCTTTTTGTTTGTTTGTTTGTTAACTGATGTTTGCTTCATTAAACTTCTAGATTTGTGCTTACAACTTTCAATGACTTCTGGAAATTTTTCTGCACCCCTTTGTGTACTCATATATATTATCTGATCCCCTCTTGATATTGCTCCAGAGGCTCCTGAGGCTCTATTCACTGTTCCTTGGTTTCTGCACCATGTGCCACAATGTTTCAGATTTTTTCTTTTGGTTTGTTTGTTTATATGGTGGAGTTCACAGTTACTTTATTTTGAGTTTTCTTTTTAAAAAGTGTTTATTCATTTGTGTGTGTGGGTGTTCATGAGCCACCATGCTCTACTCTGTGTATGTGGAGGTCAAAGGACAACTCTTTAGGAGTTGGTTCTTTCTTTCCACCATATGCTATCTAGGGACTGAATTCAAATCATTAAATGTAGCTACAAAAGCTACATGTGGCTGGCCTTTCTTTGTGTGTTAGCTAATCTGATTTACCTTTCCAATAAAATTGTGTTCCAGGTGTGAACATCCTGGAATAAACATATCTGGAAATAATTACTTTGCTCTTTTTTTATGCTTAAACATATTCAAAATGTTGTCATCTAGGCTTGGTCTTTCTCTGTGTCATGTTTTTTCTTCGTAACTATTCTTTCTTTTCTTATGGATCATAACTTTATTCTTTATGCATCTAGTAATTTCTTACTTGAATCTGGCAGTGTAAAATCCGGATCACTGTGTTTGCGACATTCATTGCTGTCCACTCTGAAGTGTTAAACTTTGATTTGTAAGCATTTTAAGGGGCACTGAGAAGAGTTTGTTCCTTTCAAGGCTGATTTTTCATGTCTTGTTGAGGAAGGTGTGGAGCCATTGTTACTCCAGACCAGCTTAGTTAAGGTGTGACTCTGTGGCCCTCCTGAGATTTCAACGTGTTGCCCAATTCCAGTCAACCATGGATGCCCTGCCTGCTGGCATTATACCTCTTCAGTGCAGTGTGAACTCCAAAAGCTGTCATGTCTATAGCTTCACAGTAATTGTTCTCTGCCATCGTATGAATAGCAACCTAAGTGTGTACCATGCAGCATTTAGGAAGAGACTGAAGGACACTGCTGTATAGACTTTTCTGGAAGCTGATTCTTCTGTGAAGCATTCTTCTTTAAATACCATCTTCTTAGTATCTCGCCTTTCATTTCAGCAAGGTAGCTAAGCTCAATAAATTTCTTCCTCTCTTGTTTTGATCTTCCAAGAGGTGCCTCTGGGAAGGCAAGCTGACAGTGCTTCCTACTTTTTTTTAGGGACTGTAAAAGTGCTGCTACCTGCTGTTGATGCCTGAAGGAGTTTTATGATCTATGTATCTATGTGAACACATGCACACACACATATTTACATATCTTTCACTGTTATATGTTATACAAACGTGACATATATATTTAAATCACATATTCTTAGTATTTAGGTGTTTATAATAAGAGAGCAAGCACAGTGACAGAGAGTCTACCAGGGTAGAAACAGAAACAACTGTTTTGACTTTTATAGTTCTTAGCGCATTGTATGTATTTTGTTCACCTAAATGCTAGTCCATCTCATTTCAGTCTACTAGATATTTTTAAAACTATATCAAGTCAAATGTGTCAGATAAGCACATAAAATACAATTTAAACACATTCAAATCATTAAAGTGTGTTTATATTACTGAGAGATAAAAGAAATAAGAGTGAGATTAAAAGGAAAGGAAAAGATAACAAGAGCTTCAAAATTATTTGTTGATGTTAAAAGGCTGGGATAGACAGATAGTTGGAGATGGTGAATGATCATGTTTTTTGAGAATGTTAGCAGTGTAAGCATCATCAAAATTATCCTTGTCATGTTCAGCCTAGTTGTAGGCATTGCTGGAAGCTAATATTTTTTTGCTGTGCCTACATTCCTTGGCTAAACTTAAAGCATTAATTCCTAATGAAATTTCCGGTTTTATAGTCCTCCAGTATCAAAGCATTGATTATTAGTCTAAAAGAATGTAGGTAATTATATACACTCTTGTCACTTCTATATTACTTTTGACAGCTACACCTTCCCTCTCTAGAAGGCTGGGGGCTGGAGTGGCAGGTGCCTGGCATGCCCTACATGTGACATCTGTCTTACTCCCACTTCTGTTTCTTTCCAATGTTTTATCGTCTTCCTTTCCTGGACTTTCTTACTCTAGATCCTTACAAAGGAGGAAGGGTTATAGCAAGAAGGATCAGCTTAAATGGGAATAGACTTTTATTTCATTACTCTCTCTTCCTGTGGCTTAACCACCTCTGAATCATTAGCCATATAAAACCTACCATATAGTCCTTTGAGGCTAGCCTTATAAAACTGCAGCTTGTTTGTCAAAAGTTTGAGAAAGACAGCCTTACAGGCAGTTTGACAGTGTCCAGGAGATTTCAGTTCTATCACAGTGTATCTTTTTTGGTGTACAATCTAATGTACTCTGAAACACTGCAAGTTGACTTCAGTTTCCATTGAGATATCTATAGACAAAATGGACTGTACAGGGAGTATGTGCTGGCTTGTATATGTAAAATCAGTATTTATTGGCTAATAAAACTTGATTAAATGTTAACTTTTTTTGAGTCAATCTCCTTACCCTCCTGCTAAATTTTCTGACACAACCATCTTCAAACTTTATCTTCAGCATTAGAAACAGATACTTTCTACAAAGATATATTTCAAAAGTTTTGTTCCCAAAGATAAATATCCCAGCAATAATTATTTCCCCCTGGTTACTGATATTTTAAGAATCAAGTGGGCCCTTTTAACATCACAAAAGAGATTAAATATGCATATCCATTTACTAGTTTTCCCATCAATCTGAAGGTCTTTAAAGACTACCCATAGCTTCCACTCTAAAGAAATATTATGGGAGAAGAAATGCAAGTTTTTCTTGAAAAAGGAAACAGACATGCACTGTACATCTATTTTGATGTGTAAGTTATTTTGCTTTACCGTTGTAGAGTGTATTTTCCACAAATGGAGGCAACAACAATTATGACCTCATGTGGTCCTCTAGAACTGTGCGGCTTGTTGACCTTTGGAATCTATTTTCCTTCACTTGAATATTGGCACATGTGCCACTTTTTAATTGAAAAAAAAAATCACAAGGCAAAAGTGACCAAAATTATTTCTAAGGCTAGCTCACGAGTGGCATTGCATCTTTGATGGCTCATAGGATTGCTCTTGGAAAACTAGCTACCACATTGCAAGGAAGCCTAGGAATATGGGGGTATTATCATGTTGGTATTTTACATGACAGTCCCACACAAGCTTCTCACACAACATCTAGAATCAAGCATTAGACAAAAGTCTGGAAAGCCTTGGGAGGAGCCTAATCCCTAGCCAATGAATGATCTACAGGCTTAAATTTATCAGAATGGGGCTAATAATAAGTGTGAGCAAGAATGAGGTCTTAGTTTTTCAGTTTCCTCTGTTAAGGCCGAGTTGAGCAAAGATAAGCCGTTCTCAGAGAATATTCCCAAAATTGCATATGTTGAAGAAAAAAATCAATGTCATTCTTTACAGCATCAGGAGTGAAGTGCAGCCCAGCCAGATTAATCTATGTGGTAGTGGGTCTAGGGTTGAGGTGGGATTGGCAGTGTCTTTACGAGAGTGTTAACAAAAGCCCAGAGAAATTCAGGGAGCCTCAGAGCGACTCTAATGGACCCTGCGAAGCCTACTGCCACTAACAGAAAGGAATGAGTAAGATGCTACGGGAAGCAGGAGGGAAGGAACGCTCATACACACTGGCACAAAGTTTAGCAACAATATCTCCTGCAGTGAGGTGAAAATAGGAAATGTACCTATTTTCCCAGTGAAGGAGCATTGCAGAAAGAGGCTCGAAAGTGGCCTGCCTACCGTCTGTTTCTAACTGCCTGGAGTAAAATGCAAGGAAGAGAGATGAGCTAAAGAAAGAAATGTTATATATAAAGTCTCCAGGGCTTGCTGGGTTGGAAAAGAAAACTGTATCTCATTCCCAGCCTCTCCAGATGGCAAATGATGCTAAATTAAGACATGGCTTCTGAGCAGAGATCAAATCCAGGGTGCTGTCAAGAAAATATGAATGACAGAGAAATACCTTTTGTTAAGGTTTCACGGAGTTCTGAGCTAGTGTGTTATAGGTCATTTGGAATAGACAAAAGATCAGCATGCGACAATTTGTGGTGTTTCCCCCAGATTCCTTCTATGAAATAATGAGGTTTCTGAGAATCTTAGAGTGGTGTTCTTAAAGAAAGCCCACTTTTTGCTTTGTTTTTTTAAAGGCTTATCTCAATGAGACTTGCGCATGTGGCTTTTGTCTAATGGGATAGATTTATAAATTGATTCATAAGAAATCCACATATGTTTAAAGGAATTGTATCACCTGGTACCGACAAGAATAGAGACAGTATGTCTGGAAGAGGGAAGCAGACAATGAGAATGATTCAACTACAAGAATGACCTACATCCTCTGGCACTTTTTAAGGATGTGCTAGTGATTGAGACTAAATGTAGAGCAAAAGGCCGTGGAGAATTCCTTGGTAGTAGGTCTGAGCTCTAGTCAAGAAGCTGGGAACATGTACTGGGCTATATTTTTTGATTATGGACCAGTGCCTACTGTGTTTTATCTTTTGGCTCCTTTTCAAATGAGCACACTTCATGCTCCTCCATCCACCACCATCACATGCCAGGCATGTGTGGAGTAGAGAAATCATCTGTTCAGCTCACATATCTTCAGATCAACAGGGTTAGCATCCAGCGTGGAAACCTCAAGGGAATGTGCTCTAAGACAGTGGTCCTCAATCTTCCTGATGCTGTGACCCTTCAGTACAGTTCCTGATGTTGGTGACCCTCCAACCATATTGTTTCTATTTTTACTTCATAACTGTAGTTTTGCTACTGTTAGAAGTCTTAATGTAAACAGTTGTGTTTTCTAATGGTTTTAGGCGATCACTGTGACAGGGTCATGACCCACAGGTTGAGAACTGCTGCTCTAATGACTTTATCTAAATTGGAGATTAAAGCCACATGGCAGAAGAAGAGAACTGATGGCCTGAAAGTTTTCTTCTGACCACTACGAGCATGCAGAGGCACCCAGCCCCTCCCACACTGCCCTTCCTGTTCCCCCCCACACTCACTCACACACACACACACACACACACACACACACACACTAAAACAATTTTTAAAAGATATGTATTCACTATTAGTGATTAATTTATTTCCATTTGAAGAAGTGACTTCAACTGTAGGTGGTTTCACACTCAAGCACAAGCATTTCTCTCTGCTGGTCCATGAAGGATCACGAGGTAGAAACTGCACAGAATAGAGCATAAAATTAGAAGGGCTCTGGGAAAGCCGTTTGTTTCCCTTGTTAGGAAACATGCATGGGCGATTTTCACAGCTCAGAATTATCAGGGAGAGAAAGAAAGGGAACAGGAGTGGATCCAGCTTGTGTTGTATCACACATTTTTATTCATTAATATTGTCCCCAAAATATATGAAATGAAATGTAAAATATATTGCAATTTAATAAAACTATAAACATGTTTTGTACAAACAATATCGAACCACCCCCCACCCCCCTGAATCTTTTGGCTCTATTTATAGGCAATTTACAGTTGCCTGATTCGTGACATCCTCTTGGGGGCAATGTATCCACCTCATGATCTTTCATGGACCGGCACAGAGAGATGCTTGGTGTGTGAGTGAGACAGCACCTGGTGTAAAGCCACTTCCTCAAATAGAAATCAGACAATTAGGTGGCTCTTCCTTTTGGTCAAAGTTTCCTGTCTTAGGATAACTATCTCGCCACTTTCTCTAGCTTCCATCACCACCAATCTCTGAGAAGGGGTCAGGCTTTTTTTTACAACACATTTTAAGGAATATTTATTTTGTGGTATAATTTCTGTTTTCAAAATTGTATTGACTTATATTCTGTGTTTTTCTTATCTAAAAGTGTACACATTTTTCTGCACAAGACTCTCAACTGCTACCATTAATTTTGGTGTTTTTTTTGTTTGTTTGTTTTGATTATTTATTTTTTCTTTATTAATTACACTTTATTCACTTTGTATCCCCCCCTGTGGTTCTCTCCCTCCTCCCGTCCCAATCCCTACCTTCCTCCACCCTCCATGCATGTCCCTCTCCAAGTCCACTGATAGGGGAGGACTTCTTTTCCTTCCTTCTGATCCTAGTCAATTAGGTCTCATCAGGAGTGGCTGCGTTGTCTTCTTCTGTGGCCCGGTAATGCTGCTTCCTTCTCAGGGGGAGGTAATTAAAGGGCAGGCCAATCATGTCAGAGACAGTCCCTGTTCCTATTACAATGGAAAATGGAACCCACTTGGAAACTGAACTGCCATGGGCTACATCTGTGCAGGGGTCTTAGGTTATCTCCATGTATAGTCCTTGGTTGGAATATCAGTCTCAGGAAAGACCCCTGTGCTCAGATTTTTTGGTTCTGTTGCTCTCCTTGTGGAGTTCCTGTCCTCTCCAGATATTACAGTTTCCCACTTCTTTCATAAGATTCCCTGCACTCTGCCCAAAGGTTGGCCATAAGTCTCAGCATCTGCATTGATAGTCTGCAGGGCAGAGCTTTTCAGAGGTCCTCTGTGTTAGGCTCCTGACTTGTTCCCTCTTTTCTTCTTCTTCTGATGTCCATCCTCTTTGCCTTTCTGGATAGGGATTGAGCATTTTAGCAAGTCAGGCTTGTTTTTTATGTCACTAAGGTGGCAGCACCATGTCAGCCCAAACCTTGCTATGTTTGGTTGTGTGCCAAAATTTCCTGGAGAGCTTGGGAAAATTGCAGGTTTCAACGGTCCATGAGCTTCTGCATGTCATGCTTTTTGCACCTGTCCCTTCTTTTCATGCCCAATAACACTGTTCTATTTAAAAATGTTTTTTTTTTTCCTCCAGAAATTTGGAATTGTGTATTAATTGGTGTCAAATCACTCTTATAAGACTGCTTTTGCGAGGTCAGTCTTTCCAAATTTCTACATCATATATGTTGTCCCAGTGTTAAGTAACTGTTGATACACCACTCTTTTCCTTGAGAATACAATCAGTTATCTGTAGTCTAGAATCTAGCAATACACCATTACCAGGGAGGACTTTTCCAATATATCTTAGTTCTTCTCTAATATAATTTCACACTGGTACCAACAGGTTAACGAGCCTCTTAGTTTTGTTCCAGGATGTTGCTGTAAAACATCACAGAGTGCACAGATCAAACAGCAAACATTTATTTCTCACAGTTCCAGAGGCTGAGAAGCCTAAGGAAAGGTTAACCAGGAGACAGATCTTCTGCTTTGAATCCCCTTCCTGTTTTATATTAGTCATAACAAAAGGCAAGTGGCAGAGGCAGGTAAGGAAAGGAAGGCACATGACTCCCACAGAAGGCACAGTTCATTAGACACAAGGGCATGGAGACCATGACTGGGCCTTGAGGTGCAAGGAAGATCATTAGACAGAAATAATACAAAATGGAGACCGAAACACGATAGAACCTTAAAGGGAAGTACAGACTTCCTTTGAAGGTCAGGAGAGAAGATTCATTAAGGAGGATAAGGGCGGTGGAGCAGGGGATTACCTAGCTGACAGAATGATGTTAGCAGGGAAGCTAGAGGACCCTCTTCAAAGAGCAGTCTTCCTTAGGAGTGTCTGGACCAGACCTGAAAACAAAGGAAGATTTTGACTTTTTATAGCCTCTTTTGGGGTGGCAGGAATTTACATATCACATGATTTGGTTCAATATAGCCTACGTGACAAAAAAAAAAAAAAAAAGAAAAAAGAAAAAAGCCTGGAAGAACAAAACAGTGCAATTTGACAGCTTTTGATTCACAGCAGAGGCTACTTCTTAATTTTCTGCCCCATACAGAGCTGGGGGAGGCATAGGGCTTGATTCTTTCAGGCTGTGAGATCTGGGGTCAGATCAGATACACAGGCCTGGGTTCTAACAGTTTGTAGTCAGCTGTCTTCTTTCTTGAGGTATATTCCAGAGGGGATATTGAAGTCTCCTGTTCTCATGAAGATCTCATACTATTTATGGCTCTCCACCGTCATGATCTCATCTGGATTTAGTTAACTCTCAGGGGCCCCACTATCTAATGCCACCAGCTAGAGGGTAGGGCCTCAACCTGTGAATATCAGGAGAAAGCAATCATTGAGTTCATAACACATTTCTCCTGATCAAGTTTGTTCTTGCTAATGACTGGTTTGATATAAACTCCTTCTCCTTTTAAAATATTCTGGTAAACTAGAAAGGTGGAGGTGCGGAAGCTGCAAGTTTGAGGCTAGCTTGGGCTACATGGTAAGACACTATCTCAAGAAACAAAAGCCAAAATGGAAACAAAACAAGAATCGATGGTGACATAGTTTCATACTTAGAAGTTTCTGGAGCAAATGATTCCCAGTTCTTATCCTTGGCTCAGACAGATTCCTTAAGGCTGAAACTCACTACATTTCTCTCTTTCTATTTGACTCTGTCTTACTCTTCTTCACTTCTATTTCAGTATCTTTTAAATTCAGAGGCATACTATTTAAGAAATACAATGAAATAATCAAATAAAAAAATAAACATAGTCACAACAATGTCTTCTGATCTACAGAATCTGGAAAGAAAAAAAAAATACCAGATGAGCAATGACACTGCCGAAGTGTGTACCTGCAAAGGCCTTGAATTCCTAATATAAAATAATTCACTGTTCAGTTAAAAGAGGATAAATGCCCTTTTCTTTGTCGGGCCAAAGATTGGTACACAAAGAAAAATGAACTGTTAATACACATGTGTAGAATGAATGAAAACATCCCGTATAGAGACTGGCATTTAAATATCTGGTCCTTGGTTATTGACACTGTTTGGAAAGGCTTAGGAGGCATAACCTTGCTAGAGAAAGTATGTCGCTGGGGGTGGATTTTGAGAGTTTGAGACTCTTGCCATTTTGAGTTCACTCTCTGTGTTTCCTGCTTGTGACTGAAGATGTAACCTCTCAGTAGACCCTGATGCCATGCCTGGTGCTAGTTGCCACACTTTGATCCCTCTGGAATTGTAAGCCAAATAAACTCTTCCTTATATAAGTTGCCCTGTGCATGGGGGTCTGCCACACCTATAGAAAAACAAACTAAGACATTCAGTGTTAGAAGTGAAAGGGAAAAACCAAGAGGTGAAACCCATACATACTCAAGAAAGTATGAAAGTGATGAAGACACTTCAGTATACTAGGATGCTGGGAAAATACAGAGCAGTTGGATCTATCATTCATTAATTAGAAAAATAAAATTCAACCACTATGAAAATTCCTTGCCTATTTCTTATAATTACATATTTGCATTTTCTCTATGGCCTATTAATGCCATTCCTCTTTAATCATTCAAAAAAAAAGAGTAAAGATATATGCCCACAGGATGATACTATCTTCATAGATATAAACTAATAATTGGGATTCTCATAAATGCCCATGGACTTAGAAACAGAGTTATGCTCATGTAGTACAGTAAATAATGCAGTAAGAGGAGAAATTCCACAATAATTGTATCATACATCTCAGATAAACGATTCTGAAACCAAAAGCACAACACAAAAGAGAAGACACTGAAACCGGGTAAAACTAATTTATGGTTAAAAAAGTAACAATTTTTTTTGTAATAAAAATCAGAACAATGCTGTGTATCTTAACTAGCATATGGCCTTTCCTATGTAAATATATAGGCTGGTTCCTATTCATGCCACATATCATTTATACATTAATAATAAGTGTAAAACAAAAGCTGTGCTTGGGGTGTACTCAAACTACGAGGGTATTTATGCAAGAATCTCAGTACACTCGAATGTTGGGCTTCTGGCCACTAATATCTCCAGACAGCAACTGCTTCAGGTGGTAATAGAGTGCCCCAAAATTCAGAAGGAAAATGAGGCTACTCTATAGGCCAGTGAGCTGACTTCCACTGGGGACAGAGACATTTTTAAAAGACTTAATTGTTTTAGCTTGAGTGTATGAATGTTTGTCCACATTCATGCCTGGGCTCTGCATGCGTGTAGTGCTCTGGGAGGCCAGAAGGCAGCAATGAATCCTTGGGAACTGGAGCTATGGAGTTGTTAGCTCCATGAAGGTGAGGGGAATGAACATGAGTCCTCTACAACAGTAAGAGCTCCAGACTACCGAACCATCTCTCCAGCCAAACCAGCACAATTCTTTTCCGGTTTACTTCTCAAGACAGGGTCTCTCTATGTAGCCCTGGATGTTCCGGAATTTCCCATGTAGACCAGGTTGTTCCCAGATTCATAGAGATCCACTTGCCTCTGCCTCTGCGAGTGCGGGAATTCTAGGTATTCACCATCACACGTAGCTAGCAAAGACAACTGTTGTAAGAATGAATCAGTGAATCAAATATCCAGAACTCAATTCTTCTTTTAGCATAACCTATTATTTTTCCATGTTCAGGAGTAGACTCACAGCTCTGCACTTAACAGACAAGCACTCTACCATTGACATATGTCCCAGACCTTTGCTTTTTTTGTATAACTTCCAAAAGCACTATTTAATTATAATCATAATGAGGGTGGCTTGGCTAAGAGAGTCTACTCGCTGAGAGTGACCTCAGTGTGTTAAGGACGTAGGAAAGGAAATGAATAGAATTATCAAATTATAATTTGTACTGCCAGTGAGGTTATGATGGCAGGAAGGATGGTGCAATTTTAGTAGAATTAGTGAACTGTCAGGCCTGGAAGAATCAAAGGACCGCTGGAGCTGGGCATTGGCAAAGGTGTTTCGCCAGTGAGATGATGGAAGGCTTTCAAATAATGACAGCAAAATGCCAAAGGCATATGCAGGGGAAAATGCTAAGAATAGAGGGAGTACAAAATGATTAAGAACACAAAGTCAAGGAACTGAACAATTAGAATGACTGAAGGATAGATCTGCAAGTATATATATAGATATATGTATGCATATAGATCTAGACCTAATATATAAAATACACATTACTATGTAAAAACTATATAGTCATTTAATATATGACTAATATATAATACATTACAATAAATAATAACTTGAAGAAGGGGCTGAGGATTTAGCTCGCTGATGGAGTGTTTGTCTAACATGCATGACACTGGATTCAAGTCCCTGTACTACAAAATCAACCATGACCCAGAAAGAATTGTGATGATAGATCAGTAGTAAAAGTGAATGACATGAAAGTATGATGTCCTAGGGTTGGACCCCAACACTCATCTAAAGATCCAGGAGTAGTGGCATTGCTAGTTATTGCAGTGCTGGGAAAATAGAGAGATACAGATCCCTGAGACTACTTGACCAGTTAGCAAATCCCAATTGATGAGCTCTGGGTCCCAGTGAGAAAGACGCTGTTTCAAAAAACAACAACAACAAAAAAACCAAAACCAAACCAAAACAAAACAAAAACAAGTAAATGTCTCTTGAGGATGGTACCTAAAGTTGACCTCTGGCCTTCACATATAATCATACATGTGTGTACATCCACATACGTGGACACACACACAAACCTGTGTACATATGCACCAAAAAAGTATAGGAATTATGATGTGGTGGAGAAAATGAGAGACAGAGCTGGATTCTGAAATTTGCAAATCAATGGATGGCTAGGGTTCTGGAGAGAGCCTTCAGGTACCTGCAAAGAGAGGTGTATAGACTAGTTAATCAGTATATAACTAGTTAGTTAATGTATAGCTGTTAGTGTGAGCCATTCTTGCTTTTATCTCTCTTGGCCCCTGGAGTCAGCAAGTCACTGAGTCCTGTTAAGCTATTCCTTTTCTCAACATTAGTTCCACTTTAATTGTCAGTAGAGTTTTTTTTTTTTTCTTTTTAAAACCATTTCTCCCTGATTTAGAACATTAGTTTTCTAATTGGTCTCACAGTATCTATTCTTGTCAGTCTAGAATCTTTGTTGCTGCTACTGAACTTTCCTCAGTAAATTTTGTCACGTCTTTTAAGCCCACTTATCTTCTTCTTCAAAGCCACCACTTAAAAATTTCTGCGGCCTTAAAAGGACCCAGGTGATCTGGTTTCAGCTCTCCCATTTCAGTCCCATTTAGCGATACTTCCCACCCTAATATTGTTGTCCTCCAAAGCCAGAGTGTTCCCGCTCACTCTCCCGGGTTATTGTACGTGCAGCGTGCTTTCTCTGGAACATTCTCTCCTTCCCCGTTCTGCTTCCTCCAATTTAATTCATAGTCTTCCGTTAAAGCTCAGTTCAAAAATCACCAGCCTAAGGAAGCCAGGTCAATCACTTCTCAGACGAGGGTTGTCTGTGCATGTGTTCACACATACCCATCCATAGCGACAGCTGAAGGAACCTTTAGATTGGCTTGAAGTGGAGGTTTCTGGTTTCCTTGAAGACTCACTTTTGTCAAGTGAGCTCTCATGTGCAAGGGGGGTGACTTTGGCCAGCTGAGAACATCCGTGGGGGGACTCTGAGGAGAGGAGATGTACAGATGCCTACACATAGAGAGACATAGTTTTGCAGACCCGTCGTTTCTTAGATCGCTGGGCTGATCTTCATGCTTTGGCCACATGATTTTGCAGAAAGGAACATTCCAGAGAAGTTCTCGGGGCTTGAAGCTTTTGCCGACTTAGTGTTGCTGCTTTGTGTTGGCCTTTGAACTGCGCGGCTGGTATCCTGCAGACCGAGTTTGGTAATCCCCCAAGGACCCTTAACCCTAATCATCGGGAATTAGATATAAGAGGTTTGCAGCCCTTTTCCCTACTAATCTCCTACCTAAGGTGGGGTAGGGTGGGGGCTGGGGGATTGGAAGGGAGGTGAAGGAGTCTAAGAACCCTAAATAAAGTCGGTTTTTTAGGTGAAAGCCCTAAGCCTACATAGGCTCATACGTGCAGAGGTGAAGTAGTGCCATAATGACCACGTACAGACTGAAGAGACAAGAAAAATGAGGCGCTTGGTCTATGAAGCTAGACATCTCAGAAAGAGAAGATTCAATGATGGAGCAGTAGAGGATAAACACCCAGAAGCCCCCTGGACGTCTACTAGTGCAAGTCAAGGTCAAAGCTGAAAAGGTAGCAGTCTGATGGCCACAGGTGGTGGTGCAGTAGCAAAACCAAAAGCAATGAGCAAATATCAGTTGAAGAAGAAGTTAGCAAAACATAGGTGAGAGCTTCTCTTTTCTGATTTTTGCTCCGCCTGGGTTCCTAGATGTATGTATGTATGTATGTATGTATGTATGTATGTATGTATGTGTGATGTGTGTGTGTATGTGTGTGTTTAAGTATGCATCTGTCATCTATCATATATTTATTATCTATCTCTACCTATCATCTATTTATTTATTATTTATCTGTCCATTTACTATATATCTACCTATCTGTAATCTATCTCTATTTTATCTATCATCTGTCTATTGTATCTATCTTTCTATCATCTATTTATCATTTATTATCTATGATCAATCCATTTGCCATCATCATCGTTACCTGCCATCTATCATCTATGTAATTATCTAGTTTCTTTCTCTTACCCTCTCTCTTTCTCCAGATTATATCTTTAAGGGAAGAAAACACACAAGTTTATCTACAGTGTGATATGTTTACTACTGTTACAAAATGCGATATAAGAAAACACACCTATTTTTCTTATTTGCGAAAAAGGAATTATGAGAATGATTAAATTATGAGTTGATGTGACTGGTTGCCAACAGGGATGGAAGGAATGAGAAGGAAAAAAATAGGGGACTGAAAATGGGTAGAAAGGATGAATAGGGACACTTCTCTAATGCCTGTGACTTTCTCATATTTGTAAATGAGAAGTGTTTCAGTTCTTATAAAATATTATTAATTGGTATGTTGGAGAAACTCAAATAAGATGCAAACAGGATCCAATGATCTAGTTGCACTAAAAATGAATACCCCAACCATGACCAATGGACCAAAAATAAAAAAGAATAAACATAAAAATCAGTGGAAGACAATGTAATAATTTTGTGATGAGTAACTTTTTACTGACGTGGCCTGTTACAACAGAGTAAACAAACAACAAACAACACAAGATAAACCTAGATTGAATTATGGTGCCAGAATATGTACTCAAAATGGTGGCAGAACATTGAAAAGACTAGAAGTCTATCTGAAGGATGTTTTGATGGCCAAACCAAGGAAAGAGAGGATGACAATAACAACAACAAAGTTGATTATTACTCATAGAAGATAAATATGCATGAGTTCCTACTGACAGATAACTGAATAAATAAGGAAATGTGGGAGAAAGGACAGGGAAGCTTTGGAATTACAGTAGAGTCTCAAAGAATAAGTGTGGAAGGAGTGACAGAGATACAGCATTGTCATTTGATGATGCCAGAGAAATAACTATTTCAGAGAACACTCGGTGGATGCTAAAACTAATAAGCAATAATGCAGTTCAAATTAAGATGTTGTATAATCTCATGCCGTGTAGTATGTGGAGAAACATGATGGACACTGACATCCTGTGTTTCTTGATATGATGTACCAAGAAGCAGAACTTGTTTCTGTGATGTTCTTTCCACAAATATGCAACTCCAACGTAACTGTGATAGATTACTGGACAAAGTCAAAGAGTATTCAATGTAACAACTGACTATGCTCTTCAAAATTGACAAGGTCATTAGAGACCAAGTGTACCTAAGGAACATTTGTGTATATATATATATATGTGTGTGTGTGTGTGTGTGTAAATATATATGTATCTTTTATATTTGTGTGTGTGTGCATGTGTTTTTTTTTTTTTTGTGTGTGTGTGTGTGTGTGTGTGTGTGCATTTCCATATTTCAGCAACTGTGGAGAGCAGATAATTGAATGCAGTGCAGAGGACCAGCAAGGGCCAAAAGAGCAGGGCTACAGTCTGGTTTTGATGCAACAGATGGAGCTGTTAGTTGAACACGAGCTGGTGAGTAATCTGGGTGTGTGTGTGGGGGGGTTATTGATCACAGAACCTTAGTGCCTCTCCTAGTACTCTATTTATTTGACATGACATTTGTCAAGACATAATTTAGGTCTGTTTTTCCTAGAATGTAAAGTCCATGAACACAGGTAAGTTTCACATCTATCTTGTTTGCAACATGGTGAAAGTTCTCAATACACTGCCCTGCACACAGTGGTGTTCAGTCAACACACTTGGAGAAATACGACCTCCACCTTCTGCTGACCAAGCCTGTGGGAGCAGCATTATGCCTTGTCTTTGCTCTGGTCAGATGTGCTGCTTGGCTGCTCTGTCTACAGGTGACTGAGGGCTCAATCTCTTTATTGCATGTGTCTCTCTCCTCTAAGCGGCACACAGGTCAATCTTACAGTAGCTGTGCCTTGGGGTTTAAAGGGTAGGTAGGATCAAGTTCACTTCCTTCCCTTCCAAGTCTGTATTCTAGGCTTCTGTTCAGTTTCTACTGCCAGTTGCAACCATGATCACAGTGGTCTATAGTGGGAGTGAGGGTACTCTTCCTTCTTCTGCTGCTACCTTTTGAGCTTAAAGCTGGAAGTCTTGTCTTCTTTGTAGCCAACTCAGCCTGTTTTGCCTCTGAGTTCTACAAATAGGCAAATGATCACTAGGAGAAGCTTTTATAAGGGTGTAAAGGCACAATATTGGGGATAGAACATGGAAGTGTAGCCTCCAAGAACAACGAGAAAAGACAGTATGCTGTTTTCATAGCCAGAAGAGTTGGGTGGCAGTCTTGTGCGTGGATTACAGTTTCACAGATCATAGGAGACTATTAACTTCCATCCAATACAAACCTTATGTCAGGACCAATCACAAGCTCCCATAGGCACTGCCTCTTCTGACTATGACACGTATGTTGCTGAGCACTAAGAGCAAGTGCCTGCCTCTTTCTGACTTAGTCAAGGAGTACATACAAACTGGAGCAACCAGAGCTGGGGCCTTCTGGAGCAACAGCTGCTGCAAATACCTCCAACAGGTTGATGAGGCTTGGTGCTAGTTGGGACATTTG
Organism: Meriones unguiculatus; assembly: GCF_030254825.1. Lineage (NCBI taxonomy): Eukaryota > Metazoa > Chordata > Mammalia > Rodentia > Muridae > Meriones > Meriones unguiculatus. The sequence goes on along the minus strand of NC_083356.1, from coordinate 98,139,380 downwards.
GTTTGTATTAAGACCTTCTGACACAGAGTGACTTGGGAAGCAGCCATGATAATAGTTGGGTTGGCTTCCTCATGGCATCCAGGAAGTGTTCAAAGCAATCTGGATGACATGTTGATAATCCAGCCAGTGGTCAGAGAGGTTGCTCAGGTATCAGCTCCCTGCTCAAAGTGGCTGAGCAAAAAAAAGTGGGTCCTGACAGTTGTTGAAAGGCCACATTAGTCTGGCCCCACCATTTTAGCTTATTTCAAAAAAGGGTGAACATTAAGAGGCGCTTATCATAAAAACCTAGGAACAATGGAAAGACTCTTAGGAGAACTGAGTAGCGCTTACTCCTAGCTGTACCCGTGGGTACGGCTGATCACTCTGATTTTTCTCACAGACGTATTTTAGGTTCATGGTTTCCAACTTCTAAAATCCAGTAAGACTCAAGGCCTGGTACAAAACTGCTCTTACATCTCAAGCATGGGGGCAGGACCTCCCCACATGTCCTCACACCGAGTTTGCTCAGTCAGAGAGGGGGATTTGAGTAAGTGGAGCTCATGTCCTATCCAAGGGGAGGTACAACAGATGAGAAGCCACATGCTGGGGAGCTGCTGACAGTTTCCAAGGGCAGAGGGATAGTCACTGTAGGCTGAGTGGTGGCACTGAGGCAGGGCATGTGACGACAATAACTCAAGTTTGACAGAGGCAGCATTAAGGCAGAATCCTAAATTCATTCCCTGCACACCTTCCAGCAAGACTGGAATTGGCTACAACCCAAGTTTCTCAAAGATCAGATTACCAAATAGAACGTGAGGATGCTCTGAGGCATCTTCTCCTTCCATCTCCAAGTCTATGACCTGCAATTTCTATTTTCAAGTTGATGAGAGACTTAATCAGATTCCTGAGAGAAAGCGAGGCAAATGTTCTTTCCTCACTAGAGGCTGTAGCCAGCTGGCCTTTGTTGGTGCATCCTGCCCTCTGCTGGATCCGGCTAGCAAAATGAGTCTGCGTTGCCTTATAAAGAATTAATTAAGGCTGGAGGCGTTTAGATTTATCTGAAAATAAATATTTGCTTGCATGCTGATGAGGTTTTAATTAACCAGGGGATGCACTTGTTACGTGATGTCTTCATTCTCAGAGGATTTCCAGGTATCCAAGAAAACATCACCATGCACCAAATGCATTCCCCTTGCATAACAAACACTCTATGCCACCATTTTCAAAGACATGCAAACAATCATAATAACTGAAAATCTGATAGTTTTTAAAGGAACCACATAGTGTTTTGGTGTCATAGGAAAAGTTCCAGGAGAGCCAGAGCTGATGAACTAATTCTCCAAGGTGCCAGAGCTCTCTCGGGCTCAGTCTGTCAGGAATCAGAGATGGAGCTGTTAAAAGGCTGCTGTGTGGTCAATTGCTCTACCACTGAGCTATACCCACGGCCAAGCATTAGGTGGAGCTCAGGGAATCCAGCAGAATAGGGGGAGGAAGGCTTGTAGGAGCCAGAGGGGTCGAAGACACAAAAGAAAGCCAAAGAGTCAACTAACCTGGGCTCATGGGGGCTCACAGAAACTGAACCAACAATCAGGGAGCCTGCATGGGTCTGACCTAGGCCCTCTGCATATATGTTATGTATATATAGGAGTTGTGGGACTCTTAACACTGGGAGCCAGGACTGTCTGAATCTTTTGTCTGCTTTTGGGGCCGTTTTCTTGCACTGTAATGCCTTGTCCAACCTTAGTATGAGGAGAGGAGCTAGTGTTATTGTAATTCGATATGCCAAATTCCATTGAGATCCCTTGGAGGACACTTTCTGAAGGGAGATGGAGAAGGAGTGGATGTGAGGAGAAGGGAAGTTTCAGGGAGGGCCTGGGGGGAGAAGAGGATTTAATACATGAGAAAAGAATAAGTAATTTTTTTAAAAGGCTGCTATGGGGCCACTAGAAGCACTATTTCCCCATGCTCAAGTCAAGTGGGGTAAAGCACATCCACATGGCACATTTCACACAGGTGCTAAGTGAGCCATGTTAACAGCAGTGTAGAATTAGTGACATCCTAAATTTCAGTTTGGGCAAAGCAGAAACTCGAATACTAATATAAATCTAGAGAACTCTTTCTAAAGGAAGGAGAATGCCCTAAAAATAACTTTTTTGGTAAAGGCTGAGGAGACAGAAAGCCTTGCTATTCACTGTTGATCATGGGGTCTTGTTCAATCTACATACGCACACGTACGTCTCACTTTTATGAAACATTGGTGAAAATAATTCTAAGAATAATGTTTTACAGCAGCCAATCTCTTCCAAAGCTGTTCTTTTCCCTTTCCTTCTGGCTCCTTCTTGAGCTTTCCGCCCTGCTTTCTTGTTTACTTTGAAACCAGATGGAAGCGGTTTTAGCTGGCACTCTCTGAGCTGCAGGACACTTGGCTGTTCCACAGGTGTGTTTCCTTCAGTGCTGTGGCTGTGATGAGAGCAGACTCCACAGCATCCAGCTCCTGGCCACCTTAGGGGTGTCGGGATGAGCGACTGGGAGCAATGATGATGTTAATGCAGCCATTCTTTGATAATAGCAACAGGTCTGCTTGTACCGTAATTTGTTTAATTGATTTTGTTTTCTTCATTAGCAGCTCCTCTTAATCAAAACTCTTTTAAACTCTCATCTGGATGTCCTGCCAAAGAGCAAAGCCATGTACAATCGATCACCTTGCCAGCCACAGCCAGTGCTAAATTGATGTGTTCTAGAAAGTCCAAGTTCAACAAAGTTTCTACAGTAGTTGCTTGAGACACAAAGACATGATATGATCTCAACACACAAAATGTTGAATGCTCAGGTATGTATCTGTCTAAATAAATAAATATGCATTAGGCGGGTGATAAGGGAATTAGGAAGGGAATAAGCAGAAGCTGTCTTCTGACTTTTTTCTTCTGAATTCTGCTTTACTAAATATACACGTATATTTATTTATGCATAGTATATATTTATGAGATGCAGCGTAGAATTTTAATTTTATCTTTACAATGTTTAATGATCTGATTGGAATGACTAATGTGTGATTTATTATTTCTTTGGATGGGTAACATTCAAAATCCTCTCTCTTAGCTATTTTTGAATGATGCCATCAGATGTCAGCAACTGGTTACCCTGCTTTGATACTGAACATTAGAAGTTACTCTTCCTGTCCAAATGACCTCCTGTACTCATTTACCCCCTGCCTCTGTTCCTGGCTTACTTCAACTTCCAGGCCCTAGCAACCATTGATGTGTGTTTTTTTGTTTTTTATTTTTATTTTTTTCTTTCACATCGGTTTGAGCTTTTACATATACATAAAAAATATACTTATCATCTATCTCTGGCTTATTTCCCTTAATATAAAGTTCTTTAGTTTTGTCAGTGTTTTGCCAATGACAGAATTCTGTTCTTTGTGTAGACACATCACACTTTATTCATTCATCTGTTGATGGCAACTGTGGCTGATTCCCTTTCTTGGCTCCTTGGCATGCTGATATCATTTCCTTATTTTCTTGGGGTATATACCTAGTAGTGAGACTGCCAGGTCATTCGAGAGTTCTATTTCTGCATTTTCTGAGGAAGTTCCATAATGTTTTTCACAATAGCTGAAGAAATTTAGTTTCCCAGCACCAATGTGGGAGAGTTCCCCTCTGTCCTCTTACTGACCAGCATTTGTTTTCAAAAATATTTTGGGTATTTTAATTGAACTTGAAGAGTGATGGTTTCTATGTCAATAAAGTGTGTGGTGTGTGTGTGTGTGTGTGTGTGTGTGTATGTGTGTGTTAAATGACAGATTGATGTTTTACTTCCTTGGTATGTCATCCAGTTAAGCACATGTTTACCAGGGAGAAAAGATCAGTTGTAAATGATGTTACAGTGTCTTTTGACGTTTAAAATATAAGTCAGTTTCTATCAGAGACTTATGGCTTTGTTTGCTGCAAACTGGGCTGTGCTGTTGACCGCCTGAACTTAAGAGAATCTTAGCCTCATACTGATCAGTAGAAGACAGCAGGGTGAATCCCTTTTGATCGATTAGAAACTCATATAACCTAAGAAGGAACTGCCAGCCCCCTTTGTCCTGTTCATGTCACACAACCATATACTCTATGAGCGGTTCATGGTCTGAGGAAGATTTAGTAATGGCCTCAGTCATTTTTCTGTATCTAGCTTGCCATTTTGTAACAAAACAGCTGGGAAAGTCCTGAGGACAAAGGTCGTGATTCACCAGCCAGGTTAGCTTATCTGGCTCAACATAAATACAGATCATTTATATGAACATCTCAGTATTACAACAGTGACTTCAATTCCGCTTGTCTCCTATAGCAATTCTGCAAGTGTTGAAAGAAACAAAGATTATCCATACTAAAACTTTGCTTATGGCTTCTTGAAAGGAAGCCATTCAAATTCGTGTCTCTAAATTTCTGCGTTTGTAATAAGATTTATAGGCAATTTAAATATATTTTTTTTTTGTCTTGTGCTTGCTCAGCACTGCACACAGTAGGAACCTTCTAAGGAACGGAGCACATTGCATTCAACAACCTAAACAGAAATAAGTACTAATAAGTAGCTGTAGCTTGGTATGTAGTGACCTGTGCAAACAGGCAAACTGACGAAAGCCCCACAGGAGTCCATTTACCTCCAGTGCCATGCACACAGCAGGTACTCAGGAAAGATCGAGAAGGGAACAAGAGTGTGGCTTTTTGAACAATTTAGCTTGCAGTCATTATCTTAAGGGTGTGTTCAAGTAAAAGTTAAATCATGACTACTTAGCCTTATGAGTTAATGTTTACAAAGTGCTTTGAACCTCTTAAAAAAAAAGAATGTTTTTGTTGGCACTGTGGCATACTTGCCAAGGTGCAAGAATTCTTCCAGCTTCAGCTGCCAGGGCTGTGCCCTCCCTCCGCGTGAGGCTGGGCTCTCCCATTCCTGCCACCTCTAGGCTGCTCCAGCACAGGTAGGGAAGGAACAAACTGTGGACAGATTGCTTCAGGACTCCTGGGAAAGTCTGGGGGAATGAAGATAGGGTCTGTAATAACGTTTCTTAGAGTGATTGGTGTCAAGAAGGGTGCAGGAGCCTGGTCAGCCATAGGAGACGTCAGGAGACACACAGTCTTCGATGGGACCATCCAGCTCAACCCTCATGGGCGTAGAGAGGTGTATAGACAGCCTGGAGTTGATGTCAAAGTTGCCTCTGTGGATTTTAGGTAGATTATGTGCTTTGCTTGACTAATGTCTGGCTTGCAGTTCTGTTAGCAAGTACCCGTAAGGCAGATTTCTGTTTAGATGGGCGAGGAATATATCTATTACAATTTCTTTCCTCGTAGTTTTTCTTCCTTGTGTTTCATAATTGCAAACAGCAGTGTTCAAGTCCACATATGGTCAGCCAGAGCTGTGATGTTTCACAACCTGTTTGCCACCGTCTCCAAACACACTGACTTTAGGTTTGGGAATGTGGTGATTGAACAGGTGAAATGAGGTCTGTGGCACTCAAGCTGTGGTTTCTACAGAGAATGGATGTCCACGGGAGTAAATTCAAACAAAAGAGTTTATTTTTATTTATTGTTTTTTATTTTTGGAGGTTATGACACACTAACTTGAAACTAATCACACACAATAAAGCTTTCAAAGTAATGCCACAGCGGGATGCAAATAAATAGAGTGGCTCCCCGTGACAGAGCTAGCTTTAAAGGTAGCAACAACGCCTATTTTCCACCCTGAAGCAACTTGTTTTCCAACGCAGACCGTGAGGGTTTCTGTGTGGGTGGAAATTTTCCATAATACATATTTATACCATAGCTGTTGTCCATGTGGCACATTTGCTCTCAAAACTGTTTCTAGGGACTGGAAATGAATGTCATGTGAGCAAAAACCAACAGGGTATGTATTCTTTTAAAGCTACAGATCACACACACACACACACACACACACAAAAAGAAAGAAAGAAAGAAAGAAAGAGAGAAAGAAAGAAAGAAAGAAAGAAAGAAAGAAAGAAAGAAAGAAAAAAAGAAAGAAAGAAAATTGATGCCTGTCTTCCTTCCGAGAAGAACTCAGGTAAGCCTGGCTTTAACTGAATGCTAAAGAAGTTAACTAGCAGTAGGGCTCTAGGGTTCCAACAAAAATTATAGACAGAAACTTCCTTCTAATTCTATACCTGAAAGAAAAAAAAAGTAGAGTAAAATTTATAGTTAGAGTATAATAGGCAGCTTTTGGCAGTCTGAAAACTCACAGTCCACATGAAGGAAAACCACAAGAAAAACATCTGTTTGGGAATGGCTCGAGATAAGAAGCCCCCCTGATTCATTGGTGAACGAATTTCCCTTTTGGACAGGACTGTGGATCCACGTACACAGCATTGGATTTCATATTTATTTATTTATTTACTGTCTGTTTGTAACAATCTGTCCCTGTTTTGGAAAAAAAAAAAAAAGGATGGGAGTTCCTTTAGGAAAAATGAATTGGGTAGAACGAGCTAGGGCCAGATGGTGTTTCCTTTTCTGTCTGTAAGTGTCTTGTGGCATTGCAGGGGGCTGCAAACGCCCAGGAGTAGAGTGGGCAAGACCTCATTTGCTCTGCCCTGGAGAGCAGGAGGTGTTCCTACTGATGTTTGCTAGCTACAGTCCTATGGTGAGTTTGGATGGGAAAAGTGGGGTTTGATTCTCATCATGCATTCCTCTACCTGATTCGAGGGAGGGGAGAAAGTGAACACATTTTAACGGGGTCTTGTGCGTTGAGAGAAGTAAATTGTTGCCACTAGATCTTTGGGGTTTCTTTTCTAAATATTTTGGCCTTCTACACTTGCTTGAAGATCTGTTTATGCATATGAACATATATATCTGTGAGTGTGTATATATATATCATTTGGTCAGTGGATTTGCTGGTGGATTTATCTTTCAGGGTAAATACTGAGCCGATGACATGTAGATAAAGTTTATCACAGTCAGTAAGGTTTAATGACTATGAGAGTGTGGCATCGCTTCAAGAAGAGCAAAGACAAAGACAAAGGTCAAATATGGTGTTCCGATAATTTAGATAGGACAAGGCAACTAGTGAGAATTTACTTTGTGTGCATACAAGCACATATGTGTGTGTGTGTGTATGTATGTGTGTACTTTTGTTTAGGGAAATTAGACATCCATTCTTCTTGTCCTTTTAGCGCTGCATCATCCGTAAGGAACAAACATTTTAATTAACAACTATCACATTTTGTGGCTGTTACAAGAACAAGTCAGTGAACTCCTTGCTTTTAGATGTGCCCTGAAGGCAGGCCTGCCTGAGATGCTCAGAACTCAGGCAGGAACAAGTGACAATCAAATTTCCAGCCAAAAAACTGAGATATTAGCCAGACACAAAGAATTCTACCCTTAAGCCCTGTTGTGTTTGAGTTACACTTTAGGGTTAGACCACCAGGGGTCAGGCCATTGTGTTTAGAGAGCCTTTGTTAAGTACTGTTGGGTGGCTTAGGAGAAAGACACAACGCGGTGGGTCTCAAATTTTGATGCATGTAGGCCGCTGGAGGGCTGGAGGAGAGCACTTAAATAAGCATTGGCCCTGGATCTCAATCCTGCTAAATCTGAGTCTGCAAATCTGAGTTGGAGGATGTATGCCTCTGAGAATTTTCGTGTTGTAGTAGACACAGGCATTAGGGAAAATGCCTGTTTTCCTGTAGTGTGTGTGTGTGTGTGTAAGCCAAAGGTTGATGTCCAGATGTCTTTCTCAGTGACTTCTCCACTTTGTTATTTTTGAGACAGTCTCTCAGCGTCTCTCAGTGAGCCAGGAGCTTTCCATCTGAGATAAGCTGCCCTCTATCTGTGCCCGACCACCAAGGCTACAATCATGCATCGCCACACCCAGATTTTATTCAGGTGTTGGAATCAGAACTCAGGTCCTCATACTTGCACTAAGATTACTTTATACACTGAGCCGTCTCCCCAGGCTCCTCTTTTTTTAGTTTTGTTTGAGATAGATTCTCATCCAGGCTGGCTGGTCGCTCCTGAGCCTCATGCTTTTGCTGCCAGAGTACTGGGAACGAACCACCACACACTCAGACAGCCTGGCTTTGAAAGAAAAAAATTGCAGGGTTCTCTAGCCCTCATATAGTAAAACAATTATCAAATGTTAGAGGAGGAATGTCAGGTGTGCCTTGTGTGGAAGGAAAATGTCACAGAAAGGGTATCAACAACTAGGGGACTAGGTCATAGGTTTTGAGGGTCAAAGGCCTATGTTTTGGGATAGATCCTACACTGGACAGTAAATAAGGACAGCCCCAGGAATATAGCTCAGTATTAGCATGCTTGATTAGCATCCTTGAGGTCCTGGGTGAGATCCACTGCAAACTATGATATAAATAGGAGACATCTTTCCCTAACACTTCGTGCTTTATTTTTTCTTTCTTTTTTTTTTTTTTTCTAAGACTAATAGTGAGTAACCAAGATGGCACCAGTAACTGCAACTATAATTGATCCCACAATGGTATTTCAGTCAATAGTTGAATTGATTTCCTTTGGGAAGATCATTATGAGAGCCACTAAAAGAGAACAAAGTGCAGTGCATCCAATTCTGTGATTTGTTCACATCTACCGCTCACCATACAGGGAGGCGACACATGAAGAGAAAGGTGGTAAAGTAAAGAAAAGCTTAAATACACCAGTGATACTGTGTACAGTAGGGTCTGTGAAACCAGCAGGTCATCTCCCATGCAGCTGGTCCCAAGAACTCTCTTCAAATCACAGCTCTGATAGTAAAACAAACAACACTGATATCTCAGGTGCTTTTCTTCCTTCCTTCCTTCCTTCCTTCCTTCCTTCCTTCCTTCCTTCCTTCCTTCCTTCCTTCCTTCCTTCCTTCCTTTTTAGTGTTGGATAGCTTTATTAGGATGTAATTAAATATATAAAATTAAATACGTTTTTAATTTTATTTTTTCACAATTTTTTCTAAATTGTGGAAAGCCCCCTTCCTCAACTCCTCCCAGTCCCACCCTCCCTCTCCCCCCATCCCCTTTGCCTAGTCCACTGAAAGGGGGAGTTCTCCACCATTGCCATCTGCTCATAGCGTGTTGAGTCTCATCAGGACTGACTGGATCCTCTTCCTCCGTGGCCTGGCAAGGCTTCATCACCAGGGGTGAGTGATCAAAGAACAGGCAACCAAGTTCATGAGAGAGGCAGATACAGAAATTGTGGTACATCTGCACAATAGAATACTATTCAGCTATTAAAAACAAGGAAATCATGAAATTTGCAGGCAAATGGATGGAACTAGAAAAGATCACCCAGAGTGAGGTGATCAAGAAATAGAAAGACAGGCATGGTATATACTCACTTATAAGTGGATATTAGCCGTATAATACAGGATAACCATCTACAGACCTAAAGAAGCTAAACAAAAAGGGGGCCCCTAGGGAGGATGCTGAAATTTCATTCAGAATGGCAAATGGGATAGACACCAGAAGTGGTGGAAGGGAGGAAACAGGATGGGAACCTACTATAGAGGGTCCTCTGAAAGCCTCCACCCAACAGGGGATTGAGCAGATGCTGAGACTCACAGCCAAACTTTGGGCAGAGCATAGGGAGTCTTATGGAGGGGGGGTGCATTTAGAGGGAAATGGAGGGTTCAGGATTTCCACAAGGAGACCAACAAAGCTAAAGAATCTGAGCCCAAGGGGTCCTGCAGAGACTGATGCACCAACGGAGGACCATGCGTGGAGAGGACCTAGACCCCCTGTCCAGGTGCTTTTCTTAAAGACTAAGATAGACTTGGGGAAACTCACACGATATGATCAGAGCACCAACAAACTGCTACATACAGAACACACAGGACAGTGGGGTGAAGTGGGACACTGTCACAGTTTCAGACTAACCAGATTAGGTCCTTTCTTTCGGTCTCCATCCACTGTAACACAACATATTTGGTAAGAGTCGCACCTTATTGTATGTTTTTCCCACTTGCAGAATAGTCCTTGAATTACCACCTAGCTATTTTGAGGAATTTTGTATGAATTATTAATTTTTTAATTTCTTTTTCCAAAAACAAAAATTTAAAATTAAATGTAGTTCTTAAACAGCACATTGCCGGTTCCATTTTATCTCTAGATAATGTTAGTATATTGCCCTTTTCACAGTCATTGAACGTAATGAAGACAAAGGGGCTCACAATGGTAGGCACCATTTTTGAACACCTGTCATTTGTTGGGTTACACTGCAGTAGTAATCCCATTTAGGAGGTATTTCTGTCGCTGTTTCCATATGAATTATGAAATATCACACAGCAAGAAAATCTGATTAATGTTCTTCAAACCACCCTGTGTCCCCACTCTTTACATATTTCTGACCTGTGCACTGCTGAAAAATTGCTAGCTAGCACATTTCCTCATGTCAAGTCCTGCCTACCAAACTAGAAACCTGTCTTGATATTAGACATGATTGTAGTTTACCAGGACATTGGTGTTCTACGAATTACATTACAGTACTAATTTGAATATATACATATTATTATTCCTCTCTACCTCAGATTAGAGTCAGAAATTGAATCCATTGCTTTCCTAGTCTATAACCTGTTTTCCCTCCTATGGTACATTACAAGCCCTCTGTTCCAATCCTTCACAGCCCGATTAATTCAGAGTTTCTGCTTCATCTTGCTGCTTACATGCGATGTTAATAGCTAAGGGACTGACTCGGTTTTCGCGTGTGTTGTCTTCTGTTGAAGAGATGGATATCTCATGTTGTTTCTACTTTTATTAATGAGTTCACCGAATAGTCAACTGCCAGGAGCACAACTATTGGAAGCAATGTTTACTTTTCCAATTACTTAAACTTTGCCAAGTTTATCTTTTCCTTTGTGAGGCTTTGTTTTTCTGTAAAAATAAAAACCGAAAACCACACAGCACAATTAAGTACTACGAGAGTTTCAATCCCAGCCCACATAAAGGTATCCCCTTCAACCTTGCCAGTCAAACACAGGCTTCTGCCTTGAAGACAAGATGTGCACTTCTTTTGGGATACAAGTATGTGGTGAGCTCAGGGCTGGGCCTGCCGTCCTTTCCAAGTCTTCTTCTTCCCTCAGAGGAGGAGGATCCTACAGGCTATAATAGGTGCATGTTCAGAAGCTAGTGCCGGCTCTTCTTTCTTACAGGTTTAAGAGTGCTTCTCTTGTTGGTCCGTGTACTTGGTTCAGTAGTGAGAGGTATGCCCTTGGGAGCAGATGGAAAAATCTTGAGCATCGCTTCAGTCTTCTCTCTCAGGCTGCCTTGTTCTTTCCCTCTTTCCATCTTCTTTTTGATTTGACTCATAAATGGAAGGGCACAATTTTGGGTGGCAGTTGAGAGCCTAGGAGCCATTGGCATGCCCTTTGGTAAGCACTGTAGAAGGTGCCTTCCTCCAGGTACTATCAGGTGTGTATCATTTTTAACTCTGATTTTGGGAGTCTATATGCCAACCCTGGTAACAGAAAAGCATGTGCTCAACAACCTATTGCATTTATGACTATTGTGGAGGGGCATTGGGTGATGTAACATTGAACCTTTCTTATCTTTATAAAACACTGAATCTGGATGTGCACATCTGTACTCCTAGCATATGGAGACAGAACCAGGACCATTGAAATATGGAGTCATGCCTGGGCTACAAACTACATAGTGAGAACCATACCCCCCCAATAAAAACAAAATTGAAAGAGAAAAAGGTTAAAGTTAAAATCTATTCCAGGAAGCCATAGAACTCAATATTAAAGCATACAACTTGGCATCCAAGAGGACCAAAAGCATGTCTCTCAGCAGGAGATTAATGGAAAGCACTCATCAGCACAGGATTGCCATCAAAACATGAAGATACCACTATACCTCCTACCCCTTCCCCATCACAGAATCCCCAAACACTGATTCAAAACGGTCTCTGACAATGAGCTATAACAACAGAAACCTTCATTGCTGATGGTAATGCAGAATGGCACGGCCACTTTGGAAGAGAGTCTGGCAGCTTCTTTCAAAACTAGATATAGTCTTACTGTAAAATCTAGCAATTGTGTTGCTTGCTGATTTTCAAATCAGATGAAATTCATGTCCTACACACACACACACACACACACACACACACACACACACACACGCACATCTTTGTAGTGGTTTTGCTCAGGATTACAAAAACACAGAAGAAACCAGAACGTCCTTCAGGAAGTGAATGAATAAACAGATGATGATAGACTCTGCAGTGAAATATTATTTAGAGCCAAGATGAACAGTTATTGTTCATTCGGGTGTGAAAAACACAGAGGAGGCTTAACAGCATATCACTAGATGAAATGAGCCAGTATGAAAACGTTACACACACACACACACACACACACACACACACACACACACACGCAAGCACAATCACAGCAATATGACATTGTGGTAGAGAAAACACTGGGGCACAGTAAAGGTCAGGGGTTAAGCAGGGGACAGAAATGAATGAGATGGGACTCAGAGGACTTTTAGGGCAGCACATTACAGTGTTGACTGTCATGATTATACACTTGTCAAATCCATAGAATGTAGAACAGCAGGAGCAAGTGGTAATGTGTCCTCTGGAATCTGAGTGATGACAGTGAGTCAGGTATAACCTCTACACCACTGAGAGGCAGGATTTTGGTCATGGTGGAGGCGGTGTGCCAGTGGTGAGTGGGCACGTGAGAACTCTCTGAACTTTTCACTCTTTTTTTTTTTTTTTTTGGTAAGCCTAAGTCTGACTTAAAAAGTAAAACATATTAAATCGTATTTTATATAGATAATACTATCATAGTCACATTTAGCTGGATGTAGCAGACTTTATCATTTGTGTGGGACAGAATGATGTTATATGACTCCACTTCTCAGACAGAGGCTGTTTATAATATATAATATCACAGGCATGATTTGATCCTCTACCTTCTGCCTATAGTTTATTTACTTGTTTTTTGACAGGGGGAGGGAGAGACAAGGTCTCAGTGTGTCATCCATACTGGTTTTGTACTCAACAGAGATCCGTCTGCCGCTGTCCCCTGAGTGCTGAGCTTAAAAACCACCACTGCACCTGGCTTCACCTGGGTTTCATTCTGAGGTGACTGGGGAGGAGCACCACAGGTGCAAAGAGCCCACCCCTTCCTGGAAACCTGGTCCTGGGCAGTGAACACACTGTACTTTCAGCGTTACAGAGAACTGTACATCACACTTAACTGTTCTAAGTGATGCAATTCTACAATGACTGTTACTCAGAAGAACGGCAGTCCCTGGAATTCCATTTTCTTAGAAAACTTCTGCGTTCGTAACTTGAGCTGGCTTCTGAAGTAGGTTAGGAGAACCAGAAGAAACCCGAAATGGAAGCTGGCAAGTTGGACAGAGTGGGGGTGGGATCTCCTTTATTTTGCAAATTGTTTATAGCAAACTCGGAGGTAACCATGGGAGATTGGGCTCCTTTAAGGTAAGGGTGGGAAGAGAAACGCAGTGAGTCAGATTGAGAAGAAAGATCAGGTGTCAGGCACAGTGGCAGGTGCAGCAACTGACCACACAACAGAAGCCAAGGCTGAGCTAGACAGGTGCTTAGACTTAAAAAGCTGAGAATGTTGGAGACGTTGGCTAGCTGGGTCAAAGCAGGGCAGCACACAACATGACTACAGGAATCACCAGCGCATCTCTGTGTTGGAGTATGTTGAGACATGACAGAGTGCTTCTGAAACAAGCCTGTTTGCAGACAAACATTTCTTTTAATAGATTATATAAAATTTCAACCTTGTCTCTGAAATATTCTAGATGAGGTGTTTCAAAGGGATGGGTCTTGGGATTCAGTCTACCATTTTCTCTCTGTTTTTGACGCTGACAAACTTTCTCGGTCATGGTAAATTAGAAATTAGGGGCTGAGGTAAACAACAAAAGCAAATGTGATTTGCCCATTTGCTGTTGCTTTACTCTCTATAGTCTAGACGTTTGGAAGTTTTCAGCTTTCCTTTTAGTTGGACGTCCTAAGACATTTTCTAGGACTGAGAGAGCCTAGCTATTTCCTTCAAACATTTTCTGCCCCAGGAGCATGTACTCACTCACCTCTTCTTGCTTCTTACATTGCTCTATGCGTAGGAGAATTTATGGTCCATAGTTTCAGCTCTCCCCTGCCTATGTGGTTTCAGCAAACCTTTCCAGAGCCAGACCCTTACATTCATGTTCACATTAGAGCACATCCATGGTTAATATATTGAAGTTTCTATCTTTGGTTTCAACTTATCTTCTCAAATTTCTTTGGGGTGCAATGCTGCTCTTTTGTGTGAATCTGATTGCCACCACTCAAAGCACAAAGTCTAATAGGGAGTGAATACTTAAGTAGGTCACATGGAGAAGAATGGTGTTTCCTCTCATTTTCTTTCTAGAAGGCATCAATACATTTTCAAAAATTAAAATATAACCAGTTATTGACACCTAATAAACTTGTACAGAATCAAAGTATTCAAAATCTAATTTCCATTGAGTCATCGCTGAATTATTTTTATGGAGAGAACACTTTCTTTCCACTCAGTCTCAGGATATTGTATCAAGTTCCCCACCCAGGATGAGAAGTTAGTTCATACAAACAAGCTGTCATTGAGTCCCGGGGGCATTAATCACTATGGTACACACAACGTTGCTCTGCTTCGCTGTGCTGAGCCAAAGAGATGATGCCTGTGGGTTCACACTCCTCCACTCTCATCTTTCATCTCCACCTTCTCTCTGAAGGCAGTTTTGGCTGCCACCAAAAAAAAAAAAAAAAAAAAAATACCCAACTGCCAAATTTTCAAATGCAATTTGTGTTGTGCTTATTTCTGGGACATTACATACCTCAGAGTAGTCATCGGGGCATATTCCTACTGGCATATTGTTTGCAATTTTATAAATATCAAAGTTACAATCAGAATTACAAAATTCTAATTAAAATTGGAATCTGATTAGGTAGTCTCGGGTGTGTCTGGAGTATTAAGTGTGTTTACAAGCCAGGAACTATATCAACCTCACATATCCTTTTACCATGAAACATAAGCCCTGTCTTTTACCTTTTAGCAATCCATGCTGCCATTAACTTCTGACGTGTAGCTCTATCATCATTCAGTCATTCCGCTGGGAAGAGCAAGTAACCATTTACTAGGCTCTTGGTTTAGGTGTGAGAGGGTTAAGAGCAAAAACCAAGAAAGATTTTTAACCCTCAAAGAATGTTAGGCTAGTGTAAATGTTTTTATTTCCTCAGATGAGGGGATGAGATGAGGGCCAATCCCCAGCCTTTATAGCTCTTTCTGAACTCTCACTGGCTGGTTCAAATCAGATGTTCTGGCCTAAACTATTCTCCACGCTGACTGATTCAAACTGGCTTCTCTTTGCTTCTTACTGAATTGCTCTGCCTGGCGTCAAACTAATTCAGGCAATATGTTTTAATCTTCTGGCTCCTTCTCATTCTCTGGCTCATTCTGTCTTCACCTGTGTCTAGCTTGTTCTCTCTGCAACCCATCTTTGTAAAACTGTCCCTGCATGAAGGTTCCTTGGCAATCAGAGCATGGCTCTCTCTGACATGCACTCTGTTGCCTGCTTTTGGATCACTTTTTTGTAGCTGGGCTGACTTGTGTGTGTGTGTGTGTGTGTGTGTGTGTGTGTGTTGGGGGGTGTTGGTCAGTGGAAGAGGATGTTCCATATTGACTTGATGTACAGAGGTGGGTTGGGGGTGGGGCTTCTCTTTTCTGAGGAAAATGGGAGGGGGGGAGGAGAAGAGAAAGGAAGGGTAGGACCAGGAGGAGAGGAGGGAGGGGGCTGTGATAGGGATACAAAGTGAAAAACTAAATAAATTAAGAAAAGAAACTCTCAGTAAAAACTCTTTCTCTCCCTGTGCTGCCTTTTTTTTTTTTAAATTTCATTTTATTTGCTTTACATCCCAATGGTTCCCCCTCCCTCCTCTCCTTGCAGTTCCCCCTTCCTCTTATGCTCCCTTTTCCTCAACATTTCCTCCCAGAAAAAGAGGAGCCTCCTCCCAATGTATCAGCTCAGCACACCAAGTAACATCAGGACTCAGCATATTCTCATCCCCTGAGGCCAGGCCAGGCAGCCCTGCCAAGGAGAAGTGATCCAAAAGCAGGCAATAAAGTCCATCTTAGAAACAGCCCACCCCCTCCACTTGCTAGGTGCTCCCTATGAGACCAGGCCACTCATCAGCCACGTATGTGCAGGGGGCCTAGGTCCAGACCATGCATGATCCTTAGTCTCAGTCTCTGTAGATCCCCATGGGACTGGGTTAGTTGTCTCTGTTGGTCTTCTTCTGAACGTCTTGTCCCCTCTAAGTCCTTCCACCTTTCCTCCAACCATTTCACAGGACCCCTGGAGCTCTGCCCCATGCTTGGCTGTAAGTCCCAGCATCTGTCTCATTCTGCTGCTGGTTGGAGCCTCCCAGAGTCTGCAATCATGGCAGAACATCATTAACAGTATCGAGGGCTGGCTCTCTACTATGGGGTGGGTCTCAGGTTGGGTCAATTATTGGCTGGATATTTCCTCAATCTTTGTTCCCTCTTTATCCCTGCCCTTCTTGTAGGCAGGGTAATTTTTGGATCAAAGTTTTTGTCGGTGGGTTGGTGCTACCCTCTTTACACTAGTCCTGCCTGGCTAGGAGGTAGTCACGTCAGTTAAGGATAGCCTCTCTTTCCTGTCCTGTTCTTGTGAGAGTTAGGTGTATCCTATCTCTGACTCATTCTGTCAAATCTTTCTCTGCTTTGTCACTTTGTCTACCCCTCAATTAGACATTACTTTCAAACATGACTGTTTCGTTTTAGAAGCTAACTTGACTTCATTTTTGGGGGATTAAAGGTGTGTACTAAGGGGGTGTCTGCATAACAGCCAGATTATACCATAATCCAGGGTGATTCTGTATTCCAGCCAGATCACATAGACCTGGAAGGTCTTTGGATGTTATCCCTTGCCATGGCAGCCATGTTGCTGGATTAAAATTCCTCCATAGGCAAATAATAGAAAATGAACATCTTAGATTTCTGATATCTTGCTGACAAAGTGAAGTATTTATAATGGCCCTGCCTCAGAAGGCTTGCAGTATGAGATGAAGGTAAGGTAGGGGTCTGATTATGTCTCATCAGAGAAATGAAGAGGGAGCTGTGACGCCCTGGTGATCTGGAGGCTAAAAATTTAAGAGGTGTTTAACCACAGTGTAGGCCACTGGGGATTTATTTCTTGGTTTTCTGAAGTAATGCACCACTCAGTGGCCTCCCTGTTGAAGCAGCCCTTGTACAGATGACTCATGATTGAAGGGTACTTCAAAGATCTCAAAGCAGTTGGCTCTCTGTTGACTGGCATGATTTCTTTTTCCAAAATGAGAAGAAAATGACTAGGAAGACCAGAGCGGACAGTGTATCATACAAATTCTATGAACAATTTATCTACTAGTGAAATTAACTGCTTTCCAAGTATCACTGAATCCTTGTAGGTGATTTCCCCCCTTCAGTAACTTCATATAGGGCTAATTAAGGACTCTTCACTCCCCTATGCAATCATTCCCCTGTGTCATTGAGAATGTTGAGTGTGTAATTTGCATGGACCTCTACAAAGTTGTTATAATTCTCATACACATTCATTTATATTCACCACACAGAGACAGGCAAGGGAGATTTTGTGATTAGTCTATCTCTTCATTTATTTAATATCACCTTCATTTTATTCCAAAGGGAATTTCAGTGGCTAAGTTAATGAAATTCAGAAAGCGATCCCTTGACCACACTAAACAATTCCTCTATTCTTTAGAAAGCTTTCACACGAAAACATTCCTTGTGATGATGGAGTTATTACCAGTTAAAGAAAGAAGCACAGATATATTTCTTTTTCTGAAGTGCTAGAAATTTACATGAGGTGAAACTCTTGGGTCACAAGGCACAAAGTCAAGCTGAGACCCTATGAAAACCAAAATACCATTTCATGCGTTTCTAAGTTACGTGCTAAGTTAAACCAAACAGGAAACAACAGAAGAAGCCCGAGTCACAAATGAATCACTCTTTACTCATTTGAGTCTACAGGCAGTGCTATGATGCTACAGTCCTGAAATAATGAAATTCAACTGACCTTCATGGCGCAGTTACCATGGTTTCTTTCTCATATCGGGGAATGTCCTGAAAACTCCACTATTTTTCTCTCCCTTAAACTCCAGCACTTCATATTTCTGTATAGAATGTATTTTTGTAAATTTTTAAGAGACAGACACTTTGGTAAGAAGATAAATGCCCCACTCAGTCTTGCAAGTGACCTTCACACTAGATAATTTGACCAGGAAGGCTACATCTAAAAACAAATGAGAAGATCTCTCTCTCTCTCTCTCTCTCTCTGTGTGTGTGTGTGTGTGTGTGTTTGTGTGTGTGTGTGTGTTTGACATACTTGAAACAATACCGAGTCTCTTAAAACTTGTGGAAAGCTTAGCGTTAGGTGCAAAGCTATTGGAAGCACAAATCTCCATGGCCTGTGGTTGATGAGTCATCTGTAATATGCAGAAAACTTGTCACACCCAATTAAAATAGTGAAGAAGGGGAAGCAAGCTGGGGAAGTGGGAAGCGTGTATAACTGTACTTGTCTTAGTGGTCTTTAGGCATTTGGAAAATGCAGAAGTTGGCATATTGTTTTCAAAACCTTAATTTCCCTTCCTTTGCGAGGACACCTCTGAATGCTATTGACCTGTAGATCTGTGTTCTTCGGAGGAAAGAGAATGCCTTTCTTCCTAAAGCAAGTCTGAATCCATCCATGTTATACCAATAATTTGCACCTCTGAGTTCTTTGAGTATTTCTACTAACATTTATGGAGTGCATACAATGGTGTCAAGTACTTCTCAAATAATTTGATTTAAAAACCCTGGAAATGTTATTATTTTTACATAGACATGAACATGAAGGCATACAAAGACAAGACAGAGCTACGGCCAGTATGTGTCTTACATGTTGCCCTTCTAGGGAACTTGCAGCATTATTTATTCCTTTCCTCTATCTCAACATACACTTCTGTGTATCTCACTGCCCACTTAATATACCCACTTAACATCTCTCAAGGTAGGTACATTATTTCTTGCTATCCTATGGTCATTGTATGCTTGTCTCCTTGAATTGAGTACAATCTGTTTGAAGTCTAGGATATTTCTTTAAAATGTTCTGGCCATATACTTAGTCAAAAAGGAGTTCAAGACTTAGTGGTGTACATAATCAATAGCATTCATTTTGCCCACACATCTGCAGTTTGGGTTGGGCTCAGTGAAAATACACAGTCTTCACTGCACTTAGGGTTAACTGAGGCAGCTCAGAGGCTAATGCTGGGCTTGGATACCAGCTCCATTGCTCGCATATACTGTGGTTGATCTTGTTCTTAGCTGGAATCTCAGGAATGGCTATGGTGGAATCTATGTGCAGTGTTTCTATGAAGTACCTGGCTTCTTCAGAACACAGTGATTGCCTTCCAAAGATCCCAGGAGAACTGGGAAGAAACCTTCTGTAATTTCTCTGTGAAAACGCTTCATTTCTGTGGGCTTAGTCGGGTTTCAGTGGAGAAAACATCTCAACACCTACAATGTAAGGATGGCATGTGCGATGGGATAAAGCGATGACCCTATCTTAGCTATATGTGTTATGATCATATGTATTTTTATATGTGTCCTATCATATGTATTATGATCAAGTATACTTTCATCTCAGGCTCATTTCTCCATACTCTAGGCTTACATTTCTCAGTTTTATCAACAGTACATATTCAGTCAATGTCCAGGAAATATAGCTGGTGAATCAAAATTAAAAGGAGGTATCTTTCTGCATTGAGTTGGCCAACACTGATGGCAGATGTGCACCATTTACAAAAAAACCCTGTGCAAGGTATAAGGTCCCATTCGGAACAATTTATGGGCCTTGCCAGGAAAGGCACATAGAGTTTTGTCTTCATCTTGAAACTCTTTAGTGGTGATAGTTTGCTTGTTTGGGGGAAATGGAAGGATGTGCTGGGTTGAGCTTCTAAAGAACGGACACCTTTGGACTCTCAGTGAGTGAAATAATCTATAACCCTTTCAAAAGAAGCATGCTTAAAGTATCCAGGGCCCCAATATATGAAAATCATTTTATTAGCAGGAACAGAAAAAAAATGGAAATGATGAACACCAAATATGCGCTTTGGTTTGTGTTGGCATTAAAGTTGATTTTACTTACCTGAGGAGCCTGTCTGAGTAGAATATGAAGAACTGCCACCACTGTTGATTTTTCTCGCATCAAGACTGGGTCTGTAATACCAGTTGAGGCCTCTTGTTAACATAAAAAAGTGTATCTGCTAGCCAAGCCCTCAGAGTCAGTTGAGAGTAAGAAAAGTGCACAGGTAAATGGAAAGACACAGTCATACATGCATTTCAGAACTCATCCGCGTTATGACTTCGTCTTTCTTTTCCTTTTGTCTTTTCTGCAAAGTCCTTCATCCTCTGTCACATGGGATCTCCCCAGCCTGTGTCAATTTCCTCTGCTCTCAGAACATTAAGGCAGTTGCTCATTCTTGGGATTCTATCACTTAAAATGATAATCTGTAAACCAGCCCCTGCAAATCTCCCTCCCTCACTTCACACACATCTGTGTGTGTGTGTGTGTGTGTGTGTGTGTGTGTGTGTGTAAAATACACCCTTTCTTCCATTTTAGGTGTTGCAATTTGAGGATGAGAGCTCCATGGGCTGTTCTCATATTTCTAGTCTGGCTTAACTAGCTTTAAGGCTAGCAATCAGTAAATATTTGTAATAAAAACTTAGATTTAAACTGAAAAAGAACTTAATGTGTTCATGTTTAACTATGTTTGGAAAATGTCAGTCAAATCAACAAAGACAATATTATTTCCTCAAATTCTCTGGCTATGTGTACATACAACTCCAGCCAGGACTCTGGTTCCAGGTTTACTTGTAGGAGATGAAAATCCTACTGTATTTGTTCTTCATTCATATGGGTATTCAAAGTATGAGTTAATTTTCCTCCTAGAATTTAGGAATATTTTAATCTTTGGAGCATTGCCTTCTAACACATCTTTAAAGGCAAATTTCACCTACCCACCTGTCATTGTTTGCATGTGTTCCTCAACTGATAATATTCAGCAGCAGAGTTTGACTTCATGGTAATCACTGGAAATTCTTCCTTACAGGAAGAAGAACCACAAAAATGAGTTTCATAATATCATGAGAACCTTTGAATATTTGGGTCAGATTCCCTAATGGGAGATTGATCCAAAGGGATGGTTGGATTCTCAGTTCTCTAGCTGAGTTCAAGTTGTGGTTTTAAGAACAATTATTTTTTGAAAGCTACAAGATCTCGGTGCTTAATGACTACATTGCCAATGGCTTCAGTAGGGTAAAAAAAAAATATTATATTTTCCAATGTGGCAAGATGTTGTAGTTTAATTTCCAGCTCTTGAAAGTTTAGTTCTGGTTGCTGGAGTAATAACTGAAATACTGGTAATGAAATTAGGGCTGGGCAACAGAGCAAAATATTCAGACTCACTACCATCATTGTTCATGACATTGTCTTCTCTGTCCCTGGAGACAAGTCAGAATCCTGTGTCCCTCCCTTATTGCTCCTTAATCCCCCAAATCACAAAGTTCTACAGTCCTACTGATTACTTATTGGAGGTGCTTCTCATTTCTACTCCTAACGGCCACCCATTGTTTTAATTCAAGTGCTTATCACCCACTTTCAATATTATATGGCAGAAGTTTAGTTGCCTTTCAGCATCCCCTCCACCACCAAATCAGTTCCCTTAAAATTAGTTAACTTCTGGGGGGAATAAAAGCATAATATTTACTTTTATGGTAGAATCAAGTCCAAAGTATATAGTACACAATTCCCAGGAAGGTGGCTGGTCGTTGTCACCTCTACACCACACTCTACAAACACCAAGCCGCATTCGTTTCTGGTCCTTCCACTCTGTTTTCTCCTCTTGACAGCTTCCCTGACCTCATTCACCCTGACCACTGTTTTTCACTATTAAAATTATCTTTCTCTTTCAAAGGCAACTCCTGTTTCTGTCTAGAGGGGAAAGTCACATCTCTGCTGGAGCTTCTGGAAGAAGTCCTTTCATCCTGCTCTGTGGAGGAGGACAGCGGAGATGTTCTCCTAGACTGGCTCAGGAAGGACAAAGCTGGGACATCTCCATCCTTAGCACCATTTTCCTGTTGTTAGAGGCAAAGGGTCAGCCTTAGCTCAGTGGAGTTCTTTGGAATTGATTTTTTCACAGAATCCTTTTGAGAAGAGGTTAAATCTAATACAGACTACCAACCTATTATTATTTTTTCTGCATAAAGAGTATGTAAAAATGCAGTAAAAATGTATGGCTGGTTTGGTATCTAATAACTCAAATTATATTTAAAAATAAAAACTCAAAATGTGATTTTATAAAGACTATTTAAAACATGGTAGACAAAGAATTTACATCCTTGGGCTTAGACGGCAAGCCCCTTTAACGGCTGAGCCATCGTGTTGGCTCATAACTAATCACTTAAAGCTCTAAACCCAAAGTATATTAGTAATGTCAGTGATTGTTTATCCAGTACATCGGCACAGGGAGTCTTTAAGATTCTGAAATACAGTGGAGGAGGCTTCCCCTTTCTCCACAGCCTCTCCAGCATGTGTTGTCACTCGAGTTTTTCATCTTGGCCATTCTGATGGGTGTAAGGTAAAATCTCAGGGTCGTTTTGATTTGCATTTCCTTGATGGCTAATGACGTTGAGCATTTCTTTAAGTGTTTCTCTGCCATTCTATATTCCTCTACAGAGAGTTCTCTGCTTAGCTCTGTTCCCCATTTTTTAATTGGATTACTTGGTTTGCTGCTTTTCAGCTTCTTTAGTTCTTTATATATACTGGATATTAGCCCTCTGTCAGAAAAGGGTTGGTGAAGATTCTTTCCCAATCTGTAGACAGTCATTTTGTTTTGATGACGGTGTCCTTTGTTTTACACAAGCTTTTCAGTTTCATGAGGTCCCATTTACTGATTGTTGCTCTTAGAGCTTGTTCTGTTGGTGTTCTGTTCAGGAAGTTGTCTCCTGTACCAATGAGTTCTAGGGTCTTGCCCACTTTTTCTTCGAATTGATTTAATATGTCTGGTTTTATGTTGAGGTGTTTGATCCACTTGGACTTTAGTTTTGTGCAGGGTGATAAGTATGGATCTATTTGCATTTTTCTACACGTAGACATCCAGTTAGACCAGCACCATTTGTTGAAGATGCTGTCTTTTTTCCATTGTATGGTTTTGGCATCTTTGTCAAAGATCAGGTGTCCATAAGTGTGTGGGTTTATTTCTGGGTCTTCTGTTTAGTTCTGTTGATCCACCATTCTGTTTCTATGTAAACTTGTACAACCACTCTGGAAAGCAATCTGGCGCTTTCTCAGACAACTAGGAATAGAGCTTCCTCAAGATCCAGCCATACCACTCCTAGGCATATATCCAAAAGAGGCTCAAGTATACAATAAGGACATTTGATCAACCATGTCTGTAGCAGCCATGTTAATAGCCAGAAGCTGGAAACAGCCAAAATGCTCCTCAACTGAAGAATGGATGCAGAAATTGTGGTACATCTACACAATGGAATATTACTCAGCAATGAAAAATAAGGAAATCATGAAATTTGCAGGTAAATGGTGGGACCTGGAAAGGATCATCCCAGGAGCAGAAAGACACACACAGTATATACTCACTCATATAGACATGTAATATAGGATAAACCTACTAAAATCTGTACATCTAAAGAAACTAATCAAGAGAGAGGACCCTGACTAAAATACTCAATCCCCATTCCAAAAGGCAAAGAGGAAGGACATCAGAAGAATAAGAAAACAGGAAACAAGCTAGAAACCCACCACGGAGGGCCTCTGAAAGGCTCTGCCCTGCAGACTATCAAAGCAGATGCTGAGACTTATGACCAACTGTTGGGCAGAGTGCATGGAATCTTATGTAAGAAGTGGGAAATAGTAAGATCTGGAGAGGACAGGAACTCCACAAGGAGAGCAACAGAACCAGAAAATTTGAACACAG
Organism: Meriones unguiculatus; assembly: GCF_030254825.1. NCBI lineage: Eukaryota > Metazoa > Chordata > Mammalia > Rodentia > Muridae > Meriones > Meriones unguiculatus. The sequence continues at coordinate 98,115,366 of NC_083356.1, read as the reverse complement.
GGGTCTTCCCAGAGACTCATACTCCAACCAAGTCCCATGCATGGAGATAACCTAGAACCCCTGCACAGATGTAGCCCGTGGCAATTTAGTGTCCAAGTGAGTTACATAGTAATGGGAAGAGGGACTGCCTCTGACATAATCTGATTGGCCTGCTCTTTGACCACCTCCCCCTGAGGGGGGAGCAGCCTTACCAGGCCACAGAAGATGACAATGCAGCCACTCTTGGTGAAATCTAATAGACTAAGATCAGAAGGAAGGAGAGGAGGACCTCTCCTATCAGTGGACTTGGAGAGGGGCATGCGTGAAGAAGGGGGTAGGAGGGTGGGATCTGGAGGGGAGGAGAGAGGGTGGGGAGATACAAAGTGAATAAAGTGTAATTAATAAAAATAAATAAATAAATAAGTAAAAAGATTCTGAAATACACAACTTTACCTTTGTTCTCATCATCATGTTTAGAACTGAGCTCTGCTGTTGCGTATTTACGAGAAGAGGAACCTTCAGTGTTTGTTTTCCTCAGGTACACGAAGAAGCTCAGGCATAAGAGTAAGGGAACCTGAGATTTAGTGTTATGGAAAGTTGTTAATCAAAACCATCAAATCTTTTTTATTTTTATTTTAAAGGGAAGCTTTTTTTGTTGTGTCTTTTTCCAAGTCTTTCTTCTACTACAGGGTCTAGATTTTAGAGCTGGCTCTCCTTGTATGTCACAACTGTCTGTCAGTTACCTGCTTTAGTTCTGAATGGTGTATCATTTTTCCATCAGTATCTTCGGGTATTTTGCATTGTTTTGGGTAATGTTATTTATAATAGCCCTGCTATTTGGCCTCTCCAACACACATAGCTAATATTTTGGGCACAGATCTTTCTTTGAAGCCAGTGGGAGATTTATACACAGATGAAACATGCAGCAGGGAGAAGAGTGTTTCTCCCTTACTCTCTACTGGACGGACTCTTTCATCATAGCGGAAAAAGTACATAAGAAAAAGTAGATAAGAATCTTTGTTGTACATTTTCTATATTTAACACCGAGTCTAAAAGCTGTGAGGTAACAACAGACTTTTTCACCACATCCATGAAGATAAGCAAGCCAGACAATTAGGAGAGTATGGCGGTAACTGTGACCTGCAAACCAATAGATTTTGATAGTGTGTTCTAACCTGTTCTTGAGGAGAAACACAAGGAGACAGAGTAAGGCAATTTCCTCTGCTCCTCCATCTCATTTACATAAGGAAGATGGACTGTATTTTGCTTTGTCCACTTTCTTTGTTCTTTGCTTTTTAGGACTTGATAGATGGAGGCAGTGGCTCAGCCACACTGTTCAAGCTCTTATGTTTGGTCACTGAATTGCTTCCAGCTTTCCTTCCCAGATGCCTTATTTAACTTTGTGGAATCTCTGATGCTCTATGAATTCCCTCAGCAGTTCTTGTCAATGCTGAATGGACTTCTCTTTCAGCAAAGTGCCACCTAACCTGGTTGCTCACGGTGATTGCCAGCTTGTCCTTGTCTAGATGCTGAGGGTTCACATACTCGAAAAAGATGCGTAGCTGAAGTCCTTGTGATGGTCTAACCACTTTGAACCCTGTCACTGAGATTGTAACTTCTTCACCGCTTCTTTGTCTGAATTGAGACCTCCACAAAGTGTAACAGAAGTTTCCATAATGAAGTTCTCCTACATGCTCTAAACTTAATGTGTGTAGTTGGATTTTTCCCACTGAGATCAGCTCCAGTTGTTCTCTTTAAGAAACACCACAATGTGGAGCAAGGTGGTGGTGGAACACGCCTTTAATCCCAGAACTCAGAAGCAGAAGCAGGTGGATCTCTGTGAGGTTGAGGCCAGCCTAGTCTGTAGAGCAAGTTGGAAGACAGCCAGAGCTACACAGAGAAATCCTGTCTCAAAAAAAGCCAAAGCCCCCTCCACCCCCAAAAATTCACAAATCTGGGAGGGACAGTTTTTTTGCATGCAGAAAGAACCTCAGCCATCAGGCATGACAGGGTATACCAGGGACTGCAGCACTCAGAACAGAGGCAGGAGAGCCGTCAGTTCTAGGCCAGCCTGGGATATTCTGCCTCAAAAAATTAAAAACCAACCAACAAACAGAATGAATTCTGAAAATTTCAGTCTTCCAACATAATCTGCAGAGGACAGACCACTGGGCGATAGACAGTAAGTGGCTTCTAACTACTTGGTTATGTTATAGTAAGTATGGGATGAATCCAAAGATCCTTCATAATCAAGAGGTTTTTTGTTGTTGTTGTTGTGGTGGTGGTGGAATATAGTTATGTTTTCTAATTTATTTACAATTACTTTCCATGTATTTCTGAAAGTATTTTCTTTTTTGAAAAAGAGAGCTTTTCTAGGCAACACAATAGAAAGTTTTTGTAAAGATTATCCTCAAATTCTTTCTTTTTAGTGTATCAATGCTGAGCAAAAAATACTATGTCAATATCTATATGTGTTTTTAAAACTTATTACTGTCATATCAGAATCTTTGTAGCTTCCCACTTTAGACATCAAGAGTTTAGGATGGGGAAATATTCCTTAGTGCATTAAGTCTCTCTTTCATAGCCATGTGGTTCATAAGAAGGGGTATACAAATTCACATGTCCATATGGGTTATGATAGATTTTATTTCTTTGGTGTGCTTATTATTTTATTTTCAAATAAAAATTTGGTTATCATGATTTTCTATCTTCTCTTAATCATTGCAAATAATTGAGTTAAAAAATAAATAAAAGTTCTAGATTCATTTAGTTCCAGAGGACTTGAAAAGAGAAAACCTGTATTTCATCTAGGGCTATCTTCATGGGCTTCTCCCATGCACCTGAAGAATAAAACATTTTTGCCTTGCTTTTCTATAATTAAACTTCAGCACTGAAGACTTTTTTTTTTTTTGTCAGAATAGATGTCAAGTAATTTGGTAGATGCTGTAAAATCAATCAGTCTTTAAAATTTTTGTCCTGCCAAGACTGTAAAATACATTTGTACATATTCATTTCTGAATTGATGGATGGATGACAGGCAGTAGGCAGCAAGATTGAGCACTAAACGATCCTTGTGTCAGGCTTTAGCAGTCTTAGCAGTCTGATCCGTAGCACATGAAAAGGCATAGGAAAAGAGCAAAACCAGAAATATGTATGAGAATTTGGTCTTAAGTCAGGAAACAGCAGCAAGGAATTATTTTTACTGGGAGATACAGAAAAATAGTAAAGCTAGAAGGCTGGGACTTTTGATGAATAAATGAACCGATTATTTTATGTTTTATTGAAAACTTATGTTATCTTATGCCAGGTTGGACTCTTAGAGATGAGCGGAAAGAGAATAAAAATGAGTGAAGGGTTGGGAGGCTGATTTTATGAGGCAAATTAAAAAAAAAAATAGGCCAAGCTTTTCAGTAGATGATAGTGTGTTTCCTTGAGAAGAGTGACATTCCAGGAAGCAGAAGGCCAGTCCTCATCGACTGCTCCTTCCAGTGGCCCATTGTATCTTCACACAAGTGGCTACTCCTTTGTCAGACTCTCCAGTCAAATGTGGCATTGCATAGGAACTGAATGTCTTCCCACCTTCTAATGTAGTCAGAATACAAAGCGAGCAGAGGGGCAGAGTGTCTGGTGTCCGCTGGAAAGGGAAAGGACATCATTCATGTAGCTGGAGATGCAAAGACTTTGGGGAGCATTTCCAGTCTGTGCCGTGGCATTTGTGCGGCTCCCAGCTCTTCTTCCTTCTCACTGCAGAATTCCTCGGTGTCTTTTGTATTCACAGTCATGTCCAAACATCAGCTCTGAAAAAAAAGAATGAAAATAGAAAAATTAATGCAAGTTCAGTATCTTCTGTGGCATCTACTGGTTTGTTCTCAGCTTGCCCTACTTTTTCCTCAAACCTGGCTTGCATACCAATTTGGGGTGTTTCTTTGCAAATCTTTTCAGAGTTTTTGCAAGAAATAGCATGCGGTTATTTTTTTTTAATTTAGGAAAAAGAATTACAGTTATTAACCTGTATTAAACTTTTAGACTACGCTTCTGAAAGCAAACAACTCTGAAGTGTATTTCTTTCTGCTCCTAAGTCCTTCAGGAGTCCATGGACCAAGTAAATAATTAACTACCTACTGTATGCTCGGAAAATGGCGCAGAGGGCTTCAGGGTGTGTTGAACCAGCATTAGATGACTGCCAATGTTGCCTGTACTCCACATGTTCCAAAGTATCGATTCTGCCCTCAGGGAAATCACATTTCAAAACTGGAGGAAGGGGAAGCCTAAAGTAAGCCAACGTGTTTCACTGGAAAACAGCAGAAGCTGCTCTGCCCTCACCCTGTGTGTATGTTCCTGAGCACTTCCAACATTCATTTTAGAAAAACTACATTTTATTTTTCTACCCAAGGCATTCACCATTTTAGGTGACTTGGTTTTTCAGTTTCTTGGAACATGAGCCACCTTCCAGCCCTGAAACTAGTAAGCAAAGTGTGGCCAGTGGCCAGCAAGGGACACACTGGAGGCTGGAATTTCCAGAAAGCAACTCGTGGACTATTTACAATTTAAAGGGAATGTTGACCTTTCGAAAAAGTCAAATCAGATACAAAAGCAGTAGAACAGTGAAGGAGGAACTTCCAAATATTAACAAAGGCAAGGCTACCTCAGCGGAAAGACTGGTGGCTCTAACTCTACCTGGGTTTCAGTTAGCCAGGAGCGTATGCTCAGAAAAGCCTGATGTTTCACGCAAATTTGGGAAAGGTGTGGACTACATTAACGACCCATAAAAAGTCACTGGAGATCACCTCAGTCTTTTATGCATTTTTTTTCTCTCTCTCTCTTGGAGCCAGGCCACAGAGGAGGCATGACACACCTTCAGGCCCCTCTTCCCCTTAGTAAACTATCTGGTTTCTGGTTTCTGTGCCTCTACAGAATTATAAAGAGGCACAGGGGTATGGAACCTTCAGGGTCTGTCCTATTGACTCACACCTGTGCCCGTGATAGTATCAGTAGTTGCAAAATGAGCAAAGTTAATTGTCGTGTGTGTGACTGATCAGGGCTCTCCCTGCACTTGAGAAAAGATTCCTAACACACTGGGGGAGCAGTCTCTCCTTGGAAGGGAGTCAAAAGAGTATTCAAGGCCCACCTTGCAACCCCGGCATTTGCAGGTGAGAACTTGGGCGGGCATCTGGAGTGAAGAGGGAAGGAGCACGTCCTGTGGTTAAGCACTACCGTGCTATCTATAGAAAGATGGTTCTTATGAGTGAGAAAACACATGTGGTATGAACACACAGGCCTTGAGACAGCTACCGTTCGGGGAGGTGTACAGCAGCAGCATAAGAAAGACGAGGGAATATTAGCAAGCCTCTTCCTTGTTCCTGAGTGCTGTCTTACACACTGACTGTGGAACTGAGTGCCATATCCCGGAGGGGAGCGACAGATCGATACAATCTGGCTGCTTCTTCATTCAGTTTCTTAGCTCATGGCGAAGAGCCAGGGATATATTTTGCTCTTTGTTCCTCACTGCACACGTGCTCTGGCAAGCAGCTGCTATGTCTTCCTTTCAGTGCTCAGCCATGATCAGGGTACTTCTGTGAGGTCCTAGCAAGAATTTACATCAGTCCTGGCCAGTAATTACTGTCTCTTTCCAGACACAACTCTTACACGTTCTGCATTTTAATGCTCCAGTGCTGTGGAGTAAGTAGAGTGAGGCTAAAATGCTTGCTGTCATAAACCTTGGAGTGCTACCGCCATAAGCAAACAGTGCATCCTCTCAGCCAGGTGTAGTGGTGCATGTCTGTAGTCTCAGCTTTAGGATGCAGATGCCCACCAGGCAGAAATGGAGGAGGATCTGGAGTTCAAGGTCAGCCTGAGCGATAGGACATCTTGTCAAAAACATCAAAAAGAAAGGGGTGAAAAAGGCATCCTTTCTCCCTGTAACACGGACAAAAGCATCTTTTTTTTCAGATGCTGTTAATATAAGATGCTGGCATTTGGATGACTGTACTTGGCCTAGGTTGTTGTTTACTGACGCTCCAAATATTCAATAATCACATCTACTTTCTCCTCTGTTCTGCTCTGTTTAAACAACACACATCTGTCAGGGACAATGAGGATATTGTCTCCTCGTGTTCTCCTAAACATGCCTAGCATTCCTGACCAAGCTACTGAGTATCCTACCAAAGGAGCATGCTGTATAGTCTGAAATAAAATTCTTCCATTCAGTCTTTTCTTTATCTGCCCTGTGTCCTTCCTCCTCTCCCCAGAAACCTCTTTGTGAGGTTTAATTAAATCAACTATCCATTTCAAATAATTTTATTTCTGCATTTGCCATCTAGTCGTCGAAATTTTACAACAACATTGCTTAAGCTGGTGGGGAGGTGCCACCAAAGCATATAAAATGAGGTAACTAACCCGGAATGGTGATGTGACTAAGTGGGGATGTTCCAGAGGTAGTGTGAGGCAAATGGAGACTTGCTCAGGAGTTCAGGAGTGGTAAAGGCATCTATACCTGCTGTTGCTATAGAAAGATAGTTCAGAGGAGCGAACATCTGAGGTGAGGCACACAGAGTGCGCGGAATTTTATGAGTGATGAAAAGCAGGTTACAGGCAGGGAGAAGAGCTTAAAGATACTGAAGGGTGACTCTCCCAGGTGAACTGTCAGAAGGAAGACTAGTACATCTTACAGCAACGAGCCAGTTTGTTTAGATTAAAATTGACAGCTGAACAATTAAGTTGAAGAGTGCCCTGTAGATGAGTTTGAATGTAAAGATAGGAAGTGAAAACTCAGTTTGACGGGTGTGAAGTCACAATAAATTCAGGTGACAACCTTAGAAGATGGATAGCTGGGGACATCAAATGTAGGGAGACCGTTTTGTGGCTTGTTGTGTTGTGCTGAGGGCTGAGCCTTGAGTTCAAGACGAGGCGGAGACAGATGAAACAGTAGGACATTCAGAGGAAGAAGGGATAAACATGAGGCCCTATCATATAAGAAGAGACATCTGAGAAAAGTGGGCTGGCAGATTGTATACAGCTCTTATACAGCATCACCGCAGATAGTCTGGTTCTATCTATAGCTTAGTTTATGAATATCTTGTGGCAAGGAGAAAGCTGCAAACTATACTCCGTCAATTCTGTTGCACATCTTCCTATCTTTATATTTATGATATTAGGGTATTTCTTATTACCCTTGGGAACATTCAGCGTGATTATTTTTTTCATTGAAAAACAGTTAGTAAATCAATGGAACATATTTTAATTGATAGTGCCTTATTGACAAGGTGTAATATAAAATGTGCATTATTAAAATATTTCAGTTTTGCCTTAAAATAGTCATATTTGTTGCAATCAAGAGAAGCAATCCATAGTATAAACTACATTTACATATTAAAAACAACATGACTATCATTCAGCAAGCATACACATTGCCCTAAGTAAATAATCACAGAAAATAAATCAGCCTCCAGAGCTTTAAGGAAATTATAAATTCATCACTACTCACTGAGAACTCTGATAAATGTGTTTGGCTTTTAAGTGCTAGAGAAGGATACAATTAATGAGAAAAGAGCAATGTTTTGGTCTGGGGATACATGCGCGGAGTTCAGAAGAAGAAGAAAAGGCAAAGGTACTTCGTTTGAATAAGGCAGAATATGATGCATGATGGGAGACTTCCTATAGGTATTTTGGATTGTCTGAGAAAAGACTCTCATTGCTTTTGGGGGCATCAGGTGAAGCTTGGAGAAGGATGTGAAATTTAAGTTAAGCCTTGGGGTATGGGTACCAACAGATAAAGGACATGAATTCTGGTGAACCATGTGTTGTGAATAACAATGAGAGACAGAAAAGAATCCTGTGCATTCAGGAAAGGAGGCAGGACAGTGTCATTGGAAGGAAGGCTATGGGTCATAGTAACCATTCTGGGAAACTTGGAGCAATTACTATGTACTGGACATTGTGTGTCCCATATAATGATAGATAGCATCCTTGATCCTGTCGTAGAAGCTGAGCACAATGAAGCCTGGTTCAGTTAAGTAGGCTGGTCAAGAATGTAAGGACCTGTGCTTCACCGACAGGCCTTCCTTATTCCTTCTCTTAAGAAGGCACATGAAAGGCTATATATGCATGGGGACATGTGACTGGGAGGGGATGCTGGCCAAATGTCAGAAAATTTGTTGCAAAAGATGTGACGAAATCTGAACTTAACTCTGCAGCTGAAGTGATGGTATTTCCTGGACTTGGAATAACACGTGACCCCGCTATTGTTAGCACAGTAGAATTGTACATAGTGGCTTTAGTGATATGGTGATCAGGAAACTTAGGTTGTTTATTTTAGGGAACTTTTACACCCTTGATTTTATTGTAGTATTTTGTATCATGAAAGATACTTCTATCCATTATTATTTGATCCTCATAATAATGTGGCATTTCTCCCTGCATTGGGTATATGGAGAAACACTCCAAATGATGCTGTTCTTGTAAAACTCCTACAGATGGTGGGTGGTGGAGCTGGGGAATAGTAACTGTTCAGAGGCCTAGATGACTGCTGTTATCTTCTGGTTCTTGAGCTCCTTGATTTTATCCCATGAAACCTCACTCTGCTGTCATACAAATGGGCATGCATATGGATTTGGTTTGTTCTGGAAATCAAACTCCAGTGCAGAAGATGTTGTCTTTATTAAGTGGAATAATGGCCACACTGGATGCCCCCAAGAGCTCCAGCATGTGGAGTGTGTGGAAATTCCCCTGGACTTCATTATTGATTACACAACCATTTTGCTTCTCCCACCCACCCTCCATCTTGTTTTGACGTTTAGCCTTGCTCGACTAAAGAGACAGTGTCACTCACTGTTTCTGCATTGACCACACCTCACCATATATTGTTTGTAACATTTCAATGCCTTCCATTATACTTTGAGTCAGTATCCTGGCCTAGGCACTACCAGAAGAAAAGCACATGCTCCATTTTTAAACAAACAAAAAAAGTATTTATCTTTATTTCATGTGCATTGGTGCTTTCACCTGCATATTTGTCTGTGTCAGGGTGTTGGAATCCCTGAAACTGGAGTTAAAGACAGTTGTGAGCTGCCATATAGGTGCTGGGAATTGACCCTAGGTCCTCTGAAAGAACAGCAGTGCTCTTAACCACTGAGTAATCTCTCCAACCCACATGCTCCACCTTTAATATCATTTAGTCTCTAAAGAGTAGGAATGGATCATAAACTATGTTACTGATTAATCAAATGTAGAGGCTGAAATCAATAGGAAATTGGTCTCTTATAGTGTTGAGCCTGGAAATCTGAAATCAAGGCCCTACACCCTTGATATCAGACAGCACCCTTCCATGCCTTTTTTTCTAGTCTGCAAAGCTTCAACTTCAAAATCTGCTTCTATGGTCACATGGGTTTCTTCCCTGATGATAAGAACATTAATCCTATTGGACTAAATCCTATCCTAATGATATCACCTTATCATGACTATATCTGTGAAGACTTCAAACACATCCATTCTTACAGGGACCAAGGAGTAGGACTTCAACCTTTGAAAAAAAACTTTATGTTTTCGCTAGATTCTTAAACTCATGAGGACAAGAGTTGTATTTCCCATCTTCTCAGGGTTAGCACAGTTGTGGGGTAACAGAATCATAGCATGGTTGACTTGATCATCACAGGATTGTAACTCTGGCTGTATCAGGTCCTGGCTGTGTACCCTGGCAAGTATGTTAGATCTAGCACCCTTTGCTTAGCTGTTGCTATGGCTATTCACTTCAGAAATGTGTATAGTCTTCTGTTAATATCATTTAGTCTCTAAAGAGTAGGAATGGATCATAAGTTATGTTACAGATTAATCAAATGTAGTGTCTGAAACCAACAGAAAATTAGTCTCTCATAGTCTTGAGACTGGAAGTCCCAAGACTTGAGGAGACGGTGTGATGTATTGAGAGTTCTATCATTAAACCACTGTCGTTGGGCTTTAGTCTTCGCCTCCAAGTAAAAGATGTAATTTAGGTGACGCTGAGGTTTCCTCTACTCTGCAGCTTGTAGATTTGTCTTCTTGTACCTTTAAGTGAGAAGGGGCAAGAGAATGAGCGTGAACAATAGAGATTACTGATTATACATTTTATTGGAGATTCTAGTAAATATTATGGATTTAAGGAAAGACACATTGTTACTGGTTTAAGTCTCATGCTTAAAATTTTGTCCTATATCTACTTAGCGTCCTATTTTTAGTTAAATGAAATTCAAGAACTATTTCTTGTTTCCTTAAGTCAGGCTTTGTGTTAGATCAGGAATCACTAGAAATGATGAATATACTGTTTTTCATTGTATTACATTTAAATCTCAAAGCAACTGAGATTTTATATCTATTTAAAATTGTAAATAGGCAGGGGTAGAAATAAAAGAAAAAGATTCTGGTTTTCTAAGAAGTTACCTATTGCCCATCTGTAGCTCCTTCTGCTACACACCACACACACACACATACACACACACACACTTCTAGATTAGGGAAACACAAATGGAGAAGAGGCTGCACATTCCATCAGATTCTACGTGCTGACCTCTATGCTGATTCACCATGCTCGAAGACATCCTCCACAGGTGGCAGAGCCGCTCCCAGGAGCAGATGGAGAGCAGATTGGAGGGAGAACTCTTAAGGGAAAGCTTCCTGGGAGCTGTTCCTTTTGGATGTGGTTTAACATCTTCCTCCATCCAATTCATTTGAACTAGTGCCTCCCTAGTTCATTTTGAGCTGGCGTTTGGATGGAGAGAAAAGACAAGTGAACAAGGATTGGGGGAGCAGTCTTGTGGGACAAAGAAGGAGCACAAAAGCTCCCCAAAGGAGCTGCCTTCTGTGCAAGGGACAAAAGCAAGGCCACTCTGACTAGGTGTGATGTGGTATGAGGTCAGGTATCTACCAGAACAAGTAGGAGTAGGAACAGTGGATAAAGGGGAAACCACCCAGACTTTCACATAAATATTTTGTTATTCCAAGTATCTCTGTACAATTCTAGTTCCCAAGCAGGGGCATCTAGCTTTCTAAGAAAGACTTTCCCAATTCTTCAGGGCTAACTGCCCGCACCCAAATGAGAAGAGTGAAGTTATGTAAAAGGTGAGTCTTAGGGGAGGAGGAAGGAACACCCTCATTTGTTTATCTTGAATTCTTATGAAAGAGTTGGTTTTGAAATGTAATCGTGTGAGTGTGGTGAGGGAGAAAAGGACAAGAAATGACTTAAGAGACACTCAGGCAGACACACATACACACACACACACACAAACACATACACACCCCTTCCCCCCTCCTCCCCACACAATGGCCATCATAGAAACAACCAATGGATTTCAATAGCCCAGGTCAATGTTCTTTGCCTGTGATTTCATTCTCTCCTTAGCTGTTATTTTTTAGATACCTCATTAGACCTCTTGGAGGAAGAATTTTGCTTGGTTAGAAGAAGATGAAAAAGGACGAAAAAATAAATGAAGTACAATCTGTTTGCCAACCAACACCAGCTATCCACTAGATAAAACAATAATTATTATTAGTAAGCATAAACCAAAAAAAGAAAAAATGAGAACTTTAAAGCCAAGAGATACTGACAAACTCTAGATGGCTCCTCAAAATTATCTGTGAATTATTGAAATTTTGAAGGCTGACCTAACAGTGTGTAGATGAAAACATACATAAAAGGTTTATTCCCTTTTCCAATATGACTTTGATAATCATCTTTTCCTCTTTTTCTTCTCCAAGCACATTACCATTGGCTATTAATCCCACCTGTAGAGAATATGACAACAACCACAATTTAAAGCCAAATTTGAAGCAAGCTTTAATGAAATACTGGTCAGGTTGATGGACACTGGCCAGGTCCCTCTCTGGGCTTCAGAAAATGGCCCCAGTCACTTAAGGGACTTAAGGCAAACCCCACAATTTACCTCATTTTCCATTATTTCCAATCAGGGACAAGGGTAAGTCATGACATATTTACTGGTAACTGGGCTTAGCAGGTCACTTTGTGTTTTCGTGATTTTTTTTTTTTATTATTTTTTTGTTGTTGTTTTTATTTTATTTTATTTTTTTTGGTATTTTTTATATCTGTCTATGTTGTCTATGTTAGTGTTCATCCTTTTTTTTTTAAAGCAAAAGCAGCTCCGTAGCACACATGCCGCTCTTCTACGTTTGCCTTAGCACACGAATACCTGTTTTACCCTTTCCCGGCAGTGCATTGTATTCCATAGAATTAAACCACCACGGATGATTTAACCACATCTGGTATAACGCACAACTGAAACTTCTGTCTTGTAGTTACAATACCCCACAAGAATCATTCTTAAATGGTCTTTGTTGACAGAGAAGTTTGTCAGAACTCTTAAAGTTAGACTTACTGGTTGGATACTTAATTTGATACTGTAAAATGATATCATTAATAAGGCTCGATAGATGTATCTTTAGACTTTGGGTATGAAGTGCCCATTTATTTGCAACTTAGCCAGCACTATATCTCATCAAACTCTTTTTCATCTGGTAGGCAAGAATTAGTATTACTATTTCAATCTTTTTTTACTTCTTGTTTCACTAAGGAAGTTAAACACCAGAAAATGTACTGCCGATTTATATCTTCTCTAAATTACATTTATAGCTTTGTATTTTGAAAAATACTTCTCTAAAAAATACAACTTGAAGCACTCTTTTTCTGCTGTTTCTCCTCCTCCTTCTCTTCCTTCTTCCTCCTCCTCCTCCTCCTTCTTCCTCCTCCTCCTCCTTCTTCTTCTTCTCCTTCTTTTTTCCCAATTATATGGACCAAACCCATGGCCTTGACCTTGTCAGAGAGTGAGCTAAAGCCCCAACCAAAGCACAGCATGTATCACTACCACTAAGCAATTGTCTCTCCTGAGTAATACCTGCCTGGCTCTTAAAATTATCATTGTCCATTGTAATTTTCACTGAACAGAATTTATCTCATCTTTGTGCTGCTGATACTCTAAGTTTTTATTAATCGTGTAGGAAAATCATTCCTGGCTTTATCTTATTGAAATATTCTATATTTTCTGTTTCTTATATATTCTAGATGTTTACATGTGACTGCTTAAGTATCAGGTATTTATTCAATTCTGGTAAAAGGATATGAATTAATCCTCCCCTCAAATCGGTCCTAGTTTTACTTACTGGAAGATCTACTCTTTTCCGAATGAGTTGAAATTATTAGATTGTATAAGTTTGTGCACATACTTGGGTATGTTTGGGGACTCTCTATTCATTTGACAAAATTTGATAACATTCTTTTCCTTTTTAAAATATTTAAATTTTATCTTATTTTTATCCTTCTCTCATACATTACACCCCAACTTCAGTTCCCCCTCCTTCCACTGCTCCCAGTCCCTTCTCTACCACCTCTCCTTTCCCCCAGTTTCACTCCTCCTCTGTTTTTCTTCAAGAAAAAAAGAGAAGGCCTCCCAGGAATATCCACGAACGTGCAGCTCTGAGTTACGCTGCATGGCTCCATAGTCATGAGGAGAGTTTCCCAACGCTTCTCCTCACCTCCACACACCACCACTGTCATTTTACAATTGTCGTGACTAGCCTTACGCCTCTTCTCTTTCAGGTAACCGTAAGAATGTTTATTAAACACTATAAGCAAAACTGCAAATTTTGATTTGGAGCACATTGGATATTTTAGAGCATTTGAGGATAATAAGCATGGTTATAAGATGGCCCCCACTTGTGTGAGTAGGGGCTATGTTTCCCTCAGTCTAGATTTATATGTTTATAGATTTATAAACACCCTCATAAAGTTTTCAAAATGCTTTCTAGGGTCATGCTTGTTTACAACACTGTAGCTGTTTTGGATAATGGTTCTTTTACCCAGCATTTTAAGTCTCTTTATGATATTGCAATATAACAATGTAATAATTTTAATGATTAAGTGTATCTATAAGTATAACAAGAATTAGAAAGTGTCATATGTAAGAGTTGAAGTTTTATAAACAACTTACTTATTTTTGCATTGTATTATACTTCCTTCTTTCCTCTTTTGAAATGAGTGATAGGCTGTTGACCAGGCTTGCTTTCACCCCTGGGATCAAGCAATCCTCCTGCATCAGTGTCATGAGAGGCCGGAATCCCAGCACTGTACCATTGTGCCCTGTTAACTGTCTGTTCTATAATCAGCTACCTATCTTGGGAAGTCTAGTCATGGCAGACTAGAATTATTAAATTATTTGTGGGTGTGGAGCATAACTGGAAGAGTGACTGCAGGAAACACCAGCCTTTCATTTTTAGCGGACAGCTGGGGGTCTTTCTTTGCAGATTTAGATTTATATTACTTGTTTCTGTCGAAACCTAGCTTGCTTGGAATTTTTAAAAGTAAAATGCATATTTACAAAGGCAGTTCCATTCCATGAGGCTGTCTTTGTGAAGCAAATGTGGCTCCATTCAGCTCAGGTCAACTTGGTAAATGTATGGAAAATGATGGTTCTAGAAAAGTTACAGAGAAACTCAACTTGGTTTCCTTTAACTGGTGGTGACACTGTTTGCTTTGTCCTTTTATTGAAAGAGACAATTTTTTTTCCAGCCCCAGTTTTATCTCTCTAAAAAAGGGCCATGTCTGTGGAAACTGGGGGAGCTGTTCCTGGCCTGACACTTTGCTGCAGAGGAGTCAGTAGGCCATTGTTCTTCGGACACTGTGTGCGGGCCCCTTCTGTCTTCTATAGGCTTGTTGTTTTCTCTTGGCTCTTATTTTTATCACCTAAGTAAATTGTGCAACACGGAAGGAACTTAGCGCAAAGCACAACTACTGCAGGTCACAGCCAGGCGGGAAGTCAGAACCCTGTTACGCTCTCCTATCACCTTCTCTGTCTCTTTGGCAGATAATTTAAGGTATTGCCTTTTATCTGGAAAGGCACAACTTCAAAATTACTGCATTGACCTCCTCTAAAACCAAAGAAGTCTTGTGTACCACCGGATAATGTTGGATAAACCTGGAGCCATACACAGGAAAAGACGACTTTCAAAATGTACACATGTCCCTGTCTCCAAGTGACCCACATGCCACTTCACACCAGCAGCAGGAAATTTTACAGACATGTTTTTGCCATACACCCATTGCCAGGCACATGCTCTCCAAGGCTGAAGCAGGGAGAAACGAGAATGGAACTTTTATAAAGTTGTCAGTGATGCTTCTCTGATAAGTGAGTGAGTGGATGGATGTGGGCAAACATCTATTTTTACACTTGAAAGAGACAGAGTTAACTCATCAAAGTACTTCAAGCAAAGCTGATCTTGATAAGGCAACACACCTCAGATGCAGTTAGGGCCATCTCGGGGGTAATATGGTTCACCCATAGCTTCAAGAGCAAGTGAATTGAGTATGAATAGGTTAGAAAATTGTTTCCTTGCCTGTATGTTAAAAAACACTATGTTAATTAGTATTTCTGTTAGGGTTGAAGTTTTTCTCTTTGGTGTTTTAGCATGTGTTAGTCACTCCAATCTAGCACTTGGTGCTTCTTAACGCTGCGGTTACAGAGAACTTTATTGAGCCAACTCTCTTCTCCTTCTTTAAGGGGCTACCCTCTACAGACAGTCTTTCTGTATGATTTTAGGTTGCCTTTTTCTGAAGATGAATATTTGGTTTTGGAGAATGGTATCTAATTCCCACTGATTCCAGGAAAAGGCGAATGTTCACCTGCCCAAGCCAGTCATTAAAATGATGAGGGTGCTAGGCATACGGCTCAGTGATTAAGAGCACATGTCACTTTTCCAGAGGACTAGAGTTCAGATCGCAGCACCCATGTTGGTCCATTCACAACCTCCTGTAACTCTAGTTCCACAGAATGACACCCTCTTCTGGAACCATCCTAAAAGCATGTGCATGCCTACACACACACACACACACACACACACACACACACACACACACACAAACACAGCTCCAGGCACAGGCTCATTGTCCAGCTAGACCAACCAAATTAAGGTGCTTTAGGTTCAATGACAGATCCTGTCGCAGAAAACAAAGGTGGAGAACGGTGGAAAAATGATATTCTACACTGACCTCTGGCTTACAAACACATCATATGCACACATCACACTGCAATACACACACACACACACACACACACACACACACACACACACACACCCTCCACCTTAACACAGGTTTAATAAGATCTTAAAAGTATTGAGATGATTTTTATATTTAAAAAATAAATTAAGTAACTTTACAAAATTAAATTCACCCTCTACAAATTCAAATATGCAATAGTCTACTTTCAACTACGCAGCACTGACTCATGTCTTACGGAATCCATTGAGTCAAATAAAAGCTCCTGGTACAAATAGAGGCAAAGGATAGAATAAAATGAACACGTGGGCCAATAAACTAAAACAAAATGCATTCTAGAAAGGCAAATAAAGTCTCAAACAAATAATGTCACCAAGCCAGAATGAAAACCTAACTAGATTGTTGCAGAAAAATCTCCTTTCACTAACCCATGGTCATGGGACTGACTAGATTTCTTTTTGAGCTAAGAGGAATTCAGAAATTTCAGGAACTGGCCCTGACACTGCTTTGTGAATACACCTCGTTCAGCTCCTGCAGGGCCCACACACACATTGCAGCTTTCTACTCTGTGAGGGTGGTGAGGGTCCCTTTCCGGCCAGTTCATATGGAATTAAGGTTGTTTCCTTTGGAAGTTTCCTTTTTGAGTTCTTACTACTTAAAGCAAAATTCACTAACAACAGGTTACTTTGAACTGAGTGTTACACATGACCTCTTATCTCTGTTCCTCCTAAATGCCATGTTTATCAATGTGGAAACTGAAGTGTAGGGAGTATATGAGTCGGCTCAGGCTGCTAGACAATAGACATAGCACAACAAAGTCCATAGTGTAAGGCACACCGTATACTGGGTTGCTGTATACACCAAACATTTTTGTTTTCAGTGTTCCTTGCTGTGTCTTCATGTGGAAAGAGACCCCTCTGTTGTCTTTTCTTGCAAGGGCACAGACCCTTAGGTAAAGACTCTATCGCTTTGACCTCAGCTAACCTTGCATGCAGTCTACACTGGAGATTAGAGCTTTAACATGTGCACATAGTATGTCATGGGTTAGTCTGTATTCTTACGGCATCAGAGCTAGCATTTGAACCTTGAGGTCTGGCATCTGAGCAGTGAAGTCAATATTCTTGTCATTTTCATGGGTGGTTGGCAGGTTGGCCACAGTTTCTTGAAGAACTTCCGACCTTTCTGCCTATGTTCCAGGCTTCACACATCTTCTCATCTGCCTCTATTAAATCTTCCTATGCCCCTCAGTGAATGTTCACTTCATTCATACGTAAGAGGGATTTCTACATAAAAACAAAATGTTTCATGTAAGAGGATTACTACCCCCAAACAATGGAAAGCCGGTTTATGGAGCACACAGCAGACAGTCTTTTAAAGAAATTTGACTTCACCTTCATACCCTTGAAGAATATGATAGCCTCTTTGGAATAGGCCTTTCTTTCTTTCTTTCTTTCTTTCTTTCTTTCTTTCTTTCTTTCTCTCTCTCTCTCTTTCTTTCTTCCTTCCTTCTTTCCTTCCATTCTTCCCTTTCTTCCTTTTTTCTTTTTCTCTTTCTTTTTTCTTTTTTAGGTTGTTCTTACTTGATGATTCAGGAAGTTACTGTTTAATTAATTTTTAAAATATATATCTCTTCATTTTAACTTTTTCTTTTTATCCTTTTCTCCATAATGAAAGACTTTTATTTTACAGGTTTTATATGCAAAACATAAACTGTAAGCGTGAAGTTAAAAGATATCTCTTGGTCTCTCAAAAATGAGAGGAAGTGATGCATTGATGTAGAAACAGTCTTGTCTTCATCTCCCTCTGACCCACATGTGGTATTTAGAGCTTAAAAAATGATCTGAATATGACAGAGAGTAGAGAGGAAGGGACTTAGAACATGTTCCTCTTGCGCCATGGACAGTAAAGCATCCCTGAGACCTGTGTGGTACCCAGATGGATCAGATCATCTTCTTTAGCACCCCCTTCTCACGGTAACTTAGAGGCTGACCGAATGACAACCAGGCACTTACCATTCTCTACAAGCAAATCCTAGAGGGGGAAAAACCCATAGAACTTCGAAAGTCTACCTTTGTGAGCCAACAATTTGATGTCTGAGGGCCACATTGTCATTGAGGGATTGGTGTGTCACCACATTTTATCACAAATGACACTCCTGATCCGGATGCTATTTAAAATGTGTGGTAAGTGGCTTGATGCAGGCCTCAAGAATTAGAACAGAGAGTTGAACCATAGAAATTAGCCAGTTCGTAAACACGTAATTAGTGGGTGTGACCTGATTGTTGTGTAAATGCAGGGAGCAGACCTGCCTTTGACTGATTTTTAGTCTCATGGAATATAAAAGTAAATATACTTATTACAAGACTCAGCTTGCGAAGTGCGTTTCACAACTAGTGAAAAAAATGCTTGATTTCCCTGGTTAATCACTAATGTCTGTAACCTATGCTCTAATACCTTAAGATACTGAATTCATACAATTTTAGTTTTCATCCATGAAACTCGGCATGATTTATTGCTTTGGAATACTGACACACTTACCTAACTGTGAAGTTCCTAGAGGATTGACGTTATCTATTAATTGTATTACATGTTTGATGCTTTTCTAATACCACTTCCTAACACACACAGTCACCCACCCAACCACACATCCACATACCCCATACACACACAATCATATCATGCGTTGATGGACATGCGCTCGCTATACGGATACCTTTATGACCCACTGATTGTTTAGCTCCCGAAGTCACTGCCGCTTCCATTTGAATTACACTTACCTGTCCCCTAAAACCACGTGTGTTTGTAATCTCTCACTTAGATTTTACATGTTATGGGGGACACCATTTTGCTTCTATCTTAATGCAGTTCCAACAGCAAGGAGTCAAGCCATGGCAGAGCTTTACCATTCTCTGATTTGGCTCTCTTTTTTTGATTAATTGTAAAGATTTTATGACTCACACTTGGCCAGTTCTCCTTGAGCTGAACTCACCTCGACTTCCAGTGCCCACATTCCATTCTGGCTTGAAGCTTTTCTAATTCTTGTAAACTCTTGCCATGACCTTCCAAATGACTTTTCGATGTGTGTTTGACTTCTGTGCTATTTAAAACTTCTCTTTTTTACTTTTGCTTTGACTGTACCTTCTACGTTCCTGCTCTGCTTCTCGGTGAAACCAGTTATCTTAAAAAAAAAAATCCAAAATAAATAAATAGAAAAGCAATTGTATTCAAGTCCCCTGTGATGGCATGCTACGAGTGAATCCATCCTGTGTTACAACCTTGACTGCTCCCTTCTTGCCTACCTCATTCTTTTCCCCTAATGCTACAGCTGTGTTCACTTTCAGATGTGACCAGCATTCTACAGTAAATACGCTGCCTCTTCTTTTCCTCACCATTGTGCCCTATAAAGTTGGTGGGTAGTTTAAGAAAGGACAGAGCAGCATAAAGGCAACCAGGCAAATGGCAAATGACTACAGATCAAGGGATTGAATGTCTTCTTGGTGAACTTCAGCAAGCTAGGGTCTAGTTCTGGGGTGGAATACTACAAGGACTTTATCAGACAGCAACCTGGCCAGCACTTCCTGTATTTACAGCCCAAACAGTGAGTGTTGATGCACTCTGTCTAGGGCACTGAGGCACTAATATTAAATGAGGGCATGGCTAGGCAACAAATGAGAACTTGAACAAGTTTTTTTTTTTTTTTCTTTCTTTCTTTTTTCCTCTCTTTTAAGAACTGGAAAATTCTGTTTTGAATACAACTAGCCATAAAATATCAAATTCTAAGTGTTCTGTCTGTTTGAAGGAAGAAAAAACAAGGTGATTTTTTTTTTAACTGCAGAGAAGGACTGTGAGGTTCTCTCAGGAGCCCTGGGGAGTGGGAGTGACCTCCCAGATAGGGTTTGTGCCTCAAACCACAGCAGTCACATGGCCTTTTTCTGCTTTGCTACTTTTTGACTGCGCGTCAGAGGGCCGTGCATTTCGCTTCCCCCCTCCCCTCCTGCAAGGCCACCGAAGCATGTGCAGGCAGGATTAATCTTTGTCCACAATGTCCCTGCACAGGCTCCTGCAGCAGCAGAACTGCAATGGCAACTTGGAGTACTGTGCTGATCCTGCCTACAGCTACTTCTCCACACTCACAGGCTCCCTTACGATGGAAGACAACAGAAGGATTCAAACGCTGGCAGACACTGTGGCCACTTTGCCTCGGGGACGAAAGCAGGTATGACTGCAGCTCTGTCTAGAACATTCATGTGGGTTTGACTAGCACTGATAGCGGCACTTGCTCCTGTGTGTCCCCGAGAATTCCTTGACTCCCCGTCCTCAAAAGTCATTTCTGTTCTTATTCAGGAGAGAATTCTTTTCCCCCAAGGACAACCTCCATCTACTAAGCCAATTTACTTAGGAGATAATGACTGAGAGAAAAGGCAAGGTCGGAGGTGACATGCCCACAAGAGATAGCGTAGGAGTTGAAAAAACAGTCACTTCTAAAAAAAAAATGTAAGAGAATATTTCTTTTTCAGTTAAAGATGTGCTCAAGAGAAATGAAAGGTGTTGAGCATAACAAACTTGAAGGTGATTTAGAGATAAGTTACCAGTGCCCTCCTCTTTCTCCCTTTGTGTCTCCACTGATTCTCTCCCTTCTAAGTTTTCTCCCCCAGGTCTTGGTAGTCCTATCAGTTCACAGTCAAGAAAAAGACTTTTCCCTTGAACGCAAAATTTGTCAACCACGTAAATTTTTGAGCCCCAGAGAACTGGCACAAGCTGGGGCTCTTGGGACTTTTTGGGGGGGAAGAAGGGGGAGTTAAACGTTGGCTAGGGACCCAGCTAAGCTACTTAATAGCTGTGGCACCAGAGCAAGTTGCTAGCCTTCCTCACATTGTGTGCTTTCTAAAAGGACAAAAGACGCTATCAGGCTAAATTCCATCCATTTCATTAAGTAACAGCAGAAACAACCTCCTTGAACTCTACGCTCCATAAGTAACAAAATGTGCGGGGCAGTCGGTACTTCGAAAAGGCTGTTCGAAAATTGTTATTGCATAAAATTTCTCAGGAGATTTAAAACTCACTTGGAGGAAATCTGTGTCTATGTGAATGTGTTCTGAATTTTTGGTCTTTAATTTTTAACACATAAAAATTAACTGTATACCTCTTTAGATATTTTTATCATGTGACTTGGTATAAGGCCCAAAGTGTGTATTTGAATTGACATACAGCAGTTGTGCACAAGATATTTAGAAATGACTGAGAGCATGGCCCACAATTTTGTGTGTTATCAAGTTTTCCGCTGAAGGCTCCTAAACCCAGAAGGCATTACAGAGTTCTGGCTTGGCAGAGAGGGAGGATGGTCCTTCAATGATATGGAGAACTGATTCCTTGGCATTCTCCACAGGAATGAAGATGACGGTATCCCTTGCCAAGATATGATTATCATTCTCAATGCAAAGTGCTTTCATGATACAGAGTTTGGTGAACATCTGTATCAGTGTATAAATGGGTAACCCAGGAAAACATCACCATCTTTACTCAGATTCCTGGGAGAGAACAGCCCTTTTCTCTATTTGCTGCAAAGCTGTTAAACTAAATTTCTGTTCACTTGTTAGTCTGTGTTTCATTCCCCACTTACTTTACTTGCCAGGAAAGAAACTTGTTACTTTTTGCATCAGGGAGGGATCCTTCCTCATCCCCTTTTCAGCTCAGGAATTACATCATGCTGGATCCCTGCAAGATGAAAAACATCAAAGTAGCTACATCAGCCATGAGGGTATGTTTCCTTCCTGGAAGGGTTAGCATTAAGAGACAGAATGGACACCTGTTGTGTGGCATATATGTAACGTGTCTGAAAGTCACCTTTCAGGCTATTATTCTGAAGCAAGGGAATCCTTAATGTGAGTGTACACAGGGTCTGGTGTGTCAGGGAGGTTCAATGTGCCTATGAGAGGTCAGAGCAGAGACAGACATGTGGGCACACTTCCTTGAGAGAACAGTGAGGTTGGCTGTTGCTATCCACAGGCATTGGTTCCAAAACCACCATCCATGAAAATTAAGGACTGGAGATGTCTGAGTCCCCGATTTAAAGGAACAGCATATTTGCATATAAACTATTAAGACCATATAAGACAATATCACTGGCTATCGAATAGCTGTCATGTTATATTGTTTAGAGACTGGGGGCAGAAAGGAAACTTATACATGCTCAGTACAGGTGTAAAACATTTTGTTCCTGTGGCATATTTTCATCTGCAGCTGGTTGAATAAATGGATGCAGGGAGATGACTGTGATCTGACGGACATCCAGAGTCAATGAATAGGTTTGAGGTGTTGTGGATGTTAGGAACCTCATTCTAGAAATGTGGATGTTGGGGGAGGGACTTATCTGACGGTTGGGGAGAGAGAAAATGGAGCAATGGTGAGAGCGTAAAGACTCGGGGTCCGATGGCGCTGAAGACCAAGGAGGCACAGCTGGCTTTCGAGGGTGCGTTAAGATGGTATGAACTGGAAAAGGGCAATAAGTTGGCTGGTTACCAGAGGAAAAGATAGAGACTTCTGCACACAAAATGTGTGAACACACAGACTTCCTGCACCATTAACCCATGTACATGCTCTTCTCTAGTTTCTCTTTCTCTTCTCACATTCTTTAACACACTGTGTGGCGCGCTTCCCCTCTTCTTAACGCTTTTCCTTACTTTTATATTTCCCTAGTGAAAACAAACAAACAAACAAATAAGCAAAACTAATCCAAACCTTTTGCCCATGGACTTGTGGCTCTCTGAAATCACAGTGAAATCATGCAGGTATAGGCCAAGATTTTATACTTTTCCACTGGACATTTGCTTCCTATTAATTGTTTTCTTAGAAAAACAAACAGCAACAATAACAAAAAGAGAGAACCAGCCCTCTGGCACTATCTCAGTGGTCTGCAACAGGATCCCTGTGAGGTAATTGTGGTGGCAGGTGTTCCTCTGTCTGCTGTTATTTTCAACACTTTGGGGGCTGACGTCAACATTCATACTTCTTGTTATTGTGGCTTTGGTTTCTGCAAAACTATATCTGGCTAGCTTCTAGCTTCAGCTTGATCTTCAGAATCCGCTGGTTGTGTGTACTCAGAATTGTTTAAAAATACATTTCTGTGTGTGCGTATTATTTCAGTACCTGCCTTGGCAGGAAGTGCCAGACAGATCAGTAATGCTTCTAATTTTGAACATAGTGTCTTTTTGTTTGTTTTGCTTTGTTTTGGCAAAGCCCCTACAAGATAAACTCCTGAGGGAGGGTGATGGAAGGGAAGGGAAGTCTTATAAGCATGCCATAGGTAGACATCATGCCTGACTGCCAGGACCACAGGCTCTAATGAAGGTGGCTCTCATCTACCTGCAGTGAGAACCAGGAATCTGGCATGCAGGTCTGAAGTTTGGCTATGAGTTAGACCCAAACATTTTGTTGTTCTAGTTTTCTTTTATTGATGAAATTACCGCTAAATAGAAAACTTGCAGAAGGCTAGTTTCCCATAAAATTTCAGGTAGAGATGGTGCTAAATACTTGCACCCGGTAGAGTTCTGGGTAGGGTTCTGCCCACAGGGACTTTCTTTGTACTTCTGCTAGTACCTTATTAGCCAACATCAACACTGCAGTGCTCTACTTGGGTTAGTACCCAACCATTCTTCTTTCCAGAGGTGTGGGACTGTAATCAGACCTTTCTGGAAGCTGGACCGTCCTATTCACCTCCCATATGGATATAATAAGTTAGGGCATTGACTTTAGTTTCATTATTCTGTTGTCTTTGGATAGTTTCAAAATCCTTTCTGTCTTAACGGTCTGACTTTCAAAAGCGGGGGAGAGCTATATTCATGAAACAGTTGGGAATAAAAGTGAGACGGGCAAGGAACCGGACAGAGCCAAGGACATATTTTGAAACAAAGTACTTTAAAATAAAGCCCACCTCTGATCTGTACTCTCTCCTTACCACAGCCACAACTTTTGTTGGAAACCAGTACACAGAACCAGGCCCAGAGTACAATAGTCTGAGTTAGCAGCAAAAGTGGCTTCAGTGTTGGTCTCTGAGCTGCTCTAGGCAAGTTCACCACCAAGCTTGTTTCCGATTTCCTGTCTGTTTTACATACTGACAGCTGCTGTATTTGGTCTTGATTTTCCACTAAAGAGAGACCTGTGAATCACTGCATAGCAAGAGACATTCTGTGTGGAATATTAATGCCTTGTCTTTTAAGTCATCTCACTGAAGGCAGAGAAGCCTCCCTAAGACCAGCCCCAGGCATCAGTAGGCTCCAGGCTAGTAAAGAGCTGAAGAGCCTGGTCCGCTGCAGTCAGAGCCGAATGTGTGGCTCTCAAGCCTGCCAAATCGCTAGACCTAGACTTCTCATATTAGATAATGTGTAATAAAAGACAGCTGTTGCCAGCATATGCTGTGAATTGCACACTAGTTCTCCATTCAGAATTTTTGTTGATGCTATTGTCGGGCTGTCACTACAACTCAGAGAGATGCTGGCTGGGAGGGCAGTCTGAGCACATCCCCTCCAAGTGCATCTTTAAACGGCTGTTACACTCTAGGGAGAGGGACCAAGAAAACCTTGATTCAGATGAGTCTTGATAAAGCCTTGGACGTACTCCAGGGCTGACAGGCAGTTTAGCAGGTGAGCAAGGCAGACCTTGGGAATTTTCATTTTACGTCACCCCTTAGGACAGCCCAGATAAAAAACCAAAAAAACATTGTGCCAAGATGTGGCTGCCCACACCCATCAAAGAGCCTGATGGGCGCTAATGTATTTTAATTGTTTTTTTTCTTATTTGTATGTTCATTGCTTAAATGACCTCTTTACCAGTCCAGAGTGGAAACTAATTTGGAGTCTGATTCAATCTGAACTTTTTATGTCACTGATAACACAAAGAAATGGGCCGCGGGAGTGCTATCATTCACTTTTAGCCAGTGAGAAGCACCGTTTAAAGGAGGGAGGTGAAAAAAAATCCTCTTCTGTATAGAGAAATCTGATCTGTTTGCTGGACCTAAAAGAGTTTAGACTTAAATCTACCTAAAATGACCTGTCTCTTGAGGCATCCTAAGGAAATCTTGAGGCTCCAACCAATTCTATGAATATGGGGTGAGGAAAGGGGCATTTAAGACTATGGTAGCCAGATATTTTATTAATTCTTGCCAACATTCTCTCTCTTTTTTTTTTTTTTTTGGCATCAGGCATTAAGATATCACTATTTTTCTTTTCTTCTTTCTTCTTTCTAGACTACCTGATATTTGAGTAATCCTCCCCCCACTCCCTACCCCCACGCTGTTTCCTTTGGCTTTTAAAATCCTTCTATAGGTTTGAGATTTTCATTGTCATCTTTAAAAAGATTCCCTTTGAATTTTTTCCTATGAACATTTAATTTAATGAAGGACAACGTGAAAGAGGGTCTTAGCATATCCGCTTGAAGCTGAACATTTCTCTTGGGGTCTTTCCCCATCATGAAGTTGCAGATGGCATCTGAGGCTTAGTTCTGTCTGTCTGTGTGACTATTTTTAAAGTCACAAGCTACTCTCGGTCTCATGTGAAGCACTCGGGTGGAAAGTAAAACCTGCGTATTTCCCCAGCGTCTCAAAGTGTACAGATGGCTATCCACGGAAGTGAAGCATTTGGTCAAATGTGCTCTTCATACAAATGTACATAGATAGACACATAGACACCTCAGTGTGAGTGCTAATAGGAATGATACGACAGACCAAAATAACAAGAGCAATGTTTGAAAAAAAAAAAAAAAACATAAAGCTCCTCATTGTGACTATAGTTAATGATTGAATATAGCTGAACTAAGTACTTGACAATCTGAATTTAGGGTGAGATGCAAGGAAATAGCTCTAATGAAGGCACATCAAGAAAACATGAAGACACTGTAGGGGTGAGATGGACAGTGCTTATGAATATCACCTTTTTTTTTTACTTCCTTTTACAGGGATTCAGCCTTCTGACTTAACTGAAAAGTTCCCATTCTTGAAAATCTCTCTCTCCCTCTCTCTCCCCCTCTGTGTATGTGTGTGTGCGTGTGCTCATGTACCTTGTGTGTTTGTGTATTCACATACATTAAGTATTTTTTAGGCACAAAAAATCAGACTATGACAAACCATTCAAATTTCTGTAGATATCCCATAATTAGACCTTATAAATCAAAAGTAGAAACTTACTACAATCCTAGAGGCTAATTTTGGGTCTGAGCCCTACTGCTTGAGACTCCAGGTCTAACTGACCAAAGAAGACAATGCTATTGTTATAGGTAACATCTATGGGATGACCTCATCTCTTCATTAGACACAGTGGCTAGTGGCTAAGTTCTCAACACTGAGACATTGCAGAGTATTTGTGAAAATGTTGGCATTTGGTACCTGGCAAGTTGAATAATTCGGGCTTCTGTGGGACTTGTCCTGTATGCATTAATTTCTCCTATTCATGTTCTATGTGTTTTTTTTAAATCCTCACATTATTTCTATTTATCTGCACCAACTGCTCTGATACACTATTTCGTTTGTTTGCTTATGAATGGCAGTTGCAGTTAAACACCGTGACTTATTGGCTAGAAAGATGGCTCATAGTTAAAAGCACTTGCTGCTGTTGTAGAGCACCTGGGTTCAGTTTCCAGTACCCTCATAAAAACTCACAACGGGTAGCTCTTAATTCTGATTCCAAAGATCTCATTATTCCTGACCTACACAGACACCAGTCATACACGCGGTGTACATACATACATGTATATGTGTGTGTATACACACACATATATAATATACATATATTTTAAGTATATAGATAGATATGTATAATAAAAGTAAGAAAGACTTTAAAAAAATCATGGCAACTCAGTGGCAGGCTCTTTGTTCACCTCCCCCTGAGGGAGGAGCAGACTTGCCAGGCCACAGAGGAGGACAATGAAGCCAGTCCTGAAGAGACCCGATAATATAAAAATTACACATATACATACATATATATTATTATATATATCATATATATAAATATAGTATCTTGGCTTGATTAGGGCCAAAGAGTATGTCTTGAGTCCTTGGAACAGTATTTAAGAAAAGACTAATTAACAACTAACATTTACTAAATATTTCTTAAACAAATGAAACCAAGACTACAACAGCCTTGAAAATTGATTGCAGTCTTTTTCAACTAAGGTCTTCCCCTTTGCCGACCCTCTTTATCATAGTTTGGGTCTGTCCAAGAGGCTAATGCTCATATGGCTTTCCCTAGCATGTGCCGAGCAGTGAAATGTGTTGTTATTTATAGCATTATGAGGCTTTTTTCCCCTTTCTTGGCAGGAAATCTTACTATGTTTTTTTTTTTTCAAAAAACTATTGTGAAAATAAATCATAATCAGAATTGAGGTTTCGAGTCCCTCCCTCGCTTTTCTGAATGCGTTTCTTATCTGCTATCCCATTTATTAGCGTGGGTGGGTGGGTGGGTGGCAGTGGAAGGGACCGGGTGTGTATGTGTATGCAGTGCTGTGCATGGAGAACTCAGAGTTGCGGGAGCTGGTTCTCTCCTCCCACCAGTCAAAGCTAGGTGGTGACTGTCTTTACCCACTGAACCATCCTGCCAGCACCTGGAATCATATTTCTGTATGTAATCTCATTCTTTACAGATTTTCTTATCCTGGTAAAAAAGAGTAACACGTTGAACTGTTACAATAAACATAAACATTTCAACAGAATTCACAGAAAAAATATGGATTGTGTGACGGCTTTCATGCTATTCTATGGAAAGGTGTTTCAGTATGGTTGTAAATTGTTATGGCTCATTTTGAGAGGTTGACATAAATGCAAGTTAGACTTAAAGCAATCTTTGGAAGCTTAGAGTTCTGCTACAAGGCGTGAGCATTCTCTCTGCACAGTATATTACTATATGAGTTTCTCCTCATCTTCTTGATAGAATGTCTGGGAGTCCCTGTTCTTAAGAAAGAATGAACATTACTAAACATTAATAGTCTCATCTAACAAGGTTTCCAATGATGAGAGTGAACAAAGTCCTCTGTGATCCAGAACTGTTGCAGACATGTCTTAAAGACCTTGTGATAACTTGATGCTTTTTATATTTTTCAGCTTGCATTGGCCAGATCAAGTTCTCTAGGTGACTTTTCCTGGTCTCAAAGGTAAAGATATTGGTTGTTTCATCTTTAATGTTCTCTTCTTTTCTTTTCTTTCCTCTTCTTTCTTTTCCTTTTTTTTTCTTTCTTCCTTCCTCCCTTCCTTCTCTCCTCGCTTTCTTTCTTTTTCTCTCTTTAAGTCTTGGCCCAAGATATTTAGAAACATTACCACTACACACACACGCACACACACAAATACTCACACACATACCCACGCACACAACTCTAACTCATATTACAATTACAGAAATGAAAGCTAGTTTTCATTGTAGCAGTTATTGTTAATGCTAAATATATACCAAATATGGTACTTTGGCATTTATGCACTCTATTATTATTTTTTTTCTTACAGAAAGCTTGTTACCGTGGAAAAGCACGATAATGGAGCATTTGGATTTGAAATTCAGGTGGGCAGTTTTTAAACATTCTAGATTTCTGGGGGGGGAAAACAGGCACCAATTACATCATGATATCTGCAAAGAACAATGAAGCTAAAGTAGGATTAGAACGATGATGGAGACTGGATTTTGTTTTATTTTATTTTATTTCAGTGTTTTGAGGACCACCAGGGAGAAAACACTGAAGTTTATTAGATATTTCCCTAGAGATGCACTTCTGACCTTGTGCTCAGTCACTACAGTCTTCCTTAAGGATAAGTCCAAACAGAGATGCTTCCTGTTTCAGAACCTTAAGTGGGAAAGCTAAGGGCATTTATAAAAATTTGTTTTCATATAATCATGTTCTTGTATTGTATGCAAATTAGATTCTAAGTACTTAAACTGGGCACGCCCAAGACACCTCTCACCAGCTCTTCAAGGTTGCCTAGTGATAGCAACTGAAAACCAGATGACTACCTGCCCATCTGGTTTTCCCTTCCCTCTCTGGTAGGATGCACATCACTGCTTCCTTCTTCCTCACCACAAGTGTGTGTGTAGAACCAAAGTCAAAATCGTCCTTCCTAGACAACAGGTCACAGAAACATGAAAGCTTAGTAGCTCAATGAGACTTGATGGTGTCCCCTCTGAACTATATCACACACGATATCTCAGAAGTCAATGGCTTGCGGGGGTGCTGTTGACAATTCCTTCCTGGGCCAACCAAAAGCACAGGAATGGGAGATGTGGAGAGCAGATGGGGTCATGTTACTTGATCAAGCATTCTTTTCTGTGCCTTCACGGCTTCTGGTATTCCCTTTCTATCTCTAATCGCCAAGTTTACAGCTGCGGTTCAAAGTGCGTTTGCTGGCTATGTACATGGAAGTGCTTTTCCTGCTCTGTGCTCACTTTGATACCTGGGGGATGGAAGGTGGGTGTCCCTGTTGGTGAGGGTTGACAGGACAGTGACTTCTAAAATGTCTCTCAGTTCACATGTTGGCTGCTGCAGCGTGTGAAGCAGGTTAGCTTCTGTTGGTAGAGGATCTGCTCTGTGGCATGGTCTGAAGCAGAAAGCTCTCTGAAGGTTTCTGAAATAGCTGGAACCTCTGTTACAGGCTCCTCTGCTTCTCAAACAGAGGATTCTACAGGTGTTAGAGTTGAGTGGAAATCCCTCTGCATTTAACAGAACCAAGTGGCCAGGCCTAGAAATGATCTGCATGGGTCTGATTATGGTCTCAGGCGCAGATTTCTCTGGAAGACAGCAACACTCAGGCATGGCTTAGGTTTTTAGAAATCAGATCTTTAAAGGACGACTCAACACACTGATTTGGATTCTAGATAGAACTCAATCCCACAACGCAAATGTTTTAGAAAGAAAGCATGCTTGTTTGGAGTTATGGAAGTGCTATAGGTAGCAAAAGTGTCCTTAGCGTTTTTCTACATTTTGAGGTTAAAAACTAAAAACACCAACAATAAAACCCAGCACCACTGAATTATTTGTGTCAAAATGAGACACCTGAAGAAGCATCTCTCTCTCTTTTTCTTTTAGTCAGATGACTGAGGAACTGGTGAGAATCCAGGACAGGAGGGATCTGTGTGCTCCAAAATGAAATTGATTGAGTCACTTAGAGCATTTAGGACAAGCACAGGGCAGAACATCATTATCTGCAGAACTCTGATCTAATATAATCACTGTTGGCCCATCTTCCTGCTGGGTATTTTGTATCTCAGACTCTCTCTTGAAAGACACATCAGGATCATTTCCTTTACACTTGGCTGCAATTGTTTCATTCCATATTTTTTTAATGAATGGAATTAGCTGTCCATTATCTGGTAGAATTGCAAAATTGGTTCAGTGAACAGCGAGGAAAACTTTTCCAAATTGTCCATTGCACTTACCTGTTATGCCACTTAAGGCTGTTGGCATGATTTTATGTTTTGATGGATATTTGTTGACTTTTTTGACATAATCTACTGATGTTTATAGACCTACAGGCTCCAGAATCAGAATGTCTGCTCCTCAGAAGTATGCACTATGATCTGCAAAGTACAGGAAGACAGCCCCGCTCACTGCGCTGGCCTGCAAGCTGGTAATGTAGTTCTGCTCATGCTAAAAGCTGTCTAAATAGCAAGAAACTCTTTGATAGTGAAGGTTAGGAAGGTTAGGTTTTTAATTTTTTGAGTGACACTATGGTTTCGACACTTGCTTGTTTGGCTTCATTTTTATGTTAGGAGCTTAGTTTAAGTAACTAATAAAATCCTCTTTTTTTCTTTTCCCTTGGCATCTCCCAGGTGACATCCTTACAAATATCAATGGTGTGTGCACAGAAGGTTTTACACACAAACAAGTGGTTGACCTGATCCGGTCGTCAGGAAATCTGCTAACGTAAATATCCACTTAGTTGCTATGGGGTTTCAAAGATGTTTGGGTGTCTGAGGATGCCTGATGAGTGACTGAGTAGAGTTTTCTGTGGTTTACCAGAATGAAGGCAGCATCTACAGGTTTGGGATGGGTACTGACATTTTTGTGGGCTCCTTTTTTTTTTATCAAGGCTTCATGAGTTATGAATATATTGTCAACATCTGAAATCAGGGGTGATGAGTAGACAAAAACTTCATGGGAAGACATCATTTATTAATGTATTTCTAATATTTTATTCAATAAAACTGGCACACATTTATTAGGACCAAGAGAAATAGGTCCTGTTTCCATAGTTCATGTAATCTTCTAACTACAATGTTTTTCTCTCTCATATGCCTCAAGCTTTTTATTTTTCTGTTACATTCCATAAGAAATAATGAAAATAAGTTTCATCAACTTTCCTCACCTTTGAATATACATAGTTACGTGTATTAATGTTCCACTTATCAGAAGACACTGGTTTTCCCAGCTAGTTGATAGGTTTAATCTTTAAGATTGACATTAACAATCTTAAGGAGATATAGCTACAAAAGCACCCATTGTTATCGACAAAGTCACAATTGTCTAAGAAAATTAAACAAACAAACAAACAAACAAACAAACAACTCAAACCATTGGTCTTGTTTTCACTGTGTCCCCAAAAGCCCAATAAGACTTAATAATTAGTTACAACACAATTCTTTATTGCATGAAAATCATATGTACTAAACAAATATCAAGTTTCTATCCGTGTGTTCTAAGGAGGCAAAAACCAAACACTGTTGAACTCTAAAATTTCTAGAAGATTTCTAAGGAAAACCTGACTTTTTTATTACAATTATTGACAACCACTCTAAGAAAGGGAGTACAGTGAAACAGGCAAGTACACTAATTAAGACGGTGGCAGCTGAGCTTAGATAGTCAAAGTGCTTCACTTCGCACAAGTATGGTTGAGCCCGAGACTAAACATATGGGAGAAATGGCCATATAAACTCCTGGCAGGAACGTGTAGGTAAAGAAAGACGTCTTTCAGTCCTGGAAATGGATTTGGCACATCCCAAGGTAGTGGTGGAACTGGTGGCTGGTGGATTAGGGAGGAAGCATGAGTGGTGAAGTCACAGTTGGCCAAGCATCAGATCAGGAGATGCCTTGCTGTGCCAGGGCATTTAGAATTATTATGAGGTAGGTGGCTTCAACATTACCTAATTTCGTTTTTGTTTTTTGTTTTGTTTTGGTTTGGTTTTTTTCCTTCACAGCCCCTTTGTCAGTCCAGGTTTGCTCATTTATGTAGATGAAGTGCCTGGGGCTAAAGAGAGGTTCTTAAGTTCACTGAGTATTGAGCGACAATGGGATCCAGTTTGTTGAGGATGTCAGGGTTGGCTTTTTCCAGTTACGGCTGTTCAGTGTGAACTGCTTGTAGAATCTACCAGATTTTTTTACTTAATACTTCAAAGAAAGTTCTGGGTGGGTCTGTGGAGTCAGTTTAAAAGATGATTGATGATGGCAGAGCATAGGCCAACCTTTTGAGTTTTAGTTCTTAGGGGTAAAAGTTAGGAACACTCTTGTCTCAAAGAAACCTAGAACCATATAGACTTCAACAGAAAACGGTATTGATTAGAGTCAGAAAAATAGGTCTCATGTAGATGAAGCAAGAAGACCACAGGTAAAAAAGGGTATAGAGAGAGTTCCTAGAAATTCACAGGTGGGTAAAATGTGAGACAGCGTGCACGAATACTGAATTGTCCACCTTTACAGTTGTGCGCATCCATTGCTTAGAGAGACTAGAACAACACTGAGAGTCTCATGTAGCTTCATAGTGAATCTATTGTCCAAATGACAGACATTGTCTCAATCAGAAATCAGACAGCGCTTGTCGGACTATCATCTTATTATATGGGGTCTATGTTGGAAGAATAGAGAAAAGATGGTTTCACATTTCATGCTCTTTCCACATTGTTAATTTTTTCCTCACACTTTCATAAATATAACTAAATATATTCGTCAAAAAATTAGAACAAATACTTTAATGTGTTTAAGATTGTGATTCCAAGCTATCACACTCAAGTGGAGGATTTGTCGTCAAAACAATGGTCAAAACAAACCAACTCCAGAGAGAACAAACCTAGTTTTAGAAAATCTTTGATTTGAGAAGAGAACATTATTAAGCCAATAATCTTAGATTGCCATTTGTAGAGTAAAGGTTTTGAGATTAGTTATATCCAGTTGCAGAAAAATTTTCCATGTTTCAAGGAATAGCACATCGAGTCCACTGTTGTGGAAGTCCTGAATACTATCTTTCTTTCTTTCTTTCTTTCTTTCTTTCTTTCTTTCTTTCTTTCTTTCTTTCTTTCTTTCTTTCTTTCTTTCTTTCTTAACCATCTGGCTCATAGTAGATGCCCAATATTCACCAAATGACTGAGATTATTCAGATTCAGCATGAACAGAATCTGGTGGAGAACAACCATCATTAGCATGGAAAGCCTTTCAGAAAATTAGCTATGGTTTGTAAATTAACCAAAATCTTTTGCTCCACTCTTTGATGGGCAGTTTTTAATCTCCTTTTCTTTCCTCTACTCTGGCTGGGAAATTTGGCTTAGGTCCAGATTCCCAAGTATCCACACTCCATAGTTAAAAGCCTAAGAAAGGGTGACATTTATGTTGTGTTTCTAGTATGTTCTGCTCTCCACATGCAGTGATTCATAAAGATGGCACCTCTTTGAAGATCCCTGTTTGAAGATAGCTCTGTTATTTACTCTCACTTTCCCCTTCTCTTAAAACAGGATAGAGACTCTTAATGGAACAACAATTCACAGAAGAGCAGAACTTGAAGCAAAACTGCAGGCTTTAAAGGTAATTTGATTTAACTCAGCACGACATCTTTCATCCTTGAATGTGTGAGTAGTAGAATAATGATCTACCTGAGGAACTGAGATAGCCCTTGAAGGGAAAATGTCAGGATGCATCTAAACTACTGACTTGTCAAGGGCCACACAATTACCTTTGCAGGACTATCTAAGACTGTCAATATGTGTAAATCACCCTCTTCTGTCCTCATTCAGAGTCTATGAGGCTCAGAAAGCCAGCGGGAAGGCATATTACCTGAAGAACTATTCAGTGATGCACCTGTGATCGCTCTTGATTTACATTTTGTTTAAGGAGGAAAAGGAGTAAGAGTTAGTGCTGAGTGCTGCAGAGTGCTGGTGCACCCACCACCTGCCTTTGCTTTTCCAGTTTCCTCCTTTGTCTCCCTCCCATTTTTCTGCAAACAAACTATCTACCACTAACCCTGTGGCCGTCCTTGAATCTGCTTCTACTGGCAAACATACTATTACCTTGAAAAGAAAGAAAAAATGTCACAAGTGACAGTGCCTAATGCAGGATGCTCAGCGCAAATTCCCTGGCATGGCTTGTCAAAGGTTTTCAAAATTTCAGTTCTCCAGCTTGGTAAGTCTACCAGGCTATGAATTCTGGACACTCACTGAGTGAGTCAAAGGTGCTCCTCCCAGGTCTCAGCTGAACATCTCATCCCAGTACTCCTCCTGCAGGACAGTGGAGCCACCTCTGGCCTACTCAGAGATGGTTTGGCTACAGGCAAGCTTTATTCACTTGTACTTTGTAAGAGTCCGAATTCAGTAGGTCTTCTCATGAAGTACACTTATTAATAACTGATTTCAAGGGGACAGTTCATTGTATTCACGTTTTATCTAGAATCTTTCTCTTCCACCATGTTCATTCACTAGCAAGCCTTATTAATACTGGCTTTGACATTCTTGCCTTGGTGCCATTCCTGTTAGTTTTAAAAACCATTAAAAAAATCATTGAAGAATACCCTCTGCTCACATTTTGATAGTAATTAAAGTTTGTTCATAAAGTAAGTGAGATAAATTGAAATCTTTGAATATAAGTTTTCTATTTTTATTCAGTATTTCGTAGACTGTACAATAGCTTCCTTCAAACATTTTCAAATGCATTCTCTACCTTAAAAAAGCTAACCCTTTTTATTTTGTCTTGTTTTTTTAAGTTCAGTTATTCAATTAATTTACTTTTCTTCTCTTATAGCATTGGCTAGGATCTTTAGTATATTGTAAATTGTTGTATTATTCTTGACTTAAAAACTGTTTCTAAAATTTGTATTGCATTCTTATGGGAAGTAATAAATGCTTTATACTATATTTGGATTTATTAAAACTTCCAAAGTTAATTTATTTTTGTAAACAGTAAATAATCTTGATGAACATCTTTTTTTTTAATGTTGAGTTCTCAGTCTTTTGCTTAAAAAAAAGGA
Organism: Meriones unguiculatus; assembly: GCF_030254825.1. Taxonomy (NCBI): domain Eukaryota; kingdom Metazoa; phylum Chordata; class Mammalia; order Rodentia; family Muridae; genus Meriones; species Meriones unguiculatus. Next base: position 98,080,168 of record NC_083356.1, on the reverse strand, counting down.
AATATGAAAATCAGACTACTGATTTTATTACATGGAATAATTACATTTATGACTCATGCAAACAAGTGCTTACTTGAAAAAAATATTATTTTATGCTTTTCAGCAACTGCTACTCTTTGAACAGAATTTTAATAAAATGTCTGTAATATTACCATACATACTTAACCAGTTTAAAATAACAATGTACAAGCCTTTCAATATCTCTATTCTCTTCTAGAGTATAAGTAGGCACTTATACTTTGTATATATATAATATATATATAATATACATATATACCTTATACAAAGTATACATATATATACTTTGAATGTCTACTCAAGAGTTCATCTTCATGGTTCTTATTTACTGTAGAGCATTCCATCAATTAAAGTGTACATAATGTGAGATTTTATTATTAATAGTGTGAAATTAAAACATATCCTAATGTCTTCCATTGGTGTACTTGCACTTGGCTGTTTGTCATTCTGAATATTATTTTATTAAATGGTGATCACTAGGTCTTTCCAGAAAAGTTCTAATAGACATATTACTACTTTTAAAGAACTGTTTTCTAGGTACTTGAAAGTACTCTGAGTTAATGAGATATAAGTTTTGTTTCCTTAGTTCTTTGGAAATCTTTGGTATATTTGTTTATAAAGGAGCTTCTAAGTGTTGTTCAGTTATCAATCATCTACATTAAAGAATTTTCCCTAAATATTTAGTTGTTTTTCTTTTTCACTTTGAAGTCTTTAATTCATCCAGAAATACTCTTGGCATACAATATAAAGTATGGGATAACTTGAAATTATTTTTTCCATATACACAGGCAGTTGTCCCAATATAATTCATTTTGTATTTTGCTTTTCTCATCAATTGAGCTGCTGTGAAACTTATGTTTTAAAATAGTTTTCATGTATTCCACATTTACATTAGGTTCTCTAATATGGTCCACTGGTCAATTTGTTTTTTATCTGCAACTAAGTTTTTAAATAGTCATACCTAATTGGACAATGTTCTTTGTCTGTTGATCATCTGTCAAATTTTCAATTTCCATGAATAAATGTTAGAGGTTTGATTGACATTTAACTTTGTATAGCTAAGTCAGTGTCAAGAGCATTAAATAATACATGGTATTTCATTTTTTTTATTGCTAGGTTGTCTTAACCATTTTACTCTTTTTCTTGCATCTTTCAAAAAATCTGATAATTTTACTCATATAGGTCATATAGTTTTTTGTATTGTATGTTAAAATTGTATTATAGTTTTTTATAAAAATAAATTTATGGTTAGTGTATAGATACATGTAAATTACTTTTCTGCTGTTGTTATCAGTCAAGCACTTTGTTTAACTATATAATCTCCATTAAATTATTTGTATATTATTTGGTATGCTCCACAAGAATAATAACTATACAAAATAGATCTGTTCCCTTTCCTTCTCTGCTGTGCTATCCTGGGCTAGGATTTGCTAAAGATGAGGAAACAATCCTGGGCACGATTCTTCCAACTCTTTCACTTTAAGGATGAATTATTTTTATGAATAGACTTCAGGTTCAAGAGGCTTCCACCCGAACCACATTTTTACTATTGTTACGATGTTTATATATTAAAAATTCCAGTAAATACCATTTTGTGCAACTGATAAGAAAGTCTTTTCAAAGATTCATTAGAAGTATCAATCAATATGGTGAATGATGCTGAAATGTTTTCCTAATGTAAAAATTCCCTTTAAATTTGAAGATGAACCCAGCATGATTACCTTGAGACTTAACAATCATTTTATATACTGTTAGGCTACTTTGCCATTGTTGGTAAATTTTTAAAACATACCTGATTGACCTACATTTCTATTTCTCAGGCTCCTTTTTAGGTTCAGTGCTAAATTTACTACGTTTATGATATGGACTGCATTGTTCTTCTTCTCTGGTAGAATTTTTATAATATCATCTGAATCAATCAGGACTTGGAGTTCTTTCTGGATGCAGTATTAACAAATCATGGTTTTGGTTTCTTTATTATTTAGTAAATTTACTCAGATCTCTTTCTAGAACAGGTTTAGTGAGTTCTGTGATGGCCAGTAGAGTTTTCTAATTTTCAAATGTATAGAAGGGCCTGATAAAACTCTCTTTCTTAACATTTAAACTTCTGCTTTAGCTGTGATCCTTGTCCTCATTTTTACTTATTCTATTCTTTTTTCCTTGGTAATTTTCTCTTGGGGACATTCTAATTACATTATCTCCCTCCGTGTGTGTGTGTGTGTGTGTGTATGTGTGTGCGTGCCTCTCCCTCTCCCTCCTGGCTACTTTTCACTACAACTTAATTAGGTCCAGACTCATAGCTCAATTCATACTGTTTAAAATTGGCACTGATCTTCTTATCTACAGACATGTGAGTCTAGCTCTGGAAAACCACCTCACTGGATGCATTGTCTGTACTACTGCCTACATTATCTTGTGCAATTGTGTTAGAAATGTGTTTGGGCCTTTTGATTTGCCTTCCTTAATGATGAATGACTTTAGAGGAATCCTCGTTTTCTGGGTTCTATATAGAATGTGTTCTTTCCAATGAGCTTTTAAATGTGATGCATACTTTATAAGAAGTTCCCCCCCCCGACACACACACACACACGTTTTTATTTCTTTCAACATTTTTGTGCCTACAAACATTGATTTCATTTTTCTATCGGAATTTATAGCATTTTGCTGTCTCTTTTGGATCTTTCCAATTTCTATGTTGTGTGGAGAGATCCATGCCTTGAGTAGCATTCCTCTGCCTTCCCTGCCATTGAGCATCTGAAGATGCTGGGGGGTGTGGGGGGGTGACAGCTACTTCTTCATCTCCAGGCACAGTTCTCTCCGCACAAGGCTTCAAAGCTCCCCTTCCAGGTCCAGGTCTAGCAGCTTGACTGCCTCTCTCAGAGAGTAAATGTACCGTTTGGCCCACATCACGAGGTGTGCCGGTGTGCCGTGTCCCTGTCTCCCAAGGTGCCTCTAGATGAGAGGAGATTTTGTCAGCATCCTTTTTTTAGTAATATCCAGCCAGGGTTCTTTTCTCAAGATGGAAATTTGGCTGACTTCCTCATGTTAAACAGACACATTGAAATACCTCAGGATTTAAACTCCTGACTACCACTCGGTGCTCCTGCTTGACAGCTCCTGAAGTTCATTTCTGTTTACCATCTCACATTTGCGTCTAACAACCAATCTTGAAGTTATGAGATGTGAGTTAATCCCTCAAGGCAGAAATGAGTGGGTCTGACCTATAACTGAAGTTAGGCTAGCTTCCCCTCTGCGTGGTGGCATTTATTTTGAATCCCATATACGTGAGCATGCTATTCACGAAGACTGAGCAGAGCCCTAATCTCTTCTTTGGAGGGAGTTCTCCCTTCTGAATCACATTTTCAGGGACTTCCTTTATCACAACCTATGCTTCAAATGCTTAGCACAAACATGGAACTAGTTTAAAAATCTAGTTTTAAATCTATCTCTGCTACTTACTTAGGCCTATTATATACCTTGAGAAATAGTTTGCTGCAACGAAACTTTAATTTTTCAGCTTATAACAAAATTATGAAAATTAGACGGTATTTTACCTGTGAAAGCACAAGGAAATGATTAGGTGCCAGGAGAAGTGCTCTTTGTCCTATGTAGAAGGAAAGTACTGAGGCCATATCTGGAACCAACTCAGTGTGTGATAGCTTAGGTTGTTTTAGGGAGCTGTTTGTGTGTCTGTGTTCCTTCAACCATATTCAACTATTCCTTCAGCTGCCATGTATGGGTCCAGCCATGTAATGTGGCATCATAAGGCCAGATGCACAAATGCTTTAACACTCTTCTGATGTGGAACGTTTAGATGTGACTAATGTGTAATTGTGATGGCAGTAATACAGATAGAAGTAACCCTGAGAAAAATAGAATGCAGTCTCTGATGGAAAACTGTCACTTTGTTACTTTTCTTTATGCTGGTGTTTTCCTGGTGTATGTAAGTCATGGTATACTTGGAGGACTAGGGTATGCCATCAAATCAGAGATCTTCAAACCTTCTGTCACAAACATGAACTATTTGGAAAGTTCTGTCTATATACTTTTGAAAACTAAAATTCAGAAATATAACATTTTTGTTTTTGAGTCTTTAGTTTTGACCAGCAACCTGCCTTGTTCCTCTACTGTGTCCTGCTCTCTTGTAGGAGATAAATATCTTTAGCAAACAAGAAATCTGTAGGTATATATGCTAGCTCTGGTTAGTCCTGTGCTCCCTAGGCCTCTGATTCTGGTCTTCATATAACTACAGACTTACTTACAAGAAGACAAAAACAATGACTGATGCAGCCAGCTATCCCATAACTACTATAGAATGGTATCACAGTTCAGAAACAAACAAATAAACAAACAAACAAACAAAAAGGAGCTGAGCTAAGTATTTTGCTGCGTTTATTGCTTGACCGAATATTGTCAGCCATAGAATGGCTTCAGATGCTGCTGTGAGCCAGTTCTGCAGATTGAGTTCTGCAGAATGACCCCTGCTCCTCAGTCATTTAATGATGTTCTTGAGAATTTTATTTTCTTCCCCTTCTCCCATTTTCTTTCAAACGTACATTAAAATATCTTTCTATTTTAATCATTGCTCTTTTCCAACTAGGCCATCTTTCTTAGGGATAAATGTCTTTGGCAAGTCTGAGCTATGCCCACATGCTGGCCTTGCTATTGGGGCCTAAAATAGCAAAGGCAGGGTAAAGCAGGGGGCAGGAAGTAGGAAGGAGAGTGAGCATGTAACACCTGCCTTTCCAGATGGCTACTTCTCAGTTGGCTTTGACTTCCATTGACTTGGCTAGTCTGTGGGCCAGACCAGGCCAGGCCTTCTGTGCTGGTTGACTGTTCTCATAGTCCATTCATTCTCATTATGGTCACTCTTCTCATTTGCTACCGTAGCCAAGGAAAGAATCAGTTGTGAAGTTGGGGTGTAGGCTGGGAATACAGCTCAGTTAGTAGAGTGTTTGCTTAACATGCGTCATGTCTTGGGATTGCTCCCCGGAACCTCATCAATGCCATGGTGGAGCAGGTACTTGGGAATTGGAAGAAGGAGAATCCAACGTTCAGTATCATCTTCAATTACATAGTGAGGTAAAGAGTCCAGATTAGCCTGGGCTACACGAGATGACACCACGTGTTATGTTTACCATTCATGTGGAAACAGCTAGTAAGTGCTTTCAAACCTAAGCAATATAGTTCTATATTTTTAAGATCAAACTACCTGAAAGTCATTGTTTTTCTTCTTTTCTAAGAAAAGACTTGTTGGTCCCTGAGAAATCAGTATTCCTAGTATGCTCTGTAGTTCAGCAGATGTCTTTAAAGAATGAGCACTGGCAGTGCTGACAAGTCTCCACTGCCTTGCCTACTTGGGATTTCCTACAACTCTGAACCTTTCCCCCCATCTTTCTCACAGCAAACCTTGAAGAAAAAATGGGTGGAGTTCAGGTCTCTGCACTTACAGGAACAACGCCTGCTTCATGGTAAGCTCAATTTCCTGTCAGGAAACCACATACTCATCACACCCTCTCAGTATCTCTGCCTCCAAATATTTTAAGAGTATGACTCTTACAGTAAACATTTGCTTAGCAGCAATGAAGGATATTGGTCTGTGTTTTGCTGGAATGAACAGTAGACTCAGCTCTGTGTTTGGAAGAGGCTGACTCAAGCTACACTCTCTTCAACACACACAGTACATATGTGCATATGAAAACATTCATGGGTGCAGGAATGCATATACTTGCAAGAGGTGACCAAACATTCCAGAAGATCTGGAGGAAACATTGCCTGCCATTTGTACCACATAGGCCATGAATTAGATTCCTGAGAATGATTTTCTCACTAAGGCTACTCAAACTGGAAGAGCTGTGTACCTTGTAGGTAGAGTGTCAGCGGTTTTCGAAATTACATTAAGTTACTTATGCCAAGAATCTCAGGACCAAGACAGACATGGAAAATCATTATGTTGGTAAGAGGCACTTGCTATCTATGTGTTTTGTTGCAAGGAGTTGATCTAGTTAGCTGTTACTTCAGGAGGGAACTTTTTTGAGAAGTCAGTCGAGCCAGTGTTCTGCTATAGTGCCCTGCCTATTCTGGTTGCTCACCGTGTAGCTCACGCTAGATTCCTCGTGCCTCAGGCCCCACAAGCACCGAAGTTTCAGGTATGCACCACCGTAGCTGGCAGAAAGGAACTATATGCGCAAGTAATTTACTGGAGTCACTAGCTGTGTGAGCTGGAATGTAGGTCATCTCTTCTTCAGACAGCATTCAGTTAACCTCTATTTGACATCTGAAATACTTGCTCAAATGGCAACTACTTTGCAGAAAAAGATTCAATTTAAAAATTCTTTAAAACGGAGTCGTGAAGCCATACAAACTGTACTTATTCATGAATTTCCTGTGATATGTATGAGACATGTTGTGATGATAATATAATGGGCATTGTGTGATGTTTAAGTCAAGATAAACTAACTCCTCAGGCATTTGTTTAGTCATTCATTTACGATTTATTGACTTATTTTGGTAGTAAAAGCTCTTAAGCTATCTTCCTAGGTTTTAGAGGTTTACAGTAGACTCTTGTTAGCTGTAGCCACAGTACCAGGTGTAACACACCAAAGCTCTCACTCCAACTGGATTGTAATTAGTGCCCTTGGGTCAAGGTTTCCATTCATCTCTCCTTGCTATCGCCCTGCCCAGCCTCAGGTAACCTCCGTTCACCTCTCAACAGTTCTCAGACCAACATTTTCAGATCGTGCATGTAATGAGATAAATTCATATTTGTGTTTTTGTACCCACACTCTTTCACCTAACATGTCCGTGTCCATACATGCTATCACAAAGAATGACATTTTTGTTTTTATTTTTTTATGGGTAAATGATATTTCGCTCTGCAAGTACAGTATTTTCTTCCTCCATTCATCAGATGACAGATATCTGTGTAGATCCCATGTTTCAGCCACTGTGAATAAGGTGAGCGTGCGAGTGCAGGTTTTGTGGATTCACCGATTCTGCTCCCTATGGCCATACAGGCAGTACTGGCATTGCTGGTTTGTGCAGTGGTTTGGTATTTGGTTTGTGTGGGGCGTCCATACTGTTTTCCACGGTAGATGAACTTTGTGAGGGTTGTTTTGTTCTCCACACCTTTGCCATTGTGTCTTTTTGGTATAAGTATTCTTAGGGGGATGAGGTGACTCTCACTCTGGCTTTATTTGTGCTTAATAGTTGAGCACATATGAAAAATGATGTCATTTTTTCATATCCTTTCGGCCAATTTCATGACCTCTTTTGACATATATCTACTCAAGTCTCCTCTACATTGTATCTTATAGTGTTTTATTTTCCTGCTTTCTGAAGTTCCTTTACATCCTTAACTATCATTTAGGCATTGATTCACAGTTTAGAGACTTGCTTTTCACTTTTTTCTAGACAAGCTTGAAACTTGGACAGTTCACTTCTCTTTTTAAATTTATTTACTCTGTCTGTGTGTGTCTATGCTCTCACACACAAACTCACATGGCCACACACAGTTTGTGCCACAGTGTGTATGTGTGAAGTTCAGGGGACAATTTGTGAGAGTCAGTTCTCTCATTCTACCGTTTGGGTCCCAGGGGTTGACCTCAGGTTATCAGTTTAGCCCTTTCTAACTGAGTCATCTGGCTGGCCCACTTTTCGTTTTTATATACTGAGCTCTATCATACCACATTTTGGAAAATCAGAAGGGTTTTTTTCTTTTTTTTTTTTTTTTTTTTTTAGTGTGGGAGGGTTGTTAGTTTACTTTTTTTTCAGATCATTAAGTTTTTATTTTATTATGTTTTACATTTTATCCACTTTGTATCCCGATTATAGCCTCCTCCCTCATCTCCTCCCAGTCCCACCCTCCCTCCTCCTTTCTTCCCTAATCCCCTCCCAGTGCACTGAAAAGGGGGAGTCCTCTTTCCTTATTATCTGACCCTAGCCTTTCAAGTCCCTTAAGGACTGCCTGGATTCTCTTGAGAGACAGACTTCCTTGCAGCCTTCTTGCTTAACTTCCTGGCTTTCTTAGACACGGGGTGTTTCAGAAGCCTTAGCTCACCTACTGAGGCTTCCTGAACAGCCCAGGGTACAGCTTACACAAGTACAGCAACAGTCTTGAATAGATCTAATATCAGGAGCTATACTGCTGCACATTTTTGAGGGACTAGAGGTATCCATTCATCTGCTTTTTCTAGAACTAGAGGAAGAAGCCAGAACATGAGGGTCTATAAAGCAATTGCTCTTTCATCCAGATTTATCAGCTCACTGTAAGATGAAACCCAGCAGGTTGTAGTGGCACAAAGGAAAGCCCTATGCAGGCTGGCTGCTTGGACTCATAGATCAAATGGAGTCAGAGCAGTGTCTCTTTCTGCATTGTCAACCAAACACGCAGGAAAGCAGAGGAAAGAGGTCTAACACAGGATACCTTGTGGAGAGCCTCTTCTTGAAGCAGACTCAGATTCTCAGTTACGCTTTTTTGAGCACACTCGCTGACCAAGTAGTGAGAAGCTGGGGCGGCAGGGCAGAATGTGACTCATCACTCAATTTGGGGAACCCATGTGTGGTTTCTGAAGCACTGATGGAAAAACTCGGCCAAGCAGATAGAAATCAGTTTTCTGAGGACAGAGATGCTTTCTATGCACAGCTCCATTGTAGAATATTCAGCTATTCTAGGAGGAAATGTGAAATATTGAGACTGGAACATGTCGTTGATTTCATAAGCCCCTTTCTAAGCACATGTTCTGACTTGTAACTGTTTTCCCCATATATTTTAGATGGCTTTATAATAAAGTTATAAAGTTGTGATTTTTTTTTAAGGCAACTAATCAGAAACAGAGAAGAATTGTCTGAGCGTTTATTTTGACTTAACTTCTGTGCACATTTTCACAGCAGTTTCCAGAGTTACACAATGTAAGAAATTTAGCACTTGGAGGTTCCCACAGTCACATTGTCATAGCGCCAGTTGGGCTGAACTGATTTCATATCAAGTATGCTGAGGTCTGCCACTAAGGTAAATCAGCTTACAAAAACAGAAGCTTATTTGGCTCCGTGTTTGAAGGTCTCAGTCCATAATGAGCTGGCTTGGGTCTCATATGGCACATCATGGAAGAAACACTCAGTAGAATAAAGTTGTTCTGTTAGTGACTGGAGAGTGAGCAGAATAAACAGGCCAGGACACAGAAGTTTTAACCCAAGACCATGTCCCCAGCCACCTAAATTCTCCCTGGAGGTGGCATCTTTTAAAGTTTTCACCGTCTCCCAGTAGCATCACCACGTTGAGTCTCATGGAATAAATTCTATATCCAAGCTATGGGCATGACTTATCTTTAAAAAATTTATTCTAGGTTGTAATTTTCCGGACTCTTCCCTTAGGAACTGGCTTACAAATGTCGGTTTGGGTAACCTCCCTAACCATATTTACATGCAAGTGAAAACTCAGGCCAAAATGTTTGTCCTTTCTCTCTTGGGGTCTTTAAAGTCGGGTGAGCTTTCTTGTAGGGACTGGTAGTCGCATCCATCTCACAGTAGACCCTTCTCTGTATTGTAGGAGATGCAGTAAACGCCCCAAATTTGGAAAATATGGACCTGGATGAGTCGTCCTTGTTTGGAAACCTGCTAGGGCCAGGGCCAGCCCTCCTGGACCGGCACCGATTGTTCAGTGAGAACAGCTGTAAGAGTCGGCTGAGCTCCCTGACGGTGGACAGCGAGGACGGCTACGGGACAAGCGTTTCTGAGGACTCCAGCCGGGGCGCCTTCAGCCGGCAGACCAGCACGGAGGATGAGTGCTTTCTCTCTAAGGACGGGGACGATTTTCTGAGAATCGCTTCTTCCAGGAGAAACCGGAGCATCAGTGTCACCAGCACTGGGTCCTTATCTCCCTTGTGGGAGAGCAATTACTCAAGCATGTTTGGGACTCTGCCCCGGAAAAGCAGACGGGGAAGTGTCCGGAAGCAAATTTTGAAATTCATCCCCGGCCTTCATCGTGCTGTGGAAGAGGAAGAGAGTCGCTTTTGACAGGCGGCAGGGACCTTTCACCTCAGTCTGTTTCGCAATTCTCTCTCCACCCGCCTGGATGAGCTCCACCTGGCTTAGTGGGAAAGTCCACACCGACCGCTGAAGCTCACATTCCCATTTCACAACACCGTTGACCTTTAAATTCTTATATTGTTATGTTTTGAATCTTACATCAGTTTTTTTAGTTCAAGTTCGAAGCACAATAGGTTAGGTAAAATAATCATATGCTCGTACATTCTAATGCTGGCCACAAAAGCACAAAAATATTTATTTTACTGGCTATGCTCGTAAAAAGCGGAGAACTCTCAGAGTCAAGTGTGACTATGGAAGGGCAGAACGTAATCACTGGGTTGCCTTTCATGGGTTAATTTGGTAGGCTACAAAATCCCGTGCCTGCTTAATGCTCAGTAGCCTCTGGAGAAGCCTTCACAAGAAAGAATTAAAGTTAGTTTGTTTTTTTCTTCAAACTTTCAAAGGAACATGAACAAAGACGACCATAAACAAAGAGATAGCGAGTCCCCCCGCCACTTTTAAACAGAATGAGTGAGAGTCTCATTATTTTTTGCCCATTTCAATTTCTCTTCTGCCTAAACATGGATGCCACGCCCAGAAATCTCAGGATCCCATAGATCTGTGGTTTATTTTGCTGCAAACGTCCAAAATTCTAAAGATGAGAGTAGGAAAAGGTGTTCGTCTCTCATGTTTATTTTTTTTCCTGCTGCTCCTTATTATACATTCCACATGGGTGTCATCTCAGCGCCCTCACTTTCCTGTTAAAGATGCTGTTATTGTATTCTCACTTTTCAGTCATTCTCTATTTTATTTCAACACCCATTAAAGTCTTTGTTCTGGTAATGGAGCTGTTAGTTACCTATATGCTAAAGTAAACAGTCTGAACCTTATGATAAAGACTTAAGTTGATTCTAGCTGTGTGTGTGTGTGTCTTCAACAGAATTGCTACATTTAAGTGAATTTCTAGTTGGCCTATAGAAAGCAATTTTTGAGAAAATAGTGAGGTAAGAACGTTTGTAGGATATCAAGTATCAAACTAGTAAAATATGTATCTAGGTAGGACCTGCTGTCTACAAACTCCCTAAATTAAGACACCGTCTTGTGTGTGGGTCTCATGTAGCATCCTTCTCAGGCATGCCAATAGTCCTGCCTCCCAAAACATGGAGTGTCAGGCCAGCTAAGAGCACTATACATGTGATACTGGAACAACTGGAGACAGGGTACAAAACATAAAAAAAAAAAAAATAGAAATCAGGGATGCAGTTGCTATGGTCACATGGCTTCTCTGTGCCCTGGCCGAAACTGAAAGCCATGTCTTCTTATCCAGCCAGTACTCTTGGTCTCTTTACACAGCCTAACTCTTTTGCTGGTTCTGAAAAGGCCATGGATATGTCTTCTCTAGAAGGTTTCTATTTTTATTTTCATTTATATTATTTAGAGTGGAAATTGGCAAAGACCGGGCTAATTTCTGTTGAGACTGGTCGGTTCTCTAAGTCATAATGCACCACATGAATGGAAGGACAACACCCTCTGTGCATGCCTTTCTGCCCCAACCATGGGAATGGTTATCTCCTGATTGTATGCTGCTCACTCCAGCCGGGTAATCGACCCCCAGCTATGTCCATCTCTGAATTCGGTTCATTAGCTACTGTCCTCGACCTTCTGTTAGCTGATGGCCTTCTAGTAGTTGATATTGTAGATGTATCGCTGGCTGATAATTTGTCATCACATTTATATGACCAGCTTTCAGTTTTATCGTGGCACAGGGCTAAGTCAATCCCAGCTACCAAGGTGTAGCTGCAGCCGTCCTTTTGACTTTATTTTTTAGCTGTTTGTTCGTGGGGTGGCCTTCTTTCTCAGCTAGATGGAAGCGTCATGTTAGACGATCTCCTTACAGTTTAGTCGGTCACAGATGAATCAGAAGCAAGACTGTATGAAAGGGTAACTGTCTTGTGTATGTTCCCTTGGTGCTGAAATTGCAAGGGATTGACCTGGCTAGGGCAACGGGAAAACAGCAATAAAAGACACAAGTACAGAGAAGCTGGATGGAGTGGGCCCTATGCTCTGATGACCATGTGCCAGCGTCCAGGAAACTCAGCATTCCACAGCTGAGCAAGGAGGCGGGTTTATAATGTGCAGTGGAACAAGGGTACAGTTTGAGAAGAGGTCTCTACAGGGGAGCAGTCTAAGGCTGAAGTCATCCCTGAGGAGAAAGCTGTACATGATACTTTCACACACTGTCAACATCTGTATTCAGACCAAGGGAAGGCCTGGCCATTGCTGTGGGGCTGAGACACTGGGGTCTTTTGACATGGCAGCACTCATGTCAACAGCATACATTCATTCTAAACTTTATCCACTCCCCAGAACATTGGCTATTTGGCCTGTCAATACTGACATTACTACCTAGAGTCTGTCTGTTTTTGCACCTAGTCAACATGTATCTCATATTCAGCTGCCAGCTCTCTTCTTCATCTTTATTGGAACTTTTGGCCTAATGGTTTCAGCTCCAACCGTCATTTTAACCCCAGTATCTGTTTTGACCTTTACCTTTGTGAACAACAAAGAATCTTCACCATGAGCTCAATTTCCTTACTACCTGCAGAGATAGCTCCCACATCACCTCTGTACAATTCTCACTGTAATACTTTTAATTCACCTGCCAGAAAATATTAAAACATAAATTGTAGACACAGCACAGAAAAAAAATCATGTTGTCTCTGACAAATAAGAAATCAAACATTTAAGGTGATCCTTTTCTTAGATTTCATTAGCAAGATTTCAAATATAGGTACATTAGTACCTAAATGCTACAATACATTTTTTTACAATACATCAGTTAATTGCAATGCATTAATGTTTTCTTAAGAGCTTATAAACCAATTGCCATTCATCTAGCACATCATTTTTTTTTCATCTTCTGGGATGATACTGTTACACATCAGCTTACAGGAACACAGCATCTTACTCATGAATTACAGGGAAGATGCGTGCATTTATATGGGTCGGGGTGACATTAAAGTTTCTTGAACGTGAAAACCGTTTCAGAGCTACGTTAAATCATCTGGAAAAGCAAAGCATAGGTTACCAGTTCTTTTGTGGCTTTAATGCAGAAGTGCAAACATTCAAAATTTGCAAAAATGTCAGATGCAAAGTGGGGACAGGGAAGGGACAGAGCAAGTATCAAGTTCATCTGTACTGGGAAGAATTAGCATCGAAAGGTAGACATGTATTCTTGGGTTTGTGGGAGAGGAAGCGAAGCTGCTTAACCAAGGCACAAGAAAGAAGACTTGCTGTATGCTTGGTGTTCAAAAGCAGTTGAATGGAAATGTGGGTGAATTTCACATCACATTTTAGTCTGCATGTGGCCTGAGTGGGACATTAGGAGACGCTTCTGTGACTCACTTGGATATAATTTATAAGGAAAATAACTTAGAAGCAGTTTTACATTTTGTTTTTGAATTTCAAAGTTGCCAAGTATGTAATTCTGGTGTATTGGAATAATTGACAATTTGTCATGAAAATGCTGTTTTCTAAAATGACGTCTGATAAACCAATTCTGAGTTTTGCATATTCTGAACTGCATAACCATGTAGTTAAAAGAATGTGGCATCAAACAAATAGGAAATGTATTTTTTCCTTTTTTTAAAAAGATTTTTCTTAATTTATATGTCTGAGTGTTACTTCTGCATCCACGTATATGCCTGGTGCCTGTGGGGATCAGAAGGCATCTGATTTCCTGGAATTAGATTTAAAGATGGTTGTTTGCCTCTGTGTAGATGCTGAGAACCGAGCCTGGCCCTCTTCAAGAACAGCCACTGCTTTAAGCACTGACCCATCCTTCCAGCCCCAGGAAAGGCATTTTTTAAAAAATAACAAACTTTAACTCAAAACATTCTATTTTTAATGCTTTCCTATCTTAAGTGCATGCTACACATGATAACAGAAATAACAGTCTGAGTCAAAGAAACTGAACTTGGATATAATTTATGTGCATTCATCAAGAAGTATATTTATGCATGTAAACAATGTAGAATAGCTAATATGCATCTAGTCTGAGCCCTTCAGGTCACAAACACTGTTGCTTACTGTCTACTTGCATACAGAATTACGAACTACAAAATAAAAATATTTATTTTTAAAAATAAAGAATGCTTGCTTTGGATGTCAGCATCCCCCCTCTCTTTTCTGCTCTTCCTTCCCTATTATAAGGGAAAAGTTTGTTTTAAAGGCAGATTTAAAAACACCTGAGTGACTTCTTGAGACTTCTGTGATGTCATTTGTGGTACTCTGGATTAGACTGGCCCCCACAAGCTCATGTTCCAATACTTGGTCCCCAGTTGGTGGAACTATTCAGGAAGGATTAGGAAATGTGTCTTTGTTGGAGGAGGCATGTCAATGGGTGTGAGATTTGAGGCTTTCAAAAGACTCAGTTTTGTCCCATTGTTTCTCTGTCTTGTGCTTCAAGATATGGATTTGTAGCTACTACTCCAGAGGTAGACCAGCCTGCCTGCTGCCATACTCCCCACCATGTTGCATGTTGGTCACAGACTCTAACCCTCTAAAACCATAATCTCCAAATTAAATGTTTTCTTTATAAGTTACTTTGTCGTTGATGTTTTTATTACAGCAATAGAAAAATTAACCAAGACAGGATTAAAAGGCACCACAGTGTTTGGGCATAGATAGATCAAGGGAGAGCTGTTGCCTAGTATGAGCAGGGATCTGTGCTCAATTCCATTACCTCAAATAACTAAATCAAACCAAATGACACCTACTTCTTTTTAGAGAGTTTACAGTCATTAATTTTTAACCACTATTCAAAAAATTGTCACAAATGAAGAGCTGGGTCACATGTCCAGGAACAATGATGGGTCTGCTTAGTATCTCAGAGACTTATAGTTAAGTGATTAACCAGGTTCGAGTTCTCATCTGAAGTCTAGAGTGGGAAATCACTTGTAAACTCTTGGTTGTCATCAGAATATTGTCCCTGTGGCCATGTGATGCAAGTCATCTTATTTCTTAAAGCCATCAATGGAAAGGAAGGGAGAGGCCACGAGCAAGACAGAATCTCAAATAACTCAATTTAGCCATGGGTGACAGACAATAACCTTCATTGTATACTATGACCACTGAAATGTCTTCCCACGCTCTTGGCCAAATGATGTAACATGGGCATGGCATCCTGCCACTTGGGCTATTATCAGAGTGGAATCATAGAGTACCACCCTATGAAGGTGTGTGCCTTTTATTAGAAGCAAGAAATATCCTCCACCTTCTAGAAGCAGAATATTTTTCATTTACACATCTCTAAAAATTATTTTTATTTAAGTATCTGTGTAAATAAGTGCATGTCACCTCTGTGACATAACCTACCCACATACACCAGAATAGTGGGTCATATACCCTGGAGCTGGAATCATAGCATTTTGAATGACCTGATGCAGGTTCTGGGAATTGAACTTGGGTCCTTCTAGAATAGCAACAAGTTCCCCTAACCACTAAGCCACCTCTCCAGGCACTTGGAGCAGGAATTTGAAAGAGGCACAGACATTAGGAGGTGGGAATGGTTAACCCTCACAGTATCTAGGGGCAGCACCATTCAAAGACTCTACGAACTGAGCAGTATGAAAGTGTTAGGATTTCCTGAAACCATTTTGGGTGAAAACAAGATGTGGGTGTTACAATCCTAATTTTAATAATCAAAGAATTGTCACATTAAAGAATTTTAGAATTAGTCACAAAAATTGAGCAGGCATCTGGAGCCAAGGCCATTGTTGACTTTTTGGTTCTGTCTTCAGTGTGTATGGAATGGCAAGAGGCTTTAAAGAGTGGCTGTGGACGGAAGCAAGTGCTTCCCTCCAAATCCTCCTTAGTTTATCTGAGCTCAGTGACAGTTGTGTCTTTACAAGCAAAAGGGAGGAAAGATTCATAGACATGTAAAAATAAAGCATGTGTTATCAAAATTATACAACAGAAAACAAAATGATCAACCATGAAAAAAGTCAGACATAGTGACACATGTCACCCCAACACATGTCAGCTGGGGTAGAAGGATTGCCTCTGCTGTATGGTGATGGCCAGACCAGCCAGGTGTTCATAATAGACTCTGTTTAAAAAGAGCGATGAGGGTGGGACTAGATCAAGAGACATCACAAACAAATTTAGTGGAAAATGAGGAAAAGAAACTGGTTACTTTCCAGGAAATGAAAAATAGGAGATAAAAAAAAGATGCATAAGAAAAAAGAGAGTAAGGACGCTGGATGGCAATGAGGAGGGGGTGAGTAAAACAAGGAAGATACAATGGTGTGTGTGTGTGTGTGTGTGTGTGCATATATTATAATGAAACACATTATTTTAGATGATAAGTAAAACATTAATTTTACATAGCTCCTGAATGGAGCTATGTAAAATTTTATTCTATAAAATAACTTTATTCTATCCCCCAAAATTTAATTCAAATTTTGTGAAGATGATTCAAAAAACACAGATAATTAAAAAGTAGGGTACAAATAGGTTATATCAAACTATAAAAGTTCTACACAGCAAAGGAAAAAAGAAAGTAGAGAAAATGTTTGGGGAAAAATTTTTAGGAATTATGCATCAAGTAAGTAAAATCCAGAATATACAAAGAATGAAAACTACTCAATAATAAGAATCCTGTTTCTAAAGTAGGTAAAGGACTCAAACAGATTTTTCACAAAAGAAGTCACACACAAATAGCCACAGATACATGAAAAATATATTTAACTTTTATAATCATGAGAGAAATGCAAATTAACACCACTGTGAGGAATTACCTTATACTCATTAGCCTGGCTATTCTGAGAATAATAAAAGAAAACAAACATTGTCAGTATGTGGATAAAAGAAAACCATCCTTCCTCACGTACTGCTGCTGATGTGAGAAGTTACGCTAGCCATTCTGAAAATACCGTGGAGGTTCCTCAGCAAACTAAGTATGGAATTGTCTTATGATTCCATCTTATATCTGGGTCACTACCTAGAACAATTGATATCAGATTACCAATGAGATATTGGCATGTCCAAATTCCTTAGTGCAATATGTATGGTATGGAAGCAGCCGTAGTGTCTGTCCATCAACAAATGAATTGGTCCTTTAAAAGCTTTTACTTATATGTAACAGAATATGATTCAATTCTAAAGTGCCCCAATTTAGCCTGGAGTTAGCTCTATGTGATTACTGCTCAACATAAACTTTTTCAATGAGGAGTGAAAAGAATCCTCCTTGCCTTGTGACACTAAAAGCGTGTGCCAAACAACTCTCAGGACACCACTGCACAGAGGGAAAGAAGACATGATTGGTCTTTCTTCATCTGGAGAATGACATTTGTAATTATTTTCTTTCAAAATGTCCACATGTTAATTAAAGGGCTTGATGTCTCCCAACGTTGTTCCTATTTCAGAGAGAGAAAACGAGAAGGAAATGAGTTGACCAGAACATAGAGTCTCTTATAAAAGCTGCTTTACAATACTGACTGCCATTTTTGTCATTAAAAAATAATGTGGTGAACAAAAATGTTGAAGTTCCTTTGAAGTAAAAAGTATGAAGAGCCTGGATGAGGACAGTGACTGAGATTCTTGTCTCAATGAGCTGTATTTGAAGAGCTGATTGCCGTTTCCTTACCACAATGCACTGCACTCTTAGTCTGCTTACAAACTAACAGATCCACTAGTTAAAACAGGATGTGGGTGAAGAGGCACACATGAAACTGGCTGGCCCAGACATGAGCTCAACTGTCTGAACTTCAGTCTTCAAGCAACCACAGGCCTGCAGTATATCAAATGCAGATTTCCAGGCCCCAAACCTAAGCAATGCTGCCCAATAAGCCTGGGTGGCTGTTGACAGGTCCTGCTGTTTGCGGACACAGCCCACCATTTCTGGACTGCTCTTCTGATCTGGGCACAGAAAGGAGGACTCCCTTTCTCAGTAGAGAGTTTCTTTCTCTCTGCCTGAATTCATTTGGAGGATGTTTCTAAGTATGACCCCCACCACTGAAGCCACATCACGCAGGCCATGGCAAAAATGCAGAATCAACTTCCTTTCTCCTGATAAGAACCTGGGTAACTCCACAGAACATGAGTTACCATCCCCCAGCAACAGAGAGCTAACACCATCTTGACTTCTCATAACCTATCTCCACAGCACTAAAAATCCAGCCCATACAAAAGGACAGCTGAGAATATCTGGAATTCCTGGAATGTAAAGCATCCTCAGCCCCTTAAGCCAATAACTTACACCTACTGTGGGAACCTCTCACCCATTCCCTAAGAACTATATAACCCTTGTTTACCCCAAATAAAGTTGAGCTGTCTCACTGAAGATGCTCCTGGAAGTCAGTCATTTTGTTGTAGTCACAAGTCATCTAACTCCAGGTCCTGCCTCTGCTGCCTTTGATTATATCAGCTGATTATCCCTGTGGGAAAGGAGGGTCAAAGATGGCAGAAATATCTTTCCTACCTACTCAAATTGGGTTTCCAGAAGATTTAAGATGCTTGGTCAATGTAACAGAACCCCAGACCTTGGTAGGTCCCCAGATCTTGTCACAATTGACTCCATGATTGAATTACCATGCAGACCATAAAACTCACCATGTAGACAGAACCATCTGCCAAAACTAAAACAAAGGCTTAATCCATCAAAGTACATATAGTTCTGGGAAAGCCTCAAAATGTACTAACCTTGCTTTTTGGCATCTGTAGTTTTACTTCTGGGTAACTATTCAACACAGGTCATGGTTTTTTTCTTTCTTTTTTTTTGTGTGCTTAAAAGTTCACCCTGAGAAAGGCTTGGTGCTACACTGGGACCATGAACACTCAGTGTAATCACCAGCCAGCTAATAGACTTTCTGTTGGCTTAAACTCATGTCTGTGCAGTCTTCTTTAGTGAACATCCCACAATAGTCAAGAATCTATAGTTTGTTACATGCTCCTCAAAAATGTTAATTTCTTTATGTGCCCTGACATGGGTTAAGGGTGACAACAATGGCTAATAATGGAGTAAAGGAAAAATGTCAACAATATTCAATATTCTCTTGTAAGAAACTGACTCCTGATCATATCTGTAGATTTCCCATGTTGGTTTTATGAAGTCGCTTCCAACCTCGGACTGTGACAGTCCCAGGTTTACTGAAGTAGAAACCCTCTGAGAGGGGCTCATTCAAAACACTTACCTTTCCCTCCTTTGTACAATTCCTGAGAGAAAGGAATTAACTGGAGTGAATACCCCCTTCACACCCTTATCTCTTCTAATATACTCCCTTCCAAAGAATTCTGACAACCCATGAGACTGTGACATCTTTCCATCTGTAGTGTCATCTCCAATTCAGTTTTTTTCCAATTTAGCTTTTAATTTTCATTGTGGAGACCTTTAATATTCTGGATTACAGTTATTTCCAGGTGTTTCTGAAGCTATTGTGAATGGGATGGGATTGTTGTCCTGTTTTATTTCATAACTATTTAAGAAAGCTACACATTTTATATGTTTACTTTGTGCCTGAGTGCTTTGATGAAAGTGTTCATCACATCTAAGTACTTTCTGGAAAAAAAAATTTTGGCCTTTATGAATAGGATTATGTATTTTGAAAATATAATTTCAATCAAGAAGGAGGACTCTAGCTAAGATGCTCAATCCCCAACCAGAAAAGCAAAGAGGATGGACATCAGAAGAGGGAGAAAACAGGGAACAGGACAGGAGCCTATCACAGAGGACCTCTGAAGGGCTCTACCCTGCAGGGTTTCAAAGCAGAGCCGGGACTTATAGCCAAACTTTGGGCAGACTGCAGGGAATCTTCTGAAAGAAGGGGGAGATAGAAAGACCTGGAGTGGACAGGAGCTCCACAAGGAGAGCAACAGAACTAAAAAATCTTGGCACAGGGGTCTTTTCTGAGACTGATACTCCAACCAAGAACCATGTATGGAGATAATCTAGAATCCCTGCACAGATGTAGCCCATGGCAGTTCAGTGTCCTAGTGGGTTCCATAGTAATAGGAACAGGAACTGTTTCTAATATGAACTGATTGGCCTGCTCTCTGATCACCTCCTTGTGAGGAGAAGCAGCCTTACCAGGCCACAGAAGAAGACAATGCAGCCACTCCTGATGAGACCTGATAGAGGGAAGGAGAAGAAGACCTCCCCCATCAGTGGACTTGGGGAGGAGCATGGGTGAAGAAGGGGAAGGGAGGGAGCTTCGGGGGGGGGATGCAAAGTGAATAAACTGTAATTAATAAAAATTAAAATATATAAAAAATATAGTTTCACTCATGCTTTTAAAAACATTGATTTATTTATTTTGCGTTTATGGAGGCTTTGTCTGCATTTAAATATATAAAGGAGACTATAAAGACCAAAAGAGGGTATTGAATTTGCTGGTACTGGGATTACAGATAGTTATGGGTACTGGTAATCAAACCTGACATTGGGCAGAGTCTTGCTGTTTTTGCTGAGTGGTATCACCTTGGTTGCCATTGTGTGGTGTTTGCTGCTGCTGCTGCTGCTATTGGTTTGCTGCTTTGTTGTTTGACTGGACTGCTAGACTCCTGACTACTGAGATTGTCATATTAAGAACTCAATGACAATAATCAACAGGGAGTAGCTAAAAGAGGTCTATAGCCCCTTTCTCTAATAATCTCCAACCTGAGGTCAGGGCGTGGGAAGGGAGGTAGAGGAAGTTAAGAACATTTAATAAAGTAGGTGTTTGAAAAATCTAAGCTAACATGTGTGCCCCCTGAAACACCCCCCCACTAACTTCACTTACTGGAGATTCCAGCTCTAGTTTAGACCCATGATCCCTGAGCCCTTTCATCTCTGTGTCTCCAGATAATTCTTGGCTTTACTGAAACCTACTTGCTGGATTCTCTTTTCCACCACACTTCTAACTCCCTGTAAATTCTACCTATAGGTGTAAACAGAATCTCTTTAGCTCTTTTGTGAAGTGCTTCTCAGCCTTTTACCCTAGCTCACCTCTATCCACCCCCCCCACACTTGAATGCAAAAAAACTCTCTGCCAGGCAACCCATAGCCTGCACACTTCCCTAAGATCCAGTGTGGACAACAGACTAACCCACACAACAAAGACCATTTTAACACCTACCTTCATCCCTACCCTACATGCCTAGAATCAGTGTAAAAACATCAACACCAGCCAGGGAAATATATCTCCACCAGAACCCACCAATTCTACCACTGTAGACCCTGAAAAATGTAACACAGCTGAAGTATAAGAAAAGGACTTCAAAATAGAGATTATCAATATGTTTAAGAACTTAAGAGAGGACGTGAATTAATTCCTTAATGAAGTCTGTGAAATACAATGGAAGGAAATAACAAAAACAGTTCAAGCCATGAAATTAGAAATACATCCATTAAAAGAAACCCAAAACTAAGATAAAACTGGAAATGAAAAATTTGGGAAGTCAAACAAAAACCCTAGAGGTAAGCCTCACCAATACAGTAGAAGACATGGGAGAAAAAAATCAGGCACTAAAGGCAAGGTAGAATTAACTGTTAAATCTAAAAACAATTGCAACATAAAGCATTCAGGAAATCTGGGATATTATTAAAAGACCAAATATGAACAATAAGATTAGAGAAGGAGAAAAAAATCCAGGTCAAAGTCTCAGAAAATACTTTCAACAAAATCATAGAAGAAAACTTCAGTAACCTAAAGAAGGAGATGCATGTAAAGGTACAAAAAGCATACACATCTGAGTGTGGTGTACACGCCTTCAATCCCAGCACTCAGAGAGGCAGAGGCAGGTGGCTTGCTATGAGTTGGAGGCCAGTCTAGTCTACAAAGCAAGTACAGCACAGCCTAGTTTACACAGAGAAACCTTGTCTGGAAAAAAACAAAACAAAACAAAACAAAACAAAAAAAAAAACAAAACCAAAAATCACACAGAACACCAAATACACTAGATCTGAAAAAAAAAAAAAAAACACCCCCTGCAAGGGGAAAACTTACAAAACATAGAAAGAACTTAAAAGCTGCAAGAGTTTAAGACAAAGTAGGGCATGAAAGCAGACCCATTAGAATAATAACTGCCTTCTCAATAGAGACTCTAAAAGCCAGAAGGGCCTATATGGATATTCTAGTAACTAAGATCACAGATGCTAAGCCAGACTACTATATTCACAAAACTATTGATCACAATACTTAGAGAAAGAAAATATTCCATAATAAAATGAGATATAAAGAGCATGTAACTACATATCCAGCTAGAAGGTGCTATATGGAAACTTTTAGTCCAAAGAAGTTAGCTATGATATAGGAGACATGAGAAATAAATAATGTCAGAAGAGCAAATGAAAAGAAGAGGGAAAAAAGCTACACAACACAATAACACAAAAATAACAGGAATCAATAAATACAACTCATTGATGACTTTAACTTTCAACGATAATATTATCAATTCCCTAATCAAAAGACACAAATTAACAAACTGGATTAGAAAACAGAATCCAGCTTTCTTCTGTATCCAAAAGAAAAAAAAAAAAAGAAAAAGAAAATACACCTCACCATCAAGAATAGCTATCTCTTCAGGGTAAAAGTGTAGAAGAAATTCCAAGCGAATGTACCTAAGAATCCAGTTCTATATCCATTTTTTATATCTGACAAAATAGACTTTAAGCCAAAACTGATCAGAAAGAAGGAAGGAGACTACATAGTCATGAAAGGAAAAGACCCACCCAGAGGTTCTAACAATTCTAAATATTCATGCACCAAATACAAGGCCAAGTTATAAGAGAAGCACTACGATAACTAAAACCGCATATTGACCCCTCCCCCCTTTTTTCTTTAATCTTGCTTTGTGCTCTAGCTAAGACTTCAGCCTCCACATTTACTAACAGTTCAGGAAGTAGACTCCCTTGTCTAGTAGCTGTTTCAGAGAAAATGCTTTCAGGATTTCCTCTATTGTGGATTTTTATCTACTACATTAAGGTACGGTCATGCTATTCTTACTTTTCTTATGGCTTTTGTCACGAAGGGATGTAAAACTTTGTTTTTCTGCATCTTTTGAGGCTTTTTTCTGCATCTTTTGAGATGATTGTATGATTTGTGTTCTTATATATACTTATGTAATGTGTTGCCTTAATTTGCATACATTGAACAATTGTTGTTCCTTGAATGAAACCAAATAGGCCTTGATATTGAATCTTTCTACTGTCTTCTTGAATTTGAATTTGGTTTGTGTGTATTATGCTAAGCCTTTTTTAAATATTTATGTTTATTAGAAATATTTGTCTTTATATTTTTTGTTGTGTCCTTATTTGGCTTTGGTTTTCGGTAATACTGGGTTTATACAATGATTTGGTACTGTCCTTTCTCTCCTGGCTTTATGGATCACTTTTAAAAGCACTTTCCCTTCTTTAAAAGTCTGGCAGAATGCAGCAGTGAACCCAGTCTTGTTTCTTGTTACAGATTTGTTTAAGTGGTTTATATCCCCTTGATTTAATTTTGGTAGCTCTGGCTTTCTAACCACTCACCCATTTCTTGTGGGTTCTCTAGGGGTCTGGAATGTAAATTTGACTATATTAGTGAATGGTTTTTTGTATCTTCCTGGTATCTATTTTAATATTCCTTCTAGTTTCCAAATTTATTTACTTGGATTTTTCTCTCTCTTTCTTTTGGTTAGTTTGTTAAAGGTTTTATTGATCTTGTTTTAATTTTAAGAACCCACTGCCTCCCTGTCTCATTGATTTATTGTTCCTTTAGTTTTCATTTTATTAATTTCTTTTCTGATATTTATTTATTTCTCCTTTCCTATTGCTTTGAAGTTCATCTTGTTATATTTTGTGACCTTTAGATGCATCTTAAGCTCTTTACTTATTTACTTACAAGCTCTTTAATTTAAAAAAATGAAACACTCACAGCTATAAAATTTTATCTTTGGACTCTCTTTCCCACGTCTCAAGAGTTCTGACAAATTATATTTTCATTTGCTTTAAGTGTATGAAAATTTAAATGACTTCTATGATTTCTTTGATGATACACTGGTTAGCTATGAGAATATTGTTCAGTTTCCAAGTTCTTCATTACTTCTGTGGTTTTCATTACACTGTGATCTGATAAGATTCAAGAAAGTACTTCAATCATATTTGTTAAGATTGTTTTAAGATCTAAGATGTTCTTTCTCTCTGTCCTGCTCTTTCTCTTTCTCCCTCTCAGACTGGCTGAACGGATCAAGAAACAAATCTATTACTTCGTTAGCTACAAGAAACACATATTAGCTTTAAAGATAAGTACTGCCTTAGAATTAAAAAGAAAAAATAGACGAAAATACCCTAATCAAATGGTACCAGGATATAAGCAGACATTGATAGTCTAACACCTGACCAAATAAGAGTTTAAACTAAAACAAATCAGAAGAAATAAACAGGAACACTTCATTTTAATCAAGGAGACATTATTATTCTAAACATATATGTACCAAGCACTGATGTACCCAATTTCATAAAAAAAAAAAAAAAAAAGAAAACTACTCCTATTGCTTTTACAGACACAGTTGAACATACCCATAAATAGTAAATGATTTCAATGCCCTGCTTTCTCCAACAGCCAAGTCATTTGGACAAAAACCAAATAAAGAAGCATCAGAATTAATTGACACCATACATCAAATGTACTTAACAGATATCTACAGAACATTTTGTCCAGACACCAAGGAACACACATTCTACTCAGCATCACACAGAAGCTTCTCTAAAATAGACCACAATTTTTTAGAAATCCCAAAAGATTGAAATAACTGTATTCTTGACCATAATGCAATAAACCTTAAAATTGGCAATAAATAAATTTCTAATAAATACACAAACTCATGTAGATTAAATGACTCATTACCGAATGATAAGTGAGCCAAAGAAGAATAAAGGAAAAATAAAATAAAAATTTCCAAAAACTAAATGAAAATGAAAACGCAACAGAACCTCTGTGACACCTCAAAAGCAGTCCTATGAGGGAAATTTATTCATTTTTTTTCTTTTACTGAAAATAGATTTTCTTTCTTTCTTTCTTTCTTTTTTACTTTTCTTTCTTTTTTTAATTTTTTTTATCAGTTACATTTTTTTAACTCTGTATCCCAGCCGTGTCCCGATCCCTCATTCCCTCCCAGTCCCTCCCTCCCTCCCTCATCTCCACCATGCCCCTTTCCAAGTCCACTGATAGGGGGGACCTCCTCCCCATTCATCTGATCCTGTTTTATCAGGTATCTTCAGGACTGGCTGCAAAGCCCTCCTCTGTGGCCTAACAGGACTGCTCCTCCCTTCGGGGGTGGGGAGACCAAAGAGTCAGTCATTGAGTTCCTGTTAGAAATAGTCCCTGTTCCCCTCTCTTTGGGAAACCAATTGGTTACTGAGCTACCACAGGCTACGTCTGAGTGGAGGTTCTAGGTTATGTCCATACATGGTCCTTGGTTGAATGTCAGTCTCAGAAAAGACCCTGTGCCCAGATATATTTGGTCCTTGTGGAGCTCCTATCCTTTCCCCATCAGACTAACCCCCCTTCTTTCTTATGATTCCCTGTACTCTGCCAAAGGTTTGGTCATGAGTCTTTGCTTTGAAAACACTGCTAGTTAGAGTCTTTCAGATGCGCTCAGTAGACTCCTGTCATACGTTCAATGCATATCCCATCTGTCTTTCTAAATGAGGATTGATCATCTTACTCCATGTCTGCTCAATTGATTATCTTTTTTAGGTATATAGATTTCATTATGTTTATCATATCTTATAGGTCTATATAAGTGAGTATATCCCATGTTTGTCTTTCTCCTTCTGGGATATTTCACTCAGAATGATCTTTTCTAGATCCCACCATTTGCCTGCAAATTTCATGATTTCCTCCTTTTTGATTGCTGAGTAGTATTCCATTGTATAAAAATACCACAATTTCTGTACCCATTCCACCGTTGATGGACATCTGGGTTGTTTCCAGGTTCTGGCTATTACAAATAGAGCTGCTATAAACATGGTTGAGCAAGTGTCCTTTTTGTGTACTTGAACAAACTTTGGGTATATACCTAGCAGTGGTATAGCTGGGTCTGGAGGAAGCATTATTCCTATTTGTCTTAGAAAGCGCCAGACAGCTTTCCAGAGTGGTTGTACCAGTTTACATTCCCACCAGCAGTGGAGGAGGGTTCCCCTTTCTCCACAACCTCTCCAGCATGTGTTATCGCTTGAGTTTTTGATCTTGGCCATTCTGATGGGTGTAAGGTGATATCTCAGGGTTGTTTTGATTTGCATTTCCCTGATGGCTAATGAGGATGAGCATTTCTTTAAGTGTTTTTCTGCCATTCGATATTCCTCTGTCGAGAATTCTCTGTTTAGCTCTGTTCCCCATTTTTTAATTGGATTACTTGGATTGCTGCTTTTCAGCTTCTTTAGTTCTTTGTATATACTGGATATTAGTCCTCTGTCAGATAAAGGGTTAGTGAAGATTCTTTCCCAATCTGTAGGCAGTCGTTTTGTTTTGATGACGGTATCCTTTGCTTTACAGAAACTTTTCAGTTTCATGAGGTCCCATTTATTGATTGTTGCTCTTAGAGCCTGTGCTGTTGGTGTTCTGTTCAGGAAGTTGTCTCCTGTGCCAATGAGTTCTAGGCTGTTCCCCACTTTTTTTTCCAATTGATTTAGGGTATCTGGTTTTATGTTGAGGTCCTTGATCCACTTTGACTTTAGTTTTGTGCAGGGTGATAAATATGGATCTATTTTCATTTTTCTGCATGTAGACAACCAGTTGGTCCAGCACCATTTGTTGAAGATGCTGTCTTTTTTCCATTGAATGGAATTGGCTTCTTTGTAGAATATCGAGTATTCATAGGTGTGTGGGTTTATTTCTGGGTCTTCTATGCGGTTCCATTGATCCTCCTTTCTGTTTCTATGCCAATACCATTCAGTTTTTATTACTGTTGCCCTGTAGTACAGCTTGAGATCAGGAATGGAGATACCTCCAGATGATCTGTTGTCGTACAGGATCGTTTTGGAGATTCTGGGTTTTTTGTTTCTCCATATGAAGCTGAGAATCTTTTTTTCAAGGTCTGTAAAGAATTGAGTTGGTATTTTGATGGGAATTGCATTGAATCTGTAGATTGCTTTTGGCAGTATGGCCATTCTGAAAATAGATTTTCATACAATATAATTTGTTTACAGTTTTCCCTCCCCTAACTCTTCCCAATTTCTTCCACCTCCACTTCCCTCTGGAGCCACACCCTTTTGTATTCTCCTTAGAAAATAAACAAGTGCTTTTCTCCTGCCTGCCTGTCTGGAGAAACAGCTGCCATAGCTCCATAACCTTCCTTCTTGAGGAGGACTGCCAGCCTCAGGATTATCTAGGCCTGTAGGACAGCAGGAACATCCAGGTTAGAACCTGTCCAACATTTCTTCTTCCCATCTGGGATAGAACCAGCAGAGGATGCAGGTCACCAGGAACACCCAGCCAGCAACAGTGAGCAGTTTGCTCTTCTCTGAGGTCCACTATCAGGCTCAAGGCTCTGACTGCCTTCTGGATGAGTCCTGTCAGCATCAGGAACATCCACCTAACACAAGGGACAACCAGATGGCTAAAGACCTGCATAAGAGTACAACCAACCAGAGCCAGGGCAACAAGGCATCACCAGATCCCAGCTATCCTATTACAGCAAGCCCTGGACACCCTGATACAGATGAAACAAAAGAAGATGACCTTAAATCCAACCTTATAAAGATGATAACGGCCTAAAAGAGGATATGAATAAATCCCTTATAGAGATACAAGAAAATTTAATCAAACAAGTGAAGGAAATAAATAAATTCTTTAATGAAATACAGGAAAATACAATTAAACAAGCGAAGGAAATGAATAATACTGTACAAGACCTGAAAATGCAAATAGAAGCAATAAAGAAAGCACAAACTGAGGCAATGGAGATGGAAAACTGAGGGACAAGAACAGGAACTACAAACAAAAGCATCACCAACAAAAATATAAGAGATGGAGGAAAGAATCTCAGGTATAGAAGATACTATTGAAGAAATCGATACATCAGTCAAAAAATATGTTAAATCTAAAAAATTTCTGACACAAACATCCAAGAAATCTGGGACCCTATAAAAAGACTAAATCTTAGAATAACAGGAGTAGAAGAAAGAAAAGACTTCCAGCTACAAGGTCCAAAAAATATTTTCAACAAAATCAAAGAAGAAAACTTCCCCAAGCTAAAGAAAGAGATGACTATTAATGTACAAGAAGCCAACAAGACACCAAATAGATTGGACCAGAAAAAAAAAATCCTGCCACACAATAGTCAA
Organism: Meriones unguiculatus; assembly: GCF_030254825.1. NCBI lineage: Eukaryota > Metazoa > Chordata > Mammalia > Rodentia > Muridae > Meriones > Meriones unguiculatus. The sequence goes on along the minus strand of NC_083356.1, from coordinate 98,051,820 downwards.
GACACTAAATGTACAGAATAAATAATGTTAAAAACAGCAAGGGAAAAATGCCAAGTCACATATAAAGATAGGCCTATCAGAATTTTACCTGACTTCTCAACAGAGCCAGAAGGTCCTGGGCAGATATCTTACAGATTCTAAAAGACCACAGATGTCAGTCCTGATTACTATACCCAGGAAAACTTTTAATCACTATAGATGGAGAAAACAAGATATTCCACAAAATATTTATCCACAAATCTAGCCTTACAGAAGATACTAGCAGGAAAACTCCAACCCAAGGAGGCTGACTACCCCCAAGAAAACAGAAAATGAATAACTCCACATTAACAAAACCAAAAGAAGGGAAGTGTGTGCATGCACACACACACACACACACACACACACACACACACACACATCACATCCTCTCTGCCAACACCAGCATAAAAATAACAGGAATTTACAGTCATTGGTCATTAATATCTGTCAATATCAATGGGTTCAGTTCCCCAAGAAAATGATACAGGCTGACAGAATGGATGCAAAAATAGGATTCATCATCCATACACAAAACACACTTCAGCAACAAAGATAGACATTATCTCAGAGTAAAGGACTGGAAAAAAGCTTTCCAAGCAAGTGGACCCAAGAAGCAAGCTGTAGTAGCCATTATAGTATCTAATAAAATAGACTCTCAACCAAAATTAATCAAAAGAGATAGAGCAGGACACTTCATACTCATCAAAGTAAAAAATCCACCAAGACGATGTCTCAGTTCTGTAAAATTATGCCCCAAAGCCAAGGTACCCACCTTTGTAAAAGAAACATTACTAAAACTTAAATCACATATCAAGCCCCAAACATTAATAGCGAGAGACTTTAAAACCCCACTCTCACCAATGGACAGATCATCAAGACAGAATCTAAATAGAGAAATAAGAGAATTAACAGCCATTATGAATCAAATGGATCTATCAGATATCTGCAGAACATTTCACCTAAACACAAAAAACATTCTTTTTTCTATTTTTTTTATTTTTTATTTTTTTTATCAGTTACATTTTTTTAACTCTGTATCCCAGCCGTGTCCCGATCCCTCATTCCCTCCCAGTCCCTCCCTCCCTCCCTCATCTCCACCATGCCCCTTTCCAAGTCCACTGATAGGGGGGACCTCCTCCCCATTCATCTGATCCTGTTTTATCAGGTATCTTCAGGACTGGCTGCAAAGCCCTCCTCTGTGGCCTAACAGGACTGCTTCTCCCTTCGGGGGTGGGAAGATCAAAGAGCCAGTCATTGAGTTCCTGTTAGAAATAGTCCCTGTTCCCCTCTCTTTGGGAAACCAATTGGTTACTGAGCTACCACAGGCTACATCTGAGTGGAGGTTCTAGGTTATATCCATACATGGTCCTTGGTTGAATGTCAGTCTCAGAAAAGACCCTGTGCCCAGATATATTTGGTCCTTGTGGAGCTCCTATCCTTTCCCCATCAGACTAACTCCCCTTCTTTCTTATGATTCCCTGTACTCTGCCAAAGGTTTGGTCATGAGTCTTTGCTTTGAAAACACTGCTAGTTAGAGTCTTTCAGATGCGCTCAGTAGACTCCTGTCATACGTTCAATGCACATCCCATCTGTCTTTCTAAATGAGGATTGATCATCTTACCCCATGTCCACTCAATTGATTATCTTTTTTAGGTGTATAGATTTCATTATGTTTATCATATCTTATAGGTCTATATAAGTGAGTATATCCCATGTTTGTCTTTCTCCTTCTGGGATATTTCACTCAGAATGATCTTTTCTAGATCCCACCATTTGCCTGCAAATTTCATGATTTCCTCCTTTTTGATTGCTGAGTAGTATTCCATTGTATAAAAATACCACAATTTCTGTACCCATTCCACCGTTGATGGACATTCTTATCATCACTTCATGGAACCTTCTCCAAAACTGACCATATAGTTGGTCACAAAGCAAATCTCAACTGATGTAAGAAAATTGATCCAACCTCTTGTATCTTATCAGATCACAATAGATTAAAGCTAGATTTCAACAACAACACAAACAAGAGAAACTGAAGCACTTTCTGCTCAATGAACACTGGGTCAGGGAAGAAATAAAGAATTTAAAGGTTTTCTAGAATTCAATAAAAATGAAGGCACAACATAGCCAAACTTATGAGACACAATGAAAGCAGTGCTAAAGGAAAAGTTCATAGTACTAAGTGCCTTCATAAAGAAATTGGAGAGTTCCCAAAAACAGTTTAAAACCACATCTAAAAGCTTTAGAACAAGAAGAAGCAAAGACACCCAAGAGGAGTCGATGACAGGAGCTAATCAAACTCAGGGCTGAAATCAATAACTTAGAAACAAAGAGGACAATACAAAGATTCAATGAAACTAAGACATGGTTCTGTGAGAAAATAAAAGAATAGACAAACCCTTATCCAAACTAACTAAAAGGCAGAGAAACAGTATCCAAATTAACAAAACTCAGCTATGAAAAGAAGGACATAACAACAGACACTAAGGAAATCCAAAGTATCATTATATGTAACTTCAAAAGCTTGCAATCCACAAAATTGGAAAATCTAAAGGAAATGAATTATTTTATTGATAAATTTTACTTACCACAGTTAAATCAAGAGCATGTAAACAGAGTAAACAGTACTATAATCTCTAAGGAAATTGAGGCATTTAACAAAATCTCCTAAACCTCCCAAAAAGTGCAGTGTCAGATAGTTCTTTAGAGATCTTAACAGAACAATTCTCAACTTCATATGGAAAAATGAAACAAACAAACAAACAACAACAACAACAAAAAACAGAATAACTAAAACAATCCTATACAATATTAGAACTTTTTGAGGTATCTCCATTCCTAACTTCAAGCTGTATTACAGAGCAATAGCAATAAAAATGCATGGTATTGGCATAGAAACAGACAGGTTGATCAATGGAATAAAATCAAAGACCCAGAAATAAACCTACACATCAACAGATACTTGATTTTTGACAAAGAAGCCAAAAGCATATAGTGGAAAAAAAGGAAAGAATCTTCAGCAAATGGTTCTGGTCTAACTGGATGTCTACAAGTAGAAAAATACAAATAGCTCCATATTTATCAGCTTGGATAAAACTCAAGTCTAAGTTGATCACAGCCCTCAACATAAAACCAGAAACACTAAATCTATTAGAAAAGAAAGTGGAAATTAGCCTTGAACTCTTTAACACGGGTGACAACTTTCTTAACATAACACCAACGACTAAGGCTCTAAGATCAACAATTAATAAATGAGATCACACAAAACTAAAAAGCTCCTGTAAGGCAAAGGACACTGTCAACAGAACAAAATGGCAGCCTACAGATTGGGAAAAGATAGTCCAACCCCACATCAGACAAAGGGCTAATATCCCAAATTTATAAAGAACTCAAGAAATTAAATACCAATAAACCAAATAATCTAAATAAAAAATGGGGTACAGAGCTAAACAGAGAATTCTCAGCAGAGGAATCTCAAATGGCCAAGAAGTCCTTAAAGAAATGCTCAGTGTCCTTAGTCATCAGGGAAATGCAAATCAAAAAGACTCTGAAATTCCATCTTACACCTGTCAGAATAGCTATGATAAAAAAAAAAAAAGAAACTCAAGTGACAGCACATGCTGGTAAGGATGTGGAGGAAGGGAATTGTTGGTGGGAGTACAAACTTGTACAACAACTTTGGAAATCAATCTGACACTTTCTCGGAAAATTGGGAATAGCTCTACCTCAAGACCCTGCTGTACCACTCCTGGTCATATACCCAAAAGATGCAACTAAGTTAGTTACCATGCAACTAAGACATTTTCTGAACTATGTTCATAGGAGCTTTATTTCTAATAGCCAGAAACTGGAAACAACCCAGATGTTCCTCAATAGAAGAATAGATAAAGAAACTGTGGTACATTTACATAATGAAATACTACTCAGCAATTAAAAACAAGAAATCATGAAATTTACAGGCAAATGACAGAACTAAAAAAGATCATCCTGTGTGAGGTAACCCAGAGCCAGAAAGAAGCACATCATATAATACAGGGAAACCATAGACCCAAAGAAGTTAAGTAACAAGGTGGGCCCAGGGGTGATGTTTGAATCTCACTTAGAAGGGGAAGCAGAGTAGACACTGGAAGTGGTTGAAGAGAGGAAACAGTATAAGAAAGGAAGTGCAGAGGAAATTGAGGGTGGAGATCAGATAGGGGGAGAATGGGGGGCAGGAGTACAGAGGGCTTGCAGAGAAGAAACAAGGACCATCTCTGAGACAAGCTGGACACTTTGGTCAGGGTAGGTTCCTGGGAGGATATGGGGGTGACTCTAGCTGAGACCCCTAGTAGTGGTGGTCATGGAGACTGAAAAGGCTACCTTCTAATCAGACAGGACTCGCAGTGGAGAGAGGGGAACTCCAACCCATTCACAAAAACTTTGACCTAAAATTTACCCTGCCTACAAGATGTTCAGGGATAAAGTTAGAGCAGATATTGAGGGAATATCTATCAAATGCCTGGACGAAACTGATATCCACACCAAGGGGCAGAGCCAACCCCTAACACTATTAACAACACTCTGTTATGCTTGCAGATCATAACCTAACATAGCTGTCCTCTGAGAGGCTCCACCTGGAAAATGATGGAAACAGATGCTGAGACTCACAGCCAAATATTGGATGGAATTCAGGGAGCTTTGTGGAAGAACGAGGAGGATAGAAGGACCTGGTGGGGACAGGAACTCCACAAGACCAACAGAGCCAATTAACCTGGGTCCTGGGGAGCTTGTGCAGACTGAAAAACCAACCAAGGACCACGCAGGGACTGGACTTGATAAGCAGTTTGGTCTTTGTGTGAGTGCTCTAGTAAGGGGAGGAGGGCCTGTCTCTGACAAAGACTCTGTTGCATGTTTTTTGATACTTTACTGTTGGCGGGGCTGCCTTGCCAGGCCACTGAAGAAGAAGAGGATGCGCTCACTCCTGATGTGACTTGATGTGCTGAGGTGGTGGGTGGAGGGCTCCTCTTTTCTGAGGGATAGAAGGGGGAGTAGAGGGAAAAGAGAGGTAAGGTAGGACCAGGAGGAGAGGAAGGAGAGGGCTATGATTATAATGTAATGTGAATTAATTAATTAATTAATTAATTAACAAAGAAAACAATCAGGCTTCTGAGGAATAAAAACAAAACAAACAAATCAGAATAGGACTACAAACTTACAGAAGAAAAAGAGCCAAATAAAAAGCACAAGAAACATAGACACAGAGACATGTATGTTTGCACACACAGGAATCTCATAAAGACACACAGCTAAGAGCCATGATATACATCCAAAGGACCTGTGGGATTTTAAAAATATGCTGTGAAATAACATTATGAGACAAAGAACCTCCAAAGATGCCACTGAATTCTTATTGTGTTGGCCATCTACTGCTGGGAATGAGGGCTACCCATAAGACCGGTTTGGTTCTAAGGGCCTACATTTAAAAAGTAGAAATAGAATAAATAAATTATTTAAAGATGAAATTCTAACATTTGAAAAATAAAATAAAATAGAATCCAAACATAATCAATGTCAAGAAATAATAAAATTCAGACTAGAAATTAATGATATAAAAACAGTGAAAATGATAGAAAGAATAAAGAACTCTAAGCATTTCCTCTTTGAGAAGATAAATAAGATTGAGTGTCACCTGGGCCAATTAATCAAAAGAAAAAAGGAAATGACCCAAATTAACAGAATAAGAAATGCTCAGGGAAGCATTGTAACAGACGCTGAAGAAATTCAGAATATTAAAAGAGTATACTTGAAAAATCTGTACTTCATTAAGCTGAGAAAACTAAAATAAATGGGTGAATTTCTAGATTCAGAAAGGAGAAGATTGAAATAATAATTTAAAACTTTTTAGCAAATTCACATCAGAATTCTTCTAGACTTTTGATGAAGAGTTACAGCAAATTCTTCTTAAACTATTCAAATATAAGAAAGAAAAGAAACCAAATACCCAGACTCCTTCTCCGAACATCACTCTCATATCTAAACAAGTAAAAGGCACAGCAACAACCAATAATAAAAGTACAGGCCAATCAATACCATTGGCGCACATACATTCAAAATGCTCAGTAATATACTTGCAAACAGAATACAGGCATATATGTTGAAGTTGTCTTTTTCCTTTAAATGGAAGGATGCCCAACATACTCAATTCAAAAAACCACATAAATGGGCTTAAAGATAAATATCACATAATTTTCTCAATAGAGTCATAAAAAGCCTGTGACACAATGCTTTCATGATAAAAGTCCTAGAGACTGTAGTACTAAAGGGAACATACCTCAACATAATAAAAGCTGTATATGAGAACCCTACAGCCAAATTCGTCCCAAATTGAGAAAAACTTGAAACAATCTCACTGACATCAGGAATCAGATAAGGCTGTTCATTATCCCCATTCCTTTTCAATATTGTGCCCAATGTACCAGCTGAAGCAATAAGATAAAAGAAAGAACTTAAAGGAAAACAAACAGGGAAAGAGGAAGTCAAACTATCCCTATTTGCAGATGATATCACATTATACATTAGAAAATCTCTACATTCTACTAAAACATTTCTAGAAATCGCAGATTCAGTGATGTGGCAAGATACAGACTCAAGTCCACAAATCCTCAGTGTTTCTATACACTGACAACAAACATACTGAGAAAAAAAAATCATAGACACACTCCCATTCACAACATCCTTAAGTAAAGTAAATTATCTGGGAATACAGCTAACCAAAGATGTTCAGGACCTCTATAACAACAACAAGAATAAATCAAGCAGCTGAAGAAAGAGATAAAGACACTAGAAAATGGAAAGGTGCCATATGCTCATGGATTGGTAGAATTAGTATTGTAAAAATGACCATTTTTTCCCCAAAAGCCTTTTTAGAGATTCAATGTAATCCCAATCAAAGCCCCAACTTCATTCTTTACAGAAATAGAAAAAGCCAATTAAAATTCAAATGGAACCACAAAAGACCAGGCTAGCATAAACAACCCTGAACAAAATGTGCAAAGCTGGAAGGATTACCATTTCAGATCTTAAGATATATTACAGAGCCTTAGTAATATGGTACTGTAAAACAAACAGACAGACAGACAGACAGACAGAGATACAGACCAGTAAAACAAAATTGAAGACATGAGTGCACATAACTTCAGTCTTTTAATATTTGGTGAAGACATCAGAATCACGTAGAGAGAAATAGAGCACGTTCAACAAGTAGTGCTGGGAAAACTGCATGTCCACGTGCAGAAGAATGAAAATAGACTTGTATCTGTCATTTTGCTAAAACAAAAACAAAACAGCAAAATATACAAAGAAAAACTAACACCAAAGGTTAACAAAGACCTAAAACTCAACATTTAAAACATTGAAAGAAAAACAGAGAACCCTACAAGACAAAGGACTCCATTTCTTTTTCATGATGAAAGTCCTAGAGAATATAATATGAGAAGGAAGATAACATAATAAAAGTTACAACTGAGCACCCTATACACCAACATCATCTTAAACTGAGAAAGTTTTGAAACAATCTCACTGATGCCAGAAATGAGATAGGGTTATCCATTATCCCCAAATATGACACCATTTGCCCAAGAATTAAGGCCAACATTGACAAGTGGAACTTCATAAAACTTCTACATATATTAAAGAAACAATAAACAAACACACGAAAAACATCTACCAAGTGAAAAGGAGGCTCACAAAATGGGAGAAAATCTTTGCCAGCTATACATCTGATAGAGGATTAGTATGAACAATATGTAAAGAACTCAAAAAATCCAAAAATCTCAAAAAAGTGTTCACCATCCGTAGATAATAGGAAAACACAAATCAAACGATTTTAGGGTTTTATCTTATCCCACCCAGAATGGTAAAGATTAACAAAACAACTGACAGCTAATGCTTGAGAGAGTTCATGGAACCCTTATTCACTGCTGGTGGGATTGCAAACTGGTGCAGTCACTGTGGTAATCAATGTGGAGAATCTTCAGAAAACATAAAAATAAATCTAGTATGTGACCCAGTTATACCACTCCTTGGCGTATGCTCAAAGGACTGGGCATTGTGCTCCACAGGTGCTTGCTGCGGTTCTAGTCACAATACCTAGGAAATGTAAACAGCCTAATGTCCTTCAGCCAACGAATGGGTAATTGAAATGTGGTACACATACACTATGGAATTCTACTCAGCTGAAAGAAAAATGGCATCATAAACTTTGAAAGTAAGTGGATGGAACTGGAAGAGATCATATTGAGTGAGGTAACCCAGACCCAGAAAGACAAATGTCAGGTGTTCACAATCATCTGAAGCTCCTAGTTCTAAATCTTCAGATGTGACTGCATATCCTGGAGTAACTGCAAAAACCAGCAAAGTAAAAAGAAGCCATTGCCTGGGTGAGTTGGGTGGGGGAGCCATAGAGCTTAGAGACAGGAGTGTCCTTCCTGTTTGTCTTATTCAAGATTCTCTAATAGTTGTCTGACCTGGCACATTTCTTCATTTTTAAGCTGGAGGTAAGAATGTTGCTTATGTTGGATGGTCCGGTAGGATGATTTATGATGGCTTTCAGCATGGTATCTGTCCTGTAGTAAAGGTACATGGCGATCATGTTTAAAAACTGTAGCATTTTGGCATGTCCCTGACACCATTGGACATTCTACATATACTTACATGGGAAGGTATGATACGATAAAGGACACTGAAGACGAGGAACTCTCGATGTTTTTAGATTTATTTAATACAAATGGATTTTTAAATACAAAAGAATGCAGTTTTGAAACCTATGCCCAAAGACCCTATAGTGTGAGGATGAGCTAGTGCTTTAAAGGAGCAGCGTCTCATTTGTTTCTTCCAGCTGCCCTGTTATATTTATAGTCAGTGTGACAGGATATAGACTTAACTAGGAGACAAACGTTGAGGGTGTCTGTAAGGGATTTCCTACAGAGTCGAGGTGAGGAGATCTGAATGGTAAGCCCACCAGAGAACACACAGATGCTCTTAAAGCCAAAAAGGAGGTCTTTGTTGCTACAGAAAACTTGCCTAAATCATGCAGTCCAAAGACTTGCTGTTCTTTGCCTTCTAGGCATAAAAGGTTAACAAATGTCAGTTAGCAGGAATAAGTAACAAGAAGCAAAACTATGGAAGCTAAAAAGCACAATTTGTACATTTAGGGACTTTCCTGGATCCTGGAAGTAGGCCTTTGAAGGATTAGGTCTTTGTTCCAATTTTGGCAGTTGTTGGAGGCTACGTGCAAGGTTTTAGAGTCAGAATGGTGCATCCAACATGGCAACAGTCGTGCTAAGGCCTGTAAATGTGGGTTTGCATGTAAATGTGGGTTCCACCATTTCATAGGCTGGAGTCTAGAAGTGCATAAACAGAAAGTGAGCTGAGGACTCCATCTCTCTCTGCTTCCTGGCTATATGGGCCTCAGCCTCCTGTTCTCATGTCTCCCTTACCATAACAGACTCTACCCTCAAAATGTGAGCTTCAAATAAACTCTTTTGCCAAGTTGCTCTTGGGAAGTACAAAAACAGTGACAAAAATGACTACCGCAAACCCCAGAGGATTGATACTTGAATCTTGAGATTCCATGGTTGGTAACAGATTATGTAGGTATACATGTCCTTTTTACTCCATACTCTGTATTTTCCAAAACACATGATTTCCCAGTCCAGTTGCCCTTATTCGTCTGTAGATCCTAGTTCCCTTTCTTCTACTGAAGGCAAAAACTATTTCTAGGTTCTAGAGAGGGACAGTGCTGCTTGCTGACAATTAATGAAAAGGAAAACTTGTCTATGCTTATTGCATGAAAATGTCCCTATTCCTTCACCACTTAGTTGTCCAATTTACTGGGGCTGTTTCACCATCATTCTATGTCATCACTTGTTTCGTGACATAATATCTAAATTTTAACTTAAGTTACTCTTTTATATCTCAAGTAACTGGTTAAAACTGTTCTGAGCTTGGAATCTTCAAATCACTTCCATTCTACATCCTGTGGCTAAAATGAGCTGACTGTTTCCCATCTGCACCAAGTTGGTAAACCAATGTCTACAGTTACATCTACGCATAGAAATAAAGATTAATATAAATTTCCATAACCCAAGTCTGGTGTCATGCCATCTTTATAATTCTCTTTGCATCATTTATCAGGGTATATTAAGGGCTACAAATTGAACGCAAGAGCTTTCTATAGGAAATCTTAGACAATTTTACTTGCATTGCAAGGACTTAGCCTGGGATTGTATTCTGCTCTTTTATTAAGGACAAAGATTCTTGGGCATTTTGTCTGTGATACAAATGGAGACTGAACAGTTTTTGTTTGGTTCTATTCACCTTCACAAGTAAGAAAGCTTTGACATACATAATGCGATTATTTCAAAAATCTTTCTGTAAAAGGTGGAAGCCTTTGCATTGCTTGGAAGCCTGAAAAACAGTCTGCAACTAGCTAACAAGAATGAGAAAAGGATTGAGGAAAGGTTAAAGCTGCTATAGTTAAGGGCTCCAATAAACAGCTGAGTTTTTTCAGCATTTTGTAAAAGTTGGCTTACTAGACTTTTCACTAAGAGAACGTTCTGAGTGAACCAAAAGATTAAGTTCAATTTTTCCCATTGAGAAGCTCATTAGAGGGCTTATAAATATGCCTTTCTTGAGAGACATAGTTTAAATTTAACTGTTAACAAAGGCACTTCATCAGTCTTGGCCACCTTTTGAACCCAATCAGCTCAAACTTCCGCAGTTCAAAAGTACAAAGAGCAGAAAGGATCGTTCTTTGCATTTTCCAGGCGTGTTTAAAGCTTTTCCCTTTTATATTTTATGTCATCCTTTTGTGCTTTATAATTTTCTCAGCTTTTGTCCTTTGTCCATTGTCCGAGGATATTATGGATCAGATTTTATTGCGATTCAGTTTCATGGCGGTGGAGATTACTGAAAGTGAAAGAATTCTATGGTCTTGTGTTAAATGTAAGCAGAAGTAAAATAACAGATTATGACATTGGAATGAAATGGAGAATGCAACAAGCCTTGAACCCCTTGTTTTCTTACAATAGTCACAAATACTAGAAATAATATTTACTTGTGTATCTGCAAGGAACTCACAATATATTATCCATACTTTTCTAACATCTGGTCAACTCTTCTCATTTTCACACTGTTTTATGGGCATGTTTTGTCTTTAACATTAATTTGGGACTCCTACTCTGCAGGGCAGAAAGCAGCTGAAAACAGATAAAGGAACTGCTGCCTTGATAGCTCTTTTCAAAATGTTACATGAACAGAGAGGTTTTCTGCTTTTACTGCCAAAATACATTTTACTGCCATCTCTTAAAGTGACTGTTTCTGCCTCCACTTTGCAACATCGAGGCAAAACAGCATCATTGCTCTTTGGTCCATGTTACTGAATGTACCAAATACCTAAGTGATTTCTTCTTATTTCTGTCCCTACCTGTGTATAACGAGATTGAGCTTTAAAACTTTAACTTGGGTTGTACCAATGTACCCTTTGTTGAGTTGCTGCCCTTTGAAGTTGGATTGTATTAAAAACTCATTCTCACGAGTGAACATCTCTGTTCTGGCTCTACCTCCTATACTGTCTCTGTAACTGCATTCTTATACCCTCGTGTCACACACCCTGACCTCTCTTCCTGAAGCACTACTTGCTTGACCCTGTGCTTGCCTCTGCTGTTAACTTTGATCTCTGGGAACCTTCTCCTTATCTGGCTCCTACTCCAATTACCCAATATAAGGCCTTGTTGGTTCCCATCTCTGTTGCTTTCTCTAATTCTACTGTTCAGTTTACTTTCTTTATAATACTTATTGTTATCTGTCATTATCTATCAATTTGCCTCATTACTTAGTTTCTGTGTAGATGCAGGATAAATGCATGTTGAATGGATAAATATCTAAAGAGTATTGTGCTTGAAGAGAATCTCCTACTGAAATGAAGAATTCTCCATGTGTTAGCTGTGGCAGATAGAATCGTCTCAAACAAATATAATATTATAAATATAAATATAGCTAAATAATCCATGCCTTTGCCAGTCTGATTCCCAGGGGCTAAATGTGTAGCGTGTTAAAATAAACATATTTAGAAACAACCCCTTGGGAAAATTTAAGGTAAAGGAAAGCCAAACAGAAGATCCACTTTTGGAGTGATATGAAATCTGATTGCTAGTTATTATCCTTGCTTATGTCAGAGAACAAGGAGTGTGTCATGACATACTCCTGAACATCTTCCCTTAGTATTAGTTGCCCAAGTTATAACTCAGTTTGTCTTGTAGAGCTTAACATGGTATATAAAACAGTTGGTTTTGCTATATTTAAAAATTGTGGAAAAAAAAATCAAATGCCAGAAACAGGGGGAGCGAAAGATGTAGCAAGGGCTGCCCAGTGATAAATTAGCCACGAGGGAGTACATGAACTTTTCTGTCTATTTTAAAATTCCAAATTAAAACAATTTCTTGTTTTAATTCTGTGCACCAAGCAAGATAATTAAGAACCCATTTTGTTTGCCATGGATGGTCACAGAAGTGAAGTCCAGGGATTTTAATAATTTGGGGCTTGTTGGTAGAGAGTATTATAAATAATTGCCAAAGCATAAGGAATTATACTTAAAGAGTTTACATCCCACTACCTGAAAATCAAGGTGATAATTGACCTGTGTTTCTAATGATGAAACTGAATGTCAGAGATCTAGAAGGATTTACTTAAACACGAAAGGGCCAAGGTAACATGTATGAAACATGTTCCCATGTCTCTGACTATTTGAAACATATACTCCTTTTAATCCCTTTTCTTTCTTGCTGGTAAATGGTTTGGATTAGAGGCATCTACAAAAAACAAAAACAAAAACAAAACAAAACAAAACAACAACAACAAATCAAAAACAAAAAACAAAACAAAAAAAAGGTGTGAGCTTGATTATGCTTTGCATTAACATGGCACAAGTATAAACACTGGAAGCTAAAAATGTCCAGAATTTCTGGCACTGCCAGCTCCAAAGAATGACATGGGAACTTTTTATATTTATTATATTATATTTATTATGAAAAGCTTAGCCTTAGCTTAGGCTTGTTCCCAACTAGATCTTATCCCGAGCTAACCTGCCTCTATTTATCTATGTTCTGCCATGTGGCCCATTACCCTACAGTCTTAGTAGTGGCACTGTTTCTTCCTCTGTGTCTGTCTGGCGAATCCTGTGCCTGATTCTTTCCCAGAGTTCCTATCTCTCCCAGAAGTCTGACCTTCCTCTCCTTCCTTTTCAACTCTTTATTAAACCAATCAGAAGGTGTTGGAAGGAGTGTTTATAAAATATGATGCAGCCAAAGAATAACAGTACCAAAGTCCCACTTTGCTATTTGCTGGGACAGAAATCAGCATTTGAATAATGCAAAGACAACTTTACACAATAAACAAACAAGATCACCCCAGCACCCAAGCAATCTTATTATTTCTATAAAACCTGAGATTCAGCTTATAATTAAAGAGGAAAGGAATAGATTTTTGTATTAATGAAACAGAATGATACTCTTGGCAGAAGTATAGACTAGGTCTTACTTAAACTTTAGTCCAAAACAGAACAAATCACTTAAGTATTCCCATGAGGCTGTGGTAATTAACAGTCCATTAAAGTGCCCATCATTTTTGTCTACTCTTCAGTACTCCGTTAAGTCACAGTGTTTGCTATTAATTTGGTCACAGCTGGGAAGAGCTTTAAGTAGACTTGGGAAGCAATTCAGCAGTGTTAATGTTATATGTTGACCAGACAATCCAATAGTTTATCAACTAGGACGTTTGTTCTGGCCCTTCCATATGGTTCCTCATGTTGCGGTGACCCTCAACCACTGTTACTTCATAACCATAATTTTGCTACTGTTATGAGTTATAAATGTCAGTGCTTTCTGATGATCTTAGGTAACCTCTGTGAATGGGTCATTCTACCCCAAAGGGGTGACCACCCACTGTTTGAGAACAGTCGTTCTAGAGCGTTGAACTAGAACCAAGAAGTCCTTGTTATAAGGGATCCAGTCTCAGTTTCCATTTAAAAATGATTCAATAAACTTTCTCAGAAGAAAATGTGCCAATGAAAAATCAGGGGAAATCCAAGCAAAGATTTGTTGATCTCTTAAAAGCTTCCAAGGAACAGAGACAATTTCCAGTTACCCACATACAATGGTTCATTCTAGAAACAATTTAACTAAAAAGGGAGCCTCAGAAATCTCATATCCGTGATTTTAAAAGAAACTTTATTTTATTTAATGATGTTTGCAATTCACATCTTCAATCTTAGAACTGTTGACCCAATAGCACTGACATTGTCTATGACCTCTTTGCACTTCTGCTCAGATCTACTTGCCTCATACTGCTAAATTCTTAGTTCATGGGGCTTTTACTACGTGTGGCTTCTCGTTATCAAGACATCTCTTGCTCCATGACTTCTTTTTACTGGTTTCTTTCTCTCTTTTTTGGCTTATGACATCTCTATTATCTAATAATTTTCCCCGTGACTCATTTTACAATTTCTAGTTCAGTGGTTCTCAGCCTGTGGTTCTTGACCCCTTCGGGGGTTGAAAGATAGATCCAAATTTATCAACCTGCACAAAACTAAAGTCCAAGTGTAACAAAAACCTCAATATAAAACCAGACATACTAGATCGCTTAGAAGAAAAAGTGGGGAAGAGCCTAGAACTCATTGGCACAGGAGACAACTTCCTGAACAGAACACCAACAGCCAGGCTCTAAGAGCAACAAACAATAATGGGACCTCATGAAACTGAAAAGTTTCTGTAAAGCAAAGGACACTGTCATCAGAACAAAACAACAGTCTAGAGACTGGAAAGAATCTTCACCAGCCCTATATCTGACAGAGGGCTAATATCCAGAATATATAAAAACTAAAGAAGTTAAAAAGCAAAAAATCAAGTAATCCAATTAAAAAATAGGGTATAGAGCTAAACAGAGAATTCTCTGTAGAGAAATATAGAATGACAGTGAAACACTTACAGAAATGCTCAATGTCCTTAGTTATCAGAGAAATGCAAATCAAAACAACCCTGAGAGTTCACCTTACACCCATCAGATGGCTAAGATAAAAAAATTCAAGTGACAATACATGCTGGAGACCATGTAGAGAAAGGGGAACCCTCCTCCATTGCTGGTGGGAATTTAAACTTGTACAACCACTTTGTAAATCAATCTGGCACTTTGTCAGACAATTAGGAATAGTTGTTAATAGTTGTTAATAGTTCTTAATTCCTTAAGATCCAGCTATACCACTCTTAGGCATATATACAAAAGATGCTCAAGTACACAAGGACATTTGTTCAACTATGTTTGTAGCAACTTTATTCATAATAGCCAGAACCTGGAAACAATCCAAATGTCCCTCAACAGAGGAATGGATACAGAAATTGTGGTATATTTACCAAATGGAATACTACTCAGCAATTAAAAACAAGGAAATCATGAAATTTGCAGGCAAATGGTGGGATCTAGAAAAGATCATCCTGTGTAAGGTATCTCAGAAGCATAAAGACACACATGGAATATAGTCACTTATAAGTGGATACTAGACATATAATATAGGTTAAACATACTAAAAGCTATACACCTAAAGAAATTAAGCAAGAAGAAGGACCCTGGGTAAGATGATCAATTCTCACTCAGAAAGACATATGGGATGACATTGGAAGAAGGAGAAAACAGGAAACAGGACAGGAGCCTACCACATAGGGCCTCTGAAAGACTCTACCGAGCAGTGTGTAAATGCAGATTCTGAGACTCATAACTAAACTTTGGGCAGAGTTCACGGAATCTTAGGAAAGAAGAGGGAGACAGTAAGACCTGGAAGGGACAGGAACTCCACAAAGAGAACAATAGAACCAAAATATCTGAGCACAAGGGGTCTTTTCTGAGACTGATACTCTAAACAAGCACCATTCCTGGATATAACCTAGAACCCCTGCACAGATGTAGCCCATGGCAGTTCATTATCCAAGTGGCTTCCCTAGTAAGGAGAAGAGGGAATGTCAGTGGCTGGATTTTTACTCTTCCCCCCTCCCCAAGTGGGATAGTCTTGCCAGGCCACAGAGGAAGACAATGCACGCAGTCCTGATGAGACCTGATAAGTTACGGTCAGATGGAAGGGGA
Organism: Meriones unguiculatus; assembly: GCF_030254825.1. Taxonomy (NCBI): domain Eukaryota; kingdom Metazoa; phylum Chordata; class Mammalia; order Rodentia; family Muridae; genus Meriones; species Meriones unguiculatus. Next base: position 98,035,632 of record NC_083356.1, on the reverse strand, counting down.
GGAGGTCCTCCCCTATCAGTGGAGTTGGAAAGGGGCAGGAAGGAGATGAGGGAGGGAGGGTAGGATTAGGAGGGAATGAAGGAGGGGGTTACAGTTGAGATACAAAGTGAATAAACTGTAATTAATATAAAAATAAAAATTCAATTAAAAAAGAAAGACCCTTACACACACACACACACACACACACACACACACACACACAACCGTGATAATCAAGGAGTATTTAGAATCTGAACTGCTGAAATAGAGAAACCCAAGTATTGAAAGATCCTCTCATAGACTGGATTGTGAGATTTCGGGTCACTCGGGCAGATGGTATGAGACTGAGTGCTGCTGAAACCCAGAGACTGAGTAAGGTTATTACTTATCCATTCTTTAAACAGTGGCTGCACAACCTGAGGCAGTATTAGGGCAATAAGCCATTGAGGGACTGGCTCAGAAGAGGGATTAAGGACACTTAGTATGACTGACTGATCTCCCTATGGAAAAAACTGAAAGATAATAGAGGAAGGTCATGCATTACTAAGGAAACTAGGCACAAGGGAGGGTTTGATGCCAAGTCTATAAAGCCTGATAAGACACCTTCACAAGGGGTGCGGGGGTGGCAATGCTTATTTAGCCAGATGCTTGACCAGCTTAAGGCCTTTCGGCATCCTGGTGAGGCTGATGGAAAGGCAAGAGATGATCCGTGAACCTTCATTTTATTCTAGGTAATGTTCCAGAGTGAATTATGAAAGAGCTGAATCCTGAAAACCAAGAACAGACTCAAATGACAATTCAATCAGTTTACAACAGAGTGACATCGCTTTGTTCTCTGGAAATAAATACCATCTCTTAAATGCATCTGATATTCCAGAACATTCAGTCCTTACATGAAATTTCTGGAGAAATCATGGAGAAGAGTATCTAATGCAATGATAGATATCTGACAGGAAGATGGTTTATTGTATCTGAATATAGATTGCCTGACAGGCTGATGCTATCCAAACAAGATACTTTTAATGTTGCTTCTCCAAAGCCATCCACATTTACCATTGGTTGCAGGACAAATCTGTTGGCCATGGATTCCCTTTCACTGGAGATGGAGTTCTGATCCCGGCACGTGCACATTTAAACACTGAATATTTTACTCAGCTCGGTCTAGGCTTGCCTACTTTCTAACAGAAGCCTGCTGTACTGCCTACTACAGAGCTGTTATAAGCACTTCCTGACTCTCGCTTCCCTCCTGGTTGTTTTATTTTGTGAATGAAATGAAATGCACTTTGATGATGATGTGATTAGGCGTTTCAGCCTACCTGGGACATTTATCCTGCATGGAGTTCTCTGTTCTTTTTGTATTAGTGATTTGGTGTTTCTCAAGAGGTTTTGGAATTTCTTGGTTATTTTTAATTTAATGAATTCTTCTGTTCCGTTCTCCTGTCTTTTACTGTATCTTGTGACTGTTACACCTTTTGAAACAATGCTGAAGTTCTCAGATGTTTTGTTCTTATAGGGCTCATGTGCTGTAAGTTTGGAAGTCATCACTTCCATCCTTATGAGAAAGAATAGACAGGAGGGGAAGGTTGGGAGAATATGGAAAGGGGCAACAGCATTTCCCTCTTACCTGAACCTGACTTAGAACTCATTTTGATAGTGTCAATAATTTCAATATAGCTGACAAGAAACTATTCTACAAAGAGACTATACAGAGAAAGCATTCCCTTTCTTTAATACACCACAGATGATTTAATCAAATAGCTAATGAACCATGCTCAGGATAAAAACATGTCTTAATTTTTTTGTGTGTAATTTACCTATAGCAAAACTTCTGTAGCTGTGTATCCAAGTTTTTGTCTTAGTTACACTGTTTTCAATGTATGCCCACTAAGTACTTAATATATCTCTTGTAATTTAATTTAACAAAAACAAAATCTTCAGGACTGAAGAGATGACTTGGTGATTAAGAGGGAGCTCTGCTCTTGCAGAGGCCTGGAGTTTCCTTACAGCACGGAAGTCTAGTGGCAAAGAACTGACTGAAATACTGGCTCTGGGGGTTTGGATCCTCCTCTAGCTTTGTCAAGTACATGCAGTAAGTATGCACATGCATGCACAAAGGCACACACACAGTTAAAAAAATAAGAACAACTTAGCTTCTTTAGGTGTGCAGCTTTTATTATGTTTAACCTATATTATATGTCTAATACCCACTTATAAGTGACTATATTCCGTGTGTGTCTTTCTGCTTCTGGGATACCTCACTCAGGATGATCTTTTCTAGTTCCCATCATTTGCCTGCAAATTTCATGATTTCCTTCTTTTTAATAGCTGAGTAATATTCTATTGTGTAAATATGCCACAATTTCTGTATCCATTCCTCAACTGAGGGACATCTGGGTTGTTTCCAAATTCTAGCCATTACGGTTAAAGCTGCTCTGAACATGGTTGAACAAATGTCCTGGGTAAGATGATCAATCCTCATTCGAGAGGCAAATGGGATAGACCTCAGAAGACGGAGAAAACAGGGAACAGGATAGGAACCTATCACAGAGGGACTCTGAAAAACATCCACCCAACAGATGCTGAGACTCATAAACAAACTTTGGGCAGAGTTCAGGGAATCTTATAAAAGAAGGGGGAGATAGAAAAACCTGGAGGGGACAGGAGCTCCACAAGATCAACAGAACCAAAAAATCTGGGCTCAGGGATCTTTTCTGAGACTGATACTCCAACCAAGGACCATGCATCATGCATGGAGATAACCTAGAACCCCTGCATAGATGTATCCCATAGCAGCTCAGTTTCTAAGTGGCTTCCCTAGTAATGGGAACAGGGACTGTCTCTGACACGAACTCAGTGGCTGGCTCTTTGGTCACCTCCCCCTGAGGCGGGGAGCAGCCTTACAAAGCTACAGAGGAAGACAATACAGCCAGTCTTGATGAGACCTGATAGGCTAGGGTCAGATGGAAGGGGAGGAGGAGCTCCCCTATCAGTGTGCTTGGGAAGGGGCATGGGAGGAGAAGAGGGAGAGAGTTCAGGATTGGGAGGGGACAAGGGAGGGGGCTACAGCTGGGATACAAAGTGAATAAATTGAAATGATTAAAAAATTAAAAAACAAAGGAAGAAAAAAGAAACTTAAAAAAATAAGAAAAAACAAAATCATGTTTTAGGAATAGAAGAATGTATTGTGTCTTTGTCAGCCTTAGTTACAAATCAGTTTCTTTAGACAGTAAGGCTCTCAAAGCCCCCAAACCACTTGTATAGCTGCCTTTGAAGTACTTCCTGAGCTCCTCCCCTGAATCCTGTACTTACCTCCCTGCTCTGACCTGTCTGTCCAACCCTTCTATCAACAGATTCATTATCTTCACTCGGAAGTCCATCCAGTCATCCAATTCTCTTCTAAGACAGGAGTCTCAGCCACACGTGGGTAGGGGCTCTGGATTCTAAGGGGACTCCTAAGATTGTGTAGAGCTGTATTCCTTATCAATAGAGTCACAACAACTGAGAGAACTGAAAACCGGTGAATTTTCTTGGAGGTAACAGACATCTAAAATTTCAGAGCAGAACATTGGGCTGTTCTTTTTTTAAGTTTAATTTTTAATATTAATTACAGTTTATTCACTTTTTATCCCCGCTGTAGCCTCTTCTCTCATTCCCTTCCAATCCCACCGTCCCTCCCTCATCTCCTTTCATCCACTGGGTTGAACTACTTTCTCTATTAAAGAACTTAGAAGCATTAGTGTGCTTGACCTCACTGTGATTTCCCGAGAGGCCAAAGCCTATATGTAGTGTTTCCAAGCATCTTTGACCATGGATGTGTTTTTGTTTTCTCATTTTGCATTTTAAAATTGTGAGGTGATGAACAAGACATATAATCTCTGGGGACCCGGTTTTCTTGGACATGGAATGTAAATAATGATTTCTCAAAGAGTCCTGCTGAAGTAACTAAATGAGAACAGTGTTGAAAACACCTGTTATTGTGCTGAGTTCAGAGGGAGCACTGAGTCAGCGTGGGAAGATTTTAGGTACTATTTTTTTCTCTCTTCAGGAGTATTGTCTTTAGAAAATGATCTTAAGAAATAAATCCTGTTTGAAATACTTAACAATTGTTATGACTTGGGCAATGAGTAATCATTAAAGAACAACTGTCACTATTAATAGTGATACCAGGAGAGTTCCAGGAAGTGAGTAAAGATGGCCACTTAAGACAAATACCAGAACCAGAACGTTGTATCCAAAACAGTGAAACTAGTTTAGTATTTTAATGCTCAGAGTCTCTATAGTAATACAATATCATACACACACACACACATATACACACCTGCTCACTGTCAACTTGCACATAAGTACATGTTCAGTACATATAGCAACAACAAACCATGTAGTGCTGTAGGAGAAACAGCTCAAGGAGCCAGAGATGTTCATCCCAGAAAAGAGGAGACTTAAAGGAAAGGGGTGGGCATGAAAGCTGTCTTCAAATATCTACAGGATTGTCAGGCAGAAGACAGGCTAGACGTTTTTCTGTATCTCCAAAAGGTTCAATCAGGAACAGTTAATATATGAAAGCAATAGAGCATGAAAGTTCAGCCCTACACAAGAAAAATTTTCAGAATTTAGAAGTGTTTAGAGGATGCTCCCATGAAGTAACACATTTTTCTTCATTAAAGGATGTTCAGAAAGACAGAGCCAAGTGTCCAGATGTTGAGTGTTAGGTGGGTGTTCTGTAGGAGACATAGTCACTAAACAGTTCAGTAGATACTGGCAATCTCAAGTATCCTTGGTCCAAAAGGCAGGGGGTTCTGGTGGTTAGTAGGGCATCTCCATGAACTGATTCTGTATAGTACATCAAGTTGATTCCCATCTTGCCCTGAGGAAAGTGTGAGGAGAGAATTATGGAATTTACACAGAAAGGACAGCTTCTGGTAAATTACAGAGCAACTTGAAAACCATTAAAGACTATGAAAAACAAGAAGGGTGAATAGCAGCAGTCCCCTATCACAGAGAAAGCAGTTCAAACCCGAACCCAGCTTATTTCTTCTGAAGAATTTTGAAATGTTCACTTTTTTTCTCAATCCAAATGTATTTTAGTTCCATGTAAACATCAGCTGATTTAGTGAGAAAAGGCCAACAGCATGTTAAGATGCCGGGCACACAAAGCAAAGATAGAGAAATTGAGGCAGGAGGAAGCAACAAGTGGAAGGTGACGTCATTCATTCATTCTCCTGCCCCCCTGACTTTCTTTCCCTCCTTTTGCCTCACAGAACTCCATCTCTCTGAGCACTGGGCTTTTCATCTGTAGAGGAGGTGGTTGGGAAATATTCTGCGTTTTCATCCAGCCAACATGTCTGCAGTGCACAGCGGGGTGCTGTGTGGGATGTGACATCTCTGGCTCTGACTCATCCTCTCATTTTCCAACTGAGTGACCAGATACTTTCGACACAGGACTGCCAGGTGCCGCTTTTGCAAGACTCACGATAGAACTTCCCTTTAACAGTTTTCTTCAGCTCTAGCAGCTGATGCCCTGGTGGAGGGTGTGAACATTAGGACCTACCACCTGCATGCACATTATCAATACGTCCAGATGAGTTGACAAAGAGTGTGGAGTGGTGGGCATTAGGGGTGAGAGAGGAAACAAATGTCTGGGAAATTGCCGCCAATTTTGTTACTGGCACGACTGGATTTTGACTCATTCTCTGAGCCATGTTCCTCTTCTTCTTCGGACTTTGGAAAGAAGTGATAAGTGTCTCCCTAAATTTTGTCCTAGGCATGACTTTTGTTCTTTCATTGTAGTGTCTTGAGAATATATCTATATATAGGTATCTATATCTATATATATCTCCATTGAACTATGCCATATTGTACATGGAAGGAGTAAGTATAAGCCTTGTGCTTTCTGGTGCATGTTAACTATTTTTCTCAAAACCAGCCCATCATAGAACTTCATCCTTCTGGTCTTTGTAAACCTTCATTGCTATAAAGAGTGAGCTTGTTTTATTGTGTATCTGGGTTTTTTTTTATTAGAAATGTAAACAACTCTAGATATAATTTGCAAATGTCCATGAACACTGGACTAAAGGATTATTAACAACGAGAATTCAGCATTGAGATGTTGCAATACAAAGGAAGAAAACGGGCAATTTCAATTAAGATAAGTTAATGTAGGCGTGTGGCAAACACACGCACACACACACGCACACACACACACACACACACACACACACACTGATAGAATGCATTAGAAAAGTGGAAAAGTTGCCAGTCACTGTCATAGGTTTTACGTTTTACCAGGATCCACCACTAAATAGAAAGAAATCTTTTCATTTATTTTGAAGTATCACACACAATATGGTTAGGCAGTTGTGTGCGTGTGTGTGTGTGTGTGTGTGTGTGTGTGTGTGTGTGTTTGTCTCATGCTGACTTCAGGCTCCACACAGCCATACAGGGCATCAAAACTTTCATCCTCCTGCTTCTTATCAAATGGTTCTACAGTGACAGGATCGAAACCAGTGCTTTATTTATGCAGGTAAGCCAAGCAGTCTACTCAGTGAGCCCCACAGTAAGCTCAGTTTTGCTATGTTCACAATAAGGAAGAGATCTATGTTGACATCATGCTCTCTGCTGCAACTTCTGGTCCTCACTATACAGATAACCTCAGCAAGTCGCCTACACTCTTTGCACTCCAGGGTCTTCATTTGTAAAATGATGGAAGAAAACAGCCATCCCAACACGTTATTGGAACATTAAGGACCTGTGTGGAAAGTGCTTTGCCTAATGATTGGTTCACAGTAAACGCTTTATATATGATTCTTATCATTATTGCCATTATTCTGAGAAGTGTTATTGTCCCAAGACTCTAAGTTCTTAAGAAATATGGATGTAAAATAAAAGGCAACAGCTTTCTGCTCAAGATACCTGCTGCCTTTTATTTGTCCCAGTTTGAGTAGGGGCTGGAAATTAGGAAGTCCATCATTGCTTGTTAGAATGTGCATACCAGAATTGGGTGCACCAGATACTTGTTTATAATGCACAATTTTGGAACTCAACACTATCAGAATAGCAGACACTGTCATCTAGAAATACATTGTTTTAAATGAGGCATCCAGAGGATTCTCAGGCAGGCAAGCTGGAGACTGAAGATAACAGAACAGAGCACTCCTGGTCTGCTTTTTCCTACTCAAAGCCATAATTCTCTCTGTAAACATATGCTATACACAGCTACTGACCTCTTGGGATGGGAGCTTATTTAACCGCCACAACAGTATGAACGGGCAGCATCTACGATGTGCTCAACTTTTAGATCAGAATTGCATGTAGCCCCATGCAATTCCTTTGTTAAATTATTGGTCAGTGCACACTAGGGATGGAATCAGCTATGTCTGGCCAGATTCTGATTGTGCCAGAGAGTTTTCAGTCTGTCTTCTTTTTGATACGTTTTTCCCCCTTGAAAATTTTTGCCTGGAATATTTACTGCCATGAGAGTCAAAGATAACATATTGACCACTCCAAGCAAAACTGCATATCCCATTGAGAAAGTCAGTGCAATAGCTATGTAAGGAGTGTGGGTGAATACGGAATCAGCCACGAACTCAAATTTTATTTGCCAGTGTGTAGCTTTATATACGTTCACATCACATTCCTTCTCTGTAAGAAAATCCAGCACTTAGATCCTCAATCTCTAAAATTTAAGCAGACAAAAAACACCTTTATAAAGTAGATATAAAGATAGATATAAAGATAGATAGATAAACGATAGATGATAGATAGATAGATAGATAGAATGGAAACTGGAGCTAGGGATACATCAAGCGAATTTACTGTCGCATTCTAATCCCTGAAACAGCTAGTTATTACCAACTGAAAGCATATTTACATAACAGACATAAGACAGGTGCTGTGATTGCCCATGGAGAAAGGCAAAAACATCTACACAACTGCAATGATATGACCATAAATAGCATTGTGAGGCATGAAACCACAAATATTTTGCCATGGAATATAATAGTTTCAAAACTCCATGAAGAATACACAAACAAGATGCCCCAAAGATCCAAACATTTAAATAAATTTCCTGAGACAATACACCTTTTCAGTGACAAGCTGAGATTTAGGTTGATCTCTTTCTGTTTAAGCAAAAGGTAAGACAATTGTGTAACTACTAAAGCAAGGCAGGATGGTGAGTTATCAGAAAACAATGTCAAAATAATTTGCCAAAGGGGCTTAAAGAAAGCATAAGTTGAGTCTTTGGGTAACAGTTTTATAATGATTGTGGCAAACGTGCAGTGTTGGAGAGTGCTAATGACACTGCCTTGGGTAGAGACAATGGGAAGGATGTTAGGCTATTCAAGAAGGCAGGAATTCCAGACATGAAAGAGCAAGGCTTTTCACCATATTTCTTCAATGTAGTACTTGCAGGTCTAGCTAGAGCAATAAGAGAAGTAAAGGAGATCAAAGGGATATAAATTGGAAGAGAATTCAAAGTATCTCTTATGTATATGATATACATAAGTGAGTCCCAAGATTCTACCAGAGAACTCCTTTGGCTAAGAAACACCTTCAACAAAGTGTTTGGATATGAAATTAACTCAAAAAAGCAAGTAGCCCTCCTTTATGCAAGAGACAAAAGGGCTGAGAAAGAAATTAGGGAAACAGCGCCCTTCATAATAGCAACAAATAATATAAAATATCTTGGTGTAACTCCAACCAAACAAGTGAAAGACTTGTATGACAAGAACTTCACATCTTTGAAGAAAGAAATTGAAGAAGTTTTGGAAGATGTATAGATCATCCATGCTCATAGATCAGCAGGATTAACATAGAAAAAATAGCCATCTTACCAAAGCAATCTACAGATTCAATTCAATTCTTATCAAAATTCCAACACAATTTTTTACAGACCTGGAAAGAGCAACCATTAAATTCATACAAAAAGAAAAATAAAAGACAGAGGATAGCCAAAACAATTCTGTACAATAAAAGAAATTCTGGTGGTATCAATATCCCCGATTTCAAGCTATACTACAGAGTAATAGTTTAAAAAAAAAACCTGCATGGTATTGGCATAGAGACAGACAGATTGATCAATGAAATTGAAGATCCAGAAATAAACCCATACTCCTATAGACACTTGATTTTTCAACCAAGAAGCCAAAACCATACAATGTGAAAAATAAAGCATCTTTAGCAAATGGTACTAGTCTAATTGGATGTCTACATGTAGAACAATGCAAATAGAGTCATATTAATCACCCTGAACAAAACTCAAGTCCAGGTGGATTAAAGACCTTGAACTCAAGACATTAGGCTTTTGTGACAAGTGCTTTCACCCACCAAATCCTGATAATCTTGTGCATTTTTCTTTTTCCTCAGGATTTATTTCATTTAGTGTGTGTGTGCTAGGAAGCACACATTTAAAACAAACACATCACGGTTTCAGGTGCCCAAGGAGGCCAGAGACAACTGATCCCCTGGAGCTGAAATGGCAGATACTTGTGGGCCATCTGTTATTGATACTGAGAACAGAACTTGGACACTTAGCAGAACACTCGCATCCTTAGCAACTGAGCCATCTCTCTAGCCTCTACTAGCATTCTACTTTTGCAAAGGTGAGCAAGTAACATTACATGGAGGATCACGGCCCTTGTTCATGTCTTCAAAAAGTCAGCAGCATGTGGATACCTGTCCAGTGTTCCTCGACACAGAGGCTTGACGGGAGATCCTAGTATGCTTGGAAATATTTCCTACTTAGCCCCCCTCCCCCCCCCCAATAAAAAACTGACTCAGCTAAATTGACAGATACACCCTAAGAAAATCTCTGTTATGCTTACACCATTAATTACACCATTACACGTTCCGACAGGTGCTGACTCACAGTAGATTCAGTTTTCCTTTCTAACAAAAAATATGTTTAATACAAATTTTTTTTGCCTCCTTTAAAAAACAACATGTTGCCCTAACTTTACTGACATCAAAAATAGTTTGAGATGGTTAATGCTGAAGAAGGCATTGCACTCATACAATTCTGCTTCCCCAGGAGGATTATGCAATGCGTTCAAACTACTAAGGAGTCTGTATGCACAAATGCTCTCTGTGGTTTTATAAATATCCACACTAATTCCCTGTCTGTTTTTTTTAAACACTCGGAGAGTCTCTGGGAGTAAACAAATCATCCCATTAGAATTCTACGAGAAAGCGGCGAGGATTGCTCAGTAGGTAAGAATGCTTGCTGTGCACGCATGACGATCTACGTTTGGATCTCCACAATTCATGGAAAAAGCCAGGTGTGGCCCCGCAGCCTTGTAACATCAGCATCAGGGGGAAGTCTGGTGGGGCCTGTCGGGCTGTCAGCCAAGCTTCTGGTTCAATGACAGACCCCGTCTCAAAGAAAGACAATAAAGAGTGATGGATCAGGATACCCAACATCCTTCTTTGGCTTCTGTGTTTTGTGCATACATAAGTGTATGTGCCCCCCCCACGTGCACATAAAGCACTTGCGTACTCATGAAAGTGCAGCGAGAAATATTCCATCACAAGTAAGGCAGGGTTATAATCGCCTAGCTAAAAACTGTAAAGAGTCCAGCTCACTGGGCGCCCTCCTTAAGTATTTAGGGTAACATACTTAAAATGAGGGCCAAGAGAGTAATCAATTTTGGAGGGGGGATTTTGGCCATTCATATCTTTATGGTGGCTGTGTTACTTAAAGCAACCCATGCTGGGTAGGAGAGGCTCATGAACTCTACCCCTAGTTGTGGAGCTATGTGCAGTTGTTGACCTTGTGGGAGGGAGAGTTCAGTTACCTTAAGGGTGTGTGTGGGTCCTGTCAGGTTGACCACAATCCGGAGAATGGCTCTATGACCACAAGGATACAGGCAGCTCAAATTGGATTTTGTGGGTTATGATAAAAAAAAAAGTAGATACAAAGTTAGGAGGGAGAGGTTAGATGGAGTGGATATGAAGGAGTTGAGAGAAAAGCATGGGCTGAACATACTCAAAATGCAATTGCATAAGCATATGAAATTCTCAAAGAATTTATAATAACATGTTTAACACAATATCTAGACACAAACATGTCTACTGTGATATATATATATATATATATATGTATATATATATATATATAATATGTTATAGACTTTCTGAGTTTGAGTGAGAGAGACATACAGGCTGAGGTTTGCAGATCACCTTCTTAGACTAGATTCACAATTTAATCTTTTTCCAAGTCAATTTCCTACACTGTTTATAGTGGTTATTTGTAGGTATGGACATGGTGATCATATAGCGTTCTCAATGAAAGACAAAAAAGGTGAAGCCATGGTACCCATCTGAATGTGTGCGAGTGACGTTAGTGTTAATAATTATCTCCTAAGGATGCACCCTGGTCTAAGAAAGAAGTGGACTAAAGCCACATGCTGCATACAGATTCCACATTTGCCAGCTCGTTTTTTGGCAACTGGCACATCTCAGCAGCCATCTATCATCCCGCTCTGTACCCATCCTGCCTCCTAATGCACAGAAAGAGCTCCCAGGACTTTGACTCAAGGCCATTACAGAAGCCAAAGATCAGAACTTACTGCACAAGCAGTTAATGTGGATGAAATATGACATATGCCTTTGTGACACTTTTCTCTTAAAAAGGAATAAAAATAACCTCTACTGTCTGTGGATCTCTATCATGCACCATGCCTGTGCTAAGTATTTGGTCCCAGATTGCTTTAACAGTCACAATACATCGCAAATGCCATCATCCCTACTAGCAGATGGATTCCTGGATCTCGGGAAGACTTTTCTAAAGCCACATGGCTTGCAGTATAAATAATGCTAATGTAACTATTAGTAAAATAACAATAGGTCAAATATGGAAGAAATACTTATTGTGTTATGCTGTTCTAAACCCTCCCCCATGTTAGTTTATTTGAGTTTTACATGCTTTAAAGAATATATAAAATTTGTATCTACCTTTAATACATGAGGAATCTACTACATGCTTGTATGTGCATTATGCTTTGTGTGTTGTGTGTATATGGTAAATAAATATACCTCCAAGTGGGTGTATATGTGTGTATTTGTGTACATGTGTAGTTGTATATGCACATGTACATAAAGAGACCAAAAGAAGATATCAAGTGTCTGCTTCTATCTCACTTCATCCTATTTCCTTGAGACAAACTCACTGACTTGCCTGGAAACTCACCATTTTGGCTAAGCTGGCTGCCTAATGACCCTCCCAGATCTGCCAGTCTTTGCCTTAAAAGGATGTTGAGAATTCAACTTCAGGTCCTCAGGCCTACACAACAAAGTGCTCTTACCTACTGATCCATTTCCTCCTCCTAAGAATCTAGTCCGTTAATACAGGAAGTGCCTATTTGCCATTTTCTTTTTCTGTGTTTATAGTCTTGCTCTTGGGCAGATTCTTCCCAGAAATGGACCCCTCTAGTTCTCACAGTAGGTTCAGAAATTAGTCAATATCCCAGGCTAGCTCAATGGGGGCCATCATCGGGACTTGGAATAAATTAATGGGGAATAAATTCTTTCCTATCTCCAGTTTCCATATGACTATTTACCAAGATATGTGGTGGATCTCTTTGGGAAAAATCCAATATAAAGGAAGTAGAACAATGAAAGTGATGAGAGAAAACAGAGGGCAGAAATTCCTAAAACCAGAATAAATCCTATCGCTATTGAATGTTTTGGCCAAATCCCTTTTCATTGTTAACTAAAGAAACATTGCAAAGAAAGGAGTACCATCGATGGACTGAGATTATAAACCTGAAATTGTGAGACTACATCAACAGAACTTGCCCACTCCTAATTCTCAAAATGACCATCACCTTAACTAATTGTACCTCCAACTCTTGAGTCAGATTTCCAATTTAAGGTTGAATTTTTGGAGACTTTTTAGAAAAATTCCAGGATGTTGGACAGTTTGTGATTTTCTTGTAGCTTTTAGTAAACTTAGAAATTTTAGACAAACTTGAATTGTCAATAATAAGAAGACAAACACACAACATTGTTAAAGAGATTATTTTGGTCAACACAAAATAATTTAAGATAGCTGGGATTAAAAAAATACACATCCTTTTTGGTCTGTTGACAGTATCCTTTGCCTTAAAGAACTTTTTAAGTTTCATGAGGTCCCATTTATTAATTGTTTATCTGAGAGCCTGAGCTGTTGGTGTTCTGTTCAGGGAGTTGTCTCCTGTGCCAATGAATTCAAGGTTGATCCCATTATTTTCTTCTAATAGATTTAGTCTTTCTGGTTTTATGTTAAGGTCTTTGATTCACTTGGACTTGAGTTTTGTGCAGGGTGATAAATATGGATCTATTTGCATTTTTCTACCTGTAGACATCCAGTTAGAACTGCACCATTTGTTGAAGATGCTATATTTTTTCCATTGTATAGTTTTGGGTTCTTTGTCAAAAATCAAGTATCTATATGTGCGTGGGTTTGTTTCTGGGTACCTATAGAAGTTCTTTTATTGTATAGGTTTGTTTTAGCTATTCTGATTTTAGCTTGATTTTGTCAAAAATCAAGTATCTATAGGTGTGTGGGTTTGTTTCTGAGATACCTATAGAAGTTCTTTTATTGTATAGGTTTGTTTTAGCTATTCTGAGTTTTCTGTTTTTTTCATATGAAGTTGAAAAATTGTTCTCTCATGTCTTGAAAGAATTGTGTTGGCTAAAGCTGGGATACAAAGTGAAAAAACTGTAATTAATAAAAATAAAATTAAAATTAAAAAATAATTGTGTTGATATTTTGATGTGAATTGCATTTAATCTATAGCATCTGTCAAATACTTTTGGTAAAATAGTAATTTTAGTTTTAAAGCTACCATTCCATGAACAGGGGATAGCTTATATCTTTCCATATTCCAATATCTTCTTCAATTTCTTTTTTCAGTGACCTGAAGTTATTTTCATATAGGTCTTTCACTTACTTGGTTAGAGTTACACCAAGATATTTCATATTATTTGTGGCTATTGTGAAGGGTGTTCTTTCCATAATCTCTTTCTATATATCGGGAAAGGATCTTCATCAACCCTACATCTGACAAAGGACTAATATTCAAAATATATAAAGAACTCAAGAAATTAAACATCAACAAACCAAATAATACAATTAAAAATGGGGTACAGACCTAAACAGGGAATTCTCAACAGAGAAATCTCAGATGGCTGAAAAGCAAGCAAATAAATGCTCAATGTCCTTCACTATCTGGAAATGCAAATCAAAATGATTCTAAGATTCCATCTATACCACGTCAGACATGTTGTTGAAGATGCGGAAAAAGGGAAACACTCCTCCATTGCTGGTGGGAGTGCAAACTTGTACAACCACTTTGGAAATCAATCTGGTGCTTTCTCAGAAAATTGGAAATAGCTCTACCATAAGACCAAGCTAGCTATACTACCCCTGGGCATATATCCAAAAGAAGTTCCATCACACAACAAGGATATTTGCTCAACTACGTTCATAGCAGCTTTATTTCTAATAGCCGAAAACTGGAAACAACCTAGATGTTCCTCAACCTAAGAATGGAAAAAAAAAAACTGTGGTACATTTACATAATGGAATACTGCTCAGCTATTAAAAAAAAACAAACATGAAATTTGCACTCAAATGGATGGAACTAGAAAAGATCATCCTGAGTGAGGTAACCCAGACCCAGAAAGACACACATGGTATGTACTCACTTATACTTATAAGCAGATATTAGTGATCTACTATAGGATAAGCATACTACAATTCATAGAACCAAAGAAGCTAAGTAACAAAAAGGTCCCAAGGGAGGATGTTTGACTCTCACTCAGAAGGGGAAATAGAATAGACAGTGGAAGAGGATGAAGAGAGGGAACAGGATAGGAGAGGGAACACTGAGGGAAATGAGAGTGGGGATCAGATGTAGGAAAAGCAGGGACAGGAGGACAGAGAGCTTGCAGAGAGAAGAGAAATCATGGTTAGGGGCATGGAAACCTAGGACAGGGTAGCCTCCTGGCAGGATATGGGGGTGACGCTATCTGAGACCCCTAGTAGCGGGGTCGTGGAGAATGAAGAAGCCACCCTCTAACCAGACAGGACTCCTAGTAGAAGGAGGGGAACACCAACACACTCACAAAAACTTTGGTCTGAAATTGACCTAACCTATAAGATGTGCAGGGATAAAGATAGAGCAGAGATTGAGGTAATGCCCAACCAATGCCTGTCCCAACTTGAGACCCACCCCACGGAAGAGAGCCAGCCACTGACACTATTAATGATGTTTTGCTATGCTTGCAGACAGGATTCAAACATGTACATGTTTTAACATTTACATAAGCTGTTAAATTCACTGCTTAAGAACCTTTATGCTGACTTTGTATCCTGCATACCCAAACAGCTTAATTTGAATAGTGATCCAAAGTCACCAGGGAGCAAGCTAAGTCCCTGATGAGAATGTTTGCTTGTCTGTGTATTAGCATGGGTT
The DNA here is from genome assembly GCF_030254825.1 of Meriones unguiculatus. Classification (NCBI taxonomy): domain Eukaryota; kingdom Metazoa; phylum Chordata; class Mammalia; order Rodentia; family Muridae; genus Meriones; species Meriones unguiculatus. Next base: position 98,020,198 of record NC_083356.1, on the reverse strand, counting down.
CTCTAGAGTCACAGTACTTATGGAATGAATCTCTCTCTCTCTGCCTCTCTCTCTCTTTCTCTCTTTCTTCCTCCTCCCACATATGTGGGTTTTGCTGGAATGAATTACAGTTACAATCTAGCTAATGCAACAATGGCTAGCTGTGATGGAAAATCAAAGAATCTAGTAGGTGCTCAGTCCCACAAGGCTGGATTACCTCAGCTGGTCTTCTGTATATGCTGGAATCCCAAAGAAGAAGGCTCCAATACCTATGAAGGAATGGACGTGTTGGCACAGTGAAAGAAAGCAGATAAGAAGCAAAAGCCTCCTTCTATGTCTTTCTATATACTTCCAGAAGAAACTATGGCCCATATTTAAGCTATGTCTTCCCACCTCAAGTTTTGGATTAAAGGTGTGTATCTTCTCACCTCAAGATCTGAATTAAAGGCATATGGCATCTAACCTCAATACCCTGGTCAAAGGTGTGTGTCTTCCTTCCTCAAAGATCCAGTCTAGAAGTGGATTCACCCACTTCAAACCAAGCAAAAATAATCTTTCACAGGTGTGAACTCCACTTCTGGCTTGTAGTTCATTCCAGATACAGTCAAGCTGAGAACTAAAGAGAACCATCGCAGTCCTCTATGTGAAGGGTCACCTAAGTTTTACTTATAGCAATTCCTCCCCATTACCTACGCTTTCTTGTCTTGGCCACAAGGAGGTGCATTTGTTTAGGAACAAATGCTCCTCTAGTCTTCACCAAATGCTTAGCCTGTTGAAGCCATCATTTTTCTTTAAAATGTTCAGGGATTCACTGGGAGGCTAAGCTCTCAATTCTAAAAACCACACAGATATAGCTTCAAAGGGATATAACCACACAGGGATATAAAAATCTTTGTCTTTCAAAACAATACTCTTGGAAGATTCAGTTGGAATTTCAAAATTGATGACATTTGATTTTTAAAACTCACTGCTTTCACAATTGATTTTATTGGCTTTCTTCAGGATCTTATATCACCTGCATGTTAGCTGTTACCCTGTGTGGGCATAAGAAGCAAAAACATGGCACAGGAAAGCATTGTTAATTGAAGCAAAACATATCCATGCTAACTGATGGTGGAGGTGTGGAATTCTAGGTATTCATAACATTCTGCTTAGGTAGGACGCCATTTTATTTTGGAGTTTTAATTCTTTAAATAAACAAATATGGATGATCACATCTTCAGAGAGTCGTGGGGCCATACATTACTCAAAAGAACTACTCTATTTCTTACAGCAGACCCAGTGAATTATGGAGAGGATTAGTGACTTTGTTATATGTCTTCTGCCTGATTAGGCTAAACTATATTTCCCAGAATTCCTTTCCAATTTTTTTCAGAAAAAGAAAAGGTGGGCAATAGAAAATGTTTCTGTGTGTGCTTTTTTAGACTGGATTGAAGTAGCAGCTATTTGTAGCTATTTGTAGAGACTGCGCTGACTCATTGGCTTGCCTAGCACGTGACCCATCATGTGTGCCTGCAACCTCTCCACCTTCCTTTGCATCTTACATCAGCATTCGTGAGCAGATGGACCTGATTCACTTGGAAGTCGTTCACATCAGCGGAGTCAGAACAGTGGAAGCTGACAGGTCTTCCATTCATTCTCATGTCTTCTGGAGTATCGCTCTCCCATCTACTTGTATCTTCCCTTACACAAAACTTCCTGTCAGGTAGACTTGTCACCTCAATTTAAGATGTGACAACAGACTCACAGAGAAAGTTCACTAATCACTCACAGTTGTGCAAGATCAGGTTCCGTCACATAAGTGGCAATAGGTAGTTAGGTGGATAGATTAACTGGAGGCTGGTGGCACATTGAAGTTTTTGTTTTGTTTTGTTTCATTGCTTTGGCAAAATATCATGATATTTTGGATATTTCATGGGATAATATGGAAAGATAAAAGATGTATTTTGGCAAGTATCTTCATAGGCATCAGTCCTTATAACTTAACTCATGTGCTTGGGCAAAACGACATGGCAGTGGAACTATGTGGCCAAGAAGTAATATCTACCTAATGCAACAAAAGAGGAAGTGCGGAGACAAAGGGGATAGTGGACCTGGTGCCGTCTTCAGGACATACTGACTGTCCGTCACAGCATCCAACGGGCCAAACAAGAGGCCATCCAACATGGTGACCGTCAGCCATGCAATTCATCAGCCAACAGCTTCACATAATATGGCAGCTTTCATAGTACATACACCCAGAACAGCTGCATTCACAATATGTCCAACACGGCCAGTGACTGAATCTGGCTAGACCTCACCTCCAGAAGTCTCTCAGCTAATAACTGAGAGTTCATAACAAAACCCTGTAAAGGAGCATTTTGTATGAAAACCACAATATTCCTCAGATGACACTCTAAGGCTGATAGCTAGACCATATTGAAATAATAGATTTGTTCTGTCTCAGAGAGTTTATCTAACATTAACAATTCCAGCATTGTTCAAATGTCCAATTTTTCCCTAAGATTCAATTATGAGCCTGTGTAAAATTCAAAGGAAGGTTTCACTTTTCCCAAGACACTGTGGCATATACTAAATGTTTTTTTTTTCAATAGAAAAGGGGCAGAGAAATAAGGATTAGGTCTAAAGCAAGACCCCAACTCAGCAGAGCAAGCACACTGAATTCTTTAGCTCCCTTTCTGATGTCTGCTGCAGGTATGATCCTGATCTCATCCAGCTAAGGCACTTTACCATTATGGCATTGCCACATGGCTCTCACATGGCTTACCAAGTCCTTGCCTATGGCTTTCCTCAGCAGACATTGTATGTTCCTGGAATCTCTAACACTCTGGAGCTTCCACTGCAGCAGCGGTCTCACCCTCAAAAGTTTTATGTATCCCTGTCTCAGTGGCTGCCCGCTGGAATTCCCATCCTCCCATGAACTGTCTGCTCTCCTAGGCTTTGCTCTGAAACCTTGGATAAGCTTCTATGACTCTGTAGTTCTTGCATGTTGCATGTCTCTAAAACCAGAACCACATGAACAATGTCAAGTTCTACTGTCAACTGGACTGGTGTCCAAGCTACAGCTGTTTTTGAGTATGTAGGTGACTAAACTTAGGAAAATAGATTGATAGGGGCCTAGGGGTGAATAGGACATCTTAGTGGCTCTCTTCTCAAGAGAAAGTCTTTAAATGAGTTTATAATTCTGTATTCTAGTGTGAACAGTGGATGAGATGTGTCTAATTTCTGTAATGCTGGCAAGGCATTTTCCAATTATCCTAGTGGAAAGTAAGTGCTTGGCTCTTTCTAAAGGAAAAAATAAAAAAAGAAAGAAAGAAAATTTATTTCTATTATTTTAAAATTACGTGTGCATATGTGGTATTTGGAATAAGAATGGAGCCATAGGCTCATATATTTGAAAGCTTAGTTATTAGGGAGTAGCACTACTTGTGGATTAGACACTTTATCATTAAGAATAATAGAGTGCATTTGTTGCTCTTGCAGAAGACCCCAGCACTCACATTGTGGCTAACAACTGTCTGTAACTCCAGTTCCAGTGAATCTGACACCCTCTTCTTACCTCTATGGCCACATGGACATTTCACACAGACATATATGAAGGCAAAACCACACAAACACATAAAATAAAAATACATAAATCTTTAAAATAAAGATAATAGAAAGAACGTAAAATACTTCGAGAAAAACATGTAAGTAAAATCATGTTTCACACTTTCACACAATGAGCATTATGCAATCAAATTTGAAATAAGAATCATCAGTCTCCCAGCAAGCTCCAGCTTCTCAGGTACAGACCACACCACTCAGAAAAACATAGACCCCCTGCTGTACCAAAGCTCAAGAAATTTGTCAGAAGTCAAGCCTGGTCAGAGACTCCTAGTAGTTCAGAGGTCATGCTGGCCAGAAGAAACCCAAAAACTAGAAACCAAGGAACAAAGCACCCATACAACAAAGACAAAATAAAAAATCAGCACCTATATCTATACTTATCCCAAACTCAGATAACTAAACACAGTGTAAGAAGACAATCAACAACAGCCAGGGCAATATGCCACCACCAGAGCCCAGCTATTCTATGATGGCAAGACCTGAATATTCCCATGCAGCTGAAGCACAAGAAAATGACCTTAAAACCAACTTCATGAAGATGATAGATGGATCTCCTTAAGAAGAAATAAAAAAAAAAAAAACAAAACTTAAAGATATTGAGGAAAAGACAAACAACAAAAAAAAATGGAGGAAGTCAAGAAATTCCTCAAAGAATGCCAAGAGAGCCAAGAAAAATCAAAAACAAACAAACAAAAAGTGAACAAAGCTGTTTAAGACCTGAAAATGTAAATAGAAGCAACAAAGAAAATACAAACTAAGAGAATTCTGGAAATGAAAAAAGAATCTAGGTAAGCAAATAACCACTATAGATACAAGCATCACCAAGAGAATATAAGAGATAGCAGAAAGAATACTAGGGGTTGAAGATACAATATAAAAAAAGGTAAATCAAAATTATGTTAAATATAAAATATTCCTGACACAAACTCTCCAGAAAATCTGGGACACTACTATGAATAGAACAAATCTGTAAAAGTATCTTTTATTCACCAGATGTCTTCTGTCATCTTGGAGGCTCACTGCTGAATAAGCTCATTCTTTCTAGCTCTTTCTGAACTCTGGCTGACTGGTTCTGAGCTGTTCTGGCTCAAACTCCTCTCCAAGCTGACTGACTCAATCTGGCTTCACTCCACTTCTGACTGAATTGCTCTGATTAGTTAGTTTCAAACTGGCAACGTGGTCTAATCTTCTTATTCTTTGGCTTCAACTGCCTCTGAAACCAACACTGAACTGCATGAACTCACAAACTCAACTCCACTGCACTGCACTGCCTTGCAACTGACTGCCAGAACTGACTACTGTGCTTTCCTGAACTCAACTCTATTGAACTGTACTCAACTCTACTCCTTTCTCTTCTGTACTGTTTTTTTTATTAAATTCTCCACTGTACTTGTATTGTCTTCTCTACTCTCTCTCTCTCTCTCTCTCTCTCTCTCTCTCTCTCTCTCTACTGTAACCTACTCTACTGTCTCAACTCCACAGGTCTTAAGTACTGGTCTTAAGTAGCTTCTCTTTCCTCTCTGTTCTTCAGAGAGTTGGGTGCATCCTATCCCTGACTCATTCTGTGAAATCTTTCTCTGATTTATCAGTTTGACTGCTCCTCAATTAGAAGTCACGTTCAGACTTTCCTTCTACAAACTAATCTACCTACATTGTTTAGGATTACAGGTATGTACTAAGGGCATGTCTGTATTCCAGCTAGATCATACTGCAATCCAGGGCATGTCTGCATTCACATAGACCTGGAAGGTCTTTGGATGTGAGCTCTTGCCAGAGAAGCCATGTTGTTAGATGGATGTCATGTTTCCCATACACAAACCTAAAAACAATAGGAATAGAAGAAGGAGAAGAGTCCCAGTTCAAAGGTCCCAGAAAATATTTTTAACAAAATCATAAAAGAAAATTTCCCTAACATGAATAAAGAGATGCCTATAAATGTACAAGAGGCTTACAGAATACCAAATAGATTATACCAGAAAAGAACTTCCCTTAGTACATAATAATCAAAACACTAAATGTACAGAACAAAGAATAAATATTAAAATCTGGAAGGGTAAAAGACCAAGTAACATATAATGTTAGACCTATCAGAATTACACCTGACTTCTCAGCAGGGACTCTAAAAGACAGAGAGCTGGGCCAGATGTTTTATAGACTTTAAACTACCAGATGCCAACCCAGACTACTACACCCAGAAAAACTTTTGATCACCATAGATAGAGAAAACAAGATATTTCATAACAAAATCAAATTTAAACAATATCTTTCCACAAATCAAGTGCTATAGAAAATTAAGGAAAACTCCAATCCGAGGAAATTAATTACACCCAAAAACATACAGGAAATAATATCACACCAGCAAAACCAAAAGAAAACACACACACAGCATGCACACACACACCATCACCACCACCACCAACACCACCACCACCACACCATCATCACCATCAAAATAATAAGAATTAACAAATTTGTTATTAATATCTTTCAACATCAAAGGACTCAGTTCCTCAACATAAAAGACACAGGCTAAGAGAAAGGATGTCAAAAGAGAATCCATCATTCTGCTGCATACAAGAAATACACCTCAACATCAAAGATAGATATTACAAGCTGGTATAGCCATTCTAATATCTGGAAAAGTTAATCAAAAGAGATGGGGAAGGGCACTTCGTACTTATCAAAGAAAAAAGAATATCTACCAAATTGACATCTTAATTTTGAACATCTATGCCCCAAATGAAAGGACACACACATTCATAAGAGAAACATCACTAAAGCTTAAATCACACATCAAACACCACATGTTAATTGTGAGAATTGTGGGAGACTTCAACACCTTACTCTCACCAAATGATAGATCATCCAGACAGAAACTAAACAGAGAAATAATGAAACTAAGAGGTGTCATGAATAAAATGGACCTAAAAGAGAGCTACAAAACCTTTCATCCAAACACAAAAGAATATACATTCTTCTCAGCACCTCATAGAACCTTCTCCAAAATCAATAATATGCTCCATCACAATGCAAGTTTGAACACATAAAAAAAAAAAAAAACAAAAATTGAAGTAACTCCTTGTATCCTACCAGACCACCACAGATTAAAGCTGAATATCAACAACAGCAGAAAGAAAAAGCCTACAAACTTATGAAAACCAAACAATTCTCTACTTAATAACCACTGAGTCAAGGAAGAAATAAAGAAAGAAATTAAAGACTCCCTAAAATTCAATGAAACTGAATCCATAACTTACCTATACTTACGGGTCACAATGAAAATAGTGCTAAGAGAAAAGTTCAGAGCACTAAGTGCCTTCCTAAAGAAGTTAGTGAGATCTCATAGTAGTGCATTAACAGGTCAACTGAAAACTTTAGAACAAAAAGAAGCAAACACACTCAAGACAACTAAATGGCAGGAAATATTCAAACTCAGGTCTGAAATGAATAAAATAGAGAATCAAATAATAAATGAAACAAAGAATTGGGTCTTTGAGAAAATCACTAAGGTAGACAAAGCCCTAGCAAACTAAACTTAAAGACACAGAGAGAATATCCAAATTAACAAAGTTAGAAATGAAAAGGGGCATCTAGCAACAAATACCGAGGAAATCCAAACAGTCATTAAGTCTTGCTTCAAAAACCTGTATTCTACAATATCGGAAAATCTAAAAGAAATGCCCAATTTTCTCAATAGATACCACTTACAAAAGTGACATCAAGATCCTATAAACAATTTATGTAGACCTAAAAAACATAGAGAAATAGAAGCAGTCTTTAAAAGTCTCCCAACGAAAACAAGGCCAAGGCCTGACTGTTTTATTGTAGAATTCTGCCAGACTTTCAAAGAAGAACTAATACAAATACTCCTCAAGCTATTCTACAAAATAGAAACAGAAGGAACATTACTAAATTCATTTTATGAAGCCACTGTTACTTTGATAACTAAGCTACACAAAGACACTACAAAGAAAGAGAATTTCAGACCAATTTTCCTTATGAACATTGATGCAAAAATACTCAATAAAATACTCTCAAACTGAAATTGAGAACACATCAAAAAGATTATCCACCATGATAAGTTAGGCTTCATCCCAGAGCTTCAGGGACAAGTCAACACAAGAAAATCTATCAATGCAGAAGTAAATTCATACACTTATGGACACCTGATTCTAAAGATAAAGACGCCATATATATATACAATGGAAGAAAGAAAACATCTTCAACAAATTGTCTAACTGGATGTTGGCATGTAAAAGAATGGAGATAGATTCATATCTATCACTCTGTACAAAACCCAAGTTCAAGTGCATCAAACATCGCAACATAAAACCGGATATACTAGACCTAAGAGAAAAAAAAGTCTTGAACACACTGGCACAGGAGACAACTGCAATAGCTCAGGCACTAAAATCAACAATTAATAAATGGTACCTCATGAAACTGAAAAGCTTTTGTAAGGCAAAGGGCACCATCACTAGAACAAAGTAGCAGCCTAAAGAATAGGCTGCCAGAGGGCTAATATCTAAAGTATATAAATAACTTAAAACTAGACATCAACAAACTCAATCCAACTCAAATGGGGTACAGATCTAACAGAATTTTCAACAGATGAATCTCAAATGGCTGAGAAATGTTCAACATCCTTAGTTATCAAAGAAATGCAAATCAAAACGAGTTTTAGTTGCTGTCAGAATGGCTATATCAAAATCACAAGTGACAGCTCGTCACAGTAGGAAGTGGAGCAAGGGGAACTCTCCTCCATTGCTGGTGCAACTTGTACAGCTACTTTTGAAGTCAATATAGAAGTTTCTCAGGAAATTGGAAATCAGTCTACCTCAAGACCTAGATATACCACTCCTGGTCATATACCCAAAGGACACTCCATCCTGTCACAAGGACACATGCTCAACTATATTCATAGCAGCTTTATTCATAATAGCCAGAAATTGGAAACAACCTCAAAGTCCTTCAACCAAAAAAAAAAAGTGGATAAAGAAAATGTGACACATTTATACAATGGATTGTTACTCAACTATTAAAAAAATTACATCATAAAATTTGCAGGCAAATAGGTGGAACTAAAAAAGGAATCAAGATCCAGAAAGACAAACATAGTATGCACTCACTTATAAGTAGATATTAGCCATAGAGTACAGGATAAACATACTACAATCCAAAGACTCAAAGAAACTAAGTAATAAGGAGGGCTCAGGGGGGAATGTGTGAATCTAACTGAGAAGGGGGAAAAAATTTGACATCACAGATGGATGGGGAGAGGGGACTGGATGGGTGTGAGGGTAGGAATGGAAACAGGAGAGATCAGTTGTGAGGAGGACAGGGGTGGGGAGAGTACTGGGACAGACAACTGGAATTAGGGGCTATCTCCAGGCAGAGCTAGAAACCTAAGGCAATGGAAACATTTAGGTATTGATGACTGTGACCCTAGCTAAGACTCCTAGCCACAGCAATACAGAGCCTGAATTGGCCATCTCCTGCAACCAGGAAAGACTTCCAGTGGCAGGATTAGGACACCAACTCATCCACAAAATCTTCTACCTACAATTTGTCCTGCCTTCAAAATGTACTAGGGTAAAGGTGGCCTAGAGATTATGGGAGTGGCCCATCAATGACTGCTTAGTTTGAGACCCATATCAGGAGAGGGATCTTATTTCTGAGACTGCCGGGAGGGCCAGAAACCAGAAGCTGGATAGCCCAGAGACCCATAATAGAATCAATCATGAATGGCAAAAAAAAAAAAGTCAATGAAAAGATTCCTAATGATACTCTGCTCTACTTTATAGATTGCCATCTAGTCCAATTGTCATCAGAGAGGCTTCACACAGCAACTCATAAAAAACAAATACAAAGATCCACAGTGAAACATTAGGCAGAGCTTGGGGAAATCCTCAAGAAAATGGGAAAGAAAAAATGTATGAGACAGAAGGGTCAAGCACACCACAAGAAAACCCACTCAGTCAACAAACCTGGGCCCATAGGAGCTCACAGAGACTGAAGACCAACCAGAGAGCTTGCATGTACTCAGGCCTTTGCCATATATGTCATGGTTGTGAGGGTTGGCTTTCTTGTGGGACCCCTAACAGTGGGAGTCTCTACTCTGTTGACTGCCTCTGGGACCGTTTCCCTGTACTGGGTTACCTTTATTAATAGAAGAGAAGGTGCCTCATCTTACTGCATCTTGATATGCCAAAGCTGGTTAATGTCGGTTGAGGCTGGTCCTTTTCTAAAGAGAAATGGAGATGAGGTGAATGGAGATAGAAGGGGCCATGGAGGAAGGGAGATTTTGGGGAGAGGGTCTGGGAAGAGAGAAGGAAGTAGATACTGTTGTTAGGATGTAAAGTAAAATTAATTAACAAAAGAATCATCAGTACAGGTTTCAATAGACTTAGTAAGCATAGATCGATATAAACAATGAATGACAACTCACCTCTGTAAGGACAAAACAATGTATTTTATGGAATAGTTAGACTCATCTTGGTGAGTCTAGCTCATGTTTCTTTCAACATGCAGGAAAAAAATAGCACATACCCTGTTCACCTGGTGTCCATTATCTTGTATGGCAGTTGACTATATACTTTCTATAGAAATTAACAATTTGGCCAGCTAAGGTTGACAAAACTCTGGATCATTTTCTTTTCTCCTCTAAGTCTCAAATAATTCTAACTCAACAAAAAGTCAAGTAGAAAGAAAAAAAAAATCAAAGACAAATAAATTTCTATTTAAAACTAGGATACGTGTATATGGTATACTTACTAGGGGTAATAGACACCTAGATGTAGGGAAGACAATGAGTTCAGACTATGTAAAGTTTGTGGTGATTCCTGAAGGGGGTCCTTGGCTATAGGACCCTATAGGAGTGACTGGGGACAGGACCTTTGAAACTATGTGAGCAGTTCTACATTTCTGTGTACTCCAGGGCATTTGGTTGAAGGAGGGTCACTTCTTGCCCTTAAAGATCTTAGTGTTCCCTCCCGTTTGTTTTGTTTCCTGTTTCTATATCTCCTCAGAGACTCCCTTCAATGCTTTCTCATCTACAGGCATGCTGCTTATTTCTTGTGAGGACAGACGCTCCACTGTCTTCAGCAGCTCTGTGTGCTTCTCGGGAAGGGCTGGCAGTGGCTCAGGCCCTCTGATGCCCTCCCATGGCTACGATTCTTGCAGCTGCTAAAGTGATCAATGATGAATCCCTGTGGGAGTTATGGTCAATACAAAAATTTGTGCATTCCCTCAATCTCCGTTCTGTTTTTATCCCTGCACATCTTGTAGGGAGGATGAATGTTTGTGGGTGAGTTGGTGTTCCCCTCTTTCTCCTAGGAATCCTGTTTAGGTAGAAAGTTGCCTCTTCAGTCTCCATGATCCCTGCTACTCGGAGTCTCAGCTAGAGCCATCCCCATATTCTCCCAGGGGCCTACCCTGTCTCAGGTCTCCAGCTTATCACAGAGATGGCCCCGCCCATGGTTTCTCTTATCTCTGCAGGCCCTCTGTCCTCCTTCCCCATTCTCCCCAGGTCTGAAATCCACCCTCCTTTCTCTCTGTGCTCCCTCTCCTACCCTGGTCCCTCTTTTCTACTGTCTGTTCTATTTGCCCTCTTGAGTGATATTTAAGCATCCTCTCTTGGGTCGTCCTTGTTATAGAGCTTCTTTGAGAGTTCTGTGAATTGTAGTGTGGTTATCTTGTACTACATGGCTAAACTCTCCTTATAAGTGAGTACGTATCATGTGTGTCTTTCTGGGTCTGGGTTAACTCACTCAGAATCATTGTTTTTCTAGTTCCATCTATATGCCTGAAAATTTCATGATTTTCTTGTTTTTAATAGCTGAGTAGCGTCTTGTGTAAATGTTACACTGTTTCTTTATCCATCCAATGCCTGGCCCAGCCTGGAAAGACCGCACCCCTGACACTATTAATGATAATCTGCTATGCTTACAGACAGGAGACTAGCATAACTCTTCTCTGAGAGGTTCCACCCAGCAGCAGATCAAAACAGATGCTGAGATTCACAGCTATTGGGAGGAATGCAGAGTCTTGTGGAAGAATGTGGGAAGGATAGAAGGACCTGGAGGGGACAAGAGAGCCACAAGAAGAGCAACAGAGTCAACTAACCAGTGCTCAGGGGACTTACAGAGAGTGAAACAGCAACCAATGACCATGCATGGTCTGTATCTAGTCCTCTTCCACAGATGTAGCCAATGGGCAGCTTGGGCTTCATGTGGTCCTTTAGCAAGGCGAGAGAGGGGCTTTTTTCTGACATGGACTCTGTTGTCTGCTTTTTTGATCACTTCCTCCTGGCAGGGCTGCCCTGTCAAGCCACAGAGAAAGAGGATGCACTCAGTCCTGATATGACTTAATGAGCTGGGGTAGGTTGGTGGTGGTGGGGCTTTTCTGAGGAGTAGGGGTGGGAGGAAGTGAGGGTGGGGCCAGGGGTAGACAAGGGGGGCTACAATCGGGTTGTAAAATGAATAAATAAGTTAATTAAAACAAAGCGAAACAAATATTTTACAAAGGTCAGTGATGGCATGCAGCTTCATCTATGGTATGTGCCGTTATAGGTGATGAAAACAAGAGAGAAAAACTCATCAAATAGTTTTAGGGGCAGAGAGACTGGGAGTGACCAGTTCTAATTCTTTTCCTTGACTAAAAGTTAGAAATGTTCTTGGTCCTGTCTGCAGTTCTTTCTTGCTGAGGGCCAGGAATGCTGGAGAGAGTTCTGGTTCCTGGTTGTTTATTTCTTTTCTTAAGTGAGTAGTTATTATTATTTTTAAAATGATGCACACAGCAGATATTATGTGAAAGAGGTTTATTGGATGGAGATGAAGAGAGGGGGGAGAAGGGAGAGAGAGAGAGAGAGAGGTGTGGGATGACCCCCACCCCGACAGAGAGAGGGGAGAGAGCAGGAGAGAGCAAGAGAGTGAGGGGGAGTGGCAGACTGGTCACTAAGTACCTGGCCCAGATGATGCCACAGCACACAGGGCAGACACTGATACAGGAAGTTTTCAGGACCCTAAAGGTTCCCAAGGGAAGGCCAACCTAACTGCCTGCACAGCACAACAAGTACCCTACCCGCGCCTCGAAACTGAATATAAGATATGTCCAATGTTGAGAGGCAACACAGCGTGGGTGGACCAACTTGACAGAGCACTTCCCCATGCCTCCCCTTAGTTTCTGCCATTATATAAAAAGCTCCAAGATTAGCAGCTTGGTGGTGTTCCGTTTCCTGGGTTCAGCTCCAGCTACACAGGAGCTCCGCCTCCTTTCTTTCTTTTCAGTTCCCCATAAAGAAGATTTCCAAAACTCACCGTCTGTAATCCATTCAGTTCAGTCTTCAGATTCTCTATATAAAATGTGGAGCTACTGACTCTGATTTTTTTTTTTTTTTTCTGTGACTGGGAGATGCTGGCTGCCTAACTTTTGAGCTAAACCCTTCCTACGATGAGGAAGTCTGCACTGAACTCAAAAGCCCCCATCATCACTCCATTTCATCAGCCGGCTTAACAGCTTTGCAACATCCTACCAATATAACAAACAGTCAGTGTGCTAGGGAGAGCCGAGCAGATAGTGAGAAGAAAAGGGATCTTAGTCTCTGTTAGAGGTGTTTTCCTGGAACAGGAGTGAGCAGATGGTGTCACAGTGACATGTGTTTGTTGTCATTGACAGGGTGTCAAATGGACTCATCCTTAAACACTGTGTTACTATTTTTTAACTTAAACGTTAGTTTATTGGTGTTTTGCCTGCTGATGTATACAGCAAAGGACAGAAGAGGTTACTGGATCATCTGAAACTAGGAATAGAGATGTTTGTGAGAGGACATTGTGGGTGCTAGGAATTGAACTTCAGGTCCTGAGCCAGCGTTATTGATCAGTTAGCTCTCTCCAGCCCTCTTAGGCACAATTTTAAAGGTGATAAATTTACAAGTACTCCCCCAATCTCTATTCTTGATTTCCCATAAAAGTGTTCTCAAATGTATTCTCTTGCAGGTATAGACTTGCTTATTTATTCAAACACACACACATATTTAAAATTTTAGAGTAGAATGCCAGTTGGTTGCCAGAGTTGCTAGGAAGGCTTAATGATAGAGTAGATCATCAGGAGACCAACTGAAGACTCCCCTGCAACAAAGAGCAGACAAAGAGCATCTCAGTGTGTTTGTGGGGAGGATGAGATCAAGTCACCCAACTCAAGTTTATCTTGGGATGACAAACATGAGGTGTGGGTTAAACAGATGGCAAGAGTTGCACCTAACAGCTGCCAAGTAGTCTTGGCCAAGATATGGTTTTGCCCATCATGGTCATGGTTCCAGCCCCTCCTGGAAGGCTGTCTGGTAACTTTCCGGAAGTGCGTGAAGACTCTCTCTTGGAGACAAGTGCCTTCTCTGGCTGGCACCAGGCTCCATCATGTTCTTCCAGCAGAAATTTCCTGGGGAAATTCCAGTTCTTTGGGTACTCCTACTCAATAGTCTGATAATTGAAAGGGGGTGCATGTGATTCTCTTCAGACTGTCTTCCTTTGTTCTGGCATGCTTTCAGACCTCCCTAGATGAAGGCAGGTGGTTTACGCTGCCGAGGACAAAAGTCAGCACGGTGCCTTGGCTCTGCTCAGATGAAGCTTGGATCTGAGTTGGTAAAAAGTCATTGCTGTAAAATTACTTAGTTATCATAACCAATTAAACTCTGGAGGGAAAATGTGGGTCAGGGAAGGAATCATTAAAGGAATGAAACGTTATCCCAGAAGTGAGGGCTCGGGGAGGTGCTCAGGCCAAGGGCTTGGTCTTGGGGAAGGGCCGGGCAATCCAGAAAGGAGAAAGAATATTTTCCTTTCAACGGGTCAAGAGGAGTGAGCAGCAGACTAGTTTTAAACCAATCAATCCCTGAAGGGCAGGTTGCACCACTAAAACCAGTATGGAAGGCAACAAGATAATTCTGATTGGAGCAAAAGAAAAGTTAACTGGAAAATTATACTAATGTTTTAATGAGTGAAGTGAGTGTCCACAGACATGAGAAAACTGGAAAATCAGAAGCTTTAGACAAAATGAATTACCCTAAGATCATCAAATTCTTCTCTTAGCACATCAGGAGAATTTGCTTGTTTTTTCTTAGTTCCCTTCTCAGTTTCCTGAAAGCATACCATGAAATCTGTTGCCAACGTCGTTTACGATCAAGTTGTCATGTTTACAGGTCATTGAAAAGCTGGTTTTAGTCTTTAATAGATGAGAAATGATGCCATTGTCTCCTACAAAATAGCTGAGGTTTTACTCCAACCAAATCTGTTTGGAAATGTTAAGCTGGTTACACAGAACTAATGTGCCTCAAGGTGGTCATTCTCTCTGGATTAAAGCCTGGGAACAATTGTGGCTCCTGTTACAAGGAAAATTACAATGGGCCTTTATGGAAAGGGACAAAAATCTCTGTTCCCAGAGGGGGACTGAGCAGCAAGTCCCCCTCTGCATGCCAACACAAAAGCCTGATTGCTTCAGATTGTTTGTTTATGCAAATCGAAGGCAGCACTAATTCTGGGAGTGGGGCTGTGAAGCGGTGCCTGTGCTGCTGATTGGCTGGCTTTTGCTCCTGGTAACCAAACTGAAAAACCCCATCACATTCATTCTGAGCATCGCAAACCTTTAGACCGAACCTGGTTATTACATGTCAGGGCAACACTTTACGTTTTTAGGGTAGACTTTTAAACTATAGAGTCCACAACATTAAATCTTATCGAAGATCTGCTTGCTTACTTTCTTCATCGCTTTCCTTAAACCAGACCTCAGTGAGCACCATGACAGATGCTGCAGTGACACTGAGCAGCAATGGGGACAGACCACCTGAGACTGACCAACAGCCTAGCAGTCAAACCAGGAAGGGGACAGCTGATGCAGATGAGACCCAGCCCTACTACAAGGCTGAACCCAGTCTTGCAGATTTACCTGCAAAAGAAAACCAAGATGAAAGCAGAAACACTAAAGGGCACATACCTGAAGACAAGAAGATTCTCAATGGTAAAGTATTTCTTTTACTCAGTTTAACTGTTTTGACTTACAAACTTGTTTTTCTTTTAAATTTTTATATTAACTAATATTATATAAATAAGCTAGACCAAAGACAAATAGTTCCTTTTCCCAATAGGGGTGTCCTATCGCAATGACTCATAATTTAGATTCATCTAGTATCTCTGTAGTCCCAGTGTGTTCTCTTCTGAACCCGGAATGTTTTCACTAAAAGAAAAGAGGATAAAAGCAACTGCCTTTATTAAGTTGTTACATAAGTTCTAAATGTTATTTAGTGTTAGAACCACAGGTTCTATGATAAAAAGTCAATGCCCTTTAGTGTTAGAACCACAGGTCTCTCTCTCTAAAGTTATATATGATATAGATACCTTATATATAATATAGATACCTTTTATATTGTATATCTGTGCCCCCCCCACATACACACCACACACACCACACACACACACACACACACACACACACACACACACACACACGGAAAGATTATCATTGTGGAATTTAAGTATTAAATAACTGTAATCAATTTTTTAAAAAAAAAATCAGAAAACTAGAATGATAATTTTACTAATCATAATTAAAATTAAAGAAATCTACCTAGAGTCAAAATTGATCATCTATCAACTTTTAACTGTCTATGTTGTAAATACTACAATTCTTCTGTTCCTCCCTAGAAAACCCAGAAGAGAACCTCTTTGCTGTTCACAAGGCCATCAGAGATCTTTCTCTCCAAGAAACGAGTGCTGAGGACATGGCATTCAGAGAAGGTAACAGGAATCCTGGTTTCCTAACTTAATTGTTCGGCGGGATATGGTAGCAGCATGGTGTGAGATGCTTTGTGTGTGATGTAGAGAAGCAGTTATAAGCCATGACCTCAAAATCTTCAAGCTGCTAGGGGCAGATGCATGAGTCTTGTTTTCTGTGGATTCCACCTTACCCGGCTTTACAGATGGCCGAAGCCCCAAACTGTATGGCTTGAACTGACTGACACTCATGGCAAAATGACAGCCGTGTATGATAGGTTAGCTCACTATATCAAGCCTTTTTTCTTTTTTTTTTTTTTTTTTTTTTTTTTTTTTTGTAATTCGTTGCTCCAGATGGGTGGGTGTCAGCCATCTTCTGGGATGGTTCAGAAACAGGTTTAGTCTAAGGTTTAGATTGAACACTGGAACACGGTGTAAATAGAAGATGCCAAGGAGAACAGGGAGGTGACTGGGATTTCTGAGTTTCTTCCTTGCCCTAGACAATTCCCCGACTCTCTGCTGGCCAACATCTATGCAGTCATAGGAAAGTGGTGGCTCTTGTGGAGGTTTCACAGAGACCAGCCCACCAGAGGTAGTCTGTAAAGGCTGAGACCTTATGAAATGAAAGGCCTAACTTCTTCGCCTCAGTCTGTCTGCTTTTAATGGGACAAGTCTATCATGGCAAGGCTCACAGTTGTCCACCTACAGCTTTTTTTTTTAAGTCAGTAATGAAATCCACTGCAAACAACAGTTCTGAGGACTTTGCCTTTCTTCTTCTGCTACATGATGCTACCCGTGAGTTTGCCTCTGCTCAAGTCCTTTCCTTCGTAACACAGCTCACTTCTATTCTCTGACAGAGGTGCTGGCTTCGGTGCCTTTTACCTTCAAAATGGCAAACAGCTATCCAGTCTCCTAAGACAATATGCCTGCTAAGAGTATAAAGACGATAAAAAGACTGAGGAAAAACACTAAGGAATATAAATTGGAGGATAAATTTTATTCATGACAGGCTTAGGCCTGAGTTGTGAATATGAGCAAAAAGATTATTGTATGTTTTTTTTATTTTATTTTACTGATGTGGAAAATCCCAACAAAACAAAGTCCAATATCAGCAAATAGCCAATGTACACTTGTTTGTAAAAAAAAAAAAATCAAGTAGAGGACTGACAGCAGCTGTTTAGGACAAGTATCTGGTAATTCATGCTTACTTCTCTTTCATGGTACATGGAAACTTGGATTCAGAGAACAAATAAAAGTCTTTGATGAAAACAGACTTAAAGGGAGAACTGTGGAGGGAGAATGAAGTTGGCAACTGCCTTTCAACTTGTTTATAGGCTCCTATGGAATTAAGAATGCTAAAGCCACATACTCTAGCTATGTTCACTATGAAAAGGCTGGGTTTTTCCACGTAAGCCTGTCATGTGTATTTTTTCAGAAAACCTTTTGCCCCCTTACCATTCATTATTATACATCTAGAATACTAGTGAAGTGGGTTAATATTATCCAGTTGTTTAGAAACCAATGATTACAGAATTTTAAGTCTTATAAGACCTCCATCATGACACAAATAACCTGTTACTCAACTATCATTTGGAGCAACAGGAGAACCTAACATTATATGCAAACAAGCCCAACATAATTATTAGATATGGATCCCTAGAAGTCACCAGAACATCTGAGGCCATGTGGGTATGACTCAGTTGCCAGCATATGAGTTCTGAACATCTAGGGACCTTTGATCTTCTGGTTTTATAACACTCTATTTTTATTATATTTATATGAGTGTTTTGTCTCGTGTATTTAAGTGCCCTTAGCTCCCACCTGGTATCAGGAGGCAGGGAGAAGGCATTGGATCTTCCAGAGCTAGAATTACACAGAATCGTAGGCTACCATGTGGGTGTTGAAACCAAAGCTGGGTCCACTGGAAGAGCAAGTTCCTGTAACCACTAAGCCATCTCTCTAGGCAGCCTTTGCTCTTATTTTTTTTCTTTAATTTTTGGTGTTATTTTATGTGTATGAATATTTTGCCTCCATACATGTTTTTGCATTACGTTCATGCCTAGTGCCTGTAGAGGCCAGAAGAGATATTGGATCCCTGGAACTGGAGTTAGGAATGGTTGTGAGCTGCCTTGTGGGTGCTGGAACTGGACCTTAGGTGCTCTGGAAGAGCAGCCAGCTCTAGATGTGGGCAGTCATCATTTTCATATTGGAGTAAAGTGTTTTCCCTTGAGGTATTATTTTCAATGGATGTGAATTAAATCCAAACATTTTACTGAGTGTGTACCTATACACAAATACTATATATATGTGTGTGTGTGTGTGTGTGTGTGTGTGTGTGTGTGTGTACATATGCATTATACACTTGCACACACATCTAGTTTTGACAAGAGAAAAAATTAAATGTGCCTCAGAGAACAGTAATCCTATTACACTCACTAGTCGACAGCCATGCAATTCCAGTGAAATGAGGCTGGGTTGTTGACATTCCTGGAGACACACAGTATTCATTAGCATTCACAAAGTTTAAATTCTGAAATATTTATTTATCTATGTGAAATGCAGTGCTTTGCAAGCTGTTTTGACTGTGAAGCCCGTTTGGTTGTCTAGAATTTATCAGGCAACACAGAGTCACAGTCCAGAAGGCACAAGTTGGAATCTCACTGTCCCAAGGAATGATTTAGAGTATTAGAGATAGCAGCTGGGTACTCTGAAAACCCAGCATGTCTCACCCACTGGTCCATTTTGCTGCAGGGCACCCGTGGAAGAAAATTCATCTGAGCAGCAGTAACCTGGACATGAGTAAGCCAGAGGAAAAGATTGTCCACCAACCTCTAGAACAGATTGAAGATGAGGACACCGCCTGCCAGGCAACTGAAATAGAATGGCTGGGGTTCCAGAAATCTACTCAAATTGAACTGTTGCCTCCTAAATGTGATGAGGAACGAGAAGTTTGGAATGAAGAAATTAACGAGGAAGATGTTGATGAGTGCATTGATGAGGAAGATGAAGTTCGAGTAATAGAATTTAAGAGAACACACAGGGAAGGCTCTCATATAATGGAGGAAAGCCGTGCAAGGGAAGACTCCCCACTAAGCAGCCCCAGCTCCCAACCAGGGACCCCAGATGAGCAGCCAGTGTTAGGGAAGAAGGGAGATATCTCCAGGAATTCTTATTCCAGATACAATACGATATCCTATCGGAAGATCAGGAAAGGGAACACCAAACAGAGAATCGATGAATTCGAGTCTATGATGCATTTATAAACTAACTGGGACTGAGATATGTCATGGGCGTTAAAGAAAAGCTAACTTTGCTGTACTGGGCCGTCTTCCTTTGCCTTATTTTGAGATGTGCAAGCTTAATGTCCTTTTCCCCGTAGAGCAATGTGGAAATAACCATAGACAAAATTTATTCTGGTAACCTCAAACCGACGAGTTTTAGATTCATTTCTGGGTGTTTGCCTTTTAAAAAGTTAACTAATGTAGAATCATGTGTTAAGGGTTGCCCCAGAGGCAAGCCTGGCATGATTTGTCTATAAAAGCAGCAATAGTAAGAGAGGCAGGCAAGGAAAAGAGAACTGTTGATGTAACTCCCATAATTCTTTTGGTGTTCTTCAGGCCAATGGGAAGCCTGGAAATGAGCCCCTCCTCCAGTGAACACAGTTTTTTATATAGATTCTTGCCCTTTTTTTTTTGGATTTTTTAATTATTATAAAAAAAATACGGTCTCTTAAGTCATTTTCCTTGGCATCTACTGAGTGAAAATTCAACAGATCGCCTTTCTAGGTGTCACCATTCAGTGAATTTCCTCACTAAAAGGCCGAGCAGTTGACAGTGAGAATTCTGTATGCTAAGTTTTGGCTTTATGCTTTCAAAATGAATGAAATCCATTGTGAAGTTGATACAAGGAGGGTCTAGATGACTGGTGAGCAATAGACTAGAGAATTGTATTGGATGGTTTTGTTTTTGTTACCGAAAACAAATCTGTCTAGCACAATGAAAATCATTAAATATAAAAATGGCAATTTTAGCACAATTTTAGAAAATGCCCTACTCCATTACCACACTTTCTTGTGTTAACAGTATCTCAGAACCGTTTTCTCTGCTTAGAAATGAGAGACAATGGCAGTCATAACTGTACTAGTTACTATGAAAGTGGAAAATAATTATCGTAGACTATTTTAGAAGTAGGGTGTGAGCATGTATTTTTAGTGAAAAAGCTGATAGTTGTGGGGAATATATAATTTTTTGGACCAAAGCCCAAGTCAAGAAGCTTAAAATTGCACTTGTGGAGCTCCTCTCGAACCAACATGTCAAATAATGCGTTGAATATTTATGAAAAGGGGATATTTATACTCTTGGATAGTTTATTCCACAAATTTTCATTTTGTGCTTCTGTATATATTGCTCTGAACTTTTTGTTACCACAGATAAAAATATCTTTTGGCTCCAAATAAAAAGACAATTCCTTATTGTCTGAATGTAATACAGTCTTCATTGTGCTATTCAACCCATTGTTGTTGCTGTTTTTATCCTCGTTCTCTGTAAAAGCCTGGGTTAGTCCTACTTGGAAGATTGCTTATTTATGTGCAGCAAATCCCACACATTCTCATAGCAAGTTCTTTAATTCTTCCTGGTCATATAATATACTTCCACAGTATCACCTATTATTACCGAGTGTTTAAAAGTTTGGAATTTGATTAAAGTGCTTCTTTTCTTCTTCTAACCAATCCTTTACAACCCGAACAAGTAAAAGATCTGTTACTCTTCACGTGTTGAGCCTGCTAATTTCATTTAGGACAAATGTGAGATCTCTAACTAAAATAAGAAAAAAAATTACCTTTATTGATAGAGTTGGCTAGGAGATTGATGGACTGGGGCAATTTCCAGTTCTAATTTAGGTCCTCTGATCATTCTCCAGTGAAACCCTGTTTGCTTTTCTGGATTTCTGATGAACCTTGCTATTTCCTGCTTAACCTCAAAGCACAATGTAATGTAACATTGTTGACCTACCCACATGACAGCTTGTTTGCTAGATGGAGACAATGAGTTACTACGGAGTTCAAGCAAGATGGTATACGGCTGACAGGCATGACAAAGCTATTGGCTTCTATGGTGCCCCATAACCTTGGACTTCTCAGCTGTGTCCTCTTACCACACTTTCACCAATTATGAAACATTGTGTCCACAAAGACTGTTTTAAGGTGTGGTCAACTGGAAAGTCGTTTACACTCATGGATAAGACAATGCAGCAGCCAGAGAGCATTAGTAGCATTCTTTGGTATCCCTGTACATTGCCATATCCTATCACAGTAGAGCAGGATGATATTTGAATCTTAGAAATCTGGAAAGAACAAAGGTCTTGCTCCAGGTTGCAGGAAGTATTATAGTATATTTTAAACTCATCTGGGTCACTATCAGATGATAGCCACTCGTGAAGAGTTAGCTGAGATTGTGAGATTGAAGATTCAGGGGTGGTAAGGATTCTGGTACCTGATACCTGATCGGGATGATGTGAATGCTGTCATTTCTTAAATGACTTAATTCTCTTTTGGTGTCAATGAATGGGAATTACTGAAAGTTTTATTTTTTTATGTAAAAATGAAATTTACCTTTAATTTAATACTATATTTGAAGACATGGATTTTACAAGGTTCAGTTTGTTTCTATCTGTCTGTCTATCTATCTGTCTACTATCTATCTATCTATCTATCTATCTATCTATCTATCTATCTATCTATCTTCTATATATCATATACCTACCTACCTTTCTATTATCTATCTATCTACCTGCTATTAGATAAAGAACTTCCTTGTCTGATTTGCTTTCAATAAAAGTTTGTGTTCTTTGTTTCAGGTTTCCAGACTTTTTTTCTTTAGAATTCATTGAGAATTTTTTCATGTAAGCAGGTATTTAAGTGGCATCAATCAATGCCACTTTACAAAAATCAAGAGAACACCTAATTGCAACTAATGTGCATTATTTATTTCTAAAAGATTTTTAAATTTTTATGTGTGAAACTGTGAGAACTTCTTGTGGTCATATATAATGTGCATGAAAATTTTCTATTATTTGACAGGTTTTCTGTTAGCTGCATATTGGTACCAACATATGAAAACCCCACATTTGTCTTTGTAGCCATTGAGGTAATCCGCTTATCCTCTTCTGACACACTTATAGTTTTACTTCTGCATTTTTACACGAGGTACTATTAGTGGTATATATTCAACTGAAGAACGGACGTTAAGATTTTCAAACTGGGCAAGGAAAACACTTAAAATAAGTAATTATGGGAAAGGATAAAATTCTAGATTATAATAAATAAGAAATGTGAAGAAAAGGAACCACTTCTCTTGAAGCCTGTTCTCTCATTGCTTTATAATAAGAGGATTATGAAGTCTAATGGCAACGTTGTACTTTCCAATATCAAAACAGTTGATCATGACATAAAGAACATAATGTGTGCTCAACTCTTGCAGCACATGGGAAAGCTAAGCCAAATAATCAGCACACACACACACATACACACACACACCCCACACCCACACCCCCTCACAAACACACCCACACCCACACAAACACACACACACACACACACACACCCCAAACACACCCACACCCACACAAACACACACATACACACTCACACACAACATATCCCCACACACAAACACCAACACCCACACACAAACATCCCTCTACCCACACAAACACACACACACGTCCCACACACAAACACCCCCTCACACCCATGCACACCCACACACCCAACACACACAAACACCCACACACACACAAACACCTCCACCCCCACCCCCACCCCCCACACCTCACACACACACACACCACACACATGGCATGTGCTGTAGGCACCTGAAGTCAATCCAGATAACTTGTAAAGCACCAAAGAAACTGGTGACAACTTGTAACTATCTTCCAGCTCAGGAGAAATATTAAAAAAACAAGTTTGAAAGTAATTTCGATTTTTTTTCCTCTAGAAATTTAAAGTTATATATTTGATTCCTTTTCTATAATAACTTCAGTTGACCAGAAGCAAAAGAAGTGGTTATTTAGAAGTATTCAGTTAACTCAAATATTTCTTCTATGCATTTGGGCTCTCATTAATACACTCATTCTGGAAATTAATAGTAAAGTAATTCCCTTGATCTTGCCTTGTTATTCTGTCTGTCTGTCTGGCTCCCTCTTTAATGATCACTTCCTACAGTTAGTATATGCAAAACTAGGAAAATATTCTCAGTTTTTAAAGAACCCTACAAACTTCCACAAATGTAATCTCATTTCAAGTCGTAGAAACTGTAGTCATAGCAAGTCCAGTTGAAATACTTTCTGCAGAGGATCCTGAGAAGAAAAGGCCATTGACCTCAGGAAGTTCCAGCTGTCCCTTGCCATTTATTTATTTTTTATGTTTTACATTGTAACAAGAAACCTGAAATTTTATCCCCTCTCAATTTAAAGTATGAAACAGAGGCACACAGGATGCATGTCCACATACATGAGGCATACACTTTTGCAACTGATTTCTTCAAACAGTGAAGAAAAGCTTAAAATATTTACTTCCTTATGTTATCAAAAATTTAATTTCAATATATAATACAAAGGCTTTATCTGTGTACTTACAACCAACATATATGAGCTGGAAATATCTATCAATATACATAAAATTCATTTTCACTCATTTGATGGGGATTGCCATTATTAGGAACTCCACATATTGGAAGTTAGTCTGCATGTTGAAAAATGGAAATTTTCATTTGGTTTTTTTATTTTTCCAATGGAGGATGCACATGAACTTGCAAAGGGCCCTGATGGAGACAGCAATTGTCAGTTAACACCTCAGGCTGAAAACAGAGACAAATCTGCCTCCCTGTGGAGCTGATTTACTTTCTTTCATACACAGGCGCTCCAACATCTAAAACAACATTCAACAAGCCTCACAAAGGACTATAACACTTTATGTGGCTTATGAAAAATGTCCATGGAATGATTATTTATAAAAAAATAAGCATTCTGTACAATAGCTTTGGTTAACATTCCTTCCTTCCTTTCCTCCTTCTTTCCTGACCGTTTCTTTTTTCTTTTTCTTTTTTTTCTTTCTTTCTTTCTTTCTTTCTTTCTTTCTTTCTTTCTTTCTTTCTTTCTTTCTTTCTTTCTCTTTCTATCTTTCTTTCCCTCCCTCCTGCCCTTCCTTCCTCCCTCCCTCCCTCCCTCCCTCCCTCCCTCCCTCCCTTCCTTCCTTCCTTCCTTCCTTTTTGGTAGTTGCTTGCAGCAATCATTGAATAACCCCTGCTGTAATTGTAACATCTTTATGACACAATCTGTAAAGTGAGTTGAAGTTAAAAGCTGTGGCTTGTGTTTTAAGTTGAAGTCTCTTTCAAAATTTTATTTCCCAGCTCTGTTAAAAATGAACCATTTGTCAGTTTTGCTTAAAGACTGGAAGAGAGGTTGGTATTATCATTCACAGAGAAGTGGCTCTTTACATTTCTGTTTGTCAGTTTGGTCTAGGAAATGGAAAAGTAGTCCTACGTCACATCAAGACTGTACATAATTACAAGACCTATGAGGGTGGTCAAGACCTACCAGGTTCTGTAGGTAGACAGAAATCCATCTGCACTTTAGCTGCTCAATTACAGAGGCCAACATTGACTTCCTGCCTATGAAACACTCACAAGAGACCAAAAAACTTTTACCCAACCTTGTTTCCTTCTCCTTAAACCAGTAATCTGCAATCCAGGGCCTTACCTGAGCTCACCTACATTGATTTAAAAAACAATGATGGTGGCATGCTATAGTGGAAATAATTTTGAGGATAGGATGGTTACTGAGTTTTATGTATTTTTGATGGGATGATCACACCCTTCCTCAGTGTAAGGAAGAGAAAAACACCTTCCTCATCATATGTGAGGAAAGCCAATACGATAACCACACACAAGATCTAGGAGGGTGTAAGCACTTACTGATAATTATTAACTCTTATTCCCTTATTTCATATAGTTTTGTGGTTATTATTCAAGTTATTAGGGTCACTGTATGAGATCTGATTTCTTGGCTGTGTTCATCATAAAAGTAGAAGCATTTGAACAAGAAGCAAGCTGGTGCTACCCGGCTTGCTTCAACTTCATTATCTTGCCTGAGAGCTCCTTGAAAAATCATTGTAAGGCATTCATGAAATCACGGGAATGCTGACGTCTTATCTACTCTAAGGGCCTGTGACCCTCTCCAATCCTTAAGTCAACACTAGAAAGAAGGTTTTCTAATTTCTAGAAAAATCCTTCCAACATTGTGCGGGGGAAGCTAATGAGGCATTGCGATCATGGCACAGGGAGGTTTTGCAGTCCTGTGAATGACAGATAATTGAATGTCAGCAAGCAGAACCGAGCAAATTTGATGCTCATGATAAAACAGCACTGTAGCAACAACAGCTGTGTCATCCCACGGGAGAGGAGGGCGGAAGCTCTGCATAAAAGCTGAAAGGAGAGAGCTGCTGTGCACACTGAAGGGTGAGGGAGTACTTCCAGTGTTCAGGAAGTTAGTACTTTGATAAAGTACTAACTTTGATTAGTTCTGTCAAATATTAACAAGGCTACTCTGTGCTCTAGCTCACAAGTTGCATAGACATGTTTTTAAGAAAAGGCAATCACCAAAGCTAAGTAAAGGAAATGAGGAGCCCCATCCTTCTACCAAAGAATTCTCTTGGATCACAAAGCATTCCATCAAAGGTTTGTCATTACATGTAAAAGATGCTGTAGTAGAATGTATATGCTTATTCTGGTGTTTGGTAAACAAATCTGGGGAACAATACTTCCTACAAAATGTTGGCAGCAGATTTGAAGATCAGAGCACCGAATAAAATAGTCACTGGGTTTATCTATTGTACACGGGATGATCACATCCTTCCTTGGTGTAAGGAAGAGACAGACATCATCATACGGAGGGAAGAAAGATATATACAAGCCAATAAGCGCTCAATGATAATTGGTCTATCTCTCCCTCTTTCTCTTCCCTTCATTTTTTTGTGGTTTTATACAAGTTATATAAGCTAGGCCCACACAGATTCTAAACTCGTGACTAATTCCTTGAATCTTAGAGTAAGTGGGAAAATGTATGGTAGAAACTTGGTTAAAAAAAGTCCCAATTTATTTCTAATATCAGAGATCAGACCTCTACTCTTGCCTGATGCGTCTAAAACAAAAAGGGGGAACTGTAGAGAGCTGCGGAATGCTATGCCTTAAAGATGGAGCTGGTTTCCGCCTTCCACCTTCCCGATGGTGAGCGCTCTCTGTCACGAACAATTTCACATTTGGCTAAGGCTGAGGATCTGGCTTGCTTCCATGTATGTGGACCTATCTGCATTGCCCACGTGGCACGCCTGGGTTGGCTACCCAGAGGCTATTTAAGCTGTGGGCTGGCTTTCCCCAGGGTCCGAGGATTGTTCAAGGTTTCTGAATAAACTGCATTGAAAAAAAATTACCCTTAAACAAATTCATGATGTTACAAATAAAGCCTCTGTTCTCCTGACAGTACTCAGAGGTAGCTTTATATAATAAGTATGTCTAGGTAAAGTTAGATATTACATAGACCAGACGACACAAAAGGTTCTCTTGGGAGAAAAAATTATTTTCTTCACATCCAAGTATGCGTTTATCCAAAGCACTACTCATCTTTTGCTTAAAAAAAAAGACTTTTCTTTGAGAAAACTTTCTTTGGATAAAACACACACTCTGTAGACCAGTGGACAGGGCCATATTCAAGTATCAAAATGGCATGGGCCATTCTGTACAGTTTGGTCATAAACTCAATTAGTCCATTGACAAAGATTTGTGATTTTGGGTTTTTTTTTCTTCCAATATGGCTGTTCTGGTAAGAATTATCTCAGTTTGAAATTATTCTCTTATCTTAACTCTCTTAACTCTGACCATCAGTTACTAGAAAGAAACATCTTAAGTTGCTGTGTATTCCATAAATGTGTAAAGCAAAAGATGTTTCCATTCCCATTAGTCACTGACAGTCATGCTTGTTTGTAATTAATTGGAAGATAAAATTAAGTGTCAAATAGAAAATCATAACTAAAATACTCGCTTTTACTTTAATACCATGTTAACAAAGGTTTAACTCCACCAGCAAGAGTAAGTAAGGCTACCCTGCAGGGTACAGCTTCAGTAAGGAAGTTGGTCTATCTCCTTTGAAGGACCTCTGTGGGCAAACTCAGGACAGTTTCAAATGGCATGAAGAGGCACACCTAGAGAACTGGATTCTCACCCTGTTCCCTGCAAGTGGCCTGTGAGTGTTTTTCAGTAGGCAATATGACTCCCGACATCAATTTTTTTCCCCAAAGGATTATAGCAGACCTTGGTGTCTAACCTTTCTTCTGCAATACCTAAGGATCGGTGTACTTAGCACGAGAGCTCGGTTTGGCTAAGGAAACATGCAGCAATCCACAGCTGGCCTGTGTTATCCTCAATACCTCGTGAGGATTTTGCTCCTTCCTTCTGCATCAGAAGCACTGCAGCGCCTTTCTTACTCTGCCAGGTCTGGGACAAGTCTTCACTCACCCCTCTCTTCAGGGGTTGCCTGTCTCATTTTCCTTCTTTTAAATCTGTATCTGCTTGCTTTAGAATCTATTTTTAGCATAATTCATCCAAGTGAATATTGCTAAATCTAAAGTAGTATTTTTATTGTTTTCCTATTTGAAGTTTTATCCTAATCTTCAGTTTCATTTCTGCTTTGACTATATCAACTCCTCTCAGTTAACTCTGTTGGAATGTTCAGTGGTTATGTGCAGTTTTTGCAAACACAGTGTGTTGTGGCCCACCCTTTTGTCTTTCTTTACCTTAAAAAAACACAAAAATTGAAGAAATAACTGATATGATCAGGTTTTTTAAAAAAAATGTAATATTATTAAAATGCACAAAGTGAACTAAAACATTACACAGAATTAAGTACATTAAAGTGTCTCCCCTTTTCCTTATTTTTTCCCCTACAGCTTCAGATTGAGAAGAAACCTGGTCATCCAGATCAACGCCCCTACTAGGAAGGTTCTTAAAGAGTTGATCAGACTACTGCTCACTGACAGGTAAACACAGAGATACTTCAACAGGGCAGTGTCTCTGTGCAGCCAGCTGTCTTCCTGGTCTGTGAATTGACACAGACGAATTTGATGAAACCAGAATCTAGTTGGGTTTACCCCTGTTTCTGGGCCATGACAGCATTCATGGTCATGGCATCATTGTATGTCTTCGTTCTGGTTACTGTGGGAGTCTGAGGACAAGACTTGCAGTAAGCCCTACAGCACAGGGCAGGACATCTCTAAAGGCCACTCAGAGCTGAAAGAAGTCCAGTCCAATGGCAGCCTGGTTCCCTGAGTTATTGTTTGGTGTTTCAAATGTAGTCATTTTCAAAAATCTTCCATTCAAATGGTACTAAAATGGAAAATTTAAACTACGATGGAGAGAAATACAGTCACCAAGTTTGGTGTTGTTTTCACAGAATCTAGTGGATTAAACAGATGGAATATTTCCGGCTAGCCTTCATAGTATTTTTCAAATTTCCACTTTTGTAATGGTTCCATCAGGTTACAAGCAGCCAGTTTCAGGGTCTTCTGAGGAAAATTCCCTTCCATGCATAACAACTGCTGATAGTTCTCGAAAACAATATGATCCACCTGAAGAGAAAGAGGACATGGGGATGAGCTAAAGACTGATCTTGACAACAGCAATGAAGCTTTAAGTAAATCATGTTTTCCTTCCCGCAGCAGCTCTGAATTAAATTAGTGACATGAACACAAGCTTCAGCAAACATCACGTTTGTCTCCATCCCAAATGAAGTGATTTGACATCTCTGAGATGTAATATTTTAATTTTTCAGGAAGCAAATGGTATGTTTTTTTTCTAGTGATATGGCTGATAACTATATTATTTAAAGGAAAAAATATAGTTGTCACTTAATTTTATCACTTAATGTATTGGGTGGCTACTTCACTGATGGTGGCAAAGCAAATATCATTTAGTATGACAGAAGCATGTTTGTTAATTTATTGACCCCGCTCTTGTCTTAGAAGGTCCAGATGTATTAGCAAGTATTAGGAATGACACATTTTATTCGCCAGCTCCTTACCTAACTTCTGATAATATATTAAGCCAAACATCCAGAGACCACCTTTTTCGGAAAAACAAGGGTGTTCTAGATGACCTTTGTATTGCTCAATGTTTATTAAAGGCGAAAGACAATCTACTTAGAACCAACTAAGGCTTTATAATTTTTAACCTATAAATCTCAATTTCCTGAAACATGACCATGACCATTTTAGTCATTAATTAGTTATCTTAATATAATTATTTTTTTTACCCCCGCAGGGGAGGCTTTCATGCTAAATCATTTTAGAGATGTTTCCATAAAATATTATAACTCTTGCAGAATCTTAGAAATATGATGTTTGCATATATTTAAGGTTGTGTTTAGTAGGTGGGCTTGAAGAAAACCATTCAGCATTTTCTACACAGTTTTCTGTTGTGAATGACAGAGGTAACTAAGTCACTTCTTCCCCATGTAAAGACACATAAGAGGCAGTGAGAGAGAGGCCTTCCAGGCTCAAAATCTGACACTTCGAGTGAGAGGCAAAGTCCAGAGCATCAGCGATGAGCACTTTAAACTTAGAAGTAGATAATAAGTCATTGTTATCTACATTCAAACTCTCAACAAGAGAGAGGTTCCTCTTATTCATGGTCTCTCTCTATTTCTCTCTTGCGCTTTAAGACTTACACATCTCGAAGGCTGCTATAGTTACGTCTTCTCTGCCACCCCCTTTTGCTGTGTCAAAGCTGACGTAGTAAAGACCTGGTCCCCAGACTAGAACTATTAGAAGATGGTGACATCTCTGAGAGGGGAGGCTTAGGGGAAGACCCACAGGCCACTGTGCAGTGTCGGTGATAAGGACTGTGTGACCTTCTTTCTAGTCCCCCTCACTCCCTGGCCATGAATTAAGAATGCTCTAAGCAAGTGTGCTCTTTCTATAATGTCTTGCCTTACCACAGGCCCAAAAGAAGCAGACCAATTTAGGGTGAACTCAGACCTTAGAAACAGAGCTGACTCAACTTTCTCCTCTTTCATTGTCTAAGGTATTTTTCTAACATGACAGAAAGGGGCTTAAGGGGATTTGCATGAGAACTGCCAAAAGAAAAAAAACAAGAGAGTCACAGATGGAAAAAAAGAAAGTTATAGGCCAGCCATCTCTGACCATCTAGACATATTGCAAGAGGACTGAAAGGCAGAAGGCAGCACTGTAGCAGGCCACACACAGATTCCTAGTTTCTGTTATCTCAGTTACTTACCTTTTCCAAGTCAGCTTACAATGTAAGACCTACTCTTTTTTAAAAATTCTTTATTAATTACACTTTATTCACTTTGTATCCCCCCTGTGGTTCCCACCTTCCTCCCGTCCCAATCCCTCCCTTTCTCCATCCTCTGCATGCATGCCCCTCCCCAA
This sequence comes from Meriones unguiculatus, assembly GCF_030254825.1. Lineage (NCBI taxonomy): Eukaryota > Metazoa > Chordata > Mammalia > Rodentia > Muridae > Meriones > Meriones unguiculatus. The sequence continues at coordinate 97,989,352 of NC_083356.1, read as the reverse complement.
GTCCACTGATAGGGGAGGTCTTCTTTTCCTTCCTTCTGATCCTAGTCAATTAGGTCTCATCAGGAGTGGCATTGTCTTCTTCTGTGGCCTGGTAATGCTGCTTCCCTCTCAGGGGGAGGTGATCAAAGAGCAGGCCAATGTCAGTTCATGTCAGGCCAGTTCATGTCAGAGACAGTCCCTGTTCCTATTACAATGGAACCCACTTGGATACTGAACTGTCCTGGGCTACATCTGTGCAGGGGTCTTAGGTTATCTCCATGCATGGTCCTTGGTTATAGTATCACCCTCAGGAAAGACCCCTGTGCTCAGGTTTTTTGGTTCTGTTGCTCTCCTCATCAAGTTCCTGTCCCCTCCAGATCTTACTGTTTCCCACTTCTTTCCTAAGATTCCCTAGACTCTGCCCAAAGGTTGCCTATAAGTCTCAGCATCTGCATTGATAGTCTGCAGGGCAGAGCCTTTCAGAGGTCCTCTGTGTCAAGCTCCTGACTTGTTCCCTCTTTTTGCCTTCTTCTGATGTCCATCCTCTTTGCCTCCCTATCCAGAAAGGCAAAGAGGATGGACATCAATCCCTATCCAGAAAGACCTACTCTTAAATACTTCCTCACAGTAAATCCTTTCCAGGAGTCACTTCTGCAGACAAAAGATGTTTTGATTTTCATTATCTCTCTTTCCTCTGGCTTCTTTCTTTCCTACCTTCAGTGCAGTGTTAAGGAAGTAGAAGGTGTGATGTAACTTAATTGGTAGATATTTATGAAAAAACTTACCCAAAGTATGAAAAATAAAAATAGATGTTTATACACTAATAATTATCTATTTGGCAGTATCAACTGACAGTAATTATTCTCAGCAAGGAGAAAATGTCTAAAAAAAAAATTACTGGCGAATGAATAGATCGTCCCTGAATTTTCTCTCTGAGTAGAAAAAGAATGTCTGAATAAGACTTCAAAAGAAGGAGAACCCTATCAATGGGGACACCCCCAAATAAAGTGAGTTTCCTCTGGGGCCAGCTCTGCACAGAATCATGGCTTCTATTTTAACCAGTGCCTTAGCTTTTTTTCTTTTGCTGTGATAAAAATGCCAAAAATAAACAAACAAACAAATAAATAAATAAAACCCTTAAGGACAACAGTTTATTTTAACTCATAGTTCAAGGTTCCATACCACCATTTTGGGGGAATTCACCATGACAGGAGTTTTTGGGGGCTAATCACATATCAAGAACAGTAAAGAAGCGGAGATTTAGGGGATGAGTGTTACGTAGTTCTGAGCTCACTTTCTCTACTTCACCCATCTGAGGATCACCTATTGAGGAACAGTCCCACTTAAAATTAAGATGGGTCTTTCTACGTCAAGGAACTTAATCAAAGCAGTCTCCCCTAGTCATGTTTAGGAGAGTACACCATCAGTGCCTGTGAGACATTTGGTGGCTGCATGCTAGTGAGATGGCAGAAACAAGAGAAGACAATCCTGAGATCATTCCTAGCATCTCAAGAGTCTAAGACAAACTTTATGACTTTGAGTCCTATTCAAATAGGACTGGGAGAAACTGAACGGACTTTGAGAGTAAACTCAACAGTACTAGCATATTTTGTTAAGGTAACAAGAGTCTTCTCAAGATTGGTTTTCAACAGGTGATGCATTATCACCAAATGTAAAGTTGACAAGACACACACACAGATAACCTTCCATAATCAGTTTCTGCAGTGTTCAGAGAGTGTTATCTGTGGAGACACAGGGGTGAGGAAAAGACCCCTTTCCTAGAAAGAGGGCAGAAGAGGAAACTGGAATCATTCCAAACAGCGGCATTGGCAGGAAGCTTGCAGCTTTTTGATTTTTCCATGTATTCTTCCTCTAGGCTTTTCTGGTCATCAATGACAATAAGTTTCAATAATGCACATAGCATTGTTTATTGAGTTAAATGAATTTTAGAATCTAGGATGATGGTACCAATAGTGGGAAGAAATGGGTGCCTTCAATTTAAACCACTCATTTGAAATCAATTTTGAAAAAGCAAAAAATAAATTAATAAATTAAATTAAAATTTCCAAAAACGTTCTCTATGTCTCTGAGTGACCCTTCACTCTGCCTTCATTGTTACAGACAACATTTAAGGCTTCCAACCGAGGAGACTGATGAGAGTTTTATGTCCCCTTAGACTGGAAGTTGACTTCGTGGTAAAGGACGGCACGGATGTTTTGCTTACCAGTTCAGGATGAAAGGCGGATGCTGACTTGTGCAGCCATTTGAGCCTGTTGTTTCTGTTATCACAGGGCTGCAGTCTCAGGGATCCTTTATCAGGGGCGGACGCCATGCACCACTCTCCATGCTTAATTAGTCGGACCCAGGTATAATTAAATTGTTGATGCTGTAGGGAATGGGTACAGGAAAAGCCATTTAGACAGCAAGCAGAGGCAGCAGACGTTGCCAGAGACTCTTACCAGCAGCAGGTGAAACCATGTGCACTCTGATCTGATGAGGTATCTGTGTTATTTGGCATGCGCACCATCATATTTCTTATTGTTAAGTCAGATAGAAAGACTATCAATCACTGCGGCGGCAGTAATGATTTTCATGCGTCTAGCATACAGCACGCTCTCAATAAACATTACGAGAAGCAGCATATATTGTTAGTACACTAACTGTATCTTTGAATATGGATGCTGTTTCCAGTGTTGTGAGGTCCAGACAATCAGAGTGCTCTGTATTGGAGTGTCTAAATCACCACACTCTTAGGTTTTCCATCCATCAGTGGTCTCGGGTGAACTGAAGCCACAGTCTTAGATTTCTTCAGTGGAGATTCTCACACTTTCTTCTTTCAGACTCTCATTTGGACTCAGGCTTTTTTTTTTTTTTTTTTTTTTTTCTATTTCATGGAAAGTTATTGAACATGTCTTGGCTACTATGTAACATCTCACAGATCATAGGATCAGTTCCTAGAAAAGTCCAGATTGGAGGAGTGGACAGTATCTAAAATAATTACCAATTCAGGTAATGGAATCATGTCTGCAATCCTTAAAAATAAATTTATAGTCATTTGAAAATAATTTAAGGCTATTTAGTCAATTTATTCTAAAGCTCTGGTTTTTGTGAGATTTTCCATGGACTGAGGTGCAGTATGGGATAGAAAAAAAACTATTGAAATGCCTTTACCCTATGAATCATTTATAATGTAACTGGAATGCCATTTACCTGAAATATTAAGCATTGAACCACGGACTTTCCACATGGTGGGTAAGTGCTCTATTACTGAGCTACATGTCCTACCATTTTTGTACAGTTTATTTTGAGACAAGGTTTACCAAGTAGCCCAGGATGGCTTTGCATTTATTATGTAGTTTAAGGAAGCCCTAAAATTATGATTTTCTTGTCTCATTCTTGTAAATGTTTTTATTTTCTCAAGCTTTACTAATACATGGCTTGGGCTGGGCCTAGAGTGTTTTTATCTAACTATCCATGCCCATAGGCCTGAAAGCGTATAGCCTACATACAATCTAATCTTCTGTAAGACTGGACCTTGAAGGCTTCAGTTTCCAGCCTCATCTGCTAACCTAGGCCTGGAATGTCTTCAGCCTCCAAGACTTAGTGCTAAATGAGCTGATCCTTCTTAGTTCTTTCTGAGCTCTGGCTGGCTGGTTCAACTCTGCTGTTCTGGCTCAAAAACTCCTCTCCAAGATGACTGATTTAAACCTGCTTCTCTCTGCTTCTCACTGAATTTCTCTGCTTTGAAAAACTGCCTGAACTCCGTGAACTGAACTCCATGAACTCAACTGTGCTCAACCGAACTGCACCAAACTCTGCTGCACTCCCAAAATCTACTGTACTGTCTCCAGGAACCCCCTGCTCTCTCTCTGCACCAAACTCTGCTGCACTCCCAAAATCCACTGTACTGTCTCCAGGAACCCCCTCTCTCTCTGCACTGCTCTTAAGTAGCTTCTCTTTCTTGCCTGGTCCCATGAGAGTTGAGCATATCTATCTTTGACTCATTGGGTCAACTCTTTCTCTGATTCATTACTTTGTCTGTCTCTCAATTAGGCATCAATCATTGTCTGGGATTAAAGATGTGTATTAAAAATGTGTCTGTGTTCCATCCAGAGGGATTAAAACTGTATATTAAGGATGTTTCTGTATGACCTCCAGAGGGTTTAATGTGTATGTATTCCAGCCTGATCACACAGACCTAGCTGCTTGGATGTGATCCCTTGCCAAAGTAGCCATGCTGCTGGATTAAAATGCCTCTACACAGCTTCCTTAAAAGCTAGAATTATAAGTCTGTATCACTATGACAAGCTTTGGGCTAACATTTAATTTCGACTACAAAGCTATATTGAAGAAATGGTGGCAAATCTTACCACTCAAAGTGTAGTGCCTGAAACAGCGTCTTGTTACACAGCCACTAGTTAGGAATGGTGGATATAGTTCTATCATGGACCCTGTGAGTCATTCTCCCCTAACAAACGCCAAAGGTAATTTGTGTGAGTAGCAATGTCTGAGAACCAAGGACAAACCGCAGATTATGAGGTTATGTAGTTACTAAGATAAGCTGGACATCACCTTAGAAAGGGTTTAATAGCAAGAAAACAAAGAAGACTTCTAGTTAAAGCAAGGGAGTACTGAGTACTTCATTTTTTCTGCGTTGTTTTAGATGAATACCAATCTGGTATTAAACCATATCAGTTCTGACCAAATCAAATTAACATCCTTTATATTCTTGTCCTTTTTATTATTCAAACAAACCACCAATAAGTGACGGTCAAAAGGAGCAACAAGATCAAAGTGTGATGGGGCTTTCCGGAAGGCAGTGGCTCTAATATTCACACTTAGGTCTCATGTTTCAAATTCATTGGCAGAAATTAGGTTTTCAGTGAAATACTGACTTTACAGGTACACTAAATTCCTACAGCAATAGTTTTAAGGGAGTAAATTACTGAATATTTTAATATATTTTAGACTAATTCTGCAGTTGGTTTTTCTATAATTCATGGCTATCTCCACTGTGAATTGTTAGTAAGCAAAAGTCATTTCTTTCAGTTGATTTTTTTAAACTTATCATTTTCTCTCTTTCCTAACTATGAAAATGTTTCCTTGGCTGCAGGTTTACAATCCACAGAAGAATTATCCTGACAGACGTGTCTTCTCTTCTAGGAGCAGCTTGGGAATTAGACGGAGAGATGGGATGTGCTTGAAAGTACAAGCCAGGATGCTTAAATCGGGACAAAGAAGTCATTCAGCAAGCACAATGATGCATCTACCAAAGCATGATCTGCAGTCTGGGGGGAGGGTGCCAACGTGTACACACAAACCAGTGTTCCTGGAGTCCTATTTTACATCCAAAGCAGATACCATTCCCATCTGGGGTGTGAGGTGTAACCTCTAGAGGCTCACCTCCGGCACAGCAGGGGTAGTCCTTTTCTGTTTCCCCTGTCCCCACTCCTCTTATTCACCATGTTCTGATGGCCAGAGGAGTAACGTGGAATTGGTTCTCTCAATACATTGTCATGTGGGTTCCAGGGATTGAACTGACATTCTCAGGCTTCTGTGGCAAGGACCTTTACCCACTGAGCCATCCCACCAACTGTATTTTAGTCATTTTGGTCTTCATCACTTCTTCCAGCATCAACAGAAGACCAAGCGTTAGGCAGTGCTTATCAGACCCCTGTGTGTGGCCAATTTGTTTCGGATTTAGAGCTAGGCACTATCTTCTCTGGCACTTACACAAAGGTTCAAGACTGTGTAAGCTGAACTGGTTTTGCAAGGGAAAATACCAAGACTAAATCCATCATGGAGCAATTACTCCCATACCAACAACCTCTTTATTGCTTCTCTACTTTTGGCACTTCCATATTCCAGCCTATCTATTCCATTGATATTTAGACATCTATGGATTTCTCCCAGACGGAAGTCAATTGTCACATGAGCAATTGACATGGGGATGCAACAAGAATGACAGACGCTAGTCCTGGCCACTGAGGAGAGACGGAGAATGCATGCTGAGCTTACCTGGCTACTTCCATCACAGTCCTGCAGGGTGGCTGTGGTATTTTCCATGGAAACGCACTTGCCCAGGGCCATATTTATAAGCTAGGAAGCAGACCACAAAAATGTGCATTAGAGACTGACATGACTTAATGTATGACAGAGCATTCAGACACATTTAGAAAATACAGAGTTAGAAGATCATCAGGTTAAAAGACAGTCAATAGATTGGCAAAAGTCTGCACTGTATGATTTTCTTGGTCACAGCTCTAACAGAGACAAGATGTAACCCTGTCACAGCACAGCTTCAATCTGTCAGTTCTTGCCTGTAATTCAGTCATAGTGCAACAAACATTAGTTTTACATTAACTGTCATTTGGAATGCTGCATGAAAATGAGTAAAAGCTGATATAGAAAGTAGGGATTTTGTGTGTGTGTGGGGGGGGGGGGAGCAGCGTTGAATTTGTCCCAATGCGTAATTTAAAAGTCAGTGTCCAGACCTTCAATTTCATCAAGCCAAAAACTACAGGCCGTGTTCCTTGGATGACCCCTCTGAGTTACCTGATCTCTTAGACACTGAATCATAGATAAATTGAGTTCTTTGGAGAACAGCACATTCTAGCTAATTCCCTGTCAGACTCTTTCTAATGACTCAGCCAAGCTACGACTCATTACAGGAAAGTCACGAAAGCTAAAACAGAGCCAAGCATAAAGTCCCTTTCTGTCAAACTTGGGTTTTTTAATGGATTTACAGGGTCAAATATGGAGGAAGCTTTCTACAAGATGGACTGACAAGATGGGAGGTTAATAATGCATTTTAGGCTTTCATTTTTCTGGGGATGCTGTGTAGAGGAGAAATTGCGCATGTTCCACCAAAACCTGCTCAGCTTGGAAGATAGTGACCATGTTTATGTTCTTTCAGCTTTTAGGGGACCCAAAACAGAGCTCCAGTTCTGGGGTGCTTCAATAATGAAGGCCATGCTGGCTACAGGATCACCAGATTTTATAGCAGGGTGTCCAGTGGGTTGGTCTGTACTTGTGGATGTCATAGCTCAGCTTGCAGATAAGCAGGGGGTAGTTTGTAGGGTCAGGAAATGATGAAAAAAGTAGCAAGAGGGAGCACTGAAATCTTGGTAAGTAGGAACAATGTCCCCACAGGACCACGTAGGAATGAGCGTGGCCATGGGGGGCGTGTGAGATGTGGCCGTGAACAAGCCAGAGAGTTGAAGCTGAGCTGTTCCACAGAGAGGCAAAACCTAAACTAACCTTCTGCCTGGGGAAAAAAAAGTTTATTCACTAGCACAGGGAGAAAGCACGGAAGCTAGATTCTCCCTGGGAATCTGAAGCCTCACACTGACTGTCATGTGGGTCTGCATTAAGACATGCCCTACCTGCTTGGGCTAGGAACTCTCACTGACCTTCACGGCATATAAGCAAACATCAGGAGTTTTACTTGTTGGTAATTCCTAAGGTGTCTGACACAATGGAAAACACAAAGTAATTCCAAAGGGACAGAGCTCCATTACCAACAAAACAAAACAAAAACTTTAACCTGTTCCATCCACAGCTTAAAATGGCAACTATGGGCATATCCTCATCAGTAGGTCTGAGCAAGGGCAGCCAGAAAAGATGCAATGGCACTCTGAGTTTAGGCAGCCTGAGCAGACACGCGTGACATGGAACAATTCTGCAGTTCAAAGAAGAAAATCAAAACCCTCATTGTTCTTTGGATCCTAACAGAGAAATATGTCCCGTGTCCTAGCGGCTCGTACAGAAATTATCCTAACATAAAATAAGTTTGGAGATCTCTGGCTCCAGCATAGCTAAGCAAGTTGCCCTATCCTGGATCTTAGCAGAACCTTCCAGAACACAGCCTGCAACCCAGGAAACAGACAGCGTTTCCTTTCCCAGATCTACTTGACTCCTGGCTTCACAACTAACATTACCCAGAATCTTGTTTGGAAAGGCTTAGTTTATCTGGTTTGGTTTTGTTTAGTTTTTGTTTCTAACAGCTACTTCCTACAGGCCTTAAAGGGCACTGGAGGCTGAGGGTCTCCTTCTGGGTCCTTCATGCAAACCATTTCAACTCAGAAGAAGAAGAAGAAGAAGAAGAAGAAGAAGAAGAAGAAGAAGAAGAAGAAGAAGAAGAAGAAGAAGAAGAAGAAGAAGAAAAAGAAGAAGAAGATATTGTGTAGATTTTATACTTTCTGTGTTGAGTTATTTTATTTTCCTAATGTCAAAAGTGGAGATTTCCCACATTTAATTACGTAATTGTTAAATCTTAGGCTTAGGTTGTTTGCTAACAACACAGTTTAATAAAAAACAAAAAACAACAACAAAAAACACTGTTGATGAGAGTATTTATTGATTTCAAGTATTACTGACTCTATGAGAAATTACTTAGAATAAAAAAATAACTTCATTGGGCCTAAATTTCAAGGTGTTCAGGTTGAATGATGGTAGAGTGTTAAGCAGGAAACAAACAGATTTATTTTCTTGCAACTTTTCCTGAATGTGGAAAAAAAAATCTTGATTCATTTTCTTTCTTTCTTTCTTTCTTTCTTTCTTTCTTTCTTTCTTTCTTTCTTTCTTTCTTTCTTTCTTTCTTTCTTTCTTTCTTTCTTTCTTTCTTTCTTTCTTTCTTTCTTTCTCTTTCTCTCTCTCTTTCTTTCTCTTTCTCTCTTTCATCATCATCATCATTATTATTAATATTTTGAGACAGAGTTTCCCTGTGTAGACTTGGCTGTCCTGGACTCTCTTTGTAGACCAGGCTGGACCAAGACTTGAAATTCACAGAGATTCGCCTGATTCTGCCTACCTGAGTGCCACTGTGTCTGGCTGAAATCTCTGTTCTTTAAAATGGTAGTAGCACTGTTATCAGAAGAGAGCAAATGACATCTTCATTAATATTTGCATGCATTAGACAGCAAAGAGAATGGAAATAGAAGAAAAGAGTCTGGTGAACTGCTTTGAAATGAATGCACAGCATTTTGATACATTATGGTGTTGGCGTGTGTTGTGAGGAGTTTTTTTCAAAGATCAGCGGCAACGTCCTAGAGGATTCAAAAAGTAGTTTGCTTGCACCCTCTGGTGGCTAAAATTTAGTAGTGCTGCTGCTGGGATTGAACCTATGGTATTGAACCTATGGTGGCCATCCTTGTTTGGAGGGTAGAATTTAAACATGTAAGTCATGTTTGATGTTTGTATTTATTTATCTAAAGGATCTGATAGCTGCTTTGACCTATGTCAAATCCTGATGCACTCTTGTGAACTTTTTATAGCACTTTTATGAACAAACCAGGTCACATGTATTTATTGGTTAAATTTTAGAAAACCAGAACAAGTATTCAGACTGCTTTCCTGTTGTTAATACCCTCCTCAGATTTCCTAGTAAGACAACGGCATTGTTTTTACTAAGTCTTTGTTGCTTGTGGATCTGGCAGGCTGGGAGAGGAGCTGGTTTATAGATCTGTTTCTTAAGAAGAGCCAAAGACCTGTGTTCTGAAAAGGCAGCCATGCTGACAGTCAAGTTAGAGAACTTTCTGACCCCCCAAAAAGAACAAAAAGAACACTGGGGATATTTATAAATAAATACAAAGAGAGAGTAAAAAAAAAAAGTCCAAACAGGAATATATAAGTGTGAGCCCCTGTGAAGGAGTCAAGGCTTTGTCCCAGACTCTCAAGCTGAACCTCCGCCTCTCACTCTCAGAGATGGGTGGGCATCGTTTCTCAGACCTCCCTTCCAATCCTCAGGGGATTTCTTGACAGCATCCATCTAAAAGGAGTCAGCACTCTTGCCCTGTTCCTTCATGGGAGGCATCGTGCTCTGTATCCTTCTTATCATGGCTCTCCATTCAAGGTCAAATTCCAAGGGAAGAGATGAAGCCTACCTCCCGCAGTACTGTGGGCTCTCCTCTGCGCACTGTCGGTAGAGGATATTTAGTTATCAGCCAGCATCACCTTATGATAGACTTCCTCAGATCCATCTCTAACAACTTTTGCCTACGCTTTGTCTTAGGGGCATCATGCCTGTTGCTTAAAGCATAATAACCCCCCCCCTTTTTTTTTCCTCAGCAAGTTTGAAGGAGTTTCTGTTGTCTTTACAAATGGCCACGTTAACTTACCACACCACCAGCTCTCACAACGGGAGCCTTCAAGTCAGGAAAGACATTGTCCAAGTACCACTTGAAACTCTTGCATTTCAGCTTCTCCCGCAGCTCCCTTTGCTGGGTGAGGTTGCCCACATCTAACCCTTGGTCTATGAGGTGATCCCCATGGCCGTAGAAGACTTCCTTGTACTCATCCAGCCAGACCTCGGCCACCCGAACCAGGTTCCGTTCCACCGTCTTCATACGGTCTTTGGGGAAGGAGTAGGGATTGTCGTTTCTGAAGATGTGGCCCACCCTGGAGCAGGGAACGATCTCGATTTCCCCACCGCACATCCAGACCTGGGAACGAGGCAGAGAGAAGCACCAACTGTCAAATGGTGGTTCACAAATCACGGGCACCGTGGTACCAAACTACCTTCTGACATGCCTCCCCCGCTAAGTAGTGCATCCAACTTTCACAGTAAAAACAAACAAACAAACAAACAAAAACTCAGCAGGTTTATTTAATTTTGTGTATGATGGAGCACTTTATGATCAATGAAGTAGACTATTTTCCCTCCCTAACCACTATGTGAAATTCTCTTTATCTCTTTTTCTATAGAACTCTTTACAGAACCCCAACATATAAAACATGTCACTGTGTTCCTCTCTAGGTTGAATCAGGGAGAGGTGATGGATATCCATCTGTTCCCATTCCTCTTCAACCTGCATGCTTGTGGTACCCAACTCAAGGCTAATCTTGGTCAAGACCTCCAAAGTTCCACCTATTTGAACACAGACGTCCTAGGCCCACAGGAAGGCTGCTAGTCATGTTTCATTGTTCTTCCTAAGGCCCTCCTGGGTACGAGTCCATGATGATCTAAGCCATTGCTTGTAGGCTCCGAAGATGCTTGGCTTGCTGGTGCCGAGCACTTGAGGGATTCTTTGTCATTTGTATTCTCAAGATTACCCACGGCAGATATTCCCACGGCTTCTAATGTATTAGAGAGCTATTCCAAGAGAGTCACTATATGTCAGAGAAAAATCCCAGGGTGATTTGTATTAAGTATGAGTCCCAGAGTAATTTGTATCAAGTGTGAATCCTGTAGCTTTTATGCAGAAAAAGAAAGTAATTCCCCCCATGATTAGCTAAAGTAACACCGTTGTGAAAGAGTAATTCCACGAGCTGCACAACAGTGATTGATTCTTCCAAATTAAGTCTGGGAAATGAGACACCCAATCCATAGACTTCTCAGTGGCAGTCATAAATGTGATTGCATTAGTACAGTGAAGCCACTTGAGAATCATAAATTCTTATTTGTGTGTTTGTGCCCCTATGTGGTCGTGCTTGTTTTTACATGTATGTGGAGGTCAGAGGTTAACATAAGATGCTCTCAGTAGCTCTCCACCTTAATTGTTGAGATGGTTTCTTTCACTGAAACTGAAATGTGGAGCTCACTGATTCAGCTGCAGTTATAGGCATATTACAATACTGCATTTGGCTTTCTCCATGGGCTCTAAACTCAGATCCTCATGCTTATGTGCTAATCTATTTAGCAACTGAATAATCTCATCTGTCCCTACAATGATAAGCCTTTAATTATAAAACAGAAACTAAGAAGAAACACTTAGTAATGGGTACCTTGAATGACAGCTCCATATTTTCTCCACCCCAAACATCAAGGCCAGGGTCATAAGTTCCAAGTTCATAAAAGTAACTTTTGTCAATGGAAAATAATCCACCTGCCATGACTGGGCACCTACAGAAACAAATGATTGGATTAAACTTTTAACTGTGGCAACTAAGCATCCAGAGTAAATCACTCTGTGTGTCAGTGTGGAAGTTTGGAAGCCTTTCTGGATGGGTATGGAGAGGTTTTAGGAAGGAGTCAGCAGCTTGGCTTTAGTGAGGAGTTCCCAGTTCATGGGAGCTGAATCTGATCAGGGTCAGTGAAGACATGGGTGGGACTAGGAATCATACTTCCTTTTAAAAAATTAATTAATTTTTATTAATTACAATGTATTCAGTTTGTATCCCAGCTGTAGCCATCTTCCTCATCCCCTTCCAATTCCACCTTCCCTCTCTCTTCTTCTCCCATGTCCCTCCCCTAGTCCACTGATAGGGGAGGTGCTTCTCCAGCTCCATCTGACCCTAGCCTATCAGGTCTCATCAGGACTGGCTGCACAGTCTTCCTCTATGGCCTGGTAAGGCTTCTCTCCCCTTCAGGGGGAGGTGATCAAAGAGCCAGCCACTGAGTTCATGTCAGGGACAGTCCGTGTTCCTCTTACTAGGGAACCCACTTGGACAGTAAGCTGCCACGGGCTACATCTGTGCACGGATTCTAGGTTATCTCCATGCATGGTCCTGAGTTGGAATAATTTCAGGGTTATTATGGCTTTCTCTGTGTCAGAGCTAAATTTGGTATATTTCAAATTTAATTTAAGGGTGGGGGATAGCAAACTAACTTCTTAGGAGACTTTCCTTGCTTTGATAAAGTCTTGAATAGAGCTATATATGTGTGTATTTGTGTATGTGTGTGTATAGAAAGAGGGGTGGGGCTTACTACTGTACCCAGGCTATCATTAAACTTGCCACCCTCCTGCTTCCTTAGTACTGAGATTATAGATGTGTACCATCATGTCTAGTACACACCAATAATTCTTGCTGGTTTTCAGATTGATAGAGTGTAACTTTTCTTAAATGTATTTTCTGCCTTTACAAAGGGACTTAGGAGTCATGCGTACAGTTTCACACACTTACCTTATTATGTCAGTTTCTTTAATCCCATTTTTTGCAACAACGTCTGGAGGAATTGTTCTCCAGCCAAAGTTCATGGGCCAGGTGAAGACGCCTCTTTGGAAGTTGTCCACTGTCATGTAACTAATTCAGGACAAAAGAAAACCAATGAAATTGCAAATGCTTAGCTGAGACTATTCATGGCTCTATTGACTTTGTGAGCACAGCTTCATGACCAACTCAGATGTGAGACAGTTGCTGATACATGTGATTCTACACCAGACCCCTTAATATCAGCTCAGGGAAGACTTGTTCCAACTTATATTCATCCTTCAGTTCATAATGGCCATTTTAGAGGAACAAACAATAATGTAGAAAAGCATAGAGACTTTCCATAAATGGTATAACTAAAAACCTGAGAAAAATAATTTGGGAGTTCAACTGACTATCAAAGGAGATGAATAGTTAGATTTATTAGCAGTAAATTGATGTATTGGCCAAATAGATTACTGGATTGGTAGGCTTTGAACCCAAGATATCTCTCGTGTGTTTTCACTTATTAGATCATATTGGTCCTGCTTCTTAGGTTCTAACATAGCTCATTGAGGACCAGCACTCTCCACTGCTCTCCAGTGTCAGGATGTGGTAGTGTTACCTCATGTCCTTGTCATTGATGACTTCAATTACTGGACAGGCCACTTTCTTTCTATTTAAATAAACTCTTTCCAAAAGGGGCTCCAACCAGCCCACATTACATTCCACATGAGAGTCTAGGAATGTCAACACATCACCTGTAGAGTAAAAAATAAATTAATGAAAAGTATTGTATGATACAGTAAGTGTGTATACTTTATTCTTAAGAGTGTATGACTGTGAATACAGGTATCTTCTCTACTCACTGAGTTCCTGGTTCCCAGAATTTCTTTTTGTAATAATATGGAGACATTTCAGGTATAGAGGTTCTGTGGTAAACATCACTCATGTTTAGAAAGAAATGATAAGCTACTGTAATTAGGTTGCTTCTCTGTTGCTCTGATAAAACGTGACTAGATCACCTTGGGGAGGAAAGGGTTGATTTGGTTTGAAAAAATGCAGTCACAGCCTGCCATGGGTGAAAGCTAAGGTCTGTTCAGCTTGCTTTCCGAAACAACTTGAACTGGTGGCTAGGTGTGGCACCATCCAAAGTGAGATGGATCCTCCCACATTCCTCATTAATTTAAATTAACACGGGATAAACATAATAAACTCTGTACATCCAAAGAAGCTAAGCAAGAAGGAGGGTCCTGGCTCTCCTTCACTCAGAAAGGCAAAAGGGATGGATATTGGAAGAGGGAGAAAATAGGAAACAGGACAGGAACCTACCACAGAGGGACTCTGAAAGACTCTATCCAGCAGCGTATCAAAGCAGATGCTGAGACTGATAGCCAAACTTTGGGCAGAGTTTAGGGAATCTTATCAAAGAAGGAGGAGATAGAAAGACCCAGCAGGGACAGGAGAGCCACAAGAAGAGCAACAGAACCGAAAAATCTGGGTGCAGGGGTCTTTTCTGAGACTGATACTCTAACCAAGGACCATGCATGGAGATAAGATGCAGCACATGGCAGCTCAGTCTCCAAGTGGGTTCCCTAGTAATGGGAACAGGGACTGTCTCTGACATGAACACAGAGGCTGGCTCTTTGATCACCCTCTCCTTGAGGGAAAAGCAGCCTTATACCAGGCCACAGAGGGAAGGCAATGCAGCCAGTCTTGATGAGACTTGATAGGCCAGGGTCAGATGGAAGGGGAGGAGGACCTCCCCTATCAGTGGATTTGGAGAGGGGCATGGGAGGAGATGAGGGAGAAAGGGTGGGATTGGGTGAGAATGAGGGAGGGAGCTACAGGTGGGATACAAAGTGAGTAACTGTAATGAATTAAAAAAATAATTTTAAAAATGCTGGAAAGACATGCCCACAGGCCATTCCGGTAGAGATAATTCTGCAGTTGAGGTTCATTCCCTTCATTCTGGTTACTGTTTTCACTGACAAGTCTACCTGTCTGCAGAGTTAGCATGCCTCGCCATGTCTTATCAACTCTTACCACGAAGTTCTGGGTTCTACCTGATGGCCTTATCAGTTCCTTCCCACAAATCTGAAGTACAGACCTATTTTAATTCTTACTTACGAGATAAAACTTGGAGGAACAAATAGCTAGAGTAGCTTTCCAAGGTAATTTACCTAGGGTGCCATGTAATATTATGAAACAGTTTGTTACATAGCTCAGGATGGGGCGCCAAATCTGCCTTCATTCCCCACCTGGCCCACATCGTACCTCGTTAATATTCTCATTCACTTGTTGCCAGGCCCTGAGGGAAGTAGCACCTGCCTAAAATGTATTTTGGAATTTTATATTGCTTTATTTGGGAGAGTGGAGAATCTCCTATGTGTGGTTGCCGCTGCTCTGCTTTCAGATATTTTATTTTAAAATAAAGTCTCAGAAAATGAGGAGCTCCCTGGGTAGCTGGCTCCTGGTAGTGTTTCTAATTGTGGTGGGATCATCTGTGGAATTGTGCTACCATGCTGATGCGGAGAAGCCGAGAGGCACGAGGAAATGGGGGAGAAGACCGTAGTTATTCACAAATAACTTGTGTCCTTTGAGTTTTAACCTGTGGTATATTTCTAAGATCTACCTTTCAATAATCAGTCTTTTAACAAGCGGCTAATAATCCTATATTATTATTAATTTTTTTTATGAATTGTTTAAACTCCAGTTTAGAATAACTTAACCCAACCTTGGTTGTAACCTGGCATGATTTTTCTGTTTTCTAGACTTGTGTTACTGGTGATGCTGGATTGTCTGGAGAAGAGCTTTATGAACAAGAGCAGAAAAAAAAAAAAAGAATAGAATAAAAATGGCCAACCTCAAGTTATTCAGTGTGCCGAGTACCGTTAGCTTCTTTGTGGCGATGGCACCCTGCCCCGTGCGTGGACACTCTTGCATCATTAAGTAGTTAGTGCTAACGTGTTGCGTTTATAGTTTCTTGAGGCACATGGAGCTGGCTTACCATTTCCCTTTACTGAATGGCTTTTAAGGGACACTGAGGAAACCTATTTTAAACCTTCAGCAGCAACAGACTATGGAAGTGCATGCAATACTGCCCACTGACACTTTCCAGGAGACTTTGGAGTAGGCCAAGCGTTAGATGTTTCTCGCTGGGTAGTTCCTTGAAGTTAGTTAACTGAGTCTGTATGTATGCTCACGGCAAGGTCAAGGTTTTTCTAAGTGACCTGTTGTGGAGCATTTGAGAATCTGACCCTTGACTCTCACTGAGAAGCTTTCCTGCTGTAAGGCATAACTTTCTTTGGTGAATAATTCTTAGTAATCTATTGTCGCTCTCTCTCCTGCCCATACAGTGTTGACGTCCCGGTTGGGCCTTTCAAACTCTTCAGTCAGCAGCCAATTGGCTTAATCTTTTTATGTACTTTGGACTCAGACAACCTGAGCTTTGAGGGCACAACAGGCATTATTAATGCTAGGACTAGCTAGCTACAGATTATTTGGTGGATGATACTTGCAGATTTCAAAAAGAGCTAATTAAGCCTTCAAGAAAAAAAGTAGTTTGAATTTTATTGCTGTGCGCTTAACTGTCCAGCTACTCATCATGTCAGTGGCATGTTTTTTCTTTGAATCCCATTAGGTGAATAAGATGAGGCTGGAGCTGGCATAGCTAGACAGACACTGGATTCAGTTTCTCAATTTTTCATTGTCGGCTAAAGCATCTCTGAGACCATTTCTGCTTAAGATGCTTCCTCATCTCTGGTTTTCTAGAAGTCTTTAGACTTCTTACAGTAGCCAAGTCAGGACTGATCACAGAGATGGAGAACTCAGGATAATGAGAAACATACATTCAATAGGCCAGCTAGGTCCATTCAAGGCCAATCCCTGATGTATGTTCTTGACAAAACTTAGCACAGGTGTCAGGCTCATTTCCAGAACCAGGAGGCATCCTTAGTGAGGATGCTACCAACCCAACTGTGGCATAAATTTCTGCTTTTCTTCAAGCTCTCAGACACTGGCCTTCCAATCACACTGCCCAGAGCATTGCTCCCAAACCCTGCATTGCACAAGAGATGGGAGCACAAAGTAGAAATGTGTGTTCTGAATCTTTATAGCAAATTGATAAAGACGTTAGGAATTTATTATGTACCGTCATCCCTTATTACCCACAAGACATGGGTTCCAGGACCCTTTATCTCAGCATTCTTGGGTGCTGACGTTGCTTACTTATCTATAATAGTTAGTGTTTTCTGAAAACCTTCAACCATCCCCACGTGACTTCTGCTACCAAATTTTATGTAAATAGTTGTGATACTGAGTTATTGGGGGGAGAGCAACAAGATAAACCAGTCTCTGTATGTGTAGTACAGATGCATTTTTTTTTCAAATATCGTTAACCCAAAGTTGGAGGCCTGGTTGTACACATGTATGTACATATACAATTATTTTAAGTGTTAAAATGGTCGTGTGGTTTTCTACATCATTTAAAAATGTTATCTTAAAGAAACTTGTTTACTCTGATTTACAATGGGGTGGTCCCACAAAACTTAAGAGGTGACGAAAGTGTCCTCTTTAGGTTCCTTGGGCAGAATTTTTTAACAAAAAGCAGTGAGCAATTAAGACTCGGTGAGTTTGCTGGGACTGATTGGTAACATAGATGGAAAGACAGAATGCACTGCATATGCTATTTGATGAAATTTCTTCTGTGATTACGTATGCACTTACGCATGCAGCTGCCCTGTGACGTGAAGTCTAGTCCTTAACAGAAGCCTTTGTTATCAAAGACTTTGGCATTTACCACATGGTCGGTGCTCAAAGGGATCGAATGTTAGACACAAATGTAAAACTTCCGCATCTGGATTTGGTAAACCCACAGACCGTATTTTATGGAGAGACCTGCAACCAACTGCCACTGCTTCTAACCAAGTTTCACCTGAGGAGAGCCTTCCTCCCACACTGCTGTCTAACCGTTGGGCTACGTGGCAGGTCATTGCCAGCATACTTTGTCCTCTGTGCATATTGGGAGAAATATCATTGATAAGCAGAGTGTTTTCCATTCTGTATTTATTAAGTTTCTGCACTTGGGTGTCTAATTTTAAAGTCAACACGGGCTGTTAAAAGAAAAATAAAACTCACTGCAGTCCCAGACCTACTCCTCCAGTTATGGCCCCATCAGCCATCAAGTTGCTCTGATTCCAGTTCAAGGATTTGTTTTAGCTTCCCCTCATTCCCTGATCATATATCATGTCTTATGTGATAGCGCATCCTGTAGCCTTCAGGCCCAGCGTAAATCATGAATTGGACTGTGTTTCCAGCTGCCCTTGTCCCTCCCTAGTCCGGGACAACTGTAATAGCCTTCTCACTGAATTCTCCTTTTCTCACACCTCCCTGAGATCCATTTTCTATATGGAGGCCAGCCTGGGCTTTTAAAATGCAAATCAGACAGTTTAGCTCTCTATTCACTGACCTTTGATGGTTTCCCAATATTCCTTACTTGGCACACAGAAGTTTTATTTTTGTCTTTTCCTCCAAATGAACCTCTTACCGCTCTCCTTTTTGGTCCATTCTCATCAGCACCTACGAAGTCCCTCTTTGCTTTTAAAGTGTGTCAAGCTCATATCTGCACTCGAACATTCGCACATGTGAATATTTTTTAGCCACATGCCAGCTGCTAAGTTTCTTTTCTAAAGTATTTCTTAACTCATTTTTTTAGCATTATTCATAGATTTATTTGACTCTGGAAATTAAGCTTGGAGAGACATTTAATTCTTCAAACACAGTCTGTCAGGTGAGGATGATGGGATAAGCAATACCAATGTAAGTGATACATGTGCCTTAACATTTTACAATGAAACACTATTTTGTCCAATGAACACATGGTAAAAAATTAAACTTACCGCTGGGCACAAAACTCGTTGATAACACAGGTACTTATTATGCACAAAGCCCTGAGTTTAACCCTTAATATTGTAATTGATAAATGAGAATAAATACAAATTAAAAAATCTTAGCTACTACCACGGTGCCAATTTCATCACGATCCATTTGTTTTTCACTTAAAAAATTTCTATATAAAGTGTGATGGTTAATATGAAAGCAACACTAATACAGCTTGTTGGTTCACTGAATCAGATTTTGGTAGGATCTGTACTTCTTGGGCTCCTTATCTGAGGTGAATAAATTCTGTGTTTCATCTCCCCAGGAAAATTCAGTAATACAACAACAAACTAGCTTCCAGGAATTCTCTATACATTCAATAACAGGCTGAGACCACTGAAATGCTCACTGTCATGGGCTGTGTTCTCAGGCTCTTCTGGGTGCATCAGTCGTGGTCAGACGACCCATACTGTGCTGTGTAAGATGATCTAAGAAACCTCCCTTTCCTAACCATCCAGCCTACCAGTTCTTTTCCCCCAGAAAACCCTGACTAACAGACAAAGGGATAAACTCTTTTAGCAAACCAATGGGATGGTAAGAACCTTTTGGGTGTCTAGTTACAAGAAAATAAGACTCTGTCGAGCATCATGTGAATTTACTTTCTCCAAGCTGGTGGAGACTGGGAATGCCAGGGCTTCCAGAGGTGGAGTGGTGATTAAGTGGCTACAAGAACAAAGGGTGGTGATGGATGATAATGCAGACCCTGGACTCGGGTGTCTGGGGGCAGATACCCGATTCCCAGGGACCAGCTTGAGAAAATGAAAGTAACTAGCCTCAGAAACAGATTTGCAGGGGAATTTGATGGCGAGAGAAGGTTAGGGAAAGGGCGGGAGAAGAGATGGGTAGAAAAGAAAAAAAAAGAAGAAGGAAAGAGATGGGATCTGGGAGATGTATCTTGACTACAAATAAATTGCAATGAAAAGAATTATAGAAAATCTGTTTTGTACGCCCTCATTCTAAAAAACTATTCAGGCACAGGACAGCAGCGTAAGCTACATCACTGTGTAAAATGTGTAAGCGTTAGGATAATCTTCTAAAGTGAAGGATTAACTGACAAGTTCCTTCCAACCCCCAGAGGAGAGGTGTGGTTGTCCAAATCTTAACCTAGTAAAACCAATAGTGGGGCAGCCTGACAGTGTAGGAAGAAACAAGAAACAGGCAACTGCTCCGACCTGCATGTCAAGTTGTACATATTGACCACACTCAAATCATAGCATGAGTGAAAATTCAGAACATGGTGAATTGTACAAGTATATTGCCTGAACTATTAAAGTGACACATCAGTAGGTCAATGCAATGTGTAAGGTTTACTAGACCAGGAGACTAAAAGGACAAAATAACCAAAAAAAGTGCATGAAATAAAAAAAAAAAATCTTGAATTGAAAAATACTTGGAATAATGAGAAAATCTTATAAGAATATATTTAGGTATTGGTTGTTTTTCAATACAAAACAGCCTGTTTAAGAGAATGTTCCTATTTTTGTTTTCAGTAATGCCCAGCAAAAACTTTGGTGTATAGTGTTCTGGTATCATAGTTTCTGTGAATTCCTTTTCAAAGGCTCAGAAGAAGCAATTAATGTATCCATGCCCTTGTGTATGTGTCTGTGTCTGTGACAAAGCATGAAATTAAAATCCATATAAGAACATGTGGACACTTCTGGTTCTATTTTTTTTTTTCAAATTCTTGTTTGGATTCTTGTTTCTTACCTGTTGCATTCTGTGCCCCTGCCAGCCGTGCTCTGATCAAGCCATGTCTCTCTTTGAGGCGAAGAATCCGAACTTTTGGAAACTGAGACATGTATTTATCCAAATTAGCTTTTAGGTAGTCTATAGCAGAGTAAGAACAAACCCAAAATACTTTAATTAACTAGATTTACTAGAAGTGTCTTTACAATGTCAAATCCAAAGCTGTGATGTCAGTTTTATCTCTTGAGCCAGATTTTTATTTGATGTCATCTTATTTAAAATATTTTATGCGGGTTCACTAATCTAAATTGACCAATTTCTCAAAACCAAGACAGAGAACCTAAGTCGTGTGTACAGTTTTCAAACTTTGTAAGATACCAACGCAATTGTAGTTGGTAAGAGCTACCATCCCTACCCACCCACACTTCTCTGTGATGAAAGACTTATTAAGGTCTTATTGAAGGGTCAGCAGGCAGAGCAACAACTAAAGTACTGCATTTATAGGAGACAGGCTGCTGAGGTCTTCCTTTTGATGAAGGACTTGCTTGTTAGTCGTGACTGTGCTGCGGGGCAGTTTCCTGGCATGTAATTCTCACCACGGAGGGGAATGCAGCCCTGGATGGTTGGTGTACAGCTTGAAGAAATCAGCCTGCAATGCAGTGTAGGTAACTTCCAGTTTTACATTCTCTGTCATACACACAAGGGCAGTTCTGACCAAACAATGTCCAGTCCTGGTTCATAGACCTGATCACAGGACTTAGGGCTTCAGCTCCATGCTCTCAGCTTAGAGTGTCTCTGCCTTTCTGTTGGCTATAGTGGTGTCCAGCTAAGAAACATTTTAGAAAAGTTCAAGGATACATTTGCAATCACTTCTGTAGCTATCCCAGGAAGGAATGTTTCTAGTTCGTTTTGTTTTGTTTTTTTGTTTTACTAGATTTTACTATATAACCCAGGCTGAGCTTGAACTCTTGATTCTCTTACCGCTGGCCTCAGATACTAAGGTTATAGGTATGTCACACATCCGATTTTCCCAGAATATATTTCCAACTTATTTCCTACTAATGTTGTGTGTGTGTGTATTTCTTAAAGAAGACACTGAAATGGTACATGATATAGGGTCCACAAAACCCTAGATCTGCCCCTTATCAAAGGGATTTTCTGACTTGGTAGCTGGCTATTATGTCTGTGTATGCTATCAAGATCACTTGTTAGCATTTTCCGTTCTCTTCTGGCATCTTATTGCTATTTGTGCTCACTGTGATTATGGTGAGAGAAAAGAAAGTATTCACATCACCGTGCTTACAGATCAAGTTTTGGCTGTCTTGTTAGCATCACCATCCATTTGCTGTTTTAAAAAGTGGGTGGAATTTTGGGAATTCACATTGTGGCATCACTGGGTCTGTTACATGTCTTGTGTGCAGAGATGCTGTGGTAATGCAAAGAGCGGAAGTCTTCGATGTAACAAATGAAAACAATGGGGGCCTTAAAAACTGTGAAGGGCTCTGCTTCTAGACCGAATGAGAACTGCTGTCTTTCTGATTCTTTGAATATGTTTCTTTTCCACTCTTAACTGGCTGCACACAGGATCTTCTTTACTTAACTTCAGAAGCAGCCAAGGGACTTCCGCATCTTTGCTCTCTGTAGAGTTTAACTTTGGCTGCTGACTAAAAAACAATTTTATTAACAGGGTAGATTTTGCTCACTATAGTCCATTAAAAAATATGACTTCTTCATCATCTTCTGCATCCAAATGACCATCTCAGGAGTGGCAGCATTACGATTGCTCCTACGAGGCAGGCTGGTCACAGTGGGAATGGCTGAGGCACGCAGCACAGCAGACCCCAGGATGACCACTGATATTCTGAAACATGTATTTCTGGTGTGTATGAGTATTTTGCCTGTATGTGCATCTGTGTAATGCATGCACTCAGTGCCTTTTGAGGCCAGAAGAGCAGTTTGCATCCTCCTGGAACTGCAGTTACAGATAGTTTTGAGCAGCCATGTCAGTGCTGGGAATTGAACCTGGGTCCTCTAGAAAAACAACTAGTGCTCTTAACTGCTAAGCTGTCTCTCTAGCTTAGCTTCAATTAGTAATATATGATCAGTGCATAGATTAACATTTTTTATGGCCCGCACATGAAACAATAACTTGGCATTTGTGAATACTTACATTAAATTACCCTCTAAACCAAACTGCTATTGCCTTCTGTCAAGCTTTAGCTTTTCGGGAGGAGTCCAAGGATGCTTCCTTACCTTTGGTGCTGAAGTCGTCCACCAGCAGAACCTCCTTGATGAGGTGTGGAGGCGAACGGTTGAGGACGCTGTGGACCGACCTCAGGAGCGCGGACCACACCTCATCCACAAAGCACATGATGATGCTGGTGGTTGGGAGGTCATTGTGAACTAGCTGCTCTGCACACCTGGGCCAGGGAGTAAGCACAGTGCAAGAGATATGTCACCGAGATCACAAAGAGCCCTGAACAATCTGTACACACACACACACACACACACACACACACACACACACACACACTATCTATCCATCACTTGTTTATATGTGTACCATGATAACACTGCTGTACACCTCAGCAATAGCATTTGTTAGGAGGACTAACAAATGCAGACATGACACCTCCTTTGGAAGGCATGGAAAGGACAGGAACTTTTTAGGAGGTTAGACTCTCTGTTTTAATCCTACAACCCAGATAATAATTTCAAAAATAACTTGCTTATTCTTTTGGTGCCTCAGTTTTCACATTACCAAACAAGGTAATGGTCCTCTCAGAGTTTTAGTATCCCAGTGACCTGCATAGAAACCATCTAGCATAGTCCCTGGCATAGGCATTTGCTGAACGTTAGCTATTGCTATCATTATCAGCTTATATAGCAGGAGAGAGCATTCTGAGTAATTTAGTGTTCCTAAGTCCTTTATGATTGCCTGTATAAATAGCCATTTATCAAATGCCAAAAGACATATCCTTCACTCACTCAGTGAATGGATGTATTTATGGCACAATGTACATGTGCCAAATAACTACACTCTCTCCTGCTTCTCTTTTTGGAAGTTCCTTGCTGTGACGGCTGCAGAGCCACCATGCTTGAACTCATTTTGCTGGCAGGGAAATGAGAGCCAGGCTAAGAGCGAGGAAGTGCTTTGTGGATTCCACCTGGGCCTGGCTTCCTACAGGCTCTGTGGGTTATGCTACCTCATTGTGGCATTATCATCTGTGTCCTGCCTATGTTACTGTTACAGGGCGGCTCCTCGTGGGACTGTCCCAGTAGTATTTGTCATTCTGCTAACACACCTCTTCTCTGTAAAATAATAATCAATGATGAGTGTGAAGAAATAAGTGCCTAAGTACTCTGCCTTTTTGCAATGTAAAACTCAGACTTCTTTGTCCTTTTAACAGATAAATGGCTGAAGTCATAGACAGACTGGCTCTTGGTAATCTCATGAGTGAGTTCTGGATCAGAGACTGAAAGAAAGTATGGTCTAACCCAGCTCTAGAAGTAACCATGGAAGTTTATAAACCCAGAGGAAGCACAGTTTCCAGTAGATGTATCATCTGTGAGAATCAGAGCTTCTGTCAAGGAGCTCATCTTTGTTTACTTAATGAATATGACACAGATTAAAGTAAACACTAAAGTTAAACAAGCAACATTTGCTTGTTCTTTGTTTATGGTTGTCAAAGTACTATTGTGAACATAATTTAATTCAATACCATAGCAATTGCTTGAGATACGATTCTGTAACGTATTATCACATACTTCTTCAAATGATGCAAAATGAAGCACAAGACGATCAATGACTCAGCAGCATCATTTCCCTGGTTGTAATATACATAGAAAGGTAACATGATGTAGTTTTCATTTTGCTGGTCTACGGTGACTTTCTGTACTAACAGAGCATGAATCGGGAATCAAATAACACATGTGGTTGCATATCACTTATCCCTAACTACTGGCTTGGAGGAATTGCATAACTTCTTTGAACTTATTTGTGAACTACAAAGCAGGGATTAAAAACCTGTCTTGATTAAATAGAAATTGGATACCGACCTTGTTTGTAAGAAATATACAAGCAAATTCACCATGGTCTATAATTTCAGTCTTTTCTGAAAGTGACTGGTTAGCATAATAAACAAAGAGCTTTGTAAACATCACACCCAACCTTCAACCTCAGAAAACAGATTCAGAAAGTTTACATAGAAACTGAATGACTTACCTGGGAGAGGTGACACAGAAACAGAAAGACAGGCATGGTATACACTCATGTATAAGTGGATATTAGCCATATAATATAGGATCGCCATACTAAAATCTTCAGACCTAAAGAATCTAAACACTAAGGAGGACCCTAGGGAGGATGTTTAAATCTCATTCAGAATGGCAAACAGGATAGACACCAGAAGTGGTGGAAGAGAGGAAACAGGATGGGAGCCTATTATAGAGGGTCCTCTGAAGGGCTCCACATAGCAGGGGATTGAAGCAGATGCTGAGACTCACAGCCAAATTTTGGGCAGATTACAGGGAGTCTTATGGAAGAGGAGGGTGAGGGAGATAGAAGGACATGGAGGGGACAGGAGCCCCACAAAGAGACTAACAAATTCTGAGCCCAGCCAGGGTGTCTTGCAAAGACTGATGCACCAACGGAGGACCATGCATGGAGAGGAACTAGACTCCCTGCTCAGATGTTGCCGATTGGCAGCTCAGTCTCCATGTGGGTTCCCGAGTAAAGGGTGCAGGGGCTGTCTCTGTCATGAACTCGGTTGCCTGCTCTTTGATCACTTGCCCCTGCGGATGCAGCCTTGCCAGGCCACAGAGGAAGAGGATCCGTGCTGTCCTGATGAGACTTGATACGCTCTGGGCAGATGGTAGAAGAGGAGAACTCTCCCTTTCAATGGAATAGGGGAAGGGGATGGGGGTAAGAAGGAGGGAGGATGGGACTGGGAGGAGTTGAGGGAGGGAGCTTCAATTGGGACATATAATGAATAAATTGTGCACAAATGAAAATTTAAATTAAAAAGAGAATGACTTACAAGTCACCGATTTATCAATTTGGGAATATAAGTTCTTACATAGAACGAATTCACTCTCCCCATACTATGTGATTAAACTTAAGAAAACGTTAGAGGGCTGAAATGAACATGTGATACATTTTCAGCAGCTTTAAAGTCAAAATAACACATTTCAATCAGATGTCTTAATCTGATTCTAATGTTAACGTAAAATAACAGGGTGCCTAAATTAATCCTGTTCTGTACAAAGAACACCTGCATTGGAGTTTCTATAAAATATGAGCAAGCCTGACTATTTTCAAGGATTATATTAATTACCTGTGGTTGCTGTAACACCTAAGATTTCTGCTCCACTGTGTCTCCTAATTTGCCTTTCTTCTCTTACATTTTGTTACGAGCAGAAAGAAGATATTGGGTCACACCTTCAAAGCTCTGCTTGCCACACTCCTTAACAAACATCCAAGTTCATCACCTTCAGTTTCTGCTCATTTTCACGTGATATAGGCTCCTATTTAGCCAAGCTCCCGGTCACTTGGTAACATATGTTATCTTCCCAACTTCCCAATCACCTGTGGCTTTGTTCCTGCAAGCTGTCAGGAGGAACACTTTCTGAGCCCATATTTTTACCAGTGTTTTTTATGACAACATACATATTCACAGTGATAACGGAAACCTTCGCAGTCAGTGCCTCACTGACCCTCAGCAACATCCTTAGCATCCAGGCTGTTTCTACTGACAACTTTAAGACAACGTTGCAGGTGTCCTATCGTGATTGTCCAAATCCTGCTAGGTTCTGCCTTCTAGGTAATTAGAGGTTTTGTCACAGATCATTCACCTTTTAGTTATATGAGGAATTCTTGCAGGCTGTGGGAATTATTAAGTAACTAAATCTTTGAAGGGTCATTTCCACCCCAAGAATGTAGCAAGTTAAAGTAGGAAATTGCTATTATTTTGGAGGACAGCATGCCTATATTTCTTTAAATATGGGACTCCCCGTAATTCAAAGGTAGGTTTAGTTATGACTTAGAGAAATGTTAAATTAGCCATTTACTCTCTCGTTTTTTTCTTTGCTTCTTTTAAAAATCATCTTTGGAGCTTGTTTTCAAAGTTTTAATTTTTGCAAAAACCAATAAAATATTAATTGTCATAAATACTTTCAATACTTTGTCATAAATTAAATATTGGTACTCAAATTTAGAAAATAATTACAAAAAGGAAAGACACCAATTGCAGGCTTATCAAGGATTAATAAAAAAATGTAGTTGATTGCATAACCATCAACAGTTGAAGGACAATTTTGGAAACATAAAAAGTAAATTCTGAAATTTATTTTATAGGGTATCTCTGTCTCTCATGTAGGGTTTAGTACTCTGAAGCTGTGTTGGTGAGCAGGAAGGACTGGAGCGATTATCATGGATCACTGAGAAGAGGATGGATAAGACTAGAGTGCAATGATTAGTTCAAGCCAGATGCAGGAACAGACAAAGTTTTGTAGACAATTTTGTAAGAAATCTTTAAAAAGAGAGAGAAAGCTAGCTAGATGGGAAGGGAGAAAATTTGTCAGCCTTTACTTCTGCCTTTTCTGAGGAATGGAGTCATATTTATGGGTGTGAGGGATGGTACAGATAGAATTAAGAGCTGGCAAAAAAAATGTCAATGATTGTTGAAATTATCAGTGGGGCAGGCTCTTCTTACATTGATCAGCCTTATAGCAGCAACAGATACAACTGACAAATCTGGTCTCTTTAGGTCATTCTTGGTATTTTTCCAATCTCTTGAGATTTCATATGCATCTGATTTCCACCCTTTGTTCAGTGGCTTTTTTCCTTCAGTTTTTTTTTCTCTTAGTCTAGAAGGTTCTTCATAACCACTAAGCAGGTGATTCTGATAGTTGGGTCTACAGCTTTGTCTCACCAATGATTCCCCCACCCCAATGCCCTTGTGGACAGCTTTATTGTTCCATTTGGGTATTACTTTCAACATTGCCTACACAGAGCTTTTTCCAGCCACCTTGTCAAATTCCAGCCGTTCTATTATTGTTATAGTTACCTGCATTTTTTTCATAGCATAGAAGTTTTATTTTCTTCTCTTCTATACCCCGTATTCCTGAATGTATATAGAATCCGCTTCCCTGCTGTATTACTGCAAGCTTCTAGGACTGTTGCACATAATACATACTTGATGAATCCTATTGAATAGATGAATGAGAGGACAGAAATGGAGTAGAGCTTGAACTTAAATCTTGAATAGCAAGAGAGAAGATATGTTCCTCTGAGACAGGGGGAAAGGAGATAATATATATATGGGTAACTTCATGGATAGGGATGAAAAAA
The DNA here is from genome assembly GCF_030254825.1 of Meriones unguiculatus. Classification (NCBI taxonomy): domain Eukaryota; kingdom Metazoa; phylum Chordata; class Mammalia; order Rodentia; family Muridae; genus Meriones; species Meriones unguiculatus. Next base: position 97,961,547 of record NC_083356.1, on the reverse strand, counting down.
TCTACATTTTTGTTGGGTAATTTTTAAATCCTTGCATAAGACATGTAGATTCTGTTTATTTTTTAAAAGATTTATTTATTGGTATGCATAGGTATTTGTCTGCAAGTATGTCTGAATGCATAGAGAAACTCTGGAGGCAGAAGAGGAGGTATAGGTGGTTTTGAGCTACCATATGGGTGCTGAGAATAGAATTAAATCTTGGTCCTCTGAAAGATCAGCCATCTCTCCAGCCCCATGGACCTATAGATTCTAAATACCTATCTTGTATAATAGTCATGTAGAATAAATGTGTGATTTATTCCCCTCAAAAAAGGGTATTTACAGTACTGAAATACCTTGCATTTAAGTTAGATTTTAGCTATAATCCCTTCTCCAGTGATGTCACAGAAATCAGGGTTTCTAACAGGAAAACAGAAACATAGATTGCTTTGCTTCATTGGTTTAAGATAACTCAGAATGGTCTGGAATTCAAAAGAAGAAATCTCTCTCAGATACAGATTTGGAAGGCTTTCTTGTGTTTAAAACAGGGTGTTTACCCACTGATAAGATGGTATCAGCACATAATATAGTGCTGATATGGGTGACCCAACGTTAGGTCATACAATTTTAGGAACCAGATCTTTTATATCTGTAAACAGGTTAGACATGTGCCAAGTGTCTAACAAGCCAGCCTGCTTGCTGTTTATTCACAGGAATAACAGGTCAGACCAGACAGCTTTCAGCATTAGTAATGCTTGCTCCAGATACAAGCAGCGACAGCCATCCAGGGTCATCTGAATTCCATCGGTTGAGTGTAAAACAACCTCAAATTATTCTTCACTGACCCAGAGTTTTCATTTCTGCTGCTTCTTCAGGAGAGGGGACTGTCACCAACGTCTAATCTGCATGCATGATATCTGGTTTTGCGAACTTTTTTTTTTTTTGATACTAAGATGTGAGACTTTATTCTATATGATCAATTCTTACCCAAACTGGGTTTTTTAGAATCTACAATTCCCATTCTCTGCTTGAAATTACTCAAACTCTTTTGCTTAGGGGAGCCCAGGTTTGGATCGCTGTAGCAATCCGATGACTGCAGATTATGGGGAATTCAAATGTGAGCCACCTTGTCACCCTGAGAGACTGTGGTAGGACAAAGACTCTGGATGTGGAAGGACAGCGAAGAGCTAAGTTTAGTTTTGCGTGGCACCAATTGGCGACATGAGCATCAAAGTATCACATAATCTTCAGAACCTCAGGTCATCTGCTTTTAAGATGAAGATCATGATGTAGGCATCACACAGCAGCTATGCAGGTTTTGTGAGACAATGGATATAAAATACTGGGCAGACATCACCCTGAAAAGCCTTGTGAGGAAGCGCTCTCTATCTAGACTCATAGGTTCTGACATGCAGCACTGCCCGGTCCCAGGCAGTCCTTAATCTAAACCAATCAAGTGCTTATTCACTTATCAAGAGACTCCAAAGCTGATGGTTCACCTTCCCAGATTCTGTGTGCTCAGTCCTTGGCCACTGATTTGATTTGAATGGAGCCTATCAAATACAGACAGCTTCAAATCAGAACACTGAAGGAATGATAACATTCTTTCATTTCTATGAATTTTTCATTTTATTCCAGCAGAAGCAAAACGCATCATGTGGGTCAAATCTCAGTCTTTATGGATTTGAACAGAAGGTCGGAAGAATATGTTTCAACTTCTATTTGCAATTCAACTACAGCCTCCTTGGGAGCCTTGAGAGCCCTTCATTCCCCACACTCTGATATCTTCAGGAGCATCAGGAGAATCGAGTGGCCAGCTGAGGTGCTCTGTCCGGAATAATATTCTTGCCTGAGACCTTAAAATTATTTGGGCCTTCTTGCCTCCCACTGATAAGATGGTATAGTGATAGAAGGATTTTACTTTTGTGTTTTGTTCTTTTTAGAGTAAATGATCGTTGACATTTAATTAAAATCACCTTGCCACTAATGCCCTTAGCCCGGCGATGCCGCGGTTGCAGAGGCAAGTATGTGTCATCAGAGTAAACGGACTCAGACTCAAAAATGCAACCCACCAGTACCAGCACTTGCCACTTTAACAATAGTCTATTTTGAGCAGGCAGCTGTCAGGGTGAAATTGGGATGGAGGCAGGAGCTATGATGGTGGAGTCCTAGGATGAAAATAGTACTGGGAAAGGGCACATGAGGGCCCTGTTTCTTGCCCGCTCCATTGTGTGTGACCTTGGGCAAGTTACTCCTCTCTGCACACCTGCTCTGGCATATGGGGTCACCTTGAACTTTTCACCCAGTGTCATTCTCTGGTGAGATTTTCTACACAATGTTAGTCTCACTTGCTTTCTCACCTCTGACCTATGTACAAGGAAGCTAAGAGAGGAGTCCTAATTCATCCATAAGTCATATGACTATAAGGAATCAGAAGAAGGAGAGTATCGTGCTTGTAGAAAGAGCACTCGAATTAGAAGATGAGGGATCTTATGGTCTCAAACCTGCTAGTCTGTTCCTTTTTTACAGCCCTTTTATAATGTACTGTATACATTTATACAGTTTTCTCATCAGTAAAGCAGAAAAGGCTGGTTCTTAACCTTACTGCTGCTCTGAGGTGCTTAGTATAAAATGGACTTGCATGTATACCAAACATACCCATACATGCATCACTATCTGAAACGGAGCAAGCATGCCTTGTGAATCTCAGCAAGGGACAGATTTTCACTCACAAAGAACCTTGACAAACTAAGGAGGCCTGGATAACATTGTGAGGTAGACTAGCTGGGGTCAGAAAGAACCTGGCTGGTAAAGAGCAATTATTACCCAGTGAGTCAAATGAGAAGAATAAGCATTGGTATACAACCTATCACTTCTGAGCTATAAGCCCTTGTCTTTCCTTGAATCTCTCTATCTCTGTGTATGTGTATGTTTGTTTGTTTATAAGGAAATATAATGTTTTATCAGGTTCTCATGGCTGGTGTAGCAGCCAAATGAGATAGCAGACGTGAAAGATAAGAAGTGCCAGCTGCCTGTCCTGGTGAGCTGGTTCTTGGCCAACAGTTAGAAGGTATGACATGCAATGAAGGCAGTGGCCACTGCTTAAATTACCTGCCACAATGTGAACTTCAGGCTGGGGTCACGATGACCATATCAACGTTGAACATTTTTAATTAGGACAAATAAGAATTCAAATGGCAAGAACTTCGCAAACATTCAGTCTCCATCTCAATTCTTGCACATGGCCAAGGCAAGTCCATTTAAAAGGTACTGGAGTTTGGCATAAGATAGATGTTTTCCCAGGGAAGTCTAAACAACTCCTTTTAGTTTTGAAAGAAAGCAAACCAAAGCCTCTAAACATTGCTATTTTTCTTAAGTTTTCTTTTCCTTCATGGGGGAAATTGAGGGTGGGGTCACGACGAATCGGTCTCCTGTTTGGAAAGTTCTGTTGGAACAGGTCAGCTAGAGAGCACAACAGGAAATTGTGTTCTGGGACAGAAGGACCCAGGGCAATGTTACATCAATAATTTGATAAAATGGGGCTGGTTGTTGAACTTGGCCCTCAGTTAGATGTCTGAGAAGGCTGTGTGATAGGTTCAATGTCCTATACTTACTAATTGTGCTCTCTCAAGGGCACCTCTGTGTCCTGGCTGGCAGGGATTTAGGAGGATACACCTGATCTGGTTCAAATTCCTCAGGTGTGTGCTAATTAGGACCCATGTAATGGCTTTCTCTGCTTCAGATTAATGACTGAAAGGTGTTTTATATTTCTCTTCTCTGTCCTTCTCTTTCAAGTTAGAGGTGAATGTGATGAAGAGGGGCATGTGGAGACTTTAACCACTGCTCGGCCATATTTAACCACCGCTATGTCAAGGTCTAGCTTTGGCCTTTGAAGCACATTTTTTCCTCTCATTTTCTTTTATATATGACCTTTTTTAAAATTGTGAAACAGAGCCCAGAGCCCTCTTATAAAGACACATGTCTGCTCACAAATACATGTTGCATGCACAGATACACACACAACTGAAGAAGCATCATTGGTGTGGAATGCTGAAAAAGAAGCCTTTTAGGTGATGTTTTACCTTGCCCCTGATGGCTTCTTTTCTGGCTGGGAAATATTACAGATGCTCCAATCTATTCCAAATGATGTTCTCCAATCACTATCAGCCACAAAAATCACCCCCACTGCACCAATTCAAATATTCATTACATATGAAAATAGATCTTTAAATTTATTTGACTTGAACATTTCGTTTTCTCTCAGCCTGATAATCTTCAAGAATCTTGGGGATTAGGAGGATGTATGATCAGCTATGTCCTGTGTCTCTGCCTGTCTTCCTTCTTTTTTTTTTAAACCTTTAGCTGAAGCTTTCTTGACCATCCTACAGTCAACATTAAAGTACCAGAAAGTTTTCCCCAGTAATTTTGCAGTTTTCTAGGAAATGCCCAGTCTGTCTTTTAATATATGTGCTGCCCCAATGAGCACCCAGTACTGTCTTTTGCTTTTCATGTTTGCCAAAGGAAAACCCTTCTTATTTTGGTAGGAAGGAGCCAAAGTATTGGCTGACAGTCCTGGCTCTGGACTAGGGCAGCAAAGATGGATTTTATAGCTTCATGGGACACTTTGACAGCATTCTGTAGGAGCAGCCAGCACTAAGGCAGACTGTTGAGCACTGTTATGATACAGCAGACATAGATGAGTGAGGGTATCACGACACATACTGCTTTTTAAAAAAGATTTTTCAAGGAAATTCAAGATGGCCGCACCAGTTGCATTGTTTCTGATCAGCAGGACAGCTGTGAGAACAGAACAACCAACAGGCTGTGCTGTGGAGCCCAAAATTCCAACATTTGTGTTTCCCAGGTGAGAGGCAAGCCCATGGTGAGGGAAACCTATGGGTCCAACCTCATATCATACGGCTAATTCAGGGACATGTTCCTGGGTTTCCTCCCGTGAGGCCTCAGTCTCAGACCACCCACCTAATCCCATACTCTCAGGATAATGACACCTTCCAGGTACTGGGAGTTTGCAGCTCCAACCTTGGGTACCCACTCTCACCATCCCATGCAGTGGATGCCTTCTTGGTACTGCCACTTCCTGCTCCAAGCTTGGGTACCCATTATCACTGTCCCAGGAATGAAGTTCCAACCTGGGGCCTCTTGAAGCTCAGGACCCACAAAATCAGCCCCAGCCTCTGCTCCCAAACTCAACCTGTCTCCCTAAGGAGACCTACAAGACCTCTGAGCTCACAGGTTCCCTAAACACTGGGTAGTGAACACAGTGTCTGGGCTCACTAATCTCTGAGCAAGAGAGCCAACAGGGGGCATCTGACCCCAGGACTTCCCTTGGCAAAAGGAAGGTATCCAACTTCCTGAAGAGACCAGTTGATCCCCAGGATCTCACATCTGAGGAGAGCCATGGGGAAGTCTCTGAGAAGTGCCTGCCAGTCAGAGATCATTCCCACTTATCTATAAAGGGCTTCAGCAGGAACATCTAGCTTCCTGCCCGTCCCAAATCCCCAAGAACTGCATCAAGGAGCAGGATCCATCAGCCAATGACAGAGACAACCAGATGGCTAAAGGTGAACATGAAAACACAATCAACAAAAGCTAGAGCAATATGGCAACCCCTGAACGCTACAACAAGCAAACCTGGATATGCCAACACTAGAAAAAAACACTAATCTATGCTTATGAAAATGATAACAGAAGGAACAAAAATCCTTAACAAAATACAGAAAAGCACAGTCAAACAGTCTGAGGTGTTTAGAGAAGAAATACATAAATCACTGAAAGAATAAAGGAAAGTACAAAGAAATAGGTGAAGGTATTGAACACATCATTTAAAGAAATGCAGGAAAATAAAGCAAACAGCTGAAGGAAATCAATAAAATGATTAAAAATCTGAAGATGGAAAAGATCATCCTGAGTGAGGTATCCCAGAAGCAGAAAGACACATGATATATACACATTTATAAGTAGATATTAGCCATATGATATAGGAAAACATACTAAAATCTATAGTCCTAAAAAAGCTAAACAGCAAGGAGAACCCTAGGGAAGTTGCTTAATCTTCATTCAGAAGGGCAGTCAGGATAGACATTGGAAGTAAGAGAAGATAAGTTACAGGACAGAAGCCTTCCACAGAGGACCTCTGAAAGACTCTACCCAGCAGAAAGGAGATACTGAGACTCATAGCTAAATTTTGAGAAGAGTGCCAGAATTCTTATGGAAGGAGAGGGAGATAAAAAATCCTGGAGGGGACAGGAAATCCACAAGGAGAACAACAGAGCCAAAATACCTGGGCCCAGGAGCATCTGCAGAGACTGGTACTCCAACCAAGGACCATGCATGGCGAGGACCTAGAGCCCTTGTTCAAAGGAAGCCCATAGCCTGCTCAGTTTCCAAGTGGGTTCCCTAGTAAGGGGTACAGGTGCTGTCTCTGACATGAACTCAGTGTTTGGCTATTTGATCACCTCCCCCTGGGGATTGCAGTCTTGCCAGGCCACAGAGGAAGATGATGCAGCCAATCTTGATGAGATCTGATAAGCTAGGGTCAGATAGAAAGGGAGGAGGTTTTCCTCTATGATGGGACTAGGGAAAAGGCATAGGGGGAGAAAAGAGAGGTTGGATGGTACTGGGAGGAGACAAGGGAGAGGGCTACAGTGGGGATACAAAGCGAATAAATTATAATAAATAAATATATAAATAAAATTTAAAAAAAGAAAATAGAAATAATAAAGAAAGCACAAACTGAAGAAATCCCAGAGAGGGAGAACTTACAAAATAAAACAGGAATTACAACGTTAAGCATAGCCAAAATAATATAAGAGATGGAGAAAAGAATCTCAGGTGTAGAAGATACATGGAAGAAATTGATGCATCCATCAAAAAAATATTAAGTCCAAAAAAATTTCTGACATAAAACATCCAAGAAATCAAGAACACAATGAAAAGACGAAAACTAAGAATAATAGGAATAGAAGAAAGAGAAGATTCATGGCTTCAAGCCCAAAAAATATTTGCAACAAAATTATAGAAGAAAAATTTCCCAATCTTAAGGAAATGCCTATAAGCATACAAGAGGCTGACAGAACACAGTTTAAAATAGAAAGAGAAATCATCCTGCCACATAATAATCAAAATACTAAATGTACAGAACAAAGAAAAGTATTATAAGTTGTAAGAGAAAGAGGCCAGGTAATATATAATGGTAAACCTATCAGAATCACAGCTGAACACAAAAGCCAAAAGGGCCTGAGCAGACCCTTGCAAACCCTAAGAGACCACAGATGCCAGTCCAGACCACTATAAGTAGCAAAACTTTCAACCATAGATGGAAAAAATTCACTACAAAACCAAATTTAAACAATTTCTATGCATAAACCCAGCCCTACAGAAGATACTAGAAGGAAAACTCTCACCTGAGGAGGTAAATTATACCCTCCCAAACACAAGACATACATAACTATAGCAAAACCAAAAGTAGACAAGCACATAAATACTGCCACTACCAACATCAAAATAAAAGGAAGTAATAGTCACTGGTCATTGATATCTCTCAACTCTCAATAAAAAGTCTCAATTGGACTCAACTCTCCAATAAAAAGACACAGACTAACAAAATGGACGCATAAACAGGACTGATATTTCTGTGGCATTAAGAAACACACCTCAGCCACAAAGACAGACATTACCTGAGAGTAAAGGGCTGGAAAGAGATTTTCCAACCAAACAGACCAAAGAAGCAAGCTGGAGTAGTCATTCTAATATCTGATAAGGTAGACTTTGAATCAAAATGAATCAAAAGAGATGAGGAAGGACACTTCATATTCATCAAAGGAAAATTCCACCAAGATGCCATGTCAATTCTGAAAATCTATGCTCCAAGTACAAGGGTACCCACATTTGTAAAAGAAACATTAATAATACTTAAACCACACATCGATCCCCACACACAAATAGTGGCAGACTTCAACATCCCAGTCTTACCAAGGGACAGGTTAAATGGAAGCTAAACCAAGAAATAATGGCAGTAAGAGATGTGATAAATCAAATGTACCTAACATAGATCTACAGAACTTTTCACCTAAACACAACAGAATATACCTTCTCAGTACCTCATAGGACCTTCTCCAAAACTGACCATATAATATGTCACAAAGCAAGCCTCAACAGATACAAGAAGATTTAAATAATCACTTGTACTTTATCAGACCACTATGGACTAACGCTGAACCTCAACAATAACAGAAATAACAACAACAACAAAAAATCTTACACAGGCATGGAAACTGAACACCTCTCTACTCAATGACAACTGGGTCCGGGAAGAAATAAAGAAAGAAATTAAAGACTTCCTAGAATTCAAAGAAAATGAAGGCACAATATACCCAAACTTATGGGACCCAATGAAAGCAGTGCTAAAATAAAAGTTCATAGCACTAATATTAAGGCACTTAATAAAGTGTCTTAATAAAGAAATTGGAGATATCTCATACAAGCAACTTAATGACACACCTGAAAGTCATAGAAAAAAGGAAACAGATACACCCGGGGGAGTAGACAGCTGTAAACAAACAAACTCAGGGCTGAAATCAGTAAGTTAGAAACAAAAAGAATAATTCAAAGACTCATCAAAACCAAGAGCTGGTTCTTAGAGAAAATCAACAAGATAGACAAACTCTTAGCCAAACTAACTAAAAGGCAGAGAAACACTGTCCAAATCAACAAAATTGGAAATGAGAAGAACATAATGACAGACACTAATGAAATCCAAAGAATCATTAGGTCTTACTTCAAAAGCCTATACAGCACAAAAATTAAAAATCTAAATGAAATGGCCAATTTTCTTGATAGATTCCACTGACCAAATTTGAATCAAGATCAAATCAACAAATTAAATTGTCCTATATGCAGTAAGGAATTTGAAGCAGTCATCAAAACCAAAAAAAAAAAAAAGCCCAGGACCAGATGGTTTCAGCAAAGAAGTCTACCAGATCTTCAAAGAAGAGCTAATACCAATACTCTTCAAACTATAACACAAAATAGAATCAGAAGGAACATTACCAAATACTGTCAATGAGGCCACAATCACCTTGATACCTAAACAATAAAGACTCAACAAAAAATTGGAATTTCAGACCATTTCCCTTATGAACATTGACACAAAGATAAAATAACATATTTGGAAACTGAATCCAAGAACACATCAAAAATATCCTCCACCATCACAAGTATGCTTCATCCCAGGCATGCAGGGGTGGTTCATTATATGGAAATTCATCAATGTAATCTACCATATGAACAAACAGAAAGAAAAAAAAAAGATCATCTCTTTTGGTGCTGAAAAAGCATTTGACAAAATCCAATACTCATTCATGTTAAAAGTCTTGAAGAGTTCATAAATACAACCTACATAGTAAATGCAATTTACAGCAAACCTGTAACAGACATTAAACTAAATGGAAACTTAAATAAATTCCACTGAAATCAGGGCCAAGACAAGGCTGCCCACTCTCTCCATACCTCTTCAATATGGTACTTGAAGTCCTAGCTAGAGCAATAAGACAACTAAAGGAGATTAGGGGGATACAAGTTGGAAAGAAAGAAGTCAAAGTATCACTATTTGCATATGATGTGATAGTACACATAAGTGACCCCCAAAATTCTACCTGATAAACACCTTTAGCAAAGTGTCTGGATACAAAATTAACTCAAAAGAAAATCGGTAGCCATCCTGTATACAAAAGACAAATGGGTTGACAAAGACATTAGGGAAACAACACACTTCACAATAGCTAAACCACCACCACCACAACAAAAATCCATAAGGTATCTCTATGTAACTCTAACAGAGTCACTACAAGTCTTGTATGAAAAGAAAAAAAAAAAAACAAACAACTTCAAGTCTCTGAAAAAAAATTAAAAAAAAATATCAGAAGATGGAAAGATCTCCCGTGTTCATGGATCAGCAGGATTAACAAAGTAAAAATAGCCATCTTACCAAAAGCAATCTACAGATTCAATGCAATCCCATCAAAATGCCAACACAATTCTTTACAGACCTGGAAAGAACAATTCTCAACTTCATATGAAAAATCAAAAAAATCCAGAATAGCTAAAACAATTCTGTATGATAAAAACTTTTCAGGAGGTATCTCCATTCCTGATCTCAAATTATACTATATAGGAACAATAATAGAAACAGCACGGTGCTGGCATAAAAACAGACTCTCATGGATCACTGGAATGAAATCAAAGACCCAGAAATAAACCCAAAGACCTACAGACGCTTGATTTTTGACAAAGATGCCAAAACCATACAAAGGAAAAAAAGGAGCATCTTCAACAAATGGTGCTGGTCTAACTGGATGTGTACTTGTAGAAATGTGTAAATAGATCCATATCATGCTGCACAAAACTCACGTCCAAGTGGATCAAAAACTTCAACATAAAAGCAGACACACTAAATATGTTAGAAGAAAAATTGGGGAAGAGCCTTGAGCTCATCGGCATAGGAGACAAGATCCTGAACAGAACACCAATAGTACAGGTTCTAAGATCAACAATTAATAAATGGGACCTTATGGAACTGAAAAGCTTTTGTAAAGCAAAGGGCACTATCAACAGAACAAAACAGCCTACAGACTGGGAAAATATCTTCATCAACCCTATATCCAGCAGAGGGCTAATATCCAAAATATAGAAAGAACTCAAGAAATTAACACTAACAAACCAAATAATCCAATTAAAAATGGGCTACCAAGCTAAACAGAGAACTCTCAACAGAAGAATATCAAATGGCTGAGAAGCACTTAAAGAGATGCTAACTGTCCTTAGTCATCAGGAAAATGCAAACCAAAACAACTATGAGATTCCATCGTATACCTATCACCTTACACCTATGTCTAAGTCAAACTCAAGTGACAGTATATGCTGGCAAGAATGTGGAGAAAGGCGAACCCTCCTCTATTGCTGGTGAGAGTGAAAGCTTGGACAACCACTTTAGCAATCAATCTGGCTATACCACTCCTGGGCATATACCCAAAAGATGCTCCACCATACAACAAGGACTGTGCTTATAGCAGCTTTATTCATAATAACCATCGCCTGGAAACAACCTAGATGTCCCTCAACTGGTACATTTACACAATGGAATACTACTCAGCTATTAACAACAGGGACATGAAATTTGTAGCCAAATGGATGGAACTAGAAAAGATCATTCCAAGTGAGGTAACCCAGAAGCAGAACGACATGCATGGTACAGACGCATATTAGGCATATAATTCAGGATAACCATGCCTAAAGAAACTAAATAACAAGAAAGACCCCGGGTAGGATGCTTAATTCTCATTCAGAAGGGCAAATGGAACAGATACTGGAAGTGGTTGAAGAGATGGAATAGGACAGGAGCCCACCATGGATGTCCTTTGAAAGACTCCACCCAACAGGTGATTGAAGCAGATGCTGAGATTCGCAGCCAAACTTTGGGCAGAGTGCAGGGAGTTTTATCGGAGTGGGGGGATAAAAGGTCCTGGAGAGGACAAGAGCTCAACAAGAAGACCAACAAAGCGAACAAACCTGGTTACAGGGTGGACTGCGGAGAGGGACGCACCAATGGAGGACCATGATTGGAGAGAACATAAAGCTCCCGATCAGATGTAGCCAATAGGCAGCTCAGTCTCCATGTGGGTCCCTAGTAAAGGAAGAAGGGGCTGCCTTTGACATGGACTTTGTTACCTGCTCTTTGATCACTTCTCCCTGGCAGGGCAGCCTTGCCAGCCCACAGAGAAAGAAGATGCAGTCAGTCCCGATGAGAATTGATAGGCTGGAGTCAGATGGTTAGGGGAGGAGGGCTCAGTCTTTCTGAGTACTAGGGGAGAGAGACAGGGAGGATGAGAGGGGCAGAGTGAGACCATGAGGAGACGAGACAGGGGGCTACAATCAGGATGTAAAGTGAATAAATTATAAAACATAAATTTAAATTTTAAAAAGTGAAAAAAAATTGTTTTATATGTATGAGTGTTTTGCCTATGTGTGTGTGTATGTGTGTACTATGTGTGCACTGGTGTCCCTGTAGGTCCCAAGATACCATCAACTCCCCAGGACTTGAGTTACAGATAATGTTAGTCAAGTGGGTGCTTGGTTGTGGACTTGGGTCTTCCACAAGAGCAACATGAGCACCCACTAATCCATCTCTACACCCCCAACTCCTATTGTATTTTGACAACTAAATGCTGGCAGCAAAGATTACTTTAAGTAGTTTACATATATTTTTTTTCTCCAAGTCAAGATTCAAGAAGTGGTACTCTTAAACTAAGTTCAATTTTGGAGTTCTATCTTAACCAGAGCTCCAGCCGCAAAGGCTTTTCCAAGTAGAATAGCCCTATTTTTGATAGGTAGGACCTCGGCTTAGCAACACATACGTGGAGTGTGTGTGTATGTGTGTGTGTTGTGTGCGTGTGCTATATGTGGTTGTGTGCTGTGTGTAGTATTTGTGTATATGTATGTGTGTGTAGTATGTGTGTATGTGTATGTGTGTGTGGTTCTCTGAGTGGATATGTGTGTATGTGTGTGTGGTTTTCTGAGTGGGCATGTGTGTATGTGTAGGTGTGTGTGTATGACATGTATGTATGATGTGGAGTGCATATGAATGTTGATTAGTGTTGATGCAAACACACTTTAAGAACTAAGAACAAGGATTTCAATGATTAGGGTTTTAAAAGATTGAACATGGAAGTTTAAAGTGACTATCAAAAGAACATTTGTTTCTAGGCATATTTTATAAGAGAATATTCTAGAGGAAAATGAAATTCTATTTTATTTATTGAAATAAAAATTCTAAACAAACACAATTTCTTCAGTTGAAAGTCAAAACACTAAAATTAAAACTGAAAGAACAAAAATATGAGCTAATGAATAAGCAGGAATCAACTCATAGCTCAGTGTAAAACAGGACATAGTTACCTTAAGCCAAATAAAAATATACTCCACATATTCAATGTGAAAAATCAAGAAGCAACTGTGACTTTATGAAGTGAATTATCATAAGCTTCTTTTGAATTGATACTTCTCATTCTTTATTGATTAACAGTAGCATTAGTTTTCAAAACCCATTTCAGAGAAACATACTTTTAAAGTCAGTGCTGTGCAAACCTTTATCTTTGGAAGGCACAGCTCTATTCTGTACCCCAAGGGAGAATGAAGTAAAGTTGAAAACAGTTTCTACAGAAGCTTGGAACTTCAACTGCGAGAGCAAAAAGATGCTCAAGGCTCTTGTCAGTGGGGAGCCAAAGTGCTTCAGCCAAAAGGACGCCGCAGACATTCAACACTATTGGAATTTAGTGGACTCAGCTCTGTCATGGCCCAGGCTGAGGTATGCTACAATGCTATTGTGGGTGATATTGAATTAGCATGTGAGGGAGAAAATGGTGAGGCCGTGTAGGCAGATTGCAGAGGAAGACTGTGAAGAAATCAGCTAATAAAATAAACAGGGTGGTCAGGAGCATAATGTGTAAAAGCACAGTCATGTGACCTGGGGAGGTGGCTCAGTGGGTACAGCACGTACTGGGCAAGAGTGAGGGTGAGAAACACGGACTCCCAGGATGCACCACGTGGTGGGTGCCTATAATCTCAGTACTGAGGAAACAGAACCACCTTCCCCAGGGCGAGATGACTCTCTGTGTAAGGAAGCTGTGGGTTCTTGAAGAGACCCCGAGTCAGTGAAATGAACCAGCGAGCGTGCACACCAGACGAGATATCCACTCCCAAGAGGAGAATGGTAGACAGCCCTGAGAACTCAGTATGAGCAATGATGGTGGCAGAGAGGGGTCCTTGGTTTTTGGAGAAGACCGTGAGATCATGTAGCACCCTGGAGCTATTTCTCTGGAATATAGAAGGAAAAGACTGGAAGAGTTGGTTTGGAAAAATAAAGTCTTATTTTAAGGCTGAAATAGGAGATGTTGTCCTGGCAACTCTGTCTCTTCTAGTCAACATCAACCTTGACTTAGCATATCAGTTAATTTAGCCTCAAGAAGATAACTAGAAACTAGTTATTTCCTGTACTCAGGGAAATGAAATCAAACGGATGATCACAAATCCATGCTTTTAATCCCTTTTCAATCTGTATTCAACAGAAAGTTATGATATGGCACTTACTGTGTTAACTAATCTATAAGAGCAGTTTTGTTTTAAAATACAAACTTCTGGGAACTAGTCCTAAAGTTTTGAAATTCGAAGATTACGGTGGTCTGCAGTTCAGCTAATTACAAGGCCTGTTTCTCATAGCACCCTCCCCACAGACACAGGCTTATAATGCACATATTTTCTAACAATATTTTATAATAATTTTCTGAAGATGACTAAAATTCATTAAATATTATTATATGCATGAGTCAGACATTTCAGATATTTTTTTTTATCAAAGCTGAAAAGAACTATCAAAGCGTAAGGAAAAAAAAAACTGCAGCAAAATACCCTTGTTCCAAATTTTGCCTTCCTGAAAACAGGTATTTGTATTTTCTTCCAAACATATTCATGAGAACACATGATTTGCTTAAAGTTTACTTAATGTTTGAGTGAAAGAAAAGAAAAATGATGTATCCTCCATTAAGGAAGAGTACCACCAAAGGGCCAGAAATCCTCTGGAGTCTCACATGTAGGCTTCCATTGGATTGGGGTTGGGCCCAGGGCACCAGCCAGGCATCCTTCCCAGAGGCTCACGCCTATATTTAGCCAAGGTGGTTTGTGTGGCAGGAGGGAAGGGACTTGGCTGTGTGCTTTCTGACTCACCATCTCAAGCACACGTGTCACTTTCAGAACAACGGCCGAACAATCTCCTCCAGAAGACAGAGTCCAATTGTAACCTTCCTGGGCTGCGGGACTCCACTTCCCAAACTGAATCATAAATTAACTAGCTCTGGGAGGTGAGGGGCCTTCCATAAATCAGCTGGCTGGTAGCATTAGTATTTACTTTCAACCTCACATGGCTGGCTTTTTCTTCTCCTTGGAGCTGTATCCCGTGCTCCTGTGCCAAGCCTGACTCTTCCAAAGGCTGGTAGCAACCTAATGGGCAACCTGGGGAACACTTTAAGTTGCCTCAGAGAGACTGTATTTTCCCACAGTCCTTGTGCAACGCTGTAGTTAGTGTACAATACTGTGACATGTAGGACTTCAGGTTATAGCTGGTCTAACATTTTTAGAATCCTTTTTGAAGCTAATACACAAGACACAGGAGAGAGGAGGAGAATCCCGAGTGTGAATTTTAATCACTTCTCTTCAAAGAAGCAGGTTAGTGAGACAATTTAAGTTCCTAGGACCTCAGTTTCCTTCTCTGGGAATTCTACCGTGTTCTCTGAGGATGCATCATCGATTTGATGATTTAGGAAAGACAGTCTAGACTGGCCGGTGGTACATGGCCAATAGCTGTGTAGCAATGGCTCAGAGACTGAATCGTCTTCTTCACAGCTGACATCACAATAAAGACACTCCTCTTCCTACCCTTGTGCATGCCTTCTTTCTGAAAATCTTGTCTAAAACCTTGCCCCAATTCCCTAGGTTCAAAAAAAAAAAAAAAACAAAAACTTCTAAAGAAGCCAAAGAAACCCATTGTTAATATAGCACACATGCTCAAAGACTCAATCTTACCATTTGTGGATTCCAGCTTCCAGGCTGGCTTGGCTTACGAAACTAGTATTAATTAGTGGGTAATGATCATATGGCTACAAGTACCCTTGCTCATAAATGCACAAAAGAGAGTCAGAAACTGCATTTGTGTCATGTCTGTGACTTAAACCCCTTCTGGTGAGGAACTTAAGGAACTTGTTTGAAGAACTAGATCACCAGGGTTCGTTGGAAAGCTTCAGAGGTGCGCTGCGATGTACACATGATACACTTCTAATATGAAGTGTGAGAAAGGCACTAATTATGAGTGCCCTCATCTATTAAGTCGACTCATAATGCCAGCCCCCTCCTTTCTCAGGCTCTTGAAGTTCACGTCCACATTTGTAGACTCCTGTAAATACAGAAACTCTGCGAGCATGATTACGGGTAGCATGCTCTTGACACTCCTACAACTGTTTCCTTGTTGTTGTCGATAGACTCTTCCAAGCACTACTGCTCCACGTGACAGAATGCACAAATGTCTATTATTCTCACCAACAAAAGGACTTTTAGCTTTAGAGAACAATCATTTCTTTGCTTGTCCAAGTCATCATTACTTACGATTGTTCAGATATTAAGATTTAATTTCAGGGAGACTTCAGAAACCCCCTATTAGTGTCCATACCAACATTTCCCAGATACACTCCTGACAAGTTTGTACACAAGGAAAATTTCCAACATGATGCTTGACTCCACTGTCACTGTTATGAATGGAATTATGATTTACATTTTACTTCTTAGAAATAGATTATCAGGAAAAAATTCCTCTATTCCAACTGATTTTTGACATAGGGAAGAAAATGCAACCTAAGGAGGGGACCTGAGATGGGAACACAGAAAGACAGCATAGTGGATCTCTGATACCACGATTTTCCTCTGTGTGCGTGGTAGGCCATTTAGCTATCATGAAATAATTACTGTAAAATTAATTCTCTAGGTGGCCAAAATTCATACAAAATTAAATTGCAATGAAACCCTTCTATACGAGAGCTCAATACTTAGCTCAAGTAAAGAGAAGAGAAATGGATCTTACCCAGCAGGCCGTGTGTCTTCAATGGCTCTGTCCACTGGAATCAAGTCACTGAGGTAGACATTGAAGTTTCCTTCTTTCCATCTCCGCTCAGCCTCCTTCTTCTTTCCAGGGGGAACCACCACAGGGCGTCCAAACTGACCTGGAGCATTGGGATCCCTTGGAGAAAGGGTCCTATCGATTTTCAACACACGGTGCCTTCCAGGGTTTTCAGTGCTATTTGCAAGGCTTTGCTGGTGTCCCAAAGTCTCGGCTTTGGCTGTCAGGTTGCTTCTTACTGCACGGGGTCCCCCAGCTAAAGCAGGCTTGGCTTGAGACCCTACTCTCTGTAGAGCTAGTGGAGAGGAAGATGTCTTGCTTTGATTCCTAGGGATGTGTTTACCTTGGCTTTCACCCAGAGATTTAGGAAAGACAGTCTGGATTTTAGAATTAGGCACCTTTTTGGTATCTGTCTTCAGGTCTTCGTCTTTGGTTATAATGACAACATGGCTTTCAGAGAAATTAAGTTTCTTCCCTGGTGCTACTTTGGCCTCATCATCTTCTGGAAAGCCTCCCAATTGTGTCTCATTCATTGATTGCTTCTTGAAATGTCCTGTATTAGCAATGAACTTAAAAAGAGGCAGCACTCTGTAGGCTTCTTGTTTCAGTTCTTCACTCTGAGCCTCAGTTTTCTTTATGGCTGTGGCTTCCCCAGACTTCAGGATTGGTGGGCTGGCAAAGCGTGTCCTCGATTTTGTCACTGTCTGTGAGTGCTGCTTTGGTCTGTCAGTCCTGATGCTGATGGTCACATTCGGGGCCCTTTCAGATGCTTGCTTTGATGAATCATTGCTGAGATTATCATTCTTTGGGGCCTCTTGTTTCTTATCGAAAGTTTCTGTGTGTTGTGATATTTTGGTCAATGGAATTCCTCTTGATGCTGTGAACGTTGTTTGCTTGGACATCCTGTGCTGGGAGAAGACAGCAGGCTTGCTGTCTCTCCCTACAGTCTTCTGCATGGGAAGAGTCACTGGAAGGGTTTGTAGATGTGCGAGATGCCACAGTGGCACTGCTTTCCCCCTTCCCAGGCGGATCTGCATTTTCTCATTCATCTGAACTTGGTTCGTGTTCTCTTCAACCCTGAGTACATGGTCGTCAGCCTTTCTAAAGTTCTCCTTGCCCCACATTCCATTCCGGGGCAGCCTCATCCCTCTGATGCTGTTATGAAAGATCTTCATTTGGTCTGGCTGGACCCTGAATCCTGTATGTTCCCTCTTCAGGATATCTTCTTTGAGTATCCCTGTGTTGATCTCGCTAAATGAGAGGCGGAGAGCTGCCATGTCAAAGAGCAGCCAGATGACAGAAGCTACAAATATAAATGCCAAGACTCGCCCACTTCCTCGGAAAAACTTTCGGATCTTGTTCATCTTACAAAGGCTTGCCTTGCAGCCTGCCCTCCTTCTGAGTCTGCTTACCTGGAATGGAAAACGAGTTGAGGCAGCAGCAGCAGCAGCAGCAGCAGCAGCAGCAGCAGCAGCAGCAGCAGCAGCAGCAGCAGCAGCAGCAGCAGCAGCAGCAGTAGGAGAAGCAAGGCCCCCTTGCTTCTGAACCTAGCAGGAAACAGCCTTCCAAGGGGGAAAAGCTCTGCTCTTACTGACTGCCTGTCACTCTCTGCCTGCGTGGCATTTCACAGCAAAGCATTTGTGCCTGCTCACTGGCCCTGGCTAAACCCTAGTAAACACTGGCTCCAGGTGACTCTGAGAGCAGTCAGCTGTAAGATAGTTCACTGCATCTTGTCTCCTTGTCTCGGAGAGCCCACATCCACCTTCTTTCAAGCCCAAGAAAAGGTGGGGCTAGGATGGGGCTGCCAGCTGCCGCTTCTCTCCTCCCAGTTCCCTGCATGCTGTAACTCAACACCACTTCTCAGAAGGAAAACATTTCAAGCCATTACCCAGCAAACTTCATTCAGCTCTCACCTTCTGCTCTGTGTGAGTGTGTGTGTTTTAAGGGCAATTAAACAGAAAGCAAACTAACTTAGAGGGCATGGTTTGTAACCCCACCTACCCCACTCCTACTCATTAACCCTGTGGTACCCAGATGCTTCAGGGCTCTGCTGGAGGAATTAATTCTTGACCTCAATGTTTCAGCTTCAAGAGGTTAATGGCTTTAAGCATCTTATAGCCCGATTGCCGGAGAGAGGTGTTTACCTATTCAGAAGGTTCCACCAACAGGTACAAAAATATCTCTTTGTAAGTTAGATAATCTTTTAACACTAGTTCACTTTTTTTTTTTCATTCTTAGACACAATTTGTCTTATTCCTAAAAAAATAATTCAGCACATTTTGGTAGGATCTGAATGTTTGTGCTGTTACCAAACTCAGTGTGAAAACCTTAATCACCAATAGCTTGATATTAGCACATGAAGTGTTTGGAATGTGGTGAAATAGGATGAAGCAACCCTTATAAAACCATTGAGCTGCCTTGCCCCTTCCATGATGTGAAGACACAACAAGAGGGAATCTTAAAGAAACCAAGTGAAAAATTCCGCCTTATCTGACAAAATGTCTGTGGTTCTTGGACCTCCAGGCCTCCAGAAACGTGAAAAATTTTTTGAATATTGACTATAGACCACTCAGTGTATTGTATTTTTTTTAAATTATTTAATTAATCACTTTACAACCTGATCCCCACCCCTTTCCTTCTCTCATGCACCCTTTCCCCTAATGTCCCTCTCCTTCTCAGAAAAGGGGAGGTCCCCAAGGGGTACCAGCCCACCCTAGCACCTCAAGTCTTAGTAAGACTAACCATATCCTCTTCCACTGAGGCCTGACAAGTCAGGCAACAGAGTCAGGGATAACCTGAACTCACACTGCTAGGAAACCCACATGATGACCAAGCTGCCCATCTGCTACATATGTGTAAGGTGTATATATATATATTTTTTTAATAGAAACTTAAATGTATTAAGACACAGTCCATATCACTATTTACTAAGTCTTGGACCAGTAACAGCTTAAAAGTCCTGCCAAGACCTTGACTAGACTCTGATCCTGGGGAACAGAAAGATTAGTAGTTTCCTCATAGATTTAACTTTAAAATCACTCAGAAGTCCCCCTCTATCCGTTGCTTATCTTGCTGCTATCACCTGACAAAAGGCAACTTAAAAAGCATCTGGAGCATCATGGCAAGGAAGGAGCACCACAGGGGGGCGGAGACAGGTGGCTACCATGTCTGAGAAGCAGAGAGAAACACAAGGATGGGCTTAGCTTGCTCTTTTGTTTTTACAACCCAGTGTACCAGATTAGAAAGCAGCACCACCCATGGTTAGGGTGGATGGGCCTTCCCGCTTAGCTATTCCAATCTAGAAAATTACTCAGACGTGCCTTATAGTCTGGGTCATCTCGCTAGACCCTATCAAGTTGACAATAGGAATCATCACTACCCCAAATTCTGAATAAATGATAGTCGGGAAGTACAAGTGATTTATTGTCTTGTATTATGTTTTTTTTTTTTTTTAATTCCCAGGTCCTTTCAATGTACAGTCAAACTTGTAACACAGTAGTCTACTATAACCCCCCCCCGCCCGCTCATCCTTACTGACCACATGATGATTAATTTCAGTTGTTACCATGACTGGCTTAACACAGAAGACAGCTGATATAGTATCATTTTTGTGTGTTTCCATAAAGATGCTTTGGAAATGGACTGGCATTTGAGCCAGTGGATCAAATAGGAAAGCTGTGGGCAGGTGGCAAAAGTTCAGAGAAGGCAAATTTACTCTTCCTCTTACAGAGACAGGATGGTCATTTCCTCCTGAACTCTGTTATCAGATTGTCAAAGTTCTCTGGCCTTTGGTCTCCAGGATTTGCTCCAGTAACCTGGCTTCATCTGCTCTTGGGGCTTTCCAACTTGTATGGCAACACCCTGTCAAGCTTCCTCCTAGTTTTCTAGCTATTGCAAACATATTGTGGGAGTGAGTCTAACCAACCATAAATGTGAGACAATTATCCTACTGTATCCCTTGTCATCTATCTACCATCTATCCACCTCTCACCTGTCTGGGCATCCTCTTGTTTCTGTTTCTTTGGGTAACCCTCACTATAGCCTATGATGGTTGGTGCCAACTGTAACTTAGAACAACCTAGCATGACTTGGGAGACTGAGCTTGTAGAAGACTTTCTTAATTTTATTAACTCTGGTAGGAAGACCCGCTGTGTTTGTGTGTGTGGGGGTACCACTTTGAGGGCTAGAACTTGACTGAATGAAGAGGAGAGAGTAAACTGAAAGCTAGCATGTGTGCATTAACTTATTACTCTTCAATCTTTCTTGAGTGTGGCTGTAATGTGACTAGCTGTTTTCTGCTTCTGCTGTCTTGACTTCCAGACAGTGATGAGATTCACTGGAGTTGCGAGCCAAACAAATCCTTCCTCCTTTAAGTTGTTTTTGTTGGGGCCTTTTATCATAACAACAGGAAACTAAACTAAGATACAACCCCATTGGTTTTTGTAAAATTGCTTCTCTGGGTAATACTTAATAATAACTATGCTTCCCAAAACAACTGGATCAGGATGTACACTTTGTGATTGCTAATTATAAATATTGCGCACCAGGTGTGAACTCACTGCTCACAAACTATTTTCTGAGAAACCCTGATGTGATATGATGCCACTTACAACAGAGAATCAGTCATCTATCCTTGGAGTTAAACATGGGGCGGGTGGACTCTGAATTCTTTATTCTTTGGCAATGCCTTCTGCAGTGGTTGAATAAGGTTTGCACTTTTCTTGTAAGGAAATAACCCAGATGTAACATAATTTTTAGCCCCTAATCCTCTTTCCCGTTCAGTACTTGCCTTCCTGTTTTGGACTGGAATATACACACGAGTGGTAGCACTGGAGCTCAGCTGTTTCTTCTGTACATATGTGTCTTGATTCATCTTTCTTTTTTATTTGCTTGACGTCTACATGAGATGCTGAATGAAAGCACATAATTACTAACATTAAGGACATCATAAGTTCTAGTGGACACTGAAAGATAGACATGTTTTGTGTATTAATACACAATATATTATAATATTATATATATATATATCCTGGATTTTGTGGTGACATAGTTCAGTAAGTATGTTTTTTTTAAGAGTCTATAGACTTTCAGGATAAAATAAGAATGTAATCATCTTCTCTTGCTATATTGTGGTCCAGGGAAGAAATATTAGTTGAACTGTTAAAGAAAACTGTTAGGTTAACAAAAGCATAGAGGTGAAGACAGAGTGCCATGGCTTTAGGGGAAGCACATTTTTTGAGATCAAAACAGAGGCTCTGGCTTTAGTATGAATTTCTCCCACTCTGTTCCAAGCCCTTTACTCAGCTCTTTCCTTTGAGCATATCATTCAGGACTTACAATAGCACATGAGAACGATGAAATCACAATGCTTGTTCTGTAGATAGAAAATGAAAACAAAGAGAAGCAACGTGCTTCACAGCAGAATAGAAGACTAGGCTCTTGAATTCAGCACCGTGTGATGCTCTGCTCTCGGTTAAATGTTACAAAGAGCTGTTCCTCAGACTCAGTGCTTCTTAAATTCTTCACCAAAGAATTTTTATGAGTCTGGGCATATAAATTAAAGCAATATATTTGGAAGCAATTCTTTGATATGCATATAATTTTACCACTAATTAAAGACAAAAACAAATTTATATACAAGTGAGGTAGGCATAATTACTTACTTTAACTTAAAGAATTAAATTTTGGCTGAATATTTTATATTGTTATATGAAGAGAACTTTCATTATTTGCAGAGCTGATAAGTATTTTGGCTTCATAATTATTAGTGATAATATATAGTTGGAAATGGCAGAGATGTGTGTGGTTGTGTGAGTGAGTGAGTAAGTGTGTGTGTGTGTATACTGATTTTTTTTTATCAACTTGGAATAAACTAAAGTCACTTTGTGAAGAGGGAACCTTTGTTAAGGTGACTAGCATAATTCTGGCAACAAGGAGAGAAATTTAACTGAGTCTTTTGTCTTATTCTTACTGTTGATATTGCATTTCATACTTCTAAAAGGTTTTGATGTATTTTATGTATATAAGTGTGTGTCTGAGTATATATACTCGAGTGTGTAATGTTTACTTTTATGTGCCCCGAGTGTGTAATGGTTACTTTTATGTTGCTGTAAAATAGAACACCATGACCAAGGCAACGTATAGAAGAAGGGGTTTATTTGGAGTTTACAGTTCTGGAAGGATAGAGCAGAACAGAGCATGGTAGCAGACAGCAGGCATGATGGTGGTGGAAACAGGAAGCTGAGAGATCACATCATTAACAAGATGAAGCAGAGAAGAAATGAAAGTAGACAAGTATTCCTGCAGTGCATAAATCTTCCCAAACAGTGTCACTACATGGGGTCCAAGTGTCCAAATGACTGAGACTATGGTGGGCATCTCTCAATCAAACTATCACAAACTGTGCATGTCAGAAGAAGGCATTAACTCTTCTGCAACTGGACTTACAGGTGACCGTGAGCCTTCTCATGTGGCTACTGGGAACTGAACCTGGATCCTTTGAAAGCACAGTAAGTACTCTTAACCACTGAGCCATCTTTCCAGTCTGTTTCTACATTTTATTATGGAGTTGGCCATGATTGCTCTCTATTGAGAGTATATTACACACTCAAAACATAGTAGATGACACTTTCTATCCTCAATAGCCTGAAGCTCCACTTGAAGCTCTATCAACACAATTACAACAACTCACTGTCAGCATTTCAAGCTAAAGGGGATAGGTTATCATCACAGTTAGTTCATATAAAAATAGCATGTTAACTCCCCAAACAAAATGCTTTGTAGATAGTTTCCAAAGTTGACATTGAATATAGGGACAGACCCACTTAAAGTGGCATCATAGAGTTGTTCAAACTCTAGTAAGAAAAATCAATATTTATGACAAGCTTAATTATTCTGGACAGCCTTAAAACTTAGCTCACTGTACTGAATATTTTTTCCTCCACATTCATTTTATCTAAGATCAATAATTTATTTCTCTATATAATTTTAAGGAAGAATGTAGAGAAAGTTAAAGAGTGAGATGTTGCCAGAAGTGAGATTTACCAGAAGCAAAGCAATTAACTCTAGGTTACTCTTCAGGCTCATCTTCTGATTCAGGAAGAGACATGAAAAGTACATTAGAGAAAAAACAAACATGGAGCAAACCCTGAGAGATGGAAATGTGGACTTGGGACACTCCTGAAGCACCGGCTTGGCTTGTGGTCGTCACAAAAGCATGGCTATGGCACTCACCCAAGTGCTTCTGTGGAAATGGCAGAAGCTGGTTAAATGTGATGCTACAGTCTCAACACTGCGGGTGCTAAGGGACACAGTACCAGTTTCTGATAATCCTATCAGCTGTCCACCTCTTACTTATTTATTTCCTGGACATAATTGATTTTTTCTAAACTTCAGACCAAGGACTATGAAAATGAGCAAGGTAAAATGAAAGATAAGACAAGGATGTTAGAATTTTTTTTTTTTTTAAGTAGGAGTCAGTACACATACTGCTCAGCAGATAACCTTCATGTAGGTTATTGGTTTTAATTTAGTTAGGTTCATTTCCACCTTATGAACTGAAAGTTAATTATGTAAAGGTTGTTTACTGAGTTAACCATAACCGGAGAGCAAAGCTGGTTTGTCGAGGGAGGTTCATTATCAATTTCTCAAAATTCTGTGCATATTTATTTGGAGTAGATACTAGCGTAAATACATGTAATTATTACAATGACCTTTGGAAAACTTCTGGGAACGTTGTTCCAATTTTTCATATGGCTTTCGACTTCAAAGTGAAAAAACATTCTTTTAGGTTCTTCTGTCCTCTAGGTGTAATGGGCATAATAGCAGGAAGACCTTTCCCCGTTTTGTGTAGGTTTGTCTGGAAGTACAACCTCATAAACAACTATAGACCTAGAACTCACTGAACATCCAGCTCTAGGCTGGTCTCTTGACATGGGTTCCCACACCATCAGATTTTTCTAAGCCAGAACACGAGCTGGTTTCTGGGGCGACTCGAATAGAATGTTCTATGCTCACGGCGAGTGTCATGGAATCATCCTCACTGTTAGTCAGTGTGACCTGGAATATCTAGTTCTATCTCTAGCCTCAAACCTTGAACAAAGATGCAGCATCTTAGAAATATTAGTACCAGTTTTCTGGCTGCCTATCTGCGGTAGTTTGAATGAGAGTGGGCACATATGTTTGAATGCTTGGTGACCCTGTCGGTGGAACTGTTTGGGAAGAATTGGAAGGTGTGGCCTTGATGGAGAAGGTGTGTCACTGGGGGTGAGGTTTTGGGTTTTAAAAGCCTATTAGTGTTTTGTTCTGGGCTTGCCTATCAGATGTAAGGTCTCAGCTATTGCTCCAATGCCATGCTGGCTTGCCAGCTGCCATGCTCCCTGCCATGATGGTCATGGATTTTAAGCCTCAGAAACAGAGAGCCCCAAATTAAATGCCTTTGTTTATACTTTATCTATAGATGAACCACTTCAATCACTTCTCTAGCTTTATAAGAAAATTATAAACATTTACGCTGATGTTTTGACATAGATTGTGACTTCACAGGCTACCTACCATAGCCATCTCTCCCTTCTTACGCTTGTGCTTGTGCATGTTGAGAGCATTGGGGATCTCTCAGAATGATCACGCTCTATATCAGTACCCCATAATTATTCCTGCTACGATGCTACATGTACAATTTATGCTACAAAATTGAGAGTTTGTATACCTCAGATATGTTCCTATTTTTCTTTGAGCCTCTGGAAATCACCATTCAACACTCCTTTGCTGAGTCTGTCTCTTAGATTCCATGTGAGATCATGCAGCATTAATTTGATACTTTCTGCCTTGTTGCACTCAGTATAATGTCTTTGAGATTCATCCACACTGCTATGAATGGTAAGACTTCCTTGTTTTCGAAATCAGAATAATATTCCATTGCTGCATTTTCTTGGTTCATTCATACTATGATGGATTCTTAGGTTGATTCTACGTAGAGTGCAAAGAACCTGAGAATCCAGGTATTTTTTGAAAGACTGATTTTTTTATTCACTTTAAAGATGTACACCCAGAAATGCAATAGTTAGGTTATATAATACAATCTACTTATATTTTCAGGAACCTACATAGTGTTTTCCACAACTAATCTTCTACTTTAGATTTCTACCAATAGTGCATATGGATCCTCTTCTCTCCATATTTTCATTTATTTTTATAGCAACTGTCCTAATAGGTATGAGAAGATATCTAATTATGGGTTTGCACTGTGCTTTAATGTTATTAACACTGAACATTATCAGATATACTTTGGCCATTTGGCAATCTTCCTTTGAGATATGTCTCTTTAGGTCCTTTGCCTCCTGACTCAAAGGGGTTATTTGCTTACTTTTTCTTGAGTAGTTTGAAGACATTGTTTTAGAAAAAGATTAGGTGCTTTTAACTTTGAAAAAGCACCTCTTTGGATGAGCATAGATGGAAGGAAGGAATAATATGTGTTTTTACCTGATGATGTTCATTTGTTCTTTTTCTTTCTTTTTCTTTCCTTCTTTTTTCTTTCTCTTTTGAGAACAAGTTACATCAGTTACAAACAGTGAAGAGTTAAAACAAGATTACATCAAATATAAAGACTGAAATGGCTTCTATTAATGATTCATGAATTAGTACAGTATCTCTTCTGAAAATTTAGGAAAGGTGCTTATATTGGCTCATCTTGGTTGTCACCTTGACTATATCTGGAATTATCTAAAGACCAAATGATTGGGTACACCTCTGATAGATATTTTATTAATTAAGTCATTTGAAATGGGAAGACCCATCCAGATATTTTGAGAAGGGAACATACACCTTTAATCTGGACCACACCTTCTTCTGGCAGCCTATATAAAAGACAGAAGGTAGAAGCATTCTCTCCTTGCCTACTTACTCTCCTCCTCACTAGCAAGTCTATTCATTTACTGACATTAAAGCCTACTTATTCAGTATTTAAGTATATACTGAAGTCCAGCTGAGACATGCAGCCTTGTGAATGGAACAACTACTGAATTTACAGTTCTTTTGTTGCTAGACAACCATTATTGGACTAGCTGGACCACTGCCAGTCTAACAAATTTCCCATGCTCCCTTCTCTACACACACACACACACACACACACACACACTCACTCACATGTACAGAAACACACACATACATACTCACACACATATATTGCAAAAGTTATGTTCCTCTAAAGAAGCCTGATGAATACAGCATGTCAGTGGATATGGAAGAATAACACACTTTATAAGATGATTTGAGCAGGTACAAAAAAAAAAAAAAAAAAAAAAAAAAAAAGAAAAACCACTTTCATGTCAATAGCATGCAGATCAGCAGAAGGGTGTTTCTTGAACTATCTTTTCAGGTTCTTGATCATTCGGGCTGAATCTGGCCAGTTGGGAATTTGCTGTTCCAAACTATAAAATGCCCCACAGCCTTGCCCACAGGACAATATGATGGGGACATTTTCTTGATTAAAGTTCCCTCTTCTCAGATGACTTCACCCTGAGTCAGGTTGACGAAAATGTAACTAAGACCGCCTGGAAGAAGAAGGAAGCAGGTGTAAGTGGGAATCAAGCTGAGAGACAAATAAAAGAGGTTGGTTTTTAGTTTGCAGGTTCCCCCCCATGCTTTGCATTGTTTAGATGCTCACATATTGAGCTCTACTGTTGTGAAGTGCCAGACTGTTTTCTTTCACCCAGGAAGGTAAGGAAGAGCCATTCAGGGCTGGGCACACATAACATAGAGTGTACACACTTTTCTGACTGAAATAAGCAATTGAAGTAGCCCTAAAGTACTCACCTTATTTTTTTTTAATTTGTAATTTTTCTTATTACACTTTATTCATTTGTATCCCAGCTGTACCCCCCTCCCTCATTCCCACCCAACCCCACCTTCCTTCCCTCATCTCCTCCCATGCCCTTCTCCAAGTCCACTGATAGGGAAAGTCGTCCTCCCCTTCCCTCTGACCCTAGCCTATCAGTTATCATCAGGACTGTTTGCATTGTTTTCCTTTGTGGCCTGGTAAGGCTGCTCCCTGCTCAGGGCGAGGTGATCAAAGAGCCAGCCACTGAGTTCATGTCAGAGATAGTTCATGTTCTCCTTAGTAGGGAAACCCACTTGGAGTTGCCATGGGCTACATCTGTGCAAGGGTACTAGGTTATCTCCATGCATAGTTCCGGGTTGGAGTATCAGTCTCAGAAAAGACCCCTGGACCCAGATATTTTTTATTCTGTTGCTCTCCTTCTGGAGATCCTAGCCTCTCCAGGTCTTTCTCTCTCCCCCTTCTTTCATAAGATTCCCTGTACTCTGCCCAAAGTTTGGTTATGAGTCTCAGCATATGTTTTGATACCCTGCTGGAAAGAGTCTTTCCGAGGCCCTTTGTGGTAGGCTTGTTTCCTGTTTTCTCCCTCTTCCTATATCTATCCTATTTGCCTATCTGAGTGCAGATTGATCATCTTACCCAGAGTCCTCCTTCTTGCCCAGCTTCCTTAGGTGTACAGATTTTAGTATGTTTGTCCTAATATCCACTTATAAGTGAATAAATACCACATTTGTCGTTCTGCTTCTGGGATATCTCACTCAGGATGATCTTTTCAAGTTTCCACCATTTGCCTGCAAATTTCATGATTTTCTTGTTTTTAATAGCTGAGTAGTAGTCCATTGAATAAACGTGCCACAATTTCTGTATCCATTCCTCAGTTGAGGGACATCTGGGTTGTTTCCAGATTCTGGCTATTATGAACAGAGCTGCTACAAACATAGTTGAGCAAATGTCCTTGCCGTGTACTTGACCATGTTTTGGATATATGCCTAGGAGTGGTATAGCTGGATCTTGAGGAAGCACTATTTTTTTTTAACATTTTTTAAATTTTATTATTTTTTTTATCAGTTACATTTTATTAACTCTGTATCCCAGCCGTGTCCCGATCCCTCATTCCCTCCCAGTCCCTCCCTCCCTCCCTCATCTCCACCGTGCCCCTTTCCAAGTCCACTGATAGGGGGGACCTCCTCCCCAAGAATGGGGAAGCACTATTCCTAACTGTCTGAGAAAACGCCAGATTGATTTCCAAAATGTTTGCACAGGTTACATTCCCGCCAGCAACAGAAGACAGTTCCCTTTCTACACATCTCCAGCATGTATTGTCATTTGAGTTTTTGATCTTAGCTATTCTGATGGGTATAAGGTGAAATCTCAGGGTTGTTTTGATTTGCATTTCCCTGATGACTAAGGATGTAGAGCATTTCTTTAAGTGTTTCTCTGCCATTCGATATTCCTCTATTGAGAATTCTCTCTTTAGCATTGTACCCCTTTTTTAATTAGATTACTTGATTTGTTGCTTTTTAACTTTTTGAGTTCTTTACATATTCTGGATATTGGCTCTCTGTCAGATATAGGGTTGGTGAAGACCCTTTCCCAGTCTGTAGGCTGTCATTTTGTTCTGATGACAGAAACACTTTACAGAAGCTTTTCAGTTTCATGAGGTCCCATTTATTGATTGTTGATCTTAGAGCCTGTGCTGTTGGTGTTCTGTTCAGAAAGCTGTCTCTTGTGCCAATGAGTACAAGGTTCTTCCCCACTTTTTCTTCTAACAGGTTTAGTGTGTCTGGTTTTATGTTGAGGTCTTTGATCCACTTGGATTTTAACTTTGTGCAGGGTGATAAATATGGATCTATTTGCATTTTTCTACATGTGGACATTTAGTTGGACCAGCACCATTTGTTGAAGAAGCTATCTTTTTCCATTGTATGGTTTTGGTTTCTTTATCAAAAATCAAGCATCCATAGGTATGTGGGTTTATTTC
This sequence comes from Meriones unguiculatus, assembly GCF_030254825.1. Lineage (NCBI taxonomy): Eukaryota > Metazoa > Chordata > Mammalia > Rodentia > Muridae > Meriones > Meriones unguiculatus. The sequence goes on along the minus strand of NC_083356.1, from coordinate 97,932,018 downwards.
TGGGTCTTCTATTCAATTCCATTGATCCCCTATTCTGTTTCTATGCCAGTACCTTACAGTTTTTATTACTGTTGCTCTATAGTACAACTTGAGATCAGGGATGGAGTTACCTCCACACGATCTGTTGTTGTACAGGATTGTTTTAGCATTTAGGGGTTTTTTGTTGTTGTTGTTGTTTGTTTTTCCATATGAAGTTGAGAATTGTTCTTTCAAGGTCTGTAAAGAATTGGGTTGGTATTTTGATTTGAATTGCTGTGAATGTGTGTAGATTGCTTTTGGCAGGATGGCCATTTTCACTATGTTTATTCTACCAATCCATGAACATGGGAGATCTTTCCATCTTCTGATATCTTCTTCAATTTCTTTCTTCAGAGACTTGACGTTTTTTTTCAAACAGGTTTTTACTAGCATTGTTAGAGTCATACCAAAGTACTTTATGTTATTAGTGGCTATTGTGAAGGGTGCTGTTTCCCTAATTTCTTTCTCGGCCCTTTTGTCTTTCGTATACAGGAAGACTACTGATATTTTTGAGTTAATTTTGTATCCAGCCACTTTGCTGAAGATATTTATCAGCTGAAGAAGTTCTCTGGTTGAATTTTTGGGTCACTCATGTATACTATCATATCATCTGCAAATAGTGATGATTTGACTTCTTCCTTTCCAATCTCCTTTATTTGTTTTATTGCTCTAGCTAGGACTTCAAGTACTATATTGAAGAGATACGGAGAAAGTACATACCCTTGCCTTGTCTGTGATTTTAATAGGATTGGTTTAAGTTTCTCTCTGTTTAGTTTGATGTTGACTATAGGCTTGCTATATATTGTCTTTACTATGTTTAGGTATGTGCCTTGTATCCCTGATCTCTCCAAGACTCTAAACATGAATGGGGTTTGGATTTTGTCAAATGCTTTTTTGGCATCTATGGAGATGTTCATATGGTTTTTCTCCTTCAGTTTGTTTATTTGGTGGATCACATGGATGGATTTCCTAATACTGAACCACTCCTACAGGCCTGGGATAAAGCCTACTTGGTAATGGTGGATATCTTTTATGTGTTCTTGGATTCAGTTTGCAAGTATTTTATGGAGTATTTTTTGCATCTATGTTCATAAGAGATAGGTCTGAAGTTCTCCTTTTTGTTCGGTCTTTGTGAGGTTTAGGTATCAAGCAGTGCCTTCATAGAATGAGTTTGGTAATGTTCCTTCTGTTTCTATTATATGGAAGAGTTTGAAGAGGATTGGAGTTAGCTCTTCTCTGAAAGTCTGGTAGAATTCTGGGCTGAAACCATCTGGGCTTGGGCTTTTTTTGGAAGGGAGACTTTTGATGACTGTTTCTTTTCCTTGGGAGATGTAGGACTATTTACTCTTTATCTGACCTTGGTTTAATTTTGGTAAATGGAATATATTGAGAAAATTGTCCATTTCATTTAGATTTTCAAATTTTGTGGCATATAGGCTTTTGTAGTAAGATTATTTGGATTTCCTCAGTGTCTGTCATTATGTTCCCCTTTTTGTTTCTGATTTTACTGATTTGGATAGTTTCTCTCTGCCTTTTAGTTAGTTTGGCTAAGGGTTTTTCTATCTTGTTGATTTTCTCATTGATTCTTTGAATTGTTTTTTTGTTTCCAATTCATTTATTTCAGCTCTGAGTTTGATTATTTCCAATCATCTACTTCTCTTGGGTGTGTCTGCTTCTTCTTTTTTTCCCCCTAGGGCTTTTATGTGTGCCATTAAGTTGCATGTACAAGTTGTCTTGAATTTCTTTCTGGAGGCACTTAGTGCTATGAAATTCTCTCTTAGTACTGCTTTCATTGTGTCCCATAATTTTGGGTAAGGTGTGCCTTCATTTTCATTGAATTTTAGGAAGTGTCTAATTTCTTTTTTCATTTCTTCCCTGACCAAGCTGACATTGAGTAGAGACTTGTTTAGTTTCCATGTGTATGTAGGCTTTTTGTTATTTCTGTTGTTGTTGAGGTCTAGTTTTAGGCCATGGGGTCTGATAGGATACAAGGGATTATTTCAATCTTCTTCTATCTTTTTGAGGTTTGCTTTGTGCCCTACAATATGGTCAATTTTTGAGGTGGTTCCTTGAGGTGGTGAAAAGAAGGTATACACTTTTGAGTTTGGGTGAAAAGTTCTGTAGACATCTATTGTGTCCATTTGATTTAGGACCTCTGTAAATGTCATTATTTCCCCATTTAGCTTCTGTCTAGATGATCTGTCCCATGGTGATAGTGGAGTGTTGAAGTCTACAACTATTTAGGTGTTGGGATTGATGTGTGATTAAGCTTTAATAATGTTTCATTTACAAATGTAAGTGCTCTTATATTTGAGGCATAGATGTTTAGGATTGTGATGTCCTCCTGGTGGATTTTTCCTTTGATGAGAAAGAAGTGCCCCTCCTCATCTTTTTTGATTAATTTTGGTTGAAAGTCTATTTTATTAAATATTAGAATAGCTACCCCAGCTTGTTTTCTGGGTCCGTTTGCTTGAAAAACATTTTTCCATCCTTTTGCTCTGAGATAGTATTTATCTTTGTTGCAGAGTTGTGTTTCTTGAATGCAGCAGAATGTTCGATCTTGTTTCCACAACCATTCTGTTAGTCTGTGTCTTTTTATTGGAGAGTTGAGTCCATTGTTGTTGATAGATAATAGTGACGAATGAATGTTAGATCCTTTTATTGTGGATTTGGTGGTTTTACTGTGTTTAAATGCTTGTTTTCTTTTAAATTTTTGTTGTAAAGTTATCTATATATTATGTTTTCTTGGATGTTATTGTTTTTGTTGGATTGTAGTTTTCCTTCCAGTATCTTCTATAGGGATTGGTTGCTCTGTAGATATTGTTTAATTTTAGTTTTGTAATGGAATATTTTGCTTTCTCTGTGTATACTTTGCTGCGTATAGTAGTTTGGTGTGGCATCTGTGGTCTCTTAGAGTCTGCATGACATCTGCCCAGGCTCTTTTGGCTTTCATAGTTCTGTTGAGAAGTCTGCTGTGATTCTGATAGGTCTACCTTTATATGTTATTTGGTTCTTTTCCCTTGCTGTTTTTTCTTCTTTTTAAATTAAATTTTTATTTTTTATATTAATTACAGTTTATTCACTTTGTATCCTAGCTGTAGCCCCCCCCCTCATTCTCTCCCAATCCTATCCTCCCTCCCTCATCTCCTTCCATGCTCCTCTCCAAGTCCACTGGTAGAGGAGGTCCTCTTCACCTTTCATCTGACCCTAGTTTATCAAGTCTCATCAGGACTGGCTCCATTGTCTTCCTCTGTGGCCTGGTAAGTGGCCCTTGGGGGTGGGGGTCAAAAAGCCAGCCACTGAGTTCATGTCAGATACAGTCCCTGTTCCCCTTACTAGGATACCCACTTGGATACTGAGCTGCCATGGGCTATATCTGTGCAAGGGTTCTAGGTTATATCCATGAATGCTCTTTGGTTGGAGTATCAGTCTCCCTTGCTGTTTTTAATATTTTTCTTTGTTGTGTCGATTGAGTGTATTGACTATTATATGTCATGAGGAGTTTCTTTTCTTGTCTAGTCTATTTGGTGTTCTCTAGTTCTTTTGTATGTTTATAGACATCTCTTTCTTTAGCTTGGGAACATTTTCTGCTATGATTTTCTTGAAAATAGTTTTTGGTCCTTGGAGCCTGCAATCTTCTTTTTCGTCTATTCCTATTATTCTTAGATTTCATCTTTTCATGGTGTCCTTGATTTCTTGAATGTTTTGTGTTTGGAACTTTTCTGATTTTACTTTTTCTTTGAGGGATGTATCAATTTCTGCAATTGTATCGTCCGTGCCTGAGATTCTCTCTTCCATCTCTTGTATTCCTGGTGATGCTTACTTTTGTGGTTCTCCAGCTCCAGGGTTTTCTCTGTTTGTGTTTTCTTTATTGATTCTATTTTGGGTCTTGCACCATTTCCTTCATCTGTTTGAATGTGGATTCCTGTCTTTCCATGATGGCTTCTATTTTTGTTGCTGTTGTTGTTCATTTCCTCTCTATATTCCACTACTTGTCCTCTACTTGTGCTGCTTTTTGTTTGGCTGTATTCGTCTGTATTTCTTTGAGAGCTTTGTTTGTTTCCTCTTTATGTGCCTCTAATAACTGGATAAGCATGGACTGGAGATAATTTTTCTGTGTTTCTGATGAATTAGCATATCCATTGATTTTTGGGGTTGTTGTTGAAGCCATGATGTCCTGATTTTTGTTGGATGTGTTCTTACACTGGCCTCTAGCCATCTGCTTATCCTTAACTTTTGCTGTTTGTTTCCGGAGTCTGTGCTTCAGACTGGATCCGTCAGTCTCTGGTGTCTGGAGTATTCTTCAGGAAGATGAAAAAGGTCCACTGGTTTGAGAGTGGATGTTGGTGTTTCAGCTGTAGCTAAGGGAGGAAGGTGTTAGTCACATGTATGCAGGCAGGAGCATGTGCATGGAAGTGTTTCTTGAAGGACAGGGTGCTAGAGTATATAGATGCCTGGAATGTGGAGCTTAAGTGAAGGAAGGGGTGCAGGTGCTGGTGCTATTCATGGGCACAGTGAACATGCGCAGGTGCCTTAAATACCTCAGTGGCCTACAGGCCTGTAGTACTGTTGTTCTGGTATTCAGGTCTGTCTGGGTTCCAGGATTTGTTTGCCTAGACTCCACTGGCAGACCCACAGAACAGGGGCTTCAATGTTGAGAAAGCTGTCCCAAGGATCCCTATGTTGCCCATAGTGTGGGTGTGGGTGGGAGGGATATGATGCCTGGCTGCTAGTGTAGAGGTACCCTGGATCTGGAGCTCTGCACGCACTCACTTAAAGGTGCACTCACTTGCTTGCAGGCCTCGTGAGAAAGCACAGGGGTTCCCCTTGTTTTCTACTCTCAGATTTGGGCCCACAGGGACAAATGAGAGTATAGCAGATCCGTCAGGTCAGTGGTGTCCACTGTTTGGCAGCAGGGCAGGGAGACCCGTACTTGGGGTAGGCCCCTCTGCAGTGTCAGTCACCAAGCAGGGTGACTCCTGTTTGGGTTAGCAGCCACCCTGCTGCCACAGACCTGGAGGCCTGCCTCTGCTGTTTCTGTCACAGAGCACTGCCAAGCAGGGAGGGCCATGCTTGGGGCAAGGGGAATGCAAGGGGGTTGAATAATCGCCACTCTCAGTTCCTGGAGAAGTCCACCAAAAGGTTCCAACACACTGGTTGTCTCTTCTTGCTCAGGAAGGCTCATTGTTGATGTTTTGGCTTCAGCTGCCCCTCCACTCACCAATTTCAAAGTTTCAGATCCTGTGTCCCTCAGATACGGTGTGTTCTGCTTCCCACCATCTTGGACCCAACCTCTTAGCTTATTTTTGAAGGGATGAAATAAGCCTACAGACAGGGAGATTAGTGGACTGAACTGGAACCAGGAAAGAAGGAGTGCTTGAGAAGGAAGAAAGGGCTTTCAGCATCTAATTTTTATACATATGCATGCGACTGTGTGTGCATGGTTGTATGTAAATACATACTCTATGTGATTAGTGCTTGGGTGAATGAATTAATTTTTCTACATAGGTGTATTTGTGGCATTTACAAAGACCACACACATACACACACAAAAGACATGCTAACTATACACACATACATATATGTACAGCATAATACATATATAATATGTATATAATATATGTCTGTGAACTATTACAACCTAGGTGGAAATGAAGCCAGGCTTCTAAAGACATTGGTCATGTAGCCAGGCATATTGTCCTTTAGATCGTATGTTCCATGTATGTTTATTTGGGGTAAGGGAGGGCTCAGGGGCAGCACAACCACTTCAGAATTTTAGAGGGATCTCATGTGGGAGGATTTAACTCATTCCATATGGTTCCAGAGGGTGGAGCAGAGGCTGAGCCACAGCAGATGTCTGATCTAAATGAGACGCCTTCCTGACAATTAGTACAAAACAAAAGAGACGTGGATTCCTTCTAAAAGTAGCTGATGATCTGCCTGCTCTTGGAAGTGACATGCGGCAGAAGATGATCAGCCATCTGTCACAGAAATTGGAGCGGGAGGGGGCATCCTTCAATTTGGCAAGGTTTAGCCTAGCCCAACAAATAGAAGAGCTTCCCATCTCCATAGGAAATGCAGCGATTCTCTGAACCGTAGAAATCAGTTTTAAAGTAGAATGTATCAGATACTAGCATTGCTTTATTCAACCATCACATTTATTCATGAAGATGTAGCTCGAGGTAAAAAGTGAGGCTGACATTGAGCCTTAGGGCAATTCATGGTACAGAACAGAGTGGCGAAGCACACACAGAACAGTCCCTGGCCAACTGAGCTCGCCTCTTTCCATTTGCTGACTCAGGAATAGCTCAACAGGCCCCAGTACCCATTCTTTCTGCATTCTATTTTGCTTCAGTTTCCCCCGCTTCTTTTTCTCAGATTTAATTCTTGTGTTTAATATTCTATTTTCTTATGATTTTCTTTATTCTATCTTTTGTGCATAAGGACTGGAGCAAAAGAACGTTGTTTGTCAAGAAGGCAAAGAGGAAGCTGAAAAAAATACATATTGAATTACATCCTTGACTATATATGAGCTTAAACACATTTGAGTGGCATGCTTGCATGTCTAGACTCTCGATTGAATGGAGTATTGTCTGTTAAATCTGGATTGGGGTATGTTTAACGTGGATAATTGCATTCACAAGCAGAAGTTTGTGAAATGGTGGGGTTTGGGACCAGTCTTAATTACCACTATGCCAGGTGCTTCTACCACCATTAGGGGGAGAAGAGAAGGGATCCTCAATACCTTGCAAAGTGCTGGTCAGCTACAGTGTACAGCTTAGAGAAGCTTATGCAGATAGACTCTGTGTTTCTGAGAGTACCCCTTCTAGCATTGTGACTTGAATAAGCACTCTAACCTTTGTGTAGTAAGGAGGTTAATCATCACCCTCTTTATAACATCACAAATAGAGATAAATAGCTTCATACAGGTCAGTGCTTAGAGAAGCACAGACATAATTCTCAACAAATATTGGCAAGGGTTTTGATTTTTCTGATACTATTGGGTATGAGATGATTTGGATTAATCTTTCATGCTGGGGGAAAAAAAAACTTCTTCTATGCTCCAAATAGAATATGGGTGAATAAGACATAAAAAATAATTATTACCAAAATGTGCAGCACAGTGGCCCTTGAAGTTATGAAGCTGCTGTGCTCTAAAAAGTATGCATCGACATCAGCAAGACTGAGTTCACCTAACTTCTCTTTCCTCTCTGCTTGTATCCGCAGATAGATATCCAATTCTTTCCCCAATCCTCCCACTCTTGATACAGGTGTGTGCCTATGCAGATACTCAGAGTGGACACAGCTACATCTACCATCCTTGAGGGACTATGGAAATTAAGAAGGGTCTCTTGTCTTGCTTGTATACTGATAGAGGAGCAAAGCACATGAACATTTTATCATTTTTACAGGTTTACTCAGGAGGCAGTTTAAGACTGTGTGGTGTTGCAAAGTCATAGCCTCAGATATTAATGATTATCCTGCTGGCCTACAAGGCATGCTTGATTAAGTCGAGTCTGTTCAAAGAGGGCAATGCCACAAAAATTTCTTTTAGAACAAAAATCCTTGACATCAGTTTGTTTACTTTTTATTTTTAATTTGTTTTATGAAAACAAAGTTGAGATTCTTCATAATTATGTGTGCTTTGGTTGGATGACAATGTTTTCAATTGATTTTTCCCCATCTGTCTAAATAATTTCCCCTTCCTATTTGACCAGCTCATTTGGAAGGAAACACAAGTACATATGCAAGATGAGAGCTGAAGCATGCAATCCTCTCATGTTATGATTTTTATACTTCTTGATGACTATATATTGAGAAGTGTAAAGCTTTTCTTACACCTTGGTACATTTATTAATCAACCTTTACCACACACAACTTTCTTGTGATGAATTGACTTCATACAGCATAGACAGACAGACAGACAGAAACACACACTCTCTCAGCATGTGTCAGCTCATTTATTGATATTTCTACAAGTTTTTAAATGAAGAATTTGGATTCATCTTAGGTGTTATGTATAAGAGAATATCTATATGCTTAAATTAGTTTTTAAAAAACTGGAATCAATACTCACAAGTTCTATGGAGAGGATGGAAGTATCATAATTTATTAAAATATAATCTTTCAACCTAACACTCTTTGAAAGATGCTGACAGCAGGGGAGGGTGTGGTAATTGAAGATGAAGAGGGCACATTTGCCTACTTCTGGTATACAGTAGTTGATTACAAAATATTAGCTAGAATCATTGCCCTGTACTATATCGCTAATATCTTCCACGAGTCTTTCTGGGTGTGGATTACTTCACTCAGGATGATCTTTTCTAGTTATGTCCATTTGACTGCAAATTTCATGATGTGTTTGTTTTTTAATAGCTGAGTAGTATTCCATTGTGTAGATGTACCACAGTTTCTTTATTCATTCTTTGGTTGAGGGGCATCTGCTTGTTTCTAGTTTCTGTCTATTTCGAATAAAGCCTGTGAACATGGTTGAGCAAATGTCCTTGTTGTGTGGTGGAGCAGCTGTTGGGTATGTGGCTAGGAGTTGTATCAACAGACTAAAGAAGCTAAATAATAAGGAGCACCCTAGGAAGGACACTTATTTCTCATTCAGAAGGGCAAATTGAAGAGGCGCTGGAAAAGTTGAAGAGAGGGATCAGGACAGAAGCCTTTCATAGATGTCCTCTGAAAGACTCCACCCGGCAGGGGATCAAAGCAGATGCTGAGACTCACAGCCAAACTTTGGGCAGAGCACAGGGAGAGTTGGGGGATAGAAGGACCTAGAAGGACAGGAGCTCCACAAGAAGACCAACAGAGCCAACACATCTGGGCCTAGGGGTGCCCTGTGGAGACCAACCAAGGACCATGCATGGAGAGGACTTAGGCCCCCAGTAGATGTAGCAAACACACAGCTCAGTCTCTAAGTGGATCTCCCAGTATGGGGAACAGGGGCATTGCTGACATGGACTCTGTTGCCTGCTCCTATATCACTCTGCTCTGGCCAGGCCACAGATGAAGAGGATGCAGGCACTCTTGATGAGACTTGATAGTCTGGGGTCAGTTGGTAGAGGAGGGCATCTCCCCCTTTCTGAGGACTATGGGAATGCGATAGAGGAAAGAGGAGATAAGGGAGGGAGCTATGATCAGGATGTAAAGTGAATAAATTAAAAAATAAATTTAAATAAATAAATATTAGGTATAAATTAATGGAAGTTGTTATATTTGTATTGAAAATTTTGACTAATGAGTTTTGTGAGTACTGTAATTTGTCTTAAAAAAGGACTCAAGATTAAGTTCAGTGATTTGCTGTCTAATAAATAGATATCTACATCCTCACATACAAAAGTACTACCCAAGTGACTGAAATATATCCAGTTCTTCTGTGGTAGTTTAAATAAGAAGCATCCCCCCACAGGTTCATTCATTTTTTGCATTCAGTAGTTGAACACTAATTTCTGAGTTGGCAGTGTTGTTTGGAAAGGTGTAGGTGGTGGAATCTTGCTGGAAGAAGAACATGACTGAAGGTAGGCTTTGACATGCTATAGCCTCATGGTAATGCCAGTCCATTCTCTCTGCTTTATGCTTATGACCAAGATGTGGCTTTTCACGCTTTCCGTTTATGCCACCATGCCTGCTACGTGCTGATATTTGTCTGTGTTGGGATGCACTCTAATTCCTCAGCAGCCATATAGCCAAACTAAAACACCCTTTTCCATAAGCTGCTTCATGTCATTGAGTTTCATCACAGCAATTAAAAAGTAAAAAGTAAATAATACAACTTCCTAGTATGTATAAGCTTGCGATGTGCTTCAAAGTTTCCCATGAGTGACCCATCTTATTTTGTGATTTGGCTATAAGCAACCAATCAGCTTTATGTATAAGTAAGTGTGTTCTTAGATACATTTTCAATATAGAATTGGAAAGACCCTTACCAGTGAAGGAATGCTGAACCATTGTCCCAGGGACAGTCAGGAAGTCCTCTGTTGGTCCTTGATATACATACCAGATATGAATGGGGTCATGCCATTGCAGTGTTTTATCTCCATTACCATGGGATTCAGTGAAGGACTTATACTTTTTCTTTGGTTTGGTGTGTCCAACAAACTCTTGGGCCTGGTTTCACTTATATTTTGATATGCCTATGTGTCCTTATAGTCTTGATTTACCCCTATAATCTCAATTAACTTATAGGGTGGCTCTCCTTTTATTCCCAGGAATAAGTCAATTATGAATCTGAACTTTCTTCTTAAATATTTAGATATTCTTAAATATTTAGAATGGACTGTGCTATTTGAAGAATGTAAAAAAATATGACTTAAATTCAAATTTCTTGGACTAGTAAGCTAGCATTATGAACTCATGAACTCATAATGCTAGAGAGAGCGTTATGTCACCGGTAACAGATGTCCACAGAAGGATATCTGTTTGTGTTGGATAGGTCAAGGGAAATGGCCTGACAAGTGAGTAATACAGACTGAGTAACAGAAATCTTGAAAGTCAAGGAGATTAGTTAATTCTAGTCTGAAGAAACAAAGTGTGAAAGTTCAGAAGCATGGGAGTGTGGTACCTGAGACAGGTCAGAGAAACAGAAAATGAACATGGAGGATTAAGCGTGGACCAGGTCATGTCACTGTTTATATATGATACTAATAAGCAAAAGAAGATGCCCAATAGTCTCTAGTAGGGAGAATTACCTGCCACCCCTTTGGGGTATATACCATTTCCCTTTCTAACATAGTATTTTGCAAAATCCTTAGTTCATTCCCTGACTTTGTGCATCAAGACCCCTTCACACAAGGCTACTGATGACACATAGAATGCATGTTTTCTGTGTGGTCACACAAACTCCTAACAACTGAACTTTTGATGTGATGATAAGGAAACTTTTAGAGCTGGTGAATTGGCAGTAGCCAGAGTTTCTGCTGTGAGCACCTCCTCATCCACCTTGTTCCTGTTTTGAGATCTGCTGATGTCACCTAAAGGCTATGCTTGTTTCAGGAATGAAGAACCCTCCTGAATTTTCTCATGGTCTTAAGAATCTAGCCTTATGACTTCCCATTTTAGAGGTCTTTGTGGGCATATATGAGGGGTTTCCACCATCTACCTTTAAATATCCAAAGAACTAGGTCTGTGTGATCAGGCTGGAATACAGACACACCATTAGTATACACCTTTAATCCCTTTGGCTGGAATACAGAGACACCCTCTATTATATACCTTTATTCCTTCTGGCTGCACATCTTTAATGGCAAGCAATGGCAGCTAATTGCAGAACAAAGTGATAAATCAGAGAAAAGATTTGACAGAATGAGTTAGAGATAGGATATGCCCATGAGAACAGACAGGAGAAAAAGAAGCTGCTTAAAAGCAGCATAGAAGGAGCACAAAAGAGTTTGTAGAGACAGTACAGTAGAGTTCAGAGTACTGTTCAGTTTGGTGCAGGTCAGTTGAGAGCAGTTGAGTTCCTACAGTTCAGTTCATGGAGCTAAGAGTCAGTTTTTCTAAGCAGAGCAATTCACCGAGAAGCAGAGAGAAGCCAGTTTGAATCAATCACTTTGGAGGGGAGTTTTGAGGCAGAACAGCTGAGTTGAACCAGCCAGCCAGAATTCAGAAAAAACAAAAACAAAAACAAAAACAAACAAACAAACAAACAAAAAACTAGAAAGGGTGAGCTTATTCGGTGAGCTTATTCGGCAGTTAAGTCTTAGATGCTAAAAACATTCTAAACCTAGGATAGCTGAAGCCTTTAAGAACTGAGCTGAGCTTGCAGAAGATTAGATTGTATGGAGGCTAGAAGCTTGTAGGCCTGGGCCTAGGGATAGTTAGAAAAGCTCTGGGTTCAGCCCACACCACATATTAGTAACGCTTGGGTAGGTCTTTCATTTCTTCCCCTAATCTGAGGAAATAAAAACAAAATTTAAATGAACATCGGTACAAAGTCCCAATTTATTTCTAATATCAGAGATCAGACCTCTACTCTTGCCTGATGCGTCTAAAACAAAAAGGGGGAACTGTAGAGAGCTGCGGAATGCCGCGCCTTAAAGATGGAGCTGGTTTCCGCCTTCCACCTTCCTGATGGTGAGTGCTCTCTGTCGCGAACAACTCCACATTTGGCTAAGGCCTAGGATCTGGCTTGCTTCCATGTATGTGGACCTATCTAAATTGCCCACGTGGCACGCTGGGGTTGGCTACCCAGAGGCTATTTAAGCTGTGGGCTGGCTTTCCCCAGGGTCAGATGATTGTTCAAGGTTCCTGAATAAACTGCATTGAAAAAAAAAAAAAAAAAAACAACAACTTCCAAATCATCTTCAACATTTCCTTCCTACTTTCTTCCTTCCTTCCTTTCTTTCTTTCCTTCTTTCTCTCTTTTAGAAAAAGACCATTGAAATGAAAGGGAAAAGGCAATACCTTCTCTGATAAATAATTTTGTTTTGCTTTTGTGTTTTAAGTAATTTTGGCATCAAATTCATATCGACCTTCTTGTATTCTTCCCAGAGCTGGGTTAAAGGTAAATATCACCACACTCAGCCTTTCAAGGAGTCTTTTATGTTGAAACTGAATGTAAACCTTCTGGGGTAGAAAGTGATCAAGGCCAGAGGATTCTTGTTTCTTCTAAAATCTCTCTTCAAGGATTTTGATAAGTTGAATAATTACTTTGTTACAATTCAATTGTTTTTACTGTTATGTTCCCCTTTTCATCTCTAATTCTGTTCAATCAAGCCATCTCTTTCTCTTTTGGTTAATTTGGTCAATAATCTCTTGATCCCATTTTCTTTCAAAACGATTTGCTGATTTTTTTTGTGTGATTTTCTTTGTTTCTAGTTCATTAATTTCTCCTCTTATTTTTATTATTTCTTCTCTGCCTGCTGGACTTGGGTTTCTTTTGAAGCTCAGGAAATCCCAACAATATAGGTGCCTAAAAAGACATTAAAAAGTCAATGTCAATTGACCTGCCAGCATAATGATGGGATTTTATGTTCAGAGTTTCAGTCTTAGAAGAAAACTACAGGAAACTGAAGGTTTCTTGGAGAATGAGACTTAGTCTTCTCCAGGGAAGAGCCCCTAATAGGTTAGCTAATCCTAACAGGTCATCCCTAGATACCTACAAGCAGCACAAAATGATCCCAGTGTGGTGTATTTATGAACTTATACATATGTACAAAATAACTACAATTTAAAAAAATAAGTCATGATTTTGAGGAGTGGGAGACACACAGGAGAAATTGGAGGGAGGAAAGGGAGAATGATCCCAAAACAGTACTCATATATGACATTTTCAAAAAAATTATTTTTTTCAAAGTCAGATGTTTTCTTACTTTTTAATTGGAGAACTGGCTAGATCTCTACGTCTTGCTTAAAGAAGTTAGCAGACCACACTAAGAAGGACAAAGCCATCATCCAGTTGCGTTCTATTGTATTCACAATGCTACCTATGATATGACATTTTCGACTTTATCACGAATCAAATTCTTTTTCACTTTCACATATTTCAGATGAAATACTTTCTTGGCCATGATCTTATATAGCCTCGCCAGGGAATATTCTTTGAGGAGGACATTCTTTGCATCATTTAGAGGCACCAACCGCTATATTAATGCTTAAAGATAACACTCTTGGATTTGCTTTGCATGTTCATAAGAACACAGTATTTGCCTGCTTCATCTTGCTTCCTGGACCTGTTCTTTCTAATCATCTCAAGTTGATGTCCATCACAATCTTCTTTCAAGTCACACTGACCATGCCCATAGTAACTAGAATAAGATAAGATCTTGTTCTTGACTTTAGGCTAGTCTCAACTTTAGGTATGGGAAGAGAGTGTTGAGAATATTTGTACTTGATAATTTGCTCTGACTGCATGTTCTCATTTGTAGCAAAAGAAAATTTTACATGCAAATCAAAATCTATACTACTTTTAAGCCAGTTGGACACCATGACCCTCCTTGCTGTCAGATAACTTATTCTCCCCAAAATATCATAACTTCATTTTTCTTAACATCCAGTAGGTTTATGTTGTGTACATATGCTAAAATTGCATTATCTGTATTTCTATTGATGGTATCTATACTGGATCCATTATTTTGGTATAAACATGGATAGATATATTCAATGATATAGAGTTCTTGAAGTATATGCCCAGAAGCACTATATCTGGGCCATATGGTTATTTTAATTTTGGGGGGAAAGCCTTCATGTTGATTTTCACAATGGCTTTGCTAACATGCAACCCCACCAGCCATGAATAAGAAATGTTTCCTTTTATCCAGCATTTTGTCCACGTTTCTTGTTTTCTTGCTTTTAGCCATTCTGACTGGGCTAAGATCACTAGGGAATACTCTGAAAACTCATACCTCACTCTAAAGTCTGGAAGACAGGGATGAAATGAATCATGAACTAACTTAATTAAGTTAGAAGATATAAATAATTTTGATAGCCCCATAACAAGCAATGAGATTGAAGCAGTAGTTGGAATTTTCTTACAAAGAAATCCATGAACCAGATGAAGCCAGCACTTCTCAAGTTGTTGCATGGAACAGAAAGGGAAAGAGCATTGCCAACTTCATTTCACGGATACAGGTTTGTCTAGATACTCAAACTGGGAAAAGGGACCACAGCAGTTAAACTAAAGACTGACTTTCCTGATCAGCATAGACACAAAATTTCTCGACTCTTCAAGATTGGACTCAAGAACACATTAAGAACATTATATATCATTATCAACTGGAATTCATCCAAGGTCAGTTCAATATAGTTAAACCAATAATTGTAATTCAATGTATTAATTGACTTAAGGACAGAAACCACAGGATCATTATAGATGTGTTAACATCACTTGACAAAGTCCAATATGTACTCATAATAAAAACCCTGAAGAAATTAGGAGCAGATGGAATGTATCATTTTTTTTCTATTTTAACTCTTCCAAAATAATTCTGATTACTCACTTAAAAATTTAATTGAAACTTTATTCAAAAGAACTTACAAAAATAAAAACACCACATGCAAAAGCTAACCAGACCCAATGGCCATCCATCTCAATAGACATCTATAAAATGAGGACACTTTATAATTGCATGTATTTATTTAGAGTAGTGTGTGTTTGTGTGTGTGTGTGTGTATGTGTGTACACATATCCAAAAATGTGGGAGATTAGAGGACAACATACAGGAGCTCCTATTTTCCTTTCACCATGTAGGTCCCAGGGATTCAGTTTAGATAGCCAGGATTAACAGTAGCAAGTGCCTTTCTTAGTTGAGTTGTATCATCAATCCCAAAAAATAACTAAAAATGAAAAGAGAATGTCTGTAATATTGTGATATAAATCAAGACTAGAAAAAATATGTTTATCTCTAAAATGCTTCTTTCATCTTAACACAGAAATAGCTCCCGTGTTTAACATCAGGGTGCTCAGGGCTTGGCTGATACTAGCTGAGGCATCAGTTTCCATGTTTCCAACATTCAGAATGAATAGTGTTACAGTAGGAAACTCTTTTACAATCTTCCTAATTCTGAAGCTTTATGTCCCCTTTTATCTGTTGTTGTTCATGCATTCATTCATTTTTAGTGTCTTTATGTTTGAAACAATGCTAAATATTTGGAACATCAGAACAGAATACTTCTTTGTCATGATTCTCTGGAAGTTTTCCAACCATGAGGAACAGAATCATGTATAAATAGTCAAATATGTATCGAGGAAACTGGACATGAGAACTCCTAAGGAGGTCAAGAAGGCCAGTATAGAGTCGGATAGCTTTATGTAGAAGAAGGAAAGCAGATTTGTGTCTGTTATCCTGCACAAAACTCAACTCCAAATGGATCAAGGACCTCGACAAAAGATACCCTGAATTTGATAGAAAAGAAATTATGGAACAGGTGTGAACTCTTTGGCCCGAAAATGCTTTTCTTTCTTTCTTTCTTTCTTTCTTTCTTTCTTTCTTTCTTTCTTTCTTTCTTTCTTTCTTTCTTTCTTTCTCTTTCTTTCTTTCTTTTTCTTTTTTCTTTCTTTCTTTTTCTTTCTTTCTCTTTCCTCTTTCCTTCCTTCCTTCCTTCCTTCCTTCCTTCATTTCTTTCTTTTCTTTCTTTCTTCTCATTTGTAGCAAAAGAAAATTTTATATGCAAATCAAAACCTATGCATATCTACATGCATATGTATTTGCTGCCTGCCCCACACCCATATATGCACAACATCAAAAGGAACAATAAGGATATAATGCTAAGTGAAATAAGCCAGTCACAAGAAGCAGAAGTATTATGTTATTTCACTTAGTTTCCAAATGGAAAATAGTCAGATCATAACACAAAAATCAGAGTAGTTGCTGACAGAACCTGGTGTGAAGTAGCAGAGGTGCGATCATATAATGGATACAGAGTGTAAGCTTTGCTGGAAAAAGCATCCGGAGAAGGTTAGTGGTGCTGATTTCACAATGCTAATGTGTTTATTTTTTAAATATTTATTTTTGTTTTTAATAATGGGTATGTGATTTTGGGAATGGGGAGTTATATGCACATGAGTGAAGGTACCTACAGAAGCCAAAAGAGAACATTACATGTCCTTGAGCTGGAGTTGAAGGTAGTCCTGAACTTCTTGAAGTGGTATTGGGAGTCGAAATCAGGCCTTCTAGAGTAATAGCAATGATTTGTGATGTCTTAGCCTGCACACATACAAATGGTTGACATTTTATTGTGTGCATCTTACCATAACAAATTAAATAAGATTTCTCTCCTACCTCTCCTTGTGTGTGTGTGTGTCTGCATCTATGTCTGTATATCTGTGTGATCATGTGTCATAGTATGTATATGGATGTCAGAAGACAACTTGCAGGAGCTAGTTTTCTCCTTCCATCATATGTGTCCCAGAAATCAAAATCGGGTCACCAGGGCTGGCAACAGGCGCCATTATTCACTATGCCATCTTGCCTATCTCTCCCAACAACAAAGAATTTCAGACACAAAACTATCCATCAAATAAAATAAAAAGAAAGAAAAGGAATAACAGGAAAGGTAAAAATAAGCAGAAGAGGATTAGCAAAGGACATATTTAAGCTGTGAATATCAGTAACTTGTGAGTATTAAAAAAGTACAATGAGAATTGCAAGATACATACAAAAAAGATAATGGCAATGTCACACCTCAAGGCCTTTTAGATGCCCCAGAAGTCATGATTAAAGTGAAGTGGAGAGTTTGAAATAGACACGCCTAAAAAGAATATCTGGAAATCAAAACGAGAAATGTTCATCTCAAACTATTAAAGATGGCTTTTAACCACCAGAAGCAGAGGGCAATAAATGACAGAACAAATGGGTAAGGAAGCACCAAATAGAGACTGACAAAAGCACAAAACCTCATGCCCAAAAGAAAGAAACTGGAAAAGGTTCTTAAAACAAATAAATAATGAGAATTAAGTGAAAAGATTAAGGTAGAGATGACCAAAATTAAGATGTGGCTAAATGTCATGCTTATAGGCCCCAAAAGGAATAAACTTGAACAATAACTCAGATTGATAAATTCCTAAAAACTCAAAAACCTACCTAACATACTATAAAGGGAAATAAGAAACATGAGTATGAATGAGAAAGTGACATCACTAGAGGATATTATCTCATGGGCTCACTGTCAGCAACAGTGCAGTTTATCAATGACCAAACATCTTATGAAACACATGTTTATTCAGCAAACTGAGAATACCACCGTGCATAAAAGATGTCATGTCAATGATCATTACGTTTTTCTCTTGGAATAAAAATTGTTTCATTATGTTTTTGAAAGTCAGCGTGTTTTACAAACTAGCAAAGAAAATTAGTTTGAGGTCATCTCAATATGCAGTAAAGGCTTATACTAGAATTCAATTCCTATTCATAATCACAGGTCTTATCAAACTCTGAGTAGAGGGAACTCTGAATTTGATAAAGGGCATCCACAATTTTATCATAAACATTACACTTTCTGGGAAAAGCTTGAAGTTCTTTGGCTTTGGGGAATGGCACACTGTTGCTGAGATCCACTGCTCCTTTTCAAAATGGTCTTCAGGAGTCAGATAATACAGTCAGCCAAGGAAAAAGCATCAAGAATTGAGAATGTCCTGTAAAATGCACTATATTTCAGAAGGTGATATGTCACACACGGTAATCCTCGGATAAGTTAGGAGAATTAAAATACAGTTTCCCAGGATTAATACATTAATTTAATAAATGCACAGTGAATCTGAACTGCTACACACAGTATAAAACAGAAATGAACCCCCAATGTGTTAGCAGGGAATTAGTTTTAGTCCGGCCAAATCTGTGGAGAGATACAATCTCAAATGTCTTCAAAATTCTCCAAGCTTTGCATTTTTTACAGTTGCTTTTTACTTCCCTCTGAGTATAAAGACGATTGTCTGAAGAAGTGATTTTTGTTTGTTTCTTTATTTCTTCCCAAGAGAGCAATGACCGGCAAAGCCTCACCCTGGAAAAGCCACCATCAGTAGTTAACAGAATTCTATTCTGCTTTCTCCAAGTGTCTGCTGCTCCTTGCGAGCAGTTTCTCTTTCCAAGTCCTCCTGTGGTGAACCCAAATGTTGTTTATCAGGCAGGCGTAATTCAGCCCACTCACGCATTTTGCTGCCAGTCCCATTCTCACTCTGAGCCCTAGGCCCCTGTGCCTAGCCACACACGCACTTGATTCTCAATTTGCGTCATGGAGATCTGTGGGCAGATGTAGGTGGTACCTCACAGATGCAAACTTCTCATTTTTATTTTTGCTGTTTTCCTTTGTCATTTGGACATGCCAGGAGAAAACCAATCTCCTATTAGCTGCAAAGGATCTGTGCTGAGAGTTGCCTCTTCTGATTACCCACACCAGTAATTTGTCTTGTCTGATGTTGGGAAAAAGAAAGCCTAAGAATGTCCCATTTTACCATCTCTATTGTCAAATTCTGTCTGTTCTTTTGCAACCTGTGTCCCTTAGCCTATTATACATCCTCACTAGCCCAAAGAAGCAACAGGGCAAAAAAAAAAAAAATGCCAGAGTAGACCCTGAACTGAGGACATTTGTCTACTACACTCTCTTATTAGTTAAAAAATATGGTTGATGTTATTTTTATTGTATTTTTATTCCACTTTGAAATGTTTTAAAAGCGATTTCCAGGATTCAGGAAACATAAACATGTTTAATTGTCTAACAATCTGCTGCAGGTCAGTAGACCCAGGAACATGGAAAGAGAGAATGAGAAGACATGATAATAATTTCTTAGAAATACAAAAACCAAAGCCCGTGTTCTGCTTCTACAGGTTCGGGGATCCTCCTGAACAGAGCTTCAAAGAAGGCTGTCATTAGATAAGTTTTGAGATAAACAAAAACAAAATCTCCCATCTGTGTCACCTAACTTTTTCCTAACTATTGGATCTCTAGTGAATGCCAAGATTATCTACTGATCTTTGTCATGGGTGTTCTTTTTTTAAAGGGAATTCATAGTAGTTCAAACAAAACATTTTTTATTATGTTCTTTTTTAATTTATTTTTTATTAATTACAATTTATTCACACTGTGTCCTAGCTGTAGCCCCTCCCTCATCCTCTCCCTGCCCCGTCTTCCCTCCATCTTCTCCTCATATGCCCCTCCCCTAGCCCACTGATAGGGCAGGTCCTCCTCCCCTTCCTCTGACCCTAGCCTATCAGGTCTCATCAGGACTGGCTGCATTGTCTTCCTCTGTGGCCTGGCAAGGCTGCTCCCCCATTAGGGGGAGATGATCAAAGAGCCAGCCTCTGAGGTTATGACAAAGACAGACCCTGTTCCCATTACTAGGGAACCCACTTGGACACTGAGATGCCATGGGCTACATTTGTGCAGGGGTTCTACATTATCGCCAGGCATGTTCCTTGGTTTGAGTATCAGTCTCACAAGAGACCCCTGAGACCAGATTTTTTGTTTTATTGCTCTCCGTGTGGAGATCCTCTCCTCTCCAGGTTTTTCTATCTCCCCCTTCTTTCATAAGATTCTCTGTACTCTGCCCAAAGTTTGGCTATGAGTCTCAGCATCTGCTTTAATATTCTTCTGGGTAGAGTCTTTCAGAGGCCCTCTATGGTAGGCTTCTGTCCTGTTCCCTATTTTCCCCCTCTTCCGATGTCCATCCCATTTGCCTTTTTGAATGAGGATTGAATATCTTGTCCAGGGTCTTCCTTCTTGCTTAGCCTTCAAACAAAACATTTTAAAAGATGAGACTTGCTATTTGTAAGCAGATCAGTTCAAGAATCAAAACTGTGACATCTGAGGATGATCTAAACTTGGCAGAATTTTGTCTGGGAAAGGAACTGTGGATTTTTGAAAGTTTTTGAAGGCATGTGGTTTGTAAAGAAAGATTTTTACCATGTGGTAAAACCACTTGAGTGAAAACCTTTCCACCTCTTGTAAACAACGTACATTTGGTCTTTACCTGTTTTCAGACTTAATAGCACTTGAGCCTCAGCAGTGCTGCCTTTAGCTTTTGTTCAAAATGTCAAATTTGGATGGTCTTTTCATGTGCTCAGTGGACTCATTTTATTAAATCAAGAGGGCTATTTTCAAGAGAGAGGAAAAATTCAGTCAGCAACCAAGTGTAGGGTTTCAGTTGAACTTGGCCAAGTACATACTTTGTGCGACCAGTGGGCAGGTGATGGTGGCTTCTTCTCCTGGGTCCTTGCCTTTCATCGGTGATAGACTGGCAGCCACCATGGGAGCATTGCCAAGAAGGAGACCTCCTTAATGTTCGTTTTCAGAATGCCAAGTTAAGACTTAAGTATCTGTTTGCCAACCCACAGTCTGTCTCCTGGTGCACTGTTAAAATTGTCTTGTGGCTTTCTTACACTTCTTTCTTTTTAATGCTCCATCCTTACAACCATATCAAGCATAGAATATTGATAGTTACAAAATGTGCCAGAATGCTACAAACACATGATTTTAGGCACTATTTTAAGCATCAACCTGTTTATGTAGCACAACCCATCATGAATTATTCTTCAAGCCATAAATTTTAGAATCATTTATGATCTACTGTGAATTTGTGCATGTTCGGCATTCATAAAGCTTGTAGGCAAAGTGTTTCTGTGAGCTTCCAAGTACACAGGGTTTTTGGCTAGAGCTTAGGCTTAGTTAGATAGGTGCTAAACTCTGCCTAGAGACTGCTCATATTCCATGATGGAACAGTGAGCTCTACCTGTATCTTTTTACTTCTAGACCCAGTGTTGCCATTTATATTCAAGACCTCTCCAGAAAATATAGCCATCATGGGATAGAATTCGTGGACTTTCATCAAGCCCACCTGTTGTGAGTGCGGATCACTTGTCCTAAGGAATCTTAGGGTTTGTAGTCACAACAATTGCTGCTCCAGACAGGCAGATGTCACATTTGAACTCTCCTTACTCTATTGGTCTGTGACACTCAACAAGCATCACCATCATCAAAATGTTTCCAAGCAGGATATTGATGTAAGTCTCTTGGTTGATACCACAGCACTGGGACATGTTATAGACTCCAAATACTACCTTACTCACTTCCATTTGTTCACGATAGCCAAACTAACCAAATATTCATTTGGAAAGTTAATTACCTATATGATGAGTAGGTTACTTCAACTTTTCTTGTTTTAGGTGGGGAGCAGCACCCCAACCCCAGGTTGGAAAGGGGAAATGAATGGCACACCACTTCCTATCTTGAAAATTCACTTTGAAGTGCCCTTTAAATTTACTTCTACTCTTCTATGGGCAGGAAGCAGGCCTTGAGGGGCATGAGTAGATGAAAATCAGTACCTTCTGTAGCTGTTTGTTAAGCCGAGTGTAGGTGTACTAGTATTTATTTCCCTGTGAAATAAATACATGTATTGCTGATTATTTCCACTATTGGAGTTTTAGCAGGATTTCTAGAACAACTAGAACAATGAGGGGTTTCTTTGTTGGCCTTAGTTATCAACTTGAGATATCTGAGAGAATGTCAGCTGGGGGATTGCTTTGGGCAGTTTCCCTGTGGCATGTTTGCCCTGGGGGCATTTTTTGATTGCTAGTTGATGGAGGAGAGCAAAGCCTACTGTGCATGTACCATCTTTGGACATAAATCCTGAGCTGTACAAAGCAGCCAGAGAGCCAACCATTTGGGCTGGGTGTCTACTTCAAATGCCCGTTCTGCTGGATTTACTGCTTCAACTTCTCTCAAAGATGGACTGTTACCTAGAGGATTCATCTTCAGCCCAGGAGGTGCCTTTGGCCATGGTATTTATCACAACAACAGAAAGCAACTAAACAACACTGACCCACCACATAGCCCTACATTATTTTATGGACCACTCATCAGGTTACTAAAAATCATGGTTGGTACTTTTGAGAAATTAAACATTCTATTATGCAATCAGTCACTTTCTATTTGTGTGTTTCTGATTAAGTTTCTTTTTCTTCCTCCTCTTCCCCTCCCTTTTCTGTGGTTTCTGATTACATTTCTCTACATTCCACCTCACAACATGATTACATGCATATGAAAAAGAAAAAAAAATTATTTTCATCTGCTCTTCATGCCCTTTCATTTTTCCAGGAGATAGCTTGCCTCCTATTGATAAAAATGGCCACCTGGAGATGGAGTGTTTACTTTCTATAAAGAAGGAAGATTGTGGCTTTATGGGCTTTCCTGATTAGAAATGCATTTGCTTCTTTTCCACCTGGGACTTCCCGCCCCCAAACTGGTACTCTAACAGAAATTCCTATCAAGAGGAGCCCGTTAGGGTAAAACCCAGACAAGCGTCCAGGCCAGATTCCCTGGCAAAGCTTAGGCTCAACTGCTAGAAGAAAAAATAAAGTCAGGAGTCATCAATCCAGAAAAATCAGCTAAAGTAGGTATGAAAAGGAGAAAAGATTGAGACTCAGTAGAGGAAGTTGTGATAAATGCCGTCCATCATGCTGGATATTGAGGCTTTGCTTTAAGGGTTTGTGGTGAATGTGTATATTTGGTTTGGTGGAATTGGGAGGGTATGATAGCACATTTTTCATATTTAAATGCTATTTTTTTTGGTGGGAATTTAAGATGCCTTCAAAGCTGCCTACATTTTTCCAGAGCTATTGGGCTACCCACTAAACTTATGGCAACTCCTTATTTTTTATTTATGGTAACGGAAGCCACACTATTTAAACATGATACACTCTGGGAAATCAATGATAATACATAAAGTATGGTGAACCTCAGTGGGTCCATAAGGTAGGTTTTAGTCCACAGCCTAAAACCAAATTGTGAATCGCGAAGGAAATGAGAAAGCTCTGCAAATGATGAATGACAGTACAGAGCTTACTCCAGAGAAAAATCTGGTATGCTCTCAAAGCCATAACCAGGCAACTCTGTATAGAAAAGTGAGCAGGTAGGAATCAGCCGCATTAGCAGCAGTGGGAAACAATGCCTGGCTTCCAGGGAAAACAGAGGACACATTATACAGACTTGAAAACACACTGGAAAGAATTTATGCAGGGAGAGGGACTCTACGTGTGCTGGGCAAATTCCTGATGAATTAAAAACAGTTTAGTTATTAACAATAAAACCATAACCCTGGGGGCCTGCGAGATGGCTCAGCAGTTAAGAGCCCGTGCTGCTCTCTGTTGTGGACCGGAGTTCAGTTCCCAGCACCCATGTTGCTGGCTCACCCCGCCTGCAACAGTTCCAACTCCAGGGGATTGATCATATGCCCTCTCCTGGACCACACTCTTCTATAGCTGTCTAGATTTCCGGGACCAGTCATGACTTTCCTTTGTGAGAAGGTCTTAAGTTCAACTAGAGAGCTGTTGGTCACCCCTCAGTATGTATACCGCTATTGAGCCCTTAGAGTTAATGTGCGTTGTTGTAGTTTATAGCTGCACAGAACTAATGGTTGCTTCAGGGCAGCTGCCCCATTCTTTCTTATAAAGGAATATGGCCATCAAATGGCTGAATTTGGAGTGTTGTCAAGAAAAGTGTGAGTCTGGGCGTTTTGTCATTGGCAGCTTTGGATCAGATCTAAAAAAACTTTAGGATCAGAACCGCCAAAAACAGTCAATGAATGACATTGAAGGAATTTTATGCCAAATAGCTTTGATTTTTACCAACTGCTATGGTCAGTGAATGGTTATTTTCAGGAAGGGCAATGAAACTAGAAAGAGATTGTATTCTGGCTAGAAGGGTATATTTGTGGTGTCTGTAAACTGCTGGTGTTGCTTGGATTATGTTTCTTACTCCATGAGGCACTTGTCTTGGGATAAGGGAGTTCAGAGAGAAGGGGGAGGGAGAGAGAGAACATCTTATCTGATATTCTATTTGGCTGCCAGGGAGTGTAGTGTTCAAATATTGCAGCCAGTTTCTGTCAGGTTGCCTCTTCACTTTTATTGTAGTCTTCATGGGTCAGTGCTAATTTGGCCCTCTAACATTTATCTTTTATAGTCAAATTTGATGGAGAATTAGCTAGAAGTATTCCATAGGCTTCTTTTTTATTTTTGACATTTACACACATGCATAGAATGTCCTGTGATTATGCTCACACCCTCTCATTATCCTTCTTTGTTCCTCTCTTACCCTTCCTAACTCTTGCCATCCCTAGAAGTGCCTCTCCTTCCTCTGTGTCACTGTTAAAATAAATGAAAAATAGAAGAACTAGGAAGACACCCAAAGAAAGAAATAGGGAAAGTGTTGGGTTATTTTTTTTAAAAAGCTAAGGGGTTATGAATGAATAGTGGAGTTAGAAATGGGAAAGGGGAGCTTAGAACATCCGTGTTTCACTGAGACTGTGGGTATTTAATACTCAGATTTTCCAGGGTCCTATGCATTCGGTCCACTCCGTGCGTGTCACAGCAGTGATGCTACCCCAAAGCATGCGCACTTGTCTCCTCACTCATTGCTGATAGAACACTGAAATGAATACTGGCCAAATAGCATGGTTTGGCTGTGATCCTTCTGAGAAATATAATCGTGAAATAGCTTTCTTCCTTTTCTCCCTATCCACTAACTTCCTTCCTTCCCTCTTTGTATTGTCCCACATACAACTTCTTTTCTTGAGGGAGTGCTATCTAATTTTAACATTTGGTTTCTGAGAAATTGCAGGACTGCAGTTATGGTGTGCCTTGCTTTTCCTATTGCGGGCACTAGAGGCAAGAAGGAATGTTATTCAGACAACAACACATGCTATCTGTTTTTAAAATGATTTTAATATTGTTACAACTCCCGAGATGATTTTTTTCAAGAAAGTAATTTCAGTGAATTCTTGAGTGGTATACAATTACTCTCCTGGTTTTCTTTCTCCTTTTCACATCTATCTATCTATCTATCTATCTATCTATCTATCTATCTATCTATCTATCTAGTGTGTGTGTATGTGTGTGTGTGTGTGTGTGTATGCTCACTACAGTGCAATCACATGTGGCAATCACAGGCGACTTCCAGAAGTCTACTATTAGTCCTACTCCCAGGCTTCAAAGATCAAATTCAGGTCACCAGTTTTTGTGGCAAGCACCTTTGTCTGCCGAGGAGCCTCACTGTCCTTCTCCTATGCCCCGGAGCAGACAGTGTTTCTCAGTCCCATGATTTCAGTTTTAGGGGATTTCCAACCTAATTATTTAGATTAAGAAATTGAGAATGTATTTCCAGTCAAAGGATTTATTTGCACAATGAAACTGTGGTATAGTGGTTGGGTAGAGCTCTTGCCTAGCAAGTGCAAGGCCCTGGGTTCGGTCCCCAGCGCTGGAAAAAACAAAACAAACAAACAAACAAAAACTGGTATTTTGAAAGGAGGTTATGAATTGTAATGTAAATATCTGTGTTTTCTGATAGCCTCAGGCAACCCCTATGAAAGGGTTGTTCAACCTCCACAAAGGGATCTTGGCCCACAAATGGAGAACCACTGTTTTACAACCACATTTTGTGAACGTGGAAGCAGAAAAAGAGTTGTTCACGATGGTACCCTGTGTGATTTGAGTCTCCCTTCCCTCCCGTATACTCAGTGTGGAGGTTGAATGCTTAGCTCTTATTTCAAACTTACACAACTATATTTTGAAGAGGTGTCTATTTATTTTTCTTACTTTTTTCCTAAATCACCAGAATAAACTCAAGTTCTTGGCGAAGTTAAATAATATCTTAAAAAACAACCACCCACAACAGAAACTGAAAACCTTTTCATTGGTTCTTCTTGAATTTTCCTCTTACCTAATTTCACCCAATCCCACTCATCTCCCCCATCTTCCCTCCACCCTTGCAAACTAACCCCTCCAAAAGAGAGCAACAACAACAACAACAAAAATCTTGCCATAAAAGCTGAGATGTGTCACACAGTATATACCCTTTTGCCCAAACAGAACTTGCAAATGTTCATTGCAATGAGTCATTGGCCCGGTTCAAGGCCTCTGACTTCTTTGACACCATTATACTGGATTCTTACTGAGACTCCTCTCGATATCCTGTTGTTGTGCTGTGTCATAGAGATTGTACAGCTTTGTTTCTGCAGGACCATCCCCTTCACACACTCTAGTAGTTCATAGTTCATGGCAGTCCAATTCAAACCTGTGGATCTGGGCCTGGATGGTAGTTGAGTTGGTCAGTCTGCAACTCTTCTGTACCAGCACCACCAAGGCTACCTCCCCTGCTTTGGCCAGTCAAGGGACAGGGACAGCTCTTCTGCTTTCAGGCCCTCAGGGCTGGCTTTCCCATGCTTCCACACCACCAGGACCAGCTCTACAAAGCTGCAAAGTCCAGGTGTGGACTCCCTCTCCTGAGTGCAGCAGAGAGCAACTGGAGGCGGCAGACCTCTTGCACCACTCAGGCAGGGGTAGGGCCCAGCTTTCTCCTGTGCTGCAGCCAGGTGAAATGATATCTTATATATTTGTGTAAGAATCACCAGATCATATGCCTAAATTAGCTGGATACAAATTATTTTCTTCAAAGCCATTTCTTTTTTTTTTTTTTTTTTTTTTGGAGGGGAGGAAGGTTTCAGAGAAATGCTCCATTCAAGATATTTACAAATTAAGATCATACTTTCTTTTCATCAAAATCATGATGTGCATGTATGTGCTTGTATGTTTTCCATTATTTAATGTATCATATAAACTGTTCAGTACTAGTTTGCCTTAGTATGAATTCACTAATAACTGGGAAAAGTTCTTATGAAAATTAGAGTAAATTTCATTGAGAATGTAAATGAAAATAAAGAAAGAGTAATTTTCAGAAAGATTGTGTCTCATCTAAGCAGCTTGAATGTAAAAAAAAAAAAATAGAAAATAGATGACAAAACTTGACCCAGAGTTTCAAATTACCAACTACACATAAACTATGAATTAAATTAATGGGAGAATTAACTGAGAATTACAAGTTTAAGACTAGCTGGTGTTACACAACATTGGATAATCAGAGTCAATTTCTACAATTGTTAAATATAATTAAAT
This sequence comes from Meriones unguiculatus, assembly GCF_030254825.1. NCBI lineage: Eukaryota > Metazoa > Chordata > Mammalia > Rodentia > Muridae > Meriones > Meriones unguiculatus. Next base: position 97,904,620 of record NC_083356.1, on the reverse strand, counting down.
ATAATTTTTCTCATGTTTTCCTGTAGCAAATTGCTACAATGGCGTATGATATATGTACCTTATTAACAGTTTCATTAATTGTTATTAGAGGGAAGAAGCTATGAAAGCTGGTACACACAGGAACAAATGTTGAGGCAGACGGTTGAAATTAGTGAAGCATGATTAGCTGCCGAGCCAGTTTACTGAATTAGCGTTCTACATCAGAATAGTTGAAATAAATATGTCATATCGTCCTCAGGAAATTGAAATTTAGGAATGATTTCATGTTTTTTTCAAAAATAACAAGACAGAGGGCAGAGAGCTGAGGCTCTGACTCATGACCATCAGTTCATTGTGGACTCAGCCTGATGAACTGATCAGGATGCGTGGGAAATCTTCTGTGAGCAAACAGACAACTGGGCCGACATCTTCCTACTGCTTGCAGGAGGAAAGCTGAAGGAGGGAACAAGCAGAAGTTGGCCATTGCCCACAAGATTTCCTTAGTGCTACTAAATCATTCTGAGTGGAACTGAAATGAATTTTTTTTTTTTTGCAATAATAGTTTGTTTTCTTTTTAGTGAGATTCCAGAAATTCCAAGGTATAAAAACCAAAAACCTTTCATGCTCAGGCCTATTTATATAACTATGTGAAAAGGAGAGACAAAAATTCTACGTGTCATTCATTGTTTCTCCTAGCGTTTGACACTGGACCTTTTGCATAGCAGTCACTCACCATGGAGATTTCCATAAAAATATGGTTGATATATTAGCAAAATCTAATCAGATTTGGGATTTTTTTTTGATGGAGTCTTTCATACTTCATGTGTTACATGATTGATGTCTCCTCAGGTTTATTTAATATTTTGACTTGGATCTGGAATGTCTCCCATAGGTTCATGGTTTGAGTGCTTAGTCCCCGGCAGACAATGTTACTTTGCATGTTTTCAGAAGTCCAGGCCTGAGTGATAGAAGTAGGCCAGTAAAGGTCTTTAAGATCTCTGGCTCCAGCCTAGTCTCTCTGCTTCCTGGTTGGTTGTACCATTATTTGAGTAGTTGCCACTGTCCCCATGAACTCCTTCACACACACACACACACACACACACACACGACAGACACACAGAGGCAGAGGGTATTAACATTTTAATTAATTGCAGATGTGTTGTTATAAATAAAAAAAATGACTGTTGAGCTAAATCTTGTTGATTATTTGCCCTATAATTATTGTGGTGGTATTATTTAACCTGCTATCACAAATAATAAGACAAAGACACCTGTTAGATATAATTACCATATTACCTTGGGCCGAGCATATATTTCTACCTACTCTATTTCGATAACCTCATTATCCATTTCCTATCCCCCATCCAATGCTGTTTGTCTTGACCATCCTTCTCTGGGCTACCTTCCATCCATAATCTTATAAATACTTGCTATATTTTCATCTGGGCCTTTCCACACCATTATTGCATTCCCTCCTCCCAGCCTACGTGGTCCTTCTCCACGCTAACCCGTTGTGGTATCCTCCTTCCTCCTCTCTTCCTGTCCATCTCTTTCCCGAAATTCTCTTGTCCTCTAAAGCCCAGGAACCTTAACCATGCATATACCCCATTCTGCCCTGCCCAGGATAGGCCATCTAATCAACTAATCAGGTAGGTTTACACAACAAAGATAGGTGTACCCAAGCAGTAACCAGCATAAATATAAAAGAATCAGACCAACTCCCAATACAGATGGTAGTAATTAGTGAAAAATTAAAAATTAGTATATATATATTTAAATGAGAAGATATAGGTAGAAATAGGTGCCACGTGAACATTACCAAATGAAGCTATAGTAAATACAGTACCACTAGATCTGGTACAAGAAAGAGTTAAAGAGACCTATCAATGGAGTTATTTAATATAGGAAATATAACACCCCTGGACTTACATTTTTCTGGCATTAGAATCTCAAACCATACCATGACAATAACATTCATAGAGAGACAAATCCACAATTACAGTTGGGGAATTCAACGTTATTCTTTTCATAAATAACATACATCTATCAGAATGTCTGGATGATGATGTCAGCCATTCTCCCCTCTGACAGAGAAAATTACAGTAAACAATTGATGACCAAACCCATTTAAGAGCACACAGAGTAAAATTAATGCTGTTAGCACTAGCAGAACAAATGTTAAGAATCAAAATGACATAAAATACATTTTCTTTTTACATTGTTCCTTTATTTAAAATAAGTTCTTAAGTGGGCCACCTGTGGGACACACCTATAATCCCAGCACTTGGGAGGCAGAGGCAGGCATATCTCCATGTTTGAGGCCATCATGGTCTGCAGAGTGAGTTCCAGGACAGCCAGGGAAACACTTAGAAAAACTCTATCTTGGAAAATAAAAAACCAAAAAGAAAAAAAAATAAATCATTTTCTCATAAACTATATCCTGATTATAGTTTTTCCTCTTCTGACTCCTAGTTACTTGCTACCTCCCCCACCCCCCCTTGATCCACTCCCTTTCTTTCTCTCATTAGAAAAAATAGGCTTCTAAAAGATAACAACCAAACATGACAAAATAAAATATGATAAGGTGAAACAAAAACTATCATATTAAAGTTGAACACAGCAACCCAATAGGAGGAGAAGAGTCCCAACAGCAGGCCCAGTAGTCAGAGACACACTCATTCTCAGAGTCAGAAGTCCCACAAAAACTATAATATATGTACGGGGACCTGGTGTAGACCCAGGAACGCTCTCTGCTTGTTACTTTAATCTCTGTGAGCTCATATGCACTTTGCTTAGTTAATTCATAGGGCCTTATTCTTCTGGTGTCTTCCAAATCTTCTGGCTCTTATATTCTTTTGACCTCCTCTTCTGCTGGATTCCCTAAGCTCTGAAGGGAAGAATCTGATGGAGGCCTCCAATTTCGCCTATCTCTACACGTGCTGTCTGGTTGTAGGTCTGTGCATCTGTTTCAATATGCCTTTCTGATGATTGTGATGATATGGCACTGCTCTGTGAGTATAGCAGAATATCCTGATGAGACCTGATAGGCTAGGGTTAGAAAATAGGGGAGGAGGACCTGCCTCATCAGTAGACTAGGAGAGGGGAATAAGGGGAAGAGGGAGGGTGGGACCTGGAGGAGATGAGAGAGGGAGGAGGGCTACAGCAGGGAAACAAGGTGAATAAATTGTAGTAATAATAGAAAAAAAACATTTTATTGATTTATTTTTATACCAGTTTTACTTTAGGTATCTATGCTATCTAGACTCTGGTTCTTGGTTATCTGAACTGTGTCGGGTGTGAGTTTCTTCTCCTGGAATGAGCCTCAGGTTAAATTGGACATTGACTGGCTACTCCCACAAGTTTTGTGCCACCATTGCCCTATCATATTATGTAGGTGGGACAGATGGTAAGACAAAGGATTTGTGGCTGGGTTGCCACCCGTGTTTTCTCTTCTAATAGCCTGCAGAATAGCTTCCTGCACCAAAGAGAATGCAACATAGGGATGAGTGCTCCATATAGGCACCAGCTCTGCTTCTCCATGTCCACTGAGCTGTATGAATGGGGCTTCTCTCTCAGTTTGTGGAGAGCATCCTTTTTTCTTAGCAACAGTTTGAGTTGCTTAGGGATTTCAGTGGGACCCTGTCAGCCAAAAACTTAGTTGAATACAACATAGTCCCATCACTGGAAGCCCCACCTAGCTACAGTAGATAGCCAGTTGAGACTAAGTATCCCCTGTTACTGCTATTCCTCACTAGGATCACATACATACATTCCAGGAATTATCTGTTTCACTAGGTTTCCACACCACTCCTTCAAAAGCTCCCCAACAATTCCAGCCATCTCTCCATGAACTCTTTTCTTCCAACTTGTCCTCCCCCAAACTTGACCTCCTTCTCCTGCCCCAGCCACCCCAAGTCAACCTATAAAATCTATTATATTTCCACCTCCTGGGAAGATACATTCACCCTCATCCTCAGACCTCTCCTCTTTACCTAACCTGTCTGTCTATGGATTGTAGCTTGGTTATCATTTATATAACAGTTAACATCTCTTTATAAGTGAATATATACTGTATTTATCTTTCTGGCTCTGAATTACATCACTCAGGATGATTTTTTTTCTTGTTCTACCCATTTGCCTACAATTTTCATGATATAATTTTATTAAGAGCTGGTTGTATAAATGTATACAATTGTATAATGTACCAAATTTTCTTTATCTGTTCTGCTGGGTTGTTTCCAGTTTCTGGATATTATGAATAAAGCTAAAATGAACATGGTTGAAGAAGTGTCCTTGTGGTACAATAAAATGTTCCTTGATAATATGTGCAAGAATGATATAGCTGTGAAGTAGGTTGATTTCCAACCCTTTGAGGAATCACTATATTGATTTTCATAATGGTTGTACAAGTTTGTACTTCCACCAGCAATGGAGTAATGTTCCCCTTATTTCACATCCTCTCCAGCATAAACTATCACTTGTGTAACAGTGTCACTTGTGACAGGTATAAATCAAAGTGGGTTTGATTTTCATTTTCCTGGTGGATAAGGATATTGAATATTGTTTTTGTTTCAGCCATTTGAGATCACCCTATTGAGAAAATTGTTTAGGTCTGTTCCATGTTGATATCTAGTTTCTTGACTTCTTCATATATTTTGGATATTAGTCCTCTATCAGATTAGAGTTGGTAAAAATGTTTTCACATTCTTTGAGTTGTTGCTTTGCCTGATTGATATTATCTTTTGCTTACAGAAGTTTTTCAGTTTCCTGAGATCCCATTTATTAATTGATTTTAGGGGCTATGCTATCACTGTTCTATTCAAAAAGCCATCTCTTGTGCCAATGCATTAGCTTCTACTTTCTCTTCTATCATATTCAGTGTATCTGGTTTTATCTTGAGGTCTTTGATCAGCTTGGTCTTGAATTTTGTGTAAAGTAATAAATATGGCTCTGTTTGTATTTTTCTACATGCAGACATCCAGTTTGACCAGCACCATTTGTTGATGATACTGTCTTTTTTTTTCCCCCTAGTGTGTATTTCTGACTTCTTTATCAAAATCAGGTGTCCATATGTCTGCGGACTTATGTCTGGGTCTTCAATTCTATTCCATTGATTAATGGATCTGTTTTTATTCCAGTACAATGCTGTTTTATTATGATAGTTCTGTAGTACAATTTCTTTTATTATTCTGAATAATTTTAGATATTCTGGATTATTTTAGATATTCTGGATTTTATGTGTTTTTATATAACATCTTCTATATGAAGATTGTTTCTTTTTAATTTCTGTTGAAAATTGTTTTGGAGTTTTGATGGGAATTGCATTGAATCTGTAGATTGCTTTTGGTAAAATGGCCATTTTTATTATGTTAATCCCACTGATCTATGAGCATATGACACCTTCAATCTTCTGATATATTCTTTGATTTCTTTCTTCATTGACTTGAAGTTTTTAATTGCACAAGTCTTCAATAAGTTTGCTTATAGTTACTTCAAAATATTTTATATTATTTGAGGCTATTGTGAAAGGTATTGTTTCCCTGATTTCTTTCTCAGTTTCCTTTTCTTCTGTATATAAGAGAGCTACTGATTTTTATGAATTAGTCTGTATACAGTCACTTCCTTGGAAATATTTATCAGCTATAGAAGTACTCTGATGGAATTTTTAGAGACACACACACTATTATATCATCTGCAAATAATAATATGTTGACTTCTTCATTTTCAATTTGTATCCCCTTGATCTTCTTCAGTTGACTTATTGCTCTAGCGAAAACCTGAAGTACTATATTGAATAGATATGGACAGAGTGGACAACCTTGTTCCTGATTTTTTGTGTAATGGTTTTGCTGGCTATAGGCTTGCTGTAAATTGCTTTTATTATTTTTAGTTATGTCCCTTTTATCCTTAGTATCTCCAGAACATTTTTTTTATCATGAATCTGAATCTAATGAGATAGTCATATGTTTTATATGGTGTATTACATTTGATTTTTGTATGCTGAGCCATCCCTTCATCTCTGGAATGAACCTTACTTGATCATGGTGTGTGATCTTTTTTTAATTGTTCTTGGATAAGGTTTGCATGTAATTTATTGAGTACTTTTGCATCTATGTGCATAAGCAAAATGGTCTGTAATTTTTTTTCTTTGTTGAGTCTTTATGTGGTTTGGGTTTCAGAGTAACTGTGGCCTCATAAAATAAAATGGGCAATGTTCCTTGTGTTTCTGTTTTGTGAAATAGTTTGAGATTTATTGGCATTAGCTATTCCTTGAAAATCTGGTAGATTTCCGCACTAGAACCTTCTGGCCCTGGCTTGTTTTTGTTTGTTTGTTTTGTTTTGTTTGTGAGACTTTTAATGACTGCTTCTATTTCACTTGGGGTTATAGTTCTATTTAAAAATTTTATCTGATCTTTATTTAACTTTGGTGGCACCTTCTCGAAAATTATCCATTTCTTTTAGGCTTTCCAATTTGGTGCATTACAGATTTTTAAAGTATTTTTTGTGGTTTCCTGGATTTCTTTGGTGTCTGTTGTTATGTCCCTCTTTTCATTTCTGGCTTTGTTAATTTGGAATTCTCCTTTCGTCTTTTAGTTAGTTTGGCTAGGGTTTGTCTATCTTGTTGGGTTTCTCAACCAGCTCTTTGTTTCATTGACTCTTTGGTTCTATTTGATTGGTTTCAGCCCTCAGTCTGATTATCTCCTGTCATCTGCTGCTCTTGGGCAGGCTTGCTTCTTTTTCTTCTAGAACTCTCAGGTGTGCTTTTAATTTGCTAGTACAATATCTTCGCAGGTTTTTAGTGTAGGTACTTAGTGCTATGAAGTTTCCCCTTAGCACCCATAAGTCTGGGTATGTTGCGCATTCATTTTCATTGAGTTCTAGAATACCTTTCTTTCTTTCTTTCTGTCTTGACCCATTTTCATTTAGTAGAGGTGCTCAATTTCAATATATTTGTAAGGTCTCTGATCTTCCTGCTGTTGTTGACACCCAGGTTTAATCCATGGTTGTCTGATGTGATGCAGGACATTATTTCAGTTTTCTTAAATATCTGTTGAGATTTGTGTATGGGGTCAATTTTTGAGAAATTCCCATGAGAACCAGATTAGAAAGTCTATTCTTTTTTTATTTTATTTTTGTTTCAATGCAGTTTATTCAGGAACCTTGAACAATCATCTGACCCTGGGGAAAGCCAGCCCACAGCTTAAATAGCCTCTGGGTAGCCAACCCCAGCGTGCCATGTGGGCAATGCAGATAGGTCCACATACATGGAAGCAAGCCAGATCTTCGGCCTTAGCCAAATGTGGAATTGTTCATGACAGAGAGCACTCAAAGTCTATTCTTTTGTGTTTGGGGAAACAGAAAGAAAGAACCATCTCCCACAGATTGTCCTGTACATGTAACAACCCCCCCCACACACACACTGTGAATCATGGAAGGAAACTGATGAATTGGACTATTAAAAATCTCTTTGAAAAGTATTTATGTAAGAGTTGAAAATAAAATGTAAAGATTGGGGAAATATTTGGCAATCATTTTTTGAAAGACAAGTTTGACTTACATAAAAATTCTTGTAACTTGGTAATAAATCAACCAACAGAAAAACAAAAGTTAATATTTTATAAAAATAAACACATGAAGAAGAAAGCTGAACACGTTAATCATTAGGATAGAGTAAAGTAAAGGCTTCAGAAAAGCTGGTTATGTACCTATTACTTGGTAAAATTTAAAATGACAGTCGTGGGTATTTGTAGGTTGTGGAATTATTGGGAGTGCAGAGCTAATGGAAAATGGTAAAATCATTTTAGAAATTAGTATAGAAGTTTCCAGTAAAGCTAAATAGATGTTGATTTGTAACATAATCCAGAAATTCTGTCTCTACAAAAGAAGAAAAAAGGAAGCCATACATGGCAGTGTATAACTGTAATTCCAGCACTCAGGAGGCAGAGGCAGGTAGATCTCTGTGAATTCGAGGCCAGCCTGGTCTAAAATGCAAGTCCAGGACAGCCAAGGATACACAAAGATACCCTGTCTTGAAGATCAAGCAAACAAGGAAAAGCAAAATGGAAGTTCTAAGGGAAGTGACAAAGATTTGTGCCTTCAGTCCAGCACTCAAATGCCTGAAGTCAAAAGTATGAAAATTTACATCTAATCTGAACTACATGTTTTTAAATAAACAATTAGAAAGGAACACAGAAATCGAAGCAGAAGTACCAACAAAATTAAGAAACCACAAAGATTTACGATAAATAAAAACACATTATTCCTGCATAACAAATGTTTATATTTAAATAAGCAGTTTTATTCATAACAGGCAAAAGCTGGAAATAAGCCATGTCTGTCAATTCATGAGCAGGTTAACAAATTGTGTGGCACATTCATACAGTATAGTACTATTCATCGCCCCTAACGGGATGCATTAATAATACATGCTATAACATAAGTAACTATAAAAGTATTGTTATGTGACAGAAGTTACACAAAATTGTACAGATAATGTAATTCAATGTGTGTGACTTACAGAAAGGATACTGTATGTGAGTGGCTGCCAGAGACAAACAGTGATAAGCACATAGGAGATGAGTTGGAAGAGTGTCTAGGTAAGCTCTAAAATTAAAGGCTTCATAGGTGATCGTCGTGTTGGTTACAAGACCGTATATTAGTCATCAAACTAAACACTTAAAAGGGGGTTTCAGTTTTAACTACACACATATTGACAGCTCTTTAATGAAATATGTGCTTACCTTCTAAAATAGAGTTGCAAGGATTTTAGGGATGAAGGTAGCAGTGGCAACATAAAAACGGAATTTTTTTTAATCTTAATATTACAAACAGCAATGAAAGATCAAGCATAAAAGCTCATGGACATTATCTGCCACACAAGCTAGCTAGTGGCACAGACCTCAAAGTGCAAGTGAATGGATTCAGAGTTTGTAGGCATAAGTCCACATGGCATTGAATATGTAGGAGAAAGAGACAGATAGCAAGACTGAGGAATTTGAGGAAGAAGACCAAAAGAAGTGGAAATTATTTACTGAAAAGTACATCCTACTGCCAAGAATGTCTTCCCCTCCTGGCCAGTACTATAATTCGTAGCATTACCAGAATAGAACTCGTATGCATCTTTTGGTATTCATACCTCTGAAAAACAAAACTCATAAGGTAAGTATAACAAGTTTATTATCTAATTGATGAGAAAATAATATGTAGGCCAGATGTTCAGTGGTATTTTATCCTAGAACAAAAGTATATGTATTTCAGTACTCAAGGTAATAACATGTAGTCCAAACTTTTACATGTCAACAGTTAGATAACCACAAAGACACAGGTTCTTACCACTGTATCAGAACACAGGAAATAAGGTACATACTTTCACTGTGGGTTCCATCAGAAATAATCTTCAGGCAAACGATTTATTAAAGACATTAACCTGGGAACTCATGGTGAAAACCAAATGTATAGCTATATATTCGGCTGGAAAGAATGCAGGTATAACATGTAATGGTCCTGGGACCTAACGATGACCACTCGGAGGAAGTATGGTCACGAAGCATCTGCAAACACTGCTGGTAGTATTGAAACCGGTGATGGCAATGAGAGTGCTGTCATTTAATGAAGGCAATCTACGAACTGTTATCTACACAACATTGGGTAGGATAGAGTAATTACGGAACAGTATAATTCCTGCTGTCTTTGAGGAAAAAAATATTCAGAAGTATTGTTGCGAGGTTAAGTAGAAAATACCTCCCAAGTTGTAATATTTGAATAGTATGAAGTTATGAGTCATTATTCTTATTGGTAAATTTACTAAACATTTCATTTTTCTGATGGAAGTCTTAAACCCAATATCCAGTAACTGAGTGACTGAGTTATGGTCTAGAGATAGACTTTTCCATTATGAGGAAACAGGGCTTTTTAAATTTAAATTTTATTTATTTATTTATTTATTTATTTATTTATTTATTTATTACAATGTATTCACTTTGTATCCCCACTGCAGCCCTCTCCCTCATCTCCTTCCAGTACAACCCACCCTCCCTCTTCTCCCTCTATGCCCTTTCCCAAGTCCCATGATAGTGAGGTCCTCCTCCCCTTCTATCTGACCTTAGCTTATCAGGTCTCATCAAGGCTGGCTGCATCATTTTTCTCTGTGGCCTAGCAAGGCTGCATGCCCCAGGGGGACATGATCAAAGAGCCAGCCACTGATTTCATGTCAGAGACAGCCAAAATACCCCTTACTAGGGAACCCACTTGCAGCCAATGGGCTTCCTTTGAATAATGGGGCTAGGTCCAGGTCCTGTTCATGCATGGTCCTTGGTTGGAGTATCAGTCTCTGTAGGGCCCCTGGGCCCAGGTATTTGGGGCCTGTTGTTTTCCTTATGGGGTTCCTGTCCCCTGCAGGTCTTTCTATCTCCCCTTTCTTCCATAAGGATTCCAGAACTCTGCCCAAAGTTTGACTATGAGTCTTAATTTCTCCTTTGATACCCTGGTGGGTAGAGTCTCTCAGAGGTCCTCTGGGGAAGGCTCCTGTCCTGTTCCATGTCTTCTCCTACTTCCAATGTCTATCCTAAAGAGAAAACAGAGCTTTTAAAGAATTGTCTTGTCCTGAGGATTGGCACAGGAAAAGTGCAAGATGAACCTGGAACATTCTGACACACATAACAAAAATTTTTTTTTTTGTAAATGACTCAAGAGATAACTGAAGAAGTTCCAACTGGCCAAAGAGAACATTAAAAATTTTAGTAAGGCTAGAATTAAAGTGGACTGGGATCCACAGGATGTAAAAAAATCAATTAGTTAATAGAGGCTATATTTAAGAATTACTTTCTGAGGGTGACGGGTTTTTTTTTTTTTAATTTTACATTTTTAAAATTCCAGGGAAATTTAAAAAAAATCAAGTTTGAATCTCTCTGTCCTAGAGGAGCTTTACCACTAAGCAATCAAAGAGTAGGTAAGAGGTAAAATATCCTCATAGGAGCATTATAGCTAATTAACAACATGGTCATTGTGAAGTTAGAATTACTATGAGTGGCAGTCTGAGTGGGTCTGTGGTTGAGTGTTAACAGATCCTAAGACTACCAAGCAATTGAACACCAGAGATGATTTACTTCCTGATTAAAGAACACACCAGTACAAATGGCCTTTCTGGATCAACTGTCTGTATCCAGATGTTAATATAAAATGGAAAAAAATCTCCAGGCTGCATGGAGTGTCTGCAATTACACGGGATCCTATAAGAGGAACACCAATACTGAGAAACACCAAGATCAATGACTTGGGGTATTTGACAGATGTAAGGAAAAGAATGGATGAAGGAGTTATCAATAGAGTAAGAGGCTGAATAGACATATCACTTTTTTAAAGGTCAAGACAAATGCTAACATTTAAAAGCACATACTTTCATGTTAAAAATCATTACAAAAATAAAAAACCTAAAAAGTTGAGTGATTACCATAAGAATAAAGACATTTGTCTGCTTTCAAAGAGAAGAGTCATGGTAGAAACAGAATATAGATGTTGGAGGGTTGGGAAATGATACAACCTTGGTAACATTTATAAAGAAATTGATAACAGCTCGCTGATCTTTATAGCCCACTTGCTTTGAGTTTCTATATATGCATTTAGTTTTACAGGAAGGTAGAAAAACAAGTGAATGGGTATTGTGCTCAGTGATCAATGTTAATAAAATGACAGGTTAATATCAAATATTTAAATAAATACAAGGGAAATGATTTCGGGCAAGAAGCTATGTCCATTTTGCCAGGAAATTACAGGGCTTTTTGTCTGCACAAACAGAAACACTTCCTGTGTGCCCATCAAGCAGCTGGCCCATAGCAGGTGCTTCAGCTCGTGGAGAATTTAGAAGACACACCAGTTATTTTTATCAGCTGAGAGTGCAGTGAGATAAACAAAATCACATAAAATCTTGTCACACAGAATAGAATCCAGAGAGTTAGTTTTGTAAGTTAACAGAGGGAAAGAAACTAAAGAAGTTGAGAAGGTAGCCGTGTTAAGAAGTTGCTAGTCTGTCAGTTCACATCAAAAGTGGCTGTATTGTCCTCTACTGTGGCCTGGTAAGGCTGCTCCCCCCCCCCCCCAGAGGGAGGTGATCAAAGAGCAGGCCAATCAGATTATGTCAGAGGCAGTCCCTCTTCACATTACTATGTAACCCAATTGGACTCTGAACTGCTCTGGGCTACATCTGTGCAGGGGTTCTAGGTTATCTCCATGAATAGTCCTTGGTTGGAGTATGAGTCTCTGGGAAGTTCCCTATGTTCAAATTTTCTTGTTCTTTTGCTCTCCTTGTGGAGACCCTGTCCTCTCCAGCTCTTACTATTTCCCAGTTCTTACCTAAAATTCCGTTCACTCTGCCCAAGAGTTGCCCATCAGGCTCAGCATCTGCTTTGATAGTCTGAAGGGCAGAGGCTTTCAGAGGCCCTCTGTGGTAGGTTCCTAGGTTGTTTCCTGTTTTCTTCTTCTTCTGATGTCCATCCTCTTTGCCTTTCTGGATGGGGTTTGGACGTTTTAGTTAGGGTCCTCTCTCTTGCTTAGTTTCTTTAGATGCACAGGTTTTAGTGGGTTTGTCCTATGTTGTATGTCTATATGAGTGAGTATATACCATGTGTGTCTTTTTGCTTCTGAGACAACTCACTCAGGATGATCCTTTCCAGATCCCACCATTTACCTGAAAATTTCATGATTTCCTTATTTTTCATTGCTGAGTTAGTCAATTGGCATGGAGCACGTCTCGCCCCTGGGGGCAATGGTCTCCTGAACCTACTCAGACCTCGGACACCCCCACTGCTAGTTCTAGAACTGACGCAGGATGTTCCAACGAGGGGTTAAGGCTTCTCATAATATTTCCTATAAGCCCACACCTGTTTGTCTATATCCCCCATTTTTATTCATTATTAGCCAGATAGAGCCAAGTAATTGTGGTAATGATACTTGCTTTTTTGCCCAATGCTGGAATGCTAGTAAAGTTAGGTATGCCCTGGTTACTCGCATGCCTCACTGGGTGCCTATGCCCATTGATGCCCCTCACGCTGTGACTCTCTTCAGACAGAAAAGGGATCTTGGAACTACAGCCACCATTGTTACTACCATCTCATTGACGGCTGTTGGAGCTACCACCAGGGCATTAGCCATGAGTCATACTGGGCAGACTGCTCAGACCCTGAATAATCATTTAGCCAATGTAGCTCATGCCTTAGTTGTACATAAAGGAATTAATGCTCAACTAAAAGGAAGCTTGATGGTGTTCATTCAGAGGATTGACCTCTTGCAGGAGCAAATTGATACCCTATGGCAAATCGCTCAACCTGGCTGTCAATGAAAGTATGCTGGACTTTGTGTCACTAGCATACAACATGAGAATTTTTCCTGCGCTGCAAATCTGTCTAAACAATTGTCGAGCTATATTTTAGGTAATTGGGACTGGAGAATTCGATACTACGATGGAGCAGCTGAGAGTGGCCATTGTCACAGTAAATTCTACCGGAGTGGACGCAGGACTAGCCACAGGATTATCAACATGGATTGCTGCAGCCATGAATCATCTGAAGGAATGGGCGGGCATGGGAGCGTTAGCAGGCCTTCTGGTGTTGGTCTCCTTGGTTTGCCTGTGGTATATATGCAAGATTAGAGTCTCACAACAGTGTGATGCAGCCATGATCATTCAGGCCTTTACAGCCATTGAAGCAGGACATTCTCCCCAAGCATGGTTGGATACCATAAAAAGCTAAAATGATACGCTCAGGATGCGAGGCTAAGCACTGCACTCAGGGTCAGCCGCTTTGGACCCAGAGAAGAGCATGTCTGATTGCATGCGGGTTGATGCCCCAGGTCCCGCCTCTGAGAAAAAGGTATCGGACGGTCTGATGCTCTTTGGGTGGACGACACCTAAATGAACATCTGTACAAAGTCCCAATTTATTTCTAATATCAGAGATCAGACCTCTACTCTTGCCTGATGCGTCTAAAACAAAAAGGGGGAACTGTAGAGAGCTGCGGAATGCTATGCCTTAAAGATGGAGCTGGTTTCCGCCTTCCACCTTCCCGATGGTGACTGCTCTCTGTCACGAACAACTCCACATTTGGCTAAGGCCGAGGATCTGGCTTGCTTCCATGTATGTGGACCTATCTGCATTGCCCCCGTGGCATGCCTGGGTTGGCTACCCAGAGGCTATTTAAGCTGTGGGCTGGCTTTCCCCGGGGTCCGAGGATTGTTCAATGTTCCTGAATAAACTGTATTGAAAAAAAAAAATTCTAAAAAAAAAAAAAAAAAAAAAAAAAGAAGTTGCTAGTGAGAGACAGCCCCTGCCATGCTTTGGGTGTCCCACATAAAGACCCAGCTGCACAGCTGTTACATCTGTGCGGAGGTCTCAGGTCCATGCCTTTCATGCCCAGTTGGCGGTTCAGTCTCAGTGAGCCCTGTGAATCCAGGTTAGTTGATTCTGTAGGTTTTCCTGTGGTGTCCTTAACCCCTCTCACTCCTTCAACCCTTCCTGCTCCTCTTCCACAGGATTCCCCAAGCTCTATGTAATGTTGAGCTGTTCGTCTCTGCATCAGTTTCCATCAGTTGCTGGGTGAAGCCTCTTTGATTACATTTATGCTAGGTTCCTGTCTGCAAGTATAGCAGTGTCATTAATAGTGTCAGGGATGGTCAGGTGTGGATTCTCTCTTTTGATGACTACTGTTATAATAGAGTAACTTTTTTATAAAATAAAGAAAGGAAGAAATGAAGAAGAGAAAGAAAGAAAGAAAGAAAGAAAGAAAGAAAGAAAAAGGAAAAGAAAAGCAAGAAAAGGTTCAATGCTCACAGGTTCCTAAGTTGGGAGCAAGGATGTAGGTGTCCTTCCTGATCATGGCTGAACCCAATGAAAGACACAAGAAGTGAGAGAAGAAGGAGAGGGCCATGGCTCTTTTACTTCCCCCGTTGTTTCCAGAAGCATTGTTCTAGAATTTAATACAAAATTGTCTAGTTTATTTTACTAGTCATTTTTAGTGTGGGAAAGTCTTTAATAGCAACTTATAGTTTCTTATATGGGCATTAACATGCATGGCCACAGACTAACACTAGGTGTTAGAAGATGGTTTTAGAAGCGTTTTTTTTTTCCTTTTTGTCGTATGCCTGTTTGAAGTCATAAGTGAACAATTTGCCAGATCAGCGACCCAATATTTCTTTTCTTAACTGATAACAGAACCTCATGAGCTCAAAGCGTTTTAAATTGGGCTCTTTGTTGATCACGACTCTAACAAGTGAACAGAAGGACATATTTGTTAGAAATCCTGGTGAACAGCTTGTTCCAAGATTAATCAAAACAAGTTCTATTCAGACCAAGCTTGTCACTTTGGCACATGAGGTAACAACAGAAAATGACCTTCATGGAAGCTTGGAAGTGAGGCCAAAAGAGAAGAAAAAGTACTGTTTTGGAGATTCCCTAAGTGTTCATGGATGAAGACTTTGTGTTTGTTCAACTGAGGAGCAGCTGGTGGATTTTTGTGATTGTCAAACTCTTCCTTGAAAATCTGCCAATATATATATATACATATATATATTTATAATAACATAAGTTTTACATTTTGCATTTCAAATGGTTATTATAAAGCTATAATCTTATTTTCATCAATCGTGGTCTATGTTTGGTAGGAGAGTTAAACTAGATTAGAAGATATTCATTCTATATAGCAAAATTAACCTCCAAAGTGTCAGTACAAGAGCTAGAGAATGCTGAATGTGAACATAAAGCTTAAAAAAAAAAACCCTCAGGCCTTGCCCCTTCAGTGTTTGCATTTCCAGGTCACTGAAAATGAGGAGACAACTCAGAGAAGGATCACAGAAGCAGCTCTGGTCACAGAGACTGTCAAAGAAGCTAAACATATTGAGGACAATTCCTCCAGAAAGAAACTTGAGGTGAAGGTACCATTTACTTTGTGTGTGTATGTGTGTGTGTGTGTAGAACAGAGGACAATATTAAGATCTTTCTCTATAGCTCCTCACCCTATCTGAGCAATAGACCTCTCAAATCTACCTCTCTCTGAGCTCCTCTATGTGCCAATATGCCCAGCTTTTGACGTGGGTACTGGAGATCCAAATTCAAGGCCTAAAGTTTTTGTTTTTGTTTTTACAGAAAGAACCCTAACAACCATGCCCTCTCCCCAGACCCTTGTTCTTTACTTCTGAAGGTTACTATGGCTCACTATTGAAGGCATTACTTTTTACACTATTTTATTTGGGGTTTCTTATGCCTCTTTCTCTGTTCTCCACCCCAACCCCTTATAACACCCAAACACCCGGTAAGAAAGAAAGATTAGTGGGGAGCAGGGGAGTAGTTTTTTTTAGCTGCTTCCTGCTGGCTCAAGTCCTTGGGTTCCTTAGGGCAAGTCCAATCCTTTCAGGAAATATCCAACTTCTTCTCATCCAACTACATAAACATCAATCAGGAGGAGCAGTGGGGAGGACCAGCAACCTTCTTCTTTATCAGAGCTTCCTTCTATCTAGCCTCCAGCATTTATTCCCTTCTCAAAGTCCTCAGATTTAAACTCTCTGCAGCTGGCAAAAGGCCTCTCTCAGAGCCTTTGCACCAGGCAAATAGTTTGCTGCTGTGGACATCTGAATCAGTCCCATGTCCTACACCTGGAATCAAAACAAAAACATATTTACATCTACAACACACTACAGCATCCTTTATACATGTCAGGGATATCTGACTATGTATGGAGACTATTTTTGGTTTCACAACTGTTTTGGTTGGGCATCTGCTTGTGTATTCTATTGCAGAGAAGAGAGAATAAGCACCTACAATAATCAGGACAGTCTTCCTAAGAGGTATTTTGCCCTCAGCAATGCTGGGTGAAAAATATTTATCTGTACTCAGATTATTTACTTGTCTCTAAAGTCTAAGTGTGTGCAATTGGCTTGTAAAAATGGAGAATTCCCTAACAGCTAAGCTATTTAATTTGAACACAATAATCAAAAAAAGTATTTAAGTGTCTTTAGCTATCTGTGAGTAATTGTTATGCAGTCCCCTCTTTAATTTTCTCTAAAAAATGAACTTTCAGATAAGGGGAACCAAAGTCTATTTAGTAGCAGAAATAAAAGTCTTATTTTATAATTTTGTGTTAGCTAACAAATGATTTAGGTATCTGCATCTATAATAAGTAAAAATGTATGACGGTTCTGTTTTGTAGTTGGAGAAACTGAAGTCAAGAGAAACTGAGATACAATCTTAAGGTGGTGTGTGTGTGTGTGTGTGTGTGTGTGTGTGTGTGTGTGTGTGTTCACATGAAGGCCAAAGGTCAGCATCAGGTGTGTTTCCTAATAAGACAGGGTCTTCTGATGAACATTGAGCTCAACAGTTTGGCTAGGCTGGCTGGCCAGTGAGCTCCAGGAATCCTGTTTCCACTCCCCAGCACTGTTACTTCAAGCACGTACCTTCACCTTCAGAATTTTACATGGATGCTACGTGCCCTATTTCAAGTTCTCATCCTTGTATAGCAAGCACTGCACCAACCAAGCCACCTTTCCACCTCTGCCACTCGTGTTTCCAGTACTATTGTTATGGCCATGTTATGTTCATCTGGTATCCTACTGTCAACTGCTTCTAACAAAGAGACAAAAGTTTCTAGAAAGACAACTGTCAGTGTTCAAACTTTCTCTATGCTGGATTGTAAAGAAAGGGTGTGGACTATATATCTATCAAATACTCTTACCTCTGCCTTTTAAATTAACACTTAAAGGTCAGTGAAACTATGAAGGGTGCAAATAAACCTTTCATTACTCTGATTGACAGTTGGGGAAAAGATGTTAAAGAACTATATCCATCAGCTTTGTGGAATAAACTACTTAAATTTAAACAAAAATGAGCAAACAAAACAAAGAGACAGAGAAAATAATATAATCGCATAATAGTAAGTGAAGCAATCCCATGTTAAAAATGTTATGTATTGTAACAAAACCTACACGTGAAAAACCTATAGCCACTATTATCCTAAATGGAGGAAACTTGAAGCAGTCATACTGAAATCAGGAACAAGGCAGTGTCCATTACCCTCACTACTTTTCAAGATGGTGCTTAAATCATAGGTGGACTGTTAAGAAAAGAGAAGGAAATAAAAAGTGATACAAATAGGAAAAGAAGGAGTCACACTGCCTCTATTTGCAGGTAATGTGATACTATACATAAGAAATCTCAAACATTCCACCAGAAAATGTCTGGAAATGATAGTTTCAGAAAAGTTGCAAGTTATAAAATCAAGTTGCAAAAATTAATATTTTCTCTATATACTAACAATATACATACAGAGAATGAGATCATGGGCACAGTATTTTTCACAACAGGGTCAAAAACTATACAATGTCTCCAAAAGAGATGAGAGACCTCTATAACGGAAAATTTAAATCTCTTAAGAAAGAGAGACATAGATATCAAATAACAAAAAAGACATCCCATGCTCATAGATTAGCAGGTTAATATTGTGAAAATGACCATTCTACCAAAAAAAGTTCATGAATCAGTGAAATTCCAATCAAAAGTCCTATGTCATCCCTCTCAGAAATAGAAAGAAACTATCCTAACATTCATGTGGAATGACAAAAGACCCCAAATCACCAAAATTCCTGAGCGTAAAAGATCAATGCTCAAGGGATTACCCTTTCAGATTTTAAGATATATTATAGAGCCACAGTGATGAAAATAAGCTACTGACTCCAAAAAGTCATGTAGACCAATGAAAAAAAAATTGTGGACCAAAACACAAGTGCATGTGACTGCAGCCATCTAATATTTAGCAAAATTGCCAATATCTTGCACAGCATCTTCAACAGATGGTGCTGGGAAAAGCGGATGTCCAAATGTGCGTGTCTGAAATTAGACCTGCTTTGTCCCCTTGGATCAAACCTAACTCCAAATTTAGCAAAACTTACACGTCACACCTGTAACACCAAAACTGGAAGGAAATACGGGCAATACCCTACAAAATATAGATGGCAATAAGGACTTTCTGAATGGGATCCCATTTGCGGCTAACGTGACAAAGTGCATCCCCACAAAATGAAAAGACTTCTTTCCAGATAAAGGAATAATCCTTCTCTTAAGAGGAATCCCACAGAATGGGATCTTTGCCAACTAAATTTCTAACAGATAATCAATTAATGTCCAGAATACATATTTAAAAAAAAAGTAACAAAAGACCAAATCATCTTTTCAAAAACTGGGCCCGGGACCTGAACAGAGAGTTCTCAAGAGAAGAAAAAAAATAGCTAAAAATTATTCCCCAAATTCATTGCCTCACGATCATTGTCAGGGAATTAGGGAAATGCAAATGAAAACATCTTTGAGATTTCATCTTACCCTAGTCAAAATGGCAAAGATCAACAAAACCCAAAACAGCAAATGCTGGAGAAGATGTAGAGAAAAGGGAACTCTCATTCACTATCAGTGGGATTACAAACTGGTCCAGTGTTTTGATACAGACTTCCTGTCTAATTCGGTGAGTCAGTGAGTTTTATCAGTGTTACACACAGGAATATGAATGAGAGGTTGATTACAAGAACAGAGGAGATTCGGAGACAGCTACACCAACAAAGCCCACTCTGGGATGTACGACAGCTCTCAAAAGCTAGAAACATGGAGCTTCACTTACTACACCCGTTGCTCTACAGGTTGCAAGGTTTCCTGGTGGCTGGCTCAGTCAGTGTGAACCTCCTCCAGGCAGCTCGGCTGATCTTTGTTTCCTCTAGGCAGTTCATCTTTATATACTTTGTGGGGGAGAGGGACTAGTAAACACGGTCAGTTTCAGGGGCTTCATGCAACTCGTTTGAGTTTTTTTTTTTTTTTTACTTAATGAGCTTTCCTGCAGAACAGAATGTTTCAGTCTTGGAAGAAACTGCTATACCACGTCCAGTGTGGAGAACCCTTTAAAAGCTAAAGTAAATCTACCATATGACTCAGCATTACCACTCCTCGCCACACATGCAAAGGTTTTGATACCCACTCCACAGATCAATTGCGCAGCCATATTCATTGCTGTTTTATTCACAACTGCTAGGAAATGCAGATGAGCTAAACGCCTTTCAGCCAACACGTAAATAATGAAAATGTGGTACATATACGCTGTGGGATTCTACTCAGCTGCAAAGAAAAATAAAATGAAATTTGCGGGTCAATGGGTAGAACTAGAAGGGATCATACCGACTGTGGTAACCCAAATCCAGAATGATAAATAGTGCGTGCTCTGTCGCCTGCAGTTCTTAGCTTCAAATCTTTTGATGTGAGTACATAACCTGCAGTGGCCACTGAAAACAGGAAGGTAAAAAGGACCGTGGTTGAGAGAAGTAGCAATAGAGAAGGGAATAGCAGCTTACAAGGGACCTGAAGTGGGAAACAAACGGGGGAAGGACTTTAGTTGGGCAGTAGAGAGAACAATGCAGATGGGGAAGGGGAGGAGTATAAGACAGTAGGAAGGATATCTGAAAAGTCTTAAGGAAAAATATTACTATTTATTTACCCAATATTACATACAATACATAAAAAGTCTTTGTATGCACACAGACTTTATTCACCTGGGCTATCAGGGTACCCTAAAAGAACCATAGATTATCTAACAAAAACCCCAACACCAGGCATGAGAAGCCCCATTTTAAGTTGTTGGCTATGGAGTTCAAGAGGCTCTCAAGGCATTAACGGTTGTTGCTGTTGCCCTTGGTTGCCTCTCAGAGGGAGAAGATCTGATTGCTGAATACACAGTGTACTTTGGATACAGAAAAGGAAGACCCCAAGTGGATATGACCTAAATGCTTATTTCTTGAGGACTAACTTTCTTGGTTCCAGAGGTACCATACAAACTTCCAAGGGAGAAAAACAACCAATAGACCTATCTAGTCATGTTGCTCATGAACTACAACAATGACCAGCATGTTATGCTAACACTAAGAGTGAAATAGTATCATATATACCCTGTTGTTTTTCAGTATCTATCTTGGGACTTACTATCTTCTTAACAAGAGGGAAATTATGCCTGGTATTTTAAATCTAGCTACTGAGTTCATGGATCTCAAAGGAGAATCACCAATCATCATTTTAATAAACAACCACAATTTCTAACTGCATCCCCCAAATTTATTCTTATACATGCAGATAAATGTATCTCTCACCCCTTATCAGAGAAATTTCTCTTTGCAACAGATTCAAACCATTGTAGAAAACCACAACTAATCAAAATGCAGAGAGCAAGTGATCATGAGTTGCCTAGCTTCAAATGACACAACTACAACACAACCCCTATCCTAGGGCACTGGGAACATGAGGAAAAAGAGGCCAGAAGATTTTAAGAGCCAGAGTGACAGAAAGTTTTCCCTGAGATTGTATCTCCAAGAAAGGTAACTGAAGCTACACCCACAACATTTCATCAACATGGCTGCCAAAACAAGACCTGTACAAGGACACATCAATAGACATGCTAATATGGAATGGAGAAACCTCACAGTGCCTCAACTCTAGACAGAGAACTAAGGCAACTAAGGAACGCTGAGAATAGAAAAGATGCTACTCCCCAAGGAAGAGCAATTAGTTACCAAAAATCAAAAAGTCAGTCCTGAAATCATATAAATATTAATAACATGATGCAAACTGAACTAGTAGAATTTATACACTTATATATTCATATATATTCATATTTATGTATTCTTAGCTAGAGTTTATATTGTTGTGATAAAACATCATGACTAAAAACAATTTGGGGCAATAGGATTATATATACATATATCTATTCCATTTGCCAGAGGGGTCAGAACAGGAACCGCAAGGCAGGAACTGAAGCCATGAGGAGTGCTGCTTAATGACTTCGTCTCCATTGCTTCCTCAGCTTATTTTTATAGCTTGCAGGACCACCTTCCCAGAGGTGACATTATATAAAATGTGCTGGGACCTCCCATGTCAATTTATTAATTAAGAAACTGCCCCACCTACTTGCCCATAACACCATCACTCACCATTTTTACCCATGGCCACAATTTACAGAGGGTTCCCTCAGAGTGGGTAGTGCTGTAAGCTTTGGCTATGCAATAGTGATAGGTATTCACTATTGTAGAATGATGTGGGATAACTTTAGTCTTTCAAAAATGCCTCTTTTTTCTACCTATTCATTTTTTTTATTCTTCTAAGCCTTCTGCATTCAGTTATCATTTCATTTTCACTTTGCAAAATGTTGGCTGGTTGAAATCACACAGTGTGTAGTGTCTTTTAAAGCTCATTTCCCTTCAGTTCGCAATGTGCAGTTAAGTTTCCTCTGTGTCCTTTCATGGTTTCATAGATCATTTCTTTTTAGTGCTGAATAATCTTGCAGTTATGGACGTACCAAGCTTTTCTTGCTCACTCACTTCCCGAAGGAGACCCAAGATGTCTCCAGAGTTTGACAAGTTTGCATCAAGCTCATGTAAACACTTTGTGCAGGTCAGTGAGTTTGGCTAAGTTCTGCAGGTGGCGATTACTGGTTTATGTGGTATGTGCTTAGTTTTGCAAGAAACTCCCCCCCCCAATACTGTAAACTTTCATATTCCCACTGAGAATGAACAAGAGCTCCTGTTGTTCCATGTCCTCATCCAGAGCTTTTTTTGTCAGTGTTTTCAATTAAGGACATTCCAACAGGTGTGTAGAATTATTATTTTCATTTGCAGTTCCCTAAAGGCAAATGCTGATTTGAGTGTTCCCTCTAAATTTTGGGGGTGTCGATTAAAGTAGTAAGAGGTTGGCTATTGAAGACTAGGCTCTGAGTTCCTTTCTGATTATGGAATTACTATATAATGCTTGCAAATTCTAGCTTACCGTTTGCCGTATCAATTTAAGGATGCAGAAAGAAGGCATTCGATAGACATATTGAATGCCAGTGTACTGATCTTGGACCTCTAGTTTCTAGACTAGTGAGTTTCTACTATATAAAGGTCAGAATATCCCTAATAAACATGGTGGCTAGGCTAGTCCCCATGAGAAACTTTGGCTTAGAGAACAGTGATATGTTCAAGGTGACATGATTGGTAAATGATAGAGCCTATTTAAGGTCTAGTTAGGGAAGAGCCAAGATGGTGGCATGGATCGATCACTGTGTCTGATCAGCAGGACAGCAGTGACTGCACAGCAACCAACAGACCTAACTGTGGGTTCCCAAACACCAGTGTCTGTGTTTTGCAGGTGAGAGAGACCCCATACTGAGGAAAACAAGTGGGTCTGACCTCAGTTCACCCAGCTAATCCTTTGAAAAGTTCCCAGGTTCTCACTGGCACCAGAACTCAGTGTATAGACACTCTCCAAGATTTTCTTACCAACCCATGAATACCTTCTGGGTACCTGGGCACATAGCTCCAACTTCATCTTGAAGTCCAGATGCCAAGTTAACAGCCCCAGACATCACTTCAAATCTCAACCCATCTCCCTAAGGAGACCAACCTCTGGGCTCACAGATTCTCTAAGAAGGTTACACCCAGGGAGCAGTGTCTAGAAAGCTGCAGCTCATTAACTTCAGAGCAAGAAAGCCAGTGACAGGGCAGCTGTCTCTGGACTTCCCCTGGTGAGAGGAGAGCCCCTGGGCTCCTAAGGAGTCCATTTAGTCCACAGGATCAGGGTCGTACATCTGAGCAGAGTCTAGGGCTATTCCCGGAGAAAAACCCGCCAGTTGGAGACCATTCACACCGATCTGAGGAGGGCTCATGAGGAAACATCCAGCTTCCTGCCCAGTGCTCTTCCCATACACTCCCTCCTACAGAACTCTAGAGGGCACCAGAAACTACCAGCCAATGCCAGAGATAACCAGATGGCTAAAGGCCAGAGTAAAAACACAGTCAACAAAAGCCAGAGTAATATGGCACTCCCAGAACCCAGTTATCCCAAGGCAACTGAAACACAAGAAAATGACTTTAATTCTATGTTTATGAAGATGGAGGGAACACAGGAAGATACAGTCAGACAAATTGAGGTTTTTAAAGAGGTCTGTAGAGAGGAAATGAATAAATCATTCAAAAAATACAGCAAAATGCAAATAAACAGGTGAAGGAACTGAAAAAATAATTTAAAGAAATGCAAGAAAAAAACAAGCAGGTGAAGGAAACAAATAAAAAGGTTCAAGATCTGAAGATGAAAATGGAAACAATAAAGAAAGTACAAACTGAGGAAATCATGGAGAGAGAAAACTTAGAGAAGAAAACAGGAACTACAGAAATATGCATTGCCAATAGAATACAAGAGATGGCAGAGAAAATCTCAGGTGTAGAAGATACAATGGAAGAAATAGATGCATCCATCCATGAAAATGTTAAATCTAAAATATTCTTGATCCAAAACATCCAATAAATCAAGGACACCATGAAAAGATGAAACTTACGAATACTAAGAATAAAGAAAAGATTCCCAGCTCCAAGGCCCAGAAAATATTTTCAACAAAATCATAGAAGGAAACTTTGCAAATCTAAAGAAAGAGATGCCTATAAACACAGAAGAGGCCTACAGAGCACCAAATAGATTAGACCAGAAAAGAAAATCCTCCCACCACATAATAATCAAAACACTAAATACACAGAACAAAGAAAAAAATATTAACAGCTGCAAGGGGGAAAGGCCAAGTAAAGTATAATGGCAAACCTATCAGAATCACACTTGACTTTTCAGCAGAGACCATAAAAGCCAGAAGGGCCTGGACAGACGTCTTGCAAACCCTAAGAAACTACAGATGCCAGTGAAAGCTACAATACCCAGCAAAACGTTCAATCACCATAGATGGAGAAAACAAAATATTTCACGACAGAACCAAATTCAAACAATAAGTATGCACAAATTCAACCCTACAGAGGATGCAGGCAGCAGACTGCAAAAGGGGCCAGGTTATCAAACTTCAATTCTCACTATAGTAATCTACTTCCTCCAACAGCCTTCTAAACATTATATAACATTCCAAAATAGTGCTATCCCTCTCAGCATAGTGGTCAAATACAAGCCTCTGGTGTGTGTGTGGGGGCATTTAACATTGAAACTACAACAGAGAGCACCTAGAAGTCTTGCTCATCAGACCTTTGTTTCCCCCAGGTGTGGCCTCTGTTTTTTGTTTGATGGTCCTCGGGGTATCAGCACCTTTGGAATTACTGTTCTCATACACAAACCATAACCATCTTGAGTGTAGCTATAGCATTGATAAAGTATTAGCAGTCAACTCTACCACAGTGTCTGTGAGGTAACTTCAGAGGCAGGGCATTCATTCACGCTGTGCTTTCATCACCATCATCCAAGCACAGGACTGTGTCCTAGAGAATCATGTGGATCAAGGGTGAGGGGATGGAATAATAACTTCTTTCTTCACTTCCCTTTCTTTATTTTTCTTTCTTTCTTTTTAACCTGATACCCAACCAATTAAACTGACAAAGAAAGTTTAGAGGAGAATTCAAGATGGTAGGTAAGGTGTAGTGGCAGAAATAAGATAGCACAGAGCATTTACACGTCAGGAAGAAATAGTGATGATAACCTGTTTCTTGTTTTCTTTTTCATCAGCTGTGGTGGTTTGAACAAGAATGGTCCTCACAGGCTCATATTTTGAATATTTGGTTCCCAGTTGGCAGAACATTTAGAAAATATTAAGTGTGTGTGTCTGTGTGTGTGTGTGTGTGTGTGTGTGTGGTGGGGGGGGTTGTAAGATAAAAAAGTCTGAGCTCCCTTCTGGGTTTTAAAAATGAATCACTCCCTGAGGCTCAAAAACCTACCAATCCCTGAGCTTGAAATCCTAGCAATTCCTGGGTTTACCTCAAGCTCAGGACTTGAAATCCCATCAGTCCCCACCCTAGAAATCACCCTGGAAAACTGTCCCCCAAGAAACCTGCCTCCTTCTCAGTTCCGTGCTGCTTCTCACCCATCCACCCTCTTCTGTTTCTCCCAAGGATTATCTGAGTGAAATTTGTTGTGTGCTGTGACTTTGTGGCATTCCTTGGCTCCCGACTAGATGCTCTTCTTCTCAGAGCTGTAACACTTCTCTTCAGAGACGTAGCACTTGACTCGGGAGAAGCCTTCCACCTCAGACCTGTGATATCTCCACAGGGGAAGCCTTTTCCTTCAGAGCTGTAATATAGCTTTAATATAGCTCTGTTGTTGGAGGAGGTGTGTTACTGCTGAGTGTACGTTTTGAAGTTTAAAAAGCCCACCTAGGACCCAGCCCCCACCCTCTCACTTCCTCCTCTACCTGGAGATCATGATCTAGGCTCTCAGCTACCGCTTCAATGCCTACATGCCTGCCACCACAATTCCATGGATGAAGGTCATAGACTAACCCTCTGAAACTGTAGGCAAGCCTTCAGTTAACTGATCTCTTTTATAAATTGTCTTGGTTACTGTGTATCTTCACAGAAATAGAACAATGATTAAGATAACCACTCTTACAACATTTGTTCTTTGAATGGCGTGATTAGACAATGTCGTTAAGGTGTTCAGTGACATATCTATACTTATAGTGATGATATTTCTTTTCCCATTTCCTGCATTTGTTGTTTGCTTTGTTTGTTTCCACACCATTTCTATTGTTTGTGTTTTTAATTTTGTACTTTACTTGGTTTCATTTCTCTTTTTTTTTGACATGCCAATTTTATGCTTCTACTTCTATTTATGTTACTTTAAAGTAATTTGAAATATATCTTTATAACTCACTCTCTCAAATGTTTGCTCTCAAATAACAATGCTTTGCTGGTTTCGCAAGTATTCCATAATAACAGAATATTCCTGGTTCCTCCAACTGACCCCTGCATCGTTGCTATTACTCAGCCCACCTGAATAATATATGTGAGCATTATTATTCTGAACAAACAATGATCAGTAGAACCAATAAAAACAGAAGTTTTATTTAACTTCTATTTTTTTCGTTCTCTGATTTGGGAGAAGTTTTTGTTTTTTGTTTGTCTGTTTCTATGTGTGGTAGTAAGAGGCAGGTGATTAAAGCCAGTTATCAAATGTTCTAACCTTAAGCTCTGTCCTTAGTCCTCTTTTAATTATGTAGACTTTTTCTTCTCTGAAGAATTTCTTTAAACCTTCAATGTATAGACGATACATGGTTTGGGTTTTTTTTTGCTTTTTATCCTGTTTGATGTTTGCTGAGCCTCATGAGTGTCTGCTTAATTGGACATTAAGTTTTGTGAAATTGTTCATCGTATTACAACAAGTAGCACTTTTGCGCCATTTTTCTGTTTCTTCATGCATTCCCAATACAATTCTTTTGTAGTTTTCTCACAGTTCATAGACTTTATGTACATTTTCCTTCAATCTTCCTCTGTGTTTTCAAACTGAAAAGTTACAATTCCCACATTCTCCAGTGTACACTTCCTCCTCAGCTATGTCCAGTCCACTGTTATGCTCAGCAATGCCACTGGTCAGTTTTGGCTCAAGTGTTTGATCCACAGTCAGCACATCTTTGTGATTATTTTTTTGAAATTTTTCTATCTCGCTTCTTGTAGTGTCTATTTTTACACATTATCTAACTTTCTCACTAAAATTCCTCGTATAGTAATCCTATTTATTTTAAAAATTTAATCAAATTGTTAAATTCCTGCCACATATGCCCATTCCAATACCTGCACAGACTCTTCAAACAACACATATAGACAAAATGCAGACATCAGCTGCTAGAACAATTGCTTAGCCCCTGTGGCTACATCCACAACACAGTCTCTCCAGTGAAGTGTCAAATGCAGGTGGAAGAGAACTGGATGCGAGTCCTTGTCTTGGTTTTTTGATAAAAACATGGTAGGTAAGGCAACTCCTTGCAGTATTCCATTTCTTATCTGTAAAACCAAAATGTCCATAGATTCACCAGAATTGTCTTAAACAGAGATTGTTGGCTTCAGAGCCAATCTACAAAATCAAAATCTTCTGGGGTTTGAAATTCATGGCTTTTCTTCCTGGTGCATACAGCTGAGCTGTGCCTACCTGCTGGGCTTTGGGAAAGCACTAGAGTTTTGTAGTGCTTCTCAACATGTGGGTCTCAACCCATTTGGGAGTCGCGTATCAGCATCAGATATTTACAGCATGATTCATAACAGCAGTAAAATTACATTTATGAAATACTAACGGAACAGTTTTGTGGTTGGGGTCACCAACAGCATGAGGAAGTGTAATAAAGGGTCACAGTCCTAAGAAGGTTGAGGACCATTGCAGTAGAGAAAAATAAGGTGGTGGGTTTTGTTTTGTTTTTGAGTTGTTTGCAAATTCTGCTCTGCTATTTTCCAGTTCTATCACCTCCAGCCAGTTACTTGATCTCTCTGTACTTCAGTTATCCCGTCTCTAACATAGAAACAATGATAAAGGAGCAAAAGAGCTGCAAAGGGTAAAATGTCTCAGCTCTATTGAAAGGGAGGGGAAAGCCCTAGGCTTCTCTGCCTTATACTACTATTTGTTGTTGTTTGTTGTCGATGATGTTTTGCTTTTTGCTTTTTTTTTTTTAGTCAAATACGTTTTTCTGCCTCATATCTGTGACCACTTAAATAGGTTTTTAAAATATGATTTGCTCCCCTCTTTTTTACTGAGGATATAATTGTCCACATGAAAATAATAATTTCTTATAATTTAATTTTTATGATTATTTTGTGAAAAGAATCGTGGCTTCTTCTAGGAAAATAGTGGGTGATATTTATAAGTTAAAGTTTATCAGTAGGCAAGGTTTCATTAATAAGTGACAAATTTTTCTCCTTTTTAAAACTAAGTACTATTTTTATTTCAAGCCTGTTGAAAGCTTTCTCTGTCTCATATGGTTATTATATGCTGGGCTTTTAAATCTGGAGTCAGATCTGTATAAACCATATTAAAGATGTATTCAATCTTAAATTGTATTAAGTCATTTAGCCATCTGTTTTAAAGAGAGATACCAAGTGCTTAAAATTAAACTTGACAAATATTTCATAAAAAGTTAAGTGTGAAAAAGAATGGTATTTAAAATGACTCAGAAGGCTGCACTGATGCATTTTTTGCATTTAGCCACAAGATGGAGCCTTTGCATTCTGAATATCCACCAACAAACTCTTTAAAATGGTCGACTAAAGACTTTAATTTTAGAGCATTCTGTATCATTTCCCCCAAACACTCTCCATTACACCTTTTGGGTTAGAAAGAATAAAACTGACATGTAGGTAAAAATGAATTTCCGTTTGAATCCCAGAGGACCATTTATCTATGTTTAGAAGGTGGGTTTCTTGCTCTGTTATTTCTGTGCATCACTGAGAAAAGTCCCTGCGAATAACCAACATCTGTATCCCATTACGTAATTCTCAAGACAGACATGCCTCCCCAGCAAGGGCTTGTGAAATACTAGTCAGAATTAGTGGTCCTCTCAATCCAAAAGGCAACTGGTCAAAAGAGAATCTAGAAACAGAGGCCTTGTACATTCATCTCGAGGCTATGCTGTTTGTTCTAACTGTGTGGCTCATGCAGATTGTGTTCTCATGGGATTTTAAGATTGGGGAGTTGACTATCTCTCATTCAACTTCTTAGGCAAAGAAAGTATTTCTTATCCACTGTTCTTGATCATCTATCTAGTTGTCACATCAACAAAATCCCCCTTTGGTCAAAGGCTGTGTCAGTGAAAAGGCTGGTTAACTTTTCTTTTAATTTGCTAAGTCTTTCTTGGACTGTCTTGCTTCTTAAGAGTTTTGTGCAGATAAATTTCCTAAGATTTACTCTACTTTGGCTTTCAAGTTGAGCTATCATAGAACATTGTATTTGAAAAATAATCAACAGGCATCTGCCCCCTGCGGCTTTTGTAGATTTTCTAATGCAATGTTTTGTTTTTGTGTGTGCATGTTTTGAGAAAATACTTAACACTGAAAAAAAAAAAAGTCCAAGGATTTGTTCAAGAATGACTGTGCTCTTCCTTCTGAGTTCCTTTGGTTCACCTGACCAGCCTCTAACCCCAGGCTGTGCACCAGAAGACATGCTATTTGTATGAAAGTAGTAGACTTCATTTACATTCAAGCAGAATCATGATCGCATGGTTTATATACATTTTTATTTTTCTTTATTATTATTACTAAATTCACAACTTTATGTAAATCTAAATGTCTTTCAAGCTTCTGTGTATTCTGGGGATCAGGTTGAGGTAAAGCAAAGCTGAAGGTCAAGGAGGTGAATATGGGGTCATGTCATTTGCATGGAGGCAGCCAGTTGTCACTTTCTCAAAGGGCTTGCCTCCCCAAAGTAGCCCCTTGTCTGAAATGGCTACTTAGCACCTCCCAAGGTCTCCAGAACAATTTTGTTTGACCTTTTGTTAAAGACTGCCTCCACTAAGCAACTGATTTCCCTGTTCCCAAGGGTGGAAGGTTGAGACAGGTTTTACTGCGCTGTATATTAAAATTGTATCAATTCACAGGGGTCCCACGTAGCACATGGAATCCTTAGTTATCTAAAAATAGAGAACACAGCTACAGTTCTTTAACTCAAGGATGAGTTACCTGGATAAGGTTATGCCCACTTGAGTTATTCCCTGAAGAAATGGTTTAACAGTCAGAGACCTCCTGTAGTGGTAAAATGAAGACTGAAGGGTCTGTTAGATAGTGTGGATGAGGATGCTTGCTGGTTGAAGAAACGTTGAGATGGTCCATATCTATGGCTAGGTTAGCAAATGCTAAGAATGTCAACTCCTCAGGGGTAGTTTCATGCCAACTTCCTTGAAAGGACAAAGGGGACTTTCTGGTGCCCATTACTGAGCTCACAATGGTTCAGCTCACTTTTACACTTGACTAGGCCCATTGTCCTATCAGAGTCAAGAAGGATCTGCCATGCCATGAAATGTATTTTGATGGATGTGGGAATACTTATAAGAACATAGACTGCTCTCTTCTCCTCAAGTTCATCGGCAGTGGTTTAGTATGAGAGAGAAAGAAGGCTCTGAGAATGTTAGCACCTCAAGCCACATTGCCCCTAGATCTAAGCTTCACAAAGCTCTTCTGAGATAAGAAAGTTCCTGATCTAGTTGGATTCTTAGGGTTTCTGTGAAGTCCAGTCAGTGTCCTACTGTATACTGCCTTTTGTTTTTCTCTCTTTTTCCTTAAAATGGCCTGCTTTGTGGTTTCTGCATTGTTCAGTTCTACTCTTAGATTGAATCGAGGTGGAATACCTAGAACACTGGTTCAAAACCTTCCCGGTGCTGTGACCCTTTAATACAGTTTTGGTGACCTCAAGCCACTGTTATAAATTGTAATGCAAATATCATACATGCAGGATATCTAATATGTAAGCCCAAAGGGATTGTGACCCACAGGTTGAGAACTGATGATCTACGTTGCTCTACTCACCGCTTATTAATTTCAATAGATTTACCAATTACTGGTCCTTAAGTGCTCAATATTGTGCCTGGCCAGGCTTATGTATGACTAAGGGAGAGTGCAAGCAACACCTAAGGAATCTCTCTTCTTTTGCCAATAATAGAGCAGAAGCCAAAACATAAAATAAAATAAAGAAAAAAATAAAAGAAAAAGAAAAAGAAAAAGAAAAAAAAAAACAGAAAGAAACAAAAAAAAAAAGGCCTCCTGCTTTGAAGGCTTGAAAGTTTGCTCAAGGCAGTTGATTCTTTGAACCAACCCATTTTTCCATCAAGTAAGATGATGCTAGGATTCACCTCGAAGAGGAAAAGCCTTGGGTGAGAGGGTGAGGGAAATGTCAGACTACTGTGGCATCTATACTCAAGGAAGCATGGCACTGATGGCCTGTCACTTGACTGGGACATCTTTCGATTTCTGTTCTAAAATCTACTCACTGGCAGCTTTTAAATAGTGAATTGTGGCCATTGACATTAATCCCAACTGGAATTTCTTCGAACATCTGACTAAGTTTGTCAGAGGGTAATTATTTACATTTTGATGAGTCCAGGCGGTCTGCTAATTAATTCTTCAGTGGGCCGCTTGCCATTCTTGTTGCTCCTAAATGCTGCATACTGAGGGGTGTGGGTAAACGGCACTGGCACAGGGCCTACCATAACGATTACACACGTTGGAAGCTGGGTGCCAAGTGTTAACTTAATTCTGTTTCCCTGAGGTCAAGGAGGGAGAGCTCCTGCTGTGCCGTGTATTTACAATTTACAGAGAAGAGTATGTGGAACATGCTTTCACGTTAGGTGGTTATATATATATATGAAAAATTAATGTGACTAGGTGCCAGTATTACGAACCTGTAAGTCAGTGCCAGTGTTAGGAACACTGGGCTAAGAACATATTAATATTTTTATCAGTAAATATAATCACAAGGCTAAAAATTATCTCTGACTTTGTAGGCAAGGACATAGGAAATAAGAAAACAGACTAAAAAGGTCTCACTTTATTAACAATGAGAACAAATGAGAAATCAGGAACACATGCTATAACCAAGTCTTTCTTTTTTAAAGAATCATTATTAATCTTTATTTATTTATTATTATTATTATTATTTATTACAATGTATTCATTTTGTATCCCGGCTGTAGCCCCCTCCCTCTTCTCCTCCCAGTCCTACCCTCCCTCCCTCTTTCCACCCCTATGCCTAGCCAAAAAGCAAATCTTTCTTAAAATATGATAATGGAATAGAAGGAATTGGATTCTCTACCATCACAGGACTAATTAAGATCTGTTTACTTGAGACACTGTAGAATCTACATAATAGTAAGTTAATAGTTAATAGATTACCTATGTTTTGTAATCTCTGTGAGATAACTCATATTCGGAAGTTTAGCATTTTATTTAGCATGTATTTAGCACTTGCTATATACTGCTTTTTAATAAGATTCTGTCATATTATTTTATGCTAAAGTGAGTTGTGGATGCTAGTTATAAGTTATAAGTAATATTTCATTAAGGATAGAAACGCAATTAAGTTGACTTTGTCACTAAAAGAGTCCTGTGTTTCAGTGCTGAATTTAAATCTTTGATAATCATTTTAATAGTGCTTCGAAATGACCAGAAATCCCTAGCAATAGGGATTACACATTGTCACATTCCCTCAGGCAAATATAGGACAAGACAGGCCACCTACTCATGTTCCAGAGGCTTTTCTCCTTCTGTATCAGAGAAATATTTATGACAGACTCAAGACCCCTAGGCTTCGGGGGTGAGGATGATAAGCTGAGGAGTGACAGCTGAAGGGAGAGGAAAAACACGCAGAGAAGCTGAAGGCCTCTGCCAAGGCATCACTTAGCATCAGCCGCCCCATGAAGTATCAGAGTGAGAGGTGGGGAGGCAGGGGCAAGGGGTGGACACACGCATTCAACAACAAGGCAGAGCTTCACATTTTCCCAGAACCTGAAGACACCTAAGAACTCTTAAATCCCCCCTCTACAATTTTCCAAATCTTGAGTCATGTTCACACTTCATTAAGCTATTAGGCATTATTTTCTCCTTCACTAGGATAGCACAGACAAGGTCATGTACAATGGGGTTCAGGCTGAGCCTGTCCTCCATGAACCCACAGTCCTTGCCTCACAGATGTGACCAGTGAACAAAACAATCATTATTTATTTTCTTAAATAAAGGATGCTGGTAAACGAATTCTTTAACACCAGTGGTCTTCAAGATGATTTTATCACAAGCTGCGTTGGCAGCAGCTCTTTTGAGCATGTATTTGGAGCTGCAAACTATCTTGATAAATCATATTCATCAGGTCCTGTGTCGCATGGCTGTAATCCCAGGTGGAGGTCGGGAGAGTGTGAACTTTAGGCAAATCTTGAGAAATAAGAGATAGAATATATTGTCGTAAGCCGGCAATAACATTGTCATCATTTTTGCATTGCATCTGGCAAAGCAGAAAGTTGTGGTAACGGGACGAGAGAGAAGAGAAATGCAAGAAGAGGCTGTGTCAGGATACAGTTCCAAAGACACACCTTCAGTGACCTACTTCTGCGACAGGATCCTACTGTGTGCTTCTCAACTACTTCCCAGTGGGCACCAAATCTTGAATTCATCAAGGGATTAATCTGTCGCCTAGGTCAGAGCTCATGGAACCTGGCTGTGTCTGGAAACACCTTCATAAGCTCAGGCAGGGGCATGCTTTACACATGTCTTTGGGGTGTCTCAGTCCTGATGTCTTTTCAATAAAGACGCATCGCCACGAGCGCAGTTACAATAACGGCACCGTATACGAAGACGCATATTTTATAGGATAGTACAAATCAGTTTCTAACATAAATTCCTAATTTATGTTAAAGTCCAGTGTACAAACTACAAGAAGCAAAATCCATGCTTTAAGAATGCCAGTGTAAGCATAAATCCAAAACTTTTTTTTTTCCTTTTCGACACAAATTGTCTTATCTAACCCCCTAGGTTCTTGCTTCACCTTTACCAAATGCTGTCTCATTCCAGCAGAGAACATCAATGGAATTATTGCTGTAGTGGAAGTATAACAAAATTATTGTATCTCTAGGACTTATGCAATACAGTATTTTCCATCCCTTGGCTTTATTTGGCAGTCCCGAAGATAATCATGAAATCCAGTTGAATCCTCATACACACACACACACACACACACACACACACACACACACAGGTAATGTGTTTTGTATGTATGGTTCTTTGCTGGTGGCACTGTTTTGGGACTCTTAGGAGATGGGTTCTACATTGGAAAAGTGGCTTGTTGACCTATTTTTGTTGACCTTGCATCTACCTTATATATCACCATTTTCCCAAGATAGTCACAATAAAGTCATTTGTAAGTTAAAGCTGCTTGCAAATCCTTTGGGTTTTTTTTTGTTTTTGTTTTTAATTTATAAATGACTTTATTATAACTATATGGTGGAAGAAGGGGACAAAAAGGCAGAAAGACTTTGGCTAGGTCCTAGCCTAAGGTCTTTGCTAGGACTAAGGCAGGGCCAGAAATTAAGTCAACAAGCCTCAGTCTTATCCCACAATTACTCAGTGCTTTTAATATTTGTAATTTTCTCAGTTGAAGGACACATAAATCCGTGTAGAATCTAGTCATTTTTAGTAACATGGTAAGGTCCACATAAGTCAAGAATTATAGTGCTCTGTGTGAAGCCTATTGAAGAAGATTGTTATTCATGAAGTAACCTTTCCCTAAGAAATACACATTCAGCAGGAGCAATGGGTATTTCTTTCTTCACTTTGCATTTATAGATAACAAAGACCATAGACCAATCTTTTACGTTAATGTTAATTAATATATTTCAAAACACTGTCTATATCTTGGATATATACTATATTCTCTTTCATCTTCAAACGATAATTCAAACATCTTATTTTTGCCTCCTGGAAATTGAATTAAAATCTGAAAATAGTATTCGTCAATAGTAAATTTTTTGAGAACTTGGTAAAAACTATAGTCTTTCTTCCAGTGAAAATGTCCATTTTTACAAAATGATTCTAGATTAAACTCTTTGCTCTCTGTTTAGTATAGTATTAAAAGAAAATTTTTTTCATGTTTCTCATTTCATTGGTAAGTGATTCTGAACCTGGGAGGTGCAGGAAGTACCACCTGAGATGAGAGGAAGATCAAACCTTTGTGAATTGCAAAGTAGGAAAACCACCTTAATTAATGATGAAATCTATTCTTCAAACCATGGTAAAATCAAAACAGAAACAAAACAAAACAACACAAAACCATGGGGAGAGTTCAGTTTAAGAAAACCAAGACTCAGGAAAGACCCCTGTGCTCAGATTTTTTTGGTTCTGTTGCTCTCCTTCTGGAGTTCCTGTCCTCTCCAGATCTTACTGTTTCCCACTTCTTTCATGAGATTCCCTGAACTCTGCCTAAAGGTTGTCCATAAGTCTCAGCATCTGCATTCATAGTCTGCAGGGCAGAGCCTTTCAGAGGTCTTCTGTGTCAGGCCCCTGACTTGTTTCCTCTTTTCTCCTTCTTCTGATGTCCAGCCTCTTTGCCTTTCTGGATAGGAATTGAGCATTTTAGCAAGAGTCCTCCCTCTTGATTAGTTTATTTAGGTATACAGATTTTAGTAGGTTTATCCTATATTATATCTTTATATGAGTGAGTGTACACTGTGTGCATCTTTCTGCTTCTGGGATAGCTCACTCAGGATGATCTTTTCCAAATCCCACCATTTAGCTGCAAATTTCATGATTTCCTTGTTTTTTATTGCTGAGTAATATTCCATTGTGTAGATATACGACAATTTGTGCATCCATTCCTCCACTGAGGGGCATCTGGGCTGTTTCCAGCTTCTGGCTATTACAAATAAGGCTGCTACAAACATGGTTGAGCAAATGTCCTTATTGTGTACTTGAGACCCTTTTGGATATATGCTTAGGAATGGTATAGCTGGATCTTGAGGAAGCACTATTCCTAGTTGTCTGAGAAAGTGCCAGATTGCTTTCCAGAGTGGTTGTACAAGTTTACATTCCCACCAGCAGTGGATGAGGGGTTCCCCTTTCTCCACAACCTCTCCAGCATGTGTTGTCTCTTGAGTTTTTTATCTTAGCCATTCTGATACTCCAACCAAGGACTATGCATGGAGATAACATGCATAAGCCCCCTGCACAGATGTAGCCCATGGCAGTTCAGTATCCAAGTGGGTTCCATTGTAATAGGAACAGGGACTGTCTCTGACATGAACTGATTGGCCTGCTCTTTAATTACCTCCCCCCGAGGGGGAAGCAGCATTACCAGGTCACAGAAGAAAACAATGCAGCCACTCCTGATGAGACCTAATAGACTAGGATCAGAAGGAAGGAAAAGAAGACCTCCCATATCAGTGTATCAATGGACTTGGGGAGGTGCATGCATGCAGAGGGTGGAGGAAGGGAGGGATTGGGACAGGAAGATGGAGGGAACCACAGGGGGGATACAAAATGAATAATGTGAAATTAATAAAGAAAAAAAAGCAAACCAAGACTTCCTCACTTCATATTATTGAGATTGATGCGAAATTTATTCCCCCAGTTTATGAATAAAAATATCTGTCCTAGCTACCAAGGCAGTTCACAGATTAGATTTTACTGCGTTGATGAGTGGTGAATAGTTTGGTGTTTTATTAGATTAAATATTCAGAAACAATCTTGGAATTCTTTGAGTCTTTATTATAAATTTCTCTACAGTTTTATTTGTTTTGGTCTTTTTAGTCAAGGTGTATAGCACTTAATTCTATCCTAGAAACACAGACATTGAACATTTATTCCTTTCCTCTCTACTTTTGCCATTCACTGTATTCTTTAGAAATAGTGTGTTAGTAGTCATACATGCATGTGATGTATTTGGATCATGCCCATGTCCCATTCCCTCCCCTCCAATTCTTCCTCTTTGCCCCCTACCATTTTCTATCCAAACTAATGCTCTCTCCCTATCCTCCCCCTTTCTCTTTCTGTCTCTGTCTTTCTCTTGTTATGCATGTCTGCCTCTCTCACCTCTCCATAATTCCTACTAAGTTTATCTAGTATTGCCTATATCTGCATGCATGCATGACCATCTACTGGGGTATGGGTATCCTCTCATGGGCCACAAGCCTGAAGAAAACTGACTCTCTCCCAGCAGTCATCAGCTGTCAATAGATGCTCAGAGAGAGAAGAGCAGTTTCCAGGAGGCAGGGTGCTCTGCTGTGTGCTCCTGGGGATGACGAAGAGGTCCCGGCATGCTTTGCATCAGGCTGGAATTATGTGCACCCAGGGAATATATATGGGGGATGTTTTTAGTGAAATGGACAGAAACTAAATGCAATGGGCCCATGAGTGAGCACTTCATGACAGCCACTCCCCTATCTGCACTAGGACTTTTGGCTGGCTTGATCATGTGCTAAAATTGTACATGCAGTCACAGCCACTGTGAGTCCACGACCAGCAAATACTATTTTGCCACAGACATCTACACCCTCTGGCTCTTAAAAAAATCTTCCCACAACTTTCCCACAGTGATCCCTGAACCTTGTGTGGAGGGTTTCAGATAGGTGTCCTATTTAGAGCTGAGTACTGTACAGTCACAGTCTTAGTCTCTGTACAGTGTTAGGCTTAGTCATAGGTTTCTCTATTAATCACCATCTACTGAACAAAGACCCTTCTCTGATGAAGCTTGAGAGATGCAATAATATAAGGGTATAAAGTAAAAACTTAGTGGGCAGTTTATTACTAAGTCCATTTAACAGAATAATACTAAGTTCTCCTCTGGGGGTTAAAACTTAGCCAGCCATTGTTTTGTGGTCCAGTTAATGACGCATGGGTTTTATCTTGCAGAATAAGCCTTAAATCCAATCAGAAGTTGAGGTGTTATTCCGATAACATTCCTGTCATGATTGTACCAGAGGACATATCTTATTTTGCCAGTCATAGTTGTAGCTCAGGGTTCAAATCTGGGTGAGACTGTCGATGACTATTTTTTCCCTGAAGCATAGAACCTTCCAACACTATGATAGCCAATAGAGAGAAAGATTCCAAGTTGGTACCAGCTTGATTTTTAAATGTCCCATAATTCAAGTATGTGATGCCTTAAGCAGTAAGGTCTTACCATCAATTCTGAAAGATAATCATGAGCAATGGAAATAGCCTATAATGTTTTGGGTAGTGCTCTGTGGTACACCATGGATCAAAAACTCAAAATTAGGTAACCCTTAAATTGACAGTGAGCTTTTTATTTGATAGCCTGTGGTATCAGGTGAGATACTGTCTCACCATTATATGTTTAGAACCAGTTAAAACCATTTTATAAATGTGAATGTACATATTTTAGGAAGCTTTGATAGTGATCATGTTCTTCTCCACCCTCCCTCATTTTCTACCCTATTTAACTCCTTATAAATCTATCCAGTGAGGCTACCTCTAACTACCCTATTTACTATTACAACCTACCTCAAAGATTCCCCATCCCCTTGTCTTGCATTATTTATCATGATGTATCAAGATCAACCTACTTATGTTTGGTTTATCCATTTTTCTGACTTACCCTAGATAATATAATTCATGATAAAGATTCTATCTATTGTTGGCTGGAATCTAAAGTTCCTAGAAAATGCACATTAAAATAACATTTGATAGATATGATATGAATAAATGAATTATTAAAACTAACAATTTTCACTCATTGTGAACAAACATCTATGAAGGACCTTGATGTGCAGATCATACTAATAATCACCTGACATGTGAAAGTGAATGAAAATGACATGATCTCCATTCTGCAGATGGTCTCTGTATGTATGGGAAGGTGATCTTACAAGTAAATAAACATGATAGGACAATCATGTGCCCCAAACTACTGAGATTATTCAGGAAATGACACTGGCTGGTGGTAGTCCCGGAAGGCTTCATTGGAGGTTTGACATTAAACATTCTTAAGGGTCAGTTAGAAGACAAAAAGTGGAAAATAAAGCAGGTTTCCTTGCACAAATGTGTGGATGATATGGTTATCATGGAAGTGGCTCTTTCAAGACCTATGTTTCCAGGCACATGGATACAGATGGTAAATAAAGTATGATTGTCAGTCCATTCTGTACAAGCACCTCTGCAGCTCACTCTTGGCTAGCAGCATCATCTGCTGGGCACAATATTTCTATCTCTGTGGTCTTTCTTGCATCTCTGCCAGGATGATGCTTTTGCTCAGAAAGAGCCACCTCGTCCCATGATTGTTTCATGCCAAGTTGGTGTGGTGCCTGTGATTGTTTCCCAGCATTCCACAGTTGAAGTTTGCGTGTGTAGCCTTCTGGTGTTTTTTATGCCTGCCCTGCTTGCAGGCTGCATATGTTGTACCGCTTTACACTTGGAGACCTTCCAAAGTGTGGGAGAGAGAATAAGACCACAGTGGGGGTAGACAGGCAAAAAAAAAAAAAAAAAAAAAAAAAATTCTGGATTCCCAGAATCGAAGAGTTGAGAAAGCCTTGAGAAGTCAGCTGTCAGTTATGGACTCTTCCTAACATTGCAGAAAAACTATCCTGGCAATAATAGCACTTTTCTAATATACACAATTAAATGAGCTTTATGTTATTTCCAAGTAACAAACTGCCTATTAAAAACCAAACATAAAATATGATAATGTTGGCTAACTTTTTTGTTTGTTTATTTGTGTAAATGGCAGATACTCTGAAACTGTAGTAAGTTAAACAGCCTTCATATTCTTGATTTACGTAGTAGTTAAACAAACTATTGAGAAATTAAAACATTGCTCTTTTTTTAACACATGATATTTGGGGGAAGACTTTGTGAAGTCTTTTCCTGAAATGGAATTTTTGCATTGATACTGACCTTTCAGAACGATGCACATAGTACCGGGCGGAGGATAATCTTTGTGAGTGATCGCACTAGGGACCTACACAGTTCAGCTCTTAAAAGTCACTTGCAATGAATGAAAAATATAGGGATATAATGATAGGGGGAATTACTGGAGAGAGATGAAGAAGAATTTACTCAGTAAGTAAAGTAGGTGCTGTGACATAGTATAAAAATACAAAACATTATCCATTCTAATTGAGTAGATTAAACACACATACCCGAGACTAGTATGTGGCTCATGCTCACAATTCTCAATGTGCACGGTGACAACAGTGCTGTTGCTACATGACGGTTTAGAGAAATTGAGCTGAGTTGAATAGAACATGAAGCAGAAGATAAGACAGCTTGATAGGTGAGCTGCATGCAAGTAGCAAGGATATATCTAAGTAGAAACAGTTGTAAACACGTGAGTAGTTATGTGAAGACCATCAAGGTCAGAGCAAATATGATCACACTGGAAGAGTCAGACTCAAAGAGTTTGATAGATCCCAGAGTATATTTGAAGTCTTGAGTGTTGAGAAGATGATCTCGGTTTTATTCCTTTGGAAATGGAGAGTTATAGGACTCTTGCTAGAGTATCAGTATGAGGAAGTGATGCTTATTTGAGGAAGAATCAGATCCTGATGACATGAACAAGGACCAAAGAAGAAGAAAACATTGAATATCTATCTGTCTGTCTATCTATCTATCTATCTATCTATCTATCACCTAATATTGTAGATCCATGATCAAGAAAGATCTCTAGAGTTAGTCTCTTAGGATTTGAATTCCAGTATCACTAGAAGGGTGTGAGCAGTGACCTTGGATAAATCAGTTGACGTCTCAATGTCTTATTTTCCTTAGCGACTTTGATTCTTGACATTCCTTATGAATAAGCGAACAGGGACAGGATTCAAAAACGTTATTACATGTTTATTTTTATTTTATTTGGTGTGTGTGCCAGCACACATGCCAATTTGTGCCATGGCCTGGAAGTGGAGGTCAGAGGACAAGTTACAGGAGTTTATCCTCTTCTCCCACCACCTGGGGCAATGAGAGTCAAACTCAGATCCCCAGGGTTACCTTTATTCATTGAGACATCCCACAGGCCCACTCAGAGGGTTTTAGAGCAGTGTATGTTAAGATTTTTAAATGAATATTAGCTACTTTTATCATTTTAAAAAATGCCAAAAAAAACCCAAAAAACAAAAACAAAACAAAAACAAAAACAAACAAACAAACAAAAAACCCCAAAACAACAACAACAACAAAATGCCAGTTTGGTTCCACACAGAGCCCACTGGTAAGATTTCCTCATCATCTCTAAAATGCATGTGATGAAGACTTCCTAACTGGGGAAATGTGATCCCTGTTGTTTAAAGCCTTGTTCTAAAGCTGCCCAACACAGGGCAGACATTGGTGACTATTAATTGACTAAATCATGGCCCCAGAGGCCAGAACACACACCAACTGTGAAAGCTTCTAATTTGGACAGACATATTTGTTAAAGGTGGCAAAATATCAGTTCCTGTGATCTTTGTGTGAAGTCAGACTGGCCCAGACACTTTATTTGGGTTTCTTGTAGAATGATGACGACCCAAGACATGAAGTACAAGCCTTTGTTTGGGGAAACTGGATACATTTCTGCCATTGCCAAAACAAACCCACTTAGGCAAATTAAAATTGAGTTGGAAATTTTGAAATAAAAATTGCAAACCAAACAGGATGTAGGCTGATTAAGAAGGAAATGATTCATTGGATTAATGCATGGAGTCAGCTCTATTTGTGAAAGACTTAAACAATCATTCGCTTTTTATCTCAGCCCTCAGTGCTGCTGAGGCTGCTCAGCTCTGGTCTATTGAAGGTAGAAAATTAGAAGCCAGGGTAGAAACAATACAAATTTCCTGTGTGTGTGTGTGTGCTTGCATGCATGTATGCACGCACATATACATACTAATCCTTTTAGCTACATACTGTACTTACAACTGTGTGCTTCCAAATGATTTTTAAATGCTAGTATGCTTTTGGCAGAGGTTGGATTTCCTATCCGTGAATAAAAGGTAATGGGAAAAAAGGATACTAGGTGGAAACTGTCTAAAAGAAGAGGGGTCCAGTTAAAGATCCTTCTCCCTTTTCTATTCTCATGAAAGACAGTGCTTAGAGGATTTACAGCCACATGATGGGGAGCAGCAGAGCTGTCACCTGCTTCACTATGCAGGGTGCCCAGCTTAACCCATCTTTCTTTGGCAACTGTGCCCCAGTGAGAAAAGCTAGCGGTCCATATGTTGAGTAGGCACCATGCCATTTTGACAGGCGTGAGTGTCGGCAAGAGAGGGACCATGTATGAGCATCAAATGTGTTTGTTGTGGGAAGGATTCTAGGCCAGGAATATTAAAATAACTGTCTGTCCTTCGCTCTAGCACATATGGTTAAGGAGATACGCTATGATGACTCACATTAACATTGGGAAAAAATATATATAGAATTTGCAGCCATGCTAAGTAAGTTTGTGGTGTTGATAAATTGGGCTTGGAATCTTCACAAAGGAAGGCTGTAGAGAGACACACATAGTGATAATGGTTTCTCTCTCATGTATCAAGTGGAATTGACTACATTCAAACATTATTATAGTTCTTCTGGACTTATGGACAGAGTGAAGGATCCCATTAGATTTTTTTCTGAGAGGTCCTTAGGTATTTCCTAGCACAGTTTGGCAAGCAAATGGGATAGGATGGGCTCATTTAATATTTCAATTCTAAAGAAATTAAATTGATGTTATCAATGGTAGTTCAACTATTTTCCTGCTACAGGGACCATTTGTTTAAAAATCATTAACGGGCTCTAAATGACATTGTCCTGACATTTTGTGTCATTAAATTAAGGGAATTAGTATAAAATCATTTCATCTCTCCTTTGCTTTATAAGTAGTTACCA
The DNA here is from genome assembly GCF_030254825.1 of Meriones unguiculatus. Lineage (NCBI taxonomy): Eukaryota > Metazoa > Chordata > Mammalia > Rodentia > Muridae > Meriones > Meriones unguiculatus. The sequence goes on along the minus strand of NC_083356.1, from coordinate 97,861,540 downwards.
TAACTCCCTATATGAGATACAAAGGAGTCACTGAGCCATCTTTTATAGTTTTGGTGATTTTGGTATATGGGGCTATTGACCATATAAATGTTTAGGTATGGAATTGCTTCGGTTCACAATGACCTATGCCTTAGTATTTCAAAAAGCTTAACTCCCTGGAAAGACAGCAGTGTGTGGTATATAGGATACTCCATGGAAAAGTCTGAAGACATCCATGTAAGATTTGATAATAGCCCATAAGGTGTTTAAATGTAAACTTGCACGCACATATACACATCTCCCCCTCCAAACCCACACAAGCTTGGCATTTGTCACTTTTTAAGTCTGGAGAGGCACATCTCTAGCTTGTATCTAGCGTGAGTAAGTTGGCCTCCCAGGGAACTGCCCTAGTAAGAATGTAAATATGTGTCAGAGAGGCATCTCATTAAAGATTGTTTCTTAGAGACTAACAACAACGTTAGCAGAGTGTGTGATTTTCTCACACATGTTATATTTATTATTTATTGACTCACTAGATTATTATTCATTGAGAAATATTTTTAACCTGGTCTTATTATTGTTGATTGTTACTATTACTGTGTCTGAAAAATACACCCAGAACATTGCCTGGCACAGAACTCAACAAATATTTCAGTGAATGAATTAATGAATGAACCAGACTTTTCGATGAGAGAACTGAAGGACAGATGGCTGGAGTCTATTCAGTAATGGTTCTGACAGCAGAAGTCACCTAGATCGCCATCAGCCGCCACTATCCCAAATAAAAGAGATTCTTTTTAATATAGCCGATTTAATCACTCTTATATAAAGTGTGAGTGAAACTTTAGGAAACTTTAGTATTGATACTGATCTGTCACATACACAGTAAGTTAAAATGAGTGTGCTTGCTTTGCAAACACAGCCTCATGGCAAACCTCCCAGCTTCCTCTTCCAACCAGATGGCCTCCCCTAAGCCCAACCCTACATAGAATTCTCAAGATGGAGTTGGCCCTGCCTCAGATCCAAATCAGGTTTTTGGGATGGGATGAGGAATGAGCACTTTCCACTCTCTTTGCAGGTGGGTCTTACATAACACCAAGGCCCGAGAAACACAAAAATTAGAGCTTCTTGCTTGTACATGGATTGTTTACTTACTCTCATTAGAAGGTCTTGGGACACTCAACACCTTTACAGAAGTAGGATGAAAATCCGATAGTTCTTGTTTCTGCTCAAGGTTGGGTAGAGATTGATTTCGCCAACATCTTCTTGAGATCTGGTAAAGAAAAGAGAAGTTTTCCAACAGTCTTGGACTGAATGAACAATAAAGGAGAAATTGGGTGTTGTTTTGATTTGGTAGTCCCAGCTCTTCAAACACAATACAACACGTAATGTAGCCACTTTCCCCTCCCCTTCTTGAGATGCTCGGAGGCAGGGCCTCTCCAACCACACAGTGGCATGTAGGAACAATGCTTTTCTCAAGGGCGAAATTTCTGAAAAGGGGCCCATACTGAGGACACCATTTATAAAATGCTCCTGAATTTGAGATGGGATCTGCAAGGAGTTAGAGAGAGATTTTTGAGAGGAGCTGGAGCCAGGTGATTGACTGTTCTGACATCCTCTCTGCTGATGTGTAATGAGGAAACTGATGTCTCAACTGCACTATTGTATGATGGAGTTCCTGACAATTGGAGTCAAAACCTGGTTTCTGGTGATCAAGCAGAACAAAGCCAGGACTTAAGGGTGCCACCCATAGTCTGCTGGTCAAGAGACAAGCCCTTGTCTTCGCTCTCCAGGAAGCATCCCTGTAACAAGTGTTCTTCGGAGAAAAAAAATGGAAAATCTCTAGCTGAAATGACATAGTTGTTAAATATTACTCTTGCTTTTAAGAAACTGTCCTTTGCATGGCACTGAAGTGAGAGATGAACTCCCATGGTGAGGACAGAAGGAATCCTTCAGCAAGAGGATGAGAACTAAGAGAAGCGCTTTTTGAGTAATGCAGTCTTCCTGAGGGAACATGAGCCCTCAGGTCCCCACCTCTGCTGTTCACTAGTTACATGACCTGGGTCACTCACTTAACACTAACATTTACCCTTGGGTCTCGTGGAGGGCATTAGATAGTGCTTCTTAAATTGAAAAAATGATTACTTTATATGGGTATGTTTCATCATGAAATGCATTTTTGGTTATTTTTATAAGCCTCAATCCACATTAAACATTTAAGTGAAATAAATATAGGTCTAAGGGAGGGGAGGCTGGAAAAAAATGTAGACAGTTTTAAGCACACACAAAGTATCAGCGACTTGAAAGCACAGGAGACTATTTGGGAGAAGGGAGGGAACAATGAGAGAATGGAGAAAGGGGCAGGAGAGAGCAGATGATGAAGGGACATGAGCAAGGCGCAATGATATGTGTACATGAAAAGTCCTAATGAAACCGATCATCTTTTATTCTACCTAAAACAACTGAAAAGCACAAACATTTGTACTATTTTCTGTACTAGCTGCCTTCTCAAGGGTTTAATGCAATAGTGTTTGTGCAGTAGCTGTTACAATATAGTAAATGCCCATTATTTTGGAGGATATCACAAAGAGTAAATAATCTGGGACTCAGGCTAATTTATCAGCAAAGTGTATGGCAGGATGAAGGGATGGTTTAAACTAATCAGATGAATCCTACTGGGTCAAAAGCAGACATATTTTCAAAAGAGTAAAAATATTATTTAAAGGTGCCCAGTCCTTCCTGTGAAATGGGTGCCGTTTTAGTTCTTATATCGTTACCATGAAGATAATGTCACAAAATAAGTTCTTAAACTAGCTTTATTTTACATATAAAGAAACAGAGACCGTGTGTCTGGTTAGCATGAAGTAGACCACAGAAAGAGTGAAAGGGAGAGAGGAAGCAGGAAGGATTTGAATGGAGGGCTCCTCATTCCAGTATGTGAACTCTGCCATATTATTAACTTAATGTGTGTGTTGATGCTATGTTCATATAATTCTGATTGAGCTTAGAGCCTGTTCCAAGCTATAAAAGCAAGGTCTTGGGAATGAGGAAAGCATTTCAGAAAGGGGGGAGCATGCTCTCTCTGAAAGCAAAAGAGTGCCCCCAAGCCATGCAGAGTAAAGGCTGTTCCCTTAAATTTGGAAGAAAAATCCAGATTTATTCAGAACAGTGAACAGAAACCCCTGGCAGCAAAATAAATACCACCTCGGGTTATGCATGTAGTATTTGACTTTAAATTCTCTTAACTCGATGCAAATTGAATCACTCTTTATATGAGTAATTTGTAATTAGTTAATAAGAATTATTTGATAATATTTATGCATAATTAGTTCTATTAAGGAAAAGCACAGGGCCTACAAAAAGCATAGATCATGTGTTCATTGAAGAACGATAAAAATGACTTGCTCACTTAAAAATTCACATAGTTTATCATCCAGAAATCCTTGGTAGATAAACCACCTTCTATTTCCTCTTTTAACCTTCCTACCAGAATCTTTGTTTTGTACAGCTTCCAACCAAGAAAGGTAAGATGAACAACCCACCACTTCGGTGCACATCACCTGATTGTGGCCTCTTGGTGTCTTTTTATTGGTGCGGGGACAGACACGGGCCTTGAACTGGTCCAGCTGTACCAAAAGAATACTCCTACATCTTGAGCTTCATGTGTCAGCTTTATGGCTGGTTTCTGCTGCCTGTAAGATCTGTACTGTGTATCCACACACAGAATAGGACTCTGAATGAACAGCACACAATCGATGCCTACTGTGAGCTAGGAACTACAAAGCAAAACCAATGATTCAAATTGCATTTTATTTCTGTCAACAACCACAGTAAGGGGTGTTGTTTCCATCATATTTCAGATCGAAGTTGCTAGAATTCCAGTAACTTTCTCCAGTTCTCACAGCTCCGAGCTGGTTGAACCAGGATTTTCACTCGTAACTATCTCTGAAGGCTCTTTTCCTGTTATTAAAATAAAATTATTTTCTTGACAGCAGAGTTTACCTGATTTTTAGCTTCATTTTATTTGTCAACGTATTTAAAACACTTTTAAATAGGGGAGGTCAAAGGTTACACATTGGGCCATACAATCCAATCTGGTCTACAGCTATCTTTCCTTTAAAGACTCTTTATATTTGTCCTAACTAGTTGCAAATGTTAAAAGTGAGGAAGAATGAAGGCTCATTATCCTTCTCAGGAGATAGCGGCAGGACTTAGGAGTTTGAAGCCAGCCTGAGCTACGTAGGAAGTTCAAGGCTGGTCTGGACTACATGAAACCCTACCTCCAAACAAAACTAAAACAGTAAAACAAAAACCTCAAATAAAAACTACAACAGAGAGACGTTATATCATCTTCTGCATTTTGGTAAGCTCTGGCAATGCCGGCTATGTCTCAGCAGTCAGGTGGGAGGGCTGGGGAGAATGCTGAGGAGTTCAGAGCTTGCTGTAGAAGAATGAGGGGCGTGGTTTGTATCCAGCACCCATCGGAAAAGCCAAACAAGAAAGAGTGCATTCATATCCCCAATACTGGAAAGATAGAGACAAGCAACTCCCTGGTTATCCAGCCTTGCTGAATCAGTGAGCTCCAGGGTGAGCTAGAGAGCCCGTGTTTAAAAATAAAATAAAATAAAATAAAAAGGCAGAGAGCGGTAGAGAAATAAAATTGATATCATTTCATATGCACCTAAGAATATGATTACATACAGACTCTTGAACACACATCCGCAAATATTTATATGCACACACACACACACACACACACCCCAAAACAAAGCAAAACACTTTTGAATAGCTAAGTAGGAGCTGTGTCCTACTGCAGTAAACATGGCTCTGTTCCTCAGTATTGATGGGTTCTGGCTCCTGGACTATGCTATGTACCCAAACCTGCAAATGTCCAAGTCCCTTATTTAAAACCACCCACAGCCTCCCACATCCTCTAAATCATCTCCAGCGTACTTAGAATCCAATACAATAAAAAAATATGCAAAGAGTTGTAATACTCTTTTGATCAGGGAATAATAACAAAGGTAAGAGTCTTTATATTGAGAAAACAGACAACTTCTTTTTTTACTGAATATTTTCAGTCTCTAGCTGGTTGAGAATCACGTGAATGAGAACCCTGCGGATATCAGTGACTGACGGCCCTCCGCAACTAACTGTTCCCACTCTTCCTACCTCTTCTCTAGGTATTTTGGGCCATAACATGGCTGTGGGAAGTAAAAGCAATTTTTAATATAGTTTATTTCACTTGGAGGAAAAGAATAGAATTAACATTCTCTTTACTTTTTCTCTGGCATAAACTTTTAAACACCATTGCTGGCAAAAATCGGTTTCCCTTCCTAGAACTGAGCTGTAAGTGTTGACAGTGAATGTGGGTCTCAGAAAAGGAGTACTGAAGGGGAAGTTCAGTGGTCTGGGGTGTAGCTGGAAGGTAGAACATTTGCCTCATTTGCACAAGGCTTTGGGCACCATGATAAGAAGATGGCTGTTGTGTGGTGGAAGGAATGCTGTCATATTCTCTGGTTAAGCCATCAGTGGCAGACACGTACCCCTAAAACAGAGTATTTCCTTGACGTCAGATCAAGTGTTCAAGTCATTAGGTCCCTCGTTCAGTAAGCTAATGTTTAAGTCTGAACACATGAATCATTCATGCAGTGAAGGAAAGAGCCTGCGGAATGTCTTCCTCTGAAGCAGGCATATGGATGAGATGTGGTGTTGGAGGCTGTCCAAAACTCCGATTTCCAGAGAGCTTGGCAGGGACCTGAAGAGAGGGATTAAGAAGTAGGAGGTTGTTTGAAAGCTGAAAGCATCTGTGCCAGTAGAATAAAACCCTCCACCCTCGGTTTCTGACTTGCCGAGACTCTGCCATGGTTTATTCTAGAAATCCAGGTGGGCCTCCTTTTCAGAAACTCAAAGCAGTAGTTTCTATTTATGAAGAGAGGTGGAGGACATGACAGAAAGCTGTCTGTGATGGAGTGGCTCTCTACTTGTTTTCCCCCCAGTAGCTACGTTTTGCTGTGACGTTTATGTAATCGTTGTCGTTATGAAGAATGAGACTAGAGCTTAAAGAGGCTGCTGGGTGTTCACAGAAATCTCTGTAAGACCAAGCTGAACTGCTGAGAGAGAGCAAGGAAAGCAGTATACTGTGTCATCCACACCAGACCTCGGCTACCAGTGCCCCAGCACCATAAAGCGGAAGGATGCTAGCTGAGGAGTCCAGCTCAGACTCTGAGCGAAGCTTCTTTCAGAATGAAGCCTAGTTCAGATTTTGTAGAATAACTTCTACTCTGACGCAAAGGGAGAAGATACTTGAGAATTCTTACCAGCAACAGTTTGGCACCTTTGTTTCTGCTTTTGGGGGAAGAACCTCAAATGAGTAGCAGATGTGGAAGGGAAAATCCCAGCAACTCTTCCGCGAGTGGAAAAATCCACAATACTTGAGAGCATTTTCCGGAAGACTGGACTTGTGTGCAGTCCTTGGTGTTTAAAGTGTGCTCCTTTTGTTTGAGTATTTGTTTATAATGAGACAAGCAATTGTTGTGTCAATGTTTGTGTCTCTTAGAATCTAGAAAAATAAGGCAAAGAAGAAATTCCAGATGAAATAATACTGTGGTGAGTAGCCACTATTGTAGCATCATCTGGAAAGCTCTCAAGAGAAAGAGATCTAAATGTTTGTTTACTTTCAGTAAACCTCCGTATAAACTCTTCAATCATGTTTTACTAGAAAAAACATTTGTAGCCATTTCTCTTAGAGTCAAAACTGTTAGCTTAGAATGAGTGTGCGTGTGCGTGTGCGTGTGCGTGTGTGTGTGTGTGTGTGTGTGTGTGTGTGAAACGGTAGGGCTGATGACTTCTGTGAAGCTTCTGGAAACTTCTGTTTTCAGATACATCATGTGATGGTGGACTGATAGCAAGAACTTTGTGATGATGAATAATTCTTAGCACAGCTAATATTTATTATTTCTATGGCTTCGTTTGCTTGACAGAAACTCCATCATGAGCATGGAGTGCAACTTACTATGTTAAAACTTTGATATTTTAACTTGGATAAAAACTTTGATATTTTAACAGTGCTCCAAGAACAGAAGTTTTTCAGAGATTTACATTTCTGTTTAATTTGGTGGCTGCAGGGGAGTCATCAATGAACAAATAAAATAGTGTTCCCTAGCAAGTAATAGACAGGAATGCTTTGAAAGGTACAGTCCATCTCATGGCCGTGGTCTTGTTGTAAACAGGGGCCAAGGTGGAAGAGTCATTACCCTGCTTGGATAACTGAGCCTCTGGGATCTTGAGCAATTTTCCCATGGACTGGCTTTGATACACGGGTAGGAAATTTGTACCAAGCAGAGTTTTAGAAAAGTGCTTAGTGGCTGTGTCTGCCTTTTCTTTCTCATTAGTTTTGCTAGGAGACAAAGCTTAGGCTGGTCCACTGAATGCTAAAGGTCACATGTATTGTCACTACCATGATGATAGCTAGCTAATCACCAAATATGTAAATTAACCTTCATGAAAGCAGCTCATCAAATCTTAACCTGATGTGCTGATTTGGAGACTTATAAGTGTAGGGAAATATTACTACCTTAAGCCATTAAATTTGGGACTAGTTTTATCATGTTATTCTGCAGCAGGGGGAATATTTTATTGCAAAGAAGACACTTACAATTAAGAGATGAAGAAAAAATAGACATTTATAGCTATGCTCATTGTAATTGATACATAAGGAATCTTTTAGGTGTTTAAATAATGAAAAGCAACACTTTTCTAAAAGTCTGCTTGACATAAGTTTCCTACCTGTGTATTCATGGATAACATGAATTGTAGCTATATACTTAAAATATATGCGTAGAACACGGACCCATGAAAGACTCTTTTATCAGACAGGCTGTTAAACATGTAGCATTGTACATCTATAGAATGCAGACATGTTTTCTCTGATTGCCTTATACATGTTGATACTGTTCCTTTTACGTGCCTTTCTCCATCTTAAGCTTGAGTTCTCAGACTTTGGATTAATGTCAGAATTGGAAAGTTTTCAAAATACTTGTGATAAAATCAAGAAGAAAGTGAGGTGAAAAAAAATCCGTAGAGGTAAAATCAGATTTTTATTTCTTTTTTGTAACAAAGTATGTCTGTCAGAGAACTGTTAGGATATGGATCTACCCAGATGGGCAAGTACCAGCCCTATCGAAATAGCAATCTTCTTGATAATTTTCACCCAAATAATGTACCACAAATCAACAGAAGCTTTTTTTGAGATGAACATGATGTAAAATGAGCCATGTCTTCTTGAAAATGCAAATTGCCACTCGTGAGTTGCTTTAGAAATGACTGGATAGTCTTGAGTTATATTGACTTAAATGAGTATCTTTAAATTGAGGAAAATTTAGACCTTCTTGATTCTGGGTAGCTGTGTTCTCCTTCTGCTACAGCTGGCCTGGTTGCAGAGACCACAGACTTAATTTGGAAAAGATTTTACATTCCAGCTCTCAGTCTGACTTCACACTAAAGAGCTCTGTTGAAAGCAAACCTGCAGCTTTTTGAAAAGTAATTCAGGATTTCATGAGATAGTCCCTTCATTCTCATTCACTGTGAGATTTTTCTTTTTGTGGCCCCCTGAATTATTGCTATACTTCCATATAAGCTGAGTTTGTTTCATCTCCAAAAGTCAAGATGATTCTGACAGCTACCATCCCCTGGTTCTTTTATTTTGTAGCACAAAGTGAAGTTTCCAATATTGTCATAGTCAATCTTGCTGTTTCAAAATATCATAGTTAAAATGATCTAAAGCAAAGAGCCTAGGTCAGTGACTCTCAACTTTCCAAATGGTGCAACCTGACCCTTTTATATCTCATGCTGTGGTGACCCCAACCAGAAAATTGTTTTTATTGCTACTTCATAACTGTGATTTTGGTACTGTTATGAATTATAATGCAAACATCTGTGTTTTCCAATGGTCTTTGAGGACCATTGTGACCATTCTACCCCCAAGGAGTTGTGACCCACAGGTTGAGAACCACTGCTCTAGGTGATCATGGTCTGATCGTGCAGAATACTGGGAGTTCCTTCTCTGAGTCTAATGTGCTCCTATCTAATTGGTACTTGTAAAGTGCTAAATAACATTTTGTCAGTAAATGCAATGGGAAAACCAGAAACTACCCTGTATTTTAAAAAGAGAATACTTAACACAGGAAATTACTTTTGTAAGTTGAAGAAATGAGGAGTCAAGCCAGAGTTTACTTGCACCATAACGCTTCTGCTTTGGCTACAGGGCAAGAAGACAAAGTAGAAGACAGTGCAGGTGATGCCAGGGTCTGAGTTCATTCGGGGGAAGCTAGCCAACCGTGGTGCTGCCGGGTGGAAGGGGAGGATGCTATGAGTGAACAACTATTTACCACGACCTAAGGCCACGATCCTGCCATCACAGAAGAAAAATGTCAGGTGCTGGGGATGCCAGCTATAGAACAATGGTAGAGGGTAGGAAGGAAAGAAGAGGAGGGAGGAAATGAAGAAACAGAAATATTACCCTGATCTTCTCTCCCCTCTGACTTTCTTTAGTGCTCACATGAGTTGAAGCTTCCAGAAAATATTTTCAGGTAACCCATAAATATCATTTCACATGATATGTAAATGGTCACATGATATGTAAATGTAACTGATAATCTCTCAGTCTGACAATGAACAGGTAACTTACACATTAGCATCTTTATTCAGATTTTTAAGTACTTTAGAAAACAGAAAAAAAGGTAGTTTGCATTTTTAGTAGTGATGAAAATAATTTTTTTTTTTGCTTCAAAATAAATACTCTCACTGTCCTAAGTATTCTATATTTGGGAGATGAGCACAATTAAATTAAAAACTATTTATTGGGTGTATTGTGATTTACCAAATACAAATGGTTACCAGGATCAGGCTTACGGAAGTTATATAGCTCCCTTCTAGGCACTGGTAATCTACCAGGAAAAGCAATCGATCACACTGTGGAAGAAAACACGTATCTACCTCTGTTGTATTTCTTTAAGAGACACAAGTGTCCCCTTTTTGACCCAAGTAGGAGTGGCATTCCTTTGTATACCCACTCATGAAAAGCATATTATGTGACTGACAAGCCCATGAGGAGTTATCTAGTGCATGAGCCAGTTGCCTAGTGCATGAGATTAAAGGCATGTGCCACCACCACCTGGCCCTATAAGGACTCAGGTGTCCAAGTGTTTAATTAAAATAGGCACTTCTGATCCACCGTGTTTAATAATGAACTTCATAATATTAATAATGAACTTCATAATATTAATAATGAACTTCATAATATTCAGTGGTAATTATAAAACTGTCCTGAAGTATTCTTTAGCTCAATGGATAGCAATATCCATTCAGTTACTGAATCCTCTAATTTGTCTTTATTCTCATCAATTTTCTTTTCCCTCTTCACCTTCACAGCTAATCATCAAGCTCTGTAAATTTAACTTTCCAAGCAACTTCACATTTTTCACTTTCAACGATATCAGAAGCCAGAAGCTTATCTGAGTTGCTCTTATCATCTCCCAAATTCCTTCCATCAGCTTTTATAAGCTTTATATAAAGTGGAAGGTTCTAAGATATAAATCAAATTATGTCAGTATCACTGAAAACAATTTGATGAAATTTTTTCGCTGTTGAGTACACAAAGATTTCCCACGCCTGGCACTAGGATTTTTATTTGGCAACCTATGGCTTTTGGGAGGAGTATCATCCTTTGTGTAGGATAATGCTAATTAAACTCATATGTATGTATATATATGTATGAATAGATGAATGTATCTGCTCTTGTACTAATGCCATGTGGATATGGCACACATGGTGTTTGTTGTTCTGTCATGCAGCTATCTCCTACATTCTTTAATTCTGTAAAAAAATGTAGGTGAAGGTCAGTCTCCCATTTTATAAGTGCCTCTGTTATCCTGGATGGCTTTATTGTTGACAAGGCATGGAAAAAAGAGAGAAAGAAAGAAAGGCAGGAAGGAAGGAAAAAGAAGGAAGTAAAAAAAAGAAAAAAAGAAAGAAAAAAGAAGGAAGGAAGGAAGGAAGGAAGGAAGGAAGGAAGGAAGGAAGAAGAAAGAAAAGACCAAAGTCCCCCCCCCCGACACATCACTCAAATTCAGTTTCTGCATTCTCAAAAACTTCTAGCCTGGCAATTGTGTTCACCTTTTTCACTTTGACTCCTGATACTATCATTTGCAAATTCATAGCTCAGAATAACACCACTAAGTTACAAAAACAAATCAAATTATTCTCGCTCCCTTTCACATATTGGGGTTTTAAGATATTCTCCACACTTTAAATTTTTCCCTCCATTTGGGTCCCCTTGTCTCACTAACATGAGAGCACCCCATTCTGTGTCCCTGCTGAATGTCAGGGGAGCGTTTAAGTGTGGCTCAACATTTTCACAGTCATTCATTTTTACTTTTCCTGTGATTTTTTTCCCTTACTCTGAAGCTGTCTTCTTTTAAACCAACAATAGAACTTCTCTCCGAACACTCTTTTTTATTTACAATCGTCACTCTTCCTCATTGAGTCACAGCCTTTCCGACAGTGTGCCATCTGAATTGTGTTAAGTCAATCAGAAAATGAACACTAGGCACACAATGTGGCAGACACCGCTGTCTACCTAGTCCTTTGTATTTTGGGTGACTCTGCTCGTTGATCCCCTCCCCCTTTGTGTGTGTGTGTGAGTGTGTGTGTGTGTGTGTGTGTGTGTGACTCCTTACATCTCAGAAGCCTGCTCAATTCAGGGAGGGTTTGACCTAAAGTAGAGTCAAAGTCTATTTGGAAAACTCCTTTTCTTTATCATCATACAGCTTTCTAGATGACAGCACAGAACATAGCAAGCTCTGACATAGCTAAGAATGTAATAATGAAACCTCCAAGTTATGGGGCTAGACGCTATGGATATGAGCTTTTTAGATACATGACCACGTGTGTGCGGTGGCTTGAGTAGGTATGGGCTCCATAGATTCAAGTGTTTGAGTACTTGGCCGTAGGGAGAGGCACTATTAGGAAATGCGGCCTTGTTGAAGAAGTGTGTCACTGGAAGGGTGTGTTCTGAGGTGATATATGCTCAAACTATGCCCAGTGTGAAACACAGTCTCCTTCTGCTGCTGCATATCAAGTTGTAGAACTCTTGACACCTCCAGCACCATGTTTGTCTGCATACCGCCATGCGTCCTGCTGTGAGGATAAAGGATTATACCTCTGAAACTATAACCAGCCAGAAATCAAAAGTTTTCCTTTATGAAAGTTGCTTTAGTTGTGTTGTCTGTTCACAGCAATAAAACCAAAACTAAGAAAGTATGTTTCTGGTGTCCTCAAATCTAGTTCTCCCTTCTATATAGTCAGTGCATTGACTTGATCCTTCTACCACAACCCTCTTTTCTTCACAGCCCTGCTTCAGACAATAGATGATCCTTTGCTTTAGCTAGCCATTCCTTGACTGTGTGCTTTACTTACCAATCAAAAAGGGACGTGCCTCCAAAATCTTTGGAATCTCTGTGTTTCCGTATTTCTCAATTTCTTAAGAGAACTCTCTATCTACGTTATATGAGGCAAGAGTGTTTTATACAAAAATCAGTCTTGGAAGTCTTAATTTGATGCAAGCAAATATACATGGGGGGGGGCATTTCCTGCCCACATACAACCTGGTTAAAATGGAAACACACAGGTTCACTATGACCAAGAACGCATACCCTGGAGTGTGGCTTTATTGTAAGCCATGTTTTGTTTGCTGTTCTACCATGCTTAATTCATGGCTTGCCTGTTGTCATTATCAAGGCAGATTTAGTTCTGATTTTCTTTATCATTTCCTGTTTTTCTCTGATGATTTAAGAACAGCTTCCAAAGCCTTATTTATATTGCTAAATTAATGGTTTGTGTAGGGGAATAGGACTGAGCGGTGGAAAGAAGAATGTAAGCGCTCAAAAATGAGTCCACAAATGAATTTCTGAGTAATGTTTGCTGACAAAATTGTGTTGTGATTTTCCTTCCTCCTGGTTTTCCATCTGCAGATAACAATGCTGTGTGCGTGTCTTTATGGTCTTTACTTTGTCTTTTATAGGGCCTGATAAGCAATTTGAAGTCGGAAAGTAAAGATCAACATTTTGCATTTCCAGGGTGATATTAGGACTTTGTGTGGTTGTTTGCACAGTTCCACTTAAAGATCACAATCTCGAATACATTGATGAATAAAAATGTCTTCTCGGTGCCTAAGGAGCCAAAGTAAACCTGTAAACACTGAACTGTAGAGTGATCCAGAGAGGGACACCACACTGTCCTGGCCTTTACAGAAAAGTATATATGAGCACAAGTTTGTTTCTATAAGCTAGGGTGCCATGCAAAGTAATCTCACAGACACGTAAAGCGAACCAGTGTGATGTGGTGATGTAGAGAGCCGCAAGGTACCCAGCGTCCTTTGTGGTGAAATATAGTAGAAATAATCAAGTTTCTCAAGGATGCTCTAACCCTCAGAATATACCAATATGTCATTTTTTTTTATGGAAACAAAAGTTTGTGGGTGCTTTTAAAGTCAAGAGTCTTGTGGTGGACAATTATCTGGGTAACTTCAAACTAATCTGAGCCCTTAAAGTGGAAGTAGGGGCCAGAGAGATGTGACTTGAAACTCCATACAATCAGTGGCTTTGAAAACGAAAAAAGATGGACATGAACCATGTCATATGGAACCCTCTAACACACAGGAATGGCCTGCAGTTTATAGGAAGCCAGAAAATGTGAATCTCCACCCTTTCATGACAGGAACTGAATTCTGCTAACAGCCACAGTGAATGAGAAATGGATCCTTCTCTGGGGTCCCTACTTAGGAAAGGCATAGAGGATACTTAGAATGTGCCATACCAGATTTTACAGAACTCTAAAGCATTAGGTAACTGTTGGCTATGGTGTGTTTTTATGAAAGGAATTGATTCTACAGAAGACAGCTTCAACCCTGAAAGAGTTGAGCTTGGGAGTGATAACAGCCAGTCAGTGGGAGGAAGAACCATCCAGGCCAGAGAACCATCTGTGCAGACACCCTTCTAGATGTACCTCTTGACTCATGTGACTAAAAAGACCTGGAGTTCTGAACTCAATACAGGAATGAATGCCTGTCAGAGTCAAGATTTAGATTACAGAGATTTTACAGAAAATACCTAAAGAGGAAAAATGCCTTATATGGGAAAGATATCTGATCAGAAATTCCAGAGTTCCCAGGCTGGTTTAAGAGTTACAGTGAAGGAGGAAACTGTGTCCTTTTTGGAAATCTCTTTACTACCTTTCTTAAGAGGCTAAGAGTTAAATTTCCTCCGCTGGTGTCCTGATTTGCCATCTAGTGACCAATAAGTCATTTCTGTGTGCTTTGGTCAGCTGAAGTAGAGTTGATAAGAGTACTTAGAGTTCTCTGAAAAACCAAGTGAGTCAACATATGTATTTAACCATGAACAAATAAAGCTACTGTTCATAATCTTTGGCACAAAGAACTAGGGGTTTCTGCGAGGCTAGAGAGCACTTACATTGATTGCAGACTTGAAGGTTGCATGAGATGCTCAGGGCCAGAGACAGGGAGAGAAGGGCCCATATCTGAGTACAACGGTTACTGAAGTGCAGGAAGTAGACCAAGAAAGCTCCAATGAGCCAGCCAGTGCAGGACTGTAAAGTCGGCAAGCTGTAGAAGCCTTGGTGATCCAGGGCTGAGACAGAAGTCTGGTGGCACTCTGGCCCTCCCTGATCAGTGACAGGCAGTGATCCAGGGAGAGCACACGGACTCTGGCCTGGGAAGCATCATGGAAGACTGTTGCTAGAATTACGTTGGTAAAATGCTATCTCTCTGAGCAGAGTTGTCTCCAGTGGTCTGCTCATGGTGGGCACACTAGAGGAACACCCCTCCCAACAGAGAACACACATGGGAATTCACATTACTGCTTCCAGAGGGATAAGATCGACAAAGAGGAAAGTAGATGTTCTGTGCTTTAAAAAAAATGGGAAAGGGTTTTTAAACCAATGGACATTTTCTGACCTGAAGTATACACAGAATTTGCTGAGAATTAGGGTTCTCTGAAGTTGTATAAACTGTATTATTAGGAAATGTTAACAACTCTTTAATGAGAAGATTAAATGGAAGACCAGAGGAAGGGGCTCTTTATGCTCAAACATATTAAAGAGGTTGTAATTGAAAAGTAAGTAAGTGGTTGTACAAGTTTACATTCCCACCAGCAATGGAGGAGGGTTCTCCTTTCTCCACAACCTCTCTAGCATGTGTTGTCACTTGAGTTTTTGATCTTAACCATTCTGATGGGTGTAAGGTGAAATTTCAGGGTTGTTTTGATTTGCATATCTCTGATGGCTAAGGAAGTTGAACATTTCTTTATGTGTTTCTCTGCAATTCTATATTCCTCTACAGAGAATTCTCTGTTTAGCTCTGTACTCCATTTTTTAATTGGATTACTTGACTTTTTGCTTTTTAACATCTTGAGTTCTTTATATATTCTGGATATTAGACCTCTGTCAGATATAGGGTTGGTGAAGATCTTTCCCAGTTTGTGGGCTGTCATTTTGTTTTAATGACAGTGTCCTTTGCTTTACAGAAGTTTTCAGTTTCATGAGGTCTATTGATTGTTGATCTTAGAGCCTGTGCTGTTGATGTTCTGTTCAGGAAGCTGTTTTCTGTGCCAATGAGTTCTAGGCTCTCCCCTACTTTTTCTTCTAACAGATTTAGTATGTCTAGTTTTATGTTTTGGAAATCAATCAGACAATTAGGAATAGCACTTCCTCAAGATCCAGCTTTATTCATAATAGCCAGAACCTGGAAACAACCCAGATGCCCTTCAACTGAAGAATGGATACAGAAATTGTGATACATTTATACAATGGAATACTACTCAGCAATTAAAACCAAGGAAATCATGAATATTTTTGGCAAATGGTGTGAGCTAGAAAAGATCACCCTGAGTGAAGTATCCCAGAAGCAGAAAGACACACATGGTATGTACTCACTTATAAGTGGATATTAGACACATGATATAAGATAAACATACTAAAATCTGTACAGCTAAAGAAGCTGAGCAAGAATGAGGACCCTATAGGAGGATCAATCCTCACTCAGAAAGACAAAAGGTATGAACATTGGAGGAAGGAGAGAATAGAAAAAAGGATGGGAGCCTACCACAGAAGGCCTCTGAAAGACTTTACTGAGTAGTGTATCGAAGCAGTTGCTGAAACTCATAACCAAACTTTGGGCAGAGTGCAGCGAATGTTAGGAAAGAAGGGGGAAATGGTAAAACCTGGAGAAGACAGAGCTCCACAGGGAGAGTAACAGAACCAAAAAATCTAGACACAGGTGTCTTTTTTGAGACTGATACTCCAACTAAAGACCATGCATGGATATTACTGAGAATCTTTGCTCAGATGTAGCCCATGGCAACTCAGTGTCCAAGTGGGCACCCGAGTAAGGGGAACAGGGACTGTCCCTGACATGAACTCAGTGGCTGGCTCTTTGATCACCTCCCCCTGGAGAGCAGCGTTGCCAGGCCACAGAGGAGGACAATATAACCAGTCCTGATCAGACCTGATAATCTAGGGTCAGATGGAAGGAGAGGAGGATCTCCCCTATCAGTGGACCTGAAGAGGGGCATAGGAAGAAATGAAGGAGGGAGGGTGGGATGTGGAGGGAATGAGGAATGGGGCTACAGCTGGGATACAAAATGAATAAACTGTAATTAATATATAAAAAATAAAAACAATTAAAAAAAAAGTAACTGGGATGCCTGAATGTATAGACAAGTACACCTCTGATTCTGTGCCTTCTCTTGGGGCTCTTTTATTTTTCTGTTGACTTGTCTTGTCCAACTTTGATATGCTGAGTTTTGCCTTTATATTATTTTATTTTATATGGTTATATTTTGTTGTTATGTCTGAGAAGACTGTTTCTTTCAAATGAGAGACAGAAAGGTATTAGTCCTGATAGGAGAGGGATTGTAGAAGAACTGGGAGAAATTGTGGGAGCAGAAACTGTATTCAGATTACATTGTGTGACAAAATAATCTGTTTAACAAAAGGCAAAATTATTCTTTGAAAAGTAGATAAGTGTTCTGGAGAAAAGTTGAAGTTGAAGCTATGACTGTTTTGCATCCCAGTTATTTCCTGAACATATAATTGTGTTTTCCTCTATTTTGTTTGCGGTGGGGATGTGATGTTGAATTTACCATTGACTTCTCATTCTTTGTTAATATCTTCCTGAAGAATCTGTAGATCATTTACATTAAGGATTTGTTTTATACACCAATCCTTTATAATAAGTCCTGGGCTGAGAGAAGTCTAGTTGTACAGTGCTTGTGTGGCATCTGAAGTCCTGAATTTAATGCCCAGAACTGAAAATCTTTTAAAGAGTAAGTAAATGGATGTGTATTGACAAAAAACATCAAGTTTCAGAGAGCAAATGATTGTTTTTTTTTCCCAACTGTATTATTTTTTATTTATTTATTTTATTTTATTTTTATTTTTTTTCATCAATTACACTTTATTCATTCTGCATCCCCCCATAAGCCCCTCCCTCCTCCGCTCCCTGTCCCACCCTCCCTCCTCCCTCTGCTTGCATGCCACTCCCCAAGTCCACTAATAGGGGAGGTTCTCCTCTCCTTTCTGATCTTAGTCTGTCAGTTCACATCAAAAGTGGCTGCATTGTCCTCTACTATGGCCTGGTAAGGCTGCTCCCCCCCAGAGGGAGGTGATCAAAGAGCAGGCCAATCAGATTATGTCAGAGGCAGTCCCTCTTCACATTACTATGTAACCCAATTGGACTCTGAACTGCCCTGGGCTACATCTGTGCAGGGGTTCTGGGTTATCTCCATGAATAGTCCTTGGTTGGAGTATGAGTCTCTGGGAAGTTCCCTGTGTTCAAATTTTCTTGTTCTGTTGCTCTCCTTGTGGAGACCCTGTCCTCTCCGGCTCTTACTATTTCCCAGTTCTTACCTAAAATTCCGTTCACCTGCCCAACAGTTGCCCATCAGGCTCAGCATCTGCTTTGATAGTCTGAAGGGCAGAGGCTTTCAGAGGCCCTCTGTGGTAGGTTCCTAGGTTGTTTCCTGTTTTCTTCTTCTTCTGATGTCCATCCTCTTTGCCTTTCCAGATGGGGATTGGACATTTTAGTTAGGGTCCTCTCTCTTGCTTAGTTTCTTTAGATGCACAGGTTTTAGTGGGGCTCAAGTACACAAAAAGGACATTTGCTCAATCATGTTTGTAGCAGCTTTATTTGTAATAGCCAGAAGCTGGAAACAACCCAGATGCCCCTCAACTGAAGAATGGATGCAGAAATTGTGGTACATCTACACAATGGAATATTACTCAGCAATGAAAAATAAGGAAATCATGAAATTTGCAGGTAAATGGTGGGATCTGGAAAGGATCATCCTGAGTGAGTTGTCTCAGAAGCAAAAAGACACACATGGTATATATACTCACTCATATAGACATACAGCAAATGATTGTAACATGCAGAAAGAATATGGCATAAGCCGCCCATGAAGCTTATGTGAATCCATATGAAGCTCACATTGGTACAATAATCTACATACACAGTAATCAAAAATAATCCAAGTATTAGTGTGTATGTATTTGTGCACATGTCTGTGCATGCATGCATACAGTTCACATATTTTAGACATAGCTCTTCCGTGACACAGAATGGTGCCAAAGCAACTTAAATTTCTTGGAAGGTTTAATATTTAGTGTCTATTTATAAAAGCTATATTTCTGAATTCATTAAACAGTAACACTAACATATAAACACAATATTAAAGTATGGTTTCAATCAAATCCACATATTCCTCACATAGTCCTGAAATAATTGATCATAGTCTCTGAGCATAAAAAGACAGACTGATAGATCTGTTCAGCTTGATATATCTCTAGGACCAAGACTAGACACAACACACCCCCTAGGTTCTCTCTCTTGCATGTTGCCACTGGGAGGAAAAACCCCATGTATTTTCAAGTTCTTCCCCTTTCTCACTCCATATGCCAAGTTGATGAGGAAAAGAATGAGCTGGAAACTTTGATAACTCTGTCTTGGTTTTAGCCACTTGTTAACACTTTCTGGAGCCACTGAATAATTCACTTAATGGCTCTGAGCTCCAATATAGCTAACAAATGGGCTGATAGGAATAGATAATTTCAGAGTTCTGTTTAGTCCTGACTGCTGTTCCTCTGTGTGAAAATCTCACCTTTCTCATTCGTTTCTCTCTTTGTCTACCTCTTCATCTGCTGTCCTCCTCCCCATGGCTTCCTTTAAGCTTAGCATATGGGTATTCTTCATTTATTTCTATTTTAAAGATGCATATTTTACTAACCTTTTGAGAACGACATGCTTTTTGTTTTGATCATAGTCACTCCCCTCTTCCGGCTTCTTCAGATCCATTCCAGGTTCCAGATCCACCAAACTTCATGTTATTTTACTTTTATCCTGTTATTTCATTTAAAAAAAAAAAACAGTCCAATTTGTGCTGTTCATATACTCTTGGGCATTTAGCCATCCATCGAAGTACATCAGACCTACCACAAGCCACCACCCTCTAGAGTAAACTAATTCTTCTTCAACCAGATGCTATCACCTTTCAGTATCTCCTCAGGTAGGCGTGGAAGTTCACGCAACTACCCTGGGATTACACTGGGTAATTCACTGGGATTCACTCTGGCTTGAGCTTGCATGATTCTTGCACGGGCTGTCACAACTGCCTTGAGTTTGCATTAATCGTTTCTCTGTGGTATTCAGAAAACAATTGTTTACCTGCTGTCCTCCCCAATCTCTTGCTCTTACACCCTCTTTCTCTTTGACACTTGAACCATGGGAAGAGTGCTGTGATGCTGGGATGACACACTGAAGTCTTCTATTCTCTACACGCTGGCCTGCGGTGGGCCTCTGTGTTCGTTGTCCTCTATTACAGAAAGAGGTTCTTTGATGAGGAGTGAGGGTTGCACTAGTCTTATCTATCTTTCCAATACCTGTTTTCAAAACAGATGTAATTGTGGTGATATTATCTTGCTCACAAACTTGCAATGACTCACTTCTTCCTGAGAATCAAACCAAATGAAGTGGTTGGAATGAAAACGATCATGTTACCTTCTATGCCCCTCAGCCACAATTCCGGAGATGCTGTGAGCATCGTGCTTTCCCTGTTCAGTATCTTTTACTTCTAGCCTGTGCTTTGTGTTTCAGTCTTCATGCTCTTGAATATTAACACTTTTAAGTGGCTTCCTGTGTATCTTCTCTCTTGGGGTTGAGAATTTTAATGTATCAAATTCTCTATTTATCATTTTTGCTTTTTCTGAGACAGGCTTTCTCCATGTAGCCTTGGCTTCCTGGACTTACTTGGTATACCAGGCTGGCCTTGAACTCACAGAGTTCTGCCTCTTCTGCTTCTCCAGGTGCTGGAGTGACAGGCATGTGCCATCGTGCCTGACTCCTCTAATTATCTTTATTGAGGTGATTTGGTAATGATTGATTAGATGAATTGATGTCTGATACTACAATTTTATTAAAATTACTTACTTGAGTTATTGCCTTTATATTTTGATGCTTTTTCTACTTAGCACATTTAAAGTGAGATGACTTCATTTAGAAAGTCATTTGAATCTTCCTTGCATTGTTAATGGTTTGTAGCTTGAATTCTACCTTGGCTGACACGGATATTGTCACTTCTGTTGTCTTTTTTGTTTGTGTTTACAGATAAAGCTTTACTTATCCTTTATTTATAACCTTTCCAAATCATACTGTTTTAAGTTTGTCTCTTGTAAACAGCATATTGTTGAATGTTGTTTTTTACTCCAACTTAAGTCTTTGCCTTTTAATTGGGGAGTTCAACACATTTACGTACATTGTCATAACTGATATGTTTGGTCTTACTTCTGTCATCTTGTTTTATAGATTCTATTTTCTGTGCTTCTTTGCCATTTTCTATGTTTTCTCTCTTGATATTTGGACCATATTTTGTTTGCTTTTGTCTTTTGAAAGGATTTAAAAGAGAGAACTTCTGTTTTAAATCCTACCAATTATATCTTTATCTTATACACATTTAAACAAATGTATCTCAAGTTATATTTAAGAATGAAATAATACCTTTGCTTTCATCTTAATGTGCCAGATTTTTACTGCTCTTTTCACCCTATGCCAACTAATTGTTCATGATTGCCCTTTTCTTTTCTCTTTAATTTTTAAATATAAAATTTTAATGAAATTTGAAAAGACTCTACTTCTAGCATGTTGCTAATTTACTCTTTCTGATAACTATCTTCTAATTTTGTGACACAACATGACATTAGAGTAAAAGCCACATACATTCTAGTTAAAAAGCAATATGGTGAAACGTTACTAGCATCCTAACTTTAGTTTTTATATTAACCTTATTCTCACCACTGTTTCTTTGACCTTGCCTTCCTATGTTCATTTAAATCCCTTTCAGAAAGCCTTTCCTGAACTAAGTGAACACAATCACATCTCAATACCCAACTTTTTCTCCTTCTCAAAAAATTTTTGCTCATGGCATTTATCATAGTAATCGTATATAGGCTCACTTCATTTTTTTATTTCTGTGAATTCTATTAGACCATAGGACTACAAGTATAAGAGTGATGTCTGCTTCATAAATGAATCCCAAGCCTAGCACAGTGGATTCTTTGAATATGATTGTTGAACTACATTAGAGAGTCAAAAAGTAAGCACAGTGACGTAAAGGAAGTAGGCAATTTTGTTTTAAAAATAAAAGTCTCTGATTGAGTCAAATCATACCAATTCATGCTCCCATATAACACTGTACCTAAACTATCTGTTCATCCTTACCTTCAAATATTTCTTGGAATGTACATATTTCACAAACACCTCTTAGAATCAGGTTTAATAGTTATAACATTGCATATACGAAACATTTCTCTCCTAGGCATATGTTGCCTATGTCATTATCCATGGTTGCTGTGCATGTTTTCTGGCGATTCCCTAAAGGGAACTAACTAAGACATTTGTTCAACGATGATGTCTCTTTCCTTGCCCTGATGGAAATTGATACTCCAATACCTAAATACTCATTTTGTAGTAGTCTATTCTAGTGCTAATCACAAGGAGGATACATTTGTCTTTGACTCCATGATGAGCAGCAATATTATGATTGGTCCAAATGGGCCCTCACTATGAAGGGAGATTCTTGTATTAAGACAACAGCAACAGCAGCAACAGCAAAACAAAACAAACAAAAAACAGATTACATGTTATTCAGTGTTGTCGGTGTGAAGCAGGTGCCATGCCGACTTATCACTAGTCACCTCTCTTTGTGGATTAACTATAGTGAGGCATCCTCTCCATCTTCAATTACAAGAAGGACTATAATTGAATTTCTTATAATTGAGCTCTATAACTCTAATTTCTTCCCTTGTTTACCAGTTTTGCTCAGACATAATGGTTAGGCTTAAGGAAAAACTTAATTGTTTAGATAGCAGGAAGGAGTGATTCTGATCTGCAGTGAGATGTTTGTGTGAGATATTCTAGATTTCTTCTTGAAAACACTCTATAAAATTATTATTATCATTATGATTATTTATGCTGAGAAGAATGGTGTGTGTGTGTGTGTGTGTGTGTGTGTGTGTGTGTGTGTGAAGGTCAGAAGACAGCTTTGCAGTGCTGGTTTTCTTTTTTTTCTCCTCTGTGTAGGTTTTGGGAGTTGAACTCAGGTCAACAAGCTTGCAAAGCAAGCACTTTCACTACTGAGCTTTTTAGCTAATCTGAAACCATTAATTTGTTCTCATCTGACAAGCAAGTTAATAGCAAGATTTAGCTAAAAGGAGGTTGGGAGGTCATTCAGTGGGTAGAACAAAAGTACTTGCTGTGGGAACAAAAGTACTTTACCTCAAATCCCCAGGACCCACATAAAATCAGGGCATGGCCATGTGTATCAACTCCCAGCATTCTAGAGTTGAGACAAGAGGATTCTAGAAGGTCAAAGGAGAGCCGACCTACATGAACCAATGGCCTTCTGGTTCAGTAAGCACCCCATATCAAAAATAAGGTGTTGGTATTATGATGGGAATTGCATTAAATCTGTAGATTGATTTTGGCAGGATGGCCATTTTAGCTATGTTAATCCTACTGATCCATGAGCATGGGAGATCTTTCCATCTTCTGATATCTTCTTCAATTCCTTTCTTCAGAGACTAAAAAGATTTTTTTTCCAAACAGGTCTTTCACTTGCTTGTTGAGAGTCACACCAACATACTTTATGTTATGAGTGAGTAATGTGAAGGTTATAGTTTCTCTAATTTCTTTCTCAACCCTTTTGTCTTTTATATACAGGAGGACTACTAATTTTTTTTAGTTACACTTTGCTGAAGGAGTTTATCAGCTGTTTATCCTTCAACTGTTTATCAGCTGAAGGAGTTCTCTGGTTGAATTTTTGGGGTTACTCATATATACTATCATATCATCTGCAAATAGTGATACTTTGACTTCTTCCTTTCCAATTTGTATTCCCTTGATCTCCTTTAGTTGGCTCTTTGATCACCTCCTCTTGGAGGGTTCAACCTTACCAGGCCACAGAGGGAGACAATGCAGCCAGTTCTGATGAGACCTGACAGGCTAGGGTCATACAGAAGGAGAGGAGGATCTCACCTATCAGTGGACTTGGAGAGGGGCATGGGAGAAGAGGAAGGGAGGTGGGATTGGGAGGGAAAGAGGGAGAGAACTACAGCTGGGATACAAGGTGAATAAACTAATTAATAAAAACTAAATTAATTTAAAAATAAGGTGTCAGACCATAGACGCTGACACCCAGAGTCCTCTTCTGATAACAGAGTACTTGCACATAGGTGCATGCATCTTCACATTCCCACACATGTGAGCATACACACACACACACACACACACACACACACACAGAGAGAGAGAGAGAGAGAGAGAGAGACAGAGACAGAGAGAGAGACAGAGAGAGAGAGAATATTTACCTAAAGGAACGGGGGAACCTCTTTGATTTACAATAGTGATAAATTTGACTGGTAAGCAACATTCTGAAATTATCCAGTCGTTTCCTATACGACACTGTGTGCTGCTGTCTTTTCTATCAGTAGTGTCTCCCTTCATGTCTGCAACCTCACCCACTGAACAGTTTGTAATCTTGATCAGAAGCTTGTGAGATAATAGTCAAACATAGAAGTTATGGTGAACACCCAGATCTTCTAATGATACCTTTGAACACCAACCTGTTTCCACATCACTTTAGCTAAGCCACATATCTTCTCTTAGAACAGAGAATCTTTTAACTTTGTAGCTCTGGCTAGCCTTAAATTCACAGAGCTCTGCATGCATCTGTTTAACCAAGTTGTAGAATTAGGAGTGTGGGCTAGCATAGACAATTTGTTATAGGAATTTGAACTTTGTTTTGTGAACCTGTAAAAGGGGAGTCCTGGACTCATATCTACTTTTCCTCTAGGAAAGAGGCAAATGAGAGTTCTTCTAGAATTTTTATTTTACATTTAAAAACTTTTTAAATTTATTACAGTGTATTCACTTTGTATCTCAGCTGTAGCCCTCTTTCTAATCCCCTCCCAATCCTGCCCTCTCCCATTCTTCTCCTCCCATGCCCCTTTCCCACTCTACTGATAAGGGAGGTTCTCTTTCCCTTCCATCTGACCCTAGTCTATCAGGTCTCATCAGTACTGGCTGCATTGTCTTCCTCTGTGGCCTGGTAGGGCTGTCCCCACTCAGGGGGAGGTGATCAGAGTCAGCCAGCCATTGACTTCATGTCAGAGACAGCCCCTGTTCACCTTTGTAGGAAACCCACTTGAATACTGAGCTGCCATGAGATTCATCTGTGCAGTGGTTCTAGGTTATTTTCATGAATGGTTGTTGGTTGGAGTATGAGTCTCCGAAAAGACTCCTGGGCCTCCATATTTTGGTTCTGTTGCTCTCCTTGTGGTGCTCCTTTCCCCTCCAGGTCTTTCCTCTTTCCCATTCTTTCATAAGATTCCCTGTACTCTGCCCATAGTTTGGCTATGAGTCTCAACATCTGCTTTAATATTCTGCTGGGCAGAGGCTTTCAGAGACCCTCTGTTGTAAGCTCCTGTCTTGTTCCTTGTTTTCGCCCTCTTCCAATGTCTGTCCTGTTTGCCTTTCTAAATGATGATTGAGCATCTTACCCAGGGTCTTCCTTTTTGCTTAGCTTCTTTAGGTGCACATATTTTAGTATGATGATCCTATTTTGTTTATCTAATATCCACTTAAAAGTGAGTTTATACCATGCGTGACTTTCTGTTTCTGGGATACCTCACCCAAGATGATCTTAGCCTTCTTTGTCCTGTTTTTGTACAAAGTTTACTGCATATAATATGGAACTGGAGCATGATATTTGGACAGACCTAACCCTGTGTTCCCAGACCATGGTCAGTCAAATGTTTTTCCAGAATAAACCATCTCTTTTAAAAAATAAAAAGAAAGTGCTTCTAGTTAGCTAAGTAGCCATCTGTAGTCACCACCTAGATACAGAGTAACTATCCTTTGTTTATTCATTTCTTTGTGCAGGGACTGGGCTTGAACTGAGGAATTACCCTACCACTGAGCCACAGTCTCATCCCTACTCCGGAGTACCCAGATCTTAATAGCTGAGCAGACTGACCCTGCAAAGAAAACATATTGTGGAAGCCAAGACTTTGCTCTATGGAACTTTGTAGCTTTACCATCTATTTCTCTTGAATAGCAATTTCTCAACTTTCTCAGGAGAGCTATGGGTAGTTAACAGTGTAATGTGTCATATACGTAGGGGAATATGTAGAAGACAGAGGATGACAAATGTTGATTTATTTGGTCATTTCAGGGTTAAAATCATGTCACTATAAGTTAGCAAACATTGTCACCCATATTGAGGAGAATTTACAGGGAGATTTCCTTCAAGTGGGACAGTCAGGACTGTCTTCTCAAGCTTTCCTCATATTAAGATGTGGGAGCAGAGTACAAGAGAGAACTACAAGTCAGTAGTTAGTTACTACCAGAACCAACACCAGACCTGACATTTTATCACCGCATGTGACAAATGGGGCCCCGAAGCCCACTGCTACTTGAAAGCCCCCACACAGAACACATCATTTCGCACAACTGTGAAATGCTGATATATTTATTTGCAGTGGAGTTTATCTTCTTAAACTAAACTCTTGGTTCTCAGAGTAAGAAACCTTTAGTCATAGTGTCAGGTATATTTGCCACACTCAATGCTTGTTAATCTGAGGGAGGGAATTGGGTCCTGTGAAAGCAAACAGGTAAGTTTTCATCCTTTGCTTCAAGTCTGAGTTTCTCTGACCTGCTGCTTCATCCCTTCTGAAATGAAAAATGTCTTTAGAGTGATGATGAATGCCACCAGGTCTGTTTATGCGATGCTTCCTGTGTCACCGACTTGAAGGCATTTCCATCTATTTTTGTGATTCATGCAGCCTAGAAGCAGAAAGGTGAAATCGCATGATTAATGGCTAAGCTTGCCATTTTCATCCGTTTCTATACTCATTCTTTTTTTGTTTTCCTTTCATTTCAAATGTTTTGCTAGTTTACTTAACAACCTCTACCTGTCTAATATGAAAGTTTGAGGCTGTAGGATCCTCCTAGAAGCCAAATCTCCTTGGAATTTATACAGAACCCACACTGATCATGTCACTTTTGAACATCCAAATAATTCCAAGGCATGGCCCAAAATCTGGGCCACAAACAAAGTGATGCATAACTGCTTTAAATAATTAGAGAAATCTTTAGTGTGTTAGGCCTTCCAGAACCTAGGTTTTGCTGAGGTGTCTCTGTGTCTGTGTGTAAGAACAAAAAATAAATATAAGAAACCAGTAAGAGCCCACCGGCTTACTTTTAAGCAGCACAGTTGTAAAACTGTTATGTTAATAAGATGAGATATTTTGATGTGAGCCTAAGATGATACATTAGAAAACAAGAAGGAAAAAAATGAAACTGTCTTTCTGATCATGTACTATGTGCTTGCTTGGCTGAGTAGCAATTCTCTTCCCTGTGAATCACATAAAAGTTTAAAGTTTCCAGTAGCTTCACTTCTGGACAACAAAGCCAGAAAGAAAATGCTGAAGGAAGGCTGGTGAGTTATTTAAGGATTATTTATATCAGATAATTCTTATGTCATCAATAATAGAATATGCTGACATTAAATGACAAAATGAAACTGTTAGGTATTGTTCAGAAGCACTGAAGCCGTACACACTGTTTCTGATTATATATAATTTATAAAATGACAGTTCAGACACTATATAAAAATATATTTTCTCAAAACCATGATAGTCTTTTTTCTACATATATGTGAAAATAGGATTAGATGAAGCCTGTTGTATGGATGGTTTGTGAAAATTCCAAGTGTTAACAAACAGTTACAAATATCTCCTTGAGAAGCTTAAGCAGAGTTATTTTGACTCCATGTAGACCAAGGCCATTTTTATCTGGGGCATGTGGGCAACTACATCTTTGAGACAGAAGACTGGAGAAGGAAACAAGAATTTTTTTAAAGGTAAAAAGGATGAAATTATGTCAAACAAATATCAAGCTTCCAAGAAATAAAACTATCAAGTTTACATGATATATTGTAAAATTTCAATGTTTCAATATGGGAAAGAGTTTCTTGGGTTAAATTCTGATGCCTTATATAACACCAATAGGCCAAGAACTCAAGGCCAACTTTAAAAAGTTTATCATGGGGCCCATTCTAACCCAATAAAATGACACCTAACAGAGATGTCAACGCTTCGTATTCGCCCATGTGTTCAATATAATTCTTGAAAGTGGAAACACAAACACACATACTTACCTCAGTTACCTTTGTGTGAGTTTCTTTCTTGAAATATGGCTCACCTTTCTTGATCAGGTCTCCTCGCCGAACTGCGCCAAAATGTGGAGGTGGCTTTATTGGGAACATCAAGACCCTTTGAAAGAAGCGTGGCTAGGATCTTTGTTGACGTTTCAGATGAGATAGCAAGGAACCCAGAGAGCTTGTCAGACCTTCTTTCCCTTGCCTTGGACTACTCATATAGGAAGTACTGTTAATAACACTTTAAATGCTTTAGTTGTCAGTCACTGCTCTTTCTTTGTAAATGTTACCCATTTCATAAATAAATCAAAACCTGCAGACCTTCGGTTTTCAGAAACTTGAATGCTTTTGTTAAAATTGTATGAAGCAAATTCACAAACACGTGATGTATATTATCTCAGTGCACCACTGGAGATGATAGAATATACTATTTAAATTAACTTCTCTCCCAACAAATG
Source organism: Meriones unguiculatus (assembly GCF_030254825.1). Lineage (NCBI taxonomy): Eukaryota > Metazoa > Chordata > Mammalia > Rodentia > Muridae > Meriones > Meriones unguiculatus. Next base: position 97,833,261 of record NC_083356.1, on the reverse strand, counting down.
AAATCAATTCTCTTCTTAGGTTACTTTTCAGCTGCCTTTTGTCTTGTTGCAGAATCTTTTCTATTTCTCTCACTCATTCATCTATTGTGCCCTTTCCTTGATCTGATAGCATTAAACATATAATTAAGTCATAAAGGAGGGAACTGATGAGTACAGCAGATGGTAATTGCTTCCTACATTTGAATGAAATGATATGCATTGCTACAATTTACAGCTCTCGCCTCATATTTTATTCAGGAACCTTTTATCTCTTTTCCTGCAGAATTATTCTGCAATAAATTTAGACATCTTATCAATAGCTTGGTGATAGTAGCAGAAACAGAAAAACTGAACTTTGTGCATCTTAATGTTTAAAATAATTTTCTGTAATAATTGAATTATCTGGCAGTGAACATTCACATAGAGAACCTCAATATCAGTGTCCTTTGGGGGGGTCAAGTCTGTAATTAAAGAAAAGAAAGAGCCTTTAAATGAATAAAATATTGACTGAAAAAAGTTTGGAACTAAATAACTAAATAAGATGTCATTGGTTTTGCCTTTTTTTTTCTTCCTTAAAAAAATAGAACAGGGCATTTTCTTTCCAAGAGCATAACAAAGAGTATAAAGATTAAACTATCAGAGACCTCTAGACAAGTCACACCCAACCCTTTAAGAACTGTGAAGAAATTTTGGAGTTCAGGTCTGGTTCTATCCATTTCATTTTCATGGAGTTATATCCCACAGGTCCACACTACTTAGTGTTGAACACCTGCAAACTGCTCCTGAAGGTCGTGCTGCTGTCTCCAAGGACCCGAGAGTAATTGCTACCCTTCAGGTCAGTTCAGTAAAAACAGTGAAAGCCTTCCTTGGCATTGGTCACATGATTCAAGGTTATTGTTAAAGAATGTGATTTTGAATGAGTCCGGGTCTATAGGAGACAAGGAGCCTGTCTCAATAGAACACACAAACAGGTTCTTTGGACTGAATCATCTGTCCAAGGCAAAGTTGTTCAACGTTTGAAAGCCCATGCAAAGGATAGCACTATTGTAAGTACCTCAGTGGCAAGGGTGATTTTTCTCCAGTGCATTTTTATATACCCAGACCATGTGTACCTGGATCCAACATGCCAATTCTCTTCAGAGCATGGCCATATGTTCTTACATGTCAACAGCAATGGTCAGAGAAAAACAATCATCCATCCACTGTTTCAGGTGGATGTAAAGTCTTTGCTTGTAAAGACTTGTCTCGCAAAATAGTGAAACATTCCATTTTTTCATGCCTTCTAGTCCTTTCTTAGTTCATCTACATCCCACTAACCCAGATGCTTCACTCCCACGAGGGAAAATCTTTTCTTATGCCAGCAATAAACTAATTTTGAATAGAAGACAACTCACCCATCTCCCTGAAACATATACAGGAAAAGGAAATCCTGCTTAATATTGATTGTATTTTATATTCTAAGTATGGTGTCATTTAATGTGTTTTTCATCAATTAACCAAGGAAATACTTAGTGCTTTCTACTTTGATGTTAGATAACAACAAAAATAAATTGAAAAGGATATGTGTGACAGGAGATGGCAGCCCAGGAGAGATATGTCTAAGTTATTGCAAGAAACTATAGTTGCCCTTCTAGAACTTGAGACCTTAAAGTAAAGTTATAGGGAGGAATAGAATCAACTAGGCAATTCCAGGAAGGCTTTCCTTGTGTAAGGTAACAACACTTCTAGAAAGTGGGTAGTTGATTGATTGAGAGAGAGAGAGAGATGAATGAGGTTACAGAAATAGGCAGCCATTGTGGTTGGTTTTCCCCCCTTCAAAACAGTGAGGATTCTTTGAGAGAGAGAGAAAAAAAGATTTCAGGTCAAAATTCTAGAAATCATTGTGTATCTACTTTGCTGCCATGACAGAATAATGACCTTGAGAGTGTCCACACATCTGTTGCGATTCAAGTACTGTACCAGAAACTCTTAAACATGCATTAGTCTTATAATGTACACAAACTCTGTAAAGTTCATATTATGGCTTAGGGAGGTCAGATAACTTGGCAAAGTTTCTGCAGGTACTAGGCAACAAAACCAGTGGTAGTAACCAAACTCTGATCATCTACTTTCACAATCCATGTTTCTTCTTTTTCATCCACTTAGGAAATATGACATCTTTCCATGTAAGGCCTCAATGAGGTGAGTCCAGTTTACAGCCAGTTAAGGAAGTCTAATGGGTGGTATCTTGAACTCACATCCAAATCTGAAGAAATCTTGAAACTTACATCATTAGTAACAAAAAGGAAGCTTGGAGATCCAAGCAGCTGGATCTTCTTTAGCAGAATAATCTACTAAGTAATGGGTGTACAGTATCAAGAAATCAAAAGAAATGTAGACATTCTGGGATGGGCTCAACTGACACTACCCTTTGCTAGTGTCCTCTACAATACTACAAATTTCACTTTGAATAGAGCCCTTTCTTAATCAATTGTTTTAGTTTACTCAGCATTACAAAGTCAAAATGTCACTGTTATAAGTAAAAATGATTATTGGAGAACTTTCAGTGCAAACATTTCCAAGTATCAATCTCTCTAGAGTCAGCATTACCTGAGAAGAGAGCTAAAAAATTAACAAACGATAAAAACAGGTGAAGATTCTGGGATACAAATTTAAGTCTTCATTGTACTTTGTGCTGTACCAAAGGTACCAATTAAAAACAAAATATTGGTAGTGTGTCTTATCAATTCTCCCTCTGTGGAAAATATTTTCAGGTAAACTACATGGACAGGAAAAATGGATTTATAATTTATTCTGGTTATTTGTTGATTTTGACTTTTCAAATTCATTAAAAGCTCCTTTGTCAGAAAGATTATAAAATAAATGGATTATAAATTCTTTATCATACTTCGCAGAGCTAAGATGAGAGGAAGAATATAAGTATTTAAGTAAAGAATACATTTTAATCAAGAATACAAATAATTTTAATTCTAGGATGATATCAAAAGGATATAAAGACAATCTAAAAATTTGTTCCTGTTTTATAAATGCATTTCAAGTTTTAAAACGACTAGAACTATGATTTTGAGATTGAAAAGAAAAATGAATTTTATCTAGACATTCTGGCTTGCCTTGCAGTTGAATGTAGAATTCTGGAATCCAGGGAGAAGTCTGGGCAAGAGAAAGGAGCTTGGGTGTGAGTGCATAGAATGCAGTCTGTAGGTGGTGGTTGGAACCATGAGTGTGGGTGAAATTGTTTACAGAGCATTTGTAAAATGATAGCTAAGAAAACCAAATTTAGAACTCCAAGAAATGGCAGCATTTAAAGGGAGGAGAGGAAGAAACAAGCTGTAGGTGGATGGAGGCATGGGTGAAGATTCAGAAAGCCATGAGAAACAAGAGATGTGAAACACTGGACAGTGTATACTAGCAAAGGTTACAGTAGAATGTCTCCAATGGTAGGGGCATGACCTTTAAAATTGAAGGCTTTGTCTGGAAGGAGGTCTGCTCTTACTTGGTTAGCAGCCTTCTAGTGGGTGTCTTCTGAGTCTTTGCAAGTAACAGTTGTTACAATAAATGTTATTTGAGCAGAAAACAGTGTCCACCTCTAGAACAAGTATGAAATCTCCCAAATGACTATGCGTCAATCCATCATGGGCATCTCATGGCTTATTTTTCTATTTATTTATCAGATACCAATTCCTTCTTTAAATAAATGTGCTGCACGAGTGGACCCTAGTGGTAATTGTTAAAAAGCACATACTACCCCAATGGGAAATTTTAGAATTTTGAAGTTTATCAGTCAGAGCAACCAGAAAGTAATGCCCATTTGTAAAACACTTGGGACTCAGAAATTTCTCTTTAGGGTATCCACAAACGTTCATATCTACTTCTTTTCTTTGTAGAATTCCTGGTCACTAAAATAAGCTTATTTGTTTTCACTATGTTGCCTTTTGGATTATTTACATTACAATATTTCCAGCTGCTCGTGGTTAATGAATAATGTTTGAATTACATCAGAGACTCTGGAGTCATTTGAACATTGCTTCAGAAGTGAACCATTTATAACATCATTTCTAAGGAAAAAAAAAAATGTGTGCCGAGCTCCTAACAACTGATTAGCAAATTAAATTTTGGAATCCAACATACTTGCTAGCAAGGAAGTGTCTGTAATTAGAAAGGTAAATCTGTTGGGAGGAAATCAAATAGGTGAGCCAAATTGCAGAAGCTTGTGTTGTGAGAAGAAGTTAGTGTGTATTCGTATAGTGTGTTACTACCTCAAGGTACGTTCATACAGGTGGGCTCACCAGAGAGGCACAGCCCTGAAAACAAAGCCAGGCAACAGTTTTTCATTCACTGAAGTTTGAGGGAGGAGCAAATGAGTAAAGGTGTTTAAGTAATGTCCCTAATTTCAGGCCACACAAAGCTAGGACAACTAGGTCCCCCAGCTCAGAGTCCTTTCTAGGATAGTAGCCCTGTCTGCTGGGATGTGTTTAAGATTTTAATTGAGAACCTCAGGGTTCTCTCTCTCTCTCTCTTTCTCTCTCTTTGATAAATAATCTCAATAGTCTTGCTGCTGCTATTTAAAAAAAATGTTTGAAAGCTACTGACAAAATGGCCATGGCCAATCTGGCTTTCTAGAGTGGAGACTAGAAGTCAGGCTGAGGAATTGCTTTCTTATGGTTGTTAGGCAGAAAGCAAACCTCTTGAGCAATCATGATACTCGAATGGAAATGTGAGTAAGCACTTAGTTCATAATAAGAGCTAAGGGCTCAGCTAGGTTTCATTTAATTTAACCTTAAAATCAGGCCAGGTAGCGTTAGCTGTATTGGATCAGGGGGAAAAAAAAGAGCTCAGAATGGTTATGGGACTTGAGCATGGCTACCTAAGTTTGTGAAAAATGTTGCAATAATTTGTGTATAGGTTTTCTTAGTCCCATAGTTTGGTCTCTTAACTACCACTTCTGTATTGCCATTGTCTTTCCAGAGATGCATTATCACACTCTGAAAAAAAATTAATACAAAGGCTGGTTACTTTCTGACTCACCCAGATAGACAGTTGAATGGTGGTAGAGAAAGAAAAATGCAATCTATGGGAATAGTATACTCTTGAGTTTAGCAGTCCACAGCTACAGTTTTTCAAAGAGAATCCCCCAGATTCAAAGCTATGAACATTTGATAACACTGATTTGATACTCTGTGCAAATTGTGACATGGAATTTATTTGGTCTTAACACTTTTGGCTAATTTATTTTTAAATTTCTCTATACTGGATTGGATTCGATGAGGAAAAATAAGGATCAGCCGTATAAAATAATATATTTATTAACTTTTTGAGTCACCTGGGAAGAGAGAACCTAAATTGAGCAATTGTTTCCATCAAATTGGCTAGTAGCCATATACTTGAGGCATCTTATTAATTGCTAATTGATTAGGATATTGATGGCAAACAAGAGATGAACAGGCACTTGTATTTCCTTCTTCACCTCTAAGACAGCAAAAAGTGTACACTCTACATTCATTGCTGAGCTAAAGACTCATAGTGATCACCTGGAGAGGAGAGATTCCTGTTTAGCGACAGGCAGAGGAGAAATAATAAAAGCCTTTCATGAAAAGTGACCTACCCCCGCCAATTTTGCTCCCACTCTTGGAATCTACTCATCTTTCCTAAGGCAACAACCACAGCCATGGAGTAAAGGAGCCACAGTTAACATCTAGAACCTCTAAGGTCTAGTGTTTCATCTTCCTGCCTTATCAGCAAAGGATCTGAAAACAGGTTACTCATGCTATCTTCCACACACATCATCTAGCAAGAGAGGTGAGTGGAGGGGGACTGCAGCGGAAGTTCCTATTGGGGAATGTCAACAGGGAGAAACTTAAGGCCTTTGGACTGTCAATATTATTTCACAAACAAGTAAGTCCTTGTAGATATTTTTGCCCAGTCAGGAAGAAATCCTCAAAAACTTCAGATATGCCCTCTGGAATGCCTTGTATCCCAACGTATTGTTTTGCTTGATCCTTGATGCCCATGGCATTTCTCACACTTTATAACGCCAGATAAACCTGATGTTGCATAGTATCAACTGCCTTCTTTTTCTGAGATTTACTTTTAATTGTGTATGTGTCTGTGTAGATAGGTGCATGTGAGTGTGGTAGCCCATGGAGAAGAGATGACAGCATTGGATCCCCTGGATCTGGAGTTATAGGCGGTTGTGAGCTGCCAGACATGTGTCTTGAGAACTGAACTCAAGCAAGCTCTAAGCACAGCAAGCCCTGCTAACCACTGAGCTGTCTCTGCAGCCCTCGACTGTTTTCTAAATATTTAACCTTGTACAAATAGATGAGCACAATTCTCACCATGATCAGAAATGATTTCTAATGGCATGGATAGTGGTTTAATACAGAGACTCACAGCTAACAGGTACATGTACATCATACCCTTTTCTCCCTAAGGCTCAGGTAACATAGTGGAAGAGGTGGCAGAGATTTGGAAGGGGGTGGGAAAAAACTGTAATCAGAACTCATTGTATGATTTTTGATAAAGATTGAAAGAGCCAGGGATTGGGAAAGATTACTGTGAAATTCTGTCTTCTGTATGTGATAGGGATGTTATATTCACGATTTCACAGTAGTTGTGGTTACCAGCACAATACCTGTGCAAGACCATGCCCCATTCAACTTTCCAACATGAGAGAGAAAAAGGGGCTTCCAAGGACCCATCCTTAGCTGAAAAGCTTTTGGAAGTTGATGGCCACTGAGATAAGGAGGGTTAATGTGTAGCCCATGGTAGATTGTCTCTGCTCCAGTAGATGGCATGCTATACCCACACACATACAAGCAGCTCAAGTGGAACTCAGTGGGTTACAGAAGAGATGAAGAAAGAGGAGGAGGAGGAGAAGGAAGAAATAAAGACAACAAGAAAACCTAAAACTTAGGAGGGGGATTATAAAGGAGTCTGGGGGAATTGAAGGAAGGATTGAGGGATGAAAATTATTTAAATACACTGTGTCCATGAAGGAAATTACCAAAATAAAAATTAAAATAATGTAAAAACAGATCATGTTGTATCTTGTGCAGTCTTGGTGTGTTAGGTGCTATATTGGTCTGTTTTATTCTTCAAGTGTGGTGGTTTTCCTTGAAACCTAAAAAAACAAAACTCAATGGCTTTTTTATTAGTTTAAGTTATTTTTCATTTTAATTCATTTTTGTTAATGTAAGTCCACTCCACACAGACTCAGATTTTTGACTGTCTACTTTCATTCAGTTGTATGTGCCTCAGATCACACCAAAAGCCTCTTCCTTTGCTTGTCAGGTTTCTTTGCCTGCTCATATCTGTCTCTTCTCTCATCCCCTTCATATCCTCTCTCCCATCCTCTTCCTCTCTACTTGCTGTCTGGTGCAGAGACTTGATGGTTAACCTTTGCAAGGCTCGCATACTGACTCAGAAGTCTCAGCACAGTGTTGATGCTGTTGATGCTCAGAACTTTGCTCTAGCTTCTGTGTGTCACTAATCAGTTTCAGGAATAAGCATACTTTTACTGTGCGGGACTATTCATGGCGCTCTTCCATCATCATTGGTCTTCCCTGAACTTTCTTGTTACACCTTGTCCTTACTCATATAGCATGCACTGGTAACCAGTATGGTAAGTATATTATGTTATATGACAGAATATTAGAATGTGTTCCAGTAACTTTTATTAAAAAATATATAATCTTGGGAGGCAAGTAGCCTGTCTTCCACAGTTATTTTCTATAAGGATAATAGTGATTTACAGTTACTCAACCTGCTGTGTCTATTTCTTGACTCCCACATAAGACTTCAAATCAAATGCCAAACATTTCTATTTGTTGTTGCAGGAGATCCCTATTTTTGATAAGAATTTCTGTTTTAATTGGGGTCAGAATGTTAACAGTTATAATAATAAAAACAATCTCTAAAATTTGGCTGTCGTGGAGTGTCCTGTCTTACTGCTCTGTACTCCCACTGACCAGATGTTCTGTCGCTCTGCCATAGACAATTTTTCTCAAACAGAATTATCTTGTCTGTGTGTGTTTGTGTTCCACAGAAAATATTCTCCATGTCTGAGCTGACTTCCATGGTAAGTTATGCTATGTAAAATGGAAGTACTTGTTAAGTGGTCCATAGAAGTCTTAGATATGGCACTTGATTTCTGGAAAGTTTTTAACTTGTTTAAACCCAAGGTCTCTAAGTATGGCCTTTAGAAAACCTGTTCATACTTCCGCACCTCTTTCTCTACTCACTTCCTCGTTTTGTAGTGACAGGTGGGTTAATTAATATAAACCCCATTGTATTTCTCTGCACAAAAAGACGCTACAATAGAAAGAAGGCTGGGACCTTCAAAGAGGAAGGGGAAGAATGAAAGAGGAGCATGGGATTAGAGTGAGTGAGTCTTTCTTGCCTAAAGCCTTAACCACACTTTGACTGCTTTTCAACAGGCTTTGGCTAGGACATTTTAGTAGTGGGCTCTGTGATTTGACAGAAGACATTTTTATTTTCTTTCTTTTTACTTTTCATTAGTTTATTTATTTATTTATTTATTCACTTTACATCTGGATAGCAGCCTGTCACCCTCCTCTCTTCCCAGTCCCATGCTCACACCCCTTCCCCTATCTTTCCGTCTCCTTATCCTCAGAAAAGAGGACTGTTCCTATGGGTACCAACCCACCCTGAAACATCAAGTCACTGCAGGACTAGATGCATCATCTCACAATCTGTGCAGACAAGGCAGCCCAGCTAGAGGAACAGGATCCACAGTCAGTCAACAAAGTCAGGAACAGCTCCTGTTCCATTTGAGAGAGGGCCAGCATGAAGACCAAGCTGCACATCTGCTACATATGTAGGAGGCTTAGGTCCAGCTCATACATGCTCCTTGTTTGGTGGTTCAGTCTCTGTGAGTCCTCATGGGCCCAGGTTAGTTGACTCTGTAGGTCTTCATGTGGTGTCCTTTACCCCTCTGGCTCCCTCATTCCTTTCCAGCACTCTTCCGCAAGATTCCCTGAACTCTGTCTAATGTTTGGCTGTGGGTTTCTGCACCACTAGCTGTTGGACGAAGCCTTTCAGAATACAGGTATGCTAGGCTCCTTTCTGCAAGCATAGCAGAGTTATCATTAATAGTGTCACAAGTTGGCTTACTTCCACGGGATGGGTTTCAAGTTGGACCAGTCATTGATTGGCCATTCCCCCAATCTCTGCTCCATCTTTATCCCTGCACATCTTGTGGACAGGATGAACTTTGGGTCAAAGGTTTTGTAGGTGTGTTGGTGTCCTTAACCCACCACTGGAAGTCCTGCCTAGCTACCGGAGGTGGCCCTTTCATGTTGCAAATACTCTGCTGCTGTGAGTCTCAGGAGGGTCACCCCCATAGACTCCTGGGAGCCTCCCCAATCCCAGAGATGCCTCCTCACAATTCCATTCTCTCCTCTAGTATTGTCTCCCCTTCCCACACCACGTTACCACTCTTTTCCCCCTTCCACAGCCTCTTCCACCCAGTTCCTTCCTTTCAGCAACTTCAGATGTGCATTTTATTTCCCCTTCTCAGTGTGATTTAAGCATCCTCCCTTGGGCCTTACTTGTTACTTAGTTTCTTTGGGTCTGTGGAATATAGCCTGATTATCCTATATTTTATGACTAATATACACTTATAAGTGAGTAGATACCATGTGTGTCTTTCTGGATCTGGGTTAACACACTCAAAATGATGTTTTCTAACTCTGTTCATTTGCCTGCAAATGATGTCATTGTTTTTAATAGCCAAGTAATATTCCATTGTGTGAGTGGACTATATTTTCCTTATCCATTCTTCAGATGAAGGACATCTAGGTTGCTTCAAGTTTCTGGCTATTACAAATAAAGCTGCTGTGAACATCATTGAGCAAGTGTCCTTATTGTATAGTAGAACATCTTTTTGGTATATGCCCAGGAATGGTATAACCGGGTCTTAAGGTAGACCTATACCCAGTTTTCTGAGAAAACTACAAATTAATTTCCAAAGTAACCAGTTTGCCCTCTCACCAGCAAGGGAGGCATATTCCCTTTGCTCCACATTCTTGCCAGCAGTGAGCTATCATGTAAGTTTCTTATCTTGGCAATTCTGAAGGGTTTAAGATGAAATCTCAGAGTCATTTTGATTTGCATTTCCCTGATGACTAAGGATGTTGAATATTTCTTTAAGTGCTTCTCAGCTACTTGAAATCCCTCTGTTGATAATTCTCTGTTTAGCTCTGTGCCTATTTTTAAATTGGCTAGTATGGTTTGTTTTTGCCTAATCTATTGAGTTATCTACATATTTTGGATATCAGCCTTCTGTTGGATGTAGAGATGATAAAGATCTTATTCCATTCAGTAGGATGTCATTTTGTCCTTTTGACAGTGCCCTTTGCCTTACAGAAGCTTTGCAGTTCCTTGAGGTCCTGTTTGTTAATTGTTGATCTTAATGCCTGATCTGTTGGTGTTCTGTTCAGGAAGTTGTCTCCTGTGCAAATGTGTTCAAGGCTATTCTCCACTTTCTTCTATCAGAGTTAGTGTATCCAGTTTTAGGTTGCTGTCTTTGATCCACTTAGATTTGAGTTTAGGGCAGGGTGATAGATATGGATCTATTTGCATTTTTCTACATGTAGACATCCAGTTGGACCAGCACCATTTGTTAAAGATGCGTTCTTTGTTCCATTGTATAGTTCTGGTTTCTATGTAAAAAATTAAGTGGGTTTACTTCTGGATTTTTAATTCAATTCTATTGACCAATGTGTCTGTTTTTATGCCAATACAATGCAGTCTTTATTACTTATTCTGTAGCACAGATTGAGATCAGGGATAGTGGTATTTCCACAAGTTCTTTTATTATACGGGACTGTTTTGGCTATCCCAGGTTTTTATGCTTTTCCATATGAAGTTGAGAATTGTTCTTTCAATGTCTGAAAAGAATTGTCTTGGATTTTGATGAGAAATTCACTGAATCTACAACTGATAACACCTTCAGCCAAGTGCCTGAATACAAAACTAACTCAAAAAAATCAGTAGTCTTCCTTTATACAAATGATAAACAGGCATTTTTCTTAATACCTGGAGTGAAGTATAGGCTCTGAATTCATAGTCATTATTTAAGTCCCTTCATTGCCTATTGCTGCAAGCCTTGAAAAAGTTAATCTTTATGAGTCTCAATCTCATCACAAGAAACAATGGAAAAACAATGAGTACAGACCACTGTGATGTAGTGTGAGGTTAAACTAAGAGATAAGTGTAAAAGGCTTTTATATTCCTCCTCATCTCCCTCCTCCTCCTCTGCCTCCTCCTCCTGTTCTTCTTTCTACCCCCTCCCTCTCTCTCCCTCCCTCTGTCCACCCACCACATGTGTCTTTTCTTACTTTGGTGACAAGGTCCTCCTATATTGCTCTGGCTATTCTGAAGTTGCTGTATAGACTAGGCTGCCTTTGAATTCATGGTGCACCTTCTTTCTGCCTCTCCCTCCTGAGTTGGGGATTAAGGTATGTGACATCATCTCTAATATGTGCTTCAAATAAATATGAATCACATATTGAGACTAGTGTAGTTTTGTGGTTGAACAGAGGATTCTGAACCATACCTCCTGGGTTCTAATCTTTGTTGTTCTCAATAATCACAATTTTGCAACATAATCTTAATTTCTTACACCAGTTTCTTTTAACATAATATGTTTTGTTTATCCTTCAAATTTTTTATATGTGTATGCAATGTATTTCGATCATATCTACCCTCAATGACAGTCATTCAACTATATTGAATGGCTATAAAAACTGACATTAAGAGAGTACCACTGTTCCAAGGCAAATAATTTTTTATTGTTTATTATTTGTGTAGTATTCTGTCTATATGTATGTTTGCACACCAGAAGAGGGCACCAGATCTCATTATAGATGATTGTGATCCACCATGTGGTTGCTAGGAATTGAACTCAGGACCTTTGGAAGAATAACCAGTGCTCTTAAACTCTGAGCCATGTCTCCAGCCTAATGCAAATAATTTAAGCAGCACCTCTGACAACTTGTACTTTTGTAGTCCTGTTTCTCTTCAACTAGAGCATGAGCTGCTCCGTTAAGAATGCTGGAATCTGTTTTGTCATTCTTTCTCTGCACACAGAAACATGTCAGTCAAATGATGAGAATTTACCCTGGGAGCAGAAGCTAGATTTCAATACATCTCCAAGATGAAGCAGCAACTGTTTTCAATTAGCATTAGGTTACTCTTACGAAGCCTAGAATTTGGAAAGAGATGGACTGATACTACCTGATAGATGAAGGATGAATTAGTTGGGAAGCTTAGAGTTTTCAACTCCAATTGTCGAAGAGATAGCACAAAGTAAAATAACATCCTGTAACATCCTAATCAACTGCATGATGGTTTGTAACACAAGCAACTCAGAGGATTGGGGCTCTTTGCATTAGTGTTTCATAGATTATCATAGTATAAAATCCACAGGGAGAAAAAAAAGTGACACCACCCAGATTTTGTCTGGAGTGAATGTGTATTTTTTTTCAACTTGTTAGTGTGTGTAATTACAACACACCACCTAAATAAAGCATGAGCAAAGAGGGAGGGTTGCATGTTCAAAACCTGGATAATGCAGGGTCAATAGTGTTTATGGAATGCCCTTATCTGAATGAAACTGTACTTTGCAGAAACTTGAGAAATGACTTTCCATGCTGAGGATTATCTGACCATATGATAATAAGCCACCTGTATCAAACATGCTTTGAAACCAATAGCAGAATAGGATGAAGGCACCATGACCCAAGTCCATCACCTTCCATTCCTGGGACTGTCTTTGCATCATGTTATGGAATGAAGAACTAGATGTAAATGCAAGTAAGGAGTGGTGAGAGGAACTTGGGCTCCTGTTTGGCTCATGTCAGTGTGGAGCAAGATTCTCTCTTCGCACTTCCCACACTTTATAAAGCAGTGCAAATACGGTAAACGATATTTTTCCGCATCCTGTTTGTACTCCACATTATAAAATCTATTTTCACTTATTTTACATTTCTAAACAGCTTCTCTTAGGTAAAATTGTAAATTGTACATTAAGTTGTATGTTTTAAAGGTGTAATTTTGCAAATTCTAACATACATATTTACTCAAAGGCAGTACCAAATATGTCATCCTCAAGAAAAATGCTGACATATAAGGACAAAATTACACTAAAATTTAAAGGGAGGAAAGACATGTATTGTGATATTATTTTGGTAATATGATATTAGTACAGAAATAGAAGTTAGAGAAAATAGTGCTACCATAGCTTTTCTTAATGTCAATTATTGATGAGTTCATCATAAAAATATAACAATATTTGGCACACAATAACAGAGCCTCAAAACATGTGCTGAATACAGGATAAACTACAAAAAAAATAAAAAAATCCTCAGTTACAGTTGGATATTCTAATACCTTCATTTTAATAAATTATAAATTAGGTAGACAGGGAGGTGAATATGAAAAGACATTAAACTACCAATCCACGTCATAATTCATGGTTTTCACAACTGATATTTGTAAAACCATTCAATCTACCCCATGGGGAAACTTAGTTTTTTTGAGCAACAATAGAACACAAATGAAAATATACGGTATTCTAAATACAGCACGATTCTCAGTAAATTTAAAAATTGAGGTTGGAGAGATGACTTAGTGGTTATGCACACCTGATGCTCTTATAGAGGTGGGGGTTCAATTCCCAGCACTTACATAAAGGAACTCATAGCAGCTTTGGACTCGGGCTTAGGGGCTTTGATGCCTGCTTCTGGCCTCTGTCGGCACCACATACATAAACACCCACACAAATGCATAATTAAAAATAAAAATACATCTTTGAAAATGTTTTAAAACACGGAGAATTCATGGCTAGCAGTTCTGCTATGTATATATTTTACATAAGATGCTTTAGGCTGAGAGGGACTGACATGAGATGGAAATTTATATATTCCAGAAGGAATGAAGTTTTCTTTTTAGAAATGATAGAATCTGGAAAATATCACAAAATGAGGATGTGGGAAATGATCTTGAGGATGTAGGTGTATAAAATAGACATACAATGTGAACATTTATTGATCATGAGTCCTAAAGTAAGTACCTTGAAAGAATTCTTTATTATAACTTTACTACTTTTGTAAAGATGAGAGCAAATTCACACACTAAGGAAATTCTTTTGCTCATTTGTTTTTACATAAATTAAGATGTGACTGGATATTTGTTACTTCAGTATATAGAGCACCTTCATCCTTCAGTGCTGATGGGTATTTTTTTTTTTCATTTTAAAGTTGTCAGTGCTGTTTCATATAAACTTACAGTACAAAATAGCAGAAATATGTTTAGGGCCATTTCATAAATGGTTGGAAATTCTGCCTTAATCCAAAACCAACATTCATTTAGCAATTTCTCATGATACGTAAGCCAGCAACTCTAATACAATTTAAAAATCCAACCTTCTAACCATGCCATCTAAATGTACACTAATTTGATATTTACACACTGAAGACTGATGGTAGAAAACTATATAAAAGTCTTTGGTTTCTGTAATTAAACCATTTTGCTTTTGTAACAGCAGAAAGCTGTTACTTTAGGACTCATGATCAATAAATGTTCACATTGTATGTCTATTTTATACACCTAAGATCACCAAACTTCCTTGGGTGAAAAGTGGTAATGAGCTGGGACAGCTTCAGACTGGCCACAGCAGGTAACTATGATTTGTCTCACCCTTTAGCAGGGCTGTGATTTTTGCCAGCTGAAAATAGTATCCATAGCTGCTGCTGCTGCTGCTGCTGCTGCTGCTGCTGCTGCTGCTGCTGCTGGTGGTGGTTCCTGCTGCTTCTGATTCCTGCCTCTGCTTTTTCTAGATGCTGATTAATTTTGCTGTTTACTGGATTGCTGGTTGATTGTTGAAGGTACAATAATGTTGAAGACTGAACTTGCCCCTACAAACTCGATGCCCCTAATCAGCAGGAATGAGTCTAAAGATATCCTGCCTCCCCTTTCTCCTCTATCTTTCTCTCTCCTCTCTAGTGTTGGGGAGTTAGAACAGATTGGATTGGAGAAGGGTAGTAGGTAAAAAAAAAAAAACAAAAAACTGAATAAAGTAGCCAAAGGCTCAGCCACAGCAGACTAGGCAAACAATTGCAATACAAAGAAGGTTTTTCTATGGAGTGAATTTGATAGAATTCTTACTATCAGTGAAAAATTAAATTTAATGATACAAAGAAAATGTGTGCTGTGTTGCAGAAGGAGTAAGAATAAAATGATCAATTAAATTGAGTATTTTAAATAAACAGGATATGAACCTAAAAAAATAATTCAAATTAAAATAGTTTGTCATTCAAACTAAGTTCTCAGTGAGTACGATGAATCCCCAGAATTTCCTTATAATGGAGTAAACTCCAAGGTTTCTCAAACTATTGATTTATGAATATTTGTCTTTTTGTTGTTTTAAAGGATTCCCATCCACATAACCATAGCTTAAAATCAAATGGTCATATTAAGTATATAGGGAGAAGAAGATTGAATAAACGGAGAAACCTGGGGTTCCTTTCTCTTCGCACTTCCAGCAACGCAGTATTAAAATCAACCCTAGCTAATTTGGACTTTCTTTCAATCGTATTGATTCTTCTATGAAGAGAAAATGAGAATTATGTTTGACTTTCTGAAGTGTGTATTTTTTTAACATTATAGGAAACCTGAGTACTATTTGTCAATATTAATCTTAAAATTCTCTAGTCCCAGCATAATGTGTGTATGACATCATTTCAAGGCAGAAACCCCACATCTCATCAATTGCTTCTATCCTAATTAGCAGGAATCATTAAATTACAGGAATTCATTATGTTGTGTGAATTAATTCAAAAACATTTCTTAGTTAGAAATTGATCTCAATGAAATATCAAGAAGTTTGTTTTTACCACAAATTCACTGGAGAGTAAAAGGAACAGTGTCTTGAGGTTTTAACAGATAGCAAGACAGGAAAGGGACTTTATTTTTGTCCTGAAGATCTTTCTCTAACAATCATCTTGGCTGTGCCATTTGAGACTATGTAAAATGGAAGACAGAGAAGGGTGGGGGACAGGGGAAGCATAACTTGGTTAATGAAAGAACAACATGGCTCCTTAATGCTTATAATTTCGAGTCCCATCATGAACTTTCAACCTTGTTCACATGCTCCCTCTTCTGGCCTGTTATCAGTCAACAATCCCTTTTAACAAATTGATCTTTAATGGTGTGACTTACCACTCCCTGTTTATCATCTTTATACTTGTGTTATTACAACCTACAGTTATTAATAACAACAAATATCTGCTTTTACGTTAATGCACTTGCTAGTTCTCTTCCTTGAAAGGACATTTTGTTGCTTTCCTATGAAAAATGAAAGGTAATAATAGTACAAGAGCAACTGCCAAAAAGTCTTTATTCTAGGGAAGAACAAAACAGAGGGCCATCTTGTTTTGTGACAAGCACCTTTACTTCTAACTGTTTCTTTTCTGCTTAGGAATTTGAGATTAACTTGTCAGGAATAATTTCTAGAGTAATCTTTAAAAACCTATGAATCCCTCTCTTATTAGTTTTAATAGAGTCACTGCTCCCTAAGCTTACTTGGAAAATTATTACCTATCACAAAGACAGAAGGCAAACATGTAAGATATTGACAGCAGTAGAAAGTGAGTCCCTAATGATGGTTATTAATAGTGAAAGTTACTTTAAAAAATATAGTCAGCCAAACACTAAATTCCTCTTGAAGACTAATGTGACGTCTCAGAAGTAGGTGCAGAGTGGTGGAAGACATGCTTTGGTAGATGGGAAGATTGTGGACTAGAAAGACATAGTTAGATCTTAGTATGTGAACCGACCAAATACATTTATCAATCATTAGTGTTTTATCGTAAATATTTCATTATGAAGAAAGAATACAAAAATAAAATCCTTCCTTAGTGCCTACAAGGAGTAAAACTGTTGTCTTATCTCAGACAACTTTTCTATGATGCTTGGCAAATTTTAGTTAATGCTGAGATCTGCTCTGTGGGTTGTCTGGAGTGTCTGTTATTATACCCAGAGAACCCATTTACTATTTATATTTCTTGTCACATGTTTTGGATACATGTTTGGATACAAGGCTAGATTGTGGGTCCTAATCAAATGCTGGCATTGGAGCAAATATAATATCATGTTATCAATTTATTGACACACTGTTTCCATGTGTTTACAAGGAAATGCAAGCTGATTCCAGTACAATAGATTATATGGTGTAATAGATCATTACAGAAAGCTGGTTAGAAATAGAACACAAAAAACTTGAGACTAAAGGAAGAGAGCAAACGGAGGATGAGGTGCTGACAGACAGACAGACAGGCTGACTGACTAGATTATGATGCCTTTGTAGGTGAGCTTGTTTATGAAAACCCTATAGAAGTGTAAGTATCCCTGAAGTCCATCTTTGGAAAAAAATGAAAAGATTTTTTATTACGTCTCTAGTAGATTAGTTTGCTACATAAAGTGCAAGCAACTTGAATGGGTTAAAAAGATGCTATCCAACGCTAAGAAAACTAGCTAAAGAGTAAAGCTGAATAATCAAGCCTTGGTGTATTAGCAATGTCTGAAGACCCTGAGGTGACCCTAGTGCAAGAAGACCATGAGAAGGGAGGGGGACTTAAAGGTCCGTGGTCACAACAAGTTGTTTCATTGTAGCTTTGATTTTCCCAGTATTACCCAGCTCATTGGTAAAGATGCCAAATATTTCTAACATGTTACTCAATTATTTTTAAAGTATCAGTTCAAAGAGAAATCATCTCAATGTCAACATTATGTTTGAGAAAGATGGATGGAGGAGAGATCATTTCAGTTTGAAAGCCATCGTCTAAATTTACAGCTGCATGTGGTCAAACAACTATTGACGCCTGAGAGTTTCCAATTGCTGGTAATAGACTGGAAAAAAAGATAATGTGTTTGATCGATCAGCATGAACAAATTTCATTTAGGGGATCAATAACAGTTTATACTTGACAAAGCTGAGGGACCACATTTATTTTTCCCTTTGATTGAATAAATGTTTTCAATGGGACTGCAAATGTAAGGCAGGCCTAACCATTTCTTAACTGGAGGCAAAGCCCCAGCTACAGAGTTATTGCAAGCAATGTGTATTTAAAACTAATAGACAGAAAAGTGGATAGCCAGGGGCTGGGGCCATTGAATGAAAGTAATGTACAGTTTATTATAACACAACACATGGCAAGAAAAAGGTTTCATTTTCTTGGTGTCAAGGAATAGAAAAAAAATAGGAAAGAGACGTCACATTTCAGGAACTGAGATTTCTCTGCCTTGTTTTATTTTCTCCTTTCCTCTTTTGATTAAACCCTTCATTGGATGAAATAAATTATGAAAAAAACCTAATAGAATAATAGAATGCTAGAAAAGAGTCCAAGACCATGTGACCAATAGCATCAGTGTCGGTATTTTCACATGTCACACAGCACTGACTTCTTTACAGACCGGTGTACACATTTGCTCAACTGTTTAACACCCCCCTAAAAAAACAAACTATGTTTATATAAAGCAGAGCATGTGGTTCAGTAAAGGCTTGCTGAATGAATAAATGTTTGAATTATTGCCCGTTGATGAATAATGGCCTCCCAAGTAGCCTTATAATTAATGTTGATCTGTATATATGTATATATATATATATATATCCTTGCATTTAAACTCAGCTGTGAGCCCTGAATTTTGGGGTTACAATGGTTATGCAAAACCAACCTGCTCTTCACTTTACAGATGGAAGAGTGACACTGCAAGTCATATATCACTTAGCTGGTCATATGGAAGAATTGGTTTTTCCATTCATTCTATCCAAAATTGAGGTGTAGTACACTGGGAGATTTGATCGAATTAGTTTTGTTTTATATTTTTTATGTCACAGCTAAATGTGTCCTCTATTTTAAAATAAAGGCTTTGGGGCTGGAGAGATGACTCAGCAGGGGAAAAACACCTGCCACCGAGCCTGCTAACCTAGTTTGATCCCTCAGACGTCTATGGTGGAAGAGGAAGATGGACCCTTGTAAGTTGTCCTCTGACTTCTACTTGCATGCCCTGGCTTGTGTTAGTGCATGAATAAAAACACAAGACAAATGACTAAATAAAACGTAGTTAGACTTTCAGCTGATAGGTCATGACTTATTTTCATTGCCCCTTGGGATTCCTTCCTCCAAAGAATATTCATTCATTTCATCCTGTTCTCCATGTTGACACTGGAAACACAGCATCTATCTGGGTGTGGTAGTTCCCACCTAAAATCTCAGCATCCAGGGTGCAGAGGCAGGCGGATCACTGCAAGTGTCAGGCCAGCCAACTCTACACAGTGTGTTCCAAGCCGGACTAGACTATATAATACAATAATCTCTGTCTCAGAAAGGAAGGAAGGAGGGAAGGAGAGGAGGGATGGGGGAGGAAGGCATCTTCTAGATCATTCCAAACCTTGTTTCCATCATTGTTCAGATTCTCCACAGGTCTTGTGTGAGTCTCAACTACAGATAGAGTAGACCTGAAAGCACACTGACACATCTTAAAAGAACATAGCAGTCAAGATATTTTAGGCAGGAGTTGAGGATATAGGTAAAGTACAAAGCAGATGCCTAGCATGTGTGAAGCCTGCTTTTGAACTCCAGCACCTCAAATAACAATAATAATGTTAAAATATATTTTATCCATACATCCTCAATTCTGATTTCACTTAGAAACGGCAGGGTGAGGTCTCGGCAGAGTTTTTCTTCTGTCGAACAATGCCTAAATTCTCCTCCCATTTCCCATTGGGGCTGGAGTTATATCGTCCTGCAGTTAAGTTTCTGATGATCCAGATGATGAGCTTGCCTTGCAGTGTGGGAGAGAAGCCAGTCATCTGTGAGGCTTCTGGTTCCAGCTGCCGCAGCCAGCCTCACATTCCTGGCGTGTGCCTTGGAGTGCGAGCTGAGGTGGTAAGAAGCATCGCCCGAGGACGTGCGCCGTGCCAGGTCTATTTTAAGCACTGGTGCTCTGAATTGTTTAAAATGCATATTGTTTGTGTACATCTCACAGAGGAAAATGCCAGCTACCGATGCCCCGGGCTGCTTGTGTGTCAGATGATTAAGTCTTCAAGTCCTGCAGCTGCGGGGTCATTATCAGTGGTACTTCCAGGTCAGGGTGTACACAGCGGAGTTTGAGGCAATGGTTGACCTTTTGATGGCACTCCAGGGTAACATGGCTTCCTAGGGCATAAATAATCATTTTGAAATTGTTTATCTGACTCCTGTTTGGTTGGGAATGCAAATGTATTATAACATATGAGATCTCCTGATATTCTTTTGGGAAGGGAAAAACAGTTTCTGCTGCATTTCTCTAACTTTCTAAGCAAAACGCTTAATGAAGGAAGGAGATGGCAAAATTAATGATGTGGGTGACTGTGTTATACTCTGAGGCCCAGTAATTTAGAACGACCTCTCAGAAACTGCATTCTTCTGTTACATGTCAGCAGCACTTACAATACATGCCTGCCTGTCCTTCTCATACACTAGCTAAAACTTAAAACCGTTGTGCTCATACTTGAAGAATCTTCATACTGTTCATGTACCACTCGACCTCAAAATCAAGGGCTTTGTTTTTATTTCTTTTTTTTTAACTTGAAAAATGATTTTATCATCATGTATTAATTGTATAAATTCAGGAGCTTCACCATAATGGTTCCATGCACACATATGACAGGTGTCAAACTTGTTCACCCTCTTCTTATGTTTTTATTTTTTTGGATCTCACTTGTACTTATCTGGTACTGAGCTAATATCTAGCATCAACAGGCTCTCTTTACGTATGTAGAAGCATTCAAGCTCATTTCAGAGTAAAATAATAAAGCTCAAAAATATAATATTCCTGGTTTCAGTTGGCTTTACTCCATTGCTATCTACCCAGCAGTTGTTGTCAAAAGAAAAAAAAATCACCTGAGCCTTAGAATTATGGAAATAAAACTGAGAAGGTCCTAACAATATGGTAGTGAGCAATCACTAATCATAACCCTCAGAGTTAATCATTAGAGGTGATAATTTGAAGATGAAGGGTTGATATATTTGTTTTAGTAAAAATTCACATTGTTCTTTCAAGTGGCTTCAGGTTTCTGAACAGTTGGGTCAAAATATGGCTTTTACATGACAATAACCGTCATAATGTTAAGGTGTCATTACATACTCTAATAACAAAATGACTAATGCATAATGGTGCCAATTTACATCAGGAATCTATACTTCGATCCCATAATTTCAAATACGTTTTCTAGAAAAGTTTTGTAGTGTGTGTGTGTTTGTGTGTGCAGCTTTGCTGTAAGTGATGATTCAAGAAGTCAGACTGGTTTATGGGCTCACCTTCTTCAGCCTGGCACCCAAACAAACACAGCTGAGCTCCCTCTGGCAGGAGTGTGCTGGACCCACAGAGGGTTCCAGTATTGACAGTCAACAGTGTTGAATGTAGCTCAGAAGCCAGGCTCTGCTGCAAAGGAGAGAGGGAAATGGGGAAGACGTGATTTTGTACATGAGGGGGCTGTTTCTACTGTAGTTTTGGTTCTTCGAAATGGTGTCATTGTTTGTTCCAGTGATAGAAAACCCCAGGTCATGTGAGAGCGTACATCACAAGTCCCAGAAGAAACAAGTGCATTTCTTTCAAAATAAGAGATTTTGAATGATAGCTGCAGGAAATCTCTGACACAATGTATCTACTTTTGGGAGGGGCTGTGTCAAAGATCCCAGCCCACTTTCAGTGTAGCTACACCATGGGAGGAAGTGACAGGAGCAGAAACTCACTCTGTTGATACCTTCTCGTGAACCTCTGTTTCTCAGGTGGACTTAGCTCATATCCAGACCCAAACATGGCCATGCCTGAAAGGGTGAAATCCTACCAAACATATTTCCATAATCCAGCAACTGAGATATCATTTACTTAAGCAAGAGGTGGTAAATACTGTAAACATCTTTTCTTTAGAATTTTATTTTCTGATTCTGTTTGTATTTGATTTTTAAGAGAATTAAAATAGTAGTCAAGCAGTACTGGCATGGCTGTGTTGAAACTAATACATCTTGCTGAACCATTAATATTTATTCCCTTAATTATGTGAAGGGTTCCATGCCCGTTACTAAGGTGCGCTGACTTCCAGCAGTCATTATTAGTGTGGTTAAGCGTGTTGGACTTGCCACTTCTCATCTCCATTTTGACACAGCCGAGATGCTGCGTGTCGTTTCTTTTTCTCTCCCTCTCCTCTCCGGTGTTTCTTAACCCCTGCCCCTTAGACTAATAAATTAAGTTCCCAGGATGTGGAGGTGCTGACTGTTGCTGAGCCTGTAATGAATGCTTTTACATTAATCAGACAGCAAAGAGCCTGACAAGGGTGTCCCCATTTCCCCGTAAGCCAGATGTCACAACACTGTCATGGCTCATCCTGGCTCTTCAGTCGGTTTCATGTCTCCAGCATCCTAGCAAGAGCCTCAATAAAAGCCCAAGAATCAAAGACACAGTATTAAAAATAACTCCAAATGAACAGATGGAATGCTGGGGTTACACCATTTTAAAAGGTTAAACTTTTTTTTTTTAAAGCAATGAAAATCCTCTACAATCACTCTTTACCCTCATGTTTCAAAGAAATTTTTTCTGAGAGGTTGAGAAATGCAATTAATGTTGGTTATAATGGCATCAGTTTAGTAACTTGCCAAATTCATCTTATACCACCAGAGTTCAAAGCAAATGGGTGTCATGAATATCTGTTTATTTTTGATTTCATAATAAATAACAACAAGCAAACACATGTTTTAAAGTCATTTCTTATCTACTAATGTGGCAAAGGCATTCTTGAGGTAAAAATGTTTTTACTTAAAATTAAGAGCTTGCTATGTGAATGAAATTTGTGGGCTCCTAAGCCACTTTGGATGTCAGTTCTGCTGCTTTCACAAGCCCTGGATTGGCTGCTGGGGTGGCTGGTGTCTGTTCACCTTCAGATTGCCCAGAGATGTTTGGTTCTGCCATTACTGCGTGGCTTTCATTTTTGTGGAATTTCATGGGGGAGAATTACACACACACACACACACACACACACACACACACACATACACACACACACATATATATATATATATATTTTTTTTCTATCCTGATTTCTAAAAAAGGCAGCTCAGTAATTTAAAATAGGTAAAATACTATAATTTTAAGAGCATTTAAAGTAAATAGTCAACATAAAATACTTCCGGGACAATTTCTGGTAGAGATACAGGCAGTGCAGACTCCATGATGAAAGGGGATGGGTCCTGAAGACAGCAAGACAGGGTACAAACAAAGAGGAGAGAAGCAGTCAAGACTCTGAAGAGGAAGCTTTCAGGGTTGCCCAGTTATAAATGCATGCTGATGCTCCCAACTGGGCTACTGAGTCATCATTCTTGCTAATAAAATAAATACTGATAAATTCTTGTGCATGGAATGCTTAAAATGAATGCTGTGGTAGATGCTCTAGGAAAAACAAGTTTGGGTGCAAAATAAATCCTAAATTGACAGTTTCAATGTTTGGTTCTATGTAATATTCAATGTCCTGAATGATCACTTGCTAGGAGGTAACTTTTTGTTCAAACAGTACATGGTAATCAGTGGAATTTTTCAGACCTTGAATATATCGGTTAGAGGTCTTTGTAAATGATGATCAATGTAGGTATTTTTTTATTAAATAAATCATATTCCTAGCATCAAGGAACAATGAAAATATGAAGGAAAAATTAAGGAAACTAGTTTGTGGTCAAATGTGTTTCAAAGCATAACAAAACATTTGCATATTGTCATGTCTTCTGTAGAATGAAAAGTACTGAATGGGTCAACGTAACTCAATCACAGAAGGAAAAAACAAAACCTGATCATTTGTTATCATGGACGCTACTATCCTGTAACACAGCATGCAAAGAAATGAGAATAACACAATTTTTGAGTGTAAGACCCAGCAGTTTTGGAGGAATCCCAACTTTTAATCTCTATATGCCCAAGGTTGATGTCTATCAAGAGCTGGAAATGCTAGTTTATTCACAGTAAATTGGAACCAAGCACGCTCCTTAACCTTGGCCGAGAGACTGAGCAATTGAATCTCTCGTGTACAATATGAAACAAGTTAATGTTTCCATCTCTCATGGCGCTAGTATTGGAGTGCATGACACACTGCTGTTCTCTGTGAGGACCACATAAAAATTAAGATGAAGGGTTTAAGACAAAATTCTCTAAGATCTTTCTCAGGAACATCATGTGTAACAAAGACTAACCTTTGTCACAGCTTCGACCATTTAATGTATGTTGTTTTTGAAGACTGCTAGTGGCCTCAAGGGAAGGTACAACCTTTGGCTCCAAAGAGTGTGAGCTCTGCCAACTGCAACATAAGAAACAGACTATTTATGCTACTGATGCCCTTAGGAAGCATTCTTCCCTGGGCCTTGATCTTCTGGACTATGGCTAGACGGGAGTGACATCACGTGATTGGCTGCACACAGGGCAGCCTTACAATGCTGAGCTCAGGAGCTGAAGGGTTGTTTTAAGACCCACAGTGCCAGGAAATCAGAAGCAGCTTTCAGCTGCGTGGGCATCCTTTGATTCTCCACCTAAGTTATTTTGACTTGATTAAATGATCAGCAAGTCATCAGGCTTGAGTGGGAGTCTATAAAAAGACACAGAGAAGGATTCTATGGGAACTCGGGGTGCTTTATAATTCTGTCATTATGTGAAATAGGATAAAGATGAAAGTAAGGCATTTTGGTCTTGTGGGAAGTAGGCTGGAGAGATCCAAGCTGTAGCCCCAGCTCTGTGTGCTATTGGAAAAGCCACTTATTCCCAGACTTTGAAGTCTTGTTCATAAAAACAAGAGGTCAAGCTGCATGCACTTTCTGAGTGGTCACATTGGGGAAGGCTTTCATTGTAACTTCCTTCATTTAGCTCCTCATTTATTTCACCTTCACTATCCTAATTATCATTGGTTTCCAGTGTCTTAATCTCTACCGAGTCTTCCACATTCCTGGAGGTTTCACATTTGTGTCCAGTTGCTTAATCAATTCTGCTTCCTGACAGAACAAAGTAAATTTCTTTTGCGTGGCACTGCAAACTCTTTGGGACTTAGACACCACTTCATGTCCAGTGTCACCGTTCTTCACTCACTACAATGCACTGTGCTTCTGCCTCGGCCCAGAGAAGCTGAAAGAGTGTGAAAATGAATTTGTCTTATTCTTCATCTTGCCTTGTGCACATTAATACAGAAGAGTTTGTAAGCTCTGGACTACGTCACCATTATATTTACACCACAGTCCTATGACCATATTCCATCATGATACTTTATCCATGCATTATTTTTATAATTTTTAGGAACCCACCAGGTCATGTTTGTTTTATGTATCTAGTTTCCTATATATCTAGCAGTTGCTACTTGAAGGTCTTCGATACAGATTGGCATGGACTTCAGTAGAACTAAAAGTATAAAATATAAGTTTCGTGAAGGTGGTTTCCATGTCATTCTTTTCAACACTGTATGCTCAGCACTAAATGAAATTAAAGTTTGCTCAATAAAATTTGTTAGACGACTAGAAGTTCACATTCACTTCAGTTTTAGTTGTAGTCACTGTGTTCTAGGGCAGATTTTTTTCTGAAATTAAAATTTTTTATTGAAAACCTATGACAGACTTTTATAAACAGATAATGTTAATAAAATGGGATACCTCATTCAGGATGATCTTTTCCAGTTCCCACCATTTACCTCTAAATTTCATCATTTCCTTGGTTTTTATCGCTGAGTATCTGAGTGAGGTATCCCAGAAGCAGAAAGACACACAGGATATATACTCTCTCATAAGTGGATATTAGACATATAATATAGGATAAACATACTAAAATCTATACACCTAAGGAAGCTAATCAGGAAGGAGGACTCTGGCTAAGATGCTCAATCCCCATTCAGAAAGGCAAAGAGGATGGACATCACAGGGGGGAGAAAACAGGGAACAGGACTGGAGCCTACCATAGAGGGCCTCTAAAAGGCTCTATCCTGCAGGGTACCAAGGCAGATGCTGAGACTCATAGCCAAACTTTGGGCAGAGTGCAGGGAATCTTATAAAAGAAGGGAGAGATAGTAAGACCTGGAGAGGACAGGAGCTCCACAAGGACAGCAACAGATCCAAAAAGTCTGGGCACAGGGGTCTTTTCTGAGACTGATACTCCAGCCAAGAACTGCTCATGGAGATGGCCTGGAACCCCTTGCACAGAGGTAGCCTATGGCAGTTCAGTGTCCAAGTGGCCTCCATAGTAACAGGGACAGGGACTGTCTCTGACAGGAACTGATTGTCCTGCTCTTTGATCACTTCCCCCTCCCCAACGGGGGAGCAGCTTTACCAGGCCACAGAGGGAGACAATGCTGCCACTCCTGATGAGACCTGATAGACCAGGATCAGAGGGAAGGGGAGGAGGACCTCCCTTATCAGTGGACTGGGAGAGGGACACGGGTGGGGAAGAGGGAGGGTGGGATTGGAAGGGGAGGAGGGAAGAAAGCACAGGGGGGATGCAAAGTGAATAAACTGTAATAAAAATAAAATAATTAAAAAATAAAATGGGAACATGATTTACTTTAGTCTATACAACACTAGTATGAATGAGGAGAAAATTATTTAAAACTTAAGGTTTCCCGTTATTTCATTCATATTTAGAGAACAGACCTTACAGATGGTCTTGTATTATTGTTACTATTATTATTATTATTATTTTTCAATGCAGTTTATTCAGGAACCTTGAACAATCCTCGGACCCCGGGGAAAGCCAGCCCACAGCTTAAATAGCCTCTGGGTAGCCAACCCAGGCGTGCCACGGGGGCAATGCAGATAGGTCCACCTACATGGAAGCAAGCCAGATCCTCGGCCTTAGCCAAATGTGGAATTGTTCGTGACAGAGAGCACTCACCATCGGGAAGGTGGAAGGCGGAAACCAGCTCCATCTTTAAGGCATAGCGTTCCGCAGCACTCTACAGTTCCCCCTTTTTGTTTTAGACGCATCAGGCAAGAGTAGAGGTCTGATCTCTGATATTAGAAATAAATTGGGACTTATTATTATCAACTTACGTGATATGGAAGGGTGAGACTTAGACCGTTGTTCTTTCTGTCATATGTGTGGTTTATTATTAGGTACTGTAGTGCTGTTTGTAATCTGTATACTCACTATGAGCATCCTCATTTTAAAATCAGAGATTTTACCCATTTTGTAAGGACAAGGTACATCCAATGCTTTGCAGAGTGGCTTGTTACCCATACTGTGCCATATAAATTCATCCTGTTTCTTTTCTGTGTGTTTTTCAGCTTAGGATGCCATCGCAAAACTTATTTCTCACAGTTCTGGATAGGGGGTGGTACACATGTAGCCAGATTATGAGGAGGGCTGCCTTCCTGGCTGGCACACAGCTGCCTCCTTGCTCTTATCCCAGGCAGAGAGCAAGAAAGTGACCTTGTGTGGCTCCTTTTAGAGAGACACTGATCCTACTGGGAAAAAGCCATCATTTATCTTAGTTAATTCCTTCATATTCAGTCTCATTATGGGCTAGGAATCAAGTCACATTTGAGGAGGAAACAGTTTGTTATTTAGTAGCACCCTACAGTAACAACATGCCTCTGCCCATGGTATACCACCAAGATTCTAGAAGAGAGCTATGCCTCACACTGCATATATACTTTAGTGAGCTTTCTGAACTCATGTCTATGTATATCAACATCCATTCTACACACATAAATACTCACACACCCATATATATGGTATTTTGCGTTTCTTTTTATTCCTTATACTTATGAAATATTCACATCTCGAAATTCCCATTGACTATGCTTAAAGTTTAATTAGGTCCTCTTTTTTGGCAAAGAAGGGGGAAAAATTCTCTGTGTTTTTGCTAATGTTATGAATTAGCAGGAGATATCCAGAAATAGAGTTTGCCCACATGTTGTTTGAAAATTGTTTACAGCAAATAATGAACAAAGCAAATCAGATTGCCAAAGGCCTAGCTGTTGAGAAGGTGTAGCACATTATTAATTAAAATACCAGTCAGCTTGTGCGGCACGGCTAGCCTGTGGGTATCGAATGTACGCCACTTGATTGAATCAGGTAGTGGCAGCACACACATTTTTTATTTTGTGCTCGAAGGGATAACAAAAATGTAAAGCTGTTTTCTGCTCCTTCATTTGAAAAAAAATATATATATATCATTTCGGAATGAAGGCCTACCAGCGGCAGCAGACAGGCAGAAGTAATATAAAATTTACATTATACCCTTGAACTGTGATTTTAAACGTGGATCCACAAACTCAGACACTCTGGTGGCATTGTGTTATAGGCAGACCTTTGTCTATGGCCAAGGAAACAGTTTCCATGGAGATGCAGGCTTTTGACAATGGTCACTGTTTTGGTGAAGAAAATTAATCCAAGCAGGAGACCAGTTTACAGTTATAAGATTTTTTTTTCCTATGTAGAAGGAGGGGAAGAAAGAATTGGGACATAGTAGAGAAGAAAAACAAACCTGCCTTTTGGGTATTCTTTTTAACATGCTGAAGTCAGTGAAAATTTTAAGAAACCACAAAATATGTTTCCAATTTCAACGCTGATGGGAATTCTCAGGTGAAAGAAAAAACTAGTAAGGAGAATATGATCTTTTACAACACACGTAAACATTTAGCTCACCCCTAGGATAAGTCAGGAAATAATGCTGAGAGTGGTTTTTGTTTAATTCAAACAGTATGGGTTAATTAAACTAGGACTGGGCTCTGTTTAGCTTTGCCTTGTTCCAAGCTCTTCACGGGGATCACTTTTATTCCATACATTTCCCTCTAGTCCAACATTTGGGCAAATAGTTGACATAATCGGTTTCCCATAAATGCTTGTGTAATGTCATGGGCATGTCTGCAAGGCTCCACAGAGCAATAAGGACAATAATTTGAAAGGACTTTTACTCCACCCAGTCGGCATCCCCTCTAGGTTCAATTTAGACAACACTGAAAGCGTCATTAACACTTTGTGTCCACAAGGATACCGAGAGCCATCAGATCTGTGAGAACTGTTTGCAGAAATAAGCTTTATTATAAAGTAAAACCATGGTTGCTAGAAAGGAGTATTTAGCAAATCTACCTTGTAGGCTCCTGGTCCAGGTGCCTTAAGAGTACAAACAACTTCTCTCTGGGTAGAATTTGCAATACCTAGCTGTTAGGCTGCATTCCGATTTCTATGGGAGTAACTTGGGAATCAAATTAACCTCTACACTTGCAATCGGATTTCCAGGCTTACAGGAGTACATTCCCACAGAGTTTGAATTCAGGCCTGAAACAGAGAGAATTGACCGGACAACAAGTTCACCCAGTTCTCCAGATTCACTCTAAGTCTGCCTTGCTCTAATTCATGACGCTGGCCCTAGTGTTTGTTTGGGGGAACTTTGTTTTAGCCTAGAAGGCTTTGCCTGAGTAAGAAAGCTCCTCACTTCGAATGAGCTGCCATATCCCTTTGATCTCAACGTGATCATGTGCTGTGCAGCCAGCCACAATGAAGGTTTTCACCTCACTTCCAAACACAAAATACCAATGTCCCACGGAGCCTACTTTCCATTTCATATGAAATGGTGAACTATATTTCTTTTCTCTCCCCTTTCCCTTTCCTCCTTTGCCCCTATCCCCTTTCCTCCCTTTCTTTTTCTTTCCCTTCATTCTTCTCCATTTATTAAGTACATATCAAATCTGTTTCTCTCTGCTTGGTCTTTCTTTTCTCCTTCCTAGTGTTCATTATGAGGTCAAGACATCATTTTCAAGCCTTTGCCTCATCACCGTGCCACCACTTTCTCTTCTTCTTAACCTTACTTTCATTTATGTACAGAGTAGGTTTTCTTTTTCCCCTTCCAAATGCCTATTCTTACAAAAATAAGTAAATAAAAAAATGCCTTAGGAATCAAGGGCACAAAGATGAGGGAGTAATTGTAGTATTTCTTCCTCCTTTCTCCCAGGCTGTTTGCACTGGCCGTGAGGCAGAAGGCAGTTTTAAAACTATCTTTGCCTTTTGTTTTCTGCTTCCTCTCTCTTAGGGGAATGTAAACCATCACTGCCATAGAGCAGCTGGCCGTGACCTTCTGTGTTAGCAGTTCTGTTCCCTGAAAACTAAAAATAGGCCTAATCTCCTCAACATGTGAGTATCCAAAAGGGGCTCTTTGATTAAGAGCTGTCTCTACAGGCAGACATCACTGTCCTCAGGGCAGCCAGAGGCAGGGGCGGGCATGGTGAGGGGGAGGCAGGGCTGCAGCGTTACTGTTTTTTTTTTTTTTTTATGGATGACTTCTTGTTTTGTCCCCAGAGTCCAGCTGTTTCCTGACTTCTGCACTCAATTGAGAAGGCCACTTCTGTAGGCAAACACTGTGAAAAATAGGCCAGCAAATACAGGCTGTGCGTTTCTTTGATTTTTGAAATTAAATTCAACTTTCTCATTGTTAAAGTCAGATTTGGTGAATGGTAACCAGATGCATTTCACTGGTCATCAGTAAAGAAATTTCTGCCCCTATCCCCACGCCCCTTTGAGGAGTGTAGGCATCACAAGTTGAATTACTCCTTTTTAAAAAATAAAAAAAAAAAAAAAATTTGCACCAAATCCCGAGTTGCCTTTGCAGGGGTGAATGAGATTCTCGTTGCTCGGAGTACTGATAGACTCAACACCTGCACATATTTGAAATCTGCATTCAAGTACACATTGGGTCAAACCCTAACCACATGTAGGTACACAGCCAAGTTATTGGATTTCTTGATGATGAATACAAAGCAGACAGTGCACCCGCCTGGGTGCAGAAAAGAGTTTGCATAAAAATGAAGGAATGGTGTACATGCCTGTGGAAGGTACTGATTAACAGGTCTGCTGAGACCTGTTTAGGGCAAGTTGCTTCCTTTTGGTCCAAAGAATGGAATCTATCTCTGGCTGTGGATGGAGACCTAACATTCCAAGATACCCAAAATTTAAATTTTAAGCTAGCTTGGCTAGCTTACCTGCAGGGTTAAAGGATGACTCACCTTAAGTCATACCAAATAGATGGGAAGAATAATTTCCCTAGAAACGCATGCTCTGTGCAGCTGGCAAGAGAGTGTCATAAGACCCTATTCAGTCTCTCCCTCCTTTCTCTTCTTTGCTCTCTTTCCTAAATGCTGGCCAGAGCCACAAAACCACAGTATGTTTTTTCTTTGAGGTCTGGTTTTGTTTTTCACTACTTCTCTGAAGCTACCTCCCTTTTGCCATGTGGCTATTTGCTAAATCTCAATATTTGTTTTGCTTAAAGACACACTGTTCTTTCCTTCATTTCCTTCCTGTAGGTAGCTACTGAGGTTGTTGGCTGGCTTGCCTCAGTGTTTTACTCTAATAAAAATCTGTTTTTCATTCTGAGTCTGTTCTTAAATTATCTTATTAATTAGACTAGAAAGCCTAAGAAGAGGACCCCGACATGACAGCCGACATGCGCACCCCCAAAATTAACAACTTTATACTGTGTGTATATGTGTGTGTGTGAGAGAGAGAGAGAGAGAGAGAGAGAGAGAGAGAGAGACAGAGAGAAGGAGAGAGGGAAAGAGAGAGAAAGAAAGATAGTATGCACAGGTTCCATGCTTCTGTCTCCGAATGTGAATGACAGCTTCTTTACAGTGTACCTAAATGCCATTACAGATGTCATTAACCCCAGATGACAGGAACCCACTATCCCTCCACTTTAGACAAACGTTCAGCTGATGAGGTCAGAAACTTCCAGAACAGCACATTTGCCCTTATTATTATTTGTTATTATTATTATTATTAATTATTATTATTATTACTAGTTTTTATTTCACAGCATAGTCACACTGATGGTAAGGAATCTTTCTCTGTACGTTGAACTTATTTTTTTGCGTATTTGTTTGTTTCCTAGAATAAACTGCTCCTTTGTGCCTAGCTCTGATGAAACCCAACAGTGCATTCAGGGAATCTCCAGTGTTTCAGAACTGCTGATGTATGTTCCCTGGTGCTCTCGAGCGACAGTCCATGTATTACTTTTAAGTGCTTGGCTTACAATGCACACAGAGTTGAGATTTGCGACTTAGCTGTTGTCACCATCCAAAGAAGGTTTAGGAAAGTAAGCTACATGTGGAAAGACTGACAAGTCTTTCCATCGTCTATATTACTGCTCAGAGTATTTTTTAAATTCCCCCCTTTCATGCCTAGGTGGCTTACCAGGTAGCCACTCTGGACCCAGAGCCTGCCCTTCCTCGATGAGGACCTTGGACTGTGGGTGTGTAGTAGATAATACAGTTCAGCTCCTTACCTTGTAAATGCCATGTTGGGTTTCAACAATAGGGGGCAGCACTGAGCGACTGGGAAAGTGGGAAAGAGAGAGATCTCTTTCATCTCTGTTTCCTCCGTTCTGAGGTGCGAGCGGCTTTAATGGGAAGAGGGACTGCCTCTGACATAAACTGATTGGCCTGCTCTTTGATCACCTGCCCCTGAGGGCGGAGCAGCCTTACCAGGCCACAGAAGATGAGAATGCAGCCACTCCTGAAGATAACTGATAGACTAAGATCAGAAGGAAGGAGAGGAGGACCTCCCCTATCAGTGGACTTGGGGAGGGGCATGTGTGAAGAAGGGGGAAGAAGAGTGGGACCGGGAGGGGAGGAGGAAGGGGCTTATGGGGAGATACAAAGTGAATAAAGTGTAATTAATAAAATAAAATTAAATTAAAAAAAAGATTATTTGCACTTACTCATGTAAGGCCATTTTTTCTCTCTCTCTCTTTTAATGTAACTTTCACTGTTACACTTTGAACGGTTTGGGGAAAAATAGCATCCTCTGCTCGATCCTTCAAACCTGAGAGTGATGACAGTTCAGCAGCACTGCCAGTTTCTGTGTGTTCCACCGTTTTCTGTTGCTTTCCTAAGTTCACACAAACGTTTGCTAAACAATCGATGCAGCTTGACGTCAGACAACCCAAGAGGTGAAACAATCCAAATATCCATCAGTAAGTATTTTATTTGTTTGAGAAAGCATGAATTCAAACGAAGTAAACACAAGAAGTCAAGGGAGGGAGAAAGCAAGGAGGAAGAAAATGGGGATGGAAGAAGAAAGGGGAGAGAGAAAAAAGGGTGAAAATAAAGTAGGGAGGTAAGAATGGAAGGAGGAACAACAATGCACAAGATTGACAAAGCAAACCTACAGACCTGGCTCCTCCAGGCGCTCTGTCACCCACTTCAGCCTTTGTCACAGTCATGATATCATAGAGCACCTACGCATGTTTTTCTTTTTCATAAATCCGAAAACACAACCGCTACATTAAACTGGCTGAAAATTACTGGAACGAAAGACAGACTTCCAAAATAGCTATGAAAAGCTAACTTAACAAGATAATACTATTATTATTATTTAAGAGTGTCCTATCTAAATCTACCATTCCTTACGATGGAACCCTTAAACTGCCCAGATTAGTTCACACCTTTTACCAAATAAAAGGACGAAAAAAAATCTGAAAAAAAAAATCTAGCAAAGGATCTAAAACAACTCCTGCAATAATTTTACTCTGAACTCAAAGCTGTTATAACACAGGAGTGTTCCAGGCTGCTCTATGAGTAAAAGCTCAGGAGTGTTGGGTACCAAAGCACTGTTGGTGGGTTTTTATTGAGCACTCAGGGACGAAGGTGATCAAAAACAAACTCCTTCCCCAGGTATTCACACTAGAACGCAAAGACCAGAGAGGGCATAATCTCTAAGTCTTCAAAAGATTCTTAATACATGAATGATTTCAAAGATGAAGGCTTCATAATTAATATTGGTACAATAACTATATATATTTATATTTTTCTCTATCTCCTCTCTTCTCTGGGGTATTTTTGTTGACATATTTTTAACTTTTTTTGTTCCTTGAGACAGGGTATCTCTGTGTAGCCTTTGGCAGTCCTCGACTCACTTTGTAGACCAGGCTGGCCTCAAACCCACAGCCGTCTCTCTGCATCTGCCTCCCCGAGTGCTGAGATTAGGGGTGTGTAACGCCACACCTGGGCTTTCTAACATTTTTAATGACACAGAATAATCTTAATATCAAAATCCACCAAGGAAAGGGCTTTTCACTGCAACCTTCAGAACTACACACTACTGATATTCTCTCAGGATTTTTCAGTTTTAGCAACATGCTCTTTTTTGTCCTGATACCGTGATGCACATCATTGGCCCAATCACTCCCTCTAACAAATGGCTGCTTAGCAAAGGAAAGAGATACAGTGCTCCTTACTGAGAAAGCAGAAATCTTAAAGTTTGAATAACAAGTGTCCCTGGAAATGATTTAGTAACTTGACCTGCACCCCCATTTTCTTTCCAAGAGCTTAATGCTCACTTAAGACTGACGGGAAACTTGTAACAGACCTGTTAGAAAGGATGACTCTTCCCAGGCTTCTACAACCTGATTCATTATGCAAATGGAAGACAATTACATGCTTTTACACCCATAACACACGGAAACTGCCATGTACTCCAACTGCCTACATGGGCACATAGCTCTTGGGATTTGAGGCTTTCTCCTGGGAGTCTGTGATAAATGCTTATGTAGGTATGGAAAACATTGGTCCAAAGAAATCATATAATGAGGATAAACTGAGAAAAAAATGTCCAAAATTAAGTAAAACATTCAAGAGGAAATAGCTAAATGCTATGCTACAGCCTCTGCTCCACAGGTAAGCTCTACCCAGGCTTTGCTCTCAATTTTTAAGCCTGGTGGATGAAAAGTGTGCCAGAAAGATAAATGAGTCTCCTGTAAAGTTTTAGCTTTACATTAAGTGACACCTAATAGTAAACGTGATTTGAACTTCAGCCACACTTTCAGTGGATTCCCTTTGCTATGTTTTTTGAACTGGGAGGCAGGGACTTGCTCATGTTATTACAGTTTTTTTCTAAGTTGGTTATGACCTTCTTCCAGTTCCACAAGCCTGCAATTTACCCGTTAGAGAGACTGATGCTCTAAGACAGCCGCTGTTTTGTTGACATGGTGACAATACAAGACAATTTACAGTAATCTGTGTATCATTGGCTTCTGGGCATGTATTTATCCTACATTTTACATGTGTCTGACATATAGTCTAGTATGTGAGTGCTATATTTGTAGCAGGAACAACAATTGATAAAGTATGAATTGTTGAACTGGTGGGTCCTACATGGGAAGAGCCAGATTAAAAACCTGCTCAACATTTACAGTACTTCTCTTTGAGATTTCTGGTTCCCACACTCACAACTAATGTGGTTTAATTTCACATATCAGTGACGAGCGATTGTGCTAACTCCATAAAAGGGATCGGGAAAGTGTGAATAGATATTGAAAATAACTTGGATTCTGTTTGCTATTGGGTCTTTTGCAACCGTGTGTTGTTCTGCTCTGATGAGATCAAAGGAGAACATGAGCTAACATGTAAGATCAGCTTAAACACCCAGAATGTGTCTCTGGAAAGCTCTCCTGTCTGGCACATCTTGCTTTCTCTCTTCCCCATTACTCGCCTCCTCATGTCTGTGTGAAGAACTCAGTAGAGATGTTATCAGAAGTTTCCTGTGATGTTGATTGCTCCCACACTATTCTGACGGGAACATATAAACAAAACCGGAAGGAAAAATAAATGAGATGAAGAGGCAATAAGGAAAGGAGGATGAGGAGAAGGAAGAAAAGGAGGAGATGGAGGAGAAGAAAAGACATGGGGTGATAGGAAGAGAAGATGTAACTTCTCTAGCCAGGACTCTGAATTTCTATGAGTCAGAAGAAGGCATTGGGACTTAATAACTTTTGTCAAATTAGGATGAAGGAGCGAATTTCTCCATTGAATATGTACTTCATGGAGAGCAATAGCTTACTTTCCAGTTTTCTTTTCCCTTTAAGGTTCTCCTTTGCTCACAAAGATGGATATATTCTATCACTATTGTCTTTTGTTATGCTCTCTCAGTTTGCATCTGAGTTCTCTTTTTTGGACCGTGATCTGCTTTGTAGGACTCAAAAGCCAACATTATTTGTTAATCAAAATGCAGCTGAGGTGCTATTTCCCTGAGTTATTTCTTGCTTTCTGCTGACTTTACTGATCTCTGTCATTTCTTTAAATTCTTTAAATTTAAGTAGACAGTGTTTTGGATTATCTGCATGACTGCAGTATGAATTCTCTATTCTTTTATTCGAGAATTGCTTCTTACATACATTTCTTGGTTTTACTAAGCCACGTGCAATTGAGCTCTGACCCATGTTCATCCTTATTTTCCATATACATTAATCCAGAGTAATAGTAGACAAGAATTTAAGGTTAAATAACAGTCTCATTAATGAACTTGTCACCTATTGCCACTATGTGTTGGGTTATCAAAAACAATCAATACATAATTTTATGAACGTATTGCAAACGACTGCAAATCCTGTTAAATTAGGAAATAAAACAAATTTATTTATAGAAAAGTGTGTTAGCTACTTTTCTCTTACTGTGACAAAAAAAATCATGATCAAGGCAGCTAATAGAAAAAAAGGATTTATTTTGGCATTAGGGTTCCAGAGGGATAGGCATCCATCACCATCAGGGTGGGCAAACATGGCAACAGACAAGCATGATGGGATTGCTGAGAGCCAACATCTGGAATCACAATCAATGAGCAGAGAACAAACCGGAAATGGCCTGAATCCGTAAACTCTCAAAGCCTACCCTCAGCAACATAGTTCCCTTGGCAAGGCCATACCACCTAAACCTACCAAAAACATGACGTCACTTAGAGATCAAATATTCAAGGGCCTGAGGCTATCTGTCATTCAAACAACTACAAAGATCGTCATTATTTTCCCAATTCACTTTATACGTGTAGAGAGAATAAAAGGAAAAAAACTTTGTAAATAAGTACAATGGGGGAGAAATATTAGTTTTGAAGGTCGTGTGGACCCTTCTTCATAATGTTGTAGAAAGCTGCAAAGCCATACATTTTCCCATCTCTCCAATGTGTTAAAGGATGGGCAAGGATATTCACTAGCAAATGTGTATGGCCATGCTTGCTTGTGCTTCTTCTCTTCCAATCATAAGTGCTCATGAAAGAGGCTTAAGAGAAGACAGGTTTTAACTTTTACGTGATGATGAGATGAGAGCTGAGATGAAGAATGAGGGAAGAGTAGAATGCCCTGTAGGTCGTCTACCATTATCTGTGCTATCCCCAAATTTTGGCTCTTTGAGAAGAAAGTAATTTTGAAAAAAAAAAAGGCATTAAGAAAGGAATGGATACAGAAATTGTTGTACCTTTACATAATGGAATACTACTCAGCAATTAAAAACAAAGAAATCATGAAATTTGCAGGTAAATGGTGGGATCTAGAAATGACCATCCTGAGTGAGATATCCCAGAAGCAGAAAGACACACATGGTATATACTTACTTATAAGTGGATACTAGACCTATAAGATAGGATAAATGTACTAAAATCTGTACACCTAAGGAAGCTAATCAAGAAGGAAGACCCTGGTAAGATGCTCAGTCTTCATTCAGAAAGGCAAACGAGATGGACATCAGAAAAGGGAGAAAACAGGGAATAGGACAGGAGCCTATCACTGAGGGCCTCTGAAAAAAGACTCTACTAAGCAGGGTATCAAAACATGCTGAGATTCATAGCCAATTTTTTTTTCAGAGTGCAGGGAATCTTATGAAAGAAGGGGGAGATAGAAAGACCTGGAGGGGACAGGAGCTCTACAAGGAGAGCAACAGAACCAAAACATCTAGGCCCAGGAGTCATCTTTTCTGAGACTCATACTCCAACCAAGGACCATTCATGAAAATAACCTAGAACCACTGTACAGATGAAGCCCATGGCAGCTCAGTCAAACATCGGTTAGCAGGTGGCTCAAAGCAGTTCATTCAAACCATGCATAAGCCCAGTGCTGTTGTTCTTTGAAGTGCTTTGATTCATTGCTGAACTCTATTTGTACTGCTGTAACATACCCATAATGGAATCATTTGTAAAGAACTGGGTGTATTTTCTCATCATTCAGGACGGTATGAAGTGCAAGAGCAGGTTCTGACAGGCTCTGTTGTCTGGTGGGCTTGCTCCTGGATTCTAATATAGTGCCTTGTTTCTGTGTCTTCTGGAGGATGGGTTCACTGTGTCCTCATAGGGTAGAAGCCAAGAACAGTCAATGCTGCATGAGATTCTTCTGTGTTATGAGGGAAGAGCCTAATTTCCAAACTACTGAACATTATCCATCACATTAGCTCATAAGTATAACACCTGAATTTGGGAGGGGACAAATTCAAATCATAGCA
This sequence comes from Meriones unguiculatus, assembly GCF_030254825.1. Taxonomy (NCBI): domain Eukaryota; kingdom Metazoa; phylum Chordata; class Mammalia; order Rodentia; family Muridae; genus Meriones; species Meriones unguiculatus. The sequence continues at coordinate 97,794,952 of NC_083356.1, read as the reverse complement.
TTCATCTTGTACGTAAAACCCACCAAAACCAGAGCTGACATTTTAGGAGTGAGATCATGTGGCCAGAAACAAAAACAAAACCTCTAAACTTGACCTATGCCATACATATATGTACATTTTATAATTACAGTACTGATTTTTACTAAATACTATGCTGTGTGTTCCCTAATTGCCTCTCCGTATCCACCTTCCCTTCATCTAGCTCTGTCTTAGAAAGCTGACCTCCTCTGGGCATGGTGGTACACACCTGTAATCCCAGCACTTAGGATGGCAGGGGCAGGTGGATCTTTATGAGTTTAAGGCCAACCTGATCTACAAAGCAACTCCAGGCTACACAGAGAAACTCTGTCTCAAACAAACAAACAAACAAACAAACAAACAAACAAAATAGTGCTACCTCAAGAGCCAGTTACACCACTCCTGGGCATGTCTCCAAAAGATGCTCAAGTATACCACAAGGACATCTGCTCGACCATGTTCATAGCAGCTTTATTTGTAATAGCCAGAAGCTGGAAACAACCTAGATGTCCCTCAGTTGAGGAATAGATACAGAAATTATGGTACATTTATACAATGGAATACTACTCAGCAATTAAAAACAAGGAAATCATGAAATTTGCAGGCAAATGATAGGAACTAGAAAAGATCAGAAAGACACACATGGTATATACTCACTTATGAGTGGATATATATTATAGGATAAACATACTAAAATCTGTACACCTTAAGAAGCTAAGCCAGACAGAGGACCCTGGGTAAGATGCTCAATCTTCATTCAGAAAGACAAACAGAATGGACATTGTAAGAGGGAGAAAACAGGGAACAGGTCAGGAGCCTAACACAGAGGGCCTATAAAAAACTCTATCCAGCAGGGTATCAAAGCAGATGTTGAGACTCATGGGCAAACTTTGGGCAGAGTGCAGGGAATCTCATGAAAGAAGGGGAAAATAGAAAGACCTGGAGGAGACAGGAGCTCCCCAAGGAGAGCAACATAACCAAAAAATCTGGGCCCAGGCGTCTTTCTGAGACTGATACTCCAACCAAGGACCATGCATGGAGATAACCTAGAACTCCCGCATATAAGTAGCCCATGGCAGTTCAGTGTCTAAGAGGGTTCCCCAGTAATAGGAAATGGGACTGTCTCTGACATGAACTCATGGGCTGGCACTTTGATCACCTCCACCTGAGGGGGAAGCAGCCTTACCAGTCTACAGAGGAAGAGAAAGAAGCCAGTCCTGATGAGACCTGATAGACTAGGGTCAGATGAAAGGGGAGAAGGACCTCCCCTATCATTGGACTGGGGGAGGGACATAGGAGAAGAGGGAAGAAGACATAGAAGAAGAAGATTGGGAGGAGGTGGGGGAGGGGGCTACAGTTGGGATACAAAGTGAATAGACTATAATTAATAAAAATAAAGGAAAAAAGAAAGAAAATAAGTTGTTGTTTACAGAGAGTCTGGTAAAATGGGCAGAAAAGCTATGATAACCATGCAATCCACCTATTAGCATAGCACAAATAGAAACTTTCTGTTAAAGCTCAGGAATATAAATGGAAGTAAATGGCAGCATTATTGCATGAATAAATGAGTTAGTCAATCAATCACTGACAAGGCACACTCTGTAATCAAAAGATTTTTCATGGTAAGATTAATTTCATGTAATACCATTCTAAATATTACATAAGCCTCTTTGACATTGAGTTATACTTCCCAAGAAAGAAAGAGCACTTTTAGAGGCCAGAGAGTGGTAGACAGTCAGGAACAATTCTCTTGGATTTCAGAGTCTGGGTGGCCACAAGCACAGGTCTGAGAATTCTCTGAAAGTCCTTGTCGAAAACTCTAGTGACTAGTGATGGGTGTTATTTAAATAATGCTAGTAGTTGACAACTTTGGTAAAGGCAAGATTATCAAGAAGAAGAAAAATTCTTTAAACTACTATACTTAGCATCTTACATGTAAAACTTCTACCAAGTAATCACAGAATTGCGAACAGATAGTTCTTCTCAACATACAAACAATAACAATATATGTTGTGTGTGTATGCACTGTTTGTAGTATCACATATTTGGCTTGGAAGCCAGTAATTGTAAGTACCGCATCAACATAAACATAACCACTGAAGGTTGGTTCATGCCATTTGATTGCCTTCTATCAGGTTACTTAGGACAGACAGCCTCAGCTACCAAACAACAAAACAGTCTTCTTCCTGGAGCAAAGCATTGACGGTTAAGTGATAAAAATGATCAAGGCTGCTTTAAATTCACAATGGTGTTATTCCCCTGAATTAATAAAGGATGAGAAAGCCATAAAAATAGTTTTTGGATTCTGTCACTAAATTCTTGCAAAATAATTGGCACAAGACAGTCTCTAGTTTCCTCCAGCTGCACTTCTCCTCATGTGGGAGAACTCTCGCAGAACTCACCAAGAATTCTTCCATACAAACAATTTTCCAATGGCTTCTTGATCCAGCTACCAGCTTTTAGTTTACATATTTTTTTTCCCACAAGTAAAAAGTTAGAAAAAGAAAAATTCAAGATTTATAGCGTTTCAACAGAGAAACTTTAGTTTCATATTTCAACAAGAGTAGATTTAGTCCCTGTGAGACTCTTGACAAATACAGTTGCCGTTTATTACCAGATGTGCCGTATAAAATTCTGTTATGGGAAAAGAAAAGGCTATGAACTTGTACAAAGACAGTGTCTCTTTACAGAACCTAATGATTTTCAAAATTTAAGAAATTCTAGATATGGAAAATATGGAGAAGAAGTCTTCATGTAGTCTGCGGTCCCCAGACTTCACGTAGTCTGCAGTCTCCATGCAGAATAGTGGATACCTAAGTGTAATGAGTAATTGTTAGGATAGTTGCCTAAAATGAAAACCTGTACCATACAGTGAGCAAGAGCAAGCACTCCCCCGTTCTTAGCACCACGCACACTCAAATGGTTTTAGAAACAGAAAACCTAGTAATTGCCACCACCTGTCCAGTCTACCCGGGATGCTGAGGAGAGTGCCTGGATTGCGTTGCTTGTGACTTTTGTCTGTGTTCTATTCAGACCTACCCAATCTTCAGAATAATGGGCTTTTTAACCTTCTCTCTGCCTTCTGCCTCCTTTTATGAACTGCATAAAGTCAATGGCCACTGGACTGAAAGTCAAAGAGTGAAACTTTCTTACTGTTTTGACAATCTAACCAATGTACTCTTTCTTCCCTTTAAAAATAAATGGCCAGTGGCACATAGAACCTCAGTCCACATCAGCATTATCTTCAATAATTTAAATACCATTCAGATGAACAGAGAGGAGCACCAGTGAAAACTGCATCATGACTACCATTCCCATCAGGAGCCGGCTTGCTACACACATCACTCTCAAAGTCTGCTGTGTGCAATTCACTCCAGTTGTCTCTTAAGACCCAGGCTTCTCCTGCAGAGCATTTCTCACTGCCCTGTAAACGTGATGCTCACAATATCACACAAATATTTCCTTCTCTCTATACGCCTCCCCCTGGATCTTTATATCCATCATTTCCTAACTAATTTAAAAGCCCCTGAAAGTAGACATTCAAATTCTCTAGTTGACGTTACCATTTAGGGACTTCCCCTCACCTGTGAGGATGCTTGTCCTTAATTGTTTCTGGGCCTTCGTTTGATTGCGCTCTTCAGGTGGACTCTTTAGCAGTGGTTCTCAAGGTGTCTTAAGGCAATAGTCATTAAAATGGAATATATCTTCAGGTGGTGATGTAGAGTCACACACACACACACATGCACACATTCACATGGAAACAAACTGTAGTACAACTTCCATGACACCACCAGTTCACTTACTTTCTTCAATGTGCTCTGCTCTCTTCTATCCCAGTCTGCTTCTTTAAAAAATATCTAACTGATTCAATGGCATCTGTCAGAGCAGTTAACTGTGGTTCTCTAGGCCATCTTTGTTTTCACATATAGTTTCTTGTTTCTAGTTTTTGACTTTCAGTTGTTTGACAGACTATAAATTTAATATTATAAATTTCGTGGTCATAGTCCAGACCCTAGGTTCTTAACAAATATTAATAATAACACTAGAAACATTTTTCTTGGTCCAATGGCAGCCTTGTCATCAGATTGTAACCAGGAGTAAATAGAACACTCGATTCAGCCCACATGCTCATTATGAGACCCAAAGAGAATAAATCAACCCTTTGCTTCATGCTAATGGCTGAGTAGGAAGGAAAGTCTGGCAGGAAATCAGTTATGACTAACGTATAGATTCACCTGTCAATTTATTGTTTTCATGATCATCCCCATGGAGTTAACACTAGGTGTTAATGAAAGGAATAGGATGCCTTGGTCCTGTTATGTTCTGGGCTTTAAAAAGTAAATTTCCTTAGTATCATTTGTGGTTGCACATAGGTTCAGAGATATTTCCCCCAGTAGCACCCCATTTATTAGAGAATGAAAGCATGGACCTGGGTAGAAAATTGTGTCAAAATAATGAGAGCTACCACAAGGCTTAGAAAAACCCTAGTGTTAATTCTACAGGCTGAAATCAGACCCCCACACCCACCCACATTGTCTCAAATGTTAAAAAGAGGGAAAGGGAACATAGAGCGAAACCCCAACATTAAAACCATTTATTTTAAACATGTGAGTAAATAACACAAGGAGAGAGCTATAGGAAGAGGCCTGAGGGGAAACGCCCGCCATTTAAGACATTAAAAAGGACTTGAAATATTTCCCGAATTCCAGAGGCCCCACCCACACAGCCCTAAACCTAAGTTGCAGAAGGGATCAAGGCGAAAAACCTGCAGAGACCTTCACCAGTGTCAGAGGGCCGTGCTCAGCTCCTTCCACAGAGAGTTGGGTTTTGTGTTTCTGGAAAGGCATCAGGAATGTAGATTGGAAGCAGGTCCTTGGAGACTCTGGCTCATCCCTTCCTACTATCCCATAAGGGTTTTTCGGAATGCATACTGAGCACCTGTATCAGAATCAACTGAGACTCCAGTTCCTGGGTTCTAATCCACATGTCTGGGGCCAGTCTCCAGGAAAAAATTTGGTTCACGGTGAGAAATGCGGCCGGATTTCCCCTCACAACATTGATCCTCAGCTGAGCAGCTAGTCTTTTCTATCCAAAGCCTGATGTAATCCATCAAGATATCTCAGCACTTTCCTGTCTTTCTTTTGTAAGGAAAGAGCATACATGTGACTAGCTATAAGCCTACTACTCTAAGAGACGGCACTTTCTGCAACTGCAAGCTTTCTCTAGAATCTCTGGGGAAGGGCTGTGATGGGAAAAATCTTAGCACTGTGATTGGTGTGCTTCTGTGGGCTTATCCAACATAAAAAAGCTGGGATGAAGGATACAGGAAAAGTCAATGGCCCTGGTGTGCGTGTGCGTGCGTGCTTGTGTGTGTGTGTGTGTGTGTGTCTGTGTGTGTGTGTGTGTTTTCTCATTGATTCCCTGTTTCTACTCTAAATCTGGAAGCTGAGAAGATGACCATTCCAGAAACAATGGCCACCAAGGGAAGAGGGGATGAACACAAATAAATGCATATTAACGACACTTTGAGAAACTCCAAGACATATGTTTTTATGACTGTCAAAGTCATCATTTTTGACAGCCTCCACTTATTATGAAAGTTTGTGAATCATGATTTTGTACTTACATAAATGAAATTATCATAACTATAAATGTGATATAGGCTTATTTGACAAATCTAGAAAGTCCATCTAAAATGAAGTTTGAGCGATGACGATGGTTTCAGAAGTAACCCATCAGCCGAGCCCTTACGTAGCTAACTACACAGACTCTAACTAGATTGCTTAGGTTTGAATTGTAACTTGAGCATTTACTAGGCTAGTGACACTGAGGAAGGTACTTAGTCTGTGTTTCAGGCTGTGCTGCCGCTGCTGAGGAAGAGGAGGAGGGGAAGAAGGCAGAGGCAGGCTTCTGCCTCATAAGCTTTTTTAGGAAGAGTAAATGGCTCAGTATTTCTAAGGTAAACAGTTCCTAGTCATTACATGTGCTAGGTAAGTGTCTGTTAAATAATTAAAGTTATATTGACATTAGCCTCTGTTTCTATATGTTAGATGCCATCACATCTACAAACATCTGGCGAGTAAACTTTCTCAGCAGTTTATTTAAGTCATATTATATGCAGTTAGCTAAAACCGAATAATTTGTCAAAGAATTCCTCCATTCCTATAGTGACTAATGTAACTAAAAATTTCAGTTTTTGTTTGCACTCAGAGTTCTGGGCTTAGATTATTTTATGATTAAATTGGGGAAGCAGAAAGATAAGAAGGCATAAAACAGCAGGCACAGAATAAAACAGTTCCATTCCTCTCTCTTCCTTTGTCTATTAGAGTCATTTTCCCACAAATTTTAGTGTGGTTGTGTATATGACCAACATACATATTCATGCTCACATTCAAGTACTGAGAAGTTAGAATTAGAATCCCATTTGGTTTTGAGGGTTTCCTGTTGTTATCTTCAATCTCTGCATGGAGTTTTTTGACAAATTAGAAATTCAATATAAAATAGACAACGCCACTGTCAGCCTTTGCTAACAATAGCCAATGAAAGCTAGCCTTCCCAGAGGCCATCCTGACTGAGGGGCAGGCTTCACTCGGCATTATTTCCTAGGCCAGTATCCCCTGAGAGGCTGGCTTGTAGCTTCTTCTCTGGGTGAACTGGACTTCACTCAGAGTAGAATGGCATACTTTCATGGGCTCAGCATTAGGCTTATGCTTTTCCCCTTCTTTATAGTGGGTGGACAACCTTGTTTGCATCTCTCTGAACTTCAAAAAGGTCTTTGTTTACGGAACTGTCGCAGAGAGGCCAATGACTGTGGGAGCATTTATTTATGTTACTCTGGCACAGTAGAAGTCACTTTGATTCTTGAATGTGTTCGCGTGACTCATGGGTAATTTTTCCTATGTGCTTGACCTCTGATCCTTTCCATATTCTCCCATTTCCGTTACCTTAGCATCAAAACCACAGCTGTCTCTGTTGACCAGGAAGGAAGAATGAAAGTCCCTGTTTCCATCCAGTCTTCAAAGGAGGTAAAAATAGTTCCCCTTTGCCTTCATATAGCCACATACTAATGGGTTTTTGAAAATGAAAGTTGTCATTTCTTGTTTGAAAAATATTTTGACAGGACAGAAAATTAGAATTAGAGACATCACCAAGATCAGCTTAACTGCGCATCATGTGGTAACACTGAGCCTTATCAGAGACACTACACACAAATCGCAATAATGCCAGATAAACATTAAATGCCCTTAATCATTTTAAGGAACAAATGTAGTTATCAGGATATAAAATATTAAATGTCCAAGTCAACAAAAATCTGCAATGTTCACAAAAGCGGACATTGATTCATGAAAGTGATGCATGCTCTAGACCTCTAGAGGGCGCTGTTGCCTTTACACAGAAATACATTTAATTACATACACATCCTGAAATTTTAAGAAATGGGGAATTTGTGTATGTATAATTTCTACACAAAATAAAGAAGGGATCAATAACTGTGACAATAATCTGACCTCTAAACTATTAATTGGGGCTTATCTCATTTAGCAAACCTTTATTATAACCTAAAGATCAGCTACCTAATGCAAGAATGGCAAAAACAAGAATGTTCTCCAGATACTATTCACAATAAATTTCATTTGAACTTTGCATTAATCATAGACGTTAAACTGATTGTAGGTTCAAATAAGTATACAGATATTTAAAATCCTTTGGATAATTTTTGAGCATAAAGTAATAAACTCAGAGCGTAAAACCAAGTTTTAAGAAAAAAAAATCTACAGATTTTGAAGATACAAATAAGATTTTTGCCTAAGTAAAGCGACTTTCGCATCTAGCATTTCATACTTGTTCTTTTAGTCTAGGTGATATTACCTCGGGAGATCCAGAGCCAGAGCCAATGGTGAGCAAACAGCAAGCCGGTTCTTAGCATAATTTCAAAGCTGTATAATATCACGGGGAGAGAGGTTGGAAAATCTTCAGATCATGTGACATGCCTGGAAAGTCATATTCGAAGCGTGAATGTGTAGATAGTTGTTTGAAATAATATGACTTTTAAGAGAAGAAATGATTAAAATAGACTCACATTATTATTATTTTTTTTAATGAAATCACCAACAGATTTGTTTTATTTGGGCTTTGACAGCTACTACAAGTCCCTGTCACAGTTCCAGAATTGTTTGAATCATAATGATATTTTTAGAATCATTAGTTGCTATTAGAGTTTCATACAGAAATGCCCCAGAAATAGGATAAAGAAGAAAAAAAAGTGCTGTTTTATAATTCAAATTTTTATTTGCACCTTTTCTAACCCAATGTCATCCCAGAGTTATTTTATAGAAATAGTGAGTGATTTTCCTCTGAGTTACAAAAATGGACTAACGGAAATACTCATCTCTCAGTATCATTAATAAATCACATTATATAACAAAGTCAGCAAAACAGAAAGTAATTGATCCAAAAAGCTTCTCCAGATTTGTAGCAGTTCTTGTGTTGAAGAAGGGGAGGGGGGCAGCCTAGGTGAGAAATGTGCAGAATAATTGATGAGCCATACTTAAACTGAAGCGATTTAAGTTCCAGGTCAGGAAGTGAGGCAGCATGTTCGCTCAAATGTGAGAATCCGGCTAGAGAACTCATAGACTGCGTGTACCCACAGAGAAGCGACATATGCCACTCCTTAACTTCTCTCTCAGAAGCACAGAGCTAGTATGGAAGCTCCTTCCCTCCCTTTCCTTGGAGGGAGGAGGGTATCAGTATCCTCTGTGGCAATAGGAGAACAAAATAGCCCGGCTGAAACAAAGCCAGGGTGTTGGGGATAGCTGTCTACGGGAGAGCTTGGGGCTGCACAGACCTAACAGGTCTTTAGTCTGAATTACTCTGGGTGGCATCAGAGAAGGGAGAACTCAACTTGAAGAAGGGAAATAGGATTTTCTTCCAGATTTAGTCACATGAAACGCTCTCGCTCACACCTATAAGTCATTCAACAAATGGAATCTTGAGATCACGGCAGCTGTAGAAAACATTGGAGCACTTAATGGTCCCAGGGGTAACTAGGAGAAAGGTTGAGGATGCATGAAAAAGGTCATGACTAAGCATTCCCAACAGCTCTTGGCCATTTCATGTTTGTTTGTTTGTTTTAATGTGCAATATGCCATTTCCTTTGGGCAACATTGGTACTTAGTTGTGGATATCTCCAGGAAGGTTAGAGATTATATAGGTAAGGCATAGTGATATGTGGTTTGAGACTGAAAATAGGTTAAGAATAAAATAGTAGACTTTTCTTTTTAAGTATTCATAACTTTGAAAAAAATCTACACAGCCCTCAATTTCTACACTTCTTAAACATGAGGGTAGGTGGTCACATTTATTCTAAATGATGAAACATTTGGAAGTGTTTCGGAGGTATAAAGGATATGACTATGCTAATAAAATTTGTGTTTCAACCTCAGAAAGGATCTTTAGTCTCTCAGTGCCAAATTATTCTTTTCATGGGCAAAAACAAACTAGAACTATGAAATTGAGTGGTTTATTTCAATATTTATCACGAAGTATGAAATGAAGATTTTATACCTCGCTTGGATCTCCTCCTGGTGAGGCGCTGGAGTTCTCGCTCCGCAGAAACATCTTAGTGGGCTACCCAAAGGCGTGGAGACACGTCAAACATCGAGAACGCCAGATGTTCTAAATGCTTACGACAGTGCGGCTGACGATGTCTCAGGTGAGAAACTTTGTCTAAACCTCACGATCAGTGCCGAGTATGTCATTTGGGGCTGTTCTGCGGATCTGTCAGAATGTAACAAGGACTGAAGGGGTACAAAGAATTCTGTGTGTGTGGAGGGGGGTTCTTTTGTTTGTTTGTTTTTTAAGCCACATTATTCTGAAATCAGTCGAGAGATCTCTACCTGGGAAGAGAACCATCTCAAGAAACAAGGCGTCAGATGACAGCCTGAAGTGGACTCACGCATTTAGCACATTTATTGGCATAGAGAGAGCACAGGAGATCACCATGACTGTCTACAGAGACAGTTGTACATATTAGCATAACACCATGCTCTGCACAGTTAAAGAGGATATTATCTTATGAAATATAGAGGGTACTGTGAAAGAAGTTGGCTGACCATGAACCCGACCGCGAAAGTTTAAACTGGCTTTGCACTCTCTGGAATCGAGACAAGGACTTACCTTCTATGAGTCCGGCTCAAACCCATCTGCTAACTTGACCCCGGAGTAGCACTAAAGCCCCTTAAAATCTCCATAAAGCTCTTAAACCCCCTCAGTCTCTAGTCTAAGTGTGTGCATTCTATATCAATTCCCTTTGACTCTACGGATATAGCAAATTTTATGGTTACATTGACTAATTAAAGAGTTGTGAAAGAACTTTTCCAAAACACTAAGCATTTTATGCAAGGTATGGTGCTATGTTCGAAATCCCAGCATTCGGGAGCCTGTGGCAGAAGAATTATTAGCCTGACTGTATTTAGCAAGACTGTATCAAAAATAAAATAAATAAAAATAAAACCAAAAGAGACTAAATATTTGCATGTTTGTCACACAATACCTTATATATTATTATGAAATAAAATACCCAACACTTCAGTAATTCACGTGTGCATATTTTGTAAAAAGAAGTTTAAATAATGTTCAAGTTTTGGCTTTGGTTTTGTCCATACTTAGTTCACGTCCCAACTGCACATTCAGTGGTATCAGCCAAGGAGCTTTATATATAACTCACTACACAAATGTAAATATTTAAGGCACTATGCTATGAAGCTACTAATATAATGGATTGGTTTTTATATTTTATCACAACAAACTCGCTCATTTTGGCTACTTTTATTGAGAGAAATCCATACTAAACAGTGATTTAAAATGTTCATAAAGTTGCTAGCTGAAAATGTCCCTATCTTTTCTGTTCTATCCAGAGTCTATAAATCTGAACCTACATCTCTATATACATAGATTTATGCAATTGGTAAAAAAAAATCTCACCATCATATTTTAAGTCCTATCTATTCGTGAGGATTAGCCTGTTTGACTCTTTGAGAGAGGTGGTGGTGTAGCCTTTTCACTTAACTCAAGCCTGTGTCCTCATGAAGTGATCATGGTATCTCAGTGGCCTGTAGACATCAGCACTCATCATAGGTCATCATAGCGAAGACTTCCTAACTCTGGGAGTTCTTCCATCTCTCATAGAAAGACAACTTTAAATTTTTTTTTTTTTTGCTTGAGTCCCAATGAAACGAATAGTACAGGCTTATTTTAGCTTTTCTATACCTTACTTTTCCAGGAATTATACTGACACTTATACCCAAACCAAATTTTCCTGAGTCATCACTGACTAAGCCAACGCATGTTTTAAAGAGAAGGACATGGAACAATCACTGTCTGTACAAAATAAAACCATGTCTATGTTCAATTCTATTGTCAGACTGTTCTCTCACATTCTGTTCATCATTCAAAATAGAGTGGAAATCTTCAGAAGCGATCCATGTGATTCCAAGTGTGTTAGAGCTAGCATGCTCTCTTCCACATGGGCTTGGCAAATTCTCTCAGCATGCTTACAGGGTGTATGTCTGAGGCAGACTTCTATCTCATTTTATAAGTCCTCAACTATTCGGTGTCCTGCTTCATAGACCTCAGCTCAGAAGCTGGAAGAAAAAAGAGTTTCTTCTACGTTGAAATAGCTGTCCATCCTGTGTCTACTCTTTCACTAAACACCCATTCACTATTACTTAAATAAAAAATTCAAATGCGCTAATTTTTCTCTTTCCCCATATCACAGAACTTTATAGGACTATATATTACAGTACAATGATAACATACCATTCCCTTGGAATCAATAAGAGTATGAGTATCTCTGTACAACTTCCATTACATTAAAGTCCTAATCACTAACTGAACTTGATGCCAAGTCATCATGAAACATCGCATTAAACCATTTGGGATTCAAGATTTTCAAGTCAACATAACCACCCAAATAAGTATTAGTTGGACAAGAAGTGAATTTGGACACTTCCAGCACCGTGTAGATGATGAAACTTACATTAAGATACACAACTTTCTCAAGATCACCACCAGGAAATTGACAGAAGGAAAAAGTGGAACTGCACACAGAGCTCTATATTGATATATCTGCTATTCTACTTTGCCTCTGATATAGAATATATTGCCTATTTGAAGGCATATGTGAATAACACAGCCCAACAACTCAGGTTACAGGAAAGGACAACAATGTGGGACATGATTAGCCCAGGACAGCATAGTGATTTAAGCCAGAATCTAGATCCTGGTTTTCTCAGACTTAAGTTGTTTGCCAGTTGCCATACTGTTCAATGACAGTGTTCATGACATTGCTGAAATGTTCTTGTTTCATGCCCTTCCTAATCCCTGATCATGAATTAATAAAACTGCTAGATGTTGTTAGAAACAATCATACAATGCTATTGGAAAAATGAAAGTTCTCTTACCTTATCCCAGTCCCCCTACTTCCTGCCCCATGGTTTTTGCAGCTCCAATTCTCTTCCAATGGCTTTTTCTTTCCCATCAGAGTCAGAGGTTTTGGTCTTCCAAACTCTCTTGCCATTATTACTTTTCCCATAGTTCTTACAACTGGGCACCACACCATCTTTTCCTCCCTTGCTTTTTACCTTTTCTTACATTTTTCCTTTCTGATTTTCAACATTGACTTGCATGGCTTTTAACCATCATTTTCATATATATGGTGAAACACCTAAAATGCTCATTTACTTATTTTGATTTCAACACATGAACCACTCTCTTCTCCCAGAACATTTTTTTTTCTTTTTGCTGTTTCAACTCTTATCTTTCCATAACCATCTGTTTGGGATCCAGGGTCCCCAGATACACATGACCACTGGATTCTTTTTATGCATTTTGACCAAAGTTAAAATATAGTTTACAGGAAGTATATAATCTAAAAGCATTGAATTGATTTTACAGTCATTTTATTGTAGTTCTTAGTGATTTTATATGAGTTTTGTATGATTAGGTTTTTGTTTTCCTTAGTCATAAAAAAAAAAAAGCAAAACTTTCCTGCCCAGATGGGAAGTCTGACCCAAGATGATCACCTAGAGAACAACTACACCTTGTTATTTCTAAAGTTAACAAAAATATGGAATCCATTTGTATCTATTGGCAACTCTGTAACTTGACTATCAAAATTATCATTTTATATGCACGGACAGGCTAGCTTTGTGCCTATCTCAAACTGGGAACTCATGTGTAAGATTAAAAGGTCAGTTTGAAACATGGAGCAGTTTGACATTAAATGGATAAGGAGGAATTAAACTCTTAGTCAATTTGACTGTCATAATTCCAGGGTAAGTATGCTAGAAAATATATTTGAGAGAATCTTCCAGCGAATTACATTATTCTTTGTATGTGATAGCATCAAAGACTAAATGTATTTTCTACTCCTATTTAATATTGTTCTTTTTTCCTGTTCAACGACACATAGATATAACTTTCTGATCAGAAAATTAGCCATACTGTTGAAAGCCTTGCTTTTTTTTTCTGTGGATTCTCTCATGCATTTCAACACATTTTATTTATCACTATAGGAAAGAAAGTTTATAAACTAGATGACACTATCTATAAATTTGTGTTTTACTTTTCTGTGCTAGGGATTGTGTTAGGTGCTAGAACACAAATAGATACAGCTTCTCCTCTTAAGCATTGGAGCCTAACAAATATGTACTCACCTTATAATATTGTTGCATTTGTACTAGTGTTATTACAACTATTCTTCATTTTTAATGATTATTACACCTAGTCCCAGAAAAGCACATTTATAACATTTTATGATAGTTTTATTTCTCAAAAAGAGAAATAATCTCCTCTAATATAAGCAGGCTTTTCCTTATAATGATGTTGGAACATTTGCCAATCTTGCCTTGAACTTCTACCCCCTTGTAATCAGGAACTAATTAATTAATTAGCTAATATTTGTAAAGTGCATTGAAGATGAGCACTGGCATAAAATGCTAAGTATTTTAAAGTCATGTTTTGCCTCGTATACTAAATAAGCTTTTCTCTTAGAGTTTGGGAAAGACATTTTAACATTGCATGTCATCTCAATGAAAAGCTTAGCATGCATTGGAGGCAGGGGTGTGCAGATGCAGAAGTTCAATGGGAAAGTGCAACTGTGATCAAAGGAGAATGGTCCTTTTACATATTTCTCTGTTTACATATTTCTCTGTTTTACATATTTCTCTGAATGTATATATCATCAGAGAACAGAATGAATACATACATTCTTACGTAACTGCTGAAATCCAAATACAGATTTATAAAAGTAAAATAACACTGTAATTTCTCACTTATGAAATTGATAAAATAATTAAGTTAGGACTTCCCAAAATGCACATATAATTTATAATGTTCTTAAGAAGTTCAAGGCCAAAACATTCATTGTGGTATGCTTTTCTACCTCTGCTCTGCCTAAATTTGTGAGATAATTGTAAACTCCTTTCTTTATCATGATGTTCAAGGCCCAACACTGTGCCAGTGCCTGGAAGAGAAGGATATTAATAAGGCCCATGTCCTGCTCTGATCTATGTAGAAAACCAAACCTTAACATATATTTCTTAGGTGACTTTTCTAATATATTTGTAAGGGAACTGTATCAACTCAGAAAACCCCAAGACAAGTTCTCAGGACACACACACACACAAAGTTTTACCGAGAGGGTCAAAGGGAAGGGAATAGAGACAAGGACAAGAGATAGAGGAAGAAGGAGAAGGGGAAAATAACAAGAAAGAAGGGTAAGAGGTATGGTATTTTTTTCTGATTGGGGATTACGAGACAAAGGACTACCTCTGGATAGAGAGGACACAGATGTTGGCCATAGGCAAATGGCAGTTTATAAAGGCAAAAGGGGAAAACCCCTTTAGGATTAGGTGTTTAATTTTAATTGAGTATATTAATTAGATGAACCAAAGGGAGCTTTCAATTGCTGGACTTCAGTATTTTGATAGCTGGATCTTGCTAGTCAACTTCAGGAGGAGGAATTGGCTAACCAATGGACTAGATGTTGGTGGCTAGCTTTAGAAATGTAATCTAATGGTTTTAGCAAAGCAAAAGGAATTGGGAAGAAGGGTAAGGCCTTCCAGAACTGTATTTGTATTCTAAAGTTGGTCAGAGTCCCTTCCACATAGAAAACCAAACCTTAACATGTATGTCCTAGGGCGAGTTTTTTTAATCTACTGACTAGAAAATGTAATTAATACTTGTGATTTTTCAACATAATTCTTACAGGACATCTTATTTTGTTAGACATTGTATCTTTCTGTTTTGGAGATTATGTTAGAACCTTTTCCTGCTTCTCTTACTTTTACAGCCAATAAGATATGGGTGGCAGAAGATGGAGCCAGTGGCCAAGCACAGAGAATTACTTATGTACTGTTTTTACTCCTCTGTTACTCTTCTCTGTGTTCATATGACTGCTAATCTAGTTTCCCTTGTGAATGTGGGAGAATGTGATGAGATACAGAGAGTTCACTTGGCTGAAGGGGTCTGTCATGCGATTATTTAGAGTGCAGAGTGCCATGTGACCTTCCTTTTCTCTTTGGGAGCATAAATGACGGCTTCTCAAACAATCATACTTCTCTCTGTGTTACTTGAGATACATTAAATGTCACTGACCAACATTCCTTCCTCATTTCAAAACATTGAGGGCTGGGTTTCTTTACAGTCTCTACCATGAATGGAAATTAAAATGAAAGCTGCTGAACAAATGGTTACCTACTGACAAGGTTTTGTAATGAAAGGTTTTCCTCCTAGGAGGCACTACCGGAGTATCCACACTGTCTAGTAGATACACTATGTATGCTCCATGTCTTTATATGAGAAAACCATTGTTGATCAGCACTAGATCTCATAAAATCTGACAAAGACTCTTTCAGGACCAACCTAAATATCTGGGATTTGTGTGTGCGGGGTGGAGGTGTAGGTAGGATCACTGCTGGTTCTCTTTCTCTCTCTCTCTCTCTCTCTCTCTCTCTCTCTCTCTCTCTCTCTCTCTCTCTTTCTTTCTTTTCCTCCATAGTCATAATCAAGGATGTTGACCAAGACTTCAAGTTAGCATAGCACACATATGATGCTGAGACCTCTGGACATGCTTCACAAGGCCTGAGATGGTTCCTTGCAAGATGTTAGTCTTCAGTCATAATACAGTTCAGGTTGTAGAGACTACAAATAGGACACAAAGCCAACGAACAAATGGAAGTGAAAATGACCCAGCATCCAAAGTGTTTGTGCAAATGTGAGGACATGAGTTCATAGCTCCAGAGCTCACATGAAACTGGAGCAGTCACAGGCACTAAGTATAGCAGAATCCCAAATCTGAGACATGAGGTAGACCCTCGGCTAAATACCCTAGTTTAGGACATAGTAAACAATAGACAATGTCTCAAACAAGGTAGGAAGAAAGGATTGACACCCAAGGTTGTTTCCTAAATTCCTTCAAGCATCATGATTCCCTCTCACCTTGCCTTTTCCTCCCTCTCTTCCTGTCTTTCCCTCCCTACTTCCCCCCACACATACATGGGGAAAGGGAAAGGAGAAGAGAAGGAGAGGAAGGAGGGAGAGAGAGACACAGAGAGAAAGAGAGAGACTGGGAGACACATTGAGGACCAAAGTGAGAGAAAGTTCAACTGTCTACTCTAAATGAGAGAAACAGAGTAGAAAGGGGTGAGTGTAGCAAGCTGTGTGAAAGCTTAGTCATCAGTCAAACAAGGCAACAGCCGAGTATCACATCAAGAGGCTAGGGTGGGACTGTAGTTCAGTGGTAGTGGATTGGCTTGACACGCATGATGCCCTACATTCAAACACCAGCACTGAAAACAAACCCAGACTCTGCGATTCTTTTTGGACCATGTTGATACAAGGTCAATGGTAAAATGTTTGCTTCATATGCATGAAGTTCTGGGTAAAATTCCTAGTAAATGAAAAAAAAAGTCAGTGATGTGCTCAGCAGGTAAAGATATACTGCGCTATCCTGAGACTGAGTTCAAGCTCTGGGAGCACATGAAGGATAAAGTGGCTGCCTCTGTCATGAACTCGCTTGCCTGCTCTTCCATCACCAGCTCCTGGCCGTTCAGCCTTACCAGGCCACAGAGGAAGAGGATCCAGGCAGTCCTGATGGGACTTAACAAGCTATGGGCAGATGACAATAGTGGAGAACTGTCCCTTTCAGTGGACTAGGGGAAGGGGCTGAGGGGAAGAGGGATGGAGGGTGAGACTGGGAGGAGTTGAGGCAGGAGGCTTCAATAGGGATATATAATGTATAAACTATAAAAAATAAAATTAAACTTTAAATTAAAAAAGAAATGGAAGGAGAGAGACAACTCCAGAAACTTGTCTCCTGACCTCCATATACTTGTCTTGGCACCTGAGTGCCTACATAGCCACAGCATGCCTGAATATGTACGCTATTGAAATAATAAACTAATAAATAATTTCTAAAGGGAAACTAAATTTCCTTAGTTACAGATATCATGTCTGGCATTCATGTTTGTGATGCTGGCATGAATGTCCAAGTCTGAGGCAGAGATTCCTTTATCTTCAGGAAATCTTCAGAGATTCCTTTATCTTTGTCTGTTGTACCTTTGCTTTGGAGGCTTCCCAGTTTCACTCCACACCTGTAACTTGTTCGTGGAGTGCTTGACCCTTTCCTGAAACTCTTACGTCCATTAAAGACTTAATGACAAGTTTCTTGTTTGAAATTTAACTCTGCCTCTCAACAGCCAGCTTATCACAGACGCTCACCGTAGAAGCTCATCTAAGGTGGTGTCTTCACAAATACCCGTATCATAGTGTATTGCTTCAAAGGGAACAGAAAACCGTCCTGTTTTCCACTCTTCCACCAATCTGGTGTCTGTCCTGTTTGCCATTCTAAATGAGATTTAAGCATCCTCCCTAGGGTCTTCCTTAGTGTTTAGCTTCTTCAGGTCTGTAGATTTTAGCATGGCTATTCTATAGTATACGGATATTATTATAATATCCACTTGTAAGTGAGTGTATTCCTTGTAAAAGTCAATTCCTTAACCCAGAGGTAGTTTTCGCATAGGCCAGCCCTTGTGAAACACTTATGAAAGAGCTAACACCTGTTCTGTGACTAGAACAAACTCTGATGAGACTGGATGTCTCTGTGATGTGGTGTTACTTTGCCTTGATTCAAATCTAGGCTTTCTCACCCACCACTGCCATGATTTGGGCTCTTATGCATCCTCCCTCTCAGTGTCTGTATCCATGAAATTAGTATAGTAACAGCTATCTTCCATGGCTGCTGTGAAGATAGACTGAGTGAAATTATCTGTCTAGTTGGGAACATGAGAGCTTTATCTGTTAGTACTAATATAGGTAGATGGTATGGTACATAGATGAAGAACCCTGGCCCTGTGATTGGATATCTATGTTCAAGTCCATGTTTGGCCATGTAGGCAGTCCAGAAACACTGCAACCTCTACATCTCAGTTCCCTCATTTATGAAATGTGTTATGAGAACTAAATTTTACACGTAAGTGACTTTATATAGGTAAATGCTAGTGATTGTTTTCCCTCAGTTCCCATTTTGCTAGATCATTTGTTCATTGGGCTATGTGAGGCCAAAGTCTAATGACATATATGTAGAATATGCTACCTTTTATATTTAAAAAGAATTCTCAGACTGAAGAAAGTATTTTGAGCACTCTAGTAGCACCCAGTGTTAATATGTATAGAATCTGTTCTTACCTCTCCATCTTCAGAGTCTCACATGGTTAAAAAAAAAAAAAGTCATTAGAGAACATTATTTTTCATTCCATGCAGATTCGTGCTGGTTGTGACGTGAGGTTTCCCAGGTAAAGATTTATTCCTGCTTCTACAGAGCTCATCTGTCTGCAAAGTCTCAGCATCAGGGCTCAATAGCTTGTTTCTCAGAGGCTCCCAGTAAATGCGATTACACTCAATCTTCGTCTTGAAGTTCCCTATGCAAATGCAGAAGGCTCTTGCCTTGAGAGAAAAAAAAATCTTTAAAAGTTGCACAGTTCCCCAGAAGCTGAGGTTGGGAGGGAGGCATGCTTTGTGTCATACACATTAATTCAGTTGGCACATTACAATGTTAAACTAAATGACATTATTACAAAGCTGTGCTAAGAAGTGTTGACAGGTCCATATGGTAATTTTACAATGTATAATGAACACACAGACTCCTTTCTTGCAGAAATTTATAGTTCAAATCTATACCCAGGATATCCAGTTTTATTTCCAGAAACTTAAATTGACTTATTACGATGTAGTGAATGTATAAATTAGTTCCAGTAGTTAAACTGAACATTTCCCTACAGACTCAATTAGATTCATTAATCTGCTGTGTAGACCTGTAAATGGCCCATTGTTCTTTTCCCCCCAAAATGTCAAAAACTATTTCTCTAACTATAAAATATTTCCTACAAAAACTGTTTTAAGTGGTCAGAATTATTGTATGTTAGAAACCCAGAACTACAAATTATCTTATTGCCCTGGCACCTTTTTCCCAAAGAAAAATAGGGTCCAGCCCTTGGCAAGTAATTTAATGGGGTTAGTGGCTGGATTCAGTGCTCTGTCACACTGAAAATGCGCTGAAATTAAACAAGCTCATCTTTACCCTTGTCCTCCGGAATAAATCAGCAAGCGCTGGGGCGTATTGTGTGTAGTCCTAGTCCCGCAGCCTTTCCATTTAAAACTCTGGTGTAAGGTGCCTCCCTGTGCCTGAAGTGTGGCCGCTTCTCAGTCCACTCTGACGTTGTGGGGGCAGAATAAACTCACAGAGCCTGTTAACGAGCTCCATTTCAAACGAAGCACACCTGTGTCCCGCCTGGGTCCAGATACCACCCCCTTCATGTGGGTACCGCGTAGACTGCATCGCTGCAGAACTTTCAACACAAATCTTATTTTTTTTAAAGCTACTCTAGTGGAATTTAAAAACAAACTTGTTTTGCTGATTGATGAAGGTGGCTGTTTTTACTTGCTGAATGATTTTTAGGTTTTTTTTTTTTTTTGCTTCTGTGATTTATTAAACACTGCTGTTTGAAAAACCTTTGCAACTGTTACCTTTGACTTTTTTTTTTTTTTAGTGGCTCAGAGCCAATAATCTTTTCAGAGTTGCATCTAGTGCTAACTAACATGGATTATGTTTTTAGGCATGGGTCAACACTGCTTCATACCGAGAGGAGAGGCGTACCTGAGTCATTCTCAGACAGGCTGATGCTAACACAGCCAAGCTGTATACTTAATTTCAAAATGCTGGATACTTAAATTTAAACTACTTAAATTTGATTGTTCACAATAGAAAAAAAATGGAGCTCTTTTGAGGGGCAGAAAAGAGCTGCATTTATTATTATGGTGGTGTCTCCCAAGGGAAATGATGAAAACGAATGTCCCTCAGAAATCATTTGGAAACAGGAGTTCTAAAATCATGTCTCTGCTAGGTTGTCTCTATTCCTCTTACAATTTCTTCATTCTTAATCATTAATTCTCCAAATTCCATGTTCACTTTCTCTACTCTAATAGATGGAAATGTTGATGCAGATAACTCTCAATTTTTATGTGACACACAGCAACCCCAAGTTAAGAAAAAAAAAAAAAGAAGTGCCCTCGGTCTACACAGCTTCTGTCCCTACTTCTTTGTCACTTTGAGACAATCAAATGTGGCAAGAAGTGGGCAGCAGGTTGTGACAGGAAGAAGGGTGTGTTCAGCAACAGATCAGAATAAAAATTCACTGCTCCAACCAGCAATGGAGAAAAGGCAAAAAGAGAGGCAGTTTCCAGAAATTTGGGTGGGGTCAGAGCTGCCCTGAACTCACCCATGTAACAAACACTGTACTTTCAAGTGACCTTCACTACTCTCTTCCAGCCAAGATTGTGTAGTCAGCTGGAGGAGTGGGTGCTCCAAAAGCAGAGATGTTGGACTTTTCCTCCAGGATGATATTTCCAGTGAGAAATATAATGTGTTGGAATAATCAGCTTCCTGTTCACAGTCCCATGTTCATCTGCTCACAGGACATGCACAATTTTCCTGCCAATGTACAGCATATAACATTTCCTTCCCCCACCCTTTTCATTTCATTAATGTGGAGGTGGGGAAGGGGTGTGCCAGATTCTTCTCAAAACATATTTCCCCCTAATTTTTCAACTTATCACCTCCTTTCTTGGAATCCTAGCTTTCATGACAAATGGGAGAGTTCTTGCCTGTGCAAATCTGCTCGATGCTAATATGTGCACCTGTACTTCTGGGTGGTGGCGAGGCAGCCACACATGCACAATGAGTGCGAGTTTCCCACATGCAGAAAGGACAGGAGGCCTGATATCAGCAAAACCAGCTCAAGTGCTTCCCTGACCTTTTGAATTGGTAAGTGCTTCTGTTCAGGCAGCTTTCCCCATGGCTCAGCACATTGAGTTTCAATTCAAGTATTCAGTGAATAGCTTCCATGTGCCAGGTGCTGTGCATGAAGCAAACTATGCAATATATTGTCTCTGCTATAAAAAAAAGTGTCACCTTGATGAAGTGACAAGACAGTCTCACCTATAATTGTGGTAGGACCTTGAGGATATAGCTAATAAACTCAATGGCAGTAATCAGAAAATGCTTCTTGCAAATGAATTTAAAAGATTAACTGGATGTGAAATGGGGAATATAAGACAAACCATATTCACTGGTATTATCCCATGTAGACTCCATTAGAAACAGAACAGTCTAGAAAGAAAATATGGAAGTTTATCAGGGAAGCTCAGAAGTTGATTAGGCTGAGGTTCTCCTCTATCCTTATCACAAAGAGAAAAAAAAAAAAAAAAAAAAAAAAAACAGATGATGGCACAGGAAGGAGGACAGAAAAAGCAGAAAGAGCTCTGTAAGGAAGACAGATGATAGCGAAGAGCAGCTTATTCTCCATACAAATTCTAGCATTATTTCTAGAGGTCCTACCATTTTACAGAAACTACCACGTGATACCTGTCCTTTACATTTATGTCAGGATAAGTTGTCTCTAGAGGATAGAAGATTGGTTCAAGATGACAAATCTAGCGAATAATACAGCAAGGGACCGAGCCAGCCGCGCTGGAGAGAGAAAAGGAGAGAAATTCCAAAAAGAATTAAAGGCCAAAAAGAATTAAAGGTGGCGATGGGAGCATGTGCATAGACTTCCTGTCATGTTAGCTTTGTTGTCCTTATCCTGTCTTCTGCATTGTCTGCCCTTCTAGACAAGCCTAGATAGCACAGAGTGCTCAGTCATGTCCATCAGCTTGCTGCAAACTAGAGCCGTCAGGGAAGGAGTTTCAATTAAAAATTGCTTTCGTCCAGCTGGCCCCAGATCACATCTGTGAAGCATCTTCTGAGTTCCTAATTGAGGTAAGATGGCCCAGCCAGCTGTGAGCAATGCCATCCCTAGGCAGATAGGTCTGCTCCCTGTGGGGAAGGAGTAGCAAGCCAGTACGCAGCATTCTTCCACAGCTTCTGCTTTTCTGCTCCAGGTCCCTGCCTTGGTTTCTCGTAATAAACTCTAAGGTGAAATAAACGCTTTCCTCCCCAAATCATTGTGGTCACAGGATATATTACATGGTATATATCATGATATATATGTGTGTGTGTGTATATACATATATATGTATATGAAAGAGAAAGCATACCAGGATACATAGTATAATTAAAAGACCTCTAGCACCAGGAATTTGCTAATGTCTTCAGTAGGTTCACTAGTCAGTATGAATTAGTTACATGGCCTCTCTGCTGTGCCTCACTTACATTTTAGTCTCTGATCATATAATTAAGTGTTCCTGATGAGGTTACTGACTGTCTTTTTTGTATATCTGAGCGCAAGCTCTCTAAGAGAAAAATGGCCCATCATTGTCACCTGTGCCACGAAATGAAACTTTGGGATGAGTTCTCACAGGCTGCCCACTTTGATCCAAAATGCTGTGGTGTGTAGAAGATTGGGTTGTCATCTGGGTAATGATTTCTCTAATATCTCAAAAGAGACTCCATTTCTACATCTAAGAAGAAAAGGCTAAAAGACATTATAGATTTGGGCTCCAAAATCAATGTATATTGATCTTGGCTCACTCAAAGAAAACCTGAAAAATGTTTTACCTCATGAAACTAAAGTATGTTATCCAAGATAGGTACTGTTGCATATATTATTATTTTTGTTTTCCAATTCAAGAACCATCCATAGTAGTTTCATTATAGCAGTGATTAAAAACATAAACTTAAGAATCGGGCAGCCATGGGCTCAATTCCTACCTTAGCCACTAGTTATCTGTATGACTTTAATAAATTATTCAAATTTTCTATGCCTCTTTTTCTTCATCTGTAGAATTGCTGTCAATATATAATGAGATTTATGTAAAAATCGAATTAAATAATATTTATAAAATGTAACCATATAATAAATGATATATTGGTCTTAAAAATAATTTGATAATGTGTTAAGATAAATAGATGCCCATGTGTAAAAGTTAATACAAGAGAATAAAAGAGAAGGAATTATATGTCAAATAATTATATTTAAAAAATGTTGGGTTTGCTGTAGATTTTTCTTTACAAGAAAAAAATTAAGCATGATGTCTTTTTTAAAAATCCAGTCGTAGAATTATGAGCTAAGAAAAAGGCATAGAGCTGGTTAGTAACTAATATAGTTTGTATGCTGGCTTTGTCCACAAGCCCCGAGTTAAAGAACAGGCCTTCCACTTAGCACTGCTGAAGCACGTTGACTAGGGGGGCCCAGAGAGTGGACTGTGTGACCCTGACCCTGTGTCTTTCTCTTCTGCTTCCTGGACATAAGTTGAGTGTATTGTTTCATCAAAGGCTTCTACTGGGACAGTTTATCTCATCATGGGCCAAAAACAACAGCAGCAACAACAAAAATCAGTCATGGGTGAAAACTTACAAAACTTGAGAGCTGAAATAAATCTTTTTCCTTGTAAGTTAATTATTTCATTTTTATTCTAGGAGTAGAAGGGTGACAAATGCAGGATCTTACTTAGTTTGAATCTGTGTTCCTTGAATTCCTTTACCATAAATGTTTAAAGGATATCCTTATATAATCCTCTTAAACATAATGTGGTAATGACCACATATAAAGATGAAACTGAATATTTGTGCTATATAGTTGGTTGAGACAAGGTCTTATGCATAAATGATAGTAGCACAATGTGAAACTGTGTATAAACATTAAAGCACTAGGTTCATAAAACAGATTAATCACAGTTTATTGTGTGGTGCGTTTTAAAAAATGTCATTGATGACCTTTTGGTATTGAGGATAAACAGTGAAGTCATGCAGTAACACTTGAGTTTGGGTGAAATATTCAAAATAATTTCTTTTGATATATGAGAACATTTGCATATCCAAAGCCTGCTTCTCTACAGGGTTGTGTTTTTTGTGAATGATCAACTCACTAATTAGCCAATTATCATTGCAAATAGAGAACAGGACAAAAATCACAAACTGTTAGTAACTTAAAATAGCAATCTACATCATTACATATGAAAGAAGAGTCTAAGAAGAATAAGAGGCTGGAAATCCGAATGAAACTGTTTTTTAAACCTTTGCTGAGATAAAAATAACATTTTACAATATGGTGTCACTTCTGAGTAATGAGTGTAAATTTCCACATCTGCATGACTAATACAAAACAACGTGTGCTCTTTCTCTAAAATAATATAGAGCAGCTTTGAAACATTTTATAGTCTTTATTACAAATAATCCTAAAGTATACATCATCCACTTACAGTTCTTACTATTGCTACTAACTACTGGCATTAACTGCAGTTAATGTATCAGTTTCTCCAAATGAGGAAGGAGGCATATTTCTAACATCTGGATTCCAGTAGCTAGAATTGTAGCTAGAGAGAATCACCAGAATTAATAGAGTAAGCCATCTGCAAAGCTAACCTCAAATAGAAGATTAATATACAAACCAGGGTGTCAACAAACATCACTAGATTGATTACAATAAAAATACAGCTAAAACACAGAACACCCAAATCCATTAAATTGTTCTGTATTCTGTCACAGAGAATGTACCCCACAGGCATAGGTTTTTGGTATTTGAACACCAGGGGTCCTCAGGTAGAGGCACTGCTTATAGAGGTTTAGGGGGTGTGGCCTTGTTAGAGGAAGTATGTCCCTGGGGTGCACTTCAAGTACTTAAAGACTTGCCCAACTTTCAGTCCGCTCTCTGAGCTTTGTGTTTGCCCTTGTATGTGTGAGCTCTAAGCTTCTGTGCTTGCCACCATGTCTGCTGCTTGATGGCATGATGGATTCTTACCCCTCTATAACTGTTAGTCCAAATAAACCCTTCTCTTTAGGTATTGTTATGGTTGTAGGGTTGTATCCCGGCAACAGAAGAGTACCTGATACATATTCTAGGTTTACAGCTATCATAATCTCCAACAGTGTGTTAGGTGTACGCAGAGAAAGTATATTTCTAAGTAAAACTTCAGTATTCAATACAACACACTCCTTCAAAGTTGAAGATTTAGTGCCCTTATCTATTTGATGAACATGTAGCTCCATGAAAGAACCATCATGGCAGCAATTGCTCGGTTGGGTCATGTTAGTCTTTGGGTGAAATGACAAAAAGAAGTTCTTCAATGTCCATAAGGGAGGCCTACATTCAAATATTTGGGAGCTCCACCATGTCTGCAAACTCAACTCTCAAGGAGAACTTTCAGCTTGCAATGGAGCTTGCTGATGTGACCACGGCTTTGTTTTGTTTTTGCAATTTGGGGGCAAATGTTTCTTGCAGATACAGGTACAAAAAAGATTATACATTTAAAATATTAGGCAAATAATTAAGCAATGCAAACTTTAAGGTTTCATATATATGCTCTTTCTAATTTCTTGACACATTACTTACTTTCCAGTGCTTGCTTTCTACTTACTAAACTATATTACTTGGGTACAAATTTTATCGTTTGCAGTTTTCTTGATGACAGATGCCAATTTGTTCGCGCTTCTGTCACAACCCAGGGTCATGCCTTGCATAGTGTATATATTCAGTGATTTATTTGTTGAATGAGCCAGCTTACAGTTTGCATAGCTCAGTGGCGGGGTGACTACTCTTTCCTCTAGCACAGCATCTGGAAGCTTTGGAGCTGTGTTTTGCTTGGAGCAAGCTCTAAGAATGCCTGCTTCAGTCAGTGTGCTCTTCCAGTCACTCCATCAACGAAAAACACCAAGGGAGGCATCATTGTTCTTGTGGCTGCAGGCAGATGTGAAAGATGCTACAAACCCTGCTGAAGGCACTCCAATTTGTGATCCTCAGCACTACATGCCTCCATTCTTCCTTTTGAGAATTTCCTGCAAGCCAGCAGTGGCTTTTGTGGAACACTCGCAGAGCTGCATAGGGGCTCATTCCCTTTCTGCACACAATTTCGGCTGCTGACATACTGAAAGATACACTGGAAACTTGTCTCTTTTTTTAAATAATTTTAAGCCTGGAAAAGAAGCATAAAGGCTTAAACCTTCTTCGCTGAGTGTGGACTGTGTTAACAGAGGAGGAAACATCGCAGGCCTAGACTTCCAGAGTGCATTAGGATTTTTTTTTATTTCAGTTTTTTTTTATTTTATTTTATTTTTATCAGTTACATTTTATTAACTCTGTATCCCAGCCGTGTCCCGATCCCTCATTCCCTCCCAGTCCCTCCCTCCCTCCCTCATCTCCACCGTGCCCCTTTCCAAGTCCACTGATGGGGGGGACCTCCTCCCCATTCATCTGATCCTGTTTTATCAGGTATCTTCAGGACTGGCTGCAAAGCCCTCCTCTGTGGCCTAACAGGACTGCTCCTCCCTTCGGGGGTGGGGAGACCAAAGAGCCAGTCATCGAGTTCCTGTTAGAAATAGTCCCTGTTCCCCTCACTTTGGGAAACCAATTGGTTACTGAGCTACCACAGGCTACATCTGAGTGGAGGTTCTAGGTTATATCCATACATGGTCCTTGGTTGAATGTCAGTCTCAGAAAAGACCCTGTGCCCAGATATATTGGTCCTTGTGGAGCTCCTATCCTTTCCCCATCAGACTAACTCCCCTTCTTTCTTATGATTCCCTGTACTCTGCATTAGGATTATTGGCATAGTGGATGGAAATGACAAACCGATCCATCCCTTTGTAAGTGTCCAAGACTACTCTGAACTGCAATCCAGAGAATGAAATATACATAGAACTTTTATGCAGGTTTTTTCTTTAAACAATTACTAATAGCACAAAGTACGGTGTTTCATCATGGCATTTCCATGTGTGTATGTGATGTGCTTTGATAACATTCATTCCATCAACGGTTGCCCTGTTCCCAGCCTATTCACCTTCCACTTTCATCATCCCTTCCCACTTTCTTGGTAGTTCATGGTTTATTTTCTTACCCTTCATTATTCTATCCCCTAAATGCCACAAATGTGAAAAGCCTGTGAGATTTGTCTTTGCTGGACTAGCTAGTTTTGCTCAACATAATGCTCTCCAGTCCATAGCTATTATTGAAGGCTAACAAAATTTATGTTTGCATTCAAGGCTTTTTGTGTTTTCATCTTTTAAATCATAATGACAATACCCATAAAGAAATTACAGAGTTTGAATGTGATGCTTTAGGTATTTACATATAAGCCCAAGACCAGCTGAAAACTTAAAAAACTGTTTATGCTTATTCGATTTGTATGTGTGTGTGTGCATTCAGATCATGCATGTGTATGTGGTAAGTGCACGCCTCAGTGTACACGTGGACACAGAGGCCAATGTGCGGAAGCAGTTTTACTCTTTTTATCCATCTGCGTTCTGGGAATAGAACTCAGGTCACCAGGCTTGTGCAGCAAGCAGCCACCTCATCTGAAATTTCAATCCATAGTTTATCAGATTTTCATTTCTTCTCTACTAAATTTGCTAGTTCTCATTCTATAAGTCATTTATGTCATTTCTGAAAACTATTCTTAAATATTTTATGATTTTTAGAAAAATAAATATCTGAAAAGTACTATCAAATTAATATTTTAAAATGTCATATTCTTGTGGTTTCATATGTAAATAGTTTTTTTATTGTATATAGAACTCCGGTTTATTTTCCTGTAGTCATGAAAGTAACTCAAAGCTTTATATGGGTGACATAATAATCTGTGTGAATTTTGAATTGCCTAAAATGATGCTGGGGCCAAGATCTGCAGGAAAATGTTAAATTAGAAGTGGTGAAGGCTGAGTTGTTATATCTGCCTAATCCTAAGTGATCTTTCACTAGGAATTATGTTAACTGTGGGTGTTTCATACACTCACTTACAGAAATATCATAACTACATTTCAATTTTTAAACATCCGTTTTCTCCACTCATTAAGATAATCAACATGTTAACTTGGAAAGAGAGGGAATTTCGTGGGGTCCTGTTCTTATACAAAGAACTGAAGGCAACAGATGTCTTGTGGGAGAAGGAGATGAGGACATTTATTGGTTGTACATTGCAGAGTGATCATTCTTGGAACCATATACACACAAAGAACAAAAGGAAACTCAGCAGGTTATATGTGTGGGTACATATATATAAGTGCATAGATATACATATATATTATAATAATCATAAAAGGAGGCTGTCAGCTTGTGAATAGAAAGGCTTGAGTGTTTTGAGGGAGGATGGCTGGGAGAGGATAGAAGAAGGAATAAAAAGAGGGGGAGGAAGGAGAAAAAGGAGCTTAGAAAGGGATGTAATTCTATTTCAATTAAAATATATTTAAGGGCTGCAGAGTTGGCTCAGTGGCAAGAAACACTTAGTTTTGCAGAAGACACAACTTTGATCCCAAGCACCCACGTGGTGGTTCACTACCGTGAAGATCTGAAGCCTTCTTCTGACCTTCTCAGGTGCCACAAGGAGCACTTACATAAAGGCAGCTAAAACACTCACACACAGAAAATAATAAAATAAATTTAAAAAATGTTTAAAGTTTTTGTTAAAGCCAGAAAACTAACAAACAAAAATAAAAAGATTATGCAAAACCAACAACAGGTCATATGTTTAATAAGTGAGCCAAAATGCATAGATAAAAAAAAGATAATTTGGTTTATATTCATTTTCTAATTTAATAAAATTCTGAATTGAATTCTAAAATTAAAACAGTCTTATAATTTTAAGAGACATCTATTTGGTCATGAAAAAACATATATTTTGGTATTCAATAAGAAAATATGCTGAGATATTGTACACAAATGGGATTGTAGATTGCTCTTTATTCTGCTTTCTCTCTTTATAGTGACTTTTTACCTTGAAAACCGTGTTGGAAATAATCACACTTTTCTATTTAAGTTCTTAACTAATGGAAATATTTACCACTTAGGCCAGTGGGGCCTAGAGATTTCTTGGTAGAATTCAAGTTATTTTTATATAAAGTAATACAGGTATTTTATTTGATCTTATCAGTCTTCATAATTATTTTACATCACAGATACTGTTGAATTCATATATGTTGGTGATCTTGTGAAAAGATTTTTGCCGTGTTATCTCAAATACTTTAGTGTTTCTAGAGCCTGTAGCATTTCATCTTTTGACTCCTGGCATGGATGAGTTGTGTCTTTTGTTTTTTGTTCTTGTTTGCTTGATTAATCTAGGTGGGAGTTTATTAATTTTATTGTTTGTTTTAGAAATGTACCTTTTTTCATGAACTTTTGTGCTACTTGTATGCTTTTTATTTGATTGACATTATTACTGTTTCTAGTCCCCTTAACCATGTTTTTGTATGAAAAATGATCCAGAATCACCAGACAATATGATAGTTCAGTACTTTTAATATAATCATTCTTTATGCTAATATATATGAAGTTTGTGTTTGTGTGTATGGATAAATACACATGTCATTATACAGGAATATATGTATGTATGTATATGTATGTACATATATAACAGTCGAAGGTCACATGCTATCATTCTGAAGATTATTGACACTTTCATAAAATTCTTGTGAGGG
Source organism: Meriones unguiculatus (assembly GCF_030254825.1). Classification (NCBI taxonomy): domain Eukaryota; kingdom Metazoa; phylum Chordata; class Mammalia; order Rodentia; family Muridae; genus Meriones; species Meriones unguiculatus. Next base: position 97,764,972 of record NC_083356.1, on the reverse strand, counting down.
TGTCCCTCCTGGTTCATACACAGCCATTCTCAACGTGTGCCAGAGAAGTAGTGGATATCACTGGGTAATTTTTCAAAATAAGAACATTAATTTCACATATGAAGAATCCATTCTTTCCTTAAAAACTCTCTCCTTACACTACCCCTGTGAGAGTTGAGTTTCAGCAAGAGAGTTGGGGAAGCACCAATATCCAGCCCATAGTGGGAGATGATATATCCATTAGAAAGTTATATACATTAGAGGCAATCATTATTTTCAAGGGTGTAATTGCCACAAGTGTTTTTCTAAGAAGTTAAGTTAAAAATCTGAGCCCAGGTTGTCCTGCAGAGACTGATGCACCAACCAAGGACCATGCACGTAGAAGACCTAGACCCCTGTTCAGATGTAGCCAATTGACAGCTTAGTTTCCATGTGGCTTTCTGAGTAAGGGGAGAAGGGGCTGCTTCTGTCATGAGCTCGGTTGCTTGTTCTTTGATCACTTGCCCCTGACAATGTGGTCTTGCCAGGCCACAGAGGGAGAGGATCCAGGCAGTCCTGATGAGACTTGATAAGCTAGAGTTAGATGACAGAGGAGAACTCCCCATTTCAGGGGTCTAGAGGAAGGGGGTGTGAAGAAGAGGAATGGATGATGGGACAGGGAGGATTAAAGGAAGGGGCTCCAATCTGCATATATGATGAATAAATTGTGAAAAAATAAAAATTAAAATAAAAAAGACGTTAGCTATTAAAATCCTTTTTAAAAACATTTATTTGGCAGATTTGGGGCTTTAGCGCACTGAAAATAAGCTAAGTTCTGTTCTTTGAATAAGCAGACAGAATAAGGTAGGGGTGATGCTTATATAAGATATAGCTATACACATCAGATCACACTGACTGAATCACAGTTCTTTTCAACTCAATCCAAGGGCAGTTCAAGGATCTAAACAATTTGCAGTACATTTATTCACCTAAGTTTTCTTTAAGCTCCGTGATATTTACCGTGTTTCATCTTAGTAGCTTGCTATAAATTTTCTAAGAGTAAATGGATGAAAAGACCAGATTGTTTTCTTGGAATAGAGGAGACAACCCTGAAGAGTCAGAATATTTTGAAAACACAGACGTCCTAGAGGTCCTGGCGGTAGGCTGGAGACGGGAGGACACACTGCAGGTCATTCTTTCTCCTAGTTGTATGCAGAATAGTTTCTAACAGGAAAAACAAACTCCAATACACTCATAGGAACTTTGAGTCACTGGATATTTTTGCCTGTTGCTGCCTACTTAGTCCAAGAAGAAAGTGAACATTCATGAGTCAGAGCCCTTCGCCTTGCCTTGTTCACTTAAACATGACAATGGGATATTGTAGAAGAGGAATTTGCATCAAATGATTTGGAAAATATTTGAAATAAATCAGGACTTGGTCAGTTCTATTTGTCCCTGGTGTGGGTGGGCAAAGATAGAGTTGTCTCAGTAAACTATTCTGTGGAATAAGCCCACAGTTACTGGAAACTGCAGGCAAAGGAGCTGAACATGACTGAGGTAGGATAGGTTAGGCTTGATATGATCCTCCCTCCTCAAGGAAATGCAAACACATCCAGACAAGTAAAATGGACCAAGCTTTCCGTTAAGTTTTATTTGCGTTACTTAAGTTTTATGGTGATGAAACTTACAAATTGACTGCAATAATTTTTACATCTTGACTTATTAATGATGCAAATATTTAATGGTTAGAAAAAAATCAATTGGTCTTCCCTTCATCAAGCTAAGGTCCCCTAAGCAGACTTAAGTCTTACATGTTTATAAAATACAGCTGAAGCTTACAATCCTAAGAAAGAACAAAATACTACATAAATAACCATGAAAGGGAAGTTTACCTGGTTAGGGGGCCAAGTTATGCCCCTCGAGGAAATTCATGAGAAGTAAATGAATGAAGGAAATAGGACAAGGCACTATGGACAAAAGGAATCACCTGTATGTGTGCTGGGTTATGGATGAAACTGGCAAATTAATGGCTGGAAAAAAAAAGATGAAATAGTAAAAAGGAAAACTTTCAGGATGGGTTAAAACAACAAAACATAGTTTTATATCTACCTACATATGAAGGCACAATGGACAAAAATAAAAGCAGAGGCGAGGACAGAAGACACTGTAAGAACTAAGATAAATTTTAAAGTGATAAGAACAGGCCTGGGGTATGGCTCATTGTCGAAAGACTTGTCAGGTCCCAGGTTTGATAAAACCATGGCAGTCATCCAATGAGGTCAAACAATTCTACATTTTTAGACAACTACTGAACTTTAAAGCATACAGAGCAAAGCTGACAGAATTAATGTGAAAAACAGACATATACAACAATCACAATGGGGTATTTTACCATACCTCTCCTAATATCATACAGCAGGGCACAGAAGAAACTGAACAGAGCAGCAGGAAGATCTAAATACCTTCAGGACCTACCCTACTCAGAAAAATGGCTGTACCCCACAGTGGATGAATGAGCTTTGCTTTGTGTTCTAATATGTGGTCAAGTTCATAAAAGTTTTATGGTCTTGTGAGAAATAGTATATTTTTAGTGTTTGCATGGGATATTCTCCATGTCTTTGGGAACCATTTGATTTCTGATGACATTTAGAACTAGAGTTTTTGTGTTTAGTTTGAATGACTTATCTAGTGGTGACAATAGGGTATCGAAATCACACACTATCATTGTGTTGGGGTCACTCTCAATTTGTGATTTTACATCTATTAGTGTTTCTTTCTGAAGTTGCGTACCCTGTGTTTGGTACATAAATGCTTCAAATTATAATATTCTCTTTGTAGATATTTTTTTAATAAAAAAGGAAGTACCTGACCCATTTCTTGTGGCTAGTTCAGTTTAGGTCTGTTTGAAAAGATACTACAAAAGCTGTGTCTGCTTGTTCATTTGTTCTACTTGCTTGGAATAGCTTTTCTGCTTTTCTCCCCCCAAGGTGCTGTTTATTATTGATGATTATTCTTGGATGAAGTAAAAAAAAATAAAAATAAAAGAATCCTGTTTTCTGACCCAAGTTGTCAGCCTGTGTACTTATTTCACTGCTAATAAGACCATGAACTGGTATAACCACGACGAAAATCACTGTGGAGATTCCTCAAAGAGCTAAAAATCTAACTTATGATCCAGCTATACCATTTTGGGGCATATATCTCATAGTCTTTCTATCTTGTTTACTACAGAGATATTTGCTCTGCCGTGTTTATTTACAATGGATAGGGAACAGAAATAATGTAGATATTCGTCAACTGGTGAATTGATAATAGAAATGTGGTAGTTTACAGAATGAAAATGTCATTTAACTTCTAAAAGTAAAATTATGGAGTCTCAGGTAAATGGGTGGAATCGGAAATAATCATCCTGCAGCAACTCAGATTCAGAAGGCTAAATATAGCCTGCTTTCTCTCATGTGCAGATGTTAGTTTTGCTTCTTTACATATGTATCTTTCATTCGGAAAGAACCATTCAAGGCAGGGGAACTAGAGCACAGACATATAAAGGAGGAAAGGGTAAAACATGGAACAGGAAGGGTTAGATAATGTGGGAGATAGAAGGACAGTGTAGAACAAGTTTAAGAAGAGATACCTAATACTGAAGACCTTTGGGAAAACCTAGTACTATATAAATTTCCTAACTAGGGAACCCATTTGGACACTGAGCTGCCATGAGCTACATCAGTCAGGGTTTCTAGGCATGGTCCAAAAAAAAATAAATAAGGAAAGAAAGAAAGAAAGGAAGAAAGAAAGAAAGAAAGAAAGGAAGGAAGGAAGGAAGGAAGGAAGGAAGGAAGGAAGAAAGAAAGAAAGAAAGAAAGAAAGAAAGAAAGAAAGAAAGAAAGAAAGGGAAAAAAAAAGAAAAGAAATTTCCTAAAACACACATACACACGTAATTTGAATGGTATTACTTTTATAATAGGAGTACAACAATCTGACTAAATATCACATGCTAGCAAAGAAAAAAAGTATTAGAATGAGCTAATTATATTGAGTTGTTAGTCAGTGTGCTCTGTATACACTCAAACATTACAAACTATTATCAGTGCTCTTGGATTTACTGTCCAGAATTTCATGGTCAGGCCCTATTGCTGAAAACACCACACAGTTTTATCATATGCATAGAGAAGTCAGTTTTAGTTATAAATTGGAATGTCCATTCCTACTGGCTACTTTCACAGAGTTGGAAGTCCTGTACAACTAACGGAAGAGGAAAATAATCATTAATATCCCCCACCAGCTGTGAATAAGAACTAGTGACCTGATCTGCCCACTGGTATGTGGCATGAATATTACAGAAGCGATCAACCACTTTCTAATTGGATACAAGTCACTCTCTATGAGATGGAGCCAGTTCCTAGCACAGTTCATGGAAAGGTTGTAGGACCTGGTTGGAGAACGAAAACTATTATTCTACTAAGCAGACGTAGTACTGAAATGACTCCTAAAGACCTATCATTATACTCATAGATCAGTGCATCAGAAAAGCATCTTCTTGCAGTAGATGAAAGACCCCAAACTGAACATGAATCCCAGAATATTCTGAAGCATTATGTTTTGAGTAGGACCAGATGCTAGCATGTAAAACAAGTACTTTCTGTGGCCAGGCAACTTCAGGTAAAAATAGACCCTGGGAAACCTAACAGAATAGAAGTCAACTTACTCTCCCCTTCCTGTGTGATTCATCAGAATGCATACTCACTCGTGTGTTCACTCATTAACACTCTTTTTGATGGTCTAAGCATATTTTTGGACCCAGGGCACAGTGCCTAATCTTTAGTTCTCACAGTTTGTTACTGATCAAAGACATTTATGGCTGTGGTAGACACAGGTGCTTGGTGTACAGTCATCGTAACAAACTCCTTGTAGTTGCTCATGCTGATTTTCCATTCATTGTCGGGCTCCTTCTAGAAGCAGCAATGTGAGTCAGTGGGTAAACGCACCTGCTGTCAAACCTGATGGCCTGAGTTTGATCCCAGGAATCCACAGAGCAGAAGGAAATTGACTCTTGCAATTATCTTCTTGACCTCCGCACACGTACCCTGACACATTCCTTCTCTCCAGCAAAATTAATTAATAAATGTAAACAAAAAGACACTGGAGTATGCTTCACAGTGGTTTTTTTTTAATATCATTGCGGAGGCAGAAAATTCATTATTGTACACTTTCATATTACAAAAATCAATATTCTCGTCACAGACTTTTCTCTAACTAGGTCTCCTGATTAAGACAGCAAATCCCATTTCTAGACCCATAATTTTGATCTATGCCTTCACTGAAACTATTTTAAAAGAAAAACTTGTGACTAAATACTCATTACATTTGAGAGACCCAAACATTCTACATTTCACCTGGGGCGTAAAATTTCCTACAAAACCTTCATGCTTAGAAATTTGTCTCATTAAAACAATTTGAGTTTTTTTTTAATTAAAAAAAATGACTCAAAATGAGCACTTCCCTTTTTCCGAATTGAAATAAAAATTAACAAGAAAAGCTACAAAAAAAATTCTGTTCAAGAGCATGGACACTTGATGTCTGTAATTGGCATTGAACCAACCCACAACCTTAGGAGATAAACAGTAATGATAGGCAGATATTCCTCAAGCCCCTTTACTAAAATGATTTCACTTTAATCTTCTTCCCCTAAGTTATTAGGGTAAAACTTTGCAAGCCCTAATTTCATTTGAAAAGGACTGTCTGTGGGGATGCTTAGAGCAGCTAAGCTGCAGTCCTTTGTTTTCAGACTCTTTGCTGTTCTCCAGTTGCTGAGAAGAGGAGGGAACTTAGGCTGCATTCTCTAGTGAGTAGGATGCACTCTGAGAGGGAAATCATTAAAGCTGAAGACTTCAATGGCAAAGATAAACGGGATTAGAGGCTAATATTTCAGAGTTAAAGTATACAGAATGGCAAATGAGCTATCAACTCACTGTGGCTTTTGAAATTTCAAAGTCCTTGACTATGTTTTGAAACACATTTATAGCAAAATGATCTTTTTGGCACAAATAAACCAAAGGTGAGTCAAGCTTTGAAGTTCATATCACTGATGTATAATGTTCTTAGGTATGGTAAGCTTCCATTGCTTAATAGGAAAATAATGTTTAATTAGATACATTCTCCCGGCACAGGCCATGACCATGCTTTGGTACAGGGATCTTTGCCCAGTATTAATGCTGCTCTCATAATACACTCTCCTTTCTCTGGCCCTGTGCTCTGCATAGCTCCAGAGTGATAGAGACTGTGACTGGTGCTATCATGTGCCAAACTGAGCAAGCAACAAGCTAAAGAGGTTTGATATCAGCCCTTTGATTCTGGGCACATGACTTACTTGTGAGGTTCTAGGTAATAACTAACAAGGTTATAAGAGGAGCACGTAACTTCCAGGGAAGCAGTAAAGGGGTGAGGAGAAGTGTTGCAGATAAGAAAGGGTGACAGACAAGGTGAAGGTGAACAAAGCACATTGTGGATATCACAGTGTAACTCCTGTGTGTGATACATGTAAAAAGGGAACTGAGACTGTAGCAGAAGAGAAAAATGGAGACTAGACAGTGCCTGTATAGTTATATAGTAGCCATAAGACAGAATTAATAAAATCATAAGCTTATGTTTTGTCCAAAGGGGTTTGTCAATGAAAACATGGGAGTGATCAGTTACACCTCAGTATAAAATGTCTTATCTGAGATTGGGGAAAGAATTAGCAGAATAAACACTTTGCTAGTAATTATTAGATAGGAACAAGGTTTAGTGGAGCGCTGCAGCCTAGCTGAGTTTGCACAGTGGGGGGATGTGTTCCAAGCAGGGCTCCAAACAGGTGGAAGGGAGAAGGCATGTTACAATTGAGAGAAATTTGGAACATTTGAAATCTGCATGGAATTCAGAGTGTGGGTCTCTGCAAAGCAAAATCTGATTAACTTGATAATCTCATTATGTTTCACATTCTTTCCCTTCAATGAATCAGATGTAGCTGTAGCATGCACTTCCCAAAAGGAAGAGTATTATCCTCCCAACCCACTATACACAGTACCGAGAATAATGTCACACTGGCCAGAAAATATGTGCTCTGCAGATGAAAATAGTCAGTTAGACCCTGATGGCTCAGGAGTTTCCCTGGTAGGCCTTACAGGAGACATAAGTAATTTTGAAAAACAGTATTCCTCAAACAACCGTTTGACTTAGAATTTTGTTATATCCAAAGTCAATTATAGAATAGACAGAAGTAGTGACTGAATATGTTTCTTTGATCAATTCAATCATAGACACAACATTCTCTTGCTGCCTTTTCTCAATTTTCAACTGAAAGTAAGAACATGGAACCCAGGACATCTTGTGCTGGTTGCTGTATCATCCAGGGTTAAGCCTGTTTTAATCTGTGCATACTAAACAGTTATTGAACATTTGAGTACACCATAGGAAGTTCTTATTCTTTTTATAATTTAATTTTATTCATATATTACAATTTATTCACTTTGTATCCCCTCTGTAGTCCCCTCCCTTGTCTCCTCCCAGTCCCAACCATCCTCCCTCTTCTCCCCCATGCTCTTTCCCTAGTACCCCATAGGGGAGGACCTCCTCCCCTTCTATCTGATCCTAGGCTATCAGGTCTCTTCAAGGCTGGCTTCATCATCTTTCTCTGTGGCCTGGCAAGGCTGCACCCACCACAGGGAGGTGATCAAAGAGCAGGCCACTGAGTTCATGTTAGCGACAGCCCCTGTACCCCTTACTAAGGAACCCACTTGGAAACTGAGCAGCCAATGGACTTCCTCTGGACAGCAGGTCTAGGTTCTCTCCATGCCTGGTCCTTATTTAGATTATCGGTCTCTGTGGACCCCCCTGGACCTGGGTATTTTGACTCTGTTGTTCTCACTGCGGAGTTCCTTTCCCCTCCAGGTCTTTGCCATTGAATCAATCTTTCTCATGCTAGTATTTCCAACACCTAAACTTTATCCATTTGGTTCATCTGGTTTTTAAGGGAATATGGGTGCATAACTATTGCCTTGTAAAGACACTTTACTGGGCTAGTGAGGTGGCTCAGCAGGTAAAGGTGCTTGCTGACAAACCTGACCACTTGAGTTCAATCACTCTCTGGAACCCACAAGGTGGGAGGAGGGAACCAAATCCCTTTAAGTTGCCATCTTACAACACAGGGGCTGTGGCAGGTATGTGCTATCCTGTCCGAATAACATGAATAAATGTAGAAAAATAAAAACAATCTTTCATTATTTAATTAAATGGGAAAAAATGCACTTTTCTTAGTGGATAGATGGGTTAAATCTAGTATCTATTTTCTGCCTACAGTCCATCTTTTCTTTATGTCACCAAATACGTTCTTCTTTCTAGAAATTATTTTATTAAAACTTAATGTGTTTTAAATAAAATCAAATAGTGACTACAGATGAACAAAGGAAATCTGTACCTACATCTTTAGATATTGGTGCTCCTTATCAAAAAAGTAAAAAAAAGATTGACTTCCAGGTTTTCATGTTCATTATTTAAATTTGAGCTTTTATTATACTGAAGCAGCATGAGATCTATTCCATCAAGTAACTTCTATGTAATAGGTTGCCATTGCTTCCCAGCCCATTGTAGGACAGAAACACTTGAGCTCATACACACTGTCTACATTAACTTTATATTAGTCGTTTTCTAAACTCCCTTTACCCTTCCCTCTAGCCAGCAACTATCACCCTTCCAGTCTTTGAGTCTATGGATTTGATCATTTTAGAAACTCCATCTAAGTGAAATCATGTAGCCTGGATTTCTGTGGCTTGTTTCATTTAGTGTAATGTTTTCACAGCTGCTGGATATTGCATACCTTTCTTCCATCTTGAGGATGGCATTGGTTATTCGTATCCACAGATTTGTCAACTCATCTCTCACTACACTACACGTTCGGGCTTTTTCACAAGAGCAAACATCATCAGTGAGCACAGTAGTGAAGCCTTTAATACCTGACAGTGAGACTTCTAGACAGTAGAGCAGCTCTGCTTTCAATTGTTTTTGGAAATGTTTTGTTCTCCACAGAAGATGTACCTCCAAGAGTTCCAATTTTTATAGGTCCTTACTAGCATTTTGTTTTTAATTTTTTTGATGTATGTAAATGCCATCCTGACAGAGGTGACATAGAGTACACATGTAGCTTTAATTTGCAAACTCCTGATTAATAGTAACATGGGTTATTTTAAAAACGTACCTGTAGCCATCTGTATGCAGTCCCTGGAGCAAATTCATTCAAGGCCTTGGCATATTTTAATTTGTTTATTTTTTATTTTGCTGATAAGTTATAGAAGTTCCTTATATTTCTAGGATATTGATTACTATAGGCTGAAATAGTTCTCCCACTCCGTAAGTTGCCTTTTCTTTCTTTCAGCTATTTCCTTTGGTGTTCAGAAACTTTTTTCTTTGAGATTATCCTTTTATTAATTTTGTTGTCTGGACCATTATGCCCATGAGCCATTGCTAATACCAATGTTCTAAAGCCTTTTATCATTCTAAGAATTTTACATATGAGAAGATCATACTCAATAGTTTTTCTTTTTAAGGCTTTTCCTTTAAAACCATAAATGTCAAGAATATCTACTTGGGCCACTGTTATTCAACATAGTATGGGAAATATTAGTTAAATAAATTAGAAAAAATAACTATTTAAAGCAGACAGGAAGAAATAACTGTGCTTATAGATGACATGTTGGATGAGACCTAACAGACTAGGATCAGAAGGAAGAAAAAGAAACCCTCTCCTACCAGTGGACTTGCGGAGGGGAGTGTGTGCAGAAGGGGGAGGAAGGGAGGGATTGGAAGTGGAGGAGGGAGGGAACTAGAGGGGGGATACAAAGTAAATAAAGTATAATTAAAAATAAAAAAATGATGGAAAAGTGAACAAATTGTAAGCGAAACAGTATGTATCCTATATATCATGCTATATATTATTAGGAAGCCACATGGCACATATTAGCACCTATGTTTGGAGGCATTGCTCAACGATATATTCTAGAATTTTTGCACATATAATTTAATGATTCATATTTTGTGTCTATTATATAATTTAAACAAATAACTTTGAAAAAAAAAACAAGATTACTGACTATCAGGGAGCCTACATGGGTCTGACCACAGCTCTTGCATTATGTGTTATGGTTGTGCAGCTTTGTCTTCTTGTGGGACTCCTAAAAATGGGAATGGAGCAGGAGCTGTCTCTGATTCTTTTGCCATCTTTTTAGATCTTTTCCTCCTACTGGGATGCTTTGTCTAGCCTTAATATGACGGGAGGTGCCTAATCTTATTTCACCTTGATATGTCATATTTGGTTGATATCCCTTGGAGAAGGAATGAATGGTTGGGGAGGTCAAAGGGGAGCTGGAGGGACAGACTAGGAGAGAAGGAGACAGGGGAAATGCATTTGAGATGTAATATGTGAGAAAAATAAACATATTTAATAAAAGAAGTAACATGTTTTAAAAAACACTTTTGTTTCCATACAAAACATTTGACAAATGTGATATCACCTTTGTCAACTTGGTTTTAAACTGTTTCTGAAAAAGTTAATTTTACACAAAGATCCTCAGATAGAGTTGAATTAATTGTTCCTTTGGGTACTGCATAACTTGTTTGCCAACATATCTATGGTGTTTTCTAGATGTCTACAATAAAATATTACCAATTAAAAATAAATAAATAAAATTTTTTTAAAAAGTCCTAAAGATTCTAAAAAGAAAAACACTTAAAACATATGAATTAAAGTCATAAAATGTAAAAGTAACATATAGAAGCCAACTGTAGAACTGGTAGGATGGCTCAGTGGATAAAGGTGCTGTGGCCAAGCCCAGAAACCTGAGCTTGATCCTCAAGGCCCACACATGCACCCATACTAGGGTTATAAATAAATAAAAAAATAAACAAACAAGCAAATGAATAGATGTAACAAACCAGAGTTTCCTTTTTTTATACATTAACAGCAAAGTACCTAAAACAGAACCTAGAAAAACAATGTATTTATTTATGATAACACAAAAAGAATAAGATATCTAACAATTTAAAGAGGAAAAAAACAACAACAAACAAAAACAAAAACAACAACAACAACAACAAAAATCCTTCATCTACAGGAATTTTTGTAACCAGTGAGGAATGTTTATAATATGAACTTAACTACTTACCCACAACCAAGTCTCTCCTCCTTCTTCAGTCAAAAGAAGAGTTCCTGAGACCAAACTCCCTAGCAAAGAGAGGATGGGGATCTTGCCTGCCAGTGACTGGGACCACACAGTCCAGAAGTCTCTCCGTCTTTGGTGACATTTTTTTTTTGTAACTTAATCACTCATCACCTCTTAGAAAGCTAACTGCAACAGTCAGTTGCAAATAACATGGTTGTTAGTTTCTAGACTACCGGAATACTTAATTTAATTTTGTGTATGAAATTTTGTGTGTGGAATGAATAGTAACATCTTCAAACTTAAGTATATTGATAAAATGAAAGTCAAAAATAATGTTGATTTTAAAAAAGAAAAAAAACACAGTTGTTAGGGAAAAAAATGTAACTGTGCTTTGATCTAGACAGACAGGCTTCACTTTTGACAAGGTTGGAAATCTGAAATAAGACTTGGTATTGTGGCTATTCTAGCTTCCTCTAAAATGATACCTGTTTGTGCAGCATCCCAGGGGAAGCAAGAGATGCTGAATATCTTGTTAGTAAGCACTGAGTCGACATTTCAATCTCAATTTACAACCCATTGGCATTGTGAGTAATCATTTCAGTGACTTCTTTGCAAGACCGACACCTGCCTACATACTGTCTTCTACTTCTTCATACAAGTGGGATTTAAGACCTATTTCTTGATAGAATAGGTCCCTGGTTTTAAATAAACCTCATAAAAACTGACAACTCCCAACCTTTTAAGAATGAAAGACAGACTTTTATATGAAATGCATTGCAAAAAAGAGAGGATTTTTACTCATCACTAAGAAAGTGGTGAATTACACAGCCTCGTTTTTTAATTCATCAGATACAGGCTTCTTCAACACAGTTACCACTAGATGTCTTCTGAAAATGTCCTTGTGCTAAATAGGAAGTTAACGGGCTCCAGAACTCTCAAGGAAAATTTAAAAGAAGACTCATGTCACCGTCGTTAGGAGAGGAACTTTGATGACATTCCACAAGGGTGAAGAAGACAGACAGAACTTTGATTTACCAGTTATTAATTTAACTGTGATTGAAAGAAGGATAATTTTCACAGCAATACAACTGGGGTCCTAAGAGGAGTCAGGAGTTAGGTGAGGGGACTGGAGCCCTAATGGTTTTTGTAAATATGAAAAAATGGTTGCCATATTTTTCCAGGAAAGAAAATAATAAACGTTCCTTTGGTATTCATGATCTAACCATTAGTCTATGTGACACTAATCCTCATTGGTTATGTAGGCATTTCTGATCTGAGCCACATATCCAATGATATACTGGGGAAGAGCAATCTTCAGTTGCTCACACACTATTTTTGTGAGGAGGCCTAACTCAAGCTCAGCAGACTGTCCGGATCCCAGCCTACAAGGAATTTCCTAGAAGTAAATTCTCTGTGGGACTGACGTCAAAAATACAGCTCTATCAATGTCACCTTTATGTCAGCAAACAGATTAAATGTTTCTAATATCCAGCATAATGACATTCTGTGTGGTCTTGATCATATTTGTGATAGTATATGTGAGACAGCTGTAAACCTTGGAAGACTATGCCTGCCTAAGAGAATAGGGTTTTCTTTTTTCTTTTTTTTCCTGGTCCTAAACACGTTACAGTTGCCACTGTAAATCACTTGTCAGTCTATGGCAAATGTAACAGTGTTTTAATCTGGAAAAAGGGGGGAGAAATAAAATACAGATAATCTTTTTGGCCATTTCCTTGGCACCTTCACACAGGGAAGACTGACAGCTCCTTCACTTGAATGACAGGTGTCCTTTGAAATGCCTGTGAATCAGGGTCTATACAGACTGTTGAAATGCATATTTCCCTCCTTATCGTAAAGGAATGGATGGGCAAGATAGGTGCTGTTAACATTGCAAATAGCTCCAGAATTATTCATTGTCAGCTCCAGGCAAAGAATGGGGGGAAAGTTTTATTATTCACCACGCACAATAGCAGGGCGCTTAATGATTCTCAGTTACCTTGGCAGAATTGTCTGTCGACTTCAGGCACTAGCAGTGGGTGACACAGGTCTGGCCAAGTGTTAGAGCAAGATCATACATTCTGGTCCCATTTTAATTTCTAATACATTAATCTTTCCCTCCCAGATGCACAATGAATATTCCATAGACTCTTGTTTGTCAGAAGCCGTCTGGCTTTCATCTATTCAGGTGGTTTCATTGACTGTGAAAGCGAGCTTCAAAGGCCCGATCAGTCAATGACAACTGTCTCACAATAGCACTGAGTAATGCTTTCCCTTTTTCTTTTCAGGCATCTGATAGACAACTTTGACACCTGATCTCCGGGGACCCCGTGGAGTCACTCAGAGTTCTTAAGAGACTTCCTTTACTTTATCACTCCAGAAAGAATTGTCACAGGTGAATGTATCGCACTTTCTCAGGAGCTGAACCTGACCCTTGAATCCATCTCATTTGCACTGCAGGTTTCAGGATGAATTAAAATGGATTAAGTTGGCTTAATGCTGTTTTACAAGCAAGCGGAAAGCACTGTGCCATTCATTTCTAATTTTAATCCTTTGTCTTAGCCTGTTAATTACTATTGTTTTAAGTTCATTATCCTGCCATGCACATTGTTGCTAGTTGGATGCTAATGCATGTAAGCGGTGTCCTCACTTTCGCAGGTACTGACCCTTCAGTTGTCAAAGGAGTCCGTGTCACTGCCAAACATCCGATTCTATAATCTACAATTCTCTTTAAGTTTTTATTCTTCTCTTGTCTCTAATTAATTAAGCAGCAACCCCACTGAAGCATCGTTTGCACAGACTCCAGTTCAAAGTATTAAAAAGGAGAGGAAGGAACCAGGAGCCCACTATGCGGTCTCTAGAGTTGCATTAGGGCAATTCTGTCCTAGCAAGGGGTTTTATCTACTGTGTTTTCGAAACAGGGCCATGAATAGCAATAGGAGCTCTATTTCCTATCTTATCATAATATTTTTCAGCATTTCTGTTGAGTCCAACTGGGATGTTACGACCCCACAAATGAAAGTAAAGCAAAAAGACACCTGCGGAGAAGTGACGTGAACAGATGAGCTGGTCACAGATTCAAGAGTCTCACTTCTTTGGCCGATTCAAGTTTCTCATGTAATTTTCCATTTTGGTGTGAGAATTCCTTGTGCTTTGTCCTCAGAAAGTTCAGCCAGACCCTGGACACTTTCTGTGAAGAAAACAGAGTAGCTCCACAAGTGCAAAGTTCTGAGCATGTCAAAGTTTATCTCTATGTACAATTGTACTCTTACCTAGTGCTGTATCACTTCCATCTATGGTCCCTGCTTTGTGTTCTGAAGCAACACACCACACACACACACACACACACACACACACACACCACACACACAGAGGGTGGGGAGAGAGAGCTACTGCCTTTATTCTGTAATTACACTGTGATTATATGAAGCATATGGCTTCCTTCGGCTTCCCATTGTGGGGACTTTTATAATCCCCATCAGTTTATCCAAAGTACAATTTCTTGACAGAAACCAATTTTGGGGGGGGGGGGGTGAGGAAACATTTGGGAAAGAAATATGAAGATAATAAATATTTCTTGTCTCCATGAAGGATAATAATAATAATTATAATTAATTAATAGTTCAGTAATAATACATTCTCAACCATCAGTTGTGCTGATCTGTGTGGATCATCAGCACAATTGCTTTCTTTCCTAACCACACTAGAAGAAGTAGCTTGAGTCTCTCCTCCTTCCCCTATCTAAAACCTGCCCGTCCAGCATCTTCTCTGTTTCTATCGGTTAATAAGGAATCAAACATATCATTTTCCACTTAGAAGTACCCCCTGCCCTAGTCACAAATCCTGTGCTTTTCCACTTTTCCCTTTGCTTTCATAGATCGCTGTATCTATTTGCAGACAAAGTCTCCT
This sequence comes from Meriones unguiculatus, assembly GCF_030254825.1. Taxonomy (NCBI): domain Eukaryota; kingdom Metazoa; phylum Chordata; class Mammalia; order Rodentia; family Muridae; genus Meriones; species Meriones unguiculatus. The sequence goes on along the minus strand of NC_083356.1, from coordinate 97,749,919 downwards.
TTCTCTAGTAATTAGCAAACTGCTCCACTAAGGTTGTTGTCACGCTGCTGCAGGGATGCATTTTCACTGAGTTCCATCCACATGGCCCTAATCAATGACTCTTTTGCTTCTTCCTCATCGGATCAGGAGCAGTCAATAGGGCTGGCTGTTTCCCCTTCTCTACGACCTTGTTTCTCTTCACTTAAACAGCACCACAGGCTTTCAAGCACCACGGGCTGCTCCGTCCTCATCTTACTTGGTGGCTTATGTCCCTTTTCTGATTTCTATAACCTGGAGGTTCTGGTTCTAGGACTTTGATTTATCTCACCTGACCCTCTGGGTTTGAGAGTCATACAAAGGTCAACGTTTTCCTCAGTTGTCTCTATTTTACAGTATTCTCCTTAACTATTTTACCTCACACAGCTACTCTCCCACTGAAGATCTCTACCCACTTTTATAACATGGATTTAGTATCTTACATGTTCAAAATAAAATCTTACTTTGTTCCTGATGACAATTGCTTAGATAAATGAGCCAGCCAGTTCCTTTCTAGCTCTATAGCTAAAGGAACTAAAGTGGACTTATTTGAAATGTCCTGAAAAGCAACAAATATTCGACAAGACTGAAGTGGAGATTGCGAGTGAGAAAGGCAAATGAATGCAGTAGCTCTTGTACAGTGAGAAAAGACATCAATCTTCAGAGCAGGAGAAAGCCTTAGCCAAGTTAGTATCTGACAGGTTATCAGCCAGAATTTGTAAATAACTCAAAAAATTAGACATCAAAGTCAACCAGTCAATTAATGCGGCAAATGGATGGAACATCCTCCCCCCCTCCCCGAAAAATGTAAATGATCAAAAGACAATTGAGAAAGTATTCATCACCCTCAGGAAACAGAAAACTAAAAATCTAAGCTACAATGACATGCCATTTCACCTCAGTAAGGGCGGAGAGAAGCACGCTGAGGAATATTGTCAACATCTTGGGAGGCCTGTCCTGAGCCCTGCTTCGTGTCTATCCACAACTGCGGCACACGGACTGTCTTTCCGCCCTGGTTTTAATGTGATGAGGTGCTAGCATAAGAGCATAGTTAGGGTGAGGCAACTTGTTCATCTCATGGCCGAAGCACAATGATACCACTGACCTTCCTGATTTTAAAACCTAGTCTCCAACTCACCATATGTTTTAAAGCTTTATTAATTTTCATTTTATGTGTTTGAGTTTTTTTTTAACCTGAGTGCACTGCATTTGTACCAAGGTCCTCCAAGAGGCCAGAACAGGACACCAGGTCCTCTGGAACTGGAGTTAAAGACACCATGTAGGTTCTGGGAACCCAGCTTGGGTCCTCTGTAATGGCCTTATCTCCAACCCACCTCTGACTCATTATAATTTAGTGACCAATCTTATAAGATTTTCTTATAAACATTGACCAAGGGTATGGAAGTTCACCAGCCAAACCCCGCAGCTCTGCACAGATCTCTTTTTAAACTTTGACACTGTTTCTCTATGGGGGTGGATGTGGCCACACCAGTGTTTCTGTTTATGGTAGTGTGCCGAATTTACAGGGCCTGAGGTTTCCTTGGCAGGAAGCCATCTATTCTCACCTTCTCTCGCTTGTGGCTACAACAGTTGGCACTCCATTTCTTTGCCTGTTCTTCGTAAACATTTCTTCCATCTGATTAATAATTTAAAATCTCCCTGCCGTGTTTGTTGATCTCCACCTGTTTGTTGCTTTTCCTGTGTTTGGAGGTTGAAAATGCTGTGTTGGTACAAACTTAATAAAGCTTAATAGGACAGGCATCCATTGGAAGTACCCAGATGGCAGAGCATAGGCCGAGAGTCACATGGCTGACTCGTGTGCCTGTATTGAAATAAGGGAGGGGACAGATTCCATTGAGTTCATCTCTACACTCAGAAATTCTGCATAGAAAGTTAAAGTCCAGTTATACTAATTAGTTCATAATGGCTTCAATGAAATGTTTTTCTTTTTCATTTGCTGCCTGCGGTCCCAGTGTATAATTGATTTCTATCAAGTCTCAGAATTAGCTTGATTACTGCTAAGAATGGCTTGGAAAAATTTAAAAACAATGCATATCAAAGACTTGGAAGGGGAAAACTACCATGGCTCTTGGGTGTGTAATGGATAAACGTGGCCACTGAGAATCTGCACGGCTGGGAATCCACACTTGGAACCAAAACAGCAGAGATTACCTTTTAACCTCTTCAGTTTAGTGAAAAGTGACTGGAACAGTTCATCAGTGCTCAAGAAATATTACAAGATAAAGGAAATGAAAGTAATGGACTACAATATGACAGACAGGCTTTACTGGACAGATATAGGCTTTTCAAAGCACAGCCATTTTGTTTGTTGTTGGCAAACCATATCCTCTAAAATAAGTGTTATGTTCAAACTCTTGACTATATCACACAACCGTTTTTCTCCCTCCATTTCGTAAGCCACCACAGAACTAAAATATGTCCTCAGTCTTGCCTTCCTTAACAGAGGTGTTGTTTGCACCACATATAAATAACCAACACTTCTCTTGGCCCTAATAATTGTTACAGCTTTTGCTTTCTAATAAGAATGCTTCTTATCAAAGTTATTTTTCTGTTTTTCTCTTGGATTCTCACAAATAGCATCACCTAGGAGGTACCCCCACTGTTTTGGAAGACAGCTTTATATTTTTAGTTCACATACCTCTGGTTTTATTTGTTTGTACTTCACTTTGGACAGATGTGTCCATGGAAATCAATTCTAAACTTTCACCTCCAACAAAACCTAAATATTTCTGATGTCTTAAGCTGAAGCTCTGTCCCTGGCACCTATTATATCCATTAGATCATGACTGGTGGAGGAGATGTGAAAATAAGAGAAAAGAGATGAGAATCACCCCAACAGCTGAAGATGTTCTTCATGGAGACCGTGAGGGCAGCATTCCCTGCATAGGAGCAGAGTGTGCACACCTAGGCACTGTGGGGTAGGAGATTTTGTGAGGCAGGAAGAGGAATTGTGTTGAGGTGGAAAGTTCTATCTATAAATCTGTTTCCTGCAGTCAAGAGAAAGTGAATGCTGGTGACTCATGACCGCCAGCAGATGTCCTTGTCACAATGCTCACTCTCAGGAGTTTTTCAGCTCTCCTAATGGGTCTTTATTTTAGCTCATTAACCCTTCAGTGTCCCCCTTTCATCTTGACTCTGTCCTGATTTCTTCACTCACCACTAGCTATCATTTTATCAGAGCTCATAAAATCACCTTCTTCTTAATTTCAAATAAATATTTTGATGAATTTTCATAGTTTCTTCTAATTGTGCCACTATTGTTGATCTACATTTCACTCTTTTGCCATTACTTCTGTAATTAAAATTTTCATGGTAGCTCAGTGTCCAAATGGGTTCTCTAATAAGGGGAGCAGGGACTATTTCTGACATGAACTCAATAGTGAGCTCTTCCCCTCTCCTCCCACGAGGGAAAAGCAGCCTGGCTAGGCCACAGAAGAGGACATTGCAACCAGTGCTGAGGAGACCTGTTAAGCTAGGGTCAGATGGAGGAGGAGGAGGTCCTCCCTTGTTAGTGGACTTGGAAAGGGGCAGGGAGAAGACGAGGGAGGGCGGGTGGGATTGGGAGGGAATGTGGGAGGGGGCTACGGCTGCCATACAAAGTAAATAACCTGTGATTAATATAAAAAATAAAAAATTAAAAAAATTCAGTGAATGATTAGATCAAGGCTAAGTATGTAAAGACAACATGGAAAGACTTTAAGTATTTGTACTTCCTTCTCCCTTTGGGTCTTGCTGCTCCACCCCGCTGATACTCAAGCTACAGCAGCTGTGTGTAGCCCTCTTCTTTATATGTCTTACGTTGTGTTGTGTCTCCACCATGAAGCTTCTCCCTTCTTGGCCAGGAAAGCTCCTGACGATCTTCCATGTTTCTTCTAAGTTATAGCTCTTGGAGGTATATGCTCACTGCTACTATTCTGTGTAGCTCTCGTTAGAATACTTTTTAATCATTGTAAATATCTCATTTGTGTGTGGAGAGTTAGTTTCTTGGGAATGTGAACTGAAGGTTGTTTGTCAGTCACAGAATTTCAAATGATACAGAATGCTCAGTTAATATGTGTGGACTATACAGGTGGATGAAGTTATAAACATCAGGTGAGCACCGTGCCGCTCATTCTTTTAAATGTCAGCTTTGGAATCATGTAACTCTTAAGAGAATTTTGTTCCTAATACTGAGGAATCAAATACGAATAGTTTTTACCTTACACACCCAGTGTCTCTGCTTTCCAGAGCTCATTTATTTTATGTGAAGATGCAATCTTTTTTCAATAATTCCAGCGAGAAAATGTACAGAAAAACAACAAGTAAATTTCCCAGAGAACAACAGAATCCTTTTAGAAATCAGCATAAATTGGAGTTGAAAAAAAAAAAAAAACATTCAAACTTGAAAAGGAAGCCATTTACCTGAACAATTTGGTCTAGAGTAGGTCAACATGCTAACTCCTTCATCAAAAGTGTAAGGCTAAGAAAAAGCAGCTCACCAATTAATACAGAGTCCACTTACATCTCCTAAGGATTGGTGTAATAATGCCATGGTTTCAAATCCTTTCTTCTTCATCCCGGTCAGCAAAGTCTGCTAATGAAAACTTTAGAAGCCACATTTAAATGCACAAATCATCTACAGTATGGTCTTAACCATATTTTCATACCCAAGCTGTGGTGAAAATACAGAATCTTAGTGGTTTTATTTTTTTCCCCTGGGGTGAGAGGAAATCATGAGCCAAGTCAGGCTACAAACATCCTTCTTGTCCACAGAACAATGAGGGCATACATCTACTCAAGCACAGTAATGTTTCCATCCCTACTTTTTGCACAGGGGCAAACTTGCTGCTTTCTGTGGACATAGATCTAGGGAGAAGGTGCTACGGAGGTCACAGGTATTTTATAATTTTTCAAGATGCATATTGCAGCACTTTGTGGGAAAAAAAAAACCCAACTGTAACTAGAGCTAATAAACTAATTACTGCTGTCCTAATGACTGAGCTTCAAAGGAGATCTTAACTAAGTGAGCCAATTATTACATTGCCATGTATTTTTTATTCCTTCCTGTTAAATCATGCATTTGGTGTTATACAGAAGCTTTATGCTTATTAAAAAATAACCAGTATGTATGAGCTTATGAAAGGAAACTTCACTCAGATTTTTAAAAAGCAAATGAAAAACCTTCAAATCGTACTGGTGCCATATGGTATACTCAGAAACACTTGTGAAAGGAGAGCTAAACCTTGAATATATTAATGATTTTACTGAAAGAAAAAAAAAAGACCTCCTTTCCATCTTTGCATCTGAAAAGACTTTTGAATCAGCCACTGGGAAGCACATTTCTGTAGAAGAAACTGAATTCAGTAACATATAACTAATATTGTGATTATAAATAGTACGTGGTTTTGAATAACACAAAAGCTTAATGTTCTGTCTTAAAAACTGCTCAAGAGGCTTAAAAATATCTACAGCTTATTTTCTACATACATTTCTTCACTGCGTCTCACAATTTCTTTCATCTCAGCTTTAGGCAAAGACAGGAGCCTAACTAACCACATGGACTGTGGATGTGTTCATGACTCTAGAAGCTTGAGTTTCCATTGCCTTGCCACTCATTGGTTTTTGCCTCCTCATAAAGTCTCTTATAAACCATTCATTCTAATATGTAAAACATCTACTAAGATCCTGCTTGTTTGTTTTCTTGATTTTCTTTCTCATACATTGCAAATGTGAACCATTCAGGAAACCAAACACAAAGCAAGAACATGCTACACTAATGGAGAACGCCTCCTGGTTGAATGGCCAGCATTGAGCAGCACTATTGTTCACTGAATTCAGTAGTACTTTTATTCTGTGTCTTCAATAGTAAGCTTGCTGTCTCTTACATGGATACCGTATCCATTGGTACATATGCTTCATTTTTAAGGTAGCAATAAGAGCAACTCACTTACAGAGACAGCGTCATGTTGTACTATTAAAGCTAAGGAAGTTGTTTGTGGCAGGATCTTCTTTCCTGTCCTGTCATGAGCCATAAGTGTTTGCTGTGCTATGGCCTTCACTGTGTGACAGAATGAGGCACTCCTTCTTTGGCGTACATCCAGAACTCAAGACAACATTGGGTGAAGTATTTAATTTGGATGTAAACAAAAGTATTGCTTATCAACCAGAAGAATCAAAGTACTTAGTTAGTTTAGTTACCATTTAGTAATATGTGTGAGCTCCAGAACTGGTCTTTATGGTTTTAACACATGTATAGTTTATTGCACCTGAAAAAAGAATAAAGATCAGTATATGAAAAAATATGAAGTATGAAAGAAATTAATATAGTAATTTAGAAAAGTATGAAACGATTCTTAATAATCATACTGGTCATTTGGAAGGAGTAATTGATATTACTATTACATATCTAAACTGATAGTGTGGTTAGGGTATCTCCATCTCGTTCTAAACTAAAACTGGGTGTGGTTACAAAAAACAAAAATTCTTAAATGTCTAGGTGAATGGTGATTGGCAGAGTTTTCTCACTGGATCACAAACAGAAATACTTATAGGTGTATCCGTGCCCTGGTGAAGATCAGCAATTCCATTATTTGAAATTATGACTCCACTTTTAACTTACATTGCAAAAAAAGAAAATATCCAAAAATATACATAGCTATGAAGAGAAGAGAACAATAAAAGGAATACATAGAGCAATAATATATTACCAATTTCTAAAAGCTCTGGATTCAGTGGATAGACATCAAGTTGGAAGTTCCATATTGGGCAGAGACCCTGAGGTATTAGTAGACCAAGGCAACAGGGCTCACCTTTCATCAAAGATTTCCCCATAGCATCTTCCTGAATTATCAACCAGCTGGAAACATCCCACAAGCATAAGGTTCTCACACCCATATCCTCCCAGGAACCTATCCTGCCCCAGGCCTACAGCTTGACAAAGAGATGCCCCACCACCTCATTTCCCTTCTCGATCCCGGCCCTCTCACCTCCGAACCCCCTTCTTTCTACACCCGATCCCCACCTTTGTTTCCCTCCCCATTCTATCTCCTTTCCAGTTCTCTTTTTTCATCCACTTCTGCTTTCTCTTCTATACGGGTGTGACTCTAGCTGAGACTCCTAACAGGAGGGGACATGAGAACTGAACTAACCACTTCCTAGCCAGGCAGTACTAGTAGAAGGAGGGGAACAACAACCCACAGAAAAAACATTTGATCCAATAATTATTCTGCCTACAATAAGTGCAGGGATAAAGAAGGAACAAATATTGAGGGGCTGTCCAATCAATAATTGGCCCAACCTGAGAGCCACCCCATGGTAGAGAACCAGTCCCTGACACTGTTAATGATTCTCTGCTAGGCTTGCAGAGAGGAGCTTAACTTGACCATCAACTGGGAGGCTCCAGCCAGTAGCTGATCTAGACAGATGCTGGGACTTGTGGCCAAGCATGGGATGGAGCTCTGGGGGTCCTGTGGAAGTGTTGGGGGAAAGATGGAAGGATCTGCAGGAGACAGGAACCTCACAAGAAGACCAACAGATACAACTAACCCAGACCCAAGGGGGCTTACAGAGACTGCGGCATCAAGTAAGGAGCATGCATCTTCTGGACCTAGGCCCCGTGCGCATATGTGGCTGATGGGCATCTTGGTTTTCGTATGGGTGCTCCTGACAAGTGGACTCCATGGTCTGCATTTGGATCACTTCATCCTGGCAGCGCTGGCTTGCCTGACCTCAGGGGATGAGGATATGTTCAATCCTGATGAGACTTGATGTGCAGGGGAGAGTTGATACAAGGGAGGGAGCTCCCCTTTTCTGGGGGAAAAGGAAGAGGGGAAAGGAGAAGTAGGGAAAGAGAGGGTTGGGAGGATAGGAGGGAGGGGCACCCTTGGAATGTAAAGTAAATAAACTTAAGAAAAAATAGGGTTCCCATGCAAAAAAAAGAGCAAGGTGAGAACTCCTGGGAAAAGAGACTGGTAAGTCTTGAGTGAGGTTAAATAGGAATGGGGGAGGGAGGAAGGCAAGCAGGACCCACTAAGTATATTGTCTATGATTTGTTTTTTTAATAAAAGGCTATTTGACAGTTTGTAATGATGATCTCTTGATTACAGGGAAGGTACAGTTTACCATTGCTAAATGGATTCCCCAGGAAGGTGGAGTATCTACTCTGCTTACAAAAAAAAAGGCAAGGCTCTTTACAAAGCAGCTCATAATGACTTATATGTGTGCACATGGTGTGGCTGTTCTAATTTGAACATACATGCAAAGTTCTGCTGATTATTTAAACATAAGTACCGTTGGTGAATAGTAAATCAAAGTAGGCTAAAGTATATCCATGTTTAAGTTCCTGCACGTTAGAGAATTAGTCTCCCTGCAGAATGCTCAACCCTAAATAATGAATGTATGTGCTACACCTCATCCTCTTGGGGCTCAGAGATCTTTGAGAAAGAGGGGGTGGGAGGCAGTGGGTGGCTATGAGGAAATGGTATGCAGCATGTGTGAGCTCACAGTAAATGTTGCAGCACACACAAGACTTCTGTTCACCCTAAGGCAGACCAAATCCCGTCACTGAAGAGAGGAACTGGGCATGAAGTCCTACCTTCAGCTGAGGAGAGATTGGCTTCTGTTCAGCTACTGAGACAGAGAGAATCGGTATTCTCTGAGAGTGTTGCTCCTGGTAAATCAACCACACCCAGTGAAGACCATACCCCCGAGATTATTTGCTTGGCATAAATTAGTCCTCTTGTTGGGGGATGGAGGCACAAAGTTGGGTCGGGGTGGGTACAGAAGGAGGCTGTGTCTGGGAAGAGTTGGGGGAGAAAAGCTGAGTATGGTCAAAACACGTTATATGAAATTCTCATAGAGCTTAATAAAATTTTAGAAAAGAATAAGCCTTCATCCTTTAGCCTCAAGGCTCTGCTCTTGTCGTGTTATAAGCCGTAGAGTCTCCTACATAGTTTTGGAAGCAATCAAAAGCTCCCATTTTCAGTCATGTTTCAGAAAACATCATTTTGTTAGCATTTAATGTATTTTCTACTTTTCAAAATGTCTTATTACATTTTGAAGTTGAACAATCTTGCGTCCTACCATCTTCACTTGCTAGAACATCTCAAATGATTCCATGACATAGCATGATCTTTGGAATCGCGGATTTTAATGATTGCACAACATTGAAATTTGTGGCTTTGTCATAGTTAACATCATTAAATTGACTAAGTCATTTTCTTTCTTTTAAAACTAAAATGTTTCTTTCTGTTATTTGTGTATATGATACAAGTTTGCTTGCTGCAATAAGAATATAGTATATTCTAAAAATAAGATTTGGGGGTCAAAATTTATAACTTTTTTCTAATTTTAATTACCTCTTACAATTTCACAAGCAATATATGAAACTCAGAAAACAGAAGCAATTTAAACATATTTAACTAAATGTTACAGCTTTCTTTTGTTTTCAGTTTTTTTTTGGCCATCATTTGTCCATTCCTTCTTTTCACATAGCTTCTGTAAATACATATGCACATATAAAGAAATATATTTTCTATGTAAATATTATCTATATATTGTTTTATAAAATTTATATATTTCATAATAGCCTTATTTCTTAACTGTAAGTTTTTTTACCTTTTCAAAAATTTGAAGTATCTCACATTTCCTCCATATTAATAGTTTAATTTTTATATACTATGTACTACATCTGAAGTCCATTCCAGACATTTATGTAGTACATATAACTATGATACCTCCTTTCTACTTCTCTTTTTGAAGGTAAGTCCGCTTCATTTTTTTCTATAATTATTTGCAACTTAAAAACATTAATTTAAAGTTATTTATAAAAACTAATTTTCAGCAATACATTATTACTTGGAGTGTCAGCATTCATCATACAAAGAAATGAATCATAAATCAAATAAGATGCTGATTTTTTTTTCCTGAGTAGTTTATTTGGTTGCAAAGGGTGAAATTACTTCTTACCAATTATGACAACTGGGACTGGATTCTTATTATTAATGGGCTCTATTTGTTGTGTATAGAAGCAAGCAACATGGCTTCCAGGAAAATGCTTTGAAAAGAAGCCTGAGAGGAAGTCAGTGACTGTATGGAAGGGTTATTCAGGCTGAGACCCATGTGAGGGAGTAGCCCAAGCAGGATGCCCCTACTTCTGCCTTCAATTAGATTAGAGGGAAGGAAACGGGCTTAGAGGTGTGTTTTCACCAGTGTGAATGCAAAGGACAAAGGGCAAAGGGTAATTAGCTCCTGACCTGAACGAGCTAGTAAGAGAAGGTAATTCCAGCAAAAGTTTAGCTTTGGCTGCTTCAAAGGCCTATGTGAATGTGGGGGTAGTGTGTGTTCATCAATAGTAAAAGTCTACTTATGGGAGCTCCTCGAGGCAGGGTCACAAACTCGTGCCCACTCAAGAAGCAGCCTGGGCTGGTAAGCATGAAAGAGCATGTATCATCCAACAATATGAGTATAACTAGAGTTTTCACATTTGGGGTGATGTTAGAATGTGGGACAAAGGTCGTTATGTCACTTGAGATTCTATGAGATCTGGAAGTTGATAAGAATATTCATTTAAAACTTGATGTGGTATGAATACTGATAACTACTTCAATATTCAAATCAACAACTATCTATATAAAAAAAGTCCAAATATTTCTAAGTTCTAAATTTCTGCCTAGCCATTTGGCCAGCTTTACAGTTTTAAGATTTTCAAGCTATGGTAGAATAAAATAGGTTAAGTCCTATGATAAGGTTAAGTCCCTCATTCATTCATCCAAGCAGTAAGTATTGAAAAAATATTAACATGTAATACATGCTCTATCACAAACGCCAAAATAACAGACCTAAAGAAGTTAGATTATTGTTTCCCAGTAATAGTGTAAGCCCAAACAGTACACACATGAAAAGTTAACTCTGCCTCTCTCAATGTGCAGCTTCAACATCATGGCCATCATGGCTGCTCCAGGTCATGCTCTCAAGTTACCATCCTGCTAGACAGTGGGAATAAAGGAAGAGATCTCAGGCTTGTCCATTCCTCGTGTCATTCACTTCCACAATATCTCCAGAGGCTGGGCTTACTTTTCACTTCCATCTGTCTGGTCAAAAGAGTCATATAGACACATCTAACAACCAGAAAGCTGTTCATTATGTTGTGATCAGCAACCACATATCTGTCTATAGTTTCTGAGAGATTAATATATACACATTAATGTATTTATTCGTATCTCTCATCATACCTCTACTACACTGGAAGGTGAATTAGAAATAAAGAAGGGAAGAAAGAAAGAAAGAAAGAAAGAAGGAAGGAAGGAAGGAAGGAAAGAAGGAAGGAAGGAAGGAAGGAAGGAAGGAAGGAAGAAAAGGAAATCTCACCATAAATGAAGGTATGGTATTCAAGAAAAGGCAATGGTATGATCAAAAATATGAACGTGGAAAATGTGGTGCTTTCAGCAATGCTGGAAGTTTGGCTCACAACCTGATTGGCCTTCTCTTCACAATGACGCTCACCTGGGAAAATGCTGGGGCAAAGAGAGAGCCACTGAAGTTGGCCTCAAATCAATGAGCCTTACTAATTCTAGGGAATTTGGCCAAACTGAGAAGTTGAGTTTATTCTATCAGAGCAAACCACTTCATGAGTAGGTCTCCAGACTGAGAGAAAAGCCTGCCAGCTCATAAAAATGCAGCCTTTTCAATGGAACCATCCAACTGGATCATCCATCACCAGGAAATAAGTCCTCAATGAAAAAGCTCTGGCTCCCACCATACCCAAAGCAAAGGCAACACTCAGGGCTTCCACAAACCAGTGGGGATAAAGAATGTAGATGAGGCTACGTGTTCACCTTGACATGACATTCACAATTCTTAGCTTCTGGACATTAATCTCAATCTGCAGAATGTTAGTTTTATTTATCTTCTCTCCATTTGTCTCTCAACTTTTCCCCTTTTTACTGCATGTAAGGCCCCGGAGTTTTCTCAAAACTTCTACTCTGCAGTCCTTTCCAATCTCAGGGGATCTAAGAATAACTCCTGTTCTCTTCTCGAAACATACCACCCTATTTTTCTTCAAGCCTATGTTTTTTCTACCAGAGGGAAGAAGAGAAGTGTCACTGAAACAGAGACTACACAAGCAACCACAGAATCATTGGCATGAAGTATTTCAGACAGATTAAATAAGGTGGTAGCAGTGGAACAGAAAAAGGCAAGCAGTATACTCCACGATGTACTGTCTGATTGGTGGTGGACAATAAGTCGAGGAAAAATTGTAACAATAAAATTTGCAGCATAGTAGCTGAAGGAAAAAATGGTGGCTCATTAAGCAAATGAAACTCAGAAATGCCATAGATAAGGCTGAGGCACCTCGTTTGTGGTAACGAAGGATTATTTACTAATAAAATGTATGTTGTGTTCTTCTGTTAATGATTTCACTGTATCATTAAAATCACCAGAAATTTGTTGCTAAATTTTTTAAAGATGAGAAAATAAATGTTAGGAGTTTTTCTCACTTGCAAATACATTCTTATAGATATTTGAGGGATGCTTAAATAATTGGAATAGCAAGTAAAAAATAAATCGAGACTTAAGCAAGGGAAGGTTTGTATTCAAAGTAGTATTGGCCAGGTGTGGGGGCACATGCCTTTAATTTCAGCACTCAAGAGGTAGAAGAAAGTGGATCTGGTCTACATAGAGAGTTCCAAGATAATTAGTACCTGAATCCGATCTTCTACTTTGCTAATTTCCTTTCTATACATACCCTTAGTAATGAATATGTTACTGCAAGTCATACCATCTTTGTTTACTTCTCTCAAAATTACTGAAATTGAATGTGTGACTGTTTTAAATCGATTATTTATTTTCATAGGGAGCTCACCTATTGATTAGGGTTACTTTTCTCAGCGAGCATTTGTGATAAAGTCTGGTGCCATGAGAACATGGGCTCAGGACCTGGTTACTAAGCTACAGGTAAAGACCTCTGGGAATAAGCACCTCAACCCTACAAACTTGAACATTGCAAACACCTCCATTAAAAGAACACAACACCAGTAGATATACTATCAAGTGGGGGGGAGGGGAGTCTAGCAGTGTTACGCTCCTAACCTAAGAAATTACAGGTAGCTAAGGAATCTGAAAGTGGGAAAAATGCTCTTTCCCAGGACGATCCTCCCTAACTGGTACCTACTGATCAGTTCTGAAACCATAACCATAAAAGTAACTGAGAGGAAGTGTTTATAGATGCGTATATTCATCCGTGTATTCATCAGTGTGCGTTTGTAGGTATGTGTAGGTGTGCAACAATAACAATTAAAGAAAAGTGAATTTGACAAGAAGTAAGGAAAGGCATGGGGGCAGTTACAGGAAGGAAAGTGAAGTGGGTGATTCCATCTTAATTTCAGGTTTTTTAACTGAAGAAAAAAAAATAAAACTAACGCAAATAGCAGCTTAATCCCAGATGTGTACGTCCCAACATACAAATACAGGAAGTATGAAAAACAATCAAGGAACTCATACAAAAAGTATTAATTCCAAAATGAAAGACTCCAATAAGAGAGAATTAGATCTCAAACAAAGAACTCAAAGGAATGGTTAAACAAATGTTCAACAAAATCAAATAAGGAATGAATAAACTCCTCCAGAGAGCAAACGAATGAATGAAATAAAGACATTAATACAAAATATTTAAAAAGTTAAAGAAAAAATGTTAAAAAAATTGAATATTAAAAGCCCAATAAATTAATTTTTTAACACACCTCACCTATAGAACAGATCAGTTGCTAAGCATATTATCAGGGCTTGAAGAAAAGTTAAATGAACTAGGACATTCAATGATGAATATAAAGTAATAATATAGCATAAAAAGACATGAAATTTGTAGAACATCACTAAAAGACAAAAAGTTATGAATTGTGGGCATGGAAGATGATAAATTGAAGCTAAATTTATCATTTAAATGATAAAACATGTTAAATAAAATCAGTGAAGAAATTTACCAAAATCTAGTAAAAGAGATGAGCATGAACATTCAGACACAGGAGGAATTTAGAATGTTGGGCAGATGAAATTTAAAAAAAAAAGATTTTTTTTCCATATCATGTGATCATCAAACACTAAGAATATACAATAACAGAGAAAACAAGACTGAAAATTCCAAGAGTGAGTTGTCAAGTCATATAAAATGCCCACCTTTCAGAGTAACAAAAGTTTCTCAAGAAAATACAAGAGCCACGTGAGTATAGAAATATATTTCAGTCACTGAAAGATATAACTACAAATATAAAGCACTATATCTAATAAGGCTAAAGATATCCTTTATGTATGAAATAGAAAACCGGTACTTTTCTTGATAAAAAGAAACCAGAAGAATTCCTGACTACTAGGACAATACTATAAAAGATTCCCGAAGTAATACACTCAGGAGAAATGTGAACATAAGCACAAAACCATGAGAAAAAAAAATAAAGACTACAGTAAAATGAAATTTGAGCAAAAGAAGATTAAGAACTGAACATTCTAATATAATAAATGGAAGATGTGGATACATATTTTTTATAACTGAATGTTAATGGTTTCAATGATACATTTAAAAGATACAGACTACTCTGGTAGAATTTACTGTGACAATGGCCACTCTCAGCTGCTCCATCGTAGTCTCGAATTCTCCAGTCCAATTACCTAAAATATAGCTCAACAATTGTTTAGACAGATTTGCAGCACAGGAAAAATTCTCATGTTGTATGCTAGTGACACAAAGTCCAGCATACTTTCATTGACAGCCAGGCTGTAGAGAGCTGCGGAATGCTATGCCTTAAAGATGGAGCTGGTTTCCGCCTTCCACCTTCCCGATGGTGAGTGCTCTCTGTCACGAACAATTCCACATTTGGCTAAGGCTGAGGATCTGGCTTGCTTCCATGTATGTGGACCTATCTGCATTGCCCACGTGGCACGCCTGGGTTGGCTACCCAGAGGCTATTTAAGCTGTGGGCTGGCTTTCCCCAGGGTCAGATGATTGTTCAAGGTTCCTGAATAAACTGCATTGAAAAAATAAATAAATAAATAAATAAAAAAGATACAGACTAGCAGACTGAATTGCTATGGCAAGACCCATACACTTTTTGCTTAGAAGAAATGCATCTCACTGGCAAGAATAAACACATTGTTCAGTGAAAGAGTGGAAAAAGGTATTCCTCAGAAAAGGGGAGCTCCCTTTCCCACACACCCCAGCTCATCAAGCTGCATTAAGACTGAGTGTGTCCTCTTCCCCTGTGGCCTGGCAAGGGGAAAGTGATTAAGAAGCTAGCAAGTGAGTCAGTGTGCAATGCAGTCCCTACTTCCTTGACTAGAGGACCCACATGAAGTCTAAGCTGCCTATCTGCTACATCTTTGTAAGGGGCCTAGGTCCAGTCCATGCATGGTCCTTGGTTGATGTTTCCATTTCAACAAGCCCCTCTGGGCCCTGGTTAGTTGATTCTGTTGGTCTTCTTGTGCAGTTTCTGTCAACTTCAGGTCCTTTTCTCTTTCCTCTCACTTTTCCACAAGACTCCCTACTCATCTCCCAATGTTTGGCTGTGAGTCTCAGCATCTGTTTTGAGGTGCTGCTGGGTAGAGTCTCTCAGAGGACAACTCTGGCAGGCTCCTGTCTGCAAGCTAAGCATAGTATTGTTCATAGTGTTAGTGGTTGGCACTTTCCCATAGGGTCAATCTTTGGTTGGGCCAGGCATTGGTTGGGCATTACCTCAATCTGTGCTCTATCTTTATCCCTGCACATCTTGTAGGCAGGGTATATTTGGAGTCAAAGGTTTTTTTGGGTGGATTGGTGTTCCCATCCTTCAGAGAACTTTCAACAGAGGAATCTCAGATGGCCTAGGAGCACTTAAAGAAATGCTTAAATTCCTTACTCATCAGAAAAATGCAAATCAAAACGACTCTGAGATTCCATTTCACACTGGTCGAAATGGCTAAGATCAAAATCTCAAGCGATAGAACATGCTGGTGAGGGTGTGGAGAAAGAGGAACACTTCTCCAATGCTGGTGGAAGTGTAAGCTTGTACAACCACTTTGGACACCAGTCCAGTGCTTTCTCAGAAAATTGGGAATAGCTTTACCCCAAGACCCAGCTATACTACTCCTGGGTATACACCCAAAAGATGCCCCACCATACAAGAAGGACACTTGCTCAAATATGTAGCAACTTTATTCATAATAGCCAGAATCTAGAAACAAACAACCTAGATGTCCCTCAACAGAAGAATGGATAAAGAAATGGTGGCACATTTATAGAATGGAATACTACTCAGCTATTACAAAGAAATAGTGAAATTTTCAGAAAAATTGATGGAACTAGAAAATATCATCCTGAGTGGGGTAACCCAGACCCAGAAAGATGCACACGATATGTACACCCTTATAAGGAGATTTTAGCTATATAATACAGGATAAGCATACTACGAGACATAGACCCAAAGAAGATCAAAAATAAGGAGGATGCAAGGGATGTTGCATAAATCTCACTTAGAAGAGAGACAGAGCCTGTTCCATGTAGAACATTTCTACCTCAAAATGTTATAGTTTCTCACCTAATATCTCAAAGAAAACAAATGTAGGTCATCTCTTCGGTTTATGGCAGGTTAAACTAAATCAAACTGGCTTCAGACTGAATCAATAGAACGTTTTCTTTCTCATAATCCAGTCCTTTTTAGCCACAGTATTGTTGGTGTTTTGAACCAGCAAATTAATGCTTTTCTGAAGAGGATATGAGCATCATAAGATGTTTAGTGCCATCTATGAAACAGTCCCAATAAAAGTCAGTAGCACATTCCCATTAATGACAAACAAAGTCTTCATTAAGATATTGGCCTGCTCTTTAATCACTTGGCCCCTGAAGGGGGAGCAGCCTTACCAGGCCACAGAAGAAGATAATGCAGCCACTCTTGATGAGACCTGATAGGCTAGGATCAGAAGGAAGGAAAAGAAGACCTACCCTATCAGTGGACTTAGGGCAGGGCATGCGGGCAGAGGGGGGACGAAGGGAGGAATTGGGAAGGGAGGAGGGAGGGAACCACAGGGGGGATACAAAGTGAATAAAGTGTAATTAATAAAGATTAAAAAAAGATATTTTCCAGATCAGAAGAAATTAGTACTAATTTAATTGATTACTTTTGCATAGAGTGTGTGTGTGTATGTGTTTTAAAGGAAATGGATTATTGCCTGGGGACAATGTGTATCAGAACATATGGAAAGGATGGATATAAATGGCTTTTTCATGCATCTTATGTCGAATTAAACTTAGAACATAAAAATAAGTTAAGATTTTATAAAATTATCAAATTGAACACAGTCATACAATTTCAAAATTTTTGAGATATTTTGTTTTTTATATACTAAACTCTTTGGTGTGTTAGTTAACTACTAATTTAATAAAATGTGTGAGTTAACTTTAAAAAAAAGGAGACAGAATAGACAGAGGTAGTGGTTGAAGAGAGGAAATGAGGTTAGATAGGGGTCATAGAGAGTTAAGAGTATGGAGCTCAGACCTGGGGAGAGAGAGGGAGAGAGGAGAGAAGGTCTGCAGAGAAAAGAGAAACTGAGGGTGGGGGCATCTCTGTGACAAGCTGGAGACCTAAGTCAGGGTAGGCTCCTGGGAGGATATGAAAGAGACTCAAGCAGAGACTCCTATAGCAGAGACCACAGAGACTGAAGAAGAGTAACCCTTTAATGAGGTGAATTTAATACCCAACTCTAATCAATACAGCTAATCTGGACAAAAAGAAAACACCAAAGCTAAATAACTTTATAGATCAAGTGGACTTATCAGTCATCCACAGAATATTCCACCAAAATGTTACAGAACACTCTTAAGTACTTGTCTTAGAAAGAGAAACTACTTGTTTCTGTTGCTATGATAAATGCTGTGACCAAAATCAGTTTTGGGAGGAAAGGGTTTATTCCATGATACATTTCCAGGTATCAGTCGATCATGCAGAGGAAGTCAGGGCAGAAATGTGGATGTAGGAATTGGAGCAGAGTCCACTGAGGAGTGCTGCTTACTGGCTTGCCCTCTTTGGCTTGCTTAGTCTGATTTCTTACAGAAAGCTATGGTGGACACGTTCTGCACACACTGCTGTCAACACTCACACTTGGTCCCACATCCCTCGGAGCCTGAGGCTCTGGGGTTCCTGACATGTCTATGCTCATGTCAACAGCATACATTCACTCAGGACTTCCTTCACTCTGAGCCTTCTCTGCTCACTTCAAAATACTCTGTATAAAGAACAAACACCAGTGCAAATGATTATTGCAGTAAGAAAGAGGGTGTGTTGATACGGGAAGAGATTATTAATTATTTTGTTCCATTCATAAGTATTCAAGTGTCTCAACTTTAAAGAAATGCCTCTTCTATTATACTGTGTCTGAAGATTAGAATAATCCTGGGGTGGAGAGGGAGGTGAAAGACACAGAAATATTTTTGACCAGGGAATGCTTTTCCCAAATGGTCACTGGTTCTTGGGCACAGCTGGAAGCTTTTATTCTCAAAGTGTCAGTGCCCAACATTGAGCCCAACTTCGGAGTCCTTAGGAAAGGAAAGGAAGCTGGATATTGTTTCATCAAGGTCTAGTTAATAGCCTATTAGTAGTCTATTAGTAGACTGGCCATTGGGATCAGGCAGTTTCATGGCTGATGAGATTGCAAATAAGAATCTTGAAAGCTTGTGGGTATCTCTTTCATGTGTAATCAAGGGTTTCTTTAGGGTCTAAGTTGGATAGGGAAGGCTGCTTTTCTATGGGAAACCATTTCTTGAGACATGGAAGCATAGTGGCAGTTTCTTGATTGTCAGTTTTCCAAAAGTTCAAAACTCAAAAAAATCTAGCATTACCAATTCAATGACAGTTACTTCAGGCTGATTGCTCTTTTTGAAGAGGTGACTAGTCTAAAGCTTTAAACATATATATATATATGTGTGTGTGTGTGTGTGTGTGTGTGTAAAATATGTGTTTATGTATATATGTATTTAAATATATTTTAAAGTCTAGTTATTTTGGAAAATGAGTATTTCTGATAAAGACGCATAAAACTTTAATTTACTCCATTTAGGTTAGCAGGAAAGCTGAAATGCACTTTATAATGAAAGAAATTATTATTAACATGATGAAAGACAACTTCGCTTTCTTGTGGGTTCTTTGTAACTTTATATGGACTATCATTGCCAGTGGAATCCTTTTCTCTCCTTTACCTGTCCATTTTGTTGAGCTTCTCTGGGCACATTCTAGCTCTTCCTTCCATGTATGTTTGTATTTGCTGTTGTGATCCTAAGTACACCATTTAATAATGCCAAGAGGACCATTTTCCATAGAATATTATCATAATGTGTCAGGCTGTGTACATATTATTTAGATGGGGGAAGGGAGATTCTCTTGTATATCACACAAGTTGGCCCATGCACTCAATAAAAGCTCATTACGGAAAGATTATAAACGTATAACAATACATTTTAAGTGAGACGCAATGATCCATGAAATTGGTGTGGCTAATTAGCAGATCAAATCTCTGTAAGAACCGGATGTCTTTAATATCCTGCAGTTGCTCAATTCTATAGGTATTTTACTATCCACAAATGCTTAGTTAAATTAAATAATAGTTATAAATGTTCAGTGGGATTAAAGCAACTGTAAAATGAAACCAAACAAAATGAGTTTATTTTGTTAATAGAATAAAGAGAATCCCAGTGTTAATATAACATTAACACAGAATCTAGAGCAAACATCCCCTGAATCCCAGCCTCATTTCACATGTAATTAACCTTTCTCAATCAAGCTAAGCATCCTTTACACCTCCTTCCCAACTGCTGCACATCCACATGCCTCCTTCCATGTGACTGAAAGCCCGGCAACAATTCAGACTGGTAATACTGCCTCTCAGGATGCCTCCAGAGCGACATCATCCCAAGAGAACCTAGAATATTAGCCAGTTCTCCCACTTAGATGAATGTATTGCAAGTCTGGTTCCTTTGTAAGAAAGTGGGTGCATTTGACACTAAGAGAAAATGTGTTTTAGTAGTTTTCAATTGTATAATATTATGGGTTATATTTTGTTCATTTAAGTCATTTGGTCACTGCCTACTTTCCTGCAAATGTTAGCAATTTTTGAAGTGGCAACTCTCCCCTTTGGGAAGAATCCTATTCTCTTTCTACAGAGATGGAACATACTATTTGGGCATTGGTCAATCAACTCCTCCAAAACCATTGGCATCAGTGATTGGACAGTAGGTTCAAGACCCCAGTAGGAATGATAATAAACCCAAGACTGAGAGCTATTCAGAAAACATGAACTTGAGAGGAAGTAAGGGACATCTGGCATCACAGGTGATGCACACCTGGAGGATAAAGCCAACACCCAGAAGGGAGTACATCCAGGATGGGCAGAAAGAGCAACCTTACAGTCCTTGAGCCTGCAGTGAGCCATCTCTTAGGCCAGTACTGTCTTGAGACTTCAGTCACATCAGCCAAGAAATTCTCTTCTCAACAGTCGGCCAAAAGTCTCAGCGTCTGCTTTGATAGTCTGCAGGCCAGAGCCTTTCAGAGGCCCTCTGTGGCAGGTCCCTAGGTTGTTTCCTGTTTTCTTCTTCTTCTGATGTCCATCCTTTTTGCCTTTCAGGATGGGGATTGAGCGTTTTAGTCAGGGTTCTCTCTCTTGATTAGTTTCTTTAGATGTACAGATATTAGTAGGTTTATCCTATGTTATATGTCTATATGAGTGAGTATATACCCTGTGTTTTTTTCTGCTTCTGGGACAGCACATTCAGGATGATCCTTTCCAGGTCCCACCATTTACCTGCAAATTTCATGATTTCCCTATTTTTCATTGCAGAGTAATACTCCATTGTGTAGATGTATCACAATTTGTGCATCCATTCTTTAATTGAGGGGCATCTGGGCTGTTTCCTGCTTTTGGCTATTACAAATAAAGCTGCTATAAACATGGTTGAGCAAATATCCTTACTGTGTACTTGAGCCTCTTTTGGATATATGCCTAGGAGTGGTATGGCTGGATCTTGAGGAAGCGCTATTCCTAGTTGTCTGAGAAAGCGCCATATTGATTTCCAGAGTGGTTGTACAAGTTTACATTCCCACCAGCAGTGGAGAAGGTTCCCCTTTCACCACAACCTCTCCAGCATGTGTTGTCACTTGAGTTTTTTATCTTGGCCATTCTGATGGGTACAAGGTGAAATCTCAGGGTCGTTTTGATTTGCATTTCCCTAAGGGCTAATGACATTGAGCATTTCTTTAAGTGTTTCTCTGCCATTCGATATTCCTCTACAGAGAGTTCTCTGTTTAGCTCTGTTCCCATTTTTTAATTGAATTACTTGGTTTGCTGCTTTTCAGTTTCTTTAGTTCTTTATATATTCTGGATATTAGCCCTCTGTCAGATAAAGGGTTGGTGAAGATTCTTTCCCAATCTGTAGGCAGTCGTTTTGTTTTGATGACGGTGTCCTTTGCTTTACAGAAACTTTTCAGTTTCATGAGGTCCCATTTATTGATCGTTGCTTTTAGAGCCTGTGCTGTTGTTGTTCTGTTCAGGAAGTTGTCTCCTCTACCAATGAGTTCTAAGGTATTCCCCACTTTTTTTTTTCTAACCGATTTAATGTGTCTGGTTTTATGTTGAGGTCTTTGATCTACTTGGACTTTAGTTTTGTGCAGGGTGATAAGTATGGATCTATTTTCTACATGTAGACATCCAGTTAGACCAGCACCATTTGTTGAAGATGCTATGTTTTTTCCATTGTATGGTTTTGACATCTTTGTCAAAGATCAGGTGTCCATAAGTATGTGGGTTTATTTCTGGGTCTTCTGTTCGGTTCCATTGATCCACCATTCTGTTTCTATGCCAGTACCATGTGCATGGAATCTTATGTAAGAAGTAGGAAATAGTAAGATCTGGAGAGGACAGGAACCCCAAAAGGAGAGCAACAGAATCAGAAAATTTGAACACAGCAGTCTTCCCAGAGACTCATACTCCAACCAAGTACCAGGCATGGAGATAACCCAGAACCCCTGCACAGATGTAGCCCTTGGAAATTTAGTGTCCAAGGGGGTTACATAGTAATGGGAAGAGGGATTGCCTCTGACATAATCTGATTGGCCTGCTCTTTGATCACCTCTCCCTGAGTGGGGAGCAGCCTTACTAGGCCACAAAAGATGACAATGCAGCCACTCCTGATGAGATCTGATAGACTAAGATCAAAAGGAAGGAGAGGAGGACCTCCCCTATCTGTGGACTTGGGGAGGGGCATGAGTGAAGAAGGGGGAGGGAGGGTGAGATTAGGAGGGGAGGAGGGAGGGGTTTACGGGGGATACAAAGTGAATAAAGTGTAATTAATAAAAGTTAAAAAAAATTAAAAAAAAACAAACAAGACAATAAAAGCAAAGACAACCATGAAACATACAAGCAAAAAAAAAAAAAAAAAAAAAAAACACAAAAAAAGAAATTCTCTTCTTTTAACATTGATTTTTTTTGGGGGGGAGGGTATGTTTTGTTTTTGTGTTTTGGTGAGCATTTTTCTAAAATAACCATAACAATTCCAAATGATACAGTATCATACCTATATGTTAAAACTAATATTATTAAGAGTGTGGAATGAGGAGCTATAAACTCGATTAAATCGTTATTTCTGTTTGGCTATTCACTTATTGGAGTTCCTTTGGCAAATAACTCGTGCTGTGAACACAGTTCCTTTCCACAGTTAGAATTTTGTTGCAAGCATTAAACAAATTACAGATTGAACATCCAAGACACTAATAATGAATGACAGTTATTGTTTTATAACAATTATTTAGCAGAATTTTTAATGCTGAAATCTAGGGTCTTATTTTAGTTATACTTAGTCTTATTCATGGTTATAAGTCGACCTGTATCAAAATCATTCTAGTTACTAAATATGCTTGCCTCTGCTGTTTAGAGCTACGTGGTAGTCACAAAAAGGGAGGAGTTATGCTCTGTCTATAGGATCAGGAGCTTAAATCTGGCTCCTTTTTTTTTTCTTAATTAGTGTAAAGAGATGAAGTGAAGGAGTAAAGTGGAGATGAGGTGAAACAACTCCATTGTAATTAGATCAATGGAATTTTTTGGAAAGCTTGAATTGAAAAGTAGATCAAAATGTCCCTTCAAAATGTCTAATAGAGGGTTTTCTAAGCAACTCATTAAAAATTAGAGATATAGAAGTTAGCATTGGGATGCGCTTCTTTAAGGTTCAGAAAAGCAACAGGAATCATCAGAGTGCAAGGCATGAATAAGCAAAGCCCAATACAACTTGGCATCTATGGTTCAAAGGGAATTAAAAGCGCTTCCCTGCAGATGAAGCGCCTGGCTCAATGTGTGAAGTCAGTTGCTGCTGCTGTATCCATTAGGGATTCTATCATTTCATGTTGGGCCTGGGGGGGGGGGCAACTGAGCAAAGCAGAGCACAGGGTGAGTAATGCCCATACACCCCCAGCCCCCAGCATTTCAGCAGAGCTGAAGCCTTTCACTGTCTCTTCTGAACTAGGTTGCAAACAACCTAGATGTCCCTCAGCCACAGAATGGATAAAGAATAACTAGGCACATTTACACAATGGAGAATGACTCAGCCAATAAAAACAGTGACATCATGAAACTTGCAAGCAAATGCATGGAAAATCTTAGACCCACACTTAGTCCTGCCTACAAGATGTGCAGGGGTAAAAGATGGAGCAGAATTTGAGGGAAAGGCCAACCAATGACTGGTATAGCTTGAGACTTATGCCATGAGAGGGAGCCCACCTCTGACACTATTAAAGATATTCTGTTATACTTGCGGACAGGAACCTAGCATAACTGTCATCAGAGAGGCTTCACCCAGCAACTGACGCAAACTGATGCAGAGAACAAGTGGAGCTTGAGGGCTCCTGTGGAAGAGGGGAAGAAAGAATTGAAGGAGCCAGAGGGGTCAAGGACACCACAAGAAAACCTACAGAATCAACTAACCTGGGCCCATAGGGGCTCACAGAGACTGAACCACAAACCAGTGTGCATACCTGGGAAGTACCTAGGCCCTCTGCACATATGTACATATGTGTAGCTGGGTCTCCATGTGGGACTTCTAAAGTGGGCACAGGGACTGTCTCTGACTACATTGCCTGCCTTTAGATCTCTTTCTTCCTACTGGGATGCCTTGTCTAGCATCAATAGAAAAAGATGCACCTAATCTTACTGCAATTTGATATGCCAAGGCTGGTTGATATCCATGGGAGGCCTTCCCTTTTCTGAGAAGGGAGAGACTGAAAGAAGAGGAGGGAGAGGAAGCTGTGATCAGGATGTAAATTAAATAAATAACTTAATAAAAATTAAATAAAATAACTTAATAAAAATTTATAATAGATAGAAATAAAGAAAAACAAGGGTCAAGGGAGTATATCACCACTTGAATAACCTTACAAGAAATCCTACACGAAGAACCCCAAATTGAAGCAAAAGGATGTTAAACAAAACGCATAAAACATGAAAACAGACAGTTTACTGGCAATGCTAAATATATAAGCAAATACAGAATAATGTTATACTGTAATGGAGGGGCATAAGTCCCTTTTAATTGTGGTATGGCAACTAAGTAGGTAAAAATATACAACTTCAAATGAACAAAAGATGTATAAATAATGGAAAAGTAAAATTATACGATATTTTATGTGAAATTATGTTGAGTTCTTGCTTCAGAATTGTGAACAAACTTTTAGCTAGCTTAACAGTACAGAAACAGAGACAGGAGTTGTAAAATTAAAAATGAAAGAGAAGACATTGCAGACTGATGCAACAACAAGTCCATAAAGAAATACTATATACAATTATTCGGCAACAATTTGTATAACCTAAAAACATACAGCCTACCAAGACTGAGCAGTAAAGAAATAGAAAACCTGGACAGATCAATAGCACCACAATAGTAATGTGATTGTTAGCATTTATTTAAGAACGTTGCCATGTGCACAATTGATCTTATATAAAAGATATTTATTTGGGGAAAGGGAAGCAGAAGAAAGTTAGGGCCTCAGTGAGCCATGAGGGTAGAGAGGGAGAGAAAGGGGAAGATACAGGGGGAATGCTCTCCCCAACAGAGAGAGGGGAGAGAGAACAAAACAGTGAGGGCAAGAGAACAAGAGAGAGACAAAGTGGTCCTTTTATAGCTCATGAGCAGCTAAACCGCATCTGCCAGGTGCCTCTGCCACACAGCTGGCGGGCAACATGTGATGACATCGTAGGTTGCTAGGCAACCCAGAGGCAGGCTGCCTGTACGATAACTGTGGTGATCTTAGTTACTTTTCCTGTGGCAAAAGTAACTTAAAGGAGAAAGGCTTTAGTCTGGTTCACATCTCAAAGGTACAAGCAGCCATGTCTGAGAAGTCAAGGCATCAGAGGCTTGAGATTGATGGCCACATCACAGCATCCACAATCAGGAATCACAGGAATAAATCCTTTATAGAAAGTCCAGAATCTCTTCCCAAGTAATGGTCCCACACAGATTGTCTCCGAATTCCCAGTTCACTATTCACCTGTTCAAAGGATCAAGATGATCCCCTGACAACCACACCCCTAAGCTGACCAGAGGTATATACTCTCTACAGGTGTGCCTGGAGGCTTGTTTACTAAGTGATTCTAGATCCTGTCAAGTTGATCATTGACACTAATCATCACAATGCTGGATTAACTATTAGAAATGAAAATATCAGGATCATAAGTCTTCAGTAATGAACTATAATAAACATTGAATAAAAAAATTTCTCCATTTTCCAAAGCTCATTTTATGAGACAAGCTTTATCCTGATGCCAAAGCCAGAAGAATAAAACAAAGTTTCAAGAAAATAATGGAGCAACATGTATCCCTGATAAATATGAAGGCGAAAATCACCAGCGAAATGTAAATGAACTTAATTCAACAGCATAGGAAAGATGATCATATGTCATAACCAAGTGAAATCATCTCATGGGATGCAAGGAGGGATCAACATAGAAAAATAAATTGCTGTGCTATACAAAGTCATCATGCCATAACATAACTGTGGATGTTATGGTCGTGTAGCTTGATCTTCTTGTGGGACTACTAGCAGTGGGAGTAAGGGTGTCTCTGACTCTTTTGCCTACTTTTGGGACCTTTTTCCTCCTATTGGATCACCTCATTCCAGCCTTAGTATGAGGAGAGTGGCCTCGTCTTATTGCAACTTGTTATGCCTTGCTTGATTGATATCCTTGGGAGTCCTGCTGTTTTCTAAAGGAAAACAGAAAATAAGTGCATCTGGAGAAAAGGGGAGGTTGAAGACACGGGATGGGGGAGGGGTTGGTGGAGGAAAGAAAGGAGGAGAAACTGTTCAGGATGTAATATATATGAAAGAAGAATAAATGAACTGATACTCCAGCCAAGGAAAATTCATGGAGATAACCTAGAACCCCTGCACAGATGTAGCCCATGGCAGCTCAAGTCTCCAAGTGGGTTCCCTAGTAATGAGAACAGAGACTATCTCTGACATGAATTCAGTGGCCTGCTCTTTGATCACCTCTCCCTGAGGGGGTGTAGCCTTATCTGGCCACAGAGGAAGACAATGCAGCCACTCTTGATGAGACCTGATAGACTAGGTTCTGATGAATTGGAGGAGGGGCAAGGGTGGAAAAGAGGGAAGGAGGGTGGGATTGGGAGGGCATGAGGGAGGGGACTACAGTTGGGATACAAAGTGAATAAACTGTAGTTCATAAAAAATAAATAAATTTAAAATAAAATATTAAAAAAGAAGAAGAAATGAAAGAAAGGAAGGAGAAAGAAAGAAAGAAGTAAAGAAAGAGAAAGAACAGAAAGAAAGAATGTAAAGAAAGACGTACTTTGAATGAGAAATTACCACTCCCTTGTCTTGAGCATTGGAATATTTGTTTCCCAGTATTTGTGAGAGTTTAGAAGCTGTAGCTTTACAGGAGGAAGTAACTCTCAAGGGCTAACTTTGAGATTATATATCATTGCTTACTTCCATTTTGCTCTCTCTATTTCATGCTTGTCATACATGATGCTTGCTGCTATGCCTCCTACCAAGATGAACTCTCATCCAGGAACTAAAATCCAAAATTAACTCTTCTGTATGTTGCCTTGGTCATGTAAACAACAACAAAATAACCAGTGCAGTTTATTTTTGTTTTAAGTTTTATTCATTACACTTTATTCACTTTGTATCACTCTATAAACCCCTTTGTCCTCCCCTCCTAATCCCATCTCCCCTCCCCCTTCTTCACCCATGCCCCTCCCATGGGCAAATGCAGGCAATTGTGAGGCTGAGAACAGCAGCTTCCTCTAAAGTGAGGACCCTTAGTGTCCATGTGAAACCAAAGCCCTTGGAAAAGCTAAGGCCCCAAGGAACTTTTGGAGTGTGGATTGGATCAGAGAGCAAAAGCCATATGGGACATAACCGATTTCAGGAAGAGCACCTGGCCCAGCAGTCCACTCTGAGAATCCTAACTGCTGTTCTGGTGAGTTAGTTTTCTTCTTTTGCTTTGGGTAGTTAGTATTTATACATGCTTAAAAATTTTTATAATAAATTCTATCTTGTGAGCCAACTGGTGTGATTTTTCTGTCTCCCAATTAGACCCACAAGACTACTAAAACATTTTAAAACTGAATACTAAGAAAATATTTCAACCACCATACATTAGAATGAAAATAAAAAAATAACAGCAGGCAACCCAGTCCTTAGGCTTTTACAATCTTTCTGCATATTCTTCTCTGATTTTTTCCAAGCCTTGCGTTTGTGCTGTAAATGTATCAATTGATTCTAGGCACCCTATGGTCGCTTATCCTATGCATTTTTTATCAGTTGTGGAGTTGTGCAAAATGGTCTTCATTTGTTGCACAAAGCACCTTCTTTAATAATGAAAAAAATAGCTACACTTACTTACATGTGGGTATAAAGATTAAGTACTGAGAATACAGTCAGGAATTATGTTGGTTTAGGAAAATGTTCTCCACTATGGTCTATGACCACTCCAGCCACAGGTCGTTAGCTAGGTTTACAGTACCAGGCATGAATTCCCTCCTACTGAATAATTATTTTTAAAATATTTTTATTATCATTTATTACAATTTATTCAATTTGTAAACCAGCTGTGGTCTCCTCCCTCATCTCCTCATAATTCCACCCTCCCTCCTTCTTCTCCCCCTATGCCCCTCACCTAGTACATTGATAGGTGAGGTCGGCCTCCTCTTCTATTTGACCCTAGCCTATCAGGTCTCAGGGCTGGTTGCACTGTCTTCCTCTGTGGCCTGGCAAGGCTGCACCTCCCATGGGAAGATGATCAGAGAGCCTGCCACTGAGTTCATGCCAGCGAAAGTCTCTGCTCCCCTTACTAGGAACCATGCTTGGAGACTCAGCCTATGGGCTACTTCTGATCTGGGGTTTTAGGTCCTCTCCATGCATTGTCCTTGGTTGGGGTATCTTCAGGGCACCTAGTGCTCCATTTCTATGCCTCTGCAGTCTCCTTTTGGAGGTCCTGTCCCTTCCAAGTCTTTCTATCTCCCCCTTCTTTCATACGATTCCCTGTACTCTGCCCAAAGTTTGACTATGAGTCTCAGCCTCTGCTTTGGTGTCTCAAACATTAGAATCTTTCAGAGGTCATCGGTGGTAGGCTCCTCTCCTGCTCCATTCTTAAGTCCAATTAGAGAGCTGTTAGCTACCTCCAAGATAGAAACGCAATGCTGCATTGTTGGAGATATCTGTCCGGTTTGGATTGTAGGTTTTATATCTGGGTAAAACTATTGATTTCCTGTTTCCCTCAGCAGGTTGCATAGCACATTTAGATAGTATGAGAGCTAGTCCTCAGAGAGAAAGCTTCCAAGTCAGATTCAGCACGAGTCCTCTGTCTTATTTCCAAAGCGTGTGTTGTCTTCAGCAATGGGGTCTTCCTTTTGAGGTCTGGAAGGCCACCAAGGGCAATGGCAGCAGTCTGTATAATTCTGGAGGTCTCTTCAAGCCATAGGAGGCTATTAAAAAAATGTTTTCTTTTGTTTTCTGCCTATCTAAAGCGGAGCACTTACTTCAAAGTAGAGCTCATATGAAAATGCGGTATTCCGATGATAAACTGGAACTTGTCTCACATAAATATCCCATGTGGTAATTGACCAGATTTCTCCAGCCTGGGCCCCTCCTTGGGAACCCATGGAGAGAAGCTAGAAAAACATGAGCTATAACTACCGGAATAAGAAATGATAGTTTCCATGCTTCACTTGTACACCCAGTAGTGTGGCATTCTTGGAATGTCATTTGCCAAACACCATTTTCTCGAAATAAAATCACACATAGATGTTCCCAAAGAACTTCTGGTAATTGAAGTGGAATACCATTCCCATTGGTATTTAAATGCTATAATAAAAGGAGAAGTCAGAGAAGGCATCCAGAGAAGAGGTAATAGATAGACACTTCACAGCAGAGAGATGAAAAGGGAGACAGAGTATAGCCACCCCTTTAAATGATCATGAAGTAGGAATCTTAAGCACTGAAATACTCAAGTTACTTTCTACCTCTTTACAACAATTGGAGATTGTAGGAAAACTTGTGAGGATCATCTAAGCACTTCCGTCTTGTGTGAGATCAGTTTAGACTGTCAGTAATTGCTCTTGTTTCCCCATGTTTGTCTTAGCTTTCCAGTGTCCCACGGATCCATTGATTCTGCCCCACAGGCCACTGAGTTCATTTTGCAGGGAGGAGCATGCTGAGAGCAGGGCTTTGTTTCCTCCACTGACCAGCACAGTGATGTTTTCCTGGAAATTTGGGTTTCTAGGTACTTCCATTTTCCCTGTGGCAATTGTTAATTATCCAATGAGAAGTTTTATATTTCTAGAAGAATTGCCTCCAATCCACAGAGTCCCTGCAATGCTCTTGTGAATCAGACTTGAAAACAAGCTTTGTCACACAGCAGGGTCTGTCTGAATGTTAGCCAAAAATAGAAAACCTTTCAAATGACTGGCTGTAACTGGGGAAAGACAGGGAAGTATTAGAATTATTCACAATCTGTTTTCTTCCTTTTAAATTAAGGTTATCTTTGCTGCCCTATTGCAAGCCCTGGTCCCTCCAATTTAGAGGTTACAAAAAGAGTCTGGAGTAAAACACAAAAGTTTTTAGATGCCTCTGTCACATTTGAAGGCTTAGATATAGACATAGACAGCTGTCTCTGACATGGGCTGTTGCCTGCTTCTCAATCACTTCCTCCTGGCTGGGCAGCCTTGTCAAACCACAGAGGAAGAGGAGGCAGGCAGTCCAGATGAGACTCCATAGGCTGGGGTCAGTTGGTAGGGTAGGAGGGCTCCCCCTTTCTGAAGACTAGGAGAAGGGAATGGGCGAAAAGAGGAAGGGAAGTTGGGACCTGGATGAGATGAGGGATGGGGGCTATGATCAGGATATAAATTGAATAAATTTTAAAATAAAAATCAAATAAAAAAGGGAAAGAACTAGAAAGGCTAAGCTTGTTCAGCAGTAAGTCTCAAAGGGTAAAAACTTTCTAGGTCTAGGATAGCAGACAGAGGCTATCTCAAGCTGAAGCCTTCAAGTCCAGTTTGCAGAAGATTAGACTGTATGGAGGAGAGAAGCTTCTAGCCCTAGGCCTAGGGATAGACAAAACAGAGAAATGAGTTGCGCACATCTGAAGTCCTGTATTTGTAAAGCTTGGCTCTCATTTCATTGCCAAACAGTTGAGGAAATAAAAGTAACATTTAGGGAGTTGTACAATTTTTTAAGTATTTATTGAATAAGTCTGACAGAAACTCATTGAGACTTAAATTGTTTTTTTGTTTTTTTTTCCTTGAGAGGTGACTACACAACAAAATATTTAAATATCATCAGTTTCCTGTATCATAGGTCTTAACATTGTACCATATGTTTCATAGTTCATATCTCTAACTATGTAGTTTCACTGTGTTAGATAACAATTCAAAACACTTAATATCTGCATCCTACTGATTTCATCTTTCTTTAAAGCTGATGTTGATCTACACAGTGAAATCATTCTCATTGTGCTTTTATTCTTATTTTAGTGAAAGCTTTATTTACTCTGTTTTAAAATCAGTAATCGTTGTTATTATTGTTATCCATTTTGTTGTGTATTCTCATTATTTTTCCTACTGAGCCTTAATATAATGAATTATTGACTTCTTAATATTGATCTGCTCTATATATCTATTTTAATAACTAGTGTGTATCCACCATCCATTATGGTAATAAGTTTATCTGTGTAAATACAGAGGGCTTCTTGTTAACTTTGATGAAAGAAAATGATCTGCACTTAATTTTTATTTTTCAGACTAAATTTCTTACACTAATTCTGAAATTTATTGACTTTATGAGATAACTTTGGAGAGTTTTTTGAGTCCACGCAAGGAATAGTTAACATTTCTTTTAATTAACATATTTTTGAATGTGTAAACAGTCTTAAAATTAAGAAGAACAGCGACAATATTAGGCCACTCTAAACATTTCTAATATTTATACTAAATTGGGATACTCTCAAGAACTGAGTCATCTTTCTCAAATTAAGTAATACTTATTTGTAGATTTCCTATTTCTTATCAAAAGGCTGCCATTAGGTAATATTTACATTTGAATCCTATCTTACTTCCCAGCTCTTTGTATCTGATCTCAATCTAGAAGCCAGTATAACTGAAAATATTGAAATTCTTCACAAATTTAAAATAAAGTAGAAATGATTGAATCAAGTCAACAAACAAAACATTACATAGCCAATTTAATAATAACATTAGATGCCAAGATTCTGGGTGGAAATGAAAAGAAAGTACAATTCAAACAAGGAAGCTGCTGATATGAACATGTCTTTATTCTGAAACATCAAAGCCGTAGTTACACTGATTTTTAAGTAGCTGCCTGGGGACATTGGACCAAGAACTAGGGCACTGCCATGAGACAGTGAACCACTGAAGGCTCACCATGAAAAAGAAAACCTATTACACTGGTATTCAATTGAAGCAATGATTAGCTGCCTAAATGATGAACCAAAGAAAAGTATTATTCTCATCTTGGCTATAACCAGCCAGGCACCTGTGGTAGTGATCTCTCCCTCTCCTCTCTCTCTCTCTCTCTCTCTCTCTCTCTCTCTCTCTCTCTCTCTCTCTCACAATCACACAAACAGATGTATATACATCTGTGCCTGATTGGAGCTGGTACAAAGATGAACCTGTCAAGCAAAAATCGCTCTGCACCCCCAAAATATTGGCTACTATATATATATATATATATATATATATATTATATATACATACAAATCTATAATTTATTTATCACAATTTATTCACTTTGTATCCCCACTGAAACCCCCTCCCTCATCTCCTACCAGTCCCACCCACCCTCCTTCTTCTCCCTGTGTGCCCTTTCCCTAGTCCCCTGATAGGGGAGGACCTCCTCCCCATCTATCTTACGCTAGCCTAGCAGGTCACATCAAGGCCGGCTGCATCATCTTCCTCTGCGGCCTGGCAAGGCTGCACTCCCTCCAAGGGGGAGCTGATCAAAGAGCAGGCCACTGAGTTGATGTCAGAGAAAGCCCCTGTACTGCTTACTAGCAAACCCACTCAAAACATATATTTTAAAAAGATATCTTGTATTCTAATGTGTAACCAGGTTTGTAGATTGATGTTGGTTGTCTGTTTTTGTTTTTTTTTTGTTTTTGTTTTTTTTTTTTTTTTTTTTTACTGTGTTCTGATAAAACTTTATTTTAAAATCAAGCTGTTGGCTAGAATTTCTTGAATTCTTTAGACCATTTCTTTCTTTCTTTCTTCTTTTTTATTTTTATTTTTTTAATTCTTTATTAATCACACTTTATTCACTTTGTATCCCCCCTGTGGTTCCCTCCCTCCTCCTGTCCCAATCCCTCCCTTCCTCCACCCTCTGCACACATGCACCTCCCCAAGTCCACTGATAGGGGAGGACTTCTTTTCCTTCCTTCTGATCCTAGTCTATTAGTTCTCATCAGGAGTAGCTGCATTGTCTTCTTCTTTGGCCTGGTAAGGCTGCTCCCCCCTCAGGGGGAGGTGATTAAAGAGCAGGCCAATCATTTCATGTCAGAGACAGTCCCTGTTCCTATTACTATGAAACCCACTTGGACACTGAACTGCCATGGGCTACATCTATGCAGGGGTCTTAGGTTATCTCCATGCATGGTCCTTGGTTGGAGTATCAGTCTCAGGAAAGACCCTGTGCTCAGATATTTTGGTTCTGTTCCTCTCCTTGTGGAGTTCACCAACCCTATATCTGACAGAGGACTAATATTCAGTATATATAAAGAACTCAAGAAGTTAAACAGCAGCAAATCAAGTAATCCAATTAAAAAATGGAGTACAGAGCTAAACAGAGAATTCTCAATAGAGGAATATCGAATGGCAGAGAAACACTTAAAGAAATGCTCAACATCCTTAGTCTTCAGGGAAATGCAAATCAAAATGACCCTAAGATTTCAACTTACACCCATCAGAATGGCCAAGATAAAAAACTCAAGTGACAACACATGCTGGAGAGGTTGTGGAGAAAGGGGAACCCTCCTCCACTGCTGGTGGGAATGTAAGTTTGTACAACCACTTTGGAAATCAATCTGGTGCTTCCTCAGACAACTAAGAATAGTGCTTCCTCAAGATCCAGCTATACCACTCCTAAGCATATACCCAAAATTTGCTCAAGTACACAACAAGGACATTAGCTCAACCATGTTTGTAGCAGCTTTACTTGTAATAGCCAGAATCTGGAAATAACCCAGATGTCCCTCAAAGGAGGAATGGATACAGAAATTATGGTACAATTGTGGTATAATGGTTTTCTTAAAGTATAAAGAAAGTAAGAAATTGTATTGTGTGTAAAAATGTTTTAGATAAAATGGAAAATGTATGTTCTAAAGAAATGCAGCATTACAAATTTTAAAGACAGGCAATCAAATGGGTAAGGTTATTTCTTTAGGATAGCTTTAAAGTATTCAAAAATTATTTAGAGTTCTTAAACATTTCTGAAAACAGATTTGACTTTAATGAAGGCTATTGAAGCTCCTTTGATTATATCTCAGGAGCATGAATAGGATGGCTTTGGTGGTGTCTTGGTTACTATTGACCACTGGGAAAATGAAACTGAAAATTAACTCTTGCTGCAACTATTACAGTTCTAGTTCAAATAGCAGCACAGAGAGGATCACCCTAAGTTGATCATAATATTTACTTGAAAATGATCTTCTAGTCTTGACCCTTAAGTACAACAGTTCTGCCCCAAACAAAAGATAGGTATTTTATGCATGAAAAAAAATAAATGCAGCTCTTTTCTATCTAATAAATCAGATTGATGTTTAATGGCATAACAGGTCCTGCTGAATGAAAAAGTGGTCTAGAGAAATTTCTCTTTCCATAATGGAATTTTTTCTAATTCAGTTGTTCCTCAGTGCTAGCCATGTGTTCCAGTGACTCTTAAATTAATTCCAAGGATAACATTGTAAAAAGGAAAATAAAGCTACACCAGCTTCAAACGTTAAAAGTACCAACAAAGGGGAATTTCCATAGAGGACTCTATATCTTCTTTGCCTTAGTTGGAGAATGTCAGCTGAGTTACTTCATAGTTTACATTTGAGAAGCATTTTTCAAAAAGAATTTCTATTTTATTGTATCTAGCTATGAAAATTTTGGATGCTATAAATAACACATGCAGGCAGAAATAAAGGAAAGAACAGTCAACAAAGAGTCTCTGAGAAGATCTGACAAAGGTTGCCATCTATTTCATGCTCAGGACAGGATTTAATGATGAGGTATGAACAATGTTATCAATATAACATGCACTTTCATTCAAGAGCTAGTTCTCATACATGGAGAAAGAAGGTTGGATTTTCTTATTGGGAAGTCTTATGAGAATGTATAGATAAAAATACTTTAGTATCATCTATTCCACCCTACAATATAGAAATCACCTGTGGAATTCAGTCTGAATTTGGGAAGGTACCTGGATGGATCTATAAAAACATAGGACAAACGCACCAATTAAAATGGCTAAGAAGTTTTAGCCCATCCCAGTCACCTGTCTTTTGGATCAAAGGGTTTGTTTATACTTTGCACTGGCCTTGGTGAAAGGATAAAGATCTGATGTGACGCCAGGTCCCCTGGTGAGTGTTGTCTTCTTCTTACACTGTATCTTCTCATTGGTTTAAGTCACTTCCAAACTGACTTTCAAAAGTCGTGATATCCAAGGAATACTAAGAGTTACTTTCATGCTATGGAATAGAAAAGGAGATGTTCTTGGGGCCTTACAAAGACCTGTGGTAGCAAACAGAGGACACAACTCAACAGTGTTGCTACTGCCGAGAGGACCACTTTCAGATTCTAGGGGCTTTATACATGTCCTGAGCCTTGTTGGAAATAAAGGTGGCTGCTTCTTAGAATCAGGCCTCCAATGAACTTTGACAATGATTGCAAGTGCTGAAAGGTGCCCAATAACCTAGGAAATGCTCATGGGTCTTAGTTGTTTAATGTCTCAGGGCCAAAAAAAAAAAAAAAGTAGTTGAGCAGTTACATAATGGCATTACCCACATTGTGATGGGCTGTGCTTAAATGGGGAACCATAATTACATTTTAA
The DNA here is from genome assembly GCF_030254825.1 of Meriones unguiculatus. Classification (NCBI taxonomy): domain Eukaryota; kingdom Metazoa; phylum Chordata; class Mammalia; order Rodentia; family Muridae; genus Meriones; species Meriones unguiculatus. The sequence goes on along the minus strand of NC_083356.1, from coordinate 97,714,286 downwards.
CTTATTGAACTTATTTTAATCTCAACTGGATGTATAAAGTGATTTTGATAAAGTATTTGTATATGATGCAGGCTTTACATCAACAAAGGTATGTTTTAATAGGTAAAACTACAAGCTTTGAGGCTGGGGATATAGAACATTTGGCACAGCACTTGGCTGGAATGTAAGAGACACTAGATTCAAAGCCATTGTAACTAAAACAATAATACATAAGGAAGTACAAGTTTCAGCCAAAATTAAAGGTAACCATATTGAAATCTATGGAAAGGGTAGTTCCTCAGTATGCTAGCTTTTGTGTAAGTTGATCATTCACTATTAGTTATATGAGTTATTTGTTGTGAGGGGAAATATTGCCCATTGGCCATTTCCTTCCACTTCTATAGGTGACAAAACTTGTAATTTACAAGGAGTTTGGTGCATTCTGTGGAGAAAGAAAAAGAATCTAAAAGTCATTGAAAAGAGATAATTTGATCTGTGTGTGTGACTGACATGTGTTCCTAACATAATCAGCTTAGTTCATTTTATACAAAAACCTCACCTGCCTTTTCTTTGCTAACTTCCCTAAAGCTACTTTCCCACAATTAGAGGTACCAGTTTTTGGATGAATCTTAACATTCTGTTATTTGGGGGAAACAAAGTATAAGCTTAGTAAGCTGCTGCAGCTAGATTTTAAAAAACTATTTTTTTTTCAACCTATGATAATCAGTAGCTTAAATAAATCCAGGTTCGTTTGCTTGAGAGGGGATTAGAGATGGAAAGAAATCCTTACCTGATTTTTTTCTGATTTAGAAGCTGAGGGTCTTAGAACAATGATAGTGGGTTTGGAAGAAAGAAAAATGTTGGGAAGAATATGATCTTTATAATAAATGTCTCTTGACCCAAGCTCAGAAGAAGGGAGACAGGTGTCAAGCTTGAGAGAATCAAGACAGCCTGAGGTGCGCTGTAGGGATTCTTATGATGGAGCCTAGTGTTTTGTTCTCTGGAGTGTGAGAGAGAATCATAGTTTCAAAAGGACTTGGGGATCTAAGAACTGACAGAGGTTCTTGGTTTTTTACTGGAATCAGAAAGAAAGCAAGGGCCACATGTACAATTAGCTACGTGACAGCTCAGAAGACCCATGGACTTTTCCAGACTGCCATGAGGTCTTTGGAAGTCTTTCAGGTACTAGGCAGAACACTAAGGTAGTAAATGGATACCAACAGAGATGGATGATACCAAAGACCAGATGTAAACTAGACTTCTTGAGGTCATGACACTATTATGATCTCAAGAGCTTGTATATAGGGCTAGGGTTAACAGAAGCCTAAAATAAATATGAATCTGTCCTAGAAGTATGTAAGGATTTACTTTTCTTGTCTCCATAGGTTAGATCTAATAAGGGAATGCTATCACTAACTTGGATTTGGCCAGTTGTTAGTCTAGACTTCATTTCTATGTGTGATGTCTTCTTATACGTATGTAATCCCACAATATGAGTGGGGCAGGCAACATTGTCCAGGGAAGTGATGTTATATAATGGTTAAGAAGGTGGCTTTAGTTTGCTAGATAGAATATGGTTCAGCTTGTTATCTAACACTCAAAAATTATAATTAATAATGTGATGTGATAGAGAGTAGTGCCAATGTTTCAAAATATGTAGTTTTATATCAGTTCATGTAATTAATACATTTGAAGCAAAAAAATTAATCCAGCATACGTTCTATTTACATAAAATCTAGTGAGACTAGGTAATCCATTATTTTATAACTCAGAAAAATTTTAGGGCAAAATGAAAGTGAGTATTGATTACAGCAGGACAAACAGGCTCATGGCGTGTCTTACAGTTACCCTAAGACTATCTAAACCAAAAGCACAGAGATATGTCTATTTTGATCACTTATGATCTCTGCAACCATCTTTCTGATCCTGAATACATCTTTCTCATGAGCTCTGGCTTTCTGGAATAGTCTCCCTATGCATGAAACGGAATGGGCCCACCCCTCGCTTCAGGGAGGACTCCATCACTAATTATTTATAACCAAATGACAGACCTTCTCTGAGTCTTAGGGTAAAGTGGCGTTATGCCAGTTGACCCTTCAGTAACACTGACTCTCTTGTGTTTTGTTCTCCTATAAGTCTGTAGTGGTGTTGGCAATGTGGCCTTCCCAGTGTCAGGGCACAGTCTTCGCCTCCTGGTTCACTGACTTTTTCTCAGTTAGACCCCACCATCCTTTTGGTCCTCCGCCTCACCTGGAACATCAGCATTAGTGCTCATTTATCATCTCTCAGCTTCGAGGCACATTATTAGAATTTCTTAAAATATGGGCATTTCTGTACAGATGGAAATGCTTAAATGCTTTATCCTTTTTAACACTCAAGCCAAAGGAACTGCAGCCATCAAACTCTGGTGCAATCTCCTTTATTGAACGTGATAATGTTTCTGGGTAGCTCTCAGTGTTCTTGTGGGGATTAATGCATGAAAATGCCATTTTGCATAACAATAATGTCAAAAACATAACTCTGAAAAGGTCCATCGTAGTTATAAAATTCAAGCAGAGGATTGATACATTATCTTTTAAGAATTCCAAAACTGCTTTGTGATTTTGCATTGTGTAATATCTCTGACAAGATAGAAGAAGAAAGTATTCAGTTTAAGTACACAGGTGCGATCTGATCCCAGAGCTCCGCTTCTGAACTCCGGCTTGTTTTAGGTAAAGGTCACCAGGAAATGCTCCTTCTGAAACTCCAGATATTAGAAGAAAATATGGCAATATTGGGGTGAGTGACCTTTGTGCTGATCACTCTGTCAAGAAGCCATAAATATGGGCACATGAGAAGACACTTCTGTATTCACACAGGACAAAATTCAATGTTTGGAATTATTGTCAGCTGTATTTTATTTGACAAATGCAGGTGCCAGGACATCAATATTTAAAGCCCTTGATATCATACTGTCTTGCTAGTAAGAAAAAAAACAAAACAAAACAAAATAAAAACCACTGCCCTCCTTTCCTTTCAGCCTCAGGTATGTTTGAAAGGCAATGGTCCCACATACCGATGTGGTTATATTCTTACTTGCTCAATCCTCACCACCTTTTATTTTGTGCAGCTGTTTATCAGGGAACATCATTTGAAAGTTAATAACAACATAATTTAGAGCAATAATTACATTTTTCTCAATAGCTGGGGGAAAACACTGGGTTGAATAATGAGATAAAGATGAGTGTCTCAGTCTTAACAGGACATTAATCAACATATTAACTGTGTGGGCAAACTGATTTAAGGCTGTTATAGTTTAATTTGTCTCAAAAAATCATTATTTTAGTGTATTACATAATGTGCTTTAAACTATGTGTTGAAATGATTGTAAGTAAGCACTAGATTGCAACAGAAAAAGTGCTATTCCCTATCCTGTCATGACTTATCCCTTTTTTATAGCGCATAGTATAAAATCGATATTCTAGAAACTTTGACATTCCTCAGCTATGTTCAGACAAAGCTGAATTAGTCACACAACATCTCAACCAAAAATTCTGTTTTTGTAACAGAAACTATATTTTCATAATCCTGGGTGCCAATGTGTGCAAATAATTCGCTGTTGCTTAAAAATATTTCACAATGAATGTTTAAATGCCATTGCAAAAGCAATAAATAATAATTATTTTCAAACGCATAAGCCTTTGACTGGTTTTAGATGACAGAAATTCAATTCGAAACAACAGATCTTATATTTGGACACGAACAGCCATACAAAGAATTCAGCTACCCTTCTCAAATACCTTTCACGAATCACTCTCCACAACATTACCAACATATACATTTAGTGACTCCTTCCCTGACAACAGGAAGGGAAAAGGTGTGTGTGTGTGTGTGTGTGTGTGTGTGTGTGTGTAGTACCTATGAATGTGTGTGTGTGTGTGTGTGTTTGACATCTGTCTCTATACCTATTTATTGTTTGTTTGCCTATTACATAGAGGTTAAGTAGTCAATTTCAAAACAGACTTTTCTGAAGTAGTTTTGATTTAATAGTGAAGTAGATACTGACACAAGGAAAGAATTATTAATTTTTTTAGTGAAAAATAGTGAAATGAGGAAGGCAAAGAGAAGATTAATAAAAATTATAAAGGTAAGGAGAGAGAAAAAGAAAAAAAAGGAAGGAAAGAAAGAAACGAAGGAAGGAAGAAAGAAAGAAAGAAAGAAAGAAAGAAAGAAAGAAAGAAAGAAAAAGAAAGGAAGGAAGGAAGGAAGGAAGGAAGGAAGAAATTTAAAAAAAATCAGGGAAAAAAGGAAATGAACAGGAATTTTGAGTTTGAGGTTTCATTTGTGGATAGGTTATATAATAATTTGGTAATTCCTTAGCATTTCCTGTAGAGTTTCTTAAAACTCAGGGACATAGTAGAAGAAAAAATGTCAGTGAGAGAAATTGAAAGACAACAGTAAACCAGAGCCCATGTAGACAAGGCAAGTGGGGACTTCCTTATGATGGAAAGTGTCTACTACTTTTCATTTCATTTCATTCATTCATTTATTCAGTCAGTCAGTCAGTCAGTCATTCGTTCATTTCTATACTATTTTTCTTCTTGGTTTCTTATTTTTATGTATTATTTTGTTCCCAAAGGCTTTTTCCTTTGTTTCTTATATACAGCTCTTCAGCCTCACTGGATTTTGTTCACAATGTCTTCTGACACCATCTTTGCTTCCATTCTTCAGTGGTAGATAATGCACTAAGACTCATTTGGAGTATATTCTTGTTGCTCAGTACCTGGTCGATATTTACAACTCAACTTGCTCCCATGACTTCTTGCCCACAGGTATCCCTACTTCTTCACGATACCATCTTCTCCCTTTGCCCAGCATGGCACTTTAAACACACCACCCCTATTCTTCAAAATTATTATGGGTAAGATCTGACATTCATCCCTTACTACTAGTCTTATCTCTTAATATGAGGTGAGTGAAAACAACATCAAATCCCAGGATTCACGCTGGGATTGGAGACGAAGAAGGGAACAAATAGGAAAAGCAGCCTATGAACACTTATGGGAAGTGTCCATAACAGTGGGTGTGCAAAAGTTTAGAAATTAAATTTTTAAACAGTAAAAGTTAAGTTATTTGCATTTTGAACAAATAAAACTTTTAAGTAAGTGAACTTGCACTGGGAAGAGGGGGGAAAGAGAGATTTAGAGCAGAAGGATCCAGGACTAAGCAAACATCCATGAGGAGTCCCAGGAGCAGTAGGAGTGTGCTCACATTCAGGAAATAACAGCAGCTGCAGTGCAGTAGAAATCACGCATGACCATAGAAAGGCCTGAAGTCATGGAAGATCTGTACAGATGTTGCTTTCACGCTGAGGAAGTGGGAAACTCTTGATCAGGTCTCAGCTGAGCGGTGCTATGATTTCATTGCTCCAGAATACTGGGGAAAACAGGGATGTTTGAAAGATGGGAGAGGTTAAAAGTGATAAATTAATGCTGCTGGCCGGTTAATAAAATGAGGGCATGTAAGCAGCCAAAAGATAACCCATTACTAGCTAGTTAGTTGGAAGGATGATTTTAATGAAACATCTGATTTAATTTGCTTCCTGCTTTACCTGCTTCCTGTGTTTACCGAAAGCAACACAGGTTGGGGCAAATATTTGGCTTACAGCTTACAGCCTCCGGGAAAACCCAAGGCAGGAAGCTGGAACAGGAGATAAAACAGAGACCTCAGGAGCTGTTTCCTGTCTTGTTCCTGCTGGCTTGCTCAGCTATCTTTTATATACAGTGCAGGCCCATGCTTCAAGGATGGCATTACCCACAGTCAGCTAGGCCCTCTTACACTTGTTACCAATCAAGAAAATAACCAACAAGCATTGGTCGTCTTCCCAAGGGTCCAGCCCATGGGTGAGGACAGGGGGTTCAAACCAAGGTGTTGAGAGGCACACAGTCATCACACAGACACCAGGAGTCAGTGAATGGAAACTGAGAGCAAAAGGTTACAGACTGGTTTATTCTGGAAGAAAGAGCTGGTGATATAGCTTTGGGAAACCAATCAGGGTCCTTCACACCATCTCTGAGCCTGCCATTGGTTGTTCCTCTCTGGGCAGACTCTCCAACATACTTTCTGCCCACCCAACTACTTCCATAGTCCTGTCAGGGGAAGCTGAACGAGGCCGTGCGCCCTGATGAACCTTTGCTAGGTATGCCCACAAACATGCATCCCCACAGGCCAGTCAGATTAAGGCAATTCCTCCACCGAGTTTCCTCTTGCCAGGAAAGTGCAGGTTTGTGTCAAGTTAATGAAAACTAATAAGTAATGAAAGGGGAGGAGGTCCTCCCCAATCAGTGGACTTGGAAAGGGGCAGGGAGGAGATGAGAGAGGGAGGGAGGGTTTGGGATGGAATGAGGGAGCAGATACAGCTGGAATACAGAGTTAATAAAATGTAACTAATAATAAAAAAATAAATAAAATAAATTTAAAAAAGAAAACTAATAAGTACATTTGAATAGAATGGTTTCAAGCAAAATAAAAAGTGGAAAGAAGGAATGCATGCACTGATTTGAGGCATTTGCTACTAAGAGGAAAAGACAGAAATTGATAGAAAACAGAGTTGGGGTAAAAAGTGTTTATAAGATGGAGGACACAAAGTCTTATTTCTAGTAGATAGTATCCAAGGAGAACAGGAAGTAAATGTAAAGGGAAAATCACAGGGCTGGGATCATACAGACATAGGAAAGCATCCTCGCAGTATTATGAGATTAGCCACTGATGGGACCACCATAGAAGGTCCCCACACAGTGTTGGGGTGGGGAGAGTGTTGGGGCGGGGAGAGTGTGTGGGTACAGATCCCACAGGAGAATAACTGAGGTGATGGTTTTTTTGGAATTCTCTTCTGGTTGCTTAATTTTTCTTGGTCAAATGAAATCCAAATCTTGAAGTGAGAATAAAAGAAACAAACAAACAAAAAAACCATTAAAGGCCTGAGGAGAGCCAAAAGAGAAAAGAGATTTGGAATAATCTTCCAGAAAATTCCAGAGCAGAGAAAAGCAGCAAGGTTGCCAGGAAATGGGAAAGAGTAGAGAATTAGATTTAACCAGGGTTACAGTTGGCCATATCACTGTGAGAGTTGATGTTGAGTTGTATTGTTTCTGTATGTTCTTTCAGCAAAAATCTGTCCATCAGAGGCCCTCTACTACCCAGCAGTGTATCAAAGCAGATGCTGAGACTCTTAACCAAACTTTGGACAGAGTGCAGGGAATCCTGTGAAAGAAGGGGGAGATAGTGGGACCTGGAGAGGACAGGAGCTCCACAAGGAGAGCAACAGCACTAAAATATCTGGGCGCAGGGGTCTTTTCTAAGACTGATACTCCAACCCAGGACCATTCATGGATTTAACCTAGAACCACTACTCAGATGTAGCCCATGACAACTAAGTATCCAAGTTCCCTAGTAAGGAGAACAGGGACTCTCTCTGACATGAACTCGCTGGCTGGCTCTTTGACCTCCCCCCCCACTAAGGGAGGAGCAGCCTTGCCAGGCCATAGAGAAAGACAATGCAACCAGTCCTGATTGGGCCTGATAAGCTAGGGTCAAATGGAAGGGGAGGAAGACCACCCCTATCAGTGGACTTGGAGAGGGAAATGGGAGGAGATAAGGGAGGAAGGGTGGGATTGGGAAGGAATGAGGAAGGGGGCTACAGCTGGGATACAAAGTAAATAAACTGTAATTAATATAAAAAATAAAAATTTAATTGAAAAATCTGTCCATCAGAATTATTTGGCTTACAACGGACTGTGACTTGAGTGAAAACTTAAACTTTTATTTTGTTAAAGTGGTGGGGGCTGTTTGTTAGCTTAGCTAATGTTGATTAACCGAATATATACTTGCTAGACTTGTGCTTATTTCCTTATTTGGCTTAAACAACAATGTAAAAGATCATCTGTGCCTTCCCTAATTTCTAGTTCAATTCCATTTCTGCATTTACCTATGTTACATCTTTTAAACTCTACTCTAAACACTGAGCTTTCTTGGTGTCTCTCAATGAGGCATTTCCTACCATAAATAATTGCTGAATGAAGGAAGGAGAATGAGGAAGTGTTTCATAAGATGTAGAGTGATACCAGTTCATTCTAGATTTTTGTAGTTTCTTTCAGAAGGGGTTATCAGTAGATGAGAAAATGTGTTAGTATTCATAGTTAAATACGTGAATGCAGTGAGGGACTGACAGACTTGCTTCAAACACAATGGTGTAAAGCCATGCTCACACACAGGCTGGTGGTGGGTTTCGGTTTGACTGGTTGTTTGTTTTGTTTTGTTTCTTGGCAGTCGCAGTGCTGAATTTCTTCAGTTGGTGATGTCTCTAAGCGGCACACACTGTTGTTGGAGACCTTTGAGCTGACATTTGCCTTTGCCCAGATATGCCACTGAGAACACAGGGCAACGTTTTCAAAAGAAATTCAGTTTTTCACACCTGTAGAAAAACCTGTAGTTTTTCACATCACGATCAGTGGAGAAGGGCTGGCAATGAAGATACAATGAACTAAGATGGAAATCTAGGAGCTTTTGGAGTGAGCAAGTAGCCATTCCGGGCACTGATGAAAATTTAATTTTTAGATGTGTTAAATGTGCTCCTGAAGATGAAGATGAAGCAGTTGGGTTCTCAAAAGCTTTTGATTTCTTTTTCCATCTGCCCTATTTTCTCTATAGAAAAGTGCAGATAAGGGGCCAGAGACACAACTTGGTAGTTGGGCACTGCCTACTCTGTGCATGAGTCTTTAGGCTTAACACACTCATTGGAAAATAAATAAATAAATAGAAATAATCATGCTGTTATAACCACAAATTACTAAAGAAAATGATTTTGCCAAGGTTATTTAGTTTTCATTTCTCTTTCATTCCATACTAAACATTTGCTTCAAATGGCCCCCAGCGTGCTCCAAAATTGAGAGGAATTATGAGTGATAGGTAAAACATATATATATATATATATAAATAGATTCAAATTATGGTGTGGCCCATTTTCATTGATTTCTATTTCTACTTTTTCTGTCTCCGACACTCTGTTCCTCTTTAGCTGTCCCTTCCCATTTATCTGTTTCTTTCTTCCTTTGTTTGTTAATCACTGACACACCTTGTCATGATACTTAGCTGTGGGAGTAAATTTACATTCACCCCAAATAGAGAGGACAGCATCTGACCAGATAAGGAATTCCATTCAATTCCAGTTCAGTGAAACAGCAAATTTATTAAGGTAACTTATGCTCAGGTCTGGTGGCCCTGAGAAGCCCCAACCTACCGTAGGTGACAACTTCCCAAACTGTAACACTGGAGTTCCCCACACTGCTTGGAGGCAGCTAGCTGCCAAGTCACTAGAGTCTCCTCCTCTTTTATTGCACATAGAAGCTCTGGCTGGTGGTGGTGAGTCTTGAGAACTTCCGTTTGGTCCTCCATCAGACTATCCTAACAGACATTGTGTTAGCCGTGCAATTATTATTCTCACAAAGAGGATTCCAAGTGCCTCTAGTTACAAATACTTTATCTCAGGCTTCAATTACACTTATCTGAATACATACGTGCCAGGTACCAGCTCATGTTGGCTTAATCAATAAACTCCTCCCTATCCTCAAAGTGGATACTCACTCTGGACATACTATCACCAACCCTTTCTCCAGGCCAAATTCTCCAGAGCAATCTAGACGAAGTATCAAAATTTACATTTAAGTATGTAAAGAATAATCTGGCATGTCCTATATATTAAACTATTCAGACATTTAGCAACCTTTATTTTCTATAATTTATTTGCTAACAGATCTAAGTATGCATGCCTAATGTGGGCTTATTTATGTAGCCAAAATGAATGTTTCAGTCTATCTCATAGTTCATGAAATCCATTTTATATCTTTGCTTTAAAGTCAATCCATATTTTAAAACTATTTTAAAATGGTTCTGCATGTTAGTTTCACAGTGGTTCCTTGGATTTCTAGAGATGTAAACATTAATGGCTTTAATGGTATAAACAGAGTCTCCTGATGCCCGCTGTTATACTCAGCTTTGTTGAAGTCTCTAACTGTCTTCACCACTTACCTGCAGGGCAGTCACTAAGGATAGAGCCTGAGGCGCAGGGTGGTTAAGTAAATTAGCCAGGCTTCCCTAGCTAGTGGAAAAGAATTTCAGTGTAAAGAGTAAAGTTATAAGAGCCTAATTTAATACCATAATAAAATTTTTATTTATAAATTTTTATTTTATATCTTTGCTTTACAATAAAATGGTTTCCATATTGCATGAATGATATACAATATCAGGAGAAGCACTTAGTAGTTAGGTACTTAGTAATGCTAATGTCAGAAGTAATGCTAATGGCATCAGACAAACTAGATGCCAAAGCAAGACTCTCTCACTTCACACTTCCACTGTCTGCAAAGCTAGCTGTGCTTATATAGCTCAAACTACAATAAAAAATGATGTTCAGAAGGTGGCAGTGACTTTGGGTATTATAAACATAGTGGAAGAATTCAAACACCTGACACTAGAATCAAAATTTGAAGTAGGAACACATCTTAAAAAGTAAGCACCCATTTTTACTATGTTAATCCTGCCAAGCCATGAGCATGGGAGATCTTTCCATCTTCTGATATCTTCTTTTATTTCTTTCTTCAGAGACTGAAAACTTTTTCATACAAGTCTTTGACTTGCTTGGTTAGAATTACACCAAAGTACTTTATGTCCTTTGTGGCTATTGTGAAGGGTGTTGTTTCCCTAATTTCTTTCTCAGCCCTTTTGTCTTTTATATACAGGAGGGCTACTGAATTTTTTAAGTTGATTTTGTATCCAGCCACTTGGCTGAAGGTATTTATGATACTCCAAACAAGGACCATGAATGAAGATAACTTAGAACTCCCACACATAAGTAGCCCATGGCAGTTCAGTGTCTAAGAGGGTTCCCCAATAATAGGAACAGGGACTGTCTCTGACAGGAACTCATGGGCTGGCTCTTCGATCACCTCCATCTGAGGGGGGAAGCATCCTTACCAACCCACAGAGGAAGACAAAGAAGCCAGCCCTGATGAGACATGATAAACTAGGGTCAGATGGAAGGGGAAGAGGGACCTTCCATCATTGGACTGGGGGAGGCGCATAGGAGAAGAAGAGGGAGGGTGGAATTGGGAGGGGATGGGAGGGGGTACAGCTGAGATACAAAGTGAATAAACTGTAATTAATAAAAATAAAATAAAAACTAAAAAAGCAAGCATGTGTACTCACTAAGTTTTAAAATTTTTCTATTGACATTTACAAAGTTGTTATGCTTTAAAAGCATAACAAAAATTGTAGTGTCCTGATATGATTAACGTATGTTACTAGAAATACTTGACTTCATCCTGACATTTTCACACATGCAGATACTATATTTTAATCATGTTCACCATACTTCTCCCTGCCTTGTCCCGTCTACTCACCCACTGCCTCATCACTCTGTCTCATAGAGTTCTCATTGGCTTAAACACCCAATAGTCTAGGATGCTGTTTCACTGAGGTTTGTAGAGTAGATGATTTTGTGATTCTCGTTGCTAACTTGTCTTTTGTTGTTGTTGTTTCCCTTTTCCCCCCACAGATTCCCACTATTCCATGCAAGTGTCCAACTTTTTCACTGTATTTTGAGCATGTTAGTATAGACAGCTCCTAGTCTGAGTCTGCTCTAGGTTTGCTTTTCATTCATTTGTTGAAGTTATTTTTGTCTTGCTTATATGTGTTTCTGATTATTTCACATTTGATGACAGATATTTGTTGAAATCAAGGTAACTGATATTTATGGATTTTAATCAGCTTTCAGTTGTCTCTGCAAATTTGTGCCAACCCAGGAGATTTCTTTCACATTATTTCCTACACATTAGCACAATATATTCTGGTTTATCATCCAAATGACTGGATTACGGTAATCCGGACAGGGTCATGCCCCTCCATGCTGCTGTACCCAATTTTGCCCCTTTGCAGAAATAAATGTTACAGATGGCGTGATCTTCTCCTGCGGTATGGGACCTTCCTAAAATTTACTTTTTAGTACCTATTTTTAATGTAAAAAAATGTTCTGATTAAAATTCTAGAAAATTTCAGGTGTATGGTGCCTGTGCTAAAATTCCTGCTTCTCTTCTCACACAAATTTCAACTGCATTCCAGATTGAAAGGGGTCCTTTTTCTCTTTAAGTTCCCCAAATATACCTGACATTCTACCCTGCCTTACCATATATGCCAATGAATACGAAATAAGCATCATTGAAACTTGAAATATTAACAGAGCATTACAGAGGTGAATTCATGTTAGGCATCTGAAGGTCTTTGACAAGCTTTAGGACACAAGTTCATATGAGTAACCCATGCAAATCAGGAAGCAATGAAAGCCTGTGATAAGTGGCAGAACCCTGGTACCTAAACGTCCCTGAACATCCCTAGGAATTGCTATGTACGTTTGACATATCTGAATGATAAGATGGGTGATTTCATCCTGGTTTAGTTATGAGAGGTTAAAAATCCTAATAAAATTTAAAAACATTATTATTCAAAATGTGTTACTTCACTGCAGAGTTTGATGAAAATGGTTCAAACATTATAGTCAATTGTAGGAATGTTTCTTTTATTTTTTAAATTTATGTTTATATTAATTACAGTTTATTTACTTTGTATCTCAGCTGTAGCCCCTCCTTCATTCCCTCCCAATCTCATCCTCCCTCCCTCATCTCCTCCCAAACCCTTCTAAAAGTTTACTGATAGGGGAGGTTCTCCTATCAGGCTAGAGTCAAATGCTCTAGTCTATCAGGTCTCATCAGGACTGACTGAATGGTCCTCCTCTATGGCCTACATGGCTTCTCCCCTCTCAGGGAAAGGTGGTCAAAGAGCCAGCCACTGAGTTCATGTCAGAGACAGATCCTGTTCCCATTACTAGGGAACCCACTCAGATATTGAGCTGCCATAGGCTACATCTGAGCAGGGGTTCTGGATAATATCCAAAAAAACATATATTGCAGGTGAAGTCATGAGAGGTTTTCCAAAGTGAGTCAGAAAAACTATCTCCCAAGTATGTTTTATGTCTAGTAATTCAAAACTTATAGCAAGATAAAATGCTTCAATTTACCTTATTGTAGGAAAGATATCTAACATTTTGAAGCAAAAAAAAAAAAGCCATTTTCTCTTGCTGAATGTGCATTGTTTTAGAATAATATAAAAGCCAAAGAGCCTTTAGAGTCTGTATTTCAGTGAATCTTCAAATATAGGAACTTTGCATAAGAACAGCACAAAAGAAGAACATCTCTTTTGAGTCAATGTGGAACATACTAAAATCCAAGCCATAAACACTGAGATGTACGTGCAACATAAAACAGAGAGAACTGGTCTACATGAATCTTTCCATTTTATCTACATTATTAATCTTTGCAAATATCCCTATAACATTTGACAAATTTATTTCCTTTTAGTTTATCTTTTAACAATTTCACACACACATTTAGTATATTTTGAGCCTAAACACCCCCAACCATTCCATCACGCATTCTCCCACTGAATCAATTCTTCTGTTCACCTCCTATTTTCATGTCTTTGTTCTTGCTATTGCTACCTACTGAGTTTATTTAGGTTACTTGCCTAAACATTGGTGGGGTGTCATCTCTTCTTTTTTTTAATTATTCCCACTATAGCTTGAGATTTATTTTTTGTATTCAAAAGCTTCCCTCTTTTTTTTTCTAAAAAGGGAAACACTATGTGGTTATGTCATTCTTAGGTTCTATTTGGTTAGCTGTGTGATTCTAATGTGATAATAAAAACCTAATCCATCATCCATTAGTATGAATAAGTACTACTAAGATTAAGATAAATATGAATTTGGCATTAAAACTGGCCCCATTATTATCATCAAGGAGCAGTCAAGGTAGTTAGTTTATTTCTTTTCTCTTTTCTTTCTTTCTTTCTTTCTTTCTTTCTTTCTTTCTTTCTTTCTTTCTTTCTTTATTTTGAGATAAATAAACATTAGAGAAGTTAAGAAAACTATTAGAAGATTGCTGCATTTCAAATTCAATTATGATTTATATTATCTTCAATGTAAGGTGATTTATCCTTGGAATAGATTGTCACTAGCATCAAGAATTATCCACGGGAAATATAGCTGTACTTTTGGCTACTTTATTGGTTTCTTTTTCCTACCTCCTTACGCCACCCCATTCCTTCCAAGCCCCATAACACTAGGTAGAGAAGAAAGAAGGTTAGAGGGGAAGGAGGAGCACAGATCTCTTTAGACTACTTCCTGCTGATTAGGGATTTGGGAGCAAGTTCTATTGTTGTCATCAGGATATCTCCAACCAGCAACCAGCAATCCAACAACCAGCAACCAGGAGGAGCAGCAGATGCAAACAGGGGTGGAGGGGCAGCATATGCTGCCTCTCTTGAGGTTCAGATATCTATATGCCCTCTAAAGAGTCCCCTGAATTCCAAACATAAACTATCTTCTGCTGGCAAAATCATGCCTCTGCCAGAGCACAAGGCAAATCGTAGTCAGCTGCTGTGGACAATCTGAAGCAGCCCCATATCCCACATCTGGGGTTAAAGCAAAAACATATTCAGCTAATATTTCTATGTTAAAATTTTTTCTCACTACAGAAAAAGCATTAACAGAGCCCCTTGCTGATGAGTTTCATACTGCACAGGGAGAAAGTAAAACTCCACACAGCCAATTATAAAGTAAGCAAGCAACTGGTAGGTTAAGATCTCTAAGCTAAGAGAAATATAACACTCAGAACGTACACATAGATGAGAACTGATGGATTCTCACTACTTAAGAGAAAGGAAATCTTATTGAATAGACAGAAGATTCAGGAGAAATAACAGAATTTTTTCATGTTAGTAATTGAACCAAACCAAATGAAGTTCTCTTAATATCAATGAAAATGTATCTAGCCTTAAGACATGGCAGTTTTTGTTTGTGTGTGTGTTTGTTTTGGAGGGGAGAGTCTAGTGACACGCTGGACCTGATTCATAGCTATCCTTGGATGGATGTTGAAAGCTACAGGTTGGGCACACCTGAATCAGAGCAATGCGTATGAAAAATATTTTTAAAAGATATAGCTGCTCCCAAGGAAACCAATTACCTGACAAAATAAATTCTAGCATGGCTTAACAAAATAATACCAAATCTATTATTCAGCAAAGTAATAATAACAGTTTCCTGAATCCAGGAAAGTAACTAGACATATGAGCAAGTAGGTAATGTGACCTGAGGCAAAGACACAGAAATATGAATAGAACTTGGGATGAGAGTGTAACTGAAATTTTCAGGTACCATACATTATGAGAAATTAAATTATACAAATAAATAATATTTTTGAATAAATATACAATGATGTTACCTATAATATTAAATATTCAAGAATTCTAAGAAGATATAAACAAAATATATACAGAATTAAATATAATAATAAGGAATTTAATAGAACTTCTAGAGCTAAAAACATTTCTGAAATAAAAAAAAATTCACCAGGTGTGACTAATAAATATCAAAACAGACATTCATTTAAAGTACGTGTAACCCGCAGATTGCAGGCTACATCGGGATAACTGCTGACTGTCCAGGGACTGCTATGAATGTGACTAACACGAAATTATAACCTCACTTAAAACATTGCAAGGCTGCTCTCCTCAGTTTGAAAGATGTAAAGCAGAAGACCCAAGAAGCTTAGGGAAATTTAGCAGGAGAAGTAATCTATGAAGCATCAGAATTACAATGTGGAAAGCTAACAAGATAATATTAAAATTAAACAGGCAGGAATTCCAAGATGGCAGTTACCAGTGTACACTGTATCTGAGGGGCAAAGAATCTGAAACTCCAAAACCCATGAGTGGACAGGCGGTTGGATCCAGAGTATAGGTTTTGGGGCTTCCTGGACTAGAGGGGAGATCCTGTAAGTTGGGACCGATTGGCTCCAGGGCGCCCATGGCCATCTCCCAGGTCTGAGAGTTACGAACTGTGGGCCCCCTGCACTTTCAGCATGTTACAGCCAGATCCAGGGTACCTCCACTCTAACAGCCAGATATCAGATCTCTCCTGTTCCCCTAAGGACAGCACCAGGACTCCTGGGACAGCATTCCCAGATCCAAGCCACAGTCCTGCTGGTCACCCTGTGAAGACCAGACAAACAGCAGAAGCACAGGGATCCTGATCCAAGATGGCACAGCCCAGGCAAATCTGATTAGCAGAAACACAGGGTATCGCAGGCTTATAAGAGGTTACTCAGTTCCCTACTGAGACACCTGGCGATTGCCATCCACACCCAGCCATTCAAGGCACCTGCACACATGCGCTGCACCCACACCTCCACCTGTGTCTGCACCGCCCAAGGCACTCAGGCCGGTGCCGGAACCATGCCCTTCAAGGCACCTGCACCTGCGATCTGCCTTCCTTAGCTGTGTCCAAATCTCCGCCACCTATTCTTGAGCCCCTGGACATCTCTCATCTTCCTGAAGACTTACTCTGTCTCCAGAGACAGGTGGTGCCTACAGAACAGACTCTAGGAACAAACAGCCAAGTCTAAGGACAAGCAGATGGCTAAAGGCAGGCATAAGAACAAAATCAATGAAAATCTGGACATATGGCATCACCAGAATCCCCCCAAATCAATGAACATTCTAATTCAGCTGAAACACAGAAAAATGATCTAAGTCTATGATCATGCACTTATTAGAGGCATATAAAGAGGAAAAGAACAAATCTCTCAAAGAAATAAAGGCAAATACAACCAAAAAAATAGAGGCCATCATGGACAGGCAGGAATCCACAATCAAACAGGTTGAGGAAATAAATAAAATCTCTCAAGACATGAAAACGGGATTAGTATCCAAAAAGAAAACACAAACCAAGAAAACACTGGAGATGGAAAAATTAAGAGAAGAGATCAGGAACCACAGAGAGAAGTATCACCAACAGAGTGCAAGAGACGGAGGAGAGAATCTCAAGCATTAAAGATACAATTGAAGAAGTCGATATATCTCTCAAAGAAAACTTAAGAAACAGAAAGTTCCTGAAGCAAAACATCCAAGAAATCAAGGACACCATGAAAAGAGAAAGCCTAAAAATAATAGGAGTAGATGAAAAATAAGATTCCAGGGTCCAAGGTCCAGACAATATTTTCAAGAAAATCATAGAAGAAAATTTTCCCAACTTAAAGAAAAAAATGCCCTTAAACATACAAGAGGCTTACAGAACACCAAATATACTAGAACAGAAAAGAAATTCCTCCTACCACATAATAATCGAAACACTAAATCTACAGAACAAAGAAAACGTATTAAAAGCTTCAAGGGGAAAAGGCCAAATAACACATAAAGGTAGACCTATCAGAATCACATGATACTTCTCAACATAGAATATGAAAGCCAGAAGGGCCTGGGAAGATGTCATGCAGACACTAAGACCCACAACATACCAAGCAAAACTTTCAATCACTGTAGACGCAGAAAAAAATATTCCACGATAAAACAAAATTTAAACAATATATATGCAACAACCTAGCCCTACAGAAGATTCTAGAAAGAAAACTCCAATCCACTGAGATCATCTACACCCAAGAAAACACAGGATATAGATAACTTTACAACAAAAAAGCAAAAGAAAACAAGCACACAAACACACTATCACCACCAACTCCACAATAAAAGGAACTAACATTCATTGGTCACTAATATTTATGAACATCAATGGATCCAACTCTCTAATGAAAATACAGAGACTAACAGAATATCTGTGAAAACAGGATCCAACATTGTGCTATATTCAAGAAACACACCTCTGTAACAAAGATAGACACTACCTCAGAATAAAGGGCTGGAAAAAGGTTTTCCAAGCAAATAGATCCAAGAAGCAAGCTGGAGTAGCCATCCTAATATCTAATAAAATAGACTTTATTGATTAATCAAAAGAGATGGTGAGGGACACTTCAGTCTCATCAAAAGAAAAAATCCGGCATGTGGATATCATATTCCTAAATATCTATGCCACAAATAAATGGCACCTGCAACCATAAAGAAACTTTATTAAAGCTTAAATAGTACATCGATCCCAACACCTTATTAGTTGGAGACTTAAACACCCCACTCTCATGAAGGGACAAATCATTGAGACAGAAGCTAAATAGTGAAATAACAACACTTACAGAGGTCTTAAATCAAATGGACCTAATAGATATCTATAGAACTTTTCACCCAAACACAAAAGAATATACCTTCTTCTCAGTACTTCACAGAACCTTCTCCAAAATATATATAGAACTCAAAAAATTAAACACCAACAAACCAAATAATCCAATTTAAAAAATAAGTACAGAAATCAGTAGAGAAATATCAAATGATGGAGAAACAGATAAAAAATGCTCAGTGTCCTTAGTCATCAGGGAATTGCAAATCAAAACAACTCTGTGGTTCCATCTTACACCCATCAGAATGGCTAAGATAAAAAAACTCAAGTGACAACACATGGAGAGGGTGTAGAGAAAGGGGAACCCTCCTCTACTGCTGATGGGAATGTAAACTTGTACAATCACTTTGGAAATCAATCTGGCACTTTCTCAAAAAATTAGGAATGGTGCTTCCTCAAGACACAGTTATACAACTCCTGGGCATGTATCTGAAAGATGCTCAAATATACAAGTACATTTGCTCAACTATGTTCATAGGAGCTTTATTTGTAATGGACAGAATCTGAAAACAAACTAGATGTTCCTCAACTGAAGAATGGATACCAAAATTGTGCTGCATTTACACAATGGAATACTACTCAGCTATTAAAAACCTGAAAATCATGAAATTTGCAGGAAAATGGATGGAAATAGAAAATATCATCCTGAGTGAAAAACACAAATGGAATATTTTTACCTATAAGGGGATATTAGCCATATAATATAGGATAAACATGCTAAAATCTACAGACTTAAAGAAGCTAAACAACAAGGAGGGACCTAGGGAAGATGCTTAATTATTATTCAGAAGGGCAAACAGGATAGACAGCAAAAGCAGGAGAAGAAAGGGAAGTGGACAGGAGCCTACCACAGATGTCTTCTGAAAGATTCCACCCAGCAGGGTATCGAGGCAGATGCTAAGAATCATAGCCAAACTTTGGGAAGAGTGAAGGGAATCTTACGGCAGAAGGAAAAGACCTGGAGGGGACAGGAGCTCCACAAGGAGAACAGGGCCAAAATATCTGGACCCATGGGGCTACTGCAGAAACTCATGTGTCAAACAAGGACCATGCATGGAGAGAACCTAGACCCCCTGATTAGATGTAGCCCATCCACAGCTCTGTCTCCGTGGGTACCCTAATAAGAGACGCACAGGCAGTCTCTGACACGAACTGGGTTGCCTGCTCTTTGATCCCTCTGCCTGGCGGCGAAGCCTTACTAGGCCACAGAAAACGAGGATCCAGGCAGTCCAATGAGACCTGATAGGCTAGGGTCAGACAGTAAAGACAGTGAGGAGCACTAAAGAAGGGATAGTAGGAAACAAGTGATATAAAACGGGGAGTAAAAATATAGGGAAGAGTATTAACTGGAGAGTATGGAGAGAAATCAATACAGAAGGAGAGGAAAGGAACTTGGAAAAATAGTACTAAGTTTGTTTGAAAAGGCATTAGGAATCATTATTTTGTTTTTACTTACATAAAATTAAATAATACATATAATTATATGTGATATGTATATGTGTGTGTATGTATGTATTACTTTTCTAATGCTACAGTAAAACTGTATGACCAAAGCAAATTATAAAAGACAGAGGTTCAAAAGTCAGTGATGGCATGATGAAGTCACGGTGGCAGAAAGAGCTGAATGTTCGAATCTTTAATCATAAGCAGGAGACAGAGAGAGCAAGTTTTCGATGTTTTTTTCCAAATGAATCATGTTTTGTCATGATGTGGCCCTTGTAATTACAAGCTAAAGTAAACATTTTGTCTCTTAGATTGTTTCTTACTCTGTCACAGGTAAGAAAAGTAATTAACAGAGCCAGATAGTAGATACTCAGTAAAAAAAAAACCAAATAAGGACATGATTATGGGAATAAAATAATGCCTATAAGCTGAGGTTTTGTCAACAAATGTAAAGATGACTTCAATATTTTTTTAAAAAGTTGTTTTTCTAACTAATGGTTGTTGGAAAATTAGCTGCAGTCTCCATGCAAAGAGCGATAGATCTGAAATTATGTGTGCATAACACAGTTTAATAAAAAACAAATTATAAATTTAAACATAAAAGAAATAAAAAATATAAAAGAAATCTAAATAAATATAAAAGAAACCTAAAGCAAATCAAAACGTCTAGATGGAAACACGATTATTTCTGTATTGTTGTAGATTAGCCAAGCATTTCTGTAGAGAAGACTTTAAGAGCATAATCCATAAACCCCAAGTATTTGTTTTATCAGATTTTAAAAAATTATATTCACTAAAAGACAGCATGTGTACATATGCTTTTTTTTCCTGTGACATTTTCATGACACACCTTTATACTAACAAAAAACAGTATCTGAGGCTGGGGGCTGAGAATAGTGAGAGTCTAACGAAGATAAAAACCTAGAGAATTCTAGTGTCACAAACACAGTCCATTCAGTGTCTGCAACGGTGCTTTCAAAAATTTATAACATTTCCTGTTCAAATATATAAATTTTTAAAAACTGGAAAGGAAAGAATACTTATTTAAAACTGTAAACTAGAATGCAGATCTATAGAAAATAAAGAGAATAAATTAACAAACTTCCTATAAAGAAAAAGACTTAAGCCTGTACAAGTGATTTCTCTCAAATATTTAAATTATAAAACATACCAGTTCAATGCTATTAAAAAAAATCTAGAGAAAACCTCCAGTGCATAAAACCAGCATCACCCTGATACAGGAAATTAAGGCTAGAAAAGTTCAACACAAATTAAAAATGCTGGAGTTTAATATTAGTCTTGACTATATACTTAAATCCACATAAAATCTTAACAGACTGTTGTAGTTAGAATGGGAAATATTTCTTCTTCCCCATAGACTTGTGTATTTGAATGCTTGGCTCCTGGTTGTTGGTGCTGATTGGGAAGAGAAAGAGACTGTTGGGAGGTGGAGCTTCTCTGGAGGAAGTGAGACACTCGGGGGAGGGCTTTGTATTTGATAGCCTCATTCCACTTCCAATTATTCTCCTGCATCTTGATTACAGATGCCTTCCCTACTGCTTCCATGCCTTTCTTGCTGCGCCTGACTATGTTCTCCTGGTCCTACAAGCCAAAATAAACCCTACCCCTTAGGTTGCTTTTTTTTTTTCAAGAATAGTTATTACAACCTCAGGGGAAACAATAATTAAGAGATATGGCCAAGTGAGATTTATCTCAAGAGGAGTGACTTAGTTGTGCTTTCTGCTGCTTTGAGGTAATACCATAACCAAAAATCAAATTGAGAAAAAACAGGGTCTAGTTGATTTACATTTCCATATTGCTGTTTATTATTGAGGAGAAAGAACCCAAACAAGGCAGGCTCCTGGAGCCATGAACTGAATAGCCTTTTTGGGGAGAGAAAGCCCAGTCCCTGGGCTGGAAAGTTCAGGGAGGGACTGAGGGATGCTGCAAGAACCTGGAGGCTAAGTCTGCTTTGGCATGTTTTATTTTTTAATGTCTTGTTAAGATTTTTATATTGATTATATATTGAAATGTAATAGTTTAGATATATTGTGTTACAATATGAAAATTACTTATACTTTTTTTAATAAAAAAAGCTTTAAGTTCAGAGAAAATTTATGAAAGTGTAAGGGCTTTCTGTATACCCAAGACCCAATACAGGCATGCCCCCAGTCCCCGTTTCTCACATCTCCAGCAGAATGATGGACACAATAGGCACTTCAGCAGCTTTTCCACTTCTCTGGGTCTGAATCTCAATGCTAAGCATATTGATATTCTCAATGAAATCAATGAATATAAACTACCATTCATGATTATTAAAAAAAAAAAGATCTCAGTAAAAGAAACTAAAGAGTAGTACCTAAGACATCCCTATAGACATCTTTCACTATGTCAAAGTCATCTATTCTGTATCTCCATGCTATATTACTTAAAAAGAAAAACAATGCTGTTCTTAGTATGAACAAATGCATAAAATACTTAGCATGATATAAGAGAAAAGTCCATGTAATGCCAAAAAAATTATAACATAATGCTGAGAAAGTAAAGATCCAAATAAATTGAGCCATTATATGTTCGTGGGTTGGAAACTCAATATTGTTAAAATGACAATTCTCCTTATGTTCATTTAATGAATACTTTATATTAAAAATAAATCTAAGCAAGTCTTTTTCTTTCTTTCCCTTTAGAAAAATTAAATCTAATGTATATGAGAATGCAAAAGACTTAGAACAGATGTGATAGGTTTTTATGTGTCAATTTCATGGTAATGAAATTCCCAGTTAGTCACTCAGACATTCTATGCTATTGTGAACATATTTTATAAAAGTGATCACAGCCAATATCACTTGATTGTAAGTAAAGATCATCTGAGTTAATCTGAACAGGCTTGATTCAATCTGTCGAAAACCCTTAAAAACAGAATTGAAAAAACAGTAGAGTGCGAAGTCAACATACAGGAATCTGACATCCTGGGGACCTAAAGCATACCTAACGAAAAAGACCAGTAAAAGGAGCCTGTTCCCAGCAGCTTCAATGACAATGAATACCTAAGAACTGAAGTGTTTAAGTTAGCCTGGGTGACTCCATTTTGAAATAAGGAGCCATCTTGACCGGGAGCTGAAATCAGGTACCAGGAAATATCACAGAATGTGCACCTGGCAGAAAACAGTTAACTCTCCAAGGAACAGCCTCCAGGAAAGATTACAGAATAGATGTTTAGTACAAATAGAGACAATCTCCCTGGCAATTGTGATTATGTAAACCGGTCATCTCTCCCCTCTGGCTTTTACCCAATTCTGTAACGTTAAGGCATGAACCCTTCTGCTTTCTCTCATGGAAACATGTACCCCCCTGCTTGCTGTTATGGAAACCCCCTGCTTAAGGTCTTTCCCTTCAAAAATGCTGCTCACTCAAGGCTCAGAGTCCCACTTCTCTACTGCTGTGTCAGTGAGACTTAGGTCCCGAGTTCAATTGCTCTCGTAATAAAGTTCTCTTGCTATTGCATTGTCTCCTGGTGGTCTCTGAGGGTTCTGTGAACCTGTCATTACAGAACTAAGCCTAACCAAGAGCACAAATCACAAGAAAACTTTGAAACGTTGAACAAGTAACTGACAGCACAAGAATTTGGGAAAAGGTCCTAGGCTCAAAGAGGGGCAAAAACAATGCTGTTGTATATGGCTACAGCAATCTCCATATTTACTAATAGCAATCTCCATATTTAATCAGTCTTCATTAAAATTCCAGTGGAATTCTGCACAAATCTAAAGAAAACAATCCTAAAATTCACATGGAAGCACAAATAGCCAAAATAATAACAAACATTGAAAGTTGTAGACAGAAAGAATTATCATGCCTGTTTTCAAATTATGCAATAAAAATGTAGTAACAAAAACAGCATGGTACAGGCACAAAAGAAAGCACATAAAAGATAAAAAAGACCCAGAAATAAGTTAAAAGAGCAAAAACTATCTAATTTTTTACCCAAGTGTCAAAAGCATATGTTTGATAAAAAATATCAATCATCTTTCATACATACACACACGGAAATCAATTTACTATGGCATGCTTACGAAAATCAGTAGGCACAGAAAAGTAGAAGGGTCCAATAACTTCAGAAGAAAAAGAAAATGAGGTGACAAAGAGAGGTGATAGCAGATAAAATAAGAAAATAAGATTTGAGTATATCTATACATCCTGGATGGGGTGGTGATGGAGAATGGGAGACAAAGCAGAAAGAATTCTTCCTAACCTGTCAATGGGAGGCATTTTCTTAATAGCTAAATATAAGTTTTTATTTGATTATTTTATGCTTGTTTAGCAAGTTGAAACAATATCAAAATAACCAAAACTTCTTTTTAAAATTTTTTTTAATTTATTACAATTAATTCTCTTTGTATCCCAGCTGTGCCCCCTTCCCTCATCTCCTCCCAATCTTACCCTCCCTTCCTCTTCTCCTCCCATGCCCCTCTCCAAGTCCATTAAGAGGGGAGGTCCTTCTCCCCTTCCATCTGACCCTAGTCTATCAGGTCACATCAAGACTGGCTGCATTGTCTTCCTCTGTGAACCTGGCAAGGCTTTCCCTTCCTCAGGGGAAGGTGATCAAAGAGCTAGGCCCTCCCACATCAACCAAGAAACAGGCCAATCTTATGGAAGAATTTTTTTTTCAGTTGAGGTTCCATCTTCTCAGATTCATAGTTTGTGTCAAGTGGTGAAAAACAAACAGGAAAAAAAAAACACCAACAATACTTCAAATCCACTGCAAGAAAATGAAAAGATTTATAGATCTTATTGGCAAATAATATGTCTCATAAAACTCTTTCTGCAGAACATGTAAAAATGTCTTATAACATCCAGTTAAAAGTGGTGCTGGGGAAGTAGCTCAGGGTACAGCACATGTCTGGACTATAAATGCAAGGCCATTAGTGAGAGAAAGGGTAGGGGTATCGCAAATACCATAAAAGCACATGAAATGGTACTCAGCATTACTAACTATTTAAGTGAATGTCTGTTGAAACCACAGCAACCCCCCTATGTAGCCACTAGATACCCTATTAAAAATAAACTAATCCTAGGATAGTAAATGCCTGGGTCCTTAAAGAATCCGAGGTGTAAGCTTAAGGTTGGGATGCCCAGTATCCATGTAAATTCAGCCAAGTGTGGTACCTCCCACAGTCCCAACTCTAGAGGCTGGGCAAGCTGAGACAACTCCTCAGACTATGGCCAGCAGGTTTAATTGGCCAACAGGTTTAGTCAGTTTTTAATCACTGAGTTTAGTAGAAGACCCTATCATATCAAAAACTAATGTTGAAAGTGGTAGAAAAGGAGAACTG
This sequence comes from Meriones unguiculatus, assembly GCF_030254825.1. NCBI lineage: Eukaryota > Metazoa > Chordata > Mammalia > Rodentia > Muridae > Meriones > Meriones unguiculatus. The sequence continues at coordinate 97,689,332 of NC_083356.1, read as the reverse complement.
ATATCATCATGGCCTTTATATACACTCAGGCAGGCACACCAATATGCACACAAGCTTATGCACACAATCTCATATGTGCATTACTGATGCACACATATACAAACACTAAAAATAAAATAAGCTAACTATAACAAGTGATGGTGAGTACATGGAGAAACAAGAACCTTCAAAGCTGTTGAAGAGAATGTTTAATAGCACAGAAACATAGAAAGCAGATTAGCATTTTCTTAATGGATAAGTATATTTGCTGTGTGCTTCACCAGTTCAACTCATAATCTAGCCAAGGACAAATGCAAATAAAGACAACTTTCACAACTGTTCATAGAAACATTGTCCTTCATAACAACATATACATAACATATATAATAACTACAAAGAAAACATTTATAATACTATAAATATTCATATGCTTATTTATTACTTGATTTAGATTTCTGAAAAGTAATAAAATAAAAAAGTACTTTTTTATTTCTTTTTGGAGGAGCACACATGTTACAGCACACAGGTGGAAATTAGAACACAACTTTTTTCTTTTGTTTTCTTTTTAATTCTTTATTAATTACACTTTATTCACTTTGTATCCCCCCTCTGGCTCCCTCCCTCCTCCCAGCCCATTCCCTCCCTTCCTCCACCCTCTGCATGCATGCCCCTCCCCAAGTCCACTGAGAGAAGAGGTCTTCTTTTCCTTTCTTCTGATCCTAGTCAATTAGGTCTCATCAGGAGTGGCAGCATTGTCTTCTTCTGTGGCTTGATAATGCTGCTTCCCCCTCAGGGGAGGTAATTAAAGATCAGGTCAATCAGTTCACATCAGAGACAGTCACTGTTCCTATTACAATGGAACCCACTTGGATACTGAACTGCCATGGGCTACATCTGTGCAGGGGTCTTAGGTTATCTTCATGCATGGTCCTTGGTTGTAGTATCAGCCTCAGGAAAGACCCCTGTGCTCAGATTTTTTTGGTTCTGTTGCTCTCCTTGTGGAGTTCCTGTCCTCTCCAGATCTTGCTGTTTCACACTTCTTTCATAAGATTCCCTGCACTCTGCCCAAAAGTTGCCCATAAGTCTCAGCATCTTCATTGATAGTCTGCAGAGCAGAGCCTTTCAGAGGTCCTCTGTGTCAGGCTCTTGACTTGTTCCCTGTTTTCGCCTTCTTCTGATGTCCATCCTCTTTGCCTATCTGGATAGGGATTGAGCATTTTAGTAAGATTCACCCTCTTGAATAGTTTCTTTAGGTGTACAGATTTTAGTAGGTTTATCCTCAGACAACTAAGAATAGCGCTTCCTCAAGATCCAACTATACCACTCCTAGGCATATACTCAAAAGATTCTCAAGTACACAATAAGGACATTTGCTCAACCATGTTTGTAGCAGCCTTATTTGTAATAGCCAGAAGCTGGAACAGCCCAGATGCCCCTCAGTGAAGGAATAGATACAGAAATTGTGGTACATCTACAAATGGAATATTACTCAGCAACAAAAAAGAAGGAAATCATTAAATTTGCAGGTAAATGGTGGGATCTAGAAAAGATCATCCTTTGTGAGCTATCCCAGAAGCAGAAATACACACACGGTATATACTCACTCATATAGACATATAATATAGAGCACAGTTTTCAAGAGACGGTTCTCTCCTTACACCATATAGGTTCTGGGTATCCAACTCAGGAAAGCAGGCTAGAGGCAAGTGGCTTTACCTGCTCAGCCTTTTCTTCTGTTTTCAAGACAAGGTTTCTCTGTGTAGCCTTGGCTGTCCTAGACTCACCTTATAGACCATGCTGACCTCAAACTCACAGAGATCTGCCTGCCCTTCCCTCCATGAGTGCTGGGATTAAAAGCATGTGTCACCACTCCTGGCTCTGCTGAGCTATTTTGTCAGCACTAAGTGCTGAATTGTAACTTATTTACATCTATTTAAAAATGAAACTCAGACAGAAGCTAAATAGGGAAACAAAGGCACTTACAAAGGTCCTAACTCAAATGGACCTAATAGATGTCTACAGAACTTTTCACCCAAATTCAAAGAGTACACGTTCTTTTCAGCGCCTCATGAAATCTTCTCCAAAATAGACCACCATATATTAATAACATAGCAAGCCTCAAAAGATACAAGAAGATTGAAATGATCCCTTGTATCCTATCTGACCCCCATGGACTGAAGCTGGGCCTCAACAACAAGAGAAATAGCAAAAAAAAAAAAAAAAAAAGTCTATACACACATGGAAACTGAACAACTTGATACTCAATGACAGCTAGGTTAGGGAAGAAATAAACAAAGAAATTAAAGACTTCCTAGAATTCAATGAAAATGAAGGCACAACATACCCAAATTTATGGAACACAATGAATGCAATGCTAAGAGGAAAATTAATAACACTAAGTGCCTTCAAGAAGAAATTTGAAAGATCTCATAAAAGCAACTTAGTGGCTCACCTGAAAGCCCTACAGGGAAAAAAGAAGAAGAAGAAGAAGAAGAAGAAGAAGAAGAAGAAGAAGAAGAAGAAGAAGAAGAAGAAGAAGAAGAAGAAGACACACCCAAGAGGAGTAGATGGCTGGAAATAATCAAAATCAGGGCTGAAATCAATAAATTAGAAACAAAGAAAACAATTCAAAGAATCAATAAAACCAAGAGATGATTCTTTGAGAAAATCAACAAGATAGACAAACCTTTAGCCAAGTTAACTAAAAGGCAGATAGAAACTGTCCAAATCAGCAAAATCAGAAATAAAAAGAGGGCATACCAATAGACACTGAGGAAATGCAACCAACCATTAAGTCTTACTACAAAAGCCTATATGCCACAAAATTCGAAAATCTAAACAAAATTTGATAGATTCCATTTATCAAAATTAAATCACGATCAGGTAAAAAGAATGAATAGTCCTATATTCTCCATGGAAATAGAAGCAGTCATCAAAACTCTCCCTTCCAAAAAAGGTCCAGGGCCAGATGGTTTCAGTGCAGAATTCTACCAGACCTTCAAAGAAAAGCTAACTCCAATTCCCTTCAAACTATTCCACAAAATAGAAACAGATGGAACATTATCAAACTCATTCTATGAAGCCACAGTCACCTAGATACCTAAATCACACAAAGACCCAACAAAAAGGAGAACTTCAGACCTATCTCTCTTATGAATATTGATGCAAAAATACTCAATAAAATACTTGCAAACCAAATCCAAGAACACATAAACGATATCATCCACCATGACCAAATAGGCTTCATCCCAGGCATGTAGGGATGTTTCAAAATATGGAAATCCATCAATATAATCCACCATATAAACAAACTGAAGGAGAAAAATCTCATGATCATCTCCATAGACGTCAAAAAAGCATTTGATAAAGTCCAAAATCCATTCATGTTTAAAGTCTTGGAGAGATCAGGGATACAAAGAACATACCTAAACATGGTAAAGATAATGCACAGCAAGCCTATAGCCAACATCAACTAAACAAAGAGAAATTTAAATCAATCCCACTGAAGTCATGGACAAAGAAAGGCTGCCCACTCTCTCCATAACTCTTCAACATAGTACTTGAAGTCCTAGCTAGAGCAATAAGACAACTAAAGGAGATCAGGGGGATACAAATCAGAAAGGAAGAAGTCAAAAAGTATCACTATTTGCAGATGATATGATAATAAACATAAGCAACCCCGAAATTCAATCACAGAACTCCTTCAGCTGGTAAACACTTTCAGCAAAGTGGCTGGATAAAAAAAAAATTAAAAAAATCAGAAGCCCTCTGGTATAACAAAGACAAAAAGGCCAAGAAAGAAACTAGGAAAACAACACCCATCACAATAGCCACTAATAACATAAAGTACCTTGGTGTGACTCTAACCAAGCAATTGAAAGAGCTGATAGAAAAAAAAAATCAAGTTTCTGAAGAAAGAAATTGAAGATGTCAGAAGATGGAAAGATCTCCTGTGCTCATTGATCAGTAGGATTAACATACTGAAAATGGCCATCCTGCCAAAAGCAATCTACAGATTCAATGCAATTCCCATCAAAACACCAACACAATTCTTTACAGACCTTAAAAGAACAATTCTCACCTTTATAGTGAAAAACACAAAACCCAGAATTGCCAAAACAATCCTGTACAATAACAGATCATCTGGAGGCATCTCCATCCTTGATCTCAAGCAGTACTAAAGAGCAATAGTAATAAAAACTGCATGGTACAGGCATAGAAACAGAATGGTGGATCAATGGAATTGAATTGAAGACCCAGAAATAAACCCACATACATATAAATACTTGATTTTTGACACACACACAAAAAAGCCAAAACCATACAATGGAAAAAAATACAGCATCTTCAGCAAACGGTGCTGGTCTAACTGAATGTCTACATGTAGAAAATGCAAATAGATCTATATTTATCACCCTGCACAAAACTAAAGTCCAAGTGGATCAAAGACCTCAACATACCTCAACCAGACATACTAAATCGGTTAGAAGAAAAAGTGGGGAAGAGCCTTGAACTCATTGGCACAGGAGACAACTTCCTGAACAGAACACCAACAGCACAGGCTCTAAGAGCAAAAATCAATAAATTGGATGTCATGAAACTGAAAAGCTCTGTAAAGCAAAGGACACTGTCATCAGAACAAAACAACAGTCTACACACTGGGAAAGAATCTATACCAACCCTATATCTGACAGAGGGCTAATATCCAGAATATATAAAGAACTAAAGGAGTTAAAAAAACAACAAATCAAGTAATCCAATTCAAAAATGCTGTACAGAGCTAAACAGAAAATTCTCTGTAGAGGAATACAGAATGGCAGAAAAACACTTAAAGAAATGCTTAACATCCTTAGTCTTCAGGGAAATGCAAATCAAAACAACCCTGAGATTTCACCTTACACCTATCAGAATGGCTAAGATCAAAAACTAAAGTGACAATGCATGCTGGAGAGGTTGTGGAGAAAGGGGAACCCTCCTCCACTGCTGGTGGGAATGTAAACTTATACAACCACTTTGGAAACCAATCTGGAGATTTCTCAGACAATTAGGAATAGCGCTTCCTCAAGATCCAGCTATACCACTCCTACGCATATATCCAAAAGATGCTCAAGTACACAACGAAAAAATTTGCTCAACCATGTTCATAGCAACGTTCTTCATAATAGCCAGAACCTGGAGATAAACCAAATGTCCCTCAGTTGAGGAATGGCTACAGAAATTGTAGTACATTTGTACAATGGAATGCTACTGAGCAATTAAAAATGAGAAAATCATGAAATTTGCAGGCAAATGGTGGGATCTAGAAAAAATCACCTTGAGTGAGGTATCCCAGAAGCAGAAAGACACACATGGTATATACTCACTTATAAGTGGATATTAGACATATAGTATAAGATAAACATACTAAAATCTGTACACCTAAAGAAGCTAAGCAAGAAGCCTCTCCTTTTTTTGTATATTAACACACCTTTTTATTGTGTACACTTTTATCATATTTTCATCAATGTGCCCACTACCACAGTCAAGATAGAATAATTCTTGTACCATTAAGGTTCCTCCCATTGCTCATTTATGCCAAATTTTCTTTCTTCATGTGCTTCTGTCCTGTGCACTCCTAAAAACAGCCACTAACACATGTGTGTTCTTTGTCTGTAACCTTTTGTGGTTTTTTTGTTTTGTTTTCTTACAATAAAAAAGGTGTCTTAATATACAAAAAAAAAGAGAGAGGCTTCTTACATTTTTGTCTATTTTGCACATTTTTCAGAAAAATCCCTCGAGGAACATTATTTACTGAATGCAGCAAACTATGCATAACTTGTATTTTATATGTAACATCAGCATAAAAAGCAATAATAGGGCTAGAGAGATGGCTCAGTGGTTAAAGACTATTTGCTGCTATTGCAGAGGACCTGGTATTAATTCACTGAACCCACATGATGGTTCATAACCATCCAAAACTCCAGTTATATGGGATCCAACACGTTCTTATGACCTCTACAAGCACCAAGCACACACATGGTGAACTTCCATATACATAAGAAAAACACACAGAGAAAATAAAATAATAAATAAACCTTAAAAACAAACAAACAAACAAAAAGAAGCTAAGCAAGAAGGAGAACCCTGGGTAAGATGACCAATCCTTACTCAGAAAAGCAATGGAATGGCTATCAGAAGATTAGAAAGTAGGAAACAGGACCCGAGTCTACCACAGAGGGCTTTTGAAAGACTCCACCACACAAGTTATCAAAGTAGATGCTGATACTCATAACCAAACTTTGGGCAGAATGCAAGGAATCTTATGAAATAAGGGGAAGATAGAAAGACCTGGAGGGGACAGGAGCTCCACAAGAAGAGCAACAGAACCAGAAAATCTGGGTTCAGGGGTCTTTTCTGAGACTGACACTCCAACCAAGGACCATGCATGGAGATAACCTAGACCCCCTGCACAGATGTAGCCCATAGCAGCTCAGTGTCCAAGTGGATATCCTAGTATGGGGAACAGGGACTGTCTTTGACATGAACTCAGTGATCACCTTCCCCTCATGGGGGCACAGCCTTACCAAGCCACAGAGGAAGACAATGCAACCAGTCCTGATGAGATTTGATAGGCTAGGGTCATAGAGAAGGGGAGGAGGACCTCCCCTATCAGTGGACTTGGGGAAGAACATGGAAAGAGATGAGGGAGGAAGGGGGGATTGAGAGGAGATGAGGAAGAGAACTGCTGCTGGGATAAAAAGTGAATAAACTGAAATGAATAATAAAGAAATAAATAAATAAGAAATAAGAAAAAGAAAAATATATAAAAATGAAACAGACACACACGGTATATACTCACTCATAAAGATATATAACATAGGATAAACCTACTAAAACCCTGAACATCTAAAGAAACTAATCAAGAGAGCAGACCCTGACTAAAACGCTCAATCCCCATCCCGAAAGGCAAAGAGGATAGATATTAGAAGAAGAAGAAAACAGGAAACAACCTAGGAACCTGCCACAGAGGGCTTCTGAAAGGCTCTGCCCTACAGACTATCAAAGCAGACACTGAGACTTAAGGCCAACTGATGGGCAAAGTGCATGGAATCTTAAGTAAGAAGTGGGAAGTAGTAAGATCTGGAGAGGACAGGAACCCCACAAGGAAAGCAACAGAACCAGAAAATTTGAACACAGGCGTCTCTCTAGGGACTCATATTCCAACCAAGGAACATGCATGGAGATAACCTAGAACCCCTGCACAGATGTAGTCCATGACAGCGTAGTATCCAAGTGGGTTCCATAGTAATGGGAAGAGGAACTGCCTCTGACATAATCTGATAGGCCTGTTCTTTGATCACCTCCCCCTGAGGGGAGAGCAGCCCTACCAGGCCACAGAAGATGACAGTGCAGCCATTCCTGATGGGATCTGATAGACTAAGATCAGAAGGAAGGAGAGGAGGACCTCCCCTACCAGTGGACTTGGGAGGGATAATCGAGAAGAAGGGGGAGGGAGGGTGGGGCTGGGAGGGGAGGAGGGAGGGACTTATGGGGGGATACAAAGTGAATAAACTGTAATTAACAAAAAAGAAAAAAGAAAAAAAATGAAACTGACTTGATGGTTTCCTAACTAGCATTCAAAGCATTATTTATTGATGCCTGTTTTTTCCTCTCATGTATATTCATTCATAGCAACTTCCAGCTGTAGGTTGAAATACTTAATTCCTGGTAACTAAAGGCTCAATCTGATTAATACATAAAGACAATCTATTCTGCTGTTTTTATTTCTAATTTTTCTCCTGTTCAGAACATTCAAAGTGGATATATTGTTTTCTTTCTTTTTTGCTAGAAGTTAATGAGTATTTTTCTTACAAATTTTATCAGATTTAAAATAACACTCTTACTTTGTGAACTATTTACCCTTTTAGAGTGTAATTGTGGTTCGCCCTTAGGAACTTGTAGTAAACTGCACACTTACCTATGTAGGGCATTTCTTTTCTTTTCTTTTTTTTCCTTTACATACATTTTTGTTGAGGTTATTTCCCACTATTTTATAGTACTTATTCCTGATGTGAAAATGTGGGTCCATTATTAGACATCACAAATCAATCCATATTTCAAAACTATCTTAAAATACTTGTGCATGTTAGTTTCACAGTTGTTCCTTGCATTTCTAGAGATGTAAACATTAATGGCTTTAATGGTATAAACAGAGTCTCCTGATGCCTGCCGTTATACTCAGCTTTGTTGAAGTCCCTAACTGTCTTCACCACTGACCCGCAGGGCAGTCACTAAGGATAGAACCTGAGGCGCAGGGTGGGTAGGTTAAATTAGCCAGGCTTCCCTAGCTAGTGGAAAAGAATTTCAGTGTAAAGAGTAAAGTTATGGCTGCATCACACTGTTGTGAGACTCTAATCTTGCATATATACCACAGGCAAACCAAGGAGACCAACACCAGAAGGCCTGCTAACACTCCCATGCCCGCCCATTCCTTCAGATGATTCATGGCTGCAGCAATCCATGTTGATAATCCTGTGGCTAGTCCTGCGTCCACTCCGGTAGAATTTACTGTGACAATGGCCACTCTCAGCTGCTCCATCGTAGTATCGAATTCTCCAGTCCAATTACCTAAAATATAGCTCGACAATTGATCATTCAGGCCTTTACAGCCATTGAAGCAAGGCATTCTCCCCAAGCATGGTTGGATACCATAAAAAGCTAAAATGATACGCTCAGGATGCGAGGCTAAGCACTGCACTCAGGGTCAGCCGCTTTGGACCCAGAGAAGAGCATGTCTGATTGCATGCGGGTTGATGCCCCAGGTCCCGCCTCTGAGAAAAAGGTATCGGACGGGTCCGATGCTCTTTGGGTGGATGACACCTAAATGAACATCTGTACAAAGTCCCAACTTATTTCTAATATCAGAGATCAGACCTCTACTCTTGCCTGATGCGTCTAAAACAAAAAGGGGGAACTGTAGAGAGCTGCAGAATGCTATGCCTTAAAGATGGAGCTGGTTTCCGCCCTCCACCTTCCCGATGGTGAGTGCTCTCTGTCAGGAACAACTCCACATTTGGCTAAGGCCGAGGATCTGGCTTGCTTCCATGTATGTGGACCTATCTGCATTGCCCCCGTGGCACGCCTGGGTTGGCTACCCAGAGGCTATTTAATCTGTGGGCTGGCTTTCCCCGGGGTCCGAGGATTGTTCAATGTTCCTGAATAAACTGCATTGAAAAAAAAAAAAAAAAAAAGAGTAAAGTTATAAGAGCCTAATTTAATAACATAATAAAACTTTTATTTATAAACTTTTATTTTATATGCTGTGGCACGCTTCAAACCTTTACATTTCTGTGGTACGTTAATTACAGTTTTGAGTTCTGTAGATACTGCCATTTCTTCATCAACATCTTTCATTTATTTGTGTTATCCTTTCTCTACTGAGTAGGTAAAGTTAGCCTTGATCTTTCTGGATCATGAGTTTATCTCTGAGGAAGCAAAATACAAATACTTCAAGTTTAATCCTATTGTGAAGTTCTTGGGTCCAATACTAGATGCAATATGTCAATCTATATTTAGATCCACCTAATAAATGAATAAATACTTTATGGCAGAGTGTTCACTCACATAATGTTATTTTAATCTGATGATAGAAAGTATGACAAATTATAGATCAAACCTTATTTAAGCATAGGTAAAGATAGCCAAACCCTTCAGATTCCCTTGGCTAAAAAAGCCCAATTAATATACTAAACACTTGTCAACTGTAACTATCATAGCCCTGTATATAATTTACATATATCTAATAGTCACATGAAATAAGAAAAAACTTACATGCAGACATCTGTGCTTCAGACTGTGGTTACTTTAACACTGATAGAATTGTCTGAGGACTTCTTTTTACAGGAATTGTGGCATCAAGTCACAATAAATACGTCTATCAAGCAATTAGAAGCATGAACTCTATAAGCGATCCTTTAAGCAGCTTAGACAGCGACGGGAAGACATCCGTCTTGTGTGATTTTGATGTGTGACAAATCCAGGAATTGACAGAAGCGTGTAAATCATGTGTACTATCATGCCTTGTCTGAATGTCTCTACAACATATACGAGTTGAAGGATTAAGTGTGAGAATGGCTCTCAGAGCTGAGTTGGAGCCATGGGCTGTCAACACTGATTAAGACACTGACAGAGTGCACACACAAAAAAAGCCATTTGTTGGCATGACATATCAGATGGAAGAAGAATCCCTCCGTGTCTGCTCAGTTCAGCTCCCTTTCAGACTGGCTCTGAGACTGGTTGCCGTGTTTCCATGGGCCAACAGTACACTGATTTTTAATATAAGCCTATGCAAAATATGCTGCAATGAAGTTTTTTTTAAGAGGCTTTTCCATGGCATTAGTAATCACAATGAACCATCGCGCATTAATAGGAACAGTGTTCTCCCGGCCCTTACTTCCAACAGCCTCTTTTTACAAACAGCAGCTTCCACTGAAAGGGGCAAATTCTCTTTCCACCCAGGACTAAACTGGGAGGTGAGATTTGCTTTTGTTTGGCACGGAAAAATAAATGACGGAAAATTGGGGCTAACAATGTGTTCTGATTATTCCTACGGTATATAATATTTTCTGAATGTGACGAACTATGTTTATCCCACTAAGAAGAGGGAGGGAGGGATTCCCTGTGAGTTATTGGCCTGTGTAGTATTGTTAAGTAACCATTTTATTATTCTGCCTTGACACTGACATACTTTATTTCACTTCTAAGAATTAAGATTTTTCACATGCAAAATATTACCTGAATGTATATTGACTCTGAGAAATAAAAGTTATTCCGGAGCAGTAGTTAAGATCACTGAGTCCATGAATTATAATCCCCTTAATTTCCTATTTTGAAAATTGTTTCTATCTCATACTCTAGTTGTTTACTCACTTTCATTTTAAAAAGTGGAAGCTCAGTACAGATCATGGTCTCAGGAAGACAAATTCTCCATCTGAAAACAAACGCAGATTATTTGTGCATACATATTTATTCCTGTTATATTCCTAGTTTAAGACTGGCGTTAGTAAGGGCAGCCCCAACCTTGATGTGTGGCTATTGCTCTAAGGGAAAGCAGACCTTCTAAGGAATCACTGTACTGAGGGGTGCATAACAGTGGGTTGCTGATGCCAATGGGAGAAGGTTCACTTCCTGAGAGGATGCAGAAAGTCTGGAGATCATTAAGTCTTCTCCCAGACACACAAGGTGAAATAGAACTGCAAAAGCACTAACCAGAGGGCCGGAAAGATGGCTCAGTGCATAAGAGCACGAGCCGTACAAAAGATGAAGTTCAGTTCCCAGCATCCATGTCTGCTGCTTACAACCATCTAAGACCAGGGATGAAGGGTCTGATATCTGTGGCCTGCATGGTTACCAATGCATACCTACACAGACACACGTACACATACACACATGCACACTCACATGCATGCACACACATGAACACACACTTCTAAGACATCATAAAATAGATCTTTTGTTAAAAGGGTTGGGAGTCAAAGCTTTGGCCCAGAAGTTTAGCTCACTTGGGGCATGAAGCTCAACTCTGCAGGCAGTTGTGCAAAAGCAGGAAGTGCTCTTAACCACTAGCCCCTTAGACTGCTCTCTTAATATTATCTCTCAATACTGCAAGAATTGTGAGGAAAATGACTTATTTCTGCGTAAGGAGGCATATAAATGTCCTTGGTCGTTCCTCCATACCAAAGGAAATAGACTCCCAGCATAACAGGACAACTTGAGGACTGACTTGAAGATGTTGCCAATGGTCTAGATAAAAAACAACTTAGCATTTCTAAATGGGGAATGCAGAGGACAGAAATGCATATAAAAGAAATACATATTTAAGTCATATAGGTCATAATACCACTAAAACAACAGTGCTGGCTTCTGGAAAACAATGTACATTAGAATATTAAATTAAACATTTATTATGTTTTATCCATACCATCAGACCCTCAGAGTAAATATATAATTAATGATAGGAATTTCTCTCTCTCCTGCTCTCTCTCTCTCTCTCTCTCTCTCTCTCTCTCTCTCTCTCTCCTTATTTTTTCTGATGTGAGAGGAGACCGGACCCAGAACTTTCTTACCTCTGTCTCAGAAAGTTCCTCTTATTGAAGAAAATCAGCTCACATTTGGAGAAGGAATACAGTAGTGAGACATTTTTATAACAGTACAGTAATGCATATAAGCTATTGCTAATAGTGGATGTGAAGGACTGAAGAGATGGCTCAAGACTTAAGAGCACTGTCTCCTCTTTCAGAAGGTCTGGGTTTGTTTTCCAGTACTCATATGACAGCTTATAGCTGTCTGTAACTGCAGTTTCAGGGGATCTGACTGTCTTCTGACCTCTACCACCACCAAGGATTCATGGCACACAGCTACAGTCAGGAAAATATTCATACACATAAAATTAAATAATATAGAAATAAATAAAATAGTTTGTGTTTTTAAGTTCTGAGGCCCACAGGATTTCTGCTACAATACTTCTGTGATAAATGACTTGACTGTTTTCAAGCAAACGGCATTTACGAAAACAGGCGGAAGGATTTAGATCATGTCTTTGTAAAAAAGACGATGATCAGCAATGGCTTATAATGTCACAGAAAGAGTTAAAAAGATAATATTCCTTCCAGAGAGTCTAAAAGTACATAACATAATTCCTGTAGTATCCCTACTGTCCCTTTCCTCTTTTTTTTCTACTTCTCCTCTTTCCTCTCATTTTCATACAAACACACAGTGAGTCTAAATCTGATCAAGGCTCTTTATATGAATATCATGGGAGAGAAAAGTATATGACCCAGTTGAAATAAAATGCTCAATAGCTTTACAGATTATAAATAAAAAATAAATAAGATATTTATATGCATAGATATGCATGTATTCATACATACATACATAAAACAGGGAGGGGAACTTAAATGTGATTGTTACATAATAGTGTTTATAATTTTAAAATAAATTATGGTATTGTAATTATATTTAAAATTCTTTTACATGAATATTCACATATGAAGTTATTGTCATCTGGAAATGTGTGTTTCAAAGTGAGGAGAAGAAAGTGAATAGGTCATAAAGCAAGATTAAGTAGCATGTGATAACTAGCCAAGTGATTTGCACTGGGTTCATTATGATGTTTTCCCTATTTTCATACATGCACAAGACTTCTTGTGGTAAAATACTTTTTTTTAAGACACAATAGAAAAAAAAACAAAAAAAATTTAAAAAAAGACACAACAGAAAGAATATACTTTGTTGTTTCTAAAATTCAGCTTCTTATCTGGAAGACTTTTTGATAATTCCTGTACTTTACTTTGCCTCGAGTTATCTTTTTATATTTTTCACCACAAACTCGTACTCTTTGTCTTTAATCCTTTGGTTTTCATTATATACATCTCATTATATACAAAGAGAATGGTATCATCTTAAATTGGGATTGTTTCTCATAGTTATTGCTCTAACAATGTGTATGGACTCAGAAGATACTTCCCACATGTTCTGGGAAACTCATGTCCTAAACTAAATTCTGAAATCCAGTCCCTTCTACTTCACGACACAAACAGTAACTTTGCCGAGGTTAGACTGACCCTACAGACACATTGTGTCATTATTCTCTTATAATACTTTGTACTATGAAATTTTTATATTCTTAGAAACGTATAAATCTTCATTGGTAGTCTGCAGGGCAGAGCCTTTCAGAGGTCCTCTGTGTCAGGCTCCTGACTTTTTCCCTTTTCACCTTCTGATGTCCATTCTTTTTGCCTTTCTGGATAGGAATTGAGCATTTTAGCAAGAGTCCTCCCTCTTGAATAGTTTCTTTAGGTGTACAGATTTTAGTAGGTTTATCCTATATTATATGTCTATATGAGTGAGTATATACCCTGTGTGTCTTTCTGCTTCTGGGACAGCTCACTCAGGATGATCTTTTCCAGATCCCATCATTTACCTGCAAATTTCATAATTTCTTTGTTTTTTATTGCTGAGTAATATTCCATTGTGTAGAGGTACCACAATTTCTGTATCCATTCCTCCACTGAGGGGCATCTGGGCTGTTTCCAGCTTCTGGCTATTACAAATAAGGCTGCTACAAACATGGTTGAGCAAATGTCCTTATTGTATACTTGAGCCTCTTTTGGGTATATGCCTAGGAGTGGTCTAGCTGGATCTTGAGGAAGCACTATTCCTAATTGTCTGAGGAAGTGCCAAATTATTTTCCAGAGTGGTTGCACAAGTTTACATTCCCACCAGCAGTGAAGGAGGGTTCCCCTTTCTCCACAACCTCTCCAGCATGTGTTGTCACTTGAGTTTTTGATCTTAGCCATTCTGATGGGTGTAAGGTGAAATCTTAGGGTCGTTTTGATTTGCATTTCCCTTATGACTAAGGACATTAAACATTTCTTTAAGAGTTTCTCTGCCATTCGGTATTCCTTTATTGAGAATTCTCTGTTTAGCTCTGTACTCCATTTTTTAAATTGGATTACTTGATTTGCTGTTGTTTAACTTCTTGAGTTCTTTATATATACTGGATATTAGCCCTCTGTCAGATATAGGGTTGGTGAAGATCCTTTCCCAATCTGTAGGCAGTCGTTTTGCAGATACTGAGACTTATGGCCAACCTTTGGGCAGAGTGTAGGGAATCTTATGGAAGAAGTGGGAAACAGTAAGATCTGGAGAAGACAGGAACTCCACAAGGAGAGCAACAGAACCAAAAAAATCTGAGCACAGGGGTCTTTCCTGAGACTGATACTCCAGCCAAGGACCATGCATGGAGATAACCTAAGACCTCTGCACAGATGTAGCCCATGGCAGTTCAGTATCCAAGTGGGTTCCATTGTAATAGGAACAGGACTGTCTCTGACATGAACTGATTGGCCTGCTCTTTAATTACCTCCCCCTGAGGGGGAAGCAGCATTACCAGGCCACAGAAGAGGACAAGGCAGCCACTCCTGATGAGACCTAATTGACTAGGATCAGAAGGAAGGAAAAGAAGAACTCTTCTCTCAGTGGACTTGGGAAGGGGCATGCACGCAGAGGAGGAAGGAAGAGAGGGATTGGACTGGAGGAGGGAGGAAACCACAGGGGGGGATACAAAGTGGATAAAGTGTAATTAATAAAGAATTAAATTTTTTTTAAATAAAAAAAGAAATGTATAAATCTCAATATATTAGAAATATATTCCTATGCTTTACTATCGTTTTACTATGCTTGTTAATTAACACAAGGCTTTGTAATTTGCAGTCAATAGCAGGAGAAATGTTCCAATATGAAATTTTTCACCGTAGTATATAATGTAGCACACAGAAATTCCCAGAATCAAAGAAACAACAAAATATTTGAAAATTTATGTAAATGTTAAGACCTTTCAAATTATTCTCCATTCTAGCAAATACTTGACAACTATGAATGTATAATTGAAAACATCTTAATTCTGATATATCAAATATTACTTATTTTACTATTAATTTTATTTAAATTATTCAAAAGCCTTATAACTTTAAAATATAAGTTTCTCAAGACTTGTAATTTGTTTTCAAAATTTTAATTAAATATACAATTAATTTTTAAAGTAGCCTATTTACTATTACAAGACTATTTGTGTGCGTGTACATATCTGTGTGTGTCTGTTTCTCTGTCTCCATGTACGTGTATGTTTCTGTGTGTGTGGGCCTGTATACTTGAAGCATGCACAAGCATGTGTGTCTTCTTATGTGTGTGTACTATGTGTGTGTCTCCCTATCTCTGTGTGTCAATGTGTGTGTGTGTGTGTGTGTGTGTGCATGTGAGTGTGTGCATATTTAGAATTGTTTTGTAAGACAGGGTCTTTCACTAATCTGGAGCCTGTTGATTAGGTTGAGCTGGCTAGCCATCAGGTCTCATGGATATGCTTGTGCCTAGTTTGGGGGAGACTCAAATCCTGTCTTCATTTTTTGACTGGTCTTTCTCCCCAGCTATACAGTGACAGCTCCACATTGAGTCTTTACTATTTTGCATTACTCTACAAGCATTCTATTGATTTTTAATACACAGAGCAATCTTTGAAAAACCGAGGATTCGAGAGGACTGTTAATATTCTCAGTTTCCAGTCCTGGAAAGATTTGAATCTCAAGCTCAGATCTGAGTCTCTAAGTCTCCTTTTCTCTCAGCACACAACATTGTGCAAAATATCTGACACCACATGTTGGAAACATAACCAACCCTTCCAGCTTACCATCAAATGCACTGCTCTTTACTCTAAAAAAACTAGCAATTGCGTTTGTATGCTGTACCATTAAGGAGACAGCAATAAGGTAAAAGAAAATAGGAATGATTCCAACTCTCTGGAATGTACTTTCCACTGAAAATGTTAAGATGATATTCTCAGTAAAAAGGGATCAGTTTGAGATGACCTAGGGTATGACTTCAAAGTACAGGAAGGCTAAATTAATCTTATTCCAGAAGCTATAACATTTGAGCCAAATAAAGTCAAGAGTGGTGTATCATCAAAATAGTCACTGATCCGAACTGATCTATTTTTAGGAGAGGTGAAGAAAAAGTTGTCTTTATAACCTGTCCCTGGCTGACTTCATAGAGCGCCCTGACATGACAGAACTCTTCAAAACCTTGTTTATAAGATGAAATAGATATATTCCTGTATGCCTACTATACACCATAAAAGGATAGGTCTTAGTGTTTGACATTCTGCTCAAGAATTAATATTTGAATCTCATTCTCTTCTCTGAGAAAATGGTTGTAGTGATTTCTGCCGACTCTGTTGAACATTACAAATTTTGCATAAGCACCCTTCAGATAAGTTGGAACTTTTCGAGACGAGCCTACATACCTTACGGCCATTCATTCCCCACATAACCATACTGCCTTCCTCACGGTATAGCCATACATTGCTATGACCATCTTTGTCAGAATATGCGAGCCTGAATCTCTTTCTTTCACAGTCTCATGCTCTTCCTAGCCTAGTCAAGCTTTCTCTACCCAGTTTATCTCTATGTCAGCTCATCCCATGTACCTGCCCTGCACCACCCCACCTCTCGAGGTTCTGCTTGGATTGTACCTCCAGAACACTTGGAGAACATTTGAATTTGTTCATAGCCATAAGAAGATTTCTATTCAAGAGTGTAAACCTGGATCTTGAGGAAGTGCTATTCCTAGTTGTCTGAGAAAGCGCCAGATTGATTTCCAGAGTGGTTGTACAAGTTTACATTCCCACCAGCAGTGGAGAAGGGTTCCCCTTTCTCCACAACCTCTCCAGCATGTGTTGTCACTTGAGTTTTTGATCTTGGCCATTCTCATGGGTGTAAGGTGAAATCTCAGGGTTGTTTTGATTTGCATTTCCCTAATGGCTAATGAGGTTGAGCATTTCTTTAAGTGCTTCTCTGCCATTCGGTATTCCTCTACAGAGAATTCTCTGTTTAGCTCTGTTCCCCATTTTTTAAGTGGATTACTTGGATTGCTGCTTTTCAGCTTCTTTAGTTCTTTATATATACTGGATATGAGTCCTCTGTCAGATAAAGGGTTGGTGAAGATTCTTTCCCAATCTGTAGGTGGTCGCTTTGTTTTGATGACGGTGTCCTTTGCTTTACAGAAGCTTTTCAGTTTCATGAGGTCCCATTTATTGGTTGTTGTTCTTAGAGCCTGTGCTGTTGGTGTTCTGTTCAGGAAGAGCCATACCACTACTGGGCATATATCCAAAAGAGGCTCAAGTACACAAAAAGGACATTTGCTCAACCATGTTTGTAGCAGCTTTATTTGTAATAGCCAGAAGCTGGAAACAACCCAGATGCCCCTCAACTGAAGAATGGATGCAGAAATTGTGGTACATCTACACAATGGAATATTACTCAGCAATGAAAAATAAGGAAATCATGAAATTTGCAGGTAAATGGTGGGATCTGGAAAGGATCATCCTGAGTGAGTTGTCTCAGAAGCAAAAAGACACACATGGTATATACTCACTCATATAGACATACAACATAGGACAAACCCACTAAAACCTGTGCATCTAAAGAAAGTAAGCAAGAGAGAGGACCCTAACTAAAACATCCAATCCCCATCCAGAAAGGCAAAGAGGATGGACATCAGAAGAAGAAGAAAACAGGAAACAACCTAGGAACCTACCACAGAGGGCCTCTGAAAGCCTCTGCCCTTCAGACTATCAAAGCAGATGCTGAGCCTGATGGGCAACTGTTGGGCAGAGTGAATGGAATTTTAGGTAAGAACTGGGAAATAGTAAGAGCTGGAGAGGACAGGGTCTCCACAAGGAGAGCAACAGAACAAGAAAATTTGAACATAGGGAACTTCCCAGAGACTCATACTCCAACCAAGGACTATTCATGGAGATAACCTAGAACCCCTGCACAGATGTAGCCCAGGGCAGTTCAGAGTCCAATTGGGTTACATAGTAATGTGAAGAGGGACTGCCTCTGACATAATCTGATTGGCCTGCTCTTTGATCACCTCCCTCTGGGGGGGGAGCAGCCTTACCAGGCCACAGTAGAGGACAATACAGCCACTTTTGATGTGAACTGACAGACTAAGATCAGAAAGGAGAGGAGAACCTCCCCTATTAGTGGACTTGGGGAGTGGCATGCAAGCAGAGGGAGGAGGGAGGGTGGGATTGGGATGGGAGGAGGGAGGGGCTTATGGGGGGATGCAGAATGAATAAAGTGTAATTGATGAAAAATTAAATTAAAAAAAATTATACAAAAAAATAAATAAATAAATTTTAAAAAGTAAAAAAAAAAAAAAAAAAGAGTGTAAACCTATTCTATTTTCTTCAGCATGGCAAGAGTTGAGATGACATCTTGATATTTGGTTCATTTTTCTCTCCTCAGAGGAACTGGAGTTAGTTTTATATTTCATGAGTTTAATCAAAGACTAACCCAACTACTATTCAACTAAACTAAAGGAGGTAATTGTTTCTAAGTTTTCATGGGGACAATGATTGCAGAAATATAAAATTTTATGTTAGAAAAGCACAGGTTCTTGAATGTGAGTTGGTAGAGAGGAAAATTTATTATGAATATGCTTTCCCATAACCATTTGCCCCAGGGCAGCAGGGGCGAATCTATTCTTCTTAGTGAACTCCTCTTCCAAGAGTGTGCCATCAGCATTACAAGTTCCAGTCTCATCAAAGACCCCTGTGCCCAGATTTTTTGGTTCTGTTGCTCTCATTGTGGAGCTCCTGTACCACAGCCCAGTTTAGGACTCTGCTGGAGATGGGAGCTCCCAGGGAAGTGAAAACTTAGATCCAGAATTTGGAAAAGTTGGGGAAAATATGCAAAAAGCTGGTGATATTATTTTCTCAAAAAAATAAATAAATAAAACGTTCTCAGTAAAATACAGATGTTAAAAAACAAACAAACAAACATACTTCCTAGGAAAAAAGTGCTCCCAAGGGCAAGCTGGCAAAGCTGTTGAAAAGAGTAAATCCAAGCTTCCAATCACATGTGCGTGTGAATCATTCAAAATGTGCCTAGTATCATGGTCAATGTGCAGAACTGGATGAAGCGTGATCTCTGTATGGTCTCAATATTTGTGTTCCTATTGCTGAACTTCCCCAAGCTTAGCTGACTTGCTTCTTTAACTCTAAGAATTTACAAGCCTCAAACCAGCCCATTTTTGGTGCTGGAGTACCTATGACAGCCTTAAATTTAGAGTGACTGCACCCTGTCTATCGAGCGCATGGGGCTGGTATCGATTAAAAAGACAGAAAGATTGTGGGTATTCTTTCAGCACTCATGTAGATTTTTGCAGGGTATTTTCATATTCAAAATATCAGCAATGAATGCAACAAAAAGTATAGAATTTTAAAAATGCATTTTGATAAAGAGCCTTAAAATATAGATCAGCCTGACCTGAAACTTGTAATTATTCTACCTCAAATTCCTGCATTCTGAGATTAAAAGTCTGTGCCATTATGCCCAGCATGATGGGGCAAATGGTCACGGGATAGAGCATGAAAGATTTTCCTATATACCTAGTCACTTTCAAGAACCTGTGCTTTACTAATGTATAATTTCATGTTTTTGCATCAATTTTTTCCAATAAAATTCAGAAAATCTTCTTCTTGTTGTTTAGTAGGAAAGTAATTGGGATTTTCTTTGATAAAATTCATGAAACTGCATGATTCCTGTGCTAACAATGAAGCAAAAATACAATTGACATCACTACTGTTTATCCATCAACAAAATATGTAGGATGAACAGAGAGTCCAAGAAGTTTTTCAGTATACTCAGAAATATATTTCAGCATTATCAAGTGGTTGAAAGAACATCAAATAGAGGCCTTCCAATTTAATTTCAAATAAAGAGATAACCTGAAAAAAGAATTCTCTACCAGAGAAGATAGTCAGAATGCCCTGGCATCAAGTGTCTCAAGACTACATCAAGGCCAGATTAAAGACCCTTCTGACTCATCACCCAGTGACAAATCCATTTGATTGCATTTTTCTTCCAAGAGCATGGTTGAATAGATTGCTACTGTACAGACTCCAATTTTAGAAGTGAAAGATTGAAAGGTCATTCAGTCCTCCCCAAACTGACCTGACAGTTCCTTCTTTACAATGCAGCATATGGAGCTTTCTTCAAGTTTCTTGGTATTAAATGTTTTGTTCAAATTCTTACTGAAATTGATTCCATTGTATTCGGCTCCTTGTTTCATTTTAGAGTCAGAAGACTTGATCCTTGGCATCCTGTGTGAGCTGTCTTCTCAGCCCTGCTATGTCGGTACTCCCGCTTACTATTCCCCGCTTTCATTACCTATCCAAACTCCAGTTCTTCCTGCTGCCCAGCAAGGCGGACTCACACATCATAGCCTTCGACCTGACTGTTCATTTTAAACTCTTTCCTTAAACACCAATAGGGACCTTTACTCTCTTTTCCTACAAAGATCTCCAGAAGACCTCCCTTCACATCTTGGTATCAGAAACTCTTAAAAAGCCCTGTTTCCAGAGTAATTCCTTCTGGAAAAGTGTATATAAAATCACTTTTTTTAATATCTGAAAATGCACGTCTTTTGTCCCATCCTTGAACAAGTATACAGGTATTTTGCGGTTATTGTATTTAAATTAGTATTCTGGCAATAATCTAACCTAGTGATAAAGCTATTTTATGTTTTTGCAGGTAACTTTTTCATTCTCTGGTAGCTTTTATGACTCACTTTATACAGGGTTCTGCAATTTTTATCACACATGTGTGGATATGTGCGCATTTCTCTCTTTTTTAGGACTATGTATAGTTTCCCCCGAATCTCCAAGACACTCCCATGCTGTGCCTAGCTTCTCCTCCTCAACATTGCTTTGTTCTCTTTGGGATTTGTTCTTCCACAGATGGTGAGAGTGCTCAGTTGGTGATCTTGCTTGACTGTGTTTTTGTGCTTCACTTTAACATTTTTAGGCTCTCTCTCTCCATATCACACGGGATTAAATAAACCTTTGGTGCTGTCTTCTGAACCATAAATCTTCTTTTCATTACTTACATCATTTTCCATGTAGGGTTTTTATCACTCTTTCTATAATATATTATCAATTCCAATTTGTTTGTGTGTGTTTCCCTATTATTGCTTATAAGTTCTTACAAAATGTCTTTATTATCTAACAATTGTAGGATTACTTTTATTTAAAAATTATAGGACTTGATTCACTTATAAGAAGTCAACAGGTTTTATTTTATATATTTATGTGTTCTTACATGTATGAACATGCATACATGTATTCATACATAGTTGTGTGTAAAAATGATAATACTCAAAGAAAAAGAGGTCATCAATTTAAGAGGATGTGACTAGGGTATGGAAAAAGCTGGAGGGAATAGACACAGAAATGATTGGCAGGTGGAAAAGGAAGAGGGAAAATTACATATATATATATATATATATATATATATATATATATATATATATATAACATGTCTTCAATATTTTAACATGCCTGGCTGATATAACTATGTTTTAATTAAAATAATTTTTAAAAAGTCAACATGTCAGAGGGAGAGATTGACACATACAACAACATTCCAAAATTTAAACAGGGATGAAGGGACCACAGGCCAAAGAATGTCACGGATATATAACAAACCTATTACTCTTGTCTAATTACAACTTGAGTTTTCAATACTTTCACCGTGAAACATAGTAAATATTGGAGGAGACAGATATTTTATTCTTATTCATTAATACATGGTGTATATGTGTGTTGAGATATTGCATGGTATCTTTGGTATCTTAACTCCATAAATATGTACAACTTTCATGTTCATGATATATCAGTTAAAAATAAATTAAAATACAAAATGAGCAGATCCTCGAGTAGAAGAATTAAACCAGAATGTATGAGTATGCACCCTTGGCATTAACTTTTCAAAGATTATTAACTTTATGACTTTATTGTGAATCCTTTCGTCAGTCACATAAGGGCCCAGGATCATACAAGATAATCTCCCTCTATCATTCTTCTTGACTGGGGCACACTAGTAAATTCTGCTTGGTCATGTAAAATGATGCAGTTACAGATACTTAGGTTTGAAACAGAGATATGTTTACGAGGCAGAGAACTTTGCTCTGTTTGGCAGAGTTTGTTGTGGACAAAACTGTAGGAGCCTGATATGTGGTTCATTCTTCCCATGAAGTGATATGCACCTCACTGTTGATTTTTTTTTCTAGAAATGTGGGGTGTGATACACTGATCGTAGACAGCTAGCCGCAGCTCTCACTCAGCCCTTAATCAGCGAAGTAACTGACTATCTCAAGGACAGTATGTTGCTTGGCTGTCATGCTTGGTAAACAAGGTACATTCAATGCATCTCCCAAGTAATTTTACGATGTAAATAAGTTTATCAGGAAGGGACTCTAAGGCAACTTGAAGACCATCTGTACTCATTAAGTGGGAATAGTCTATTTAAAAAAAATCTCCTTTCCATTCTTTGCAAAGTTCCTATATTTTTATCTTTGATTATTTCTCTCTTTTTTTGTTTTTGATATTTCTTTTTTTATTTATTCTTTATTAAATACACTTTATTCACTTTGTATACCCCCTGTGTTTCCCGCCCTCCTCCGGTCCCAATCCCTCCCTTCCTCCACCTCTGCATGCATGCCCACTCCTGATAGTTCTTTTCTGAAACTGTATTAATGGAATGCAGAATCTCCTAAATTGCTGGCCTCTTTCTTATTTCCTATAATGTATAATGTCTGTCTCTCTGCTTTGTTGTTTCTCCGTAAGAAGAAATAAATCTTTGGATTTGCCCTCAAATATTTCACATTTATAAACAGTCACCCATCTATACAGAGTTTCCATTTCCTCTCACTACCTCCTTTTATAGTGTCTCAGGGTTTATATTTATTTCATGGATGACATATTTTCTCAAATCTTTTTAAGGGTGTTAGATGCACTATCAAATATTCTAAATTGAAGGCATTGCCTCCCTGTCCAGACAAGCTCACATCTGTATATCTTCATGGAAAAAGGTGTTGTTATAAAAGGGAGGGAGAGAGGGAGGGAGGGACAGAGGGAGTGATAAGGAATTTGTTGAGCTGAAGAATGTGCTTAATAGTGAGGTTAGTTCAGATGCTGGCACCCTGCACCAGTAATGACTGAGTGAGAGCGAGCTGCCAGGCAGGGGAGCTTACATGGAATAACATCATATCTGTATCCTCACTGTTTCAGACACTTCATTTCCTCCTGCACTCATGTTTGTTCCTCTCTGTCTCTCTGTCTCTGTCTCTTTGTTTCTCTCTCTCTCTTACACACACATGCACACACACATACACACACGTGTTCATTGCACATACATTTCTAGTGATGTTTCAGAAATAGAGAAAAGAGTAGTCAGGCTACATGTATCACGGGGTAATAGACTTGTCCTCCTTTTGAGTCTACCTCTGAGTAATTCTAAATAGTGTTCTGTGGAGTGGATCAAAATGTCTGAGGAAAGGACCTGGCTTCCGTCACAGACTTCCGAATTCAGGAATGAGAAGGGCTTCAGCACTATATTTGCCCTGAAGACAAACATCGTAAGACATTTGTTTAATGACTTATCTGTTACCTACTTGGAAGTAAACAGTTGCTGCATTTGACCTTTTCTAGGGATTTTAACTTATTCCTTGGTTTTCATCCCTGAAACATCAGAGAAGCCTTCTCTAATAAGGTAAACTCTGGATCCAGCCTTTACCAGTGAATCCACTGATAGATAACTGGGTTCCAACCTCTCCACGGCTCTTGCACATTCTTTTCTGCCTCTTCTCCATTCCTTCCACTTGTCCATGTGGAAAGAATCTAACCCTAAAGGAGGAAGTCCAGAGCAACCCTACAGGAAACATGCATCCAGTCAGCCATTGTAAGCTAGAAGTTTATCAATATGATTAAAACCATGAAAGAAGCCAGAAGTTAAAAACAATCTTAGAGACTCCATTAAATTATCTGTAACTATTTATTGGCTCTCTTGTCTTCAACTGAGTAAAATCATTACCTGTTGTCTAATTGCTTCCTAGATGATTATGCAGCATGTCTGAACCCTTGTGGTTTGGCTTGAATACATTCTTACCATGGACAGGACCAACCAAAAATGCTAAATGAAGCAACAGTGAGGCTCAAACAGCCCATAATTCAGAAAATGAAGAATGTTCTTCAGTAGCAGTAATGACTGTCTGAAAACTGCCTAACCTCTGTTACTTGTCCCTTCTGTGACAAATGGCATTGATGTTGAGTCATCTTACCAGGCAAGGACACAATGACAAATCAGACCATGGCAGCAGAACAAGCAGTCATCCTTTTTGTTGACATTGTCTTAGGAGCTCACTGTCAAACGAAGCAACCAAAAATTAAGCACC
The DNA here is from genome assembly GCF_030254825.1 of Meriones unguiculatus. Taxonomy (NCBI): domain Eukaryota; kingdom Metazoa; phylum Chordata; class Mammalia; order Rodentia; family Muridae; genus Meriones; species Meriones unguiculatus. The sequence continues at coordinate 97,664,522 of NC_083356.1, read as the reverse complement.
ATTAAATTAAAACCAAAAGTGTAATGCTTTATCTTTCTATCTATGTCCCCCAATAGACTATATTTTCAAGCACTCATGACTGTCAAGAGCAATGGATGTTTGATCCAGAAAATCTGTGCCTCAATTTACACATATGCAGAGTCTTAAACAAATTATGTAGCTGCTCTCATAGAACTTGTTTTCTTTGCATAGAGTGTCTTTCATAGATTCTTATGAAAAGTCGAGGTATATAACAGATTTTAAAATTGTTTCATGTTTTATAAGGGATAATGTAAGTGTCTTGTGTGTAATCAGTTAATGGAATGAGCTAGCATGAGATGTTCTCTTCTTCGAAATACAGCTGTGAGCATGTTATATTCAAAACTGTTTCATGAAACACTTTTACTACTAAACACACCCCTTCCAAATTCTGTTTGCAGAGTCATCTGACTTTCAAATTTTTGAAACACATATTTTTTCATACGTTCATAAGGGGTAAATTCTGAAAGAAGTTATAGTTGGGGACCTGCTGTGAAAATGCTTCTGTCCGTCAATTCTTTTAATTTATTCTCCCCTCCATTATATTGGAATCGGTATCTATATTACCATCTCCTTCTACATATAAGCTTTATTTCATGTTTACATTTGTACATACATATGCATATGTTAATAGACTGTTTCACAAATTAATGTACAGGAAACTGAGCTTATAAGTATTTAAAATATAGGATAGCAAACTAGTCTTCCTCTTTCTCCCATGTATGGAACACAGACCTCCAACCTTACAAAGAAAGGAATCCTAACTCAGCTCATTCTTGTGCTGCTTCTGCTAGCTTTTTGGAGAGAGGCAGTCCTGTTCAGGGAATGGGTGCCTAAGCCACTCCTCAAGAACTCAGACTCACTGCTGCTTCATTTAGCCTTCTGACAAGCAGCATGCATATCTTTTCTTTCTTCTCAGGAAACTAGTAGTTGAGCTGCTTGTTGTTGTTGATGCTGTTTTTCTTTTTCTGTCTCCTGCATCGTTCTCCTAAGATAATCATTTCCCCCTTAGCAATTGCTCCTGTTCGAGAACACACAGAGAAACAATGACCTCAATTACGGTTCATAAGCATTCATGAGACACCTGTAATAAAGAGTGAAGTGGGGTCTCAAATTGTGAAGTGAAATTAGACACTATCACCAGCCAGCACCATGCACCTGAGAGCCCTTGAATGTGCCCAGGAGTCTCCTTCAGAATCCCCACAACAGGCTCCACCCTCATCCTCATCCTCCTCTAATTAAACCTGCTTTCCTCAAGCTGCCGCTTCTCAGACCTTTTCAATTTTATTATTTTTCTCTGGTGTTTGATTACTAGTTTGAAAACAGCCAGTCATTTTAACAAATCTTCTCTGAAAATGTAAGACAATGTTTCCAACAACCTTTAGAGGGTGGTAGGAAAGGGACACTGGTCAGGGGTTCTAGCCACCACTACAGTGTAACTGGAGAAAAATATGTCCACTCTGCCGCAGATGTGTCTTAGAAAATGTGATGCACAGAAAGCTCGTGCCAAAAAGAAAGATGTTTCCTTTGAAAAGCACCAAGACTCAGTTACATAAAACCATCAGAAGAACTAAGAGCTTGCATAAGAACAAGCAAGTTCTTTGCCAGCCCAATTTCCAATGTCTGTTCTCAAAACGTCATTTATTTTTATTTACCTGCTATAATTCTTACCCAAACTGGCCACTTAGTTCAGGAGATCAAATTAACACTAATGAAGATAGTGGAAAAAAAACATGGAAGGTGTGAACAAATTCAAGTTAAATAATGACTTAATAAAGCATAAACATGTACATTTCCGCTGCTCGTGAAATGTCTGAAAGTATTTCAAAAATCAGGGAGCTGAAACTTTGCAAAGAAATTAGACAGTACTTCACAGAATACTAAGAAGATATTGTATGACACTTGTAAGAAACCTGTGACAGCAACCTTTAATAATATCCTGAACTCTCTTATTTTACCTGCCAGAGTCCAAATGTACAAGAAAGAAGAAAAGGAAGAAAGAAAGAAAGAAAGAAAGAAAGAAAGAAAGAAAGAAAGAAAGAAAGAAAGAAAGAAAGAAAGAAAGAAAGAAAGAAGGAAGGAAGGAAGGAAGGAAGGAAGGAAGGAAGGAAGGAGGAAAAAAGGAAAGTGAGAAACGCTTTTTAGATTTTTGCCACCAGTATGAGCACTATTTGGCCAACTGATGAAATGGTAGCAGTAATGCCCATTTATGTCATTTTGCATTCATTTTAGTCCAGGAAAAAAAAATAAATGCTGGAAATATCATTATTTATAACTTGAGTATCACGCTGGAAAATGTCACTTGAATCTTTCTTGAATTACATTTCCCATGTGAAAATGAAATGGCTACCCAAGTTACTCTGCATCCATAGTGCATGTTTCTTCATGTTGGCACTCACAAAGACAGGGGGCAAAAAAACCCGCCTGTCTTTCCATGTGTAAAAAAAAAAAACAGCATCCGTGCCGGATTTTTATTTTGTTTTGTCCTGGAATAAATTTCATCCGTTCTCCCACCCCGCATCCCCAATTATGCTGCTGGCCTCAAAGGTCAATGAAGACATTCATGCAGAAAGACATAGATGACTACAGGGAACCAGTTCTTTCTTACTGTAATAAGGGCTTGCATATTTTGGCCAAGAGAAATTTGCACAAGGACATATTCTTCTACAGGTAATAGTAAGCAAATTCCTTAGGTTCAGAGGGGAATTCAGTGAAAATACGCTCTAACAGAGCAACGCTGCCTACCAAGGCTTGCCTGGAATGCTGTTTGTGTTTGGTGGCAGACCTATACAATTGCTTTTGCCACCTATGTGCCCCTCAAATACTGCCACTGGGAGATTAGTTCCCTTCCCTTCAGGTATGAATCCTGCAGAGCCTGGGAGATGCAACGTGGAGAAGAGATCCTGGATGTGGTATAGATAAATGTCAGTGTGGCCATGATGGGAGCAGGGACGTTAATGGATAGTTTTATTTGTCACTGTGAAGCATAGGAGTAGAGTTGAAAACACAAAAGAGCTTTAGTCTCATGGGATATGATACCTCATAAAATACGCTTCGGTTAGGATTATACTACAGTTTGTAATCACTCTAAACAGGAGTGAAAAGAAAGACACACATTCGTTTTCAATTTTAACGTGTTCTCTGTACAACTTAAAGCTCTACGTGCTTGGAGGAGCTGTTGCTGGGCTGAAGTTCCATTCACTATATTTTGGGTGTACTTTTTGAAATAACGTACTTGGTCTCAAAAACCAGGAGCCATGAAAGGACACGAAAACTAGAACTAGGCAGGCTTAAGCTCACCTGTCCCTTCCACATCCCGGTGGGTGTTATCACATGAGCTCTCTGTCTCTAGCCTCATTATCTGTCACTAATGCCACAAGATCTGCCAGGAATTATAGCACCTTTATCTAGCTCACTGGGTTTCTGTAAAGGTAAAACAAGGTGACTGATATAAACACAATGTGTAAGCTTTCCTCAGTAACCAGGTCTGCTGACCTAAGACAGTTCAAATTGATTGGAAAGGACTTCAAAATGGTATCTTGAAAGTTTTTTTTAATTTAATTTAATTTTATTAATTACACTTTATTCACTTTGTATCCCCCCATAAGCCCCTCCCCTCCTGGTCCCACCCTTCTCCCCCTTCTTCATGCATGCCCTTCCCCAAGTCCACTGATAGGGGAGGTCCTCATCTCCTTCCTTCTGATCTTAGTCTATCAGATAACATCAGGAATGGCTGCATTGTCTTCTTCTGTGGCCTGGTAAGGCTGCTCCCCGCTCAGGGAGAGGTGATCAAAGAGCATATAGAGCTAGTCATTTCTACTGTAGTGAATCAAACCTTTGTGGGGTTTTTGTTTGTTTGTTTGTTTGTTTTTGGTTTGTTTGTTTTTTTTTTTTTGCAAATAAATCAAGAAAAAATTGAGAATTTGAATTAAACATTAAACTTCATTTCTTTTTTAAATCCCACTTTGAAAACAATGTTAACATGGTGATGTGATTTAACAAGAGTAAGAAGAAGGTGAAAAAAACATCACACACATAAATGTGTGAGCTATACCCCTCACCTCAAGAATGGAATCACTTAGTTTATACAGTTAGCCTTTCACTTGGAGAGTTGTGTCTTAACTGACATTTTATTTAGCGAGGATTAAACAAACAAACAAAAAACCAATGGGACACAACGCTCACCCTTCTTTTGTGAAGTAAATGTTATCTCAAACTATTAAGGAGAGACAATGAACTTTGCTTTGCCTTGATCCCTAAAAAGGACCATGATTATTAAAAGACAGGTACCTTCCCTCAGAAAACATTAAGCCTTTTGGAGAGCAAAGGTCACGCGTTTAGGGTTAACAGGGATGGTGATGGATGTCATGGGGAGGGAATAGCATACCCTTCTAAACTGGCTCAGCTCATCTGCATTTGCACCAGACAGCTCTAGATACCTAACGTTTTAATTAGAAAATTCCCACAATAAGGATTTGGCAAGGGGAAAACTCTAACTTGCAGCAGAAACGATATTAGAAACGGTGACAAGGATGAAATTAGCCTTACTGAAGGAAAGGTGCGGTACCTTGAAGGTGCGGTGCAGGCTTAAGGGCTCTTTTGACTGACTTCAGCTCCCGCTGCGGACAGACTCCCTGCATATTGAAGCTTTGGGTGTGTGTGAGGGAGGCTGGGGGTGGGGGTGGGGGCTTGAAAAGAATTAGCCCTTGTTTTATTTGGTCAAATTCTGTGTCCTACATGATTCTGATTTTATTGGAGAAGGCTCGAGGCTGTCAAGGGTAAATTAAGGAGTAAATAATCCCATTGTCGCTGAAAAGCGATCACAGAAAGACTGAGTCTAGAGGCTTCTTTGTTAGCACGTCCCGTCGGCTCTTTACTGTTGGGGAGATTGTTGTCAGTCTTCTAGATGCAAAAGCATTCACCTTTCTGCTCCGTGTTCTGTTTTGGGTTAATTTGTGTCAGTTTTCTTGCTGTGGAAAATTTCTGTGTCCTGAAGAAATGCTTTCACCTGCCAGTGAGGTAAACACGGTGTGCCCTGTTTGACCAAAAGAGGGCAGTGTTGCTGTGCGTAAACCTCCTCGCTCTGCTCCAACTGGGTCCCCAGAACGGTAAATAATAGCCTCTGTCTGTTCCCTTTCACCGCATAACAAGTTTGCACATGTCTCTGCGCTTTGTAGTTAATCTGGACTTTGTAACTATCTGTCCTACCTATTAACGCCATCCACTCCCAAACTGTTTAAAGGGTAGAGCCGTTCACTCCATGCGTGACTGGCAAAACGCTGTCTTTGTAATTCTGCTCTTTTTCCCTTTGCCACCGATAGGCAAGAGGGAAAACAGCCTGCTCTATCAAATGTTGAAAGACGTGTCTACTGTGCCCCTGTTCCCAAACATTCGGCCAGTAACGTGTCCATTCAGGCTCTCCACGGGCAGCCAAACGGAAAAGCCAACGTCGTCGGAAAGAGGATTTGTTTTCGGGGAACTCTCTTTAAAATCAGCCGTCGTTCTGTAGCTAAGACATGAGTGCAAACTAATAGCAGAATGCTGATGGTAAAGGAGTAACCGGTTGTTTTCTTTTGTGGAGAGTCGGGCTGGTTTTGTTCAACCCACTGTGAATTCAGGCCTTTATGAAAAAAAAACAAAAACAAAAAAACAAAACAAAACAAAACCCCAACTTGCTTTCTTCAGAGAAATGCTAAATCGGTGCTCTCCCTTTCGTTAGAAAGATGGCGCGTTTTTAACCTGCCCAGCTTACGCTTTAACGTTTTATTTTCTACCTACTTTGTCACTCCTTTAAAGAACTGTGACCCAATTGTTTTCCTGGAAAGTACAATTTAGATCTTCAATGGAAGGTTTGTTTGAGGAGCGGAATTCCTGGGATGTTTTTGTGAAAGAAGAAACACTCTGTAGAGTGCTTTTGCTCTTTGGAGTGTCTGGCAAGTGCCCGGACTGCATTGCCACTAAAGCAACCTGCTTCTGCATTTAGCACATCCCCTAGCTCGTTTCCCCGCACGCACGTTTATTCTTGTATGCCTGCGGGTGCGCTTATGTGCCCATGCAGGATGGCGCTATTCTTGTTTTTTTGTTTTTATTAGTACTGATTCACGTTTAAAGTTTATTAAAAAGAAAAGGCTGTAGACATTTTTATTGGACATTAAACAACAATGATTTCTTTTTCTACAAATCTGTAAGTTGTCATTTTATCAGAACCGACAATCTAAAAAAAAATGCAAAACTAACCATCATTAAAACTAAAAATACATTAAGCAAAAGAGAACTAGGTTCAGAGTGATAAATTCTTGAAAAAAGTGGAGGTCTTAGAAGAGCCTAATAGTGTTTTTTAGTTTCTAAAGAGCCCCATGTTCTTATATTTAACTGGGCTTCAAAGGTTTAAGTAGAATCTCCCATCCTTGGGACATCAATAAAACCCAAAGCAAGCCATGGCTGCTGCAGGCGCTTCCAGGAAATCCTTACTTAACAGTGACTTCGTTTACAGTGGCTCTGCATTTTCATTTCCTCTGAGTTAAAGCCCGCCATTTCATTTCTGCTTCCTTCTCCTACAACTGTCAGTATATGTACATGAGACGGTCTATGTTATTAAAAGAATAATAACCATCTTGCAGGTTTCTGAACCCAAGATTGTATTTTCTTTCTCAAATATTCATTAAAAAATAGAGATTGTATTTTATTGAAAGTGCTCTTTAATGAATAGCATTCCTGTTTGCGTACATGAAGGAGCTTCCGGGGCCATTCCTTGACAGTAATTGTGGTCTGAACTGAGAACATACAGGAAGGGAGTGCAGTTAATGGCCACCCTGTGGGCTGAGTGCTCCACTTTTGTCATATCTGCCTACATTTTAAAATGCAGAAATTAAGCCAGGAAAGAGTTAATTACGTTCTTGTATCAGGAAACCCTCAATGAGCAGTCAGAGAGAGGAAGGCTTTGTCTTTGATGCAAAAGAGAAATTTCAAAGACCCTGGCAGATGATAGTATATAAATAGTAACTGAGCATGGTGCATGCCTCTGTGTGTGTGTGTGTGTGTGTGTGTGTGTGTGTGTGGTGTGACTTGAGAACAGGAAACCCTCCAGTAACTCAATGCACAATGTTAAGAAACACTAAATGAGTCAGGGGCACCTTTTAATTTTCATAGAATTTGAATGGGTAAACAGTCAAGCATTTATTTTTTGAAAAAAAAAAAAAAAAAAGCATCCTACTGTTTACCTACTTTAGCTTTATCTTTGCTCACTCGATCATTTACCATGGAGAAAAGCAGCTGTCACTTAAGTCACTTAAGATGAGGTTCGCAAAGAACAATTAGTTTTGTTTTTGTTTTTGTTTTTTGTAAGTTGTGGGAGTATAAAAATCTGTATTGTTAAATCACTTGGCTTGTTACAAATGGGAGAATAATTATAAATACCCAGGCTACAATACATACATGAATGTGTGCACTGCTCAAGCACTCTCTGCAATCTGATAATATCATGCAATACTGAATTTGCTCTAAAAAACAAAACAAAACAAAAAAAGCAAAAAGCTAACATACGCAAGAACAGAATCCAACTTATCCAGGCCTTGCAAAAGTGAGGCTAATATTTGATTCTAAAACATTTTCTTGAAAATAAAGGTTTTAAATGCGGAAAATGTAATAAAAGTGTTCAGCTGATTTTTAGGAGTTCAACTCAATGAGTTCACCAATCAAAGGATTGGTTTCTCTCCACCACCACCTCCACTTATTTCTAAAAACACACACAATGCTCTTGTTTCTCACTGTGGTCCACATCCTCTTTGGTGGCCTGGGATTTTTGTTAGCCACTGTGGCTGGTTTAAGTAAAGCCATAGCGTTCTGTAGTATGTTCTTTACCAGAAACAAGAACTCTGACAGATATTATGACAGTGTTTTACACAATTAGTTAAAAAGTTTAACACTTGCTCAAATCATTGTTTGATGATTTCTCCTTTTCAGCTTACTGAATTTTCCTTTGGGAACGAGCAGTTGGGTTGCAGCATCAAATTCCTACGTAGGATGCCCAGCTCAGGAGGGTATTTCAGCAATGACAAATTTCTCTCTGGGTGGCACAGACAGACCCGATATCTATGTTTGAACTGACATTTTTTTAAGTAGACTTTTTATTTAAATGAAAAGGCTTTTGCTTAATGTTTCCAAGTTTTTCTGCTACAGCATTATATATTTTTATTTTGGAAGTGTTAACTAAGCATGTTAACAAGCCTATACTTTTAAACAACATCACATTCAGACATTGTAGAATTAATTAGATTATACTCTCATACATCACCTGCATGATGTCCAGCTAAATTCTGAACCTCTCATCCATAGGGTTGAAGGTGCAGAATAAAGAATATCACATTATCATGTTCATGTCAGTCATACTGAAGAGCTGAAATGCCTTATTTGGATCTTTCACTGATCAAGTGTCATGCACAAGATACACTGACAGTGGGAAAGGTAAGGAAAGGGTCGCAGAGATGACCCCACTGATTTGCCATTTAGCAACGAAATTACTGCTTTCCAAAGTTACAGCGGTGCATGGCATCCAAGTGGGTTTCTGTACCAGAGACAGTTTCTCAGGGCGTTGTTATGAGGGGAACGTTTGACGAGAGGTGAATATTTTAAAATAGAGTTGTGGTTGATTCCAGAGGCTACGGAACGCCACGTGTCCGTGCTGACATCTCCATGTTTAACCCATAATGGAGATATTTATACTTCTTTATTAGTAACTAGGGGAAGGCATTAGTCTGTTTTTAAACCAATATAACTTGGAAAGCTCAGAATTAAGAACAAACCACAACCTAAACATGTGTTTTCCTTAGAGTGGATTGGAAAGGAAAATTTCACAAAGATTACAAAACACAAAAGGAGAAATAGCTGTGTCTATTTACAGGTGTGTATTTGAAATGGGTACACATACAGAAAACTGCATTTTGATTTAGCTGCATCCACCAAAAATGCTTATGTTTGAAGTTATTCATGAATAGCTTATAATAACTACTTCAATAGAAATATAATATAGACTGCTTCAAAGTAAGGAAACATAATTACTTTTAAAATCTAGAGAGGTTTTTGAGTGGGGTGTAACTAGACACTCTTTTTATCAGTATTCCCAAATCATTCTTTAGCCAGTTGCATTCTTAATCCTGGATAACACAAGTCAGTGACAGCAGTCTTTGCTGTTATCTTACAGTTTTATTCTGAGATGAATGCGTAAAATTGAAAATTAAAAGGGTTAATTTAAGTTTTATGTCAAATATGTTAGCAGTTTCTAATTTTTGATGGATTTTATACACTTACTGATGAAAGTAGAGAAAGCACTAGTTACCACTAAAGTGTATCTATACACCAAAACAAAATGTGCTAGCTGGCACTAAAAATATTAATCTCTTGGCCAATCACAGCCCAGTACTTTTGTTCCTCTTTGGTACACATTGTCTTATGAAGTCCTTCTGATTGTGTTTGAAAAATACTAACATATTCGTAGCCAGAGTGGCATGCCACTTTCTCGAAGATGCCTTCTTCAGACATCAGCTGCCTTATTTCCATGTTCACAGTTATCTAGAGGCTCACTTTCTAAGATTCTTAATGTGTATCCCAAGGAAACATGAAGACTCATTGCTAAATGATTGGACATTAAAAACACTGCTATAAGCCAGAATGACATTTAAACACGTGAGTTCTCAGAACACGAACATACCAATACTGAGCATCACAGAATCGTATGATGATAAAGCCTAAGAGCATACAGATTTCTTTCTTGTCAGCTTTGTGAAAAAATGAGCCCAGTAGTGTGGCTCCTGTTAGCTCCACTTATTAGTGGACGTGGCAGCTTCCTGGCTGTCCCTGTATCTCAGCTTCAGACAACCCAAAAGATGAAAATGGAGTCCCTAGTTCTCTAGTCACACAGTATCAAAATATAAATGTGATACAAATGTGTAAGTGTTTAGCAGAAAAGGGAACATTGAAGAAATCCTTGTTCATAAATGAGGATCAAGGCTATGTTCTAGCCTTGCCTCCTTCCTTGGTGAGTGATTTAGGGTGGCTGTCTCTTTTATTTCTGTGACTGTAAGCAAACCCAAAGTAAAACTTGTGTCACTTCTAGACAAAGGGTCACAGATGACAACCTCTTCAGCTAGGTACAAATAAGTATTAATTACTATAAAAGCATATTAAAATATAAGGACTATTCCAGGTGGAATAGAAATCAGTTTTGATTTTTTTTTTCTTGGATAATGTTTAAACTGCAACCCAAGGCTTAAATAAAGTTTTAGGTGCCAGTGTGCTGAATAACAAGAGTAATTCTTAACCATGGAGAATAAGAACACATTTATAGAGTACTTTCTACTTTCCCAACTCTCTTCATTTTCCTCAGTGGTTCTCAGGTTTCCTAATGTTACAACCCTTTAATACAGGTCCTCATGCTGTGGTGATGCCCAACCATAGCACTTTTTTTATTGCTATTTTATAACTGCAATTTCGCTACTGTTATAAATTGCAAGGTGTATATTTCTGTTTTCTGGTGGTCTTAGGTGACCCTTGTGAAAGAGTCATTCCACCACAAGGGGTCTGGACCCACAAGTCCCGTTCTATCACTGTTTTTTTCTCATCTCAATTTCCACATACTTCAGTATCATAGAAATTATACCTCAGAATTAATCCACCGAAGCAGTAAAAGTTATCTCTGCTGCTTCTTCAGACTCCAAAACTGGCTTCATCAGCTACAAGTGGAAAGCCATGTCCTAAGCATGAAGGCTCTTGTAATGTGTGTGTGTGTGTGTGTGTGTGTGTGTGTTTGTGTGTGTGTGTTCATTTGGTCCTAGGTGGCATTAGACAAAGGAGCAGAGGAGGCTCTGCCCTTCTTGAGGACAGCTCTGTGGACATAAATGACAACCTTTGTAATGAGGAGAATGTACTTCTTCGCTTTTACCTAAATGACACACCTTTGTCCTTTACTATGTGGACCCAAGTATGCCATCTGTGACACCTGACCTGGTAGAGCAACTCATGCCTTTCCCTTCCACCCTGTGTCACTGCTAAATAAATGGTCAATAAAAAAACATTGCAATATCCCATAAGGTGAGATAGTCAAACACACACACATACAAACAAGCAGTGGCAGCAAATGCTGTGTAGGCTAAGTACACTTTTTGTAAGGTCTGTAGGGATGCTTAATTTTCAGGCGATATGAACCCTGCTGACCTCTTCTTTCCAGACCAGTTCCTGGGAATGCTTGGGGTTCTCAAAAGGAAGGATTATGTCAGCTGTGTAACGATAAGCCAAAATGTTTCCTTTCCCCTCCCATGATTCCATCTGCTATGTGAGCTATTTACTCCCAGTCTTTAATAATTTATATATGTTTTATAATGGCAGTACCAACATCATGTAATTACACGAAGAACAATCTACCTGATGGGCATAGATAGACAGGACAGTGACTATCATGTGGCAAATATTCCAAAATATCAGTGGAGTTGATATATTAATCTACTTCTTTCTGATGACTGCTATTGCAGTAGCCCACACTAAATAGCTAAAAGTAACAGTGTGCTATTATCTCAGAGTTCTGAAGTCACAGAGCCGGCAGAGACTTCCTTGCTAGATTCTGATCCTTTACAGCCATGGTTGGCGTTTCTCAGCCTGGGGAGGGATCACTGTCATCTTTATCTCCCCAGGGATATCTCCTTGTATTCCTGTCTTCACATGGCTGTCTTCTTAGAAGGTGAGCAGTCATACCGGGCTGGGGGCTCATTTTTTTTCTCCGGGATGACTTCAGTGTAGAACTGAAATCACCTTTTCCAAATAAGGCCACATTCTGAGATACTAGGGTTATCCTCAACAAGTTTTACAGAATGGGGAGACCAATTAAGCCTAGAGTAATGTAGCAGTTTGTAAACTGGCCTTCCTCCTTGAGCATTAGCAGGGAGGAAGGCCAGTTTATAAATGGGATCCCAGTCCACCTTCTGTCTCAGAGCGCTATGTGACTTCCATTCTTATGCCCTCTTTTCTATTCTCTCGTCAACTCTGGGGATTCCTCACTCACGTCTTCTCATCTCTGTACATGTGCTAAGAACACCTTTCTCCTTGAACAATCCCAGCTTACCTGCTGATCTTTCTAAACACTCTCCAGGAGCCAAACAGTGATCGCTCTCATGATCAAGTGAGATGGTATCAAAGATTTGCTTATGATTTTTTTTTAGCTTTTAATTGCCCTTAAGATCAAATTCCAAATGCGTATTCACTCCGTCATTTCAGATCTACTAAGTCCACCACCCTCACTCCTGCTCTAGCCCAATGTTTACACCTTTAGAGATAAAGCCTAGCTATCCACTTGTCATTAAATTTTTCACAAGTAGCCTGTCCACCCCTGCTAGGACTGAATGACATGCCACCACTAGCTTTTTACCTGAAATAGAATTTCTCATGTTATACTTACTTGCCTGCCTCCCTCAAGAGTGCAAACTTGCATGAAAGGACTCATGCAGTGTACACTACTGTGTCGTTACATCCCCAAGCTTGGCACCATTCTTTCTTCAAGCGACAAATATTCAAACCCTACAATCTGTCACTGATTTACACTTGGGAAGTACAATGACCATCAAGAAAGACATTTTCCTGGTACTATAAAACTTATACTATGTGAGGAAACTATTATATTGAGGAAAGAAACTATTATATCAAAGTGCAGTCCAATCCAAGTTGATAAGGATGGTACAGGTTTCTCTTGACCCAGGGAGGCAGGAGTGAGTGACGGAAGAGTTGCTGAAGAAAGGTATCACACTGTACTATGCTGGCGAAAGGCATGAGGTGCAGAGAGCTCCATGAAAGACAAACAGCAGGTCTGGGCACCTCAGTGAGAAGTGCAACAAAAGGAAGGCAGCACGGAGCTGAGATGGTTTTAAAGGCATTTCAAATTATAGTAATATGTTTTTAATTTTCAGAAAAAATGAGAAAATATCAAAGGGTGCTCAATATTAGAATGGCTTGTAGATCCATATATTTTAAATGTCAATGGGGCAATTATCTTGAAAATTGAATGGAATGGGACAAAATTCTTCCTGGCATTCCAGCTACTGTCCAGGTGAGAGGAAATAGAGGTCTGGCCTAGGACATGGAAATATGACAGGGAGAAGCTGAATAGCCTGGGTGAATAATTAGGAGAGACAAAGAGATTGTGACTGTGGTGATTGTGGAATAGGGGACTTGGAAATGACTAAGAGGTTTTTGTGCCGAATGCATTTTGTTGACATTCAGTAAGATAAAGGATTTTCTACAGAGTTTATGTTTTGAACATGGGAGAAAGTGCAGCTTAAAGTCTGTCTGGGGTTACTGAGAAATGCCCAGGAGAAAGTCTGCCGGAGGATGAGTGCAAAAGCAGCTGGCTTGTGGGCCTAGTGCTCCAGGAAATAAATCTTGACTGAAGATCATGCCATGTCTTCTTATTCATTCTGCTGTGCAGGTTCTGATTATGAGCTGCATATTAAAATCACCTAGGGATCATTTAAAAAGAGAAAGAAAGAAAACTAAGCCTGATACTCGTTCTCAGAGATTCTGGTTTAATTGGTCCTGGGCTTAGTAATTTTTAAAAAGCTCCCCAGGGAATTCCAATAGGAAGATGAGATTTAAAAGTTCCACTCTCCACCCAGATAAATAAGTAAATAAAAATAAATGTCACCATCTTAGTATGTGTGTGTTGAAGGGTGTCCTAAACAGTTTGATACAATGTTCATGTGATCATTAATTTGTACATCAATTTGATGGGGCTGAAAGATGCCTGTATTGCAGGTAAAACACTGCATCTGGGCTCCCTGAGAAGAGAATTCAAAAGAAATAGTTTTTGGATTTATACACTGGGTAAAGGTCACACTTGTATGTGGCTGTCACCCAAGCCACCAAAGGCCTGAGTGGGACACAGTGACAGAAGAAGAGTGAATCTGCATCCTCCCCTGAAGCTGGGGTGCCATTATCCCCCAGCCTCCATCACTGGTGTCCCTTGCGCTCAGAATTTCTGACTCAGGCCAGCAGTTGGCACCATCCATTCTCAGACCTTCTAAGCCTGACTAGACTCTAAATCAGCCTTTCAGGGACCACAACCTACAATCCCGGAATGTCTCATTTTCTATAACTCTCTGAGTCAATTCCCATAATAAATACAATATATACATATATATATATGTGTTATGCATGTTAACGACACGTATATTAATTATGCATATTTAAATCAATGTATGTTCATACCAGTTCTTTTCTGTAGCTCCCCGACTTATAATATTTTTGTTTCAGATTTCTTTTCTGCCATTTCCCACATTCTGCACATTCTTTTCACTGTAATGCTGACTAACTTGCTTCTTTCCCAAGTCAACCAAGCAGCGATATCCTTCCTTCCATACTTTCCTTCCTTTCTCTAAATGATCTTCCTGGTCATAGTCAATGTCCAATTCATGCTACCTGCTCTCTGGAGCCTTGCCCAACCCCCTTCTAGGTTCAGAATTAATCTCTCACACTTATCACATCATATCATAATTATTTGATTGCATTTTAACTGGATCATTAGAAAGACAGCATTGTGTATTCTTGGAAATGTCAATGAAAGAAGAAAAATGAAGAGCATAATTACAAGGTTGTTTTCTTCACTTAAAAAAAAGGTAACTTACATTAGCATAGCATTTTAATAGCAATTTATTTAATCCTATAGCAACCTCGTGGATTTGGCAGGAATGTATCATTTTTCCATCAATATTAGTGATTCTAAGTGTTCTCACCACAAATAAAGTGCACGAAGCAATGCATATGCTAATTAGCTTGATTTAGCCATTCCATAATGTATTCATCCTTTAAAATATCATGATCTACATTATAATATATACAAAGCTTCTCAGTTTACAACAAATACCAATTTATTATAAATTACTTGAAAAACACCGTTAAATTCTACTTTCTGCTTATTTAAGGCAACATTTAAAAATTATACCTTCCAAAAAGATTTACCATCCTCATTTTCTTAAACATTTTACAAATCCAAATTTTAAGTATTTGAGTACAGTGTAAGGACTTTTTTTTTTTAATTTGAAAAGCATTTGTTTAGATTCTATGTGGTTCTTCTAAACCCTACACACTCCTTTGCAAATAGCCCCTGTACTAAACTTTTTTTGAGCTGTCCTAATTTGACCAACTGATGGAAGCTGACTGACAGAGTCCAAGGCTAGTTCAGGATGAATCACTAGATTTCAAGACAGAGAATATGAATTACCGAAAGAACGTGTGGTGTTAATATGCCATGCACATTTGCTAATCTTTAACATTCTGAAAAGTGACATAGAGCAGTCACTGGATAGTTTTATGAAATAAAGTCACAGATGATTAGTCAAATGCTTTGACATAAACACACTGTATTTGTGCTTATTAAAACTCTAGTTCACTTTAAGAGGAAATAAACTGTAGATACATTATCTATACTATCCTGTCTTAGTAAAGCGTTTTATAGCATGAGAAATCTTTATCTGGACCTTTTATAACAAACTCCAAAATAGGAAATATAGGATATCAATTGACACTAAAAATTACTTGAGTAGTCTGGGGGGGGCAGAGCCAAGATGGCAACTAGCACACACAGTTTCTGAGCGGTGGGATACCTGATCTTCTGAGTTGGAGAATGGAAGGACCCCCAACCCAGGAAAACCACAGCGAGGCTTTCTGAACACCAGAGAACATCGCAGGAGGTGAAAACTTTGGCCTCCGGTCACCCGAAGACTTGCTTGGGGAAGGAGAGAAACGATCCTTTGTTCTTGCGGCACTCCCTTCCCCCAGACCTCCTTCCTCCTCGGCACAGCAGCACAGCGGACTCATCTTTCTCAGCGCAGACCTAACTACCTGGGGTATACAGCCGCTGAGACGGAGCCCCAAGCACTTTAGCGGCAGACAAAAGCCAGCAGTACGTGTCCCAGAGTCCCAGATTCGCGCAGCGGCTGCACCATCCTCCCAGGGCGCGAATCTGCTAGACACCATACTAGCTCCGCAGGATCGCCATCACTGACGGTACGACCCGCCCAATTCCACAGTGACAGAGAATACGCTATATACTCACCGAAACCAGGCAGAAACGTCATACAACCTGGACACACCAGGCACTGGGCCTCCCAAGCTTGGAGAGCACAATGAAGAGATCCCAGGACTTCCCAGAAAGCATTGGGACTAGCAAGCCAGTCTCCAGTTACAGCGGGACGTGGCAGCGGAGCAGTACTGAACTGGCGGGGCACCACAGCCCTCCAGTTTAAGACTAACCAGGGCCAAACCAGAGAACAGAGAGCCTGGTTACCCCATCCCTGCTGAAGTGACCACCCTGAAATCTCTAGCTGCAGCAAGACCTCAGAACCTGGCAGTGACAGCAGCACAGAACTGGCGGAACACATCAAAGAAGCAGGGCCAAACCAGAGAGCAGAGAGCCCCGGATACCACGATCTCGGCCAAGAGACCTGCCTGTAAGTGAGTGCACCCTTGAGAATCTGCAGTTCCCCAGACCTGGGTCCTTCTAAATCAGAAGCCAGGCATCGAACCCCCCTCCCACCCACATACCCACTTTGGGAAACAGAGGGGCACTAGGGACATTGAAGTTCCTGCCCTGTGGGCCTCATTGAGGGGTTAAGACAGTTAATGCCAGAAATTGCGCTGCGATCATCATTAGCGCCTGCGACATATACAGTGCAGAGCCCCTCCCACACACTCAAGGGTTCAACATTAGCCATCATTCTGTCCCTCGAGAAACTCATCCACACACACTTACACACAGAGACACACACACGCGCGCACGCACACACGCTTGCATTTGCCCCGTTTGCGCCTGCGTACTTTCCTCCCACAGGTACAGCTAGTCCTCAGCACACTCTGAGAGTGCTCAGCTTCCTGAAGAACTCTCCAGACACCAGAGAGAGACAGTACCAGTCTGATCTGCAGAATCCAAAAACAAACAGGGAAGGTTTCAGATAAGCCAATGGCCAGAGGTAGGCGAAAGAACACTTCCAACATAAATCAGGACATCATGACTTCACCAGCAAACCCCAAAATCGATGGATACTCCAATTCAGCAGAAGCACAGGAAAATGATTTTAAAGCCATGCTTGCCCAATTATTTGAGGCTCGTAAGGAGGAAATGAGCAAGTCTTTCAAAGAGATGGCCAGTCAATTGGAGGCAAAGAAAGAAGAAATAGACAATATCCTTAAAGAAACACAGGCAAACATAGCCAAACAAATAGATACACAAGTAGAGGAAAATTTAGTGGCATATGAGAAGGAAATGAAAAAAGAAATAGAGGCCATCGTAGAGAGACAGGAATCCAAATTCAAACACATGAAAGAAATGGTGCAAGGCATGAAAACAGAATTAGAATCAATAAAGAAAACACAAAATGAGAAAACCCTTGAGCTGGAGAACTTGGAGAAAAGATCAGGAACCACAAAAGTAAGCATCACCAACAGAATACAAGAGATGGAAGAGAGAATCTCTGGAGCTGAAGACACACTTGCAGAAATGGATACTTCTCTCAAAGAAAAAGTAAAATCAGAAAAGTTCCAATCACAAAATATCCAAGAAATCAAGGATGCTATGAAAAGACAAAATCTAAGAATAATAGGAATTCACGAAAAAGAAGACTCCAGACTCCAAGGTCCAGAAAATATTTTCAAGAAAATCATAGAAGAAAATTTTCCCAACTTAAAGAAAGAGATGTCCATAAATATACAAGAGGCCTACAGAACTCCAAATAGACTAGACCAGAAAAGAAACACATCACGTCACATCATAGTCAAAACATTAATCTACAGAACAAAGAAAAGATATTAAAAGCAGCAAGGGAAAAAGGCCAACATATGAAGGTAGACCTATCAGAATCACGCCGGACTTCTCATCAGAAACTATGAAAGCCAGAAGGGCCTGGGCAAGTATCATGGAGACTCTAAGAGATCACAAATGTCAACCCAGACTACTATACCCTGCAAAGCTTTCAATCAACATAGATGGAGAAAACAAAATATTCCATGACAAAACTAAATTTACACAATATCTACACAGCAAACCATCCCTACAGAAGATACTAGAAGGAAAACTCCAATCCAATGAAAACAAATTCACCCAAGAAAACAGGGCATACAGATAATGTCCCAACAAAAATGAAAAGAAAACAAGCAATGAAACAGGGTTAGATCATCGACTCCATTACAAAAGGAACTAACATGCATTGGTCACTATTATCTATCAATATCAATGGACTCAACTCACCAATAAAAAGACACAGGCTAACAGAATGGTTAAGGAAACAGGATCCAACATTCTGTTGCATCCAAGAAACACACCTGTGCAACAAAGACAAACACTACCTCAGAGTAAAGGGCTGGAAAACTGTTTTTCAAGCAAATGGTTCCAGAAAACAAGCTGGAGTAGCCATCCTAATATCTAATAAAATAGACTTTCAACCCAAGTTAATCAAAAAAGATAAGGAGGGCCACTATATTCTCATCAAAGGAAAAATCCACCAAGAGGACATCACAATCTTGAATATCTATGCCCCAAATACAAGAGCACCGACATTCGTAAATAAAACATTATTAAAGCTTAAATCATACATTGATCCTAATACCTTAATAGTGGGAGACTTCAACACTCCACTCTCACCAAGGGACAGATCAACTAGACAGACACCAAATAGGGAAATAAAAGCACTCACAGAATCCCTAAATCAAATGGACCTAATAGACGTCTACAGAT
The DNA here is from genome assembly GCF_030254825.1 of Meriones unguiculatus. NCBI lineage: Eukaryota > Metazoa > Chordata > Mammalia > Rodentia > Muridae > Meriones > Meriones unguiculatus. Next base: position 97,645,741 of record NC_083356.1, on the reverse strand, counting down.
CATTTCACCCAAACTCAAAAGAGTACACCTTCTTTTCAGCACCGCATGGAACCTTTTCCAAAATAGACCATATAGTGGGTCACAAAGCAAGCCTCAACAGATACAAAAGGATTGAAATAATCCCTTGTATACTATCTGACCACCATGACTAAAGCTAGACATCAACAACAACAGAAACAACAAAAAGCCGACACGCACATGGAAACTGAACAACTTACTACTCAATGACAGCTGGGTTAAGGAAGAAATAAAGAAAGAAATTAAAGACTTCCTAGAATTCAATGAAAAGGAAGGCACATCATACCCAAATTTATGGGACACATTGAAAGCAGTGCTCAGAGGAAAATTTATAGCACTAAGTGCCTGCAAGAAGAAATTCGTAACATCACATACAAACAACTTAATGGCCCAACTGAAAACCCTAGAAAAAAAAGAAGCAGATACACCCAAGAGGAGCAGACGGCTGGAAATAATCAAACTAAGGGCTGAAATCAATCAACTAGAAACAAATAAAACTATCCAAAGAATCAATGAAACAAAAAGCTGGTTCTTTGAGAAAATCAACAAGATACACAAACCCTTAGCCAAACTAACTAAAAAGCAGAGAGAAACTATCCAGATCAGCAAAATCAGAAATGAAAATGGGGACATAACCACAGACATTGAGGAAATCCAAACAATTATTAGGTCATACTACAAAAGCCTATATGCCACAAAATTTGAGAATCTAAATGAAATGGATAATTTTCTTGAAAGAATCCATCTACCAAAACTAAGTCAAGATCAGGTAGAAAGACTGAATAGCCCTATATCTCCCAAGGAAATTGAAGCAGTCATTAACAGTCTCCCCTCCAAAAAAGCCCTGGACCAGATGGCTTCAGCGCAGAATTCTACAAGACCTTCAAAGAAGTGCTAATTCCAATTCTCCTCAAGCTATTCCACAAAATAGAAACAGAAGGAACACTACCAAACTCATTCTATGAAGCCACAGTCACCTTAATACCTAAACCACACAAAGACCCAACAAAAAAAAGAGAACTTCAGGCCTATCTCTCTTATGAACATTGACGCAAAAATACTCAATAAAATACTTGCAAACCGAATCCAAGAACACATCAAAGATTATCATCCACCATGACCAAGTAGGGTTCATCCCAGGCATGCAAGGGTGGTTCAACATACGGAAATCCATCAATGTAATCCACTACATAAACAAACTGAAGGAGAAAAACCACATGATCATCTCCCTAGATGCCGAAAAAGCATTTGACAAAGTCCAACACCCATTCATGTTTAAAGTCTTGGAGAGATCAGGGATACAAGGCACATACCTAAACATAGTAAAGGCAATATATAGCAAGCCTATAGCTAACATCAAACTCAATGGAGAGAAACTTAAATCAATCCCACTGAAATCAGGGACAAGACAAGGCTGTCCATTGTCCCCATATCTCTTCAACATAGTACTTGAAGTCCTAGCCAGAGCAATAAGACAACTAAAGGAGATCAAGGGGATACAAATCGGAAAGGAAGAGGTCAAAGTGTCACTATTTGCAGATGATATGATAGTATACATGAGTGACCCCAAAAATTCAACCAGAGAACTCCTTCAGCTGATAAACACCTTCAGCAAAGTGGCAGGATACAAAATCAACTCAAAAAAATCAGAAGCCCTCCTATATACCAAAGACAAAAAGGCTGAGAAAGAAATTAGGGAAACAACACCCTTCACAATAGCCACTAATAACATAAAGTACCTTGGTGTGACTCTAACCAAGCAAGTGAAAGACCTGTTTGAGAAAAACTTCAAGTCTCTGAAGAAAGAAATCGAAGAAGATATCAGAAGATGGAAAGATCTCCCGTGCTCATGGATTGGTAGGATTAACATTGTGAAAATGGCCATACTGCCAAAAGCAATCTACAGATTCAATGCAATTCCCATCAAAATACCATCTCAATTCTTTACAAACCTTGAAAAAAAGATTCTCAGCTTCATATGGAGAAACAAAAAACCCAGAATCTCCAAAACGATCCTGTACAACAACAGATCATCTGGAGGTATCTCCATTCCTGATCTCAAGCTGTACTACAGGGCAACAGTAATAAAAACTGCATGGTATTGGCATAGAAACAGAAAGGAGGATCAATGGAACCGCATAGAAGACCCAGAAATAAATCCACACACCTATGAATACTCGATATTCGACAAAGAAGCCAATTCCATTCAATGGAAAAAAGACAGCATCTTCAACAAATGGTGCTGGACCAACTGGATGTCTACATGCAGAAAAATGAAAATAGATCCATATTTATCACCCTGCACAAAACTAAAGTCAAAGTGGATCAAGGACCTCAACATAAAACCAGATACCCTAAATCAATTGGAAAAAAAAGTGGGGAACAGCCTAGAACTCATTGGCACAGGAGACAACTTTCTGAACAGAACACCAACAGCACAGGCTCTAAGAGCAACAATCAATAAATGGGACCTCATGAAACTGAAAAGTTTCTGTAAAGCAAAGGATACCGTCATCAAAACAAAACGACTGCCTACAGAGTGGGAAAGAATCTTCACTAACCCTTTATCTGACAGAGGACTAATATCCAGTATATACAAAGAACTAAAGAAGCTGAAAAGCAGCAATCCAAGTAATCCAATTAAAAAATGGGGAACAGAGCTAAACAGAGAATTCTCGACAGAGGAATATCGAATGGCAGAAAAACACTTAAAGAAATGCTCATCCTCATTAGCCATCAGGGAAATGCAAATCAAAACGACCCTGAGATATCACCTTACACCCATCAGAATGGCCAAGATGAAAAACTCAAGCGATAACACATGCTGGAGAGGTTGTGGAGAAAGGGGAACCCTGCTCCACTGCTGGTGGGAATGTAAACTGGTACAACCACTCTGGAAAGCTATCTGGCGCTTTCTAAGACAAATAGGAATAGTGCTTCCTCCAGACCCAGCTATACCACTGCTAGGTATATACCCAAAGTTTGTTCAAGTACACAAAAAGGACACTTGCTCAACCATGTTTATAGCAGCTCTATTTGTAATAGCCAGAACCTGGAAACAACCCAGATGTCCATCATCGGTGGAATGGGTACAGAAATTGTGGAATTTTTATACAATGGAATACTACTCAGCAATCAAAAAGGAGGAAATCATGAAATTTGCAGGCAAATGGTTGGATCTAGAAAAGATCATTCTGAGTGAAATATCCCAGAAGGAGAAAGACAAACATGGGATATACTCACTTATATAGACCTATAAGATATGATAAACATAATGAAATCTATACACCTAAAAAAGATAATCAATTGAGCGGACATGGGGTAAGATGATCAATCCTCATTTAGAAAGACAGATGGGATGTGCATTGAACGTATGACAGGAGTCTACTGAGCGCATCTGAAAGACTCTAACTAGCAGTGTTTTCAAAGCAAAGACTCATGACCAAACCTTTGGCAGAGTACAGGGAATCATAAGAAAGAAGGGGAGTTAGTCTGATGGGGAAAGGATAGGAGCTCCACAAGGACCAAATATATCTGGGCACAGGGTCTTTTCTGAGACTGACATTCAACCAAGGACCATGTATGGACATAACCTAGAACCTCCACTCAGACATAGCCTGTGGTAGCTCAGTAACCAATTGGTTTCCCAAAGTGAGGGGAACAGGGACTATTTCTAAGAGGAACTCGATGACTGGCTCTTTGGTCTCCCCACCCCCGAAGGGAGGAGCAGTCCTGTTAGGCCACAGAGGAGGGCTTTGCAGCCAGTCCTGAAGATACCTGATAAAACAGGATCAGATGAATGGGGAGGAGGTCCCCCCTATCAGTGGACTTGGAAAGGGGCACGGTGGAGATGAGGGAGGGAGGGAGGGAGGGACTGGGAGGGAATGAGGGATCGGGACACGGCTGGGATACAGAGTTAATAAAATGTAACTGATAAAAAAAAAATAAAATAAAAAAGAAAAAAAGAGAAAAAAAAAAAAAAACATTGTGAAAATGGCCATCCTGCCAAAAGCAATCTACAGATTCAATGCAATTCCCATCAAAATATCAACTCAATTCTTTACAAACCTTGAAAAAAAGATTCTCAGCTTCATATGGAGAAACAAAAAACCCAGAATCTCCAAAATGATCCTGTACAACAACAGATCATCTGGAGGTATCTCCATTCCTGATCTCAAGCTGTACTACAGGGCAACAGTAATAAAAACTGCATGGTATTGGCATAGAAACAGAAAGGAGGATCAATGGAACCGCATAGAAGACCCAGAAATAAATCCACACACCTATGAATACTCGATATTTGACAAAGAAGCCAAATCCATTCAATGGAAAAAAGACAGCATCTTCAACAAATGGTGCTGGACCAACTGGATGTCTACATGTAGAAAAATGAAAATAGATCCATATTTATCACCCTGCACAAAACTAAAGTCAAAGTGGATCAAGGACCTCAACATAAAACCAGATACCCTAAATCAATTGGAAAAAAAAGTGGGGAACAGCCTAGAACTCATTGGCACAGGAGACAATTTCCTGAACAGAACACCAACAGCACAGGCTCTAAGAGCAACAATCAATAAATGGGACCTCATGAAACTGAAAAGTTTCTGTAAAGCAAAGGATACCGTCATCAAAACAAAACGACTGCCTACAGATTGGGAAAGAATCTTCACTAACCCTTTATCTGACAGAGGACTAATATCCAGTATATACAAAGAACTAAAGAAGCTGAAAAGCAGCAATCCAAGTAATCCAATTAAAAAATGGGGAACAGAGCTAAACAGAGAATTCTTGACAGAGGAATATCGAATGGCAGAAAACACTTAAAGAAATGCTCATTCTCATTAGCCATCAGGGAAATGCAAATCAAAACGACCCTGAGATATCACCTTACACCCATCAGAATGGCCAAGATGAAAAACTCAAGCGATAACACATGCTGGAGAGGTTGTGGAGAAAGGGGAACCCTGCTCCACTGCTGGTGGGAATGTAAACTGGTACAACCACTCTGGAAAGCTATCTGGCACTTTCTAAGACAATTAGGAATAGTGCTTCCTACAGACCCAGCTATACCACTGCTAGGTATATACCCAAAGTTTGTTCAAGTACACAAAAAGACACTTGCTCAACCATGTTTATAGCAGCTCTATTCGTAATAGCCAGAACCTGGAAACAACCCAAATGTCCATCAACGGTGGAATGGGTACAGAAATTGTGGTATTTTTATACAATGGAATACTACTCAGCAATCAAAAAGGAGGAAATCATGAAATTTGCAGGCAAATGGTGGGATCTAGAAAAGATCATTCTGAGTGAAATATCCCGGAAGGAGAAAGACAAACATGGGATATACTCACTTATATAGATCTATAAGATATGATAAACATAATGAAATCTATACACCTAAAAAAAATAATCAATTGAGCGGACATGGGGTAAGATGATCAATCCTCGTTTAGAAAGACAGATGGGATGTGCATTGAACGTATGACAGGAGTCTACTGAGCGCATCTGAACGACTCTAACTAGCAGTGTTTTCAAAGCAAAGACTCATGACCAAACCTTTGGCAGAGTACAGGGAATCATAAGAAAGAAGGGGAGTTAGTCTGATGGGGAAAGGATAGGAGCTCCACAAGGACCAAATATATCTGGGCACAGGGTCTTTTCTGAGACTGACATTCAACCAAGGACCATGTATGGACATAACCTAGAACCTCCACTCAGACATAGCCTGTGGTAGCTCAGTAACCAATTGGTTTCCCAAAGTGAGGGGAACAGGGACTATTTCTAAGAGGAACTCGATGACTGGCTCTTTGGTCTCCCCACCCCCGAAGGGAGGAGCAGTCCTGTTAGGCCACAGAGGAGGGCTTTGCAGCCAGTCCTGAAGATACCTGATAAAACAGGATCAGATGAATGGGGAGGAGGTCCCCCCTATCAGTGGACTTGGAAAGGGGCACGGTGGAGATGGGGGAGGGAGGGAGGGACTGGGAGGGAATGAGGGATCGGGACACGGCTGGGATACAGAGTTAATAAAATGTAACTGATAAAAAAATTAATAATAAATAAATAAATAAATAAATAAATAAATAAAAGAGAAGAAAAAAAATTACTTGATGTTCCATCCCAACTTTTTCATATCCTAATGCAATTTTGTGTTGGAAAACCATTTATTCTTCAGTAAATGTTCTTTGACTAAGCTGCATAAGAAAATATGTATAAGCTTATAAGAAAATATGCTTGAAATACAATAAGACATGGCCTCTGGCCTTCTAGACCATAGATTATGATGTAACACTTATGTAGTATGACAACATTTTTAAACTATCTGAATAATTTCATGATATAGAGATGTTATATATATATATATATTTTTTAATGTTGTAGATGAGGCTATCAATGGGTAAAAAATTGACCTTACAAGCAGTTGCTTCAACCTATAATATCCCCTTTCATATTTACAATGAAGATATATATTTATACAATTTGGGCAAGTTATTGGAAACAGAACACAGCTGACAAATTTGATGAAAACATGTAGAGAATACAGTAAGCATCTCAAACCAATTATCAACTTAATAAAAGAGGAGTATGAATACCCCTTACCATGGGATGCATGAAGTGCTGTAAAGTTAATGCACATAGAGTACTCAGCCTGGAGAACAAGTGTGCAACATACGTTCAGTATGACTAGGATTACTGTCTAAAAACTCTACTGAGAAAATAGTAACGGTAATTCAGTATCAATACTTTATACAGCAGTGGTTCTCCACCTTGCTAATGCTGCGACACTTTAATACAGTTTCTCATGTGGGGACACCAACCATAAAATAATTTTTATTGCTGCTTCATAACTGTAATTTTGCTACTGGTCAAATTCATAATGTAAATATCTATGTTTTCCGATGGTCTTAGGTGATCTCTGTGAGAAGGTCAAACCCCACAAAGATCGAGACCCACAGACCGAGAAGCACTGTCATAAACCTTCTGCTTCTGGGATATCTCAGTCAGGATAATCTTTTCAGGTTCCCATAATTTGCCTGAAAATTTCATGATTTCCTTGTTTTTAATTGCTGAGTAGTATCCCACTGTGTAAATGTACCACAATTTCTGTAGCCATTACTCTGTTGAGGGACATCTGGGTTGTTTCCAGATTCTGGCTATTCAGAATAAAGCTGCTACAAACATGGTTGAGCAAATGTCCTTGTTGTGTACTTGAGCATATTATTAGATATATTCCAAGGAGTGGTATAGCTGGATCTTGAGGTAGCACTATTCCTAATTGTCTGTGAAAGCACCAGATTGATTTCCAAAGTGGTTGTACAAGTTTGCATTACCACCATCAATGGAGGAAGGTTCCCCTTTCTCCACATCTTCTCCAGCATGTGTTGTCACTTGAGTTTTTGATCTTAGCCATTTTGATGGGTGTAAGGTGAAATCTCAGGGTCGTTTTGATTTGCATTTCCCTGGTGACTAAGGACATTGAACATTTCTTTGAGTGTTTCTCTGGTATTCAATATTCTTCCATTGAGAATTCTCTGCTGAGCTCTGTACTCCATCTTTTTAATTGAATTACTTGATTTGTTGCTTTTTAACTTTTTGAGTTCTTTATATAATTTGAATATCAGTACTCTGTCAGATATAGGTTTGGTGAAGATCCTTTCCCAGCTTGTATGCTGTCATTTTGTTCTGATGACAATATTCTTTGTTGTACAGAAGTTTTTCAGATTCATGAAGTCCCATTTATTGATTATTCTGAGTGAGGTATCCCAGAAGCAGAAAGACACACATGGTATATATTCACTTATAAGTGGATATTAGACATATAAGATAAACATTCTAAAATCTGTACGCTTAAAGAAGCTAAGCAAGAAGGAGGACCCTGGGTAAGATGACCAATACTCATTCAGAAAAGCAAACTGGATGGACATTGGAAGAGGGAGAAAACAGGGAATAGGACAGGAGCCTACCACAGAGGGCCTCTGAAAGACTCTGCCCAGCAGGGTATCAAAGCAGATGCTGAGACTCATAGCCAAACATTGGGCAGAGTGCAGGGAATCTTATGAAAGAAGGGGGAAATAGAAAGACCTGGAGGGGACAGGAGCTCCATAAGGAGAGCAAGAGAACCAAAAAATCTGGGTACAGGGGTCTTTTCTGAGACTGATACTCCAACCAAGGACCATGCATGGAGATAACCTAGAACCCCTGCACAGATGTAACCCATGGCAGCTCAGTGTCCAAGTGAGTTGCCTAGTAGGGGGAACAGGGACTGACTCTGACATGAACTCAGTGGCTGGCTCTTTTACCACCTTCCCCTGAGGTGGGAAGAAGCCTTACCAGGCCACAGAGGAAGACAATGCAGCCACTCCTGATGAGATCTGATAGAAGGAGAGGAGGGCCTTCCCTATTGGTGGGGAAGGGGCAAGGGAGAAGAAGAGGGAGGTAGGTTAGGGTTGGGAGGGGAATGAGAGAGGGGGCACCAACTAGGATATAAAGTACAATAAATTGTAATTAATAAAAAATAAATTAATAAAAGAAACCATATCTGCAATAGGCTAGAACTCAAAAAATATACCTAGTTGAGCTGTAAAATTATGTGAAAGAATTCTAAATCACGATGTTCAAAGCTTGAGGTGACCAGTCCTAGCCATATTTAACAAGGTTCTAAAGAGAGACACAAGCATAGACTCATGTGCCTGAGTCTCCAGTGACTCAGTCAGCAATCCTAACAATTTCAACCAATATCTCATGTCTCTACTATTCTTATACTCAAGATACACCTAGTCTACAAATCATGCAAGTCCTGAGGACATGGAAGGGAACGTTGTGATCCTGTACTGAGAAGCACGTTCTGAGCAGGCTATGACGATAGACAAGGCCTGCAACTAGGCAGCATGTCCAAGAAACACCAAGGCCTACGACACTGCTCCAGAGGCTACTGCTGCAATTGTAAAACTTGTTTTCTGAAGTAATAGTGAATTCTACTACATGGCCTCATTAGTTTTAAATGGCAGGAATCAGTACAGCTGGATTCATTGGCTGGCACTAGGAGGTATGACTTAATGGAATTTTCCAAAAGTCCTAGAGATACAAGAATAAGGAAGACCATAAGAGATTAAAATACAGAAATCACATGAAGATGCATATTAAACCATTGCATACTTTCCTTGGTTTTAACACGTGATGGAGTTATGTGTTTTTTGATCAGGCATATCTTTCTAGCTCCCTCTTCCATTCCTCCCTCTCTTCCCTTGTTTCATTTTTTTCCTTCCTGCCTTCCTGCCTCCCCTATTAAGAACACCAGCGTTTATATTTGTTCCTAAATTAGTCTTGCTTGAGTTAGTACCCATTTTGATAACCTGCTTTAGTAGAGAATTAAAGTTATTTATTTTATGAACATTCTAGTCACATCCTCTGACATACCTTTTAAATCTTGACTAACACAATGCATTTAGTTAAAAGGTATGTCCCAGGCTTCATTTTAACTTGGTTTGATCATGTGATTCAAGTAAAAGTGATCTGAAGATAAGTAAATCTGTCAGGGGTTGCTCTATCAACAGCCTTTTCTTTTCTTTGCCACCTGAAATGCAGATGTGCATGCTGTGCACAAGCAACCACCCCAACAAACCACAAAAGTTCTTAGTTACATTAATGGTAATGTGTTGTGTGTGTCGATTAATATTTACTATTGATATATCTTCTGGTAAAGCTGCTGTTAATCCTAAACAGCTGTATAACCAAATCAACACACAGAGACTGGGTTTATTTAGTTAACCTAGAACACAATGCTGGGCAATAGTTACTCCCTCCTAAACCTCCAAGCCCTCATAGTTTCCTAACATTTAGATTTTACCCATTATACTTGCTTTTTGTGAAATTTTAGGTCTGGTTCATTCTCCACGTCGTTCCAAGATATGTCTTCCAGCTCTGCTCTCCCAGCTCCCTCTCCTCTCCTCCTCTGCCTCCCACCACTTCCTGTCCTGTGGCTCCTCCCCTCTCCTCCCTCCTCCTTCCTCTCTATTGCTTAACATTGTGACTGATTGTTTTATTTTGTATGTTTACACAATGTTGAGACAGGTCATGCTTAGAATAAGTATCACAATGCAATACCCAAATTGAAACCAGAGTGTGTGTGTGTGGGGGGGGAGAAATCATCATTTGATTGAACAAGGGTAAGGTGAATACATTTAAAAAGAACATTATACCAACAGTAATGGTTAAACAAAAATATATATATATAAATCCCAATGCTATGTTATTTGTGTAGAACCTTGATTGCCACTGCATTTTGTATTAATGGGAGAAATGATCTAATGTGGCAGATCTTTGTAACTATCATAAAATACAGTTCCTGGTTGTTCTACTTGTTTATGACCTATAGACAGGGCTTCTTTACCAAATATTTGAGTTTTGACCCTGAACTAATGACGCTATAACTAGTGTTTTATTTGCTAGCTGCTTTTCTTCTTCTCTACTAGGCTGCGTTTTAGAGTTGTTCATGTCTAGGTTTCCTATTCATCTGTCAAATAGCATCACCAGAAGAGCCACAGTACTTTATCACCCTTCCCTTACCTGCTTAGTCTACCTAGTCTGTGGCTTCAGCATCTTTAAGCTGCATTTTCGGCATATGAGTATGAACTTCCTTCTGCAATTTGAAGCATCCTCCAGGAGAAATTAAATCTACATTCCATCTTTTCCAAGTCTTCTTAGGCCTACTATAATACCAAAAGTAACTATTTAGGCAAACAACGATGCAGTGCAAATGGACTTCCAGTACCCACAAACACAAACACTTTGATCTGACTCACAAGCTCTGTCTTCAACTAAAAATACTATCCAAGTGTTTCTCCAACTAATACCTTATAATCATTTTACTTAGTCATCTCTATGCTATTTCTTGCATCCCACAGCATCTTTCTGAGTTTCAAATGCCTTTGTCTATGCATGTATCACTCTGTTTAACTCAGCTTCATGGTCAAACTATTATCACCTAGAATGCTACAATATGGTGCTGAAATGTCTTATTGCTTCTTTTGTTCTCTCAGCTTATTTATAACAGCCACCAGAATATTCTTTGGCAAATGTAAGGGTCATGTCACTCAAACAGCTTCACAACACTCCTTCCCCCCAACACACACACACACACACACACACACACACACACACACACACTACAGCCCAAAGTGTCACGGTAGCTTACAAGTACTCCAGATGTGCAGTGATTGCCCTCTTTCTGGCTTCATCTCCTTGTGTCCCCTTTTCACTCGCTTTTCTGATTCCATCGCTATTCTTTAAACACGGGAACATAAGCCATTGGGCTTGGGTATTTTTCCCTGACAAGCTCACTTTTTTCAGATGGTCCATTGCCTACATCCCCACATCCACCATGTCTTAGCAAATGTCACTGCTCTATAGATTCTTGCAATGTCTGTTTCAGATAAAATAACTCCTGGCCATTATACGGTGACTCAAGCACTCTTATTAATCTTACAGTGATCATCATTTGAAGTTTAAGAATGTAAGTTTTTATGTTCACTACCCCCAACGTGAATGAAAGTATCATGATAACAGGGCATTGAAACTTTGTTTTACTTTGCTTTGATCATTCTATTCTCAATGCATGAGTGTCTAGAGTATGGTCTATACTCATAAAGCTTTGCTATTGAGTGAAGACAATTAACTATCTCTTATTGTTAAGGTATCAATAGTCTCTTGATAATTTGCTCATTGAAGATCAATGAGTGGTAAACGAGTACGGTCTATATACATGCAAGTGTATACTTCACACTCACACTTGAAAATTTACCTGGAGAACTAGAGCTTATTACCCCATTTCCTCTTGGCATCTCTTGCTGCTAAGAATTGTGCAGCTGGTAATTGTCACATCCTCCCTCTGTTCTCCATGCATTTATAAATCTTTCCCTTCATTCATGATATTTTACACATTGCATCAATGTTTTGGGGTATTTAAAATGATCCTTTGATTTTTTTTTAATCCATAGCTTTAATTTTTTAATTACAAAATATCCTCACTCATCCTATCCTTTCTTGTTGCTTCTCCATTATTCACTTGCCACCATGGCTCTTGTGATACATAATGTTGATATTTCTCATACCGTTAATGCTTTCCTTTTATGTTTAATGCAGAACAAATTTTTATCTACCTTCCAACTTAGTTCTTTTAGATCTTCTTTACTCACAAGGTTTCTGCTTTGTTCTTTTATATATATATATATATATATATATATATATATTTCTTTTTCTATTACTATATGCTAGGTTCATTTTTCTAACTTCCTGAAGGGACTTCCTTTGCTTCGCTTTAGCTTGGTTTGCCTCTCTTTGCCTCACCTTGCTTTGCTTTCAGTGTGCTATGCTACCCACTTTCCTTCTCTGTGTTGGTTTCTGTTCCCTTTATTCTAATTTGTTTTCACAATTAGTTTTACATATTATTTCAGCATTTTCTGACAATATTTGTTATGGTTTCCAGTTCACAGATATAATCCTGTTGTTCTTGATATTTTGAAACATTTCATCCATAGTGGCTTGGCTTTTAAAGATATGTAAGTGTATGTTTATACATGTGTAGTGTGTTGTGATGTTGTACACGTGTCTGGTCCACCATGTATCTGGTATGATATGATCATGATAGTGATATATGTATCTGGTACATTGTGTGTGTGGTGTAGTGTCTGTGTGTGTGCATAGTTTGTGTGGTGTGTGTGTTGTAGTGTGGTGTTTGTATGTAGTGTGTAGGATACATGTAGTATATAATGTGCAGTGTGTGTGTGGTCTGTTTGTGTGAATATGTTCCACCTTCATATACTCTCCATTTGATTGTAACCCACTGAATTCAATTGGTGCTGCCTGTTGGGATAGTAACTGATCTTGTTGTTTTCATCTTGTGTGACTGGCCAAAGCTGTAGTGCGTTCATGAGCGCAATGGCCAAGCCATACCCCCAAAACACTGCTTCATAGCACTCCTCCCATCCTCTGGCTCTTAAATATTTTCCAACCCCTCTTCGACAATGTTCCCGAAGCCTTGTAAAGTTGGTAACAGATGTTCCATTTAGTAATGAGCACTCAATAGTGTTTCCTCATCACTTCAGTGAGTTATGAGTGACTCATTAGCTACTGCCCACCACAGAATGAGGCAGCTCTACCAAGCTGTGCGGGTATTTTCAGTGCATGGACTCATAAACCTCTTTACACTGGAAATGTCCTCAGATGTATTTTTTCACTCAGAAAAATTCACGACCTTACCTGTTTCCAATCCCCTTATCTTCTTCCCGTTTTCCTATCTCAGTTCCTGTGCTGTTTACATGCCAAAAGCCTGTTCCATGTTGTATCATGGTACTCAGATCCTACGGTGTCTTTATATGTGGGTGCTCTGCCACTTTTATCTTAAAGTATACCTTCTTCTAACCAACCAGAAGTAATGACAGCAGTACGAACTTTTGAGGACACCTGTGTCTCTGCCTTTAAGAACCATTTAAATATTCTGCCCACAAATGTATAGGGATTTGTTCTGTCCCAATACCGTTATTTAGTCCTGTAAATATTAAAAGTATGACTCATCAATTAACCCAATTTATATACACAAGTATACTTCTCTTAATAAGCTCCCTGAGACCCATTAATCAATTTCTTGTACCCTTTTCTCTCTAATGGCCTTTTGTGCCAGGTTAATACTCACTATGTGCATGTAAACTGTATAAAAGAACAAATCCATGACTAATTAAGATGATATATTCCCAGCCCATTAGATTGCAATTATTTAGTATACTTATATTTTGCGTTCTCAAAGTCTAAAACTCAGTTTGTTTCATAGATTTTCTGAACTACTTTTGTGCAAGATGATAACAGTGATATTTTGATTTTTACTTCAGCCAACTAAGGTGTGTGGAAACTCATTACAATGTAGGAATGCACTTTGAAATCATCATATATACATATTCCATGCTCAAAATTATAGATTAAAAAATATTTTCCATCTGTGCTTCTCATCACTGGAATGACTTTTCTCCTTAGCTTCTTTTTAGGGTTTGCATTTTTGCAGAACCTCTGATTGTTTTAATCAAGCATCCTCTCCCCCATCATGCTAAGTTCTTTCTTATTTCACTTTTCTTTATGAAATTTACTTCAAAATTTATTTGAACACTGTTACTATTTTCTTTCTTCTAATGGGGTAGCTCAGTTGCTAGATGAGGCAAATTTATGTCTTTCCTCTAAATTATCATGTTTCATTTTCATATTTTTATTCAACGTTCCTTTCAATGCACTGTCCACAGTGTTAAGTGTAGAGATGAGAGTTAGATTTTAAATTTTTTTTCAAACTCCAGATGAACAAGCTGTCAACAGGAACAACATTCTTTCCAAACCATCTAAGTTACCTTATGTTTCTTTTTTTTTTTTCTGTATTTTTTTTATTTTATTTTTTTATTTTTTTTCAATGCAGTTTATTCAGAAATCTTGAACAATCCTCGGACCCTGGGGAAAGCCAGCCCACAGCTTAAATAGCCTCTGGGTAGCCAACCCAGGCATGCCACGTGGGCAATGCAGATAGGTCCACATACATGGAAGAAAGCCAGATCCTCAGCCTTAGCCAAATGTGGAATTGTTCGTGACAGAGAGCACTCACCATCGGGAAGGTGGAAGGCGGAAACCAGCTCCATCTTTAAGGCATAGCATTCCGCAGCTCTCTACAGTTCCCCCTTTTTGTTTTAGACGCATCAGGCAAGAGTAGAGGTCTGATCTCTGATATTAGAAATAAATTGGGACTTTGTACCGATGTTCGTTTAGGTGTCATCCACCCAAAGAGCATCAGACCCGTCTGATACCTTTTTCTCAGAGGCGGGACCTGGGGCATCAACCCGCATGCAACCAGACATGCTCTTCTCTGGGTCCAAAGCGGCTGACCCTGAGTGCAGTGCTTAGCCTCCCCTATTTGTGGACTTGGGGAGTGGCATGCAAGCAGAGGGAGGAGGGAGGGTGGGATTGGGAGGAGAGGAGGGAGGGGCTTATGGGGGGATGCAGAATGAATAAAGTGTAATTGATGAAAAATTTTAAAAAAAAGGGAAAAAATAATTTAAGAACCTTAAATGACTTTCAAAAGTGGAGGAAAACATGGAGTTAGTCAATTGGCATGGAGCACGTCTCGCCCCTGGGGGCAATGGTCTCCTGAACCTACTCAGACCTCGGACACCACCACTGCTAGTTCTAGAACTGACGCAGGATGTTCCAACGAGGGGGTTAAGGCTTCTCATAATATTTCCTATAAGCCCACACCTGTTTGTCTATATCCCCCATTTTTATTCATTATTAGCCAGATAGAGCCAAGTAATTGTGGTGATGATACTTGCTTTTTTGCCCAATGCTGGAATGCTAGTAAATTTAGGTATGCCCTGGTTACTCGCATGCCTCACTGCGTGCCTGTGCCCGTTGATGCCCCTCACGCTATGACTCTCTTCAGACAGAAAAGGGATCTTGGAACTACAGCCACCATTGTTACTACCATCTCATTGGCGGCTGTTGGAGCTACCACCGGGGCATTAGCCATGAGTCATACTGGGCAGACTGCTCAGACCCTGAACAATCATTTAGCCAATGTAGCTCATGCCTTAGTTGTACATAAAGGAATTAATGCTCAACTAAAAGGAAGCTTGATGGTGTTCAATCAGAGGATTGACCTCGTGCAGGAGCAAATTGATACCCTATGGCAAATCGCTCAACTTGGCTGTCAATGAAAATATGCTGGACTTTGAGTCACTAGCATATAACATGAGAATTTTTCCGGTGCTGCAAATCTGTCTAAACAATTGTCGAGCTATATTTTAGGTAATTGGACTGGAGAATTCGATACTATGATGGAGCAGCTGAGAGTGGCCATTGTCACAGTAAATTCTACCAGAGTGGACGCAGGACTAGCCACAGGATTATCATCATGGATTGCTGCAGCCATGAATCATCTGAAGGAATGGGCGGGCATGGGAGCGTTAGCAGGCCTTCTGGTGTTGGTCTCCTTGGTTTGCCTGTGGTATATATGCAAGATGAGAGTCTCACAACAGTGTGATGTAGCCTTGATCATTCAGGCCTTTACAGCCATTGAAGCAGGACATTCTCCCCAAGCATGGTTGGATACCTTATGTTTCTTACTAGTAATTTTTTTCGGAATGTATTTTATATAATTGATTTCTTTACTCTAACTGCAAATTTTTAAAAATCGTGACTATAAAGTCACAAAAGAAGTCCAAGAAACTCTCATGTTTAAGGCTAGAGAGTAAATATTTTCAGAAGACAGAGCATGCTCAGGTGGGAATGGGTGACTATGATAATTGAATACAATTATTTTCATTTTTTAAAACACTGTGCTTTGAACCTCATTGTCATTTCTACTTTAAGCTTGCCTAACACCAGAGCACTTACATTTGTTCAGTCAAAATTTAATAAAAGGAAAAAATGGATATGCTTTTTCCCAAATGTTTATTGCTGCATTTCTCTTTTGCTTTTGATTGGCAGCTTTATATGACCCTGGATTTTAATTTTATGTGAAATTTTGTGGAAACTATATTTTAGAAATCATAGTCAATAATGACTATATTTCCTTTGTATCCTTTTCTAGGAGGTTGGATTTTATGTCTCAGCTACACAATGAATATATCTATTAAGAAATGTTTCTCCTGCTTGTAGAAAGTAAGACTGAAACCTCTTTAGAACATGATTTTAGAGGCTGGATTGATGGCACAGTAATGAAGAATTTTTGCTGCTGCTGCTGCTGAGGACCTGAGTTCAATTCTAGATTCATAACCACTTGTAAATCCAGTTCCAAGAGATTCAACACCCTCTTCTCTCTTCAGCTGGTGCCTGCACACACACACACACACACACACACACACACACACACTTATTAAATAAGCTTGAGAAACATGACTTTGGTGGAAATAAGTTGTTATATTTGTTTTTATATTTTCGTTCTTTTTCTAAGATTCTCTTAAAAGGCCTTCCCTCTGAGTGGTTTTATTGTCTTTTTGGAATATGTTGAGAATCTTTTTACTAGGCAGAGTTTAGTTTGATAGAAAAAATATTCCTAAGCGAAACAAGATATTTTCATTTTTGGCCTTTGACTGTCACCTTCAAATTTTCCAGTTCTACAGTCTCTACACCTTGCCTACTCCAAGTGGTCCACCACCACTTGTCAATTTGTTATACATATCAGAAAGAAAAACACTCACTTTAACAACAACAATGACAAATGTCAGATAACTCATGTGCCCCCTCTAACTTCAGTACCATTCTCTATGAATCTGATACATGTTTCCAGAACATTCACACAATCCTCTGTCTTCTAACTTAAATGCTTTTCATGCCCTGAACTTAGCTCTGTGTGCTCTGGAGTTCATTTGCCTGTTCCCCTAAACATAAAACGGGGGGTAGTGAATGAAAACGGCATCACGAGGAAGAGAAGTATGTCTTGAAGAAGGTTTGTGCTCTGTAAGAGTCAGTTGTGATTAAAAGTTTGGTCTTTGGAAGAGCACTGTTGGAAGATGGTAAAAGGTTCTCATTGTGGAACATGAGGTAGTTTGTGTGGGACTCTTCTGTCCACTAGAGAGGATTATTAAAAAGCAATAGTAAGTCTGGCTCTCTGTGGTGTTTCCACAGCACTCACTCTGTCACAGTATTCACCCATCACCATCTACCCTCCTCCATACAGTCTTCACCAGAACCAAGCCAATATGGACACCACATTCTTAAATCCGGAATCAGGAGCTATCCCTTACTACAAGGGAGCTGTCGCAAAATCACAGGAATCGTGTTATAGTGACAAAGGGTTGGCTAAGTCAAAGAACTTTCTGTCTTGTATAGTCATCACTTTGTGCAATACTGCTTCTTTATTTTAACTATTTGGATGGAAAATTTCCTGAAATTTATCATACACATTTGCTACCCTTTGAAAGTAGTGTATATCTAATATAATTTAATCTTTCCTGGTCATTAGTATGAATTTAGAGAATAACATTGCTGGAAACAAAGGTTCACTTAGATTTTTTAATTATTCATGCTTGTTTAACTTTTCATAAGCTATTGTGATGCTCTGCTTAGTTTTCTTAATTTAAACATTTTATCACTTTTTCCTTCACAGTTCTATCACTTTCTCATGTTTCCACACTCTCAATGAGATTTCCTTCTGTTCCTGTTCCTACTTCTCCTATAAAATATTTCTTTCTCCCACAATTCCATTTTGCTTATATTGAAGCAGATTACTATTATTTATTGTGTGCTTGTTTTAAGACAAGATCTCACTATCTTGCTCAGCAAGTCTTGAACTTGCTGCATCAACCTTCTGATTACCTTGTGTTACAGGCTTGCTACCATACCTCGCATTTGCTGTTTATTTTGTTATTTCTAATATTTCCCATCTTTATACATTTTATACATCTTTATAAATTCTTTTCCATCTGTATTATTTTTTGCTTTATTATTCTGTTTTCCCCATACATAATTTATTTTTAAGTAATTTAACATTATTTTAATGGCTTCCCTAGATGTATATTTATATTTGATATGTTAAAGTTTCATGAGTATTAATAATTTTGTTATGTTTCCAATAATAATAAAAGTTCGACAATTTTACTTATTTTTCTAAATGTTTATGTTATTGACATGTGTTTTAATTCTCATATATTAGACTCCTTGGAAATTATCATTACTCTTCCATATAATGAAGGTCCACTTAACTTTAGCCAGTAATGAACCTCTTGTTGCTCTGTCCTTTTCCTTACCCTGTCCTGAGTTTGATGGTTGCACATGTCCAGCTGGCAAGCTCTCCATACCACTTCCTTGTCTTTATGTCTTTCTTTGTGTGTGTGTGTGTGTGTGTGTGTGTGTGTGTGTGTGTGTGTGTGGAGGAGGGCACTATATAGAAAAGCAATTTATTCCATTATAAGAACTTACACAGTTAGTCATGGAGAGTAACAGGCCTAATGGTGAGACAGGTCAACCAAAAGGAGATGTAATCAAACTGTAGTGGTCAAAGACTAAACCCAAAAAGAAGCAACTCTTATCAAGGATTAATCTTAGAAACAAATACAAACTAACAATTCACTCTTTCTCAACATGAAAGTTCACCAGTGGGGCAACTGCCAGGTAAAAAAACGTGTGTCTTTACAACTTTGTGATCCTAAGCTAAAAAGAAAAGAAAAAGAGAGAAGAAAGAAAGAAAGAAAGAAAGAAAGAAAGAAAGAAAGAAAGAAAGAAGAAGAAAGAAAGAAAGAAAGAAAGAAAGAAAGAAAGAAAGAAAGAAAGAAAGAAAGAAAGAAAGAAAGAAAGAAAGAAGTTCAAATAACCCTACACACAACAAAACATACTTTGTTCAGCTATCCGGCAGGTGCCACCAACAAGGCTTTGTTGAATTAAGTCCCCCAGTTTAGATTTAGAAAAGACCTATGGTTTGGGCTAACAGAAAGCATGCTTCAAACCAATGTTACATCCATCTCAAGGGTCCAGAGGAAAACAAGGAGTCTAAATCCACAAGTATAGACGTGTCTAGGATCCTTGTCCTTTTCCCACCGGCAGAGCCAAAACCCTCCAAATTCTCCTTTTTCACTGTCATAGTGTGACGCATCAAACTGAGAATCATCACTAGATAGCTGGACGCTAGCTATCAGCAGGTGGTTTTGTTCCCAGGACAAGCCGATGGATGCTGAAATCTTTTCCTCCAGGCCTGGTTACATCTGGAAGCCACTGAGCAGGTAAGCTGGGCCACTCCTGGGCATGGGTCATCACCAAACCATAAGTAAAAGGGGTGTTCTTTTCCATATTTTATACTCCTCATTGATCATGCGTTCCGCCACCGCGTTGTCAAAGGCGGTTTCCTTGTCAGCCAGTGGCAGCAGGCCAGCTGGGAGGGGTTGTGGGATCCCGGGATCCTGTATTGCAGGAGGGGCAGGGAAGCTAGTAGGTGCTCGCTCCGTGCGTGGCCTCTATTGTGGTCTTTGTCTTGAGTCAGTTATCTTTCTCATCACTGCTCCCTTAAGAGGAATGTATGTTTTCTTCTCTGCCTGCTCTTTAATATTTGGTCTTCAGTTTTCAGCTACCTTGTTCTGTATGTCTTGGTGAATTTTTTTCCATGTATTTGTTGGATTTTTTAGACCTTCTTTGTTCTATGGAGAAATGCATTTTGTCAGCTGGAAAAAGTTCCGCAGTCCACGCAGGCTCACACCACAGGCAGATAAGAGCTCCTCTAGCCAGCATCCTCAGCCCACCACCACTCTCTAGACCCCAACACCCAGCTCCTACCCCAAGCAGTCCCAAAACATCCATCCCAGGCCAACACTCCTATTTAACCAATTCTACAAGTGCAAATCTCGGGGCAAAACAAAAACATGAACATCTAATTTCTGTCTTCTCTAAAACTTACTTATCCCATGATAATGAACCTCAACGTCAATGACCTTCAAATGACTATAACTGTGTCCAAATATCTATTAAAAAAAAAGACAAAAAAAATAGATATGACTGGAGTAAGAAAGTCAATACATGATGTAAAAACAGAATTTACTAAAGGGAAAGAGCTTCTTTTAAAAGACAAAACTGGAATGCTATTGGGAGTGAAAACTCAACAAGCCAAATAAAAACCTCCGTGCAAAGCCTCATCAATACACTGAACCACATGGAAAAGATTATTGAGGCTGAGAGACTAAGTTGAAGAATTGGATCATTCAAAATAAGTCAGTGATAAGTTAACAAGGATCCAGAACAGAACACAAGGAGCTTTGGAACATCATGAAAATAATTAACCTTTGGCTTGTGGAGGAAGAATGAGAAGGATGAAAAGCTGGAGGAAGAGTGGAGAGACAACAGCAACGACATAGAATATATTTTCTATAAAATAATATCAGAGATCAGACCTCTACTCTTGCCTGATGCGTCTAAAACAAAAAGGGGGAACTGTAGAGAGCTGCGGAATGCTATGCCTTAAAGATGGAGCTGGTTTCCGCCTTCCTCCTTCCCGATGGTGAGTGCTCTCTGTCACGAACAATTCCACATTTGGCTAAGGCCGAGGATCTGGCTTGCTTCCATGTAGGTGGACCTATCTGCATTGCCCCCGTGGCACGCCTGGATTGGCTACCCAGAGGCTATTTAAGCTGTGGGCTGGCTTTCCCCAGGGTCCGAGGATTGTTCAATGTTCCTGAATAAACTGCATTGAAAAAAAAATAATAGAAGAAAATTCTCTTACAATATTTAATATTAAAAAGTATCCCTGTCTCATTCTTTCTTTACAGTATTTCTGAGGCTCCAATGACATGTATCGAGAACATTTTTCATTCTGTCCTACAAGAAATGATGTTGCTCCTTGATTAGTTAGAATAGATAGCAAAGAAGAATTAAGAAAACAATATAAATCAGAGGCCATGGAGTTAAGAGCATTGACAGCCTTCTGAGAGGACATGAAATTCAAATACTAATACAAAAACATAGACTCAGGGAAAATGAGTTGACATCTATAGCAACTTTGTACACTGTATTTTCATATGTGTGTGTGTGTGTGTGTGTGTTTTGAGACAGGGTTTCTCTATGTAGCCATGGCTGTCCTGGAACTCACTCTGTAGAATAGGCTGGCCTCAAACTCAGGGACCTACCTGCCACTGCTTCCTGCATGCTGGGATTAAAGGCATGCACCACCAGGCTTACTTTCATATTCTTTATGAAGACAATAAGCTTAGAATCCAGGATTAAAAGTTTTTACTAGTCACATTTGTAACCTGGTCAGTCAAAGATAAGTTATTTAGAAGCATAGTAAGAGTTCAAATGGCCTTATTTCTTTTTATGCATAATAAAAATAAAAATAAACTTTTTAAATTTAACCAAATCTACATTTGGCTTCTGGTTCTTCTGTTAATGAGTATATGCCCTAGAATGCAGTAAATAACCTTTCTATAAATGTTGACACCAAAGTGAAGGAGGAATAATATAGTATGCAACGTTTTCTTTTTGTAATTATTTTCTTTTAAATTATGTGTATATATGTGTGCCAGTCTCTGTGGAGTATTGCCCATGAATGTAGGTGTCCATAGAAACAAAAAGAGGGTATCAAATCCCCTGAAGTTAGAAATACAGGACATCTAACATGAGCGCTAAGAACCAAAATTCTGTCCTCTGAAAGACGAATACACTCCCTTAACTTCTGAGCTATCTCTCCAGCACAGCACTCCATAATCTGGACTATAGCAATGTCTAGCTGTAAATGAGATAAGTGTGTTGACATAAAATAGGCATTTGGAACGGTACCGTTCTTAGGGAAGAACAGAATACCATCGTTACCCTTTAAATAACTGATTGATTAGTGCTAGGCACTTTAAAAACAATATAACTCAGTCTGCTGATTCATAACCGCCCTCCCCACAATAAAGCCATATAGCAAAGGCTCAGTGTGAGCTGAAAGGCTAGAAGGACTTAACCTGTTTCTGTTTGAAACTCGTTAGCTTTCTGAGCTTACTTGATAGATGAGGAACCTAAGGCAGGTATTTCAAATGTTTTTTTTTTTTCTATTATTTTACAATTGGGAAGTGGCTGACCCCAAATAACCTTGATATTTTAGTTCTTATTTAATATGTAAATTAACAGATAATTGCCATGTCCATCACCTTAGAATTTGCAATCTCAGCCAAGTAGATTCTCCATTTGTTAAAGAAAGAAAATAAATGGGTGGGGGTTGATTTTGTTCCAACTGAACCTAAATATATATATATATATATATATATATATATATATATATATATATATATATATTATATTCTGAATTCATTAAAATTCCTTGGGGAACCCATGCTGTTACAATAAGGAAATATTATAACTTATCCCAATGTCAGATAAAGACATCATCTGCTGGAGACACTAGATGATCAAAACCCAGTGCATGAAAAAGTTTAATTAGATAAAACTGTCTTTAAAAATTTTAAACATTATAGTACATTAATTCCACATTTGATAGTCTTCTGCTCCTGTTATGAAATGTCCGTCTGTACCTCTTCTTTCAGTGGCTATCAAAAGCACTGTTATTATAAGCGTATTGTTGAACAGAACTGTGCAGCTCTGTGCAGTTCTAATGCAGACATTTAGTCACGTTAGGGAATCCTCTCTCACATTATGATCTATCTAGTTGCTTTGACTGAATAATCTAGTAGTGAGATTGTTAAAATGAATGATATTGTATTTACATTTTAAGCATTTGGAAACATCAGGATTCTATGAAATTAGCTAACAGCTGATAGAAACTGTCAACAAATATTACGTTGTCAACCTTTCGTTCTTCACTTTTAAATCCATAACATTTCAACCTTAAATCTCATGGAAAGTCAGCAAAATCTGGGGAAAGCTGTTTGAAATCAAGACCAGCACACAGTTTAAAGGTCCCTTTGCATGTAAAGGTTGAAAAATGCAATTGGCATTTATCTGTTGATCTTTCCTCAGCACCCTGAGACATGCTACATGTGAGCAGCCAGCACCTTCAAGGAGGGCACAGATAATTCAATGGGCTATTTCTCTGTATCTCCACTTTACATTTGTAGCGTTCTATGTTAACTCAACTTGTTCTTTTCTCTGGTTCTCTCTTTGGTCACTGCCACGCATGGGCAGCAGCTGTTACCATACACTGGCTTCAGGAAACTCAAATATGGGCAATGGAAAGAGTGCAGAGTCTGGCCACGTCTTCTGGGCTCAGGTTTTGAGCACATGGACTTGGTCCTGATGTTCTCAGGGTTCCCCTCTTTCTTCCCGCCACCATTTCTAATTAGTTTTCCCGATGGAGAAAGAAGATGGATTATATTTTAATAGCCAGAGACTAAAATTAGTTTATGTTTTAGCAAGTTAGCACTTCTAAGCAGTTGATTTACTCTTGAAACTGCAAAATCTGTGAGCTCGCAATTAATCATAAGTTGGTCATTTTCTTTCAAAAATGTTCAGTTTGGCTGTCTGTATCATAATAGGAGAAAACATGTAATTTATGCAGTTTAGAAATTATAGCCTTGTGTTTAACTGTGTTGTAATATATTTTCTCACACACTCATTGTTCTTAACGCTATAAAAGAATGTCATCTTCCTGGGATTTATTTAAGCAAAACCTTTAGAGTGAGACCTCAAGCAAAACAGCAACCTCCTGGATTTGTGCTTGCTTTTTTTTTCTTTTTTTCTTTTCTTTTTTTTTTTTTCCTTTCTTATATAGGTGCTTTTAGGATTTGTTTTGACCACATTTAATTTTTACGGTAACTTTTAAGAATTATTTTTTTTAGATAGAGGCGCATGTTCTTTGCTTTGTTCTTGAAATAAGAATGCTTTCCCTTCGATATTCTCATGCGCATAACACATGTAAAAGCATTCTGTTAATATTCACAGAATACACAAAGCAACTCCCCCGAGGCAATGTGATAATTTAAAGACACCATAAATTCAAGGGAGTAGATGTCTTTTAATTCACTGACTTAAAAAAAAAGGCACTTCTTTGAAAATCCAAAACAGTACATATTTTAAGCAGTTGCCCCAACTAACCTTTGCCAGAAAATTAACCCCCAAATTGTTTGACATCCTTGAATAGTATATCGCAATGCTGCCAGCATACTGATCACTCACTGTGTCTGAGACAAATCAATTAGCCTGCCAATTGTATTCATTAGAATTCATTCATATCTCTATAAAAAGTTAATTAAAAGTAAGAGTGAGGAGGAAATCATGTCTAACATTCTTATTAAATCCAAACCACCAAAGTAATTTCAAATCTAAGTCAACAATCATTACTCTCCCTCCAAAATAAAAGCACAGTATACCCGAGAAACAGATAAAGGAGGTGCCAACCATGAACTCTTCAATAAAGAATTCTGAATTAAGGTTTATGTTCTACAAATATGAGGCATTCTGTTACTGTTATTTTAAATGATTCCCCTCCTTTCTTGCTGTATACGCTCGACTGGCTGAGATGGCTCCTCTAGACATCTATTCAACCCATCATCATAGGTGAGGGTAGAAACTAGCACTGTGCCTCCTTTCTCGAGAACTGAGCTTCTAAAGATGAGTGACAGCCCAGAAGAACCAGAGGAATGTCCCAATTAAAGCAAATGAAATCATCTCCATTAAGGACCATGGCTTATAGAAACCAGCTGCCAAAACAGAACCCAGGCAACAAGCAGGGTTTTTCATACTTCTGCAAGACTCTCCGTTCCTAACATACTGAGTGCCTCCTGTAGAACTGGTAAAATCAAAAGGTGTTTGAACACAAAACGCTCTGATTATAATATGAAACTCTCTCCCAGCCTCTCAATCCCTTCCGTATTGGGCAAGATATCTGATTCTTTTGTTTCCAGAGTACCAAAAAGAGAGCCCTATGTGAAGGCTGAAGAATCTTCCTGACAAGCCACAGGGAAGCCTTAGACTCATTTCATATTCAGTTCTTGGCACTGAGGTCTGGGTGGAGGTGGGCAGGTCTACCCTGCCTTTCAGTCTCATTAATCATTTGGCTTTCCCTGGCTGCTCACTGCATCTTCTGGAGGAACCCTTCTCTTTATTCATTCAGACAACCCTTTGGATTAAACAGAGCCAGCTAAATGTCAAAGCAAATCTGAGTCTTGATGCAGATAATCATTTCAATAATATTTCTCCATTTGTGCCCAAACACCAGGGGAATAAAGCTTTTCTGCTGTCAGGTACGGTAAGACTGCAGTTGGTGTAAATGCTTGACACTGAGCCAGATGGCTTAGCCGTGCCTCAAACATATGTTCAACAAGCAGGCTTGCACACATTGGAATTTTATTATTTTGAACTGGTGAGGCTTGCATATTTATTTACTTGACCTCCTTTGGTGTCACTTTGGTATTAAAACAATCAGTTGTAAAGCTTCTCCAAGCAATAGGGTAGGGCTGGCTTATAAACTACTTGTCAGTTTCACATCACCACCCGCAGTGAAGTATTCCTTGTCTCACAGTCTCCCCTGGATAATTTAAAGAAAAGGGTAGCAAGGTGAGTGTGGCCGAGGGAAGAGGAAAATGGGAATTGAAGGAGAGAGTGCTGGCCTACCCTATAGATGAAGATGAATGTGCCCTTTTCTAACCAACTCTTTACATGACCTGAGGACAAGTAATTTTCTCAATTATTACCATGTATATTTCACTCAGAAAAATCTTGTCTGGGCGTTAACAAAATCAACCATTAAAATATACAACTGTGTGTGCCCTTCAAAATATCACAGTTAAAGTTATCTACCTACCCATCTACTTATCCATCTGGATAGCTAAGTGTATACTCATATGCTTGTGTGTATGTTTATGAAGTGCATGTTTATAAAAGCATATATGATTATTCTATGTTTGCTTGAGTATATATTCAACATGTATGTGTATACACAATGTTATGTTTATATATTCTGATATGTATTCCCATTTTCATATACATATGTGTATGTGCGTATTTATTTATGAATTAAAAGGAAAAGCTGTGCCACTACCTTTATCAAGAAGCATTTGTGGTTGTTAAAAATATTTATCAAGCTGCCAATACGTTCCTCAAAATATAACTTAACTAATTTTATAACTCAGTTGAAATCAAGTTTGTACAACAGTTAATTACACATTAGTTAATATGTTCCAATTCAGTGGTTTTACATGGTCAGAGAAAGCTGGCAAGATGGCTCAGTGGGTAAAAGCAATTTCAGCACAAACCTTGATGACCTTAGGTCCATTCTTGGAACCCATGACAGAAGGTAACTGGCTCCCACAGGTTGGCTTACACACTGCAACTACATGCTACACACACGCACACCCACACAATGTGCACTCAGGTACACACACGCACAATAAGTCGACGTTAATTTAAAAAGTAAGGGTTAGAGGATAGATATCGAAAGCTAGGAACAATGCAAACATTATAGACAGTTCCTGCACATAGTTTGTACCTGATGGAAATAAATGAATTTTCACCGAGGACCCAATGTCTTAGATAAGTACACTGCTACCTCAAGTCTCTGATTAAATGAGATGTAGTTTATCAAAACGCTAGCCAGAGTAATGACCTGTGCCTGTATGATACATATTACCTTTATTCCAAAGTAAATGTTTGCTTCCAAGTTGGCTGCATCAGAACTGACTGATGGGAGATTTAGGATTCATTTTAAATGATAAATATTTATTGTTTATATATGTAGGTATACAAATAATGTATATAATATACAAACCTATAATGCTGATAATACAGTGGTTTTCCGCATTCTTAGACTCAAATGTTTTCATTCCACAATAAATGTCTTGACCCCCTTGCTGCCCTGAACTAAAACTCACACAAAATTAAACTTACCTGCACACGTGTTTTTAATTCACCTAATTTTTTCACACAATATATTGTGATCATATTCTTTCTCCTCCCCCAACACCTTCCAAATCCTTCAAACCCCACCCCCTACCCACCCAATGTCATGTTCTTTTTATCTCTAAAAATATCAAAACAAATAAACTTTTTAAAGAATCAATAAGCCAAAATTAAAAAAAAATAAAAGCACACACGAAATCATGGATTTTGATTTTTTTTGTGGGTGATGGTGGGCTTTTTGTGTTTCGTTTGTTTTGTATTTGTTTGTTTGTTTGTTTGTTTGACTTCTGGGCTTGGTACGTGCCTGGGAGTGTGATTGTTATACACTGTGTCACTCCATTGGAGAAAAACTGATTTTCCCTTTCAGAAAACGTGTCAATTACAAAGAGATTGTTGGTTATGAATGAAACATTCTGTCTACTGTGTCTTTTCAGTGCTGTTTTTTTTTTTTTTTTTTTTCTGGTTTGAACCTGTGTGGATCTTGTACACTCTATCTCGTCTCTGTGAGTTCATATGTGCATCAACCTAGTTATACCTGGAAGACACTGATTCTGTATAGTCACTCATCATCTCCAGCTCTCACAATCCTTCTCCTTTTCTACAAAGATCCCTGGGCCTTGAGGAGAGGGGTTTGATGATGACATGCTATTTAGGGTTGAATGCTTCAAAGTGTTTCACTCTCTGCACATTGTCTAGTTGTAGATCTTTTGTTAATTACCATCTAGTGAAAAGAAAAAAAATAAAAACAAAAACAAAATCCCATCCCTGATGAGGGTTGAGTGATGCTCTGATCTATGAGTATAACAACATGTCGTTAAGAGTTATTTTATTGCTATCTTCCTTTAGCAGAATTATAGCTATAGATTTCATCATGTTCAATTCCATAAGTAAGTTCTATCTTCAGCACACAGCTGCCCTTACCACAAGGTTATGATGGAAGGTAACCAATAGTCTTGGCAATGACCTGTGATTTCAGGGATCAACTATGGAACACCTTTAGCCAATGACTCAATAAGGTGTACCCCATTCCTGACACTGTGGTGGCATAAAATATTTAGGTGGAGCATTGTCTCTCTGTTATATGGAGTCTCCATTTAAATTCTCTTCCCTTGTGCTCACATTTTAGAAAACTTCTACAGAATTGGTTTGTACATCGCTTTTCAAAAGACCTTTATTCCATTACTATGGAACCCACTTGAACCCTGAACTGCCATGGATTACATCTGTGCAGGGGTTCTAGGTTATTTCCATGAATGGTTCTTAGTTGGAGTATCAGTCTCAGAAAAGATCTCTGTGCCCAATTTTTTTGGTTCCTGTTGCTTTCCTTGTAGAGCTTTTGTCCTTTCCAGGTCTTACTATTTCCTACTTCTTTCATAAGTTTCCCTGCACTCTACCCAAAGGTTGGTCAAAAGTCTCAGTATCTGCCTTGATACCCTGAAAGGGTAGAGCCTTTCAGAGGCCCTCTGTGGCAAAGGACTGTCTCTGACATGAACTGATTGGCCTGTTCTTTGATCACCTCCACCTGAGGGGGAAACACTCTTACCAGGACACAGAGGAAGACAATGCAGCCAGTCCTGATGAGACCTGATAGACTAGGATCAGAAGGAAGGGGAGGAGGACCTCCCCTATCAGTGGACTGGGGAGATGCATGGGTGGAGAAGGGGGAGGAAAGGTGGGATTGGGAGTGGGGAGGGAGGGAGATACGGGGGGGATACAAAGTGAATAAATTGTAATTAATAAAAACAAAAATTAAAGAAAAGAAGTTATAAAACAAACAAAAGACCTTTATTATTAGCTGGCCCTCCCCATATCCACTCCTTTATCTTACCTTTCATCCCTCTCCCCATTTGATCCTCCTATTCTGGCTTCCCCTTTATCTCTTTATAACATAATATTCTATTTCCCTTTCTTTGGAGGACTGTCTCCTCCATCCTGTCCCTTCACTAGCTATCTGACTTCTACACTTATTCAAGTTGAAACATACATGTTTAGCTTAACAGCTGACATCCACATATAGAAAAGAAAACATGCAATATTTGCCTTTGTGGGCCGGAATCACCTCCCTAAGGATGACTGGTTTCTAGCTCCATACATTTACCTGAAATTTTCATTTTTTCTTAATAGCTGAATAACATTCTAAATAAACATGCCACATTTTCACTATCCATTCATTTGTTAATGACGATGTAGGCTGTTTTCAATTTCTGATTAGTTTGAATAGACAAGAAATGAACATAGATGATCATAATAATAAGGTGTAAAGTCCTTTGGCTGTATTTCCAAGAGTAATATAGCTATATGTTTTATCAGCTTCAAGATTTTTGGTGGATATCCACACTGATTTCTACAGGGTTTATACCAATTTTCAGCCCCATTAGCAAGAAATAAATCTTCTTTCTCCTCCTCTTCACCAAAATGTGCTGTCATTCATTTTATTGATCTTGGCCATTCTGACTGAGACAGGATGAAATATCAAAGCAGTTTTTATTTGCATTTTCTTTATGGCTAAGGATGTCGAATATTTTAAAGTGTTTCTCAAACATTTGTGTCTCATCTTTTTTAAAAGTCTCTGTTTAGCTTTACACCCCATTTTAAAATAGGTTATTTGTTTCCTTGAAGTTCAAGTTTGGTTTTATATTTATTGCTGTTGTTATTTCTATATTCTAGATCCCATTTAACATATATATGTATATATGTATATATAATATATATAGTTATAGAGTATACATATACCATAGTAGACGTATATGTATACTATATAGTATATATAGGTATATATATATATTACATATACATGTAAAACATATATGTACATATATGTATACTACATAGTATATATATTATATGTGTGTATATAGTATATATAGTACATATAGTATATATACACATACTATTTATATGTATTATATATATATAATTAGCAAAGGTTGCTCCCCATTCTGTAGGCTGCTGCTTTCCTCAAATGTTGCTTACCTGACTGTACATGAGATTTTTAACTACATATGTTAGTTATTGATCTTATCGCTTGTGCTATTTATTGTTCAGAAAGTCTTTTCTTGTTCGAATGAGTTTCTGTTCTTCGCTTTCTTTTCTACCAGTTTCACGGTATGTCGTCTGAGTTATGTTGAGGTCTTTGATCCATTCAAACCTATTTTCATTCTTCTACGTACAGTTGTCCAGTGTGACCAGCATCGTATAATTTTTGGCATGTATAATTACACATGCTATTACATATATAATTTTAAAATGTCAACCCAAACCCAAATGTACTGATTGTGGAAAACAATGCATAAAAAGAAAGAAGTTCATGGAGTTCTTATGTGTGCATGCATATGTATTCCAGTATTTTAAAGACTTGGAAATAATTTTAATAGGTAAGATGGTCAATTAATTAGATGCTTGTCTTCTTAAGAAAAATTGACATGAATATACAGTTCAACAACATCGTATCTAATCTATAACTAAGACAATGAAAGAGGCTGCTATTTAGTTACAGGGTTTTCTAAAACAATGACTGAATTCCATGCATTGAACTTTTATGATTTCACTTTTGTATATGTAGTGAAGATTTAAGCAATGTTTAAAATTTTCACAAATAAAAAAATAATTCTAATATACTTTTTATAATGTTAAAAAGGAAGATGCTACTATACTCACAATATTATCAAGATGTACGGCTCTTTCCACTACCTATAATAATATTTAAAGGCTCTGCATTATTCAAGAAAACTCTACCTATCGGGTCTAACCTGTTCAGTAGAGGACACCCTATACAGTAGGACGCCTAACATCTTGTCTCCTCCCCAATAAATTCTTGGTTCTCCTTAAGAATTGCAACAACACACAGTATCTCTACAGTCTGCTTGCTTTTCTTATACCCTTTTTTTAAGCTATGTGGCTCTTGGCTGGCCTACTTCTGTATAGTCCAGGTTGACCAAAAGATTTTAGCAATCCTTCTCTCAGACTCCTCCATTTTAAGATTAGTGGACTCACCAGCACATCTGCCTTCTCAGCAGTCTCCATAATTTTCTAGACTAGAACTGTCATCAAAGAATATTATACATTGGATTGTCTTCAGCAGGAGAACAAAGAAAAAATCAGTCAATATCAAAATTACAAAACTAGTCATAAATGAAGATGTATTTTAAAATGAATTCTTAACTTTATATATTACATATCTTGGGATTTATATTCTTCATACATCTACAGAGAATAATTTAATTTTAAAATGATAAACTTTGAATTGTGTATTTGCAAACAGGTACCAGCATAATTTCAGAATCATAAATCCTAAACTAACATCAATATAAAACAGAGTTTAATATAAAATGTAATTCATGTTATATGTCACATTGGTTTAATTACATTTTATAATAACCCGCTACTTCAAAACAACATTAAAATTTTTTTGCATAGGAAACATGCTCTTCTTATGTAGATATAGGTATTAAGTAAATGCTATTTACTCATAATATTGAGTTTACATGAGGTTTTTGTGTCAGCCTAGGGAAAAAGTACAACTGCCTTTGAAAATGAAATATAAAACTTACACAATTACATCTTTATGTTGGCCTGCATCTTGCTGCAGTGAGATTAAATTATTCTTTGCTCTCTAAATTCTTCATTATAGCTATGTATGATCAGAGATTTTCAAATATACTAATTCACCTCCATACCAAAAACCCTAACAATTGATTAAGGAATATTGTATTAGTTAAATAGCTCTAATAAGTCATAATAATAATACAATATTACAACTATGTGTAAACACATATATTTTACATATTTTATTTAATCGCCTTTCTTGACTGCCTAACTTTCAGCTGAACTCTGTTTTCCACAGAGAACACAAAAACATTACCTGACTCTCAGCCTCCTCACTGTTGCACAGTATCCTCTGAGAGAGTTTTCTGACATGTGTGAGACACGAAAGGCACAGCAGTTGAACAGCAGCCATTCCTCTGTCCTGGTGCCTCTATACAGAAACCTAGTGTGTCTTTCTATTTTGAAAAAGAAAAAAAAAAAGTCACTTCACGTCACTTGGTCAGTCTAAAGACTCCAGAACACCAGAAGAGTACACAACACAAAAACATTTGCAATGCAATGTTATGCCAGAACTTCGGTGAGCGAACTTCTAAGCAAGTTAACAATAAAATAGCTGTGATTTGGAATAGGAACAAGTTGCAAAGACATCTTCCATTTCCAACAGTGCTGCAGCATAGATGACTCTTTTTCAGAGGATCTGCTGCCAACAGTATGTGCAGTCGACAAAGGAAACTTGATTTTTCTCAATCAAGTTTCCTGTGTGCCCATGAATAACGCATTTATGATGGGGAAAGGGAAGAGCCCAGTATCCCAGGCTTTCTTGTTGGGACAGCAGTACTTTAATAACAACTGCATTACTGATGATGGCAAATGTATTCAGTGCTTTGGGTGGAGGTGTAGGGAGATGATTTACCAAAGATGGGAATCGAAAACGGCTATGATAAGAATCTAGCATATCGCTCTTAACCATTATCCCCTTCTGCCTCTTCAAAAACAGAAAAGCGATTTCACTGCAGGCCCAGATAGTGAGTTCACACTGCAGGGCCAGATAGCTAACCATTTTAAGTAATCTCTAAAGGGGAATCATTACCAAGTTAGATGAGAACTGTCTCCATTTGTAATATTTAATGGTTGAGTGTCTCAGGCAATGGCCTAGTCATCTGTCGTGTTTAAATATTTTAGTAATAGCACTTGAAGATCTAAATTAAAGAGACCCTTCAATGAATCCTAAATAATATTTAGGGCCTGGTGGCGGATTTTAAACATTGCGTTTGCCTACTGGACTAAGGAGAATGCTTTCTAGATGGAGTTCACCCATTACACAGACAACAGCCATATGGCTTACAATCAAGGCTTTCCTTCTGAAAGACAGTTGTAGTACATCATGCACTATCCAGGTGGGAATGTGAGCTTAGACATAATCAGGAGCCACCCAAGTTGTAGCACTATTTTGTTTTGTTTTGTTTTGTTTTTTTTAATACATAATATATAAAAATGTATTTTATGTATTTATATATTTGATGTTTCAATATTTAATACATATTTGCTTAATTATGAACATGAATATAATAATTACATACATACATGTATATATAATAGAGGTGACATTTAACTGACTATAAATATCAAAGCTTAGGGTCAGATGATTGTTCAAGGTTCCTGAATAAACTGCATTGAAAAGAAAAAAGAAAAAAAAAGCACATGGCAATATTTTGAAAAATGGCAAAGGTAATGATTAATGTAATGCTTTTAGTAAAATATAAGCTTTGTTTTGTTTTTTTTACAATGACCTCTCACTGCCCTGAATTTTGTGTCTACCTCTTGTGGTATTATGATTTAGTTCAAAAAGTGTTCATCGGTGGTTAGTTCAATCCTAAGCCTGCATGTCATCAATATTATTGTGTAATAATAATTTCCAAATGGAGCAATAACATGGAAGCTTGCTCAACACTGGCTCTACACTGCTCAACTCATGTCATTGTAAGCCAGAAGCAGATAACACAGGTTCATGCATAAATACAGCCATCTATTTTAGAAGATGAGTAATGAATATAAATTCTTTACTCTCTGAATTGAATACTAGAGATGATACATGAAAATGTGGCATTAGAGAAGAATAAAATATTTTAAAATAAAAAGTATATTGATAAATATAAGTAAAACTGTGATATATACTTTTGTTATACCTTTACATTGTATTAATCATTCATACTTAATGTGACTGCAGCATAAATGTGCTGTGTCCCCCTACATGCTGTCTGCCTGATAGTCAGGAAAAATAAATAAATAAAATGAGTGGGAAAATTGAACAAAAAGGCCAGGAAGTTGTTTCTGAGATTGAGGTAAGTTATCCTCCTGAAATGCATTAGGCTGACTTTTCTCAATGACCGCCACAGCTCCCGACAAAGGGAGTAAACGATCCATATTCACCACAGCTTACTGACTTCTTTACTAGTGTTTGGGACCTGTTTTAATGCCCTCTGAAGTATAGCATTCTGACTTGGGTGTCCTCTCTCTCTTTCTTCCTCTTTCCCACTCACCATGTTTCTTCGCCATACCTTTTCTTCATTTGCCATCACTAACTCCCCATCTACACGGACACACACATTTGGATACATACAAAAAGCCTACCATTCCATGAACAGACAGTATGGGTAGCATGTTTTATTTTTATTTGACAGCCCCCATAAATTTTATTCAATAGCAGCTGCTACATGAAGGATTAAACAGTAGGTAGGTGTAGTTTCTCCAAGTGTGTGTGTGAGTGTGTGTGTGTGTTTGCTTGCTTGTTTTTTAATATCTTCAATCATTATACTATCATGGTTTGGACTTTCTGTCAGTCTTTGTTCTCTCATTATCCCTGGTCTTTCTGGAGGCAGGGTAACTTTTGGATCACAGGTTTCATCAGTGGATTGTTGTTCCCTTCCTTCCATTATTCCTGCCGGGCTAGGAGGTAGTTCAACCTTCATGCCTCTCCCGCCCCGTAGGTGTCTTAGCTAGAGTCACAGCCATATCTTCCCAGGAGCCTACCTGTCACAGGACCCCAGACTGACAAAGAGATGTCCTCCTCAGTTTCTGTTCTTGTTCTCAGCCCTTTCACCTCCAACCTCTATTCTCTCCATATCTGATCCTCACTCTTGTATCCCTCCCCATTCCATCTCCAGCCCAGTTCCCTCTCTTCATCCACTTCTGCTGTCTATTCTGTTTTCCCTTCTAAATGGAATTCCAGCACCCTCCCTTGAGCCCTCCTTGTTATTTAGCTTCTTTGGGTCTGTGGATTGTAGTATGATTATCCTGTACTATAGGTCTAATATCCATTTATAAGTGAGTACATATGAGTCTTTCTGGGTCTGGGTTACCTTAGGATAATCTTTTCTAGTTCCATCCATTTGCCTGCAAATTTCATGATTTCTTTGTTTTTAATAGCTGAGTGGTATTCTATTGTATAAATGTACCACAATTTCTGTATTCACTCTTTGGTTGAGGGACATCTAGATTGTTTCCAGTTTCTATCTATCACAAATAAAGCCTCTATGAACATAGTTGAGCAAATGTCCTTGTTGTATGGTGGAGCATCTTTTGGGTATATGCCTAGGAGTGGTATAGCTGGTCTTGAGGCAGAACTATTCCCAATTAACTTGACTGAAGTCTGAGAGGCTCCGGCCAGCAGTGGATAGAGACAGATGCTGAGACTTGTAGTCAAGCATAGGGTGGAACTCTGGGGGTCCTGTGGAAGTGTTGGGGGAAGGATGGAAGGACCTGGAGGGGACAGGGACCTCACAACAGAGACAACTAGCCGGGTCCCATGGAGGCTTTTGGAGACTGAGACATCAACTGAGGAGCATTCATGATCTGGACCTAGGTCCCCTGCACACATGTGCAGTCATGTGCAGAATTACAGTCATGCCAAACCTAGATGCCTAGATGCCAGTGTGAAAACACAATAATAGGCAGAAAAATATGTCTGTCTCCAGTAGAGCCCAGCAACCTCACCACAGTAGGCCCTGAGAATTGCAGCAAAGCTGAAGCGCAAGGCAGCAATCCTAAAACAGCCTTTATTATAATATATATTTTAAGAATATAATAGAGGTCCCTAAACAGAAAATGAATAAATCCCTTAAAGCAATATGTGGTAGAAGAAAAAAAAAGTGGAAGGAAATCAATATAACTTGAAAGTAGAAATCAATATAATATAGAATCAATAGAAAAAACCCAAACTGAGGGAAATATGAAAATGAAAGTTTTAGGAACTCAAACAGGAAACGTGGAGACAAGCTGTACCAACAGAATACAAGGCATGAAAAAAATTACAGGCATTGAAGACAAGATGAAAGAAATGGATACTTTAGCCAAAGAAAATGTTAAACTTAAAAAACTCCTAACACAAAACATAAAAAAAACAAGAATAGTACAAAAAGACCAAATCTAAGAATAATAAAAATAGAAAAGGAAAAGAATCCCAATTCAAAGGTCTAGAAAATATTTTCAACAAAATTATAAAAAAATATCTTAACCTAAAGGAAATATATATCAAGGAGCAAGAAGCATACAGAACACCAAATAGATTGGTCCAGAATAAAAAGTCTCTTCAAACATAATAAACAAAACACTAAATGAACATAACAAAGAAAGAATATTAAAAAGCTTCAGAGTGTCTGGGAGAAAACAAATAACATATAAAAGTAGACTTATTAGAATAACATCCGGCTTCTCGATGAAGACTATACAAGCCAACAGGACCTGGGCAGACTCTATTAGACCATGGATGCCAGCCCAGACTACTCTAAGCAGCAAAATGTCCAATCACAACAGATCATCCAGGCTAAAGCTAAGCAGAAATGTTGGTGATGACTGAAGTTATAAATCAAGTGGACCTAAAAGATATTTATAGAACACTTCAACCAAACACAAGATAATATACATTTTTCTCTGCACCTCAGGGAACTTTCTCAGAAGTTGACGACATACTGGAATAGAAACCAAGTCTCAACAGATATAAGAAAATTACAATAACTCCCTGTATCATACCATGCAATCATGGATTAAACTTGGATGTCAACAACAACAGAAACTGAAACCTTATAAATTCATGAAAACTGAACAACTCTCTGTCAAATGAAAAATAGGTCAAGACAGAAATAAAGAAATTAAAGATTTTCTCATGTTGAATGAAAATAAATACACAATGTATCTAAACTTATGGAATACAATGAGGGTGGTTTTAAGAGGCAAGTTCATAACACTAAGTACCGATATATAAAATCAGAGACATCTCATAATAGTAACAATACTTAACAGAGTGACTTAACAGAACATCTCAAAGCTCAAAATAAATAAATAAATAAAAATAAGAAAGAAAAAGAAAAAAATCATACACCAAAGGAGTAGATGGCAAGAAATAATCAAACTCAGACTGAAATCAATAAAATAAAATAAAATAAAATAAAATAAAATAAAATAAAGAAAAATCAATGAAACAAAGAGCTGGTTCTTTGAGAAAATCAATACAATTGACAAATTTTTATCCAACTTAACTGAAAGGCAGAAACAGAACAGCCAAATTAACCAAATTAGAGATAAGTGGGTCAGGGGCATAACAATAGACACCAAGGAAATCCAGAGAATCATAAGGACATACTTTAAAAACCTACACCACCAAATTGGAAAATTTAAAGAAATGAATAGTTTCCTGTATACATACTACTTACCAAAGTTAAATCAAGATCAGATAAGCAATTTAAGCAGACCTAAAACCACTAGTGAAATAGAAAATTAAAAGTCTACTAATCAAAAAAACCCAGACAGGTGGTTTTATCACAGAATTCTACCACACATTCAAAAAAGGGTTAATGCCAATACCCCTCAAGGTAGTCCACAAAATATAAATAAAAGGAACATACTCCAATTCTTTTTACTGAGCCACAACTTCCCAGATACCCAAACCACAAGACCTTAAAAAGGAAGGGAATTACAGACTAATTTCCTTTATGAACATAGATACAAAACTTCTCAATAAAATAAAACCTGCAAAGCAAATCCAAAAACACATGAACAAGACCAGCTACCATGATGAAGTAGGCTTTGTCCCAGAGATGAGGAGATGGGTCAGCATCTCTAACTCAATAAATGTAATCCACCATATAAACAGGCTGAAAGACAAGATCATCTTATGAGATGCAGAAAAGGCCTTTGCCAAAATCCAATACCGTTCAAGATAAAAGTCCTGGAGAGATCAGGGATAAAAGAGCTATATACCTCAGCATAATAAAGGCAACTTACAGTAATCACATAACCAGTATCAACCTAAATGGGGAGAAACTCAAAGCAATTCCACCAAAATCAAGAACAAAACAAGGTT
This sequence comes from Meriones unguiculatus, assembly GCF_030254825.1. Classification (NCBI taxonomy): domain Eukaryota; kingdom Metazoa; phylum Chordata; class Mammalia; order Rodentia; family Muridae; genus Meriones; species Meriones unguiculatus. Next base: position 97,607,478 of record NC_083356.1, on the reverse strand, counting down.
GACCACACTATATAACTATTCAATATAGTGTTGGAAGTCTTAAGTAGAGCAATAAGACAACTAAGGAGATTGAGGGTATAGAAATAGAAAGGGAAGAAATCAACCTATCTTTATTTGTAGATAATATGATAGTATACATAAGTGTCCCTTAAAAAATTCCATCAGGGAACTGGTGATAAATGATTTCAGCAAAGTAACAGGACAAAATTAGTGCAGAAAATCAGTAGTTTTCATATATGCAAATAACAAACAGACTGAGAAGAAATCCAGGCAAACAGAACCTTTCACAATCGCATCAAAAGATATAAAATATCTTAGAGTAACTCCACCAAGCAAGTGAAATACTAGTATGACAAAAACTTTAAGACATAAAAGAAATTGAAGAATATATATGAGAAGATGGAAAGATCTTCCATAATCAGGAGAATTAACATACTAAAAATGGTCATCCGACCAATCTACAGATTCATGGCCATCCCTATCAAAATTCCAACACAATTTTTAACAGTAATTTAAAACTCGATCTTCCATGTCATATAGAAACACAGAAAACTCAATAGAGCTAAAATAATCCTAAATAACAAACATATGCTGGAGATTCCCAACCTCAAGTTACACTACAGAGCTTTAGTAATAAAAACTGCATGTTATTGGCCCCAAACCAGACATGCTGATCAATGGAATCGAGGTGAAGATCTATACAAAAATTCATGTTCCTCTAGGCATATGATTTTTAATAAAGGCAGAAATACACACTGGGGAAAAGACAGCATCTTCAAGAAGTGGTGCTAGTCAAACTGGATGGCTGCATATAGAAGAATCCATTGTCTTACTGCCCTGAACAAAATTCATTTTCATATGGCTCAAAGACCTCAACATAAAACCTGATAGAAGAGAAAGTGGGGAATAGCCTGACCTCATTGGCACAGGAGACAACTTTCTGAACAGAACACAGATACTGCAGGCACTATGATTAATAAATTGGACTTCATGAAACTCAAAAGATTCTGTATGGCAAAGGACACTGTCTTTTGGATAAAGTGGCAGCGTACAGAATGAGAAAAGATGTTTGCATGTCCAAGAGAGAACTAATATCCAAAATACATAAAGAACTCAAGGAAATAGTTATTAAAACACCAAATAGTCCAAGTAAAAATTTTAAACGGAAAAAACTGAAATGGCTGAGAAACACTTAAAGAAATATTAGGCATCCTTCCTCATCAGGGAAATACAAATCAAAACTTTTTTTAGATTTCATCTTATACCTGTTAGAAAGGCCAAGATCAATAAAATACATGACAGCTCATGCTGACAAGGATATTGAGTCAAGGGAACACTCAACCATCTCTGGTTGGACTGAAAACTTGTACTGCCTCTATGGAAATACGTGTGGCAGTTCCTCAGAAAGATGGGAATTGACCTCCCTCAAGATCCAGCTCTACCACCCTTAGGTATCTACCCAAAGGATGCTTCATCCTACCACAGAGACAGCTGTTCAACTATGTTCATTGCTGATCTATTCATAAGAACCAGAAATTGAAAACAACGGAGATGTCCCTCTACAGAAGAATTAGTAAAGAAAATATGGTATAGTTACGCAATGAACTGTTACTCATCCATTAAAAAAAAATGACATCATGAAATCTTGCAAGCAAATGGAAGGAACTAGAAGTAATTGCACTGAGTGAGGAAACTCAGACTCAGAAACACAACTATGGAATTTATTCACTTATATATGGATATTAGCTGTTAAGTTAATGATAACCAAGCTTTAATTCATAGAACCATAGAGATCCGTTGTAGCAGACTAGGGAGTACAGATAGCTCGCTCTAGGAAAGGGAAATTGAATAAATAGTTTTGGCCTCGTGGGGGAAGGGGTTCTGAAACATAGGGATCATGTGGAGAAGTGGAGAAAAGTGGAAAATGAGGGAGGGAGGATGGGAACATACAGTTAAAACTAAAGGTCATTTGAAGGGTAGTGTGGAAACATACAGTAGACGCTTCCTAAAATATATACATATAGGAAGGCAATCTAAATAAAATCACCAAGTAATAGGGGAGACATAGACCTAACTGGACATCTCTTGCTACCAAATGAAGCTTGCAGATCCAGGATTAAGTTGTATCTAATTGGGATGTTGGCCCAGGTGGTCCCATGGGAAACCCCAAACAACCCAACTGCTTCTAAGGCTATAGGCTACTCTTACAAACTGATGCCAAGGTCCCATTGCTGTAGATAACACCTATACAACATACTGAACATGGAGATGTTGATCTGGTGTCTACATAGAACCTTAATCCTTATGTACTAGTGTCTTTGGTAGAGGAAGGTACTTTTCAGGTCACAACCACAACCCTTTATCTACAATGGTGTCATGCCTTCATGTTATGCTAGTACAATGGTGGCACAAAATTTGTGAAAGTAAAAACCAGTATCTAATTTATTAAGTCCTACACTATGAAATTGAATGAATACCTGATATTGCTGGGGTGACCCACAGTCACACCCAACACTGCTCAGGTGACCAAGAACCTTTGACTAGATATCCCAAGACCTAGGGTAAAAACCAAATACCACTAGTCTAAAGTAAAACAAAAACAAAAATAGCAATAATTTTTTTCTAATAACACTGTTATACTCATAGATTAGCACCTTGCTCAGCCATCATCAGAGAAGCGTTCTCCTGCAGCAGATGGGAACAAATACAGAGACCCACGGCCACACACTATGCATAAAGTGACAGACCTTGGAAAACTCAGCCCTAAATGGGATGTCTCCATCAATTCCCTCAGAGCTCAGGAAACCCAAGGAAAAAGAGACAGTAAGATTGTAAGAGCCAGAGGGTTGGAGGATATGAAGAGAGCAAAGCTGTCAAAATCAACAGGCTGGATACCCATAGGAACTCACAGAGTCTGAGGCAGCAATAAGAGAGTGGGATACAGCTGGAATACAGAGTTAATAAAATGTAAATAATAATAATAAACAATAAAAATAATAATAACAAAAAAACCCAATACCTTTTGGGGTTTTTGTTTGTTTGTTTATTTATTTATTTATTTAACTTTTGTTTTTTACCCGACAGGGTTTCTCTATGTAGCCTTGGCTATCCTGGTCTCACTTTGTAGACCAGACTGGCCTTGAACTCACAGAGATCCTCCTGCCTATGCCTCCCCAAGTGCTGGATTACAGGTGTGTGCCACTACCCTACTGTGCTCTGCTAAACAATACAAATTTTTCAAGAGATGTTTTCCATAAAAAAGTATATTCAATATTTTTGTATCAAATTATATTCTTAAGTATTAAATTACATTTTGAACATGTAAGTTTAAATAAACAGTCTTTAGGTAATATACATAAATGTCTACTAAACTACATATGAAATGTAACTATTTGCATATTAACATTTTAATAAAATTCAGTGGAAAGTTTTACTATAAATCAATAAAATTTTGAAGTTTAACTTGAACGTATTTATAGAAATATTACACGCATAAAATGTGCAAATCAAATCAAGGTAATGAGCAAAGTCAAAATAAAATTATACACCACATTTATAGTAAAAATATATTAGACGAAACGATAAAGTCAAATGTTTAAATGAAAATATATCCGTAGACACTAAGTAATAATTAACAACAATGTCTATGTATTTATCATACAATTTAAATATTTTTACAAGCATATCAAAATAGCATTACCTATATTTAAGATGAACTTTCCCATCCTTCAAACAGAATAACTATTAATAATTCAATATTGCTTGTGTGGATTATGCATCTGTTCATAACGATTCACTTTTTAAATATTTGAATATTTATTTTTTTAGGTATGTGTATGGCTGTGTGAGGATGTACATACGAGTGCAGCTGTCCACGCAGGCCAAAGCCACCTGATTCTCTGGAGCTTCACTTACTGACAATTACAGACAAAGGCAGGTGCTGGAAACCAAACTCAGATTCTCCGGAAGATCAGCGTGCTCTGAACCACCGAGCCATTGCTCCAGCCCTACTAGATATTTTAATTTCAGAAATTGGTTTTGGTGCACGTGTGATAGATGTGCATGTAATGTGCATTTGAATATGGAAGTGCATGTGTGAATGTGTGCATATGGGAGCCGGAGGTGAGTACTAGTTTCTTCCCAATAGCTCTCCGTCTTGTTTTTTGAGGCAAGGTCTATCCCTGGATGTGAGACTCGTCTATGATGTGACTGCAATGACTGGCCGTAAAGCACAGGAATCTTTCTGTCCCTGACTCCCCAGCATGGAAATTATGGATGCTGCTGCCAGCCTGGTTTTTACGTGGATGCTGACATCTGCCAGGCTGGCTTTTACATGGATGCTGACAGCTGCAAACTGGTTTTTATGTGCATGCTGACAGTCCAAACTCAAGTCCTCATGCATGCACATCTGGCACTTTTCCAAATGGGCAGCCTCCCCAACCAAACCATTCACTCTTGACTTGGTGGTGGGTCCTTGCTGTCTCAATCTTTATTGTCTTACATAAAAAAAAAATATTTACAAATCTATAAAAGTACAAATTGCATTATCTCTGTTATATATATTACAAATATCATCAGTTCAGACAGTAAAGAATCCTAGCTGTATTCTTTTATCCTTGCTTCTTATTTAGAAAATATATGCATATTGTATTTAGAGATCAAACCACAGTTCATGTCTGGATAAAACAAAATATTTGTAAGTAATTAGAGTTCAGCATGAGTTCATGGCTTATCCAATGAAACCTTACGTAAACTCTCCATCCCAAATAGAAAGGTAAACATGACAAAGCTGAGAGTTTCAAATCCCTTTGGTGAAGTGTGAAATATGTGAATTCAACCTCACATAGCAATAGCCAGAATGGACTTCAGTGGAAAACGTGGCCAGAGTGGCATGAAGATGTCCTGACTCAGAATCTAAGGTCAGGTAAAACCCTGTCTTAGACAATCATAAGAAGGAACTTGTATATATGAGGGCTGAAGTTCAATCCCCAACACTGAAAAAGAGAAACGTGAGGCTGAAGAGGTATCTCAGACAGTAGACTACTTGCAAAACACTGATGAAGCCCTGGCTTAGATGCCCAGCATTGCAGAAAACTGGTGGATGGGGTGCATTAGTAATCTCAGCACACAAGAAATGGAGACAGGGGGATCAGGAGTCACCTTCCGCTCCACAGCGAGTTCCAGGACAGCCTGCGCTACCTAAGATCCTGCATCAAAAAGAACCCCACAAACTTTCCTCAGTATCATTGCAAAATAGTTATTTACGTGTCTTTTTCTGAAAGTTACCTTAGGTACAGGCAATGATCGACATTTCTCCAGAAGTCTCCTCACTTTGTGCAATCGTCTTTCCCCTCTCACTAATTCAAAGGGACAACATTAGCATATATAAAAGGTGATATATATCTACATGCACAAACATATATGTATATATTCCTTCACTAGTTTCCAGGCTCTGAATTTCATTGTTATGTCAGCCTCGGCCCATGCTAACTACCACATGGTTGTAATTTGGTAAGACTGTCTGTCCCCACAGGCACTACGCTATTGACGTGAGAACCATCTTGAGGTTTTACACTTTGTAAATTGCCGTGGGAGGTCTCTTGTTCTGCATCTTCTTGAACTAGCTGTATTCAAGAACCTGGTGAAGATACAGGAATGTTCTGTGGACACTTCCAAGAGGTGTTTTTTTTGTTGTTGTTTTTTGTTTTTTGTTTTTTTTAAACATACAAATCAACTCACCATTGTTGCCAATTTCCCACATCCACTTTGCAATCTCCCAGTTTTTCATTTTGTCTTTTGTCCTGTCTGCTTCATGTGTGGTGTTTACCACATTTATAGCTAAAGGCTGTAAGAAATGATCTTTATTCTTCCCTAACTCAAATTCATTTTGCTCTCAAGTCCCCACATCCCCTGATGCTGAAAACTTGCCAATTTATGGTCTTGCAGGTGAAACTCAGACTCTCTGGAGTATGTATTAGAGAAAATTATTTCTCTGCCCACCCATTTTTTTCCTGTCTCTGCTACGGTGGTGGTGGGGGGGTGGCTGGCGGGTGGGGATAACGAGCTGCCAGAGACTTAGATGTGATTCCAGTCCTAGTTTCAGGGCCCCGGGGCTTGCCATCTCCCTGTGTTCAGTGTCCATCACTGAGGCTGGCTAGTCCTACCCTTCAACACAGGCTCACGCCTCAAAGTCATTGTGGCTGGCAGTAATTTCTCTTGGCGTATATCTTGTCATCTCGTCTAGCATGCTGCTCTAAGCGACTCTGAAGCTGTGAGGTAAAACCAAAGACTGGAGATGCTGTACAGATTGCCCACACTTATTTATAGGATTCCAAGACTCTGTCTTCTGCTCTGGTGTCACCAGTGGAGGAGGCCAAACTATCGCAATTTCAGAGTTCCCCTAAAAAGAGACTGTTTCCTACCTACTGTCCCGTATTGCCTTTGTCTCAGCTCACATTTGAATCCTCAGCAACATTTGCTAGAACAACTGTAAAAGGATCAAATATTAAGATTTGAATTAAAACTTATTCCATATGGGGCACTGTGCTCACTCTAGTCTTGGTGCTCATTAAACCATTATACATTACCCTTGATTATTTTACAAACATATATCCCACCTCATACTGGAGAGCAGGAAGCTGGCCTTATTGCTCCTGCTAACTGCCCTGTGACTTCTATCAAACACAAGTCTTCATGTCGCAGAGGTGAAAGCACACACTCCCAAGAAAAGTAGGACCTTCATTCTTGCAAGTTTCCTGCTTAGCAAGGCTTAACTGCATCAGACCTTCAGACTCTATCTGCACATGCAAGATGTGTCCTCATCTTTTTCCGAGGAAAAAAGAAAGTGTCTGTTTAGAACTTTGATCAAGAAAGCTGTGGTTTAAGTAGCATTCATGGAGATAACCTAGAACCCCTGCACGGATGTAGCCCATGACAGTTCAGTCTCCAAGTGGGTTCCATAGTAATGGGAACAGGGACTGTCTCTGACAGGAACTGATTGGCCTGCTCTTTGATCACCTCCCCCTGAGGGGGGAGCAGCCTTACCAGGCCACAGAGGAAGACAATGCAGCCGCTCCTGATGAGAACTAACAGACTAGGATCAGAAGGAAGGAAAAGAAGACCTCCCCTATCAGTGGACTTGGGAAGGGGCATGTGTGGAGGAGGGAGGGAACTACAGGGGGATACAAAGTAAATAAAGTGTAATTAACAAAAAATTAAAAAAAAAACATGAAACAACAACAAAAAGAAAGCTGCGGTTTACATAGATCCATTACTGTGATGGTTGATGAAACTGCATCCTCTCTCTTCTTTCCTGGAAACCCTCCCCTTTTACCCAGGCTGCTGAAAGGAAATCTGCCTTCTGCTTTAAGGAAGAAAATCCAACCCACTATCAGCAGTTTCCCTTTGAAGAGAACTGTCACTTTGTGTCAATTGTAAGAATTTGTGTCAATTTCTGAAATCAGTTCATATTTGCTCTGTAGTACATCACTTTGCTCAGGTCTCAAACAACAGAAGATGTACCTGAAATTTTATTGAATATGACAGTTCCATTCTCTTGTGCAGATGAGCATGAAAGGCAAAGGTGAATATTTGAGGTGCAGCAAAAACACCTAACTAAAATGGGCCAAATGTCGTGTTTAAATTTTACTTGGTATCATTATCATTGACTAAAATAAAGTGTGGTGGAATTAGCAGATCCTTAAATCCTTTAGCTTCGTATTTATCTTGGGGCTAAACTTTGTATATCTATAGAGCATTTGTTGTCTTTTACTTATAACATAGAAATGAGAACCATGAATGCTTGCCATCTATGTATGGTGTTCTATCGGATGATGGCTCTCCAATCTTACACACAGTAAACTAACAATCTACTTGCTTTTCAGAGAGAAGAGAGGTTTACACCACACCATTGGCCATCTTTCTACTCGCTGGGAGAGAAGAGATCAGAAGCAGACTCCTTGCCTGTAAAATGTTATCTCTGTCACTGAGTGGATATCTTATTTGGTGTCATAATTTCAACAGCTGAAATGATGTTCAGCTCATTTTCCAAGGTCAGTTCTTTTCTGAAAATTAATATGCAGTCTAAATTGGGAAATTTGAGAGCATCCATCAATCTTAAAATTTTTCTGCCCCCCAAATTTAAGATTTTCCCAGCATCTACATTTGTTTTGCTCTAAAACAGAACCATGGAAAATTTAGCACACCACACTGTGTCAGTAATATAAGGATTAATACTCAATATATGGAGAATATAAGAAGGAATATGTCTTTTACGACATTTCCTTTTATGAGTGAGAAGGGACCTAATAAATTACTTTATTAAATCTCTTCTCACAAGTGAAGATAAATGTCATCAAGGGCTTAAGGTCTCGTGCATTACATGTAATGTACAGTTCTGTCGATCTTCTATATTTCTATATTTTGTCAAAATCATCCAATGGGCTTTACTTCACCCTCAAATACTTTTTTCTTTAAGAAAAAAAAAAGAAATAATGTATTGAGAGGAAAATGTCTGGCTTCATTTAGTTTCTTCCCCAACTTGTTATTTGCACTGCTGGATTGCTCTTCTCTTAAACTCTACTTCATATGATTTTCCATCTCCAAATGAGAGTCCCTGTAGGAGAGATTTGTTGTTAATGTTTAGGGGTAGAAATGTTTTAGATTCTTAGCTAACTGCTCCTTCTATATTTTTGTTGTTCGTCTGACAAGGTATGACTTGCAGAAACTTATTTTTCTTCATACATCATTTTAATAATCTTCTTTGAACACTCTACTATATGGGAAAAATTCAAAGCTTCCATTCTGTTGGGATGTAACTAAATGGTAGAGCATGTGTCCAGAGTGTACAAGTCCTTTAGTTCAATCCCCAGCACCACAACATAAATGTTTTTTTGAAGCAGCAAAATTACCATTGCTATTCTCCAGCCACAAAACTCAATAAGCTCTCAACGCAATAGCTTCTACTATCATCATCACTATCATTATCCTCTCCATTCTTTCACTTTAGATGTTTTGACTAAATTTTATAATCTTTCAACTGGAAAATTTTAGTACTCTGCGAATATGATGGCTTTAAAACACTTTTCTAACATTGTTAAGAAATATAAATGACTTACTATATAGACATACAATTAAAATCAAATGTAAGTTTGCAAAATAAAAGTTATAAAAACTACTCTAGAAATATGCACGATGACATCCTGTAGTCTATTCCACTATTAAAGAAAAATTAACTTTACGACCGACCTTAGTCAGGGTTTGCTTTCTTTAATTAAAAAGCATTGTTTATGTCCAGTCATGATTCTTGCTAATGAATTTCTCACACTAACAGCAAAGCATTTGCTTTCAACCTACTGAAATATATAACTTCTCCTCTTAAAGCTTTGGGGGGAGGGGCTTCTGCATTCTATTTAAACTTACTACAGGTATAGTCGGGGGTCTTCCTGTGTGTGCTACAAGCCTACAGGTCAACCTATTTCATGTTGCAGTCATACATTTCTTCCACATACGCTTCTGGGACTGTCTCATTTAATTCTTTGCATTTTTTAAATCCCTCTCTAGATTTTGCTCAAAAAATCTTTTGCCCATTTATAAATAATATTATTCTTCATCCCCAAATACATATACTATTGTTTTGTACCTCCATTGCACCTTTATAAACCTAATCAAACATATTCAGAAAACACACTCCCAGAGTGGTCCTTACCTGGCAAGCATAGCCATCCAAGCATGGATTAATATTAGTAAATTGATTGTTGGCTTGTGGTTGAATCCCTTCAAATTTTCTATTTCTTGGTGTGTTTCCTATGAATTATTTTTTGCCTTCGTTCTTTAGAGAGATTGCCATAAGATTCTTCACTACACAGGAAAATGAGCTCCATTTTTCATCTAGAAAGTAGTGAATGATTGGGGACTTGAGTTCTAGCACAAACAACCAGATGATTAAAACACTAGAGAAAATGTGGGGTGCAGACGTTTTCAGCCGCTGGACAGCAGAAAGAGAAGCTTTCCAGTGCCTAGTGGAAAGGAAAGAGGGAAAGGCTTGTTCTTTAGCTCTCTGTAGAAATATGACTTCATTAAAAAGGTGATGAAAATCTAATCATAGCCAAAAGAAAATCAGAGCAGAGATAACAAGATTAGCAAGCATGCTTTAAGATTTAGAGGAAAATGTAAACTTAACGAATGTGGTATTAAATAGAATTAAAAAATAATAATTTCTAGGACCGAACAAAACATTTGAAATAGCAAATTAACAGGCTTATTAGTACCTCAAGAAGAACCAAAATCAGTAAACTAAATGCATTAACATAAAAATATATTCAAACCAGACCTCAAAAAGTATTTGAACTTACATCACATGTAAGGTGATTTTAAGTGGCTTAAAGTATGATGTATATATTTCCTGTCAAAGAAAGGAAGGAATATAATGAAAGAAAAATATAAGATTCGTGAAAAAAATAATAACCAAAAATACTAAAATTTGATGAAATATATTACCATAGAGATTGTAAGAAAGCCACAGCAAGGGACGCCATAATCAAATTGTGATAAACCAACTGTAGAAGAAAAACTTTAAAGGACCAAGGACATGACTCATATTCTACAAACACAAAACTGGCTGCAAACATCTCATCAAGAGCACAGCCAAAGCCAATAAAGTGCCGTATTTAACATGCCAAAATATCAAGAGACAATTCTAGGTTGAATTTTTGTAGGTTAAATGAACACTGCAAAGATGAGCAAGAAGCTAAGAGAATTCACACCCAACAGACTAGCACAAGAAGAAAGATTTTTAGAAATACTAAATGTTTAAAAAGTAGTCAAGCTGAACGAAAATGAAGGCTGGATACAGACCTACAGAAAAGCACCTCAAGAGATACATATTTGCGTGAATATGAAAGCACCATTCTTGCCTTTAAATTTCATTTAAAAGACAATTAGTGGCTTAAAAATAATATTACAACAGACTGGCATTTCTGTGCAGACGGAAATGTGTGACAATACTAACGCCAAGAGTGGCAGAAGAACATAATATTATGCTGTGGTGAGTCCCTCTCACTAGATGTAAAATGTGACTATCTCATAAGATGTCATTGCTAGAATATTTCCACCACTGCTTGGTCAATGGTGGCCTATAGCCTGTGTCTGTGCTGTATTTCTGTTCTGCAAGTTCTACAAGCTAAGCGACTTTGTTATTTAAAGAAACAAGAGGTGCCCTAGTTCTCACATAACCTACAAAGTAAAAAGAAGAGAAAAAGACTATTTGGCCAACATTGGAGTGATGTTGTGACATGGAAAGGATATAGACCAATGGTGAAGATAAAATAGAGCTTGGAAAAAGATTCTGCATTCATTTAAAAGAATGAAAGGAGAACAACAAAATGGCAAAGGTGTGCTGATACAAGGATCAGATGAATGGGGAGGAGGTCCCCCCTATCAGTGGACTTGGAAAGGGGCACGGTGGAGATGAGGGAGGGAGGGAGGGACTGGGAGGGAATGAGGGATCGGGACATGGCTGGGATACAGAGTTAATAAAATGTAACTGATAAAAAAAAATTAAAAAAAAGAAAAAAAAAAAGAAAAATGACAGAAAGTAAAAAAAAAATTTCAAGGGGATATATCTAAGCTCAAAAATGCCAAAAATTTGACTAAATATGAATAATATAAACACTGTAAGTGAAGAACATAGATTGCCACTGCAAGACCCAATCACATGCTGTGTACAAAAACTGCCTGAATTACACAGACGCTTATACAGAAAGCTAAAATTATAAAGCAGCGCATATTAAAGAGCTAGTAGTCTGCCAAGGCTGCACCAAAGAGGGTCCAGGCTGCCCTGATGAGACTTGATAAGCTATGGGCAGATGGCCTGGGAGGAGAACCTCCCTTTCAGTGGACTAGGGGAAGGAGATGGGGACAAGAGGGAGGGAGAGACAGGGAGGAGATGAGGGAGGGGGCTACAACAGAGATATAAAATGAGTAAATTGCAAAATATTTAAAAATAAATTAAAAATGAAAAAAACAAACAAACAAACTAGTAGTCTGTCCAGGTGTTGGTGGTGCGTGCCTTTAATCCTAGCACTCAGAAGACAGAGGCAGACAGATCTCTGAGTATGAGGACAACCTGCTCTACAGTGTGAATTCGGAGAACCAGGGCTGCAAAACCGTTAGTCTATGAATATACATAATCAGTATAAATGAAAATTTCCCATCTGGGCTAACAGTACTTCCTCCAAGATCCAAAGACTATCTAACAAAAAGCCTAACAACAGCTATGAGAAGCCGTCTTTCATGTTTTTGGTCAAGACTGTCTGCAAGACTCCTAAAAGATTATTTTCTACTGCTATTGCCACGGTTTCCTTCCAGATGTGGAAGATAAATCTCTATGACTGTAGACACCATGAACTTTAGATGCTGAGACTAAGGGTCTCTGTGATGTAACTGACCAAAAAACACATCTGAGGACTAGCTTTTATGGTACAAGAAGGCACCATATATTCTTCCAAGGGAAGGAGGCAACCAAGAGTACTGTCCACATGAAACACCTTTAAACCACATCAACAATGAGTGTGGTATGATAATCTCTTAAGGATTTACAAGAAAAAAATGCATTGTGATTTGTCTAAATCTCACAATATGATAAAAGAAATATCAAACATAGGGCATAATAATATAACTAAATATACTAAAACATTGAATAAACTCTTTTTAAATATGTAGATTCTTTAAAAATTATTTTGATGAACACAATTGTACAAACATTCCATGAAATGGTGTATAATCCTTAAGAGATTATCACACATACTCTGGCACACATACTGTGGGTCTTAACCAACAGCTCTCTAATGGCAGTTAAGATCCTCTCAAGGAGCAAACTGTGCCTTGTCCCGGAAACCTAACTAACCACCCAGGGCTAGTGAATGGATCTTGTGAGGAGAACCTACAACCAGCAACCACTTTACTAAACTAGAATAGTCCCTGATGACATTATAAATATTTTTCCTTATGCCTCCACATAGTCCTCAGAGACCTCCTTCGGCCAGAGACCAGCTCCAGCACTGTGCTCAGCAATCCAAGAAGGGACTGTGGAATCAGCAACAAATGTAAAGCAGACACACTCTCACAAATACTTAGTGGATGAAGCAAGGCTCTAACAACTTAATTTTTTTCTTCCCACAACTTCCAGCAAAATCTTTCAAGCAGTATAAAAATTACAATGTGGTTACATTGTATTTTTCATTAAGTGAATGATTACAATGAGTATAAGTTAAAAAAAAACAAACAAACAGCATGTTCCCAACACCCAGACATGATTAAACACTTTCCATACTACAGGTGAAAACAGATTATTCCCAAGGACCCATATACATTCATGTCTAAGGAACTTGTTACAGATTAACAAAGTATAAGCAAGCATGGTGTTTTTCTTAAACAGTTCTCTTACTGGCAAGCTGTAATTTGTGGTGACAAAGAAAGGATCAAAGCACTTTGTTATTCATCTCAAAGGGTGATCTTATAAAAAAATCTTAAGAGAATCACAAATCCAAACTCTTATATATAAAAAGCAAACAGCCATTTCTACTTTAAATCCTCAGAGTGAACACCTTCTCGCCAACATTTTTTTTAAATAATATCATTAAGTCAGGGGCAAAACGAATAGAAGACATTAATCATCATCTTGCATCACCAACCCGACTTCAGCAAGACAAGCATGTCAGTGAGCAATAGACTGCCATTGTTCTTGTTTCCTGACCTCAGATGGCTTCCTCACTCAACTATCAAGAGAGTGCCTTTCTCAACTTTAAATTGTTCCCCAGATGTTCTACATTAAAACCACTATGAAAAACATCTTAACCCAGCTTTATGAACAATCTACATCTCCAGACTTTTTTTCTAAGGGTAATGGTGGTTACTAACAATCTCCATGTTCTTTCTAATGGTGGTGGTTGAATCATTCATCTGCTCCAGCAGCAATGTTTGGAAAAGATCAATCACTAATATTGTAAGTGCCAATGACCCTGCCCAGTGAGGGGTTCAACCCCCACCGAGAGTTTTCATACAACTCATAGATTATGAGGGGTGTGGTGACCGAGAGGTCAACAAACAGAACAAAAATCCATAACAGCATGAAGTCCTCATGACAGGTAGTCCTCAGGTCTCTGCCTCATCAAGACATACTCATCGTGGTTGTGCTAACTGGTTGGCTACCTTCCATGAGTTCCAAAGCTGTTTGATGTCCTCTTGCAACTCTTCCCCCCACCCTGGCACCTACATCCTACCAAAGAAATTTCTCTATAAATAGACAAAGATCATTTAAAAATTACAGCCAATCAGCATGCAGAGTTTTGGAGGCCAGTCTCAACTAATACATCTACAATACAACTCCTGTATTGTAGATCCTAAGGCTCACGGGTAATTTTGGAAGAGTGGATAGTGAAGACTGTGAAGAGTAGAATGGGAAGACATCTGTTAGATGGAGTCAGAAGCTAACTCTTACCAACATGACTGCCTATATGTGAGCTGAACAACCACACCAACAGATGTGCTACTGTGGAGAAGGGAAAGCTCATAAGAAAGAGTTACAGACAACTAAGGAAGGCTGAGAATGGCAGAAATAGTCTTCCCCAGGGAAGAGCATACAAATCATTATCCAATACCAACTTTCATATATATAATATATGTGTGTGTGTGTGTATTGTTCATACTAATGATTTCATTAAAAAACATGATCATTTACTTTATCTTACAAATAAGGAGTTAGAGACACAGATGTATGTATGTAATATATGTATATATGTTTTCAGTGGCAACTAATTTTAACTAAAATTAATTGAGCATGAATTTGTAAAGAGCGAATGAATTTGAAAAGGAGCACAAAAAAAGAGTATATGGGAGGTTTTGAATAAAGAAAGGGGAAGAAGGTAAAATTAATAAAAAAAATAATTATTAATTAAAAAAAAAAACAACGAGAGTAATCCTGAAAAGCAAGATGGTGCTGTGAATCAAAGTGTGGCTCAGCACGTAGGTGGCCATTTCAATACCCACAGAAGTAGTTACCAGCTGTGTAGGTTAATGTCTTTACCTCTGTGTCTCCACTTCCTCATTTGTAAAACAGAGTAAAGGATAATATTTTTTAAAGAAGTCATTCGTATAAACACTGTAGAATGTTTATATCAACGATAATCTCTTTTTAAAAATGATTCATAAATTTACTCCCTTTTAAGGAAATATATTATCATTTCGTAATGATAAAAGAGTCAACAAGATAAAAAATTCTAAACCTCTATGTTAATGAAGAAAACATTTAAAAAAAAAAAAAACTAAAGAACACAAGAATTCTTTTAAACCTAAATATTATTGACTATTTCAACACTATATCAGCAATCCTTACATCTAAGAGACAGGAAAAAAAATCAGTTAGTGTGTAGACAATCTGAAATAAATTATCAATCACTCTGACCCATTTGACTGTAGGGATCATACCAACTAAATCCTGAACCTATAGATCACTCTCGAGTGCAAACTGAGCTCTTATTACAGTAAACAGTTGGGCTACAAACAAGTTGCAATAGATTTAGAATTATTAAAACACTATAGGTATCTCCATTCCACAAGTGAGTTAAAGAAGAAAGCAACAAAGACAGGACATAAGGATATCTGGAATTTTAACAATATATAATAAAATGTATTGTTAATTATATGATGTATAATTATACAGTTTTGTGATGCTTTTGTCACTGAAATACTAAAAATATTTTAAAGCTGATGAAAACACAGCATGCTTCTTAGCAAGGCAATGTGGTTTTGGTGAAATTTATAACTTTAAGTGTTTATACTGAGAAAGGAGAACATTCTAAAGATTATTACCTATGCAAGGAAAAGAAAAAGGAAGATCAAAATAGAAAAGTGATGGAAACAATGGTTAATAACTGTGTTCAAAATTATTTATATGTCTCATACTTTTTTGAGTGGATTAACTGATACCTGGGTTAAAAGGTAATTGGATACCAACCCATCGAAGTGCTCAGGAAAGATTTGGGGCATCTCTCCCTGTTATGTGATTTCATAATCCAAAAACCAGTTAAATCTCGAGGATTTTATGCTTTTTTCCCAACCAGTTATGTCTTCACTACTACAGTGAAAGTCTATCCATGGAAGGCAAGAGAAAATACTTGTTAGAATAAAAGAGAAGACATTATAGATAAGTTTAATTGAATGTAAAAAAACATACTGAAAGAAGGTGTACACAAGGTAATTTCAAAGAGATATATACTATGTTCATGAATTGGAGGATTC
This sequence comes from Meriones unguiculatus, assembly GCF_030254825.1. Lineage (NCBI taxonomy): Eukaryota > Metazoa > Chordata > Mammalia > Rodentia > Muridae > Meriones > Meriones unguiculatus. Next base: position 97,591,182 of record NC_083356.1, on the reverse strand, counting down.
AAGATTTTCACCCTGGACTAATTTACAGGTCTTTAAAACTCAAAGTTCAGGAGTATTAGTTTTGGAAATCACGAAGGTCTTACTAGTCAAAAGTCTACTCTAAAACTACAGCAATCAAAGCACCATGTGATTAATGATGTTACACAGTCACAGATGAATGGAGAAGAGTAAGAATTGTCACATTATGAATATTCAGAGTTAATTATTTGCAAAGTTGTCAAGTTAATGAATGAGAAAATGGTTTCTAGAAAACATCATAGAAGCGCTAAATGTCCATTTGTGAGGAGGGAAGGGCTGCATGTCTATGTTCATGTGTGTGCACACCTGAGGCAGGCAGGCGTCAGAGGTCTTTCTCTACCACTCTCTACCTTAATTTTGAACACGGTTCTTCACGGATCCTGAAGCTCATGGTTTGGCAAGACTGTCTGGCCAGTGAAGTCCAGGGATTTTCCTTTTTCTCTTTCTCTACCTTGTTCCCGACCACCACCACCCCTGCACAATGCTGGAATTACAGACATAAACTGTTATGTGCACCTGTTTCTGTGGGTGCTGAGACTCAAACCCAGACTCTCACAGTTACGCAGCAAGGACTCCAGTGGGCAAGCTGCCTCACCAGCCCCAGATATCCAGTTTCAAAATTGAAACTTTCCTAGCTCACACCATGTATATAAGTTCATTTGAACAGACCTCGAAATAAGTAACTATAAAATTTATGAAAAAATAAAGCAAAACTCCCTAATTTAGAGGTAGTCAATGATGTTATAGAATATTACCAAATGAATCTTAAAGAAAAAAGTATTATAAATTACAAGAACCAAGAAACCTTTGTTTTAAAATACATTGAAAGCCAATTTCACATTAAGATAAATAATTTTTATTGCATGACACGACAGAGAACTTGGAACTGAGAATATATCAAAACCATAATTCAGTATGAAGAAAGAAAACAAGTTTCAAAGATTGGCAGAAGCCAAAGGTTTCAGTAAAGGGGTCTGAACAGCTATTAAACTCCTGAAGAAATGGTTGTCTTTACCAGTCACTGGGGGAATGAGCATTGCAATTAAATTACACAACACTACAGTTTGCTAAAGTGTTTGAAATTTAAATGATTGACTACTTTAAAAATTTGGAGCAACTAGAACTTTCACAAAGCACTTGTAAGAACGCAAAATGGCACAGTCACTTTGAAGTCATTTTTGTCAAGTTAAATTTGCATTTATCATAATGCAGTATTTTCACTCCTAAGTATTTATTCCTAAGTGAAGTGAAACATATGTCTACATAAAGACTGATTTAAAAAATTCACAGCAGCTTGATTCATTATAGTCTGAGCCTAAAGACAATCCAAGTGTCTATCCACAGTTTGTATGTGGATAAACAAACTGTGTGCTAGCCTTACAGTGAAGTACTACTCAGGAGTTAAATGGAATCAACTACTGAAATGAAACATGGATGAATTTCAGAAACATTATACTGAGCAGAGAGGCCAGACATGGAAGACTGTATGCCATGTGAATCCATGTCTACAGAATACTATAGACAGAAGGCAAAGCAAAGGATGCCAGGGCTGTCTGAGATGACAGAAGTAGCCTGTGCCATGATTATAATTGAGTTTGCACAGCTGGAGAAGTTTATTAAAGTTCGTCAGTTTTAAACATTTAAAATGAGATCGTTGTATTATCTATGGATTACACCTCAACAAAATTAAAATGCTAAAAGACAGTTAATGACATCTCTATAGTTTGGTATCCTGTCTCCTACCAGTCCCATCTTGAAAACACTAGCCATACTTGTACATTCTCAGCCACTAGGATAGTGTTTGGTAGACGGTATGTACACAGGAAATGTTAGATGAGTGAAATACACCAACACCTGAGTAAGTAAGTAAAGGATGCTGAATAGTGTCAGAAAACATGTAAGCCATTTAAAAGTAAAGACAAGGTCTTGGCCGTTTCTCATAGGGTAAGTGCGTTTGCCATCCTATTATGTCTGATGATCTGAGTTCAATTTCCATAACCCATGTAAAAGAAGCAGGAGGGGAATGACTCCATGAAATTTTCATCTGAGCTCTACACATGTACCGTAGCACATACACTTACACACATATCACAAACATGCAATGACAATAGATATATTAAGAGAAAAATATTGGGGACATTCTGGAAAAACTCCCTGTGTGAGTGTTTTAAGAGCCTACCAGGACATGATTCTTGATAATCCACCCTTGAAACAAAATTTTTGCACATGGTAATCCTAGTAGTCTTGAGGTGGACGCAGGAGGATCAGAAGTGCAAGGCCAGCAACTATGGAGTTGTGAGTTCAAGCCCAACCTAAGCTATATTAGGTCCTGCCACCAGAAAACAAAACAAAAGAAAAAACAACAAAAATTATTGTGGAGAGAAGGAGTGGCTTCCCCAAAATTCAAGATTTCCATCTTTAAATACAGATATATCTGTAGGGGGTTAAATAAAGCAAATCGTTGGCACCAATCAAGAAGAATATTTCAGTTGTGCTTAAATTCCTAATAAGTAGATATCAAACTAGCAAAAAGGTTTGATCTTCTGATATGGGAAAAAGAGAAACGAGGAGGTATGAGGGGTGGAAAACAGTCTGGGTAGTGGATCTTGGGTCATTTGGAGGGTTACAATGTGTACTCTGTGTTTGCATAGTCGATGATGTGCTGAAAGGAACAGAAGTGGAATCAAGGGGAAGGAGGACACAGATTTTGATCCGTTTTTATTTCTCCCCTAGAGCAAGCTATAGACTGAGTCAGTCTGTCTCTTGGAACATTCCAGAAGATGATTATCTGGGACAATGGCCAACACAAGAACCATCTGTTTTGGGAAGTTAAAATGTAATGCTTCTCAAATTCTTCTTTCCTTTATCCCCAAACCCCACTTCCAAACTGGCACGCTCTCTTGACACCTTCATGAGGTTCAGTTAAATTGATAATAAATTTTATGTGAACTTAATTGACATTAAACAAGTAAAATATTTTAGAAAATATTTCTTTTCTTCCAGAATGCCCAGTGATGGAAAGCACAACTATGGAAGATATAATCCAGTTAAACGTTTGTTTGGTATGGTTGAGAAAATGCATTAAATCACACTTTACATTCATCCCCAATGATGTTAGAAAGCTGCACTAGCAAGCATTGTGTCTTTGGGCAGAACCATGGATCATTCTGGAAAATCAGCTGTATGTTCTAGGCTTGGCAAAGGTAGGGAAAGGCCCTTTCACAATTCTTTTGTCTTTCCCCTCTTCCCTGATTTGATTACTCCTGACACTTATTAAACAATGGAATTGCTATCTGTTCGGAATTTGGGAGATTCTACAAAGGAGACAAACAGGAAAGATGGAAAGAACTTTTGATGTGCAAAGACACCGTGATTTGACTTAATTTCCCCTACAGTGACTGATAACAGATAGTAGATATTTTATTCAAAATAATTACTGTCTAAAAAAGAAACGTGCATTGCAATCAAAGAACATGAAAAATCGAAAACGAAAAACTTGTGTCTTAGAAAAAACCATGAGAGTGTCTGCAATAATCCTCCCACTGGTGTTCTTAAAATAACATTTGCTTCATGTCTTTAAATTTTCAATGTGCTTCCAGCTGGGTCAGGCTATTAGCCAGGTTCACTGTAGGCTGGCTGTGGGATTTGAGGCTTAGAGGAAATTTGGCGTCATGGCAGGTCTAGAAACTGATAACCAATTTCAGTTCATCAGTATTTAAAAAAAAAAAAAATCTTTCAAATCTTGTCCTTTCACAGGTAGAATGAATTGTATACTGGCCACACACGGGGGCATTGTTTTGTTGGTCATATACTTCAAGCGAAGGCTTAAAAAGTCACCAGCTGTGAAAGCAACATAAATGGATTCTAAAATGTCTGACCTCACCTGTTATGTCTCATGCCTGAAGAAGCTAATGTCAACTCATACGTAACACTCAATTTGCACAATAAATTATCAGGCTGGAAGAAAAAACCTTCAATGTATTCATATTTATTTTTAATATCATGAAAAGTTTTCAAAAGCTTGGCAGCATACCAGAATTAGAAACACAAACACTATGAGACGTAGGAAGTATATTTGATGAAAAGACAAGGCTGTCACCTTGTGCACTTACTGTATGGCAGTGTCTGGAATATGGAAGGGGTGTGTGTAATTCAACTACTCTTGCATATTTTTAAATCTTTGCTTACTTCAATGTGATGTTTTGTATTGTGAATCTATATGAAACACTTTTAAAATACTACAGTCAAGATTTAAGTAAAATAGTACGTCATGTTAGGTGGTCTAGTGGTCTTGATTTTCTCTGTTAGTAAGTTGTTAAAGAATGTATGATGATAGTCTTGAATGTATAGTGTCGAATCCTGCTTCAGTTCATGTGGCCGTGTCTATCTGGTGACAAATATTTGTCAGGGAATAAGTGTCTATTGTCATTAGCGATCAGGGCCCTTCCCCTTCAGTGTTGAGCCCCAAACCTTCCTTTCTATTTAAGTTAGGGGGTGAGGGGTTCATATCAGCAACAATCATCAACCAACCAATGGGATCTACTTAGTGGTGACTGGATTTGGCCTGATCACACCAATGTGTGGCCACTTGGGTTCTTGGAGAGATTGCCTCAGTTTCTACCATTCCTCCAACAATTGCCTCTTTCCTGATCCAGAGGGACCTGGGGACTCCTGGATGGAGTTCACTGGGTCATTGGGAGGTGGGGGTGAGAGGCCAGGGGCTGCTACTGCTGAGGGAAGTCCTTGCCTCTGTTAGGCCCATGCTTAATGTCTGACATCCCAGGAAGAGCAGCCCCTGCACACGTGGGTATCAGTTACTACTGTGAGGAGGAAATAACGAGAACAATTTTACCAAAGAGAACAAGACACCACGTCATGTCTGCCTGTCACACTGATTTGAGTGCACCCTTAGAAAACTGAAGGTAACACAAACCCAGGACAGTTTTGGAAATTGTATGCTCTCTAGCAACTTCGTGTGAATTTTTATACCAGCACTATTTTATTAATTCTATAAAATAGAAAGAACTGAAAAAAAAAAAGATTTCTCATGAAGTAGCTGTGGAGCAGACATCTGCTTTTTCCCTCAAAACAATAGTTAAATTCCATAATATGGGAATTGAAAGAAAAGTTCCAAGGAGGATAAGAAAATATTTAACTTAGATTTTTTAAAGAGAAACACATATGCAGTCTTTGTTAGAGGTAGGTGCCCCACAACATAATATGGAACCTTCTGATAGCCAGGGGACTGAGTTCCCAATGGCAAGGCAATAACTTGGCACAGAAGACTAATCTATGTTAGTGCAAAAGGTAAAACAGAATAAAGAAATCTTTCCACACCATGTTAAGCGAAACTCTGGCCTTGGGCAGAGAGAGGGAGACTTACTCCTGCCGCAGTCCCCAATACTCTACAGCTGGGTTGCAGAATTTTTACCTGCAGCTGCTTCCGGCTGGTAAGACTTGCTTCTCCAGGGACTTCCCAGACCTGCTGGAGAAGGGGAGCTGCCTGCTACCCCTGCTGCTCCTGTCACTGACTGGCAAACTTACTCTTGCTGGGCACCCAAAGCCCTCTGGGAGCTTTTAAAACAGCTTTCAGCAACACCCACTGCCACCAAGAGTTCGAACCTGTTTTACTTAAATCCCACATGGCAATTTGTTGAATGTTTTATTCCATTTAGGGTTGTTAATCCTTTATTGGCAGTAAAGCACCCCATGTTTGCACTCTGCTGTCTTCCCACTTCATTCTTGGAGGAGAGTGGAACAAGAACCAAGTGGAAGACAGAAGACGGTCTCCAGGAGCTACATCACTGTGACTGCAAATATCTAGCAAAATTCAATTTTTTTATATCAGTGGAAGTATTTGTCTTTTTCTTTAAATGGCCTCTAAATAAACTCATATATATATATATATATATATATATATATATATATATATTCCTGTGGCTATGAATAGAGGGTAGTGGGCTCACTTATTTCATGTCAAGGTAACTTTGCTGATCACTCCAATGACAGCACTGATCAATGCGGGTTTTTCTCCCATTTTTGTTATTGACCTTGGGTATCTGGAGAACCAGAAAGAGGCTGTGAATCCCTGGAAATACTGAAAGGTATTCCCCGTTACCTCAAATTAGGAAACAGGAAATCAAGCATGAGTGTGTGTGTCTTTTACCTTTGTGTTTTATTAGGGAAAACTGTTAACTCCAAATAAAAATGACAAGTGGGCCTGGGGATGTGTGTTAGTGGTAGAGTATTCGTCTACCATTTGCAACACCCTGGATTGATTTTTGAAGAGAAAGCATTTTATTGTTTGTTTGTTGTTTTTTGGTACTTTTTGGTGTTTTATATCTCCTGGTCTTGTTTTGTGAAACAGGGTCTCTCCATAGCCCTAGCTCTCCTGGAACTCACTATGTAGACCAAGCTGCCTTTAGCTCATAGAGATCTGCTTGACTTTGTTTCCTGAGTGCTGGGACTAAAGGCATGCACTACCACACCTGGCTTATTTTAGTCTTATTATTTCTTCAACAAATGTATATAAACTGTGAGAAGAGAGAACCACGTTTTAATGGAAGCAGGAGAAAGGAATAAAAAGAAGTAATGGAATACATGTGACATAAAAACAGAAGAGGGGGTTACTCATGGAGGAGACCAGCAGAGCAAGGCCAAAGTGACAGTGACAGGGAACATGACAGAGGAAGGGATAAACAAGCAAAAAAATATAGTGGAATTTATGAATTAAAATGCTGCAATGAAGCCCATGACTATAGGCTAACTTAAATTTTTAAAATAAAAAAAAATCAAGTTCCATATTTTGACAGAGGTGCTACCTGAAATCTTATGAACATACTTGTCTGTTTATGGCAAACAATTATATCAGACTATAGCTTTTCTTCCAGTTGCAGGAACTATCTGCCAACAATGTGACATGGGCTACAGAGCAGTACCTAGAACCATTTAGGATCCACAACCTTCAGGAAAGCCTGAAAGGTCAGAAATTGACAGAATAAAGTGAAAGTGCCCACAGAGTCCATCAGGTCCCCACGTCATTCTGTCTAAAAAACATTTAGTGCAGGCCATTCCCTATTTTCCATAATGTAAGGTGAAATTTACCTTTCTGACATGCCCTGTGTTCTTCCTTCTGGCTATCAAACTCCTCTTGGCTGGAATCTGAGCTCACCTTTTACAGGTTGCTCCTGGGTGACCAAGAAAAGTAAAGTTCTGTCCTCAGTAAATAACCCTCCCCATCCTGGCACTGTACCTGGCTCAGGTTTGCTCTTCTCTATGTTTACAGCCCAGCACCTTTAACTTCCCTTAATGGTCTCATCCTTCAGCCATTTCATCATTTTGTTTATTGCCGATACGCTTGCTCATGACTCCATTGTCTTCTGTCAGTTTTGTTTCTCACATTGGAGGAGGTCTTGATGATTACGCCATGGTAAAATATTCTGGAAGGATACTTCCAGTTCCTATTGCCCAGCCCCTGCTAACAGAACAATAAAGATCAAAAGTGAGATCCTTGTAGAACTGAGCTAAAAGTCTAGCCCCACTGCTTTCTCATCCGATGTTTTCACTCTGTCCAAATGAGATGAAATGTAGATTTTCCAATGGAAGGATTACAATATGAGATATGTCAGACCTCGTGCCTCCATCGATCCCTCTGACCTCATAATCTCTCTCCCTGGTCTCTGAACATTTACAAATGTATGGCCACAGCCTTTGGTAAGTCAACTACCCCAGGACACTATATGATTATATTAAATCCTAGAGCTTACCACATAGCATTCTTTTAAACTCTTACCTACTAGTTAGGGCTCCTTTCAGTGTATACACACAAAAAAAATCATAAAAATTGTTAATAATGAAAAAGGCTCATATTATTTAGTTCTACAGATTTGTGAACTTAATATAAATGTTATTATACTATAAATACGTTATTGTACACATTATTCTGCAACCTGATCTTTGCAATATAAAGCATGCTCATTAATTAGATCTATGCTGATGCACGGACTTGTTCATTTCTTTTACTGTTTTTAAATTTACACATCAGTAAACAATTTGCTGTTAATTTAGGCAAAATTATTGTGTTTGCTTTTTAGTGTTTTTACTGTACATATTCATTGTCTGTAACATGGGGTTCATAAGTACGCAATATGTTTTGACCCAAATTCTCCTTTGCCACCTTTAGACACCAGCCGTTCCTCGACAATTTCACTTCTGCTTTCACATTATGTAAACATACATATTTTTTTGTTTCTTTATAAAATTCAGGATCCACAAATACACCTCTGTGGGTGTAGTCATATACATATTTTATGAATAATACCCATAGGAATACAGTTACTAAACCATTAAATATGTACTTTATGGTTCTAGCAATTAGTGTGTGTGTGTGTGTGTGTTATATTCTCACTACTAGAATTATATCTAATTGTCAAAGATTTATCTTTTTACTCTCTCTTCAGTTAACCAAAGTTCTAAACTTAATGAATTTCTTCACTTATCTCACTCATGATATTTTAGTTTTAGGAACGTCTTTCCTTATTAAAGCTTTTAAGCACGTCTGGAGGAACTCTCATTTTAACGTTTTGTTTTTATGTTTGAATTTTTAATTTTTCTGGCACTGATATGCACGTGGTATGAGTAGAAACCCAGTCTACTGTGTCTGCATGAATAAGCAGCTTGTACCTTACTACACAGTAGCTGATGTCTCTATGATGCCAGTTCCGTCTTTCATGTGGTTTAGATGTAGTTTAAGTTTGTTCCTCAAATATCTGGGCCTGGAATCTTGGTCTTGAGAGTAGCTGTGGTTAGAGGTTCCAGAACATGAAAACCGTGAGACCTAGTACAAGACAGTTGGATTGCTATCTTAGTCATCATGAGATTAGCATAATTCTGGGGCAATCCAAGTTATTTCCCACAAATACATGACCCAAAAATAGTGATGTCTATTCAAACCTCTCCTAGCTTTTCTAGAATCAGAGGAAAGCACACACACACACACACACACACACACACACACACACACACACACAAAATGCAGAAAGATTATCACATAGTTTCAAAGCCAAACTAAGAGAAGATTTTCTGAGGTCCTGGTTCTGTACAAATTGCTAAGCTCAATAATACTCTATGAACTATGTTATTACCCTGTTATGTAAATACAGAAATGTAGAAACAAGGTGAGGAAGGAGCTACCTGAGGATATGCCCCCAACACAAGCTCACACAAAGCAGGTTACCGAAACAAAACCAATCAGGCGAAGACTTCTAGAACTCCTAGGTAGAGTCATCTTATTTAATGTTTATAAAATATTAGGGTATATCAGCTGGCTGTTTGCTAAAATAATTTGCTAAGTAATCACATGAATAATAATTATAATATGTAACTGTGTTTAATAATGTATTATATATACATATATAATAATTTATATAACTAATGTAAAAAGTTATTTTATTGTAATAGAGTCTATCTTTGCTTATTTATGTGATAAAGTGGCTGGTAAGATGGTATATGATATAATATAATATAATATAATATAACATAATATAACATAATATAACATAACCTACCAGACTCTATGAATAGAGGTAAGTAGACCTGAGTCTATAATAAAATGAATTGGCCACATTAAGGATCTGGTTTTGTGATGACATAACTTCTTAAAATTTGATTTATTGCACTTTTTTATAAAAAGGAACTAGGTACAGTAAAAGTGAGAAAGCCTCAGCACTTAGTGCTCAACTCTAAATTACTTTTTCTGTAGGCTCTTTTGTTCTGCTATGAAGTTTTTGTTCAGCATTTGGGTCAGATTTTTATTATCTCACTTTTCAAGTCAATCTTTTTTTCTTAGATGACCTACAGTATCTTATCCTAATGACAGCCATCAGGCCCTCTGAATGTGGCCTTTTGATGATTAACCTTCGGGATGCCTAGGGTCATGCCAATAGAAGTTTTAATACTTTACAATGCAAATCTGATCATCTGGGATGTCCAAGTATATGGTAACCTCTCCACAAAATTAATGGTTCGTATGAATTTAAAAAATACTCTACTCTCACCTAGGTTGTGTTGGAATTGTTGCATATGTGCAATATAAGGATGTCACAATATATAAACATAATACACTATACAGACATAGCTCATTTTCTGTATTTCCCTTCAATGCCTCTTGAAGATCCTACGTTTTTATAGACTAAATGTTTTGAGAAAACCCTGTGTTCAGCAAGTTTACTTATGCCATTATTTTTTCTCATAGCTCAGAAAGTCATGCAACTTTTAGCAACAAAATATTTTAATTGAGATATGCACATTGTTTTAGGTATTATTTTCTTACTTAGTCAAACACAATATGGTGTAAATATATCTTTAATAGGTAATTAAAAAGTGTGACTTGCCTTATTGTGAATTTGCTTTATTGTAGTGGTCTAAACAAAGTCTACAGGATCTCTGAGGTAAGCACATGTGTGTGCCCCCTCCCACTCACAGAATAAGCTTTTCAACATCTGCCACTTGGAAGAAGCAGCCAAAGTAGCCATTTAGGAGAAAAGCAAAGTTGGTACCAGCCAGGAAGAATGAGGTTTAGCTGCTCTGCCAAACAACTCCAAATTTAATGCAAAGAGGCTCGCCTCTCAATCACATCATATGTCAATACAGTTTTGTCTGTATAACTAGTGAGTGAGGTAGGATGAGGGATGTTGTAATATATCATAAAAGAAATAAGGTTAATGACGGCTATGGACACATTAAAATATCTCGGGGGCCTGTACTGTATGTCACCTAATGCAGTGATGTAACCTGGCCTAGGGATTTCCAACCCTGGCCTCAGATTATTGATTCTTTATGTTAATGAAACCTAAAAATCCCTGGTTGCCCTAGAGACAAGGCTATCCCAGCACAGACCCAACTTTCATGAATTGTAAAATATAGTTCACTCTCATAAAAAGCAGCTTAACTCCCTTTATGAAAGAAACACCGGGTGAATGCCTCAGACCAGATAAGGAAGAGGAAAGAATCTCTCAGACTCTGAGAAAGGTATCCAGATAGACTCTCTGCTTAGGAAGGGTCATCTGATCCTTGATTTCATATGGTCCACACTGGCCTTCCCCTACTGTCTGTCTTGGAAGAGAGTTTCTAGTGGAAAAAAAAAAAAAAAAGCTGCGTAAGTAGAAGATACTGCCTGCTACTCATCTTTGACATGATTCCAGCCAAAGAGGAAAAGTGGTCCCAAGGGAAGCTAGTTAATTAGGACAGTTTGCCAACCTTGTATATAGAAGGAGTCTGTGTTCAATGATGGAGGCAGATATATGTTTTATTACAGTGTGTGAGCCAATAAAGCAAGGGATGAGGGAAAATGTGTGGGATGGGGGCAACGGCTCCTCATGCTTTCCTCCCCTAATTAATACCTCAAAACAAGTCACGTGAGGAAGCCTGAACTCCCCAAGAAGCAGTTTAAAGAAAGTGCAATTTCATTCTGGTTCTAGAGGGTATGGAAAGGGAATGATGGGGAATTACTTGTCACACCTCTCTCGTGGCTACCAAAATATAGACTTTCATTTTGAAATACATGAATGACCTAATAAACTTCAAAAATTATTACTCATGGATAAATTGAAAATGAGTGGGGCAGCTTTGCTCAACAGTGCACTCCCCTTCATGAGAGCCAAGTCAGTTTCTCAAATTTCAAAGGGAAAAAACTAGGATTATAGGAATAGCATAGACAAGGTAGGAACTGAACAATTTCTTTTGCAGTTTTTGAAAGAAGTTTATACCTAACGATTGTATTTAGCTCATTTCCACTCCACACACTCCAGGCTCCAATTCGTCCTGTATTTCCCAACCCCCCTTTCAAATTCCTGATATCCGATCCTTTAATTATTATCATCTCAACCCCCAAACACTCAAACATGTTGAGTCTATTTAGTGTTGCACATATGTGTATGTGTTTAGGGTTGATGACCTGAGACTGGATAACTTTCAGGGGCCTGGCCCCTGGAGAAAACTGGTTCCCTCTCGTAGCATCAATTAACTGTACGTAGCTCTTCATACAAGTCTGGGGCCTTGTGAGATTTACTCTATCCATGCTGGAGTGTCAGATGCCTTTGTGATTGTCCAGGTCTTGTTTAGGTGAGTGCAGCTCCCTGTCCCATAAAGAAGAAATGATCTTTCAGCAGGTCTGTTGTGGAAGCAAACCCGTTTTTGTTTTGATCCCAGGTGTAGGGTATGGGACTGATTCAGTCCACAGCAGAGAACTGTTTGCCTGGTGTAGGCTCTGAGAGGGGCCCTTTGCCAGCTGCAGATGGTATACATATGAGGACTCTGGAGAGGGAATAAATGCCAGGGCCCAGAGAGAGAAAAGGAGCTCTGAGAAAGAAGGTTGCTGGTGCTCCCTACTGCTGCTCCTGGTTGCTGTTGATACAGTTGGATGAGAAGTTGGAGATATCCTCAAACAAGATTGGACTTCCCACAAGTCACTCAGTGGTGCCAATCAGCAGGAAGTAGCTAAAGAAAACTACGTGACCTCTGCCTGCTAACGTTCCTTCTTTCTCCTGCCTGGTGTTGGAAGTAATTGGGGTGGAGTTGGGAGCAAGAGGCATTAAAACTGTAAATAAAATAGTTTAAAAAACTAGTACCAACAAATGTCCTGTCCTCTGTCCTTAGAATTCTTCCACCCCCTCTTCCAAGATAATACCCTGAACCTTAGGTAGAAGGGTTATATTACAGATGTATAAATTGGGATTAGGCACCCTACAACATTTTTTCTGTGCAGTTTGACTAGTGTGGATTTCTGTAACAGTCTCTGCATGTTAAAAAAAAAATCTTTAATGAGAGGTGAGAGCTCTACTTTTCTCTGGCTATAAAGAACGAAAGAACGTTTGCAGAACGGAACAGTTTCATGACAAATGAATTGCAATCTGAGAACAAAAAAAAAAGGCATCTTTATGTTCACCTTGAAGATTTTCTACATTTCTATACTTCCATAAAAGGATAATACCATATTCCATAAAGTATTATTGAGCTTAGCAATGTGTACAGAACCAAGACCCCAGAAAAAAATGTTCTTCAAAGGACATAAAATAAGCGGTAAACAGACAGAAGAGCGAGGCCACCCTTCCACTTCCAAACTAAATTTTAGTTTAGATGTTACTGCATAGAAAGAAAAACAAAACTAGGTGCTGGAGAGGTGTGAGAGGGGTGTCAGAGGTTAAGAGTCCTTAATTGCTCTTCCAGACAGACCCAGGTTTGGTGTCCTGTACCCACATGGATGCTCACATCTCTAGGTCCAGTTCCAGGAGATACAGCACCCTCTTCATGCCTCTGTGGGAACTACATAGACATGATGCACATACATGTAGGCAAAACACTCATACACATAAGATTTAAAAAACAATAAACAAATTACTTTAATAAGAATTTTATGTAAGAAGTGGGAAATAGTAAGAGCTGGAGAGGACAGGGTCTCCACAAGGAGAGCAACAGAACAAGAAAATTTGAACACAGGGAACTTCCCAGAGACTCATACTCCAACCAGGGACTATTCATAGAGATAATCCAGAACCCGGGCACAGATGTAGCCCAGGGCAGTTCAGAGTCCAATTGGGTTACATAGTAATGGGAAGAGTGACTATCTCTGACATAATCTGATTGGCCTGCTCTTTGATCACCTCCCTCTTAAAAAAAGGAGACTCATTCTCCACCCAAGGACTATTCATGGAGATAACCTAGAACCCCTGCACAGATGTAGCCCATGGCAGTTCAGTGTCCAAGTGGGTTACATAGTAATGGGAAGAGGGACTACCTCTGACATAATCTGATTGGCCTGCTCTTTGATCACCTCCCTCTGAGGGGGGAGCAGTCTTACCAGGCCACAGTAGAGGACAATGCAGCCACTTTTGATGAGAACTGATAGGCTAAGATCAGAAAGGAGAGGAGAACCTCCCCTATCAGTGGACTTGGGGAGTGGCATGCATGCAGAGGGAGGAGGGAGGGTGGGGTTGGGAGGGGAGGAGGGAGGGGCTTATGGGGGGATACAAAATGAATAAAGTGTAATTGATGAAAAATTTAAAAAAAATAATATTTACTTATTTTAATCAAATACTAGGAAGGCTCATTGCCTGTACTGTATTCACTGCAAGGTCTATTGTGCCTTATTAGTTTTAGCATTTCAAATATTAGATATGATGCTCAGATTTCAAATAGAATAACATATAATGCTTATGTCTACCGTATTTGTGTGTGTACACCGTCTTCTGGGTACCATACTCCAAGCTGGGATATGAGATGAGATGTACAAGTTTCTGCCCTTGACGATCCTGTAATGCAGATGCTAGCAGTCATAGATGCATAAAGAGCTGTTTTGGCATGCATTCGTAGGAAAAGTCCTCCTCAGACAGCGTGGTCCCAGAGCTCTGGGACCCAGGAAGAAGACGCTTGGCTCCGCACCACATCTGGACAGGATGAGGCCTCCACTCCTTCCTCAGGCTCCCTCCTTGTTTTTGAGGTGCGTGAGGGGAAGAGAGGAGTAGGCAGATTCTCTTCTAGTTGAACCAATGGGTGAGGGGCTATGCAAACAGTAAGATGCACAAAGCTGTGGATAAATGGTAGCATCCCGTGGAGGAAGAGGGGTAGGTGCTGGGGTATTGGAGACCATAAAACAAGCAAACAAACAACCAAAACAACAACACAAAGGTGAATTTAAAATATATGTATTTAAAAGGACAAGCATGCTCACCTGGCCTTTGAGACCCTTGTAAAACTGTGGCTCTCAGGTGCAGGGTGGTGCTGGGAGATTCATTATATCTGATAGGTTGTGGAAAGGAGAGACATGTATCACTTCTGAGCAAAACTATGGGAGATACAATCTCACCTGCCATTAAGAGCCCTGGCATAGTGCTTATAGATATTTGTTTGCAATTGTAGGCCTGTGAGAGATGGGTGGGCTGCTTAATATTTACAAGGAGGGATATTGTAAATAACTGTTTGAAGAGGGTATATTCACAATTATTTTTGTGCTGTACATTGCTCCTGAGTAACAAAGGGTTTTGTTTTTTTTCTGCCAAAGATGTTAATCATTGCCTGTATCTGAACAGGGAGGAATGAAGGGGAGATTAGTTTCTGGTTCAGTGACTAGTGAGAAAAAATTTTTGAATGAAAAAATTAACTTAAATTAGTTTGGAAATATATAGAAGCAAAAACTATATGGCTTAGAAGTACCCATGTATTTTTATGATGGAAATGGTCAGCCAACACTTACGTACATGAGCCAGATGTACAATGGATTCTTGGAGACAGAGACATACTAATCTGTATATTCTAATTATGAATGGTGGTTAACATAATGAGAACAAATAACATCACCCAAAGAAGTCGTGAAGCAATTACATATGAAATTTAGGCTAAATAGTTCAAGCTTCCAAAAAAGCAATTTCATCATTCCAGTTGTCTGATTTGGCTAAGAAAATTTCCAGTTGAATTTGAAAATCGGCTTTCTCAGATAGCCTGCAGATAGGCTGGAGAGATGGTGCAGAGATTAAGAGCATTGGCCATTCCTGCAGAGGTCCGGAGTTCAAGTCCCAGTAACCACATGGTGGCTCACACCCATTTGTAATGTGATCTGGTCTCCAGGCAGAACATTGTATACATAGTAAATAAATCTTTAAAAAATTAGCTTTCCCTGGAAATTTCTATCTTTATAACTTTCTGTAAATTTGTTTTCCCCAGTTTAAAATGACGACTAAGACAGAAATGTAATGAAATCACAGGTTTTCTACCTCTTAGACTTGAAAAATTTTATTTGCATGTTTGCTAGACACCTCACTTTGGTTTGTGCCCATTGAGATAATCGATCCTGCCTGTTTTACTTGCCATTATATCCCCATCTATATACCTGGCATTCATAGTTATGTTTTCTTCTGTATCTGAAGAATCTATCAACAATTTGGTCTGCAAACACTTGAGGACAATGTGCCACAGGGAAATAACCATTCTGTCTCTTATGTCCATTTGAAAATGCCATCAGTGTCTGTTAATTGGGTTTTCTTGTTTTGCTTTTGTTTCTGGTTTGTTTATTTATTTTTTTCCTGACAAAGTTTCTTTTAGCCAAGGTTTTCTTTGAACTGCTCTATAACTCAGGCTCTCTTCTAACCCTTGATCCTCCTGCCTCTGACTCCTGAGTGCTTGGATTACATTCATGTGCCACTGGGCCCAACTGTACCAGTGTTTGTTGTTAAATAAAAAATTTAAAAATATTAATCCCTTCTTTTCCCATTCCTGTTTTCCATTCACACTTTATAAATTTTCTATGTCATGATTTTAAAATGTTTTCCAAATCTAACTACCTCTCCAAACTATGCAACACTGATCTGTCACCTCTCAGCAGGATTACAATAGTCCTTGCCTACTGTTCCTACTTGAGTCTGATTTTATTTTGTCTCTTGGAGGGTCACGGTGTAAGAGCTGGTTTTTGATATAGTGATATCAGGAGACAAGGGGGACATGATATTTTAGAGAGATCACTGGTATTATAGACTCAATATATGGGTATTGGAGATCCAAAAGGCATTCATGCTCTACCCTGAACTTTCACTTATAATGTTAGGCTACCTTCAGCATTTATTTATTATTTACGTATTTATTTGTTATTGTATGGGTTTATGATGTATGTGTATGGGTTCACACATGCCACAATGACTGTGGTTCTCTTTCTACTGTGAGTTCTGGGGATCAAACTGAGGTTTGCCCAGATAGGACCCTTACTGATGAAACTATCTCAGCAGCCTCAGTGATGAGAATAGATTAAAATTGGTCAGGCAGTGCAGTGACCCCAGAGTAGCAGTTCTGAGAATATCCTCACTGGAGATCAGCTAACAAAAGACAGTGTTGGCTCCTGTTTCTTTTCTTTATTTCCTAAATGTGCCCCTTTGCGTACAGGCTAGCGGAGAGCAAGTGACTGAAACAGTGGGCACCTAAATACTCCTCTTGGCCCAACTGAACTAACCAAATCAACCCCTCCTATGCTTCACCCTGCCTCCCGGATTACCAGACTTTCAGTTCAATGATGCCCTATTTCCTGTTGTTTACCCACCCCATACACAGCAACTCTGTCTGTCTGTCTGACTAGCGACCTACCTACCTACCTCTCTACCTTTCTTTTTCTTTTCTTCCATCTCTCCCTTCTTAAGCTTCCAGGAGAGAAACACATTAAATTTCTCTCTAAGAATAAATTTTGGACCTTCTTTGTTCAAAAAAAAGAAAAAAATTACGAAAGTCTTCAGTTTGGGGTGGCTTTGTGGCCCTGAAGTTTTCCAGGACTCTAGTCCTCCAATCAAAGTTTACCAAAAGCCAAGAAAGACTCCAACAACTTCAAAGGCACCCCAATATTCCTGTATTATCATTATTCCATGATAGTAATCAAGTAAATGAATACAAAGGTAGTCATATCATTTTCTACAGAAATGTAAAATATTTCAAAGACACTCTCAGTCTTAATGTTAAATGATAAAACCTGAAGTTTGATAACAAGTAAAGGAGCCCAATGAAGTCCATACAAGCCTGATTGGCAACAACAATTATAAAAATAATAAGTCTCACACTCAGTCCTGTTGGAAGATTAAAAAAAAATACAAGGCAGTTTATACATAAATGTGAAAACAAAGAGGTGTGAAATAAACACTTCTAAAACACTATCAGTTTAATCTTAAACTCAGACTTAACAATGTATTTGCAGTTAACCTACTAACCCAATGCCTACCAAAGTCGATCATCCGCTGCCTAGAGTCTGAGTTTGGCTAACGACCCCTGCATGTCACTAGCAGCTGAACCAATAGATTATACAGTCGGTGCTATGTCCTGCAATGGGGCTTTGCATGCTCTTCACCTTCCTCACAAATGTGGATAATCCTGGCACTTCCTAGCACTCTCCCTGGATCACACACCATTTAAAAACTGTCAGAGCCCCAAACTTCCATTAAGAAATTACAAAGGCCCTCAGAACTGCATTGCCAGGAAGTCCCCTCTGCCCTGCCTCTGCTTTGCCCTTGTCTCTCTGCTTTCTAGTCACTAACGAAAAGAACTTTAACAAAGACAGAATCAGATAAAGCTGGCAAATAGTTGAACTGAGGCTAAGAATATGCCTCGGCACTTCTTAACGGAGCCCAGCTCCAACAGTTTTTTTTTTTTGGGGGGGGGAGGGGATTCTAATATAAAACAAAGATTGAGAAAGCAGAATACTGGTGTCTACATCCCCTTTTCACAGCAGTTTTCTAAGTTTAACCCTCTGAGATAGAATATCAATAACTGTTTCTTGTAATTATATCCAAGTGAATTTTAACCACATGGAGATTTTGCTCCTAAAGAAAAGTTCAGTAACTTGTCACATCATCATGACCTCATGTCTTTTTAACACCTTCATACATTAGTATACTAGTAGAGTGCTGGATCTCATCCCCACCCCCAGGCAAGCACACAGCACACAGCACACACACCACACACACACACACACACACACACACACACACACACACTCCCAGGAACTGTGGCATCCTAGGTTATCAAAAGACTTAACTCACTTCCAGCACAGGAAAGGTCAGTTTAGGGAAATCTAGCCCTCTCCACATTGGAAGAGCCCTGGGAAATCAGAATTTTCAGTGACCTTTAGGAGACCGGGAATCTTCAAGACAAAAGTCAAGGCTTGAAAGTCAGCTTGCCAAGTGTGTTCCCGGATGTGCCCCTGACCCTTAGCCATCAGTTTTACAGCGGCCCACTCCACTTTAATATCCTCCCTGGGCTCTACCTGAGACTCCTGTTCTTGGATCAGAGAGGAACCGGGTATCAGACAGACTGAGAAAAATCATGCAGAGGGATTAAAAAGTACCTGCTCATAGCCTGAAAGTTTGTAAAGAAAGTACTGAACACAGACTCCCCATCACATCAAAAGGAAAATTTATGCATCGCCTTTGAGTTCAACTTCTCCATTAAGCTTTTTCCCTATAATCTAGGGAGTTCTTATCTTGGTGACTTATGGTGTTATGGAGGGGCTCATGCATGGAAAATGTCAATAGAAATAGTAACTCTGGAAGGGAAGGGCCTCCTAATTAGTCCCCATTTAGATTTTATGATGGCTTTGAGATCTGCTCATCCTGACAGTGCGCACTGTGGTTACATATTGTTCTAGCCTGAGGGAACCATAGGAAAATCCAGATTTATTGTACCTATCATACCAGCATATTTCATTTGCCATTATGAGCAGCCATCTCGCAATGATGCAGGAGTATTTATTACAGATTAAATTGTAGGACCTGGATGGTTTAGTGAGGTTCTTGAGGTAT
This sequence comes from Meriones unguiculatus, assembly GCF_030254825.1. Classification (NCBI taxonomy): domain Eukaryota; kingdom Metazoa; phylum Chordata; class Mammalia; order Rodentia; family Muridae; genus Meriones; species Meriones unguiculatus. Next base: position 97,571,845 of record NC_083356.1, on the reverse strand, counting down.
CATTTATGTCATTAACTGGCTCATTATCAGATCTGCGAATCTCCATTCTTTTCTGAGCCTTGCGTTTGAGAATGGAGGCGTCCAGACTGGAGCAGCTTCCGGGCTGTATTTTGTCGTGGCCGTCATGAAGTTTGAACACAGACAAAGCAAATCGCTTGCCTCAGCCCTGTGTTGTTGTTTCACCTGATTGCCTGGAAGGTCCTGGCAAATCTTCTCTTTAGTACGGTTTGCTGGGGGTCAGGGCGGCGGGGCTCAGTCTGTCAGGAAACTCCAGTCGGTCCAGGTGCTCCCGTGGCTGGGGTGGATGAGGGTGGGAGAGAAGCTGGAGCCGCGGGATCCCAGGGATTTACTTTCCGAGGTGGCTAACGCTAATTAGGTTAGGAGTGCCTGACTGCCCTCTAAAGACGCAGCCTCCAGTTTTTCTGCTATGGTAAATAACCCCACGTTTGAAACACCAGGAAGGGAGAAGGGAAGGATGTGTGAAATTTAATTGTGGTTATTTAAGAAGTTAGCTATTCTTCCGTGCTGATTATCTGCAGCGAGGGTCCAGCCCCTGGGACTGCGTTTTCATTCCACCTGAAAAGCTGGGCAAAGAGGAGTCACCGACGACCGATCGGGATAGGCATTCTTAAAGATAGAGAGATACTCTTGCTGAAGACAGGCTGAGGGAATATTTTCAAGAAAGGCTCAAGAGCAGCGTTTACCCCAGCCTCTCTGCTTAGGGCTCGGTCTTCTATTTGCATTGAGTGTTTGATTCCAAGTGGGGGGCTTTTGTTGTTGGTATTTGCCCTATTTACTCTCATATATTGCTTTTTCATAAATCCCGGGGAATGGCATTTAAGTTGCTGTGTTCTCTGGTATTAAAATACTCTCTGATGCAGGCACAAAAGTACCTATAGAAACGCTGGACTCAAATTCACAGGTTATCTAGGGAAGAAATGCCTGGTGATTTAATTGTTGAACATAATTAATTCACGGCATAGACAATAGTTGCTGGAAAGGGCTCCTTTTCACAAAGGAAAATCGCAGGTAGAAGCTATTATGAATTCTTTAACCAGTATTTAATATCATATTATACACATAAATCTGAGGCAACAGAATTCTTGATCATTGCTAATTTCACAGATGAACCTTACTTAATAAAACAGTCTCCCTTTTCCATTTACAGTGCTAAAGGAAATAATTTTGGTATTAACTACTAACAGCAGAAAAATATACAAACCAACTCACATCCACAACTATTCCTCTAGGTCCAAAGTCAGTCAAATATGAAATGTTCTGGTTGAACTAAAATAGCAGTATGAGCTGGGCGTGCATTTCCTGTCCCACACTGAATTTGCACTAGTGATACCCAGCCTCCTAAGCAGATGCTGAGCTGCCTCTTCTCCCAGTCAGCTGTATCAAAGGGGGCTGTCGGAAGCTTCTCATTTTTACTTGTTGCTTGTAAGTTAGAGTTAATGAAGCTATGTAGAAAGGTCAGAAGGAAACGTTTTTACTTTTTCCCGGCTAAGCAGAATAATTGAGAGCCTTGATAGCAATGTTGTTGCCTCGATGTTGTTATAGCAGGAAGATGCTGCCCAGCACCCTCCAGAGCCTGACACTTTCACTAAGCAAGACTTGGTAACAAGGCTTCTATAATTTCTAATTTGCCCTTTGTGAGACTCATTGTCTCTCCCACTTACTGTTTTGAATCACACAAAGATTTTTTTTTTAATTTTATTTTTTTTTAACTTCACTCTGGGAGTTTTTGTTTGGTATGCCTTCCTTTTATCAAAGTTGATAATTTTAAATTATTCCTAAAACTTGTTTCTAATGAAAACTGGAAAATCATATAACTCTTGCAAAAAAGAAAAGAAAAACCAAAGGAACATATTTAGACCTTCATTGTGTAGACCTCACACTCCTAGCTAAGCCCTGAAGTTAAGAAATATCATTTGTGAGCAGGATTTAAGTAGCATATGCCCCATTTCTCTTACCTGTTTGTGTTTGTTATGGTACTGTTAACAATTCATTTATTCTCAAGTCAACCTTTTAATAGTGGAGGGGGGGTGCTAACATAAAGCAGCCAGTGAAGAATTACCCTTAAAATAATATGGCCATTCAGATTTATAATTTTTTTCACCAAACATCTAAAGACATGTTTTTCTTTCTTTTTTTCATAAGAAAGCAGATTTAAATACTGCCCACTTTTATACAAGTGCTGTACTTAAAGGGACAATCCATAAGCACAAGGCTTGCAGAGCTGTTTGTGCGGTCCCTTGAGGAGTGCGTTAAGCAGATAATTACATACATGTGTGTATATATGTGTATGCATTTGTGCTTCACAATACCTGAGTGCTTAGCCAATTAAGCAGAACTTAGCACTAAATGAGTCATCTCTTGTATTTGCTGTATACTCCGGGCACTCTTGAATAAATAAGATCTGCGCTGCTATAAATAGGCTCCTTGAAAGAGGAGTCTTCTCTGCACTTTCTTTGTAATGCTCCTCTCCGAGTCCAACTGCTTGGGCTTTTGCACTCTAGTCTTAATATTGAGCCTGCTCATTAATCTCCGTCCTTTTTTGAGGTTAGTCTTGTAGCTGTAGCACTCACTGGGCTGACGCAGGAACAAGAGAGCCGAGTAAATATGCTTATGGAAAAGAAATGACTACTAATTAAATGTGAACAGCATTTATAAATTGCCTAGTTCTCACAAAACGCAGAACATAATGTGCTTTGATGTACTTCATTAGTAAAAGGCACCTATATTTTTAAAATATCTGCTAAGGAGAAAACCAAATTTTAATGCAAAAGTGATCTTTCCGTGCTTTCGTTTTCTTGCTGACTATAAATCCTGTAATTTAATGCAGATATCCTTTTACTGCATTTACATGGCAGAAAAAGACATTTGGTTGGCCTGTGAAACTGCTGGAAACCTTCACTATTCTCTAACCAAAGTATAATTCCCTTTTTTTATTGTTCAGATTACTGCGTTTCTATTAGATTTTAGACAATAAGGAGCGCGCTGCACCGTCCAGTCTGCAGCCAGGTAGGCAGTATTTTCACATCACACGGTGGTGTGCTCTTTGCCTGCCTTGCCTATAAAATCAGGACTTCTGTGTGAACTACAAAGCCAGGTTTCTTTCGGTCACTGGGCAGCTTTATTTGTGCTTTGTTGGGACAAAAAAAGCACCTCTCGCCCTTTCGGAGACGGGAAGGAAAGGCCCCAACTTTAATTATCACTCCGCGTGTCACAGAAGAGAACGCATCGGTTCCTCGCGCGGGGCTGCGCTTGATGGGTGGAGTTTCCTTCTGGGACGGTTTGTCGTTTCTTTGGGGAGGGGGGAATCTGGACGTTTGGCATTTACTTATTTCCAAACAGCTGGTGGAGGACTAGCCCACAACATAAGGAGTAAAATCTCTCTCTCTCTCTCTCTCTCTCTCTCTCTCTCTCTCTCTCTCTCTCTCTCTCTCAAGTCTGTCTGCAATCCGGGACAAGCTGGGCCACAGCTTTATCAACTCCTAGGTTTCACTGGAGTGCTCCCGCATTTTGATGATTGCTTTCCAAAGGTCTTTATTCTAGGAAGAACCCAAATCACTGACTATGAAAAACAGAAAAGAAAAATAAACACCTGAGGTTTTTTGGTTTTTTTGTTTTTTGTTTTCAATGCTGCGAATAATCCACTTTACATTTGTCTTTGTTTCACTCAGCTTGCCTTCAAGCCCCTCTTTCTGGAAATCTTAACAAATGATCCTCTATTCAGACGAGAATCTCTGGGGCGAAAGGCGGACGGTTGCTTCCGGGCGCTTGTGTTGTCTGAGCATGCGCAGTTGTGTCGGGCAGCGGTAGTTCGGGCCGCTTGCTCTTTGGGTGTGATTAGCATCAGCAAAGCATTTGTTGCCAAAGTTGAGGGTAGTAAAGAGGCGATTGTTTTTTATCCCCCGAAGTTGCTAAATCCTGACTTTTTAGGTTTGTTCTAGAAAAGGAGACAAGTGAGTCAGTGCTTAGCATTTAATACATATTAGATCCGTGCTATTTCTAATGAATGTGATTATTCTATAGTATTTTGCGTGGATTTAATTTAAAATGGCATGGATTTAATAATGCCTGACGAATAAAATTAAATCACGGGCATTTGTAGGCTTGCAATGAATGCATATAGAATTTAATTGAATAATAAACTTTAAAATTATTAATCTTTAAGTAAAACTTGATTATCAACTTTCTGAATTGCATTTAGTCTTATAAGTGCTATAGGAAAAGCTTTCTAAATTAATTCACCTTATTATAGTTTTAATGAATCAGAAAGACTTATGAAAGGCATTTCCGTCCACTCATCACTACATGGTGGTTGTTTTTTTAAACTCCAAAGAAAGAGTGTATATAAATGGTGACTTAGACTCATACTATCAATTTCAACTTGTGTGTTTAGGTAATATCTTATTCTGGATCTGTTGTCAAAATATTTGCAAATCTAACTGAAATGTACAGCAAACTATTTAATAGCTAACGATAGTTATTTTTTGATACTTAACAACGTGAAAAGCGAATTTCCTTGGGCATTAGTTAGGTGCCCAGCACAATGCGAAATGTTCCATAAGCATCACCTCTTTAACTTTTATGAAACCCTGCAAAAGAGCGGAAACAACACCCACTTTCAGATGAAGAAGATGAACTTAGAGAAATAAGCTACTTTTCCTGAAGCTTTGAGTAACAAAGCCAAGACTCGGATTTTAACCAAATTTCTGTGCTCTACCGGACCTTCACAAAACTTATTATTTTTAATCTCAAGATATTTTTCTTGTGTGATGTTTTACTTCAACAAGCTCCTCTGCAATGTCATGTTCAGTGGCTGCCTGCCCTATCCTTCTCTGCCTATTTTCTCTGAGTAGTGTCTGTGGGTTACTTTTTCTTTAATGCTATGAACGTAGACCCTGGGAAAACTGGTACACCTCAAAAGGTGCCTTGTGATCGCCTGACCTCATTCTGCTTTACCTCCCCATTTTCATTTCTGGAGCAAGCTAGAAGACTAGTGTCACTGTGCCACTCATCTGGAATTCACGTCTTTTAAAGATGCTAAAGACATCTTACTTGATAATTTTTCAAGAGCTAAAAACATTCATGGAAAGGTTGTGTTTGTCCTAAAAAGATGATTTTTTTTATATTAAAAATAAAATAAGACATTGATTCTTAAACTAATTTGATGATTAAATTATTGATTTGGATTAAGAACAAACATTAACAAACATCCATAATTTGATTGCTTCTGACGTTCCGTTTCTTACTTAGGAAATCAAGTTAATCTCTCAGAAATGCTTTACACATGGTCCCTTCACATGTCCAGAAGTCAAAGCTTGAGATATCTGAGGAGCTGTAGTGACCCTTATCTCTAAGCACCACAAATACCCTGAGTAGGTTGTGCTGTTGCTTGCCTTCATTGCCTGGCTATACCAGACTCTCATCAGATGAATAACATTTCAGATTGGCTTGTAGCCAACTCAAGACTCTTAACAGGAGAAGTAATTTTAGAGTGAATTTATGTTTAGAGATATTTTCGCATTTTAAAGATTTTTCCTAGTTAAGTAAAACCAGTAAGCTTTTATGCCAGGGAACTAGGTGGCATTCACCGAATACCTGGTCTCAGCAAACCAACAAGTGAACAGACAAGAGTTCTGCTATGAGCTGACAAGAATTAACCCCACATCATCCCAGCCATATGGCAATAGGTAAGCTACATACACTGTCTCTTCACATTCATTTCTTCCATCTTAAAGATAAATGTTGAACTCTCTTCTGATTATCATGCCATGTTCTATAGGATGGTGTAACAGACACAATGGACATGAAAGTTGGAAAAGCTCTGAGGCAATTATATAAACATATATATATATATATAATTAAATATATACATATAAAATTAAACATGTCTTATAAGTTCTATCTCATCATTCTCTCGGGGCATTAGACCCTGTTATGCCATCTTTTTATTTTCAAAGCATATTCCTACAAATGAAGGATAATAATTTTTAATCCAAATGTAATATTATTATTTTACGGGGACATAACCACACCAATGCATTTTATACAGCTTTCTCAACATACTCTATATTTTTTTTTCAAATAAATCACATACATATTTTAAGACCTATAACACATGTGGCAACTGGCATTATATTATCGTATTCGTAGTTTCAATGATAATTAATGGATCTATTTATCGCATTAATTAATGGATACATTATTGTGCTCATAACAATGTATGATCATTTCTTTTTCGTGGTTTTCAGGTTTGAACTCACAGCTAACTTCGAAGATCTTGTTCTGAATCGTAACTCATATTCCTGCATGTGAAAAAACAGAGCTCTGGGATGTTAACATTGTGCTCAATAATTTTTCTTGTCACTGGGGCAAAAGCCTTGACAAAAGCAACTTAAGAAAAGAAAGATTCATTTCCTCACAGCCTGGGATAAGGCCCACCATGGTGAGGAAAGTGTGGCAGCAAGAATTTGAGGCGGCTGGTCCGATGGCATCCACAGCCAGGAAGCAGAGAGTGATGGATGTCTGTGCTCAGCAGTCTTCTCTGGTTTGTGCACTCCTGGCCTCGAAGTTATCCCGTGATGCTATATGTGGTTAAGGTGGATCTTCCCACCTTCGTGAATCCAATCCATAAGCTGTTGCACAGACGCTTGCAGGAGTTTGTCTCCTTGATGATTCTAGACTCTGTCAAATTGACAATCACTATTAACATTCCGGTGTTCGTTTAAAGCGTACTAAAATATATTTTAATTTCAGTTTTCTAGTAAAACAACAAAGATTTTACTCTGTTTTCAAGTATTTTTACTTTTTTCTCTTAGTTCCTGAATCATAGAAATGTTTTGAAGCACGTTGAATGTTATCATAAACATATATAACACATATATCGCACACATAAATATGAAGGGGTGTGTGTGTGTGTGTGTGTGTGTTTCAGAAGGGAAAAAAATGACCCAAAATTTTAAAATTGTAAGTTGGTTTTGAGTAGCAAAAAATAAATAAAATTTGATGGTTGTATTTCAATGCTTACCCTTCATAGGCTGAGACACTGAGGTTCAGAATGTAAATCATATATCTCAGTATATTTGTGTGTTTGCATGTTAGTAGATGTGTTCATATATGTGTGCCCAAGGATGCCAAAAAATGCTGTTGGAACCCCTGGAAGAGTTTCAGGTGGTCATGAGGCACCGACAGGGCTGCTGGGAACCCTGTGAGCTATCTCTGCAGCCCCAAGATTTATTACTTGACTCTTATTCCACTGTTGCACGTTTGGCTTCATTGCTTCTTGGTATACCTTAAAACATGTGGAAATTGTCTGGTAAGGGACTGCCGTATGCCAGGCAGTTCATTTACAGCTAGGCCCTTGTCGCTGCGAATTCTGAATCCTCAGATTCAGCCAACAGTACTCACAAAGACTGTCTCTTCTGAACACTGCAGACTTATTTCTCACTATTGTCTCCTAAATGATCTAGTATAACAACGGTTGCATAAAATTTGCATTGTATGGGCATTTTATATCATCTGGAGGTATTTGCAGTTTTGTTGTTTTTTTTTTCTTTTTGATTTTTCTAGATAGGGATTCTCTGGCTGTGCTTTGACAGTCTCTGCAGACGAGGCTGGCCTTGAACTCAGAAATCCATCTGCCTCTGCTTCCCGATTTCCTGAATTAAAGGCTGTATTTGCAGCTTCTGAAGTCCTTTTTTTATAAGAGACTTGAACATCTGAAGATTATTAGGGGTCCTGATGGATGACTGTGTTTTGTCTTCACAATATAACTGCTTCTGTTATAATATTAACAGGTAGCAAGATATGCAGCAGATTCCATACCGAACTAATCCCAGAAAGCACCCCTCAAATAACATAAACCTCACCCGAGAAGCTTCCCCAGTGTAGGAGACGTTTGAATAGACATCAGAGGTAACAATTAAACATGAAATAAACTGTTTCCTTTTCAAAGAAAAACCTAATTAAGTTTGTGTATGTGTATACTGATTTGTACCAGACAGATAACTTGAATTTATAATCCTTAATTTTTTAAGTATTTTGTGTGTGTGTGTGTGTGTGTGTGTGTGTGTGTTTGCATGTATCCACTAGCCATAGTGCATGTGTGTCATGGTCAAAAGACAACTTGCAGGAATTGTCTCATCCCTTCAACCTTGGATTCCAGGGGTCAAACTGCTGTCACCAGGCTTTCATGACAAGTGCCTTTACCCATCTAAGCATCTTGCCAGCTATCTAAGTTAAAATATATATATATATATTTCTTTAGTGTAAAGCTTCCTTAGAAAACATTGGAATTTCATTCACTGCACAGCTACTGGAATATTACTTTTTTAGATGCTGCTGCACAAAGCTGCGGAGCGCACTTTCATGGTCTTCAGTGCGTTCACGATAAAATAAGATTCAACTCGTAATAACACTATGAACACAGTCCAGTTATGGGGACATGGCAGCAGGAAGGAGTAGAAAGCTGCCTGCTGCCTGCCTCACTGGGTAGGAAACATGGGTCTGGGTATCACGCGCTGCTAATAAAAAGAGGTTGTGGTGAAAACACAATCAAGTGCAGGTAAGGACTTAATGAAATGCTTCTGGGTCTGAGGCTAAGAGTTCAGTGGGGCAAGTGCTAAGAAGAGACTTCCATTTTGAATGTTTTTCCTTTTTTAATTTTTTTTCTTCACAATTTATTCATTACATATCCCGATTGAAGCCTCCTCCCTCATCCCACCCTCCCTCTTCTCCCTCATCCCCTTCTCCTAGCCTACGGAAAGGGGGAGTTCTCCACTCTCACCATCTCCCCACAGCTTGTTAACTCTCATCCAGACTGCCTGGATCCTCTTCCTCCTTGGCCTAGCAAGGCTGCATCATCAGGAGCAAGTGATCAGAGAGCAGTCAATTGAGTTCATGACAGAGGCAGCCCCTGCTCCCCTCACTCAGAGATCCACATGGAGACTGAGCTGCCAATCAGCCACATCTGAGTAGGGGGTCTATGTCCTCTCCACGCATGGTCCTCCATGTACATCAGTCTCTGCAGGACCCCCAGGGCTCAGAAATTTTTAGCTTTGTTGGTCTCCTTGTGGGGCTCCTGTCCCCTCCATGTCCCTCTATTTCCACCCCTCTCGTCTACCGTAAGAATCCTTACGCTGTGCCCAAAGTTTGGCCCTGAGTATCACCATCTGCTTCTATCCCATGTAGGTGGATCCTATCAGAGGACCTTCTACAGTAGACTCTCATCCTGGTTCCTCTCTTCCACCGCTTCTGGTGTCTATCCTGTTTGTTATTCTGAATGAGATTTAACTGTAGGTTTCATTAGAAGATTCATTAAACTGTAATGGTCCATAGCAAGGGACAAAGACAGCTGATGTCTGTGTTTCTCTCCAGTTCCCCAGTACTGGTGTGCTACTGATCCTGACCACCCCAGCCTGAGAAGCAAATGCCTGCTGACCCTTTGAAAATTCAAATTCAAGATTTGGTTTTTCACAATATTTTTTAAATTCTCTTGATTTACTTGGTTATCGAATCGTAGAATTTTAGAGTTGGCGGGGAAATCTAAGGATTTCACAATAACCACATCCGGACCTGTGAGAGGCATCGATCTTCAGTGAAGTCCCCTGCACAGAATCATTCATCTGGTGGTTCAGAGCCAAAGGACATTAACTGGCACACTTGCTGCTTGTGAATTCAAATGTCTTAAAGTTCCCGAAGTACCCTCTTTCTTCTTCCTGCCATCAGTTCTTCCACACTCACACCCTCCATCTGTATAGTCAAGTAAGCAAGTTCGGGCAGGCCAGAGAGCAGAGCCACTGGCTCATGAGTCTTTGGCCAACAGAGAACTCCTGTACTTTGTGTCAGGATAGGAGATGAGTAAAAGTCTGTCCTCAGCTCACCAGGCTTCACCTGGGACATGGAAAGAAATGCGGAATATCTGGACCTGCCCCACATGAACTGAGTAAGCATCTTCATTTCAACAGAACTCAGTATCAGATCCCTATCTGTGCTAGATTGCTTTCTATTGGTGTGGTAAACACATGACCAAAACTGCCTGGGGAGGAAAGAGTTTATTTGGCTTAACAATCATAGTCCGTGTCTGAGGGAAGCCAAGGAGGGAACCTAGAGGAAAGAACTGAAGCAGAGAACAAGAAGGAGCCACAGCTTACTGTCTTGCCCTTTTCTGTCCTCTGAGGGCACTAGTCATAGACAGTACACAGCTGTGTGTGCGAGTAAAACTGAGGTAGGCAGTCCCCAACCTCTGTGTTTGTTTCCTGTACTCTAAGCAGCATTCTAAAAGATGATCCTACTTCTGCTCTTGCCTCCTCATCACTTGGCTCATATCATCACAGATTTGCCTGGACAAATTGCAAATCACCAACACAGTAAATAATGACAACAAAGTGCATTTTTTTTTTTTTTAGTAAGAATTGTTTGGAAGTTGTCTCTTTTTTTGTAGTGATTTTTCTCTTTTTTTTCTTCCAAATTTTATTTTTTATCTTAATTACAGTTTATGCTGAGACTCATAACCAAACCTTGGGCAGAGTGCAGGGAATCATATGAAAGAAGGGGGATTTAGTAAGACCTGGAGAGGACAGGAGCTCCACAAGGACCAAATATATCTGGGCACAGGGATCTTTTCTGAGACTGATTCTCCAACCAAGGAGCATGCATGGATAAGACCTAGAAACCCTGCTCAGACATAGCCCATGGCAGCTCAGCATCCAAGTGAGTTTCCCTAGTAATGGGAACAGGGACTGTCTCTGACATGAACTCAGTGGCCAGCTCTTTGACCACCTCCCCCTGAGGGAGGAGCAGCCTTGCCAGGCCCCAGGGGAGAACAATGCAGCCAGTCCTGATGAGACCTGATAAACTAGGGTCAGATGGAAGGGGAGGAGGACCTCCCCTATCCGTGAACTTGGACAGGGGCGTGGGGGGAGACGAGGGAGGGAATGACGGAGGGGGCTACAGCTGGGATACAAAGTGAATAAACAAAGTGCATTTTGCACTGGCTTCAGAGACATTTCCTGATCCCGTGACACTGCACTTACTACCTGTATAGTAATTTCCCCTCTCCTCACTGTGCTGGCAGCACTTACAGCCTCCTCATCTTGAAGATGTCAGCTACCCAGGGCCTGGCATTCTCTGCCAGATTCTCCATAAGCCTGTTGTTCCCTTATTCCCTTTACATGTTTGTTTTGTGTGTGCCAATCCTAATTGGGCTTCCCCTGATCATCCTATTTAAATTTTTCTTTCTAGGGTACTCTATAACCTGCTTTTCTCCCTTACGTTTCTGCACTGAGAATCACTGCTGTACTTTGTACATGTGCCTTTGTCTATGCCTTGTTCCTTCTTTCTAGAATGGAGGTTCCTTACCAGGGAGGTATCTATGTTTTGCTCACCTCTGTATATACCTTGTGTCATATACATCGTAAATATTTTTCAATGGCTGACTGACTGCACGAATGAGTAAAGCCCATATGCCACATAACAAAACACATAAACACATATACGAATATCCTCTCTCAACCTGTTCCTTTACTCACGCTCCACATTACAGATTCCGCAAAGAGATTGTAAAACGTGAGCAATAATTAACAGCCGGCATGGTGGTGGCTTTGAAAAGAAAATTCTGCTGTGTTAGATTTAATTGATGGTAGTTTCTTCCCTTTTCTAGAATATTTTTTTTCTTACCCATCCCTGCCCTCCCTCTTTTTTTTTTTTTTTTCATGAAGTCTCATGACTGTAACTGTCTTCTTTTCCAGGTGTTACGCTTTCACACATTGCTTTCGTTCCTCTCAGCTATACCACTGGAGGATTTCATAGAATAAGGGATTGAAGCATGGTAGATAGCTGTCTCTGATTGTTTGGGGCCCGCCTCCATAACCTATATGCTTTCCTTTTTAATTTTCTTTTGAAGGTAGAATAAAACTATTTCTCCATGGAAATTTTTCATTAAGCCCACAATATGCCCACAATATAGTTTAGTGACAGTTTTTCAGGAAAAATAAAAACTAAAAACCCTAGAACCTAGAATAGATTGACTACAAGAAGCACTGAGTGTCATTATTTCTTGCCAACCATGAAACTAGCAGCTCTGAAAAGCCCTGCTTTACTAGGTGTTATGGGTCACTGAAGCAGCTAAAAGTTGATCTGACCTTCAATTAAAGAATCATACTTAAATTTATGCAAAAATTTTCCACGGACTCACGCCACTCTGCCTCGCCTAAGTGTGTGACTAACAGCGGTGCACAATTAACAGAATAAAAACCGTGATAACAAGCTTGGTCTACCCCACAATATCTATGCTGCTCTCCACCTCTTATTAGAGCTCAGATCTAATATTTACATTTTCCTTATTTACTTAAGGGTTTGTATAATTCACCAGTTAATAACTTAGAAATGTGTCTTCAAAATTATTCTCCCTGCAAGGATATCATGGAAGGAAAGAACAGCCTTTTAGGGCCAGTTAATTATCAGATCAAATTAAAATATTTATTAAAGTTGTATAATATAAACTTAATAGCAAATAACTAGAATAGGAAGGGATTTTTTTCTCTTGTAAGGATGGAAAAATATGCTTTTCCAACCCTCTTTTAAGGTTATTTCTGCTACAAGGGATTAGTATGTGTAATTACAATATCATGAATACTTAAAATTCTCTCATGCTGAGAAAGTCCTGAGAGGACTGCAGCTTGCACTGATTTTGATATATGACCTTTCAAGTGGAAAACACACCCACCCTGCCCTAGACTGATATGCTGCACACTACTCTAGCAAACAAACAGAACGCATGTCTGAGACCTGAACACTTGCCACTTGCAAAAAACAACCACAAGGCTGTCTGAGGTTTGCACATCCCTGACTTGGTGGCCAAAACCTGCAGCTTCTGAAAACAGACTGGTTGGCCCACCCTGACACAGAATTTTCTAGACTATGTTTCTTAAAATTTCCCCAAAAGTAGGAACAATCTAAAATAAGAAATACCATTTTGGCGCATTAGTAAATGATCATTTTGGGTAGTAAAGGCTAGAGTGATTCCACTAAAGTTTAATTTCTTTCAATTTATAAGATTGGTTAAGTTGTAAGATAATGTACAACAAAATTGTATAAAATTCTACATCACTACCCGCAATACATTTTTTTATCACACAATTACATGCTGTCAAGTTGAATACCCATAAAAATATGGGAAAGTGGAGCTAAGAGGTCAGGGTTTGTTTTGTTTCGTTATGCTGCTCTGATGGTTAATGTTGATTGCCAACTCACCTGGAAGATGAGCTTCTGACCATATCTGCAAAAGATTTTCTACATTAGCTTAATTGTAATGGAAAGACCCAGCCTTAACCAGAGTACCAAGCTTCCGTGGGTTGGGGTGCTGGGCTTAGTACAAACGAGGGAGCTAGATAAGCAGGAGCAATCCTCTCTCTCTCTCTCTCTCTCTCTCTCTCTAACTCTCCCTTCACCTTCCCTCCTTCTCTGCTTCCTGACTGTGGTCACAATATTACCAGCAACCCTGAGCTCCTGCCCCCATTCTTTTTTTCTACAATGATGGACTGTGCCTTTGGCCTGCAGGCAAACATGGAATCTTCCTTAACCCTCTCTTGTCAAGGTGTTTTATCACACAGGTCAAGTGACTAAGACAGAAAGGCTCACAATTTAACAGTGTATGTTGTCTTAATGATTGTCGGTATGCAAATACACATAAAGCCTTATTACATACATCTTTTCAAGTGGCCTCATCCCTTACACCATAGCAACTAGGACAAGAAATATGGTAAATACAAAATTGAGGAAAGTTAATGTCCCTTGTAAGTGCTCCCTCCTAACCAGTATGCCATCTCACATACACCTTAGTTTGCGTCCAGTTTTACAATATAAAACTGTGAGTAACGATAACAGAAAGAATGACAATGGCAAGTAGCAACAAAGGTATGAACCAATGAGAAGAGGCAGAACCAAAGAGAAACGTTATGCTTGGCAAATGCTAATTTTTTAATGGCCATTTTGTAACCATGGCCCCAAAATCTTCTGAACAATGGTGATGAACACAAGAGCATGGAATGCAATGGAGAGCTGGGGATAGCTATATTCATCAGCCAAGGAAGAGAGAATTCACTACAATAATCTGTAGGGTCAACCCAGATTGGGAGTTAATGAGGAACAATGTTCTCTACCTAATTAGGGTGGTAGCACTTCCCCTAAAATGTAATATTACATTATCTGGCTCCTTGTCAGAATTTTACTGTACATTTGCACCCCAGCCTAGAAAAATCCTGATCCGAATTCTATCTTTTATTTCATTTTTCATTTTATCCATCTCATCTTTCCTCTCACCTGGCTATTTGGCGAATTTCATACCCCTTGTTTAGAACTCTATAATAGTCCCAATTTTCCTTTCTTTTGTCAGACTCCCACTTCCCATTCATGATTAAACACAGAAAGGACTAGAAAGCCTTCCTTGTACAACTTTGGGGATTCTGCATTGATAAAAAAAAACACCTCAATACAAATTTTCACATCTCTAACTTATCAAATTTACCAACTGACCTTTCCAGTCTTGATCTGTACCCACACCCACAAACGCTTATCATCTTTTTCATCAATTCCTATCCCTGAAACAGAATTAATGTTTTTCCACCTGTAATCCTTTGCTTGTGTAACTCTGCCCTTCTGGAAAGCCCATTTACTCTTGCTTTCCCTGACAAATCACTGGATATTCCTTGGGACATGCCACTCCTAAGAAGCTTTTCTAATCCTTCCAGATGAAGTCAGACACTTTCTAGGAAGCACTGCATGTAGTTGTATGTCCTTAGAAATAAGCATATTCTCTTTGTTCAGAATCATTTTGATATATGTATGTATATACATATGTATATATATATGGTTCTTAATATCGAACATTCCATCTAAGGCCCCACACTACATAATACTGCTTCTTGGCCATGATAGATTCTTGATAAATATTTTTAAACATATGCATAATAAATATTAGTAGTCCTGCTTGCAGCCTATCTCATCATGCACAGTTTACAGAGGAATACTTTGAGGTTGGGCCTTTCTTCTGGATCCTATCTCACTAGTGGGTCCAACTGCCAGTGACCAGTTTGATGCAGCTACTTAGATATGGCTCATACATGGGTAAAACCTTTAAAGAAAAATTTATTCCATCTGTACTACATGGGATTATATAACAACATTTTGACTATAAAACTAAGTACTGCTTTAGCAACTCTGTCTTGTTTCCAAATCTCCCACTTTATAAAGCTTTTGGCTGATACTCATCTAGTCAGCTGAACTAAAATCTTACATAGAGGAAACCTGGCTTCATAGTGTGGAGCTGACTGATTTCTAGAAAGGATGGCTACAATTCAAAACACCTTTAATTCACCTCTGGAGTCATTTGAGAAAGAACCTCAACGGGGAAAACGTTTCCATCAAATTTGAGTTTGGAACCATCCCACTTGGGTGGTTTTACCCCAGGTAGATGATCCTCAGAGGTGTAAAAAAGGCAGCTGAACAGGACCCAGGAAAGCTGGCTGGTAAGCATCGTCTCTCCATTGTCTCTGCTTCAGGTTCCATCTCGAGGTCTCGCCTTGACTGTGTGCCCGACCTGGCCTTCCTTAGTGACCGACTGTGACTAGAACAATTAGGCCAAATAAACCCTCTCTTCTCCCAAGTTGCTTTTACTCATGGTCTTTGTCACAGCCATAGAATCCTAGCTAGAACGTCCTCTCAATCCCTTGTGAAATTCATTTCAGTAAAAAGAAATTTAACAATTCCACATTTGCTGTGGCAAATAGGAGAGTGTAAATGGCTGACAGAGGGCCACCTGTGAATGGCAGGTCCATTCTTAGGGTCTGATGTAAACCTGTTTTAAAACATATGCTTCTCATGAAAACAGAAGGCAAATTCTACCCATTTTGTACAAAGATAACTTTACCCAATGGCTTTCCTCTTCCTATCAACTTAATTTCAGATGCACATCTGAATCTTTTATTGTTTCACCATCAGTAGACAATATTCAATTTAAAACAATCTTTCTACCATTGAGGAATACATTTATTTTTCTTTTGTTTTGGCAACTGTTAGTGAAAACAACAAGCTGTCTTGGTGCCATACATCATTGCCATGCTTGGCTTATTTAAGGATCAGTGGAACTTGATTAAAAATTTCCTTCAGAATTACCAATTCAGATGAATTGTGCATATTTGAAACACATGGTAAATATTTCACAATAAAATAAAGAATTATTTCAAATTGCATTTCTCTAATTAAATTCCCAGCTGTATGTTTTATTCAGATGTGTATACAATGCCATTTGTATAGAATGCTAAGCAAAAAGTAACAGTTAATTTGAGGGCTACTGCAGTAAAAGTATGTTATCTTTTATATCTATCACGGCATTACTTATTATCAGCTTTACACACAGCATTTTGCCTTTGATTTACGCAAACAACTGTAAATGTTTTATATATTTGTGAGGAAGTGAATGATATTAGACCATCAATCCATGGGGACTGCAAATCAGGAGGAAAAAAAAGGCCATTACATTTCAGAAGCCGTTAAATCAGTTGTGCCCCCTGGCTGATTTTGTCAGCTATATTTGCTGTGGGTAAAACCGTTGATGCCTGGAATACTGGAGGGGCCCTGAGAGTCCTGGAGAGTAAATAGCAGCTGAGTTGTAAACTACACCACACACCTCACACTTACCGCACAAGCCCGGCTTACACTTTCCTCTGAATAAATCCAGCAGCTTTAAAAAGAGCGAGAGAGAGAAATAAAGAAAAGGGGAGGGGAAAACAAGGCAAAACTCGTGCCTTCTGTCACTGCCTCCAGCTTCAGCCCCTCAGCAGCCTGCCAACAGGACACTGTTCTGCCAGTTGTAAATTTTAATTGGCCATCTGGGGAAAGCACAAACCACTGACTAGAGATTAATCAGCAAATTAACCCAGGCATAATACACATTTCCCAGTGGACCCGAAGCTGCTGTAGGCTTGAGCGGAGCAGCCTGGGATGCTGGAGGACCTGTGTAGAATGCCGTTGTTGCTCACTGCATTCGGTAGAACATCTTTCCAGCATCCTGAAATCCCCTTCTGTGTGACCTTGGCAGTGCCCCTGATTTGTATGGAAGTGGCAAAGAGCCCCCTACCCCGCCTCTCTGTCCCTCTGTCTCTGTCTCTCCTTCTTTCTCTCTCTCTTTCTCTCTCTCTTTCTCTCTCTCTTTCTCTCTCTCTCTCTCTCTCTCTCTCTCTCTCTCTCTCTCTCTCCCTGCCCCCCTCTCTGAAGCACTAAACACACTTGGCTCAGGTACTGTGATTGCTGAAAAACTGTTGATGAATCAGTGAATGTGACAACTTTTCTCTGGTGGGCTATTTGCTTGGCTTGCTAAAGAACCTACAGGAAGAAACAAGAGGGTACCTAGTTTTTACCCTCTTTGTGAGTCACTGGAGAATAGCATTCATGTAGCCAATTTCTTGTGCTACATAGAATACCTTTTTGCGGAACCTGTACTGGAAAAGAAAGGTTTGTAAATAATAAAGCCTCCCTCTTGGAATCTAACTAATAGAAAATGATTTAAGCCAAATGTTCATTCATACACAATATGGGACCTCAACTTTTCAACATTATGGTCTGCCTAACTGAAATGTAGAGAGCCTAAAAAGTAAAGAAATAATATTACAATGATAAAAATCCCGAAAAGTAACTGTCAAGTAGTGTAGGATCGGGAGCAGTGATTTAGAAGTAGGATGAAGGGGGAATAAAGGAATTATCACATTGCCACAGCTTTTAAAGTAGTGGAAATGGGAAGATCATGTACATCAGCCTGAGGAAGGGTGTTGGAAACACAGAACACTCAGAAGAGTAGGTTGGTCCGTAATACCCCAAAACCACACCTGCTGGAGGGAAACCTAGATGTTGTAGCCAGGGCAAACCATGAAGAGCATAGATTTTTCACCAGGAAGAGCATAGATTTCTCACCAGGAAGAGCATAGATTTCTCACCAGGAAGAGCATAGATTTCTCACCAGGAAGAGCATAGATTTCTCATCAGGAAGAGCATAGATTTCTCACCAGGAAGAGCATAGATTTTTCACATTGCTGATGCTTGTTCTTTCACATTTACCAACTTACTGCAGCACAGAGAAGGAGCTCAACATTTTCTAGTGAAAGTGGGACTACCAGCAGTTACGATCCTGTCAGACAAGCCTGCTGTTGCCTTTTCTGTGCATAGTCCATACCAGGTCAACCATATTCCATGTGATCAGGTTCAGACACTCACAAGGCATCATTTCATAGACAGATGAGGGAGTTAGTACATCACCAGGTACAAATATCTTGACCAAAAGTGTGACGGATTAGATTATTTCCCTGGTACTATGGAACCTTGCGAGTCTGAGTTACTAAAATGTACAGCATGGAGGCTGAGGTGCAGAAAGGGACAAAACGGAGCAGCGGTGGTTTGAGATCGTGGGCAACCCTGGGAATGATCTGAGACTGTGTACAAGTCAAGGAGGGATATGAGATTTTAGGCAAGTCCAGGAAGGATTCAGACTGTGTAAGTCCATGAAGGATCTCAGATGAATGCGTACAAGCCCGGGAAGACAGTGCATTGATAAAGAGCAGAGCCTGGTGCTAGGTTACACATGAAAAAACAGGGTTTGTCGAGCCAACAGTAGAGACCAGCCTTCTCATCCCATTTTTATTTGACCTGAAGCCTACTTCTGCCTTTTTCTCCTGGCATCTGATTTTATAAGTTTTGAAGAAGTTCACATGGCATTCTGATGGCTGCAACGAAAAGAAACCCGACCATGACAACCATAAATTCCAACAGTGTATTAAATCACCCAGCAGCTTATTTTGAGGCTTGCGTGAGATATAGAGGCATAAAAAGAGGTGAATGGCAGATCTGAATTAAACACTGAATGCAGTAACTAGCAAAATATTTAGCCTTTTAGTGCTTGAAATATTGAAAACCACATACACTTTTCTTTTTAAATTCCCTCAGCTCCTCTCAGTCCCACCTTCCCTCCCTCTCCTCCCACCACTCCCTTCCCCTAGTCCACTGAAAGGGGGAGTCATTTTAAAGTCTTGAAACATCTGGCCCCTGCTGCTCTTGGCTGTCTCCAGAACTCTACCTTTTGCAACCAAAAAATAATCACCAAACCCAATAGTTATTGCACAACGTAGTCAGTATATCCAGTGTGCTTCGGCAGATGGATTTCTTTATCTCCCATTGGAGGGATATATCCAAAGGTTATCACAGGCTCAAATAAGCTCAGAGGAGTACGCATGTGGTCTCCTCTGAATTATTCCAAAGCCTCGCTGTCTAGCTTTACCTCTGCTCTCTTGTTTCAAGTTTCCGTATTATCTCAACTTGTATATTACATATAGAATACTGTAATAACCTTTACAGGTAGATCAGCCAGTGCCATGTGTATCTTGTCACATCTACCTGCCCACATCTTTAGATTTTAAACAAGTGAAGATAGGAGCACATGGCAATATTTGAGTACATATATGCAGATATCTTTAAAATAATTTCTATTTTATATTATCTTTACACCTAAAAAAATTCTCAGGAACAGTTTCACACACTGATACTAAAAGCTAGAAATGGAGGCAACAAAGCTGAGATGCACAGGGATCAGCAAAAGAACATAAACTTGAGTCACAACAGCACCTTTTAAATGCTGAGAATGGATTTGGTTCGTTGCAAGCTGTCAAGGTTCTCCAAACCCAGCTTCACCTCCCTTCCTCTTCCTCACTTTCCCCACCCTTTAGTTGACTCAAAACTTTTCTGCTTTTGGAAGCATCACAGATTTCCGTGGGTAAGGAAGAGAATGTCAGGTGCCCTGGAACGAAGGGTTACGGGGGGGGGGGTAGGCACCCAATATAGGTGCTGAACCCAGGCCCTCTAATTGGCCTTTAATCTCTTCATTACTCAGTCTCAAGCGCTTAATCACAGGATACCTCGATAAGCTTTTTCTGACTCCTCCGGTGGGATTACTTTTCTTCTCCCCAGAACCTTGCCCCATTCTAACACTTTAACTCCTGTACCATTTTGTTCAGATTCATCTGTTCACGTGTTTCCTCAACAAGGATATCAATTCTTTGAGATTTAGGCTCAGTATCTTATATAGTGCCTCATCTCAGCACACGATCCATGCACTAGATAGTGAACAAAGACAATGGAGTCCTTGTCGGAGTGACACAAGGAATACGAGCAAAATAAACCTCTGAAATGAATTTTAGGATTCATGTTTGTCTAGATGCCAATCAGAGTCTTAGGAATTTCTGAAGTAATTAAAGATGGCCTTGATTTTCATATCTTTTTATGATTTAACAACTTTTAGGTTAAATAATGTGTGTACAGTTTAATACATAATTAAACATTGCCTTGTTTTACATAACTTTAATTTCGCCAACTTTATTAAGAATAGTAGGCGTACAATTAAATATACTGACTTAACAGAACAGTTTGATGATTTTTGCCAAATATATCCATCTTTGGGCTTATACAACTCATCTCTGTCACAGTGTAGCATATTACTATCACCCCCCAAATCTTTATCATACTTTTTGTATCAGTCCACTCTACTCCCCAATGTATTAGCACAAGCAACCACTGGTCAAACCATAGATTAATTTTTTCTGTTCTAAAACTTCATATACTTGGAATAAAAAAAAATGCATGTCATATTGTGTTTGACTATTTTGGTCAAGTGATTTAATGTATCAACATATCGCTTTTATTGATAAATAATATTTTAATGCATGAACATTCAAGAATCTGTCCACTCATATGTTGATGTGAAATAAATTGAAAGGTCAGTTAAATTGTCTTTAATTTGTAACTGTCTATGGATAAAATGGTTTTGTGAGACAGGACCTAATGAAGGGCCAGACTCTAACCTACTATGTAGCTACATATAATCTTAATCTCCTGATTCACCTGCCTCTACCTCCCAATTGCTGGATTTGCAGGTAGGTGACACCATACCTAGCTGCTATAATAGTTTGTAAGAATAAAGCATAGACTAGCACGAGACTAGAAATATAATTTAGACAGAAAACAGGGATTAGTTAAAATAAAAGAATGATTTTGTTTTGACTCTATTATTTTTCAGGGGTTAGCACATTTAATAATGGCCTTCTGTTTGTGAAGACCTCGGTTTTGGGTCCTCTATACATTTTCAGTTGCTGTGATAAAATATGACCAAGACCATTTATAGGAGGAAGAGTTTATTCGGGTTTGAATTTTCAGAGAGAGAGACAGAGAGTTCATGATGGTGGGAGGCATGACAAGCAGTAGACACAGCATCCGGAGCACAAAGCTGGGGGATCACATCACAACTAGAAGCACAAACCGGGGAGACCACCCCCAGTACACACGCCCTCTAGCAAGGCTGTACCTCCTAAAACTTCCATAACATTCCCACAACAGCACCACAAACTGGGGACCAGGCCCTCAAATACGTGAGCCCATGAGAGATATGCCCATTCAGACCACCACAGATCTCCACGGCCCAAATAACCAGTTTCACAGCTTTACTCCTAGCGCTGGAGAGCTAGGGACAGGAGAATTCTTTAAACTTGACTCAGTCAATCTGAATGAGAGAGTTCAAAATTCCATGCAAGACCCTTTATAATAAAACAAGGGCTGGGAAGTCAGCCTGGTGCTCAGAACTACTAGGTGCTCTTTCAGAAGACTTGAATTTGGTTCCCTGCACCCACATCAGGCAACTCATAAACACCGTTAAGTCCCAATCCAGGAGACCTGATGCCCTCTTCTGTCCTCATTGGATACTTTAGCACACAGGCAGACATATACACATAAATAAAAAATAAATCTTTAACAAAAACAGAGTGAGTGAAAAAGAAGACAGCTGATATCAAGCGTGCCACACCACGCTTGCAGTTTTAGTTAAATCTAATTTTCATACTACAAAATCTACCTCTAAAAGTGATTTATATTATCCAACCATCGCCTGAAAAAGAAACTAGGTAGCTTGTTAACCCCGGTTTTCTTTTGGTTAACAAAAAGCAATTGCTCATCTTCTTTCTCCACCTGAGACACCCTATTCTGAACCCCATTATTGTTGCCCATAAATGCAACAATACAAGAAATGGCCTTTGTTTCTGACTTCTTTCACATACCATAGTACTTTCAAGTTCATCCAGGCTGGAATGTCAGTCTGCCCATCGCTGTTGATAGCTGACTAACGTGTTACTCTTGCTCCTACACTTCATTTTCTCCTTCATCAGCTCATGAGCACTTGGGCTCTTTTGCTTGTTTACCATCATGAATGATGCTATTTTGAACTCCTATAAGCTCTTGAGTGTACATTTTTCAACACTCTTGGGGTTATATATGAGTAGAACTTCTACTCCTCAGTTTTGTTTTGTTTTTACCAGTGAGGTAAGACAGTTCAATTTCTCTATGTCCAATTGTCTGCTTTTATATTGTAGCCAGCTGAATGAATGTGAAGTGATACAGAGTTTTGATCCACACCTCCTTAAATAATAACAGTGTCGATCATTTCATTATATGGTTATTGAACATTTTTCATTGTGTAGATAATAAATTTGGCATCATTTTCAACCCCATCGCCTCATCATCTTCTAATAAAACCCTTGTGATCCCCTTTTAAGTACCCTCCTATTTTCATACATTCAAGTCTTACTGAACTTACTTAGGATTGCTTGAGTTAACATGGGTGGAAGGTTTTTTTTTTTTTTTTTTTTTTTTCTGGAACGTACAATGTATCATTGGCTATAACACTAAATGACACTCCCCACCTCAGCAATAAAACCCTCAGTGGGGGTGGGGACTTCATGAGCCCTACTCCCATGCAATATGACGTCACATCAATGGGTCTTTTCAAGATTTTATTTCTTTTTATTTTATGTGTATGAGTGTCCAGTGTGCATGTATGTATGTGCCCAAGAGGAGTTCCTAGTGCCCAAAGAAGCCAAAAGTGGGTGTCAGATCCTAAAGAACCAGAGTTACACAGTTGAAAGCTATCATAATGTAAGCCACCACTGAACCCAGGTCCTCTGCAAGGCCCTTGCTTCTCTTAAACATTAGGCTATCTTTCCAGCTCCAAGGGGTCCCATCTTGATACCATCTTGTGTAGGTGATCAAAGCTGCCATGAATTCATGAGCACAATGGCATGGCATGTCCTAAGGACACCGTTTCAGACACTGTCTCGCATCCTGGCTCTTATATTCTTTCATGTTTCCTGAGCCTTGTGTGTGTGCCTTGGTGGAGGAAAGATGACATTAATATCACGTTTGGCGTCAAGTACAACATAACCACTTACTCTCAGTACTTTGACCCACTGTGAATCTCCCCAATAAATAGCGGCCGCCTCTAAAACAGCAATGTATTTTATTTCCTTGTGCTACCATTGTCTGCTTTGCATATCAGTATGGTACGTTCATAATAGAATGAATTGAGGAACAGGAGCCCCTCATCTATTTCTTTTTTGAAGCAGTTTATACAGAATCAGATTTTTTTAACTATTAAGTAAAATTTATCTGTGAAACTAATGACTTTGTAGGAAGTTATTTTTATAGATAGATGATAGATAGGTGAAGATAGATAGATAGATAGATAGATAGATGTGATCTTACCATCTAGCCTTGACTCTCCTGATGCTTACTTACTGCATAGGCCAGATTGGCCTTAGTCTTGCACCAATTTTCTCTTCTTAGCCTTCCAAGTACTGGGATTATCAGTACATATCACCAAAAAAAAAAAAAAAAAAAAAAAAAAAAAGAAAGAAAGAAAGAAAGTAATCTGGCAAGAAGAAACCCCAACTAAAAAATTCCACATCAAATTAGCCTAGGTATGTCTGTGGACCATTTTCTTGATTAATGATTGATGTAAGAGGACCCATCCCACTGTCTGTGTTCTACTCCTGAACAGGTTATTCTGGGAAATTGGGAAATGTAAGAACTTGATCCTGAAAAGTGAGCCAGTTATCAACATTCCTCTATGGTCTCTATTTCAGGCCCCATCCCCAGATCCCTTCCCTGATTTCCCTCAGTGATGGACTCTGAAATGGAAGTATAAGACAAGCCATTTCTTCCCAAGTTGCTTTTGGTTGTGCTGTTTAATTGCAGCAATACAGAACAAACCAAGACAGAAATTGGAACTCTAACACCATCTCACTATGTAGACAAAGCTGACCATAATTTCATAGCCTTCTTATGCTTCTTGGGTTCTTTGTTTATAGGTATAAAAGACCACGTACAGCTTGAAATTTCTATCACTTTACTGATATTCTTTATTTGATAAAATATTATTTTATATTTTTTTATAATTTTAGGTATTTACTTTTGTCATGACACCTGGGATTGAACCAAGGACCACATACCAGCCAGGCATGAGCTACACCGCAAACCTCTGATTTCCAGTTGTATGGCCTTTCAATTTTTGAATATATTTTAAATGGCAAGTTAAATTATGTCTGTAAAGATGGTGGATTGGAAGCTGCCTTTATAGACATAGTTAATTAGAAGAGAAAGAAAAACAAGAAATACAGTGTTTTCCATTGAGGAAAAAAATTAAAACTCACAATGGAGATAATGAGATAGCAAAAGAGTATGGAAACTCAAGACAACCCAGGGGGAAGGAAGAAACACATGGTCCCAGCTTCATGAGTCTCTGGCATGGGCAAGGGAAACAGGATCCTCATCCAAGCAGAAAGCCAAATATCCCAGGTGAAGCAGCCAGCAACCATCCTCTTTGCAGGACAAGCCTCTAGCTACTGCAAGCCTACATCTACTGGGGAATCTAGTGAGACAGCAGCTCTGGTATGAAAACTCTGAATTGTATAAGAGGCCTGTGCTGGGGTTCGACACCATCTTGAGAAGAAAACTATTATTTAAGATAACTTAGGATTGCCCAATAGCCAAGAAAAATCACAAGTTGGCAATCCCAGACCCAGACCATCCCACATCTGCCTGGGTAGGGAAAGCTACATGATGCGATTTTGGATCTTAGGAAAGGGATAGACACAGATGCACCGAGCAACCAGGAAATACAAAAGGTAGGCACTGAAAGGCTCAGGCAGAGGCCCCATCTACCTTTGTGAGGAGCACAGCTCTAACTTCCTGGCTAACTCTCTGTTGTGTAGTCTTCTGGGCTCAATAAGTAGAATAACTGCAGAAATTAATAGTCCTGAAGCAGAAGCTAGACTGCAACTTGAAGTTCACAGCTTGCTCTCTGCGGTAGAGTTCACCACTAATAGGACTAAGTCTAAAGCTCAGCTCTGTGGGCAACCTGCATAGCACCCTTTTCCCACACAGTATTTAATACTCAACAGGATAACAAAGATAATAATCGATCTTAGAACCCCAGCTGCCTCCCCAACGCCCTCAGAAGACACATGTCGACTCAGATATTAGCCACCTAAGGCACAAATTGGGAAGGTCTCAAATTTTATGAAAGCCTGCCAAATCTACAAGCTGTGAAGCTAAAGATCCTGGAATCCAAAGAACAGAAGCCACTAAAGTGACTCCAGCACTGTTGAACAACTAGCCCTTCGCCACTCGGGATTGAACTCCAGTCAGAATGGAAGACAATGCAGCCAGTCCTGATGACACCTGATAGGCTAGGGTCAGAGGGAAGGGGAGGAGGACCTCCCCTATCCTGTGGGCTTGGGAAGGGGCATGGGAGGAGATGAGGGAGGCAGGGCGGGATTGAGAGGGGACCAGGGAGAGGGCTATAGCTGAGACATAAAGTGAATAAATTGTAATAAATTTTAAAATTTTTTAAAAAAGAATTGGAAGAAAGAAAAATCTTCAACTTCAAATGCCTTTTACCTGACAGGCTCCAAAATTTGAAGATTCAGAAAAGTGATTGTGTATATTGCTTTTGTGTTTGTTTGTTTTCATATTCTTTTGACCTTTGTGTTTTCTTCTTTTCTCATGTCCTTATTTTATCTTTATAGGCTAGTAATAGACTTTTATATTTTATTTTATTTGTGTAATTTTGTGTGTGGCTTTTCCTTTATTGTTCAGGATTTTTTTGTAATCTCTTGCCCTTTTCACTCTTCTTCGTAGCATTACTACTCTACTGTACTCTCTTTTTAAAGCTAGTTCAGTTTTTCTTTTACCTCTTTGCCCCCATTCTTCAACTATGATTTCTACTTTTATACTAAGTAATTTTTAACTTTATCTCTTGCTGTATGTTATTTCTGACACTTCCTTTGCTACAGTTATTGGCTTTGGTTGATTTAAAGCATATTTCTTTTCTGGCTTGATTCAGTGTTGTTGCTATTACAGCAATTTATTTCCTACTTTATGAATGGTACTGGAGACTCAGTTTTCAAGTGAGAACTGCTCACTAAGAAAAGTCTCAAGTAAAACTGAAAGATACATCCATCCCAACAGATGCACAAATCACAACACAGAGACACGAGAAGCATGGAGAAGCAAGGCAACACGACTACTCTAGAAGATCACAACTCCAAAGTTACTAAACCCAAACATATTCAAATGGGTAACAAGCCAGATGAAGAACTCAAATGTTCACTTGAAAACTGATTAGTAACTTCAAAGATGATAACCCCTTACACGAAAAAGACAAGCAGATAAGTAAAGTAAAAAAATAAAAATAAATTCAAGACCCAAAGAAAAGTCTCCAACATACATGAGAAAATCAGAAAGTAAACTGAAATATTGAAGGAAAAAATAGAAATCATAATGTTGAAAATGGGGCTAGAAGAGATCTCATTGGGTAAAAAAGTTCTTGCTACACAAGTATGAAGGCCTAAAAAAAAGTCACACAGTGTGGCAATTGAAGTGAGAATAGCTCCCATGGGCTAATATATTTGAAAGCTTGTTTCCCTGTTGGTAGAACAGTTTGGGAAGGATTAGGGAGAGTGGCCTTAGAGAAGGCATATCACTGGGGACAGGAGTGGAAGTCTCAGAAGCACACTTCATTCCAAATTCTCTCTCTCTCTCTCTCTCTCTCTCTCTCTCTCCATGATGTGTGTGTTTATATGTATGTGTGTGTGTGTGTGTCTGTAATATGAAGAAAGTAGAAAGGGGGGGTCTATGTTGTTGTGGTGGGGTATTTACCACAGCAGACAAGTCAGGCACAGATCAAACCAATTCAATGTCTCTGTTAGCCTGCTGGTGATTACACTGGGTATTCAGAACCACAGTACAGTCCCAAGTCTTTTTCAAGTTGAGCTTTAAAGCACAGAACCAACATCTTGGGTTGACATATCTCAGTCAGCAATTGCAATCAGCCAGAAGCAAAACTGCAGAAGCCAAAAGCCGAGGTTAATACGTATAGAGATTTTTCTCAGAACTCTGGACTTTGATAGGTTCTTTGTACTCATCTGGCAGGCAGGTGGTAGAGCCTATGTGCTGGATGGCCTGGCCTGAATGGTGTTTCCTTAGTGCAAGCAGCTGTGCTAAGGTCTAAGGTCTGAAAGGGGAGGGGAAAGAGAAACACAAGAGGAAAAAAGAGAAAGTGTCACATGTTTTCTCCTCATGTGGAATATAGATTTAACTATTTCTGAAAGCACAAAGAAGACTATTTGTGGGAAGAAAGTGGATCATGAGGAAGGAGATAAGAGACTCTAGACCAGTGAAGAAGGGAATATGAGCAACCTATGAAAAGATCATAATGAAAACCAAATTTTTGTGTGTCAACCCAATAGAAATTTTTATGTTGGGTATCTCAGGCTTAATGGCTGTGATTGTCAATCTCTTTTGTCAACTTGTCTGGAACAGGAATCAGCTGAGAGACAAGCCTCTTGGAACATCGATGATGGATTTTCTTCCCATATAATTGAGATGGGAAGACCCACTCTAAATATGGGCAGTACCTTCCAGTGATAGCCCAGATCAAAGGAGGTCTAAAGGAAATGGTTTGCCTTCAAGTCTAACTACCAAATTCAGCTATCTGGTTCACAAGTTCATCTGCCCTATTGTTGCGACGGTCACTTCATTCTTCTCTAACATCAGACCCAATTTCTTCAGCCTTCTGACATGGAATGAAGACCATTAGCTATCTAGTAATCGTAAAGGCTTTTGGTGTCTGACTGGGACAGCTAAGGTATCCATCCTCATGGACAAAGGAGATACAAGGTCTCTCTTCTCCAGTGTGAAAACAGCCATTCCTGGAAATCTACATTGTATTGTATAAATCAATATACTAATTCCCTTTTGACATACACTCGTTCTGCCATTCAGTTTCTCCACAGAAGTGTGGCCTAATTAGGGTTTATGCTCCACCTCCATTCTTTCATTTAATGTGAAAAACAATTTCACTTTAAGTACTGTATTTGTCATCCATACAGTTTTGATGGGTGCATCATGTTTGTTTCCACTATTTTCAGTTGGGTAGCACCAATCATATAATGTTAAAGAAAGCTTTTCTTTTCGATTGTTCGTACATACTGTGGTAGACTGAATGAAAAATGGCTCCATAGGCTCAGAGGGAGTGGCACTGTTAAGAGGTGTGGCCTTGCTGGAGTAGGTGTAGCTTTGTTGGAGAAAGTGTTACACGGAGGTCTCAGGTGCTCAGGCTGAGCCCAGTGTGACAGGCAGTCTCTTCCTGCTGCTTGTGGGTGCAGATATAGAACTCTCAGCTTTGTGTCTGCCTGCACGCCACCATGCTTCATACCATGACAATGGACTAAACCTCTGACACTGTAAACAAGCCGCATTTAAATGTTTTCCTTTACAAGCGTTGCCATGGTCATGGTGCCTCTTGACCGCAATAAAACCCTAAAACACATACTTTCCTTTAGTTATTTGTCTGACCATTCAATGTTTCACATATTTATGGGCTCAGCTATGTCATCTGGCTGCCTTTGGGACTGTTCGTTGTTTACTGGACATTGTAGACAACAATGTCCTTCAGATAGAGTCTAGTGTCATTATCTGGAGAGCAGTTTTTCTTAATCATAGGAAAATCAACTGCTTTCTGGTTACCACAGAATTGCACAAACTTTTTTTTGTAATTTTTTAAAGATAAACCTATAAAAAGCTCAAATTTCCCATTTGCTTCTAATTTGATAATATATATCCTCCAAATATCCTTATAGGTACTTTGATGAGGTAGGTTTCTTAATCCTGAAGAAACTTCCTTTAAAAAGAGTTTCTATTAGCATGTATTAGTATAATAGTCAGATTACTTATATTTTCAAATATATAATACACTCTCATGATATTCACCCCATACTACCCTCTTTAATACAGGGGCATTGGTATCTTGTAGTGGCTATTCACCTGAAGACAATGAAATTATATCAACTTATAAAGTTACAAAATAACCTAGTGATTCTATGAAAGCCTGCAACTCATTGTGACTTCTTTTTGCCTATGCACGTTAACATATTTTAGTCTGTCAGCCCCTTTGCCCCTTTCCTGATTTCTTCTAATCAGCCTCAACTTTTCATAGTTCTACTACGACTTTTTATGTTTTTATTCCCTGAATTCTGCATATGAGAGAAAACATGTGATACTTGGCATTTTTAAAACATTTTAATTACATTTTGTTACCAATTCAATTATAATTACATATTTTCCTTCTTGCCTCCCCTCCATCCAATATTTCATATGCATCTTTCTTTTGGTCCCTCTAAAAAGTTGTGACTCCTTTTTCTTTAATATATATGCATATATGTGTGTGTTTGCACAGGCACACTCACGTATACGCACACAGGTGAATAAATAATAAATAAAATAATAAAAAGAGAAAGGGAGAAGTTGAACATATCCTTTCTCCTACATTTGTGTGCCTTTATGTATGGAGTAGTCTCTCCAAAACGTTCAGGGAAGTGGAAAAAATACACCTTATAGAAATACAAGCAAATAAAACTGTAAGATATTCTTCATGTGTCGTCGATAATTTGAAAATACTTCCTTGCTTAGCCTGCTTCAACCTCTACCTCCCTTCTCCATTCTTGGCATCACAATGAACAATAATAACAGCAGAAAATGTTTTAATCCCTCCCATAAGTTAATCACAGAAGAATCTATCTTCAAAGCCCATATCCCTCTGAGCTCAGCTTCAAGTGACAAAGGCAAGATGAAGGAAAAGGTTTCCTGTACGATCTGGATAAGCTCTTCACTGGGACAAATCCCCCTCACCTCAGGGAGGCAAAACTGCTGTAGACTCTTCCAATCATACATGCAGTGAGATGTCTCTACATCTTGTAAGAAAAATCATGTTCAACTCTTCTTTGTTCCATCTGGATTGCAACACAAACTGGAAAACCTTCCTCTCTTATGGAAATATGTCTATTGTGCTTCTCTATTCTATGTGAAACTCTGGTGTTTGCTAGCAGCCACACTACTCTGTCAAGGGTTTGAGTAAGCCCGTGGGATTGTTTGCTAGACAAACTTTGCCAAAAGTAGATGACTTGCACTATGGCTAACTTCTTTACTATCCTTCAGACTGTATGGATTGGTGTGTCTTCTGGGGTCATTACTGCACTGGCTTCACATTTCTAATCGGCTGCCTATATTCTCCCAAACACAAAGGAAAGCTGTGATTTCTTATTGTGGAGACAGTTCACACTACACAGTGCATGTACATGAGTCAAACTTGAGTTATATAGTCAAATGTCTATCATTAGGCAAATAAATTACAATCAATAATTCTCTTGCCACTCTATTAGGAGAATTAAGAGAAATAGCATGTATGAAAGGTTTGCAGGGAATGTCAGTGTTATAAGTTATGGAATTAAAGGTGATAGATCACTTAAGTATTCTAGATAGAGGCTTGACTATAGACAGACATAAAAGAAATTTAACTCTCCAAGATACAACCATTTCAAAACGAACATCATAAAAATCATAGGTTAGATGAAAATATATCATAATTTTAATCACACTGCTTTCAATGTCAATTAAAATTATATTCTTGTTTATACTGCTTTTTTATTATACAGCAAAGTTCATCATTAGCAGTTCTTAGAATGGCAATTGGTCCACTTTGTACTCTAAATTAATGCATTCTTTTCATTGATGGGGCTCAGTTATGATTTGTCAAAAAGGTGGAAGAGTTATTCCCAGTTTGCCACTTGAAATTTTGCTGTATATGCAGTAAATATGTTTTTTTTAATCCTGTTAAAATGTGCTACACTGTATCAGAGACTAAATCACCAACTGCAACAGTGAAGCTGGAGGTGAGATTATTCACTAAAGGGTCAGTTTGCCACCTTCTTCATATCTTAGAATGGATAGAAGGTCAAGTTAATATTTGTTCTTCCCACAGCAGAAATTACTAAACACATAGGTCTTGGCAAAGAAAGATGTCTTCTTTTTTGCAACAATTTTACAACACTTGTCACTAAACAACTTAGACCTCATCTTTACCATCAGGTATCCACTGAGTGGTCAAATCTTTCTTATAGCCCATCTGTTCCTTCTCAGTGACAATCTGATGCTCCCAATCCTGAACTACAAAGAGAATGAGGATCACCAAACACAGAGCTCTACGACTTGTAGAAGATCCTCTGTACTTTGTAGTTGTAGAATGCAGAGCTCCAGAAGGCCATTTTACTCTTAGACCTTTGGAAGAGCCTACCATCGACAGCTTCTTCCTCTGCTTTCACAGCCGTTATTCTGGTTACTTTATATCTCTCTGATACCTGCCCAAGCACTATTTTCTCTTTCCCTTAGATTTTGTCTACTAGCTCAAATCCCTTCTTTGATGAACCTTGACTGATGTTAAACATTTCTTAATTCTGAGTCACTATCATGCTGACCAAGTTTATTTATGCAGAAAAAATCCACATCAATTATTTTAACAGAAAAAAAATCATTACAGAAACTTAAGTGGGTGCTATTGATTTAAAAGGCAAAACATGGACCCTTTTGTGGGGAAACACAGTGATATAGGGGGTAGGCTTGGAGGAGAGCTGAAGAGTTGGAACTCAGCTGTCTCAGGAGCACTACTACCTAGACAGAACTGGTGTCAAAGAACATGAAGGAGAAATCACACACTGAGACTCAGTTCCATTAGAACCAAGTATCCCACAGTCTTTCTTGCGAAATAACATTACTAGCAATTGGACATTGCAAAAGTTGAATTTAGCTAAATACCAAATACTTTAAAACACAAAGTATATTTTCTTTCATTCAAAGAATTTTCCATATTTTTGATAATTTCATCCATGTTCAACATGATGAAATATGCTATCTACCCCATTTCTCGTTTTAAGTCCTCCCATGTTTCTCCCAACAACAAACAACAGCAACAACAGAATGAAATATAATCAAAGAGGTTAGCATAACATGGGGACCTGCAAACTGCTACCAGCTGGTAGTAGAACCAGACAGATTTTCTCCAGATCCTGTTTTAGGAAATCATAGTGGGGATCAACTGTTAAAGTGTAAGTGAACCTCCATATCTGTAGATCTGAGAACAAAAGGGTCAGTGTGAAGTGCAAAGACAGTAGTCTATTAACCAGTATGATCCACACTTGGGCTAACTCTGTTCATATCCTTCAGGTCACAAAAACCACTTTATTCTTCGACTTCTGTGACTAAATTCTTCATACACCAAATGACCCTTTCAAGCCATTTCAGTGCAAAGAGGTGCACTATCATAAGTAGTTATATTTATTGTGAAGAATTCATCATGACTGAGATGGAATATGTTGATAGCATCATTCCAAAATCCCCAGAAAAATAGTTTTTAAGAAAACTGGTTTATTTCTAGTTTGGGCCAGACCTGAATAGAAAAAAAAAAATGTTAGTTTTCTTCTATACAAAATCCTTAAGACTCTTAATCAAAAAAAAAAAAAAACCCCAGAATGGTCAGTTTCTTAACTGCTATCTGTCTCATGCCTGGGATCTTGTGTCTGCTTCTCTTTTGGGTCCTTAACTGTGAGAAGATACATACAGAGCTTGTGTATTGATTGAGAGAAGAAATCAACTTTCCACAGAGATTGTTTTTGTTGGCTTATATTTTAAAGTGATGTAAACAGACATAAAATTACATTTATATTTAAATTAGAGAAACTTCATTAATTTTCGGTATAAGAGATTTAGTACAAATCCTTATTGATGTAACTTACCTTACAGGCTTAGCCTGTGGTCCCTGTGATGCCTCATTTTAAAATAAAATAACTTACTTAAAAAAAAAGTTAACTCAAGTTATCCTAGACTTTTCCTCAAAGTTCAGAAGATTCTAAGTTTCTTGTTATCTTCATAGCACTGGATGTTCAAATCAGGTACTAAGTCATCCATTCCTTTGGAAGAGGCAATGATGATCAGATACAGTGCTCATGTCTGCTCACAGGAATACTTTATTGTCTCTGATTAAATTTAACAGCCAGAAAGAAGTGAGCTTTTTGTTTCTTTCTTGCTCTGAGAATGTACTTGAAGACTTGTAGTTTCTTTCTACTGAATGGGCAATGGGAGATCTGGGGTCTTATAGGAAGATTGAATTACCAAGTAAGTGAGACTTGACCTTTAATTGGCATCTTTCAAGCTAGAAAATTTTGCTAAATGGATAACAAAAGGCATAACTAAATTGTACCTGCCATTGTGTGGACTGATGAATGTGTCATTGTAATCATTTAATACACTGCCTTGATATTAAATAAACACAGAAACTAAAATGTATCCTCTAAAATCTGTGAACGTTTTTAATCCTTCTGATTATAGAATTTTTAAAAGTCATATCAGATGATTTCATTGAGATCCATTCCTAATTTTAATAAAATTTTAAATTTTTGTACAAAGATAGCTAAGAATAACATATATCTTGTTCACATTATGTTTTGTGTGTGGTTCAGCTTTCGTTTGTTTTTATTAAGTAAAGTGAATCACAAGGGCTTATTCACTTCAGTTGAGGCACAGGATAGTACATTTTGAGAATGGAGTCATGGGCATGGGGATACAAAGCCAATGAAGGCTTTAGCATAGAAAATGTGGGAGGAAAAAAAAAAGAAAAAGTTAAGGAAGCAAATTGCCAACAGGATCAATATGATCAGTTTCTACAAATGAGACAGAATAAGAACCCAATCAAAAATTAGAACAAACTACAATGAATATTTCATCAACTAATTAATAAAATAATAATTGATAACTAATTGGCTGGTTGACTGGTTAGATGATTTGGTTTCTGAAATAGGATTTTCTTGTTAGCTCAGGCTGGCCTCAAACCTTGGATTCTCCTGCTTCAATTACCTGAGTATTGAGATTATAAGCACATACCACTAACCAACCCAACTATTCATTTTTACTCACTTTAAACTAAAGAAATAGCTAGAGGATTCATTCAGTCTTGAGGTCAAATAACACAAGTTACTTTCAAAAGAAAGTCCTATTGACTTAATCATACTGTCCCCTAATAAGATAACCTGAGAGTTTGGAAAAGCAACAATGACTAACTGTGCAGCTACTTAAATGTCTTTGAAAACCTCCTACCGACCAGCTCCAAGACAGTCAAGACATTTTTTTTTTCTCCTAGAGTCAGGGATGTCACTGATGGAGACGAGAATGAATTCTTTTTGATCACGCTTTCCACATGGGGCTTGTTTACACAGCCACTGCTTCTCTTCTTTTTCTCCAAGATAGCAATAACACAGGTGTTTTACAAAAGCCATACTATTCACCATCTCACTTCCTGAAGTAATATTCAGCATTGCTTACCCATGATCATAATGTATTTTCTAACTGATTCATGCTAAAGTAATTTGAGTTTAAGAAGGTGATTACTGGTGAGACTTCTACTTTTCCCCCCTCCTATCATTTAAAATAAATTTTAATTAAAGCATATTCACACAACTTTCCCCCTTCCTTTTCTCCCTTCACTCCCTCCCATGCACTGCTCCCACTCCATCTTAAGTTCATGGCCTCTTATTCTTTAACTATTATTGATAAATAAAGAGATTTATAAGTGCAACCCGCTGTGTCTGTTAAGTACTGCTTGTAGACGTATGTTTTTATGGTTGACCATTTGGTATTGGATACTAATAACGGTAACCATCCCTGGAGTAAACTAATTTTCTCTCTCTCTCTCTGTGGGTAGATTTTCATCGAAGGTTGAGGGCCCATGATTCTGGTTGTGACAAAACAATTAATAATTAAAAGGTATCACCTACAGTGCTATATGTGTTCGGTGGCAGTGGCCATTATTAATATCAACAAATTGTATGTGATATTTTTATTAAGAAAGATATCTACTTAGATGTGGGTCACAACATCTAATTTGTGATCTGGAATGCTATGCAATCTTGAAAGTGTTGTTTTTATTTTTTTTTTCAAATGAGGTAATGAGCTGAGAGCTCTTCCCAAGCCTTTTTAACTCTCTCTGAACTTTCACTGGCTGGTTCAATTCAACTGTTCTGGCCTAAACTCCTATCCAAGGTGACTGATTTAAACTGGGTTTTCTTGGCTTCCCTTGGCCTCTGACTGAATTGCTTGCTCTACCTGGCCTCAAACTGTTTCTGGCAATACACTAATCTTTTGGCTCTTTCTCTGGCTCATTCTGTCTTCACCTGTGTCTGGCTTATTCTCTTTGCAACCTGTCTCTGTAAAACTGTCCCAGTAAGAAACTCTCAGTTAAAACTCCTTCTCTCCCTGCACTTTTCTTTTTTCCCCCCTGTGTAGCCCTTTAATCTTTTTCCTGGGCTCCTCTTAAATAGTCTCTCTCTTGTGTTGTGTTCTGGTGAGAGTTGGGTGTATCCTATCCCTGACTCATTCTTTCAGATCTTTCTCTGATTTGTCACCTTTTTTTTTTTTTTTTTTTTTTTCCCCTCAATTAGACATCACCTTCAAACATGGCTGTTTCTTTCTATAAGCTAGATTTACCTTCATTGTCTGGGATTAAAGGTGTGTTCTAAGGACATGTCTGTATAAAATACTGGCTACTTGTTAGGAGTTTTATGCAGTTATTTTACTTTTTACAGTTTTCATATAGTTCTTACAGATTTATGTTTTAGTCATTATAATCAACATATAGTCATTACGATTAACATATATCAAGGATTTATAACAGTACCATATGTCTATGTGTTATTAGACATTTAGAGACAAACCCAATAATATTTGTGGAAAACATTATAGCATTATCAATGAGAAAACCAATTAATCCATAAGTAATTACTGAGCAGTTATGATCATTCAAGATTTACAAAGATTTTACAATACAAAAAGAGACCATTAAAGATTGGCAAAACTAGTGTAGCAAAATAGGACTGAAAGAAATACCACTCTAATTCAAAGAGGAGTCTAATATTGAAGTGACATAGGAATAAAAGGTCCAACCTAAAACCCTGTATTTTTCTCTTTTAAAAATTATGCTTTGTTACCATGCATGGAGATAACCTAGAAACCCTGCACAGATGTAGCCCATGGCAGTTCAGTATCCAAGCGGGTTCCATAGTAATGGGAACAGGGACTGCCTCTGACATGAACTGATTGGCCTGCTCTTTGATCACCTCACCCTGAGGGGGGAGCGGCCTTACCAGGTCACAGAGGAAGACAATGCAGCCACTCCTGATGAGATCTGATAAACTAAGATCAGAAGGAAGGGAAGGAGGACCTCCCCTATCAGTGGACTTGGGGAGGGGCATGAGTGGAGAAGGGGGAGGGAAGGTGGGACTGGAAGGGGAGGAGGGAGGAGTTTATGGGGGGATACAAAGTGAATAAAGTGTAATTAATAAAAAATTTTAAAAAATTATGCTTCGTAATCTCAGAGTCCTGCTTATGGATTTTACCGTGTCAACTCTTTTGCTATAATCATGACGGCAGATGCACAGATCCGTGGTGACCTCCTCTGAGGGTGTTTTCATACTATTAGAGAACCCTAGCCTAGAGATTGGACTATCCTATTGCGCTTTAAATGTTGTTTCCATTTCAAAGTTTGCTATCCCAGAACACACCTTGTCACTTTCTATTTTCACGAGAACAAAATTTTAGCATAACTTGTCAACTTCAGTGTAATCCGTTATTTCAGAATTTTTTGGTTCTTTTATTACCTGAAATAAGTAAAATGGGAAGTCTGTAGTGTTTAATATTCTTATAGGTCTGCAAATAAAATACCCATCTTCCCGACCTTCAGTTAGACAATATGGCAGGTATATTCAACTATGTACAATTCCTTAATATAAATTAAACCCATTTTCATATGGATTTCCAAATATC
The DNA here is from genome assembly GCF_030254825.1 of Meriones unguiculatus. NCBI lineage: Eukaryota > Metazoa > Chordata > Mammalia > Rodentia > Muridae > Meriones > Meriones unguiculatus. The sequence goes on along the minus strand of NC_083356.1, from coordinate 97,534,708 downwards.
TGAATATACAACATTGTAAGAGTCTCAAGAATGGAAAAAAATTAATTTTGAGATAGATATTTAATCAAATGTAAGAAAATTTAAAAATATTTGAACACGTTTTGCAGAACTCTGGTGTATATGTGTGTGTACATGCTTGTTTGTGTAGTAAATAATTTCCTAAGGTTAAGCTGCTGAGCAAAAGACCCATAGCAGGGACCTAGTCCTACATAAATGTGAAGTCTTGTTTTGGTTGTCAGAAAATATTATTTAGAAAAAACAAAGCCTTCATGAGTACATATAGGGTGAGAAGACAAAACTGAGATTTAACCTCTGGAACAGGTTTTGGATTCTGTTGGCCTGAGTAAGTATCTCTCTTTCCACTGCCACAATGGAAAGGTAACTAAGATAAGACAGAAGAAGTTGGTTACTATTAAGGTACTGCTGTGGCAGGCCTAACCATACCAGGTTTCTGGAGGATCATGGAACTTTGGGACTTCGGGCTAGGAAAGTGCTTGAACTCTGTAAGTAGAACAAAATGGGCCATATGAGTAGGAGCTTGGAAGACAGTAGTACTGAGAGTCATGTGGACAATGGAGGCCTGGATCAGGAGCTTAACAACTCAGTAGACGCCATTCTTGTGCTCTTTTCACAAAGAATGTGGCTGTCTTATGCCTTGTCCTAAAAGCTAAAAAATAATGGATTAATTTCATTGGAAGAGGCTATCTCAAGCAGCCTACTACTCTGTTGTGTGGTTATCCATAATCACTTTTAGGCAGATCACCAATGAAAAAGAGCAAGAGGGACAAAAGAAATATAAAATGTAAAGCTTGAGGAGAAAAAAAAATGGGAAATATAATGTCAAGTCAAGGCTTGTGTTGAAAAAGATAAGGAGAGTCTGATGTGAAATACTGTAAATGGAGTGTTGTCCTCAGGGCAAGACCCCACCCAGCTAATCCTGAAATTTGTGAAAGGAAAAGACTGGAGGCTTGTGCTTCTAAAAACCAACTACAAAGGCTACTGCATGAAGCTGTTAGAGTAAACCCTCCAAGATGGTTTTGGAGACCCCAGGATGTTGAAGGTGTCAGGGCTGTTGGATGTCTGCCAGAAAGAGACGTGTTTAGGGATCAAAAGCAGCCTAATAGAGAGAAGTGCGTTGCAGTCAGCAAAGCTGAAAGGGCAGAGCCATCCTAGGACTTTGACATCAGACATGGAACTCCAGGATTTGGCTGACTTTCAGTCTTTATTAGCCCAGAGATTCATTACTATGGTCCTGTTACTTCCTTTTAGAAATATAATGTAATGTATATTCTGTGCCATTGTGTGTTGGAAGTATGTGAGTTTCTTTTTGATTTTGATTTTATAGGTGTTACAGTTAAGAGATTGCCTTGAGTCTCAGAAGAGACTTTGAACTTTTAAACAGTATTGAAACTGTGAAGGACAATGGGAACTTTTGAAGTTGGAGTAAATACATTTTTTGCATTATGATATTGCCATGATCCTATGTGGCTCAGGGGGTGAAATGTCGCTGCTGAAAGGAGAATGGTCACCATAAGCTCATATGTTTGAATACTTAGTTCCAAGTTGGGGGGGTCTGTTGGGGAAGAATTAGGTGTGGCCTTGTTGGAGGAGAGGTGTCACTCAGGGTAGACTTTGATGTTTCAAAAAGCCACTCCATTCCTTCTCTCTGGCTCATGTTTGTGGATCATGTCTAAGCTCTCAGCTACTGCTCAGACACCATGCTTGCCAGCCTGATGCTGTGCTCCCCACCATGATGGTCACGGACTCTATTCCTCTGGAACTTGAGCCCAAATTAATTGCTTTTTTAAATAAGTTGCCTTAGTCATAATTTCTTATCATAACAATAGAAAAGTAACTAAGACAGCCATCATTTATCCACTGCATGATATTGAAACATACTTAAAGATTGTTAATTTTTCACTGGCTTTTGGCTGGAAATAAACCAGAGAGGGGCAGAAGTAAAAGCAAACTGCTGTTGCTTTAAGGGAAAAACACCTATCAGTGTTTTAGACTAAGACAGTAACAGTAGAAGGAATTAGGCAAAAAAAAAATATATATATATTACCTTCTACATTGTAGAATAACAAGATTTGTTTCAAAATTGATTCTAATTGTTTAGCCTGGGCAATTTAGAGATTAAATGACTTTGGTAATTTCACTTATTTTGGTTTGGGGCGTCTGCTTACTAGTAAGTGTGGTAGGGATTAAAAGTTCTTAACATAATCTTCTAGACAACTGATAACATGCAAACATCCTTTTGAAAATTTCCTGGTGTTCTGATATTAGAATCTGCTATATGCTTAAGAACAGATGCCTTGCTGAAATCCTAGACATGGAGAGGGAAGTCTGCTAGCTCCATTACCTGAGAAGCCTGTCTCTTAGATTAACTTTATTCAGACATAGAATAAAATGCTGTTGAGTTTCCCATCCTCACCAGTTAATTACTGAGCAGTGTTCTTGGATTCAAAGTCCAGCACACACTAGTCTAAAATTCCCCCTTCATCTCTGTCAATTACTTTCATTTCTTGCACTGCTAGTCTGGCTTCAGACAAACAAATGTAGATGTTTGTGCAACTGGAACTTCATTCACAATCCTGTGGTCTAGATTCTGGCAAGACATCTAGAACTTTTCTCCCTCTAAGTGTCCCTAGGTAAAGAGATATTTCTGTATTATTTTTATCTCTAAATCGTATCTCCCTACAATAGACTTCTCTCTAGCCCTCTTTTCTTTGGCAAAGATCACCAAGTCTACTGAACAAGCAGATGCCTGGTGTTAAGAGCAATGACAGCTTTGGGGACCTCTTTTCCCAAGGTGATGATTCCTTTGGCTTTTCCTCTCAAGTTGGGGTTTAGACAGGTCATATGACCTAGATTGTTCTTTGTCTTTCCCTTGGTCTTGTCTTTTCAGTTATTACTTAAATGTATCTGATCTTGCTGGGTTGTTGCATGTTGAATGGAGAAAGGAAAACAACCCCACTGGCCTCATAGTAATAAAGCCTTAGAGAATAGTCTGACCCTTGTTGTTGGCAGTTCTCCGACTCTGAATGCACTGCATTATTTTTTCCTTTGCTCAGCCTAGGTGAGCTGCTTAAGGCATTAAGAAATCAAACTCATGTCTAACTATCCACACTAAAAATTCTAAAATGTTTCTAAATGGTGCTGTTGAAACAAACCTACTCCAACAGTGTGTGAGTGAGTCACTGCCTTGGTTAAGGTCCCACAGAAAGTGGATCACTTACAGTAATACTACAGTCCTCTCAGTAGTCTCCCTTTGACCCCATGCTTTCTTATACACATCTTTAACATCCTAAAACATCAGTGCATGAGGACATGTTCCATTGGCCAGTCCCAGTATTCATAAATTGATAATAGTATGATCCTGAGAAGAGATGAAAAAGTTTGCAAAGAGGTGAACTCTAGACACAGGTTGCTGTGTGAAGAAAATTACCAAAGATCAGACCTTACGAGGACCCTCTAGATGACAGACAGCCAAGATCAGAACAACAAGGAGGTACTGTCCAATTTGTAGCCACATCTATCTTTAGTGAATTTGCCCCTTCAGTTTTTTCTTTCCATATATCTTTCTGTCTCTTTCCTTACTTCTTTCATTCTTTTCTTCCTTCCTTTCCTTTTCCCTTTCCCTCTACCCCTCCCCTTCCCTCCTTCCTCTCTCTCTCCATCTTCCTCCTTATCTCTATTTTCATCTCCCTACCCCCCACCCCGACCCCCTTGCCTTTGAGACTGTGGCTCACTATGTAGCCCTGGCTATCCTGGAACTTGCAATGTAGACAAGGCTGGTCTCCAATCCACGTATCTGCCTTCCTCTGCCTTCCAAGAGCTGGGATTAAAAGTGTACACCACCAAGTGTAGCAATTTGTCCTTTTCCTACAATGGCAACCATATTTGGTTTAAAAAGCACTGCTCTGGTGGAGTTTTTCCTAACAGTTATTGTCTGGACTGTTGATTCTCACTCTTTATGTTTGATCCATTCTTCTGTGTCTGATGCTAGTAAAGCCTTACACAGACGAAGCATCTTGGTAAACCGATTAGCGGTCTTATGTGGGAAATAAAGTTCCAAAATATTGAGGTAGGCATAGATGATCTTTCCCCCCACTCCAATGGGCTAACTGTGTGCTACTGTAAATCTTGGAACTTCATTTCATTTTGCTCACTTTGAGCAAGTGGTTTCTGATAGCTGAATTTCCTCGGCGGGACACACCATCCTCCAACTAGCCATTGTCTGACTCACTGCAGTTGAACTGGTAAACAATCACGTGTGCCAAGTGCTGCTTTCCTCCAGTACGCATCCTCAGAAAAGTCTGATCATGTATCTAAAATAATTATATTTTGTTCAGTAATCAAACTCAATCAAATGAATTCTGTATGAACTACTTTTATTTCCACGATGAGAAATGTGTGTCATATCCTCTGTGAATTTGCATATTTTTCCATAAACCTAAAACCAATCAATTTTGAAGAGTTATGATAATATAAAGAATCTGAGGCAATTACAGTCTTTTAAACAGGGATTCTAAATGCATTGCACTGCTGGTATTCATGTAGTAAAATAGTCAAAACTTCTTTAACCCTTTTCGTGACATCTCAATTACACTGTAATGATTGAGGCTTGGGACATTTCTTAGGATTAATGACTGGCTGGGAAAGTAGATGGCCTGAGGTGAAGCCAAGGGCCATTAATTCCCTCTGGTCATTAATCCCTCAGGAAATGCCTCAGGCCTGGCTTGATATTAGCATTACAGGCTACAAATATATAGTTGGATTTCCTGATTGGTTTTAAAGTAGTTTATTAAGATGTCATATTTTAATTTCTGCCCTGTATACCCAGTATTTCCAAATTTCCATTTCTGGTTTTTTATCCTTCAATGTTGATTTCAGTGGCATAATAAAATTGGTCTCCTGTTTCAGATCACACACTTTCTTCGAATAGTCAAAACATATTAAAGTTGTTTTCTCTACTAAGGTCCCAAAAGCCCATTTGTCCTTGGGATGTTATTTGCTAGTGAAAATTTTGACCATTTAGTGAGTGGCATTTTATTCATGTATATATATCTTATTTGGTACATGTGAATTTATAAAAAAAACATTGTATATTACCCTTAATTTTACCTGGTATCTAATGCATATAAATCTGTCTTAATAACTCTACGTATAATATCCACAACGTTTAGCTTGTCAGAAAATAAACTAAAGTTGGTCATAAAAATATTTTTGAGAATTGTATGAAACTTGTATATCATCCATCTCTTGTAGACCTTCAACGTTGTCTTCAATCTTTTCAAAAACTTTGAACAAAAATGCTTCTGCTGAAGTGAGCTTTGGGAATATATCTGCATAAGATATTAAAGGCTCATTTTTTTAAAATCCATTAGAAATTTCTTTAACTTGAAATGTGTTAGATGTCATTTATCATACCTCATATGAGGGCCAGGAGAGAATTTCTTTGAAACAGCTGGGATTAAATTAAGAAGTCAGTTTTATTTTAGCCTGGAAACACTATGAAAACTGAAAGATTTCTTATTTCACTTATTGACTTTTCACAAGTTCAAGAGTATATTTTTAAGATAGCTCTGGCAGAGTTCACAAAGTGAGTGTAGTGTGTGCAGTCCTCCCTCTGGCTTTGTTTTCTTCTTTCTCTCTTACACCTGGTGATCTTCTTGAACTTAACATCAAGTTCAAAACGTACTCCTCTGCTAGCTCCTGCCAGCGCTGTGTGGTGGATGTCACGCACTGGTTCATGAAGTAATGTTCTTGGGCAATGTGATTTTTGTTCCTCAGAATTCAGCTCTGCTCATCCTTGACAAAGCATTGTCTCCTTGCAGCAAAATGTAGGCTCATCTACTTACTTTAGGATACCTATCAGGACACATAGGATTCACCATCTCGCAGACTTAAAACTTCCAGGATCCTTGTTCAATCATTTTAGAACATAAACGGTATTGTTTCCTTATCTCACCTCTGAAATACAGTGTTCATATTAATTTTTACTTCTGTCTTCTAATGTAAGTCACTGTTAACTAAGCTTTTCTTTCTGAGAATATCTGCCTTACATGGCAAGTTTGAAAGGCTATAGTTAACCTGGCAATATTTGACACATCAAGTGTAAATAGTTGTTTTCTACTTTTTTTAAAAGCAGTTTAAAAACACTAGGTAGAAGACTATTAGAAGAAGCCCCCCCCCCCCCCGCAATAGCAACTCTTCAGGGGCAATATGCAGAATCAGGCATAGCAAAGGAATATTACTATGAAAAAGAAAAATATCTGTCCTTCCACCTGTCTGCCTCTTTTAGGCTCTATGGATGTGATGATTGCCATGAACTCCCTGAGGTCTGCGTGAGAACGGCAAGGCAGGGCTGTTGGTCTGAGCCACAAGATGACAACACAAGGTCCACATTCTGTCCTCAGATCGATGTGTGTGTGTTCCTGAAGCACATGGTATATGCTGTGTCTGTCTGGCAGAAACATTTGTGCTTAAAATACAGCCTGACAGTTCCCTGCCATCTTGCAAAAACAGTGTGGCTTATTTAGAACAAATCTGTTATGACTGACCACAGAAGATGCATGTGTGTTTCTGAGCCTCTCCTATGAATAGGCAAAAGGACCATCTGTGCACGTGGCATTTACACATCTTTGAGCAAAGTTAGCATTCCGCCCCCCAGTGAAATCCATCTCTCAGGGATTCTGAGTTTGTGATGCTTCCTGTAGAATGGAGGAGGAAAACAAATGCACTTCAGTAAAACAGAAGTGTCTTTTTTTTCTCATCTGTCATAGCCACAGTTTGATAGTATCTGTATTTCATTTTCACTTCGGAATATCACAAGAGAGAGAAATGGCAGGAAGCAAGTTGCTTCAACATGGTTGTGAAAGGGAGTTGTTAAATTTGGTTGTTCTCTGTGGCACATCTCTGTGAAATTAAAAAAAAAGACATATATGTATATTTTAATGTATATATATATATACCCATATATATCATCCTAGTGGTATGGAAAAATAATCTTATTTCTCTTAAGAATTATTTAATATATCAAAGAGTGTTCATAATGATATTCATTTCCACCTATCTTTCCTGAAAATTTGACTCATACTTCAGTCAAAATAGTTACTATAATATATTTCCATTATTTTCTTGGGGGGGTAGTATTGGGGTTCATACTGAAAGTCTTGTGCATGCTAAGTAAGAACTCTACCACTGAGCCATACTTTCCAGTCCCTGATGTATTTTTCTTAAATTATGCATCTTGTTATACAATGTAGAAAACACAGATTAAAACAGATGATTATTTTATACTTGAAAGTTATCACACCCACCCAATTCTTCCTCATACTATAGAATTCAATGCATTTTAATTCAAGACATACAGAAATAAGATTTTTTTTTAAGAACAAGGCCCACTACAGGTGACACAATCCCTAGGCTAGTAGACCTGGAATGTATTAGAGAGGTAGTTGCGCTTGAGCCTGGGAGCAATCCAGTGAGCAGCAATCATTCATGGTCCCTGCTTCAAGTTCCCATCTTGCTTGGGTTTCTTGTCTTACTTCCTCAACAATACAATGTATCCTGTAAGCTGAAATACCTCCCCCCAAGTTACTTTTGGGCAATGTTTTTTCACGGCAACAAAAAAGCCAACTAGAACACTACCAAAATGTTCAAGAAAAGAGAGAAAAATCTTTCATTTTACTCAACATTACATGCTGGAGGGGAAAAAAAGGTTGCATGAGGAAACACTAAAGAGCTAATTTCTTTCACCCAAACTTATAGTACATTATGTGCCACACATCCTCCTCTAGAGCTAAAAACTAATCTTTAGTGTTTGCTGGCTGGTGTCGAGAATTTAGTTTAAATAGCTTAAAACTCGTTATATCCACCCGGACTCTTCTGGCCACTATGGTCAACCTGGAAACAGTCACTCTCTGACTGGATCTCCAGGTAATAACAGTCATCGCGTAGCCATCAACATGCCAATACTGCAAGGGGCAGCCCTAAGTGCTGTTGGTGCCTTCTGTTCCTTGGATGGATTCAGGAAGAGCTCCATTTATCTCTGCTGCGTGTTGACCCTGTCCTTTGACAGAACTCCCACAGCTTCTTCATGAGTGCAACTCAGCTCCGCCCCTCATCTGCTTCTTCCATTGCTTCAGTCTCAACCTGAACTTTGTTTGCTGTAGTTCAGTGATGTGAAATCATAAACATCCTTGTCAGACAGGACAGCCTGCACATAGGAATGCAGTAGACGGCCGTGCCTTGTACTTTGAACGTGTCCTCTGTATCTGTGATCATACATTCCTCAGACACAGTAACTGAGGTATATTCCAAACCACTGATAAAACTATATTTGTCATTGAGACTACTGTATCCCACACGACCTATGGCCCTCATAGCTCCTTTCCCCTTGTCTGCTAGACTCCCACTTCCAAAGAATGGGTGGATCCAAGTGATACCTACCTGTCCTCTTAGCTACTGTTGAACATTATGATTTAAGTATGTTCTAATCTCTTCTCTTGCTTCTCTGGAGCCACTTAAGCTAATTGCACTTAGCTCTTACTCTAACTACAAAAGCCCTTTGTACCATAAGCAATGTGGTCCCATTTGGCCTGATTTCCAAACCAGGGGAGATCTCAAAGATTTTCTACTTTGTGCATTCACACAGAAGCCCCTGACACCCATATTTTGGGTGTCAGCAATATTTCTGGCACTGTTTTCACCCAAATGTTTCCATTTCCAACCCAGCACTGCGGATTCTGGGAAGTTCCGTTTAGTGTGAACATTTGGATATATTAATGGGTTGTGTTTTCCTTGCCATTAAGGGCCAATTTTACCTTATCTTCTGATTTGAATTTAACAAAAGCCTCTCCCCCTTGCCTGCCTTCTCTAGTGTAAATGAAATGGACAGAGCTGTACTGTCACCAACTAGGCAGCTTTAGGAAGTCCTCAATTTCCTCAATTCAGCAGGACCAGGACAGACACAGAACTTGTCCAAAAGCCTTCACCTCCCAGAGAACCGAACATGGACATGTGGAATGCCAAAGGGCATGCACAGCTTAACAACCATGGATGCCTCAGTAGGAGAACTCATGGCAAGTAAGAAACTGCCTACCTAAGAAGATAAGACTGACTTTTATTTTTTCATCAAAGAAGCCTGGGTGACAGCCAGACAACCCCAGATACCATGTGACATGAATGAGTCAGATTGCCTTAGTTATTTTTTATTGATGTGAGAAAACACCATGCCCAAGGCAACTCACAAAGAAAAATATTTTTGAGGACTTGCTTACAACTGCAGAGGGTGAATCTGACCTTCGTGGTGAAGGACATGGCAGAAGGCAAGGCAGGAATGGTGCTGAAGCAGTAGCTGAAAGCTTACATCTGATCCACAAGCACAATGGAGAAAGAGAGAGAAGGCTAACTGGGAATGGTGCAGGCCTTTGAAACCTCAAAGCCTACCCATAGTGACACACTAACTCCATCAAGGCCACACCTTCTAGTCCTTCCCAAAAACTTCCACGGCCTGGGTATAAAGCATTCAAACATACTAGCCTTTGATGGCCATTGTCATCCAAAGCACCACACAGGTGTAGCTTCTGGTTTTGAACTTCAGGTTCTGTGACTCCATGCTTCTACCCTCACATCTAGCACTTTGGGCTGACTTTGGAGTCCTTGAGGTAGGATAAATTCAGTAAGTAATTTTTTTAAGTGTATCCTAAAACCTTTTTTGAACAGTTCCCTGCTTTTTTCCTCAATGCAGCAGAAAAGCAAAATGGCCCATTTTTTTTTCCTACATGATAAAGTCCAAGTAAATTTTAGGTGAGTTTATATTCTTTTTCTAACAACCAAAACATATGGCACATACAGTGGTCAGCCAGCACTCAAGGTAATATCCAGTGGGGAAAAACTCAGAATGTATAGGCTAAATCTAAGAGTGATTTTACATTTTTAAATGGTTACAGGGATAAAAAAAAAATCAAGAGAAGAATACTATTTTGTGACACATGAAAACTATATGAAATTCAAATTTTAGTGCCCATAAATAAAGTTTTATTGGAACACAGCCATGCTCATTCATTTACATACTGTCTATGGTGTTTTTCGATAAACGGCACAGTTGAGTGATTGTGACAGAGACCGTATGGGCTGCAAAGCCTAAAATATTTACTCTCTGGCCCCTCACTGGAAAAAAAATGCTGACCTATTGTCTCTAAAATCAGACTGTATCCAAATCTTTTGCTGCCATTTTTAGTAACTGCGGTCCTCTGGAAAATGTAATCGATCTCTGCATCTGTTGCTTCATCTACAAAGCAGAATAAGTACCATCTACATCTGTGAAAAGCATGCAGTGAAGGTGAGCTACTTCCTTGTTCTTTTCTGTAATCTAGCTGTAATCTAACTGTAATCCTATAAAATATAAGATAATGGTGTTGATATGGGATTTCTAACTAAATGAAGAATATGATGGCAAGTATCTTGAGTTTTCCCATGGCACTCCATGTAGATTTTTATATATTAATAGGAAGTGCTCAAGGACAATCTAGATGACATACAGGAACATAGATGATGTCATCACTTTATCCAGAAGCTGTTCATCTGCTGTGGAAGCAAAGTGCAAACATGCAACAGAAATGTCATTAGAAATATTTCTCTAACCAAAACAAAAAAAGTTTAAAAAATAAAAAAAATGCAGATTTTCCTTATTTCAATAGCAACTCGGTAAACAGATACATCAAGAAAGTCTTGTGTCTGGTAGCAGTACAGAGATGAATCTTGAAGACCTGCTGTCCTTCCCCTTGTTCATTAGTCCTACCCATGACAGAGAACAACGGCTGACTAATGAATTATTTGTAAATTGGCTGTTTTATTCTTACGCCAGTGATTATAAATAAGCTAGAAGTTTCTCAAGGCATTCTACACTGAAGACAGTGTCATGACATGAACTGTAAAGGTGTAAAGAACTCTTAAGGTGTCTTGTTTGAATGTTGTCAAGGACAGACTGTCCCAGTAAGAAGTATGTGGCCATTGCACAAACCCTGTAGCTCATTATTTATACGACTTGTCTGAGTGTGCACCAAAGAGTCTATACCCCATTGGAACATGTGTTCCTGGCACTTCAAAGAAGTACTAAGTGATTGTTTTAAGATTTCATTCTTAAAACAATCTTCCAGTCTTCCTACCAAGAATAGGCTAACCTTCCTATTTTCACCACGACACTTTATTGTTCACAAGCTGTCTTTGATTCTGCAAACTCCTTAGAATTACATTTAAATCCTTCCACGATCTGACCCATTTCTCCCTCTTATTTACTCATGATGGCATTTACAGTCTTTCCACCTAAAAATCTCTGTCTCTTGTAAATTCCCTCTTATCCATCTCTGAATCAAAATAGAAACAAGGACAATTTCAAATAGAAATTAAAAATATAAGAAAAACAGTTTTAAATTCCAACAGTGTAAGCAAAGCATGACTAGGGGGTTTATTCAATCTCTTTGACATATTTCACCCCTCTGCATCACGACACTCAGCTCTCTAACAACAGTGTTAGAGGAGTGAGTCTTAGATGCTGCTGGCAAAGCCCAACTCCTCAAACTGCTTTTGGTATGTCAAAAAATATGCATAAAACATCCTTTATAACCCTTAAAAAGTTTATTAGCCACTTAGATAAGAAGCCATTCACTGCTATATTCTGAAGCTTTGTGGTGCAATGGTGTTGCACAAAATTTGTGGAAGCCCTTCAATGCTGAAATTCCAACAGCTAGAAGCTTTACAGAGAGCGTGAAGCTTCTGTGGATAGCCGTCACATCTGCCTCTCTAACAAAAGCTGTCAGTCAGTTTTTTCATTACATTAACACTCTACCCTCCTTCCAAAATGTTTATAGTATCACAATTTTATTTCATCAAACATTTATTTTGTACCTAATTCTCATCAGGCAGGTATTGTGCTTTCCATAATAATAATAATAATAATAACCACTAAAATTTTTATTTAAGCACAACCCATCTTACTGTATTATAAGTGGTAACAAAAGTACAAACATTTCCTCTCTCACTTTTCAGTAGTATTTTAACAATGATAATACTGCTAAACAATGCCTTACACTGAATTTTTAAATAATGTGTTATTTCACCAAGCATTGGAAGGTCAGGGCACAATCTCTCATCTCTGAGTCATCCATGGTAGTTCTTAAGCAGTATTTCATGCAACATCAATATTAGACTTAAATTGCTTAAGTACTTGGACTGCTGGCCAATTAGAAGGGAGAAAAGTAATACATTTAGTAACAAACTTTGTCACCCTGGCATACTGCCAGCTACCAAACTTCATAACTAATGGTCACATATAGATCAGCCTATGCTTATTATTTAAGTTTTCCATCTTGTTATTATTTAAAATAACTTTGCCTTCTAAATCCAAGATTCCCGTGCCTGGGTTAACTTTATCAATAGATTAATCATTGCTCTACACAGTACATAATCCTCTCTTTCTACGTCCACAGGCTGGACTCCATTCAGAACTCATTCCAGAATGTTTAGAGATGGTTCTTCAGCGTTGTGCATATAGCTTATCTGTATCCTAATCAGTGGACATGTAAAGATTTGTGGAACAGACCTTAACTCGATCATATTGATCTGCCTCCTGTGGTTATTATGATGGAGTCAAGTCCTACTGCATTTTCAAGAATCAGACTCTATGTAACCCTATCAAGTTGATATCTAACACTTCCACTGGCTTTTGATCTAATGTAATTTCTTTTTCTTTTTATAGCAGTAGTCTTACATGCTAAAGAGCATTAGAATATCTAGGGAGCAACATTTTAAGTAAATGAAGGCCCTTATTAGAAGTAAAAATAATTGTGTCAATCTCTGTGATACATGGGCTGCTCCCCTGGGTAGGATCATCTTTCATTTCTTTAAAGGAACGATTTTATGTTCCTGTGTCCTGGCATTTACAAAAATATTAGAAGTAGATGTAAATTTGCATATCAACCAAAAAAATTAACACATATGTAAGCTTGTTTCATTATTAGTTTACTTTGGTGAACTATATAAAATTCATAATTTGGAGGAAAATTCTGCAATTTATAGAACCCCAATTACCTTAAAATAAGAGTTCTCTCTGTATTCCAGAAGATTCAGGTGACTTGAGGAGAGTAGCTTATTCCCAGGTGTTTACAGGTGTTTATAATATATATATATATATATATATACACACACACACACACTTTTTTTGTCTCAAAGAATTGTCCTTCCTCCTTGCAAAGGTTAGCCCCTCTACCTGTGCTCTTCATAGCCTTCCCTTTTGTTCAGTTCTCCCACCTCTTTCTTGTCTTCCAACTCTCCTTGTTCAAGGAAACCCTTTATTTTTCCTCACAGCTTTATGTACAGCTCTCGTTTTACAAATTCTTCCTTTAACTTAATTGTCTATCCTGATGAGTCCCGTTTCTTATCTTCTTTTCACTGCAAGATTCTAAAGCAAACTGATCTGTCTTCATTTTTGTATGTCTGTGATCTTAATTCATCTTGTATTGTGCTCCCAAAATTATACATTTGAAGATTCATCATCACGGTGTTCTCTTGGTGATCAAACTTAAGCCCTTTATCAGTCTGTGTCTTTCCCCTCTCCCTTCTGAAATTTCTGCCTTCGCTAGAGGCAAAATATCTTTAATCCTTTGGTATACGCTATAATTTTTCTTGCTAATAGATTTCAACTCTTCTCCCATATCTTTAAGTGTTATGAGTACCTTTTTAAAAAAATCAAATCAAGCTGATAATTGTTTTCTCCTTTTACTGCAAAACTTTGAAGAGTGTTTTTAATCAAGTTTTTGTCTTTTTTTTTTTTTTTTTTTTTTTTTTGGTCCTATGAAGGACCAAAGAGGTTCACAGAAGGGATTCACACAAGGAGAAAAGGGCAGAACAGGATCTGGCCAGAAGGAAGTTGGATCCCCTCAGAGCAAATGAGGATGGTTTCTCTCTCAGGGTATCTGTGTTGTGAGTACCAGGACTCAAGAACAGTATTGCATATTCAAGATGCAACACTGAAGAAAGACAGAGGTTCCCTCACATTCACAACCTAGTCCCACCCCAGTGCTCCAGCCCCAAATAAGTTCAAGAGTCTTTTATAACCACATAGAAGGGAAGAAGGTGGGAATGTCCAACAATAACTGCAATTGAATTTTCTGCCAGACAAGGCCAGACAGGCAAGAAATCAGAGCAGATTAAATTTCATTTAGAGATAAATATATTTAATCTTAGGGCAAAATTAAGTCTCTGAATTTATGTTTCCTGCCTCAACCTCACTCCTACATTTCAGTTCTGATTGCAGAATCTACATTTTTCTCTGGAATACTGCAAGATAAATCAATTTGTCTTATTATAGGGATACATTTTAGGTTATAAATGGCACTGCAAGGAACATGCCTATGACCATGTCTTCCTCTTAGATTATTTCCACAAGATAAATTTCTAGAACTGAGCTCATTGGGTCAGATTCAAAGTCAGAAGGTAGAACTTCAGTAGAAGAGTTGCTGAGACAGGCACGTCATTTAATGTACTTGAAATTACTTCAGAATGTGTTAAGACAGAACTCTCTGTTGCCCTTTCTTCTGATTTTATTCTTACACTGTCTCATAAACATCAGCCAATCTCACTTCTTTAAACCTGTATGACTTTAATTATAGGTTTGTTCACTTATTCATGCCTTGAGGGCGTGAGAACTGGTCTATACATTACAAAACACTACACAGCATCCCTGGATCCTACTTAACTAATCCCAGAAGGGAACATCTCTTATCCTTCCTACAGCAAAATTGACAACCTGAGTTCAATCCATAGATCTCATATGGGGAGAGAAGAGAACCGGCCTTCACTAGCAATGCTTTCACTTCCATATAGTCACTATAGACACAAATACACACACACACGCACACACACCACAATTTAACTAATTTTTTTTAATCCAAAACATTACCAAATGTCTCCTATGAGATGAGGGATTGTACTCTATTAGAGTATAACTTTCTTTATTTTATACCCATCTTGACACAAAAGCCATTTTGGCAAAACTATTTATTTACTTGCTTTTAAGATATGTCATTTTGATGCAGCTTGAAAGCTCAAACATAAAACTTGTATTTTAACAGCCTTAAAGTAGTACTGATATTGAATCTGTCCATCTCTTGAAGTCTCATTAGAAAGCTTACTCCATCTATTATATTATTCTTCGCTGTCTCATGTAGGCAAGGATGAAGTAACCTCAGGATGACTGGGTAATTAAAATACTATTTTTCCTTTTTCTACATGATCACAAAAATAATATGATGCAACCTTGTCACCAGGCTAGCTGGATTGTCGGTCATCTGCCTTGCCTTTCTCTTTCTTCTTTTGCTCTACCCCTATACCATGAAACTGCTCATAGCCTATCAGACTACTTAATGTGGTCATTTTGTTAGATGTGCTGGGTGGCAAGCGTGAGCTCTATGGTTTAGTCACTGGTCAGAGGAACATGCATGAGCAGATAATTTGTCATGATGATAAGTGAGCGAGAGTGAATAATGGTGCAAAGTTAGGTAAGGTACAGGATCCAATTAACAAGAAAGATGGATGGTTAGGAAATTTCCCTTGTGATTTAGGGGGCTGATGTTAAGGACCATTATATCACTTTCATAGATCCAAAACCATATAAACACACACTTTCTCTACATTATTTTCCACACATAAATAGCTAAGCTGGGGGCTGGAATAACGGCTCAATTGCTAAGAGAGCTGCTCTTCCAGAGGACCTGGGTTCAATTCCCAGCACCTACAGGGTAACTCAAAACCATCTGTAACTCCAGTTCCAGGGGAGTCTGATGCCCTCTTCTGATTTCCAAGAGCACGGCAAGCACAAGGTGCACTGAGATGATGCAGACAAAAAAATTAAAAAGATAAAACAAAGCTATTTGGGAACATCAGGGAATAGCCTAAGGGCGTGAGGCATAAGAGATCCTGGACCACAGATTTTTCTCCACTGCAGTTAACACTTGAATCCCCTTTCTTCTCCAGCAAATGACAGTATGAAAATCACCTCAATTATCATTACAGGAAGGAAAGCACCTTAAATGAAGCAACCCATAAATAGAGCAGCTTAAATGCTAACCAGCTTTATGGAGCTTGTTGGAGATGAATGACTATTTTCAGATTGTATTTCAGCCATTTATATTAAAATGCTACATCAGTGCAAAATAACAGAGTTGCTGTAAGCCGCCACGCAGCTGCTCACTTCCCTGTCAGAAGCTGTTTCTCTCCCAAGGTAATCTGGTAAGAGGCAACCTGCCACCTTAAAGAATACTGGTGAAGGAGAAACAAAGGAAAATATCGGTTGATGCCTAAAGGAAAGACAACTAATGCACCACATAGACACAGACTCACGGGCACACGGGTTACTGCTGAAAACATGTAGGTCAGCGTAAAAGCCAGCGAGAAGTGTAACATGTAACATTAATAACTGTGACTCAAATGTAACATTAATAACTGTGAAATTCTTCAAAATTAATTTTATTAAAGTTTTAGCAATAATAATAGTTTAATGCCAAGGACCACCAATAAAATTTTGAACAAAAGTCAAAAGTGCCCCACATCCAAAACTTGATTTTATTCCTCTTGGAATTATTTCTAAACAGCTTGTTACTGACGCTGAGGATTGAAGTTCTACTCCACATGTTTATTACATGGAACTCCATGTCATGTTTCCCCCAGGAGATAATCTGCAAGACTTTTCACATCAATAGTGACTCTTGTGGCTACTCAAGAGGCAATTTAAGTATTTTTCTGCCTCCTACACTCAATGTGACCTTAATTCCTCTCCCAAGACAGATTCTTTGAATCCTGTGGCAAATTCATTCACCCAACTACATAGGGTCAAGGTCTTGGCTGACTTTGGGTTTTCATCATCAGTGAGTCTTCTGTTGCTTGCTATTCCTCTAACAGTTCCATTCCTGTTGTTCCCATCCTCCTACAGGACACCTCACATGTTGTGTGGTGTCATTGGAGTTCACAGCCTGGACTCTGCTCTCTGTCTGTGAGACCTGACAGAGTCGAGAGCAAAGACAATGCACGGAATCTGTGTGTTATCAACAACAGGACACAGCAGGTCAGAAAATCTTCAGGTAAATAGAATGGTCTTTCCACCAGCATTTTCTACAATTTAAGAATAAACTAAAAAGATGTCAAATACCATAATCGATAAGGAGACATGTTTTGTCAAACTTCTTTGTGGGAGGCAAAGTGTGTCCATGCATGCCCATGTGTGTGCAAGAGAAGAGAAACGGTGTCTTAAAAATTTCTTGCTGAAGCTGGTAGTTCTATAAAAGCATGAAAACCACTGCAAAATTCATTCTAAAGTGTTTCCATTTAAAAATTTATGATTTTGTTTTGGGTACTTACCATTTCAAAGACATAGTCACATCCATAGTTTTCTTACTATTTCTTGCTGGATTCTCTTCTGCTTGCATCCATTATAGACCTTTTGCCACGATTATCTTAAGAGCATCCTTTGGAGATTTATTTCTTCAGCTCAAACCATTACACTGATCCTATTTAGAAAAAAAAATGGCCCATACTTATTTTTATTTGTATTATTATTAATAATCATCACTATTATTGTTATCATGTGCAGAACGTGAGGAGCAGGCATGCATGCTGCCTCACATTACAGGGAAAACTCTGTTCTCTCCTTTCACCTTTACAAGGGTTTGTGGGTTGGAACTCAGGTCACCAAGCTTGTGTGACAAGTATCTTATCTTGTTGAGCCATCTTGCTGGCCCAGAGACAGCCGCTTAATTTAGAATGAGATTTCCACCATTTTTAGTCTACCCTGTTCTATCACCTAGTCCTTCGTCTCTGTCTTCCACAACCTCTGAATTCCAATCAATTATATCACATCTGAATGTACTTTTTTTAATTACTGTCCCTAAAATTTGGTCTATAGATTTGATTTTGTCTCTTTTCCCATTATCCTAATTTATGTCATCAGAAAAAGTAATTTTTCAGTCTCAGCTAAAGCTTGTTGAGATTTTTGACAATGTTACTTTTATAATATTTAATTTAAACAGCACTGAAAGTTTTAACATGTAGCTCCTTCTTATATATAAACAATATAATTTTTAATGTTATTGGAAATTAACTTAATAAATATTTGCTAGTAATGTCTTTATTTACTTTAATGATGAATTGGTACCTACTTTGGTTGAATAGGAACCAGTGATGTTAAGTTCATTTATTTTTTTTTTATTTTTAATTTTTTGCTCACAGAGAAGTGCTTTATTCCAGGGTCCTGTGGAAGGGTGGCTTCATCTCTTCAGGAGACAAAAAAAAAAAAAAAAAAAAAAAAAATTACCTCACCAGTATTGAATTTAATAGACAGAAAGAATAAAAACAAAAGTAGAATATGTCACAGAGAGAGAAATGAACTCCAGAATATCCAAATGGCCATTGAGTCTTGGATGTTTGGTCTGTAGGGTCACCTTCCATATTTTCACAACATGGTGAGTCAAAACCATTCCTCTCTCCTACAGAGGAGCTTGAGAGCAAACCTACAATTTCCTCTTTGGGGAAAGAAGCCAGAGTTTCATTGAGAGGCTAGTCTTGGTTCTTAGCACTGAGGCATCAGTTACTAAGCTTGAGCCACAGAGGGCAGAGGGAACTCAACTATAGCACCAGAGATGGTGGGTTGTCTATCCTATGACAGAGAACTACGCAGCATGGAAGAGGTTTCCCCAAAGTCCAGAAGTATTGTCGCAAATAATGTAAATCTCTGTAATTTCTACAAAGTCAGCTGAAGGCACTGTGTGGAATATAGTTGAGAAAAGAGGGAGGACAGGGTACAGTGCATGCTTCTAGCCCCAATTCTCTTCTCTGTGTTTAAATCCCTAATCCTGAAGAGTTTCCCATGAACGTACACCTGTCAAAACTGTTGAGTAACTGTATCTTAATATTAGAAGGAAGGAAAGCTGTACTTCCTTTCCTAATCTATTGTAAGATATTGGCACTTCGACAATTAGCACTTGAGAGGCTGAAGCAGGATCATGAATTCTGAACTAGCCTTGAATACATAGCAGCAAAAACTTTCGTTTAAAAAAAATCATTTTTCTTTACAGCTGAATAATATTCCACTGTGTATTTGTGCCACGTATTTTTTATTTTTAATTATACTTTATTTACTTTGTATCCTCCCTCTATTTCCCTCCCTCCTCCCCTCCCAATCCCTCCCTTCCTTTCCCTTCTCCACACACTCCCCTCCCCAAGTCCACCTGTAGGGGAGGGTTTCTTTTTCTTCCTTCTGATCCTAGTCTGTTACATTTCATCAGGAGTGTCTGCATTGTCTTCCTCTGTGGCCTGGTAAGGCTGCTCCCCCCTCAGGGGGAGGTGATCAAAGAGCAGGCCACTCAGTTCATCTCAGAAGCAGTCCTTATTCCCATTACTATGAAACCCACTTGGACACTGAACTGCTATGGGCTACATCTGTGCAGGGGTTCTAGGTTATCTCCATGCATAATACTTGGTTGGAGTATGAGTCTCAGGAAAGACACCTGTGCTCAAATTTTTTGGTTCTGTTGCTCTCCTTGTGGACCTCCTGTCCTCTCCAGCTTTTACTATTATTTCCCACTTCTTTCATAAGATTACCTGAATTCTGCCCAAAGTTTGGCCATAAGTCTCAACATCTGCTTTGATAGTCTGCAGGGCAGAGCCTTTCAGAGGCCCTCTGTGGGAGGCTCCTAACTTGTTTCCTGTTTTCTTCTTCTGGTGTCCTTCCTCTTTGCCTTTCAGGATGGAGACTGAGCATTTTAGCCAGAGTCCTCCCTCTTGATTAGTTTCTTTAGGTGTGCAGATTTTAGTAGGTTTATCATTTATTACATGTCTATATGAGTGAGTATATACCGTGTGTGTCTTTCAGCTTCTGGGACAGTTCACTCAGGATGATCCTTTCCAGATCCCACCATTTACCTGCAAATTTCATGATTTCCTTGTTTTTCATTGCTGAGTAATATTCCATTGTGTAGATGTACCACAATTTCTGTATCCATTCTTCAGTTGAGGGGCATCTGGGTTGTTTCCAGCTTCTGGCTATTACAAATAAAGCTGCTACAAACATGGTTGAGCAAATGTCCTTATTGTGTACTTAAGCCTCTTTTGGATATATGCCTAGGAGTGGTATAGCTGGATATTGAGGAAGCGCTATTCCTTGTTGTCTGAGAAAGCCCAGATTGATTTCCAGAGTGGTTGTACAAGTTTACATTCCCACCAGCAGTGGAGGAGGGTTCCCCTTTCTCCACAACCTCTCCAGCATGTGTTGTCACTTGAGTTTTTCATCTTGGCCATTCTGATGGGTGTAAGGTGAAATCTCAGGGTAGTTTTGATTTGCATTTCCCTGATGGCTAATGACGTTGAGCATTGCTTTAAGTGTTTCTCTGCCATTGTATATTCCTCTATTGAGAGTTCTCTGTTTAGCTCTGTTTCCCATTTTTTAATTGGATTACTTGATTTGTTGCTTTTCAACTTCTTCAGTTCTTTATACATACTGAATATTAGCCCTCTGTCAGATAGAGGGTTGGTGAAGCTTCTTTCCCAATCTGTAGGTAGTCATTTTGTTTTGAAGACACTGTCCTTTGCTTTACAGAAGCTTTTCAGTTTCATGAGGTCCCATTTATTGATTGTTGCTCTTAGAGCCTGTGCTGTTGGTGTTCTGTTCAGGAAGTTGTCTCCTCTACCAATGAGTTCTAGGGTCTTCCCCACTTTTTTTTTCTAACCTATTTCATGTGTCTGGTTTTATGTTGAGGTCTTTGATCCACTTAAGTTCATTTATTTAAACCAAAGTCTATGGCTGTTTTTTTTTTAAAGAAAAAAATTATCAAAAATGATTGGGTAAAGTAATAAACAAATACTGTGGAAATTATGAGGCACATTGAGTGTGGAATCCTGAGAATTGTAATGAATTTTTACTACTTATTATGGGTGGGGAGGGGGGCTAAACTGGGAGACTCCAAAACCTGCTTAAAAGAAAAATAGGCAGCAGATCTAAACTGGCCTTCTCAGATGCTGCCCTCACTGGGTTCCCATTTGTTTGATTATCTAAACCTTTTCCTGTTCCACCAGTACATTGCAAACATCTTCTTGAGTCCTCATCAGTGTCTCTGAATGTTCACTGCTAAATTGATCACAAGCTGGCCCAACACTGAAACAGCAGAGGGAGGACTGATGAAGAGGATGCAGAGGTCCACGGTGAAGAGTGGAACCCTTCACCACCTGCATCAGAGCAAGGTTTAACATGACATAAACAAACATTTTGTTTGTTACCAGTGGAAGCTTGGCTCACCGAGTTGACATATTCTATAAGCCCAGCACTCAGGAGGCTGACACAAGAGGATCACAAGGTCAAAGCCAGCCTGAGCAATATAGCAAGACCCACTGACATACAAACATGCATGTAGAAAGTAGTTGGATGGTAGTTCCCTTTGGAGTGGGACTAAGACACCTTAATTTTTCCAGCATTCTCTAGGACTACTGTTTAACTCATTATTTAAAAGAGTTGCCAAAATAAATAAATAAATGAAAGAACACTGACTACGGCATTATCTCTATCTCATACCTATGTGCTAGAAGACAATCTTTGAAGACTTTGCAACTTTTGTTTCCTATGGGTTATGAAGTCCATTATCATCTTATTGCATAAAAATAACACATAAATGTTATAGACCATAAAGTTTTGAAGTGTGGTTGTAAATTATATAAGCATGTCTATCTGTACATATACATATTCATGCTGTGATGCATTTGAATGATGAAAAATAGTCTTTGCTCCATTGCTGCATTGCTTCCTTTCTCCAACGCATTCTGGAGATGTCGGCATTGTCCCTCTCTGTCCAGATGACTAATGTGAGGAGGTAACTTTGGAAATTACATTGCTATGTCATCATCCATATTGTGATTGTGGATAAAATTGATTAGAATAATATTGAAACTCCCCCAAGGGACTCTACAATTATAAGTCAAGTCTCAGATGGAAAAGGTTTCTTGAAAAGTTGGCAGATGTCTTAATGAGTATGAAGCATTATAGTAATATATTAGGGCAATTTGTTCATTATTGACAAGCAGATCACTAAACTATATAAATTACTGGATGAGACAGGCAGAATTACTTTTCTTTCAGTGAATAGTTAATCAAATATTATTTTTAAATGTTCATTTGTTTAGCTTTTTGATATGCATATTAGCAGACAAATGGTTGCCCTTTACTCAGAGTTGCAAGTTGGCCTTGAATGTGGCAAATCTAAATATTTGAATTCATATCAAATAGGAACCAAATTCAAGTATAAGATTGACATGTACTATTCAGGCCAACAGTAGAACATATCAAAACAACAGGATTTTGTATTTCCCTTAGTAAGTCCATTTGCTTGGCATTCCTGCTTCCCTTTTCTCCTGTTTTTGTTTTTAAACAGCCTTTTATGAAAGAACGGCATTGAAATAAATCACCGAGAAGCAGATAGAGCTGTTTAATGAATAAGGTAATTATATATCGCCATTCCACTGTGCCATGGGTTTGTAAATGATTTAAAAGTTTGTTTCTGCATTTGTTTCCAAGGACCTGACCAAGCACAGAAACTTCGTGCACATCAGCAACTAGGACAAATTTATTCTAATAGATTTTTACTCTAGGAACAAGACTCTTTCTGTTTCATATTGCACATGAATATTAAATAAACTACCTGCTGGCAACTACACAATATTTTAGTCCCTAATTTTAAAAGTACACTGTATTTTAATACCTATTTTTAAACAGATATCAATTTTTATGGAGCAGTACATGAGTTGTTGATGGATAAATCACCCAAGCATGGTTAAAGAGAGCCTAATCTCCAGCTGGTACCAGACCCACTTAATTGTATCTCCTGACCTCACCTCACCTGAGCTGCATTAAAATCATAATACAGTTCAAGTGTAAAAATGATATATTGTTTGTTCGCCCTGTTTATAGAGGGGCAAACATACAGTTAAATTCATATGTTTAAAATTAGTGTAGTCGTTTGAAAAGGTTGAGTTAGATCAAACTGCCTCTCAGCATTTTCTCTGCCCTTTTTCTACTTAAATGACTAAACCACTATAGCCAGATGAATGAAGCTGTTAAGAAAGTTGTAGAAGCTTTTCCTGATACCAAGAAGATTGCTGCCGTTCGTCCAATCGAATGGAGGCTTTCAACCATCAGATTATAATGGGTCCGCATATTTAAAGTTGTATTATGCTGGCAATAGGCATGGACTTTTGTATGTTCTTAATTTTTTATCAATGCGATATTATTTTGGAATGGCCCAAACAGCAGCCCTTGAGTTTAATCTCTGTTAGAGTGAAATATCCTTGTGGTGATCTTTTCATAAATTACAGTACTTCGGTGTTTCTCTTTTAAGAGCTGGGATTTGGATTGTTTTCAACAATGTTGTTGCTCAAGCCAGAAACATGATCTTATGCTGTTTCCCAAAGCTGAACTGAGAATACTGAAAGTTGTCATTGCCTTTGGATTTGATCTGAAAAAATAATTTCCCTGATCTCATTGCACGTTACACTTACTGCAAGCTTTTCACGCATCAGGTGGATTTGGCACTCCTTCCCACAATATTTACTGGAGGGCATAAGTTCCTAGAAGTGAGGACCAGATCTCTGCCCCCTCTGAAAGGAAGCAGATTTCAAGTAGTAAATACAAAACAAACCTACAAATGTACCAATAAATCCATCATTTCCAAGTTTCTACAATTACCCTGCCATATGGGGAAAATGTAAGTCCCCATTGTACAAATGAGAAGCAACATATCTCTTTAGCAGCAGAAACAGAATTTGAAGAAGCATCTAATTCTGGAGTCCATGCTTTGCAATGCTGTGATGATAGCCAAATCACAGCGCATACTAGTCAGTATTTTCTAAAAAACGCAAGCATGGGCACACAGGAAATTTATTAAGGGAATTAGCTTAATGAGAACAGAAACTTCAATTCCCCCCAGACAGTATCTGGATGCACGAGCATCAAAGACCTCAATAAGTGAGGGTCTGTTCAAGCCAACAAGCTTCATTACTAGGGGAACACCAGTGTAAGTCATGGACTTCAAAATCTACAAAAATTCTGACATCAAAGAGCAAGAGAAGATGGGTGTCCCAGCTTCACAGCCCAGGTGAAAACTTCCCTTTCCTTTATTACTGTTATTCTATAGAGAACTTCATCTTTCTGGATGGTGCTCATCCACATTTGCTAAGAGCCAGTCATCTAGCCTAGGACTCCTGATTTAAATATCTATCCTTTCCAGAAACATCCTTATAAATACACCTGGAAATACTGCTTTCTCAGCTACCTGCTATTCTTTAAAACAGCCAAGTTAATGCTCAAAATGTCACCAGAAGTTCACTGTTCGGCAAGGTGGCACACACACACACACACATCCTTCAATCATACTAATTTTCAAATAAAATATATCCAACCATAGCTGGACAACAGAAGGTTCCCTCTGTACCAACAAAACCATACTAATCCCTTTCCTAGAAGAGGACACAATGCCCCAAGGTATGTGATTATTCTCCCAATAGTTCATATCTTGAATTCTCTATTTAATATATCTACTGCTCAATTATAAAGGTATAAGAGAGGAAACAAAATAGTTAGTTGCTTGTTCTGTGGATATTCACATACCAGCACAGTAAGTGGGTGGGGGTGGAACCACAGCAATTACAGCACTTGTCTCTGCAACTGCCATGTAATTGGAGCTGGTGTTTACTGCTGACATCTGTTGTGCATCCTGCACTCCCTCTGCTTTCAGCAAGTACCTCATCTTGTCATTGTTGTGATCTCTGCCTGGCAGGCCTCTCTGCAAAAGTATCTGCTGTTTGATGTCTTGCCTGGATTGTATTAAAATAATTGCTCATTTTATCAATCACAGGCCTGGGTAACACTAGAAGCCATCTTAAGAGAAACCCTGCATTGCACATATACTCCTTTTTGTCTCAGTGGTGGAGACATAGACCAAGGTCCTCTTGGTCATCAGGAACAAACACTCTCCTCAATATTATCACTTCCTTGGTCTGTTGACTCAGAGAGTCCAAGTGATTGAGAAGCAATCTTAGTTTCTAATTTAGTAGAATTGGCTTTGGGTTGCCTAGCAGAAGCATTGATCCCTTTGTAACTAAGACCTCAACCTCCCATGGCTTTACGCCATGGGAACAGAAATAGTTAACTAGTGGGTCAGGAAGAGTGAAAATGATTGGTGTCAATCCCATTTCTTCTTCTTCTTCTTCTTCTTCTTCTTCTTCTTCTTCTTCTTCTTCTTCTTCTTCTTCTTCTTCCTCTTGTTCTTCTTCTTCATCTTGTTCTTGTTCTTCTTGTTCTTGTTCTTGTTCTTCTTGTTCTTGTTCTTCTTGTTCTTGTTCTTGTTCTTCTTCTTCTTCTTCTTCTTCTTCTTCTTCTTCTTCTTCTTCTTCTTCTTCATTCTCAGACCCATTAAATTTGGTTGATTTTGTTCTGATTGGTTTTGCTGGAAAGAACCTAATTGAGTTCCTGTTCTGTTTCCTCAATCATGCATCATAGACATATGCAACAATTGGGAATCTGATAAAAAAAAATGTGACGCCACCTCAGACATGACCAAAACAAACATCATCATGTCTTGTGCCCTTACATAGGTCTGTCCTCCTCCTCCAAATTTCTTTATCAATTCTCCTATCATGGTCCTTTCAATCCCCTGACTATCTCGTCAGACCATTAGCTAGTACCAGTGAATCAGAGTATGAGCGTACATAAGATTTGTCCTTTAAATCAAAGCCTACAATGATGCAAATAAACCATCCTCATTTCTGCTCACTGAGATCTTTCTTTGTCACTGTTCTTCAAGGAGCTCCCAAAAAGAGGACACAGTGCTGTAACTGTCCACCTTTTGTTGATGCCTACTCCTCATGCAGAAATATCTGTGAAAGGGGCTCTGGTGTTGCTTTTAGTCAGCTGAAAATAAAAGCTGGAGGTGCATGCTGGGAAAGAAAAGGCAATATCAACACATTAAAAACTATAGGCATCCCAGCCACCACTTCTTTCTGTGACATATTTATACCTTAGAACGTCCTCAGTCAGAAACACGTACACACACACACACACACACACACACACACACACACACATTTTTTTCTGTTTAATGATGGAGTAATGCTGGTAATCCCAACTTTATAAAAGTGATAATTTTCTTAGGTCTATTCACTCAAGTGCCAATGTCTTCTGGAAACACTCCTATCTCCAGGAAATAATGCTTCACCTGCTTTCTGTATGTACGTTAGGGAAGTCAAACAAATACTAAGAATTAACACATAAACTCAGATTCTCTTCAAAGGCCTTGTAAGCTATCCTTACCTTGATTTCTGAAAGAACGGGGTTCCAATCTGAGCTAATAAATGCCCACTCCTTCCCCTATATTCTTGCAAGTTGTTTTTTTACAAACTAAGACTGCTAATTACATCTCCTTGGTCAGTCTGTGGTTTTTGTAACTTCTCTAGAGTAAAGGGCATACTCACAGGCTCTGTCTTATAAGATGCCCCACAGATCAGCTTTCCTCTCCCAATACCTCTTTCAAATCCTTCCTTCCAGCCTTGCTGAAGTTCTGATACCTGTTAGCTCTTTCTGGAACTTGGGTTTTTTTTTTTCCTTCTCCATAGAACACTCCATTTACCAGAGGCATACCCACACGCATACCAACCAATATACCTTAGAGCATATACCTTTGGTTCCTGCTCATTCTTCAGAAGAAAATCCAATTTGCTGGGGATATATTAAGAGGTAAGTACACCAGAGAGCAAAAGCTGAATAGAATGTCCATATTGCCGTCTGGTGGCTGCATGGGAACTTGCCCGAATCATGCAGCCCCAAGCAATACCATTCTTTGTTTTCTATGCACAATGCCCAAATCCTAGTTGACAAACATTAATTAGCAAGAACAGTTATCGAGAAGTAAAACTACAGAAGCCAAAGAGCAAGGTAAATACATTTAGGGACTTTCCTGGGCTTTGGAACTATGTAATGGGTCTTTAATGGATCAGATCTTGGTTCCCCCTTTTTTGGTAAGTGTTATGGCCTACATGCTGTGTTTCAAGGTCATAATGGTGCCTTCAACATGGTATCAGTTGTGCTAAGGTCTGGTGAGTCTGTCACAAATGAGCTTGGTAGTAAGAGGGCTTGCCAGGCAGGTGCTTCAGCCATACTTTTGAACATTTTTTCGCATTGAACATTGAACTGGCTGTTTAAATAGGCTGTTTTCCTATATATCTTCTTTTGTAGAGTATATATTTAATGAGACAAGCACTGTCTTTTCATATAGCTGTATATCCACAGTGATTATGCAAAGCTGGACTCCTTGTAGAAACAAACAAGCACATAAATGTTTGATTAAGATAGCATATAACTCAGGGATAGAATGCTTGCATGTTAAAGCCCCTGAGTTTGATTCCCAATTCTGCAAAATAAAACCAAGTTGATAAATGAATGAAAAAAGGAGAAAGGGTGAAAAAAAGAAAAGAGAGAAAGGAACAAGAAAGGTAGGACAGAATGAAGAAACAGGAAAACCCTAGAAAAAGAAGCAGACACACCAAAAAGGAGTAGACAGCTGGAAATAATAAAACTCAGAGCTGAAATCAATCAATTAGAAACAAATTAAAGAATCATTGAAACCAAGAGCTGGTTCTTTGAGAAAATCAACAAGATAGACAAACCCTTAGCCAAGCTAACTAAAAGGCAGAGAGACACCATCCAAATCAACACAATCAGAAATGAAAAGGGGGACATAAATACAGACACTGAGGAAATCCAAACAGTCATTAGGACTTACTTCAAAAGTCTATATGCCACAAAATTTGAAAATCTAAATGAAATGGACAATTTTCTTGATCATTTCCACTTACCAAAACTGAATCAAGACCAGGTAAATCAAATAAGAGTCCTATATCCCCCAAGGAAATAGAAGCAGTCATCAAAAGTCTCCCATCCAAAAAAAGCCCAGGACCAGATGGTTTCAGCGCAAAATTCTACCAGACCCTCAAAGAAGAGCTAACTCCAGTCCTCTTCAAACTGTTCCACAAAATAGAAACAGAAGGAACACTACCAAACTCATTCTATGAAGCCACAGTAACCTTGGTACCTAAACCTCACAAAGACCCAACAAAGAAAGAGAATTTCAGGCCAATCACCCTGCAAAAATACTCAACAAAATACTTGCAAACCAAATACAAGATCACATCAAAGATATCATCCACTATGACCAAGAATACTTAATCCCAGGTATGCAGGGGTGGTTCAATATATGGAAATCCATCAATGTGATCCACCATATTAACAAACTGAAAGAAAAAAAAAAACACATGATGATCTCCTTAGATACTGAAAAAGCATTTGACAAAATGCAACATCCATTCATGTTTAAAGTCTTGGAGAGATCAGGGATACAAGGCACATACCTAAACATAGTAAAGGCAATATACAGCAAGCCTATAGCCAACATCAATCTAAAGGGAGAGAAACTTAAAGAAATCTCACTGAAATCAGGAACAAGGCAAGGCTGCCCACTCTCTCCATATCTCTTCAACATAGTTCAGGAAGTCCTTGTTGAGCAATAAGACAGTTGAAGGAGATCAAGGGGATACAAATTGGAAAGGAAGAAGTCAAATTATCACTATTTGCAGATGATCTGATAATATACCTGAGTGTCCCCAAAAATTCTACCAGGGAAGTCCTACAGCTGATAAACACCTTCAGCAAAGTGGCTGGATACAAAATTAACTCCAAAAAATCAGTAGCCCTCCTGTATACAAAAGACAAAGGGCTGATAAAGAAATTAGGGAAACAACACCCTTCACAATAGCCACAAATGACATAAAGTACCTTGGTGTAACCCTAACCAAGCAAGTCAAAGACTTGTATGAAAAATATTTCAAGTCTCTTAAGAAAGAATTAGAAGAAGATATCAGAAGATGGAAAGATCTACCATGCTCATGGCTTGGCAGGATTAACATAGTAAAAATGACCATCTTACCAAAAGCAATCTACAGATTCAATGCAATTCTCATTAAATTGCCAACACAATTCTTTACAAACCTGGAAAGAAAAATTCTCAACTTCATATGGAATAACAAGAAACCCAGAATTGCTAAAACAATCCTCTACAATAAAATATCTTCTAGAGGCTCCATCCCTGATCTTAAGCTGTACTATAGAGCAACAGTAATAAAAACTGCATGGTACTGGCATAGATACAGAATGGTGGATCCATGGAACCTAACAGAAGACCCAGAAATAAACCCACACACTTACGGACACCTGATCTTTGACAAAGATGCCAAAACCATACAATGGGAAAAAAATAGCATCTTCAACAAATGGTGCTGGTCTAACTGGATGTCTACATGTATAAAAATGCAAATAGATCTATACTTATCACCCTGCACAAAATAAAGTCCAAGTGGATCAAAGACCTCAACATAAAACCAGACACATTAAATCGGTTAGAAGAAAAAGTGGGGAAGACCCTAGAACTCATTGGCACAGGAAACAACTTCCTGAAAAGAACACCAACAGCACAGGCTCTAAGAGTAACAATCAATAAATGGGACCTCATGAAACTGAAAAGCTTCTGTAAAGCAAAGGACACCGTCATCAAAACAAAATGACTGTCTACAGATTGGGAAAGAATCTTCATCAACCCTCTATCTGACAGAGGGCTAATATCCAGTATATATAAAGAACTAAAGAAGTTGAAAAGCAACAAATCAAATAATCCAATTAAAAAATGGGGAACAGAGTTAAACAGAGACTTCTCGATAGAGGAATATCAAATGGCAGAGAAACACTTAAAGCAATGCTCAACATCATTAGCCGTCAGGGAAATGCAAATCAAAACGACCCTGAGATTTCACCTTACACCCATCAGAATGGCCAAGATGAAAAACTCAAGTGACAAACACATGCTGGAGAGGTTGTGGAGAAAGGGAAACCCTCCTCCACTACTGGTGGGAATGTAAACTTGTACAACCACTCTGGAAATCAATCTGGCACTTTCTCAGACAACTAGGAATAGTGCTTCCTCAAGATCCAGCTATACCACTCCTAGGCATATATCCAAAAGAGGCTCAAGTACACAATAAGGACATTTGCTCAACCATGTTTGTAGCAGCTTTATTTGTAATAGCCAGAAGCTGGAAACAGCCCAGATGCCCCTCAACTGAAGAATGGATACAGAAATTGTGGTACATCTACATAATGGAATGAAAAATAAGGAAATCATGAAATTTGCAGGTAAATGGTGGGATCTGGAAAGGATCATCCTGAGTGAGCTGTCTCAAAAGCAGAAAGACACACACGGTATATACTCACTCATATAGACATATAATATAGGATAAACCTACTAAAATCTGCACATCTAAAGGAACTAATCAAGAGAGAGGACCCTGACTAAAATACTCAATCTCCACTCCAAAAGGCAAAGAGGAAGGGCATCAGAAGAAAAAGAACACAGGAAACAAGCTAGAAACCCACCATGGAGGGCCTCTGAAAGGCTCTGCCCTGCAGACTATCAAAGCAGATGCTGAGACTTATGGCCAACTGTTGGGCAATGTGCATGGAATCTTATGTAAGAACTGGGAAATAGTAAGATCTGGAGAGGACAGGAACTCCACAAGGAGAGCAACAGAACCAGAAATTTGAACACAGGGGTCTTCCCAGAGACTCATATTCTAACCAAGTACCATGCATGGAGATAACCTAGAACACCTGCACAGATGTAGCCCATGACAGTTTGGTGTCCAAGTGGGTTCCATAATAATGGGAAGAGGGACTGCCTCTGACATAATCTGATTGGCCTGCTCTTTGATCACCTCCCCCTTACCAGGCCACAGAAGATGACAATGCAGCCACTCCTGATGAGATCTAATAGACTAAGATCAAAAGGAAGGAGGGAGGATCACCCCTATCAGTGGACTTGAGGAGAGGGATTCGTGAAGAAGGGGATGGGAGGGTGGGATCGGGAGGGGAGGAGGGAGGGGTTATAGGGGATACAAGTGAATAAAGTGTAATTAATAAAAAAAAAAAGAATGGAGAAACAGAAATGGAGATTTAAAAAAATGGAGGGTTGGGCAGATGAGGAGATTGTACCTGAGTTTATCAGGTCCCTATGAGAATATCAGTCCTATATCTCTATGTGAATGCTTGGGAACAGAGACAGCTGAATAAAGAGGGGGGCTAGCAATCCAGCCAGCTGAACTTCAGGTTCAGTAAGAGACCATGATTCAAAAAAATTAAACAGAGAAAATGAGGAAGATACCTAAAATTGACTTCTGGCCTAAAAACGTGCACCCATAGACAAGTATGCACAGATACACTGTACACTCACTAAAAACTATAAATAATAAAAAAGAGAAATGAAACAATGTGTTTAGGAATCCCTAAATGTTTGCTTTGCGTCTTTGGATAACCTGTGCTTTCATTGGGCAAACCACACACACCAGAAGAAAGACCTCTGGGTGTGGAGCACCTCCTCAAGCAATGCTGCATGACTCTTCACATCACTGGAAAGCAATGGGGTGCTCCATTGCTTTCTGCACCATGAGTTAGAGGTCAGCCTTTGCTCTGAAGTGCGCTCCAGGTTAGTCTTAGCTGCAGCTTCACTGCATTTCAACTGATTCGATAACACTGGAAACAGCAAAGGCATAGCCACCATAACTGTTCATAACACAATTTAAGAAGACAAATACTACATCACAAGATTCAAGGTAAGTTATACAGAAGTTGGGCAAATGCCTAATTTTTTTGTAATTTTTGCATTTGTGATTTTTTTCCATCAAGATCTCATGTCAGAAACATCTTCTACAGTGTCTTAAAAGTGTTTGAAGCGATGGCCCAGACCATTCCTGACCACACCACGTTGTGGAAGCTGCCCATCCATATGAATACACATTGATAATTATAGTAGGTAACAACTGAGTGTCCACAGGACGAGCTAGAAAGCTGCAGAAATCATTCACATCTTCCTTTCACTTAATCTTTTAATAAGGAAGGAAGGAAGGAAGGAAGGAAGGAAGGAAGGAAGGAAGGAAGGAAGGAAGGAAGGAAGGAAGGAAGGAAGGAAGGAAGGAAGGGAAAGAAAGAAAGAAAGAAAGAAAGAAAGAAAGAAAGAAAGAAAGAAAGAAAGAAAGAGCTTACATTATTACCACTACTCCAGCTATGAGAAAGAGAAAAGCCAGCACAAATAGTTGATGCAATTTTCCTGTTAGGATATGATAACGAGTTTGTGAACAAAGCCATTCCATGGCCAGTACAGCATTCTCCAACACTGTTCCTCTCTCCAGGTCCATGGCTTGCATTTTCTCAAATGTCCATAGAAGGATGGTAGGCTGAGATAGGCAAAGAAAATCCACCACCTCTAGCAAATGCCATCCTCCGAACTGGTACTCTGGCCTGAGTTACCTAGAGATTTTACCTGAAAAGAAGAGTAAGGGCCAACAAGCCCTGCCATTGAGATGCACTCCTAGAATAGCCCCTTCAGGCTTGTTTTTGTTGTACATGTTAGAGTGATTGGGTGTTGAGATATGACAATTTTCTTTCTTTCTTGTAAATAGAACAGTCGTGTTTATTAGAGTTCATGCATTACAGAAAATCAGTCCTCTTCTTCATTCGCCATTAGAATCAATAAATAGAATCAAAAAAAGAACCAATAATCTTTGGCACATTGTACTGGGATAAAAGTGTGATAACCCAGTCTTTGGAGAAATTTTTAGAGCCCTGGTTTGTAACCCAGTTTGTCAGTTTGCTTGATATAAAGACCACTTACACGGCCATTGCCAACATACTGTCACTGATGGAGGAGGTGCCAACAAAAGGCTCTTGCCAAGTATGTATCCATGAAGACTCCATCACATGACCTGGGGGCCACTCCAGAAAAACCTACATCCCTCAAATGAGATAAGGAAGGAGGGCTGAGGAGATAGCCCAGTTAGCAAAACGTTCTTGCTGTGTAAACATGAGGTCCCAAGTGTGATCCCCATTATACGTGCACTTGGCATCGCGCCAATGAGGAGAGGGGAGATCCCTGGCGCTTACTGAATAGCCATCCTAACCTACCCAGTGAGTTACAACCCATCTAGCAACCTGTCTCAAGTTCTCTAAAGCATGGTGGAATGACACCATGTTTGCATACACGGACACACACACACACACACACACACACACACACACTATGCAGCAAAATATGAGTGAATCTTGGTGATAAAACTTTCTGACATGAGAAGTCAAAGCTGTTTACTGGTTTTCTCTGTTACCCTTTAGAGCCCCTGGACAGCCCACTCATCAAAACCATGAGCATTGGCTACTCTCTTTAATTGCCAAGATCTCATAATACTTCACAATTTCATGGAGAACAGAGGTGATTTCATCATTGTCTATCCTGAGGCTAGCCCAAAGGTAATACAAACACTTTGCTGTTTGTGAATAAATAAATGATTGAATTATTCTGTTCCAATAAAAGCAATCATATGTATTTCTTTATTAGCAACCACAGGTCATGAGTTTCCACCTGGATTTTGGTCTGAATGCAGAATTTGCCTGCTTTGTTGAATTACAGTTAATCCATAGCATTACTCTTTAACATAGTTGTTTGTAGTTGCTGATTAAATTCTGTGGATTTCTGATTAAGGACTAATTAATTTTCCATACTTAACAGCAATAATGAAATTTCATGTGAAATGCAACTACAGAATTAGCATTTGTGTCTACTTAGCATCCTGCCTTTATCATACAACAGAGTGCTGAAGTCCATCCGTACCAAGGGCTGGAGAATGGGGTGCAAAAAGCAAGGCACAAACAGATGAGGTGGTACACAAACAAGCAGGAAAGACTTAACTCAGAGTATGTTAAGTATACTTACAGACACAGCTTATCGCTTTATTGCAGATATACCGGATAATTAAAATATGAATAAATTTATCTAACAATTTCACAGAAGCATCATACTAAAATGAAGGCATGATGGAGATGACAGAGAATGTTCAGAAGCTCTAAGTACGAGCCCACAGTCTTCAGTAGGTTCTGGTTGGGTTTTCCAAAAATGAAAAACAAAAACAGTGTGAAACATTCAATTTCTGTATGGTCTAAAAACATCTGCCAAGCAGAATTACCAAGAATGAAGAAGTTTAAGCCCTCTCTCTTTAGTGCTATTAAAGTTTTCAGACTAGGTCAAGATTTTGTCATCCCTGAAAGGGACGGCTGACCTAGAAGGTGGTAACAGAGAGTGACAAGAGAGAAGCAAGAAGCATTGCTTCAAAAGCTGACACGGGGAACGGAGTTCAGAGCCACAAGCTTTCTTGTGATGTTTTGCACATTAGGAAAAAAAAACAAACAATCCCTTGTGTTCACTCTTTAAAACAGTAGCCCCATTTCTTTCTCAGCTTGCATAATTATATGAATGCCATTATTTTTTATTTTCTATTTCCATAAAATATTATTTAAATAAAAATATGCTGACCTTTAGCTACAGATACAAGAACAACAGCATCTTATTGCCATTTTCTCAAATCCTAAACTGAGATGCTAGCTCAGCAGATCTGGTTTCTTCACAAGACTCCCAGAACATCCAGGCATGGAATACGGTAAATAAATGTTTACTTTTTATTTAAAGGTAAAATGGAATTGGCCTTCTGATCAAAGATGGATTTTAGCACATTAGCAATAGGTAATTCTCATACTTCTGAGGATTTGGGGGAAGAGGAATATTTTTTTCCAGTATGAAATCACCACTTGCAATACTCTCTAATACTGGTTTCCATTTAATAAGGCTGGCAAGAGGGCTCAGCTGATAAAGGGGCATCGTCCCAAGTCTGATGGGCTGAGCTTACTCTCCAGAACCACTATAGGAGGAGAGAACTAATCTTCCACAAATTGTTCTCCACATGCTTTCCATGGCACACACATGGCCCACACACATGTGATAGATAATAGATAGATTGATCAATCAATAGATAGATAGAAATTATTACAGATAGATAGACATATAGATGATTGATTGGTAGATATATAGATGATAGATAGATAGATAGATAGATAGATAGATAGATAGATAGATAGATGACAGAAAAGATGATATTAGATGATAGATAATATGAAGCAACAGGATTAAATCCCAACAATATTCTAATCTTTTTTTTTTTCAGTTTTAGAGCTGATTTTATTTCACATGGATTACCCCTGGCTAACAAGATGTATTTGTTTATTCATATTATTTCAGGTTTTTTTTTTATTAATTACACTTTATTCACTTTGCATCCCCCATAAGTCCCTTCCTCCTCCCCTCCCGATCCCACCCTCCTACTCCCTTTTTCACACATCCCCCTCCCCAAGTCCACTGATAGGGGAGGTCCTCCTCTCCTTAAAAAATGTATTTATTTTATTAATTACAATTTATTCACTTTGTATCCCACATGTAGGCCCCTCCCTCATCAGGGTATCAGAGCAGATGCTGAGACTCATAGCCAAACTTTGGGCAGAGTGCAGAGAATCTTATGAAAGAAGGGGGAGACAGAAAGACCTGGAGGAGACAGGAGCTCCACAAGGACAGCAACAGAACCAAAAAATCTGGGCAAAGGGGTCTTTTCTGAGACTGATACTCCAAACAAGGACCATGCATGGAGATAACCTAAAACACCTGCGCAGATGTAGCCTATGGTAGCTCAGTCTCCAAGTGGGTTCCCTAGTAATGGGAACAGGAACTGTCTCTGACATGAACTCAGTGGCTGGCTCTTTGATCACCTCCCCCTGAAGGGAGAGCAGCCTTACCAGGCCACATAGGAAGACAATGCAGCCAGTCCTGATAGGCTAGGGTCAGAAGGAAGGGGAGGGGACCTCCCTATCAGTGGACTTGGGAAATATTCTGACCTTTTAAAATTACTTCCTTCTTCAGTTAAGCTTCCTGACAGAGAAAGATGAAATTCTCCAAGTACAAAATTTCTTTTTAGATATAAGAAATGGAATGCTACTGTGAAGATTTTTTTCTCATATCTTTGTTTAAGACATTATTTATATATAAAGGATAAATTAGTGGCACCCTCTCTGTGATCAAGGAATTCTTAATTATTATAAATTATGACATGGTTCAGCCTGAGATTACTCTGGATGAATGGTATTTCTCTTTCACCAGTCACACTGGACTCTGTGAGTGAAGGCCAGATCCTCAGTGGGTACCCTGAATTCCTGTTTAGTATGAAGCTCCTCTTTGATACACTCTGAAAGAACTGGTCTTCAATCTGATTGGCCTGCTCTTTGATCACCTCCCCCTGAGGGGGGAGCAGCCTTACCAGGTCACAGAAGATGACAATGCAGCCACTCCTGATGTGATCTGATAGACTAAAATCAGAAGGAAGGAGAGAAGGACCTCTCCTATCAGTGGACTTGGGGAGGGGCATTGGTGAAGAAGGGGGTGGGAGAGTGGGACCAGGAGGAGAGGAAGAAGGGGTTTATGGGGGGATACAAAATGAATAAAGTGTAATTAATAAAATAAAATAAAAAGCAGACCTCTGCCTCTACCAGTGAACAACTTGGAATGCATTTCTTCTCTTCACCATGTCTATACATTTTGTCTCTGGTTAATATCTAAGGTTTTTCACAAAAGATTATTGGATCCATACTTCTGGTTACGAAACATGCCTTGAGTCTCAAAATGCCCAGAAGTATAAGTGGTAAAGTCCATCTTTGATCAGAAGGCCAATTCCATTTTACTTTTAAATAAAGAGCAAACATTTATTTACTAGTATTCCATCTCTGGATGTACTATAAGTCTCACCATCAAGAAGCATTTATTTGAAATCAAAATGATAACAGTTGCTCCTAAAATTGTCTAGCAGACTTGGACATGAGCTTCAGGATTCTCTGCCTGTAAAAAGAGACGCTTCTGGAAGCTCATGTTCTCTGGAATTTTTGATGCGTTGTCGACCTCATACCTCACACAGTGGCTTGACTTTCAAGGACCTCACTGAAGCCCCACATTTCAAGTTTTATATATAAACTTCCTTCAACTAAATTTGTATTCCAACCATTCTGCTAAGGTCACTCCATTAAAAGTGCTCATTTGCTTTTCCTCTTTTTTAAAAGTGCTTTCCTTTAAGCAGATTTTAAGATGAGATATGCATGCATGAGCTTCTGTGGTCTTCATGGAGCGCCTTAGGGAAACAAAGACATGTTAAACAGTGAGAAAAGTTGAATGGTGAGGTAGTTGCAACAGACACCTCAGTCAAAGCTATCAGGAGCGCCAGAGATGGGCTGGCCCTCAGAGTTGTTTCATACAAAGTCCAGGAAGCTAGCTTTCTACTCTCACATTAACCAAACCTGGGGAACAGGTTGACACGGCCTTGGATGACACAGGTCCATCTGGCTCAGGGCAGTTACTAGACATGGGCTCAGCTGTGAATTTCAGCAACCAATTCTCCTGCAGCCAAGGCCACACATGTCGGTGACCTGAAGTCAGAGAGCACTGGCACATCAGCACTCACTGTATCACTCCTACCTGGAAAACCATTTCGATCTCCCTTCTTATTCCTTGCTACAGGGTTCTAATTATCTTTATGCCACAGGTCAAGTGCCAACCTATTTTATTTTTTGTGATCTTAGGCTAAATGTTTCTACCCTTGTGAACTCTTTCTATATTTAAGATTTCTGTTCATAGCTGATTCCAAACACTGTATAAGGAATAGAGGTTGACAACCTGTCTTCTTCCACCCAAGCAGAATTTCTGTGAGGCCTCATAAGCAAAGAGTGTTTATCTTAGATCAAAACCATCAAAGATGGGTGACTGGTATCTGGGGCACACTGAATGAAACAATAAAAAATAAAGGCCTTGAGTATGGTCCCAAACATTTTTTTTTATATTTTCACCAATCTAATCCAAGCATTTAAAAAAATATATTTTTATTGCTGCTTATGTGACACGTGGTGTGTCAGTAATACAATTTCTAGGGTTAGTGTGACACTGAGTGTCATAAACTATGGATGCTGTCCTTGTCCCTGCTATTGTGGAAATATTGCTACACTCCTGGGCCCCTAAGCAGAAAAGCAATGGGGGGGCTCAAAAGGTGTAATCTAAAAGAGGGTGCAAAGTTCAAGCTGGACATAATAGCACATGCCTTTAATTCCAGCACTCAGGAAGCAGAGGCAGGCAGATCTCTATGAGTTCAAGACCAGCCTGGTCAACATAGCAAGTTTCAGGCTAGCCAGAGATACATAGTGAGAACCTATCTCTGAGAGAGACAGAGAGACAGAAACACAGAAGAGAGGAGAGACAGAGAGAGAGAAGGGAGGAAAGAGATAAAAATAGAGAGACAGAGAATTTGTCTTTAAGTGTATTACAGATATCCATGAGTTGGTGTGGAGAGACCATGAAAACAAATTTGTGAGCTTTCTTGAGTAACCCTCTGAGACTTTCATCTTTCACTGCCACATGGCTAGGTTTTTTCGTAGTGCAGGGTAGGTAAGATGGGATAATCCAACCACTAAAATTTACACATGGTTTCAATACAAGCTCATCTTAAAATCTTAGGTTGGCCAAGCAGTCATCACATAATGCAGTGGAGACTCACAGCTCTTCTATCTTCTTTGCCTATACAAGTATAGTATCCCTGGAGGACAGCCCTTCAAAATATTTAATGACTGGTTCACACACTGATAGCTATAGGTCTCCTTAGGATTTTTGAATGATATTGATTATTTATACAATTATCATTTGTAGATAACTGGTCTTAGCAAACAACCATTAAGCAATGTATTTCTAATTAGTTATCACCCCACAATTACTATTTTTATCCACTGGCTTTTGTTTTTTCTTTTTTTTATTCTTTTTTTCTTTTTTTGTTTGTTTCAATGGCTTCACATGTCATTGATCATTTTGTAAATAGCTCATGTTTCTGTTTTCTTCTTTAATTAATTTATTTTTTATTAATTACCATTTATTTATTTTGTATCCCAGCTATAGCCCCTCTCTCGGCCCCTCCCAATCTCATCCTTCCTCCCTCTTCTCCTCCCACGCCCCTCCTCCAGTCCACTGATAGGGGTAGTCCTCCTCCCCTTCCATCTGACCCTATCCTATCAGGACTGGCTGCTTGTCTTCCTCTGTAGCCTGGTAAGGCTGCTCCCCCTTCAGGGGGAAGTGATCAAAGTGCCAGCCACTGAGTTCATGTCAGAGATAGCCCCTGTTCCCCTGTTCCAACCCTGTTGAAAACTGAGCTGCCAAGGGCTACATCTGTGCAGGGGTTCTAGGTTATCTCCATGCATGGTCCTTGTTTGGAGTATCAGTCTCAGAAAAGACCCCTTTGCCCAGATTTTTTGGTTCTGTTGCTGTCCTTGTGGAGCTCCTGTCCCCTCCAGGTCTTTCTATCTCCCCCTTCTTTCATTAAGATTTCCTGCACTCTGCCCAAAGTTTGGCTATGAGTCTCAGCATCTGCTTTAATACCCTGCTGGTGGTAGACATTAGAAATATAATATAGTATAAACAAACTGAAATCTGTAAACCTAAAGAAGCAAAGCAAGAAGGAGGACCCTGGGTAAGATGATCAATCCTCATTCAGAAAGGCAAACGGGATGGACATCAGAAGAGGGAACAAGACAGGAGCCTACCACAGAGGGCCTCTGAAAGACTCTACCTCGCAGTGTAATACTGGTCATTACCTCCTTATGGTGCTGACCATTGCCCCATCAAAATGGGATCACGGAATTCTCAAATACTGATAAGAGTTAACGAACTGAAGGAATTAACAAATATAAATCACAATTTTAAAAGTGTTAGATCCAAGCCCTAGCCCAAGCTACTTTTTAACCTTCTTGTCTTCGACCTATGGATTTCTGATTTTTCTTTCTATGTTTTGGCAATAAAATTGAATATTATCAACATTACATGGTACAGACTGAAATATTTTCAAACAGTAAGTCTTAAAAACAAGAGGTCATGTTAGCAATTAGTGTAAGAGAATGGTACGGAACTACCCATGGGATTGTAGGTTAGTTGACTATTTCACTGGATTTTTCTTGTTCTTCTTTCCCAAATATAGAAAATTCTCACTATACAAAGTCTGCTCAATCTAAACTTCAAAAATGACCTCCAGCATACATACTTTTTCAAGATGTGGGAACCATTTCCTGAATTTTAACTGGGCCAAAGAGACATATGTGTATGCATATCCATGATATTCTCATAAATACATAATATGTTACATATACAAATGTTTTATACTTTTTTCATAATGAACAATATGTAGACAAACACAGTGACTAAGACAAGTGCAAACATAAATAGGAGCGGCTTTGAACCAGTCTTGGGGAAAATGGGCAGTGCCTGCACAGGTCAATAATTTGTCCAGTAATAAAATTTTTGTGCTTGAAAGTTTTCCTCTGCAGTGAAATAAGAATTTTAGATTGGAGAGGCCTAATTTTTACATCATTGCATTACTTTTTTTTTTTTTTTTTTTTTTTTTGTAATGAAGACGGAGGATAAGAAATTAGTAGGGGTCAGAGAGAACCTTAAAACAGGCATGATGCTCACATCTTTAGTACCAGCAATGGAGGCAGAGACAAGAGGTGTTCTGAGAGTTTGAAGCCTTAATTGTCTACATAGCGCATACCAGGACAGCCAGGGCTACATAGAGAGATGCTGTCTCCAAAAAAAAAAAAAAACGAAAGAAAGAGAGAAAGGAAGGAAGGAAGGAAGGAAGGAAGGAAGAAAGAAAGAAAGAAAGAAAGAAAGAAAGAAAGAAAGAAAGAAAGAAAGAAAGAAAGAAAGAAAAAAGGAGAAAGGAGGGAAGGGAGGAAAGGAAGGATGGAAGAAAGAAAGCTTTAGAAAATAACACTGTCTCACATTGAGCTTAACTGTTCCCTAAACTGCCAACTGCAGGCACGCATTACAAAAGACATCTCCTGAGGGAATGGTGTATCCCCTGAAGCCCAAGAAGCATCTCCATTATCAGCTATTCTCCAGCTAAATTCCTTATTGGACCCAGACTTTGCTCCTACAAAGCTCTTTTCAAATCTACTACTACTTAATAAAATTGAGAGGGTCAAAGCATCAGCAGTAATTGCTTTGGGCAATTTAGAAAATTGTTTTCTGTCCATGCCTATTATTTTCTCTAAAGTGTTCTGCTGTGTCTTTACCCATCATGCTTTTCATTGTAGAGCAACATGTTGGAGGGTCCCTCTATCTGCTAAATCTCTTTGAGTTTGAAACCCGGTGAAGTAACCGGTATAAATATGTTCTTCATGCTAAATCCCTGTAAGTGAGTAGGAAGAAAAGTGCACGCATTTATGGCGTATTCATCGCATAACTGAGATTTAGGCATAGATTCATAAAAAAAAAAAAAAAAGAAACAAAATATTTGGAAAAAATACTCAAAAGATGAATAAAGATCTTCATCATCTCTGAGATCACCGTCTCGAATCTCTATGAAATAATGACTTAATGAAAAGCATGTATACTTTCAGAGCTTAGAACCAGGCTCTCGAGAAAGACTGCGTGAGTGGCTCGGCTCCTCAAGGCCATTCGCTGGTGCTTTCTACTCACCGTCCCGGTAACTCTTCCATGCTCCCGAATCTCTTTCTCCTTTCAGTGTCTTATAATGGACTGATTTCTTCCCTAGACTTTGGTGCTAGTTCATCAATGAGGTTGGATGTGTCTCTACTCACCTACCCCAGGAGTATTGGCCTGTGTGGTTTGCCCATCCGGTGTCACGGAAAATCAAAACGAAAGTGTTCTGAGTTACATTCCAGAGAGACTCTCCTTGATTTCCTCCAGGGAAGCAATCATTACTTTGAGTTCTAATCTGTATGAACAATGTGAATTTTTACTACTGTATTAAATCTCCATTTCCCTCTCCAGCTCCACTGCCATAGCAAATAACAGCTTTTGCTATAATATGAATATGTAATTATACCTCGAAGCTTTTTCCATAATCATCATATCCTACAGTAAAAATAAGCCATGATAAAAAAAAAATAAACTACTCAGGTTTTTAGAATGAGAAGGAAAGAATTTCTGAAGTTATTTGAGAATTTGGGAGCTGGGGGATATAATTCAGTCTGGACTTACTAAATTATCCATGTGACACATTTTTCTGTTGCAATAACAAAGAACGTAGGGTTTTTTTTTTTTCATTCGTATAGCCCTTTTATCCCAAGATCATAAATATGCTACTATTAATTAATTAAGTGCTCCAGCCTTCCCAGTGAAGTAGGTGAGTTTCCTGTCTCCAACTGTGGCCAGCGCTCGGGGATGGCTGAATCTTGCCTAATGCAGCTAATCAGGCAGTACTACACCACTAGGGACAATTTCTGATCCCAGCTGGAGATCAACTTGTGCCCTGAAGAAATGGGGCTTGATAGCCCTTCAAGTTTTCGTTCTACCCTCTGTCCCTGTGGTTGCTACTCTTCGTCATATCAATATCTAGTTCTTTTTGGTCTATTGCAAAGCTGTTGATCCACAGGCATCCAGGGTCTGAAAGAAATCACATTCAAAAAGTGCCTTGTGCTTAAAACAAACAAACAAACAAACAGAGGAACACCCTCCATCTTTAGTATGGACTTCCGTCTACAATAAGGACATGAATCAAATTGGTATTGTTGCACTCACCCCTCAGAAGAGCCTCATCCCCATTCCTACCTTCAACTCTTGGTCTTCTGTCACAGCTGAGAGTATACAAAGACAAGGAGACCAACAGAGCCAAAGAACCTGGGCCTATGGGGGGCCTGCAGAGACCGATACTTCAACCGAGGACCTCAAAGAGAGAGGACCTAGACCCCCTGCACAGAGGGAGCCCATACGCTGCTCACTTTCCAAGTGGGTACCCTAG
Organism: Meriones unguiculatus; assembly: GCF_030254825.1. NCBI lineage: Eukaryota > Metazoa > Chordata > Mammalia > Rodentia > Muridae > Meriones > Meriones unguiculatus. The sequence continues at coordinate 97,491,805 of NC_083356.1, read as the reverse complement.
TAAGGGGAGCAAGGGCTGTCTCTGACATGAACTCAGTGGCCTGGCACTTTGATCACCTCCTCCTTGCAGGGGGGTGGGGTGGGGGGAGTACAGCCTTACCAGACCACAGAGGAAGATGATGCAGCCAGCTTTGATGAGGCCTGATAGGCTAGGGTCAAATAGAAGGGGATGAGGTCCTCCCCTATCAGGGCACTAGGGGAGAGGCACAGGGAGAGAAGAGAGAGGAAGGGCAGGATTGGAAGGAGATGAGGGAGGGGGCTACAGCCGGGATACAAAGTAAATAAATTGTAATAAATAAATATGTATGAAAAAAATAAAAGCAGGGGTAGGTCTGCCCACTAGGTAGGAATGGCTTAGGAATGCAGGAAAAGGAGTCTGCCCAAGGCTTTTAACAATGACAGTGAAGCAGTAGGTGCTGGGCTAGGCCACCATGTGTACTAATGATTTGACAATCACACAAATGTAAAGCCGGTCTGCTGTCTTACCAACATGGCCAGATAAGGACAGAGAGGAAAGAATGGCACTGGAAAACCATCAGCAAACATCAAAAAGTAAGTTATTTGCCCATCAACATTCTGAACAAAATTCTTAGATTGTAAGGAGGTGCTGTGTATGTAACTCTATGAAAGAATTACATGTGGAGGAAAAAGGTTCACTGATATGAGAGAAATAAATAGTCAAAGCATCTGATACTCATGAATAGAATAAATTACTACAGAAGGTCTGTGGTATTAAGAAATAACACTTGTCCAAACTTTATGAAGTGTGTGGTTTACTTCACTTTGGTACACGCAATGCTCTGTGACCATGCTAACTCCCATTGCCCTCTCTTTTTTAATTTTTATATTAATTATATTTTATTCACTTTGTGTCCCACCTGTAGCCCTCTCCCTCATTCCCTCCCAATCCTACCCTCCCTCCCTCCCTCATCTCCTCCCATGCCCCTCTCCAAGTCCACTGATAGGGGAGGTCCTCCCCCCCATTTCCGACTGACCCTAGTCTATCAGGTCTCATAAAGACTTCATTGCCCTCTCTTATTTTCTCTCACACCTGCTCACTCTTCTTTCTAACTAGCCACCCTCCTACTTTCATGCGTGGGGCAGGGTGGGGGGAGGGAGGAAAGAGGAGGGAGGGAAAAAGCCCGGGAATGCGGCTCATGCAGTCAACCATCATTGTGGTGTGTTTATGACTATAACAGCCATGTCATACTCAGAAGGCTGTTTCATAGCTGCCCTCCTATTTTCTAACTCCTATTTCATGTCTTCTTCCACAACAATCCCTGGGCACCTTCCCTTTCTTTCCTGCTTCCTAAAAATCCTTTTGCCTGTTCCATATTTTGCCATGTGATGTAACACTATGGAAAAAGTTTAAATATACATCCTTTAAAATTAAGTTTGAAGAAAAAATTTTGAGAGAACTCATTGCTCCCAGCGGATAGTCTATGAACAGGAAATATTACTCAAAATCCAAAATCTTTGCTATTTTCTCATGTTGCAGCAAGAGCCCTTAATATGGCTGCCAGCTCAAGTCAGATAAAGTGATACAGAGAGCAGCAACCCTGATGGGGACAATTTCAAGAGCTATCCTCTTTTTTGCTCGCTTTTTGTTTTTTTGTTTGTTTGTTTTGTTTTGTTTTGTTTTGTTTTGTTTTGTGACAGAGTTTCTCTGTATAGCCTTGGCTCTCCTGAACTCACTTTGTAGACCGAGCTGGCCTCAAACTCACAGAGATCCGCCTATCTCTGCCTCCCTGAGTGCTGGGATTATGGCCATGTGCCACCATGCCCAGCTCTCAGTACCCTCTTTTCATTTTTCCTTTCTCAGAGGGAGAGGGGGGAGGAGCTTTATAATCTGAAGCCCCATGTTTCTCCTTTTTTATTTTGGCCCCAAACTGCTCTCACAAAATGACCCGATAGCTGGTAAATCTAAATCTTTAATTTTCTCTTATCATTAAAACACATTCGTAGTCTGATTTTTTTTTTTCATTCATTCAACAAAAAATGCATCGGGACATATGTTTTAGGCTCTGGTAAAGCTGCACCATCTCCATCCCTATAGCTTAGGGATAGTCTAAACATTCATGCTTCATAGAGAGTTCTGTGTCTCCCATGTGTTTCATAATGAAGAAGTGGAGAACTAGCATGAAAATGTATTCATTTGTGATTCCAAGTCCCACATTCTTCACACTATGCGCAGAAGGTAGCAAGGGGCTTCAAAGTTCAATTCATGGAGGGGTTATTCATTTTTAATGGACAGCAGGTCTTCCTTCAATCAAAATAACACTAGATCTCCACAGTCTGTCCTTCCTCGGCTCACTCTGAGGAGCTCGGGTTATGAATTTGTTTCTCTGAATGTTTATGTAACCTTTTTACTGTATTCCTTAAGGCTGTGAGAAAGCCTCAGTAGAGGTTTGTCCATTGCTAACAGCAAGAAAAACAGGAGTTGGCTTTAGGCATAGTTATAAAATAAATGTTATTTTTCTTTTCCAGAAAGAAAAATAGCCGTGAGAAAAACCAGTTCTCTAAATAGAATGTGTTGGAGAGGTTTGTATTCATGACTGATTCTAGCACCAAAGTCGGATTATGACTTTGGACATCTTTAATTTTTTTTTTTTTTTTTTTTTTTTTTTTTTTACTAAATCCTGGGGCTGGGAGCAAGGGCTGTTATTCCAGGGGACTCGGGTTCAATTCCTAGTACCCACATCACAGCTTACTACCACCTGTAACTCCAGCTCCAGGGTATCCACTGCCCTCTTCTGGCTTCCATGAACACCAGGCATGCCCATGGTACACATATATACCTGCAGGCAAAACACCTACATTTTTTTTTATTTAAATGGGAAAAAATTAATTTTCTTTAAAATACTAAAACCCAAAGTATGTGCATGGAAGAACACTGAAGCAAACAGACCTCTCAAAGGCTGTAACACAAAGCACATCTTTACTAGCCACGAGTCAGCATCTTTTTCTTTTATGATTATGTATACAGTGTTCTGCCTGCACACGTGCCTGCAGGTCAGAAGAGAACACCAGATCCCACTATAGATGGTTGGGAACCACCATGTGGTTGCTGGGAATTGAACTCAGGACCTCTGGAGAAGCACCCAGTGCTCTTAACCTCTGAAACATCTCTCCAGCCCTTACTGCGGGTTTTTGCTCAGTCATCGGAACTGCTGTCTTATCTGCCCCGTGTTACATAACACCAGTTAAGAACTAGCTACTCGCTGGATCATGTGCTTGAAAACATTACAGAGGATCTACTCCTAAAATGGTGACTCTTCAAAACAGCACCTTTGCAAAGAGAACCGGCCTGAATGAACTTACATTCTCCCCCTGTTGCCGCAATGTGCCAATGGTCGATTCTGTCCCCATTAAACTAATTCAAGAATGAACTTTTATACATTCAATGGCCACAGAAGGGTGTTTTCATGTGTTGCACTCTGCTGAAAGGTCCTGGCATGGTGTTTTGACACGCGTTAAATGTTACTGGATTTGAATGGCCAGTCAGTTTTGTGATGTCTTACTGAAACTCTCAGCAATCTGTCAGAAATGGGTGGAATAGTCAAAATATATAGCATACAAAACATTTCAAAGTTAAGTGAGACAGTCTTGAACTGCTTTTAACGACCTGTGTTGTGATTTTAAAATCTCTGCCCCTCATTCTGTGGAAAGTCTACTAGAACGGGACATGGCACAATACGACATAATTCAAGAAAAATAACACTGAAGAAATGAAACTGATGTTTGATATTGCAACTGTCCTTACTGGTGGCAAAGGGGCATGTTGTCCTGAAGGTTTTCCGTGGTTTACCATCTCATTTAATAATACTTTCTATGATTAAAATATTAACAAAATCTACTATCTGTTATGACATGCTGTGAGTGGAAACAACTTTTAAATTCCATCAATCAACTTTCTGCATTTTGTTGCTGCTGTTTTAAAATTTGGCTATGTGGTGCAAAAGCTTGTGCTTCTCTGAAGGTAAGAAGACTCCCTTACCTTCTGGTTAAATAACCTATTTCAGTGTCTTTTAATAAAAATAGCTGTACACTCATTCAGCATTTATAAGAAAAAATTTTCATGTTTACAAATCTGTGAGGAATGATGCCAAAGCTTCAAATCGTTAAACTGTTGACCAAAAACACATACAACCACAGCATGCGCCCTGGCCATTCGCAAAACATATGCTAATAGGAAGTAAATATCACCCATACATGACTAGATCTGCAAACTCTACACTGTTTTATAAATAAAAGTATGGCTCCCCTTCCTGTAACACAATAGAAAGGTGAAAAAAAATCACCATTGTCTTTGTAATCAATATCTTATTTTTTATTAAAAAGAAGTTATGCTTTAGTGACTCTTGCATCGATGACAAGAAATGTAAATAAAATATGAAAATATCTTTCTCAATAGATTTTATGCCACAAAAGAAAACAGTTATTTAAATCATACAAACAACATTTGCTTGTTTCAATTATTTATTGGCTCCCAAGTTCATTGAGTTGACCTGTCAAGTAAAAATAATGTTTCTGAATACTCAGAATTGTTTTTACACAGAAGTACAAAGCCTGAAGAAATCAGATGGTTTCTCTAAATTGTTGAGGTTTTGGTGTCTTAATAACAGCTAGAGTGGAGTGGGGTTGCCCTTCACTGGATACCATCATGTCTGTATGTAGCAGAAGACGACACCAGGTCTAATGGTGCTTTCCTTCCGTGTTTCCTTTCCTCACATCTGGTCGCCAAAGAGTCGTTCCGTCACCCTGCAGCCTGCTAATGAGATCGCCCATTTAATTAATACCATAAGAATTTTAATTCTGACTGAATCAATTTAACGTGATGTGATTTTGTCAGCTCTATTCCCCAAGTAAAAAGTGAGCCTGATGCTTATTACATACATCATTTCACGGGCCCTGCATTCCCTGCTGACTTAAACAAATTCTAATTAAGACTAATTAAAGCATCATTTATGAAAGCGCTTGTGATAGCTATGCAAACATTCTGGGTGGGTATGCTTTGCATAATAATTATCCTAGTTAATATTAAGGCTAGGTCTTGGCAATTAGGTCTTTGAAACAGAGAGTTATTCTGAATTTAGCCCTTTTCAGTGTGAGCAATTAATTTTTTTTAAAAAGTGCTAAATTTATGTAGTGGCTTCATTAACAAAATAAATTTAGAAGTAGTAGTATTGTTTGCATTTTTAAACTAAGCATAATTCTTTATCCAGGAGACAGTTATTAAAATAAAAGGATGCAGTTCTTTGAACTGGTAAGTTTATTATAGCCGCCTGAGAAAAGGGCTCTGGAAGGTTCAGACAGGTTTCTAAATGAACCTTCCTAGTGGAAAGCACAGCTCTTAAAGACACAGCTATCCTTAAGAAATGTACACATCTGGGACAGAATTTTAGTTTAAAACCTAGACTTTAAAAATAACATTTCTGAAAATTCGATGCAGACTCAAAGTGTAATGCAAGCAGATTAAACTCTTGAGGTTTTTCTAATGACGTCATAGGCCTAATATGCTTGCAAGTCCTCCCTTACACCTGCTGAGCTTAGTGAAATTAAAAATTCGGCGGCATTCATAGTTTGCTTCACCTTTGTTTTTAAAGTCTTTATTATACTGTCAGCATCCATTGTGCTGGAGAATTGAAAGGTATTAAAATGCTATAGGAACTGCTTGCCTTTCAGACTCCTATATACTTTCTCAAGGACTTTGCGGCATAGTCAAGTGAAGTTAGAACTTTCAAGATATGAAAAGAAAACTCTGACTCCTTTGTTAATGGGTAATGGTCATTGCTAATAAATAATATTTTAAAAATAAAGAGGAGAGGATGCAGGAAGAAGAAAGCAGCTGCTTTCTCCTCCTCCATCTTTACAAAGTCAGTGTGAACTTCAAGGCAGGGAAGTTGAGACAGGAAAAAAAAGTCACCTAATTAAAAAGGGCCTGCCTGGGCTCAGTGTATAGATTTATCTAACATTCTTGAAAACCAGAAAACAGTTCTGTACAAAGTTCTCTGGGTACATTGAGCATCACTTTTTTTCATTATTATAATTTTTTATATTAATTACAGTTTAATAGCTTTGTATCCCAACACTAGCCCCCTCATCATTCCTTCCCAATCCCACTCTTTCTCTCTCATTTCCTCCCATGCCCCTCCTCAAGTCCAGTAATAGGGAAGGTCCTCCTCCCCATCCATTTGACCCTAGCCTATCAGGTCTCATCAGGACTGGCTGCATTGTCTTCCTCTGTAGCCTGGTAAGGCTGCTCCCCTCTCAGAGTGAGGTGATCAAAGAGCCAGCCACTGAGTTCCTGTCAGAGACAGCCCCTATTCCCATTACTAGGGAAGCCCCTTGGAAACTGAGCTGCCATGGGTTATATCTGAGCAGGGGTTCTAGGTTATCTCTATGCATGGTCTTTGGTTGGAGCATCTTTATCAACTGATAGATGGCGTAGGTGGGCTCATTGAATTGGTAAAGGATCCAAAGTGAGAGGACTATTATTTTAACACTTTGAGAAAAGGTCCAAAATGTATCCAGTTGTGTGGAGTTACGAGGGATACATCCACACCCCCAAACTCTGAAAAATAAACTATGTGAAATATAATGCTGTTAAGAGTTGTGTAGAGGGCAGGAGCTAGAGAAATGGCCTGGTGATTAAGAACACATTGACCCAAATTCCATTCCCAGTGCCTAGTAGGATAGCTCACAACTGCTTGTAGCTCCAACTCTAAGAAATCCAATGCCCCCTTCTGGTCTCCTTGGGAACCTGCACAGATATGCATATATCTGAACACACAGGTACAAACACACATACACACACACACACACGCACAATTTTAAATAAAGTAAAAAAAAAGAAATAAAAAGAACTTCAAAGAGTTAAAGCTAATATAGGTTTATTGGTGAGGTATTGGTTTCGATTTCCCTAAATCCATCATAACCCTGAGATAGAACTCTATCATGTATGAATCATAGAGCAACTGTCCTTCAAAGAGAAATACAGTTTATTGTAAGTAAGGGAGGGGAAAACCTGTGAGGAGGGCCAGTTTAGGATAAATGATTTGGTTCCACAGGGGGAAAAAATCATTATTTTCTCAAAACTCCCTTTAGCATTTTCTCTATATTTATTGTTTAGAAATCACTGAGAAAAAAAAACAATTGGATGACTTCTTCTGAAAACAGAAGAAAATTAAAGAAAACTCCTCAGTTTGGTGAATGAACTGAGAGCAGGAAGGCACAGTAAGGGAGGCAACAAGTGGAAGTCCGGGCGAGAGGTGAGACTGTTTCTCATCGACATTGAGCACACAAAGGGCATATATGAAGTGTGGAGAGGATTTTTTTTATTTTTATTTATTTATTTATTTATTTATTTATTTATTTTAGTTACTACACGTGTGCGGTCACAATCAGCTGCTCTCGGTTGCTTAGAAGACAAAAACATGTGAACAAATTCCCTGCAGAAATTAAAAACAAACAAACAGACGAACAAACATGCACAAGCCAGACTGTCAAAGGATTTTATAAAGCCATTTGCTGCCTTGCAGAATGGTAAGCTTTAAGCTAGGAGTGGGCAATTTGAGGCTTTGGGGGCAATTGTTCATAGCATTGCCTCACCTGTGAAGGCAAACATTCTACTCCCTATCTCCTCGTCACTGTCGTCCCTTTATTTTTGTATCAGTCACCAGCTCATTGGTCTCCCTCTGGATTTGTTTTTTTTTTTTTTCCCTCTTTTTCTAATACAAGAGAATGTTCGGTCCAAATGCTGTTCTATAGTGATGCGGGCTGTTAAGGAACTCTCGCAAAAAGGCGTGGCACGCAAAGCTGGGCACGCTTCGCACCACATGAAGTGTTAGTTGGCTGAAGCACAGCTTGCCCCACACAGAATGTGTGTCTAGGGTGGAGTCAGAAATAAGGCTTGATGTCGAGTTTTCGGGTGATGTTAAAACTGCTGGTTCTGTAGGGACTCATATGAAGGAAGGAGGAATTAGTATATCCTAGAGGGGACAGGGAGCTCCACAAGGTCCAAATATATCTGAGCACAGGAGTCTTCTATGAGACTGTTTATCCAAACAAGGACCAGGCATGGATATAACCTACAACCCCTGCTCAGACATAGCCCATGGTACCTCAGTATCCAAGTGGGTTCGCTAGTAAGGGGGACAGGAATTGTTTCTGACATGAACTCATGAGCTTTCTCTCCCTCCTGAGGGAGGAGCAGCCTTTCTAGGCCACAGATAATGATATTGCAACCATCTTGAAGATACCTGATAAACTAGGGCCAGGAGAGAAGGACATCCCCTCTCAGTGGACTCAGAAGGGGGCAGGGAGGAGATGAGGGAGGGAGGGGAGGATTGGGAGAGAAAGACGGAGAGGGCTACAGCTGGGATACAAATGAATGTATAAAAGTATTTTAAAAATATTTAAAAAATAGAACATCCAATGTTCTATTTATAAAAAAAAAAATAAAAAAAAAAAACTACTGGTTCTAAACCACAATCTTGTGAATGACCGGTTTTCCTAAAGTTAAGCATCTCAAAATCTGAGTACCAATGGAAACCACAGGTATCATTACTAGTTGGGACAACTGAAGCCTTCACAGAAAATACTACTAATATTTGCATCTCTAAAGGTCCAGTATACATATAAATAGCCTCACTTGTTCTATTGAATGGTGTCTGTTATAATTATCCCATGCCCTGAGAGTATATTAAATGTTTTAATCATCACTCCTGAATGGTACCTATGAAGTGTTCATTCATCTTTAAATGCCTCAGCAGATCCAATCCTAATGAGAATCCTAATGAAGAATTTAGGGTTTCCTTGATATATATTACACAGCTGGGGAAGGGCTGAACTTGGGTCATAACAAGCATAACTGGAAATCACCAAAGTTGTTTATTTCAAAAACGTCAAATGCTCAGAGTAAGGATGTCACATGATACTCTGATTTTTAATTTATAGGAACATTGATCTTGTCTACAAAATTTACACATTACATCAGCCACTATGGGTATCTGTGCCTTTATGATTAATGTGGTAGGAAAATAAATGAGGAACTCAACACATATTTAGGATAAAAGTAAGTTTTCAGTGAAGGGTGTTTTCAAAGCCTTGGTCAAAGCAGTAAAGGTGGTAATTCTTTTTGATCCCATGGCTCCTATCTGTTCTTTGCAAAGCAGCTGGTGTTTTTTGTAGAAGCAGCTGAAAAACCTCACTGCTTAGAAGTCAAGAAGCTCCTTTAAAAATCTACAAGTGCAGGTTTTTATAAGTATAAATAAGGAGTACAAATATACAAATAACTGATTAATA